>NC_141667.1:75632931-78292931 GCF_028749965.1 Puma concolor | reverse complement strand
TCACTTCTGTACTGTCCAATTTTAGCAAAATTCCTGCTAACTTAGTTTAACCAGAATTCTCCACCCTGGAAAGCTAATAGTCCTTGATATATGATCAGATTCCCTATCCTCCAACATCCCCCAGGGGATATCCAAACACCATGGCCTGTCTTCAGTGAGAATCCTGTGGGTCTGTTTAGCTAGAATCCCTCCCTTACTCATGATATTTTCTCTTAATTAATTTTCTATCCATTGCACACACACTCCTATTCTTTGGCTATAAATTCCTACTTTTTCTTGTTGTATTCAGTATTGAGCCCAAACTCTCTCCTTCACTGCAAGGCACATTACATTGGTCCCTACACCTATCCTGTAGGTGTAGCTTCCCTAAATAAAGTCTGCCTTATCATCTTCAACAAGTATCATGAATAATTTTTTTCTTTAATACTTCCTCCTTTCCTTCTTTCCTTTCATCTAACCTTCATTCAATCTTTACTTCCATCCTATCTTATTCTTATTTTTCTTTCTTCTTTCCTTTTTTTGTAATAATAAAATAATGTCTATTAAAGGTTTACTATGCATTGCTGTGTGAAACATATTGTTTTATTTTGTTTTGGTGATGAAGCATTTCTAAATTTATGTAAAAGATATAGCAGATATAAAGGAAGAAGTCCAAAGCAAAGAGTATATGTAAATTCACAAATTGATCCCCAGGATATTCATTCAATCTGGCAATAAATGTAAAATTCATAGTTTATTTGTGTACAATTCAGGCTAATTTCAAGGTTAAATGCTTCTCTAGGAAATTAGAATAAATAGCATTCATCAAAATTTATAAATGATTTCCTGTGAAGTTATATTAACTTAGAAACCTAAAGAGGAAAGGGACTTCAGAACTCATCTGTCTAGTCATAACTTCACTAGTCAAAACAAGGAAATCAATCATTTTATGTATTCATAAAGCAATTACTATTTGATGTGCAAGATATAAGGCACAAGGTGTGGTATAAATGTGAAACCACGTGATTACACAGTGGTGATATATCACATTGTATTAAGTAGGGACAATAGAATAAAAACAATGAAGGGCATTTTTTGTAATGTTTATTTTTGAGAGAGAACGAGCAAGGGAGGGGCAGAGAGAGAGGGGGATAGAGGATCCAAAGCAGGTTCTGATCTGATAGCAGAGAGACGAACACAGGGCTTGAACTCACAAATCATGATCATGACCTGAGCCAAAGTTGGATGCTTAACCAACTGAACCACCCAGACACCACATGAAGGGTGTTCCAACGTAAGACAGTATATGATAATCATCAAATAGTAATAGGAACAATTAAAAGGAAAAGGAGCTCTCTGTGGGTCAAGCTGTCAGGGAAACAGAAGTGAGATTGAATTAGAATTTTAAGAATTGCTAAGCTTTTGTTAATAATCTAAGTTAAAACATATTTTAGGTAAATGAAGAATATTCTTACATTCTTCTGTAAGCTATAAAATACCAAATTACCTGACCTCTCCATCACTACCATCATACATTAGTATGTGCATAATAGTATATTTAAAATTATAATATATGGGTCTCTGCCCCCACCCCTTTCTGACACAGAGCTCTACAAGGCTTGCAAATTCCTGAGGGATAAGAGCACTAGGAGTATCTTCTGTTCTAGTGAGGTAACTAGATGGGCTACAGGGTGGGGCTACCCTCCTTGAAGACCAAGCCATAATTAGAAGTTGGAATAGTCAACTTCCATCACCCTCACTTTTCTGGAGGAGAGTGAGGGGCTGGAAATGAAGTTAATGATCAATTATGTCTACATTATGAGACCTCCATAAACGTATCTGTCTTCATCTGGCTCTTCATTTATCCTTTATCATATCCTTTACTAAACTAGTTAAATGTAAGTAAGTGTTTGCCTGAGTTTTGTGAACTATTCTAACAATTAATTGAACCCAGGGAGAAGGATGTCATGGGAACCTCTGATTTATAGACAACTTGGAGAGAAGTTGTGGGCAATCTGGAGACCTACTATGTGTGATTGATATCTGAAGTGGGGGGCAGGCTTGTGGGACTGAGTCCTTAACCTGTGTGATCTGACAGTATCTCCAAGGTATTGTTGGAATTAAGTTGAAGTGTAGGAAACCCAGCTGCTGTTTCAGGCTTCTCGGGGTGGGGGACATACACCTGGCACCAGAAATGTTGTGAATATGCCAGTAGTGTGAGAGTAAATGAGAAACATGGAAGAAGAACTGGTTTTCTCTAGTGTGGTATACAAATTAAGGATATCTTCCCCTATTATTCAGCTCTCCCTAAAGCCAAACAAACTAAAACAAAGCTATTTTGCCCTCATTTATTCATCATCTCTCTCATCTTATCTCAATGAATTGCTTTTCCAAAACAATCTAGAGTGTTTATGTTCTGCCACATTTTTCTGTGAGTATTCATGTAGTTTATTTATTAACTGTTACTACTATTAATAGTTATAGTATTAGTAATACTAATTACTAACAGTAATAGTAATAGTAATACTATTACTACTGTATTCATGTAGTTTATTTATTATTGTACCTTTGATTGCATCAAGGTATGCTACACAATAAGAAAATGAACCTTCATAGTATTAAACATATGCTGAACTTTTATAGAATATATGTAAATTTTTATTTCATTAATTTGAGAAGAATTCTCTACCTGTGATTTTTTCCTTTCTTTAAATATTCTTTTATTTTAAGCAACAGTGTAAAATATTCTTTTATCTAATGATGACTTTAAGAATAGAATGTCACTAAACAAAAATTCACTGTCATAGAGCAGGCCAGTATTTTTTTTTAATATAGATTGTATATTTATAGTTTCTTGTCACCACAGAAATCTATATTGGACAAGTACCAAGTGTGTAATAAATACCTGACAAACAAAACTAAATATCTCTTAATAAAAAACTCATCAAATAAATGTCAAAAAAGCTGTTTTTTTTTTTGTTTTTTTTTTTGCCAGTGAATACTTATTTGTTGAATAATTAAGTAAAACCACTTCACCAAATAGTGGGGGTTACAATTAAAGTTCACTATCTGCAAAGTGGAACTGCCATATTTCTTTGGCTCCACATTTTGATTTCTTTCATTTCTGTAATCAGAGACCCAAACTGTCATCTGCAGTCTCTCAATTACTCCCATTTACCTCCCCACACTTCACCTTGAAGCCAAATTTAATAACTAAGCTTTAAAATCTGAAAGCTGGGGCAGGCCTTATCTTTAGCAACATGAATAATGTCACAATTTTCAAAAAAGAAAATGCCCTCAATTCATACAGCAAGATTAAATTATATATTTACTCTGGGTTCTGGGCATAGAAAATGTCAATGGGCTATTCCAAATCATCTTTATTAGCCATGATATAAAGATGTCATCAGGTATCATGTATTATTGATGTCTTTATTGTTTTCTTTTCATACTATGATCAATAACAGGAGTATAAAATTTCCTGCCAGTTACTTGGTCATCTTGTAGCCTTATGGGATAACATAGAAAACTCAAGAAGATTTGCAATTGAAACATTATTTACAGGAATGCATCCTTTAGATGCTGAGCTAATACAGTACTCATCTTGATTTACTAATGAGGTAAAGTCAGTGAAAGAGTAATAGCAAATATGCACTCAGAGTATATTTCCATCGCTTTCCTTTTCCCTTGGCTCATCATTTTATTACTGAATTGGATGGCAAAAACTAAATAGCCTTTGAGCCCACATCAGCAATTCTATAGCTACTCAAAATATATGTTGTCTTGCTATTATTTTATTTTAGATCATAACCTTTTTTAGTTTCTGAAATAAATTTGAGATTATCTCAGTGTTGATCATTCAAAGTAGGTGAATTTTCCCTACTTTGAAAGAACAGAGTGTCCTAGAAACATAGGGTCAAATCACAGAGCACACAGATAAACAAGAGTTTCCCGGGCCAGTCATAATTTATTACTTTGAAAAGTATTGTGTCTTATTAAGACTCCTTTAGTTACCTATTAGAGAACATAGTGAAGCTGGCTTAAACCAAAACCACAAGAGTTATTAGATTAGCAGAGAGCTACTTTCTGGAATATAAGGGCAGGAATGAGTCTTTCCTCCAGATAGATGTAAAGTAATCAGAAACATTGGAGGTATTTTCTCTCTGCTTTTTGACTTCTTTCTTTTTTCTTTCTACACATTATGATTGCACTATTATGCTTCTTGGTGATCCTAACAAAATGTTGCCAGTACAACACTCCTGAGTTTATATACTGTGTGTATATAAATATATTCATAAACCTTGGATTATGAGTAACTTGTTCTGTGACTGTTCTGCAAGATGAGCAAACATTTCTAAGAAAATTTAACTTGATAAATGAACAATGTCTTGCAATCTGAGTAGTATGTGACAACAAATGTCACATGATCACAACTGAGTCAATGGTTCTTGAAATTCTCTTTGATATACAAGTGCTATGGATTACAAGCATGTTTCCGGAATGAATTATGCTCGCATACCAAGGTTTTACTGTATATATACTGTATAAATACAGTATATATGCAGTATACACACACACACACACACACACACACACATGCACATATATGTATAATATAAATATGCCTTAGTGCCAAACATACAGAAACCAACTAGCCGATTTCTTATCTGTGTTTAAATGTTGCAATACAAGTGCTATTATGAATATATCTGCCTTTTCAAAATCATCAGGTTTAACTTATTTGAAAGTAACTTATTTGGCATTTTTGCATTTATGATATTCAGGGATTTGGTATTTTGATTCATGTAACTTTTAAAAAAAATTTTAATGAGTATTTTTGAGAGAGACAGAGATAGAGCATGAATTGGGGAGGGGCAGAGAGAGAGGAAGACACCGAATCTGAAACAGGCTCCAGGGTCTGAGCTGTCAGTACAGATCCCTACACAGGGTTCAAACTCACGGACTGTGAGATCATGACCTGAGCTGAAGTCAGATGCCCAACCGACTGAGCCACTCAAGCGTCCTGATTCATGTAACTTTTAAATAGTAAAATAATTGTAAAGAAAATGAGACAAATACTTGAATTGTTACTAGTTTGTTGGGCAAAGTACTTGAATAATGTGTGTATTTAATATGCCTACATTTCTGTGTGTATGGAGCTTATATTGGTGAGAATGTAAGACCCATTAATTTCTCCAGAAATAGTATTAAAGTATTCTTTGTTAACATGATGTTTGTTATATTGACTACTATGTAACTAAAATGAGTACAACTCTGTGCATTTGATTAAAGATATAATCTTTATATCTTTATAAACTAGCACAGTTCATATAGTTTTTAAATAACGTGTAGTAAAAACTTTTGGAGTCTCAAGTCCTATACACAGAAGAGTGTTACACATTCTTCTATTGATCCACAAACTCTCTTGAATTAGTGTATGTTTAATTATTACAACAATAGAAATCATGAATTATAGCTATAAACTGGTTGATGTTTTGGCATTTACTAATTTAAAATCTGCTTGGGTTGTTCAGTATAAATCTTAATATAGAGAAAGTCAGACTTCAAGATCTGTCAAAAAAAAGTTCAAGTTCTTTCACAGTTAAAATGCTACTTTAATTATTGTGAAGAAAATAAGACACATGTGCAGAAAGCCCTTAGAAGAACCGAAGCATTCACCTCTAGCTGATCTCTAGTCTCAATGCAAGTGGAAAATGAAGACTAAGGCAGAATTTTATTTTCTTAAATTTTTTTTAATGTCTATTTATTTTTGAGAGAGAGAGACAGAGTGTGAGTGGGTAAGGGACAGAAAGAGAGGGAGACACAGAATGTGAAGCAGGCTCCAGTCTCTGAGCTATCAGCACAGGACTCAACACGGGGCTCAAACCCACAGGCCATGACATCATGACCTGAGCAGAAGTTGGATGCTTAACCTACTGAGCCATGCAGATGCCTCTAAGGCAGAGTTTAATGAGCATGGCTAAGTGTTGAAGGAGTGTCCCAACATAGAGCCAATCTGCAAAAACTCTTACCTTTGCTTTCATTTATTTTGCAATAGGTATTCAAAGAAATCTCTGTCAAACTTTTTGTGTATGTGTTCTCTCTCTCTTTTCCTCTCTGTCTCAGCTCTTCAAGTACAAGAAAAGATCTGTGAAAACACAGGCTGAACACAAAGCTAAAGGAATAGATACTTCAGAGACCATGCATTGAAATGAATACAGACTTTACAAAAATACTTTATGAAATTGGGACACTTGGGTGGCTCAGTCAGTTGAGAATCCAACTTTGGCTCAGGTCATGATCTCACAGTTGTGGGTTCGAGCCCCACATCAGGCTCTGCATTGACAGTTCAAAGCCTGTAACCTGCTTCACATTCTGTGTCTCTCTGCCCCCCACCCACTTGTGCACGTGCTTTCTCTGAAAAATAAATACATAAACATTAAAAAAATTCTTTATGAAAATTACTTAACAAGGAAACAGCCATAGCCTACAGCAAACAACAAAAAAAACACTGAAGAAGAGGAGAATATGATTTCTAGAGTCTCCATATTAAAATACTCAAATTTCTAGTTTAAACAAAAAATATGAATAATGAAGAATGAAGAATATATGGCCCATATACAGAAGAAACTGTTCCTGAAGGAAGATAGATCAGAATTATTATACAAAAACGTTAAATCAATGTCTTAAATATGTTCAAAGAGCTAAGGAGATCCTAGATAAAGATGTATAGGCAACCAGAAGGAAAATGTATGATCAAATAGAGAACATCAATAAAGAGAAAGCAAACCAAATAGAATTTCTGGGCCTTAAAAGTTTGACAAATGAAATTCACTACTAGAGGATTTCAATAGCCAATGTGAGCAGACAGAAGAAAGAATCAGTGACTTGATGATGGTGAATTGAAATTATCTGGTCTTGGGAACAGAAAGAAAATATAAAAATGATGAATAAAGACTTGTGAGATACTGTTAGTGAACCAAGAGTAGCATAATCACAATCCCAGAAGGAAAGAAGAGAAAGAGTAGGGTAGAAAGAATATTCCAAGAAATGACTAAGATATGATCAAAGACATGTATCTATTCTTTCAGGAAGCTAAATGAAATCCAAAAAGGATAAATACAAAGAGATCCATGACAAGGTACATTATAATCAAATTATTGACGGTCAAGGACAAAAGAAGAAGCAGTGTGAGAACAGTGACTCATCATGTACTGGGGTGGGGGATGGGGCGTGGGGGGGTGGGTGGAATCCTTAATAAGATTAAGTGCAGATTTCTCATCAGAAGCCATGGAGGCTAGGAAGGAGTGGGATGGAATGTTTAAAGTGTTGAAAGAAAAGTAGGAAAAAAGAACTGTCAAGAATTCTGTATGTGGCCAAACTATCCTTCAAAAATGAAGATGAAATTAAGACATCCAGATTAAAGAAAAAAAAAAAAAAAAAGCTAAAGGAATTCCTTGCAAGTAGTCCTGTCCTACAAGAAATGCTAAAGTTTGTCCTTCAGACTTAAACGAAAGGATAATAGACAGTAATTTGAAGCCATATAAAGAAATAAAGAACTCTGGTAAATGTAACTACATAATAAATATAAAGACTGGTATTATTGTGTTTTTGGTTTGTAACTGTTTTCTTTATTTTCTACATAATGTAAATGATAAATACATAAACTAATGTTATAAATCTATGATAATGTGAAAGTAATATATAAAGATGTAATTTGTGACAGCAACAGCATAAAGAGGTATGTGCACAAGGTCATGGGTAAATATTAAATACATATTACCAAGTTCAAGAAGGCAATCTGAAAAGCCTTCTGTATGACTCCAAATATATGACATCTTGGAAAAGGCAAAACTATTGAGACAAGAAAAAGGATCAGTGGTTGCTAGGTGTTAGGGAGGAGAGAAGGATAAATTAGTGGAGCATAAAACATTTTTATGCAGTGGAACTACTCTGTACAATATTATAATGTTAGGTACTTGTCATTATACATTTATCAAAACTCATAGAGATACAACACCAGGAGAGAACTCTAATGTAAACTATGGATTTTGGGTGATGGTGATATGACAGTATGGGTTGATAAATTGTGACAGTATGGGTTGATAAATTGTTCTGGTGGGGGATTTTGACAGTGGGAGAGCCTGCATCTATGTGGACAACCGGGACAATGGGAAATCTCTACACCTTCTGCTCAATTTTGCTATGAACTTAAAACTGCCCTAAAATACAAAGTCTATTAAAAAATGTATGACAGAAAGCCAAAACAATGTTTTAAAAAATTGAACTAAAACTACAGAGGCAAATAATGATTATATTTTAATAAGAGATTTGTCACTTGTTTTTGGTAGCAAAAAGTGAGGGATTTCATGGAGGCCAAGGTAAAGGAGAAGAAACCACACAGAGCAAATAAAAATCTCTCACAGAAAAAGATGATGTCTTATATTCACCCCAGGGCAACCAAGTGAAAGCATATAATGCAGCCTCCCTGGTTTCAATTCTGAAGGCCAAATATAGATATCCCATTGGGAGAGAAATGAAACAATCTCGCCTTGCCCTGCTGTGAGCCTTCTCTCTGTAAAACCAACATCAAGTTGTAATTAGAAGTACCCTAGGTTGGATGACTTTGAAAATAGGGCCCTTCTTCCATAGCAACACAAAAGGCACTCTTTCCATGAGTATACCTTGGAAATAGCATATTCTCAATAAGCACCACAGCAACATGCACCCTATCCTTGTATCCAAGAAATCAAATAGTTTCTAAGTGGTTGCTAACAAGCCAGCAGTAATTTTTATTTTTGTCTAACATCATGTAAGAGTGGAGGGATTTGAAGGTATAACCTTTGGTGTTTACAACAACGATTTCTTTTCTAGATATAAGTGCTTACTTGGTCATTATAATAGCAGTATGCTTAAGAAAATGTAAAAATACATAAGGAAAAAGCTGACAGTTCTCTTTCTCTTAGATTTACACAGCTGGTTCTTAGAGCAGCAGTGGACCTCTTGCATCAATTTGAAAGTTGATTTCAATCAACATTGATTGCCCAGTCTGGACCATTAAGCGCATAAGCTGATTTCAGAGAAATGAAATATGATGGATGTAGAAATCAGAGTGGGAAAACTCAAGAACAACAGGAAGAAATCAAGGGTCCTAAAGTAAACAAACCCATTTACAACTCTTTACTAATTAGCATTTTTTTTCTTTTAAGTTCAGCAGTTTTGTTGATTGTTCTTTTCTTCTTTACAGAATCTGAATCTAGAGAATCTGAAATGCAATGCTTCCTAAGAACTATATAATGGTAAAGAAATTCATAGCATTCCTAGTAACATTCCCCATAATGCAAGTTCTGAGTACACAGGGAAGCAAGAGGAGGCAGTACAGGGAAACCCACAGAGGGAAGAGGGAACACTTAGACATTTGGGGGCCAGTGAAATTTTGTTCACTTTACGATAATGCTTTCATTTCCCTCATAATCTGAAATTTAAATATCCTTTTTAAAGCCCGTCAAGTATCTTCCCTACTTATGTACTTAGTTTTCTTCAAACAATAGGGTACAACTGTTTAGCGATCCCTGAAACCCATCACCCTTTCATTAATAATCAATAACAACAAAAATAGAAATAGAAGGCTTTAGGCATTTAGAATTTAAGTGAGTTTACAATGAGATTAAATGTACGTGTTATACCAGTTACCCTACATATTTTATCCTGTTCCCACACAAGCTTAAAACGGCAACAGAGAAAGAGAATGAGGGTCCACAAATTAGGTAAAAGGCAGGGAAGACAAAGAGAAAGATATTTAAAAAGAAAGAGTTTTCAGCAGTTTGCATGGCAGTCTTCATATTTTTCCAATGGAACAGAAAGCTATCTACTATTTTAACATACACAAGAAGTAAAAGGCAAGTCTCAAAGAGCTTGAAAACTCTTTAGTGGTTTACAAGAAGTCATTTTCAGTACTTTTATTTCTGTATTACAGGCTCTTATATCCTTCTGGATATTTCCCTCACTTCATCAGAAGAGACAGGGATTCTTTATTTCCATGTTAATATTCTGTTCTTAATAGCCTGTTTATATTCCTCAGATCTATAAATGTCCTCAAACTTTCATTCCTTATTTCAGTAATACGGAGCACATATATTTAACTAAAGCCATAACTTTAATCTTTGTGTTGCACAATTATAACACAGTTTTGGTTTAATGAATTATAAAATCTTAAATAGCATAAGGTATAGGCAGGCTTATTTTTGCAAAATGTATTTGTGACTCTTCACTGAACATTTAAAATATGGATTCAAAAATTGTAGTGGGATTGCAGTTTACTGAAATGAACTCAGATATATACAGAAAAAGAAAATTTTCTTTCCTTAAGAGCTGTGCCGATCTCTTTTATGAGCCATCACAGAGCTCTATTAGTAGAGAAATGAGTCTTTACCATTTTAAATAATCTTTTGATTGAAATATTCTTCTTTCATTATAAATGATTCTTTTGGATAACTAGATATGTAGTTAATCCTTCAGAGTTCCATCGTTTCTGTTTCTCCAAAATGACAGATAGATATATTAAGTGAATCACATGACTAGTGATTGGTCCTGACTATAGCCTGGGATTAAGTGGAGGGGATGCCAGTCAAAGCATCTACACCTGCCCTCTCCACATTGTCCTGGATTCCTTTCAATTAGGTGACTGTGTACAAAGTTTAAATATTCTAAGAGGGAAATGGGAAGGTAAAAGTGGCTTTGCCTTTTTGAAACTATCTTTGCAATTCATCAATCATCATTTACATGACATTGATTAATTAGAAATAAGTCATTAAGGCCAGGTCATATATTTTTTTTAATTTTTTAATGTTTATTTTTTTATTTTTGAGAGCAAGAGAGAGCACACGCGAGAGAGGGGTAGAGAGAGAAGGAGACACAGAATCTGAAGCAGGCTCCAGGCTCTGAGCTGTCAGCACAGAGCCCAATGCGGGACTCAAACCCATGAACTGTGAGATCATGACCCGAGCCAAAGTCGGACCCTCAACCGACTGAGCCACCCAGGCACCCCAGGTCAGGTCATATTTTAAAGAAGGGAAATTAGAATCCATCTTTTGATGGAGAGAAATGCCAATGAGTTTGCCATAATCTGCCATCTATTTCTATTCTTCCCACATGTGAAGTTTACTAACCCATCTCTCGTGACCCCAGGAAAGTCTCATTTATTATGGAATAATGTTCAGCTTAAAGCTCAACATTTCATCATCTAAATTTATCCAGATGTAGATGAGTCTTTTCAGGTACAATACCTTCAATGCAGCCCCTCCAGAACAATCCCCCTGTGTCTGAAGACCTGGTAACTTTAAAGACAAATGATGTGCTCCTTTGCAGCACTGCCACCTCCTGCCACTGCTCCCCCCCAACCCCGGCCAAATAATATTAAGATGGTGAGGTTGGCCTAGGATTGGCTATTATGGAGCATCCCATTCAAAAAGGGGAACACCCACAGATTATATACATACAACAAATTTAAAATCCAGCCAAGACCATGCTGCATGCTTTTTGATTAGGGCTCAATTCTATGGCCTGGGAGTGATTCTGGATGGCTCTTGGATGCACCTTCAAGTTCTTGATTCTACTATCTGCATTCTCATTTCTTTTCCATTAGAAATGATTAGTATTTGCATGGGGCACCTGGGTGGCTCAGTGGGTTGAGCATCTGACTTCCTTTCTGGTCATATCTCATGGTTAGTGGGCTTGAGCCCCACATCAGGCTCATTGCTGTCAGCCTGTCAGTGCAGAGTCTGCTTCAGATCTTCTGTCCCCCTCTCTCTGCCCCTCCCCCACCTGTGTGCTCCCCCAAATAAATACATCTTTAGAAAAAAAAAAAGAAATGATTAGGATTTGGAGTTGAACAGTTTTCTCAGCATGTGCCATGCCCATACTAGTTAAAGGTCAATAGACTATTTTGTTTTGCCTCTGTCTTAGTTCAAGCTGGTAATGTTTCACCAATATGTTCTCTCAAAATTCTTGCAGGTTTTATGTATCAATAGCATTTGTTCCCACAAACAAAAGCTGCACTCACCAATCTCATCAACATAAGTTCATTCCTATTGTTAAAAAGTAAACTGAGGTGCATTAAAATGGTTAGAGTTTCCATGGCTCTTGAATTTGAGCCCTGAGTCCAGCTCTGTGCTGACAGCTTGGAACCTGGAATCTGCTTTGGATTCTGTGTCTCCCTCTCTCTCTGCCCCTCCCCTGCTCACACACCCTCTCTCTCTCCCAAAAATAAGTAAACATTAAAAAAACATAAAAAATAAGCATTCAAATCAAACATTGATTTGAATTGGGCAGTGCCCAACAGAAAGTGGTTAGGGGTGCTCCACTGACAAGAGCTAGAAACAAGTTTGCTATAGAGAACACACAGAAGCAAAACAAAGCAATTATTTGATTCGTTCTAGTGTAAGCAGTCGCCTTATTTGAGACAGCCTTGTTGGCTACGATTGGTTGTTCTTAATTTTCACTTTCTTGGATTTGAGCATATTGACTCTGACTTACGTTTGCTTATATAGGCTACCAAGATGTTAGAGTCACTTGTCTAACAGCCTCCTTGTTTAATTCTTTAACACTATCTTTGGCTTCCTGTACGGTTGTGAGGACAGGCCCTATTATGTAATAAAGAACATGAGTGGGACATGGCAGTAAGATGTTTAGAGCGACTGTTGTCTATTTGAAACCACAATAAGTATATCTGTGATATACTTACGGTCTTGCCCTGAGAATCTTCTGTAGACTGTATTTTCCTGATAATGCCTTGAATTTGATATCAGCTCAAAAAAACATTTTTAATTTTTTAGAATCATTTGCTAACTGCAGAGTATGTAGATGCCAAATTGTTTTATTGTCAAACCAAAACCTGAGAGTTCTGTTTCCTTTATGCAAAAAAAAAAAAAAAAGTTTTCTTTATGCTGTCTTCTTTTATGTTTTAATGTGAGCAACTAGAAGAAACCAGATGGCAACTTTAACACTCTATCTGGAATATTCTTAATTAGATCATCAAGTTCATTTTTTTTTAATTTTTCATGTTAACAAAGGTGACTATCATTAAACTTCCCACCTTCCAATAACATTTTTCTCATGTTCGTTTTGTCTCCCAACAACATCCTTCTTAAGGGCCACCAAGCCTCTGTTCACAGTGTCTGTGACTCTCAGTGTCCTTTTAGTTTCTCCCACTACCTGGGCCTAAGCCACTCTCTCCCATTCAAAGTGTTTTGCTATTATAGCACCACTCCTGGTAACTAAATTCATTCTGGGTATGTATTTCTGTGAGGCAAACTAATGCAATATTGAGTGTTTGGAGGAATTATTTTTAAATCTTTAAAAACTGTTTATTTTTTTTAGGGATAGAGAGACAGAGCACAAGCAGGAGTGGGGGGAGAGATAGAGGGAGACACAGAATCCAAAGCAGGCTCCAGGCTCTGACCTGTCAACACAGACCCCAACGTGGGGCTCAAACCCACAAACCATGAGATCATGACCCGAGCTGAAGTCTGGCGCTTAACTGACTGAGCCATCCAGGTGCCCCATTTGCTTTTTTAAAATCACAGATCTTCAATTTGAGCAGGGCTTTAAGGATACAGCTTATTTTGCTTCCTTCAGCATTAGGTTGGAATTACTGGATGCTAGAAGATGGATGCAGGAATGATCCGAAGCCTGATTCGCCACGTATCTCCTGGTCGATGTTGGCTGTAAATTATTAACAAAGCTTGTACTACAGTGTAATATGACACGTGACCTCTCTGTGTGGCTTGGGCACCTTGCAACATGGTTGGGTTGCCAACATGAATGTCCTAAAAGAAAGAATTAGACCTTTCCTAATCTAGTATCAACAGTCAAACAGTTTCTCTTTTGTTAATTCTACTTATTAGCAGAGGTTCACACAGGCTAGCGTATATTTAAGTGGAAGAAAAATAAATTCCACTATCTGATAGACAAATATAAAGGAGTTTGCAGGCATGTTTTAAAACTGGACTCCTAATCGTGACTATAATATAATTTTCTCTTTTATACTTCCAGTGCTGGTTCTTGCTGGGCTAAGTAGCATAAAGCATTTAGATAATACTTCTCTCCATTAAATATTACTTTTGAGACTATTCAAATATCTCTTTTTTATGTAATCAAATTTAAAATTTGACCCATTCTCTCTTTTTCTATTTCTGCCATAACAACTAAAATAATGGCAGCACACCTCCTGAAGAAGATAAATGATGATACTCAGAGAGATGATCAAGTAACAGCAATGAAAGGGTAAATCCATGTTCATATATTTCAATTTATTTTTCCTGTTACAGTTCAAGAATAACTCTTAAAAATATGACAGAGAGAATAAAAGCAGGGATAGACAAATGAATGTCAGAATCTGTGGAAAGATGTTTTCCTGGACTCCATGGTGTCCACACACATGGAGAGTTGGGATACTAGTTTGAATCCCAGAAACTGGTTTTAAGACCCTCTTTTAAGATACTGTAAAAATGACAATGGGAAGCAGGTAAAGGGATGAATATATAGATCTTTGAAACCCAAGCAAAAGTTCAAAATTGGTCTAATGCATATAGTAAAGGTGTCAATGCAATTTTTGTGGGGGAAGGAAAGGTGTTTTTTTTTTTTTTTCCCAACAAATGCTACTGCAACAGCTAGATAGCCCATACTGCAAAAATAAACTTTGATCTCTTCTTCAAGTCACACACACACACACACCCACAATGATGGCAGATAAAATATAACTCTAAATGTAAAAGCTAAAATCATAAGGCCTCTTAAACATATGACTATATTTGTGAACTTGTGTTCAGGATTTCTTAAATAAAATGGTAAAAGCATTAGCCATAAAGAAAAATAATTAGATCTGATTAACATTAAAAACAACTGGTTATTCATGATGACTGTAGCTAACAGTATGGTTTTGTATATTTGGAAGTTGCTAAGAGTATGGATCTTAAGAGTCACCACAAGAAAAAAAAGTTGTAACTTCGTGATGGGATGTAGGTTAACTAAATTTATGGTGGTAATTATTTTACAACATATATCATAATTTATATTGTATAAATTAAACATATGCAACTTTATATGTCAGTTATATCAATAAAACTGGAGAAGAACTGAAAAAATTTAAAAAAATTAAAACTGGTTATTGAATGACTGCATTAATAAAATGAAAACTTAAGCCATATTTATAATCCATGTGCCTGACTGACAGTGAACTTGTATTCAGAATGTATACTGTCCATCACAGTTCGGGCTTCCGACCCCAGCACTAATTCCCATGAAGGTTTTTACTCCTGCGTTTCTTCTCTAGTAAGTTATTCTTCTCAGTATGTGCCAGTTTTCCTCCAATTTTGAGGCAGTGTTTTTCCCTGTAACTTCACTTCAGTGATGGATCTAAGAAGAGTTGTTGATTTTCTAGTTTCTTCAACTTTTTACTTCTTAAGATGGAATAACCACTTCTAAACTCTGCATGCCAGGCCAAAAGGTCTTATATTTTATTAGGTAAAATTTTTTTTTTTTTTTAATTTTTTTTTTTTCAACGTTTTTATTTTTGGGACAGAGAGAGACAGAGCATGAACGGGGGAGGGGCAGAGAGAGAGGGAGACACAGAATCGGAAGCAGGCTCCAGGCTCTGAGCCATCAGCCCAGAGCCCGACGCGGGGCTCGAACTCACGGAGCGCGAGATCGTGACCTGGTTGAAGTCGGACGCTTAACCGACTGTGCCACCCAGGCGACCCATTATTAGGTAAAATTTTTACTGCTGCTTCTAAAAACAAAAAATCAAACCAAACAAAAACAAAAACAAAAACCTCTTGTCCTTTCTGCTCTTCCTGCCCAGTAAACAATTATTATTTTGTTTTCTTATGACTACAACGATTTTTGTTTTTAATTTGTGAAGATTGGTTTATTTCTCCTGGCTAAAACCACTAAGTTACTTATATTTCATCAATAGCCAAAATGTGTGCTTATAACAATTAAAAAATATATAGTATATATCACTAAAAAATAACTAATTCTGTGACATAAGGAATCAAAGTTGAACTTTAATAAAATTATTAGTAGTAATCTCAGTTTATATTCTGACAGATAATAACATTGGTCATAAACTAATGCAACTCTTTTTAAAACCCCATTACTACCAGGGCCCCTGGGTGGCTCAGTCAGATACAATTGCCTCTGTGCTACATTCCCTTATATTTTTAAGTTTTAATACAGTTGTACTGTATTACTAAATATGAAAATAAGCTACGGGACACCTGTGGCTTAATCAGGTGAGTATATGGCTCTTGATTTTGGCTCAGATCATCATCCAAGGGTCAGTGGGATTGAGTCTCTTATCAGGCTTTGTACTGAGTGTGGAGCCTGCTTAAAATTCTCTCTCAGTCTCTCTCCATCTCCCTCTGTTCTTCTCCTCTGCTGAGGTGCTCTCTCTCTCTCTCTCTCTCTCTCTCTCTGTGAATTACAAAATAAAATAAAATAAGTCTCATTTGTATAGTACCATAAGTTTGTATGGTGCTTTCAAATGCATTTCCTAATGTATTTCTCACATTAAATCTATAGTTTGTTTTGGAATTTCCACCTCAATTTGGAATTTCCTCCTCAGATAAACTGAGGATCTGAAAAGTGAACTAACCTACGTTAGGTCCCAGAGCTCCTAAAATTTAGATATTTTATCTCAATATTCTGATGATCTGACTTCTGCAGATCTTTATTTCCCCTGTCAACTTAATGTTATGTATGTAAAGACTTTCCTTTCAGTTAGATAAATGGGTGTTTCCATGGAATATAAGAGGGAACCCATGAAAGACTTTGACGTTTTAAATATTTTCTATCACCCCTGACTGGAGCTTATTCCATTATTGGCAAATGTGCAGTTGAATAAATTAATTGTTCCATAAATCCCTTGTTAAGTCACTTGGCAAAGAACCTTTATCAATTTGATTCATCTAAGTTGATAGGAATCAGTTACTAATTTAGCAATGATTTGAAAGACTGGGTTATAGGACATGTATGTTATGATAGAAAGGAATAAAGTTAGGTCAGGATTTGGGGCTAGTACTATCAAAGTGAAGTTTTGTGAAAGAGGCACCTGAAAAACATCAAGCTCTGGTCAGGAGGAGAAAAATTAATGAAAAGCATGGGAAAGAATGTTGAGGATAATATATATAGACCTTAAATTTCTGCCTAGTATTAACCTAGGTGAGTGCACATATACAAACGCAAATATATTTGAATTATATTTTTATATTCTGTGTATGATTAATATATTAATATATAATTTATACATTTTATATGAATTTACAGATAATTATATGCCATTTATGTATTACATATTTTTATAAGCATTAAAGGGACAGTATTTACTCTGTGGTAGAATTTTTTGCAAACATTTTGAAATTGAATAACATGGTGAGAAGTTGGAAATGGAAAAACCTCTAAAAAGTTTATTTAGCCTTATCATTTTCTAGAGAAGGACATGAGTACGCCAAATACAGCTAAGTAAATGTTTCAAGGTGAGAGATAGGATAAAAGCCAAGAATTATTTTACTGACATTTGCAATCTATTCTGGCTTCATTGAACTATTCACTTATGAATGCTTCATGCTTTTCATATTTCTCTGTCCTTGCACTTGCCTCAACCTCAAATGAATGGTCCTCATTGGCATCTATTTATTCTTCAATATTTAGTTTAAGTATCACCCGCAAAAGGCTTTCTGATCCCTGTTCCCTCTGTCTGAATGGAAGAGTCCCTCCAACATCTAATTTTGACAATGTGTGTGTTCTATCTATCTATCTATCTATCTAATTATCTACCTATATTTATCTCACATCTATATCTATATTTGCCTTTTTACTTTTCTGTTCTTCATAACTTAGTTCAATTCTTCAAGAAGTGGAACTATATCCTAGTCATGTTTATAGCCTTTGTGCCTTCTCTGTGCTTAAAATGCATAGTGCATACTTAATAAATATTTGTTGAAAAACAATTAAATGAATAGCTGCTAGAACTCTTATTTATATACTGTAATCTTTCTCCTATTTCTTTTATAAACGGCAAAGAAAATTCCTCTTATGTGAATTATGGAATTTAAAATAGACTATGTCATTTTCTCTCTGTCTGTTGTATTTTAAGTATTATAATAGATACCACTATTTCTCATATTGGGTTCAATAATCATTCTCTTGACCACCTGTTATTGAATGAATTTTATATCTACATTTCACTGTTTCTTTTCTCAGTTATTCTAATGCTTCCATTTTCATTCCCAGTAAGGTATCCAAAAAGGGGCAGATATATATAGATAGATGTATTATATTTTTCAATGGTGGTACTCCATTCCTTTATTCCAATAGCCAAATAGCCTCCAACTCTGTATTTTGACAGTTTCAATTCCACAGAATATCCCTGGCTTCATCCATTGTTTCTTCAGAAACTTTTGTAAATTCAGAGCACATCAGGAGGATTAGGAATTTTAGGTTATTTCAGCTCTTTTGCATTGAACAAAAAACATGTTCATCAAATTAAATGGACATTGTCAGAGGCATAATGGAGCAATAGGAGGCTATGCAGAAAAAAACACTAACTAAGGTCTCATAAGTAAAGAAATGTTTTATAAAATTTGTCCTGCTCATTTACCAAGTAAGAAAGAAGATGCGGATATTTTATCCCACCCGGTGTATGACAGCTATTTTAATTTCCTAATATCTCAGCAGCTTTATAGAACTGACTTCATGAGGCTACTCTATATATTTATTTTTTTGTATTTGAATAATATCCAGTATTTTTTTTATTGCTGGAATATACTGCAAGTCTACTTGAATATTGAGAAGAACCTGTATAGAAATAACATTCCCCATTTCTTGCTATAATATATTCTGATTACATTGTCTATTTCAGATTAGACTTATGTTGTTTCATCTATTCAGAGGCATAATTTCAGTTTCTATCCATATACTCTCTATACGTTGTTTTTTAAGAAAATATGCTCATAGCATATAAAATTATGTATGTATTAGACTCAGTGATCTAAAATATATAGTGTATATGACTGTCCCTTTTGTCTTTTGCACAAGCAGATCTTCCCCTGAGATTAGATTATAGAATTAAGATTTCTCTTTATTCCTAATTCAAAGAACCAAGTTGAAGTACTTGAGGTAAAAATTGCTAAGCATTAATCAGAAAAGAATGAGTATATAAGAATTATAGGAATTACTAGGAGTGTGTCTTGAATCAGAATTTTAACAGATGCCACAGAGGGAATTTATGGATAGAAATTTGAAAAATTGAGAGCTATGGATGTGAAGGGTGGTCAAGTAGGCAACATGCTGACAAATAGAGGCCATAACACATACTAAATGAGGGAAATTCTTGAAGTTAAGAGGAGAATCAATATTATTACATAACTAACAAGAAAAAAATAGGAAAGGAACTTATTTATAAATGCAAAATTGTGATTTATTCAGTGGCTTTTTAACATCTTCTATGGGTGAGCCAACTTGGCATGACAGTTGCTTTTGGTAGCAAGTAGCCTTACTCCAACATGGCATATTTAGATAATTTTGTTCACAACTCTGTTAAGGACCTTGGCCAGAGGTCAGAAGGAAGAAGAGATATATGAAGGAAATGTGAAAGTAATAAAACTAAAAGATAATTTGAGGTGTGTAAGGGAGACATCTGATAGCAGGGGAGAGAAATCTAAGCATTACTGGATGAAAAAACATATATCTCTATCTCTATCTCTATCTCTATCTCTATCTCTATCTCTATCTCTATTTCTATCTCTATTTATGTCTGCCTGTATCATCTATATCATCTGGTGGAAAGTAAACAGTTGAGGGATTGAAATAAGGTAGTTGAGAGAAGTGACTTAAATGTTCTTTACGGAATTGATAATATGTATTATTTGATCAGTGGGGCCCTTCAGTTGGAAATAGTAGCTAAGTTGTGAAAATTGCTTTCAGTATCATATCACTTAAAAAATAGTGTTTTTTCAAAAATAAATTAAAAAATAAGATAAAATAAATAAAGTGATTTTCTACTGTATTAAATTCTACTAAAAAGCTTGGTTGATCTGAAATTTCTACTCAATTGGGCAATAGGAAAAATAGGGAAAAGCAGTGAGATAGTTCACCAACAGCAGATGGCTGGTCACACCACTAGTCCCTGTATATACCTCACTCTAGTCCATACATATATTGAATATTGCCTTCTTTTAACATCTTTTCAAGGTATGTTTTTTTCTTTCTTTTCCTTTTTTTTTTTTGGTTAGAATATACTCCTATTACATTGTTGAACTATTTGGTGCCATGTTAGGATGGCAAGAAAATGACTCTGTAACATGCTGGCAAAAAAAAAAAAAAAAAGAAAAAAGAAAGGAACAAACCCTTTTTATAGGTTAGTTAACTTTCAACCTGGCCAATGATTAATCAAGGGCAAGAGACCCAAAACAAATCAGATATCACCACTGGATATAGCACTCTAAACATTTTTCTAGGTGTTAATGTTTGATAACATCATCTTTGGGTAATGCAAGATTAATAAATTGATGAAAACTAAAATCATTTAATGTGCTTAAAGATGAATGTATTCCTATAACAAAGCACTGCACACATGCAATGTAATATATTCCTGCCTTCTCAAATTTGTATTACAAATGCGCCTTAAGAAACAAATAAATTGGTGTGCTTGGGTGGCTCAGTCAGTTAAGTGTGTGACTCTTGATTTTGGCTCAGGTCATGATCTCGTGGTTCTTAAGATCCAGCCTCACATTGGGCTCTGTGCTAACAGTTCAGAGCCTGCTTGGGATTCTCTCTCTCCCTCTCTCTCTGCCCCTCCCCTATTCACATGCACACTCTCTCTCAAAAAAAAAAAAAAATAATAAACATTAAAAAAAGCAGAAAGAAAGAAAGAAAGAAAGAAAGAAAGAAAGAAAGAAAGATCTTGATAGGTGCCGGGGTGGCTCAGTTGGTTAAGCATCAGACTCTTGATTTTGCTCAGGTCATGATCTCACAGGTTTGAGTTGGAGCCCCACATAGGGCTCTGTGCTGGCAGTGCAGAGACTGCTTGGGATTCTCTCTCTCCCTCTCTCTTTCTCTCTCTCTCGCTTATGCTCTCCTGTCAAAAAAAAAAAAAAAAACTTATGCATAATATCACCTATAATTTCTTTTTGTCACCTGGGTATGATCAAGGAAGTGAGGAATAACACAAGGTAATAACTTTCATCAGAAATGCCTGAATTCATTAGAATTTAAACACCAAACATGCTGATTTATTTTAAGTCCAGAAAATTATCCGAAATAAATCCCATTTCAAGTATCATTTATATTTAGCTTATCTTACTTAAACCTACAAAATATTACATCTGACATTTCCTATCTTGACTACTTTTTAAAAAATAATCATAGCAGCTGACAAATACAGTTTTAAGATTCAACATTATTCTGTATCTAAAATGAAAAAACATGCATAACAACTTCACTTTTAATCTTGGGAATAAAAGGGTAACTAGGTGGTTATGAACTAACATCTCTCATTAAATTAATGGCTTTACCTAATTCTTATGTCTGCTGAATGCAGTTCATTAAGCTTTATGCTCTTTTATATTCATTACAGGTATTTTGTGTTATTTTTCCTTATGATGCTCCTATAAATCATTTGAAAGGTGAGGAAGCTTAACCTACTTTCCCAAAGATAAAAATCTCTTCAAATCACTTATCTCTTCAAATCATCTTAAAAATACTATCTGCTAGAGCCTAGAGGATTTCCACTGACACATGGCAATGTCTTAGCTTGGCTGCCATAACAAAATAGTATAGGCAGCTTAAACAACAGAAATTTATTTCTTCTCAGTTCTAAAGGCTAGAAGTCTGAGATCAGCATACCAGTATGGTTCCATTCTGTTGAGAGCTGTCTCTCTTCCTGACTTGCAAATAGCCACCTTCTCTCACTGTGTGCTCACAGGGCCTTTCCTTTATGTGTGTTTCTGTTGAGACACAGAGAGAGCAAAGTCTTTGGTGTCTCTTCTTATAAGGATACTAATAATATCAGATCAGAACTCCATGGGGAGCTCTAGTCACACAGGGTAAGGAGTGGTTAGAGCTTCAACATATGAATTTAGGGGGATACAATTCAGTCTATAATGAGTAACCATTGTCATATATACCTTAGAATGACTGATATCACTAAGAAATCATCCTGGGTGTTCCCTTCTAGTTGTTCAATAATTAGTGACCCCATTCTATTAATCCAACAAATAGTGACTGTTCTAGGTACTCTTTGGGGCCAGTAATAAGGTGATGAACAAAGGAGAATTAATTGTTGCTCTCTTGTATTTGGTATGGTACATGCTTAAAAAAGAAAGGTTCTGATGTAAAAAGATTGTGGGATGAAGGAAGGCTTTGCTGACCACATTTAAGGTGAGACTTAGGATAAACTGAAGAATGCTCATGATGCCATGCTGGACATCCAGTCAAGCATCTGGGCCATGGGGTTTCTGAGCCATGCTCCTGCTGCTGCTCCATCCATAGGACCACAACCTGAGCAGAATTGGGGGCACCTAGATGGCTTAGTCGATTGGATATCCGACTTCGGCTCAGGTCATGATCTCTCAGTTTGTGAGTTTGAGCCCCGTGTCAGGCTCTGTGCTGACAGCTCAGAGCCTGGAGCCTGCTTCAGATTCTGTGTCTCATTCTCTCTCAGCCCCTCTCCCACTTGTGCTAGGTCTTTCTCTGTCTCTCCAAAATAAAGAAATGTAAAAGAAATGAAGTGCCATTCGCAAAGGCTCTTTCACATGCAGAACAACCTGGAGCTGCTGGAGTGTGTTCCTTTATTGGTGTCTTCAGGGCTCTGGGAGATCCCCTAACATGGCTGCCTTGAACTGGTGTGTGTCGGGGCGGGGGGGGGGGGGTGGTGGCGGGGGTAGGACACAGACATTCAATCTATATCAGACTGGCTATCCATTTGAAACTTCATCTATCATATTTAGGAAAGAAATACTGGATATATTTTGGTATGTTCTAAATTCCTTTATTTTAGAGAATTGAATTCATAATCTTTGAGTCGATAAACACCAAACTTTCAGCTGATTAGGCTAGATAATTGAGTGGGGGGAAAAAACCTGTTAAAGTGCTAGAGCCTTATAATTCTTGCCTATGACCCTGAAATAAAGCAATAATTAAAAAAACATATATACACAAAATATTGATGCTGTTTGATGTTTTATTTGCTTTTCTTTATCCAGATATCAGAACAAATTTGAATTCTAAAGCATCTATCATGAAGAACTTCATTCCTCTTTGCAATCAATTGTTATGAACAGTGGAGGGTGCTGACAGTATATATTCATAATTTACCTTTAGATTCTGGCAAGAACTAACAATTGTGAATAGAAGGAATTAAGTTTCATGAAACCTTTATTATGTTTAACATAATTTATTTATTTGTTAAAATGAATTTATTAAAATAATTGGTTTGCTATTCACCTTTCAAAGAATAGTGGGCAATTATAAACTGGATTCCTACAGTAAATGGTCAAGACTTCCTTTAATCTCTTCTCATCGCCCATTTTCTAGTGAAGAGTTGACATCAACTGATTTTTAACCTGGACTCTCTTTATTTTATGCAGTAAGTTTCAGACATTTCAAATCTGCCATTCAGAGAATTAGAAGCTTGAGACAATGACTAAGGTTTCTATTTGGAGATAAATAATTAAAGCAAGTTAACAAGCCAGCTATGGAAGATGGCGGCATAGGAGGACGCTGGGCTCACCGCGCGTCCTGCTGATCACTTAGATTCCACCTACACCTGCCTAAATAACCCAGAAAACCACCAGAGGATTAGCAGAACGGAGTCGCCAGAGCCAAGCGCAGACGAGAGGCCCACGGAAGAGGGTAGGAAGGGCGGCGAGGCGGTGCACGCTCCACGGACTGGCGGGAGGGAGCCGGGCGGAGGGGCGGCTCGCCGGCCAAGCAGAGCCCCCGAGTCTGGCTTGCAAAAAGTGGAGGGGCCTGACGGACTGTGTTCCGACAGCAAGCGCGACTTAGCGTCTGGGAAGTCATAAGTTAACAGCTCTGCTCAGAAAGCGGGAAGGCCGGAGGACAAAGGGAAGGAGAGCTGCTGAGCCCCCGGACGACAGAGCTCAGTTTGGTGGGGAACAAAGGCGCTCGCCAGCGCCATCTTCCCCGCCCATCCCCCAGCCAAAATCCCAAAGAGAACCAGTTCCTGCCAGGGAACTTGCTCGCTCCGCGCAAACACCCAACTCTGCGCTTCTGCGGAGCCAAACCTCCGGCAGCGGATCTGACTCCCTCCTGCTGCCACAGGGCCCCTCCTGAAGTGGATCACCTAAGGAGAAGCAAGCTAAGCCTGCCCCTCCTGCCCCTGTGCACCTTGCCTACCCACCCCAGCTAAGACGCCAGATCCCCAGCATCACAAGCCTGGCAGTGTGCAAGTAGCCCAGACGGACCACCCCACCCCACAGTGAATCCCGCCCCTAGGAGAGGGGATGAGAAGGCACGCACCAGTCTGACTGTGGCCCCAGCGGTGGGCTGGGAGCAGACATCAGGTCTGACTGCGGCTCCGCCCACCAACTCCAGTTATACACCACAGCACAAGGGAAGTGCCCTGCAGGTCCTCACCACGCCAGGGACTATCCAAAATGACCAAGCGGAAGAATTCCCCTCAGAAGAATCTCCAGGAAATAACAACAGCTAATGAGCTGATCAAAAAGGATTTAAATAATATAACAGAAAGTGAATTTAGAATAATAGTCATAAAATTAATCGCTGGGCTTGAAAACAGTATAGCTGACAGCAGAGAATCTCTTGCTACAGAGATCAAGGGACTAAGGAACAGTCACGAGGAGCTGAAAAACGCTTTAAACGAAATGCATAACAAAATGGAAACCACCACGGCTCGGATTGAAGAGGCAGAGGAGAGAATAGGTGAACTAGAAGATAAAGTTATGGAAAAAGAGGAAGCTGAGAAAAAGAGGGATAAAAAAATCCAGGAATATGAGGGGAAAATTAGAGAACTAAGTGATACACTAAAAAGAAATAATATACGCATCATTGGTATCCCAGAGGAGGAAGAGAGAGGGAAAGGTGCTGAAGGGGTACTTGAAGAAATAATAGCTGAGAACTTCCCTGAACTGGGGAAGGAAAAAGGCATTGAAATCCAAGAGGCACAGAGAACTCCCTTCAGACGTAACTTGAATCGATCTTCTGCACGACATATCATAGTGAAACTGGCAAAATACAAGGATAAAGAGAAAATTCTGAAAGCAGCAAGGGGTAAACGTGCCCTCACATATAAAGGGAGACCTATAAGACTCGTGACCTCTCTTTTGAAACTTGGCAGGCCAGAAAGAATTGGCACGAGATTTTCAGTGTGCTAGACAGAAAAAACATGCAGCCGAGAATCCTTTATCCAGCAAGTCTGTCATTTAGAATAGAAGGAGAGATAAAGGTCTTCCCAAACAAACAAAAACTGAAGGAATTTGTCACCACTAAACCAGCCCTACAAGAGATCCTAAGGGGGACCCTGTGAGACAAAGTACCAGAGACATCACTACAAGCATAAACATACAGACATCACAATGACTCTAAACCCATATCTTTCTATAATAACACTGAATGTAAATGGATTAAATGCGCCAACCAAAAGACATAGGGTATCAGAATGGATAAAAAAACAAGACCCATCTATTTGCTGTCTACAAGAGACTCATTTTAGACCTGAGGACACCTTTAGATTGAGAGTGAGGGGATGGAGAACTATTTATCATGCTACTGGAAGCCAAAAGAAAGCTGGAGTAGCCATCCTTATATCAGACAAACTAGACTTTAAATTAAAGGCTGTAACAAGAGATGAAGAAGGACATTATATAATAGTGACAGGGTCTATCCATCAGGAAGAGCTAACAATTATAAATGTCTATGCGCCGAATACCGGAGCGCCCAAATATATAAAACAATTACTCATAAACATAAGCAACCTTATTGATAAGAATGTGGTAATTGCAGGGGACTTTAACACCCCACTTACAGAAATGGATAGATCATCTAGACACACGATCAATAAAGAAACAAGGGCCCTGAATGAGACATTGGATCAGATGGACTTGACAGATATATTTAGAACTCTGCATCCCAAAGCAACAGAATATACTTTCTTCTCGAGTGCACATGGAACATTCTCCAAGATAGATCATATACTGGGTCACAAAACAGCCCTTCATAAGTTTACAAGAATTGAAATCATACCATGCATACTTTCAGACCACAACGCTATGAAGCTTGAAATCAACCACAGAAAAAAGTCTGGAAAACCTCCAAAAGCATGGAGGTTAAAGAACACCCTACTAACGAATGAGTGGGTCAACCAGGCAATTAGAGAAGAAATTAAAAAATATATGGAAACAAACGAAAATGAAAATACAACAATCCAAACGCTTTGGGACACAGCGAAGGCAGTCCTGAGAGGAAAATACATTGCAATCCAGGCCTATCTCAAGAAACAAGAAAAATCCCAAATACAAAATCTAACAGCACACCTAAAGGAAATAGAAGCAGAACAGCAAAGGCAGCCTAAACCCAGCAGAAGAAGAGAAATAATAAAGATCAGAGCAGAAATAAACAATATAGAATCTAAAAAAACTGTAGAGCAGATCAATGAAACCAAGAGTTGGTTTTTTGAAAAAATAAACAAAATTGACAAACCTCTAGCCAGGCTTCTCAAAAAGAAAAGGGAGATGACCCAAATAGATAAAATCATGAATGAAAATGGAATTATTACAACCAATCCCTCAGAGATACAAACAATTATCAGGGAATACTATGAAAAATTATATGCCAACAAATTGGACAACCTAGAAGAAATGGACAAATTCCTGAACACCCACACTCTTCCAAAACTCAATCAGGAGGAAATAGAAAGCTTGAACAGACCCATCACCAGCGAAGAAATTGAATCGGTTATCAAAAATCTCCCAACAAATAAGAGTCCAGGACCAGATGGCTTCCCAGGGGAGTTCTACCAGACGTTTAAAGCAGAGATAATACCTATCCTTCTCAAGCTATTCCAAGAAATAGAAAGGGAAGGAAAACTTCCAGACTCATTCTATGAAGCCAGTATTACTTTGATTCCTAAACCAGACAGAGACCCAGTAAAAAAAGAGAACTACAGGCCAATATCCCTGATGAATATGGATGCCAAAATTCTCAATAAGATACTAGCAAATCGAATTCAACGGCATATAAAAAGAATTATTCACCATGATCAAGTGGGATTCATTCCTGGGATGCAGGGCTGGTTCAACATTCGCAAATCAATCAACGTGATACATCACATTAACAAAAAAAAAGAGAAGAACCATATGATCCTGTCAATCGATGCAGAAAAGGCCTTTGACAAAATCCAGCACCCTTTCTTAATAAAAACTCTTGAGAAAGTCGGGATAGAAAGAACATACTTAAAGATCATAAAAGCCATTTATGAAAAGCCCACAGCTAACATCATCCTCAACGGGGAAAAACTGAGAGCTTTTTCCCTGAGATCAGGAACACGACAGGGATGCCCACTCTCACCGCTGTTGTTTAACATAGTGCTGGAAGTTCTAGCATCAGCAATCAGACAACAAAAGGAAATCAAAGGCGTCAAAATTGGCAAAGATGAAGTCAAGCTTTCGCTCTTTGCAGATGACATGATATTATACATGGAAAATCCGATAGACTCCACCAAAAGTCTGCTAGAACTGATACATGAATTCAGCAAAGTTGCAGGATACAAAATCAATGTACAGAAATCAGTTGCATTCTTATACACTAACAATGAAGCAACAGAAAGACAAATAAAGAAACTGATCCCATTCACAATTGCACCAAGAAGCATAAAATACCTAGGAATCAATCTAACCAAAGATGTAAAGGATCTGTATGCTGAAAACTATAGAAAGCTTATGAAGGTAATTGAAGAAGATTTAAAGAAATGGAAAGACATTCCCTGCTCATGGATTGGAAGAATAAATATTGTCAAAATGTCAATACTACCCAAAGCTATCTACACATTCAATGCAATCCCAATCAAAATTGCACCAGCATTCTTCTCAAAACTAGAACAAGCAATCCTAAAATTCATATGGAACCACAAAAGGCCCCGAATAGCCAAAGTAATTTTGAAGAAGAAGACCAAAGCAGGAGGCATCACAATCCCAGACTTTAGCCTCTACTACAAAGCTGTCATCATCAAGACAGCATGGTATTGGCACCAAAACAGACACGTAGACCAATGGAATAGAATAGAAACCCCGGAACTAGACCCACAAACGTACGGCCAACTCATCTTTGACAAAGCAGGAAAGAACATCCAATGGAAAAAAGACAGTCTCTTTAATAAATGGTGCTGGGAGAACTGGACAGCAACATGCAGAAGGTTGAAACTAGACCACTTTCTCACACCATTCACAAAAATAAACTCAAAATGGATAAAGGACCTGAATGTGAGACAGGAAACCATCAAAACCTTAGAGGAGAAAGCAGGAAAAGACCTCTCTGACCTCAGCCGTAGCAATCTCTTCCTCGACACATCCCCAAAGGCAAGGGAATTAAAAGCAAAAGTGAATTACTGGGACCTTATGAAGATAAAAAGCTTCTGCACAGCAAAGGAAACAACCAACAAAACTAAAAGGCAACCAACGGAATGGGAAAAGATCTTTGCAAATGACATATCGGACAAAGGGCTAGTATCCAAAATCTATAAAGAGCTCACCAAACTCCACACCCGAAAAGCAAATAACCCAGTGAAGAAATGGGCAGAAAACATGAATAGACACTTCTCTAAAGAAGATATCCAGATGGCCAACAGGCACATGAAAAGATGTTCAGCGTCGCTCCTTATCAGGGAAATACAAATCAAAACCACACTCAGATATCACCTCACGCCAGTCAGAGTGGCCAAAATGAACAAATCAGGAGACTATAGATGCTGGAGAGGATGTGGAGAAACGGGAACCCTCTTGCACTGTTGGTGGGAATGCAAATTGGTGCAGCCGCTCTGGAAAGCAGTGTGGAGGTTCCTCAGAAAATTAAAAATAGACCTACCCTATGACCCAGCAATAGCACTGCTAGGAATTTATCCAAGGGACACAGGAGTACTGATGCATAGGGGCACTTGTACCCCAATGTTCATAGCAGCACTCTCAACAATAGCCAAATTATGGAAAGAGCCTAAATGTCCATCAACTGATGAATGGATAAAGAAATTGTGGTTTATATACACAATGGAGTACTACGTGGCAATGAGAAAAAATGAAATATGGCCTTTTGTAGCAACGTGGATGGAACTGGAGAGTGTGATGCTAAGTGAAATAAGCCATACAGAGAAAGACAGATACCATATGGTTTCACTCTTATGTGGATCCTGAGAAACTTAAGAGAAACCCATGGGGGAGGGGAACAAAAAAAAAAAAAAAAAAGAGGTTAGAGTGGGAGAGAGCCAAAGCATAAGAGACTGTTGAGAACTGAGAACAAACTAAGGGTTGATGGGGGGTGGGAGGGAGGACAGGGTGGGTGATGGGTATTGAGGAGGGCACCTTTTGGGATGAGCACTGGGTGTTGTATGGAAACCAATTTGACAATAAATTTCATATATAAATAAAAAAATAAATAAAAAAAATAATAAAAAAAAAAATAAAAATAAAGCAAGTTAACAAAGGATCCTTTTAGGATGCTGTGGTTCTTATTTCCAGAGGGTATTAGAACATGAGTTCCAACAATTACCTCTTATTTAGTATATCTTCTTTTATTCTATTTCCAAGATTTGTTCCCTAGAGGATAAATTAAAATTATATGATCTGAAACAGTCTGGAATAGCAAGACAGTTTTCTTTTAGTAAGTTTCCATTAATTTGAAGAAGGGATTGATAGTGGATTTATAATCTACTCTTGAAGTGCAGATTCTGAATCTTACTCAATATTGAAAATAACAGTTCAAATATGTTACAGGCACACACACACACACACAAAATACAACATCAACAACAAAACAAACAAGAAATGAAGTTTTGTCCAAACTCAGTAAATAAACCAATAGAATTTCAAAAGATGAATAATTGAAGGTACTCATCTTTGTTTTGAAAATGGAACTTGTTCCAATACAATTGATGTATTTGGAACAATTTAAGCATAGAATAAATTTTATGTTTGCTTATGTGTGATTTCTCTGTGAGAGACATGAGATGGATGCAGAAAACTGCGACAAACTGAGCCCAACAGCGTAGCAATAGACAAAAATACCCATCTGCCAGCTATCTCAGTTCTCCATGTGCTATGAACCCCACCCATCCACAGCTGGTACTACAACCTGCAGTCCAATTTCAGCTGATTCTCCTTCCACCACTTCATAATAACTCAGGAGCTTCATCCTTTCTGATGCCCCTTCTGCAACTACACCTCAGGTCTTTTTCAAGGCAAAGTGACATTTATATTGTAGTATTTATGTAGTACTTAATGGTTTAATGTATATGAAACTGTGCTACCACTTTTATTAAGTTACTACTCCACCCACCCTGAAACTCCAGTTTATTTTATTGCTCTATTTTTCATAACCAGTAATTTTTAGGCATCCATACGTAGAGTTATGGGAAAACTGACTGTAGTATATTTAATTAATTAACCCAATGTGGACTATTTTGCTAGAAAAAGAATAAACAAGGATAAATAGAGCTTATGCCTATCTCAGGGTCTCTTGAGAACAAAAGATTAATTAACATTATCAAAAATAGCTCTAAAATGTATTGTCTTTGAGCAGTATGCTTTTTTTGTAAATAGGGTATGCTTTAGTAAAAAATTAATTTATAAAAGTGTATTTTTAAAAATGTACAATAGACCCAATTATCTGATATTTATCAATTCTTTTTTACTTGTTTTTCTGAATTTAATTTAGAGTAACTTAAATTTAATATATATTAATAAAAATAGAATGTTTAAAAATATCTTATTTACTTAAAATTTTTTATCCTTTAACAATTAAGTAAATGTTCATATGAAAATGCATATTTAAACCCATTAGGTTCACAAATATCAATGTGTCTTTTGGGTTGGTGTGATATTTGTGTTTAATATTTTTGTTTCCAATATCAGCAGCTGTGGCTTGGGATAACAATAATTGGCTTTTTTTCATGATTCTGATGATTAGTTGGATGATTCTTTGGGCTGTTTTAGAGGGTCAGATTAACTGAATTTTTCAGAGGGTCAGCTTAACTGAAGAGTTTCTGATGGCCTCATGCACCTGTCTGGCAGTTGATGCTGGTTATCAAATGGTCGGGATTGGTCCTGCTTTATGTGGTCTGTCACTATCCAGCAGGCCAGCCGCTCTCCTTACACAACACTCTTCAGTGTAGCCTTGCAACAGGTCAAATAGAGAAGCTACAAGTTTATCTTAAGGCCTAGACCCAGAAAGTATGACTTCAGTCATGACATTCAGTTATTGAACAAAGTCAAAAGACCATTTCAAATTCAAGGGGAAGTTAGGTAGATTAGTCTTCTTGACAGAAATGTGGCAAAGTCACATTGTAGAGGCTCATGGGAGTAACTTTTTCAAACATCTTTAAAAATAATCTTCCACAAAATGTATTTTGAAATGTGTGACTGGAGAAAATTTTAGGAACCTTTAAAAACAGAAACAAAAGGTATAGATTGCTATAGTTAAAAGGAGTTATAAACTGATTGGTTAATATAAACAAAACAAAACAAAAATATAAGTAGCTGATCCAAACTGGAATTTGTACAATGATGTGAAAGAACCAATTACCAGGTGACAAAATAGAGTCAAGTAGAATATTATGGTATTAGAGGAGGCATGCTAGAAAATGATGCATATCTAGCAACAATTAATGTCTTCTGTTGAGTTGTATGGAAGGAGAAAAAAAGTTATTTCAGGAAATTATAGCAATTCCCACTAAAAAGATTTTGTGAAAATCAACCAGCATGATAACAATGATCCTTGGAAGTTCCCATATGTTGAGATTATCTAAATAAGTAAGTGCAAAATGTTGCAAACAAATTCATAAGAGAGCTTTGGTAGAGAGATAGAAGTCCTTAGGCTGGGATAGTCTGAAATGAATTTCACAGAATTAATAAAAAATGTCTTAAAAATATGTGAATGTATTAGTTTGTGACATAAAGTCTAATACAAATGTCAGGAAGTTTCAATCAGAACTTCTATGTCTTTTTTTCCCAATAATTTCAATTTTCTCTCGTTTATATGTTTAAAAAAATTTTTTTTAATGTTTCATTTATTCTTGAGAGAGAGAGACAGACCATGAGCAAGGGAAGGGCAGAGAGAGAGAGAGGGACACAGAATCCGAAGCAGACTCCAGGCTCTGAGCTGTCAACACAGAGCCTGACATGGGACTCGAACTCATGAGCCATGTCATGAGCCAAAGTCAGACACTAAACTGACTGAGCCACCCAGGCGCCCCTCTTTTATATGTTAATCTTATCATGAGACTGTCTTCCCTTATGGTTCCCAATGGGTGCTTATAGCAATCAGAGCTATGTGCTTCTTGAACACACTTGATGAGCATTTTAGTCTACTGGTGTTGCAATAATACAATACTGTAGACTGTCTGTCTTAACAGACATTTACTTATCACCATTCTGAATTCTGGGAAGTCCCAGACCAAGCTCCTGGCAGATTTGATTCTTGTGAGGACCCTTTTATAGATTGTAGATGGCGACCATCTAACTGTATGTTCACATGACCTCTTCTTTGTGTGTGTGTGTCTAGAGAAAAAGAGTTCTTCTGTTCTCATGGCCTCATCTAAACCTAATTACCTCCCCACATCTCTGCCTCTAAATACCATCACATTAGGGGTTATACTGACAACATCATTAAACTATACAAATAAAGCTCCAATATGGGCTTTAAAGATATCCATAACGCTTCTACTCTACTGTGTAATTGTATTTGGTATAATACATATATAAAGACACATATGTTTACCTAAATAATTACTATAAAATTAATTTTCTTTTTTTGTTTTTTCTTCCTTTCTTGAGCCAATCTACTTGAACATTGTTTAAATCAAAAGGAGAAATTGGTCTCAATGGCAATTTTATTTTCAGCATTAATGCATAAATAATTTTTAAAACTTACTACAATTCTTTGGAACTCATATTGAACTTCTTTCAGATGTCTCCTATTTCCTTATATATGTTGAATTTAAAGCACTTAGTGACTTTGGTCTTTACCTAGTCATTATTGCACATCCTTGGTGTGCTTATTGTAGTCCAGTGTGAGAGTCTCAATTGTGTTAGAAGAAATATAGGCTAAATATTTGATCATTGATATATTCATAGGTAATGGAGTTCTTGGGAACTGATTTAAGCCTAATCAATCTAAAAAATAACAATGTGATGTAAAGTTGACCCTCAAATGACATGAGTATGAATTGCTCAGGTCCACTTATACAAGGATATTTTTTCAGTACAATATTGTAAATGTATTTCTCTTCCCTAACATTTTCTTAAAAATATTTTCCTCTAGCATTTTACTGTAAGAATACAGCATATAATAGTTATACAAAATGTCTGTTAAATCAACTGTGTTATCAATAAAGCTTCCAGTCAACATTAGGCTGTTAGTAGTTAAGTTTTGGAGGAGCCAAAAGTCATACCTAGAATTTTGACTGCCTGGAGGTTGGTGTCCCTAACCCCAGATTATTCAAGCGCCAGCTGACAAAGAAAAAATTTGATTTTTTTTTGCACTTTAATGAAAATAATTTTAAAAATGTAAGTAATGGACAGTAACCAGTCCATTCTCTCTGCATACTATAATCTCTATAGGGTGTGCTTGCTTTAATGGACTTTTTGTTATTTCATTTCTATAAAACTGGAACTATTTTTTGCCTTTCATAATAATTTTTTGAATCTTTAAGCAATTTTTATTCAGTTATTATAAGAGCAACCAATTCCATTTTCCAGATCCAGGAGTGAGTTTTTGACCTCGGCTTGGACAATAAATTTAAACTTTCTTTTCAAACCTAAAAAAAAACGTTTTTTTTTCAGCTGTTATACAAATATTTATAGAGTACTTCTAATGTAACAGTGTTTTATGTTGCTGGGAATTTAGTGATATAATAAGACTGAAAAGGGCACCAATTTCTTTAAGATTACATTGTGATATAATACATTTATATTTTACTCTTCTTCTGCTAGTCCTAGCCATGGAGTCCAAGGATGGGCATGTGATTGAAAGTAGGCAAATGAGATGAAGCCCTGGGATTTCTGATGGAAATATGGGAAAATGAAATGATCTTAGCCATTCTACTCAGTGTTTATAAGACAGAAAGAAAAAACAAAACAAAACCAAAAACTGTGTTCTTGCTGCTACATGAGAGGCTGCTTGAAGGGAGCCAGTTAGAGAATAGTCAGCTGGATGCAGCTGTTCCTAACGGCTATGACTCAGATTTTCTGTTACGTGAGATATTCTGTTTCCCTTTTTTTAAACAAACAAGCAAAAAAAAAAAAATAGTTTGAATTAAATTTCTTTTACTTGCAGCTGACAGTGTGGTGAGCATAAAATCAGAACAAGAGGATTTAGTGAGGGTAATTTTAATGTAGAGTGACAGCAAGCTACAACAACCAAATATTCTCAGTTAAAGTCCTGTTTGCTGCACAGGACTGTACACAGCCTCTCTGCACAGTGCTTAGAAGCGCTGACTCAGCCTCCTTTGTGCTTCTTTTTCTGACCAACTCCAGTCAATTTCTCAATAACTTAATCTTTTCTTTAGATACGTGAACAATATCATAGTAAGTTTAAAGTTATTTCGTCTTATATTCTAATAACCTTGTAACTTCTGCTTTAGACCCCATTATACTTCCTTCTTAGTTTAAATCTCATAAAATAAATCTTATACATTTGTTGCCAGAGATTTTAGGCCCTTCTGAGGGATGCCATTTCCTATAGCTTTTATACAAACTTAGTCCCTTTTTTGACTTGATTCAGAGGCCCTTGTTTAAAACAATTGTTTGTAAGAAATGAGCAACAATTAGCATGTGGAGATCCCAAGAAACACTGAGTATAATCCTAATGAAGAGTATCCTTAGAATAACTGAAACATTGGAATAATTAGTAAAAAAATAAATCTTAAGAGAAGTTTGTGCATAGTTTTTTGGTTTGTTTGCTTTCCTTTGTTTCGTTGGTTTTTTTTTTAATATTATTGGCTATGGGAGTGGAAAAAAATCCTTCTCCATTCCATGGACATTTTTAAGAACAGTACTCTACTGAGGATTTTTTCTTTATTGAGTCATGGAAATATATCCCTCCAGGTAGAAATGATAAGGTAAATATTTCTGAATTCAATTACTAGGCTAGGTGAATTTATATATATATATATGTATATATAATCCATTTCTCTCTATATATATAGTAATCATATATAATTATTTCCCTTTGCCTTTATAAAGTGATTGTATTCACTGGTCTGAGGGGGAAAAATATTTTATGGATTGAAGAATGAAAACAATTTTATTACTAAAGTGTAGAATTTAATTATATTAGAAATAGAGATAATTTAATTAAGTTTGAGTCTCATTATTGACTTTAATTAAAATGTAAGAATTAAAATGCTATATATCATTAATATATAAAATGAACTAAAATTGTTAAAATTCATTTTTATGAATTAATACATAGCCTTCCAAATAGCAATGCATTTTGGTTGTCTACTTATTCTATAGTAATATAGTAATTATAGACATGCTGTGTGGTCTTTCTCCTGAATGCACAAAATTGAGTATTGAGAGCTCCATATCTTGCTGTTACATTACCTATCATATATTATTAATTAATATATTAATATCAATATAGCATATATACATTATACATGTCAGCATCAAAATATGCCGGTCAGTAAATATGTTTTAAAAAACCTCAAATTATAAAATTTTAAAGGTCTTTTGGGCATTTTAAAAAAAAACAGATTTGTATGGGCAGATTTTCATTTTGATTTTCTTTTCAATATACCCAAAAGTAAGCATATTAACATTTGCAGATTGTTCTGGTTGTTAGAAAAGATTTCAGCACTTCTTTTTGGAAATCACTGTTGAAAGAAATAGATCCACATCAAAAAAATTCTCATGACATTTGTAAACAGTGAAAACTGTTTTATCATTTGTTAGAATTTGTCTTGTCTTGAGTAATTTCCTTTTAATTTTGTCTAACTTAAATGACTGTAACATCTTCAGCACTTGATGAATTGCAGGAATAAGTGCCTCTACTTAGAAGTAAGCTTCTATTTATCATTTGATTTAAAAATAAGTTTATTTTTGCTAAATGTAATTTAATTTTATCCTTTTCCATTCCTCTATTTTTTTTCTCACATCTGTTTTCTTCTGTTTTTTTCTCATATCTGGTTTGAATATTCAAGTCTCTACTTGAAATTGATGGAATGAATATACATATTTACACCAACTCCTTTCAGTATCAACAAAAATAACAATAGACACATTAAAGGGATAAATTTGAAAGGAAAAAAATAGAGGACAAGTTGTTAATTGAAAATGTCAGAAGATGGTTTGCAGAAGAATTCTGGTTACTAACTAGAAAGGGTAAAACAGAAGGTCATTTTCCAGAAGACAACATAAAATTTTGAGGGCAGCCTTGTCATACCAGAAAAATGAAATTATAGGAAAGTATGTGTCAAATGCTTAAGCCCCACTTCCACCGCAGCTAAAGAGTCCTGGTAGTTTGACAAATTATCCAAGTAGGAAATGTGTGGATTCTTCCACGGGGGCTCCAACCACTAAAAGAAAGAGCACTAATATTAGAAGACTGCCCATGAAATGGCCTGCTCAAATAAGCATATGGTTCTCTGCACAACCTCTTATGCTCCCCTTCATTATACACAGAGAATTTAAGATAACACTTGAGTACTGTAATTTTATTTAAAAAATTATTTTTGATGTTTATTTATGTTTTAGAGAGAGAGAGAGAGAGAGAGAGACAGAGTGTTAGTGGGGGAGGGGCAGAGAGAGGGAGACAGTTCAAAGTAGGTCTCCAGGCTCTGAGCTGTCAGCACAGACAGACTCGCACCCACAAGCTGTGAGATCATGACCTGAGCTGAAGTTGGACACTTAACTAACTGAGCCACCCAAGTGCCTCACTGAGTATTGTAATTGTAATATGAGCATAAATCAAGGCCACTAAATATTTGAGAAAAACCTCCAACACTGACAACCTAAAAGCAACCACAACAAACAGTAAAAAGGTGAAACTGGGAAAGGTCGCAGGCTATACAGAGAAAAGGAAAAAAAATAAAAAAATAATTAACTATTTTCTCAGAAAGATAGGAAAAGATTGCATCCATTAAACAACTAGATAGTATAGGGGGGGAGACAATCTGACAACATGAAATATATTTTGTAAATTAGTATGAAAAAATAACTCAAAAGAAAAGTTGGAGAAAAGCTCTCAAAAAATAGAAAATGAAGAAAAGGAAAACAATAGAGGAAAGAGTAGCAAAAGAGAATTATTCACAAAGTCAAATACCCTACTAGTGGGAATTCTAGAAAGAACAGAAAAAATGAAGGGAAAGAATTAATCAACAAAAAAATCAAGAAAGTTTTCCAGATTTGAAGGACATATATTTTTAGATTGAAAGGATCCATTCAATGCATCATAATGTGTGAAAATAGATCCATATTGAATCATGACACTGACATTCCTGAATACAGTAGGATATCCTAAAATTTTTCAACAAGAGTGAGAGAAGTAGTCACTGATACATTACTTTGAACTATTCAACCACATATCTGGAACCCAGAGAATTTGTGTTCTATGTTTATTGAGTTCTCTTAAGAAATGTTTGCATTTCTCAAGATTACACATTTTTTTTTTCTATGTTTCCTTCTAGGAGTTTTATTATTTTAGGTTGTACACTTAGACTCATGGTGTGTTTCAAGTTGATGTGTGCATATAGTATGAGGAGGTAAGGATAGAAATTTTGTTTTAGATGCTGCATTTTATCTTCTGTCAGATAATTAGTTGCTTTCCTTTGGGACTTGATATTTATTTATTTATTTATTTATTTATTTATTTATTTATATTCTTTATTATTGTGACTGGAAAGATTGTTCTATATCCTCACCAGAAATTGGTATGATCAGTTTCTTTACTTTTAGCCATTCAATTGGGAGTATAGTGGTATCTCACTAATGTTTTAATTTGTAATGTCCTATTAATAAAAATGTTTAGCACTTCTCATATGACTATTTACTGTCTGAACATCTTGTTTGGTGAGGAGTCCATTAAAATATTTCATCATTTTTTAAAATGAGTTGGTTGATTTATTATTGTTAAGCTTTAAGTGCATTTTTTTTCTATTTTTGCTACAAGTTCTTTAACAGATACATGTTTTTGAAATATTTTCTCCCACCCCCGGGCTTGTCTTTTCATTCTATTAACAGTGTTTATCAGAGCACAAATTTTAAATTTTAATAAAGGCCAATTCATTATTTTTTTCTCTCATAGATCATACTTTTAATGATGTGCATGTAAATGCATTGCCAAACCTAAGATCACCTAGATAGGCAAAAAACATTTATATAGGCAAAAAAAACCCAGAAAGCTATTCACGTGGAAGCATGGGTCATTTCTTTAAGAGGTTAGAGCTGGGAACCTTGAAGAACAGTTCTCTGGAAATGGAACAGAACTTGAATCAAAAAACTGGTGACAGATTGCTTTACAGAATCGTGATGGACCAAACTGCTACATACCTTCTATTATCTGTCCTTTTAGTAGAAATACATAGTTTGTTGTTCTTGCCATTGGACCAGCACTATATTTTGGATTTCTAGAAGGTGTTTGTCTCTTAAATTTACTGACCTTTAGTGCAAGGTAATCTATCTGACGAGCTTAATTTGTATACATAGACCTGATTGAGATCACAGGCTTCAAGCTTGATCTGATGCCATAATTGGATGGTAGGTACTTTGGGACACTGGAAAGGAGATGAGTGAAACATGAATCATTAGGGGCTGTTTCCCAGTCTACAACAAACTGTTGCTTTATTGACACCTAAAGAGACATGCTTCTTGATATTCACATAATTGTGTCAGCTGTCCCTTTGAATAAGGACTGGCCCTCTGACTTGTTTAGGCAACATTGTACCAGTTTCTGAACCAAGTCTTAAGAAAGAAGGTCTGGCGGCTTCTGCTTTTGCTTGCAATCAGAAACCAGTCAACATGTAATGAATATAAAGGAATACTATGCTGTGAAGAGCTCATTTATACACATTTATGGGCCTTATGCAAAAGAAATGAAGCCCAGACCAAGTCCCAAGTGAGGTCTCAGCCATCACACAGAACCAACTTGCCAATATATGGTGAACTCATTTTGGAAGTGGATCTTCCAACTCCATTTGAGCCACCCCTGTTAGTACAAAGTGAGACAAAGACAAGATATTTCCATGGAACCCTGACAAATTTATTTAATTGTGAACAAACAAATAAAATGGCTGTTTTTAAGGTATAGAGCATTGGGATAGTTTGTTACCCAGCACAAGATTACCAAAACACTATTTTTAATTCTTTTTCTGTTTGGGTCTGTTTTTCTGTATATCTGTTTGGTGGCTGATAGAAAACATTTCAGACTACATATTTCTCACTAAAACATCGCAAAAAATCAGATATCCTATCACTCACTTATGACTAACAGATTATCGTACTCTGATACACATATACACACATGTAAGGAATAAAGATATATACATATAAAGATATATACATACATATATACATACAAATATCTGATATTTAAAAAATAAAATTTGTTAATTCAGTAGAAAATACGTAATGATATGGTTAGAATGCTAGGATGTGACTTTTTAAGATATAGAAAATGACATTGCAAAGAGTATACAAGTGACAAACATAATCAGTTTTGCTACTTAACAGTCAAGACTTCTATTTATGTATAGTGGTTTGTTGGGAATAATTTGTCACCGGTGTTTTCAAAAACAAAGCATCACATTACAGATTCATAGAGTTGACAGAGGTCTTTGAGAATCTTCATACATATCTATGCTTTTTTGAAGAACTATATGTAATCTTCCCACCCTCTGCCAACCCAAGCAATTAAAATCTTTCAATAATCCCACTATACAAAAGCTTACTGAATATTAATTTCCAATGATCTTATAAGTTATTAATGGGGGTTTTGGCATATGTTTATCATATATAATAAAATTATGCAACTATTTGTGAATTTGGCAATATTCTTTTTCATGGCAAGACTTATTCAAATGAGGAATTTAATTCTATGGTAACTTTTCTCTCTATTTGCTCAATTACTATCTTACATTTCTATCTTAGGTCATTAATTATTAGATTCTTTAGGCCTAGTAGATTATAAAATGATAGAATCATCCACTTAAATTGCATATGTATGGTGAACATTTGTAAAATACAGTGAAAAAAATCAACTCATATGTATTCACTAAATGAATCCATAGATGATGTCCCCTTTAAACTGAAGCTCTAGATATCTTGGGAGCAAATATTTTTTAGATCTTCTCTGTGGTAATGTAGAAACTTCTATTAATGTCATGCCACAAATCTCTGCCTGTGTCTGTTTCCAAATGTACTATTTGTATTTTTCTTTACACATGGAAAGTACACATTGCATAAATATGCACATTAGCAAGCTTTTAAAAAGAAAAAAAGAGCTATGTAGCTAACACTGAGATTAAGAACAAGAATGCGGGCTACTTGAATCACCTCTTGTGTCCCCTTCTAAACATTATTACCACACTCCCTTATACCCCAAGAGAAATGACTATCCTAATATCTAACACTGTTGTGGACTATGAAATGTACCAAAGTGGAATCATAAATTAAGGATTCTTTTCTGTTTTGTTTCTTTCACTCACCATTATGTTTGTGAGATTCATCCATATTGTTTTATGTAGTTGTAATTTATCCTTTTAATTGCTGCATAGTGTTCCATTTTGTGAATACACCAAAATGTGTTTTTCTTTCTATTGTTGATAGACATTGGATAACTTATATTTTTGCACTTACTTTTTTTAACTTTATTTATTTATTTTGAAAGAGACAGAAATAATGCAAGTGGGGCAGGGGCAGAGAGAGAGGGAGAGAGAGAGAATCCCAAGCAGGTTCCACACTGTCAGCACAGAGCCTGACATGGGGCTTGAATTCATGAAACTGAAATTATGAAGAGATGGAGGCTTAACTGACTGAGCCTATACCAGCTGCCCCTATACTTTTGCACTTATTAATAGTGCTGCTCTTAGTAATTCGATATGTGATATTTTTGAATAAATGCATTATTCTTGGACATATACCAAGGAATAAAATTGCTGGTTCTATAATATGTTATGTATATATAGTATAGTTTTCTTTACTGTAGGTTTTGTTATTTGATAGTGCGAGTACTCCATGTTGTCCCTCCTCAAGACTGTCTTGACATTTTTTTGCCTTTCATGTTTCCATATACAGTTTAAATTAACTTCTCAATTTCCATGAAAAAATATTCTGAGATCTAGATTAGAATTGCATTGGATCTGAATATCAATTTGGAGAGAGTTAATATCGCCATAATACTAAATCTTTCAATTTAAAAATTTGGTACATTCCTCCATTATTTAGTTCTTTCCTAATTTTTCTCAATAATATTTTGTAGTTTTTAAATATAAATATTATATACATATTTGCCAAATTTATTCCAAAGAATACAGTGCTTTCTGATTATTGCAGTTTATTTCAATTTTATTTTTCTTGTACTTATATAGAAGTAAATTAATGATTCATTCACCATCCTGCTAAATTAATTCTTAATTTTTATTATTGTATAGATACTTTTGTATTTACCATGTTTAAAATCTCTTCAGAAACTAAGAACTTTTCCTCCTTTCTAATCATAATGCTTATTCTTTTGTTTCCTTTATTTTTCCTCCAGGCAGGAGATCCCTCACTAGGATTTCCAGTATAATGTTAAAAAAAAAAAAAAAAGATTTTGTCTCGTTTTCAATCTCAGCATTCATTATTTCACTGTTAAATATAAAGTAGAGGCACCTGGGTGGCTTACTCAGTTGAGTATTGGATTATTGATTCCAGGTCAGGTCATGATCTTGATTTCTTGAGTTCCAGCCCTACATGGGCTCAGCACTGACAGCAGAGAGCCTCTTTGAGATTCCCCCTCTTTCTCTGTCCCTCCCCTGCTCTCACTCCCTCAGTCTCTCTCAAAATAAATAAATAAATACATTTAAAAATAAACAAATAAATAAATAAATAAAAGGTAGCTTCAGGTTTCCTGTTATCAAATCAAGGAAATTTCTTTAGATTACTGATTTGTAAAATTTTTACAGTAAACATATTTGAACTTTTACATGCTATTTATTATTTTATCAATTTGATTATATATATATATGTTTTTTTCTTCTCTTGCATTAATATGTTGAATTATACTGTTTGAATTTTTTTATATTTAACAAACGGCATTTTGAGGTTATGCCTAATTTAGTCTTGGTGTAATATAATTTTTTATTTATTACTAATATTGATTTGATAATATTTTCCATATAATATTTATATTTATGTTCCTGAGTGTTTTCTTTGTATATCATCATCCTATTTTTTTAATGTTTGTTTATTTATTTTTGAGAGAGAGAAAGAGAGAGAGAAAGAGAAAGAACAAGTGAGAGAGGTGCAGAAAGAGAGGGGAAGACACAGAATCTGAAGCAGGCTCCAGGCTCCGCACTCTCAGCACAGAGCCCGATGCAGGGCTCAAATCTACGAACCATGAGATTATTACCTGAGCGCAAGTTGGAGGCCTAACCAGCTGAAACACCCAGGTGCTCCAATCTTAATCCTATTTAAATATCAAGATTATGTTGGATTCATAAAATTATTTGGGAAATATTTACTTTATTTAAATTCCTGCAAGAGTTTTCAGTGACCTTGATATGTTTTCTTTAAACATTTGAAAGAGGGGTGCCTCAGTGTCTCAGTGGGTTAAGCATCTGACCTGGCTCAGGTCATGATATGGTAATTCACAAGTTCAAGCCCTGCATTGGGCTCTGCTGACAGCTAAGAGCCTGGAGCCTGCTTTGGACTCTGTTTCTCCTCTGCTCTCTGCACTTATGCACTTATGCACAAAAATAAACAAATATTAAATTTAAAAAAAAATGAATGCTTGAAACTCATAGGTAAGCCATCAGGGCCTAAAATTTTTTTCTGTGGGAATGTTTTAATAAATAGATTTAATTTTTAGATATTAAAATAATTCACCTAGATCAAATTTCTTATATTATAGTTTTCCTGGATTAGTTTTTTGTCCAAATTGTCATACTTTCTGAAGTCAGTAGTCCTTGATATCCTTTAAAAAAAATACATTTGTTAGAGTATCTGTAGTACTTTATTTTGTACTTTATTTTGGTCCTGATAATTTGTTTTCTTCTTTTGGTTTATAGGAGTTTTGCCAGATGTTCGTCATTTTTATTTTTGTGACTGCTTATTTTTCTTTTCCTTTCCCCTAGGATTCTAAATCATACATTGTATTAGTCTGCTAGGACTACCATAACAAAATGCCACAGACTGGATACCTCAAATAACAAAAGTTTATTTTCTCTCACTTCTGGATGCTAATAATGTGAGATCAAGGCCTATTTGGTTTCTGCTGATGCCTCTGTCCTTGACTTGCAGATGGGTGCCTTTTTGCTGTATCCTCACATGTCCTTTTCTCTGGGTATACCCATCCCTGCTGTCTCTTCCTATTTGTTCTAGTCTCCTCTTTTTAACATTTTATTTATTTTTGGGACAGAGAGAGACAGAGCATGAACGGGGGAGAGGCAGAGAGAGAGGGAGACACAGAATTGGAAACAGGCTCCAGGCTCTGAGCCATCAGCCCAGAGCCCGACGCGGGGCTCGAACTCACAGAGCGCGAGATCGTGACCTGGCTGAAGTTGGACGCTTAACCGACTGCGCCACCCAGGCGCCCCTAGTCTCCTCTTTTTAGAGAGACACCGGTCAGATTAGATTAGAGCCCATCCTAATGGCTTCATTTTTTATGTAATTACCTGTTCATAGGTCCTATCTCCAAATACAGTCACATTCTAAGACACTTAAAGTTAGGGCTTCCACATATGAATTTGGAGCCTAGGGACACAATTCAGTATCTAACATATATGTTAAATCTTCACACTCTGTCTCACACACATCTTTATGCCTTTTTCTTTAGTTTCCATTCTTCCTGTGTGTATATTTCTCTATATATTTTCTAATTTTTCTTCCAGTTACCAAATCCTTAATTTTTTGTATTTAATATGCATTTAAAAATAGCTTTATTAAGGTATAATTTATATTAAATATATTAATAGTACAGCTGATAAGTTTTGACAAAGGTATATATACCACCTCAGTCAAGATATGGAACATTTCCATTAGCACAAAAAAAATCATTTTCCCCTTACATTTTTTGTTCAAAAATATAGTTCTCTTCGTGCAAACTACTCTTTCACCAACTTACTAAAATCTCATCCAGTCGTTTCTCAGGCTCCACGTACAGAAATGGTGACCTGTGGTAAGTGTGCTGTAAGCTCTTCTTGGTCTAGAGACCTATGAACCAAAAAGTTGTTATGTGGCCCCACACTTCCAATTTACATTGGTAACAGATGAACCCAATAAGATAAACACAATAAACACTCTCAGTCAAAATGTGAGAAATAGAGGTACACAGAAACCATGGCTTCCTACAAATTCTGAAATCTCATGAAACAGTATAGAGAGAATCCTTTATACCAGAGGTAAACCTGAGTTCCATTCCCTGGAAATAGTGCTGCAGGATTTTTTTTTACCTCAATACCTGGGGTCCTTTGAAGAATGAATAGGTGGACACAAAATGAGCAGCAGGCGAAGTTGAGTATAAGATCAGAAAAGAAGAATAGTATGAAAGCTCTCTTTACAGAGAGAGGGCATTCGAAAGTGAATGCCCACCAACTATAGGCAGGGGTTCTTGTTTTATAAGGTTCTGGTTGTGAACTCCTCCCCACCCCTCTTTCCCCCTTGTCCTTCTTGCGCCCTACCCTCGTTGGCTTTGTAGCTCTAGGTTCTTGGTTGTCCACTCCTGATTGGCTCATTTCCATTGTATGAGGGATGGTCTATTTCTTAGTTTTAGTTAGATCTTTTGTCAAATTCCTGAGGGGAACCTGAGGGGAAGTAAATGGGGTCTGTTACATTCTTAAGATGAACTTTATTCCTGTGGGGGTTTGCTGCGGTCAGCTGCTCCCAGCATTGTTTCAGCATATGTGTTTTTCCCCACCTGGGCACCTCAGGTCCTAATCTTTCCCTCTCTGCCTACTGAATCCTATCTTTTCCTCTCATAGTAGTCCCCAATTCTATTTTTCTTAGCTCTTGCTTTTACCCTCTAAGAGGTACTTGCTTTTATATTATCCTCGTGGACCACACTTGAAGATTATATTAGAGAAATCACCTATTTGTAAGGCTGGAAACTTTGTTAACCTGCTACCTTCCATAGAGGCCTAAAGGGTTTTTTGTTTTGTTTTGTTTTGTTTTGTTTATTTTCATGTATTTTTCATTTTTTTTCTAACTATAGCCGGTATTACTCTAAGCTGCAACACTTTTGTCAATTCAGTTTTCTCATTTGATTTCAATTAATTCTGTCAGAAGGCATGCATACAATTTTTTTTTAATCTCTCTCTTTTTATCTCCCCATTTTCTGTATGTAATTGCAGGTACTTTGGGTACATAGACTCTCAATTTTATTAGAGTGTCTTTGAAAAGCTTAAAAAATTGATGACGTGGTAAAATAATTCTTTCAAACGTTTTAACAATAAGGTTAAAGCATTCACTTAACGTGGCTTTTGCCCTGAGGCTTTCTTTTATGGCACTACACTGGATTTCATCTTCGTCCCAAAGCTGTCTTCATGACAGCAAGTTTAATTGGTGAGAAGCATTTTCATTTTTAATACTGACATTTGAGGAGTGAATAAACTATTTTATATTAATTACATTTACAAAAACAGAGCTCTTTTTTTTCTTGTAATGTTCTACACAATCAGGTAATGAAAGTCAACTCCCACCCAATAATTTGCCTCAAAACTTATTTGCCCACTGGTTCAACTTTATTAAATGCATTTTTATTCCTTCCAAGTTATCACAGGTAATATTTTCACCAAATGTTTCACTACTATGAAATGTATGCATTCACCAAATATAAGTAACCATTTTGCAATTTCTTATAACAGTTTCCTTGTTATCTCCCACTCAGTGGCAAAGCTAATATTTTTTGGTTATTATAATACATCATTTGTAAATACCAAATCCTATTTTAAGAATTTGTTGCTGCAAAAATAACCTGTGTAATAAACAACTTCAAATATCACAAGGATAAACAAGTATTTATATTTCACTCATGGATCTGCAAAAGACTAGTCAGTCAGCCAATCAAGACTGGAATCAGGTGGGATTCTATGCTTTGGCTTTATATTAATTGGTCTTGGCTTAGTTTTTGACTAGGGTTTAGAACCACTCCGCAAGAATTTTTGTAACTCAAGAGTAAAATACAAACAATTTGAGTAAATAATGAGCAAAAAATATGAATGGACATTGAACCAAAGATGATATACAAGTGGTTAATAGGCACATGAAAAGATGCTCACTATCATTAGTCATCAGGCAAAGACGAATTGAAATCACCATGAGATATTACCAATACTACAATGGCTAACATTTAAAAAGTATGACTAACATTTAAAAAGTATGACCAGGTATTAATGGAATTCTCATATAATTCTGGTGAAAATATAAAAATGGACAACTCATTTAACAGTTTGTCAGTTTTTGTTTTTGTTTTTCCCAAGACCTGCTGGCACTTTTTAAAATGTTTTAATTTATTTTTGAGAGAGAAAGAGACAGAAAACAAGTTGGGGAAGGACAGAGAGAGAGAAAGGGAGACAGAATCTGAAGCAGGCTCCAGGCTCTGAACTGTCAGCACAGAGCCCGACCCAGGGCTTGAACTCACAGACGGCAAGATCATGACCTGAGCTGAAGTCAGATGCTCAACTGACTGAGCCACCCAGGCACCCCTTGGCAGTTTCCTATAGTTAAATATGCAGTTAATTCTTTGAACTAGCAGTTGTATGATGGGCGTTCTAGACCTTGCTGACACTGGCCTCACAAGAGCTTTCTGTGCATACCTCTTCTCAACTTTGCCTTCAGGCTGTAATGTTTGTAGTGTGACTTCAGTCATGATGGAAACATTTGCACTAATGCAATCAGCAAATACTACAAATCAAAGTTTTCTCCTCCCACGGCCATCTAGAAAGCTTGTCGTTACATTTATCATCATGCCTCCGCAGCAATTCCACACCTAAGCATTTGGCTGAGAAATGAAAACAAATTCATAGAGACTGTACACAAATATTTATAGCAGCATTACTAATAATATCCAACTTGCAAAGAACCTAAATGTCCATCAACAAGTAAATGGATGAACAAAATGTGGCATAGTATTCTGCAGTAATAAATGGCATAGTGTAATGGCTTAGTACTTAGCAGTAATAAATAATGGCTGCAGGTACATGCAACACCAAGTATAAACCTAATATCATTATCCAAAATAGAAAATCCAGACACTGAGACTACATACTGTATGTGTCTACATATATGGCATTCTAGTAAAGTTCAAATTATAGGAATAAAAATCAGAGTAATGGTTGGTAAGTTCTAGGGCTGTGTGTGAAAAAAAAATCACTACAAAGTGTCCTCAGAACTTTTTTGGGTGAATTAAATATTCCCTATCTTGATTTATAGGCCATTTACAAGCCTCTGAACATTTGTTAAAGCTCATCAAACTCTACTCTTCAAATGATGATTTTGTTACGAGATTGTATTTGGGTTAATTTTTTTCTTTTTTAATGTAACACACTCTAAGCTTGGAAATCTAAACAATGAATTTGTGTTCTATACCTTAAACAATTCTAAATTCTCCACTGGTGAAACAAAATGGTAAACAGAGGAAATTAGGCAATTTACAATAAGGAATTGAAGAAATTAACTCAACTCTTTGAAAGTTAAATGCTATCTGAAAATCTAATCATTTCTGAATATGCTTATTAATATACAGAAAAGATTTTCATTCTGTGTGTCCTTTTTAGGGATATTTTTGAGTATGCATGAATTGCCTCTTGATTTGATTTTTGCCAAAACAGAACTCTGTAATATTGGGAAAAACTTTAATTATTAAAATGGATTTTTAGGAAGACCTGCATGTTAGGGAACCTGGGTGACTCAGTCGGTTAAGAGTCCGACTGGCTCAGGTCATGACCTCGCGGTTTGTGGTTTTGAGCCCTGTGTTGGGCTCTGTGCTGACAGCTCAGAGCCTGGAGCCTGCTTCAGATTCTGTGTCTTGCTCACTCTCTGCCCCTCCCCTAGTCGTATTCTGTCTCTCTCTGTCTCTCAACAATAAATAAATGTTAAAAAATTAAAAAACAAAACAAAAATAGTATTCCTAGATTCCTATTCTCTTTGTTAAGTATACAAAGTGTCATTTAAAAGATTACTACTGGACATAAAATATTTCCAATAACATATTTTTGAAAGTGGCTCTTATATTTCATACTTTAACATATATAATAGGCATAAAAAAACTCTCCCAACCATGAAAGATAATTGCTCTCGATCTATTATTAAATTATCAACTATGTACGGTCATTAATACAGAATCAGCATAATGGTGTTTATTTACTTTTCCAATGATGACTACTGAAAATGTAAGTATTCAGCAAAAAGCATAATAATTAGGTATGAAATTGTTGATATTAGTGCCTTTTATATAGTTATATTATTGGAAATGTGCTATCCAAATTCTCAAGTTAGCAATGCAATTCTGCAGAGTCTGATATAGTCTGAATAAAATATAGCCTAAAATAAAAATATAACAGTCTCAGAAAAATCTAATCTATAAATTTCTCTTAGTGTACGATGCTTTTGTATTCCATAGATACCTCAGTTTGTTCAGTTTTTATATAACTGTTTAATTTGGCTGCAGTACTAGTTATCTAGACTAATCTTTAAGTTGACAAGAACTAAAAATGTGAAAGAAATGTAAAATGCCTCCTTCTTAGATGATGGGAAAGTGACAATATAGAATGGAATTATCGAACCAAAATCAAATAGGGGTAGAACTTAATAGGTCACCTAAGCATCAACGGCATTTTTGTTATGAAGAAGTTTGTAAAATCTGTCATTTTTTAATGTAAACATTTGTATTGATATATACGCAAAGACAAGTTAAATATTTTTTTTGAAATGGATAGTTTGTTGAATGTCCACAAAGTCAACACTCCCACGTAACCAAAATACAGATAAAGAAATGCTACATTACTAAAATATGAGAAGCCCCCCCCCCCCACCATGTATCAGTCACTACCCAGCCTACCCTTCCAAGGGCAAACTTTGTCCTGAATTCTAACACCGTACATTAGTTTTACTTACTGTTAACATCTACATAGAAAAATTTAGTAAGCACTCTTTCTTTCTCTGACTTATTTTATGTGATGATACTTTTGCCACATGTGTTTATAGTTTGTTCATTCTACTTGCTGAAGAGTATTCAGTTATGTAGCTATACCACCATCCCTTTATCCATTCCACTGTAATGGCATTTAGGTTATTTCCAGTTTTCACACCCTGGGAATAATGTTGCTATGAGAATTATTGTATAGATTATTTGGTAGAAGTGAATGTTTATATATGTATAAATGAAATAGATGTTCTTAGTACTGCATATATTTACTTTTAGTAGGCAGCATCAAGCAGTTTTCCAAAATGTTTGAGTGATTTTTACTCCTACTAGTAATGCATGAGGGTTTGAGCTGTCCACAGTGGGTATTGACTTTTTCATAATAGTGACTATTCTAAATAATTCTACTTTCGAGAGGGATTTAATTTTAATGATGTGAAGGTGGGGAAAAAGGAAAAGACAGAGTGGTTATTACCAAGGAACTTTGGAACATACATAAAAAGAAAGATCAACACCTATTCTTTACTCACTTGTTTTACTAATATTTCTTATGCACCAACTATATGTCATAAACCGTTTGGGGAGCTAAAGAATTATTAGTAAAATAATAGACAAAATATTTCCACTGTAGTGGCTTGCATTCTAGTGGAAATGTCCATATAAAACAGGTAAACTGAATAAATATCTACCTACCTACCAATATATGAAGAGACATATGTGTTTACAGGTGTTGTATAATTCCTAGAATAGTAAAATAGAAACAGAAGGTAGAAGAGAGCTTATCAGGGGATAGGGGAGAGGAAATGGGGAGTTATTGTTTGATGGGCACAGAGTTTCAGTTTGGAATGATTAGAAATTTCTTGAGATATATAGCAGTAATGGTTGCACAAGAGTGTGAATATATTTAGTATCACATATATACAGTTAAAAATGGTAAATTTTATGTTGTTTATATTTTGCCATAATTTGAAAAAAATAGTGGCAACTTTAGAATTTAGCTATAGGATTTATCTTCTCCATATCGAAGAGAATCTTCATGTCTCAAAGAGTTACATTTATTTAGTGTTCACAATCTGCCAAATGTTCGATTAAGTACTGTGATATCTAACTTAACCCTGAACAACCTTATGAGAAATGTGCTGTTTTCACTGTTTTGTTACCATTGAGTAAACTGAAGAACAGAGGAGGAAAACTGATTTTTCTCAAGTTCACGCTATAGTTACGTGAGGACCAGGATTTTATAATTCTTCTCTGAACAGTTACGTTATATTGTCCCATTCGCCTTCTCAAACTTCAGTACCATTTACTCACACAACCTTGCAAGTATCCACAGGCCCAACATATTCTGAGTCACAGATCAATTCTGAAAATAGACTCAAAAAGACTGAAGATTTTGTTACATTCTTAGCTTTTTATAAAATTTATTCTTATGGCATCCTTCACCCCATGAGAACTTAAAGGCATAGGATTTTAATCCCAACAGACCAACAGCTTGTTCTGTTTATTCTTGTTACCTTGGGCGAGCTTTGTAATCCCCCAGTTCTAAACCCCAAAATCCAATCTCTAAAATGATGGTAATACTTACTCAGAGTTCTGTAAATCATTTAGTGTAGTTCCTGTCATCTTCTGTTAGGAACTCTACAAATGATAGCTAAAACAACCTGTGAAGAATATTATTCATTTCTCGAGTATCCTCCTATTTTGATTGGAACGTCGGTTGACACATAGGAGCTAAGTAAATGTTGTGGCTTAACTCTACGAATTTCACTAGCTCACAGTGAAATGATTCTACCACTTCTATCCAGACAGAAAAGATGGGCTGATTTTTCAGTCCATCATCACCTACACTCTGTTTAAGGGGCTTATCATGTGCATATAATAAATGTATGAACTAAAAATAATTGAATCCGCTAGACCAAAAGATGACAAAATATAGTTGTAATAATCAAAAGTTCCTGCCAGTTGGATGATATCTTAAATACCAGGACAATTTTGCAGCTTCAACTGGAGAAAGCACTTGGGGACTAGAGGAATAATATATGAGACAAAAGAGGAGTTTTACTCGATACAAAACTGTCTTGAATTTGGGTATTTTACATTTGCTCTTTAATTGAATAGAAACTGACACTTTTTTAAGAAAAACAAATAAAGAGACATTCATTAACATTTTTATCTAAAAACAGTTTGGGAATATAATCCAGTGCCCTCTTTTGATTGTTATTTTTACTAAGAACAAGTGAACTATGTGTTCCTTTTGTAAAGCTTAGATTGCTTTTTAATCACCAGAAGATTTTAAATAAAGTGAATTATTTTTCTTATTACAAATGCAATATATGTTCATTGTTGAAAAAGAGAAAAGAGTAGGGAATAATAAAAAATCAAATATAATCCCATTATCTGGTGGCAGGAACTATTAATAGGTTAGCGTGTTCCCTTTGATATTTTTCTAAGTTTCAACATTTTAATATCAACTAATAGAATCATATTATTTGTATTCTCAATTTCTATATAATACTATAGTGTAAACAATTGGCCTAGGCCATTATTTTCTTAATGTGATGTTTCATAGCTGCATAAAATTCTATTGTGTAAAAGTGCCATAAAAGTGATGAGGGCTAGAAAGGTGTTTTGTTATGTTAATGAGTGACTTTGGGACTCACCTGAGGGTACAGGCTGGTGGCCAGAAGAACCAACCACACCTTTAGAGTCCTTAGAGGGTTGGAACTTTCAGTCCCACCTCTAGCATCTGGAAAAAGCACTGAGAAAGCATGAATGTATAGAAGAAAACCAAAAGTAAACATGCAAACAATACTTTCTCTTTAAATCAATACCATTTTTAACCTAAAAGTTCACTTAAAGATTATAATGTTTAAATTTAGCATTTGTTGGGAGTTCACATTTATATTATTACACTTTTCCCCCAAGAGTATAAAGCCTTCTATTTTACCTGGCATTTGTTTCATTACATGTGAACAATGACCCTTCAAAGTATGGTAGGAGAAGATAGGATTCAGTAGGCCGAGAGGGAAAGATGGGACCTGAGGTCCCTGAGTGGGGAAAAACACCTATTTTAGAACAATGCTGGGAGTGTCTGACCACAGCAAACCCTCTCAGATGTAAGGTTCCTCTTAAGAATGTAACAGACTTCACCTACTCCACCCTCATGTTTCCCTCAGGACTTTGACAAAAGACCTAAGTATGGCCATAGACCAGTCCTCATACAATGAAAAAGAGCCAGTCAGGAATGGATAACCCAGCACCCAGAGCTATCAAGTCAATAAGGGTAGAACCTGAGAAGGAACAAGGGGGAAGGGAAAAGGGAGGGTCACCAGAACCTTATAACAAGGACCCTCTCTGTAAAGAGAACTTTCCTATTATTCTTCCTTTCTGATCTTATACTCTAATAGACTTTTGCATACTGCTCATTTTGTGTCGGCCTCTTCATTTCTTCAAAGTGGTGAGACAGTGAATCCCGGGTATTATGGAATCCTGCAATAAAAGGAAAGAACCCACATGCAAAATATCATATATAGAGTTATATAATTGGGGATTATAAAAAAAGAAAAAGATATTTCTTTGACAAGAGTAGAGGCAACATTGCTAAACTGAATATTCTTTAGTGAGAAATGGCAAAGTTGGTGTTTCATTTCCTTTTTTCCTTCCATGCCTTCATCCTTCTGTCCTCTTCTGGACTTTTTTTTTTTTTTTTTTTTTTTTTTTTGGTAGCTGTATGTCCATATTTATTTCTATTAAGACATTATTATCTTTCTTTGTATCCTTTTGGACTCATTTCTTTTTCTCCTACTGGCTGTCTTTTTACTATGATTTTTAAATACTCACAAATACAGTGTTTTGATTAGCTTTTGCTTCTCTTGTTAGCTTTCAGACTATAACAAGCTTGCTTTCTGTCTATCCATTTTGCTGCTGATGCTGCCTGTCATAGTTGCTACTTCATCCTTTCCCTCTCTTGGTCCATTCCTAAGACTCCACTTTTGATATTTTTACCAATAGCTTCAGTGATAGAGAAAATGTGTGTGTAAATGTCTTTCTCTGGATATTATCTATTCCATGAGAGAGACTATGCCCTTGAAACTTATAAAAGCTAGTTTCCCAGCAAAGCTACTAGGAGAGTTGTCCCTCAATCATGTGGTCAAGCAGACTATATGTAATATTGTTTGTTTCTAGTCTTTGAAGACCATTGTTTACCATCAATGATGCAAACAGCAGGAAACATAAAAGTAAATTATATTTTTGGATATAGAAGCATAACCTTGGCATTTAATTCTTCAATGTGGCTACTGCCCCCAAACATAAAAATGGGGAGCCTTCACAGATTCAGCTGTTAGAATCTTAAGATGTAGTGTAGACATGGTAACTGTTGGAAACACATTCATTATATTTAGACATTTTATTTTATTTCTGTTGCAGTTAATAAGAACAGAAAAATTGAAACCAAGCATTCTATGTGAAAGGACTGACACCTGATAATTTTGGTTTTCTGGTACTGTTTTCCCAAGGACAGGTAACATTTTTGCAAAAAATAAGCTAAGTCAATACCAAAATGACAGGAAGTCTGGAAAGAAGCTAAACGTACTCACCTGTCATGGGAGATCATCAAGAGAGACTTCATGAAAGAATTTTAGAGCTGGGGAGAAATCCAATGACCAATATGTTCAATGCTTTGATTTGCATATGAGGAAAACAAGACCAAGAGTCATCAAAAAATACTTAGAAATGTTAGAATTAACAACTACAGCATCCAAATTTTATCATAGCTCACTTTATTTTTTAAATTTTTTTTAATGTTTATTTATTTTTGAGAGAGTCAGAATGTGAGCAGCACAGAGGCAGAGAGAGAGGGAGACATAGAATCTGAAGCAGGCTCCAGGCTCTGAGCCATTAGTACAGAGCCCGACGCAGGGTTCCAACTCAGGAACTGTGAGATCATGACCTCAGCTGAAGTCGGACGCTCAACCGACTGAGTCACCCAGGCACTCTATCACTTTATTTTTTTTAATGTTTATTTATTTATTTTGAGAGAGGGAGAGAGAGAGAGTGAGGTAGAGAAAGAGAGAGAATGAGAGTGAGAAAGGGAGAGGCAGAGAGAAAGGAGACAGAGAATCCCAAGCAGGATCCTGGCTGTCAGCTTGATTTCAGGAACCCTCAGATCATGACCTGAGCTGAAATCAAGACTCCAACATGTAACTGACTGAGCTATCCAGGCACCCCAATTATAGCTCCCTTTTTCCTAGCTTGGATTTAGAATTGATTCTTGAAAGGCCCTCACAGCCACCAGGGGTTCCACAATCTGGTTGCATATTAGAACCACTTCAGGATCTATGTGTGATTGGCCCTACTTCCTGAAATTGTTGTTGTGGAGTGAGACCAATGTATCCATGTATTTCTTTTTTTTTTTTAATTTTTTTTTTCAACGTTTATTTATTTTTGGGACAGAGAGAGACAGAGCATGAATGGGGGAGGGGCAGAGAGAGAGGGAGACACAGAATCGGAAACAGGCTCCAGGCTCTGAGCCATCAGCCCAGAGCCCGACGCGGGGCTCGAACTCACGGACCGCAAGATCGTGACCTGGCTGAAGTCGGACGCTTAACCGACTGCGCCACCCAGGCGCCCCTGTATCCATGTATTTCAAAAGCTCTCTGTGTTTCTCTAAAATTTACATGGGTGGCTCAGTTGGTTAAGCATCTGACTCTTGATTTTAGCTCAGGTCATGATCTCATGGTTTGTGAGTTTGAGCCCTGGGTCAGGCTCTGCACAGACAGCACAGACCCTGCTTGGGATTGTCTGTCTCTATCTTTCTCTGCCTCTCCCCGGTATGTGCATGCACACGTGCTAGCTCTCTCTCAAAAATAAATAAATAAACATTAAAATAAAATTTAGAGTTAAGGTTCCATAGTCAAAGCACCTGAAGTCTTTTCATACCCCAACTGTCATCAATTTAGAATTAGTGATCTGTTAGGTCAAGGTTGATAGTATTTCATAATGTTTGTAACCATTAATATATATTTTTTGTGTGTAGAAAACACTAATTCATCTAGATTTACTAGATTTTACTTTTTAAAATCTCTCTCTAAAATCTATTATCTGTTTGGCTCATTTATTTACATCAGACTGTTATATGCTAAATGAAATTCAAAATATTTATCAGCTGATAAAATTCTATGGTGAGTGAGGCGGGAAGGAGCAATCCCACACAAACAGCTTTCTGCCTCTGTTCATAAGCAACACTGCTTTTTCTTCCAATAGATTACAAAGATATATCAAAACAATTTGCCAATAAAGTGTACCTGAATGATATAATGTTGGCATATGGCCAAATTATATTGAGAAACTAAATTTGGTTGAGAAAATTATTATTCCCCAACCTTGAAACCTTTACAGACCATTGAACACTAAAATAGGGCAATATTTCTTTAAAATAGCTAACAACAGTAGGTAAAGTTAAATAATATATCCTCCATCAGCTCAAGGAAAAATAAGTCTACTTTGTCAATTCACTTCAAGGAAATAGTTTAATTATGTTTCCACTATAGCTGTCCTTTTTGAAGCTTATCATGAGGAAAGAAATTAGCTATAAAGCCCAAAGCTAAGTATCTCCTTAGAGTCCTAAAATATATAAACATGGATACAAGAATCAGTGAGATTACTTTTCTGATCCAAATTATTTTTCAAAAATCACAAAATGCCTTTGTATTCCAAACTTTGGTAAACTTTCCAATAAAGATCTATTTTCAAGCAATAAAATGCACAGGTCCTGTGTTCAGTTTGGTGACATTGACAGTTTCATACCCCCATCCATCTATCATGCAAAACAACATATAAACTATTTGCATCACTCCAGAATTTCCTTTAGAGTTACTTTCCCCACCCTGGTGTACCCAGTGGTGGCAACTTTCTAACCTCTATCACCAGTAATTAATTTTACTTGTTTTCTCATGTTTGGCTTCCTTCATTCAAAATTATGCCTTACAGTCGTGAGGTTCATTAATCAGAAATTCATTCTTCTATATCAGTTGATAGTATTTCTTTGTATGGCTGAACCATACACCTCTGGCCATTCTCCTGGTAATGTTTTGTTCTGTTTTGTCTTTGCTTGTTTAGTGCCTAGCAGCATGAATAATACTTCTATGAATATACTTGCACAAGTCTTTTTATGAGCATGCTTTTTCACGGGGATTAATTGCAGAGTACGGTGTAAATACATATCCAAAAGAAACTGCCGAAGTCTTCTCCAAAGTGTAGTGCCCTTTCCACATTCCCAGCTGTGATATATGAGGATTCCATTTGCTTTACAACCTCACTAACAGTTGGTGTTGCACATCTTTTTGATTTTAGCCCTTATGTTTGGTGTCACGCCAGGGAAAACTTAAGAACTGCTATAATGTGCTATGTGTCTGTCTCTTCATTCAGGCATTTTTCTGCAGTTAGCTATTTCCATGCAGCTTTGTCTGTTGGAATTGGAACACATTAGAATGTAATATATTTATTAAGTAAATTATTACTTAAATACATAATTACTTTCGGTAGGAGAAAATTAATTCTTTTTGTGCATAGCTATTGTTTTTGAAATTTCCTACAACTATTTGAGTGGGCTATAAATATTTCTGATTTTATCATGTGGATATGTATTTTTCTCCTCTAGTTGTCCACAGCTCTTATTTAGTTGCTACCTCAGTTACTGTGTACTAAAATATTAAAATGAGCATACATCTTCAGAAATGAAATATGTATTTTGGAATATTCCTTTGCTCTTAACACACAGGACGCTAATACACTAATAATAATGACTGAAGCAAATTATTGTCAAAGCTGGTTCAGTTCCCTTAGCAGATACAATTTTGCTCTTAGGACTATTCACAAGTGTGCTATAAAAGACTTTTCCCTTTGTGCACTTCTATTTCTTCACTTTGCCTTCTGCCCCCAACTGTAATATTTTCTAGTGACCTCAATTGGTGAATATTTGCTTTGGGAAGTTGTTTTTCTCTGTATGTTCAGTGGGTTCTGTATTTAACATGTTGGCCTTTTCCTAGTGGTTCCAGAATCTACTTATACAGTTTGTATTTACCATTTTCTCTACGGTCATAGGCCAGTTCCAGGACCTACATTTTGTCTAGTCACTCCTCCTGTGAGTAAATCCTGCGTCACAGATTTTCCATTCTTGCTTGACTGACAGTTACAATGTGGAAGCCTTTTTTAGTTTATTTTCTTTTTTTCCCTGAAGACTGGGTTCAGTGTTTTCTGGTTACCCAAGTCATGAATGCAAGCCAGGTAACTTTGATATTTCTTAATCAGAGCACATCCCCATCTAAAGATTTTCCACATATAGCTGAGGGTACTTCTTGCTAAAAATGGTTTTGCATCCGTACTAACCATTGTACTCGTTGTATAGAAGAAGACAGAGATCATTGATGTTACTATGGACCACTTAAACCAATGTACGAATGGGACTACCCTCATGCAGTTGAAACAGAAAAACTCATGAAGTTCATGATGCTACCAATTTCTATACAGGTTATCCCTTAGGACTTATTCTCACTTTAAAAGTATAATGGCATGAATAGATTCAAGTCCTCTTTCCATGGCGATTTACTTCCTTTCCTTTTCAACTTTTTATTGAAATATACAGCATACATACCTGAAAATGGACAAATCACAACTCAAAAAAGTAAACACATTCAGGTAACTTCCAACAAAAACAAGAAGTTGAATATTCTCATTACACTAACAGTGTTGCTCATATGCCTCTAGTTAACCCTTCCCCCTCTCCCCAAAATAATCCCAAACTGACTGGAACACCACCCATTAGATTTGCCTCTTTTTTTGAATTTTAAGGAAAGGAAAGGAAAGGAAAGGAAAGGAAAGGAAAGGAAAGGAAAGGAAATCTCACAATGTAAAGCTCTGTTTAGTCAATATTGTTTTTGAAATTAAATCATGTTGTTGTAGAGCAATAATTAGTTATTCCTCAGTGCTGTATAGCAGAGGTTAGCAAACCTGTTTTTGTAAAGGACCAGTTATTAGTTTTTTGTTTTTTTGTTTTGTTTTATGATTTGTAAGCCATACAGGTTCTGTTGTATTTACTCAACTCTGCTGTTGTGGCACAAAAACAACCTTAGACCATATGTAAACAGAAGGGTGTGACTATGATCTAATAAAACTTTATTTACAAAAACAAGGAAGAGGTTGGTTTGGGCCAGCTAGTTTTAGTTTACTGACTGGCCAATCTCCTTGAAGGCCTGGTGCATGAACTGCCATAGCAGCCATGTAGCTGAGTGATGAGATGTGTAGTTCAAAAGGAGTGAAACATGTACCACAGACAAAGATCAAAGAGAAAGAAGTCATTCCTTTGAGGTTTACCCTGGGTTGATTTTGAAGGCTGCTCAAAACGTGACATGCACTAACTGAGGCCACTGCCCACTTTTTAAGTAATCAGTTAAAAATCTAGAGAGTTTTATGGGAATATGGCAGAAAAATACACCTATTTGATGATTTAAGTCATTTCTGATTACCTTTGTACTTTACTGGGTCACCCTAATACAAACTTTTGGCTTTTCTTCAAAGTCTAACAGCTTTTTTGTTTTAACTACAGTTTTACTTCATTTCTCAGGGGAAATTCTTAGGCCTTTTTATAGTTACATATTATTTTAAATTTACTTTAAGTTAGAAAAATCCAAGTAGGCTAAAGTCACAGTTATTTTTCTAAAGTTTTTTTCAAAATGATCTGAAAATGTCTGTATTAAAGAGATCAAAAACCTGAATGAATATTTATCCATTTTCATAGTTACTTTTTAAGTACATCAAAGTATTGAATGACACGTGGAAAACACTAAGCAGAATTCATCATTATTATCTTTCTCTTTTATGAATAAATTAGCAAAAGAATTATTCAAATTAAGTTTCATTAATTAATATCAAAGAACTAGTCTCTTCCTAACAATAGGTTAATAAATTGCAGACTAAGCTACAGAAGCTTTGCTGTTAAATAATTGGTATCTTTTGCTATATTCTTAGATAGAGATATAATATATTCTATGAATATATTTCCTTAGGAATTACTGAATGAAATGTAACAATTTTTTTATATTGTTTCGTGTTGTATGATGAATTATTTTTTTTCTTTTTAAATAATTTTCAAATGTACACATCACATAAATAAATATGAATAAATTATGATTCCATCAGTTCGTAAAATGAAATATATTACATTGTAAAGGTAGACAATATAGTTAATATAACTGAAAGCAAGCCATAAAAGTCCATTACTCTAAAAGCTATAATTTATAAAATATTTGAATATAATTTTCAAAGTAATTGTATTTGTCAGTGAATCTCATATGCTGTATTTATCTCTTTATAATTTCCTAAACTACTTGAAAACTTTTTCTTGTCATAAATAGTTTAGTAAACTTAACCTAAGCATATTTATAGAACTCAATTGCTAAGTAAAACTATTTAAATACATGGAGTAAATCCCAGTATCAACCAACCTTTACTGTTCTGATCCAGTTTCCTACTAAAAGACTGAACTGATACTGCTTTATAATTTATGCAATTTTAATTCTTTCTTAAAATTGCTTTGGTTCCCAACATGCTTTCTAAAGCATTATAGACTTGGTGTTTTGAGCCACCTAGTTCTTCACAAGGGCTGATGACTAAAATACAGAGAAAAATCTAAAACTGAGGATTACTCTGGTAGATCAGTGTCCAAGAACTTCAACTTGATTGCTGAGCAATGGAAGGAAAGTGTACTAATAATGGTACATTGGAGGTGTCCCTAGACTTTCTTTTGCTGCTAAAGGAGCCTCAGTGCATTTAAGAAAGGCCACTGCTCCCCAAAGATTTAGGCTTGAATGAATATTTCATCAGTGAATTTTGGTAGAATATTCCATAGTGACTGAGGAAGATTTCTATCCTAAAATGTAATTTGGAATTTAAGTGGCAAAACAAAACCAAAGAAACAAAAACAACAACAACAACAACAACAACAACAACAACAAAACACAAAAAATGATTGTGCTGTTGGAATTTGTTGTTAAATATAATTTGCACCCTGATTATTATCCAGAGTGACTTACCCTGCTTTTTTTGGGCACTCTGCTTATAGAGCTATGGAGATATAGGTGTGTCTGGGTGACTCAGTCAGTTAAGGATCCTACTCCTGATTTTGGCTCAGGTCATGATCTCAGGGTTCATGAGATGGAACCCCATGTCAGGCTCTGCACTAGCAGCCTGGAGTCTGCTTGGGATTCTCTCTCTCCTACTGCCTCTGCCCCCACTAACTCTCCTTCTCTCTCTCTCAAAATAAATAAACATGAAAAAAAAAAAAAGATATGGAGACACAGATATCCCCTGGTGGCCACAACAGAGACAGTATAAAACCAAGGAGAAATATTAGGTGTTGAGTCTATAAGATTCAAAATATTAAGCCCTAGACATTTAAAAACTGAAGAAAAAAGGTAGAAATTATCAAGTTAATTTTTATTTGAAAGTCATAAGATCTCTAAAATTACTTACAAATCTTCTATCTATACTTTTCTTATTTTTACTGATGTTTTATAAATTGTGATTACTGAAACCCATGCAAACTTCTAAAATTAAGAAATTAAATAGACGTGCCTGGGTGGCTCAGTCGACTAAGCGTTTGACTTTGGCTCAGGTCATAATCTCACGGTTTGTGAGCCTGAGCCCTGCATCAGGCTGTATGCCCACAGCTCAGAGCCTGGAGCCTGCTTCAAATTCTGTCTCCCTCTCTGTCTGCCCCTCCCCCACTATGATCCATCTTTCTCTGTCTCAAAAATAAACATTTAAAAAATTAAAAAAAAAGAAATTAAATATTCTTATAATCAGAGCACCTTGGAGTAAAAAAATCTTCAACATATTGAGAGTTTATATTTTATTTGATGAACTTTTAACTTATTTTAAACATTTCCTCAACACTTTAACACAGAATTTGTCATTTTGATAATGCGAAAAAGAAAAAAGTAATCAATATGACATTTTGAAAGACAATTAATTAAATGTTAATTAATAAGAAATATTAACTGAGCACCCGCTAATCTCACCTATAGTTTTAGCTCCTTGGCTTCAGCTAGCGGAGAGTGTAGTATGAATGCGATGAAACTTGCTTATTCTTTCACTTAAGCTTTTAATTCGTTTACCAAATAGTGCTATTTCTTTCCAGATGAATTACTAAAACTGTATTTTTTAAACTATATTTAGTCATAAGGTTAAGCATGAACTGATATGGGATAGAAATGGAGACAATATGAAGTGACACAAAAAAACAATCCTCAAAAATGAAAGTATACTTTAGGACGTTCATGCACCCTTCCCTCTGAATCCACTTAATACAACTAACATCTCTGTTTTTCAATATTTCTCAACTATCTCAGAGTATAGGTTTAATATATACACAACTCACTAGATAAGCACCTGTAAAAATGTGATTTTCTTCATTCAATGAGCAAGACATTGAAAGATTAGTAGTAAGCAACAACATCTTGCCAAAATTTGAAGTTACTTGAGCTCAGAAAAACAGCATTCTTGCCACAAAAATTCATGAGGGTATTCTTTAAGCAGAGATAACATGCATGGATTCATTAAAGCTTTTCACTATTTTCTGTAATTTGAGTAAATACATGTCTAATAAAAGATGTGTGTGTAAATATGGAGTTTAATTTCATATTGCACTGCTTGATTGACTTTGAGTGTTCATGTGATCACTTGCTCAAGAATTTCTGGTTAGCTCATTTGAGAGGTTTTGACCTATGAAACTTATTAAAGAAAAATTTGATCATGTGGCCCAAAGTGGCAGATTTAATTAATATTCTTATAATGATCATTGGCTTAATCACATTTATAATTTAATTTTAAGAAGTCTTATATCAGCTTTCATCCAGGTGTTTAGAATTATAGCAGAGAGATTGTCATTCATGCAGTGTTTGATGAGTAATCTTTAACAAGCTCATTTTTTTTCTTTTCCATTTTCCTTTTAGATTTCCATTAGACATTAGGGATTTCTTTGAAGAACAAAAAGCAAACATCACTGTAAAGGTAGTAGTGAGAAATACATGTATTCTTAATTGTTGTTCCCATGTTTTATGTCAAACAAATGTATCCATGATGAATAAGGGAATACATACATGAACTTGCATATATACCTAAATATATACTTTACTAATCAAAAAACTAAATGCATGAAGAAATTTTAGTGCCATTCATCAAGTACATACCAAGAGTTAGATCTGTTAGGTGCTTAATATACATTATGTTTAATTCTCACAGCAACTCGTCAAGGTTAATAAGGAATTTCTCATTACATCTAAGAAAACTGCTTGAATAATTAATGGAAACTTGTTTGAGCTCACACAGTGAGCATGGAGAAGAGGCCCAATTAAACCCAAGTCTTTGGACCCCAAATCCCACATATCCCCTTAAGTTAGGTTGATATCAGGCAATAAACGTCAAAGGCAACTGATTAACAGGTTTACATGCTTTGTTTTACTGAGAACAAGATTTACAAGTCCAGTATATATTCACAGAAATAAATTGATATTGCATAATGACATAAGGATTGTACCCCAGCACTCTTTTCCTTAGCAGCATGAAAATTATGCATACCTACTATGATCCTCAAAATTTCTAATATCAGGACTCATTTGGCTATAAGTCACCAAATGAAAAGTCTCCTGTTTTTTTTTTTTTTATTTCCAACTACACTACATAAAATCAATACCTTCCCCCAAATTTGTCTTGATAAGGAAACAAATATATTAACAAATGTGTTTTCCCTTTTCTACCTTCTAACCGTTCTACTCATTTGCTTCTGTTTTGAACTTTGCAAACAGGGTTTGGGCTTTTTGCAATGCAGGACTGGGAAAAAAAAATGAGAAGAGAAATAAGAAACAGTGCTAGTGTCTGAGTTGAGTGAGCAAAAGAAGAGCTAGAAGTTCTTGGTAGAGATAAGGTGTGCAAGTAGATGAAGTTGAATGGAGTGAGATTCAAGTTTTGAGATGTCTGTGAGAACAGTCTGGAACTTGGATTTATTAGACATCGGGCAGTAAAATCTTAGATATTTGGAAGGAGAAACAGAATTTGTGAGTTGAGAAAGAAGGATTTTTATAGATGCAGCCATGAGGTACGTATTTGGCTCTCTGGGTCACAGGGCCCTTGCATAACTGTTTGATACACCAAGGAATTGTTCATTTTCCCAGTGGCAATGCTTACTTCATCTTTGCATGTGTGAACTTGTCAACCATCACTGAGAGAACTGTTTAAGGAGTCTGCTTTGTAGTATCTCTGTCAGAGAGCAGAGGATGCCTACATCTGAAACCTCAAAAGAGAATGAGAGGCTGTATCTGGTTATCATTACTGCCAATTGTTTAGCATATGGACACAAGTTACTTCACAGAGGAAAAAACTGAGTACATTTGTTTGACTGCCCTAAAAATCAATGGTATAGGTTGAGAGTCATAGAATTTTTTGAGTCATGCTTAAATTTCTGTTACTGTAGGACGAGATTGACCTCATCAGCAGAGAGCTGAAATACCTTTGCAGTTCATATCTTATACTTACTTAATATCTGCTAAAATTAAGAAATTAAATATTCCTCTGGTCAGAGCACTTTGAAGTCAAAGTTTTTGAGCATTTTGAAATTTTATATTTCATTGAATGGACTGTTAACATAATTTTTAAATTTCCTATAACATTTCAACAAACAATATTCTTAGAAAATGATATCCAATATGAGAAGAAATATAACATTTTGAAACTCAACTAATTAAACAATAAATTAATAATATGTATTTTATTGAATTAAATGACTTTATTGACTATTTATTTTCTTTAGGAGATCTAAACATCTTTTTTACTAACTTGTTTTAAAAAAATATTTATTAGTTAATGTATATCATATCAAGGAGAAAGGAATCTTTAGTTTTTTCTACCTTTAAAAATTGCCCTAAGATAACTCTTTTAGTCCTTTGCAATATATTTTGCTGGCTCATTTGAAGTCAAAGTCATTAATTTAGGGGACCTTGGTTCAGAATTGTTGCCTTATATAGCACATCTGACAAAGAGCAGCAGGAGGGCAGCACCACTGTCTTAAGAATAATGCAAGCATTCAGGGGTGCAAAATACCAGAGATGTAACACTTGCTTTGTCTTATCCAGTTTGACCTATTCATTCTGTCATAGAAGTGATGACCAAAACATAATATTCAGTTCTTTTCAGAGGAGATGTATGGAAATAGATGTTGAACCCCTCAATAAAATGGGGATATCCTATTAGCCTAATTCTCAAGACTGGTAAGAGTAAAATATAATATGGCCTTTCATAAAACACTTGAAAAAATGCAAGGTTTATGGAAATGGTTGATAGCAATAATTCTTTTTTTTTGGTGAAAGGAATATAAAGTGCAGAATATAAAGAACCATGTTTTTAGTACATTAAAGTAGCATGAACATTGTGGTTTACTGGATGTCCTATATTCAGCAAATTAATTGGAACAAACTACTTCAGGAAAAAAAATAGTATGCTGAAAATTATTTTATTTCCTCTTAGTTCTGCTTCAAAGACACACACTGATAAAAAGGTGCTCCAAAAGCAAGGTGGTTAATTACTGGGGATGTTGTGCTCTGCGATCACATTTAAGCTGCAATTACTCTAAAAGCAAGATGGATAGTTACTTCAGTTGCCCAGTTCTAAAGCTACATCAACAGGAAGGTTTTATGAGTATTAAATGGATTGTGACTTCACTATTTCCTCTAATTATTTTGTTTATTTGGGAGAGGAAGGTAATAGTCATAAAATTGAATGTCTAATCACATCGGCTCAACTGACAAATTGCTACTAGACTATTTTGTAGACTAAAACAATTTTACAAATGTACTTGGTCCTTAAAAGAAATAATGTCTTAGTTGTATCCATGACTTAAATACAATTCTAAAGCAAAAGATTGTCGTCTTAAAAAAAGAGAGGGAGAGTGGGAGAAAAATACAGTTATAGCAAGTCAGGTATGTCAAGGTAGTCATTACATTCTGTGACAGACTACACTGCACTCATGAAGTAGTCCATCATACTTGAAGGGAAAATTTCTCTCACCTGACTGGAAGCATAATAAGATATTTTTTTTAAAATTCAGAATTTCAGAATGTTTTCTTTATGACATGCAGCATGTTAGCATATGGAGAAAATATGTCACATTATGAAAAAATCAGTAATCTGGCTTTCACAGAATAAAACCAGAAAAATATCAACTAGAGCAAATGCTGCTACATCACGAAGAAAGTGTCTTACCACAAGTTAGACTCCACAGTTCCTATTTATTTTACTACATTTTACTATTCATTGTAACCTCTAGGTTTCTTTTTGTTTGTACGTTTGTTTGTTTTGCTTTTGTTTTTTAACATCTATTGTATCTGATGAAAATGTTAGGTTGAATGGTTTGCTACTGCACTTTGCAGCACCATGGTCAGCAACATCATGTCAACAGCTTGAAATCTGCCATGGGGAAGTAGCTGCGTGACAAAAATTAACAAATGGTACAAATCAAGGTTTTTGGTTGCATTGCTGTTGTTCAGAATTCCAAAGTGACAAAAATGCATATTAAACTTAAGTGGGTCACGTCTCATTTCATTGTGAATAGCACAAAATTTAAAAAAAAGCTCTTCCAGTATTCAAAACCTATCATTTAATTCAGCAAAGAAATTATTCATATAATTGACAAAAGACTGAAGATCTGAAATATGTTTTTTTTGTACTCTTTGTCTTACTCATAACATAAAAATATCTACATTTATGTTAGACTTATACTTGCTCATCATTTACAATTGTAATTTGGCTGCAGATACAATAGTTTGGCAAAAAAGCAATGGAGAATTCAGTGAGAATAAATTGGATATGTGCAATTTATTGTTTTGTATAGTTTAGTATTAAAACAGTATTATGTAAGAATTATATTCTACATATTTATTATATCAGTACAACTTATAAAATAATATGTATATATGTAATTTTTGAAAGATGATTGTTAAACATTTACTAGCATGGCATTGATTCAAATACAACTACATTAATAATTACATAAGATGGGAAAAAACAAAAATCTCAGTTAAAAGACAAAGATGGTCAGAGTTTAATAAAAAAAAAAGGAGAACTTACCATATGCTTCTTTTAGGAGATTCATCTTACACATGGAGATACAAAGATATTGAAAGTAGAAATATGCTTTTTTTAAATAATAATAAGCAAAACTTTATCAAAGTAGTATCAAACAGAAGAGAGTTGAAGGCAAGAAGTATTATTTGAGAAAAAGAAGGAAACTTCATGATGTGAAAATAATCCACCATCCAGAATTCAAATGCAAAATTAATGTACAACAAATAACATACTCAAAATACTTTTAGAAATTGGCAAAACTAAGTTTAAAAAATTTTTTTAAAGGTGCCTGGTGGCTCAGTGTGTTGAGCATCTGACTTTGGCCCCCAGGTCTTCAACTCATGGTTCCTGAGTTCAAGCCCCTCACTGGGCTCTGTGCTAATAGCTCAGAGCCAGGAGCCTGCTTTGGTTTCTGTGTCTCCCTCTCCCTGCCCCTTCCCTGCTAATGCTCTGTCAATCTCTATCTCTAAAAAAATGAATAAACATTTATATATATATAAATTAACAATTTTTAAGCAAAATTCCCAGACAATTCTTAAAAGATATTTTTTTAATAGTTTTGTTTTGTTTTGTTTTGTTTTAGTTCACATCTAAATTAGTTAGCATATAGTAAAATAATGATTTCAGGAGTAGAATCAAGTGATTCATCCCCTACATATAACACCCAGTGCTCGTCCCAACAAATGTCTTCTTCAATGTTCCTTACCCATTTAGCCATCCCCCCACCACAAGCTTCCAGCAACCCTAGTTTTTTCTCCATTTTTAAAAGTCTCTTATATTTTGTCCCCTCCCTGTTTTTATATTAATTTTGCTTCCCTTCCCTTATGTTCATCTGTTTTGTATCTTAAATTCCACGTATGAGGGAAGTCATATGATATTGGTCTTTCTCAGACTAATTTCGTTTAGCATAATACGCTGTAGTTCCAACCACATTGTTGCATTTGGCAAGATTTCATTCTTTTTGATTAATGTATGTATATACACACACAATAGAGTATTATATATACATAATATATATACACACGTATGTGTATATACACACACACACACACACACACACACACACAAACACACACACACGCACACACACACACTAGAAATATATCCATTCATTTATCGATGGACGTTTGGGCTCTTTCCATACTTTGGCTACTGTCAATAGCACTGCTATAAACACTGGAGTGCATGTGTCCCTTCAAAACAGCACACCTGTATCCTTTGGATAAATACCTAGCAGTGTGATTTCTGAGTCTTAAGGTAGTTCTATTTTTAATTTTTTGAGGAACCTCCATACTGCCTTCCAGAATGGCTGCACCAAATTACATTCCTACCAGCAGTGCAAAAAGGGTTCTTCTTTTTCCACATCCTCACCAGCATCTACGTTTGCCTGAGTTGTTCATTTTAGCCTTTCTGACTGGTGTGAGATGGTTTCTCATTGTAGTTTTGATTTGTATATCCATGATGATGAGTGATGTCGAGCATTTCTTTTAGGTGTCTGTTAGCCATTTGGATGTCTTCTTTGGAAAAGTGTCTATTCATATATTTTGCCCATTTCTTCTCTGGATTATTTGTTTTTTGTGTGTTTAGTTTGGTAAGTTCTTTTGAAATTTTGGATATTATCCCTTTATCTGATATGTCATTGGCAAATTTCTTCTTCTATTCTGTTGATTGCCTTTTAGTTTTGCTTGTTTCCTTCGCTGTGCAGAAGCTTTTTATATTGATGAGGTCCCAAGTATTCATTTTTGCTTTTGTTTCCATTGCCTCTCGAGACTTGTTGAGTAAGAAGCTGTACCCAAGGTCAAAGAGGTTTTGGTCTGCTTCCTTCTCTAGGATTTTGATGGTTTACTGTCTTACATTTAGGTCTTACATCCATTTAGAGTTTATTTTTAGGTATGGTGTAAGAAAGTGATCCAGGTTCATTTTTCTGCATGTCTCTGTCCAGTTTTCCCAACACCATTTGCTGAAGAGACCATCTTCATTCTACTGTTTATTCTTTCCTGCTTTGTCAAAATTAGTTGGCCATATGTTTGTGGGTTCATTTATGGGTTCTCTATTCTGTTCCATTGATCTTGTCTGTTTTTATGCCAGTACCATACTGTCTTCATGAATACACTGTATTCATGTGATACTTCTTGAAGTGTGGAATTGTGATGCCTCCACCTTTGGTTTTCTTTTTCAGGACTGTGTTGGCTATTTGGGGTATTTTATGGTCCCATACAAATTTTGGCATTGCTTGTTCTAGCTCTGTGAAGTTATATACTTTGATAGGGATTACACTGAATATGTAGATTGCTTTGGGTATTGACATTTTAACAATATTTGTTCTTGCAATCCATGAGCATGGAATATTTTTCCATTTTTTCAGTCTTCTTTGATTTCTTTCATAAGCTTTCTATAGTTTTGAGTGTATGGATTTTTCACTTCTTTGGTTAGGTTTATTCCTAGGTATTTTATGTTTTTTGGTGCAATTGTAAGCGGGATCGATTCCCTGATTTCTCTTTCTGTTGTTTCATTATTGGTGTATAAAAATACAACCAATTTCTGTGCATTGATTTTGTGCCCTGCAACTTTGCTGAATTCTTGGATAAGTTATAGCAGTTTTTTGGTGGAATCTTTTGGATTTTCCATATAGAGTATTATGTTGTGTGCAAAGAGTGAAAGTTGGACTTCCTTCTGGCTTATTTAGGTGCCTTTTATTCCTTTGTGTTGTCTGACTGCTGAGGCTAGAACTTTAATAGTATGTTGAACAACAGTGGCAAGAATGGACATCCCTGTTGTGTTCCTGACCTTAGGGGGCAAGTTCTCAGTTTTTCCCCATTGAGGATGATATTAGTGGTGGATCTCTCATATATGACTTTTATGATCTTGAGGTATGACCCTTCTTTCCCAACTTTCTTGAGGGTTTTTATCAAGAAAGGAGACTGTACTATCAACAATAGCCAAAGTATGGAAAGAGCCCAAATGTCCATCAATGGATGAATTGATAAAGAAGATGTGGTATATATATTTACAATGGAGTATTACTCAGCAATCAAAAAGAATTAAATCTTGCCATTTGCAACTATGTGGATGGGAGTGGAGGGTATTATGCTAAGTGAAATTAGTCAGAGAAAGACAAATATCATATGACTTCACCCATATGAGGACTTTAAGAGACAAAACAGATGAACATAAGGGAAGGGAAATAAAAATAATATAAAAACAGGGATGGGGACAAAACATTAGAGACTCATAAATATGGAGAACAAACTGAGAGTTACTGGAGGGGTTTTGAGAGGGGGGATGGGCTAAATGGGTAAGGGGCACTAAGGAATCTACTCCTGAAATCATTGTTGCACTATATGCTAACTAATTTGGATTTAAATTAAAAAAAATAAAAAATAAAAAATAAAAAGAAAGGAGGTTGTATTTTGACAAATGCTTTCTCTGCATCTACTGAGAGGATCATGTGGTTCTTGTCCTTTTTTTATTTTTTTATTTTTATCTTTTTAATTTTTAAATGTTTTATTTTTGAGAGACAAAGAAAGAAAGAGCATGAGAGGGGGAGGGCAGAGAGAGGGAGAGACAGAACCTGAAGCAGGTTTTGTAAGCACAGAGGTCGATACAGGGCTTGAACTAACTGATTAAAGATCATGACCTAAACTGAAGTCCAACACTTAACTGACTGAGCCACCCAGGCACCCCTTGTACTTTCTTTTTAATGTGATGTATCACATTGGTTGATTTGCAGAAACTGAGCCAGCCCTGCATCCCAAGTATAAATCCCACTGATCATGGTGAATAATTCTTTTAATGTATTGTCGGATCTGGTTGGCTAGGATCTTGTTGAGAATTTTTGCCTCCATGTTCATCAGTAAAACTGGTCTGTAGTTCTCTTCTTTAGTGGGCTCTTTGGTTTTGGAACCAAGATAACGCTGGCCTCATAGCATGAGTTTGGAAGTTTTCCTTCCACTTCTATTTTTGGAACAGCTTCAAAAGAATAGGTGTTAACTCTTCTTTAAATGTTTGATAGAAATCCACCCCCTGCCCCCCGGAAAGCCATTGGCCCCGGAGTCTTATTTTTTGGGAGATTTTTGATTACTAATTCAATTTCTTTCCTGATAATGGGTCTGTTCAAATTTTCTATTTCTTCCTGTTTCAGTTTTGGTAGTTTTATGTTTCTATTAATCTGTCCATTTCTTCCAGATTGCCTGATTTATTGGCATATAATTTGCTCATAATATTCCCTTATTATTGTTTGTATTTCTGCAGAGTTGGTTGCGATCTCTCCTCTTTCATTATATTGATTTTATTTATTAGAGTCTTTTCCTTTTCTTTTTGGTCAAACTGGGATGGGTTTATCAATTTTGTTAATTCTTTCAAAGAACGAGCTCCTTGTTTCAATGATGTGTTCTAATGTTTGTTTTGTTTTGTTTTTAATTTATTTCAATTTCATTGATTTATGCTCTAATCTTTATTATTTCCCATATTCTGCTGGTTTTGGGTTCTATTTGTTGTTCTTTTTCCAACTCTTTAAGGTGTAAGGTTAGATTGTGTATCTGAGATGTTTCTTCCTTCTTTAGGAAGGCCTGGATTGCTATATACGACCCTTGCTGCATCCCAAAAGTTTTGGACTATGTTGTTATCATTTTCATCAGCTTCTGTGCACTTTTTAATTTCCTCTTTTACTTCTTGGTTAACCCATTCATTCCTTAGTAGGGTATTCTTTAATCTTCAAGTATTTGTTGTCTTACCAAATTTTTTTCTTGTGGTTGATTTAGAGTTTCATAGCATTGTGGTCTGAAAATATACATGACATAATCTCAATCTTTTTGTACTTGCTGAGGGCTGATTTATGTCTCAGCATATGATCTATTCTTAAGAATGTTCCATGTGCACTGGAGAAGAATGTGTATTCCCCTGCTTTAGGATGAAATGTTCTGAATAAATTGGTTAAATCCATCCGGTCCAATGTGTCATTCAAAGCCATTGTTACGTTGTTGATTTTCTACTTAGATGATCTGTCCACTTCTGTAAGTGGGGTGTTGAAGAACCCTATTATTATGATATTATTATCAATGAGCTTCTTTATGTTAGTGATTAATTGGTTTACATATTTGGATGTTTACACACAGGTGCATAAATGTTTACAATTCTCAGATCTTCTTGGTGGATACACCCCTTAATTATCATATAATGCCCATTCATCTCTTGTTGCAGTCTTTATTTTAAAATATAGATTTTCTGATGTAAGTATGGCTGCTCTGATTTTTTTTCACAACCATTAGCATGATAGATCGTTCTCCATCCCCTTACTTTCAATCTGAAGGAGTCTTTAGGTGTAAAAGTCTTGATCTCTTGTAAACAGTACATAGATGGATCTTGTTTTCTTATCCATTTTGTTATCCTATGTCTTTTGATTGGAGCATTTATTCCATTTACATTTTGATTGACTACTGAAAGATATGAATTTAATGCCGTTGTGTTGCTTGTAGAGTTGGAGTTTCTGGTGGTGTTCTCTGGTCCCTTGTAGTCTTTGTTGCTTTTGGTCTTTTTTATTTTGTTTCATCCTTTGTCCCCTCAAAGAGTCCTCATTAAAATTGCTTGCAAGGCTGATTTAGTGGTTATGAACTTTTAGTTTTCATTTGGGAAAATTTTTATCTCTCCTTCCATTTTGAATGACAGTCTTGGCTGCATATTTTCCTGATTCAACACGTTGAATATATCTTGCCATTCGTTATGGCCTGCCAGGTTTCTGTGGATAGGTCTGTTTCAAACCTGATCTGTCTTTCCTTATATGTTAAGGACTTTATTTCTCTTGCTGCTTTCATAAATCTTTCCTTGTCTGTGTATTTTGTGAATTTGACTATGATATGCCTTATTGATGGTCAGTTTTTGTTGAATCCAATGGGAGTTCTCTTTGCTTCCTGGATTTTGATGTCTGTGTTTTTCCCCAGGTTACAAAAGTTTTCTGCTATGATTTGTTCACATAACCCTTCTGCACCTTTTTATTTCTCTTCATCATTTGGGACCCCTATGATTCTAATGTTGTTTCTTTTTAATGAGTCACAAAGTTCTCTAATTCTTATACCATGCTATTTTGCCTTTGTTTCCCTTTTTTTCCTGCATCATTATTCTCCATAAGTTTGTCCTCTATATCCCTGATCCACTGCTCTGCCTCATCCATCTTTGCCACTATGGCTTCCATTAGAGATTGCATCTCAGTTATTGTATTTTTAATTTTATCTTGACTACATTTTACTTTTTTTTATCTCCACATAAAGGGATTCTATGCTTTTTGCAACACCAGCTAGTGTTCTTATTATCATGACTCTAAATTCTGGTTGAGACATCTTGGTTATATCTGTGCTGATTAAATCCTTAGCTGTCATTTTTTCCTGTTCTTCTTTTCGAGTGAATTCCTTCATTTTATCATTTTGTAGGAACAAAAAGAATTTATAAATTAAAAGATAAAAATTAAAAACAATTGAGAAAAAACAAAATAAAGGAAGCTGGATCCTTTTGTGTGTTTTGGTCTGGTTATTGAGGGAAGCTTGATATAATAGAAAGAAATGGAAAGACAAGAAAAGATAAGAAAAAAAAATAAAAAAGTAAGGAATCGTTAAAAAATTTTTAAAAATGTATACAACAAAATGAAATGAAGAAAGTAAAATAGACTGAAAAATGTACAAAAGTAATAATAAAATATAGTAGAAAATATAAAGAAAAATATTTTTTATAAAACCAGAAAATAAAAATAATTTTTTTCTCTTTCTGTATCTAAGAATAAGAAAAAAAAATGAATAGATGGACCATCGAACAGAATGAAACCCGAATGAAATTACATCCAGTTTCCCCTAGAGGTCAAACTATGAAGCTATTTATAGTGTGTACACTAAGCACTAAGCAGGGGGAGAGACTTGTGGTCCTCTGGTAGGGTCTGGTTGGCGCATTTGAATGGGGGTTGGTGGAACTTCTCCATACTCCACTAGGTGGCATTGCTTAGCTTACTAGGGTGGACTGTGGTGTGCAAATGTGTATATGCACCTACTTAGGGGAGGTGAAAGTGGTGTTACCCAGCTTCTCAGTCTCTAGCATCAGAGCTCTGTGCTCTTGCCAACTGGCAATCTAGCACCCCTCCTTTGTCTTAGCTTCTGCCCTCTCCCTTGCTTCTATACTGTCAACAACAAGCCATCAGCCTACCAAGCAGCACCCCTCTCCCAAATTTTATCTTCAGATGAAGGTGTATTTCCAAACCCATCTTTTCTGAGGGCCCTGCAGCTTGGACCAGCTCCGACCCTCTAGAGGAAGGTCTCACCAAGCAATTGCCAGGTGCTGGTCCATCCCCAGGAATGTTCATGCACTGCTGCAGAGACTCAGAGACTGGCCAGGTGCCAGCCCAACCAAAAAGTTTTGTGAACAGCAGCAGTTCAGGAACTATGGTAAATCACAACACACAAATGGCAGCAGAATTCTCCATATCCTAGTGTCTTTGTTCCAACACCAGCAAATATGGCTGTAATTTGGAATCTGATGGGACCTTTTCCTCTGGTAGGCTGCATGGCCTCTACCAAATGTCCTCCCAGGAGGGGAATCACCTCTCCTCATGTGGCTCCAAGGATCCCAAGTACCTTAATGTCTGCTCCCGGGGATTTGTCCTTCCTATAAGAGCACCACCAGGTATCAAGCTGTGGAGTTTCCAACTGTGTGCTTCCCTGTTTATAGAGTTCTAAAGGCAAAACAAACCTTCTCCTTTCTCCTTTCTCCCTTTCTTGTTCAGTGCCTGAATAACTCTTTCTCTCCAGCTGCTTTCAGGGGAAATGCTTTTCCTATACTCTCCACCTGTCTCCATCCTCTCTACACAAAGAAAAATAGCTCCCTAGCCTCCAGGGATTCACTTTCTTCCAGTTCACCTCTCTGCACTGTGTACCTGCTGAATTCTGTGGCTCAAGTTATGCAGATTTTTGTGTTAGTCGTCAGATCAATTTTCTAGGTGTGCAAAATGGCTTGGTGATGATCTAGCTGCATTTTCAAATGTAAGAGACTATTTTCAAGACTGCGTTCCCAAAACTTTTATTGAAGGCAGAAAAAAAATAAGTAAAGATATGAGATTTGCAAAATAACAAAGGCAGAATTGACACAATAGCCAGAGAACAGTGAATTTATCAATAACACAAAGAAACTTATTTAGGAAGACATGTGACTTTTACCATAATTTACTATAGCCTTAAGCCATAAAGCAAGTCTTATTAAAAAGCAAAAGGATGGGGTAACTGGGTGGCTCAGTTGCTTTAGCATTGGCTCTTGATTTTGGCTCAGGTCATGATCTCCCAGTTTGTGGGATCAAGACCTACCCCCTTCCCCTGTTGGTTCAGCTTGGGATTCTTTCTTTTCCTCTCTTGATGCCCCTCCCCCTGTCAAAATAAATAAACTTAAAAAAAAGTAAAAGAATGAAAATATCAAAGGTAGGTCCCTTCCCTGCCTGCAGGCCCACCTAGGTTCTTGAGTTGGACCAAAAAGAATTCAGAGCCAAACTCTAAAGTAAACAAGAATTTGATAGTTAAAGAAAAGTGCACTCTCAAGGCAGTGAAGCATGCAGGCCCCAAGATGGCAATTGCACTGGGGTTAGGGGGGAATCATCTCCTTTTATCTCTATTTAGGTTGAAGGGGCACAGTTGGGGCAGCCTTCATTTGAGTGCTCTCAAATCACCTGGCAGTCTCCACCCACAGGTTGGGAGTGGGAGGTTAGACCACTATTATCTTTAGTGTAAATGTCATGGCAGTCATCACCCTCAAGGGGGGTCAAAGCCACAGTGTAAATGTATTATAATGAAGTTATAGGTAACTGTAGGGCAGTGGCTATAGGGAAGAGTGCATGCTGTGCTCCAGGGCTCCCCTGCTCCCTGGCTCTTTGAAACTTCCTCTTTGTATCCCTGGGGTATAGTTGGTGGTTTCTCTATTTTGGTCTTTGTTATTTACAAAGCTCTGCTCCCTGCTAATATCTACCTAACTGCCTTCTCTGTCAAAAATGTATGTATAGATCATATTCTTTGATACCAATGGAATTAATATATATGTTTATAAAAAAGATTTTTAGGAAATCATCAAGTACTCCCAAATATAAGAAAAATACAATTATATGTAACTCAGGAGTTAAAAAGAATACAGAAACACGTTTTATGAACCCTTCTGCTAAGTACTGTGTTGGAAAGAAACAAACAAGTTAACAAACAGGCATTTGTAACAGAATACCATAGGCTGGGTGGGTTATAAATAACAGAAATTTATCTCTCATAGTTCTGGAGGCTGGAAGTCCAAGATGTTAGCCCTGGCAGATTCAGTGTCTACTAAGAGCAGCTTCGTCAACATAGGACCATCTCTTTACTGTAACCTCACTTGGTGGAAGGGACTAGTTAGCCCTCTGGGGTCTCTTTTGTAAGAAAATTAATTCCTTGGGCAGAGTCCTAATGATTGAAGGCCTCTTGGCCTGATCACTTGCCAAAGGCCTCACCTCCAAATACTATCACTTTGGAGGTTAGGATTTCAGCATATGAATTTTGGGCAGTCACAGACATTCAGATCATGTTACATATTTGTCTCATGGATGATGTGCAAACCCTCCCCTGTTACCAATATTCCTCACCTGAGCGGTGCATTTGTCACAAGTGATGCGCCTACATCTATAGATCATTGTCATCCAGAGTCCAAATGATAACTAAGCAATAAAAAATGACTAAATATATTATTTTTGTAGGATATTAAGGAAATTTTAAGAGGTCTATAGATTTAGTTACACAATAAACACACACACATTTATATTACATATGTATAAGTATATGCATATATATTATGGTAAGAACATACAGAAATATATAAGTGCAGATGCAGCCACTATTGATAATCCTTTAAATTCAGCACACAGTGACATCAGTGAGCCTTCACTAGAAGCCAAGGCATCATTTAAATATTAAACAACCCCTGATTTTATTTGCTTACAGTAATAAAAGACTTTTTATTTGGCACAAACATAATTATATGAAAAAAACAAAAACACAGGTACTGAAAATGAGACTAAGGTATGATAGTCCTCTAAAACATGTATCAAATATTTATATTATTATATTTTTATCATATAAAAATGGCAAAATATTGAAAAATAATCTTACAGAATGTCTCAGATCCTTATAATCAATTTGTTCACTTTCTGTACTCTGCCTACCCATTTGTGAGAAAAAGAAATATTTTAAATACAAATTCTTTTATGTAGAACCCAACTTCATCCTTTGTGTTAACCACAGGTAAAAATATAGAAAAAGGTCTGTCCAGTTTAGGGAGAAATATCATAAAGTTGTACATGAAACTTTGTGTGAGTGTGTGTTTTAATGCCCCCATAGTGTCTTTAATTCATCTGTCCAAACTTCTTGCATTTTACCACCTTATAATAATACGAGTATCTTATTCTATTATTTAAGACTCAACTAAATCTATTTTCAGTGATCTCTTGGCCCCTGAGTCACCATTAGAACTCAGGAGATTGAAAGTGGACTGTAAGGGAGAAGTGGTTATTTTACATATCTCTGGTGGGTTGTCTTTGAGGTGTTAGAACCACCAGTGTCAGGGGAGTGGGGAAGGGAAATGGAGCCAGTACCCTCGCTTGATTGACAAGTTGTTAATCCTCTGGCTACTTTCTGGCTACCATTGACTGGCTTTCAAAAAGCTACAGACAGGATTCTGAATGTGTGTTCTCTCTGGTGGGTGTAATTGTGAGTACTTTGGAAGACCCTATGTGGGACTTTGCTCTGCACTGTTTCTTGTTGTGGAAGATACTGCTTGAACTCATCTTCTCCATGCCTATCTCAATCCTGTCCAAAATGAAATCTCTCTCTAAATCTGGCCTCCTCTCTCCTAACCATGCCACTGTATTGATTGAGGAGACAGTGCCATGATGATGGTGGGGCTGGTTCTAGCACCTTTAGAAGAGGCCCTCAAAGAAAGTGGCTGAATTCAAAGGTTAGACTTTTAAACTTCGATTTTTATCTACTGACCAATTTTCTTTCAACATTGCACCTTGGTCACAATTCTGGTATAATTGAGGGGAAAAAAATTCCCGGGATATAAACTATGATTGGTATTAACACTTCCAAATTCTTTCAACTGCATATAGTAATTTTCCTCATTTTAGCTAGTTCCAAGATGGCCTATTGTGTGATGGTCTCCTACTGTTTTTCTCTATGTTGTACATAAAATGCACAAAAATGGCATTTATTAATAAAAACACTTCTAATCATCTAACGCACTCAGTCCTATGATTTATGCATTATTAAATACATTTGAAAATAATACTTTGCTTTCAGCTTTTTCTGTGTTTTGACTGATACTTATTCATCTCCCCGATCTTTCTTAATATGTTAATTTCTTTTAACATCTTAATATCTCTCTTAACATATAGTTAGTGTTTATTCATTAATCAAGATTTATATAGTTTATGCAATGTGCCATGTACTGGCTTGGAAAATATAAAATCAACAATGAGCAAGACAGACCCTGTTTCTTTTTTACAGTATATATTTCCTACAAGTCTAGATACTGTTAAATTAATTTGGTGTTAGCATTGTCTCAGAAGTGCTAGTATTAGATAGAAAAATGATAATGGAAGATTTTTTAGCAAAGCATTAAAATGAGAAATTTACAGCCAATATAATCCTTAATGTCCAAAGATAAATGCAAATATAACCTCACTAATTGTATCTCTCACATTACTATTAAAAATGTCTCAGCTATCTAATTTTGAGTAAAAGGGAATATCTGAGCTCTCATTAACACTTAGCATTTTCTGTTCGATCATTTACATGCACCACATCAAATGTTTATCTCCCTTGCACTTTGGAAGGCAGCTATGCTCACCACTATACCACCAACGCTCCCTTGCACTTTGAATATTGAAAAATATTCCTGAAGAATATGGACTTTATCACATCTTAAATCATGGGGCACCTGGGTGGTCCAGTCGGTAAAGCATCCGACTTCTGCTCAGGTCATGATCTTGCGGTTTGTGAGTTCAAGCCCCGCCTTGGGCTCTGTGCTGACAGCTCAGAGCCTGGAGCCTCTTTCACATTCTGTGTCTCCCCCTCTCTCTGCCCCTCCCATGCTCATGCTCTGTCTGTCTCTGCCTCTCAATAATAAATAAATGTTAAAAAAATTTTTAAGAAGAAATGTTAAATCATTACCATAATGCTGTACTGTAAATAAAATTCAAAAATCAAAAACAGGGCCAAAAAACCTATATTTCATCCTTAATAAGAAAAATGTGTAGTGACAGAAAAACAAGTGCAAAGAATCATAATAACGTTGGTGCAATGGACAGTTGCGGAACACTTATGAGTTTGTTAGTATAAATGTAATGCAATCAAGGACATATGGAATAGAGTCACACAGATTAGAATCCGTATCCTGTTATACCTTTGCAGAACTGAGCATCGTTTAAGGTCTTGAAGTCCCAGCACCCCTATTTTAAAATAGGAATTTTTATGTCTAGCTCATGTAATTCAAACAGATTCTCTGAGATTCCAATGCACAAATTTATGTAGTTTCATGTACTATAATAAATACTGCAGTGCATAGTGTTATTGTCAATTATGGGTATTTTCTGTCATTTATTAAATGAACAACATGAGCTAAACATTTTTGTGTTTGGATTATTTGGAGATCAGTTGAATATAACTGATATAATAAAAATTACTCAATTTTAAGTAAGAATTTATATTAAACATTCTGTAAGATGTAAAGAATGCATACTTATGTTTTAATCACTTCAGTAGAACCATGTGTAAGTCAGGGACTTAGCTCCTGGCACATCTTAAAAATTTCTAGGAGCCAATTAGCATTTTTTTCATTCCATTGCTAACACTCCTAACCAATGTGTCTACTTATAGACAATATTGCATTTGTTGCCTCTTATAGCTCTATGATTATCATCATATAAAGTCTATGTCCTTAATTTTTGGTTATGTTTATAACAACATTCATAGATGTAGCAAATAAACTAAGCAAGGAAACAAAATCTTCTTAAATTAGAATAGAGTAAATTCTTACCATTAAACAACCAGCATCATTTGAGGTTTTCAGAAAGTGAAGGCCACCCACCATAATAAGGCAGCAAAATGTACAGAATACCAGTTTTCTTTGGTTAAAAGGTGAAAGTTGAAAAATTTTGTTGATGCTTTAACCATATGACAGATTTAAGAGTGCTTTGAAAAATAGTGTATACAGTGCACCATATATTCATAAATTTCCATTAAAATTATTATTTTTGCTAGTATATATTAAATATGAGTAGAAATAATTTGCACGTCTTTTACCCTCTTAGCATTAATTTCCTCATGCCAGCACTCTTCCACTCAAATTTCTATGGCACAGACATTATTCCTCCCAAAATAATTTAATCAAAATTTAACAAAAACATGTACCGTATATACCAGTCACTCCTTGTCTGGAGAGTGCTAATGGTAGCTACCAATGTCCATGAAAAGAAAAAGTTTATTCTCATATAACATAAATTATCTTAAAACACAGAAACCTACACATAAATAAGCAAAATAAAATTTTAAAGTAGTAGGAAGATAAGAATAATTAAGTGTAAGAAAAAAACCAGGATACCTAGAGAATGTTTTATGGATGAGGTGACATTTTAATGACAATTTGAAAGAAATGGTGAATAAGTGATGCTAATGTCTAGGCAAAGAAGATTATACTCAATGAAAATAGCAGGTGCAAAGCCCTGAGGTAGGAATTTGCTAGGCATGTTTATAAACAGCAAGCGGCCACTATGGCTTGATCAGAATGACAAGAGAGAATAATAGAAGATGAGGTCAAAAGGTAACAGGAGTTTAGAAGACATTGTTGCTTATAGATCATTTTAAGAATATTGCTTGTACTCTTAGAGATATGGGACACCATTGAATATTTTTGAGACAAGAAATCTCAGAATCTGACATCGTTTAGTAGACTCACTTAGGCTGCTATATTGTGCACAGACTATAGGGATAGTAAATAAAAGCAATTTAGAACTCTATTTAGAATAATTCAGTAATGAGGTTTTTAAGCTTGGCCTAGAGGGGTTGCAGGAAGAGAAAAACCAAGAGAATATCCTGACTTTAAAGTGGAGGACATACTTCCAGCATCAGTTATGACAAGCTGTTTCAAATACTGTTGATGAGTCAGAGTATTGACTACTAGATGTATTATTGTATAAATCAACTGTGACCTTGACAGGAGCAAAAGGTCAAACAGAGTCAATATTTCTAGAAATCAAAGGAGTAGTTTTAAAAATCATATAATTAGCCACTGCTTTATCCATTATGTTTCATCAAAAATTTTTAGAATCAGTTTTTTCATTAAAATTATCTCAAAGTAATTTTTAAACCTATAATTTTAAAGCAGATTTTACATCAAAAAACCTCAGAAATCTGTTTTATCATCTAAATTATCTCATCTACTTTAGCTTTTTGAAAATGAATTTTCATCCTTGATTTTTCATCAAAATGTTCAGAACCTTGATTTTTCATTAAAATTATCTCAAGTGTAGTATTTTTTTCAATGTAAGATTTATAAACAATTTTTATTCAAGAATAACTCAGGACACTAACTCAAGCCATAAAAATTTTGGTTGATGTCTTCTTTTTGATTTTCAGTTTGGAACTCAGGCACAATTTGCATTTTCATGAGTTGACCTGCATGGAATCATTTAATATACTTTTGTGGTTTTGCCACAGGGATACTTAAATTCATTGGCATACTGACATAATCTAGTAGGGCAGAATTTGGATTTGTTAACAATTAAAGGTAAGCTAGTGCATCTATTGACAGTATCTTGTAACTGTCTTCTCAAAGAAAGAAATATTAAAGTAGTTAAAGAATATGGTCACCTACATGATGGAAAGAGATTGGCTAATAAATCTAGCCAGGTCTGGCTTAGTGTAAAAATTTTGGAATTAAGTGAGCTGGAGAAACCAGGAATATCTTTCAAACTGGGAAATAAATAATTTCTCATTTATTTTATTACTAAAGAGGATGCCCAGAGATTTGTGGGACTCCTTCATTTTGATAAAAATCAATTCCCTGTTTAAGAGAAAGGCTGGATCCTATTACCAATTCATCAAAACTTAGTTTTTAATGGTGCACTCAACAAAAATTAACATTATGAGACTATTAGGGTTTATGGCTTATGCTGCATCCTAGTCCTTCAGATTATGTTAGGTAGCACATAGGATCAAGTTACTAACGAAATCAGAATGCTGCTACTTGGAAGAGACTTCTGGAGTTGGGTATGGAAATGCTGCCTTACAGGTCACTCAGGACAATTGCTACTTGTTGTTGAGTTTTGGTTGAATGAGTTTCATTATGGAGTGGCATCAAATATTCTTAAAACCAGGAATAGCTATCATGTCTTGAGTAACAGAGATTTTTGAATAGAAAAACTCAACAGAGGTCATCAACAAATGACCTATGAAATGGCATACTCAATAGCATGCAGCAGAGAGAAACTTGGGGTAAGCTTCAGTTACCATGGTGTCAACAACTGAGCCATCCAGGACATCCCTGCTTAATTTTTATATTTATAAATCCTATAAATCTTCTGCCCCCGAGATAAAGCACACTGCTGAATTCCCTGCTAAGAGTGCCTAGATTGAGCATGATGTTTGGAAATGGTATGATAGGCCATGATGGAAGAAGGTAAAAGAAAATCTGCGCAATGGGCAGAGCTGAGGAGTCTTTATATAGTGGTGGAGGAGGGCTTAGTAACACTTAGTTGGGAGTCTTGGTTCTTAGACAATGGCCTGTAATAGAGTGAGGCAAAGAGCACTACATAATTGAAGAATAGAAAACATCTTTCTAGAAACTACCCAGAAAGTTTCCATAAAAATTTAGAGATAATTGAAACGGATTATGCAGATGCCCACTAAAAGGCCTAGTTGTTAGCTCATAAGAGGACTTGAATGCTAAGGTAAATTCCTTAATCAGATTCTTAGAAGTAGCCACCGAGTTTATGAAGTGAGTGGGTCTCTGAGATTCATGGCCATACATAGATGTATTGTATGATGGCATATCCTCTCACCACACACAATAAAACCACAAATGTAGGATGAAAGTATACCCAGTGCCAACAGAAAATAAGTTACCTAACTTGTGCCAAGACTTTATCAAAGGAGATATATGGGTGGCAAATAAGCATATGAAACCATGTTCAATATAATTAGTCCTTAAGTAAATGCAAATTAAAACCAAAAAGAGATACCACCATACAACTACCAGAGTAGCTTAAATGAAAAATGCTGACAATATGAGGTGCTGACAAGGATACTGAGCAACAGAACTGTCATAATTGGTGAGAAGAATGAAAAATGGTACAACTACTCACAAAAACAGTAACATTCTCATAAAGTTAAACTGAAATGTACCACATGACCCAGCAATCTTACTTTCGGGTATTTATCTAATAGAAATGAAAATTTCTTTTTATACGAACACCACTACAGAAATATTTATAACAGCTCTATTCATTATTACCACAGATTAGGAGTGATCCAGATATAATTCAAGGGTAAATCAATGAGCAAACAGTAGAATATCCATACTTCTCATATGAGAATACTTCTCATAATTAGAAAGGAGCTATTCATAAAAACAACAACTTTGATGAATTTCAAAAACTCTAGGCTGAATAAGTGAAGCCAGTCTCAAAAGGTTACATATTATATGACTTCATTAATGTAATATTCTGGGAAAGACAAAACTTATTATTACCTATTGTCAGGGGGGAGGAATAGGAGTAGGTATGACTAAAAGGGGCAAAAAAAGCAGTTTTTTGAAGTAATAACAACTCTTCTGTATCCTTTTTTTAAAAATATAATTTATTGTCAAATTGGCTAACATACAGTGTGTACAATGTGCTCTTGGTTTTCGAGGTAGATTCCCATGATTCCTCGCTTACATACAACACCCAGTGCTCATCCCAACAAGTGTCCTTCTCAGTGCCCATCACCCATTTCCCCCCTCCCCCTACCCCTGTCTACCCTCAGTTTGTTCTCTGTATTTAAGAGTCTTTTATGGTTTGCCTCCCTCCCTCTCTGTTTGTAACTATTTTTTTTCCCATTCCCTTCCCCCATGGTCTTCTGTTAAGCTTCTCAAATTCCACATATGAGTTAAAACACATGATATCTGTCGTTCTCCGACTGACTTATTTCACTTAGCATAATACCTTCCAGTTCCATCCACATTGCAGCAAATGGCATGATTTCATTCTTTTCCATTGCCAAGTAGAATTCCATTGTGTATATAAATTACATCTTCTTTACCCATTCATCGGTTGATGGACATTTAGGCTCTTTCCATAATTTGGCTATTGTTGAAAGCTCTGCGATAAACATTGGGGTACATGTGCCCCTATGAATCAGCACTCCTGTATTTTTTGGATAAATTCCCAGTAGTGCTATTACTGGGTTGCAGGGTAGTTCTATTTTTAATTTTTTGAGGAATCTCCACACTGTTTTCCAGAGTGGCTGCACTAGTTTGCATTTACACTGACAGTGCAAGAGGGTTTCCGTTTCTCCATATCCTCACCAGCATCTGTTGTTTCCTGAGTTGTTAATTTTAGCCACTCTGACTGGTGTAAGGTAGTATCTCATTGTGGCTTTGATTTGTATTTCTCTGATGATGAGTGATGTTGAACATCTTTTCAGGTGTCCATTGGCCATCTGGATGTCTTCTTTGGAAAAATGTCTATTCATGTCTTCTGCCCATTTCTTCACTGGATTATTTGTTTTTCAGGTGTTGACTTTGATAAATTCCTTATAGATTGTGCATACTAACCCTTTATCTGATATGTCATTTGCAGATATCTTTCCCCATTCCATTGGTTGCCTTTAGTTTTGTTGATTGTTTCCTTTGCAGTGCGGAAGCTTTTTATCTTCATGAGGTCCCAATAGTTCATTTTTGCTTTTGAGGTCAAAGAGGTTGTTGCCTGCTTTCTCCTCTAGGGTTTTGATGGTTTCCTGCCTTACATTTAGGTCTTTCATCCATTTTGAGTTTATTTTTGTGTATGGTGTAAGAACGTGGTTTAGTTTCATTCTTCTGCATATTGCTGTCCAGTTCTCCCAGCACCATTTGCTAAACAGACTGTCCTTTTTCCATTGGATAGTCTTTCCTGCTTTGTCAAAGGTTAGTTGGCCATGCATTTGTGGGTCCAATTCTGGGTTCTCTATTTAATTCCATTGATCTATGTGTCTGTTTTTGTGCCAATACCATATTGTCTTAACTCTTCTGTATCCTGAGGGGACAGTTGGTTACACAAATTTATACTTACATTAAAATTCACAGAGCTATACACCAAAATAGATTAAATTTTATATTTATTTAAAAACAGTATTAATCCCAGTAGTCTTTTAAGCATTATTCATCTTATTATTTTGTATAAAATATTGCATAAATGCTTTAAAGTAAATTACTGAAAGATATCTGAGAAGTCTATTGCAAGGAAATATTGAGGTCAGAAGGTAAACTAGTGAGAAAAGGTGAGCTAGTAAGCATGCCTATAACTCTTCCAGAGATTTCCTTGAAAACATGCCCACAGACAAACCTCTTAAACACATAAGTGATATTTACCAACAGAAAAATAATAGGGAATCTTTTACCTAAGAAATACCTTTGGCAGGATTCATCTGATATGACTAGGTCTCATAGAATACATAAAGCTGAAATTTATTGACTTGTGGGCATGTTGGCTAGAAACTTCCATGAAAGCTGAGGGTTTAGTAGAAAAATGATAGGGAAATATTCCAAAAAGAAAGCATCTCTCTGTGAAAGCAATATTTTCATGTACCAGTTAAATATTACACGTTAAATCAGATCCAGAATACATCCTAATGCAAAACAGAAAGACTCTTTAGGGTGCTTGTTGACAGTCTTGGAGTTCTTTCCCAAGAAAAGAGGTCTTTATTAGCCTCAAGACAGCCTGTATATTTTGAAATATTAATAAAATTTGGTACTGGTTAATATATATGAATCACATAATTCTGGCTCAACATTTTAATATTTGGTGTTTCTTAAATTATGAAAAGTCCTTCACCAAAAGTCTTTGCCTTCTAGTTTTGTTCTGTTTCTTGTTTATTTGTTTGTGTTTTATTTTGTTTTAAATAGGCTCTACACCCAGTGTAGAGCCCAAGGCAGGTCTTGAACTCCCAACCCTGAGATCAAGACCTGAGCTGAGATCAAGAGTAACACATTTAACCCATTGAGCCACCCAGGCATCCCAGTTCTTTTTGTCTTTAATTGAGGTTTAATTACAGAGTAAAATGTACGAATTTGAAGTGTACATTTGAAATTGCATAGTTACATACACAACACCAAAATGATAGAACATTTTTATCTGCCTAAAATGTTCCCTTCTATCTAGTTTTAATTTGCATTTCTGTAATAATGAGGAATATTAAGCACCTTTTAATAATTGCAGAGCAATTTGCATTTACTTTGAATTGTTGATTCATCTCTTTTGTTCCTTTTTTCTCTTGTGCTATTTTTTTTGCGTCTCAAATTATAGGAGATCTTTATTATTTAGGCCTCTTATTGTTTTATTTTCCCCAGTGTTTTATCATTTTTTTTTGTTTTTGTTTAAGGTATTATTTTTTCATGTAGCTTCTCTTTTTATTATGTAGTAAACTTATTTATATTTTCTGTCATGGACTTGGGTTCTGTGTTGTAATAGATTTTTCCAATCTTGCCTTTTAGATTTTGCATAACGTTCTATTTAAATATTTGATCAATTTGTATTCTAAAGTGTGTTAGTTATTTTATGTATTTACACCAGGATGTTAATTTGACATACAGAAGGTACAGATACATTGCATTTGTCATGAAAACTCAATTTTCCACTCCAGAGCAAAAATAGATAACATTACATCCTTGATTTTTATAATGAAAATGAATGATAGAAGAACACTTTTTGCCTACAATTAAAATTGACTTTAGAGTAAATCGTAGGACATTAGAGTTTATGTATGATATAATCTTTTCAAACAAAGCCACCCACCCCAACATTGATTGAAAACCATAAGTAAGCCTCAGTGAACATTTCTAATGATGTGGAAATATGATTTCAAAAGGATCATATTCCACGGTTAGAAATAGTACACAATTCTTCTTTTAATGAACCAAATTTTATTTCCCTTCAGTTCTCATTTTTTTATCCTAGTGTTTGTTTTTTTTCCCACAATGCTATAAGAATAATACTATCATTTAATTGACTAACAAAAATTTCAGGTCAGTTGGTAAATATCTCATAACATTCTCTTTTCCAAGGTAATCTTTCTCAATTAATTCAGTGACTTCTCATAAGATATTATTTCTAGTCCCTCACATCCTGATTATTCAAACCTTGGACACTCTAGTTTTCCAATGTGCTTTTTTTTTTTTTTTTTTTATGTTGATATATCTAAGCCTAATTAAGTGTAGCAATTACTTTTATTGTACTTCAATTAATTAACATTACCTAAAAGTTTATTTACATTTCTCATACTGTGGCCTTTTTGTTGTAGCTAATGTACTGTCTTTTCTCTATAGATTATAACTTATTCAGAACTTCTACATTATCCTTTTTAAAAATAAAATAATTTTTGATTATCTGGCAAACTCATTTAAACAATTGCTTGGTCTATGTGTACTAGAGTATGGTCCTCTATGGCCCTTAATCCAATCTCAGAGCTTTAACTCTTTTTTTTTTTTTTTTGTAAAAATGTTAGCAGCTTTAATAAATAAATGCATTCCTTCTCTTGAATCAGAATGTGATTTCAATCAAATGCTTATTTTAATATCTACCTTTGGAATAGTACAGAATGATTCAAAATTTCCATCTTATTATCCATTAAATATTTAAAATTAGCTTTCCAGATAAAATTTGCTTTCAAGCATTAAAGTTAGATAAAATATTAGGCTAAAACCTACCAAGATAAAGATCTTATATTTTCTACTTCTCTCAGAAAATCCATGCTTGTCATGGTATTATAGATTCCATACTATCTTACTTTATATTCATATGTTTATACTTATTTATATTTGATCAAATAAGTTTAAATGCCTTCATAATGACTGATTAGAAGTCAAGGTAGTAATTTCACATTTATGACATTTTGCTTAAGATAATTGGAAATAGCTATTGTTATTTTCTATCTACAGTCTTCTAAATATTAGCCTATTTCTGTTCATTTTTCTCTTTAATTTCCCCAATGCATCAATACCCTAAAAATACAGTGATCACTGGTATAGTGGGCATAGTTTTTCTGTGACTCATAGCTACAAAGAATGCATTTTATAGATATTAAAGATCAATAACGCCTCTATAAATATAAGCTACAGATGAATGGCCTGTCATTATAAACTTGTGTTCAAGAAATAACCATGCATGAATAATTCCATGTTAGTTAGTCAACCTTAATTAAAATGAGTTCTCTATCTAGCTAATTTGTGTCTTGTTTGTTAAGTGAATGGCAGGCAGCATCCTTAGCTGTAATTTGGATGACTAATTAATTGATATCACTCTCTTCTATGATTGAGGTTTGAATTATCCAGTAACTGGTATCTATCATATGAATAAAGAATCTTAATTTCATAAAGGGGCTTAGGAAAGGTGTAATATCATATTAGTTGGTAGGAGGGTTAGATGAATTATGACAGTTTTAGAAAATTAAAGGAATATAGAATCTCCATATGAGATAATTAAGAAAAAAGAACTGAAAAAATGTTTTAAAAACATAAATTCCTTGCCTACAGTTTTAGGAACCAACCTTACGGTCTAGCAAAATGTTTGATTCTTCTGGAACAAAAATGCAATGGTTGATTAGTTCCTCTAAGAAAATGTAGTAGTCTAGACAATCATTTTCATTATATCAGTCACCACTTCTGATTCTTGAAATTTAGGAACATCTCAGAAGAACCATGGTTAAAGATTACATGAAAAATATGTGTAGAAATGGAAATTAAAACATCCTATTCAGGGCAACATAGCCATTCAATCCCGACTATTGAGAGAGTATGGCATGTAAATGAACCGCTATCATCTAAATGTTTACGTCATCCCCAAAATTCATATGTTGAAATCCTAACCACAAAAGATAATGGTATTAGGAGGTGGGACTTTTAGGAGATGCTTGTTATAGGGTGGGGACTTTGTAAATGGGATTAGTATTCTTATAAAAAGATTCCCTGGCCTTTTCTACCAAGTGAGATCAGTGAGAAGTCATCTACTATGAACCAGGAAGAGGGTTCTCACCTGAACATAACCATCTTGGTGCCATGATCTTGAACTTCCCAGCCTCCAGAATTATGAGAAATAAATTTCTGTTATTTGTAAGCCAATCAGTCTGTGGTATTTTGTTATGTCAGCCTCAAACAGACTGAAGAAACATACCCTTTGCAATTCCAAACAAGATTTTTTTTCAGTTTCATAGCAGAATAAAAAATAGACACTAGAAAATGTGGAAAATTAATATCTTTTAGACATTTAATATTATTTAAAAAACAAAAGTTTAACTTTTTTCTCAGTTGGCAAGAATGTGTCTGTGTTTATGTGTTTGCATAAAGTATATGATAATATGTACCCTGAAATCACAGTAGAACTTCTGTGTTAAATTGACTAGTACACATTCTCCAAAGTTCACGTGCTGGGTAAATATTGTAGATGTAATTATCAAAACCCCAAAATGATAGATGACCTTTTGCCTTTTGTGGTCAGAAAAGTGGGCTTCTTTAAATAGCTCTGACATCTTGGATAAATCATTTAATCTAAATTGGGCCAGAGTTTCACACAATAAAATGAAGATATTTCAGTAATTTCTGCTGTTTCTTACAATTCTAAAATTCTACATTTTAGGATATATCTTTTGTGTGATGGTAACTATTTTAATTTAATCCATAAAGAATGGAAAGTCACTGTTGTTTTTAAATGCCTCATTTTGATTATATTTTTAGATCACAAAGATAAGTGCTTTTGAAATTTACCACCAATGTTTCCTCAAATATTTTACCATAATGAATCAAAGATTTTATTAACTGGTGTAATTGAGACACTTGAGTTTTCTCAAATTCTTTAGACAAAGCAAATGTATTAAATTTGAATCTTTTCCTTTACTCCGAACACTTTCTTAATCCATTCAATCTCATGCTTACCTAATGTCTAATACATACTAGAAAAATTAAAAAAAAACACTTTTTGTTAAAACAGACTCAAGTAATTTTCAAAAAAATAACAAAAGCAAAATCTAATTTCTATAAATTTGGTACAGAACACATCCTCATTAAATTATCTTTTGTTAGTTTTTCTTGGCTAGAAAATACTAAATTTTAACAAGAGAAGAAATATTCCTTTCCTTTAGTTAAGTCAAGCTTAAAAACTTGACTTAAAAACTAATAACAAGTTTAGTTATCTTGTTCCTGAACAGTACAGAAATTACATGTATGTTATACCATCTGTATAATATGTAGTCAGAATATTCTTCACCTTCCAAATTATAGCTTTTATTGAAAGCTACTCCTTGTACTGCAGATGGCTAAAGGTTTTAAAACAGATTTTATTTAAAAAACATTTTTTTTTTCTTAACGTTTTATTTATTTTTCAGACAGGGAGAGACAGAGCATGAACAGGGGAGGGTCAGAGAGAGGGAGACACAGAATCGGAAACAGGCTCCGGGCTCTGAGCTGTCAGCACAGAGCCCGATGCGGGGCTCGAACTCACGGACCACGAGATCATGACCTGAGCGAAGTCAGCCGCTCAACCGACTGAGCCACCCAGGCGCCCCAAAACAGATTTTAATAGTCAATAATGAATCCTTTTATATCTGTCTCCTGATATTTGTGATCTACGGATGAGTTATTTCACATTTTTTTTTAATTCAGTTTTCTCACACGTAAAATAAAAGTAAATTCTTTTTACCAAAATGAATATTAAAATGTATAACAAAGAATAGATAAGAAACATTAAAAATATAAGATATTTATAGTCTCCATCATTTTCATGATCATTATTACCCTAATAATTTTTGTTGAAGTTAATTACCCTTATTTAAATCCTGGGCTCTTTCTAATCAATTAGAGAATATGTTCAAAAGCTGAAATGAATTTGAAGAACTGCCATTTGTTTTTTTTTTTTTTCTACGCTATTCTTTTGCTGAATAAAATTGATAGTATGGCTGTTGATCCCAACAATTTGGAAAATATTATTTATCATTCAACATATCAATCAATTTGTGTACACTGTGATTCTTATTTTTATTAGCAAGTTAGCAAATTCATATTACTATAAAATATGAAATAATGAAAATATAAAAAATATATTAAATATCTGAACTCTGGTCCTGTATCTTCTGATTGTCAGAGAAAAGAAGACCATTTTAGTATATAATTTTTTTTTAAAAAGCATTTAAATGAGGGCTCCTGGGTGGCTCAGTCAGTTAAGTGTCTGACTCTTGATTTTGGTTCGGGTCATCATCTCATAGTTAATGAGTTTGAATCTTGTGTTGGGCTTCACGCTAATGTCATGGAACCTGCCTGGGATTCTCTCTCTCCCTCTCTCTGCCCTTCCCCTGCTCATGCTCTCTCAAAATAAATAAATACAACATTTTTTTTAAAAAGCATTTAAGTGAAACCATATACAATACACTATATTTACACTTTGTTCTCTTTATTTTTAACAAATATCTTGTTGATGTGTTCAAGTATTATTCTGTTTCCCCTTCCTTTACTCTCATTGATATTGTTTGCAACGTCTGCTTTAGCATATTAGAGTAGACTTGACAGTTGTTTATTTCTTATCTGTCAATGTTGTAAAGAAAGTAAAAGTGACGAGCTTTCCTTTGCTTGTTAAATATTTTTTGCAGACACTTTTATCTATCTTAACACTATCCATCTCTACTTCATTCTTGAAAATAGAATCTTGATTTAGTTTAGTGCGGCAAAATGCAAAGCAGTCATGGTGATCACACCCTGATTTCTCACTTTCCCCATTAAAGTGTGGATTTGAGGCATGATTTTACCCAATAAGAACAAATAAAAGCAGTGGTAGTCATCATAATCTTTTACTTTTCTTAGAAAAAATATAAAACACACTAGCACCCTTCTCTGCATGTATTTCTTCCTCTGGATCTGACTGCTTCTGTAGTGACTGGAGCTGCAGCAGACATCTTGCATCTGGGGGGAAGGCCAAGTTAATCACAGACACATTGGCCCTGAAAATACTAACAACCTCCTGCTGACTGTATGAGAAAAATATATTGTGTTCTTTATTTTACTGTGTTCTTAATAATATGAACAATGAAGTGTTCTGTTTGTTAGGAGTACATTCCACTGTAAGAAACAGAAAAACTTAATTGATGGTGGCTTAAACAAACAAGTATTATTTATTCTCACAGGATCAAAAACTCCTTGGAGTAAGGAATTGAGGCGTTTTATTCAGCTTTTCAAAAATGCTACGAGGGACCCAGTATTTTACTGTTCTTCCACATAGCCAACCTGCCATATCCCTTAGAGGGATAACCTTCTCATACTGGATACCTCACAGTGCAAAACTGGTGCTCTAGGTTCGAACATCATGTCTATTTTTAAAGCAGCAAGAAAGGAGGCAGGTATTGACACCAGTTGTCACCTGGCCTTTAATAAAAAAAGAAAGAATTCCACATGCAACTTTTTCATACTTCTTACTGGGTTGAAGTTGGTTAGATAGACAATTCTAACCCAAAGGAAGTCTGGAAAAGTAGTTATTTAGTTGGGCACTTTGCACGGATAAATATAATCAAGATTTTGTACAGGAAAATGGGAGAGGAGGAGTTAATATTGAGCACCAAACTAACAGTTTAACAGAAGTATTTTTGTCCCTTTGATTGCATCCTCTATCCAAATATTTACTATAGACCTGATTTTATGTCATTTAATTGTTAACTCCTATTTCCTACCACACAATCCTCTTTAAGTATTTCTCAACTTTTCTCTCCTAGGCCAACCAGAAGTGTAAGCTTAAAGGTTTTAATTTAATTTTTGTTATCTTCTGTCTCATTTCATGTCTTACTGGAACAACCTCTACTTTAAACCCTTTACCTCCATTTCCAAACTCCAGTCCCACTTTTCCTTTTTTTTTTTAATGTTTTATTTATTTTTGAGACAGACAGAGAGAGAAAAAATGCAAGTGGGGGAAGGGCAGAGAGCGAGGAGGACAGAGGATTCTAAGCGGGCTCTGCCAGTGAGCCCTCTGTGGGGCTCACAAAGCACAAGATCATGACCTGAGCCAAAGTCTGACAACCAACTGAGCCACCTAAGTGCCCCTCCTTTTTAAAAATAATACAAGGGAACTGACTTTTTGCAATATCTATACTAAAATTTTCTTGTTTTCCCCAAATAAAAAAATACTATAGTGCCTTTGAATAAACTTCATAGAAAACTATGAAGTCTAGTAGAGGAAAATATAAAAGTTAGATGTGGGCTTTAAAAAACAAAAATCCTAACAAGAAATTATAAATTTTATCATATTGAAATGATGGGGTTAAGCACAAAATATTATTTCTGAATACATAAATACAAAAGGAATAGAAAATAATTACTTTTACCATTTCTACAAAAATACTTCATTTTCTTAGGTACAGAATAACAGAGTCTAAATAAGAAAACAGAAACAATTTCAAGTGTTTAAAACGGAGAAAAGTGAACATAGAAAACTGGCTGCGTGAGTGGTGGAAGACCCGAGTGCCAGATAGAGAGCAGGGAATTGACCCAGAAATTAGTACCAGAAGGAAGCCATTAGCTAGCTGGAATGGAGGGATAGAGAGTCTCAGGAGTTAAATTTATAGATGGAAGGCAGAACCAATGAAGGCCTGTCCAGAGAAGGGAAGCACAGAACAGGATGGAGCTGTACCAGAGATGCTGCCCTAGACAGCCATCTCCAATAAAATACCCACCTTCCTCTCTTTTCCTTTCCCTTCCCAGCCTTCTGCAATGTTCCCCATTAGCCAAAACCACTCAGAAGCACATGGCACCAGAGCCTGGGAAACAGCCTGAAGGGGTCTGCACCCCTGAAAAACAGAATGGAGGGTGAAGAAGAAGAAAGATCTGTGGGATAACAACTTGAGTCTCAGCTGGAATATCTCAGTCATTTCCTGCCAGGTTCTGAAATTAAAATTTTGGAGTTAAGGGGGCATGGTGGAGGCAGGGAAGAACACAACAAACAAACTGAAATAATACATGGAGATATCAAAAATATATTTAGATTTTAGAAAAATTCATATTTAAACTCTCAAAGTTTAACAAATAGTTTTCAATGAGATGTTTAATAGCATTTTCATTATCTGACTCTTCAAAACACCTGGCAATACCAAAAACATATTTTGAAAAATACATTTTATTTTTTTTTTGTATTCAGGGGACTCTGAAATGAATGAATTAGTAATATTTTATTTCCTTTAATTCAAATCTTTTATTCAATAAAGAAAGAAAATTAATACAAGCCCATACTAATTTATATAGTCAATTAGTCAACGATGTTTAATCATTATATTTACATACTAAGCATTTAAAAAATATCTGTTTGTGGGGAATATACTGGATATTGGAGTATACTGCAAGATACTGGAGGCTACTCAAGCAAGAGTCAAAATAATATTTCTTTTACTGATGAATGAGTAAACATTAGCCTGTTTTTCACCCTTAGGTTGTACAATATCATTAAGCTACTGTACCTTGGAATTATCCATGTTTTTCAAACCCTATTAACAGAAATTAATTCAGTGAAGTAAAGTGGCATTTTCTCCCAAAGTCCATTATATGTGAACATAGCTCATGATAGTGATCAATTTCACAACTTATTCATCCAAACATCTTGCATTAACATGGTCTGAATTTATACTAAAAACAATAATATATTGCTGAAAAATATACTAACATTAGCATATTTATAAACCAAAATCTTAAGAAGATAATGTAGTGTCTCAAGATTATCATACTTAGGAGAGAAGTCACAAAAGATATTTAACTTGTAATTCAAAATGGTAATAATATAGTAAATCATGAAAATGTTTTAATCTCTTATTGTGTAGGTCAATGAAATTGTGATTAGTATGAGTTTGGAGGCAAAACATCTTATATATCCTGAGTTACTTTTGTCTTTATAATGAGAAGTAGAGATCCCAGGGCTAACCGTCAACTCAACCAAAATAATTGCATGAATTTGGAAGAAATTATGTCCCATGAACCATTTTTCACAATTCTTCCTAAAACAAGTGAACAGTGTGTGTTTGACAGAAAGATTATACTATAGGCTGAATTGTCTGCCCCCAAACTTCATATTTTGAAGTTCTAACCTGCAGTATCTGAGAATTTGACTATATTTGGAGACAGAATCTATAGAGATGATAAAGTTACAATGAGGTCAGTAGGATGGCCCTGATCCAAGATGGCTAGTGTCCTCATAAGAAGTGGAAATTAGAACACAGACCCATACAGAGGGAAGACCATGAAGACCATGTGAATATGCAGAGAAGATGGCCATCTACATGCTGGGAAGAGTGGTCTCAGATGACAGCTGGATCTCAGACTTCTACCATCCAGAACTGTGAAAAAAAGTATTTCTGTTGTTCATGCCACCTGGTCTCCAGTAACTTTTTGTTATGGAAGCCCTAGAAAACATATACCGATCGAAAAAACAAGACATTTTAATAAGTCAAGTAAAAAGATAATTATCATATTGATAATATACCCTTCTGCATAAATTCATTTCTGTCCTCAGCTTAAATCTGCTAACATAGTATTATCAACAAGGAGAACTCAATTCTAGACCCAATTCTGACATACCATTTAGTTCTGCATTAGCCAAATGCAGTTTGTTGAAGGAAAATATGGAACAATTATGTAAGATGTGAACATTCTTTGGCCTTTGGTTCCAATTTTCAGGTTACAAACTACTGAACATTTCTTTCCCATCTTTATATTATCATCTTATTTTGTATTATTTTCAAGGTCTATCTATACTTTCATGTAGTGAATATCTTACTGAAAGTGACTTTACACTATCTGTGGAATAATATATGATTATTTCTAAAATTCATAATTTGACTTGTTTATAAAGGAAAAATATTTTTTTCCTTTATAAATTTCATGCATTTATAAGTATAATGCATTTTAAATTAGTTCTTAACAGCAAGGCAAGGTGAAGAATTTAAAGGCAAATGACATACAAATTATAAGAAGATTGAAGATGATAGCAACACTGGTTATTATACAGAAAAAAGGAAACTGTAGAATCATAGAATCATTGAATCACCTAAATGTCAGAGTCTGTAAACTTGCAAATTTGAACCCCATTTGATATTATTTTACCCTCTAGCTCAGGAGTTGTAGGTGAAGTGAAACAGCTGTAAAAGTCTAGGGTTTTGAAATCATGCTGCTGAAGCACAGGTTATATATACATTAGATTTATTTATTTTATTATATATTTTCCCATAAATAAATGTTCTTCCACAGGCAGATTAATCAGTTTGCTATCTCTACGGAATTCAATGCATATTGCCAAGAATGCTATCTAAAACAGGGTCTTCCCTCAAAACCACCCCCATTCTCTATCAACTGTCTACATGCTCCTCAACCTCCAAGGATTTGCTAAGGCCTCATTTCTTTCAGAAGCCACCCCAGGTCATAGTGAGATCATGTAGATTTTTAATTCTTCTGACCACTGAGTCGTCATAGTCTTTGTGCCATAAAGTACTGCAGGATGGCCTCATTTGACACTGGAACTTCACCCATGAGATTTTTATTAGGCCTGGGATATATGAAAAATGTCATTTTTAAAATATATCTGGTGATGTCTTAGAGTAATGTCAGCAAAATAGTGGTATAGGCAGCTGTAAGCTCTCATACATTCACAGAATCATCAAAAAAATAAAAAAAGGCATAGGGGCACCTGGGTGGTTCAGTTGCTTAAGTGTCTGACTGTTGATTTTGGCTCAAGTCATGATCTCACAGTCATGAGATCAAGCCCCAGGTCAGGCTGGGCATGGAGCCTGCTTAAGATTGTCTCTCTCCCTGGGTGCCTGGGTGGCTCAGTCTGTTAAGCATCTGACTTTAGTTCAGGTCATGGTCTCGTGGTTCATGAGTTCAAGCCCCACATCTGGCTCTGTGCTGACAACTTAGAGCCTGGAACCTGCTTCGGATTCTGTGTCTCCCTTTCTCTCTGCCACACCCCCACTTGTGCTCTGCCTCTCAAAAATGAATAAACGTTAAAAAAAAATTAAGATTCTCTCTCTCCCTCTCTTTCTGCCCGTCCCCACCTCAAAATCAAATCAAAAAAATAATAAAATTAAATTAAATTTTAAAACACAAGCATAAACTGTCAAAATCATGTTGTCAAACCTCTGGAAAATAGTCAAAGGTTTACATCAACTAAGTGAAACTGAATCAAGAAACATGCAAGTTGAAAATGTCAAGAAAGCCTTGTGGTAGTTTTACTTGCCTTTACCATAGCACCTCCATGATTCAGCAGCAGTCTTAAAGTGGCAGCAGCCGATATTCCCAATGTGGAGCCTTGGTCTCCAGTTCTAGATAGAGCACAGCAGACCTTATTCACAAATTACTGTGTAAATCGGTTCTGACTCCTCTGGGAGATACCTGAAGGACTGACACAAGGTGTTTGCCTGTTTTGTATAACTTAGAAATCAGACTGGAAAAGTGGTAGGCATTGCTCAAAAATACTACAAAGTTAACTAACAAACAGCAGATTCATGGGGCAAAAGATACAAATATTACATTATAACATTAATATGCAGAATCTAAAAAATCCAAACTCGGGGTGCCTGGGTGGCGCAGTCGGTTAGGCGTCCGACTTCGGCCAGGTCACGATCTCGCGGTCCGTGAGTTCAAGCCCCGCGTCGGGCTCTGGGCTGATGGCTCAGAGCCTGGAGCCTGTTTCCGATTCTGTGTCTCCCTCTCTCTCTGCCCCTCCCCCGTTCATGCTCTGTCTCTCTCTGTCCCCCCAAAAAAATAAATAAACGTTGAAAAAAAAAATTAAAAAAAAAAAAAATCCAAACTCATAGTAACAGAAATTACAGTGGTGGTTAGCAGGGATTGGGGGTAGAGGAAATAGGGAGATATTGGCCAAATAATACAAACTTCCAGTTACAAGATGAATAAGTTCTGAGAATCTAATGAACAGCATAGTAATTATAGTTAATAATACTGTGTAATATACCTGAAAGTTTCTATGAGAGTAGATATTAAATGTTTTCACCATAAAAAAGAAATTTTAATTATGTGAGGTGACGGATGTGTAAGCTAACACTATGGTGGTAATTATTTTACAATATGTAAGTGTTTCAAATCAACATCTTGTACATCTTAAACTTATATAATTTTTAATGTAAATTATATCTCAGTAAAGGTGGGGGAGAGAAAGAAAGCAACATCACACACACACACACACACACACACACACACGAAACAGATAATTGAACAATGCTGTAATCCACCAGACTTAACAGACATGTATAAAACAGCCCACCAAAACAATAGTGGAATATACTTTCTTTTCAAATGCACATGGAATATTCTCCAGAATATACCATATACTACACCAAAAAAATTTTCTATTAAGTTTAAAAAGTGTGAAATTAAAGTGAGAAATGAGGGGTAGCTGACTGCTGGTTGGTGAGAGCACAGAGTTCTGATCCTATAGACTGGGAAACTGTATAACACCATTTTCATCTCTCCAGTGCTTGCACATACATGCAAATGTGCGCCACACATATCCACACAAATAAGCTAAGCAGCACCACCTAGTGGAGAACAGAGTCCTTATACCAAGCCCCATCCAACTGCACCAACCAAGCCCTAAAAGGCCAACAGAAGTCTCTCCCCCTGCTTAGTATACAGACTATAAACTGCTTTATAGTTTGACTTATAGGTGAAAATGGATGTAATTTAATTTGTATTTCATTCGGTTTTCTGGTCCATCTATTCATTTTTTTTCTTTTTCTTTTTTTTTTTTTTTTTGTTTATTCTTGGATACAGAAATAAAAAAATATTTTATTTTCAGTTTTTATAAACAAAATAGTTTTGTTTTTACTATATATTTTATTTTTTATACATTTTTATTCTATTTTACTTTTTTCATTTTATTCTATCTTATTGTCTACATTTAAAAAAATTTAAGGTTTTCTAACTTTTTTCTTTCTCTTTTCTTTTCTTTTCTTTTCCTTAATTCTCCCTTCTGTCAAGCTTCTTTCAACACCCAGACCAAAATACACCTCGGATTTAGCTTATTTTATTTGACTTTTTGTGTGTTGTTTTTAATTTTTTTTGGTTTAAAATTTTATTTTATTAATTTTTTTTCTTCCTCCAAATGACAAAACAAAGGAATTCACCCCAAAAGAAAGAAAAGGAAGAAATGACTTAATCAACACAGATATAAGCAAGATGTCTGAAAAATAATATTGAATGAAGGTAATAAGAATGCTAGCTGGGGTTGAAAAAAGTATAGGATCCCTTTCTGTGGATATAAAAGAAGTAAAATCTAGTCAGGACTAAATTAAACATGCTATAACTGATATGCAATCTTGAATGGATGCCATGGCGGCAAGAATGGATGAAGCAGAGCAGCGAATCAATGACATAGAAGACAAAATTATGGAGAGTAATGAAACAGGACAAAAGAAGGAAACTAAGGGAAAAGAACATGATATAAGAAATAGAGAACTCAGTGACACATTAAAAGGAATAACATCAGAATCATAGGGGTCCCAGATGATGAATAAAGAGAAAAAGGGGTAAAATGTTTATGTGAACAAATCATGGTAGAAAACTTTCCTAACCTGAGGAAAGACATAGACTTTAAAATCCAGGAAGCAAAGAGAACTCCCATTATATTCAACAAAAACCGACCATCAGCAAGGCATTTCATAGTCAAATTCACAAAATACACAGACAAAGAAAGAGTTATGAAAGCAACAAGGGAAAAAAGTCCCTACCCTACAGTGGAAGATAGATCAGGTGTGCAACAGACCTATCCACAGAAACTTGTCAGGCCAGGAAGGAGAGGCAAGATATATTCAATGTGCTGAATCAGAAAAAAATATGCAGCAAAGAATTCTTTATCCAGCAAGACTGTCATTCAAAATAGGAGGAGAGATAAAGAGTTTCCCAGACAAACAAAAACCAAAAGAGTTTGTGACCACTAAACCAGCCCTGCAAGAAATTTTAAGGGGGACTCTCTGAGGGGAGAAAAGGTGAAACAAACAAAAATACCAAAAGCTGCAAAAACTAGAAGGGACCAGATAACACCACCAGTTACTCCAACTCCCCAGGCAACACAATGGCAATAAATTCATATCTTTCAGTATTCACTCTAAATGTCAATGGACTAAATGCTCCAATCAAAAGGGATTGGAGAATGGATAAGAAAACATGATACATCTATATGCTATTTACAAGAGACCCATTTTAGACCTAAAAACACTTTTCAAATTGAAAGTAAGGGCATGGTGAACCATCTATCATGTTAATGGTCACCAAAAGAAAGCCAGAGTAGCCATACTTATATCAGACAATCTATATTTTAAAATAAAGACTGTAACAAGAGATGAAGATGGGCATTATATCATAATTAAGAGGTCTATCCACCAAGAAGACCTAACAATTGTAAACATTTATGCCCTCAACCTGAAATTACCCAAATATATAAATCAGCTAATCACAAACATAAAGAAACTCATTGACAATAATACCATAATAGTAGGGGGCTTTAATACGCCGGTTACAACAATGGACAGATCATCTAAATAGAAAATCAACAAGGTAACAATGGCTTTGAATGACACACTGGGCCAGATGGACTTAACAGATACATTCAGAACATTTCATCCTAACGCAGCAGAATATACATTCTTCTCCAGTGCACATGGGACATTCTCCAGAAGAGATCACATACTGAGACACAAATCAGCCCTCAACAGCTACAAAAATATCGAGATCATACCGTGCATATTTTCAGACCTCAATACTAAGAAACTCAAAATCAACCACAATAAAAAATTGGGAGAGATAAAAAATACTTGGCAACTAAGGAACATCCTACTAAAGAATGAATGGGCTAACAAAGAAGTTAAAGAGGAATTTGAAAAGTACATGGAAGCCAATGAAAATGATAACACCACAGCCCAAAACCTGTGGGATGCAGCAAAGGTGGTCATAAAAGGGAAATATATATCAATCCAAGTCTTCCTTAAGAAGGAAGAAAGGTCTCAGATACACAGCCTAACCTTATACCATAAACAGCTAGGGAAAAAAAAAGTAAATAAAACCGAAAAACCAGCAGAAAATGGGAAATAGTAAAGATTAGAACAGAAATCAATGCAATAGAAACCAAAGAAACAGTAAAACATATCAATGTAACCAGGAGCTGGTTCTTTGAAAGAATTAACAAAATTGGTAAACCCCTAGCCAGTTTTATCAAAAAAAAAAAAAAAAAAAAAAAAAAGTTAAGACCCAAATAAATAAAATCACGAATGAAAGAGAAGGAGATCACAACCAACCCGGCAAAAATACAAACAATAATAAGAAAATATTATGAGCAATTATATGCCAATAAATTGGGCAATCTGGAAAAAATGGACAAATTCCTAGAAACATATAAACTGCCAAAAGTAAAACAGGAAGAAATAGAAAATTTGAACAGACCCATAACAAGTAAAGAAATTTGAATTAATAATCAAAAATTCCCCAAAACAAGAGTCCAAGTTGAGACAGTTTCCAGGGAATTCTACCAAGTATTTAAAGAAGAATTAACACCTATTCTTTTGAAGCTGTTCCAAAAAAAAAAAAAAAAAAAATAGACATAGAAGGTAAATTTCCAAATGCATGCTATGATTCCAGTATTACCTTGATTTCAAAACTAAAGACCCCAGGAAAAAGAACTACAGACAATTTACCTGATGAATATGGATGCAAAAATTCTCAACAAGACACTAGCTAACCGGATCCAACAATACATTAAAGAATTATTCACCATGATCAAGTGGGATTTATACCTGGGATGCAGGGCTGGTTCAATATCTGCAAATCAATCAATGTGATACATCACAATAATAAAAGAAAGGATAAGAACTACATGATACTTTCAACAGATGCAGAGAAAGCTTTTGACAAAATATAGCATCCTTTCTTGATAAAAACCTCACGAAAGTAGGGATAGAAGGATCATACTTCAAGATCGTAAAAGCCATATATGAGAGACACACTGCTAACATCATCCTCAATGGGGAAAAACTGAGAGCTTTCCCCCTAAGGTCAGGAGCAAGACAGGAATGTCCATGCTAGACACTGCTATTCAACATTGTATTGGAAGTCCTAGCCTCAGCAGTCAGACAACACAAGGAAATAAAAGCCATCTAAATCAGCAAGGGGGATGTCAAACTTTCACTTTTCTCAGATAACATGATACTCTATATGAAAAACCCAAAAGATTCCACCAAAAAACTGCTAGAACTGATCCAGGAATTCAGCAAAATTGCAGGATATAAAATCAATGCATAGATATTGGTTGCATTTCTATACACCAATAATGAAGCAACAGAAAGAGAAATCAGGGAATTGATCCCATTTACAATTGCACCAAAAATCTTGAAATACCTCAGAATAATCCTAACCAAAGAGCTAAAAAATATGTACATGGGAAACTATAGAAAGCTTATGAAAGAAATTAAAGAAGACACAAAAAAATGGAAAAACATTCCATGCTCATGGATTGGAAGAATAAATATTGTTAAAATGTTGATACTACCCAAAGAAATTTGCATATTCACTACAATCCCTATCAAAATAACACCAGCATTCTTCACAGAACTAGAACAAACAATACTAACACTTGTAGGGAACCTGAAAATACTCTAAATAGCCAAAGCAATCCTGGAAAGGAGTACCAAAGCTGGAGACATCACAATCCTGCACTTCAAGTTGTATTACAATGCAATATTCATGAAGACAGTATGGTACTGGCATAAAAACAGACACTGAGATCAATGGAACAGAATAGAGAGCCCAGAAATGGACCCACAAATGTATGGCCAACTAATCTTTGACAAAGCAGGAAAGAATAAACAATGGAATGAAGACAGTCTCTTCAGCAAATGGTTTTAGGAAAACTGGATAGCGTCATGCAGGAAAATTAAACATGGACCACTTTCTTACACCATATACAAAAATAAACTCTAAATGGACGAAAGACCTAAATATAAGATAGGAAGCCATCAACATCCTAGAGAAGAAAGCAGGAGAAAACCTCTTTGGCCAAAGGTACAGCAATTTCTTACTCAATATGTCTCCAGAGGCAATGGAAACAAAAGCAAAACTGAACTCTTGGGACCACATCAAGATAAAAAGCTTCTGCATAGCAAAGGAAACAATCAGCAAAACTAAAAGGCAACTGACAGAAAAGGAGATGAAGTTTGCAGATGACATATCAGATAAAGGTTTAGTATCCAAAATCTATAAAGAACTTATCAAACTCAACACCCAAAAAAGCAAATAATCCAGTGAAGAAATAGGCAAAAGATATGAAAAGACACTTTTCCAAAGAAGACATCCAGATGGCTAACAGACACATGAAAAAATGCTGAACATCACTCATTATTATGGATATACAAATCAAAACTACAGTGAGATACCACCTTACACCATTCAGAATGGCTAAAATGAACAACTCAGACAACAGCAGATGTTGGCAAGGATGCAGAGAAAGAAGAACCCTTTTGCACTGCTGGTGGGAATGCAAACTGATGCAGCCACTCTGGAAAGCAATATGGAGGTTCCTCAAAAAATTAAAGGTAGAACTACCTTATGACCCAGAAATTGCACTACTAGGTATTTATCCAGAAGATACAGGTGTGCTGTTTCGAAGGGTTACATGCACTCCAGTGTTTATAGCAGTGCTACTGACCATAGCCAAAGTATGGAAAGAGTCCAAATGTCCATTGACAGATGAATGGATAAAGAAGAAGTGGCATATATATATATATATATATATATATATATATATATATATGTTGGAGTATTACTTGTCAATCAAAAATAATGAAATCTTGCCCGTTGCACCAATGGAAGTAGAATGTATTATGCTAAGAGAAATTAGTCCGAGAAAGACCAATATCATATGACTTCACTCATATGTGGAATTTAACATACAAAACAGATGAATATAAGGGAAGGGAAGCAAACAATATAAAAACAAGGAGGGCACAAAACATAAGAGACTCAAGTATAGAGAACAAACTGAGGGTTGCTGTAGGTTTGTGGGTGGGGAATGGGCTAAATGGACAAGGGGAATTAAGGAAGACACTTGCTGGGATGAACCCTGGGTGTTATATATGGGGGATGAATCACTGGATTCTCTTCCTGAAATCATTATTGCATTGCATGCTAACTAACTTGGATGTAAATTAAAAAAAAAATTTTTTTTAATTAGTTCATAAAAAAATTATACAATATGATCAAGTGGGATTTAATTCAGGAAATCAAGGGTAGTTTCATATAGGAAGGTAATACCTATGTAATAAGTCACATGACTAGAACAAAGAAAAAATTATCATCTCAACTAATATAGAAAAAGAACATTTGATGAAATCTAATATGCTTTCATGATAAAAAACCCTCAGAAAACTAGGTATAGAAATAAACTTCCTGAACATGATAAAGCACATTTATGAAAAACCCACACTTAACATCATACTCAGTGGACATAGACTAAAATTATTCCAAAAATCAGGAACAAGTCAAAAATGCTGCTTTCACTACTGTTATTTGACATTGTACTAGAAGTTCTAGCCAGAGCAATTGGACATGAGAAGGAAAAAAAATCAGAAAATAAGAGCTAAAATCTATTCAAAGATAACATTGTCATATGTACAGAATTTTTTAAAAAATCCAAAAGGAAGGTGCTTGAACTTCTAAAGAAATTAGTAAAGTTTCACGGTAAATATTAACAAACAAAAGTCAGTTGTGATTTTATATTACAGCAATGACAACTTGAAAAATAAATTAGAAAAGTAATTATATTTCCAATCATCTAAAACAATGCATTACAAAATACCTAGGAATATATTTAACAAGAAAATGAAAGACTCATATTCTAAGAAGTATAAAGCATAACTGAAATTAAAGAAGACCTAAATAAATGGAAATACGTCCCATGTTTACAAATGAGAAAACAATTAAGATGTCAATACTACTCAACACAACTTCCTATTACACACTCGCTATCACTTAGATTCACCACCCTGTCAAAATTACACCAGTCTTTTTTTTGCAGAAATGGAGAAATGCTCAAATTCATTTGGAATTGTACGCAGTGCCACATAACTAAAAAAATCTTGAAAAACAAGGACAATGTTTGGAGACTCTCATTTACCAACTTCAAAAATTACAACAAAACTACTATTTGGACAGTGTGGTACTGACATAAGGATAGATATATAAGCCAATGAAATAGAATTGAAATCCTAGAAATAAATGTATACATTTGTAGTCTATTGATTTTTGACAAGGGTTCCAAGTCCATTCGATGGGGAAAAAAGTTTCCCAGAAGAGATGGTGCTTGGACAACTGAATTTCCACATGCAGAAGAATGAAGTTGGACCTCTTAAGTTGAAATGGATGAATGACCTAAATATATTTGCTAAAACCATAAAACTCTTAGAGGAAAACATACGGGTAAATCTTTATGTCCATTGATTTGACAATCAATTGGTAGATATGATATCAAAATCCTGAGGAAAAAAGGGGAAAAAATAAATTGGGCTTCACCAAAATTTAAAACTTTTGTTCATCAAAGGACACTATCAAGAAAATTAAAAGATGAATTACAGATTGGGAGAAAATATTTGAAAATCATATATCTGACAAAGGCTTATATCTAGGGTAGATAAAGAGTTTCTATAACTCTGTCTTAGTCCATTCAGGCTGCTATAAAAAAAAAAAAAAAAAAAAAAAAAAAAAAAACAGAAATTGGGTAACCTAAAGAACAAACATGTATTTCTTACAATTCTGGAGGCTCAGAATTCCAAGATCAAGACTCTGGAAGATTTGGTGTCTGATGAGAACCCACTTCCTGGTCTCTACCTGAAGGTTTTTTTTTGCTGTGTCTTTAAATGGAGGAAAGGGTGTTGAAGCTTTCTGGGGTCTCTTTCATAAGGACAGTAATCTCATTCATGGGGTCTCTACCCTGATGATCTCACTGTCTCCCAACAGACCCAGTTCCAAATGCCACCAAATTGGGAGTTAGGTTTCAACATATGGTTTTATGGGGCAACACAAACACCAGCCTGTAGCTAACTAAACAATAAAAAGATAAACAGCCCACTTAAATGGGCAAAGGGCTTGAATAGAGTTTCTCCAAAAAAGATATACAAATGGCCAGTTAACACATGAAAAGATGATTGCTATCACTAATCACTAGGGAAATGCAAATCAAAACCACAAAATGCAAATCAAGATACCACTTTATATTCATTAGAATGACTACGACTAAAAAACTAACAAAATAACAAGTATTAGTAACTTGTTCCAATTGTAAAGAAATTGAAGCACTTGTACATTCTGATAGGAATATAGAGTAGCCACTCAGAAAAAGTTGAGCGTTCCCCAAAAAGCTGAACATGTAATATACATATGACCAAGCAATTTCACTTCTAGGGATATACCAAAATAACTAAAACCAGGGACTCAAATAGATACCTGTATGCCAGTGTGATTTTAGCATTATTAACAATAGCCAAAAGTTGGAGATAATCCATTTATCCATCAATAGATGAATGGATTAACAAAATGTGGTGAATGGATACAATGGGATATTATTCAGCCATAAAAGTGAATGAAATTCTGATACATACTACAACATAAATGATCACTGGAAACGGAATGCTAAGTGAAATAACTCAGATTTGAAAAAACAAATATTGTATAATCCATTTATATGAAATATCTAGAATAGGCAAATTCATAAAGACAGAAAGTGTATTAGAGGTTACCAGGGGCTAGAAGAGGTGGGAATCCTTTAGGTAATAGAAATTATGTATGCAAATATATATATATATATATATATATATACACACACACACATATATATATACACACACACAAATATGCATATATATTTATATATATACACAATAAAATAAAGAAGTTTATAATGTATAAAATAAATGAAGTTTATAATGTATAAAATAATTATATATAAAAAAGTAGGGGCCCATGGGTGGCTCAGTCAGTGGAGTGTCCAACTCGATTTCAACTCAGATCATGATCCCAGGGGCATGGGATCAAGCCCGGCATTGGTCTCCTCACTGAGTGTGAAGCCTGTTTAATATTCTCTCTCCCTCTCTCTCTCTCTCTGCCCCTGTCCCCTGCTTGTGCTCTCTCTCTCTGCGAGATGAGAAAAATATATATATATTAGGTAACAAAATGATTACATATGCGTATAAAATATTACATAATAGTGGTGAACATGTATAATTCCTAGTTTCCCCAACTTTTGTGACACTAAGTTAAGAAATCAATTTCCTTTGTGGCTCCACTCTTTATTTTCTAGAATTACTTTAAAAGTAGGCAACAAATACCCACTAGATTATTTTCCTTCGCAAGGAATATTCATACACCATTACACATGAAACACTCATGACCCAATGTAATATATATTTTTAAAGAAAGTCCTAAAAAGAAAGAATAAATGTTATCCTATTGAATAATGTTGGTACCAGGTAGAAATGCTTATTTCTGAATAGGAATTCCATAGAAATGGATAACAGAAAAGAGTTACTTTTGCTCATACCACTTCATGAAATGCTGTGGCTTTCCTTTCTATTTATCCAACTTCTAGCCAAAATTTTTTTAAGACTCACCCTTTGCATTGTTTGAGGATCCCTTTGATTATCTCATCCTTCAAAGAGTTCTCATCTCTTTTTAAAAATTTTTTTTTTAACGTTTATTTATTTTTTTTGGGACAGAGAGAGACAGAGCATGAACGGGGGAGGGGCAGAGAGAGAGGGAGACACAGAATCGGAAACAGGCTCCAGGCTCTGAGCCATCAGCCCAGAGCCCGACGCGGGGCTCGAACTCACGGACCGCGAGATCGTGACCTGGCTGAAGTCGGACGCTTAACCGACTGCGCCACCCAGGCGCCCCCTCATCTCTTTTAAGGAGCTAGTGTTACACTTGACTGTTAATTTACAGAACATAATTATCCATATGTATCCATCATATCTTGTCATATCCTAATGACAAGAATTATAGGGTCTCTACTACACCCCATTCTCTGTCCTTAGTGTTTTACATATGTGCATTTATGTAATCTCCAAGCAACCCTAAGGGGGTAGATAAAATTATTAGCTGCTCTTTATAGTTAAGGATAGTAAGTCTGGGGCGCCTGGGTGGCTTAGTTGGTTAAGCATCCGACTTCAACTCAGGTCACGATCTCGTGGTCCATGAGTTTGAGCTCCACATCGGGCTCTGGGCTGACGGCTCAGAGCCTGGAGCCTGCTTCAGATTCTGTGTCTCCCTCTCTCTCTGCCCCTCCCCCATTCATGCTCTGTCTCTCTCTGTCTCAAAAATAAATAAACGTTAAAAAAAATTTTTAAAAATGATAGTAAGTCTCAGAAAGGTTAAAAGTTTTGCTCAAAGTCATACAGCTAAGATGTGTCAGGATCCATATAACTTTATATTTTTAAACATTTTTCTCAAGCCACTGTATGTATTTAAGAATAAATATACCATACCATACTCATTGATGTCTACTGCAGGTTAAAAAAATATGCTCTGTCCCTTTAAAAAATATGTTGAAGACCTAACTCCTGGTACCTGTGAATGTGATCTTATTTGGAAACAGAGTCTTAGCATATGTCAAGTTGAGATGAGATCTTACTGGATTAATATGAGCCTTAATATAATCTGACTGATATCCTTAAAAGAAGAATTAAAGATATACAAAAACACAGAGGAATGAATGCCATGTGAAGACCATGGCAGAGACTAGAATGTTGCATCTACAAGCCACGGAGCTCCGTGGTTTGATTACTAGCAAACACTAGAAGCTAGGAAGAGGCATGGAAGGATTCTTCTCTAGATTTTTTAAAGGAATTGGAGGCCTGCAGATATCTTGTGTGTGTATTTGTTTATTTTGAGAGAGAGACAGAGAGACAGAGAGAGAGAATGAGCAGGAGAGGAGCAGAGAGAGAGGGAGAGAAACAGAATCCCAACCAAGGTCTGCACTGTCAGTGCAGAGCCTGATGGCAGTGCTTGAACCTGCAGACCTGTGAGATGATGACCGGAGCTAAATCAAGAGTCGGATGTTCAACTGACTGAGCCACTCAGGTGACCCAAGGCCTGCAGATATCTCAGTTTCACACATCTGGCCTCCAAACTGTGAGAGAATACATTTCTGTTGTTTTAAGCCACCTGGTTTGTGGCACATTGTCATGGCAGCCTTAAGAGACTAATAAACTATCTTTAGAATCTTTATTAATTAATTTAGAACTCTGAAATTCTTTTAGGCCACAACATTTTTAATTTTAATTTTTTTTTAGTTAACAATATTATCTGAAAGGTCGCCTGGGTGACTCAGTTGATTGTCTGTCTCTTGATTTTGGCTCAAGTAATGATCTCATTGTTCTTGAGATCAGGCCATGCTTCGGGCTCTGCACTGAGAGTATGGAGCCTGCTTGGGATTCTATCTCTCCCTCTCTTTGCCCCTGCCCTGCTCACATGCTCTCTCTCTTTCAAAACAAACAAACAAACAAACACAATATTATCTAAAAATTTCCACGAACCTTAATATTAAAATAAACAAATAAACAAGGAAGCAGCCATAAAGATTTCTGCTGACCTTTCTGGTGCCACTCCTAGGGCTCTTAGGGCTTCCTAGAGCACAGTGGTGAAAAAGAACAGATCCAATTTAATGTTCTTATTTAATTAATGTGTGAAATGAGGCTTAGAGGAGTTGTTTTTTTTCTAATAGAATGTCATCCCAACTGATGGTGGCAGACTACCTACTCCAATATAGATGTCTTTTTCACTGCTTTATAATTTTCTCCAATGTACTGGGCTTCAATTTAAAGACTTACTTTTTAAAAATAGCTCTCATTGATTTTGTAATCATAAAATAATACATTTAATATCATGAAAATTTATCAAATCAAAAAAAGAAATTTAAAGCCTAATTAACACTTTACAAAAGAGCCTTGAATATTTCGTGAATTTACATACGAGCACTTCACTCCCAAATTAAACCCTGAGGTTGCTGTTGACTAAATCATAAAGTGGTCTCACAGTCAAAGGAATAAAATCAATCCAGCTAAGGCATGTACACAGAAATAATGCTTCCTTTTTGCTTCTTCCATAATTGACCAAATTGTGAAAATTCTCTTTTTATATTTCTTCTAAGCTTGCAGTCTCTTACATTCTGCAACCACCAAGCATCTTCATTCTCATCCTCTACCTTCCACAAATCATTCACTGTCTCTCACCACAAACCACACCTCTTTTATCCACCTCCCTCCCTTAGTCTGTCTCTCCTCCAGATTCTTTGTCGCAAAATGTAGGAAATGTTCTTACAGAAACAAATCTACACAGAATGTGTAAATAGCCTAAGCAGATATATTTTGTCTAATCCTGTGATTTATACACACACACACACATTTACTAATTTGAATCATATTTCAATCAGAAACATTTCTATTATCAAGAAGTTTTCTTCTAGAAGTGTGTTTTGTTTATCCTTTTAAACTACTTTTTCTCATTACAAAATCAAGAAATATTATAGTCTATTATCCCTTAATTTATGCAGAGGATGAAGCAGATGTATTTATGCTATATATATGTAAAGATATATATCATTTATCATAACATATCAAGTTTGTTTTAAGTACATGAATGAAATATACACTAGTGTAAGATTCTAAACCATGCAAAAATGAGTGAGTAAAACTTCTGTTGTCATTTCTTGGATGCAGAGAGCCTGAAGGTGCTTCACTCTCATATTTACAATGAAAAAACAACAAATAAACTTTAAGTTATAACTGGTTTTGAACCTATTATAGAGGTAAGTTCCCTGAGAAACCAGTGTTCTCAAATCTAATGAGAGATAGCAACCTGAAGGGAGACAGGAGAGGTGAGCCCTGGCTCACTTGTTATTACAAATGGAATTCAGTATAAATGACAAATTGTTGAAAGCTGCATTTGGACCCATGGAATGTTCACCGATACTGGAGGACTTTACATCAGTTGAAGGCAATTCTCAACAAACCTCAATGGGTATTCTCAGAAAAGATAAGAATGAGCTGTAAGAAAGTTTCCATTCAGTGGGGGAGGGGAGCATCAAGTATATGGGATGGACAAGAAACTCCACTTGGACTCCTCTCCTCTATGTCCACTATGAAATAAAAGCCTTAATCTGTGACAGAGGTGAGCAAAATATACCACCATCATTAGGGCACTGGTGACATTTTATTACGTACAGGGAAGGAAATAATGGGAAAAAATTTACTCCTAGGCCCATGGAAGACTAAGCACTGGTCTCAGAATTGAACTAAGGGAGGGAAAGAGAAATATGAACACAACATTCCCCAACTGCAAGTCATTATGACTAACACTAAAGTTTAATTAGGCTGACAGTTTGCCCCTCAAGTCCTCACAAGCCAAGCTGGCAAACTTTGAAAAACAATTAACAGTTGGAAATCAAGAATGAAGAACTGGAGAGCATGCAAAAAACACTTTCTGAAGCACAGAGCAAAAAGACAAAGGCTCAGGGTCATGCAAACATTGTTCTGGCAAACCAGTCCACACCCTACAGACTTGATGTATCAGGATGCAATTCCCTAATGAGTTTTAGAAAATCTGTGCAGGGATTCTCTGCATTATTTTTGCAACTCATCTATAAATCTAAAACTATCTCAAAATAAACATTTGAAATGAGTCAAAATCTGAACTACAAGAAAGGGAATGTGTTTCTATTCATTCCATGTTTAACATCTTATAAGAAAAAATATGTGTGCATATATATACATAATCTCAAATGCCACTGATTGTATCCTATAAATATTATGAATTTGTGACCATCAGAATACATATAGGTCCATGCATTTAAGAAGCTTAATTATATTCCATTATGTTATGCTGACTAATTTTCTGTATTTCCTCAATTATATTCCTATTCTTTTTGCTCTCATCTATTTCACAGAATGGCTGAAATTCAGCAAGTTCCATTTCCTAAACTCTGTGCAATTAGGTTTCAGGATAGATTCTACCTGTGGGAAATTTGGAGTATTTTCTGTATTCCTGAGTGGACATTAACTGATACATGTGATTGAATTATCATTTGCTTAATCAATTCTTTTTAGAGTGATAATAAGCAGATTTTCTTGTCCTTTTATCTTCTATGAAGAATGCTAACGGGTACCTGGATAGTTCAGTCGATTATGCATCCCACTCTTGATTTCTGCTCAGATTATGATTTCATGGTTGGTGAGTTTGAGCCCAGTGTCAGGTCTATGCTGCTTGGGATTCTCTCTCTCCCTCTCTGTCTGCCCTTCACCCACTTCTGCTCTCTTTCAAAAATAAATAAATAAATAAATAAATAAATAAATAAATTCTTAATTCTTAAAAAAAAGAATGCTGTAACACAGATATATATGTACTTGCGAATTTATTTAGAATTTTTTCTTAAAAAGGAATAAGTAGATTATGAGAATGATCATTTTAGTTTTTAAAAATATTCACACCCCATCTTCTTCTAGAAATGTGGAGTGCATTTTTGCTCTCTCAAGCAGTATACTGTTGTGTCATTGTGAATAAGATAGAATACAATGGAGCTGGACTAATCTTCAATTCGTGAAAATTGGGGTGCTTTGAAATATATGACTCAAAGATCTGAAATTTTAAAGAAACATTTTATAAAGACAGAGTTTTTAAAATATAAAATACAAATTTCAAAACAATAATTCTGGGGGCGCCTGGGTGGCTCAGTTGGTTAAGCGTCTGACTTCGGCTCAGGTCATGATCTCTCGGTTCGTGAGTTCAAGCCCCGCGTCGGGCTCTGTGCTGATGGTTCAGAGCCTGGAGCCTGTTTCAGATTCTGTGTCTCCCTCTCTCTCTGACCCTCCCCCGTTCATGCTCTGTCTCTCTCTGTCTCAAAAATAAATAAAGGTTAAAAAAATTTAAAAAAAAAACCAATAATTCTGATGTTTTGATTTCTCTTTTACTGGATCATTAATCATACTGTAGGTGATTAGACTGGTAAGAGGCAGATTGGCTGTAGAAATACAACTTATTACCTTTAAAAGTTTAGAATTTCAGTGTACAGATATTTGACTCTGCTCAGTGAGGTGCAAAACACGTGAGAGAAGCCTTCAAGAGGAATGTAAGCAAATCTGACTGTAACCGTGTGAGTTCACCAAGGAGAATTGCCTAGATGAACCTAGACATCTTCCAGATTCACATGCAAACTATGTGATGGTTATTGCTTTCAGTCAGTGCTTTGAAGCCATAGATAACTGAAAGAGTGAATTTTTTTAGAATCATCCCTAAGATTTTTACTGCATTTGGAAACATGACCTTCCGTTCCAATTAAGTTAACAGCCTTCAATCTTAAACTCCTTGAAGTGATGTTTCTGTGGTCTTCTCTCTATTTTATTCTGAGATGATCTTCCTGTATCTCAGAGCCTTTAGCTTTACCGACAACTAAATTTGTCAAAACTCTTATCTTTCCTCCTGAATTCGATTGAGTAGCTTAAAGTAATGGAAAACAGTTCTGCGTGAATCATCTTTCTGAAGCCTTCATTTAAGCAGGTTTCTTGGTAATCTCCTTCATTTGCTTGGGTGTTTTTTAACAGAAGACATTTTAGCTGTGATGTTCAAATCAATACTGCGCTCTCTATTTTAAACAGCAAGAAAAGCTCTAATCAAATGCTTAGATAACTACAGACTATTATCTTCACTTCTTGGTCATCCTTTTCCTTTCAAAACCTTAGACGAAGTGTGCAGTATCTGTACAAACCATAAGGACATTGGAGCCCATATTATCAAATTTTATTTTCAGCCTTAATACTGATTCACTGTTAGACACTGGACAAACTGCTCAAACTTGCAAGACATTAATTAAATAATACATTAGAAATGTAGGTCCTTCATTTATACCATGTGTTTATCCCTCCATTCTTAGTCTGTGTACAATGAAAAGTGTTTTTTGAAGAGCCTAAAAATTAATGTGTAGCAACTTCTAAGTGTGACATCACCTCAAATCTCAAAAGCTAAAACAGAAAAAAGTACTGTCAGTTGCATACAGAAGTCACTGAGAGGTGCCATAAGAAAGAAGGAGGTTGGGCGCCTGGGTGGCTCAGTCGGTTAAGCATCCGACTTCGGCTGAGGTCACGATCTCGCGGTCCGCGAGTTCGAGCCCCGCGTCAGGCTCTGGGCTGATGGCTCAGAGCCTGAAGCCTGCTTCTGATTCTGTGTCTCCCTCTTTCTCTGCCCCTTCCCCGTTCATGCTCTGTCTCTCTCTGTCTCAAAAATAAATAAAACGTTAAAAAAAAAAAAAAAGAAGGAGGTAAACTTAGCTTTCCTCCTTTCAGTTCTGAAGTGACTTGTTCTTCAGAATAATCTCCTTTTAAAAGATGTTTTTCCTGGCTCTTTCTTGCCTTCTGACATCAGAAATTACAGTCAAAAAGGGAGAAAGACTACTTAAGTAATGGTGTCAGGAAATGGTAGTAAATTGTTCTTTAACAGCTGTGTGTCATATAGTTAGTAAAGCAAAAACTGAATTAAAATAGGAAACATATTTCATAATACATGTCATTATTCTCATCCTCTGAATTGATGTTAACAACATAAGCTACATTAAGACTTTAAACACTCCTTGATCAACTCATTTAGTTATTTTATCAACCAACTCCTTAGCCAATTTATTAATTATGCCAATTTTTAACAATGGGCCATCTGAAGACCCAAGGTGATGGAAATGGGATGCAAATTGTTTTATCCATCAAATTGCACTACCAAAATTTTAAATAAGCACAAAATAAATACCTACAAATCATGACATTACTAATTCATTCTCTTTTATTTTTTAAATTAATTTATTTTGAGAAAGGCAGAGAGTATGAGCTGGGAAAAGGCAGAAAGAGGGAGAGAGAGAGAAAGAGAGAGAATCCCAAGCAGACTCTTCAGAGTCAGTGCAGAGCCCAATGTGGAGCTCAAACTCATGAAACCATGAGATCATGACCTGAGCTGAAATCAAAAGTCAGAGGCTTAACCAATTGAGGCACCCAGGTGCCCCACTAATTCATTCTCAGTAGATGATGCCAAATATGGAATTCTTTAAAATTCTGGAAGATCATAAATAATCCAGACAATTGTGAATTGAACTTAAATTTTAGTACTCAGACACAAATAGTCATCTTTTTAAAGGTGATTAAATAAATAAGTATACAGTCACGTGAAGGAATATTCATCACATATTAAATGAAAATAATTTTAAACAATAATAAATTGTACATGTCCCTATGACAATGATGGAATAAAAGAGACTAGATTTAGCCTCCAACATTGAAATAAAACTGGAAAGCTGTGTAAAATATATGAACGATCAGTTTTCAGATATTAGCATGAAACAAAAGAATGATATCTGAGAGAAAGGCTTAAGGAAACCTAGAAACTATTACACATATTAAAGAGCATTTATTTTACTTTAATTAATTAATTAATTAATTAATTTATTTATTTTAATATGAAATTAATTGTCAAATTGGTTTCCCAGTGCTCATCCCAAAAGGTGCCCTCCCCAATACCCATCACCCAGCCACCCCTCTTTCCCAACCCCCATAAACCCTCAGTTTGTTCTCAGTTTTTTAGGAGTCCCTTATGTTTTGGCTCCCTCCCTCTCTAACCATTTTTTTTCCCTTCCCCTCCCCCATGGTCTTCTGTCAAGTCTCTCAGGATCCACATAGGAGTGAAAACATGTGGAATCTGTCCTTCTCTGTATGACTTATTTCACTTAGCATACACTCTCTAGTTCCATACACGTTGCTACAAAAGGCCATATTTCATTCTTTCTCATTGCCATGTAGTATTCTATTGTGTATATAAACCACAATTTCTTTATCCATTCGTCAGTTGATGGACATTTAGGCTCTTTCCATAATTTAGGTATTGTTGAGAGTGCTGTTATAAACATTGGGGTACAAATGCCCCTATGCATCAGCACTCCTGTATCCCTTTGGTAAATTCCTAGCACTGCTACTGCTGGGTCATAGAGTAGGTCTATTTTTAATTTTTTTAAGGAAACTCCACACTGTTTTCCAGAGTGGCTGCACCAATTTGCATTCCCACCAACAGTGCAAGAAGGTTCCCATTTCTCCACATCCTCTCCAGTATCTATAGTCTCCTGTTTTGTTTATTTTAGCCACTCTGACTGGTGTGAGGTGATATCTGAGTGTGGTTTTGATTTTTATTTCCCCAATGACGAGCGACATTGAGCATCTTTTCATGTGCCTGTTGGCCATCCGAATATCTTCTTTAGAGAAGTGTCTATTCATGTTTTCTGCCCATTTCTCACTGGATTATTTGTTTTTCGGGTGTGGAGTTTGGTGAGCTCTTTATAGATTTTGGATACTAGCCCTTTGTCCAATATGTCATTTGCGAATATATTTTCCCATTCTGTTGGTTGCCTTTTAGTTTTGTTGGTTGTTTCCTTTGCTGTGCAGAAGCTTTTTATCTTCATGAAGTCCCAGTAGTTCATTTTTGCTTTTAATTCCCTTGTCTTTGGGGATGTGTCAAGTAAGAAATTGCTGCGGCTGAGGTCAGAGAGGTTTTTTTCCTGCTTTCTCCTATGGGGTTTTGATGGTTTCCTGTCTCACATTCAGGTCCTTTATCCATTTTGAGTTTGTTTTTGTGAATGGTGTAAGAAAGTGGTCTAGTTTCATCCTTCTGCATGTTGCTGTCCAGTTCTCCCAGCACCATTTTTTAAAGAGACTGTCTTTTTCCATTGGATATTCTTACATGCTTTGTCAAAGAAGAGTTGGCCATACGTTTGTGGGTCTAGTTCTGGGGTTTCTATTCTATTCCAATGGTCTATGTGTCTGTTTTTGTGCCAAAACCATGTTGTCTTGATGATTACAGCTTTGTAGTAGAGGCTAAAGTCTGGGATTGTGATGCCTCTTTAAAAAGCATTTAAATGCATGCCAGGACAGTGTCCAAACTAATGGAAAGAATACAACAAACCCCTGGACCCAACAATGTAAAATTCACAATGTATATTATCCGATCAAAAGTTACCAGACATGCAAAAAAGCAGAAAATTAAGACTCAACTGGGAGAAAAATCAATTACTAGAAATAGAACTGAAAATGATAAAGATAAAAGAGTTATCAACCAGAGATGTGAAAAAAATATGCATTTATAAATATGTTCCACACATTAAAGAGAGTAGAGAGGGGCACCTGGCTAGTTCAGTTGCTTAAACAACCGACTCTTGATTTCAGCTCAGGTCATGATCTCACAGTTCGTGAGTTCATGTCCTGTGTTGGGCTCCACACTGACAGTGCAGAGCCTGCTTGGGATTCTCTCTCTCCCTCTCTCTATGCCCCTCCTCACTCTCTGTCTCTCTTTTTCTCAAAATAAATAAATAAAATTTAAAAAAAGAAAGTAGTAAAAAGGTGAATATGATGATTAGACATATGGAAGATATATGGGAAAAACTCAAATGAACTTCCATAGATTTAGAATCTATGAAATGAAAAGTACACTGAAAGAAAAAAAAGAAAAAAAGAAAAAAAAAAAGAAAAGTACACTGAATTGGATTAACAGCAGTTAGACACCACAGAAGACACTAGTGGCACTGAAGAAAAAAAAATAGAAAATATCCAAAATGAAACACACAGAGAAAATAAGAGTTAAAAAAATGAACAAAGCCTTGTGATAAGTGGGACAATCACGTCATCCAGTATGTGTTTAATGGTCTCAGAAGGAAAGGAGAGATAGGAGGACACACAATAAATGAAGAAACATAGGCTTTTAGTAAAGTTCACTTGTAGATGATATCATGGTCTACATAAAAAATATCTTAAGGAATATCCTAAAAAGATCTATGAAAACTATGAAATGTTTTAATCAGTTTGCAGGATGCAAGCATCAAACAAATAAAAAATTAAATTAACAAAAATCAGCCCCCAAACCAGTAGCACTTAAAACATATAAAAGAAACCCAAAGAGGAAATAACATGTGGAGTTTGCTGAAAAACATTCGAATGCAAAGATTATGTTAAGCCACACATTTTCCTGCCCCATAAAGGGATGCATGTCAATGCCCAGAAGGCTGTGATAGAACCTACACAACTACATTGAATTTCCATAGCCATGTCTCTCTTTGTATAAAGAAAACACCTATGTATGTGTGAGCATGCTAGATGTGGTAAAAGATTTGCAATCCATGAGTCTCAGTAGGTGTGTTCTATGCTTGACCCGCTGGGAAGAAAATGAAGATCAAATTAAAATCATCTCATGAAAAATAAGTTTGTACTCTCATCTCAGTGGATCTATTCCATCTAAAAGCAAGCAAGAACAAGGCTTATCTCTGCCTGTAAACAGAGTCCCTGTATTAAAGACAAGGTGCTCTCTATAGTTGCAATACTTATTCTTAGCTAATATCAGATTGCTTCATTTAAAGGACTACAGACTAGGAGCACATTTTTTTTTAAATTGAAATGACTGAATCAGAAAAAAAAAGAATTAAATATAGTCTAGGAATGGCTAAAAAATGTATACAATTTAGAACACACAACATAAAACTCCATATAGAATAGATACTGATAGAAGAAAAGATTAGTGAACTTTTATACATAGGAACTGAAACTATAAAATATGAATTACAGAAAAAAAAAGACTGAAAAAAATAAAGAGCATCAGTGAGCTGTGGTCAACTTCATGTACCAAATATATGTGAAATTAGGTTCTGAATAGGTTTTGAATAAATAATGGCAGGATTTTTAAAAAATTTGATAAATACTACAAGCTCAAATTTCCAAGAAGCTCAAAGTACCTGAAACACAAGAAATATGAAAAAAAAAAACTATATCTAGGCACATCATAAATACATTTCCTAAAATGAATGATAAAAAAAATTAGCAGCTAATAACAGCAACAACAACAAAGGTTTCTTGTCAGGAAAAAGGACTAACATCTCTAAAGTACTTAAGGAAAAAGTAGGTCAATTTGGTCATTCTATGACCAATAAAGATACATTTTGAAATTTAAGGCAAAATTAAGACTTTCTCAGGTATACAAAAGCTGAAAGAATTCATTAGCCAGATCTGTGCTACCAGAATTGTCAAAGAAAATGATCCAGACAGATTAAAATGATGCCAGATAGAATTTTGTGTCCACAGAAAAGAATAAAAAGCGCCAGAAATTGAAACTACATAGGTGAATATAAAGCTTTTTTCATATTATATAAACTCTTAAAATAATCTATTTAAAATAATATAATCATGATATATTGTGGAATTTAAGTACATGCAGCATACAAAAATCAAGTATATTTCTATATACTAGTAATGAACAACTGGAAATTGAAATTGAAAATTGGAAATTGGAAATTGAAAATACATAACTATTAATGACAATAGCAGCTATCAAAACCAAATATATTTAGGGGTAAATCTGACAAAAGATGTGAAAGTCCTGTACACTAAAAACCACAAAACATTGCATAGAGAAATTTAAAGGAAAATAAAAAGAGACATATATATGTGTACATATATGTATAAAGATTGGAAGGCTATATATTAAAAAAAAAAGAGGATAGTATTGGTGTGAAATTGAACAAATAAGTCAAAGGAGCAAAATAGAATGTCTGTAAATAGATACAACAATATCAGTTGATTTTTGACTAAGTTGCAAATGCAATTTAGTGGAATAAAGATAGTTAAAAATTGTTGCCAGACAATTGGGTATGTACCATAAAAATTAAGTAGGTTCCCCAAATTGTACCATACACAAAAATTAATTCAAAATGCATTACAGACTTAAATTCAATAACGAAATCTCCACAACTTCTAGAATAAAATGTAGGAGAAAATTTGTGACCTTGAGCTTTGTATAGACACCTTAGATAACACATCATTAGCTCAATTCCAAATTGATTTAAATTGAATACATTTCTATAGTACAAATCCAATGAATTGAATAGAAGAAAAATTGATTCACTCGATTTCAGCAAAGTATTCTGCTTTGTCAAAGGCACTGTTGAGAAAAAAAAAAGACAAGTGTCAAAGACTAAATGTTCATATCCCCCCAGAATTCACTTGGGGAAATCTAGACCCCAGTGTGATAGTATTGGAGGTAGAGCCCTTGGGAGGTGATGAGCTCACGAGGGAAGAACCATCATGAATGGGACTGGTGCCTTTACAACAGACCCCAGAGAGCTTTCTTTCACCATGTGAGGACAGTGAAAAGATAGATATCTATGAAAAAGAAAGTGAGTTCTCATTGGTCACTGAATCTGCTGCCACCTTGGTCTCAGACTTTCCAGCTTTTAGAATTCTGTTGAATTCTTTTAGAATTTCTGTTGTTCATAAGCCACTCATCCTGTGGTATTTTGTTATACTATCCTGAACAGACTGAGACAACGAGTTATATACTAGAAGAAGATATTTGCAAATCACATATATTATGAAGAACCTATATCAAAATATAAATAACCTTTCAAAGTTCTATACAAAAACAAAAAACCCAAAAACTGATGGGCAAGTAAAAGTGGGAAATAAAGCATAACTCAGCACACATTCCAATATTAGTAAAACTTATAACTTTAAATTACTCCTAACACAAAAATCTTCAAGAAAAAATGAAAAAGATGAAATGATTTTGTGTTTGTGTCTGTATACACACACAATATATAGAAACACACACATAAATTGTGTCTGTAAAAGATAATGCCTCTGGTCAGAGGGAATCAGACTGTAGAAATCTCATTTCTCTACCTTTCCACATTTTTCCAATTATTATTTTCTTTCTCATAGCTCACTTTCCCCTTGGTAAAGTCAGCAAGATATTGAAAGTGATCATAAAGAATTTTACCAGAAATTTAAAGGAAAAAAAAAACAGTTATAGGGGCACCTGGGTGGCTCAGCTGGTTAAGCATCAGACTTCGACTCAGGTCATGTCTCACAGTTTGCAAGTTCGAGCCCGACATTGGGCTCTGTGCTGACAGCTCGGAGCTGGGAGTCTGCTTTGGATTCTGTGTCTCCCTCTTTCTCTGCTCTTTACGCTCTGTCTCTCTCTCAAAAATATAAAAACATTAAAAAATTTAAAAAATAACTAAAATCATAGGATATGTATGGAATGTATATTCCTTTATTTAATAGAATGAGTTTAAGGGCTCCCACAGATATGGACTCTCAATTTTATTTCACTAAACTTCTTCTGAGTTATTTTATAGCATAACTATTAGCCAGTTTTTCTAACAGGTTTTAATGAAGGCAATCGTCTCCCTCTAAATTGGTACATATTAGCATTTAGATTTCGTCTTTATAGTGACCATAAGATTTAAAGGGGCAACCACCATTCCTAAAAATAAGTAATTAACATGAGCTCTCTCTAATACCCGAAAGGGAACATTATTTTTAGAGGTTTTTATTTTTCTTAATGTGTTTTCCCTCCCTTCTAAAATTTATTATTTATTATTATTATTATTATTATTATTTTGTTTCTTCTAGAAGGACATTTTAATTTCTGTGCTCCTTTGCAGAGCTGACCTTAACAATACAATGATGATTAGATATGCTGCTAAACCCACAAGTGCTTCAATCCCTTCTCATCTTCCTCATCTGCCTTTAGCTCTCTTCCTCATCAGTGGGGCAATACACCACCAACGTGTTGTGCAACATTCATAATTTTGGAATATCTTAGGCATACAGTGAGAATAACAGATGTTTAAAATAAGAACACATGAACAAGAAGACTGCACCTGTAGGATAAGTGTCCATGAGTTGTGACACATTTTTCTAGGTAGCTGCGGCAGTATAAGAGCACCGAAATCCTGGGAGAGAAAGAGCTATCAAGAGGACTCAAAAGGGAGAAGGTACAGGCTCTGAAGAAAAGCACCCCTGAACATCAAAGTTTCCATCTTCAATCCTCCTGTTCTATTCAAATATCAGAAGGAATTGAGCAGGGCAAGACTTGTTAGCAGAATCACAAAGAGATCAATTTAAAACCCATATTATGAGACAGTGGATTCTTTAGGCAGCGATGCAGACCCATGCATAGCATTCTAATGGAGCTTTGACAGCAGCTAATGATAATTTGGATTACAGAAAGTTTTTTTGTTAATAAACTAATAATTTGCAGCAAATCCAGCAATAGGCTCGTGTGTACACTGGGATATAGTGTAGGACAAAGGTAGAGTTTCAAAATTGTGAATCATAAATGGGCTAGTGAACAAATGGTGTGGAGGAAAATGAATGTTCTTTTTTAAAAAGTTGCAAATCTTTCTTATACTGCCTTAAAAAAACATAAGGTCTTGCATTTATACAAGAAAAAACAAAAAAGTAATGTGAATATAATAAAATGATATCATAAATACAAGAAAAAATGACATTTTCAAAGAATTAGAAAAATAAACAATACTTTTTATAATTTTAGGATTAAAAAAGACTTTTTAAATTAAAAAACTTGAAGCTATACTAAATGTCATCAAAAGGAGAATGGTTGAACAAAGTATACATGTACTGAGAGGTACAAGATACTGTTTAATAGTTAAGAAGAAAGAAGAGGGGTGCCTGGATGGCTCATTAGGTTAGGTGTCCAACTCTTGATTTCAGTTCAGGCCATGATCTCACAGTTTGTTAGATAGAGCCCCACATTGGGCTCTGCTCTGACAGCACAGAGCCTGCTTGGGATTCTCTCTCTCCCTCTCTCTGCCCCACCTTCCCCCATCTCTCTCTCTCTCTCAAAATAAATAAATAAACATTTAAAAAAGGAGAGAAGAAAAAGGGAATTTACTGACACGAAAAGATTTCCAAATTATATTGTCATCGATGGCGATTCACAAAAAAGTACATATGATCTAACTCTATTAAAATAAAAAATAAAAAACTCTATTAAACACAAAACTACAAAAAACTGTTTATGTGGTGTGTGTGTTTGTAAATGAATAGACTAAGGTTGGTACATGGATAAGTGTGCTCTATCAGCGATTATTTCTGAGAAGGAGAAATGATTGTATGAGGGTTCATGGGGCTTTCAGTTTATCAAAAGGCTTACTGTTTTTACTAGAACATTGTGTTTATATGTTATCTGAGTAATTATAAATACATTTGAAGTAAAATAAAAATTTTTTAATGTCCTTTTTTCTTATAATTGTATTTATTTAGGACTGAGGTTGTTTAGCAAAGATGGGAGGAGGTTTTGTATTCATTTGACAGTTGAAGGAAAAATACTAATGCCCAAGACCTTGGGTACATTACTGGAGATATTTAACATGTTGTGTTACTTTTCTTTTATTCTATAAGTCACTGTTACCCTGTTAATGGAGGTTTCTTGAATAGATCTTAAAGGCATTGTACAAAATTGTGTAAGAAGATTTCAATTCTCGGTCATGTTTCATGCACATTATAACAGTTGGAATTTTTGAGACCTTCGTCAATATATTAGCAACATACTGCCAATGTACTTCATATAAAAAGGGGATGGGAGAGTCAGGAAAGATAGACTCATCCTTAAATCACAAAAAATAATGTAAAGGAATGTGACTTTAACTTCCACTTTGTGCTAACGTCAGTTCTGATGAGTTTTGAGTATAGAAAGTACTTTCAACTCTGTTTGACTTTAAAGTATGACAAGTATTTGATTTTGCTATTCTTCTTGCTATATAATAACTATGCCTGAAAGCCATAAAATGCATCCTATTTTAGAGTCTGGAATATAAGTCATAAACTCAAGTTATTAAAACTCGAAGAGATAAAGGTTTCTATATACATTATTATAATACAAACGGAAATGATGCCATAGCCTGGTTAGAAGATAAGCCCTACATCTGGAAATAGGCTTGGAGGGTGCTATGGCATTGATGCATTTCAACTTGCCTCCTCACACAGGAGAAAATGACATCAAAAGCCTCAGGAAAGTAAATGAGACACATGCTCCATCCGTGCATTTAAGAAAATGCCTAATTTAAAAGTTTTTAAAACGTGTTCATTTTAATTAATAAAGAAGCAGAGACTGTAGATATTCTTTTTATTTTCTTCTATGATCACAGCCTGCTGTCTGTTTCCTGGGAGAAGTAAAGCTTAGTGAGATGTTATCACTTTAGGGAAAGAAATTATCATAGGTTCATAGAATATTTGCTTCAGAAGAAATCTTAAAACTTAAGTCTTCTCATCTCCACATTTTATGGACTAGAATTTTTTTAAGATCTCTTTTTTTTTTTTTTTTTCAAAAGGCAGTAATTCACTTTTTCCACCTAACCATTATGCAGGAAGTCTTGGCAAACTTCAAAGGATTGCATCATTTTCTCAGGGCCTTGTGCAGATGATTCACCACTCAGTCATGAAGCACAGGCAAGCATCAGCTAGAGAATTTTAGAGGCTAATAAACACGCAGATCATAACTGACTGCACAATATGGCTTTCCTCTTTTTTCTTCTGGGAACAGGTTACAGAGGATCCAGAAGAACAGAAACAACATCAACGAAAAAATACGCAGAGGGTAAAAAAAAAAAAAAAAAAAAGGAAAGGAGTTCTCTTCCCACAAATAATCCTCAATAATCACTCTATTTTTCACTAAGAAAAATATGTATTACAGAGGAAGCTGATATTCTCTGTGGATTTGAATGCCATGACCATTTTTACCTTGAAATTTTTGACATAGGTTCTTCTGTGGTAATAGATATTTATTTATGTTTCAAAAATGGCATTTGAAAAACTCAATACTATAATTAAAGATGTTCTCAGGTGATGCTGTGAATTGTGAACTATTACACAGAGCTGTATCAAGCACTGAACCACTTTACTGATGAGCCACCTGACCAGCATCGAGATCCTTGGAAAGTCGTCTTTGTTAGGACAAAACCATGCTGTGCCAAACCTGACATGATGAAAAAGGGAAAGTGAAAGGTGCTAGGCAGGATGCCCACAACTCACGTTCTACCGACCTCCCACACACTGTACAATCACAATTGGTGAGCTAATATTAATATAAAACGGAGACAGCCTCGCCTAAAGTGTGAAAGGAAACTCTTTTCTAAAAGAGAACATAATGGAACTGTGCGTTGTTGTCAAGGTAGAACTCCACGGCAGTACGAACTAGGAAAGATCTAATTAGAATGTGCAGTCTAACTTCTTACTAACTTCAGTTGCAGTTCCCAGGGAGGGGACTTAATCTCTAATTTTAGTCAAAGGGCAAATGTACAATTAAGCTAACACAAATTCCCCAGCCAATCATTTAGGAGAATTCTGTTCGTTCTGGACTCCCCAACCTGCCACAGTTTAATAAGAAGTTCCAACTGCACCAAATTGCTGTTTGTCAAGCTGAAAAGAGCACAACCCACTGCAGCTTTACAGACACTTTGGTCTGGACAGACTGTGAGTATAAAATCAAGTGCAGCACACATAGTTGTTGAAATGAAAACAAACTTTTTTCCTTCATGCATGGAGAATATCTCATTTATTCCCAATCTAAAAATTCCTCTGGTGGCCACTGTTGGAGCGGTGACATATATTGAGACTTTGCCACCAAATAAATTTGAAAATAAATAAATATGTGAAAACACGGGCTTTACGGAAAAAGCTTCTAGGATAAGGAAATTCATAATTATGTGGATGCTTGTGCCCATGGCACTAGCGTCCTCAATTTCCTTATATGTTAATGGACTAAGGTATTTCTAGTCTACAGATTGGTGATGGGCTGGCCGCTGTTGGTTCTCATAGCTTGCCCCTGTGAATAAGCAGCATAATCCTTCTTGACGATGAAGCTTGTCTTTTTCACTGATGAGAATCTGCTAGCTCCTCTTGCAAAGGGCTCTTTGGAAAAAAGAAATAATGAGAGAGCTTTGGAAGTGAACCTGATCTAAGAAAATGGTCTGGCCTTAGCTAACAGGATGCACTGCTTTCTCTATCAATTTAAATTTCAATTCAAATATACTCACTTATGTTTATCCAACACCTTTTTACTCTTATGATATTCAAATTCGTGTCACCAAGGTTTCAGAGAATGCAGAGGAAAGTAAAATAGACTCTATACTCAAACTTGAGTTTATTATTGGAAATTAAAATTTCACAAATGAGAATATGTCAAAGAGTATAAAATGATGAAATAGTACAGAGAAAATGCTAAGAGGGATAAAATTAAAAGACACCAAACAGCCAATTATGCAGATCTGCCCCAAACAAATGGACTTGTTAGAAAAATTGGTTCTTTGCTCAAAACATGCTATTGTCATGGGCTTAAAATTTGTCACAAAAAGGTACAAATCTTCCATGAGTAGAAATGGGAAAGGTGGAGTTGTACTCATATATCAAAGACATTCTACAAATCAAATTTGGCTTCCAAATTTTTTTAATTTGGGACTTTACAAGGATATCACAATGATTAAAATTATGAATCTTCTGATATAATAATAAAATGTGTAATAATTCTATCACACACTTTATTTCTCAGAGGTTTTTACATTAATTTCTAATTTCTTATTTCTAGGCATTTAACCAGATACAGTTAAGAGTATTATCTCTCTGGTCTAGATTTCTCTTCTTGTGCCATCAGGGGTTTAGGTTCTGAGTTCTTGTTACATACAAGTCTATGCAAGAATGTTATTTTTTTGCAGGATCATTATTACTAATTAAAGCATTATTTTTAAAATCCTGTATGCATTCAGACTTCATATTCTTAGATTTTTTTTTGCCAATTGTATTTTTGAGAGAGTGCGCACACGCACAAACGGGGAAGGGGAAGAGACAGAGAATAGGATCCAAAGAAGGCTTGGTGCTGGCAGCGGAGAGCCCAATGTGGGTCTTTAACTCGCAAGCCCCAAGATCATGACCTGGGCTGAAGTCAGTCGCTTAACTGACTGAGCCACCCAGGTACCTCTTTGTCAATTTTATTTTAAAAACGGCTTTGCTTCTCTTAATTACCTTGTCAAACACCTGCCACTTTCTTATATATTTTGAGAAATATTTTTTTTGTTGGCCTCAATCACTGCTCAACTTGCCTTATGACAAAGATTATATACCACAGGCTTGGGTTAGAATTGCAGGTGCTTAGCTAATCTGACTGATTGGATAAATGCTAGTGTTGAGATAACTTGGTCTAATGAAGGGGATGTTCCCTTCCCTCTCTTACACTGGACCTCTATGGAAGAACTACAAGAAATTATACATGAACTAGGAATGAAACATGACATTTATGTTCAGAATTTTAGAGGCCCTGGCCTCTAAATTTACTTTCTTCAGGTATGAAAGACATCATACAGTCAGTCCTGGGGGCATAGTACAGGACTTTAGTATCGACACATTGCTAGAGTAGCCACTGTGGTGGCTGACTCAAGTGAAACCAAAAAAATCCATCTTAAGGGAAATAGGTTGAAAAACTAGGAAAAACAAAGAGCCTTGCTGATGGTGAAAAGGGACCTATTAATGTCCCTCATAAACACCTATGGCAAGATTTAATATTATCTGGGACCCTGAGAGAAAATAGAAGCCAACAACCAAATTCAGTCTTGCTAAGCCTATGGAAGGTATTGCCTAAGGTACACCAGTTTACTCCCTTGAAGGAAGGCTCACAAAAACAAGTGCACCTCTACTAATGGAGGAAGGAACCCCTGGAGAGTAGGGGTTAAGTCAACATTATCCTCTAGTGTGTATAATAAGGGGTAACTGGAGGCACTAAATGTTGAATTAATAATTCCTTGGTTTTTCACTAACAGACACAACTAGCTCCAACAGACATTGGAATTGAATGCACACACCTGTGGAAAACCTTAAAATTTGGGGGGAAGGGTAAAGGCAATTAATGGTTATGGGGGACAAATTATCATACAAAGTAGTTTCTGTCTACAGATCGGCAGACATCATCCCCATTTTCTGCTAAATTCAGGTTGCATAACTTGTGATGATTTATCCTCCCTGTCAGAAGAAGCCAAATCATTACAGGCATAATTAAAGTCACCAAAATGGGAGGGAAAGATGGACAAGATTCAAGGCCAAATCAGTCAGTAAAAGTCCAGGGTATCATCAGGTTGGTTAAGACAAAGGTAATACTGGAGATAGTCATTGATAAAATACAAGCTTTCCCAGTCCTAAAAGAGTAAAGGAATTATAGGCTTTTGCTTGTTTTTTTGCATTACTAGAAACTTTTTATTCCCCATCTAGTGAAAGATATTAGGACCAATATATGCTTTGGTTAAGGGAAGCCAATGGGGTCGGAATGCTAATCAATAAGAGGCTTTATTAAAGATAGAAATGATAGTACAGGCTCTAGAGTACAGGTATTAATGCTAGATGTGAGTTGTGAATTACATGTAAGTTGATATCCAGAAGGGTTTGACTGGGGCATGTGGCAGTGATACAATGTGAAATCAATTATAGTTGTTTGCATAAATTCAATAAAAATCTATCCTCCTTATAACATGACACCATTGGAAACATCAGTTATATTACCCAGGCTTTGAGTGGAATATCCTATTTGAGAGAAACACACATAGGCTCAGATGTGAATAGATATCTTTGAGCAGGCTCGGGAACCTCAAGATATTTTGAGGACTTACTTCAAGAAAAGAGGAATTAACCCTAATAGGTAGGTATTCCCTGTAAGCCTGATGTCAAGTATCAGTATGTCAAGAGCTTGGCTCTCAGCCTTGAAAGACTGTTAAAGGCCCACTATGAAATTCCTTAAGAGAAGCTCCAGCAGACAACTCTTCCAGGCTATTCCTTGGGCTGGCCTGGAATTCCTGTTTTGTGTATGTCTGATACCCCACTATGAGAGTGCTATGGGTTACACTGGGCCTGTGTCTTTGGTTTCCTCAACACGGACAAGGCCCAGGTCATCAAAGCTGACCATTATTACCTAGAGGGTTCTGACCTGTGAGGAAGGAGCCCCAAAGAGGCTCTCATTCCGGCTGTACTCCATATTGCTTTATTGGCTTTGGAAATCAGAGACCACGTTTGGCCTCAGCTTTGTTATCAATAGAACAGGCTTATCTGATGATCTCTGGGGCATTGTTTCCACAAGTGCCTGAAAGGATGGTGATGATGAATGGTTAATACTCATTTTTTTTTGCTCTGTTTCCTTTTAAAAATAGTGTTTATTGAGGTATTATTTAGATACAGTAAAAATCCATAAATCCTAGGACACCTGGCTGGCTGAGTTGGTAGAGCATATGACTCTTGATCTTGGGGTTGTGAGTTTAAGCCCCATGTTGGGTATAAAGATTACTTAAAAATAAAAATCTTAAAAAAAAAAAAAAAAAGAGGGAGAGAAGCTCCAGCAAAGTAGATTTCAAAGAACCTAAATGGCCACTCACTATTCTTGCTGTACTTAGGTAAATAACCAGGCCAAGTTTGTTAAAACTGAACTTGTTCAAATAACTTAGTCTTAATTTGTTTACCTTTGCTAGTAATGACGATGATTTTAGGAAAAAGAAATTATGTTTCAGTAACACGCCTTTGTGGATGTTAGAGTCTAGTTCTGATTGTCCTTGAATATTTATTGTTTACCTATAAAACTAGGCTGGATCCTGAATTTGTGTGGTTTACTTGGATGTATTGTTAATTTTCTACTCAAGTGCTTATATACTATAGGCCTGTGAGAGCCCACCTGGAAGACAACCTCCTGAGACTACTGTTTAACCAAATTAATTTATCTCATTAAAAATGTAGAATAGATATCTAAGCCTATACCCAAGAGTTCTAAAATAATAGTTCCATGAAGGGTGAGGGCTCAACCTAATGCTAGGAAATATTTGCAATCAGATGCAAGGCAAGTTCATTCCCCAAATCTTGGTCTGTGTCCCTTTTCATCAGGAAGTAACTAGAGGGCTTTTTGCCCTCAAGAATAAGGAATGGTGAAAAGCCAGGGATGGTATTTTGACCCATGGGGACCAAATAGCTACTGTATTGCTGTTAAAGTAAGATTGGCCATATGTATTGCCTGCAAAACATTAGTCTTATCACCCCTAGCCTCCTATTGCTGATGTTCCTTACAGTTGCATTGGGAAATGTCTTCCTGTCATTGGCCATCACTTAAATTGAAGTTCGCAATTGCTCGACTGTTAGGGCTGAAGAAAAGACCCCTTTCCTGGGTCACTTTGGGGAATCTCATATTGGTGTTTCTATTGCTGCTGTGGCATAAGGATGTAAGTCACCTCCTAATCTCCTAATCTCTGCCTCTAGAGTCATCCCGAAAGAATGCTGTGCAAAGATTGTATAGGTCATAAAGATGTCGTGATAGGAGTGCAGGAGTGCTGAAAACACTGACTCCACCTTTGGCCCTTCCTCCATCTTGTTCTCACCTCTGGTGCATAGGTGGCACAACTTTAGATAACTGGTAGAGATGACTGGTTCACAGAAGGCTTCACTTAACATAATTGGTGGAGATCATATGGTGCACAGATGGCTTTATTTTAGATAACTAACCTGTGATACACCACCGGGCCTCTTACTCTATAAAAGCTGTGGCTTGAGGTCTGGATTGGGTGGTGGAGTTGTTGTGTAGCGTTGTGTACTGCCTGTCTGTTTACTTGCCTCTGTCAGTAAGTTACCTTGACTAAAACTCTGTAAACCCTATGGAGTGGCTTACTTTTTTTGTTTGTGTGTGTTTTTGTTGTTGTTATTAAAGTATTGAAGTGCCTTCTCGGTCTGGAGGGTATATTACTGACGCTCCTCCACCCTCTACAGGAGGACTGAATACTTTATCAATTCCCTCTTCAGGCTTAGATCCACAACAAGCTAGACAAGGTTCAAAGAACAGTATGTATTTTATTAACAGTCATGCCATGCTTATTAACTCACAATTACGATGATTTTGAAATGTTCTGTTAGGAGTAATGGCTAGGATTTGAGGGCAAGATGAAATTGTCTATTATTCCCAAATCTAAACTTTAAGAAGTTATGTTTAATTTGTGGAATCCAGTTGTCGTAATTTACCCACGTGGCCATGTGAAAAATCTTGGCTTGCCTCACAAACCTGGCACCACAGATGCATTCCAGCTTCCTTGGGTCCTAGATGCTTTTGCTTTCGTGACAGCACATGACTGCCCTGATAACAATATCAATACACTATATTGTAGGTTAAATCATTTTCCTAAACTTAAAATTTTATTCTGATTTTAAGGGAAATGAAAATACTTTTTGTGGGCCTCCAGAAGTATTGTGAAATTCTAGCCAATGTGTCTACAGTGCCTAATGGATAATTCAGTCCTAACTACAAGAACAGAGATTAGCAGAGAAGTTCCTGTTGTTGTGTGTGTATTTGGTTGTTGAAGTTGTGTGTATGTAAAAAGACATATTTTATTGATTCACATGGTCTAATAGATGTCTGGCTCTCATTCATTTCTCTCCTGAGAAAATTATGGCTTCTCTTACAGAGAGGGGCAAGTGAGAGGATGGAGAGGGAAGAAAAACGATCATTTTCATACTGTACCGTCCTGGGAAACAAAGTGAAGGTCCCTTCTTTCCACGGAAAGAATTGTAGGAACAGGTAAGCCTCCCCTCAAAGGCAGAGTGATCTCTATTTGGTTTTCCACAGTTCTATAGTACTTCAGACAAGGTAGGTAAGATATGATTATTTAAGTGAAAAATGTGTGTATATCACATGTGATAATTTGAGACAAAAATCCGTTTTCTGCTTTACCTACTTCTAAAGGTGCCTTCCTTCAAATTATTGGATGTTGATTTCTAACATAATATTTGATATTTTATGTTACTTAAGCTCCCGTATCCAATTTGTGGTCACATTCTAAAAGCTTTTTCTTGAACCGTATCTTCCATGTTTGTCTTTATTTTTAAACCTTTAAAAAATATTTTTCTCCTAATGAGATTATTCTGGATGAAAAATCAAAATATCCTAATAAGATCTATCAAAGGTATAAGTCTCACTACAGGAATGATGCTAACCTTATTATTCTGAAGGCAGATATTCCAGATTGCAAATCCAAAGTTAGATGTGAACCTATCTTCGGGAGAAAGGAACAGTTAAGACCACAGAGTTGTTAAAAAGTGAGGAGTGATATCTCATTGTGGTTTGGATTTGCATTTCCCTGATGTGTGATACTGAGCATCTTTTCATGTATCTGTTGGCCATCTTTATATCTTCTTTAGAAAAATGTCTGTTCAGGTCTTCTGCCCCTTTTAAAGAGATTATTTATTGGGTTATTGAGTTGTATAAGCTGTTTTTATATTTTGGTTATTAACTCCTTATTGCATTTGTCATTTGCAAGTATCTTCTCCCATTCAGGGGTTGCCATTTCATTTTGTTGATGGCTTTCTTCACTGTGCAAAACCTTTTTATTTTGGTGTAGTTCCAATAGTTTATTTTTGCTTTTGTTTCTCTTGCCTGAAGAAAGATATCTAGAAAAATGTTGCTATGGCCAATGTCAGATTACTGCATATGTTTTCTTACAGCACTTTTACAATTTCAGGTCTCACATGTAAGTCTTTAATCCATTTTTAGTTTGTGTCTGGTGTAAGAAAGCAGCCCAGTTTCATTTTTTGGAATGTAGTTGTCCATTTGTCCCAGTACTGTTTGTTGAAGAGACAGTCTGTTCCCCATTCTTGCCTCTTTTGGTGTAGATTAATTGACCATAACAGTGTGGGTTTATTTCTGGGTGCTCTTTTCTGTTCCATTGATCTAAGTGCCTGTTTTTGTGCCAGTACCACAATGTTTTGATGACTACAGCTTTGTAATGTATCTACAAATATGGAATTGTGATACCTCTAGCTTTGATGAAGCTGTGATACCTCCAACTTTAAGATTGCTTTGGCTATTTGGGGTCTTTGCTGATTCCATAAAAAACTTAGTGTTACTTGTTCTAGTTCTGTGAAATAAGCTTTGTATATTTTGATAGAATTGCATCATATCTCTAGAATGCTTTGGTTGGTATGGAAGGATGGGTGAAATAAAGGGGATGAAGAAGTACAGCGTAGGAAATATGGCTGCACTCACTGGTGTAAGCACTGAGTAATGTATAGGATTGTTGAATCATTAAGTTTTACAACTGAAAGTAATATAACACTGTTAAGTATACTTCCACAAAAAGTGGGGGAAATAGAATGTGATCCCAGAATAAAGATAACACAGGTGGTGCACATCCGGTAGAACAGGTTGACAGACATTGACAGACAGCTTGTAGCTTTGTTACAGATGATTTTCAGTAGCATCTAGATGCAATTCCTCATAAAAGAATCAAGTCTCAAGACGGGAAATTGAATGCATCTCACAAGACAGCTTTGAAGAAAATATACACTTCCTTCCTTGATTACATGCATTGTATACAGTCTTGAAAAAAAGATAGTGTTTTGTCCTTACTGACCCATTTTCCCTCCAACCAAGTTCTTATTATCATGAGACCATCTTCTTGATCTATTTGTCCTCCTGTATCTATCATCTCTATTATCCCTCCAATAGTCATATCTGTAAATGGAATTTATAAAAAAAAATTAGGTGCTATGGTCGAATCAGGAGTGACTTCAAGTTTATAAGGCAATCTAGGGCTGCTCAGATGATGTTAGCCTAAGTTCACATGTGGTCTCCCACCATAGTAAGGAGATAAATCTGCTGATGGAGCTTAATTAGTTGCATTATGAAGGCAAAAGGGACATAAGGCAGGAAGTCCTTAGCTTTTCTGACTCTACCTCTGTGTTAGATTACAAAGCAAACCTGTCTGAAAAGTTACTCCCTTTTTATTCATTCTATAGGTCATTTTTTCCCTTAATTGTGAGTGACTGTGCTTAAGCACTCAAGGATCTATCAGGAGTCAATGTTTTCTCCCATGTAATAGACATTTCATTATAGTGATTTTGTACTTTGAGTATAATTTTGGTTTATTCATTTATTTATTCCATAAATATTGAACACATGATCCTTAGGGGTACTATAATAAGTAAGACTGAAGATCCCTTTACTGATGAAATAAATAATAATGGAAAAACCAAAATGAGAACAATTCATTACTAATTGAATATTCTGAGATGGAATGCAGCACCACACATATTTTAGCCAATTTACCTACAGAAAATATAATAAATCACTTTCTATAGATTATAATGTAATTACATAAAGTATATATAGTTTATATATATTAATACATATTACTAAGACTATGCATAGTCTTATGTAATCATTTACAGCAACCATTTAACAGATAAGAAATCTAGAACTCTAAGAGACCAAGTGGCTGGCCCAAATTCAACATTAGAAAGCTACAATGCTAGATTCAGACTCAGGCTCCTTGAGGCCATATCTTAATTAATGGAATATACTTGGTCTACTTATTTTTACACATAAATATTTGGACGACATGAATTCTGTATATATTAAGACTGTTATGATTAAGTCATCAGGTAAAGAGTACATGTCATAAAATGTGTCTCTAAACAAATCCATTACGGTTGAGCGGAGCCCACTTTCAATGAAATTACAGCATTTTAGAGATCCTAGGAAAAAGTTCACTCTGAATTGCTGACCATGGGAAAGACGTTGCCAAATACTGAGTATCTTAACTCTTCCAGGATTTCCCATATTTCCTGTGTACCAGTGTTGTGAAAGGAACCAAATATATGTTTGAATCAAATATCAGCATTCAAATAATGGGAGTTGTCAATCATTACTCTGATATGGCCAATAATTAATATCTCACAAAATTATACTACTCCAAAAACTCTTGAATTAAAAGTACCCACGATAGGAATCTTTTATGTTATCAAGTGAAAAAAATATCACCTTGAAGTATGGATATAAATACTTGTACTACAAAAAGTTGCCATATATTATGTATTTTAAAGTAACTATGACTGGAAAGAATTTACCTAAGTACCTACTCCCATGGAATTTTCTAGGATTTGAATCAGACTGGACAAATGATAAGAACAGTATGGCTTTTATTCATTACTCTGAGAATCCAGGTGAGCATGTCAGAGGTTTTCAATTTAGTCTTAATGATCTAAATGTATACGTGTTTAAAAAAGTTACTAAGAATGAAGATTGGTCAATGAAGCCTGTGAAAAGCTTCTTGGTATTCACACTGTATTCTTTTTCCAGCCACATGACCAAAGTGACTTGACATAGCTTTTCTAGGCAAGTTTGCTTCGAATACCCATTCACACCCAGCCCTTTTATCAATGCTCACCCTGTGAAATCTTTTCAAGAGTTTTTACACAAATATCTTAGTGGTGCCACATGATTGTCTCCTCAGACTATGTGAAAAGAAATAATCATAGAATATTCATGGAGACTCCAACAATGAGATCTGTGTTGGAAATAAGGGATAACGTTCCATAGGTGCAATATATCTATTTTATGTCTACTGGTGCTAGGTTCCTAAAGCCTGCTTCTAAGTGCTCTTCTTTATCATTGCACTGATGTTCAACATACCTATTTCCAAAAAGCGGAAATAGAGCTGTCAGTATACTATGCAGTGGTCTGACCTGTCTTTTAGAATGGACAGTATTTTCCTAATAAATAATTCCCACCGTAGTGCCTCAACACAAAGCCTTCAAGGGCACCACCATGTAATTGGAAGCCATCTATTGTGGCTCTTCTCCAGCCACCTGAATCTTATTGCTGTTATTGTTCAAAAGAAAATGGTTCCAAAATGTTAGAACATTCATTAGGGTCACAATTAAATGTTCAGTGGCAATAGACCAAAGGGTAAACGGTGGTTTAGGATATATAGAGTCATGTTTTCAATGTCTAAAATTTGAAGAATTTTACCATTTGAAATTGAAGTTTTTATTTTTATTTTGCAATGCTTGCAGGAAAAGAAGTTATTTTGGTAATGGTTTGGGACATGATTTGTTGTACTGATTTGAGAGCAGACATTGAGAACTGGATTGTTATTTTTAATAGGTAAGAAGTTGCATTTTGAAATGTACCAAAGACAATAGGGACCTATATTAGTAAAGACAATAATTTCCATTTAAAGAAAGATCCTAGGGGCACCTGGGTGGCTCAGTCAGGTAAGTATCCAACATCAGCTTAGGTCATGATCTTATGGTCTATGAGTTCGAACCCTGCATCAGGCTCTGTGCTGAGCACTCGAAGCCTGGAGTCTGCTCTGATTCTGTGTTTCCTTCGTTCTTTGCCCTTCCCCTGCTGCGCTCTCTCTCTCTCTCTCTCTCAAAAATGAATAAACATCTAAAAAAATTTTAAAAATAAATGAACATTTAAACAAAAATGTTTAAAGAAAGATCTTAATTTTTTGTGCTATCAGCAATAAAGAAAATATGTATGAGATCTCAGTAGTAAAATCTCCCTCTTTGACTTGTAGGATCCATTGAGGTTCATAAAACTGTATCCTTTCCAAATGTTCTTGAAAATGGGAAATGTAATTTGGAATATATAAATCACTTGTTTGAGGTCAAGTATCAATTAATTCTCCAAAAACATTTTGTCATTGATTTCATGTCACGAACTTTCTTAAGTTAATATACTTCGTTTTATTGAATATAAAGTCAGAATATCAATTAAAGATGTATTTAGATGTAGCAATCAGTGAGAGTGCAAAATAAGGATACTGTTTCTTCTTGGAAGGAACATATGTTCTGCTTAAGGAGATTATACATAAATGGATATAATTACAAATACATATCTATGTGAAATTCAAGCTACAAACAACAACAGAAAGTGCAGAGGAAGAGAGCCAAGGAGGATGTGAGGGCAGTGGAGGGTGTGTGTGTGTGTGTGTGTGTGTGTGTGTGTGAAGGTGGCCATGGCAGTGAACTAAATTCTGAGGAGTTGAGATACGTGCGAGTGGAAAGCAGGGGAATCACACTGCCAGGGGAGTCACATTGTATATGATAAGAGCTAAGAGGTAAAAGTGCTAAGAGGTAAAAGTGAATTTTGCATATATAAAAATACATATTATTAATGACAGTGATTGGGGAGTTCAGATTAGGAAACAGAAATGAAATTTGGAAAATTGGGCAACAAGTTGAAAGTGATCTTGGTTACTCAGTGAAGTAGCACCATCTTTCCTGTCAAAATGTCGGTTGTAGTGGTGGGAGGTGGGGGTGTTAGGACAATGACATGAGGGGAGTGATGTTTTACTCTGGTTTAACCTGGGTGCAAAATGCAGGATGGATTTGGATGAATGAAGAAACCATTGTGGTGGTTAGGATATAAGTGCTAGGGCCTATACCACAGTGGTTTCCGTGTGGATAAGAAGGACATTTTAGATAGAGATTAAGAAGAACATAAAAGGCTTTATGGTCGATCAGTTTTATAGGAGAAAAGTAGATATAGAAGTATAATATGTAAACATTTTGAGACTCCATGACTGGATGTGGTACAGCCTGTCTTTTTTTAAAGATGATGAATTCAACTTTATTTTGAGTTTGAAGTGGACAGGAAATCAAAACAGTTGGTTCTGCTAACTATGTATTGTATGGATTTTTTTTTATCAACCACCTTTGTTCATTGTTTATTTTTGAATGATCTATGGCTGAGTATGGGTCCCTAAGCCAGCCATTGTTTATGTAGATTCACCATTTTTTAATCTTCCCATTAATGAAATGATAAAGGTTTGTGTATATAAATGTCAGTTTCTTGGGGGAGAGGGGGATTATTCATAAAAAATTACTATTAAGTACAACTCATCCTAATCTAAGAAAATTATGACCTCTACTTAGACACAATTTCAAATGTCAAATTTAAATGGTTAATTCTAAAGCATGGCAGGGTCCACTATTCTCTGTAGCACTTGGGGCATCAGTAGAGAAGATTTACAAATATGAAATAGTGAATCATTCTACAGCACTTGGGAGGATTTGGGATTTATATTGCCTCATTGTGGTTGGAAATGTTAGGATTTTTATTGGGTTTCGTAATAAGTTTTTCACATATCTACAACAAATGCTATTTTATTTTTCTTACACATTTTCCTATGAAAAATAAACTCTTTAAAATTAAATGAATCCAAGCATATGTCTTGGGAGCTTCATAAGTATTTGAGGTATATGGATGATTGGGAAAGACTGATGCACATCTTAGGCAAAAGAAAACATTAAGTGAGAGAAGTTAATGAGTAAAGAAAAAAAAATCTGACCAGTTTCCAGAGCCTGTGGTGAAGAGAAATAGGAAAAAATATAAGATACTGAGAAAGAGCCCAGGGAATCAGCAGTAGAAAAGGTCCAGTGCAGCTGCAGGAAGATGACAGAGACTTGCATGATCTTTTTATTGGCAAAAATACTTGTGAGAATATTAAGGTAGCTGAGCAGTGTAGACCATGAAGTTAGGGCATAACTGAGAATGAAATCTGTATGAATTGGGGAAGGTGGAACTTTAACTATGTCTAAAATATGGATATAAATAAAAGATGTACGAAAGACTAGAACTGATCCAAGGAAATGTAGGAAGTTAAACAGAGGCATAGAAGGACAAAACATGAGTTAGGGCTAACAGAGAAAGATCTGAATAAAACACATGGTTCACGAAAGCAAAATGAAGTTCGGTAGTGAAGTAGAGTGTGGCCAGATGATGTGCATGCTGTAAAATCCAGCAGAAGATTTTTTGCTGCGGGACATGGAATAAGAGAGGCACAGAAGATGTTTGAGAGGTAAGTTGGTGTTTAGGTGCTTTTAGAAGATTAACTTGTAGTTCAAGTTATTCTGGTGGTAATAAGTGGGGTATTTGGGAGAAGATGAAGCTAGAGCTAGGATGTGTGGTTTGGGGACTCATGAAATAATCCCGGAGTAAGTCAAAAACTTAAATGTCTCAATGGCACATACTTGAAAGGTTACTTTGCTATTTAAATAGACAATGGTAAAGTGGAGACATCATGAGCTCTGGTAACGAGACATCTTGTTTAGAAACAAAGTAGCATCAAATAATTGACATAGAGACAGATAAATTATATATATATATATATTATACATTTACAATATACATTATAATATACATTACATTATACATATATATACATATACATAAACATTATACATTATACAATATATATATTATACATTATACATTTATATATATATATAAAATATGTGTGCCTTATATATACATACATATAGTACCTGACAGATAATTCTCAGTAAAAATGTTTATACGTGCCCTTGTATCTTGTACTGTCCTTTATTTAGCTTTTATATTTATAACTTATTATACCCCTCAATATTCTTTTCTTTGGCAATGTATTTAAAGTCCATAAACTGCTTAAACAAGAGATTAATCCGAAACTATATAAATATGATAAAGTGGTTCAACAAAGAAAGTGGTGAACTAAAAGGAACATATTGTGGAAGCAGGCCATATATAATTGGTCAAAATTTTCTCAAGTGAAACATACTTACCTTTGCTATTGAAGATTCTAAATTTCTACTAAAAGTTACTTGATCATGAGCAATACTTTGTACTCTTAAGAAAATACTACCTCAAATGCATAATAAAAAGTTTGCTCTTTTGCATGCAGCATTGTTCTAGAACTTTCATAGATTGTTAAAATATCCTTTATGTGAAGACATCTAGCAGAGTACCTTTGTCCTATACCTACCTATATCTCTCCCTCATTTGTGACTTACAGAAATTTAACTTCCCTCTCTGTGCTTCCTGTTTACTAAGAAAACAGCAAGTCCAGAGAGAGTCAAGATAACACTTATTTCCTCAAAAGATACCCTTTTCATATACTGATGAGATAATCCCTGGACTCTAAGGTTCAATTGCAGTATGTTAGAAAAGGACATTATAATAAATGGTTATAAAAGTTTTTGGTTCTGTGTAACTTCCATGTAGAATAATTCTTACACTCCAAGCACAACCACCCCAACTTCCATGTAGAATAATTCTTACACTTCAAGCACAACCACCCCTGACCTCCTTTCTCATTTTCATTGATAAAGTCATCTTTGTTTCGAACTTAGTCTCCACCAATATAACTTCTAATACACCTTCCATTTTATCAGCTGTATAACCCAAGCCACATTAAATGCAGCTACAATATTGAGTACCTTAAATTTAGTACATGTAAAAATCCTTCCAAAATAATTTTGTTTACACAAGGCAAGAATGAGTTGGTATCCCATGACCAAAATGTGAAATGATTTTTAGATGCCTATGAACTTCCTGTTCACAATAGTTTTAATGGACAGTAAGAATAATTTTTAATACTACTTACATTTTAGTGGTTTACCTGCAGAAGTCAATTCAATCCTGACCACACGTTTGAGTAAATATGAACTTTGGGTATTATTAATTTATAATCCCAAATAAGGAAATTAGGACCCAGTAAGTTGAGAGCTATTTGTCAGGCTTAGTAGTTTTGTTGATGGCTCTATCTGCATAGCCAGCCAGTGAGTGTGGCCTCAGTGTCTCTGTTGTACTGTCTGAACTTTAGCATTAGCTTTAATTTGAAGAGAAAGTCTCATTCTATCCAGTTTAGCTCCTTTCAGGCAGAGAAAAGTAGAGACAACGGTAGGGTGTGAAGGATAACAAAGCAGGAACTGGAGTCCACCATAGTTATCCAGTGATCTTCTACAATGCCTGTATAGCATGTTTTCAGATCTAAGTGTTTTGCATCTTGGCTATACTTGAACATGTAGAAGTTATCTAGCCTGCCTTGCCCTTGCCCTCCATCTGTGGCCTGGGTTGTGAGTGGGTCAACTTTGGAGGGAGTTCTTACATAGGAAGTACCTGGTAGTGCTTGGGCTTACTCTGTTTGCTGGGTTCTATTTTCTGTCCATTAAGGACAGACATCCTATTTTAGGTTAGTCTGCCTACAACTTTGTCCCTATTAACAAAATTATCAAAATTTTAGCATTATTAATAATCTACTTCATAAAGTCTTGTGCCATGACTTCAAATTTCTATCCACATTACTCTGGGAATGCCATAGTTACCCTAATTAAAATGTGCATTCTTCCTGAAGGGAATATCTAAAATATAACAATCCTTTATCTCCAACTCTACTAATTAACAGACTATTACCTCAGATCTCAATTCCTCAAGCCATATTCTTAAAAAAATGGGTTATAAATAATGATATGCTCAGATGATGTGCACTGACTCCTTGATCCTGAGATTTTTATGAAAGTGGCCATGAAAATATAGGTGTGATATGAATGGGAGAAAGTTGAGGCTCAAAGAAGTATAGCAATATATTTCACTTTTCTATTTATGAGCTATTTAATCATGAAAACCAATGAAAAGATTTCCTTACTACCCTCCTATCATATCTGCCCTTAATATGATGTCAGACTCCCAAATCCACTAAGTTAATTGAAAAAATAAATAAACTAGACACCCGTAAAACTTTAAGTGATAAAAGCAATCTATCATAACATCTTGCATAAATCATGTGAAGGTTCCAAAATCTTTCAATCACAATTATACTTGTTTCTTTTTGCTGGAAGATAGCTGTTCCCCTTATGCTACTACACTATTGGAATTTAGTAGTATCATTTCAGCTAATTTCACTAAGTAAGCATCTAAGGTTTGTGAGTCCTCTCTCATAACTTGATAATTTGAAATTGCTTTGATCAGCCCCTCCTATGAAGAGTTTCATTATGTTCAGGCTACTTTGCATTTTCTTTATCTTAATCGTTATCTGTTAGCATCTTCAAAATACCTTCTTTATACTATCACTTAACATTAAGCCCAAGTAGAGACACTCCTCTTGTGAACAGCACAAAACTAACTCCTATATGGGATTTTCTCCACTATAGAAGGTAATAGATTTGGGTTACTGGTCATGGAAGTTGATGGCACATAGTTTGGTGTCAGGTAAGTCTGAGTTTAAATCCCAACTCAAACTGATCTAATTAGTTATCTGAGTTTTGAGGTCCAAGTGTGTCATCTATAATAAGACATAATGACCTTAAATCTAAGATTTCTTGAAGGTAGTAAATGAAGAGACTTAGGTAAGGCAGTTGGCATACCTGACATAGGAGTTAAGAAATAATAGTATTACATTTATATATTGCATAATAGCATAAATGGATTCAAATTTCTATTGTCACTCACTAATTTCATGATTTCTGGAAGTTAACTTATCCTGGTTTACTAATACATAATAATAAGGCTGTTAATTTGTGTTAAGACTGTAATTTTTGTGAAGTCCTATAGCAATTAATGCATAGAATATAGTCAATATTTTAAAAGATTTTCTTATTTGTACACTTGTGTTTTTTTAAACTTTAAAACAGTTTTAAATGTTTATTTTTGAGAGACAGACAGACAAAGTGTGAGCAGGGTAGGGGCAGAAAGAGAAGGAGACACAGAATCTGAAGAAGGCTCCAGGCTCTGAGCTGTCAGCACAGAGCCTGATGCAGGGCTCGAACCCATGAATCATGAAATCATGACCTGACCAAAGTCAGAGGTTTAACAGGCTGAGCCATCCCGGTGCCCCTATACACATTCATCATTTATAGCACTATGGAGATTGCTTTATGCATAGTAGGGCTTTAGTAATGAAATAATAAAAGGTTGATTATTTGGTTAAATAAGTAATCATTTAAGGAATATTATAATTAAAAATTTGTTAATTATTTCAATAACATCCCTGGGAAAATTTAATGCATTAAATAATCTTTTCAGTAAAAATTCATGTTTAATGTTTACACAATTTAGAGATAAAATGATTATACCATAGAATAATTTTTTTATGCTATCCTCAGCACTCTTATGACTATTAAAGGATTGTTAGCATTAATGAGAATTCCTAAAGCAATTTGGAAATAAACACTTCGATAGCAACTTGCTTCCTTTAAACATGACGGAGAGGCAAATATAACATCTGTTGCCTTTAAAGACATGCTTGAAATTTCTGTATCATTAAAATGGCACAATATTCCTTATTAGGCATACTACTCCTTGGAAAAAAATAGCACAAGTGATCATAATTTGGAGACCTATATATGAGATGGAATTCTCTGTTGATTTAGTTGTTAGATATAGCTAGCAGGACAATAAGGATAATGTTAAAAATGAATATAATGAATATATAAAAGATAAGACAATGAGGAGTAAACAAAAGTATTAATTTAATTTCCAGTATTGACAAAATGTTCAACAATCCAGAACTTATACTACTGTTGCTATTTTGTGTTGGAAATGATTGCAGGGCAGTCAATTTTATTTAATGTTTGCACTATTCTGTATATTTGAATACAAAAGTTGCAGGATAAAAAATAACCAGTATTATAGCAGAATGCAAAGACAGTTGGGCACACAATAGCGTATACCTGGTTAACAAAGTGTATTAAAATTACATGTTTCTATGTAAAATGTTGTATTCTAAAATATTTCATATGTTAAAATGCATATGAAATTATTTTCCCCATTATAAATATATACAAATAACGTATGTAATATTCTGATTAAAATATTTCCTTTCCACCTTTTAGAGGTATGGCTATATATAATATCACACACTATACTATGATGTATGGACTCTCAAAGCAATAAATTCAGTATGACCAATGCAGATTTATAATCTTGGTGAAGACAATAGAGTAGCAGGAAAAACGATCTTTTGTACTAAGCAAATACATTAATGTGTTTGTATAAGTTATGTGGTAATAGGGATAAAAAAATCATCTAAATTTATTAGTGAAAAGACTGGAAAAATAGAGCTTTGAAAGTTCAAAGGAGAAATCAAGGTGACTATCACAAGCAGTTCAATTTTAACACATAAGCTCAATGATATTCAGAAAGAATTAGAAAGAAAAGGAATTCAAAGGTCTCATAAGCATAAAAAAGTCAAAGAAGGTCAGTCTGGAAACAGCTGCTGGAGGGGATCAGAGAGATAAAATTTAAACCTCGTAATTACTGTTAGAAAATTAAGGGAATATGGGGCGCCTGGGTGGCGCAGTCGGTTAAGCGTCCGACTTCAACCAGGTCACGATCTCGCGGTCCGTGAGTTCGAGCCCCGCGTCAGGCTCTGGGCTGATGGCTCAGAGCCTGGAGCCTGTTTCCGATTCTGTGTCTCCCTCTCTCTCTGCCCCTCCCCCGTTCATGCTCTGTCTCTCTCTGTCCCAAAAATAAATAAACATTGAAAAAAAAAATTTTTAAAAAAAAAAAAGAAAATTAAGGGAATAAAAATGGCCACCATCAAATCAAAAACTTTCAAAGTGGCAGAGGAGATTACCGAGAAATAGCAATAAAATCCATCTAGATATAGCAACCAGAATTTATATTTAAAGATGCTTAAGAGAAAAAAGAGCATTGATCAATACACTATCAGTAAAGTCCCTAGAAATCATTCAGAGTAAGTAGTCAATGACGGTAAACAGGAAAAAAGATTTTTTTCTGAGTCATGGAGAATTAAAAACCTTGAGAAAAAGGAATAAAATTCCAAATTTGACATATTTCAAGACCCAGGCTGAGGATAAGCTCCTGAATGGTAGTTAGCAGATCCAATTGAGGCCATCTCTGATTCTGTGGACAAATGGTCCAGTGACCAAGTCAACATGAACTTTTAATTTATGTGGTTCCTCAAGATAGCAATTTGTATTTACTCTAAATAAGCAACTATAGAATTTACGGATCAGTGAGAATTTTTTCTACTTTTGGACTAAATTCCTCCAGAAAATAACCATTTCCATAGGGGCTTATTTATACTTATTAAAAAAATTCCTTAAGTTGTGTGAATCCATTCTGACAGAAATTATTGAGTAAGTAAATGAGGGAGAACAGAGGGATTGCCTAGGGCAGAAGAATTCTGAATAATTTACAGAGATATTCTGTATTCAAGGAGGTAGAGCATAACTCCCCATCCTTGGAATATAGACTGCCTAGTGACTTCCTTCCAAAGAATACAGTGTGGAATGGGGAAAAGAGTAATTTTACAGTGTAAAAACCTTATAAATAATAACTCAGAGAATCTAGGTCAACATCATCAGTGGTAAATTATGTCGATAGTGAATAACCTTGATAAAATGTGATAAGAATGGCATTTTACCTTTTGTGTTCTTCCAAGAACCCACAATTACGGTTTAATCATGAGGAAAACATCAGGCAAATTCCAACTGAGGGACATGCTATAAAATGCATGATCAGTATTCTTCCTTAGGTTGTCAAGAACCTCCGAAACAAAAGTATGAGAAAGTGTCACAATCAGGAGGAGCCTCAGGGCACGTGACAGGTAAATATAATGTGCTGTCCTGGACGGTATGGTAGAATAGAAAAAGGATGTGAGGTAAAAATTAAGGAAATCTGAAAAAGGAATGGATGACAGGAAATTAAAAACAAAAAAACCTTGTTAGGATGATATTTAAAATTGCGTAAGGGGGGCCCCTGGGTGGCGCAGTCGGTTAAGCGTCCGACTTCAGCCAGGTCACGATCTTGCGGTCCGTGAGTTCGAGCCCCGCATCAGGCTCTGGGCTGATGGCTCAGAGCCTGGAGCCTGTTTCCGATTCTGTGTCTCCCTCTCTCTCTCTGCCCTTCCCCTGTTCATGCTCTGTCTCTCTCTGTCCCCCCCAAAAAATAAATAAACGTTGAAAAAAAAATTAAAAAAAAAATAAAATTGCATAAGAGACCTTAAACATTTTTAAAAACTATTCACATACAGGGAATTGCCATTTACAAGTCTTAAAATTAGGCTCTTGTCAAAAGGTGACATTGTAGTGGAGCTGCACAGCCATTTCTGATTTTACAATTATTTGTACAGTTTCAGTTATTTGCTAATATAATAAAGCATATCAATAGAATGTTAACTCTTTGGAAACAGATTTAAAAATTGAGAGGCCAAAGTACAGTGAATTATAAGCATAAAAATTTTATCACTTGGGATTCTCAGAATGATTTAAACAACATCAAATACTAATTCACAAAAAAAGCAGTAAATGTATATTTTTGTTAATCTTAATACTGAACGAAAATGTTTGATATTTTTATGTACACTGTTTTTAATAGAATAACTTCCAAAAACAATTCAAGCTACACACACACACACACACACACACACACACACACACACACATGCACACAAATAGGTACTATTTTGATTTATGTACACATAAAAGTATTTGATTTGCAATTTTAAAAACATTATTTCATTAACCAACAGCTACTTATAGCAAAACCATGCTACTATGGAAAGTATGTTTTATCCTTACCTTTGATGGTGTGCTTCTGTGATAAATAGACTATTTGAGTTTACTATCCAATATAGTACTTGAGGTACTAAGGTGTTAGTATGTATAGGTAATACTATTTAAAATGATAGAAGACAGGATTAGAATGTCCGTTCTAAAAGAAAAATTGATAAAAGATCAAAGGATTTTCCTGTATAAACTTAACTAGTAGAGAACAATTACTGCATAAGACAAAATAAAATCTCGGGAAAGGTGCTAGGACAAACACCTATAAACCCTTTAAAACTGAAAATTAGAAATGCCTTACAGATACAAAAAAGAGGAAAAAAATATCAATGAGAAACTTAGTTTTGAAAGAAAACTCCATTCAATTATTGTAAAAGCAACTGATCAACAACTTTAAAATTATTTATGAGCACGGCAGATTAGATATATTGTATACTACAGAAAGTATTGGCTAAGAAATAATTCCTTCCTTGACAAGCCAAAATCACCCTTCAAATGATTTATTGTAATAGCCTTCCAAATGGCCTCCCTACTTCCATGTTTGCCTTCTTAGAATCTGTTTTCAGTACAGGGGCCAGAGCAATCTTATTAAAATATTCGGTCATTTTGCATCCGTACTCAAAACCATGTGATGGCTACTTGCTTCTCTCAGAATGGAGGCCAAAATTCCTACAAAAGTCTAGAAGGCCTATTGGGCACTAGTGTCCTAAATTAGAGAGTAAGTGTCCTAAATTAGAGAGTAAGGGACTACTCTCCCTTACAATACTACCCTCCATCTCTCTCCTTTGGCTTCTTGCATATTGAACATCATACTTGAATCTACTTGGTATGCTCCTGAGGGTCATTTTGGAGTTGTTTTTTTTTTCTGCATAGAACAAACTTTATCCATATGTCTAAATAACCTTTTTCACCTCCTTTAAGTCCTCAAATACTATCTTCAGAATGAGATCTATGCTCACCTTCTTAATTTTGCGACTCCAACTCACCACCTTGTATTCTCAATCCTCTTTATATTGATCTGTCTTTTCCATGGCACTTAACATCTTTTACTATTGGGTATCCAGGTGGCTCAGTTGGTAAAACATTCCATTCGTGATTTCCGCTTGGGTCATGATCTCAAGGTTCATGAGCTTGAGCCCCACATCAGACTTAGTACTGATAGTGTGGAGTCTGCTTGGGATTCTCTCTCTTTCCCTCTCTTCATGCCTCTCCCCCACTTATGTGGTCTCTACCTCTCTCTATCTCTAAATAAATAAACTTTGAAAAAAGAAAGCTAAAAAAATACTTTAATGGGGCACTGGGGTGGCTCAGTCGGTTGAGCGTCCAACTTCTGCTCTGGTCATAATCTCGTGGTTGACGAGTTCGGGCCCACGTTGGGCTCTGTGCCTAGAGCCTGCTTCAGATTCTGTGTCTCCCTCTCTCTCTGCCCCTCCCCTGCACATGCTTTGTCTCTCTCTCTCTCTCTCTCTCTCAAAAATATTTTTAAAAAATTAAAAATTTAGCATATTACTCAATTTGTTATGGTAGTATTTTTATTTGTATTCTACTTCTAGAATATATGCTTTATGAGAGCAGAATTTTGGTCTTTTCAGTCCATTGAAACATATCCAGAATCTCACACAGAATAGATGTTCAATAAACACGTGTTGGATGAATAAATGACAATATTTTTTTCCCTGTGGTTCTTTTCAATTATTTTTGTTCATAGATTTAAAATCAGAGTTACTGAACCCTGGAAGGAAAGCTGAAGGAAGTAAATTCACAAGGTAAAAAATGGATCTGAAATGCTGTTGAAATGATGAGTGACTCAGTTACCCAAAAAGAACAGGGAAGCTTTATAATGAGGATAAGCTTATGTTATTTGTACCACTCAAAACAAGGGAGGTATCTTTCATGATTTCCATTCCATCTACCTGAATTGTGAGTATGTAGAGAAAAGCAGTTAAGAGGATTTTTTTCTGTAGTCCTACTTCTTGGAATTCCTGCTTCTTCACTTTGAGAACAATGTGAACAAGATATTTTACTCGTTATTTTGTTTGAGTTCCTCCATGTGTTGAATGGAAATGGTAATCATGTTAATCTCCTATACTTTATTAGGTTTTATAAAATCTCTATAGTGACTCCAACAGTGCCTTGTTTTTGTCAGACTTCTCTATTCTAGAATTAATTCATAAAAAGAAGTGGAATAATTTCCTCCATTTGCTGTGGTTGTGCCATTATCTTTTGACTAACTGACATTCATCCTACATAGTTTTCTTAAGTAGAGATTAGGGAAAGTATGCTCTTTATTTCAAGACTGTTTTCTATAGCAATTCTTCTTGAAAGTTACTTTAGCTGAATGTAAAATATAATTCTTGCTTTGTACTGTCTTTTCTTGCAATGAATTTGTGGATATGCTGCAATAATTGAATGTTTATGTTGAGAATTCTGAGACACAGCTAGTGAATTATTTTTTTTTAATGTTTACATTTGAAATTCTAAAACATAATAAGTTATGTCACAGTGTTGACTTTTAGATAGTCCATACAATTTTTCGTGTCACACAGTATGATTTTTCTGACAAGTCGAACAAATGGTCTTTTTATTGCTGAGGAGTCCTCTAAAAATAAATCTTTCATATTTGGTTACATCAATGTTTTGGTTTTCTTCTGGAGGGCTCAGAAATTATATGTATATATTACATTTTCTATAGGGTCATTGGATTTTTAAATATTTTTAACCTACAGTTGATTTGTATTGGGTGCTATTTGATTCCCTACTATGTTTTCTCTGAACTAACAACAATATAGGATAGAAACATTAATGAATCAATACAAAGAAGTATTAGAAATAGATTTAAAGGGATCCCAGTAATCATGTTTCTTGGATGATTATTTTTTAGATAATAAAAATCACTATATTAAAATTAATGTTGATTCAAAATATTTAAAGCAAAACTTACCAGAATTGAAGGGAGGAAAAAGGGAAAATACACAATATATGATATTTTAGCCCTTTTTCAAAAAGTAATAAACAGGAAAAAGCAGATAATGAGTACTTGCAAATAGCAGATAATACATTTTTTTCAAGCTCACATAAAATATTTAACAATTAGTAACTATATTTTGGTGTAAACAACAGAATTTTAAAATTAGAAATGAATAGGAATCAATGACAATAAGAAATCAAATAACAAAAAGTATGCAAATACTTGAATGTAAAACAGAAACCTGTAAAAATGATTGAAGGAGGAAATCTCAAAGGAAATTAGAAAATATATGTTACTGGTAGATAATACATGACAAAAGCATATGGGACACAACTAAAACAATTAAGGAAGTATTTAGCTTTAAATACATATTAGATAGGAAGAAAGGCTATCAGTCTTTGACAGATAAAATATGATTTCACTCATGTGGAATTTCAGAAACACCACAAATAAACATAGGGGAAAGTTAGGAAAAATATGATTAAAACAGAGGGAGGCAAACCATAAGAAACTCTTAAATACAAAGAACAAACAGAGTTGGTGGAGAGGAGGTGGGTGGGGGGATGGGTTAAATGGGTGATGGGCACTAAGGGGGACACTTGTTGGGATAAACACTGGGTGTCATATGTAAGAGGTGAATCACTAGGTTCTCCTCCTGAAGCCAAGATTATGCTGTATGTTAACTAATTTTGAATTAAAAAAAAAAAAGAAAGGTTAAAAATAAAGCATGAAAGTATATAAATGAACAAAAAATCAATTAAAAAGGGGAATAATAACAGATCAATAAAAAGCAAAATATATGTGCAATAGATAAAACTCACCAAAGGTTAAAGTTAAATCTTTGGAAATATTTATAAAATTGCTAAACTCCTAGCAAGACTGATCAAGAAGAAGGAAAACACAAATTTCTAACATTAATAATGAATAAAAAGGACTTCACTACAAATCCTACATGTCTGAAAACAATAATAGAATAATATAATCTGAACTTTGTGCTAGTAAATTTGCTAACTTAGATGAAATGGGGACATTCCTTGAAAACTACAATGTACCAAAACGAACAACAGAAAATTTGTGTATTATAGTCATTAAAGATTTTTTGTTACTTCCATTTTTGTTACTTTTTCAGTTTTATTTTTGTATAATTTAGGTAGAATAAACTACATTACTACTACTACACCTCTTTAAAGTGTAAAATTGAGTGAGCTTTGAGAGACCTATGTACCCATAGATCCCTTGGCAGAATCAAGATAAGAACAAGGCCAACAACCACCAAAGTTACTCAAGCCCCTTTGCAGTCCATTTCCTCTCCTCCTGACCCAAAGGAAGAAATGATCTCATTTTTGTCACTACAGGTGAATTTTATTTTCTAGAAGTTAGAGAACTATTTTATATATTCTTCTTGTCTGGATTATTTCACTGTGCATAATGTGTTTTAGACTCATCTATATTCTATCAGTAGTTGGTTGCTTTTTTTGCTGAATGGTATTCAACTGGAGTATACATCACGTAGTCTTTTTGTCATTTGGTCACATGGTCATTTGGTTTTTTATAGTTCGGTGCTATTATGAACAAAGCCACTAACAGTAATTGTGTATGAGTCATTTTCTGAAATGTGTCCCTGTTGTGGTTACAAACACTTAGAAAGGAATGGCTGGTATGGTAGATGGAAATTTCTTTTTAAAATTCTGCCTAGTTTTCAAAGTGGTCAATATTTGCATTAACACTAGCAAGATCTGAGGATTCTATGTGCATTATATCACCAACCGTTAATATGTTAGCCTATTAAATTTTAATAATTATAGGGAGTCTGTAGTGATACCTCGTTATAGTTTTAATTTTCATTTCCTTGATGACAACTGATATGAGCATCTTTGTATGTGCTTATTGGTCAATTGTACATCGTATTTGGTAAGATTTGTTCAAATCCTTTGTATGTTTTTAAATCAGGCTCTTTATCTTCTTTTAAGAAAAATTTTAAAAAAATGTTTATTTCTTTTTGGGAAAGAGAGGAGGGGTTGTAGGGCAGAGAGAAAGGGGGAAAGAGGATCCAAAGTGGGTTCTGTGCTGACAGCAGAGAGGGCTGTTTATCTTCTCAATGAGTTGTAAGAGTTTTTATATTCTGAACTGTAGTCCTCTGACAAAATACTCCTCTTGCAGTGTTTTTCCTATTCCTTTGTTTGCCTTTTCATTCTATTAAACTTTAAAAACAAAGTCCGTAGGTCATAAGTAACATAAATCCCTATCAATGATAATCAGAGCAATAGTGTAGTTTCTTATTTTGGTAGAGTATAGTAAGTAAGATACTTGTAAAATAGGCATTTCTACTTATAAAGACTAAATGTCATTTTAATCAAATGTTTCTATCATCTGAAAATCAAGTGTCCAGAGAAACCTCGAGTTGCTGAGATAAGAAAAAAATGTGTAATGTCTGCATCTGTGGAACGATAGGAAGGCAGATGGTGATTGAGTAGTCACTCAATACATGAAAAGAATATCCTAATATCAGAACTGTCCAAACACTAAGGCTTTTAAAATAATAAAATTGACTCATCACATGTAAATATTAAAAAAAAAAACACTTCTAAAAAATTGAAAACCTTTTCCAAAACAAAATTTTTTGAGAACAGTACCGTATATATTTTGCCTGGCTTCCTAAAGGACAGCAGTACTCTCCTAAGATTTTAAATTTATATCTGTTGCAATATATCATTCCAATTGAAACACACAATAAAAATCCAGCCTGACTCAGATATGTAGTTGGAAAGAAAAAGTGCTTTAATACATTTTTCAGATAATTGTGGATAATCTTATTTGATACTACACTGGCATTTTAGGTGCAATATGGTGCCTGTTGTAATAATTAACTCTGAGGAAAAAATGGAGGCAAATGGAAAGAGAAGAATGGCAGAGGAGAAGTAAAGAAGAAAGAGGAGAAGTAAATTCAAGGAAGACCTTGCATTTATCTGTAGTATTCTGTATATTTTACTTTAAAAGTCTGGAGAATATCTGGAAAAAAATGCTAACGGTTAATACTTTGATGTCTCAAATATTGTCTATTTTAAATTTTCTCAAAATAATGTTTTGAAGTATGGCATTGGTATATGGCATTGGTAAACTAATAGTTACCATTTTGGAGATAAATTCCCTGAAGTTTAAAACAATCTAAATGTGTAAACAATTTTGACAATTTACTGAAAGAGCCAAGTCTGTTTTTTTTTTTTTCTATAGTAATATGGACGTTGGTTAAAATGAATTAAAATAAATTAAACTGAATTCTAATGTAACAAAAACCCAGGTAAGTATGATAACATTAACAAAATAAGTTTAAGTTCTAAATACAAAGACACAGATAGAGATAAATGTCAAATACTTAAAAATTACAAATGTGAAAAAAAAAACTAAAGATAAGGCTTTGCTTGGGATGATACTATACTCAAGGGCAACTGATAAAATTAAGTTTTAACACCACCTAGGAAACTAGCCTGCAGGAAGAACATGACTGGCTGCAATGAAGTGACTGATTGGATGTGTGACTTGGATGACCCATCGAGTGCTTCTAATAGCCTGTGTAGTAACTGGAAAAAATCATTATGATTATGAGTCCTTATTTTTACTGGCATAAGTGGACCATTGCCACATCTAAATAATAAATTAATCATACAATGCTGTATCAATACCTAATGTACCCTGGAACTACACTTTCTTTTACTCTTTCCCATTTAACAAAACAGAAGAAAATGTTTGTAGGCTAGTTTGTTCAAGTTCATATATATACTTAAATAGACCAGAGCAAGATCGACAAGTACAAGTGAACACTCTTTCCACAAGCTCCCCCTTGCTGCCATTTATTCTTTATCCCCATGAGCAGCACAGTTGGATCTGTGATTCTTCCATGGAACTTCTGTACAGTGCTGCCAAGAGAACACTCACCCAATCCATAGGCAAGACATCTTTTGAAATGGTTAGTTTTGGTATCTCTCTTCTTGGTGTTAATTGACTAGCAGACAGATTTGGGGCATTTACTTATTTTGGTGGAGTATTTAAGTGACCACTTCAATCAACACTGTCAATGAGATCTTACTTGTGTTAATGTTTTATGCTTTGCAAGTACTTTTACCCACATTTTTCATTTGCTTTTTATCACATCCTTGCAGAATGAGGGGAGGAATTTATTTAAAATAGAGTAAGAGTAAGAGGTTTAGAGACTTGGTAGGCTCTCAAGGAAAAAGAAGTAGAGCTTGAAACCAGTTATTTTGACTCCTCTCTGAATACTCTTTGCATATTCTTTGTTTCCCATAACATGTAATGCTAGGGGCACTTGAAATAGTTCTTGAAAATAATCTCAGTGAATGTTGTTCTAAACCATCATTTGCAAACAAACACATTACTCAATAATTTCTTTTAACAGTCACATATGTATTAAATCATAATTTATAAATCTTTATATGAAACTTTTCCTGGTAAGCCTACTGTGTGATTTTTTTTTCTTGATTAGACCAAGACTGCTAGAGCTCTCACTTCATAGAGCTCAACACCCATAGAGCTCAACGTTTAAGTGAAACTTGCCAAATAAGAGTAATCCCTGGCATTTGTTTAAATTGAAGAATACAGTTTTTTTTCCCCCTTATAAATTCATAGCATTTTTGGTCTCCTTTGCTCCAGGGCTACTATCTACATGCAAAGGCATACTAATGGATTCTCATATCTTTAGAGCAAATATCTTGTCTGATCTTGGCATCTATCTAAAGTTAGGCATCAATTTAATTGTATCCTTAAAAGAAAATATAAATTCCTCCTTTTCCGTCTTTCTATCTCCACAGCAAATACCCATCAAGTATTTGTGGGAAGAATACATAGTGGACCATGGGACTGTGTTGTATACTTGAATTCATCTTCTAATGGCTATGAAAAATGATCAAAATTGCAGGAAAAAAGTTGTAGATTCTTATAAATTACTTCATTTTCCTAATAATTGAACATATTAATGAAGTCAAAAGAAAGTAAAAATGCCCCTGTATATTTTTCGAAAGTACATTTCTTTTTTATTAGAAAAAGAAAGGCTTTTTTTTTCCCAGTCCCAAAACTACATACACAAACTTAGAGTGCCTAGAAGAAAATTGCAGCTGAATTCCAATGTGTTTGAAAAATGTATGTGTTCAGTTACTTCTTGTGATTTTATGCGCTTATTGACTAATTTTTTTAAAATTTTTAAATTTTAGTTAAACCATATAGTATAATACTGGTTTCAGGAGTAGAATTTAGTGATTCATCACTTACGTACAATACCCAGTGTTCAACACAAGTGCCCTTCTTAATGCCCCTCATACATCTAGCCCAACCTCCCCCCCACATTTCTGTACTTAAGAGTCTTTATGGTTTGCTTCCCTGTCTTTTTTGTTTCCCTTCCCCTATGTTCATCTGTTTTGTTTATTGAATTCTATGTGAGTGAAATCATTTGGTATTTGTCTCTGACTTATTTAGCCTAGCATAATATTCTCCTGCTCCATTCACATTGTTGCAAATAGGAAGATTTTGTTATTTTTGATGGATGAGTAATATTCTGCTGTGTATGTATGTATGTGTGGGTACATATATATATGGTACATCTTGTGTATCCATTCATCAGTTGATAGATATTTGAGCTCTTTCATAGTTGGGCTATTGTTGATAATGCTGCTATAAACATTGCAATGCATGTTCTCCTTTCAGTCAGTATTTTTGTATTCTTTGGGTAAATACATAGTAGTGTAATTGCTAGGTTGTAGGGTAGTTCTATTTTTACCTTTCTGAGGACCCTCCATAATGTTTTCCACAGTGGCTGCACCAGTTTTTATTCCCACCAACTGTATAAGAGGATTCCCTTTCTCTACATCCTCACCAACATTTACTGTTTCCTGCGTTATTTGTAGTCAGTTTGATAGGTGTGTGGTGGAGTTATGAGTGTGATGTTAGCATCTTTTCACTTGTCTGTTGGCCATTGGGATGTCTTCCTTGGAAAAGTGTCTTTTCATGTCTTCTGCCCATTTCTTAACTATTTGTTTTTTGGGTGTTGAGTTTGGTAAGTTCTTTATGGATTTTGGATACTAACACTTTATTGGAAATGTCATTTGCAAATATCTTCTCCCATTCCATGCATACCTTTTAGTTTTGTTATTGTTTCCTTCACTGTGAAGAAGCTTTTTATCTTGGTGAAATCCCAATAATTCATTTCTGCTTTTGTTTCCTTTACCTCCTAAGGTATACTGCGTATCTAGCAAAAAGGTGCCATGGCCAAGCTCAAAGAGGTTGATGCCTGTGTTGTTCTCTAGGATTTTGATGGTTTCCAATCTCATATTTAAGTCTTTCATCAATTTTGAATTTACTTTTGTGTATGCTGTAAGGAAGTGGTGCAGATTCATTCTGCATGTGGCTGTCCAGTTTTCCCAACACCATTTGTTTAAGAGACTGTCCTTTTTCCTTTGGATATTCTTTCCTGCTTTGTTAAAGATAAGTTGATCATATAGTTGTGAGTCCATTTCTGGGTTTTCTATTCTGTTTCATTGATCTGAGTATCTTTTTTTTTTTTTTTTTGGCAAGTACCATATAGTCTTGATGACTACAGCTTTGTAACATAGCTTGAAGTCTGGAATTGTGATGCCCCCAGCTCTGCTTTTGTTTTCTCAAGATTGCCTTGACTGTCCAGGGTCTTTTGTGGTTCCATACAAATTTTATGATTCTTTGTTTTATCTCTGTGAAAAATGCTGGTGGTATTTTGGTAAGGATTGTGTTAAATGTATAGATTGCTTAGGTAGTATAGATATTTTAACATTGTTTCTTCCAATACATGAGCATGGAATATTTTTCCATTTCTTTGTGTCATCTTTGATTTCTTTCATTAAGTTTTTTATAGTTTTCAGAGTACAGATCTTATATTTCTTTGATTAGGTTTATTCCTAGGTATATCTTGGTTTTTGATGGAATTGTAAATGGGATCGATTCCTGGATTTCTCTTTCTGCTACTCCACTATTGGTAGATAGAAATGCAACAGATTTCTGTATGTTGATTTTATATCTTGCAAGTTTGCTGAATTCGTATATCACTTCCACCAATTTCTTGGTGGAGCTTATTGACTACTTTAAATCAAACCACTTCAAATATTGAGCAAATATACATCTGCCGCACTTATCTGGAATATGTTACTATTTCTGCCCCAAGAATAAAAAGGCTACTGGATTCACTGATATTTTGAAATTTTTTGAGAGTAAGAGGGCATCAAAACAATTTTAAATTAGTGAATATTTGGGGCAGCTGCTTGGCTTAGTCAGTTAGGTGTCTGACTTTGACTCAGGTCATGATTTCACAGTTCATGGGTTTGAGTCCCACATCAGGCTGTCTGCTGTCAGTACAGAGCCCACTTCAGATCCTCTGTCTCCTTCTCTCTCTGCCCCTCCTCTGCTTGTGCTCTCTCTCTCAAAAATGAACAAACATCAAAAAATGAATAAATGATTGTATGTTTTCTTACTTACAACGTTGACTTCATAATTGTCACAGACAATGTCTCTCTTTTTTTTTTTTTTTTTAATTTTTTTTTTTCAACGTTTATTTATTTTTGGGACAGAGAGAGACAGAGCATGAACGGGGGAGGGGCAGAGAGAGAGGGAGACACAGAATCAGAAACAGGCTCCAGGCTCTGAGCCATCAGCCCAGAGCCCGACGCGGGGCTCGAACTCACGGACCGCGAGATCGTGACCTGGCTGAAGTCGGATGCTTAACCGACTGCGCCACCCAGGCGCCCCACAGACAATGTCTCTTTTTTTTTTTTTTTTTTTTTTTTTTATTTTATTTTATTTTTTATTTATTTATTTATTTTTGGGACAGAGAGAGACAGAGCATGAACGGGGGAGGGGCAGATAGAGAGAGGGAGACACAGAATCAGAAACAGGCTCCAGGCTCCGAGCCATCAGCCCAGAGCCCGACGCGGGGCTCGAACTCACGAACCGCGAGATCGTGACCTGGCTGAAGTCGGAGGCTTAACCGACTGCGCCACCCAGGCGCCCCGACAATGTCTCTTTAAAATACTTGTATTAACTAAAAATTTTAAGTGATAAAAACTCAACAATTTCCTAATGCTGCCTTTTCGTCTTTGTAATTTTTCAGGATGACAATATTGTCACCATTTTAATCAAACCTGCATGCTTAAGATTCCTGTCTGACCCCCCTAAGAAATAGCCATATCTAAATCTGTCTCTCAGCTACTACTCCCATGCTATGTATCCTCAAGATGGGAATCATTAATAGAAATTACTAGTTTGGTGCTTGGAATAAGTCCAATCATATTAAACTGTATACAGGAAATTAAAAATATTTCAGGATTCTATTAAATAGTTTAATATGTATGGTAAATAACTTTTATTCTCTGTATATTCATGAAAGGAATAGGATATTTTTAGAAGGCCTATAATTTACATAGTTTATCAAAGTTATATATGTCTGTAATATGTAAACTAATTTTCTTTCTTAGAAAGTTCCATATGAAAAACCATAGTGGGAAACCAGATACATCAATGCATAAACATCACTAAAACTTAGACAAAATTTTAATGACCTAATTAGCTAAATTTTATCAAAAGTAACTTAAAGCTTAGAATAATTCACCTAAATAAGCACCCTAGTTCTTTCAGGCCATTACAGGATTGGTTTCTGCTCAATACGTTATTATAAGGATTAGTATATTTCTATTATGAATAAATCATTGCTGTCTGTGCCTCTTCTACTAGGGTAGGATCTTCTTCCTCTCTGTTTTGCTTCTTGCTTTTTATTTGACCATGGATTGTGGAAGTCATGGAAGACTTTCCATTAACATCTTAGGTGCTAAGTTTTTCATTCTGGACTTCAGAAGATCTTTATAACATTTTGGCAGATAATTAATAATTTCACTTCTCATTTTATAAATTATTTATGTTCTGATGGTACACAGTACAGTTTAGTGGGAGGCCTAATTTTCCCATGAAGACATTTGCTATGTTGAATTAGAAGTTTTTGTTGTTGTTTGTCTTTTTTTCTAAATGGGAACACAAGCTTAGGGTGTATTCAAGGGTTTATTTTTCTGTATCACTGAAAACAGCAGATGTTATTCTTGAAACAAGAAGGTTCTTCAAATGGAAAAAGGAAAACTTAGTAATAAAAGTGTATAGTGTCATAAACCCATTTGTGCTTTAAAGTACAATGTAAGTGAGCTGTGGAAAATTTTAATTGTTTTTGGAAGTAGAGAATTTATGGTTGTGATTTATCTGTTGATCTTTGTAAAGATGGTATAGAATATTATATTGTATATGTACATCTCACACTAAAACCTGATTGAATATCGGCTAGCCACATGAATTATTTGTGCATTGGTTCTCTACCTACATAAACCATGATCTATATTTGCTGATATCAACATGGATTGCATCTAGCTCTTAGAAAGTTTGATGAAACAAGTGGATATGTCCTTGCATATGTATCTGTCAACAGTTGTGGTTGAGAAATCTAGTAAAAACTCACTTGAGTCCCAAGTGGTAGTTGTTATTCTTGTAGCCTGATATCATGCTGCTTTCTATGTCACTCTTCGTCATGCAAATGATACAGTGGTGGATTATTGTTTTGCATTTGTCATTTACTCTACCTAGAAAGTTCTTTTTCTAGACCTGTTTTGGCTTCCTGTGTCATTTTATTCAGATCTTTGCCCAAATGTCACCTTCTCAGTAAAGTAGTCCCTAACTACCTTTTTAAACCTGAAACTACCTCTTCTCTGATATTTTCTATTCTGATTCCCTGATATATATTTCTCTATAACATTTGTCTTGATCCAGTTTAGCAACATAATTTGTGTGTACGTGTGTGAGTGTTAAGGTCACTAGATAAAAAGCAGGATTTCAGTTAAATCTGAATTTCAAATAAAAGTATTTCTAAATACTGCCTGGGATATATTTATATAAAAACATTATTTGTTATTTACTAGAAATTCACATTTAATGATGCATCTTAATATGCAATATATGAGACGTACATATAATTAAAATACAGTATATGGTACCATCATTTAACCATGAAACATTTGGGACATTCTTGCATGAAAATTTATTTGTTGTTTATCTGAAATTAAAATTTCACTGGGTTTTTTGTATTTTCAGTCTGTGTGTGTGTGTGTGTGTGTGTGTGTGTGTGTGTGTGTGTGTGTGTGCATATGTCCCCAGCTAGAATGTAATCTCTGTTAGGGAATTTTTGCGGTTGAACTAATTGCCATAGAGATGAACAAATAAATCGTGAACAGTACATATCTAAGAGTGAATTAGGTTGCTTGACTCTTGGTAGTCTAAGTTTTATTATTTGTTGAATTAGGACAACAATATCTACCTACAAGGATTTGGTGAAGTTTAAAAGAAATAGTATATGTGAAAGCTTTGCACATTATCTAGCAAGGTAGTATTTTTTTAATACAGGTTTGCTTTTATTTCCACATTCTACTTGTTAAGAGAATGTTAATGGTCTTAGGATTATTCATTCTTTTGCATTCATTGTCATTATAGTTATTATCGTTACTATCCTTAATCATAATAAGGGCCTCCAAATATTCAAGGTGAAGAACTTTCAAAATTTTGAAGTTTTTGGTATGAGAAATGTCATTAACTGTTTCCCCTAGAATGATTCCAAGAGAGTTTTCCTTTGCTTCTGAAAGACATATTATTCAATGTCTATTAAGTCCAATTGGATTTCAACAATATTTTTCTATTTTTGATGATACAAAAATAACAGATTTTTTTCTCTTTCCTCATTTGGGAAGGCACAAAAGAAGGCAAACCAAAGAAATCAATAAAGGTTTACACCAAGCCTATAAAATGATACTTTCAATGTTACATCTCATTTTTAAATAGAAGTCTGTTATAGATAGGAGGAGGGTATAGGTAGTGGGAAATGCTTGGTTAGCATTTGTAAAACTGTTTAAATAACACCATTTCAAAACTTGGAATTTCCTTGTTTTCAGAAATAAGTGGTGAATCCATCGAATGCACTTTAATGCATTTAGTGCTGCTTGTGTTCTACAAGGAAACTCACCTAAAAAGTAGAGTGCCATGATGGGCAGGGTTGGGTCCTCTGGAAAACAATGCTATCTCCTCTTCCACTAACAATATAGAGCAACTGGCTTTGTTACATCTAATACAGGGCATAACACATTGGTGCTTTTTCTCAGAACAGCATCATGATTTCTTTAAATCAGGTTTACATAGGTTTAACCAATAGATGCTTGCTTTCAAAGATGGTTGGAAAGTGATTATTTTCTATAACTCATAGTGTAATTCAAACTTCTCTTAGGAAACAACATTTACATACACTTTAGCGAATATTCCTATGAAGTGAGAAATATTTTGGAATTCATACAATCACACTCCAACTTAGCTTTTCTGTAAATTTGAACATTCACAAGGTTATTTTATTTTATATAGTTGGAGAACATCTAGTAAGCACAAGATAGCCTTAAAGCCAGATATTAGTTAGAATTTTCTTGTGATTACATCACTATAAAATTAAACAGATATTTAATGTCTCATATGGTGATAGTCACTGTTAAGTGTTCTTTTGAGCATAAGACACCAAGTAAATAAGGGACATGCTACTACTAAAATTTTTATTTTCATTTTTACAAGTACACTTACCTATCAGAATCCCCACAGTTCTAAAATGGACATCAGAATATGCATAATCTTGAATTTTCACATAAAGAACTTTAATAATAGATATGCACAGAGAAGTCTATTTCTGAATTTTTCATTTACTGTTCTCTGTTGTGGAAGCAAAACACAGAAATTATGAGTGCAGACTTTATTATTATATTTTTTAAGCAAGCTGTATGCCCAGTTTGGTGTCTGAATTTACAACCTTGAGATCAAAAGTTGCATGCCCCACCATTTCAGCCAGCCAGGTACCACATGAGCATAGATTGTAGCTCCTACTTAGCTGCTTACTACTCATGTAATCCTGTAAAATTTCTTATTTTCAAAGCCAGAGTGTGCTAATTTGATTAATGCGGGACTATAATACCATGAGACCCGAAGACCTTTAATGATTATATGGTGACATAGGTCATGAAGGGTGCTTACCACCAAACCTGGTATATGTTTAACACATAAATTGTGATTTTTTAATGATTTTTTTTGATATTTATGTTTGAGAGAGACAGAGACAGAGACAGAGAGAGCAGGGGAGGGGCAGAGAGAAGGAGACACAGAATCTGAAGCAAGCTCCAGGCTCTGAGCTGTCACCACACAGACCAACACGGGGCTCAAACTCAGGAACCGTGAGATCATGACCTGAGCTGGGAGTCAGTCGCCTAACTGACTGAGCCACCCAGGCGCCCCCATAAATTGAACTTCTTACTATCATTTTATATCATCTCATCAAGATATGATTACAACCACTTGGAATTTGAAGAACTCATGACTCTCTTGGCTGTTATTAGTATTAATAATATCATCATTTTAGTTATTAAAAATATTAAAGTTTAATGTTATAGACAATCATTACATAAATATGCTTATATATTCATTCCGCACATATGTACATTTTACATGCCATGCTTGCTTTTTTGAGAAAAGAATTGTCATAAATTTTAACTACATTTTCATATTTTATTTTTTAATATTTATTAATTTTGAGAGATAGAGCACACAAGCTCATGAATGGGAGAGGAGCCAAAGGAGAGGGAGAAAGTGAATCTCAAACAGGCTCCACCTTGTCAGTGTGAACTGCGAGATCAATACCTGAGCATAAATCAAGACTGGGACACTTAACTGAATGAGCCACCCAGGCACCCCACACTTTCATATTTTAAAGTAAGGAGGATAAATAGGTTACTTAAAAATTACTATTATCCATACACTGTACAGGATGCTAATTTCTAACTTTTATTTGGTAGAAGTCTTTGTATTTTGATTAACTCTACTATGATTATAAGAGCTTGTGATTTAGGTAACATGTAAATGAATTTAAGTGATATTTGCATACTAAGACTCATTTAATCATAATATTCGTAATCAAGTGAAATCGTTTTAGGTAAGTGTAGCTTTAATGAATGTAGTGAATTACCTTTAATTTGCAAATGAGTGCTTTTAAATAATGCTTTTAAAATTTGACTTAATATAGAAAAAACATTGATCATTCTCTTACAATTTTAAAGAAAATACTGGAAGCTGACAAGTTTAATTCAAACATTTTTCTTTGTTTCTGAATGGGAAGTTTTAAAATACCTTATTAACCTATTGTATAATAAATAACTGTATAATAAATCATAATAGTAGAGTCCATTAGTCAAATCACTGACTAAGCCTTTTAAAATGATAAAATTCTACCTTCCAGTTAGTCACCATCTCATCTATAAAAGCGTATTCAGCTGAAAAATAAATCATGAGTTACTGTACAACTTAAATTTCCTGGAAAATGGATCAAGTATGCATAAATATAATTTGTATTGGTTTCTTGTACTCGGTTTATCAAAAAAATTAAGAGATACCCAATAGTTCCTAGTTCTATTAGAAATAAAGCAGAAATTTAATAAATGACTCAATTTAACATATTGGTAGCCATCTGTTTATATGTGAAGTTAAATAATGCAGTTTAAAAATGTAAACATTTCTGGGTGCCTGGGTGGCTCAGTTGATTAAGTGTCTGACTTCGACTCAGGTTGTGATCTCACAGCTCCTGAGTTCGAGCCCGTCTAGCTCTGTGCTGACAGTTCAGAGACTCGAGCCTGCTTCGGATTCTGTGTCTTCCTCTCTCTCTGCTCTTCCCTTACACTCACACTCTCTCTCTCTCTCTCTCTCTCTCTCTCTCTCTCTCTCTCTCTCTCAAAAATAAACATTAAAGAATGTAGACATCTGAATCAGAAAGTCTGTGTTCCAATCCTGCCATCACAGTTGCTTTATGACATTTGGAAAATTAGTTAACTTCTCTAACACTCATTTTTCTCACCTTTAAAATAGCAATAATGAGGTGCCTGGGTGGGTCAACTGGTTAAGCGTCTGACACTTGATCTCAGCCCACGTCTCCATCTCATAGTCATTATGTTCAAACCTCACACTGGGCTCTGCACTTGGCATGAAGCCTATTTAAAAATAAGGTAAAATAGCAATAATAGTATCTAGCTCATCTATTTGTTGAGTTATATCATATTTGTCAATCTACCAGAAAATGAAATCACTTAATAAAAATCAGCTATTACCATTATCACTACTATTTGCTAGAAGGAAAAACATATTTTTATCAATATACTTCTCGATAATTTTGCCACCCTTAATTGGACTGGTTTAAGAAGAAAATTATAGGGTATGAAAGGCCACCTATAGCAACCAGTAGTGGATAAATAATCTTTGATCTATCCACTGACATGGACATGAATCCTCTGGTTTCCAAATGTGAGACTGACAAAAAATGTGTAGGGTGTATCCTCAGTTAGATTATGGGTGTTTGGAATACTTAACTATAATGCATCCCATAAAACCGTTAGGGTCCTGAGGCAGTTGGGTGGCTCAGTCTGTTAAGTGTCCGATTTGGGCTCAGGTCATGATCTTACGATTCATGAGTTCGAGGCCCACATCAGGCTCTGTGCTGACAGCTCAGAGCCTGAAGCCTGCTTTGGATTCTGTCTCCCTCTCTCTCTTCCCTTCTTCCACTCACACTCTGTCTCTCTCTCTCTCTCTCTCTCTCAAAAATAAACAAACATTAAAGAAAAAACTGTTACAGTCCTCACTCTCTATCCCTTTCTCCCTATAAAACCCAGTTTCCATGTATCTTGTCCATTGTACCCATATTTAGATGTTTCTGTATTCCTTTGGGAAACGCACTCTGCGATTAAACATACCTGTAGGGGAACAACCCAGTTGTTCCTTGAAGACAGGTTAAAAGTGGTTTATGGTCTGACACAAGCCCCATAAATTTGTGTAGTGTCAAAATTAAATTGGGCTGAAGTACAAACCCAATTGTGAATGACTTACTGTCAGGCAAGAAAATTTTGACTGAATGTGCTATCTTTATACTATTTAAAAATGTGTTCCAAGATAAGATATTTTAAAAGTGAATGTTTTTGGGATGCCTGGATGGGTCAGTCAGTTAAGAGTCCAACTTCAGTTCAGGTCATGATCTCATAGCTTGTGAGTTCAAGCCCCACATCGGGCTCTGTGCTGACATCTTAAAGCCTAGAGCCTGCTTTGGATTCTGTGTCTTCTCTCTCTGACCTTCCCCCTCTGAGGCTCTGTCTCTCTGTTTCTCTCTCTCTAAAAAATAAACACTAAAAAATTTATAAAAGTGAATGTTATTAAATATAGAAATAAAAAACATTAACTTATTTTAAGGCTGTCCCATCAAACTGGATATCCTCCTCTCCCCACAACCACATTAGTTCTTTTTTATAAATGAAGATCAAAGACTGGGAAAACATTGAGGTATTGGAGAAACTAAATTCAAAGAGGTAGATTACAGGTAAAGGATTCCTGTTTTTGAAGCACTAGGCATGCACACGCACACATACACATACACATACAAACATGTCCCCAAAACATGGGAATGATAAATATGTGGTAGACAGTTAACTAATAGCCTGTACCTATTTACAAGTTCCATTTTTAATCTACAACTAATCTCTGTCTTCATAGTGATAATTATGAAGTCAGTAAAAATTCTACAAAATTACCCACAAATCTGAAGCTCAAATCTTTTTTTCTTTCATTCTTTTTTAAATTTTATTTTGAAGTTATCTCTACACCCAACATGGGGCTCAAACTTAAAACTCCAAGATCAAGAGTCTCATGCTCTACCAACTGAACCAGCCAGGTACCCTTAAAGGTCAAATTTTAACGTGTCACAAAATTCTCAAACCATCTCAAATTTTTCTCAAATTTTCAGTGAAGATATTTCTATATTTTATTTGAAATATTCATAAATAGTAGAAGTACAGTCTACAGTGTACGTATAGTCTCTGAATAAATTTGGACAATGGGAAAAAATGACAGAAATATTTTCTTTGAGTAATCATAGTGATCCCTTCCATCAAAGTCAGGTTCACAGAGACTCGTTAATGACCATGTAAAGGAGTTGCCACGTAGGAAACAAATAGGTACATCACTCAAACACACAAGCACATATACTGGAACTTGCTTGAAGCTTCCAGCTTGGTAGATCATTCTGAAATAGAAAATAACTTTGAATTTGACTAAGTCTGAAGAAAGATTAGATTTTAGGTTTATTAATTTAAAGGATATTTTTGTCAACTTAATTTTCTTTTGCATTATATAAATTTCATAAAGATTTTTATTTTGTTCAAATGTGATTTTTGAAATAGAAATATCAGATGGGTTTATTTTCAAAATATTACAAAACAGAAAATGCTGTTATTACTTAAATATTAATAAGGAAAGTATATCCAGTTACATGAATATAATTAGTTAAGCCCATAGCTTTAAGTACAAGGAAGAGTTTCCCTTAGTTAATATGGATCATATGCATCTGTAGTTATGTCTCATAAGCATGACATTTTCTAACATAGAATTAATTCTATTAACATTTTATCTTAGTTTTAAAATGTTGGCTTGGTTGATAAGTATAGTGCACAAGGCTTATTTTTTTCTTAATTTAACATATATTGATGAAGCACCCAGATAAATACCTAAGATGATGACAAATACTTCTTTCATATATAAAGGCAGTTTTATATGTACTATGATGTCAGAAGTATTACTGTAATGAATCTCCAATTTTCAGAGCTTGAAGAAAACGTACCGTTTTTACTGGTTGTACATAAGGATGGAATGCCCTATCTAAATGTGCTTTCGGGCGCCTGGGTGGCGCAGTCGGTTAAGCGTCCGGCTTCAGCCAGGTCACGATCTCGCGGACCGTGAGTTCGAGCCCCGCGTCAGGCTCTGGGCTGATGTCTGGGAGCCTGGAACCTGTTTCCGATTCTGTGTCTCCCTCTCTCTCTGCCCCTCCCCCGTTCATGCTCTGTCTCTCTCTGTCCCAAAAATAAATAAAACACGTTGAAAAAAAAATGTTTTTAAAAATAAATGTGCTTTCCACCATCCCAACCACATATCGACCCAGGCAAAACAAACAAACAAACAAACAATGATCCTGAATGAGCCATAATGACTGGAGAGATAGGGAGGAAAAGGGGATAAACCAAAAAGTATATTTCTATGCATAATAGTGCCAATTTTTATTTTTGTTGTTTTAGAACTGAATGTGTAGTTACTAAACAATAGCTGGGTCTCTAAAAAGTCAATTTATATCAATTCAGCATTTTATTAAATACTGCAATTTGTCTTCCTCTGCACTAGACACTTAGAAATTAAAGTTGAAAAAATGAGGTACTTTTCCCCTTGAAGGAGTTCAGTGTAAAAATGAGTACAACATGAGTAAAATGGTTCTGGCAAGACAGTGAGTGATAGGCTAACAGCACAAACACACTACCATGAGAACACAAATATGAATGTGACTAACTACCCTTGTTGAACAGCAGCAACCCTGCTGGATGAAAGAAATATGAACTGGACCATATATTGTAGTTAAGCATGTAAAGAAACTGTAGAAATGAAAAGGTTCAAAAATGGCACAATGGTCATGAATATTAAATTTTGACTCCTTAACTATAATTTTTCTCAATAAAATTCAAGTGGGGTCATATGCAATGTCATATCCTAGATTAGATTCTGCAACAGAAAAAGAACAAAAGTAGAAAATCTGGTGAACTCCAAATAGCAATTAGAATTTAGGTAGCGGTAATATATTACCATATTTGTCTTAGCTATTTATATTTATGATAGTCAAAGTCATTTTTCTTGGAGTGCTAACTTATTCCTGGCTCTCACACTATAACAACAGTTTGCAAGAATATTCCTACTGCCTTTAATGCACTCGGCATCCGAAAGGCAAATGCCTGCGAAACCCATTTTCTAATTTGAATGGATTCTATGGGGCTTGTAGTAGATTCCTCTAAAATGTAGAGCTTATAAATTAAAGAAACTTGATAAAGTTTTCAGCATATTTAACAAAATCCTAAAAGGGAAATAGCATTACCAATAAAAAGTTGTGAATCTAAAAGAAACTTTTCTAAGTTATCAGTAATAAAAACAAATTCCATAGACCATGCCAGAGGAAAGATTGAAATGTTTATTTCTCAACTTTCAATTATTTCTATAAATACAAATGTATATAAATTAATTTATATAAATATTCACATTGTATCTTATTGAAGTTGTGTTTTTATATTATATATCTTAAAATGACTCCATCAAACTTTGTAAGCTGGAGGTCACAAAAGTACTGGATTCGTCTCTGTAAGAAGAGTCCTTCAAGGGGCGCCTGGGTGGCGCAGTCGGTTGAGCGTCCGACTTCAGCCAGGTCACGATCTCGCGTTCCGTGAGTTCGAGCCCCGCGTCGGGCTCTGGGCTGATGGCTCAGAGCCTGGAGCCTGTTTCCGATTCTGTGTCTCCCTCTCTCTCTGCCCCTCCCCCGTTCATGCTCTGTCTCTCTCTGTCCCAAAAATAAATAAACGTTGAAAAAAAAAAATTAAAAAAAAAATATTCTAAAAGAAGAGTCCTTCAAAATGATGGGAAATTAAAGCAATAAGTAAAAACAAAACAAGAAATACTTATCTAAACTGATTTGTTTGGCTTAGACCATAGAGAAAACAACAAAAAGATGAAAGAAGCAATTAGCAACCAACATTATTAGAAGAGCCCATACCCTGAATGATCTGGCATTCTTTAGCAAAACAAAATGCCTATTTGCACAAAATGGGCATTTGGACGTATACTCTGCATACAGAGAGCAAAGATTGTCTAGGTCTGATGAACAACAATGTCTGTGTTATGGGAATAAATGGCAAAGAAGGAAAGGAATTGCATGAGTCCTTTATTGCTTTTGACTCTTATGTAAGAAGGAGGATTTTCAGAGATGAAACTAGGTGAATACTGGTCCCTTAACCCTGATGCATCACATCTAATGAGGGATGAGGCTAACTGTAGATGAGATGTTATAGCTGCTTACACAATGATCCACCAAAATAAAAAATAAATAAAGAAAGAAAGAAAACAAGGATTTTATGCTCAAACTGACCTGAGTTTCCTGAGTTGAGTCTTGAAACCTGTAATAACTATGTTGTGTAAGACTCATAGATCACTTCCTGACCGTACTCTGAAAATAGTGTTTAACCAATGGCTCTTTAAGAGAGATGCTAAATGCTGGTTCCCTGAAAATTGACAGAATCATTATGGAATAGATTTTCATATGGCCAATAAACATGACTCATGAAGAGTAGATGGTCATGATGGTCAACATGCAAATTCTGTGGCCAGACTGCTTAGACTTATGTGTAAGCACTACCAATGAATAATGCCAGGACATCAGGTAAGTTACTCAGTCTCTCTGTGAGTAGATTTCTTCATCTATACAATGGGAATAATGATAAAACCTATCCCAAGTTTTGTGATGAGATTAATGGAGTCAACATTCTCAAAGTAATTAGAACAACACCTGGAACATAATGTAAAGGTGTTTTTAATTCAAAATATCATTAAATAATGTATTAATCTGTAGGCAGAGAGAAGAAACTTGGGGGATAGGATTATTATTATGAAAAGCTTCAGTTGCCTTTTTACAGGAAAGGACCTGGTCTGAGTGCAGTAAAAAACAAAAATGCCAGTCCTTACTGCTTAAGAGTTAGCATTATATATGGAAAAACTCTTCCATCTATTTCCCCATACTAGTCTCCTATTTTGCACTCTCATAGAGAGTTATTTTAATGCATTGTATGAATACTTTTTTTGTTCAAAATTGGCATAACTATTTTCTGCAAAAGTAGTATCTGCAAAAGTAGTATTGTATCATATACCTCATTATGTGTCTTACTTTTTTTTCAATATTCACCATTCTATGGATATACACCAATGTCGCTTTCTCTACATCTAAACCATTTCCTTCAACCATTGAATGATATTTCATGGTATGCTTTCAGTCCATTTGACTCATTTGTCTTCCAAATAATAGAAAGTTTGATTGACAGATATTTGAAAAAATGTGTCATTTGTAGTGGGGACTTAAAACTGCAAGAACTTCTATGCACTGCTAAAGAACATATTGGTATAGGCCTAGTGGAAAAGCAATCTTTTAGCAATTATTCAGATAAAGCAACTGCTCATTATTTTAACTTTATCAATTGTACTCTTTTGATCAATATTCTCAGTTATATTGAGAGTTAAGGTTTTAAACACCACGTAGAGTTAAGGCATTAGTGCCACTCTCTGCTACTGCTTCTTGTTCACGTTGGGGTCAGGTTGGATGTCTGCTAGGTTAGTGTTTTGAAATCTTGGTGCTTGAGTTGGCTGCTTTTTAAATTCCATTTTTGGCCTTCTAGATAGAGGGAAATTATTTGTCTGCTCACCAGTGACTGCAAGCATGCAATTAAAGCTTTTAGAAAACATCAAGGAGACTTTAGAATGACTATAAGCAGAATAATACCCAACATTTGGAGGGTACTCCAAAACCATGGTCCTATGATCCAAGCCAACATAAATGAAATAGATCAAAGAAAGACCCCCTTTGAAGGAGTCACTTTCTTAGGTCAAGTGGCTTCTTTATGTATTCCATGTAACTATCCCCACTTCCCTAGAAGTGTTTATCCAGTGAGCTTGTTCCAGAAGAACTGAGGTATTAGAAATCAGAGAAGTTTGTGGCAGGTAGGAAGACCTATAGGATCATCATCATCTTAGCAAATCTAACAGTTTACCATCCTTTGTAACGGACTGAGAAATGTTAACAGTGAACAACTGTTAACAGGGCAAGACTGTAGGTGGACAAAAGAATCACATAGACCTTTGTGGTCTATATGATTAAGGAAAAGATGGTCAGACAGAGAAGGAGGAAGGGAAAGAAACATTCTGTGATATCTTGGGAGGAGCAGTCTACCTTGATGTCAGCTACTTCTCTTCATAGTCAGTTTGATTTTGAGGTTTCCATCTGCACAGGACCAGATGTCAGATGGAACCTTCTTTGGTTGTGTAATATGCACTCAGGTTTTGATACTTTGTAATTTAGCAGTCTTGTCACTGGTCAAGAGTACTTGGTAGGGTCCTTTCCATGAACCTCACTTTTGCAAAAGCATCAGAATAAAACAATAGCTGTGTATAAATAAGCGACTTTAAGAAAATGCCAATGGTTAAAGATCTGATGAGAATTTATTTAATAATAAAATGTAATTATTTTGTCAGCATACTACAATTTAAGATAATATTCGGGAAAGAAGACTTGACAGGTTTCTATGAACTTCAAACAATTTCTGGAATACCCAGATTAGTAACATAGATCCCTATACACATAATCTGAGAAGGTTTATCATCACCTGCTTGACAATGCTTTTCATGTAACTTAACATACCAAATAAACCTAATTAGTTTCGCATCTCTTCTTTATGAGGTTTAAGACAAATTCTTTGAAATTTTTGACAGACCCTCTGGGAAATCTTAAAGTTACTTTGAGGACAACAGGACTCCATTTAGAATTTGTTTTTTGAGAAAATGTCAGAAGATTTAAACATTTGATTAAATAGGACCACAGATCACTATGAAATAATACATAATTATCTACTCAACCACAGTGACAATGGAAGATGTCAAAGACAAATACAGAAAGTTACACAGCTGTAAACAAAATTTAGCTCTTTTAATACTGAGAAGACTGGATTTTCTTAGGTAATCAAAGACCTGATAAAGGCAACATGAAGAACAATAAACTGTTTTGGTAAAAGGCAAAATCTTTGTCCAAGCAGATTACTTAAGGGGTAAAGAAAAACCAGGGTGTCTAGGTGACTCTTGATTTTGGTTCAGGTCATGATCTCACAGTTCGTTAGATGGAGCCTTGCTTTGGGCTCTGCACTGGCAGTGCAGAGCCTGCTTGGGTTTCTCTCTCTCCCGCTCTCTCTCTGCCCCTCCCCTGCTTGTGGGTGTATGTGCACATGTACCCTCACTCTGTCAAATAAATTAAAGAGATAAAAACCCCCATTTATAATTACTTACTAAGAAATGATCAATAATCTAAGAAAACTTTGTCCTTAGAAAACCAAAATCTAATTTTGTATCAATGTACTTTTGACATTAAAACTCATTTATTAAAAATTTTAAATAAACTCATTCCAATCTTGGCCCCATGGACCCACACCTAAAACTTATTTCCCACAAACATTCTACATGTTTTTCTATCTGTTGAGATTTTGTCCTGTGTTTCTCTTTCTCATTCTGGAAAATGATAATTTTACTTACTTAATTTTCATATACAGTTTTTTTTCCTTTCACCCTTATCATTTCTAAGTAGTTTTAAGTAGACATATCAAAAGCAATTCTTAACTTTTGGAATCTTTAATTCTTAGCACAAACCCAGAAGTAAGCAATTGTGGACTGCCAGATTTATAAATACATTTCATAATTTCTAAAAGTTTATTCTTCCTCAAAGTGACACCAAACATGTTTATTAGATAACCCAATATCTTTAGTTCCTTTGTAAAAGACAGCCAAAAGTGGATGAACCGATGGTCATTAATTAGTGTTACAGTATTTTATCTTATTGGAGAATGATCTAAATGATGTGATGTGAGGTGGGATCCAGGAATGTACCATCAAGAAAGAATTTGTAAGACACATTTGGTGTGAAAAGGTGATTTATTAAAGCACAATGACAGGACCCATTGACAGAAATTCACTGGGATTGTGAGGAGTGACTGATTATATACTTTTTTACTTAGCAGGGGTTAGGGATAGTTCTTAAGTCTCTAAGGAATTTGGAAGCAAGGCTTCCAGGACCTTGAGAGGCTAACTGCTGTTAAGATGATGTTATTTCATGAGACCCTTCAGATGTATATCACTGGGCCAGGATGATTGCTAACATATATCTTGCGGGAGGCAGGTAGAGATAAAGGAAGTTTCTAAAGGGATTTTTTATGTTGAAGATTTACAGGATCCTGGAGGTCAGGCTAATGTCAAGCTAATGTTGCCTTTTGCATCTAGCAAAGTATTAACTTTGAGACAGTTTAGCTCTGAGGAAGGTACCCCTGCCTGTCCTAAGGGCTGGTCAGTGGGCTACAAATTGTAAGGAAGTTTAATTTTTTCTACACTTTTGCCTTTGTTCTCCTTATCATAGCTATTAAATAAATATCTATCATTTACCTTATCTCAGTGTAACTTTAAGGTTTCAATTTACCAAAATGATTTTGGAAAATGTTTTTATGGGGACAAACCATAAAGTATAATTATTGTAGAGAAGTTCATTTACAAACTTTTGTCTTACATTTATTGAACCTACTCATTCTTAATAATTACATTTACATTACTCATGAAAATTTCTTAACATGATGCTTAGCTGTTTAATATCTTAAGTTATATTTCTTGCTGACAAATTCTGTAACAGAGATAACATGAACCTATTAGGCTTTTTGAAAATCTAGGTAGAATAAAAGTATTATTTTTAATGCTGATAACTCTTAAGACCCTCCTGTTTTAATTGAACCAATAAACTTACACTAGTTTTTATTTATTAAAGATTATCCCAGGTCATGTGAACTTGAAAGACCTTTAAGTTGTTGTTTATATTTCTGAGAGTATATTTGATTTATATAAATGTTTACTTTTTTTAAACCAATTAAATAGACCTCTTTAAAAACTTATTTTGGCAATGCTATCCTGAGGTAGAAAAATACTGTACAGCTATAACATACATACATCTACAATATAATATACATACATACATCTATAATATACTGTACATCTATAATATACTGGGGTGCAGGCACACCCCAGCAAACTCTAAGACTAGAGTGGGTGATGGTCTAGGGAAGCCAAAAAAAAAAAAAAAGACCTGGAGACAGCAATTGAGACATAGGTTTATTGAGGAACTTACATACATGTATAGGGAGTCCAGGAGTGGCTGACTGCACAAAGCATCTGCTGCTGGGGTCTATGTGCATCATGTTTTTATAGCACAGCAACTTGGTCTAGCAACTATCAGCAGCCCTTCCCCTCCTTGCACAGCCAATGTTTCCAAGGAGATGGAGAGAGATCTCCATAACAAGGGAGTTGACAGCTCCTTGTCCCTCTGACTTTGAATGCTGGGCAATACCTGCAAATTCTTGTTGGGAATATAGAGGGAGGATTGTATCTCCACATCTCCAAGATAATTAATAGGGGCATTCAGGGTATGCTTGCACAAAATAGTTATCCAGCATGTACCACAGACATATGTAGACATATACAACCATACAAACATATACAGAGATCTTAGAAGCTTTTGTTTTCAAAATTTAGCTGTGAGATGGGTATGGTAAAGCAAAATTCACTAGTTTATAAGAGAATAGTTGGATCCAAATTGTGTTCTGGAAGATGGAATAAGTTTATCTGTTCAGATGGCTTCTACATTTAGTAATATTCGTGTAGAAGACTTTAAAGATTTTTTTATTCTCTTAGTTTCCAAATAACCATTTTTTCCTCTTTAATAAGAAATACCACCCTGAAGTTTGCATTTCAAAGACATGGCCTTGATAAGAGTTCCTAGAGAGGACTGGAGAGAAGACTGGAGAGAACATTTACATCTCAAAGGCACAGGGAAATAATTCAAATTCTTCCAAGAACTTTTAGTTCCTAAATCTAGAATTTTACAATACCTACAAGTCTTTTGAGATGAAGAGTTTAGGTTAGGGGATAGATAAAAATTAGTCGTACTTTTCCTGTTCTTGTAAAGACTCAGTTTGTTGAGAGAGGGAGAGAAGGAGAGAAAGAAAGAAAAAGGCCAGTTGTTAATTCCTCCAAGAATTGGACTATAGCCTGAATGACATCAAAGAACTGACCCACACATTTAACTGCATTATCTGAAGTTTGCTTCTTAAGATCAGGGAGAGAATCTTCAAGGTTCTTAGATTCTAGATTTAGAATTGTTCATCTTTGTAATGTTTTTCTTTCCCTCTGGGTATATAGTTTCATTTAGCTTAGGGGAGAAAGCCTAAAACAAAGAGTTGCTATTAGGATCTGAATATCAGCTTCCAATTTGGCCAACTTCTGACCATAGAGCTACTTTAAAAATCCTTTCAAATATCTCATCATTTTAGCCAGTACAATTAATTACTTGAGACAGTGTTGAATGACCCCATGGATAAAAGAAGCATCCCAAAGAGGCTGCAAAAGGTACTCTTCTTCCGAGATCCAAAGCTGCCTCCAAAGATAGCCAGAAAAAGACTTAGACACTACTGTGAGAGGTGGCAGCAATCCATAGGACCCTAGGCACAAATAGAGTGCAACCCATATTTCTGTCCAGCCATATTTTTACATGCTTGCATAGACAAAAACCTGACCACCTGTGTGTCCCAGGCAGGCAGAAAACCAAGCCAAGTTCTCAGAACACAAAAAGAGACAAGCATGAAGGAAATAGTTACCCTGGGAGAGAAAGGATAAACAACAATGGGCACCCCAAAATGAAATTCACAAGAATTTAAATGTGGAAATGAAGAGCCAACATTTAATTTTATCTTCCTTTCTTGACTGGGCACTACAGAGAACCAGAAGAGCTGACTTGGGTAAGAATTCTTGCCTTTTGATGGCTTCTGCCAGTTTTTTCAGGATCCCATCTATAGCCTCCGGTGTGAATGGCATTTAAAGCAGACATCGTAGGGGCACTTGGGTGACTCAGTCGGTTAAGCATCTGACTGTTGATTTTGTCTCAGGTCTTGATCTCACAGTTTGTGAGTTTAAGCCCTGTGTTGGGCTCCGCACTGACAGAGTGGAGCCTGCTTGGGATTCTCTCTCTCTCTCTCTCTCTCTCTCTCTCTCTCTCTGCCCCTCCCCTCCTCATTCTCTTTCTCTCCCTTTCAAAATAAATAAATAACCTTTAAAAAATTCCTTTAAAAACTCATTTAAAAAAATAAAGTAGAAATTGCAGCCCTGATTATCTACCAGACTTTGGCAATGTTTTCCATTAATTTTAATTTTAGTTTGCCTTTTGGTTTTTAAGGAAATAACTGGTAGTGTTTTACTGGATAACCCCCACTTACAGCCTCATCAAACCTGAGAAGGGTGTCATACAGGGGGCCCTTCCTTCAAGGGTAGATATGGGGCATTCAAGTTGGTGTGGAAAGATTTGACAAAACCTTTTGAAGACCATCTTTTTTCCAGTGTTCTAGTTGATTGACAATAACACACTGATTTCAGGATCATTGTTTTGATGATGAACCCCTGGGAAGGTACAATGGTGGAGGCCCATGTATTTTAGGTTTCTGGCCTTGGAGCAATTGTAGCTGTTAAGGCCACTGTTAAGGCAGACTTTACTTATAGCGTTGATGTGTTTTCAGAGTACAAACAATTCAGATGGAAGATTAGTAGAATGAGTAGCCAAGAAAAGAAAGATAGATGGTAGTAGTAGGAGCCATAACAATCTTTTCTCTGTTTTTTCTTTTTCTTTCTTTCTTTCTTTCTTTCTTTCTTTCTTTCTTTCTTTCTTTCTTTCTTTCTTTCTTTCTCCTTCATGTGTCTTTAATTTTTCATTAGCCTTTTGCAATGAATCTTTTAGTGAATCTATTTTGGAATCTTGAAGGCTTTTGGAGTCTCCTGCATACTAGTTAAAATTGGTATCCCATTCTGTTGATTTGAGAACGCTTGCTTATGTTCTTTTTTTTTTTTTTTTTTTTTTAGAGAAAGAGCACAGATGAGCAGGGGAGGGGCAGAGGGGCACAGAGAGAGATAGAGGGAGAGAGAGAGAGAGAGGGACACTCAGAAAATCTTAAGCTGGTTCCACACCCAGCATGGCACCCAGCATGGGGCCTGATCTCAAGACCCTAGAATAATGACCTGAATGGAAATCAAGAGTTGAATCTTAACCTACAGGAGCCCTTGATTTCAAGTGCACTTATTAAATGAATGATCTTATCTAATGGAATATTACCCACAATGGCTACTGAAATTCTAGGTTGTTTTTGTAAGATTTTGCTATTTTTGTAAATAACTACAGCCTCTGGTACCAGAGTTCTTGGACATAAAATAAACAGATATGCTGAATGGTAGAGAGCTCAATTCTCTGAAACTTGAAGATCCCATTTCTTTAGCTAAGCATTGGGTCTCTCAAAGCCAAAATAAAACCTAATGGGCATGTGCTGCAGAGTTGAGGATTTTGTAGTGTTTTACAGTGTACACAACAGTGTTTCTGTTGTGCAGAAGTGTTCTCGAGGTGAGTAGGTAACCTACTGTCAATTTAACCTGTTCTGTGGCCAACTTATCCTACCTAACATGGGAGTCTTAGCTATAAAATGAACACTCTAATGGTGTTTAAGAGCTCTACCCATGCCCACCAACTTTGTGACTTTGGCTCTTGAAATTTCCACTAGCCACAGATCTGTTCATCTGTTCATGAGAGTATTTCTTTATAGTGGCGAATAACCTAATGACTGTTAACAGTCTGACGAGTGCCTACTTAGATTTTGATATGCCATTCGTCAAAAAGAGTATGATTTTCTTGTCTTAATTTATTTCTCCAAGTACCCTAACTATTTTTGCTATGGACTTACCTTGAGGCATTGGGAGTCCACTCATAACTGTCATCTTGTTTCTTAGACTGAAGGGTACCTATAATTTTTGTTTGAAATAATCCTTCCTAATTCCATTAGACTTCATATTTCTGACTGCCTTTGCACAGTTTCTGAAACCTGTAAATCTCACCATGAAAATTGGAGTCTCTCACACCCCTGAGTTTTCCACATAGAAGGATTAGGGAAAAAAAAAAAAACTTGAAGAGCTCAGAGCACAAAAAGTGAAGCTCAATCCAAAAGAAGCTTACCAGAGATCTCAGCGAGTGGCTAAAGAGGCACTGAGCCAGAATGCCTCTGTAGGTACATTCACCTGTATCTAGGAGCTGTCCTCAGAAACTCCAGAAGCTGTCTTTAGGTCCCATCTTATTGCCAAAAACAGTCAAGTGACAAAAATAATACAATTTATTAATGACTTTGACGTCCTTTATACATGGGAAAACAATTAGTGGATTGAAGCACTATTTCTAAGGAATTTGGGTCAAGAAAGAGTTTTATAGAGTGTTAGAAGAGGCAATGCAGAAACAGGGCATGATTGGCTATGAGGTCCTATTTTCTAGGGTAAGGTAATCTAGCTAAATTTGAGCTGGAAGATTGTGATGAGTATATGTTCGGATTCCTTGACAAGAGTTTTCCATACATGCAGGCCTGCAGGATTAGATTTGGGGTATGAGGTAGGCACGGAAGGCAGCCTCCATTTTGTGGATCTCAATATGCTAATTAATTTTATCAGTGGTGACTATTCTTTAATAGTCACATTTAACATATTAGTCATGTTCTTTAGTATTGATATTCTTTACTAGGAATATTTCCAAATTTTCTTTGTTCTTAACTTTGCTATTTTTGAAAAGTATATAGGCTAGTTGTGCAGGTTATCCTACAATTCGGGTTAGATTGATATTTCCTCATGGTTAGAGTTAGGTTATTCATTTTTGTCAGGAATTACACAGAAGAGATGCATCTCTTAGTACATCATATCAGGAAGCATTGTTGCTGCTGGTAACTCTGCTTCATGGATAAAGTAGTCCTGGCCAAATCCTCCACCTAGTTACCACACAATTTTCCTTCACAATTGAAAATTAATTTATGAAGAGGAACTTTTTCACACTATCCTGTTCAGAATCAATATTCTTCCCACTAGTTTTGGCAGACATTGAAGATTTTTCTTAACCACAGAATTTTATTAGTGTTAAAGGTAAAAGAGCTTAGATTTTTGTCCTAATTATTTGTTTATTCATTTATTGATATCTGTGTGGATTCACGGATTTTTACTATATTCAGTGGGTTACAATATATTGCTAACTTTATCTATTTTGATACTCAAATTGTCTCAGATTTGGCCAGGATTGCTCCAAGATGTGTCCCTCTCAATAGTTCCTGTCTTATTTTAATATGTCCCTATTACTTTTAAAAAGCATTTCCTTATTTTCTGGCAATAAGGTGTTTTGGTCTCATCTGTATTTCTCCTACTTCTGTGTGAAATTAGCCATTCCTCCGAAAAGCACCATGTTCATACAGTTGAAAACATATTTACACTGTAACCTAGGTGTGCTCATTTCCACTGATGTATCATTGTATGTAGGCCTCTCTCTTAACAAAAGCATTTCAAATGCAAAAAGAGAAAAACTAAATGGAAATCTCCAGTCATGGATAGGAACTAGAGGTGTCAATGAGAACTCCTGGTTCTATAAATAGTTAGGTTGATGGAGGATATAAAAATAGACACTTTAAATATGCATACACACACATACATATATACTCACATATTTTGTATTTATTTTAGTGTATCTCCATTGATCTAAAAGTAGTATTTCATTATGTGGTAGGATAAGCCTCTTGATACTTTTTTTCTGAACTCTTTGCAGATGTTATTCCTGCCAATTAAATATTAAGGTAAGTTTACTGTGTTCTTCAGAAAAATTCAACGAGAATGTTGATTAAGATTGTTTGAGTATGTTTACAACTATCTGAAAGTACTGTTAAGTGGGTCCTGAGAAAACACGCCAAAAGATCTGGATTTGAATACTGGCTATATACTTAACTACATAAGTCATCAAAGGGCAGATTACAGTTGTTCACCTTAAAATGTAGAAAACTGTCAGTTATTTTACCAGCGCCCCTCCACCCCCCCCCAAAAAAAAAAGTTTTATTCAGGAATAAAAGAGATATGCAATCCAAGGCAAATAAGCTGCAGCAAAACTGTAGGCAACTCTGGGGAACAAAGAAGAGGTATGTTTTTTAAGGAGAAAGGGGATAAGCTGGAAAGGTTGTTAAGAATTAAATTCATTGGGGGTGCCTGAGTGGTTCAGTTGGTTAAGTGTCTGACTTTAGCTCAGGTCATGATCTTACAATCATGAGTTCAGTCCCTGCATCAGGCTCTGACGTTGTCATTGACAGGTCAGAGCCTGGAGCCTGCTTCAGATTCTGTGTTTCCCTCTTTCTCTCTCTGCCCCTCCCCTGCTTGTGCCCTCTCTCTCTCTCTTTCAAAAATAAATACATAAAAGTAAGTCCATTGGAGTAAACTGGGACTCAGAACTGTGGTGGCTTTTTATTGGCTGAGTTGTTGCCTAGAAGGGATGAGAAAGTGTTTATTCCTCCACTGGAGGAGTAAAACAGTATCCACATGCAAGGTCAAGTTTTTGGAAGGTCAAGTCTCTTTGTTCCTGTTGGGTCTGCAATTGATCATAAGTAGTAAGGCTTGAGAGTCTGCCTTGCTGAAACCTCCGAACTCCATGTTAGTGAGATTTCCCATTACTAATTTTTATACAGTCTAAATAGGCTTTACTATTCTCATCAGTAAAATAGGCATAAAAATATATTATAAAATCTTGTCAAAATAAGCAAATGAAAAATTAAGATTATTATTTACAAATATATTTTTCTCCTCTTTCCAAATAAGTTTATCAGTTATTTCCGCAATACTGAAGAAAGACAAACCACCTTAAGCTAGAACTAATCAATCTAAAAATAATAATAAGGGATAATAATTTCATTGATTTTTTTTATGATTAACTGATTAAAATTGCAGCACCACAACTATGTAACAACTCACTATCCAGATCCTTATCCTCATATTAAAAAAATTTTTTTTTAGGGGCGCCTGGGTGGCGCAGTCGGTTAAGCGTCCGACTTCAACCAGGTCACGATCTCGCGGTCCGTGAGTTCGAGCCCCGCGTCAGGCTCTGGGCTGATGGCTTGGAGCCTGGAGCCTGTTTCCGATTCTGTGTCTCCCTCTCTCTGCCCCTCCCCCGTTCATGCTCTGTCTCTCTCTGTCCCAAAAATAAATAAAAACGTTGAAAAAAAATTTAAAAAAAAAAAAAAAAAAAAATTTTTTTTAATGTTTATTTGAGAGAGAGAGAGAAAAGAGGAGAGAGAGACAGAGACACTGGGTGGGAGCAGAGAGAGAGGGAAACACAGAATCCAAAACAGGCCCCAGGCTCTGAGCTGTCAGCACAGAGTCTGATGCAGGGCTCGAACTCAGGAATTGTGAGATCATAACCTGAGCTGAAAGAGGATGCTTAACCAACTGAGACACCAGGTGCCTTCTCGATCCTATCCTTATATTTTAACTTAATATACTTTAGTGTCCTTAAATTATAATATTTATAGATTATATAGGTATTACTTATAATGCTATGCTTTATAAATCTATACAACCTATGAATTAGGTAGACATACCATTTTAACAATCTTAGAAATTATAATAATGAGGAAGTAACACAAGAGACAAACAGAACCACTAAATTTAATGTAATGAGAAAAAATTCATTAAAAAAATGTTCCCAGCAATCATTTTCTAAAGTTATCAGTGCCTAAGAAATTTCGTCCTTGACATTTCTAGGTCATTTTTGTTACAGTAATGAATGCATTTAGTCCTCAAACACACACACACACACACAAACACACACACAATTTTCTTTTATAATAAAATTTGTTTTTATTATGTAAGGCCTTTGTTAATCTTAACTAGGAGATGGTTCTCTTTCAAATAACATTGCATCCACATTTAGGAAGGCCTGCTTCACAAAGTACTATCTGATAATGTTTTTCAATCAACAGAGCCCTTGAAACTGTTCAGCTTGTTAGGCATTTGCTATTGAAGAGTGCATCCATCTTTGAAAACAAGATGCAGGGAAATACAGTCCTCATTTTCTCCAGTACTTAGTTTGTTCAAAGGACTGTAGCCATTTCAAGAGGTGCTAAAGATATGAATGTATAAGGCTTGATCATGCTCACAATGAAGAAGTATAATGAGCATTTATGATTTGAATTGAAGAGTTTCAAAAGGATGCAAATTAGTATCTTATCTAAAAGGATAAAAAAATACCCCATCAAGTTAAAGAGCAATTTTCCAGACTCTAAGCTTATCATGAGCATTTTCAAAAACAACCAGTGTTTACTACAATTGCTGAAAGCATACCACATTAGTTCACTTCCCCAATGGGAGAGTATTTCAAAAATATCAAGGACTCTCACAACTCTTTACAAAGTACACAAGTGGGGGTAGGGGGATGGTAATAACTGGAAAATGTCATCTGAGAAAACAGTATACATTTAACTGTCAAAGTTAAGAGTAAAGAGATGTCATTTATATCCATCTTTATTAGTTTTCTATTATTGTATAACAAATTACCACAAATTTACTGGCTTAAATCAACATCCATCAATTCTGATCCAATTCTGTAGGTGAACAAGTCTAGGCAAGCTTGGCTGGGCCCTCTGCTTAGGCTGTCCCGAGGCCAAAACCAAGATGTCAGCTGGGCAGAGCTCTTATCTGGATGCTCTGGGGAAGAATCTGTTTCCAAGGTCATTCCCAATGACAGCAGAATTCAGTACCTTACAAAACTGCAGGACTGAGGAGGAGGGAAAAAAAAAAAAAAAGAGGACATCACCAAATCTTTTCCTAATAAGACAGGATAGTAAAGGGAAGCAAAATAGACCATCACCAAATATGCTTCTTTAATGTATTATTTTTTCAGCAGGCTGCAAACACAGGAGAAACTCTGAAAACAGTAGAAGTTACCCTTTTGTAACAGACATTTACATTCATAAGGAAAATCTCCATTTGTAACGGTGTCTCCCTCTAGTATAAAGAAAAGGAGGATGGCCAAATATCTAGAAAGTTTTATCAATGGAGAAGTCTTGGACTTCAATCTATATAGCAATCTTACCCTTGTTGAAATGCTTTGCCTGATAACCTTCCATAAGCAGCGTCTTCCTCCCTCAACCTCTCTTGTGTGGCTGGAGATGGTATTTAAGGTGGTAGCTTGGGACATTTCAGGGAGTTACTCAGTTTTCCTGGGTATCTCCGAAGTATACAGGAGGTATACAAGTTATTAAAATTGTGTTTGTTTTTCGACTGTTAATCTGTCTTTTATGACAGCAGGATCTCAGGCAAGAACCTACAAGATAGAGGAGGAATGATTTTTCTTCCCCTGCAATAGAAATTTCTTCTTTTTCTCTCTCGTTCTTCCCCCTTGACTTTATTTCCCTTAGACATTCCCTTTCTCACCTTTAAAGTACATTTGAATGAACAACATTCACTAACTTTCCTTGATGTGAAAGACAAGATTATAAACCCACATCCCTGTCCAAGTATCTACAGAAGGTTACACTTGGGCAGACATGTATTGAACTGCTGTAATGGGAAGGCCCAATGCTTCTATACAGGTGTGTCTATTTTTAGTGACACCACCCAAGTATCATTTTTTTTGTGAAAAAAACTAAGTTACTTCCCACAATGTTAACATTAGAGCATTTTATTCTACCATTAAAGAGGCACTAATTAGCACACAAAATCAGGACAGCTTTTTATCTTTCCTCTAAATTACAGAAATCATGAAAAATTCTATACTATTTGGTATCATCCTTGTATGTTTTTTATTGCTAGAACTATAGAACCCTGCTAAACTCATTTTGCAAAGCCCACATGTCCACAAATCACTAATAACGTGCATTTACGGTATAAGAATTTTTCTTAAAAAGAAATGTTGAGTTTATTTTAGGCATTAAAACATTTTCACTTTTGCTGCATAATCATAGAAAAGAGTTCTATTAGCAGGCCTCCAGTTTTCTACAAATATTCCACATCAATAACAATTAATGTAAATAAATTTTTTAAATGACAGGTTCCAAGGGGAATGATTCAAAAGTTAACTTTGTCCTCCAAGCACTGAACCTGGATAGAAGAGGACAGAAGAGCATCATTTTATTTGATTTTCAGAAATCATTGTCTAGAATGTGCTATGCAAAATGTGCTTCTGTAATGAGATAAGAAAATTGCTCCAGAATTTGAATCATTGCTGAGTACATCCAACTTGCATTATATAGTCACTTGTTTCTTCCTCTATCTAACCCATAGTCTAGGCATTTTAAAAATCATTGTGATATTTCAGGGCAAAGGTTCAATTTTTAGGCCATTACTTCTGGTTATCACAGAACTGTGGTCAGTAGGTCTTCAAAAATACTAGTTGACTTGAGCAATTATAATAGTCATATGCTTATTTGCAAAGAAATTAAGTAATTTGGGGGTGTCTGGGTGGCTCAGTTGGTTAAACGTATGACTTTGGTTCAGGTCATGATCTCGCAGTCTGTGCTTTCGAATCCCGCATCAGGCTCTGTGCTGACAGCTCAGAGCCTGGAGACTGCTTCAGATTCTGTGCCTCCCTCCCTCTCTGCTCCTCCCCCACTAGTGCTGTGTCTCTCTAGCTCTCAAAAATAAGTAAACATAAAAATTTTTTTAAAAAAGAAATTAATTTTATATATGTGTATATATATACATTACAATGATTTTCAAGTATTTATAAAATGTAGTGGGGGTAGAAATATTTCTGATTATGTTAAACCTTAATTGCTTTCATAATTTAATAGCTTCACTATACTATTTTGAAGACCTAGAGAAGGAACTTTTCCATGGGTTATTTAAAAACAACAGCAGCAAAACAAACAAAAAAACCCCCATATATCGTACAAGTCTTGATCAAAAGAATACAGGCAAGACTGATAAGAGAGCACCTACTTCCTTTCCAATAAAATTATTTCTGATATTTTCTATTGGGCTTCACAGGATAAGCTATAAGGTAAAACTATCTGTATTAATAAATAAGAAGTGGAACCTTTTAGTATGCAAAAAATCATGTCCAGATGGTAAAATGTTCCCTGTGTCAGTTTGGCCTCAATTACTCAGCTAATTCCTCCTCTGTGTGACTTAAAAAAAAGGAGTGTGAGTGTGTGTATGTGTGTATGTTTCCATTAATATAATTATGTATTTACTTACATAGAAATATATTAATGTATTTATTTATAAAAAATTATTAATTTATGTGAATTTTTTGTTAAGCTCACAACCTGTGACTCCTAGATTCCAGTATTCCCACTTTTCACCCTGATGCAGTTTGAACCCAATTACGTTCCCTTAAAGAAAATGAGCAGTGAAAATAGAATTATTGAACAAATAAACAGTGGCTTACTTTAAAAATGTCATTCTGACCTTCCCCAAATCCAACTTCCCCCAAGCATATAGACCCTGTTCTCTCACCTGTAGTCCTGAGGTAGTCAGCCAGTGAAACCATGGCTGGCAGAAACACAGGGGTACATTATAAATTTTTGTATGTTTTGCTTTTAATTTCCTTCTCACCTCCTCATCAGTCTGGGATTAGAAGGGACCAGAGTATTTCACATTTAACACTTTGGTAGTTTACCACCATCAACATTCAGAAGTTCATTACCTTTAATACTCTGTAGTTTCTGTGTTCAAGGCGAGGAGATTTTTCTTCTTGTGTAAAATACATTTCTTTTTTTCCCCCGGAGGTAATAGATACAGTTATGGGTCTCAATCTTCTGAAGAGACCCATTTCCACTACACAAAGATTTTACCTTTTTTATTCGGTAGCAATCACTTCCTTACTGTAACCAGGAACATGGGGGATCTCAAAGTTTTCTGGAATCAAAGCCAAATGGATCTAATGTAGGAATGCCTAAAATGCCTGTGGATGAAAAAGAATAAATGAATACCAGATCCTTTGATTAGCAGCTAGAAGACATCTGCAGAAGAGTCTATAGACATGTTTTTAAAAGCATCTCTTGCAGATCTTTGGCCAGTTCTGTAAACTCTGGCTCTGCCATGTGTGCTAATCCCTGGCTTGAGCTTCTTGAAGACACAGTTTAAAGTCTCAGGCTCATGTGGTCCTGAGTAGTGGATGCAGGTTAACCCTGCTCTTGACCTGATTCTATCCCTGGTCATTAATGATTAGACCACATTTCTCACCTCAGTTTTTTTTTGCCCACAGGATCTCCTCTTTGACCAACCTAATGCTTCTACGCTGGAGAAAGGGAAATCAGAAGCCATTATGCTGTAACAAATCACTGACACGCCATTTTAAATCTAAAGTAATTTTTGAAAAAGGAAATTTTAGAAATGTCAATTATAGCCACACCCACAGAGTTCTTAATAAGAAAAAAGGTTGATTAAAAATAGTCATAGCTTGGGGGCGCCTGGGTGGCGCAGTCGGTTAAGTGTCCGACTTCAGCCAGGTCACGATCTCGCAGTCCGTGAGTTCGAGCCCCGCGTCAGGCTCTGGGCTGATGGCTCAGAGCCTGGAGCCTGTTTCCGATTCTGTGCCTCCCTCTCTCTTTGCCCCTCCCCCGTTCATGCTCTGTCTCTCTCTGTCCCAAAAATAAATAATAAACGTTGAAAAAAAAATTAAAAAAAAAAATAGTCATAGCTTAGAATCACAGAGTGCCTAGTAAATCTGACAGTTTTTAATGGCAGAGTACAGAGATTCAGCAGGAAAATCCGAGGATTAAATCTGACTCTGTTTTTACAGTACTTTCAGCACAGTAGAACACACAAAAGATTAATTTAGGAGGTCAGGATTGTGGCATCATGGCATGAGCACCGAAAACAATTTAGTAAATTTTAGGTGGTAAAGGGATTCAGGCAGACAAAATTCTTTAAAATAGTCTGAGACAATGTTGCCCAGATAGGTATCTACTTTGGGGCAATTTCACTGTTGATGACCTAGGAGAAGGAAATGCCATGGGATAACAAAATATACAATTAATAGAAAATCAGACTTTTGGTAAATCCATGAAGTAAAAACAAAACAAATGGTTTGACTAGATAAAAACATTAGAAAAGAACTTAGTTATAATTCTTTTAAATATTTAGCACACAAAAACGGAAGTAATACAATAAGGATACAGATAAATAGGGAAATAAAGAAAAATATTGCCTACACATTCAGACAAAGATATAAGTGGAGGGCTGAAACATTATTAAGAATTAGGATATTAAGACTTTATAATGATTGAAAATAAAATGGAATAAAATATTCAAACATAACTGATAAAAATTAGTTGAGATTAAGTAGAAATTGTTTTTGAGCAAGAACATTGTTGTCTACTGTCCAAAATGAATTTTGGGGTGCATGGGTGGCTTAGTCAGTTGAGCATCCAACTCTTCATTTTGGCTCAGGTCATGATCCCAGGGTCATGGGATCAAGCCCTGTGTCGGGCTCCACATGTGAAGCCTGCTTAAGATTCTCTCTCTCTCTCTCTCTCTCTCTCTCTCTCTCTGCCCCTCTCCCATACTCATGCTCTCCCTCAAATTAAAAAAAAAAAAAAGAATTTTACATTATTATTCTGAATCTATAATTTCTATATTTTAAAAATGTATTCCATTTCTTTACTTTTTTAAGTTTATTTATTTTGAGAGAGAAAGAGAGAAAGAGGGAGTGGGAGAGGGGCAGAGAGAGAGAGAGAGAGAGAAAGAGAGAATCCTAAGTAGGCTCCATGTGGTCCATGCAGAGCCCAACACAGGGCTCCATCCCATGAACCATGAGATCATGACCTAAGACAAAATCAACACTCAGAGGCTTAACCAGCTGAATCACCCAAGGCGCCCCCCCAAAAAAAATTTTTTTACATTATTTTGAATCTATAATTTCTGTATTTTAAAAATTTATTTTGTTTCTTTTTTTTTAATCAGAGCAAATCTAATGTTATACATACGTGACTTATCTGCTTCTACCTTTCATGTCTTTACACACACATACCTAAAACTTCTAAGTATACCCCAAATATCTGAATTCTTATACAGTAAATTAGCATAGAGATAAGTCTATATACAATATTACACTCTCTAAGTTCTATGTCTGGTATCGCCATTTTTCTTCTTCTAAATCTGTATTTCCTAGGTTACTTGTGGTGTTCATTACTTAGGAATCTTTTACTAAAGTCTTGCTTCATACGCGAAATTTATTGCAAAGTTTTAGATGGAACTGTATTTCTCACTAGCTGTGCTATAAGCATAAATGAGTAAATATGAAAATATGAATAGTCTATAATAGTCAAAGTAGTATATTTCATAAGAGCATTTGTGTGGAAGTATATTGAAGATTCCTCTAGCTAGGATATCAGCTATTTTTGAGTGTCTATGATTGTACAGAGGTAATCTTCTAATACTTTACACAAATTACCTAATGTAATGCTCACACACACAAACTATTGGGTAAAAATTATTCCTATTTTATAGTTATAAATTTGAAGTATGGAGAAATAACTTCCACAAAACCACAGTATTCAATAACTTATTTTGTCAGAGCCAAGATATTATGAGCCTTAATTTCTCTTTTTTTAAAACTTACACTTGGAACCACTTTGATACCTGTGCACAGTGAAATAGGATCGAAACAAAGGAAACGACTCAAAAGACAATTTCACCTAACGTCAGTTCTCTCTCATTGGGATGTAGTTGAAGCCAAGATATTGATCATTACTGAAAAATACCTATACCATGTTCTAATCTTGATATGCCTCAAAAATAAGAGAGACCCTAGGATATTCTGCAAGAAGGAGAGCTATCACTTGTCAGTAGGTCTAAATGATGAAGAAAACGTGATTCTTTAAAACAATGATAAAAATTCCTCACTGAATGAGGTTCATTTCCACCAAGTGGGGGCTTCAGATAGGTTATTGCAACATATTTAATCCACAGTACCCAGCATTAATTGGAAGAAACATATCCATGATCGTTTTTACCATTGGAGAAGCCAGTTAAAAGAACACTTTGTACCTTAATTTTATTTGTACATTTCAGGCAGATTAAGAAAAAGCAAAGTATAACTATACTGCTATATTTAATAATGTTCTGAGATATGAGTACCTTCTACAGTGGTTGCATTGCATGATAAAGATAAATAGGTTGGTTAAAGAAAAAAACAAAAACAACAAAAACAAAGGTATGCCAGAGGCTAAGACTGGGACTTGGAGAGGGAGTAAAAAAAGGAGGAAGGAAGGGGGTAAAAGGAAAGGAGGGGAGGGTACAGGAGGGGAAGAAAGAGAAGGACAAGGAGGTAAAGAACAAAGAGAAAAAAAAACAAAACAAAACTCATTTACTTGCTGGGCAAAGAACTAACACCTAGGAAGAACTTCACATAATAGTATCCCTAAAGGGAAGTCAGGAAATACTAAATTTTAGAAAAAAGGAGTTCATAATCCTGGTCTTAAGTAATCATCTAAAATTAGCCCTCCTGGGGCGCCTGGGTGGTGCAGTCGGTTAAGCATCCGACTTCAGCCAGGTCACGATTTCACGGTCCGTGAGTTCGAGCCCCGTGTCGGGCTCTGGGCTGATGGCTCAGAGCCTGGAGCCTGTTTCCAATTCTGTGTCTCCCTCTCTCTCTGCCCCTCGCCTGTTCATGCTCTGTCTCTCTCTGTCCCAAAAATAAATAAACGTTGAAAAAAATAAAATAAAATTAGCCTTCCAGATAGGATAGAATGGATTGCTAATCTGTATATATTCAATTAAAGGAAGTCTCTTTGTTCATCATAAAGCATCTTCAATTTGTAATGATTTCCCAGATGATGTTATGTAGAACCAGTTATAATGAAACACAATTTTTAGGGTTTTAAAAAATAAATTACTTAAAAAATTGTGTAATAATTTAAGATTTACATAAAATTTGTGAAAACTGTAGAAGTCCAACAGAATCCAAATGCAGCTTTCCTTTTTAAAATCTTACATTAGTATAGTGCATTTGTCATAGTTAATGTACCAATATTAATGCTACTGTTAACTAGAATTTATACTTTATCTAGATTTCCTTAGTTTTTACTTAACATCTTTTTTCTGTTCCAGAATCCCATCCATGATCACTACATTTAGCAGTCATATGTCTTTAGTTTCCTATTGGCCATGATTAATTTCTCAGGCTTTCCTTATTTTGAATTACCTTGACAGTTTTAGTGGGTACTAGTCAGATATTTTTTAGAAATGGCCATTTTAAAGAAATGATTATTTATTTTTGACAGAGAGAACACAAGCAGGGGAAGGGCAGAGAGAGAAAGAGAGAGAGAGAGAGAGAGAGAGAGAGAGAGAAAGAGGAAGACACAGAATCCAAAGCAGGCTCCAAGCTCTGAGCTATCAGTGTTGAACCCAACACAGGGCTTGAACTCATTAACTGTGAGATCATGACCTGAGCTGAAGTTGGACACTTAACCGTCTGAGCCACCTAGGCTAGAATGGCCTTTGATTGGAATTTGTCTAACGTTTTATCTTGGTAGGGTTGACATTATGTTTGTGAAGGAAATTGCAGGGATAAATTGTCATTCTCATCATATCAAAGCAACATATTATAATCTGATATCACTATTGAGGTAAATCTTGATTACTTGGATGAGATAGTGTTTGTCAGATTTCCCTACTGCAAAAACAATTTTTCTTCTCCAATTGCATATGGTACTCTTTGGAGGGCAGCTATGTGCCATCCACATTTTAGGAGTAAGGAGTTAAGACCACCTCCTTGAGGACAGAGTATCTACATAGATTCTTTGGAATTTTCCCACTTGGGAAATAAGTCTATTCTCCCCATTTATTTATTCAATTATTTATATCATTATGGACTTAGGAATATTTATTTTATAGCTTATAATTCAGCATTATTTTATTTATTTTGTGGCTCAAATTGTTTCAGATTAAGCAATTGGGATCTCTTTCTGTTGGCTCCTGTGTCTCTTTGAAATGCCCCCATCATCATTTTTTTGTTTGTTTTGAAGCACTTCCTCACTTTCTGCCAATGCAAAAAGCTGTTGGCTCATCTTTCATATTTCTAGCAGTGGTTCTCAAATTAGTCATCCGTTTGTGCATGAGTACCTGGCTTTGTTTTGTTTTTTTCCTCTGGGAAATATAAAAATCTAAAAAAATATACACAGTATATATAAATATGTATGCATATAAACATACAAAGTTTTAGATATCCTACATGTTGTGTACCTATAGCTACAATTATATATATACATATTCAGATTTTACATATATTGTAAACAAAATCTAGATACTTGGTATGCATGGCGCTCCTGGGATTTAGTACTTCTAGTCCCTTTCAGCTGACACAAAGAAAAATATTATGTGTGTATTTTAAGACATACACACACACACAAACATAAATATTCTAAATGTATCAACTTGTATCTATATGAAGCTAAACATAGGTTCATATTGATGTCTCCCAACTCTAATTACTATACTAATTACAATTACTATATGGACCTAATTTTAGCCTTTTCTCCTTGATGGTCTCTAACTTTTCATAAACACAATGAAGACACCTGGCTCCAACATCTGCTCTTTATTTAATTGTTCAGTTCCATTAATACAGTGGTTTCAGATCTGTTAACCTTAACCCCATCGGATACAAGTTTATTAGCTAGAGTATAGTGCTTAACTATAGCTCCTTTTACCTTTTTTAGTCTTACAGATGCAACTCATTTCCAAAGTTACTTAGTTCAGCACTTTTTCCCTCCACCCTATTTGGTGTGTTTGTTCCATGCATATTTGTATTACAATTAGATTGTTTTGTTTTGTCACTTTTTACAAAATGGAATCCACCATTCTAAATAAATTGTGTTGTTTTTTAGTGTACATTAAAGTTCTCTTTGTACTGTAAAGTTCTGTATTTTGATAAATGCATAATGTAATGTTTTCACCAGTATCACATCCTACTGAATAATTTCATCACGCTAAAATGTCAAATGTACTTCATTATTCAATTCCATCCCTAAACACTTGGTGACAACTGATCTCCTTACCATCTTTGTAGTTTTGCCTTTCCAAAATGTTACATAATTGGAATCATACAATGTATAGCCGTTTCAAACTGGTTTCTTTCACTTAGTAAAATTCATTTAGATTCACCCAACTCTGCATGGATAGATAAATCACTGTTTTTTATCTAAGAATAAATAGTATTTCATTGTATCGATATACCACAGTTTGTTAATCTACTTAATGAAGGACATCTTTGTTTTCATTTGGGATTTTTTTTGTGTGTGTGTGTGATTATAAATAAAACTACTATACATCTATATATGCACATGCAGGGTATATATATTGTATATATAACTTTTCAAACCAGTTTGGTAAATATGTAGGCGAATGATTTCTGGATCATATGGCAAAGCTATATTTTGCTTGAGAAGAAACTTCCAAAGTGTGTTTCACAGTATATTGTATTTCATTCCCACCAGTACTTAATGAACTTTCTGATACTACATATCTTGACAGCAACTGGTGTTATCAAATTTTGAATCCTAAGCATTCAAATATGTGTGTGGTGGTGTCTCAATCTTGTGTAAATTTGCAGTTCTCTAATAAAAAATGGTATCGAACATCTTTTTTAAATGCATACATGCCATCTATGTATTTTCATCGGTGAGGTCTCTGGTCAGATCTTTTACCCATTTTTTAACTAGGTTGTTTAAATTATTTTTGGCTGAGTTTTAAAAGTTCTTGGTGTCCTGTGGACACACATCCTTTTTCAGTGATGCGCCTTGAAAATATCTTCTCCCAGTATGTGGTTTGTCTTTTCCTATTCCAACATTGTCTTTATTAGAGCAGTGTTTTTTACTGAAGTCCAAGTTAGCAACTTTTTCTTTTAGAAATCCTGCTTTTAGTGTGATTTTTAATAACTTATTGGGGTGCCTGGGTGGCTCAGTTGGCTAAGCATCCAACTTCAGCTCAGGTCATGATCTCACGTGTTTGTGAGTTCGAGCCCCACACGGGCTCTGTGCTGACAGCTCAGAGCCCGGAGCCTGCTTCAGATTCTGTGTCTCCTTCTCTCTCTACCTCTCCTCCACTCGTGCTCTGTCTCTGTCTCTCAAAAAGTGAATAAACGTTAAAAAATTTTTTTAAAAATTATTGACAAAGCAAACTAATTTTCTCCTATGCTTTCTTCTGGAAGTTTTATATTTTTGCATTTTACATTTAAGTTGGCAATAGAATTTGTCTGAACTTTTGTGTAATGTGTAAGGTATATGTATAGTTCCTTTTTTTTTGTACACAGTTGTCCAGTTTTACCAGCCAGATTTATTGAAAAGCAATCCTTCCTCCATTAAATTGCCTTTGTGCCTTCTCAAAAATCAATTAATTATATTTGTATGGACTATGTCTGAGTTCTCTTTTATATTTCACTGACCGATGTGTCTATTCTGTTACCAATAACATGGTCCCTTGATTACTAAAGCTTGCATTGTCTTTAAGTCACATAATGTGAGTCCTTCAACTTTGCTTCTAGGTCTTCTGCCTTTTACATAGGAATTTTAGAATCTGTCAGTATCTCCAAAATAGTTAAAACTTTAGTTGATATGGTTTTGAATATACAGATCAAGTTGGGAAGAATTTATATCTTAATACTGAGTTTTCTAATAACAAATACATAATAACTCTTAATTCATATAGATCCTCTTTGATTTCCTTCATATTTTCTACTTCCTAGCACACATACAGAACTTATACATATTTTATTAGATTTATATATAATTTACATTTATATTAATGCTATTGTAAATGGTTTTTTAATTACATAATTTAATTAGGTATTGCCCAATACCCAATTTCCAACAATAGGAAAGTAAGGCTTTTACATATTGACTTTATAGGTTTCCTGTGAATGTGCTATAATTATTTATTTGTACTAAGAGATTTTTGGTAGATTCTTTGATTTTTCTACGTAGACAGTAATTCTCACTCCAAATAAAGACAGTCTTATTTCTTCCTTTCAAATCTATACCTATATATCTATATATCCTTCTTTTTAAAAATTTTTGTCCTATTGTACCAACTAAAACTTCTAATAAAATATAGGAATGGTGAGAGAAGACATTCTTGTTTTGTTTCTGATCTTAGGGGAAAGCATTTGGTCTTCTACCACTTAGGATGTTAGTGCTAGTGTTTTATAGGTGTTTTCTTTAATCAAGTGAGGAGGTTTCCACTTATGCTTAATTTACTGAGAGTTTGCATCATAAATGGGGATTGGCTTTTGTCAAATGCTTTTTCTAAATCAATTAATATAGTATATGGTTTTTATTCTTTAGCCAGTTAATGTGGTAATTTATATTGGTTGATTTTTTTTTTAACGAAACTACTTTGCTTCCTTAGCATATATTGTACCTGGTGTATAATTCTTTTCTTATGTTTTTGGATTCATTGGCAAGTATTTTAATTCAATTTTGGGGGGTCTCTGTTCATGAGTATATTTGGAAAATAGTTTCCACCCCAACCTCCACCCTTGCAGTGTCTTCATCTGGTTTGGTATATAGTAGGCCTGACCTCACAGAATGAAATAGGAAATGTTCCTTCTGTTTCAGTTGTTAGATGAAATACTCTCTAAATGCCAATTAAATCAAGTGGATTGAAAATACTGCTCAGGTCATCTGTATCTTACTGATTTTCTGCCTGCTGTATAAATCCATTACTAGTAGAAGCGTATTGAAATCTCCAACTATAACAGTGTTTTTGTCTCAAAATAAAAAAAAAATGGAAGGGGAAATAGCTTTAAATATATCAGAGACTAAAATATCAGAATGTAGAAAAGGGATAAGGAGAGTAAAAATCCATCAAGGCTGTGTTCTGGGTGTTGGGAAAAGCATGTCCATGAATATTAAGTCCTTAGAGGGCAGGCTATGGCAGGTCCATTTTTTCCATTTAAGGTAACAGATTTGGGGGAAGGAACACTCAGTTGGAACCATATTTCCTAGCCTTTCCCCAGCTTGCATTTAGATAGGATCGTGTGACCCATTCTAGCCCATAGGATGGTAGCAGAAGTGAAATACATACATTTTAAACCAGAGTTTGTGAAAGACCTATGCATTCTTCATCTTTTGTCTTTTCATTTCAGACTTGATGTCAAAAACTCAGAGCAATTGGAGAAGTTACTTTTATAGATGGCACAGATTTTATAGTCCAGGAACCCCAAAGACTGCATTACATAACTAAGACATTTTCTTTCTTACGTGTTAAGCCACTGATTTTAGTATATTATTGGTAGTATATTATTAATAGTGCCTATTGTTACCATAACAAACATGGTAATCTACTGCCCACCCCTTCCCACAAGGCATGGAGGGACAGAATTAAGGCAACAGGCAGCCACAGAAAATGATAGGGAACTTCAAAAACAAAATAAAACCATAATAATAATAACAAAGCTTTAAAATGCAGGCTTATTTAGGAGTGTCATTTAAAGAGAAAGAAATATTTTTTGCCAACTAAATGTAATTAGAATCCAGTCGTTTATGTGATGTTGTAACTATTTAGTTAATTAACTCTCAAGCTTTTGGAAAAACTGCAGGTGAAAAACTTCCTCACTCTAAGTAACAAAGAATATATTCTTATCTAAGTGCGCAGTGTTTTGTTCATATAATGCCCATTAACACAAAATGAGAAAAGTTATACATATAAATTCTTTCTCATTAAAGTAAAATTATGCACTTTAGCATTTATAGTGTTATATTTAAAAAGCACACACTATAAACTGACAATTAAAATTGCCTAAGTTCATTTTCAAGTAATTGGTAAGAATTATCTCCAACACACACACACACACACACACACACACAGCCCATACCATTTCTCTTCTCTTCTAGCAAATACAAATTAATGAAGATGATTCTTCATATATCCCATGATATTTTAACAATATATTCATCAGATAAAACATATATGATAACAAGGGGATTGAAACATGACAAAGTAGGTTCTTTAGTATAGCATAGTATAATTGATCAAAAATTAAGAAAATAGAATCATATGTCAAAAATTGTGTCAGAAGTATAGAAATTGACTAAAGGAAACAAACAGATGGATTCAAGATTTTAGAATACAAGAACGCTGAATTACACAGTTCTTTGTGAGTACTGTTACCTCTCAAGCTTCTCTCAAATAGTGAATTTCATTTAGCATTTAGAAAAGAGTAGTTGCCTTTAACTCTCTATGGTATGCCTGGGTTCAACCTCAGATCTCTAATTCACATTCATGTCATAATATATTAAAACAAACAATTGTCTTGGGAAGTCTTATTAATAAGGATGGGTCTATTTTCAGTCTTGTGCTTATAAGTAAATCTCTTCTGAGCATGTTAGAAAAGACCATTATTACACTGAACTCTACTCCTTTAGAATTTATCTGTGAGAAGGTTTATAAATAGAACCTGAAGAAACCTACTTCATTTAAGTAATATGAGATGATAATAAGAAAAAGAAAAACAGTAATATTTAAAATTTATTAAACACTCTACCTATCAAGAACTTTATTAACCATTTTATATTTTTTATCTTATCTAATATGACTTTAAAAATGGGGTAAGTGCCCATTATTATTGCTGTTTAACAGATAAGGAAACTTAAAAATTGAGAGATTAAGCAAACTGTCTAAATTATTACAACTCTTAAAATTTAGAACTGAGATTTGAACCCAGCTGTCTCTGATTTTTTTTTTTTAATGTTTATTTATCTATTTTGAAAGAGAGAGAGTGTGCAACCAGGGAAGGGACAGAGAGAGAGAAGAATAAATAAAGAATCTCAAGATGGCTCCTCTTTGTCAGCCCAGAGTCTGATGCAGGACTTGATCTCAAGAACCATGAGATCATGACCTGAGTGGAAATCAAGAGTCCATTGCTTAACTGACTGAGCCATCCAGGTACCCCAGCTGTCTCTGATTTCATGTTCTTACCATCTTTGCTTTGAATTCCAACCATTTTATTTCTCTCTTTTTTAACACTCTGACACATTGTTGGATGTACCCTGTATTCCAACATCATTAAAAAAAAAAAATGTCTCTTTATGACTCGTTTCAAAGCCTTTTGAACATGCTGTACTTCTGTGTCACTCATGTGTCTCTGACCATAATTTTACAAGTTAGATCACATAATTACTCTATACTCACGATAAAAATGTGTGTGATGGTATTTATAGAAATCCATGTAGTTTTGAAATACAGTAGGGCTACCCTCTGTTAACTGTAATACATTTTGGTGAACACAGTATCCACAATGTCAGGAAAGCTATAGTGGAGTCTAAAGGTCTCATTGGGTGTATCAGTTTTTATGGCTGCTTTGAAGAACTACCATAAACTGGCCAAAACCAATTTTTTTTTTCATAGATCTGGAAGTCAGAGTTGAAAATCTACGTGCTTTCAGGGCCACATTCCCGCTGAAAGATCTAGGGGAGTCCTTCCTTGACTAGAACCACTTCTGGCGGTTGTTGGCAACCCTGATTTTCTTGCCTAGCTGCATCATTCCAGTCTCTGCCTCGGCCTTAACGGTCTTTATAGCACCTTCTCAGGACTCCCAGAAGGCTCCTTCTACCTCTTGCTAGTCAGTGGTCCCCAAGGAGAACCACACCCCTCATATTTCTCACTACGTTAGTTTCAAATTATTATATAGACTCAAATGAATTTATACAAATTCATAGAATTCATATAGATAGTATTTATAATAAATGGAATCATAGTAAGACTGTCCACCAAACTCCAAAGATACAACTCTGTGATGATGGATAGCTGAGTAAGTTCAACTCGAGAGCCACACCAGACCATTGAAATCATGCACTGTAGGCGACTATCCTTTCAAAACACTTGTATGACAGAGCCATTCAAAATGTGACATAAATTTTATGAGAATATTGTAGGAAAAGCTACCAAGAATGTAGATTTTATTTATTTAACTATATTACTTGGATGTGTGAATTTTGGGAAAGAGAGAGGCACATTTGAACAAAATGAAATCATTTAACCTGCTGAAATTTAGTGGAAAGGTAAGATGGAAGTACTGATTCTAGGACTCCTGGTAACTCAGTGTATGAACTGAAACATGTTACTTTAATTTTGTGTCACTAAGTGCCCTAAAAGAGAAAATAAATAATGAAGAATGAAGTTCTGCTATACCTAGATAAAAGCTTAAATAATATTAACTGATATAACACATGCTATATACAATGTTAAGTACTACATAATAATATTGGAATCAACTTGAATTTTTTAATTATTTTCCTAAAGATAAGGGCATCACCTCACTTTGTGTGGATTACTTTAAGTTAGTACTGTGTCAGATTATATGAAAATCAGAGCTTATGAATATAAACTACTTTTTTTTTAAGGTAGATAGTTTAAGAATAGAAGTTTGAGTAAAACTTTCTCCTTGGCAAGGGTATTTTTCTGTGCCTGATAGTAAATCAACCTAAATGTTAAAGTTCACATTGTCCAGGATATATGTAGTACCTTTAAATTGCTGAAACACACATTTTTAAATAGTTTTTTGGTACACTATATAGCTCTTCTTTTAAAAAAAAATTATGGATGCAAATGTATAGAAGTGTGCTTTATAATTTCAAAGGCTAAGAAGTGCCAAAACTCCCCAATTGTTCTTTAAACTCTATCCCTAATAGATTTCCTGGCACTTTGATGTCCTTGTAAGTTGTGGAAGGATGGAGAACTTCTTGCCTTGCCTCACAGCTGGGCATATACATCAGGTCTGCAAGGAAGGGCTTATGTTGTTACCCCCAAGTGCTCATTGTGATGATTTTTACTTTGGAGTCAGACCCTGAATTTAAATCCTGGCTCACCACGTAGTTGGCCATTGACCTTGGGCAATTTGATATATTTTTCTGTTTTATTTAGTATTATCATATGTAAAGAGGAGTATCTTAAAAAATATCCCATAGAGTTGTTACAAGGATTGAATGAGTTAAAAGAGTGCTTGGAACAGTATGTGAGAACTTGTAAGTATTTAACCAAAATAACTGAGTGATGATGATGATGATAATTGTAATCTGCTGTCTAAACTTTTTGTACTACCACACGTTGTGACAAGGAGATAAAGATTATAGTTAATATGTACTATTTGCCCAGATAATGATAGAGACCAGAGCTAGGAAAGTAAACAAGCTATGTACAGTCATGTGACAGGAGATAAGCCCAACATTGGAGATGAAATGGTAGATAAAATAAGAGAGTAAAACAATGAGTCAGCCATATAGTATCTATAAAGGAGGTATATGTGATATAACATGAACACACTGCATGATAATCCCTTTTGCATATCCTATTCTCACCTCTGATCTCATAGGTATAAACTATGAATCTTCTAAAATTTGTTGAATTATGTTGATTTTCATGCATGAGCCACAAATTCTTACTGATGTGTTCATTCCTAGGAGTATATTTCCGTGTTTTCCATATTTCTATCACCCTACAACTTTATCTCAACTTAGGCCTAGGTCCCTTAGCAAGTGGGTGAATCCTGTAGTTTTTATAAAGTTTAGATAAAGTCAGTATCAGGTGAGAATGTCATTCATGACTGTGAGAACCTGCAGAAGACCCTCCTTTCTAAATTAGTGCAACCTTGAAATAAAAATGATAGGGATTATAATAATATTTTAATGATTAGGGATTGAACTGTTGACCCTAAAGCTTGGAAGGATCTTCTTGAACTGAAACCTGTCTCTTTCAGGAAAAAGATAAATATAGTTCAGCACTTCCTCTCACATCCCTGGGAGCAAAACAGTGGATAGGGTCTTTTGAGCACAACAGGGTGGCAGAATTCATTCTCCCATGAATAGGGGGCAAAGGGTCCTGACTGAATGTAGTCTCAAAAGCCACTATAGAAAACATGCCTTTAAAAAGAAGTTGACCAAGCACAGAAGGAATGAGTAGGATATAGTATGATGGATGGAAATGTAATAAGGAGAATAATGACCTATTACAACCAACTGATGATGCTATAGAGTTCAGTGAATACAGCTGTTCCATTCTCTCTCACTGCTCGCTAATTGTAGTACAATTACTACCATTACAAAATCAAAAATCGAAGAGTGAACACTGCTTTATGATTTAAACATGGAATATGTTATGTTAATGAATTTTTTGCAACAAGCTATATGCTTAACTAAATTCATAAAGTAGTTAATACCCAGAAAGTACTGAATATGTGAAAAGTATCATTCCAGTTTTTCAAGTGCTGCACATATTGACTAATTTAATGCTCAAAACAACTCTGCAAAGTAGTGCAATTTATCCTTATTTTACAGATGAAGAACTGAGGTACAGAGAAATTAAGTTGATTTGCCCATAGGAAGTCAACTCTAAAATCTGATCACTGACTCTTCATGGTGACTCATGCTTTTTTCCCATCCACCCACCCACCACAAATCCAAGTAGATATGTAAGTGCAGCAAGGAACTTATATTACACTGATAAGAAGCCTAGAGGTAACAAGACTCCTGAGGAAACTGAACCACTAATGAGTCATCTGTGAATAACTGAATTTCTTTTTTTAGTGTCTTTTTCAATCTGGCATCTTTCACAACCACTAAATGAATTTTCAAAAACAACAAATAGTGAACATAATAAAGCCTGTAGCAAGCTTTTGTTTATTTGCCTTTGAAGCTGTAGCTATAAATTTACACATATATCCTTGAGCAACTGAATTTGTAATTCCAGCCAATACGGATGATAAATTTTCAAAATGTTTAGGGACCCCTGCAAATATCTACATACTTCTGTAGCAAGTTAGTGCTATCTCCAACTGCACACCCACTGAGGTTCTGGAGCTACTGTCTGGACAGAGAGCCTCTGATGATCAGGCTACACCATAATATCATCCCTGATCATGTAGGTCTACACACACGTAAAGTACTTCATTTTTGAAGTGAAAATAATTTTTCTGCACACCATACAAGGTTGTGATTTCCTCTCAGAAATACTGAAGAACCAATGTGGACAAAAATGAGATATTCATTTTGGTCACTACTTAATGAGCTAACAGAGAACATTATGAGTTTGCTATGACACTGGTTATATCCTGTCTTGGAATACAGGCATGCATATATATACTCTGTTTTACCTTTTAGAAGACAGTGACTTTGTTTGATTCATGTCTATTTTTCTTGACATAGTTACTTACTACACAGTCTGGCTCAGAGTAATCATCCAATAATATCTGAATGAAACAAATATCAAAAAGAAGACCAGGAAGGGCAGATATTAAAATGTATGATCCAGGCATACCATATTGCAGCAGCAGAAAACCAAAAATAAACACAAAATCTAGGAAGAAGCCAGGAGTTGGGGAGCGGGTGGGGAACTTACCTATAGAGGAACAAAGATATAAATTACTTTGGACCTCTCTTTAAAATACTTGCAAGCAAGAGGAGAGGTGGAGGAAAACATTTGAAGTGTTGAAAGAAAAAGTCTAGCACAACAGAATTCTGTATCCAGCGTAATTATCTTTCCAAACTGGAGAGGGAAAAAGTCTTCCTAAAACAAATTTAAAAAATGAGAGAATTAGTCACCAGTGAAGCGATATTGCAAGTAAAATCAAAATAAATTGTTCAAGGGCGCCTGGGTGGCTCACTCAGTTAAGGATCTGACTCTTGGTTTTGGCTCAAGTCATGATCTCACAGTTTGTGAGCTCTAGCCCCAGCAGTGAGGAGCCTGCTTAGGTTTCTTTCTCTCTCTCTCTCTCTCTCTCTCTCTCTTTCTCTGCCCTTCCTTTACTCATCTAATCTATGTCTCTGTCTCTCTCTCAAAATAAATAAGCATTGGGGCGCCTGGGTGGCGCAGTCGGTTAAGCGTCCGACTTCAGCCAGGTCACGATCTCGCGGTCCGTGAGTTCGAGCCCCGCGTCGGGCTCTGGGCTGATGGCTCAGAGCCTGGAGCCTGTTTCCGATTCTGTGTCTCCCTCTCTCTCTGCCCCTCCCCCGTTCATGCTCTGTCTCTCTCTCTGTCCCAAAAATAAATAAACGTTGAAAAAAAAATTAAAAAAAAAAATAAATAAATAAGCATTAAAAAAATCCTTCAGAAAGAAGGGAAAATGATTTGTTGGAAAATCAGATCTATGCTTGGGGAGAGATGAAAACAAAGGAAAACGGGTAGGCTGCTACTGATAGAGCTCTATAAGACTGAGAGAAGACATACAAAAGCTGTGGTTTCTCCACCAGGTTGGAGAGAGAGTGAAGGAGAGCGTTCCTCCAATGTCCCCAGCATTTTGGTGTGCTGACAGTCTAGTAAATTTATTTCCCCAACTGGAGCAATGGAACTCTCATAGTTTCATAGGAGAAACTAAGAATAAAGGAAAAGGAGCAGGCAATATGCTGAGCCCAACATGGTTCAATAAATTTAGGGGAAGGAACAGAGCTTGAGGCTTCTCCATAGGAAAGGGGGTAGAAGAGTTGAATATGTCTCCAAAGTCCTGGCCTGTGTTACAGCAGTGAGAGACCCCAGAGAGAGAGAGCAGGAGATTGTAAGCTCCCGAAAATAAGAGTATATACTCTCTAATTAGGAATCTACACAGACAAGTCCAGAGAAGACACCTTTTCCATAGAAAAGGTTGAAAGGCTCCTATAATATCTAGCTATGCTGATTAATGAAGGTTTTCTTTGTCAAAGCCAGTCTATAAAAGCCAAGAGAAGTGACTGTTTCTCCAAATGCAGACACCTATGCAAAGCTTCAAGGAACTCAAAGAATAGGAAAATGGGACATAATCAACAGAACAAAATAAATTTCCAGTAACTGACCCTAAAGAAATGGAGATTGAGGAATGACATCATCATCATGGTGGAATAAGCTGGGAGATGCAAGGAAGGATCCTCCCCTTGAGGTTTCAGTGGAAACAAAGCCCTGTCAACACCTTGAATATAAGCGTCTACCATCCATCCCAAACTATGAGGAAATACATTTCTGTTGTTTGAAGCTATCCAGTTTGTAGTAATTTGTTATGGCAGACCTGGAAAGCTAATACAGTATATTTAACTAATGAGAAAAGTAGAAGAAACAATTCCCACCTCATTCTGTAATGCCAGCCTTACAATAATAGCTGTAATCAGTAATCAGCTGAAGACATGACAAAGAAAATTGTTGACCAATAATTTCATGAACACAGACCCCAAAATCCTAATTAATATTTGAAAATAAGGCCAACATTTTAAGAAAATAATTAAATACCATAACCTAGTCAGATTTATGTCAGAGAGCAAGGAAGCTTCAACAATCAAAAAAATCAATCAATGTAATTTACTACATCAACTGGCTGGAGAGAAAAATGATGTAATCATGCCAATTGATGCAGAAAAGTCACTTAACAAAATTCAACACACATTCCTGACAAAAACCCAGCAAACTACAAATAAAGAGAAATTTGTTCCATTGTTAAAGAATGTACCACAGTAATGTAAGATATTAAAATAGAAATGGCAAGGGAGAAACAAAAGTATATATGTACACCCCATGGTATCTGCTCAGTTTTTCTGTAAGCATAAAAATGTTCTAAAAAATGAAGTTTATCAATAAAAACATTAAGGAAAACTTGTTCACTGTGCACCTATTCAAAAATGATACATTGGACATTCATTTGTCAAATACTCTGGCATATCTTTCAATAAACATTTATCTCAATGTCTCCAACTTTTTTGACAATAATACATTTCTTTTAACAGAATGCCCATTTATATCAAGGATAGTATTATACCATACAATACATACGGAAGCATTATGTTTTTCTTTACTCACATTCACATATTCCTAGGTAGAACCACTAGCCTCATGATAAATAAGAAACAGGAAGTATCCTTTTTATTTTCACTCAAGCATCTTGCCAAGTGAAGTATTTCTACACGCAGTTATTCTTCCAATGGTTACTGACATTCCAGAGTCAATAGCTGTTCCAAGACCTGTGTAATCATTCCTCTTGCTCCTTTTTCTACATTTTTTTCTTTTTTTAGTTTCTAAAGTACCACTTTTAATTACTATTTACTGATGGTCCTGTATTTACTTATATTTCTGTCTCTTTGTAATCTGATACCTGTTTGATATCATAGTAAACGGAGTAGTATCCATGACTCTGAAACCCTTCAACTCATTAGCAGTGCTATGAGTTAATATATAAAGCTACTTGATTTAGTGCTATTATTCAGGCCCACTTCTTACCTTCAGACCTATCTACAACCTTACGAAGAGGTAACTTGTATACTGCTTGTATCCCTGTAGAACTTCTAACATCGTTCTAGTAATCCATGCAGAATGCTTCTCTCTTAATCTCCAGCCCACCGTTTACATGTAAAAGGCCTGGCTTACATAATCAATTTTCTCATATATTTTCAGTGTCAGAATTTTCTTCCAGTATGCTTAGTAAGACATTCTATCACTTTTGTATAAATGAGTTACTCTTACAGCATGAATTTTCTCCTAGGGTAACTGCATACATTTTGACACAGGCATGTATTGACTAGGTTTCCTTTCATTTTAATGTCAAAATTTATTGATCCAGGAGAATTGAGAGCTTAATCACTGTTAGGATTCAAACCAATCTTAGTTATTATGATTAGAGTACTCTAGTCCCCAGTGAGCATGTTGTCATACTACTATTGCTGTCAAACTTGATTGAACAGCTTCTCCAACACTTCAAGACTGCATACTAAGTTGATCTTTAACAACTGAGACATTAAAAATAAAAAAAAAGGAAAGAAATAAACAAGGAAAGAAAGAAATACACTGTCTTTTCATTTGAATGAACACATTCAAATTATCTGGGGACTCGCCCTGGTGATTGGAGAAGGAAATTGACTAACCAAATATCTAAATTGAGGATATAGAGGAATATGTATAATTAAAGGAAACAAGAAGAGCAATACCATTCAGAACCATCCAATACAATATAATTGTACCCAGTCCTCTCCCTCATGTGCCTACTTCAGAATTTCACTTTCTTATATTATTTAGTTTCAGTAAGTATGTGTTAGGTAATGGCTAATTAAGTTCGGGCAGAAACAACCCTCTTGAAGCAGCTAGTTGTGTAATAGTTTTGTCTTTTCATGTGAGTTGTTCACTCCAAAAATAAATGCAGACACATGAGTGGATATAAAAGAAAGAATATCATACTAAGATCATTGTGGAAATCATACCTAAATGATAATAAATTTGACCTTTTCTAACATTTCCAAGATAATGGTCTTTTTTCTAAGATGGATTTCCTTAATTTAAGTCACACTATAAACACTCTTTCTCACCAACATCGCTTGTACAATCAACTTTTAAAAGTGGACCATGCTATTAGCAATTTTCCCAAATATTTAATCACCCTCATTACCATCATATTTAACTCTTACTGACTTTTCACATTTCTGTTTTATTAAACTCTTCTTTTTATTTTGATTGCAGCTGCCAGTGTGTTCTAATTTTTGAAAAAAAAAATTTTTAACATTTATTCATTTTGAGAGAAAGAGTGTAAACAGAGGAGGACCAGACAGAGAAGGAGACACAGAATCTGAAGCGGGTTCCAGGCTCCAAGCTGTAGGCGCAGAGCCCGATGTGAGGCCCGAACCCATGAACCACGAGATCATGACCGGGGAGGAAGTCAGATGCCTAACCGACTGAGCCATCCAGGCGCCCCTAATATTTGAAAAATTTTGAGATAAAATTATCATCTTATTGTTAACAGCTGTATTCTCTTCACATCCATTTGAGAAAGAAAAATAGAGACTTACCATTTTTGAGATTGCTCAACACAACTTAAGAAATGTACAGATGGCTGAATCAAAATAAATAGTAATAGTCGAAATAGGAACAGTAATCTCACAGGAAACTTATGTACTCTGAATGCTTTATAGGTGTTTTTATATCCATCTTCTCCATCCATCTTCTCCATCCATCTTCTTTATCTTGATAGCAATACAAAGAAATGGAAATATGTGAGAACTAAGTAAATTTTTTCATGAACACACATAATTAGAAGCAAAATAAGCATTATAAAAAAGATCTTTGTTTCTTTTACAATTCTAAACACTAGTTCAAAAGTGTATATTCTTTTTTTACTGGAATCAACAATTTTCCAAAATACAATAAAAATTTGTCACAAAAAGGGCTATAAAACTATAAGAGGAATAAATATTATGTCTACAATATGAACCCACTAGCTCAATTTTAAGAGAACTTACTCAACTGAAAATTGGTAGAGGCACATTTTTAAGTCAGAGAAACTAGACTCATAGATTTAAATTTAGGAGGCAATTTACTCAGTGATTAGTGAGATCATTTGATTAAAATCCATAATTATGTTTTTTAATCCAATTTTGTAATAATGGATCAACTTGATCAATATCCCTTTCATGTTTCTTTTTGGCTTTAGGTTTTTAGGTGACTTTATCCTTTTCCTAATGTAATATAAAAAAGTAATTTCTATAGTTAGGCTCTCAAAGTAGATTTATTCTTATCAGATGAAAATTTTCTTTAATTTGAATAGATTTTATATTTAGAATTTTCATAGCAAGAACTACAGCAGAGAGAAATATTCACAGCACCATTCCAGGCTCAAGAGAAATATCATAGTTAAGTGTATATGTTAGGCCTGTAAAGGCCTCATTATATCACCTGTAACACAGGTAGCTACATTGCCAGTTACAACTCACCTTGGAAATTTAGTCATTTGCATAATAGTGAATTGTAGTATATGACCCTGAGGGGGAACTGAAACTAAAATGGCCTCTTCCAATTCACCAGAGAGAGTGCCAGCTCTTCTTTCCGTTTGGGCTGGCTTGACTGCCTATGATCCCTCTAGATCACATTAAAATGCTTGAAGCATATTGCTTATTTCTGTGCTGTGAATATGATCAAAGCCAGTTCCATGGTCCACATTGCTTTCTCACTCTTGGGTCTCCCTCATCTGTCTAAGATACCTTTATCAATCTTCTACAGTTGGATTCACTCTGCTAAAGCTGTTTCTATCATAAGTGTCCATAAGTTATTTAGAAATAATTATTATTGTAGTAACGTAATCATTGTAGAGATTATTTTAGGCTTTTTATTTGGCTCTGAAGAATAGAACAGTGTTTGAAGAGTCCAGAAAAAAGTATTTTGCTTTGACACAACACAATAAGAAACCCCCATGGATTTCTGAGGAGGACTGAAAACCATTTGGGGAAAAAAACTCAACCAACCAACGTCTGTATCTCAGTCTCACACGCTTTTTTTTTTTTTATTCCTCTAAATTTCTTCACCTGTAAAATGACTCTGACATCTAAATCTTCCCTGCAGTGACTTTGTGAGTATGACTAATGATGCTAAATCATGCTGAAAAAGAAAAACAAAGCTTTATATTTAGAAGTTGTGACAATAAGACAAGTATATTAGCGATGCCTTTGAACAAAATCACACATTCACACTTTTATATTCTGGATTATGGCCTGTCTCTTCTAAGCATGTATAGAATTTCCCCAAATGAAGGCATGTTCTTATGCCCCTAATATAACCATGATGAAGCTTATCTTGTTTTTCAGTTTCACAAAGGGGAAAACAACATTCCTTTGCTTCATTAATTTAAAAATAGGACTACAGAAGTTGAATTACCTGACAGATGAGGGAAGAATTACAGGATACTCTGCAGATGTCAATTAGAAATATTTGGCACAATGCTATTTCCTGCTAATGCAAAACGCTAGAACTGGAGAAGACCAAAATTAAACTCTGAAGGTTTGAAGAACGATTAGAAACTTTTAAGTGAAATGCTTGATGGAAAAAACATCTGTGACAAGATTACTTGGCTACTTAAACACATGTAAGGGAAATACTGTTTACCTGGAAAATGTTAATTTTATTTGCATTAGCAGGAAGAGACAGAGGATGCTTACAACAATAGAATTTATAAGCAAAAAGCAATTTTTATTCTGGATGAGAGGCCTTTTATCATTCTGATCCATAACAAAGTCATTTGCACCCTAATAAGATTTTCTCAAGGACTTTCAAGAAATAAGAATAGCATACATTCATGATGCTTTTTAAAAAGTTACTCATCAGATCATATATATTTTTTTCATCTTGTGGGCTCTTTTCACTTTAAAATCTTACCTCATCTTTTCCTATTTTCTTATGAAAAATGTTAGGTTTGTTAATTTTATAATCTTTCAGGTGTTGTTATTAAATATTTATATTGGTTCATCACCTAATAATCATTATGTACTCAAACAAGCCAACAGGTAAAATGAACAAAAAACAAACATATAAACAATAAATAAATAGAAATTTCTAAGAAGTGATAGATATATGTTTAAAAGTCAGAATTTCCTAACACTGTGCATTGTGAGATTAGGTTGATTTGCAAATATATCTTATTGCATATCATTTTTCTTACTCCACTGTGCCCTCTTGCTTTCTCTCACCCCTCTATCATCTATCTAATCTGCGTATTTTCAGAATTTGAGTCAGTCACAGCAAAGAGACTTTAGTGAAATTGTGTGTGTGGATAGGTGGGTTAGGGAGAAAAGATCAGATAATGCAGATGGCTGGCCTAGATGGGATCATTTATGTCCCTGCAAGGTCACATCTTTGCAGTTGACATAAAGCATTAGGGAAACCTGAGCATCACTATCACAACAGTAAGAAAAATGCCATATAAAAGAATACAAACATTATGGAGTGTTTTATTTTCAGCTCAGAGATATAGGGTGAAATCGCTTATTTCCCATTAGATAGCATAGCGGCCAGGTACAGAGACAAACTTGTGAAAATTAATTTACTTTATTCCACCTCACATATTAGATTGTTATTTAGCTATTTTACTTTGAATGTATACCCTACATGTAGCCTGAATGCCACACGTCATCAGAGTAGTCCATAGATTTTCCTTTGTAAGAAAGAAAGTAACAGAGAAACTAAAACACAAAACTTACAAATCAAAAAAACTTAATGCTGAGCAAAATAAACTTAGTTGTTTCCATTAAAAATTGTTTTTTTAGGGGTGCCTGGGTGGCTCAGTCGGTTAAGCGGCCGACTTCGGCTCAGGTCATGATCTCGCAGTCCGTGAGTTCTAGCCACGCGTTGGGCTCTGTGCTGACAGCTCAGAGCCTGAGGCCTGCTTCAGATTCTGTGTCTCCCTCACACTCTGCCCCTCCCCCACTCATGCTCGCGCGCGCGCGCGCTCTCTCTCTCTCTCTCTCTCTCTCTCAAAAATAAACATAATTTTTTAAATCATTTTTTTAATTATTTTTAAAAGGACACCTACATTAATTTCCCAGGGCTGCTGTAACAAAGTATCATAAATTGGATGGCATTGAACAACAGAAATTTATTGTGTCAATAAATCAAGGGCCGTGAGGGACGTGTCCCTCTGAAGGCACTCGGGAAGGATACTTTCTTGCCTCTTCAGCTTCTGATAGTCTCACATGTTCCTTAGCTTATGGCAACATGACTCCAATACTCATATAGCATATAGCATTCTGTCTTTTCACATAATCTTTCTTTGTGCATGTCTGCTTTAGTGTCCACATTTACCTTTTTTTATAAGGACATAGTCATTTGGGTTAGGGCCCACTTTAATAATCTCATCCTAACTTGATCATCTGCGGTACTGAGGATTAGGACTTTAGCATCTTTGGGGGAATATAATTCAACCCATAAAACCTTCCAAAAGCCAGTGGTGTGAGATCCCTTTCTTAGAGTTACATCCTACATTCATTTAGTTATTCATTCAGTTCAGCGCATACTCATTTGAGTGTAGCAGTTTCAGAAAATGTGCACATTTTAATAGTTGTAGTTATCTTTCAAAAAGGTATTCGCTGTATTCTTTCATAAAATCATACAAACATTTATAAATACTCTAATCCATTCTGGTGGCTTTTCTAATTTATAATCCCTTCTTCTGAGCATCAAGTTATCATCCCCCTTTGGTGGGCCAGTGTGAAGATAGGCAGAAGTTGTGTTGTTGACATGAGTGTGGCCCACATTTCTCCTTCATCTGGCATTCTTTCACCCACAGCAAAGACTGACACTTCTACCAACCCCTGTATTTCCCTCTGCTAATTGGCCCAAACAACTCATGTTGGCCCTCTACCTATCATGGCGACCTCCTCCCTTCTAAATCCCTGCTATTTCACTGCCATCAGCACAGATGTTAAAGAAAAAAATAAAAACAATCAAATTAATGCACACTGATATTTGAATGACTGATAATTCCAAGAATCTACTCCTGCATCTCTGTTGAACCCAATATATTTCCTATTAGAAGATTTTTAAAACTACTTTAGAGAAATTTCAGGCTTAGGAAAACTTCTCTTAAACTATATCATTTCATGAATCCATCTCTCAATAGAATTCATTCCAGAGAGAGAAAAAGGACAAGGGGCACCTGGGTGCCTCAGTCGGTTAAGCATTTGACTTCGGCTCAGGTCATGATCTCACAGTTCATGAGTTTGAGCCCTAAATTGGGCTTTCTTCTGTCAGCACAGAGCCTGCTTCAACTCCTCTATCTGCACCCCACCCCCCACCATCTGCTCATTCTCTCTTTCTCAAAAATAAATGAGCATTTAAAAAAATTAAAAAAATTAAAAAAATCTTAAAGAGAAAATGGACAAAAATATGGAGAACAGATAACTCAGAGTCATGATCTAACTCACTAAGGTTGTCTTCAGCTGATTCTAGTATGGGAAAGGGGTATTTTTAGCTTTCCAAAAAATATTCATTATTGTTGCTTACCTTAAAAGGAAGCCATTTATGCCCAAAATAGAATTAAATCACAATACGGCAAGCTTTATATTAAATGTGTCACAAGAAAAGGATTCTGTAGCTATATATGGTGATTGATGTTAACTAGATTTACTGTGATGATTGTTTCACACTATATACAAATATTGATCATTATGTTGTACACCTGAAATACAATGAATGTCAATTATACCTCAATTTAAAAAAAGGTTTAATTATTGCCTCTTTATATCTAATATGTCTGAATCACTCAGTTTGGTTCACTGTTTTCGTGCATTTTTTTTTTTTTTTTTTTTAGCCACTGCTAACCCAGTTTAACTCCAGGGTCTCCTGACTGATTTTCTGGAGTTTTTTTAGGCAAGGAAGGAGTAAATTCCAAAAATAGTTAACCTTTCATTGGTCCTCATGTCATATACAATCCTTCTAAACTTTTATAATTTCTAGTTACAGTTGATCAGTGGAAGATTAGTAAATTCTGAAACCCAGGGAAAATATACAAGGTTAAGATATACATGAGAAAGGGAATGCCATTGAGGATTGTTTCAAAGAGGATGTTTCCAAAGATCAGAATACAATGGGAGATATTTTGAAGGACTTAGGAAGAAAATAATAAAAAAAATTAAGGACTATTCTAGTTGATTTTTTTTTAAGTTTATTCATTTATTTTGAGAGAGAGAGAGTGACAGAGAGCAAGTGCACACATGCATAGGGAAGGGGCAGAGAGAAAGGGAGAAAGAATCCCAAACAGGCGTGGCACTTCACAAAGCCTGATGTGGAACTTGAACTCATCAACCTTGAGGTCATGACCTGAGCCAAAATCAAGAGTCCCACGCTTAACTGACTGAGGCACCCACGGTCCTCTATTCTAGTTGACTTAAATGGCTAAGCAGGGTAATTGTGTCTCCCATGATCTAGGTAAGAAATATGACTGACTTCTAATGTTCCAAGGGAAAGACCAAACAAAACAAAATGAAAGAAAAATGTCAGATATTTGGAGAACTTACAGAAGCTCTTTTTATGGTTTTCAGAAAATTAAGCAAGTCAGACTCCTGAACCTTTCCAAAAACGAGAAGATACTTATTGTTAATTAAACTGGTTGCAGAACTCCTTCAATATTGAAAGATTTCAAGTGTTGGTGCATATAAGCCAGAGATCAAAATGTTTGCACAGGTGTTGATCTGACACACCCAGATAATACTACATGGATATGATTCCTTACAGCAGAGTGGGCTTTGTGTCCTGTCCTCAAGTTCAACTTGCCTTTCAGAGCTTGGATTCAATGGCAACTTTATTTCAAGGCCAGGAATGTTTTGATCAAGAAGTTTTTTAGAAACTCATTAGGCATCAGAGGCTGACCTCAGTGGGTGACATTATTTGAAGCTCATAAAACAAACAAACAAAAAACACAAATAGTTTCTTAGGCAGACTGAGAGAATGTGGAGTGCAGGTGTTTATTTTAAGAAACACTGGAAGACCAAACAGAAATTTCCTGAAGTTCAGTAAAATGTTAAACATGCTTAAGAAGAGTTTAAGATTCATTTCATTAAAACATTGAACTATATCCATCTATGTTCCATCTTCATAGTTCACAGCTGTGGCAGACAGAATAATGGCCCCCACCCAAAGATGTTCTTGACAGAATCTCCATAATCTATGAATCTGTGAGGTTACCTGGCAAATGAGAAATAGGTGGCAGATGTAATTACATTTACTAATCAGGTGAAAAAATAGGGAGATTATTCCAGATTACCTGGGTGAGATCAGTATAATCACAAGATTCTCTAAAAGTTGAAGAGGGGCAGAATAAGAATCAAAGTAAGAATGATATGATGTGAAAAGGACTTGATTGGCCATTGATGACTTGGAAGATGGAAAGTGGCCCAGAATCAAGGACTATGAACAGCTTCTAAAAGCTGGAAAAGGCAAGGAGGCAGATTTTTCCTTACAGCCTCCAGAAAACAATGCAGCCCTGTTAATACTTTGATTTTAGGTCAGTAAGATTTGTTTTGAACTTCCAAAGTACAGAGATAGAGGATAAGAAACATTTGTCATTTTAAGACACTAAGTTTGTGGTGATTTTTTATAGCAGAAATAGAAACTAACAAGATGATAGTATGGTAGCAGCTGAATGCTGCTCAGGGGTCAAGCTTGGTATAATGAAAGGTGGGTCATATACTTCAACAAGTAAAAAAAAAAAATCCTGAATCTTAATCATTTCTATTGGTCTAGAAACACAGATAATCTTCCTTATCCTTCATAGCACCTTGTTAAAAACACAATTGAACAGATGTGTCTTCCTGATAACTTGAAACAAACAATGGCCCTTTTTTCCCCGTCATTTCTTACTTGCTTCATCATCTTCTTGAGAGCAGGTGCTAGTCATCCCTGACTATCTTTAGTGACATTTTCCATTATGCCTTGTACTTTATCAAAAATCATCGAAGATAAGGTGACTGGGTTTACCTACTTATAAATTCTAGCTAATTAAAAAACAAAATAAAAAGTGTTATTGTTTGTCCTCTAATTACTTTGGACTCTTCCCAGGGTTAAAACAAGCAAGAATTATACAGTGTGCAAATTCCTTTTAATATAGTTTTATGGATGTAAATGTTATGAATATTTAAGCTGTTTCTATTTTAACTAAACCTAATGAAGCTAAGAAAGTTAACCTCATAACCCCTAATTAGAAGATTCTCCATTACTAGGTAGTTGTGATTTATATCTTCAAATAAGAGTGATGCATTGCTGATATTTTCATACTACTTTCTACTGTTGCCTATTTCTAAAAATAGGCACTTTTATGTTTCCCTAGGCAATTCTATACAGATCATTAAGAATACCGTCAGAATAACTAAGACTTTAAACCTAAACACCTTCTAAAGAAAAGCACTAGCAAGACTTCTTTATCTAAAAACTTTACAAGTTAGGCCAATACCGCTTTATTCTTGAGCACTGAAAGTTAAGCAACACTGTTTGGAGTGAAACACTCAGACAGTTAAAAGTAGTCAGGAACAAACATTTTTAAAAGTGTCTTAGTGGACACTATGTTACCCTTACTATACTGACAAAAGCCAAAACTGATGATAATCTGTGATGAAAATAAACATTTAGCTGAGTTTTCAGTTAGTGATGATGCAAATTTCTAGAAGTACTTACAAAAGAATTTTGACAATAAGTTTTAAAGGCATTAAATATATTTATGTATATCTCTAGGTGGCAAATCACTTCTATATTATTTCTATTGCTAATCACTTTTCTTATTTTTTATAGTTACAGTCAATGATAAACAATTTACAAATTATTGCAATTTTAAAGAGCAACAATGTTCCAAACATTTAAAAAAAATCTTCATAAACTTTTTTCCTTATTTTTAAGAATTTATCTTAAGCTCTGAAAGACATTGAAAATAAATTTATTAATATCTAATAATGTTGTATTTTTAACTTTTATTTCTAATATTTTTCTCTTGCATTTTTCTTGGATAAAGCAGATAAAAAACTTTTAATGTGCCTTTAAAATTTTTTAATTATTCAAAATAGCCTGTTCTTGCAAAATGGCTAGAATCTACCAGTTTTTTCCAGTACATTCTCAGGTGTTACAAAGAATTATAACATCAAGTCCTGAAAAATTGAATCCTGAATTCAAAATGAATAGAATAAGCCACTACATTTTAAAAAATTATGTAGAATGTACATTCCATTTAAGTTAATAGCAAAGCAATTATTTTTACAATCAGAATAGGAGAGAAAATTTACCCAAAGTTAACTTCTGCATATGAAGGCTGAATATTAATACACATTAGTTGTTGTATAGCCTCTATATTTTGCAATAATTTTTTAACAATGTCATTTTCCCTATCTATCTCACTTTCTTCTTACTTTCTTAATAATTGTACGTTGGTGCCTTAAGGTTTGAACAGTAATATTTTTAGGGAAGCATATTTGCTCATAAAGAAAATAATAGTGCCTGACAAATATTTGACAAGTGGACATATGTTTTATCAATGTCCTTACCATTATAGAATAAAATGTACACATCAAGATTATTATCCTATAGGGAAATGTGCATCATGGCTATAGTGTTCATCCCTAGGAATTTAAATACATTCTCAACTTAATTGTCCTCTATCTAAGGAAAATAACTGCTTTGGTATCTGGATATGCTCTTTGTAAAAAAATGTTCTTGGTGTTTGTTGAAGCATAGTAATAAGGACAATAGCAAACAACAAAAGTTGAAAGGTCATATTTCAACATTCCAATGATTAAGTGAAGGACCACTAAAGGAAGAGTAAGCCTTGTTAAACAGTCAGCCGTGACCTCTAGAAGCCAAAACACATGGTCTCCTGCACTACTGCACAGCATAACTAAAAAGACACTTTGTGCTTATTGAAAACATATTTTATATTCAAGGCCAGACACTGATGAGTCAAGTGTGTCCTCTTTCCTGAAGAGCCTGCCAAGGAGATCTTGAGGTCATTTTGGTCAACATACACAGTGTGCAAGCAAATGGCAGATGAGTCCAGGATAAATATTATCCCACCTGGCACATACCATCTCACCTTATTCAGTTTGCAAGTTAACAAGAGCTTCAGCACAACGTTGTAATTAGAATGAAAATGCACTTGGTCAAATAAAAAAGAAAGTTTAATTAAATTGTTTGCTTTTTTCAGTGAAATCCACAATAATTTTAAGTTGTTTCAAGGTTTAATATTTGCATTCATTTCAGGAGGAACTACTAAATGCCAAAGAAATCTACATGTTGATTTATTTTAATTCCCCAAGATTTGTGTGAGCTAAAAATTAAGAAAACTGAGATTGTGGAAGAGAGAAATGTTCCTTCAAAATTATAACACAAACGGGGCACCTGGGTGGCTCAGTTGGTTAAGTATCTGACTATTTTGTCTCATATCATGATCTCACATTTTGTGGGTTGGAGCCCTACATTGGGCTCTGTGCTGATAGTGCAGAGCCTGTTTGAGTTTCTTTCTTTTTCCTTTTCTCTCTCCCTTCTCCCCGCCCCCGCCTCTAAATAATTAAATAAACTTTAAAAAAAAAGTTATCACACAACAATTAGTTGCTGAGGTTAAAAGACAAAGAGAGGCATTACAGACTAACCCGGGTGCCCTCACTGTTACACTACATTGTCTCATTTCCTGAAAACTTTCTTTGACTCAAAGATCTTCTACATCACTTTTTTTCTTTTTTACCTTTTCAGTTGGATGTCTAGTCTTAGGCAGGTGGGAGAAATAGTTACTACAGCAGGGCTGGCTTACTCAGATCTTTGTCTCTGTAGTCATGTCAACAACCCTTGGGTCAAACACTAAGCATTACACTGTAGGGTTCTCTTCCTGAATGTGTAATATGATGTGTCAAGATGAACCAAACTGTCACCATATTTAAAGAAGATATTAAGAGTAATGGTATACTTGGTTCTGGACTGGAGTTTGTACTTTTAAGAATTCTAGACCCCAAGACTCAGGTGGTCTTCTTTGTGTGGAGATATCTTACAGGAGAAAATTGCATCTTATGCTAGCAGAGAAAGAGGAAGAACTTGGGAGCCTGTGTGTGATTTCCTTTGCATATGTGTATCTTTTCTTTTTCTGCTCTTTCTGTATTATAGTGTTGTTATAATAGATCTTAGCCATGATTATAGCTTTGTGTCAAAGGGTGCTAATCCTTCCAGAACATAAAAAAATGAGTTTAGTATCCCCTCTCCAAAGAGGGGTGACTGAAATATATGGTGATAGAACCAACAGATTATATTGCTTACTTTTTGTTGTAAAACAAACACTCCCTGCCTCCAATTTATTGGCTTAATTACTAAATGAATATTGGAGAGCCTTTTAAGTGGGGCTGTTCAAGGTTTCCAAGATATCACAAAGGCAAGAAAGCATATCTAATTATTGATGTCCAGCTTGTTTTCCGTTCTACAGATTCATGTCTATGAATCTCTTGTTTTATAAATTTGACTTTCTGCCTCTGTTTATCACCACAGACATCAGGTGGGATTAGACATTCAAAGTTAGAAGACAAAGCTTTTCCAGGTGTAAAGAATCACCCATGACCCTTTTTAAATATGAAAATTAAGAATAATTAGTGAAAAGTAAATAATGAAAAAGTATGGAGTATAGCTAACAGCATAGAAAAGAAGTTTCCTGAGGCCCAGTTTCTGTTGGGCAGAAAAGATGACCACTAGCTGACCAAGGAGTCTGAAGCTGAAGGGGCCCAGTTTACAAACTGGCCTAAAGAGGAATATATTCAAGGGGACACTGGAAAGATACATTCCACTCTGGAGAGACGGTTGAGTATTGCAGAATATCATAGCAGGTGACCATGGAAATGATGGCTCACTGAGGGTGGGTTCTTATAAGAAAGAAAGCAACAGAACGGTCTTTCAAGCCTCAATAAGCCTTGAAAAAAGTATTGCAAGATAACCAGTGAATTATGGAATTGGAGACTAGGTTGTATATTTTCTGTCACAGAACTTCTGATCATTTACTGCTTTTCAGATATACTTCTTCAAAACAATCACACTATTTTCTATGTACAGTTCTAAAATGTACTCTTTTCTACCATTGAGAATAATATCTCACAAGTGTGCTTTTTAATACATGTATTTCTCAAGGGTTTCTAGCCATTTATGAGGAAATGTTATAAAAATAACACATACACCATGTTTTGAGGATTATTGCTAAAAAAGGATGAAGATTTAAAATAGCTTGTGTTGTTCATATTCTTTCATTTTTTAAGGGCATTTTGGCTGTTCCCAACTGGGTTTTCTTATCAGTGTAATACTCCTTATGTATCTAAATGGACTATTAATTAGTTGTTCCACTTACCAACCTCTCTGGTTTTCCCTTGGGAGAGAGTCAAGATTCATGCATAAAAGCAGTTTAGCACAAACATTAAGCAGCTAGTAGAACATCTCAATGAGGTCAGAAAAGTACCTCGGAGCTAATACAATTTATTCATTCATATTAAACTTACTAATCAGTTTTAACCCTCTGGTGATGCATAAGGACTCTACATCAAGTGAATGACAACTCTTTGGTTAAAAAAAATTAATTTCTTTCCTAGGAAGGAAAAATGGGGCGTATGTGAGTGAGAGAGGAAGGAAGAACAAGGGCGCTGAAAGAGGTGAGAAAGTAAAAAAAAAATAAAATTCCTTCAGTTCATAAGAAAATATTTTCTTTGAAATATATTTTGAAATATACTGAATATATATGAAAATATATTTTCAACATAAGTATAAAAATGTCAATTTTCAGAACTTACTAACACTGCTCTGGTTTTGAATTTTGGAATATTCTCACCAAGGTCACCCTACTAAGTTTTTTAATGTATGTTACATCAGCTAGTATCTTTAAAATTATCTCATTATGATTATATAAATCATATAAGGATTTGGTGATTATATAAATATGCTATTAACATAGGCATGCCTTATTTTCACTTAATTCAGAAATATTTAACTTTTGTATTAAATACATTTTCTTCCATTATATTTTGGGACTATATAATGTGTTTAGAATCTCTTGCTCTTTTTTAATGTTCTGATATTTGTTTGATTTGGTTTAATTTCTAATATTTTTTTTAGCTTAAAATACTTTATTCACTTTATGTTAAAAAGGAGCACATGTTTACATTAATCAGAAGTCTATAATATTATCCATGGGAAAAGGATACCAGATCAAAAATGAAATAAACTACAATGCAAATTATGTTGACATATTATTTTTTTTTAAATTTTTTAATGTTTATTTTTTGAGAGAGACAGAGACAGACCAGGAGCAGGGGAGGGGCACAGAGAGGGGGAGACAGAATCCAAAACAGGCTCCAGGCTCTGAGCTGTCAGCACAGAGCCTGACGCGGGGCTCGAACTCACAAACTGTGAGATCATGACCTGAGCCAGTCGGACGCCCAACTGACTGAGCCACCCAGGCGCCCCAACATATTTTTAATTTAAAATTTTCACAACAAAATTGGGTTCCTAACCATCAGTAAGCCCATATGATATGATTGAATTACAGTAGTATTTTAATCAAAGAGTCACTAATCTAGATTTTTAAAAATATTATTGGGGAGGAAATAAAAAATCATGATGTAATCCTCAAATATATATTTCTGGTAATAAATTATTTATGGATAAATGAAGAAAATGCAGTATATGCATATAATAGAATATGATATAGTCTTAAAAAAGAAGGAAATCCTGCCGTATGTGAAAAGATGAATGAACACTGAAGACTTCACCTAAATTTAATAAGCCAGGCCCAGGACAAATACTTTATGATTCCACTGGTGACACTTTATGACATATCTAAAATACTTAAACTCATAAAAGCAGAGAGCACAATGGTAGATACCAGTGGCTGGGGGTGGGGAAAACGAGGAGTTGCTAATCATTGAGTATAGAGTTTCAATAATGCAAGATGTATAAGTTCTAGAGGTCTTCTGTACAACATTATGCCTCTAGTAAACAATATTGCATTCACATTTAAAAGTCCGTTAAGGAGATCAGTCTCATGCCAAGTGCTTTTATCACAATAAAATAAAATTTTAAATTAAAAAAAGAAGAAGAAGCTAAACTACCTGTATCCAGGATGGGTCTGGGCTTCAGGCATGGACTACAAAGCTACAGCAGCTCCCCCAGTACTTGCTTTGCTACAGAGCCCTGGGGATGCCCTCCCAGAGGTGGAGCCAGACATGATTCTGCCCACTACTGTGTTCCTGTGGACAGCTTGCCCATGTCCCTCTTGGGTGAGGATCCTGCTCTGTGGCCTGCCACTTTCCTAATGACCACCAACTGAAGTCCCTCTCAGCCTGCTCCTCTTCCAAGGCTATGCTCTTTAAGATGTGCTCCAGCCACTCACTGCTCATGGCTGCATGGGGTGCGTAGCTGTGCTCCTTTCTCTCCAGTGTCCCCCATTTTGGATCCTAGGCCTTGGTGGACCCCCACATACCTGGAAGCTGTCCCTAGCCCAGACAAAAGTCTCTGTCTGCCTTGTCTTCTCCACATCCATCTCTCAGGTGATGAGTTATTTGGCTGGTAGATGAGGGTCCTGTGGACAGGTGGGCAGCTTGGAAAAGTGGCAAAACTCTATGTTGGGCTACCATCTGTAGTCTTACTGCCTGTTGGTGGGTTGTGTGCTCCTGGCTGTAGGCTAAGGAGTAGGGAAGCATGGTGACCATGAGGCTGCCAGCTGCTGCTTCTCATGGGCGCTGTACCGCTGCATGTTCACTGGGCACAGCTTAGGCACAGGGACGTCTAGGAGCAGATAGAGGGCATCCAGGACAAAGGGTTGAGGCATCAACTGGCGGCAGGTGCCTGGCACGGTCTGCGTCTCCAGCATCTAGATCAGGTTCTTCATCCAGCTCATCTTACCACTGAATGGTGGGGAAGAGAATGGGTCTGAATGTGGCTGGAGGTGAAGAGCACGTGTAAGGCTGCAGGCAGAAAGTTAGCAGGTGGAAGCTCTGGCAGTTGTGGACAGCCAGCTCCAGCAAGTCATTGAAGGCCAGCCAGTCCAGGGCCACACCTCAGGCCGGACCTCAGGCCGGAGTCTGTGACCACTGAAGGAATTTTTATCCATTCATCCATGAATAGACACATAGATTGCTTCCATGTCTTGGAAACTGTGAACAGTGCTATAATTAATATGGAAATGAAAAATATAACTTCAAGAACCTGATTTCTATTTTGGGGCCCAGAAGTGACATTGCAGGAATATATGGTGGTTATATTTTTAATTTTTGAGGAGCTGCCATATTATTTCTCATAGTGGCTGTACCAGTTTACTTTACAGTGCACAAGGGTTCCCTTTTCTCCATATTCAGCTCAATGCTTGTTGAAGTGAAAAACTTCAGTTATTAATTTTTTTTTCCTGAAACCTGAAGGATTATTATAATACAAACTTAAAATGACATGAAAGGGTAAACTCAACTAAATCCAAAGACCTGAATGTATCCTTATTTCTGTGATTCAGCAGTATACCAAGTAACAGAAAACAAATAGGGATATGCTTTTACAGTTCTATGCTTAGGCTTTCTGGGATATTGGTGATTGTTCCTATGGAGGGGAAAGAAGTATTAGGATAATAGTGTATTTGGTCAAGTTCCACAGTGTTGATTCTGAGGCACAGTTGGTAGTTAGAGAAAATTATAGAACCACTAAAACAGATGAAATTTGGGTATGATAAGGGAATATACAATTAGAAAAGCAAAGGAGAGCAGTGACGGGTCATCTTGTTCTTACACTCTTACTGGTGAGATTATAAATTAACCATGTCTTCTTTGGATGTTAAATCTGATAAATATGTTTTACAGATATATTCACATATGGGCACAAGTATATATGTAAAACAGTATTCATTTATACTTAAGAGTAAAAGCAAAAGACTAGTGGCAACCTGAGTTATCCATCTATCCATATGGGACTGGTTGAAAAACAATTATGATATATCTGTACATAATATAATATAAAATATTATACGGTCATTAAAAGGTGTGAGGCTACTCTATATATACTGATGTGAAATTATTTTCCAGTTACATTGTCAAATAAAGATGAACAGTATTTACAGGAGGCTATAATTGTGTAACAAGATGATATTTGCATATGCATTGGATATCTCTTGAAGGATACATTACTATTATAGAAGTAGTTATAAGGGAAAGGTGAAATAGAAGACAGGATAGAAAAGAGACTTATTTTTTCCTAGATTCCATTCAGTGGAGTGTGTGTGTGTGTGTGTGTGTGTGTGTGTGTGTGTATGTGTTTGTAATTTTGGAAATATTTTAGATAATTAAAAAAAATCATATAAAATAACCATTTGAATGAAGTATTCAGGGTGAGGTTCCATCTGGGTATATAAATTCAAAGTTTTATGATATTTGCAGAGGGACATGTCATAATGCTGGAAAATTGTGACTAGCAGTGATTCTGCTAATGGATGGGAGGCCTCTCTAGAGTATGATATTTTCCTGTCTCTGGTAAGGACAACCAAAATATTGATGAAAGTTTACTCTGCCATCCTGATTCCTGCATGTTCAATGGATTGCTTCACTGAGTCAAAGGTTTACTTAGCTGACCAAAACAACAAAAGGAAACGAAGCCCCAAGTGGCACTCTCTGTTGCCAGCTCATGGTGCTGTTTAGTCACAGTTGGCTCTGTGAACAACTTGGACGAAAGGCTCCATGTTGGCTTTATTCTGCCTCGTTGTCAGCCTCCAAACAACACTGAGCAGTGGGTGATGCAGCAATCTTTCCTCCTTGTTGCCCATGAGAAAGCTGGAGTTTTAATCTTCTCTCTTTCATCAAGCACTCAAGCGTCTTTTTCTGTGGGCAGCTTGATCTTCTGGTCCCTCTCCCAGCATGGCTTTCTATTTCATTCTGTACTCAGACACTTTGTATCAAAAACCAGAAAAGGAATCAACTGGAGAGTATGACCTGAATATTTGTATTATTCAGTTTCCTAAGTTATATTTCTGTAGGTGTGTTTGCTATTTTATACTGTGTTCAATCACTTATAGTTAAGAAATTTTTATTAACCTGTGGGAAGAATACAAACATAGCTTTTTCAGAGTTTACATATTCCATCGAACCAAATAAATTAACTCAGAAGGTCTAGGAAAGACTGAACATTTCACAATTATTTACAAATCATTTGCCTATAGTTTCTCAAAAACACTTCTTTTTTTTTCTTTCTATTTTTACACTGACATGCATAATACATTCAACTTTGACTCTTAATATCCCTTTTTAAGAACCACAAAAAAGATTCCCATGTCTATTAAAGATAATTAAACTTGAAATTAGGATCCTTGTTTCCATGGTCACAAATTTCAGTCATTGGAGTCTCAGTTAACCTAGCACAGTGAACTCAAGCTATTTCAATAGATACCTTCTACCAGCCAATAAATATTTCCTGAAATGTTTTGAACTGGCCTTATTATTCTGTGCATCAGATGAAGAAATGTTATATAGGAGACACAAGTTCTGAAATGAGTCTCTTCTGAGAAGTTTGTGGGCTAAGATGCACAATAAACTCCTGAGGTGCTCTCTGCTCCACAACAGAGACCATTTAGGCCCTTCCAGGTCGGAACCTGAACACCTAACAATTCTGTGTTACCTTCTTTCAATCGCATTATTACTTAGAGTCAACTCTGTTTTCATGCTGCCTTCTTAACCAACCCTTTTTTTGGACTGTTCTAAGCCACTCAAACTTCTCTCTGTTCTTCATTCTCTTTCAGCTTTTTATATTATACTTATTGCTTATGTCACACAAGTTAGCAACTCATTGGTATTACTAGTTTCCTGAATTGCTGTCAGTGTTTTCAAAACACTGCTTCCCTTGAGAACAGGACCCATGACTTTGGTTGTCCCGTACCTTTATGTCCCCAGCATGGTGCTAGTGTTAGAAAAAACTCAATAAAGGCTTGCCCATTAATGATACAGGAATGATTAGAGGAATAGTGGCTGCATTTTGTTATACCTAAATGAATCAAGGTTCAAATCCTATTTAAAACATTCAATTTAAGTAATTAAATGATCTCTTGACCTTCCTGTGAACCTTGTATCAAATCTCTATTTTTTGTTAATAGTGACAGAGGAGGTTATGGGAAAACGGCTTTGTGCTCAGTTCTGGGAAATGTTTATCATTTTCATATAATAAAATTCACTTTTCAATGAATAACAGACATTTTAAAAACATCTGCCAAAAGATTGTTTACATGGAACTGTTTTATCCCCCAAGAGAAGCCTATGTTCAGTTGGAAACTCAGATGTCCTACTTGGTCCCCATTGTCAACATTTCACGTAAGTTTATTTACTTGCTTCCTTCACATGGATGAAGTTGAATTCATAGTTTGCAGAACACATAATATTTTAGGCAGATAGTTCTCTTTCTGCTCATATGTTGGTAGCTAACATTGCAAAGATTGAAATTTAAAAATAAATATTCTTAGTTGCAAGAAACACGTTGCCCCCACTTCTATTTAAGTGACTGCAGCCCAAAATATTATAGTTACATGCACTTCTATAGTACATTTCAGACACAACAATGCTAGATTGATTTTATAGCATAGTGATTTTGGGAGCCTGTGTATTATGCATTCTTCTAGCAACTTCTATTTCTAATTTTGTTCCATTTATAAGATTTGGATTAATTATTCTTCTGCATGTTTAATTATTTAATGAATATTTTCCTTTCTAAGCTCCATGAAGGCATGATCCATATTTGTTTTTATATTTCCATATCCTCAGTGCTTAGTTCTTGCAAATAATAGGTGCTACATTTATATTTGCTCAAAAATTAATGAAGAAATAATGAAAAAACAGGCATAATAGATTCTCTGTGGCTTGAAAGTTACAAATTGGAATCTCTTAGAGAACTTCTAGTTCTAGTCCTGATGGATTGTTAATATTAAATTTACTCTTTTGCTTTTATAAAAAACTAAAAAATCTGGACAAAATATAGTTAACAGTTCTTTTCAAGCATTGAACATTACACAATGCAGGGAGGCTTGCAGTTTCTTTTGTTGTCTCTTTAAGGAGATTTTCCAAACCGTAATTCAGAAAAAATAGAACCCAGTCAGGACACAGAGATTTCTGTATGGGTTTCCAAAGTTATTGGGATTTGGGGTCAGAATTCTGAGGAGAAAGACACAGAGAAGGAATGCCAAAAATCTAGATAAAAGCTTACCTTGGGTCTGGGCCAACTTCTAGACTTCTTATATGGAAAGCATGTTCTGGAATGCCTAGCAGAGACCAGTACTGAGTGGCTGAAAACAGAGAAATATCTCAGAGTGTTGAGGAGTTACTGAAATTCCAACTCAACAAAAGTAGAGAAAGCTTTTTGGACACTATTAGCTTCCAAGTGAAAATCCAAAGAGGCCATGGCTTGAGAGTAGTTTAGCACCCTGAGCATGAGGGCCACACACTAGAAATAAGAACAAAGGTTATTTGGAACCACTTTAACAAAATCTAAAACCAAGCCAATGACAGAATCAAGATGAACTACCGGTAATTTTAGGACAAATTAAAATAAAATTTAACATTTCTAAGGAATAATATGATAATCTATAACTCCAGTATCTGGTTGTTTACAATGGGAAAAATATGGTATAAAAATTTTAGACATGAAAGCAAGTAGTAAACCAACTGATAAGAGAAAAAATGGGCAAGAGAGGCAGACCCAGAAATGGCCCAGATTTGGAGTTAATAGATGAGGGCCTCAAAATGACTATGAATGATATTTTAAAGATGGAAAAATTCAAAGGAGAATATAACTCTCACACAAAAAGAACCAAATGCAAATTTTAGAACTGCAAAATGCAATATATGAAATTAAGAACTCAATGGATAGATGCAGTAGTGGCCTGCACTGAAAAAGAGCATGATAAGTCATTTCCAAGACAGGTAAGCAGACCCAAACTAAGGCACAAAGAAGATATAAACAAAGTATGAAAAAGGATGGAGTTGAAGTGAAATATGTGACATTGTCAAAAGGTCTAATATATATGACTACACAGCAAGTGTGTAGAGAAAATATAAAAATCATTCACATAAAAGAAAAGCATGTGCAAGAAGGCTTCATAGCATCTTTATTAAAAGTAGTCTCAAACTGAAAACTATATAAGTTTGTAAGTCTAGAATATATACATGGATGTGGCATGTATATAAGATGAAATAGTACTCAACCATAAAAAAGAATGGAATACAAATACACAAAGCAATTTTAATGAATCTCAAAAGCATTGTCTTCGACTAAAGAAGCTATACTCAAAAAAGTACATATTTATGATTTAATTTATAGGAAGTTCAAAATGGTGCAAATTAATTTATAGTTAGAGAAGTCAGTGATTGTTAACTCTGAGTGTGTACTGACTAGAAAAAGTCACTGGGGAAGTTTCTGAGAAGATAAAAATATTAGGTGTTTGATTTGTAGTGTGTTATTTACTGTAAGTTTTTTATGCTTTATATTTTTAAAATGCAGATTACCAAAAAATCTCAATGTATAAATAACTAAAATCAATAACATTTATTATGATATTTATGGTTACAAAATGGCAATTTGTTTCCCAGTAATAATATTACAGTGTCCAAGGCCATTTTGCAGGGACAGATTGTAGAAGAACTTAATTTTTACCTGGGAAACAGAATCTATATGTTCCAGCTTCAGACTCACAAGTGACTGACTGCAAAACACAAGGGAAATCACTGAGTGCTGTTCTCTAGGAGCCTGCCTATAATGAGGACAGGAAGGCAATGTGTAAAGAAACACATATATAAATGAGACGAAATGAGCAGGGAGATAGGAGACACAGGAAACTAGGGTGAAATACTTAAGATAGGGTGGCTAATAAGGGATCTCTGAGGGTTTAAGATTTGAGATTAAAGAATCAAACAAACCCAGCCATGTGTAGTCAGATGTTTCTTTGTGAAGAATGTGTAGCCTCTACTTTGTCTAAAATAGTTATTCTGCTGATTCATCATGAAATCACCTTCTTTTTTTAGTAACAGATATAAATTGTTCCTATATCCTCATTCATTGCTCCCTGATTTACTCAATCCATTCATTCTTTCATTCAAAGATTAGAGTGTGAATAAATTCAAACCAAAAAAATTACAGATTATCACAGGGTTTCACGTAGAGGCCAGGAATCTCCAGTTCTAACACATACAGTTTATTCTGATATAGTACATTGAGGAAAAGAGCTATGCATTTTAAAAATAATTTTTAAATGTGCATTTATTTTGAGAGAGAGCGAGAGAGAGAGAGAGAGAGAGAGAGGGTGCAAGTGGGTGGGGGCGCAGAGACAGAGGGGAGAGACAATCCTAATCAGTCTCCACACTGTCAGTGCACGGAGCCCTACATGGGACTCCATCTCACCAACCGTGAGATCATGACCTGAACCAAAATCAAGAGTCCAACACTTAACCAACTGAACCACCCAGGTGCCCCAACAGCTATGCATTTTTTAAAAATGCAGTAATGCTATAATTAGATATTTCTGGATTTTTCTCTTCTGTTTTGGCTTGTGAATATAATTTTTAACTTAAACAATTTATTTTATTAGTATAACTCTCAGGTTTATAACCTCATTTGCAGTGTCAGAGACATATATTCCTTCTTGTTTCTTAGTGTACTTGCCATGCAAACCATTGAAACACTTAGAATTTCAGATATACAACAATGTAAATGAGCTCAGGTCCATATCAGATTAATAGATTTGATAGCCTTTTTTCTTTTTTCCCCTTTCCGAATCCTGTTTATTCTTCAGTATTTTATGTTTTAAAATGTCAAGTACATGGACAGACACATGTATATACTTTTTCTGAATAGTACAGCTTTGCTATCATTCATGTCAGAATAATTATATCAGGTGAGAATTGAGTAGGATTTTAGAGATTTCTTTGTCCAATCCACATATTTGAGAAAACTGACAATAGGAGATTTAAAAAAAAAAAAAAAAAAAAAAAAAAAAAAAACCTCAGGAAACACAGCAAATCGATGACACAAATAGAATAAAGAGCCATATCCTGTAATTCATGACACAGAGAGAGCCCTGTAAATCCAACCATACTTATCAAGAACAGCCCCCTATTTAATACACAATCAAATACTTCCTGCTATTTTTAGTTTAGCTTTTTTTTAAAAAATATTCTCCTATTATGTTTAACTTAGATTGTAAATTGTGTTATGACAAATACCATGGCTTAAACTTCATTTCAATCCCCCTTTAGATGCTACTAGCATAGGGCATTACACATAGCATTGATTCTAAAGGTTGTCGGTACATTTCTTATTTCTTTTTCCAGTGGCACAGTGTATTACCATGTTAATAAAAGAGTAAATCCATGTATTTAGAAAGAACAGAGGAAAAGTGGCCTAGGGAAAAGCTAGAACAAGCCAAGCAGGTCACCATGGTAACACCAGGTTCAAAACTGTCATTCTCCTAAAGCTGCTGCCATTTCTCATGTGTTCAGGATACAGCACACCATCTAGTGGTTTCATTTATGTTCCTGACATTTCACGCCTTTCAAGCTCAACTTAAAAACAAACAAAAGAAAACACTCCTTATAGTACACACTTGTAGTTGTGGAACACAGTCAGAATTTGGTTTGCAAAATGAGTAGGTAGAAGTTTTGTCATTTACTGAATTACTGTTTGTTCTCAATGCTTAAAAACTCATTTAGCAGAGGCATGTGAAAAATTTAAATCATTATTAATACTCTGTACAATATGTAAAATCTTGACTTTATGACATATGCAGAGTTCTATACACATGAAGGCATTTATTCTGAGGAATTTTATTACTAAATCACTCATCATGATTTATTCTTTCTGAAAAGAAAAGAAAAAGACCTTTTTGGTTTCTTTCCTGTTGAAATCTAGGTACATGAAAGTAAGTGCCTTTAAGTATATTCACAAAAGGAACAAAAGTTTTGACTTAAATATTTTCTCTGTTCCTCACAGGAGAAACAAAAATAAAAACAAAACTCAGCCTTATTGGGGTTTTAACCAGACAACCAGGTTTAATTTTTTTTTTTTCAACGTTTATTTATTTTTGGGACAGAGAGAGACAGAGCATGAATGGGGGAGGGGCAGAGAGAGAGGGAGACACACAGAATCGGAAACAGGCTCCAGGCTCTGAGCCATCAGCCCAGAGCCCGACGCGGGGCTCGAACTCACGGACCGCAAGATCGTGACCTGGCTGAAGTCAGACGCTTAACCGACTGCGCCCCCAGGCGCCCCGACAACCATGTTTATAAACAGAAAATTATATTAAAAGCCCAAGTTTGTGTTTCCCAGACATACAGGGAGTAAATATATGAAACTGTCAAGATTATTTTCCTTTAGGTCCTGTAAAAATAATATCTAAGTAACAGTTACATTTATTTATACAGTTACAGAAAGTACAATAGAGTAAAACTGTTTTGTAGCTCTATTTGAAGGATCAAATTATTTTTAAGAAATGTTTTCTGTGTGTTCAAGTCTGTGTAGTAAGTCAATTTTCATAGTATCTATTGAACACTATACCATACCATTCTAACAATTCTCTCTTACCTTTCCATCTACTAATATCTAGAGACCCAGACTGTAAAAACGCCAAGAATGCAGGAATTATTTGCACAGCTCATATATTTTTAAATTTTTTTTTCAACGTTTATTTATTTTTGGGACAGAGAGAGACAGAGCATGAACGGGGGAGGGGCAGAGAGAGAGGGAGACACAGAATCGGAAACAGGCTCCAGGCTCCGAGCCATCAGCCCAGAGCCTGACGCGGGGCTCGAACTCACGGACCGCGAGATCGTGACCTGGCTGAAGTCGGACGCTTAACCGACTGCGCCACCCAGGCGCCCCTCATATATTTTTAAAAAATTGTCAACATTTCAGATAAGCCAATGGGTTTATGGATCATGCCTGTCTCATAGTATCTTCTATGCCTGGAGTAATTATTCTGTGTTCCATGGTCAAGATGTTTCATTCTCATTCATCCCTTATGTGTTACCTCAAGTACCCTTCTGCACAAAACTTTATCAAATCTTAGACTAACTAGCAACTTGATATTCCTGACCCTCAGTGGTTCTCAATTAATGGCTGCAAATTGGAATCATCTTTTGATGCTTCTGTTTATTCCCAGAGACTAACATTTAATTGATCCTAGATGAAGACTTGGTTATGGGAATTTTAAAGACTTCATAGGTGAATCTAATGTGAGCTCTACATTAGCTCCTCCTCTTTATATGGAAACAATCTGTCCTGCATTTCAGTATGTGAAAGTTCTATCTTAGTTGGCCTTTTATATCACTGGCGTTTATCAGAGTGATAGAATATTTGGCACTGAAAAGATATTTATGGGGTCATGCTGACTAAAGATAACGACAGGGACTGGTGAATAGTGATAGGGTGATATCTAGGATAAAAGATTATTAGGGAAATGTGATAAAAACATATAAGGCCTGGTATCCTGAGAAAGGTACAGGTGTGTTGAGGTAAGAATCAAGAATGTTTCTGGGGCGCCTGGGTGGCGCAGTTGGTTAAGCCTCCGACTTCAGCCAGGTCACGATCTCACGGTCCGTGAGTTCGAGCCCCGCGTCGGGCTCTGGGCTGATGGCTCAGAGCCTGGAGCCTGTTTCTGATTCTGTGTCTCCCTCTCTCTCTGCCCCTCCCCCGTTCATGCTCTGTCTCTCTCTGTCCCAAAAATAAATAAACATTGAAAAAAAAATTTTAAAAAAGAATGTTTCTTAGAGCTAAGGAGGAAGCAGGAGTTCCTAGTATAATTGTTGTACTGGTAAAATATAAAGGACAAAGTAGCAAAAAAAGGAAATGATATCATGTGGTGTGTCAGCAACATTTCCTACCTAGTGCTGGTTTGTGGAGGACTGTGTGGCACCTGGCCATGCACCTTGCTACTTGAGTTTCATTTATCACAGGGCACCAGAGTGACAGTGAAGAAAGAAAAATAGACCAGGAAATTGGTCCCAATAGCTAATATCTCTTCCCTTACCCCAGCACTTTGGATACAAAACCAAGGGAACAAAACGTTTAGAACATTCGTAACACTTTATTATGAAGAACAAGGAAATGAAATTTGGCACTGTGTCTTGTACTCAAGATGCCCAATCATTTGACATTTACTCAGGGCATGGCTGAGAAATGACACCATTCAAGCTCATGGCTAAACGAGTAAAAACAGTTGTGTATTTTTGTTTGAGAGTTTTCTAAATGTAATTAAACCCAAGCCACTTTTATTTAATAACTCATGGAGGCCCAGCTTCCGTGAGGTTTTAAAAATAAGCATACAAAGATTTGCTTTTAAAAATGTGTTACCTTGGTGTATTCTCATACCGATCTCCTACACATAAAAGAAGAGGTACGAAAGCTGAGTACTTGCAGTTGTATGATTAATAGATATGTCTTTTTTTTAATGTTTATTATTTTTTGAAAGAAAGTGTGAGCAGGGGAGGGGCGGAGCAAGAGGGTGAGAGAGAGCGCACAGCCTGATGCAGGGCTCAAACCCACAGACGGTGAGATCATGACCTCAGCTGAGATCAAGAGTTGGATACTTAACTTAAGGAGCCACCCAGGCTCCCCTGTTAACAGAAAGATCTTAATCACTGAGGTGAGCTGGCAGAGCTGTCTATCTTTCAGAAATCACCGCTCACATGATTTCTAAAAGAAAAAATGAAACATCTTTATAAAACGAAAAACTGGCAAGAACTTGATCTCAGAATCAAGAGTCCAGGGGTGGCTGAGCATCTTAGTTGGTTAAGTATCCGACTCTCGGCTCAGGTCGTCGTCTCATAGTTCGTTAGTTTGAGCCCCACATTCGACTCTGCACTGACAGTGTGGAGCCTGCTTGGGATTCTCTAAAAAGAAAAGAAAACAAAACAAAACCAAGAATCCTGGAGAACCAGTCCCAAATTTATAATTGAAAAAAATTACTTAAATTTAGGAGTCTTTTCTTTTCATGTATTTAAGAAATGAATCGCAGGCTGTTATTTGTAGAATAGCCTAGTAAGTTATAATCTCAGGGAAGGTAAGTACTATTGATTAATTATTTATACATATATGTCTATATTTATATACATATTTATATTTACATACATATATAAATGTTTACACACACACACACACACACACACACATAAGGAAACACAGACCTAGAGAGATTAAAGAATTTATCCAAGCTCACTTACATAGTTCATCTATTTAAGAAAAATAATTACTGAGAAGTTACTGTCCACCAGTACTTTTATAAGACAGAGGAGATAGTAGTGATCAAGATACAAAGGTACTTGTGACAAAGCTTACTTTCCAATGGGAAAAGCAAGCCATATAAATAAGTTTTAAAAAATCCAGTAGAGAAATAACTGGATGGCAATAATAATGGCAATAAGATCCATATAAAGAATCAAAACATGCCAATTTAAAATTTAAAATACCATGTAGAAAAGCATCAAAATATTAAACTCTTAAAGATGCATTTAATAAAATAGGAGTAAGATCTGTACACCTAAAGCTATGAAAGCATTGGTTTTTAATCAAAATTATAAGACCTAAGTAAATGACAATATATACTATGTTCACGGATCAGAAGACTCAATGTTGCTAAGATATCAGTTCCATCCAACTTGATTTATAGATTTAATAAAATCCCAATCACAAATCCCTAAACTGTTTCATAGAAATTTACAAGCATATTCAAAGATTTATATGACAGTGTAAAGGGTCTAGAGTAGCCAAAACAATTTTAGAAAGGGACTAAATGATGATTCACACTATGTAGTTTTAAGACTCACTCTTAAGCTGCATTAAAAAAAAAGTGATGATAAACATAGAGATCAGTAGATAGATTAGAGAATCCGGATGTAGACCTCTGCATATATGGATGATTGTTTTTTGGCAACAGTGCCAGGGTAACTCAATGGAAGGGATAATATTTTCAATGTACAATGTTCTTATGTTCCTATGGGAATAATATAAACACTACACATGCAGACTATATACAATAATGAACATAAAATCAATTATGTAGCACTTTGGAAGATTTTTTTTTTCAAATTTACACACACACTTCATCATACAGCTCAGTAATGCCTCTTGAAATGAAAATTACATCCTATGACAATGACTCAAATGTTTATAACAACTTTAAGTGTAATTGCTAATAAATTAAAAAACCTTAAAAGTTCATTACCTGGTGAATACATAAACAGATTTGTGGTGTATCTATCTAGTGGATAAAAAGCAATGAAAAAAAAATGAACACCAGATTGATTCAACAAAATGGATGAACTTAAATAATCATGTATGAAAGAAACCAGACACAAAACACTACATACGGTTTTATTTCATTTATTTGAAGGCAGATTATTGATTAGCAGGTTACAGAAATGGTCTTTATATTTTTTTTTCTTTTCAAATTTTTATTTAAATTCCAGTTAAACTATGTGTAATATTGATTTTAAGAGTAGAATTCAGTGACTCAGCACTTAAATACAACACCCAGTGCTTATCATTACAAGTATCCTCCTTAATATCCATCACCCATCTAGCCCATCCCCCATCTACCTCCCTCCATCAACCCTCAGTTAAGAGTCTCTTATGGTTTGTTTCCCTTTTTCTTTTTCTCCCCTCCCATGTGTTTATCTATTTTGTTTCTTAAATTCCATATATGAGTGATATCATATGGTATTTGTCTGTTTCTGAGTGACTTATTTCGTTTAGTGTAATATACTCTAGTTCCATCCACATATTTGCAAATGGCAAAATTTCATTATTTTTGATAGCTGGGTAACATTCCATTGTATATGATGGACATTAGGGCTCTTTCCATAATTTGGCTATTGTTGATAATACTGCTATAAACATTGGGGTGCATGTGTCCCTTTGAATCTGTATTAGTATATCCTTTGGGTAAATACCTAGTAGTACAATTGCTGGGTCATAGGGTGGTTCTATTTTTAGCTTTGTGAAGAACCTCCATACTGTTTTCTAGGGTGGCTGCACCAGTTTGCATTCCCACCAACTGTGTAAGAAGGTTCTTCTTTCTCCATATCCTCGCCCATATCTGATGTTTCTTGTGTTGTTAATTTTAGCCATTCTGACTGGTGTGAGATAGTATCTCGTTGTGATTTTGATTTGTATTCCCCTGATGATGAGTGATATTGAACATCTTTTCATGTGTCTGTTAGCCATCTGCATGACTTTTTTGGAAAAGTGTCTATTCATATATTCTTCCTATTTCTTAACTAGATTGTTTTTGGGTGTTGTTTTGGGGTTATTTATAGATTTTGGATATTCATCCTTTATCAGATATGTCATTAGCAAATATCTTCTCCCATTCCATAGGTTGCCTTTTAGTTTTGTTGATTGTTTCCTTTGCTGTGCAGAAACTTTTTATCTTGATAAAGTCTCAATAGTTCATTTTTGGTTTTGTTTCCTTTGCTTCTGGAGATGCGTCCAGTAGGAAGTTGCTGCTGCCAAGGTCAAAGATGTTGCTGCAGGTGTTGTCCTCTAGGATTTCAATGGTTTCTAGTCTCACATTTAGGTCTTTGAAATGTTCTTTATCTTGACTAAGGTGATGTTTATATGCCTGTATATATTTGCTAGTATATATGTTGACCAACAAGGAGGACCTATCCAAGAAAATGATATATTTTTAAAAATTAAAATATTAAAGCTAAAAAAAATAATACAAATGCAGATCCTCTCGCTAGCTCTGATAGCAAGAATCATGGTAAAATTTCTCCAGTTCTATTTAAACTCTCTCAAAGGAATGCATACAGCAAAATTTGGGAGAAAGTACCTCCCCACAGGAGAACATAGTGAGGCAGAAATGGCTGAATCACTTTGCCACAAGTGAAGGAGGGACTGCATCTTTGTGTATTTTTGTGTATTTTGATATATAGTAACTTTTTTTTCTACTTTAACTTTGGATACATTTTTCCACCCAATTTATACTGTTCTTTCCTTTTCTTCTGCATTCTGCATCCACTTAAACCCAGAAATTTCTAGTGACAGAAATCAAAGTATATATTTTATGATGTAGCATTCTTTTTTTCTTATTTTTTTTGATGTAGCATTTTTAGCAAATATAAAGAAGACAAACCACAAGGAAAGTATAAAAAGAGCAGCACAAAATTCCCAAGGGTTAAGTCTGGAATCAAGCTTTAAAGACTTTCAAGGGAATTTCTGAATAAAAGAATGTTTGGTAAATATATGGTAAAAATGAAAGGAGTAAGAAGTGGAAAAACATTAATTCATTTCTTCATTGGTAATTCTCTGTTAGAACTGTATATTTAAAACGTGTGCTCACTTGTTGTTATGAACACTGGGTGTCATACGTAAGTGATGAATCACTCAATTCTACTCCTGAAAACAAAACTGCACTGTATGTTCACTAACTAAAATTCAAATTTTACAGATGAAAGAAATAAAATGTGTGCCCCTAAAGTCAACAAAATATGGAAGTCCTAGAAAAAATAAACAGTATAACTACCTCTAGAGAAAGAATCACATTGTCACTCCTTCATCACATATCTGATAGATAACACGTGGTTGACAATGTTTGTTGAACTTTACTATATCCAATTATTGCTTGTGTCCATGAGGTTTAATCACTGTCTCTCCAGCATTGTTATTGTCATCAATAGTATCATCAAGGGGCGCCTGGGTGGCGCAGCCGGTTAAGCGTCCGACTTCAGCCAGGTCACGATCTCGCGGTCCGTGAGTTCGAGCCCCGCGTCGGGCTCTGGGCTGATGGCTCGGAGCCTGGAGCCTGTTTCCGATTCTGTGTCTCCCTCTCTGCCCCTCCCCTGTTCATGCTCTGTCTCTCGCTGTCCCAAAAATAAATAAACGTTGAAAAAAAAAAAAAAATTTAATAAAAAAAAAAAAAAAAATAGTATCATCAAAACCATTATTTATTGGGCACTTAAAGATCTAAGATACTGATTTTCGAACTGTGTAAAGTATCCTCAGTTTCTACAGACAGACTCAGAGACATTGTAAGGGAAAAAGAGACCACTCCGGCTCCAAAGCTCTTTCTTCGGGTTTTGTGTGGCTAGAAGAGCTGCCTTTGAATGTTTGTAAACCATGACTATAGAAAAGGGATCAATAAACTGCCTTCTTTTTTAAAGTTTTTATTTTATTTCCAGGTAGTTAACATACAGTGTTATATTAGTTTCAGGTATACAGTATAGTGATTTGACAATTCCATACATCACCCGCTGCTCATTACAAATGCCTTCCTTAATCCCCATCACCTATTTCCCCCATCCTCCCACCCACTTCTGCTCTGGTAACCATCAGTTTGTTCTCTATAGTTAAGAGTATGTTTCTTGATTTATCTCTTTTTTTCACTTTACTCATTTGTTTCTTAAATTGCACATATGAGTGAAATCATATGGTATTTGTCTTTCTTTGACTTATTTCTCTTAGCATTATACTATCTAGATCCATCCATGCTGTTGCAAATGGCCAGATTTTATTCTTTTTTATGGCTGAATAATATTCCATTGTATATATATACCACCTCTTCTTCATCCGTTCATCGGTCGATAGACACTTGGCCTACTTCCATCGTTTGGCTATTGTAAATAATGCTACTATAAACATAGCAGTGCATGTATTGTTTTACATTAGTTTTGTATTTTTTGGGTTAATAGGTATTAGTCTGATTGCTGGATCCTAGGGTAGTTCTATTTTTAAGTTTGTGAGGAACCACAATACTGTTCCACAATAGCTGTATCAGTTTGCATTCCCAAAAATAGTGCAAGAGGTTTCCTTTTTCTCCACATAGTCTCCAACACCTGTTGTTTCTTGTGTTGTTAATTTTAGTCATTCTGAAAGATGTGAGGTGATAGTTTATTGTAGCTTTGATTTGCATTTTCCTGATGGTAATTGATGATGAACATCTTTCTGTGTGTCTATTGTCCAACAGTATGTCTTTTTTGGAGAAATGTCTATTCATAACTTCTGCCCATTTTTAATTGGATTATTTGCTTTTTGGATGCTGAGTTCTATAAGTTCTTTACAGACTTTGGATACTAACCTTTTATAATTTGCAACTATTTTCTCCCATTATGTAGGTTGCTTTTTAGTTTTATTGATTGTTTCCTTTGCTATGCAGAAGATTTTTATTTTGATTTAGTCCCAGTAGTTTACTTTTGCTTTTATTTTCCTTGCTTCAGGAGACCTAACTAGAAAAAAGGATGCTTCAGCTGATGTCAAAGAAGCTACTACCTATGTTATTTTCTAGAATTTTGATGGTTTCCTGTCTCACATTTATTTTTTTTAACGTTTATTTATTTTTGGGACAGAGAGAGACAAAGCATGAACGGGGGAGGGGCAGAGAGAGAGGGAGACACAGGATCAGAAACAGGCTCCAGGCTCTGAGCTGTCAGCACAGAGCCTGACGCGGGGCTCGAACTCACAGACCGTGAGATCATGACCTGAGCCGAAGTCGGACGCTTAACCGACTGAGCCACCCAGGCGTCCCTCCTGTCTCACATTTAGGTCTTTAATTCATTTTGAATTTATTTTTGTGTATGCTGTAAGGAAGTGTCCAGTTTCATTATTTTGCATGTTGCTGTCCAATTTTCCCAGCACCATTTGTTGAACAGACTCAAATTTTCCCATTAGATGTTCTTTACTGCTTTTTAGAATATCAATTGACTATATAGTTCTAGGTTTATTTCTAGGTTTTCTGCTGTGTTCCTCTGATCTATGTGTCTATTTTTGTGGCAGGATCTTACTGTTTTGATTGCTACAGCTTTATAATATAACTTGAAGTCTGGAATTGTGATGCCTTCAGTTTTGCTTTTCTCTTTCAAGGTTACTTTAGCTATTCAGTGTCTTTTGTGATTCCATACAAATTTTAGGATTGTTTATTCTAGCTCTGAAAAACGCTGATGGTATTTTGATAAGGGTCGCATTAAATATGTAGATTGCTTTTGGTAATATAGACATTTTAACAATATTTGTTCTTCCAGTCCATAAGCATGGAATGTCTTTCCATTTCTTTGTGTTGTCTTCTATTTCTTTCATCAGTGTTTTATAGTTTTCAGAGTACCGATCTTTTACCTCTTTGGTAAGGTTTATTCTTAGGTATCTTACCATTTCTGTTGCAATTGTAAATGGGATTATTTTCCTATTTCTCTTTCTTCTGCTTCATTAGTGATGTATAGAAATGCAACAGATTTCTGTACATTGATTTAGTATCCTGCGACTTGACTGAACTTATTAGTTCTAGCATTTTTTTTGGTGGAGCCGTTTGGTTTTTTATAAATAATATTATGTCGTCTGCAAATAAGAAAGTTTTACTTGTTCCTTACTGATTTGGTTGTCTCTTACTTCTCTTTGCTTTATGATTGCTGTAGCTCAGACTTCCAGTACTATGTTAAATAGAATTGGTGGGTGTGGACATCCCTGTCTTATTCCTGACTGTAGGGATAAATTTCTGTTTTTCCCCACTGAGTATGATGTCAGCTGTGAGTTTTTCATATATGGCCTTTACTATGATGAGGTAAGTTCCCTCTAAGCCTATTCAGTTGAGGGTTTTTATCATGAATGCAGGCTGTAGTTTGTGAAATGCTTTTTCTGCATCTATTGAAATGATCACATGGTTCTTATCCCGTCTCTTATTGATGTAATGTATCATGTTGATTGATCTGCGAATATTGAACTAACTTGCAACCCAGGAATAAATCCCATTTGATTGTGGTGGATGATTTTTTAAAATGTATTATTGAATTCAGTTTGCTATTATTTTTTGAGGATTTTTACATCCATGTTCATCAGAGATTTTGGCCTGTAGTTCTCTTTTTTAGTTCTGTTTTTATCTGGCTATGATATCAGGGTAATTAATGATGGCCTCATTTAATAAATTTGGATATTTTTCTTCCTTTTCTATTTTTTTTGGAAAAGTTTAAGAATAAGAACTCTTATTTAAATGTTTGGTAGAATTCACCTGTGAAGCCATCTGGTCCTGGCCTATTGATTACTGGAGTTTTGTTTTGTTTTGTTTTGTTTTTGATTAAATTAATTTGCTGGTTATCAGTCTGTGCAGTTTTTTTATATCTTCCTGTTTCAGTTTCTATTTTTAATTTTTTTCATGTTTATTTATATCTGAGAGAGAGAGACAGAAAGAGACAGTGTGCAAGTGGGGTAGGAACAGAGAGAGATGGAGACAGAATCAGAAGCAAGATCCAGGTTCTGAGCTGTTAGCACAGAGCCCGATGTTGGGCTCAAAACCACCAGCGGTGATATCATGACCTGAGCCAAAGTCAGATGCTAAACTGACTGAGCCTCCCAGATGCCCCCCTGTTTCAGTTTCTTAAAGGTTATTTATTTATTTTGAGAGAGAGAGCAGGGGAAGGGCAGAGAAAGGGGGAGAGAGAATCTGTGCACTGTCAGCGCAGAGTGTAACGCTTGGCTCAATATCACAAATCGTGAGACAGTGACCTGAGCTGAGATCAACAGTTGGATGCCTAATCGACTGAGCCACTCAGGTGCCCCATATTTCTTCCTGTTTCATTTCTTCATATTTCTACATATTTTGATAGTTGCTATGTGTCTAGGAATTTATCCATTTACTCTAGGTTATCCAACTTGTTGGCATAATTTTTCATAATATTTTCCTATAATTGTTTGTATGTCTACGGTGTTGCTTATTATTTCTCCTCTCTCATTTGTGATTTTATTAATTTGAATTATTTCTATTTTTTTTCTTGATAAGTGTGGCAAGAGGTTTATAAATTTTATTCATTTTTTTCAAAGAACCAGTTCCTGGTTTCATTGATCTGTTCTATGGTAGTGGTTGTCATCATTGTTGTTGTTGTTGTTGTTAGTTTCTATATCATTTATTTCTACTCTAGTCTTTATTAATTTCTTCCTTCTGCTGGTTGAAAACTTTATTGTTCTTTTTCTAGCTTCTATAGGTGTAAGTTTAGGTTGTGTATTTGAGAATTTTATTGCTTCTTAATTTAGGTCTATATCGCTATGAACTTCCCTCTTAGAACCACTTTTGCTGCATCCCAAAGGTTTTCAACTGTTGTATTTTCATTTTCATTTGTTCCTATTTAATTTTATTTATTTTTTTATTTTATGCTTAATCCATTCATTGTTCAGTAGCATGTTACTTAACATCTCTGTATTTGTGGTCTTTCTAGGTTTTTTCTTTATGGTTGACTTCTAGTTTCATTGTGGTCAGAAAAGACGCATGGTATGGCTTCAATCTTATTAAATTTGTTGAGGCTTGTTTTGTGGGCTAATATGTAGTCTAATCTGGAGAATGTTCTGGGAACACCAGAAAAGAATGTGTATTTTTATTTTTAGGATGGAATTTTCTGAGTATATCTGTTAAGTCCATTTGGCCCAGTATTCACTCAAAGCCATTATTTCCTTGTTGATTTTCTGTTTAGTTGATCTTCCCTTTGATCTAAGTGGGACATTAAAGTCCCCTACTGTTATTGTATTATTATCAATGTGTTCCTTTATGTTTGTTATTAACTGTTTTTTAATATAATTTATTGTCAAATTCATTTCCATACAACATCCAGTGCTCATCCCAACAAGTGCCCTCCTCAATGCCCATCACTCACTTTCTGCTCTCCCCCACCCCCATCAACCTTCAGTTTGTTCTCAGTATTTAAGAGTCTCTTATGATTTGCCTCCCTCCCTCTCTGTAACTTTTTTTCCTTTTCCCCTGCCTCATGATCTTCTGTTAAATTTTTCAAGATACACATATCTTGTGTGAAAACACATGGTATCCGTCTTTCTCTAACTGACTTATTTCACTTAGCATAAAACCCTCCAGTTCCATCCAAGTTGCTCCAAGTGGCCAGATTTCATTCTTTCTCATTGCCACGTAGTATTCCATTGTATATATAAACCAATCTTCTTTATCCATTGGTCAGTTGATGGACATTTAGGCTCTTTCCATAATTTGGCTTTTGTTGAAAGTGCTGCTATAAACATTGGGGTACATGTGTCCCTATGTATCAGCACTCCTGTATCCTTTGGGTAAATTCCTAGCAGTGCTATTGCTGGGTCAGAGGGCAGTTCTATTTTTAATTTTTTAAGGAATCTCCACACTGTTTTCCAGAGCAGCTACACCAGTTTGCATTCCCACCAACAATGCAAGAGGGTTCCCATTTCTCCACATCCTTGCCAGCATCGAGTCTCCTGATTTGTTCATTTTAGCCACTTTGACATGGATAAGGTGATGTCTCAGTGTGGTTTTGTTTTGTATTTCCCTGATGATGAGTGACGTTGAGCATCTTTTCATGTGCCTGTTGGCCATCTGGATGTGTTCTTTGGAAAAATATCTATTCATGTCTTCTGCCCATTTCTTCACTGGATTATTTGTTTTTCAGGTGTGGAGTTTGGTGAGTTCTTTATAGATTTTGGATAGTAGCCCTTTATCCAATATGTAATTTGCAAATATGTTTTCCATTCCGTAGGTTGCCTTTTAGTTTTATTGATTGTTTCCTTTGCAGTGCAGCAGCTTTTTATCTTGATGAGGTCCCAAAAGTTCATTTTTTCTTTGAATTCCCTTGCCTTTAGAGATGTGTCAAGTAGGACATTCTTGTAGCTGAGGTCAGAGAGGTTTTTTCCTGCTTTCTCCTCTAGAGTTTTGATGATTTCCTGTCTCACATTCAGGTCCCTCATCCATTTTGAGTTTATTTTTGTGTATGGTGTAAAAGAGTGTCTAGTTTCATTCTTCTGCATGTTGCTATCCAGTTCTCCCAGCACCATTTGCTAAAGAGACTGTATTTTTTCCATTGGATACTCTCTCCTGCTTTGTCAAAGGTTAGTTGGCCATACATTTGTGGGTCCAATTCTGAAGTCTTTATTCTATTCCATTGGTCATGTGTCTGTTTTTGTGCCAATACCATACTTTCTTGACGACTACAGATTTGTAGTAGATGTTAGAGTCTGGGATTGTGATGCCTCCCACTTTCATTTTCTTCTTCAATATTACTTTGGCTATTTGGGGTCTTTTGTGGTTCCATACAAATTTTATGATTGCTTGTTCTAGCTTCGAAAAGAATGCTGGTGCAATTTTGATTGGGATTTCATTGAATGTGTAGATAGCTTTGTGTAGTATTGACATTTTAACAATACTTATTCTTCCAATCCATGAGAATGGAATGTTTTTCCACTTCTTTGTGTCTTCTTCAATTTCCTTCATAAGCTTTCTATAGTTTTCAGCATACAGATCTTTTACATCTTTGGTTAGGTTTATTCCTAGGTATTTTATGTTTCCTGCGGCAATTGTGAATGGGATCAGTTTATTTATTTCTCTTTCTGTTGCTTCATTATGGGTGTATAAAAGTGCAACCAATTTCTGTACATTAATTTTTTACCCTGCGACTTTGCTGAATTCATGTATCAGTTCTAGCAGCCTTTTGGTGGAGTCTTTTGGGTCTTCCAGGTAGAGTATCATGTGGTCTGGGAAAATTGAAAGTTTGACTTCATCCTTGTCAATTTTGATGCATTTTATTTCATTTTGTTGTCTGATTGCTGATGCTAGGACTTCCAAAACTATGATAAACAACAGTGGTAAGAGTGGACATCACTGTCATGTTCCTGATCTCAGGAGAAAGCTCTCAGTTTTTTTCCTATTGAGAGTGATATTAGCTGTGGGCTTTTTATAAATGGCTTTTATGATGTTCAAGTATGTTCCTTCTATCCTGACTTTCTTGAGGGTTTTTATTAAGAAAGGATGCTGTATTTTGTCAAATGCTTTTTCTACATCTATTGACAGGATCATATAGTTCTTATCTTTTTTTTATTAATGTGATGTATCACATTGATTGACTTGTGAATATTGAACCAGCCCTGCATCCCTGGAATGAATCTCACTTGATCATGGTGAATAATTCTTTTTATATGCAGTTGAATTCGATTTGCTAGTATCTTGTTGAGAATTTTTGCATCCATATTCATCAGGGATATTCTCCTGTAATTCCCTTTTTTTTTTTTTTTTTTTTTTTTTTTTTTTTGCTTGCTGGGTCTCTGTCTGGTTTAGGAATCAAAGTAATGCTGGCTTCATAGAATGAGTTTGGAAGTTTTTCTTCCCTTTCTATTTTTTGTAACAGCTTGAGAAGGATAGGTATTAACATTGCTTTAAATGTGTGGTAGAATTCCCCAGGGAAGCCATCCAGTCCAGGACTCATTTCTTGGGAGACTTTTGATAGCTGATTCAATTTCTTCACTAGTTATTGGTCTGTTCCAATGTTCTAAATCTTCCCGTTTGAGTTTTGGTAGTGTGTGGGTGTTTAGGAATTTGTTCATTTCTTCCAGGTTGTTCAACTTGTTGGCATATAATTTTTTATAGTATTCCCTGATAATTGCTTGTATGTCTCAGGGATATGTTGTAATAAATCCATTTGCATTCATGATTTTATCTATTTGGTCCTCTCTCTTCTTTTTGAGAGGCCTGGCTAGAGGTTTATCAATTTTGTTTATTTTTTCAAAAAAAAAAAAAAAAAACAACTCTTGGTTTCATTGATCTGTTCTACTGGGTTTTTTTTCGATTCTATATTGTTTATTTCTGCTCTGATCTTTATTATTTTTCTTCTTCTGCAGGATTTGGGGTGTCTTTTCTGTTCTTCTATTCCTTTAGGTGTGATTAAATTTTGTATTTTGTATTTTTCTTGTTTCTTGAGATAGGCCTAGATTGCAATGTATTTTCCTCTTAGGACTGCCTTTGCTATATCCCAAAGGGTTTGACTTCTTGTATTTTCATTTTCATTTGTTTCCATATATTTTTTTTACATTTCTTCTGTAATTGCCTGGTTGACCCATTCATTCTTTAGTAGGATGTTCTTTAACCTCCATGCTTTTGGAGGTTTGCCAGACTTCTTCCTGTGGTTGATTTCAAGTTAATAGCATTGTGATCTGAAAGTGTGCATGGTATGATCTCAATTATTTTATACTTATTAAGGGCTGTTTTGTGACACAATATATGATCTATCTTGAAGAATGTTGCATGAGCACTTGAGAAGAAAGTATATTCTGTTGCTTTGGGATGCAGAGTTCTAAATATATCTGTCAAGCCCATCTGATCCAATGTATCATTCATGGACCTTGATTATTTATTAATCCTGTGTCTAGATGATCTATCCATTGTTATAAGTGGGGTATTAAAGTCCCCTGCAATTACCACATTCTTATCAATAAGGCTGCTTATGTTTGTGATTGTTTTACATATTTGGGGGCTCCTGTATTTGGCGCATAGACATTTATAATTGTAGGTTCTTCTTCATGGATAGACCCTGTAATTATTATATAATGCCCTACTTCATCTCTTGTTATAGTCTTTAAAGTCTTGTTTGTCTTAGGGTGCATGGGTGGTTCAGTTGTTTGAGTGGCCCACTTCAGCTTGGGTCATGATCTCAGCTCGTGAGTTCAAGCCCCACATCAGGCTCTGTGCTGACAACTTGGAGCCTGGATCCTGCTTCAGATCTGTGTCTCCCTCTGTCTCTGCCCCTAACCCACACACATTCTGTCTCTGTCTCTCTCAAAAGTAAATAAACATTAAATAAATAAATAAATAAATAAACAAACAAACAAACGAATGAACAAACAAACAATCTCTAGTTTGTCTGATATAAGTATGGCTACTCCAGCTTTCTTTTGACTTCCTGTAACATGATAGATAGTTCTCCATCCTCTCACTTTCAATCTGATGCTGTACTCAGGTCTAAAATGAGTCTCTTGTAGACACCAAATAGATGGGTCTTGTTTTTTTATCCATTCTGATACCCTATGTCTTTTGATTGGAGCATTTAGTCCATTTACATTCAGTGTTATTATTGAAAGATATGGGTTTAGAGTCATTGTGTTATCTATAGGTTTTATGGTTGTAGTGATGATGTCTCTGGTAATTTTTGGTCCTTTGCAACATTTCACTCAGAGTCCCCCATCTCTTGTAGGGCTGGATTAGTGGTGATGAATCCCTTTAGTTTTTGTTTGTTTGGGAAAACTTTTATCTCTCCTTCTATTCTGAATGGCAACCTTGCTGAATAAAGGATTCTTGGGTGCATATTTTTCCTTTTCATCACATTAAAGATTTCCTGCCATTCCTTCCTGGCCTGCCAAGTTTCAGTGGTGAGGTCTGCTACTACCTTATGTGTCTACGTTTGTAAGTTAGAACCTGTTTATCCCTAGCTGTTTTCAGAATTTTCTCTTTATCCTTGTATTTTGTCAGTTTCACTATAATATGTCCTGCAGAAGATTGATTCAAATTATGTCTGAAGGGAGTTCTCTATGCAATTTGGATTTCAATGTCTGTTTCCTTCCCCACATTGAGGAAGTTCTCAGCTATTATTTGTTCAAGTATACCTTCAGCCCCTTTCTCTCTCTCTTCTTCTTCTGGAATTCCTATACTATGGATATTGTTCTGTTTGATTGTATCACTTAGTTCTCTAATTCTCCTCTCATGATCCTGGATTTTGTTTTCTCTCTCTTTTACTCAGCTTCCTCTTTTTCCATAATTTTATCTTCTAATTAACCTAATCTCCCATCTACCTCTTCTCTCATCTGGTGCTGTGGCCACCTCCATTTTATTTTGCAGCTCATTTATAGTATTTTTAATTCATCATAACTATTTTTTAGTTCCTTGATCTCTGCAGCAATAGATTCTGTGCTGTCTTCTATGCTTTTTTCAAGCACAGCAATTAATTTTATGACTATTATATTCAATTCTTGTTTAGTTATGTTGCTTATATCTCTCTTGACCAATTCTTTAGCTGTCACTTCTTCCTGGAATTTCTTTTGAGGAGGATTCTTTTCTTTCATCATTTTGGTTAGTTTTATGTCCCTTATGAGTTTTAAAAGCTTGTTATGTGCTCTGAACCTGTGAGCACTGCTTTATTAAAGGGGGGTCATACACTGTCTACGACCTGGCCTTTCAGGAGGTATTTTTTGGAGAGTGTTACTTGCTCTCTGTTGTTGCGACTTTGGTTATTTTATTTCTCTACTCGTAGTGATGTTTTTGACCCTCCACCGGATGTGCTTTGATTTGTCGTTGAAGTATGGAATGGAAAACGAACAGACAAACGGGAAACAAAAACATACAAACACACAAACAAATAAAACAAAGAAAAACAAAAACAAAAACTAAAAACTAAAAACAATCCAAAAGGAAAAAACCAGAAACACCAGGTACAAGTAAAGAACAGGTTAGAGGCGGTGCTGATGGAAGAGCACATATAAAGAGAGAAATGACAGGAGCAGGGAAAAATAAAAAATAAACATTGACCAGGCAGAGAGACTAAAAGGCTTAATGTAGAGGGAGAGAAAGAAAAATAAGGAAGGGAGGCTGGGAAAGAGAAAGGAAGATAAAGTTACCCAGCCAGAGAAACTATATGGCTTGATTATTCCAGAGAGAGAGAAAGGAAAGTAAAGAAGGAGGTGTAGAACATGTATCAAGAGAATGGATTAAATATGTCTGTTTAACCAAACCAACAACCAAAGTAACCAGCCTAGAGGAGGGAAGAGATAAGAAGGAGAAATGGAAGGGAGAATATATCTAAACAAGAATTGTCCTATAATTAATCCAGGCAATGCAGCAGCACTGGTCTGGAGGAGGGGGCTGTCTGGTTTCACAGTGTCTATCCCTCTCCAGTAGATACACAGTTACCTGGAGCAGAGTGGCATGGTTTGGTGTAGGCGGTCCTGCCTCCACTGTGGGCCCCGCTGACCCATCCCTGTGGCCCCACCTTGGTGATGGTGGGGGGAAAAATTGCTGCCCCTCAGTCTCTTCTCATGGCTCGGTGTCCCAAATCACTCCTTTGGCACCATCCTCACTGTGCCTCAGGTGCAGACAAGACAGTCTGGCTCAACCAACTCCCAAGCCAGACACTTGGCTGGGATTTAAACTCCCAATCTGTGCACCCTGGTACTGGGGAAGTGCTTCTCAATGCCTGCCAATATGTGGTCCTGGCTGGTTTTGTCCTGTGCTGCAGCATTTGAGGGGTTTTGCAATCACCTACCTATGGCCCATCAGGTTGTCCCGGTTCCTCCTTGTTAGTCTCATTTCCTCCCAGACTCTTGGGGTTCAAAGTCCTTTTGCTTCATCTCTTCTTTTTTTGAGAGAGGTGGGATGTACGGATAACCCTACTTCTCTGCCATGTTGCCCTTACTCATGTTATTAACTGTTTTATGTATTTCAGTCTACCATGTTGGGGACATAAATATTTACAATGTTATCTTCTTGTTGGATTGTCCTCTTTATTAAAATATCATGTCCTCCTTTGTCCCCTGTTACAGCCTTTGTTTTAATTTTTTTGTTTATTTTTTAATTTAATTTTTTTTAATGTTTATTTATTTTTGAGAGAGAGAGAGAGAGAGAGAGAGGGAGGGAGGGAGGGACAGGAGACAGAGAGTGAGCAGGGAAGAGGCAAAGAGAGAGGGAGACACATAATTTGAACCAGGCTCCATGTTATGAGCTGTCAGCATAGAGCTCAAAGTGGGGCTCAAACCCACGGACCATGAAATCATGACCTGAACCAAAGTTGGGTACTTTGAGCCACCCAGGCATCCCTGTAGGCTTTGTTTTAAAGTATATTTTGTTCAGTATAAGTATTGCTACTCCAGCTTTCTTTTGACATCCATTTGCATGACAGATATTTCTCTATCCCCACACTTTCAATCTGTAGGTGTCTTTAGGTCTAAAATGAGTCTCTTGTAGGCAGCATATAGATGGCTTTTTAAAAAATCCATTCTGACCCCCTATGTCTTTTGATTAAAGTGTTGAGTCCAATACATTTACATTCAGAGTAATTATTGATAGATGTATAATTTATTGTCATTTTATTATTTTGTTTTTTTCTGAATTTTTTGTCTGATCGTTTCTTGTCTTGCTTTCATGTTTTGCTGATTTTATTTAGTAATATATTTGGATTTCTTTGTTTTTATTTTTTGCATATGTATTAGTGGTTTTTGATAGATAATACCATTAGTTTCTATATAACATCTTCTGCATCTAGCAATATGTATTAATTTGATGGACATTTAGGTTTGAACACATTCTTTACTCTTCTCCTTCCCATGTTTTAGGTCTATGTTGTTATATTTTATATCCTCTTATTTTGTGAATCCCTTGACTGATTTTTTACACAAATATTCATTTTTACTGCCTTTGTGTTTCCTTTCTTTATACTATCACTTTTGGTTTTTCCTTTCTACTCAAAAGTGTTTTGTTTAATATTTCTTGCAGGGCTGGTTTAATGTCATGAGTTCCTTTAGTTTTTGTTTGTCTGGGATACTCCTTACCTCTCCTTCTATTATAAATGATAGACTTACTGGATAAAATATTCTTGGCTGCAGACTTTTCCCATTCAGTACTTTGAATATATCATGTCACTCCCTTTTGGCTTACAGAGTTTCTGCTGTCTTCTTTTGTCTTGCTGCTTTAAAATTTTCTTTCTTTATAACTATATTTTGTCAATGTAATTACAGTACATTTTGGTGTGAATCTGCTTTTGTTGATTTTGTTTTGTTTTGCTTTGCTTTTGTTGATTTTGATGGCAGTTCTCTGTACTTCGTAAATCTGGATATCTCTTTCCTTCCCCAGATTGGGAAAATTTTCAGCTATTATTTCCTCAAATAAATTTTCTGCCCCCCTTCTCTATTTTCTCCTTCTGGAACTCCTATAATACGCCTCTTATTATGCTTGATAGAGTCATTGATTTCCCTAGGTCTGTTCTTTCCATGACTCTGTCTTCTGGGTCACTAATTCATTCCTCTGCTTCTTCTATCCTGCTGTATTTCTCATTTTGTTTACTGAGTCCTTTATCTCTTTATCTCTCTGTTAAGGATCTCACTTGTATCTTCTACTCTTAAGTCCACCCAATATCATTATGATCATTGCTTTAAATATTTTATCAGGCATTTAACTTCTATCTGTTTATATCCCTGGCCATGACCTTATTCTATTCTTTCATTTGGGATAAATTTCTGTCTACTTTGGTCTACACATGGTCTGCCTATCCATGTGTTTTTGTGGGTTAAGAAAGTCATCTATGTCTTCTGCTCTTTAAAGTCATGACTTTATGAATAAGAGGCCCCAAACTGCAGTGCAGTGTCTCCTGTTCACCAGAACCTGGCATTTCAGAAGAATTTCCTATGTTTGTTGCTTATGCTCTGTTGTTGTGTCTGATTCATTTTTCCTGAACTGAGTCGCTGCTTATTGTGGGCTGTGCTTGCTTTCTGTGGTGTTAGTGAGACCCAGACATGCCACCTCTGAGGTAGTGTGCCTGTCGGGGTACTTGGGAGCAGGGCAGCAATGTGAGCAAAATTTGCATTGGGCCACTAGTCCTATGCCAGATTCCCTGAAGTCCTTGGCAGCTTGGAGCATGAAGCTGGGTGTGGCATGACAGATGGGCATGGTGGCTGCAACTCTACACCCAGCTACTGGGCAGGGAACATGTACACCTTTAACAAAATTGGCTTTGAGCCCAGGGCTCAAGCTATCATACTTGTGGGCAAGTCCTCAGGAGAATTTGTGGGCATGGCAAACTGCTGCTGGTTAGGTAGCAAATGTCTGTGCAGTGCTACCTCCTTCAGGTGGCTCTGTGTTTATGCTGGGGGGCAGGTGCCTGCTAGATCCCTCATATTTGGAGTGGTCCCCTATCATTCTCTCAAATCAGTATGAATAAATTTGTCTCCCATTTGTCTCCTCTGTTGTTGTATAAACTGCCATTTTTATGTTGTCTCTGCACCGACTGCTGTCTCTTTAAGGGCAGTGACCCAGCTATCACTCACCTACCTGGCTCACCCAGTCCTGAGTCAGCTGACTTTTAAAGCTTTAGTCTCTAATTCTGGACTTATAGACATGTGTGAATGCCTTGGTGTGAGACAGTGTTTTTCTGCCCTCTCTGCATGTACAGTGCCCTCCTTCCTGATGGCAGCTCCCTCTGCCCTTCTGGCCTTCCTAAACTTTCAGATGAAGATTCTTCTCTATATATGTAGAGTTTGTTCTACAAATCTTCATATTGTAGATTTACTCTTCAGTTTATTTACTTAAATGTAGATGATATCTAGTTGCAAACATGGGTCAGTGAGAGCTCATGGTCTTCCTACTTGCTCTCTTTCCAAGCTCCTGCTTTTATTTATTTATTTTTTTGTAAAGGATCAGAGAGTAAGTATTTTAAACATTTTAGGCTATGTAGTTCAAATATACATGGTAGCATTGAAATAGTCATGGGTAATACATTAATGAATGAAAGTGACTGTTCTTCATACTATTTACAAAATCACATACGTAGCTGAACTTGGCCTGTGGGTTATGCTTTGCCAACCCTACATCTAAGGAAATGATTTAATGTTTCTTTAAATTTATGCTTCTCTAAGTTGACTGCCTAAATCTTAAAGTTGATGTAATTTAGGGTGTCAAGGAAATTTGCATGAAAATATGAGTTTTTTGTAACTCTTATTAATCTTACAGATTCACACTCATTTATTATAGCAAGAGCTTTAAAGAACACTCAGAAATAAGAATGAATATTCTTTGAAATTAAGACCTTTTAATATTCCTTAGTATGTGATCAATTTATTCTCTCTTAAAAATGAACTACTGAAGACAAATGAGAAAACAAAAAAAAATAGTGTAAGTGTATGAGTATATGAGAAAGCAAGTGATAAATGACCTATGATCACTTTTATTTTTCTTACATATATCAGGGATTTGAGTAACTTTTGACCAAAAAAGGAAATATCACAGATTCCATAGGATCTAAGAGACATCTTTGTATTTCTTAGCCATGAAGACAGGTTAATAGCCTTGTTAAAGATAGAAAAAAAAATCCATGGAAGAGCATTGGGCTGATAAAAACTAGCTCAAACTTGGCTCTATTGACATTAGGGGTCAGGTAATTCATTATTAAGGATATTTACCTTAGCATCATAGAATATTTAGCAGCATCCCTGGTCCTTTACCCACTAGATGCCAGTAGCACCCTCTACTTATGACAACCAAATAATTTGCATACATTGGCAACTGTCCTCTGGACAATGAAGCTGACTTAAGACTTCACTTAAATAAATAAACATTTTAAAAAATATTTTAGACCTAAGGACATATGGGTGAATAAGAAATAAAGATTGATACCTAAATATCTTACTAACGTATGTATTGACCCAAAGCTCAGTTAAGATGTTTTGAATTCAATAGAGAATCACGCTTGCTGGGAAATGTTATTAGATAGCTCTCTAATATAGAGCTGCACAGAACCCTCAAATGTGCCAGAAAGACTTAATAATCCCACTTTAATCTTCACTATCGAAACTCATGTTATTCTTTAGAAATGTAAAAACTCTTGGTGATATGATATTTAGCATATATCATAAACACCTAAACCATATTCAATAAGGTGGAAGCTATACTTATCATATGAGATATTAAATATAATACAAATCATAAGATAAATATTGCTTTTTTGAGCAAGGCATTTGGTACATGCAAACATGACTGAAACAAATTCTGCTGTTGGCCACTTAGTAGGCATAATGCCAAGAATGAAGACACAGTCTCAAACACTTTTATTACATGGAGGTTCATCTGAAGTGTGTATTAGAGACTTGAAATACCACAGAAATTCAAAGAGGGGAGAAAAAGTGCCATCCAAGAAAACAGAGACCTGGGTAGTTTTCACAGAAGTATCTTTCAATGGCATCAGAACCACTGACATGTTGGGGCACCTGGGTGTCTCAGTTGATTAAACGATCAAGTCTTGGTTTTGGCTCAGGTCATGATCTCATGGTTCGTGAGTTCAAATCCATGTCAGGCTCTACACTGCCAACACAGAACCTTCTTGGGATTCTCTCTCTCTCCCTCTCTCTCTGCCCCTTCCCCCCTCTCTCCCTCTGTCTCTCAAAATAAATAAATGAGCTTAAAAAAAACATCAACAGAAACCCTGACATGTTTTAAACAAGAGGCAGAAATATGCAGTTGAATCAAAAGAACCAAATGGGTTTATTATACTGAATTGTAGTTGTGTGAATAAATACAGTTCCAGTGGGCCACAGATCGGTTGAAACCAAGTGGTTGAAAGCCTCAAATATCCTGCTAAAAAACATACAATCTGTCTGCAGGAGATGGAAAGCAAAGCCGTCTCTTCACAGTGCATTTCAAATGCCACAAAAATGTTTAGCCCTAGCAAGTCCATTTTTTAGGAAATCCTAGTGGAAAGATTTAGCTAAAATGGTGATCTTAGACATATACTATTTGTATTAATAAAAACCATAATAACTTACAAGCTTATCAGTAGGGATGGATTCAGGAAATTGCAATCCATTTACTTAATGGAAATATTACATTGCTAGTACAAAGACAAATTTTAAGGTAATGCTATTTAAAAAGAAATTGTAGCTCCTCTTAACTAAACAAAAAGAGGAGACTGCCTTGGAAGAGTAAAGAATACAATGGAAAATGTTTTCAAACATTGAAAGCCAGGTTAAAACAATATAAAAATGATTCTGATTTTGTAGATTGTATACATTAATATGAATATTAAATATTGTACTGATAAACAACATAATGGGTAATTCTCTCTGGTTTGTGGATTATGAGTAAGCATTAATTTCATCTCTTGGTTTGGCTGCATTTTCTAAAATCTCTACAATAAACATAATAAAATATTATATTTTATAATATATTTTATTTGAATATTATAATTCAATATAAATATTGAAATTATTTAATTTTTACTAGAAAAAAAGTTTCTAATAAACTGAATAAAATAACTGATGCAAATTCTTTTGGAAGATATCTAGGGTACCAATAGGAAATGGAAGAATCAAAGACAATACTGAAATTTTAAGCCTAATACCCAGAGATGCTGGTGATTTTATTATGTGAGGCAGTGATCAAAAAAGAGAGTATTTGGAAAGGAAGAAAATAATTAATTTGGGTTTTTGTGTTGGGTTCAAGGTGGAAATTTTATTTGGAAATGTCAGTAAGAAACTGGAGATACTTCTTCAGAGCTCAGTTCAGGACAAAACTTATTGGAAAGTGCTTGAGTATAACCACCTTGCAAACAAATGAGTGCACAGAGTTTGCCCAAGCTTGGAGTCAATAAACCCCACCTGCTATTCTCATTCAGAATCCTTATTCCTCTGTGAACAACATTGATCTTTGATAATCCGAAATGAAATTCTTGGAAACTTGATAAATCCTGAGGACTATGTAAATTTACAAAATAATATTTGAAAGTCCTTCCCACTGTAAGCAATATAATCAATAAACTCAGGGATGGGAGTGATGCTTTCCATTTTAGTGATTTTAAAACCCAAATGTACTGCCCCTATAGTACATAAGTGAATCAATTCACTATACTTATAGAACACTAAAATCTAATATGGCTTTGTTAGCTTATAGCTATTTATTAATCAAAACCCACAACATGTGTTACTAACACTTTGGAATCAAATATCATTAAAATTTCAGGAACTACCTTTTAAAATAAATTAATTGCTGTATATTCTCAAAAGCTTTCATTTTAAAACACCAATATGTATTTCCTTACTGCTGTTTCATATCTCAACTACTACCAAAGGCATTCTAATTCAAATAATCATAAATAACCCTATTAATCTTTATGTAATAGATCAATAAAAGAGAAGATAAAATGAGAACCAAGGATACTAGTGTGCAAAAATGCAACTTTACATATTAACAAAGACACTACTGTCCATTTTCTAGTTACATAAATTGTGACTTAAAGTTATCAAAAGAATTCTCTTAATACTTCTTAACCAACAGTTTTTATTAATAACTGCTATCTATACTAGTTGTATTGGTGTAGCAAACGCAATAGGTTATGAGCGTTTAAGGAAGAGATATATTGTCTTTGGTTTTGTCCTTCACGGATATTTTACATATTCCTCCTCTCCTTTGTCCAGTGTCCTAATGTCATCCACAGTATTCTAGTTAGAGAATCCTCAACATCACTTTGGAGTGTTTCTTCATCATCTTTGTTTTTGACTGCTAAGAAAAGTCACTCTTTTTTCTCTTCAACTTAGTATTTATTTCTTCTCTGCTTCCTATGGGGTTTATTCTCATCTTGTAAAATTTCGGAACAACAGATTGTTTCAGTATCAATTCTTGAATATCTTATCTTTATTAACTTGTTGGATGGTCACCCATCCAATCTTACCCCTAGTCTTTTGTTTTTAAATGTAATTTGTTTGATGGTGATCATAAAGTTATATTTCCATCTCAGTCTTTCTTCTGAAAAATTATTCATGTAACCACTTATGTGTTGAATAGACCTCATAGGTAACATGTCTGTGTTTTGTACCATGGTCACCCATCCCCCAAAATTCTATTGTGCTGTATTTCTCATCTCAATAATTGTCAATTCCTTTCCTTGAAATGCACAGAAAAAAATTGTGAAAGACATATTTTTCCTCTCTCCAATTGAACATCTAATTCAACAGCAATTTTTCAAAATAGTATTGTAGAAATTATCTAAAATCCAACCATTTCTCACCATCTCCACTGTAACTACTCTCATCTAAGCCATCATTATCTCTAGTTTGGATTCTTTCAGTACTCTGATAACTGGCCTGTCTGCTTCCATCATTGCAATTCTCCAGGCTATTCCCTCAGTTACCACAGAAATCTTTAATAAAAGAATATACCCAGTTTAAAATATTAACACTTTGCTCTAAATTTTCTAATGGCTTCTTATTTTTTCCATAAAAATCAGTGTTCGTATGTTGGACTGTCAGCTGCTACATGACCTGGTTTCCTACACTTCCCTAACTTCGTTCATCTTCTCCACCTTCTTAGTCATCCTGCTCTAACCACACTGGCCTTCCTGCTGTTCCTCAGTTGCGCCACAAAAGTCTCATCTCACAGGCTTTGCCCTTGCTGTGCCCAGAATTGTTCTTTCTCCGGTAGCCACATGATTCCTTCCCTCACTTCTTTCTGGTCTCTAGTCAAAGTATACTCAGTATGGAGTAGCCTACCCGCTATAGAGCAGGCTTGTGCTGTTTTCCTCTTCCTAACATGTATCATGCCCTGATAGATATTCAATTGTTTGTTTAGGGCCTGTATTGTCCTAATCAGAATTTTAGTTCTACGTGTATAGAGTCTTTTTTCTGGTTTGTTACTACAGCATATATAACTTCTAAAACTAAGACACCTGTTTAATAAATGTTCATTCAGTGGACAAATAACTGAATATTCTCAGTATTAAATATACACGTGACATCCCCACTTTCTTACATAATATATTTGTGAAGAAAAAGGCATATGGAATAAAATGTAAAATAGCCAAAAGTCAAAAAAATGAACAGTTTTCAATACCAAGAACCAATGCTTTATGAAATCACCAAATGTATCTGCCTGTTAGACATAGACATGAAAGATATATTTCTAGCATGCATTTCATCACTGATTTTATTTTTCAACATAACGTAACCTTCAAAATGACGTTAAAGTGTTACTTTCTTGAATGCATAGTGTTCTTTATCTTTTTTCAAATACAGTATTTTCACTCAAGTAATTTTTGTTTCTGTATTCTGTCTTAGTAAATAAGGGAGAAATACAAAAAAATATTCAAATACATATTGAATATATCTTAATACAGTAAAAGACAAAGATGTTGATAGCGCTGGAGCAGAATTTTTTCTTGGCTAATAGGCAGCATCATGATGTAATATCTTTTTATAAAGTTTATTTATTTTGAGAGAGAGAGAGGGAGAGAGATCGAGCTAGCATGAGCAGGGGAGGTATATAGAGAGAAGGAGCACATGTTTCAGCACAGAGCTCCACATGGGGCTCATTCCCACGAACCGTGAGCCAAATTCAAGAGTCGGATGCTTAACCCACTGAACTACCCAGGCACCCTTCATGATATAATAACTTTTAATTTGCATCAATTGATGTACAAACCAAATATGGTTTCTAAAAGGCAGATCATGAGGATCAGGTTTGAAAGTAGGGGCTGCCTAGAAGTTAAATGTGAAGTTGGTACAAAATTGCGGAAATACAGCTGACTCAGTCACCTCTAAACTCTGAATCAATGGACTAAGAATTTCCTTGGGGTGTGTAACAAAAATTCACATTCCTCCAACCCCAGATATACTGAGTTCCTTGACCCATAGTACACCACAAATCCAGGTTTTTAACAAGGGACTGGGATGTTTCTGGTATAAGGTACCTGAGACTAAGAAACACATAATATGTGAAGAAAGCATATTATGGTAATGCTTACATTTTTGGTTTCTGGTTGTGTTAATACTTTACTTACATTCCATTTTTCTTGGTATTTCAAGCTTATCGACATGATTCAAAGGCTTTTTGAAACTGCATCAAGGACCTCTACTTCCTCAGCTTTGCCTCCTTAATCTCCTTGAAATGAAGAGCATGAATAGTCTTTTGCCTTCATACTTATTTTTGGACAGTGCAGATAATAGGAATTTGTCTAGCACTGGCTTTTTTAGCCTCAGGCTACTTGGTAATGACTTATAACTATTCCTTCCATTAGTGTGTCGGTTTCTCTCTATCCCAAGGAGGAGACCATTATGGGGGCTGCAGAGGATGTGTTTTCTTTGAAGCTGAAAAAGCTAGAACAGTTAAAATATGGGTAAAATCCTGTCTTGGCAGGATTCAGATACTATTTCAGGTTCAATGTTAAATAAAGGTTTTCTATAGCTGGAAGTTTTTATATAATTAGCTGTAGCCCAGCTTATGCTACATTATAATAAAAGTGTTATTTTGCAAGGCAGGAAAAATCAGTTGGAGTTTTTTCTCCGGCGACCATGTACTTACATTAATACTTCACCAGACAGATTATATGCATTGTTTTCCCTGTAGTATTCTTCCACTTAAGAGTGAAGTCTTACTAAACAAGTTCATATGTTTCAGAAGTGAATAATTGAATTCAGAATACTTCTTCAAATAGAATGTTAAATTTTGAATTAGATTAAATACAATAAAATAAATCCACAGACAAACTAATTTATTTGCTGGCCATTAATAATATTTATTAATCTTTCTTAAAAATTATGTAAGTTAATAAATGTTTTATATTATTTTTTAGGCCAAATGAGTTTAAAAATATTTGAAAATCTCAGTGACCAGATGCTATGTACTTGTGGATGTTTTTTTTTTTTTTTTGTATTCCTCAGTAACAGTGTGTCCTAAAGCACCCTTGGAAATTTTTATCATTTAACCATAATTAACAAAATCAAAGCAAAAGCAGTTAGATGAAGACAACATACTATAACGACAGAAACATGAAGTTATAAATATCAGTCATTGGAAGCATGCTAGTGAGGAAATTTTATTTGTAAAGTGATAGAACCACTTTACTTGAAGTGACTTAAACACAAGGATGTTTATCTTCTTTTGTTAATTCAGAAATTCAAGTGTAGCTGGGCTATTTTCCTGTGTCTTTGCTTCACTCATAGGCACGTGATTACCACTTCCTGAAGGGATGTTGGCTGTGACAGCTCCAACCTACCTTTTACTTTTCCAGCAAAATCTGCAGAAAAGAGATTTTGCTTTACCAAAAGTTTCAGTGAAATGGTGAGCCTGACAGTGGGTGTTCCAAACTGGGTCATGAACCCATCTATGATTAGGGCAATAAGAATGTGCCATTTAGTTAAGACTGACTTATGGCCCCACGCTTGGAGCTGAAGTTAGAATCAGTGTCAGTTCTGCAAGGAACACTACACTTAGTTTGGGGACGATGGCTCCCCCACAATATGATACATTTTTATCAGTGGTAAAATGGAAACTGGGTACGCAGGAAGCACAGACACTCATCAGAATGAAAATTGCTCCATATTTGATTTAAGATTAGAGGCAACAGGATTAATGTACTGCTTGTTTTTGATCAGTTTATAAAGTCCATGATTGCATATTTGCCCTGCATTCTTTTGCTGGATGTTTGGAACAGGCAGTCAAGGGCAGCTGTTTTTTTTTTTTTTTTTTTTTTTTTTTTTTTAATAGTAATATAAGCTGTGTTGAGATGAACAAGTGGGGAAAGAGTGAGAGAGAGAGAGAGAAACAGAGAGAGAGATATATATAGAGAGACAGTTTTTGCATTCTCCTTCCATTCTGATCTTCTCTTGAACATGCAAGTTTTTTAGTATTTTTTTTGAGACATCACTATTAACCCATACCAGTTCTCCAATCCTATTTCACAAGATATTCCCACCATTTCTAGAACTAGTGTGACTGCTTTATTTCACCCACCTTGGAAAGAAAATTAGGTGTAATTTGTTTTTACTGAAATGAAATCTCGAGTGCAAACTCTTCTCTCTGTAATTAAGAAAACTATTTTATTTTCATAGCTATTTATAATTCTCTTTTGGTATTTTCTTACCAAATCTCCATGTACATTTGAATTAACATTAGATCTTCCATAAGAGGTAACCAGTAATCTTTGGAGAATGTTTTGTATAAAAAAAAGAAAAGGCAAATAAAAGCTTAGATTTGTTTAATATGCTTATTTTTGTCCAACATGGAATAACTCATTGTCTTGGTCAGGTATATTGATAATGGACTTGAGACAAGTTGGGGAATTAGACTGTCATTGAATTCAGGTACAGAAAGAAATTTAATGTCAATATTTACATTTCATCCAGCATAATAAAGCTCGATAATGATGTAAATCTAACAATTACATGTGACTTTAAAATTACATGTATGAAAAATTGGCCAAGAAGATATTAATAGATCACCAATCTCTTACCACAGTGACCAAAATGATTCATTTTCTTGTACAGTGAACATATCATTAAATATTAAAATAAAAACTGAGAAGTCATCTGGTTTAAACCTTTTCCCTTATAAATATGTTTTTTTAGTATAGAGATTAAATGTCTTGCTTACAGATACATAAATATGGACTAACTTGAAAATAAAACAAAGACCCCTTGCTCATAGACTAGTGGTCTACCATCTATTTAAAAATGTATGGACACATAATGCCATAAGTCCAAATCCACTGTTAAGTCTTATCAAGCTAATTATTTTGAAGTCTGCTTCAATGAGCAATAATATGCAACCCTATAACACTAAGATTTTGATATATTTTATGTGAATAAAAAGGACTGGGAAAGTTTTGTTTACTGTATAAGCTTTGCTATTTGTTATTTGTCATTTTACTATAATAATAATGAAAGGTTAAGTATTATGCCATTAGTTTTAATTTTAACATTGAAAGTGAAGACTGATTTCAATTTCAGAGTAATTTAAAAATAGCAAAAATTGTTCATGTCAGATAAACAGTACAAATTACCAAAAAAGTTAGCTTACATGTGTATAGAAATGTATTGCCTTAAAGCTTGATAAAAACATGTTAATTGTATGCTTAGTTTTGTATGGCAAACACTACAGTAGGTAAGACAAGGGGAAAATGTGATAGTCCTTGTCCAGACTCCAAATGAGATATCATTTGAGAAGGTTACAGAGCATTGTATAATGAAGAGATAAACATATTTACTCAAACTAAAGTACAAACATTTTAAGTAAGGGAAAAAATCAGATGATCAGTTTCATTGCATTTATTTATCATCTGTTAATCAATTTGCTTTAGTTTGCTCCTCCTGCTGTATTTTCTAATCCATAAATTACAACACCATAGGTTGCAGCTTAAACACTATGAGAGAAAGCACCATATGGGAACTTCTTAACATGGTATATGAAAGATCACCATTTGGTCCCTGCCAAACTGGTATAAACTATACTTTTTTTTCATATTATATGTTACTTACTATTATACTGAATGACTTGAAATTTCTCTGATGAGTCAAATTATTCACAGCCCTCATGAATGCCCTTGCTTCAATCATTCCTCAAAATATGTTTGTTTTTGATGACCACAGTTTTGAGGATTTTTTGTCAAGTACTTTGTATGATATGCTTCAGTGAGGGTTTGTTTGATGTTTTTGTCATAATTAAGGCTTATGTGTTTTGGAGATTTAGACAAGAGAATAAATTGTCATTTTCATTATATATCAAGGGTACATACAATCAACTTGACTTATTACTACTGATATTTATCTTGATCAACTGACTGAGGTAGTGTTTATCAGGTTTCCTCACTGAAAAGATACTCTTTTCTCCCCTTTGCCACATTGTTTTCTTTGAATACTATGTGCAGCCCACACTTAAGAGGTAGGGAGTCCTGTCCCACCACCTTGAGGGGTGGTGGAATATCTACATGAATAATGGAGTTATTCTGCATGAATTATTTGTTTCATCCTCAATTTATTATTTATTCAATCTTTTACTTTTATAAATATGGAATCCTGCACATTTATTTTATACTTTGGGCTATAGAGAAGATCAGTTTTTACCTCATTTAGACATGGTAAATACATTGAAGACTTACATAATATTTTTTATTTTTAAGTAATATTTATCTATAAATAGATATTATTTCCATTGAAGAAACTTTGTCTTAAAGTTAACAGTAAATCAGATAAGTCAATAACAACAAACTATACATTGAACTTCCAACCAAGCAATTTAGAATAAAAGGAAAATATCAAGAACTGGGTCACTGACTATATTCCTTTTTATAAACTTTATTTTCCAAGGGCTACAGGAAACACTAAGAATTGTTGTGCTAGAGATAAGTTCCCTTTTTTTCTGTGCCACTCTCTCTTCCTAATTGGAATGATATTAAGCCTGGTTAGATGAGGCTGGAAGGAAAAGAAAAGCAGTCAAATAAATGTGGAAGACATTCTAATGCAGGGGTACTTGTTTTTCATTTTCAGTGAGACATTGAAAATGTCTGGGGACATATTCTGGGGACATTCAAATACATTTTGAGGCTACTGATGCAGAAGGTGTCTAGACAGATGGACTGAAGAGTGAATCCTAGGTGTGGTGTAAATGGAATCAGAGATTTTCTTCATATTTTGGAGTGAAATACAGAAGTCCCAAAAGCATTGGTAGAGTGAAAGAGACCAAGGTTGAGCTTAACAGGCCATACAGTAAGAAGACCTCAATAATAGGGCCCATGGACTTCAGCACGTCGTGTAAGCAAAATAACCGATAATTAAACCAGAAAAGTTTCTGTAGATTGGTGAAGGAACCTGAATGAATAGAGGAAGGAAGGTAGAAGCTACATCACAACTCATGGCATAAAAGCTATTTAAGATCTCAGGTAGAATCTCTGGTTTAAAGAAAGAAAGATACATTGCAAAGAAGCCTACAAGACTATGTATTTATATTAAAGGTAAGTGATTATGGCTCATGAGTTCAAGCCCCATGTCGGGCTCTGTGCTGACAGCTCAGAGCCTGGAGCCTACTTCAGGTTCTGTCTCTATCTCTCTCTGCCCCTGCCCCACTCATGCACTCTCTCGCTCTCGCTCTTGCTCTCTCGCTCTCTCTTGTTCTCTCTCTCAATAGAAATAATAACAAAATTTTTTTAAAAACATTAAAGATAAGTGATTTACATATAACAGACTAATATTTGATATTGAAACTGAGTCACTCTAAAATAAAGAAATAATAGTTCGACTTCATCAACAAGATTGAGAAATATGACCAACTTAAATACAAAACATCAAGTTGTTTAAATATTTCTGGTAAATTGGGATTCCCATAGTTGAAGTTAGATGACTACAAACAAATGGATCCTCTGAGATTAAATATACTTCCCAGGTGAAGGGATGAGTCAGGTGACAGATTAACCCTGAGGCTCAAAACTGCAAGGGGTTCATGGTTCTGTATAGCCAGCAGTTGATGCTTAGAAACCATCCTTATCTATTTCCTTCCATCTGTGACTTTCAAGATAATTCATGTGTGCATAAACAAAAATTCTCACTGAATTTAATTATACTAGTCTGGAATTGTTTTCATGAGATGATCTGCCAGAATCTCACGTTGCAAAAGGCTTAGGAAGGAATCACCATGACCTAGGGGAATTATGACAGATTTACATTAATTAGATTGATGAGTGTCAGTAGGTGACTTTGTCAGGAGATGGTAAGTACTGGACTAGGAGGATGACACCAAAACTCTTTTGTGGACCATGACAAATGAAGGCGGCAGCCCAGAAAAATTGATGATATGGCCTATTCTCTTCCTTATGTAATGCCCATCGTTTTCACACAGTATTCAATAAAACATGCAAGGAAGATATATAACTAGAAGCAATAGAGACTGGGAGGTTGAGCCATCTGAAACTTAGTAATGGGGTTTTGTTTTAGAAATCTCTCTGGTGATGATCCAACTTTCCTGGTGGCAACTGGCAATAATAGACATACGATTCATATTCAAATGTGAGACAATCTGGAAGTCCTCTGAGGTATTTGACAATGAGTACCATAAGATATGAGAAGACTTTTTGGTAATTTTGTAGGTTACGTGGACCTATTTTGTAATGACAGGCAAATAGGTGTGTAGATTTATATTATATAGATAATAATCTTTGAACATTTGGAACTTTAACAGAATCAGTGAGTTATAGTAACATGCCCTCACCACAAAACTCTTTATTGAACTTTTTTTTTCTGACAACCAGCCAACCTTATTATTCTGAAGGTGTTAAAGCTGTAAAGAGAGTTCAGAAAAGGACATGAATCATGAGACTCCAATAAAACACAACTTTACAAGACAACAATTTTATAAGCTAAACAGATACAAAATGTGAGATTCCAAGGTTTTTATGAAACTGTGTAGTTGGCATGCTGATAATCTTCTTTCGTTTAGGCTATGCTTCACCTATTATGGCATCTTTTTATTCTTTATTGATATTATCAACATGGGGATTAAAACTGAGTTATTTGAACATAACAAGTATAGGTAGTGTATTCCTCTCCTAAGACTATAAAAATATTTACTACACCCCATTATGTGATTGGCCTATAATAAAATAAGCAGTAATCTCAATATCTGATTCTTATTGACAAAATAGTTTTTAAAGAAATAAAATTTCCAATAGATCAATACTAATAGCTTTTCTACCACCAGATGTTTTACAAAGAGTGAGTGCTACTTGAGTCAAGTTGAAATGACATATACCTACACACAAATGCCAATGAAATTGGCAATAAATAATACATAGATCAATTTCTCTCGGAGATATTTACAAATTACTGGAGAAAGGCATTTCTATGGCTATTGGTTTCTTTTTTATTGAGATATTATTGACATATTGTGTAAGTTTAGGTTCTGCAGTGTGTTGATTTGATAGAGCCCTTGAAACATCTGACTAATGTGTTCCACAAATCAAGTACCTTTTTGTAAGTATTCTCAAGCCTTGCTTTTGAAACTGATTGACACCAGTGTGTGGTTAGATAGTTAGCTCCAGTAACAAGTGCCATTTATTCAGAGTCTAAACATGATGCCTAATGAATCAGGAATTCCAAAAAGTCAAGGGAATGGTAGTGGCTTAAAAATAAACCAAATATCCTATTTAGAACAGGATTAACATTTTGGAACTCAGCATTATTTATTGTACTTACTAGCTAATATTCCCAAATTTATGAAAATGGAAAATTTTCTGTCTCTACTGAAGTTTAAACTATAGATCTGTTAAATTAATCATCTGCTTGTAAGATGTGTTTTTTTTTTTTTTTAATTTTTTTTTCAACATTTATTTATTTTTGGGACAGAGAGAGACAGAGCATGAACGGGGGAGGGGCAGAGAGAGAGGGAGACACAGAATCGGAAACAGGCTCCAGGCTCTGAGCCATCAGTCCAGAGCCTGACACGGGGCTCTAACTCACGGACCACGAGATCGTGACCTGGCTGAAGTCGGACACTTAACCGACTGAGCCACCCAGGCACCCCGAGATGTGTTTTTAATTGTATCAAGAAATATGCCACTCCCTCAATTTCCCCTACCTGTGTATATCCAGTATCTGAATTTTTCTATCATATATCAGTTATTTTTTGTACTATAAAAGGGTTTTTCTATACCCTTTGGCTAAGAAGAAAAATATGCTAAAATTATTTAGTCAGGGCACCAGAGTGGTTCAGTCACTTGAGTGTCCAACTCTTGGTTTCAGTTTGGATCATGATCTCACAGTTGGTAAGTTCAAGCTCCATGTTGAGCTCTGCACCAGCAGAGCGCTCGCTCTCTCTCTCTCTCTCTCTCTCTCTCTCTCCCTCTCCCTCTCTCTCTCTCTCTCCCTCTCCCCACCCTCCCTCCTCCTCCCTCTCTGCCTCTCACCAATGCTCTCTATCAAATAAATGAACTTTAAAAAACATAAAAAAAAATTAATTACTCATGTAAAAATTTCAGAGACAGAACAGACTCATCAGGAAATAGTTTTTATATCAAACTCTTCAGTGTTGAAATAGGAAGTTGGATAGAACTACAATTTTCAAATGGCAGCCACTTCTAGTCATGTTCAGTTATCCAAAGTCTTCTTCATTTATGGGTGAACATATGAAACAATTCTAACAAACACTCTTTATTTTATTATTTTTTTACATTTATTTATTTTTGAGAGACAGAGCACGAGTGGGGGAGGGGCAGAGAGAGAGGAAGACACAGAATCAGAAGCAGGCTTCAGGCTCTGAGCTGTCAGCACAGAGCCCCAAGCGGGGCTTGAACTTACAAACCATGAGATCATCAACTGAGTCAAAGTCACACATTTAACCGACTGAGGCCACCCAGTCTCCCTAACAAACACTATTTAAAGGAAAGTTTCTGGAAAAGCATTTTGTTTACTATTTTGTTTTAGGGAAAAACAGTAATAGAAAAGCAGAATTTGCTCATAATGCCTCTTTGTCCTTTCTACCTTTTTGAATGCATGTGGGAAAACTGGACTTGTGATAGTCTTCTCATTGCTCCTCTGCTGAAATCCTTACTGACTTGGTGGTTTGAATTATAATTTTAGTCTCCATAACCCAAATAATGTCATAAATTCAATGCCGCTGTTTTTCTGTCATCCGCCGTACTATGCATTTTGAAGGGTAAAAAGTTTCAGTGAGGAAAATAATGGCCATGAATATCTGGTCCACATATCTATTTGTATTTCAAAGAATGTTTGTAAGATATGTTATCCTAATACTACTTACTTTATAATGTGGCTTTATTATCAGAAATATTTTTATTTTTTCTTTTTTTAATTATTTTTAAGTGTTTACTTATTTTGAGAGAGAGAAAGAGCACACATGTGCACACGAGTGAGGGAGGGCCAGAAAGGGAGAGAGAGAGGGAGAGAGAGACTCTGAAGCAGGCTCCAAAGAACTGCAAGATCATGACCTGAGCCAAAATCAAGACTTGGACACTCAATCAACTGAGCCACCCAGGCACTCCTATTATCAGAAATTTTTTCTAAAGCTAATTTTGTTGAAAGCAATGCCTGGCTGATGGTCAGGACTTCCAAACTATCACTATATATTTTTTTAACCTTAGAGTTTGATAAAAATTGAAAGAGAGAAAATAGGGGAAGAAAGTTCTGCCATGTAAAACAGCAAACTGCTCAATCTAAAAGAGTTTAAGGTGGTATTTGTCCCTTCTTACGGACTACATTCTTGCATAGACCCAAGATCTAAACCAAACAGAAAACTCTATCAATTCTCTCTGAGATTTTGACAGTGATTTATGAAATCACCAGAGAATGATTTGCACTTTGATATCAATATTAAATCTTCTATCTTCATATGAAACTTCAGCTATAAGAAAACTGTATATATGTGTGTTGTACTGAAGATAAGGACCTAGGAAGATAAATGACAAGGTGCATTCATTACAGCAATTGCTTTTAATAAGCAATATATTCTAATGAAGATACAAGTCTGGCATTGTGGCTTAGTGTATGGTGATCAGGAATAAGCCAAGATTCAAATTTCAGTACAATAGCAAACAACTATATAACTCTAGCATGCTTATTAATCTACATTATTTGACTGTGTGGTACATACAGAAGATTAAAACAGTGGCTATGCACAACTGGCTGCCCCATTAGTTCACACGACGATTTTGTCAACACCCACAGGACTGTGAGTGTGCATGGTGCATACACCATCTTTTTACACCTATCGTGAACTAAACTTATCTCATTCTAGAACAACTAACCAGAAAGGGGGGTGGGGGGCGAAATAGGACAGAACAAAGGAAAGGGAAGATCATTATGCATATCAGAAGTGATTTTTTTTTGGGGGGTGGTTAAGATTTGTTATCTTAGAAGAATATAAAGCAATATCTTCTCTAAGAAATGTAAGCAAAAAGTTATAGAAAAATCAGACTAAGATTAAAATAATGAGAGTCTGGGGCGCCTGGGTGACTCAGTTGGTTGAGTGTCCAACTTTGGCTCAGGTCATGATCTCACGGCCCTGCATTGGGCTCTGTGCTGACAGCTCAGAGCCTGGAGCCTGCTTTGAATTCTGTGTCTCCATCTGTCTCTGCTCCAACCCACTCACATTCTGTCTCTGTTTCTCTCAAAAATAAATAAATATTGGGGCGCCTGGGTGGCGCAGTCGGTTAAGCGTCCGACTTCAGCCAGGTCACGATCTCGCGGTCCGTGAGTTCGAGCCCCGCGTCAGGCTCTGGGCTGATGGCTCTGAGCCTGGAGCCTGTTTCCGATTCTGTGTCTCCCTCTCTCTCTGCCCCTCCCCCGTTCATGCTCTGTCTCTCTCTGTCCCAAAAATAAAATAAAATAAAATAAAATAAAATAAAATAAAATAAAATAAAATAAAATAAAATAAAGAAAAGAAAAATAAATAAATATTAAAAAAAAGAAAAGAAAAGAAAAGAAAAGAAAAGAAGAGTCCAACAAGGCATTTACTCTGTGGAAAGTTGAATAAATGATTGTGAATAGCAAAGCTGCAGTTCTTCCAAAATAAAGAAGAAGACAATCATTGATGAATATAATGATAAAAATATATAGTAAACAGATTACAACAAATATAAATGGCAATCTAGTCTTAAACTAAGAGAGATAATTACAATCAGAAAAAAAGAAAAAGTGAAATATTGTTATTAATTCTCATTACCCCATCCTTGTGTATTTCCAGGCCAATAACCTGGGTTAATCTCCTATAATAGAGAAATTCAGGCTTTCATAATCCATAACTATTTACAGGCCAGAACATCAAACTATAAGACATAATATCTGAAACTGCAAATTAAATTTCCATTCCTAGTGAGTGAAAGATAAAATATGTCATAGAATAAGTATTTCCTTCTTAAGACATTTTTTTTTTTCCAACGTTTATTTATTTTTGGGACAGAGAGAGACAGAGCATGAACGGGGGAGGGGCAGAGAGAGAGGGAGACACAGAATCGGAAACAGGCTCCAGGCTCTGAGCCATCAGCCCAGAGCCTGACGCGGGGCTCGAACTCACGGACCGCGAGATCGTGACCTGGCTGAAGTCGGACGCCTAACCGACTGCGCCACCCAGGCGCCCCTCTTAAGACATTTTAAAATCTGCACACTGTATCTATAATATTGTTTAAGTTATGAAGTTATGTGTACAATATTCATTGCACTGATATGTTATTTTGGGATGATATCTTTAATTATGGCTAACTTTATATCCATAAGATAGCAATGAATTCTAAAGTCTAGGAAACTAGAATTAGAATATATACAAAATAAGGGGTGCCTGGGTGGCTCAAATGGTTAAGTATCTGACTCTTGATTTTGTCTCAGGTCATGATCATGATCTCACAGTTTGTGAGATCAAGCCTCCCATCAGGAGGCTCTAATAGCACAGAGCCTGCTTGGAATTCTCTCTCTCTCTCTCTCTCTCTCTCTCTCTCAAAAATAAATAAACGTTATAAATAAGGAACATATACAAAATAAAAGTTATTAATAGGACCTTCTATTAAGGCCCTGAACAATCAGATTTTGAATGTTAAAAATGCTGTGATACCAATGGTAAATTCAAGATTTTAATAAAGGTTTATTTAAAAAAATGGTTCCATTATAGGATCACTTAAAGACTACCAATGTATAAAAAGTTGTTCTCGGGGCCCTTGGGTGGCTCAGTCAGTTAAGCGGCCGACTTCGGCCCAGGTCATGATCTTGCGGTCCATGAGTTCAAGAGCCCCGCGTCGGGCTCTGTGCTGACAGGTCAGAGCCTGGAACCTGTTTCAGATTCTGTGTCTCCCTCTTTCTGACCCTCCCCCATTCATGCTCTGTCTCTCTCTGTCTCAAAAATAAATATACGTTAAAAAAAGAGTTCTCATTATAAGAAAAAATGTAGTAAACTCTTTATAATTTATAATGATCAGGAAGTTCCAGTGAACCCATATTCAAAATGAATGTTATATGATAGAATTTTTATCAGAATTAGTAAAAAGTAAATAAGGAAACATCTTATGTGCCAAGAGAACATTAAAATTACTTTGACCAAATTGAATCAGAATAATAATAATTTTTTTCTTATCAAATAAAATCCCTGCTTTAAGTCATTTTAACAATATCAGACACATGGATAATTCTAAACTAACAGGTAGTAATTTTACCACTAAAAGTCTAAGTGATTATTTTGGAGATTAATTTCCATTTTTTTGTGAAGCAATCTAAACACAATCTTTTATTAATATTTGTTATCATTTTGGTTATAATTTCAGGTCATAATTTATATAAAGTGAGACTCTATGAATATTTTTAAATTATACCTATAGGGCATTTTTTGTGAAGGATAATATTTTCAGTTTCTACATTGGTAAAAGTGGACACATAATGGGAACTCCCAAATAAATTGATGGTAATTAAATGAAATGATAAATATAAAACGCCTAAAACAGTGTTGTAACATGATAAGCAACATGAGCTATTGTTTTTGTAATTGAGACTAAGTTGTGAGGATTTACTTTAAAATGTATACTTGTTTTAACTGAGAACCTTAAGAGTCACTTCCTCCAAAGGCACAAGGATTCTAAGAGAAATAGAAACCATTTCCGAGAGTCTCTTAATTTTTGAGAAAGTCTCCATTACTTCTAGCTGTCCAGCAATGAAGAACTAGAATGGAATGGTTATATGAATAGTATTTTTTTTTTACATGTAGGAGAATAATTGTGTTTTTCTACTCTTGGCTAAAATGCCACAGCAGTTTTCTAGGTAAGAGATGTTAGTAGTTTGTCTTTGTCAAAAGAAAATTCCTAATCAACTTGCACATATCTCAAACAACAGTGGGAAGTAAATGGGAGAATAGAGGCTGGATGTTATAGTAGCCAAATCTAGTAGAGTATGAAAGGAGAAAACATGAAGGGCTAGAGAAGAAATGTCAGCTAATACTGAGGAGCTGAAATTTTTTTCATGTGTCTTGGGACACACATTACCTTTTTCCACCTCGTTGATACCATAAACTAGGTTTGATATCAATGCTTAGTGGTTATCCAAAGTGAAACATACAAAATGAAATTTGTCCATACTTTAATGTAATCCACTTTTCCTCCTCTCATTCAGATAATTCCAAGGATCTACTTTTTATTATATTAATTGCTTAGAAAGAGATTAGATAAATCAATAATAATATCATCATGGTGGATATTTAGCAAATGTCTTGATTTGTTTATTAATTAAAATAACTTCAGTAGTCAATGGTGAAAAATAGTTTTATGTCTGAAACATATGCTTATATGATATAAATTTTTAAGCGAGCAGCTCTTTAGGTTTTCTAGAAAAGGACATCTAAATCTAGTGGTTTGCTAAAGTTGATTGGGTAGTTAAAGGAATGACTAGGGTTAGAAACCTTGTGATCTATTAAATAATGTGTGTGTGTGGGTGTAAGTGTGTGTGTATGATAGAGCAAAAGACTCAGAAAGATTAAATTATAAAACCTAAGGTATGAATAGATATATAATGTTTAAATATATAGTTATAAAGATATAGTTTCAATATTATGATTCCATTTGAGTGAAATGCTCATTGCTTCATGTGTTTCAATAATTAAATATTTATATAAAATGTCTTAAAATAACTTCCAGTCTTTTTTTTTAACATTTATTTATTTTTGAGACAGAGAGAGACAGAGCATGAACGGGGGAGGGTCAGAGAGAGGGAGACCCAGAATCTGAAACAAGCTCCAGGCTCTGAGCTGTCAGCACAGAGCCCGACGCAGGGCTCGAACTCACGGGCCGCGAGGTCATGACCTGAGCCAAAGTCGGCCGCTTAACCGACTGAGCCACCCAGGTGCCCACTTCTAGTCTTTATAAAGATAAATTAAATGTTGATGCCTTTTCTTCTTTTACAGTCTATTGGATTGGATTAAAATCAACTCACAGCAAAACTTTCAAGTATATATGTATCTACAGAAAGGATCCTGGACATTAATTTAAAAAAAAAGTCACAAACATTGCATTTTAAGGAAATTGTAACATCTCTTCTCTCTCATTTGTGTCATAAATATCATGGGACTCTTAAATCCTCACTTAATTAATTAGTTCCTTACTCTCAGCAAGACACACCCTCAGAATGCTCCTAAAACATTGTTCATGGGGTGTTACCAGAGAGTTTCCTTCTAATGATAGAATGCCAATTGTAGCAATTAACAAAAGGATTTCTATCAATGACATTTTGAGTATTACTATTGTGAATCTAATGAACTTAATGTGCAAGAAATAGATTGTTGAAATAATTGTTGTAAGCACAAGTCGTCCTGTAACCTCTTCTGTCATGTCTACCCTTTCTGATGCCCTGGGTTCTGTGAGCTAGGGATAAAAATGTATTTATCTCAGATAAGACCTTCTGACATTCTCTTCCCCTTGATCACAATGGACATTTGGTACCTATATTATAAGCATTAGTCTAGATGGTTTCTAATTACTTACACTCTATTTTTCTTTATATATTGTTGTGACTTGCTTTGTTAATTCAGTTTCTGTGGACTAGTATATAATTTCACCTGAAGCACAAAATGAAATCCAAAGTTTTATCAAAAATAGTATCACAAAGGGGTGCCTGGGTGACTCAGTCATTTGGGCTTCCAACTCTTGGTTTAGCCTCAAGTTATGATCTCATGGTTCGTAAGTTCGAGCTTCACATTGGGCTCTATGCTGGCAGAGTGGAGTTTGCCTGGGATTCTCTCTCTCTCCCTCTCTCTGTTCGTCCCCACTGTGCACGCTCTCTCTCTCAAAATAAATAAATAAACTTGAAAAAATAATATCACAAAAATGTCTAAAGTAAAAACGAATGGCTCTCTTATATGGAAAAACAAAATCTGTTAACAAAGAAGTAAAACTATAGATTTTTTATAACCTGATAGTAATTGATCATAGTCTTAATTTATTTATGTCTACTGTGTTAGAACTGGCCACTCTATGGCCATAAGCAAGTGGTATTATCATAACCTGGTAGCTTTTTATAAGTGGTGGAATTTCAGGCTCCACCCATATCCACTAAATATATTTAAGAAACAAGATTCTGGAGTATTTTACTGCCACCCACAAGCTGTTCATGTTTCCTGAGCTCTAATTATATTCCACATCCTGTGGTAAATAATAGTGTGTTGTAAATTTTTAAATCTTTATATGTTCCTGATGCCTTAACATCCCCCCAAAACAGGCTAGGGCAATTCTCCGGGTGACTCGCATATCAAGTGTGTTCTGACTGGTCCCTTCTGAGAGTTCCCCACTTTGTCCTTCTCTGATTGTGACCTAGTGACATCTAAATGCACCAACGAAATTCCCTCATGCCTTTTATTTGAGTATTCCACCTTGACCCTTAATAAATGCCCTTACCCTGGAGTTCTCACTCTCTCTTTTGGCTCTCACCTACTTTCTTGAGCCCACTTCTTTGGTGCTTCTCCCATATTGTTCTTGTGTGGTATTTTGTGCCTTCCTCTTCTAAGACCTGTGAATATAATAGATACTTTAATTTAATGTTCTTTTCTGAGTATAATTTCCATGACCGTGTTGGAATGATCCTTCAAAACTCCAGAAGCAGAAATTACTCCTCCATTTACAACACAAATGGAAATATGATTATCCCTCGTCCTTGAATGCAGAGCTCATGACCTAATGGGAAAGATAGCAGGCATATAGGGTGATATTTGGTAACAAAATGCAAAGTAAAAAGTAAAGAGAAATTATGTATGCTCCCTTCTGGTGTTGAGAAAACTGGAATGGACCTTAATAGGTGGAAAACATCTTGTCATTTGACAGGAGGAAAGTGTATTTTCATTACTCCCCAAGATGTCTATCCTCCATCAACAGGGGCATGTGAGGGCTGAGAATGTAGTAAGACTTTCTTCCCCAAAAGTCCTGAATTTGATCAAAAGGGTCATGGTGGGGGAAAAATGCACATTTGGAGTAAATGCCCCCATCATGGACAAGGATCAAGATTAATCTTTGTGAAAGGATTGATATAAGACACTCTCCATGCTTTTGTCCTGCATGATTAGGGGTTAAGAACCAGTGGATCACTGCATCTCATTTTCAACTGCACTGCCTATCCCAAACAATCAGAGCCTTGCTATCCCTGTGTACCTTAAATTCTCTAAGACCATGCCATTATGTTTCAATGTGTCAGTCATCACAAGAACTTCAGACTACCAGATCACTTCCAGTTGTATATATGCTCTAATGCCCATAACCCTCAGCACATTCTCTAAGACCTCTTTTTCATCTCTACCCAACACCACAAATGCTTCCCTTGTGCCCTCTGGAGGTCATGCCCCATAAACAGGTAAAATCTGCTATGTTATTCACCTTTATTTTGAGTATTCCTTCACCTTTTCACTCTAAAGTGACATTGGCTCTCCACTGTGGATAATGCTTTTCCTTCAGCCTTCTCCCAACTCTGAGGGCCCTGGGCTTAGAAGCAGATAATTTGACGTTCTGTCTCCTCCTTGTCACTTCTCAAATCTTCCACTTCCTTCCATCCAAAAATTCAAGTTTTAAAACTTATCAATGCACAGCATCACTACCTTCCTTCATTGTGTTGTGATATGTACAAGCCCAGCCATTTCCCTCATTTCACAATAAATATACCTCCTAACTCATTGCTTATATTTCAGGATTTTCCCCACTTTACTCCTTGGTAATCAGAAAAACAAATTTAGAGAATCTTTCTAACAGCCTGGCCTCTCAATCTTTTGAACTCTTCTCTTTCACTGATACTTACTTCCAATTATTTGATCTCTTAACTGGCATGGTCATAAACTAGACCCTGTCATTACCAGTATCTGCAATTCCTCCATCATATCAGTGTTATAAACTTGATTTACTCATTACTTCTGATGTTTAACCTCTTTCATTACAGAACCACAAATTCTCAGTGTACCTCCTATTCATTGTTCTTATCAAGCTTCTTGAAAGTTCCTTCCTTTCTCCCTTCTCATAGTCCTTGAAACCTTCTATCTAAAATATTTACCCAGGGTGCCTTGGTGGTTCAGTTGGTTGAGCGTCTGGCTCTTGATTTCAGCTCAGGTGATAAACTCATGGTTGTGGGATCAAGCCCTTCATCCTGCTTGAGATTCTCTCTCCTTCTGACCCTGCCCCATACATGCACACATTCTCTAAAGAAAAAAATTCGATTTCCCTTATGATCTCATGTAGTCTCATGGCTTTAAATATCATCTATGTGCTGATGATATCCACGTTCATGTTTATAGCCCACTTCTCTCTCATGAACTACAGATTTACACTACAAAGTAAATCTAAGGAGGGCAGAAATCTCTGCCTATTTCTTACTTTGGGGATATGGTAGCTCATCAATCCTTATTTGTGTGTTTACTATGTACAATTACACTAGAACACAGCTACACAAGGTAATAAGAAAGTGCATGGTTCATGGCTTTGAGCCCTGTGTCTGACTCTGTGCTGAGAGTGAGAGCCTGCTTGGGATTCTCTCTGTCTGCTTGCACACATGCACATGCATGCTGTCTCTCAAAATAAATAAATCAACTTCATAAATAAATACGTTGGAAAAGAATAACTTGCATTCTCTTATGCTTATGTGAAATCTTCATGAAAACTTGGAAAATATAAGGATATTTTAACTAATGCAGTTTTACCTCAACTTAAAAATGTTTCTGTATAATAATGACCAGTCCAGTCCCAGTTTATTATGTGATAGTGATGATTGCAAGAAAATTGGCTGCAATTCACTGCAAGAATCCTATGTTGTTCTCATTGTGATTTAGGAAATCACTGAGCTTTGCATCACTTTGAATGGACTGTCATTCTTCCTTCCTAACAGTGCGTGAACAGGAATAATTATTTATGATAAGTGGGCCATTCTTTAATAAAAGATTTCTCAGATGGGGGTTAAGGTAGAGAGCTCTGTTCCACTGAAGCAATCATAACTGTCCTTGGATGTCATCAACACTCAGCACAGTCTCAGTAGAAGGAGCAAAGGAATTACATTTATCAAATTTCAATTTTTTGTCTCTTTCCTGTTAAGCAAGGCAGCAAAATATTATTAACCCTCCAATATTATGTGTTAAGTAGCTTATGGTATATCTGTTTTCCAAAACACTCTTTCTAAAATAAATTAGAAAACTGAAAAAAAGTATGTCAAATAAATGATTTTAGAAATTGGACACCATGATGCCATGATCACTCAGAGGGAATAAAAATGAGGAGAGCCCTGAGAATACACAGGCTTTCTACCAGGGTTTGGGGGTAGGGGGGATGGCTTAAAGAGATCTTGGTATTCTCATCAATTGAGGAAACTTTGAGATTGAGGTGGCTGGAATTTGTAGGGCTGGCAGTCAGAGGAGGAAGTTAATCTTAGAAAGATATGCAGAAATTCACATAGAGGACTTTTAAATACTTGGCCCAATCCTAAAATGTGCATGAGTAGGGTTAGATTCTGTGAGGCCAGGCAAACAATGACCGATGAGTAAAGTACTACTTAGGAAGTTATGAGCTAACCAATTCTCATAACTAATGCAGGCATTGAATATTTCCAGGCAAAGTGGAAGATTTCTGGTTGAAAATATGGGCATTCAGTAGAGACCTAAGGTGTAGAAGTAAATTAGCCTATATCCAGCCACAATATTATTCAAAATTAAAGGTGAAATGTACTTTCATGTGTATATCTTTTTATGTTTGGTTGTAGTGTCTTTATCCTTTTCTGTAAAAGTTCATTTTATTTTATTATTATTAACTTAAAAATGTTAATGTATTTATTTTGAGAGAGAAAAAACACAAGTGGGGGAGGGGCAGAAAGAGAGGGAGAGAGATAGAATCCCAAGCAGGCTCCATCCCAACCTGGGGCTTGATCTCACCACCAAAAGATTATGACCTGAGATGATATCAAGAGTCAGTAGCTTAACTGACTGAGCCACCCAGGCACCTCTTATTTTAACTTTCAATTATTTAATCTCCCTGGATTTACATTGGGATATAACATGAGTTAGTAAGATAAAAGTTTTTTTTTCTTTGCCGTTTCTCAGAGAAATAGATATGGTATCCCAGTTATTAAACTATCTTTTTCTCATTACATTGCAGAACAATCTATTTCTGTTAAATCATATATGCTTGCATTATCTATTTATTGAAACTTAAATGTGTTTTACAGATTTATTTTTACTTTTCATGATGTTTGATTTTATAATTCCAAGGATCACTTTTTATTATATTAATTGCTTAGAAAGAAAGAGATTGGATAAATCAATAATAATATCAGCATGGTGGACATTTACCAAATGTCTTTTAATGTGTTTATTAACTAAAAGAACTTCAATAGTCAATGGCTAAAAATAGTTTTATGTCTGGAACATCATGCATGGGACAATGCTTATATGATATGAATTTTAAGCAAGCAGCTCTTTCTGTAGTTTCTCTGGAATAGGACATCTAAATCCAGTGGTTTGCTAAAGTTGATTGGGTAGGGTAGTTAAAGGAATGACTAGGGTTAGAAATCTTGTAGAAGCCATTCATTTTTAAAGATTTCATGGATAGGAGTGTCTTGGTGGCTCAGGGGGTTGACCGTTCAGCTCTTAATTTTAGTTCAAGTCATGATCCTGAGGTCATGGGATCTAGTCTTGTGTTGGGCTCCACACTCAGTGTGGAGCCTACTTAAGATTCTTTCCTTTTCTTTGTCCCTCTCCCCCCTCCTCTCTCTCTCTCTTTCTGTCTAAAACTTACAAAAATAAGAAGTATGGGGGTTCTGGGTGGCTCAGTCAGTTGAGCTTCTGACTCTTGATTTTGGCTCAGGTCATCATCTCAAGGTTGGTGGGATCAAGCCCCACACTGGGCTCTGCACTGACAATGTGGAGTTTGCTTGGCATTCTCTTCCTCCCTTTCTCTCTGCCCTTCCCTGCTTGCTCGCTCTCTCTCTCTCTCAAAATAAATAAATTAAAAAAATAAAAGAATAAAAGTATAAAAATATAAAATAAATAAAAATAAAAATTTCATGGATATTCTTGGACATGAGTTCAAAAGAATATGACTATTTCAAAAGGGGAAAAGAATAACAGCAACAAAAAAATAAAACAGCAAAATTACCTTTTAGGATTCTGGGTGCAACTGCAAATAATATATTTTGAACAACTGAAATATTTATGATCTTCCTATCGAAGAATCAGAGCACTAATTTTCATTATTTCAAGTCTTACTTTATATGTACACACACACATACACACACACACATTATATGTGTTTCCTGTTTTATATACTATACATATAAAAATTATATATACTATACATATATAATATTTCCTGATAAACTTACTATATACAATAAAAATTTTAATATATAAATTATAACAGATATCTGATGTTTTATACATATACATATGTATAGATAGATACAGATATTTCCTGTTAAATATTGTTAGATATTACATATTTTTGAAATATTTATGAATGGTGCATCAGTTAACTATTGATGCTGATCAACAGAATACCTCAAAATTCAGCTGATTACAAAAAGAACAAACTTTTACCAACTCATGATTCAGAAAGCCAACAGTTAAGGTTAGGTTCAGCTTGTCCTTTTAGTATCAGTGGCTCTACCTCATATATCTGCCGTCAGCAGCTGTTTGGTTTGTCCTCTCTGTTTCTGGGTGTTTACTAACAGTGAGCAGGGGTGCAATTACTCACTCTTTTAAAGGTTAGCCTGCTCTCATGAAGGAAGTTGGATTCAAAGATAAGAAATGAAAACACAAGTCTTCTCAATGCCTAGAATTAAACTGGCTAATGTCAGTTTCTCACTTTATTCACTTGGTAAAAGTAAGTTGCACAGGCATGGCATTTGCAAGGAATGAGGAAAGAGTGGAGACTATGGCTGATTCTCTTCTTGGGAGAACCTACAAATTCACATTGCAAAACACATACATATAAGGAGACCATTGATTGGGGCCGTTGCAACAATCAATCTAGCACAAAAGTGATATTTGGTACTTGTGTTTTCAAGTGGTTATTATAGAAACAGACACAACTCATATACTTAATTTTTGTAGATATTTTAGAATTGTATATTAGGCTTTTGAGATATTTGGGTATATCATCTAGAAATGCATATAATTTGGTCCATTATTTTACATATTACATATATCCCAGAAGTTGCAAAACATAGTGAAAAAAAAAGGCAATGATAGGTTTCCTTAACTTGTTCCTTAGGAATTCCATGGATTAAATGAGAAATATGTATTTTTTTGGTTGTACTTCCCTTCTACCTAATTTCTAGGTAACAAAAAGGATTCACCTTAATAACTAAAAGATTATAGATCACTATGTACATTATGACTACCTCAACATGCTGAAAATAGTTCTTTTTTTCTTTCAAATTATACTTCAATAGTGTACTTTATCATTTAGGTTTCCAACAAGAAACATAAAACACACTGAATAAGCCAAGAGAGTTTATTACAAAAATTTAGAGACCAACAGGAGTCATGTAGAAACCTTGAATTCGTAGTAGACAAACATTTACTACCCCAGGCTTGTGGTAGATTAGGTTTTCTTCGTATGTCCATAGCAGTATCTGTCGTCTTATTTATACTTTCAGAATCTTGCCGCCCCCCCCCCCAATTAAGAGTTAGGGCCTATTTTCCCTCTTTTCAAAGCTGGACAGACTTTGTGATACCTCAGTAGAAGAATGGGGTGGAAGTGATGCTACAAGACTTCTGAGGCACAACCCCAGTCTAGCTTTTTAGGCTAAATCTAAAAGGCAATAGGACTTCTGTCTAGTTTCTGTCTCTCTCTGTCACTGTCTCTGCATGTGTGTTTCTCTCTCACAAGCAAGATACATGTTGAATCCAGTCACCATAATATGAGGAAGTTTAACTATTTGGAAGATTCCAATAAGGTATTCCAGTGTATAGCTGAAGTTCCAACTGATAGCCAGCTTTAAATACCAGTCATAAGACTTGTTCTAGTCTGCAGAAAATTCCAGTCCATGGTCATTTCATCTTTTAATTTTCATCAGAGGTCTCAAACATTGTGAAACAGAGACAACCTGACCCTGCTCTGCTTTGTCTAGATTGCTGACCCATAGAATCTGTGAATATAATATATGGTTATTTTACCCCACTGAGTTTGGAGGTAATCCAAAATGCAACTAAATAAGACCAAGAGACAAAGGGAAAGACAGATACTAGAACCAGAGAAAGGAGAGAGAATCAGATAGGGTCTTCCATATTGAAAAAAATCAGTAAATTTTGTTGGAAGGTAATAGGCAGCTCCAGGGAAACATGCTGGGAGTCAAAGGAACAAACAGCCTGACCTCATTCTTCACTATCTCTTCTTCCAGTTTCTTATGGGGCTCAATATTTTTTGAGCTCAGCCTGAAGACAAAGGCCCTATTGATGTGATTTATATATCTCAGTTTCCTGGGCTGACGATGGAATAGAAAAGTGTGCAGTGTATATCATGAAAGCACAAATGAATGATTTCATGTATCACACACAACTTTCCAAATGACTTTCCTTGAAGCAAAACAGTCTAAGCAGGCATAACAAGAGAGACAAATACTATTTATTGTGAATGGAAAACTTCTCTACTGCATTGATATTTATGCTGGTATTCTGAGATCAGGGAATAAAGGATAAACTAAATGTATTCTCTGAGTTCATGGGAATAAGAAGCCCCTTACTAGAAAAAGCACTGAAACAATTTAGGGTGATCAAATACCAAAAATTAGCCTCTTTTCTACTTCAGTTTGTTTTTACTAGGAATTTATGAAGAAATTAAAAAAGACAATTAGAATTTATATTGCTCTATTAATATGGGGAGCAGTGTAAACTAGCAAATATCGTTAGGAATCAGAGGTATTAATATTAGTATGGCCAGCATCAATGCTATTTTATGGGCCACATAAAACTATTTTATTGGAAATATTTTTCAATGCTGTTATATGCATTGAAAGTTATGCAATAATTCAGTAATAGCTCCTAGGAAGAAGCATGTATTCTATAGCTATCGGCCCACCTTTTGTGTCCTTTTGTTCTCCCCACGGTTTATAATAGTATGAAGATTATCTTACACAAATGTTTGCAATGTCAATAATTCAATATTCTATGTTGACTGGTTGAATGGCAAAGAACCAATGTATGCCATCTGTTCTGATTGGTTCGAAGTAGAAGAAGATAGTAATTATTATCCATTTAAACAAATAATAACTACTATCTTCTTGACATAGCTGGGATTGCCTTTGTATTGTCTTTTATTTCTATTTTTCCTCCTCCAACCCCACACAAACATTATACACATAAACACATAGAAATGGCAATGACTATTAATTTCAAATCCCATCATAAGACTATTTAGCAATATCCTTAAGTAATTCATTATAAGTATGTTATTTTTAAGCCAGAAATGTACATATGAAAAGCAAAAGTTTCCTTTTCTTATTATATGTGTCTAGTTTCTAGTCCCAAAGATATCTGGTGTTTGTTTATTTATGCAAAAACTGGTACATCTATCTATGTATCTATCCATCATCTTATTTTCTTATTTATATAAGAAATATAATATTTTAGCTATTCTACTGAAATTTATTTTTATACCTTAGTAATATTTCTGATATATATTTTTGTTTCTATTAGCCAATGTATTTTAACTGCTTTTTTAGAATAACTATGTAGTATCTATTTTATGGATGTGTCACAATGTAAACCAGTAACTCTTTGCTCAATTGGACATTAATTAGAAATGATCTTTATATAAATATATCTATTATCAAAATGTAGAATGCAGGCTCATATAACTGATATTTAACAACAAAAATACAGAACTAAAACAATGTCCTAGTAGAGTTACAAGCCTACAAGTTCTATCTCTAATACAAAGAATATTAAGTCATATTTTATATTCAGGGATATATCTTATGAATATAATACAATATTCACACATGATGTCCTGACCAAAATTGCCCATATCCAACTTGCCTCATAAACAGTTTTTTTCTGAATTTCCTGAATTAAAAATGTCATAGTTTAATAAATAACCTCATATAATATTAGTAAATAAAGTCAAGCAATATATAATAAACATAATGCCATGAGCAAGTAGTTTATTTTAGGAATAAAAAATAGGTTTTACCTAGGAAAATTAACTGCAATTTACCACATGAAGGAGTTCAAGGAGAAAACAATTATCATTTCATTAAATACAGAAAAAATTTTTTGACAAAATAAAAACTATAATAAAAAAATAAGACAAATTCTGAGTATCTAATAGTGAAAGATCGAGTACTTACACCTTGAATAATGTGGTGGTGATGTGTGCTGACAGACCTGCACAGTCAAAAATCCATGTATAACTTTCACTTCCCCAAAACTTAATTACTAATAGCCTTCTGTTGACTGGAGGCCTTTCCAATAGGATAAATAATTAACACATACTTTGTATATGTATATGTATATTGTAGTCATATAATAATGTAAGCTAGAGAAAAGAAAATGTTATTAAGAAAAATATAAGGAAGAGAAAATACATTTACAATACTGTACTGTATTTATCAAAAAACATCTGCATGTAAGTGGACCTGCCCAGTTCAAGCCTGTGTTGTTCAAGGGTCAACTGTACTATGAGGAATTAAGACAATGTCTCCTCTTATCACTTCTACTTATCATTGTATTGGGAATGGTAGCCATTGCAATAAGACATTAGAAAGGAATAACAGGCATTAAGATTGGGAAGGAAGAAGAAAAACTGACTTTATTTACAGAGAATATGTTTTTGATAATAGATGATCATGAAGAACTTACCAAAAAATCTATTAGAGCTGATAAGTGAACTTAGCCATGTTACAGAATGCCAGAATATCAAGAGAGTATTCAAAGATCAATTGTCTATCTATACATTGGCAATGAAAAATTTAAAAATGAAATAAAAATACCATTTATGATAGACTCCAAAATACTGAATATTTAGAAACTTTAAGGAAGGATTTTTTTAAATCTAAGTTGGGAAAATAAGGAATATATATGGAGGGGGCTGGGACTATGAAATGAACTTTAAAGAATGATAGAATAGGTACTATAAGAGGAGAATACAGAATAAACAAAGAAATTGAAATTGGAAAGCATGGGGTATATTCAAAAGCATGCACATAATCACAAAGACATATGCACAAAAATCAATTTGGTAATTGTCTTTAAAACTATTATGATTCTAGAAGAAAACTTAGAATATCTTTGTAAGTGTAGGGAAGATGAATATTTCTTAGAAATCAGAAAGGAAGAGCCATAAAACAAAAGAAAATTTGATGCAATGTACATCAATATAATGACATTTTCAACTCATCAGAAGATGTGATTGGAAACATAAATAGACTGGGAGAAAAAAAATCTGTAACACATATATATGCGACAAAATACTTGTATCCATATAAAAATGTATTACAAATCCATATAAAAGAGAAAAACAGCTCAATAGAAGGATGGACAAACTATATGAACCAACACTTGAGACAGAAAATATATTAGGGTCTAATAAGTATATGAAAAAGTGCTTCATGTCAATCACCTGTAAAATGAAAATTATATCCACCATGAAATACAAATAAATATAAAAAGAAAGTGAAACTATTAAAGTTGGAGAGAATATGGAACTACCAAATCTCTCATGTGTTATTGGGAGAAATAGAAATGTGGTTTAATGCCTTTGGAAAACTGGTATTTTCTTTAATTAAACATAACACTCTGTAATCCAGCAGTTCTGCTCTGAGGATTTTTATTTAAAATAAATAAAAATGTATGGACCCAAGAACCTTGAGAATAATATTCATAGTAGCTTTATTCATAGTAACAAAACAAAAAACTGAAAATAATCCCAATATTCACCAACAGGAGAATGGATTAACACACTGTGTTATAATTACTCCCAGTGATTAAAAAAAGGGACAAATTACTGATATGTACAATGACAGGAGGAATAGTCAAAAATATTTTGAATGAAAGGAGCCAGTCAGCCAAATGGATATACTAAACTGTATGATTTCATTAATATAGAATCCAAGATTATGCAAAACTAATCTCTGTTAATAAAGATCAGATCAGTTGATGATCTGGTTGGGGGAAAGGGCAGGAGAGAATGTTCTGGTATGATGGAAACATTCTTTGTCTTAATATGAATTTGCCAAAACTTGATTGAAAGTTACCCATAAGAGCTGAGAATTTCACTAAACATAAAATATATTCCCACCAAAGAAAAATTAAGAGAGAAAAAAATGCAACATGATTAAAAATATAAAGAAAATAAGTACTTAAAACTCCACTTAAACAGAGCTTTAACATCATTTGACAAATACTTTTATTTAAACATTTTTTAAACATCTATACCAAATTCTTTCTTAACCTAAGCTAAATCATTGGTATAACTATACTTGGTAGAGGCAGTAAGGTCATGGGGATTTTTTTTTTTTTTTTTTGGTTAAATGAATGTGCTTTGATTTATTACTTTGTGTGTGTGTGTGTGTGTGTGTGTGTGTGTGTGTGTTGTGTGTGTGTGTGTGTGGGTGTAGTACTTAAGTAGGCTTCACACCCTGCACTGGGCCCAACACGGGGCTTGAATTCATGACCCTGAGATCAAGACCTGAGCTGAGTTAAGGAGTACGACTAAGCCACCCAGGAGCCCTTGATTTATTACTTAAAAAAAAAAAAAAAATCACTTTTAAAAAAGCAACTCTATACTGCATTACCATTAGTAAAAACACTTTAGTAAAGTCATAGTTTTACATAAAAATTTATGTACAGATGGTGGCTAACTCTGATTTTGAATCAAACCAGTATGAACAGGCTGTAAGTAAAGAAATATGATTCAAATGGCCTTCCTCTCTCACTGTAGATCTCACCACTGTGACTGATCAATGTCCTGCCTCAGTTTATTTTGTTGCCATCAGTAAATGTGATTTGTCTGTCAGTCACTGCTTTTAAAGTGATTTGAAATTTCCATGGAAAGCTAAGTTTCTGCCCCTGCTACCCTCAGCAGATACAGCAACTAGCCAATGCAGAAATTCTAAGGCTGAAAGAAGTATAGAGCAACCTAGACATTGACATACTTTCTGCTTTTCTCTGATTTAGTTAACAGATTCTTTGCTTTCTAATGTAATATATTCCAGGTCTTTTTAAAAAAAAACAATCAGAAATTAAAAGAGGCTTTGATTTATTTAGATGAAGCTCTAAGTTTGTCTTTTGTTCATCACTAGTGATAGCAGCTGTGTCTCAGAAGAAGCTAGGCTCCAGGCAGGATGGCTAGACATTTTGTCAGAGTAGGGACTATAAAGTTGCAAAGCCTCCCCTGGTGTGTAGATAAGCTTTTAATGTCTAAACCGAAAACACTAAACCTCTGGGATTCTGGCTAACTTTTATTCCAGGTGATTTTCTCAGTTTCATCTTTGAGATTGATTTCTACCCTGAAGCTTAAAATATGGGTCAGAAAAATAAGGAATCCACAGATATATTTCACAAGATAAAATTAGCTTCTCTTTGTCACTTGGGAGGTGAGAAATAAGATATTGCGTGGACAACACAGAGGCTATGCCTATACTCGCCCATCTTAAACTATAGGAGACACTGAAATTCTTCTCATGCTCCTTTTCTTTATACAATCTAATGATTTATGGCAGTATGTTGTTGGTTTATTTTATGTATAATATAATGCTCAATTTGAACATTCCCTAAATTAGTTCTCTTCTGAACAGTAAAAATGCAGATTCTACATATAACAAAGATCCTTTGGGGAGCTGTGACATGCACGGAACAAATATTCGCATCACAAAACCTCAGATGCCAATGCTGGCTTTACCAGTTCAGAGCTTCGCGATGTCAGTTTACTATTTTGAGGTTTCTCATAAGTAATTTATCGGGTAATAATAATAAATAGGAATGAAGTACCTGTTGTATAAAGTACTTGCTTTAAAGTTATGCATGTACAAACGATAATTACTTTGCTCTCACTATATTCTCATATTCTGTGGCTTCTGGGCAGGAGACTGGTACTGGAAAATACCTCCTTATTATGAGTATAGGAACTTGATTTCATAATAATCATTTTTTAGGGTTTTTTTTTTTTTCATTTCTCCTCTTGTACTTCCATTTTGAGGACTGAAAGAGAGCTTTAATAAAAAGGAGAAATATCACTATGCAGAATTTGTTTTAAAAGTTAAATTATAATTCAGATTGTCAGGTGTCTACCTATGATAATGCATCCACAGCAAGAAATATATTTTAGTTTTATGTTTCCTGCATCTATTTACCCCTGGTAAGGAAACAGTATAGCCTAAAGCTATCCAAGCCAGGTGCACCCAAATTCACATGTAGGAAATCAATTACATATTATAACTCCTTCACCTTCTGTTCATCTTTTCTGTTACACTATAGTCATATGCTCCACCCATCAATTTGGGCACAGACATGTCACTCCTTTGTTTTCCAAAAATGGCATTGACATTCTTTCTTCACTTGACTTGAAGGTTTGTCTCCACCAGCCTGCTCCCCTAAGGCATGGCCTAGTCTTTACCCTTCAAGGTAACATTATCTATATCCCTGTTCAGAATGGCTACAGCCTTTAGACAGAAGCTACAGACTCGCATGAAGTACTGAGTAATGGTTCTAGTGCCTAATCTAATACTGGACTAGGTGATTAGGTTGTCTGACTGCCAATACATTTGTTAAAATAAAGAAAAAAAAGCAGCACATTAACAAAGCAAAGAGATTTGAAGTAGGAGAACTTGATAAAGGTTTTATTTCTCTCCTTGCTTTTAACAAATTAATTATTTTTCCCAGATCTCAATTTTTTCATATATGTCTTAGAGATAATAATAATAATAATAATAATAATAATAAACAATAATGCCTTTTTCATGAAGTTATGCTCAGAGTCATGAAATATTATGCCCCCTCGTCTGGGTGTATGGAATCCAAGAATTTTATAAGAAACATACCTCAAATTTCTCAGCAGTCAATAATCAGTAATATTATAGAATTTCTAGAGATAACATGAATTTTACATATCATTAACTAGGCATTCATATGATTAGGAGAGGCCCAATATTATAGTAGTTAAGAGCCATGCTTTTGGAGCCGAAGTGGTAAATTTATAACCAGGTTCTCTCTTTGGAAAAAATATATAAAAAATATATAACTTCTCTGTGCCTTGGTTCCTTCATTTATAAATTTGAGCCAAAAAATTGTTTTGGTAAGTGAGTTAAAAATGTAAAATATTATGAATAGTATCTGAGGCATACTAAGAGGTCAATACATTTAGTTATCAGCTACTTGCCCAGCTGATAGGAGTGCTATTCGACAAACATCAATTGTCAACTCTTTCAGGAACGGGCTCAGTTGCAGAGAACCACCTCAATGTATTCAGTACACATTTGAATGGATGATGATATTGTGTGAAACCCAGGAGCATCAGGAGACACTGGCCCACCAAACTGCCAACAGGTAGGAAGTCAATCTCTGCAAGCGTGTCAATATCAATTTCAGGGGATTTCATTACATCTCTGCCAATCCTAAGATCTTAACATAAACCTAAAATTGAGAGGCAATATCAGCAGAACAGCTTACTGCATATCATTCTTTCAACAAAAATTTATTAAGAATCAGTAAAATATTTCAGCCTTTGATTGGGTTCTTGGATATAGGATGGCATGGATAGAATGGGATGGGATGGAATGGGATGGGATAGAATAGGACTATTCTCTGACATTATGTGTATCTGTTAATTCCCCACCATATAAAATGTCATGATCATCTCTCTTAAGAATCTCTTCCATGAATTATCTCCTCATCTGCAGTTTCAACTGGGCTCTCACCACAAATCACACCAACTTTGCTCTAGAACAAGTGGTCATCAAATTAGAGTAGAATTACTCAGAGTATACAATAAATCATCAAGAAGTATGTGATAAGGTACATAAATGGATTTGAGGGAATCCAATTCCAGGTTCCCAATTTTAATATGAAATTTGGGACAAAACTGAAGCTCTTAACAAGCCATTCACAGTTATTTTTATACTTCTTTACAAAATCATAATGTACCTCTCAGCTGTTCCTAATATTATCATTTTCTCGGAGGTAAAATGTCTGGAGTTCTAAGGGCAATTGATGTTGCTGTAAAGAAAGTAAATGAATCTAATCAGTGAGTACAAATCCTTTTGCAAATAGGGATTTCTGTTTTCTTACTTTCAACAAAACTAAGGGAGGATCTAAATGAGTTGTGAGCTGATAACAATAATTTGATGATGACTAAGACATTCCTTTTGGTTTTGTAACTCAGACGTAAAATATGAAGTAATGTTAAAATCCAATCTGCTTTTATCTGAATCCAGTTTTTAATGTGAGCTAATTTCTGCAGCAATTACATTCAAGGCTGATGAAAAGTGTTGTATAGGTCTAGCAATAGCTAAAATTAACCTATAGATATCAGGGTAATTGAAAAAATAAAGTTTCTCCTGTCTCTTAAAGTGGTACATCCTCAGTAAAATTTTTCACTTTAATTTTATGTTTTAAATTATTTGGGGGCACCTGAGTGGCTTAGTCGGTTAAGTGTCTGACTCTTGATCAGCTCAGGTCATGATCTCACAGTTCATGAGTTCAAGCCCCGTGTCAGGCCTATGCTGATAGCACGGAGCCTGCTTGGGATGCTCTTTCTCTTCTTTCTCTGCCTCTCTCTTTCTCTCTCTCTCTTTCAAAAATAAGTAAATAATTTTTTTAAAAGAAAAATTATTTTTAAGAATTTGTATGTCTATGTCATTTGGATCAATTGTGTATTAATTTTAGTTTTATTAACTTAATCTAGAATAAGTTTAACAGTGTATGATATTATTAAATAATAACGAAGAAATTTAATTGCAATTTATATGTATATTTTTATGGGGAATTATGATAGGGTTCCAAATCTTAGACTTTTAATTATATCATTCTAATATTAGAATAAAATTTCTGCATAGGAATTAGAATGAAAATAATTCAAATATAAAGAGGAATAAAAAATAATATCTAATTCTTAAGAGCTTATGCCTATATTGTTTAAAGGGAGGTGATGAGACAGAGTAGATTTTTCAAAAATTTTTTAGGGGATACACAAGCAGATTTTTGAAGAATTCACACATCAAAATATGTATTTTCCTGTTTTCCTGTGGCTGTTAAGCCCTAATTCCCTTATCTTAAACTAATATTAACTATAATATCAGTGGTAAAAAAAAAATTCCCTTGTCCTATAGGACTTTACTTGTAAACAGTGATAAAAAATAATCAAATACCTGCATAAAATACAACATTGTCAAATAGAAATAAATTGCATGTGCTACACATGTATACAAATCAGCAAAACTAAAAGTTAGAAAACTGGAGTAAAACCTCCTTGATCTATTACTAGTCGCTTAATTTTCCAACTCCCAAATTTAACCCATTTGTAAACATTATTTTAGCAAAATACTCAGCTTTTTGTTAAAAGAAATCACTGTTGGCAATTATTTTAGTAGGTGCTTACTAGATATCACATCTAAAGCAGCTTATTAAACTTTTTTAAAAAATTTAAATTCTTGGGGCGCCTGGGTGGCGCAGTCGGTTAAGCGTCCGACTTCAGCCAGGTCACGATCTCGCGGTCCGTGAGTTCGAGCCCCGCGTCAGGCTCTGGGCGGATGGCTTGGAGCCTGTTTCCGATTCTGTGTCTCCCTCTCTCTCTGCCCCTCCCCCGTTCATGCTCTGTCTCTCTCTGTCCCAAAAATAAATAAAAAACGTTGAAAAAAAATTTAAAAAAAATTTAAATTCTTTTTTATTTGTGTACAGTTGATACACAGTGTTGCATTTGTTTCATGTGTTTAACTTAGTGATATGACAAGTTTATACATTATACTATGTTCACCATCAATATAGATGCCATATGTTCTGTTACACTGCTATTACAGTATCATTGACTGTATACCTTATGCTGTGCCTTTTTTACCCATGATTTATTCATTCCATACTGGAAGCCTCTAACTCTCACTCCCCTTTGCCCATTTTGGCCACCCCTACCCTCTTCCCCTCTGGCAACCATCAGTTTGTTTTCTGGGTTTATAGCTCTGATTCTGCTTTATAGTTGTTTATTCATTTGTTGTTTTTATAGATTAGACTTATGAGTGGAATCATATGGTATTTGTCTTTTTTAATCTTAATTATTTCACTTAGAAAAATACCCTCTATGTATGTCCATCCATTTGTCTCAGATGGCATGATCTCTTTCTTTTTTATAGCTCTGTAATATTATATTATCCATTTGTCTATTGATGGACACTTAGGTTGCTTCCATACCTTGGCTGTTGTAAATAATGCTGAAATAAACATATGGGTGCATACATCCTTTCAAATAAGTATTTTCATTTTTTTTTTGGGGGGGGGGGGTAAATACCCAGTAGTGGAATTATTGGATCATATGTATTTCTATTTTTAATTTTATAAGGAACCTCCAGACTGTTTTCTACAATGGCTGTACCAATTTATATTATTGCTTACAGTGTATGAGGGTTCCTTTTTCTCTACATCCTAACAAATACTTACTATTTCTTGTCATTTTGATTTTAGCCATGCTTGCAGGTGTGAGGTGATATCTTATTGTAGTTTGACTTGCATTTCCCTGCAAATGAGTGATGTTTAGCTTCTTTTCATGTGTCTATTGGCTATCTGGATATCTTGTTTGGAAAAATATCTATTCAGGTCCTCTGCCCAATTTTTAATTGGATTGTTTGTTTTTTTGGTGTTGAATTGCATGAGTTCTTTATATATTTTGGATATTAACCCCTTACCAGATAAGTCATTTGCAAATACCTTCTCCCATTCAGTAGGTTGTCTTTTTGTCTTGTTGTTTATTTTGTCATGCAATAGCTTTTTATTTTGATATCATCTCAATTGTTTATTTTCCTTTTGTTTTGCTCACCTTTGGAGACATCTAGAAAAATGTTTATATGGCCAATGCCAGAGAAACTACTGCCTGTGTTATCTTCCAGGACTTTCATGGTTTCAGGTCTCACATTTAGGTCTTTAATTCATTTTGAGTTTATTTTTGTGTATAGTGTTAGAAAGTGGTCCAGTTTTGTTCTTTTACATATAGTGGTAACTACATTTTTCCAAGCATCATTTATTGAAGAGATGTATTTTGCCCAGTGTATATTCTTGCTTCCTTTGTCATATATTAATTCACCATATAATTATTGTGGGTTTATTTCTCTGGTCTTTATTGTGCTTCATTGATCTCTGTGTCTGTTTTTGTGCCTGAAGCAGCTTTTAATATTTAAATACAGTCTTCTTTTGTCCATGAAACAGAGGTAACTATCATAGGTATATGTGTAAGAAAGCATGGAGAAAATTTGCCAACAATTAAGAGGGCAAAAGTCAAATTTGCCTAGAATTAACAGTTAAGAGAGGCATAAAACAAGTTTCCTGAAACTAACATGTTTTTCATCAATTGTTATTAGGAACATATATGATGACATTTTAAAAAGAAAATGTTAGGGGTGCCTGGGTGGTTCAGTTGGTTGAGCGTCCGACTTCAGCTCAGGTCATGATCTCACGGCTCGTGGGTTTGAGCCCCATGTCGGGCTCTGTGCTGACAGCTCAGAGCCTGGAGCCTGTTTCAGATTCTGTGTTTCCCTCTCTCTCTCTGACCCTCCCCTGTTAATGATCTGTCTCTCTCTGTCTCAAAAGTAAATAAACGTTAAAAAAAATAGATAAATAAAAAGAAAATGTTATTTGGATTACTGCTTACTTTATTTTCTCATTTTTAATAAAATAATGCTTTAGAAAAATAATGTAAATGTTATCTACTATTGAAACATAATATTTTAAATAAATCTATGGTTAGTTACCTTTATATAGTTATATAGTCATAATTATCTTTTAAAAAAATCCATTTGTGTTGGGAACTAGACCACCTAAGATCATTTACTTAAAAAAAAAAAAAAAAAAAAAACCTTTACAGATAAAACTGTAAATAATTACATAACTTCATTTTTTACTTCTGTAAATGCATTCAGATTAATTTATTTAGGGCAATGGCCAACACGAGCAAACCGCTTCCTTATCAAACAACTGTTTACCTTGCAAGGTTCACTACAAGAACTGCACTTGCTATGACTACCAATACTTAACTATTATTTCACAAACTTTACACAATCCCAGTCAATTTAATGCTTGGGAAGATGGACCTCAAATCACTAAATCCCAGGCCCCAACCCTATGAAATTCTCCTCCCATTTCTGTCTTCTGAGATAATACTGACTGTCAATATGGCGCTCTCTTACTGCAGTGAGTCTTAACAAATGATAAATTTTATATGTAAGATGTTATTCACAGGGTAATGATATGCAGGAATCTCATCAATGTATAATTTCATATCATATTTTCCTTTGGTTCCTACCAATGATTTTCTGATTATTTAATATTTATGAGCAGACAACTGAGATCAATTAGCAATATAGGAAATTTAATTATTTACATATTATTTACATATAACTTTTTAAATTGAAAAATTTTATCTATTAAAATTAATCTGTCAAACATCATAATTAATCATTCTTATTATAATGCCATGACAAATTAGCATACTCACTACTTTTCCCAAATGAAAATAAGTATTTTTCCCCTTTATTACAGAGTCATTCTTAAGTTCTAGTTTTTCTATTATTATATTATCAGTCATTTAGCCTCTAAATCTACATCAACATTAAGACACAGCTGAATATCACAAATACTATACAGAAGATTTTACCTCCAGAGCTACATCACTGTAACTTCTGAAAACATGGCAACTCTCTGTTGTGTTTCACTGCCTTCTCCCCAACATGGACCCCATGTGATGCATAGATATCCCTTTTTCTTCAGTACCTGATGTAAACACTTTTTTAAAAAATTTGACCAAGATGTAGGACAACTGAAAAGCATTACTGTAGTTTGCTAGTAGATGACACAGCTAGGACATTCAGCTCTGAGCCTCAAGTCCCTGGGTCTTAGCAACTAATTTGTTAAAATTTCAAGCACACTTTCTGTAACTTTTCAATGTTGTATGTTGATATTTGTGCGTTTGAAGACAAAACGTTATTCCAGACTGTATAGACTATTTAACAGTCAAGGGATACAGATACAATTTCATAGTAATGGGTACAAATTTGTGGTTTGTCCTAGGAGAGATTAATAGAAGTTAGAGTAGTTAGGAAGGTTATTTACAGTTTGTTTCCAAGAGTCCAATGTTACTGCTATAGAAACCTCAGAGTCCTTCTTTAACTTTATATTTGGAGCTTTCTATTCCCATATAGTAGTAAGACAGACCAAATTATTATGAGAATGAAAGGCTCTATGCTTGCTCCTAAGAAAAAGAAAAAAAAAAGCTCCATAAACTAATAATAGGATTTGAAGCAGAGAAAAAAAACCTATGGAAAGTATAATTTATAATTACATTTATATTATTTAAAGGTTATGCCAAAATCTCTATCTTGTCTTTGATCATTGATGTCTACCAGTTTATATAAAGAGGAAAAAAATGTATACATTAAGGCAAATTTTTGGCATATATTTTTAAATTTCTATGTTAAGCTAAATTGGTTGTATATTTAAAATGTTTTTCTGCATCAGATTGCTGATATAGTATAAATCAAAGAAAGGATAGTCTGAATCAAGAGTTCTGAAGGAAGCTAGCCATGATATTCCACTTCAGGTACTGAGAAATGTCAAATACTCTCTGGATACTTTAACGGCACTGGCATTTATCCTGTGATAGTCAAAGAAAAAAAGACTAAACTTTCTCACAGTGTTATTTCTACCAATGCTTCTCCAATACAAGGAACAAGCCAATAGTTTGCACCAATCCCACGTTGAGCAAACCCAAAAGCCTTTCTTCTGTGTGTGTGTTTTTGTGTGTACACGTGTGTGCGTGTGACTGATTCAGAATCTTCCAAATAAAGCATCATGATTTGACTTACTTTTGTGCCAGAGTAGACAACATTTACTAACACTGAAACTTTCCCATAATTTTAGATAATAATTTTACAAGTTGGTTGATCAGAATAAGGTAACATATAAAGTTTGTAGCATGTTATTTCAAATTGTCACTTTTAAACAAATATCTGAATCATTCGAAGATATAAGTTCCAGATATTATGGATTGGAAACATTGAATTATTTTTCTATATTTGAATTGTTCTAAAACCTGTTTCTTGGAATGTGTGTGTGTGTGTGTGTGTGTGTGTGTGTGTGTGTGTGTGTGTAGATGTCTTTCCTAATGTATTGCACATGTCACTATAAACATTTTTAATAAAGCTCAAAGCATACTGCAGAAAAATGGCAAGAACTATGGTGAGGTTAAATGTTATCCATGCTGCCTGAGATTTTCTAGTTGGAATCACCTCTGAAATTCCCCAACTTTTAAGACGGTGGCCCTAGCATAGTAGCATCTGTTCACATACACTTGCTTAATATTGTTCTTGCATTTGTTATGTTCCATAGATGAACTGAAAAGATGGGGAAAATATTTTCTGCAATGTGAATTCTTTAAACTGAATAATCTAGAAAGAGAAAGGAAACAAAATTAACGTATGTTTAGAAAATCTAAATTGGCCAGCATGGCATGGTGGTACAGTGGGTACTAATCACCCCTATTACTATTCATTCCTAAATTTGGCAACTTTGCTGAATTGACTAGTTTATGACAATTCCAGTAATGATGAAATTTTTTTCATCTCTCTCATGTGATGATGATGATAATTATATATAATAATAACAACAATAATAATGATAGCATAATTTTAAAGCTAACCTCACTAATCTCTTTCTACAGTAATTATTATATATTCTTTTCCCCTTACTGATCCAACTTCGGATGGTGTTAATAGGAGGAAAATATAAACATGCTTCTATGTGATTACAAAATGACACTAATGGTTTTGACTAGAACTAGGTCTTAAACATGCTCACATATTCTCTGTATGTCATACTGGACTGTATTCTTGGAAGAAAAGAATCTATTTCAGGTTTCTGATGAGGCTGTCAACCTCAAGCACATGATTCTTGTTCTTTATCTAAAATTAATAATGTAACTTTGTATAATTATATTTTGAAATGAATCCATCTCCTAGCTGTCCATGTTATATGCTGATATATCCAAGAATTATATGTGTGTGTGTGTGCGAGTGTGTAATTTTAGAGTCACTCGGAAAGTGCAAAAATCTATTATATGACAATATCCTGCATTGCATTTGTAAAATGTAGGCTCAAAATTAATCATCCATTCTGAATTTAGCAAAATTATCAGAAATACAAATAGAAATATTAGATATCTGTTGTATATATGTAGACATAAATCCAGACTTAGATATCAGATTGATTTTAGCAGATGTTGATTAAAACAAAGATAGTTCGATCCACTGTTTATATATTTGCTTACAGACGTATCTAAAATATTACTTCAAACAACTTTTCTGTGTATTTTTTTTGCCATGAAAGCACAAGAACATAATGGTAAATTGTGCCAATACTTCTAACAATATGCATTTATAGTTATCCTTAATAAAATTAAATATTTAATTATTGTTATTTATACTTAAGGATAGAGCAAGACACTATAAGACCTTAACAAACAAAACTACAAATCAGGGAAGTATAAGATAAGTGTCAAGAGCAGGATAGAAAAATTTTCTATTGAAACTGAAAGGGAGGGGCGCCTGGGTGGCGCAGTCGGTTAAGCGTCCGACTTCAGCCAGGTCACGATCTCGCGGTCTGTGAGTTCGAGCCCCGCGTCAGGCTCTGGGCTGATGGCTCAGAGCCTGGAGCCTGTTTCCGATTCTGTGTCTCCCTCTCTCTCTGCCCCTCCCCCGTTCATGCTCTGTCTCTCTCTGTCCCAAAAATAAATAAAAACGTTCAAAAAAAAAAAAAAAAAAAAAAAAAAAAAAGAAACTGAAAGGGAAAAAGGGCTGGTAGGCCTGCATATGAAACACTGAAGCAGTCTCAAAGAAAACAAGCAATGACGGAACATTCTGGTTTGAGTTGAATGTAATATTGCTTCCTTAGAAAATACCAAATCAATAGTATAGCATCAGGGCTTCTAAAGGCCTGATATAATCCATAAAATGATACAATGATACAATGATACAAACCGTAAAATAATTTTAAAGAAATACATTTAAAGTGATAAAAAGTATATCACTCAAGAGCAATAAAGCACAATAAGTTATAATTTGTAACCCCCAAATACCTTTATAATATATATTAAGAAGCACACTTTATATTAAACAATGAAAATTCAGATAGAATAGGAGTTAGTGAGTGGTAAAATCTTCCTTTTCATACATTGTCAAGTCTCACTGATATTTTGGAGAGAGAAAGAAAAAAAAAGAGAATAAGAGAGTTCGTGTGTGATAGTCCACATTCATTACTTAAAATCAAATTCCAATTACCATTAATTTCATGTATGGGTTAAAATAAGTAATGGAAGGAAGCCAAGAGCTTAACTCAAAGTTGAGTTTCTTTTTTTTTTTTTTTTTTTTTTTTTTGATAAAGGTCACTTTATTTTTTTTTTTTTTTTTTTTCAGGGTGATTTATTTATTTTTTTTTTTATTTATATATGAAATTTATTGTCAAATTGGTTTCCATACAACACCCAGTGCTCATCCCAAAAGGTGCCCTCCTCGATACCCCTCACCCACCCTCTCCTCCCTCCCACCCCCCATCAACCCTTAGTTTGTTCTCAGTTCTCAACAGTCTCTTATGCTTTGGCTCTCTCCCACTCTAACCTCTTTTTTTTTTTTTTTTGTTCCCCTCCCCCATGGGTTTCTCTTAAGTTTCTCAGGATCCACATAAGAGTGAAACCATATGGTATCTGTCTTTCTCTGTATGGCTTATTTCACTTAGCATCACACTCTCCAGTTCCATCCACGTTGCTACAAAAGGCCATATAGTTGAGTTTCAAAGTGCATCACAGCCTGATATGGGTCAGATATGCTCTCTTAAGTGTTTTGCTCCATGAGGGAAGTCACAATGTAGGTTTCTTCCTTACTCTGTCTCTGTCATCTCCTGGTTTTTTACTTTCAGCTCCTTAGAGGAGAGAGAGAGAGGAGGTGGACATTCATGGTGGATATCTCAGCATCTAGACTTGTAATGTGCAACATTTCTACCTCCATTTTTGGTACTACTTTGATGTAAGGTAGCAAATAGATGCAAGAAAATAGGGTCTCCCTATATGTCCAGGAAAGAAATAAACCATACAGCATTGCCTATGTTGATTTTTCTTAAGCAAATGTGACGAGAGTGAATAAATATTGTTATTTTGATCACCCAGCATCCATTTCTCCTTATAAAATTGCTTTCTGTGTTTAATGTGAGGTACAACATTTAATTCATTCTCTGTCATCCTTGTAGGATAATTAATCAAAGCGTTGTGTTTTTTCACCATGAAACCCAAAGTCCTGCCAGATAGTCTTCCTATTAAATATTTTCTCATATTGTCATGTACATCAGAGGGCAAATATGGTAAGTGCCAACTTATTCCCTTTCCAATGTATTTTTGAATCATGAGAGAAATGGTTTAAGGTTAAAAGAAAAACTGGGATTCATATATTTATTTTGGTGATGATACCTGGAAAATATGGTTAAGTATTTCTTTGTCTCTAAATGTTTGCCTTTGCCTGATTTCTGTCTTGGTTTTCATGTTTTTCCTAGACAAAATATCCTGGTATAATAATCCATAATGTGAGCTAATCTACTGATTAGCTCTATGAATCTATGAATAATTTTCTCATTTTTTCCTTAAATAAACCCTAGTTCTTGTCTATTGCTTATAACCCAAAGAACCCTAATTTATAAATCAATATTTTTATATAAAATATTTTGCCTATGTACTAATTAATGATACATTTTAATGATCATTATCTGGATTATGAAATAAATGTGAGAGAAGATGGTTTTCATGATTTAATTTAATAGATAAACACATTAATTTGGTCAAAGGTGAGAACCACTAAATCAGAATGTATCAGCATTTTTGCTGACTTTGGTTCCTATTTAAAAAATGAGTTATTAACTCATATAAAAATACCCACTTACTGAAATGAGTCTTCATTATTTCTCATGTTACTGTCATGGTGCAATATTATGATATGCAAACATAGTTAAAATTGTCAACATTATGTATATGAGTTTAAAGAGTAATGAACATATAAAGCAAAGAATTATCCTTTGTACTGCATGTAACATCCTAATTCAGGAGAAGACAAACTTCTTCTGTAACAGGCTGTGTATTTTCAGCTTTGGCAGTCACGTAGCAGCATTAGGCCTACTCAACTTTGTGTTGTAGCACAAACGCGGTCTTTGCTAACACATACCGGAATGAGTGTCACTATGTTCCAATAAAACTTTATTTGCAAAGCAGACTGCCCTCCAGGTTTGGCTTTTAGGCAATACTTTATAGATACTTGTCCTAAATTGTCAAAAATTCCCTTTTTAAATTTATAGCTTGAAATATGCTTTTAATAATAATGAAATAATAATCTTATCCAAATACTCATCAGGGCAGATAGTCTAATCGACATTTCTGCCATCACCACCTACATTAATAACAACAAATCATTAGAATACTAAAACAATGACCAAAATAGCCTCATAAGTAGACCTACCATACAGATAATATTGCTGTTCTGTACCTCTAATAATTAATTGTAGAAATAATCTATTTTAATTCAAAGTATTATTTGTACTAAATCTAATTATATCTTAAATGTGTGTAAAATATAAATTTTCACATTCAATGTTGTGAGAACAATGTTTCAAAGTGCTTCCATTCATGTACAAATCTACATATAGCAGAAATCATTTAGATGAAAAATATGCATACATTTCCTTAAGGAATTCTATTTATTCTCCACCCTTATTTTACTTTAAAAGAGGAGAAAGAATGTGCAAAACTAAGGGAACAGAAGAAGAGAGGAGGAAAGAATTTAAAGTAAGAAAAATGTCTACAGACCTCATTTCTTTCCAAAGGTAAACATTCAGCAATCTCACTGATTACAGTTATTTTAGTGGACATGCTTGAGTGCATGACTGCACATAAGATAAAAAAAAAAAAAAATAACGTGCTACAATGTCTTAAAAAAAAGCCATTACATATGAATTATGCAGAGAATCCCATTTAAAGATGACATAGTAGAAGTATTTTTACTCAATTTCTCCAAAACCTAGTGGAGAAAAAAGTTTAAGAAGGGGAAAAGTGTGTCTTTAGAAATGAAAGGAGATGGTTACAATTTTGCCTACAAACTGTAGCATATCTCAGACCATCCATAACATGGTATTCTTTAAATATATGATAAATATGTTGATATTTTGAACAATTCTATGAAGGCAAAGTAGAATGCTCACCTTATTTTCTCGTAAGTATAATACTTTTGAAATACTGGTGTATTGTTTCAAAGAGGCAAAGAAAATGGGGAAGACAAATTTTAAAAAGGAAAGGAAAGGAAAAGGAAAGGAGGGAGGAAGGAAGGAGGGAGCGAAAGAAAGGAGAGTGAGAAATAATAGGACAAGGAAATGGATGCCATCAACATGACATTTGTTTTATGGGAAGAGAAAATACAGTGGAAAAGAAAAGGCTGAGCCTGTAGAGACATAGATCAATATCACAACAGGAGGGGATTGAGTCAAATACTAAATCTTTCTCCTTTTGAATTTCAAAAGCTTAGAATCCCTATATGAGGACACTGACAGAGTTGAGGCAAAGTGGAATCAGGCGATGCAGAGAAAGCTTTCATTTCTAGAGCCTGTGATGTAAAGATCAGGTGGAGTCACTGACTCTTTAAGCACCAAAACTGAGTACAGGTCTGTTCAGAAAGATAGAAGAAATAACCAAGTGGTTGAGAATAGGTCTGAGAAAAGAACTCAATTCAAATTGTTTCTTTTACTTTTAGTATCCAACCACCCCATAACCTATTTTTTAATAAATACTTCTCATCATTAAATTATTGACAATAATTAGAAAACAACACAAACTCTCTGCATATATTTGGGGGAAAAGGAACATGCGTTAATGAAAGATAATTATAATCTTTCAGAGAAAAAAAAATCAACCAACTAAATGTAGATTTTAGGAAAAAATATTTCTAAGGAAACAATACTATAAAAATAACAAAACTAGAGGTGCCTGGGTGGCTCAGTCGGTTAAGCCTCCAACTTCAGCTCAGGTCATGATCTCGCAGTTTGTGTGTTCATGTTTTGTGAGCTGTGTTCACAGCTCAAAGCCTGAGGCCTGCTTTGGATTCTGTGTCTCATTCTCTCTCTGCCCCTCCCCAACTTGTGCTCTGTCTCTGTCTCTCAAAAATAAGCAAATTAAAAAAAAAAAAAAAAAAAAAAAAACTAAAAAAAAAATAATAACAAAACCATAGGGGTGCCTATGCCATAAACATTTGACTCTTGATTTCAGCTCAGATCATGATCCCAGGGGTGTGGAGTTGGGCTCCATGTTCTCAGCACAGAACCTGCTTGGGATTCTCTCTCTCTTGCTGCTCCTCCCCTCCTCATGTTCTCTCTCTCTCTCTTTCTCTCTCAAAAAAAAAAACCCTATAGAGAGAAAAATGTATATTGAATATAGTATTGAGAAAATTGTAAGAAAACCAAAAGAGATAAAGTGAAGTTGCAAATTTTTAATGAAAAATAACTAAAAACAGAAAAATAGAAACATTACAGAAATGAAGTTCAGTTATAAAAGAAGTAACATAAAAAAAAAAAATTTAAAATGACCAACCTAGGGAGACAATGTAATACCAGATACAACAGAGTAATAGAACAGATTAATTTTTTTTCCTTGAGGTACTTTTTTGGAAGGCCAAAAAACTTTTTCAACATATTCATCATTTTTTTCTTGACAAAAATAACAAACAGAAAAGTATTTGAAGGTATAATAAAAATGCTTCTAAAATCCTGAAATGACACTGCATTTCTCATGCGCATAACAAAAATAAACACCATGACATAGTCTGGTAGAGTCACTAGACAACAAACTCTAGTAAACTGTGTAAACAGCAGCAAAAATCATGTGTATCTTCATGCAGGCAACAACCACAACAGACAGATGTTGAATTTCGAATTCATTTAATATTAATTGATGACTGTAGATATAAATAAAAATACGTTACACATTTTGACAATATAAAAGTGATGTTATGATGTATTTTGGGAAATGGGCAGTGTAAGTCGATAGTGTGAGATGTCAACTCTGCAATAATTTCTATTTTATAGTATAAAATTTATAGATACAGCTAAATTTGGAACAGATAGCACTTAGAGAAATAAAATGTCTGATTTTTATAATCTCTTTAAATTTTGGATTTTTTAAAATATGTACATATTTCTTGTTAAGAAAGTATGTATCTGAAGGGCACTTGGGTAGCTCAGTCAGTTGAGCATCCAACTCTTGATTTCAGTTCAGGTCATGATCTGCAGGTCATGAGATCAAGTCCTACGTCGCACTCCTTGCTAAGTATACAGCCTGCTTAAGACTCTCTCTCTCTCTCTCTCTCCCTCCCTCCCACCCTCCCTCCCTCTACCTCTCTCCCCTCTTGGCTCTTCCTCTCTAAAATTAAAACAAAAAAAGTACTTATCTGAATTTCAATAGTTTCTCCAAATTCTTTTTTGTCTCACAAAGAAATGTTAAGCGTTTGAATTTCTTCTTCATTTTGATAAGCAAATATAACCCAAATGTGGTTTATTACACTATACTAATATGTAACTCTTTATAGGTAGGGCAAAATGTCTATAGTGGTACTCACAAAAGGTTTAGTATGATTATATGTGAGTGAAGAGATTTCAAGTTATGTTGTAATTCCCTTTTCACTTTTTTCAAGTTGCTTGTTTTTTTTATAAAAGTCATATATTTATTGAAAAATAAAAAGTAAACTTATAAAAGACTATGGAGGATTACTCAGATATGTAGAAATGCCTCCACTAGGTCAATTGTTGAAAATAGTATACTAATGTTTTTGATTATATGTCCTTGGCATTCTTTTTCAATGCTGCTTGAGTAACAAACAAAAGAGACTTAATAAACTTCAGAATTCACATTGGATATAAGCCTTTGTTCCAATTAGAAGCACAAATATCACTTCTAAAAGCATTATTGTTGTGGAGTTGTTGAGTTTATGTGGCTTTTTTCCACACACCACTCTTTCATTTCATGAGAAATGTGAGGAAGAATCAGAAACATCATTTCGGGGACTTAAGTATTGTAATTATGGAAGTAACAACTGATGTTTTAAAAAAATTGAAAGATTAATTCAATGAATATAAAAAGTACAAATCAAGCTGGGGTAGAAAAAACTATCACATCCTAGTTCAAATCAAGTGTATGTCTATTCACATTATCTGTTAAGATCATTGAAGTGAGAAAATTATACTTTATGACGTTGCTAAAATTATAGGCCCAACATTGATGATGAAACTCATGCAATAAAAATATTTATGGAATCAGTATCGATATCATAATCATCTGGCATGAACTCCAAGAAGTTTGGTCCTGTACACAATTAATTGTAACACCTTTCACCAGTTTCAGAGCATAATTTAAATCCAGAAAGATGTACAGATACATTGACATTAAGTTGTTAAAAAAGGAACTAATTATCAATTCATGCATCATAATTGTATACCTGATCGAGATTTGGGATATATAAAATATGAAATTTTAAAACGCTAGCAGAAAAAGAGAGAGAATGGGAAGGAGCGAGAGAGGAAGGAAAGGCAAGGCAAGGCAAGGCAAGGCAAGGCAAGGCAAGGCAAGGCAGGAAAAAATTAACACAGCTGTAACAGCAAATGGGTTTAGTATGAAAAGAGCAGTAACGTAGTGTCTTGCGGGGGAAATCTCATCTGCTGTAATAAACATCAAGGTAAGAGGCTAAGATGAATTTGAATGATTTTTTTCTCTCTAGAAAGAAAATTGAACAAGAAAGTTGTTAATCACTACTGGTCACCTCCCCTGCTGTTATGCAGAATTGTTCCAAAGACTTTCTGGTTAAAAAGCTATTGGTTAGAGATTTATGTAACATGTAAATTGGGATAGTAGCAGATACATTCTCCGAAGGTGTTTGGAGTTAAGCTCTGAAGGAAGAGATTTTGTGAATTTTATGAGTATTTTTAGCTTTTCATCTCTCAGTCTGAGTGTAATATATACCTATCTTTTACTTTCCATTAGGCCAATGAAATTTGCTATTAAAAATGAAGGAAGTTGATGGTAGTAGCTATTTAATTTGAAGCTGGGAGTATATAGATCTTAGGAATATAGCATTTTACATAGGAGTAATAAATGTCACATTCTTTTCAGAGCAGAAAAGAATGAAAGAAAAAGTACTAGCCTCAAATGAGAAGACTTTTTTTTTCTTCAAGATATCTGATCTCATATAGTTGCTTAAATCAAGGCAAGAAACTTCAAAGTTAAGCAAGCCCTCAAAGCACTATGCTATCTTGATCTTGTACTCCAGTCATCTGCCTATTGATAAAAGAAACTGTAGGATGAAGGCAATTCCATTAACAGCATCACAATTTTCTAAAGTTTTTACAAGCATACCTTTTCAGACCTTTTCTTTCATGCATATTTTATATATCCAATGATGAATTAAATTTAAAATACAGTCAGGTACTAATATTCTCCCATTTTATTGACTTGCTTCATTTTGACTTTCAATACAAGTGATCATGTTCTATAATGAGATTTGACTTGTGCATGGCATTGTGGTTGTTCACAGAAGGGCTAAATCATAGAGGGTGGATTTATTGCCCTTAGTTTTAAAGCAACAGCCGTTTGCTGTTACAAATTTGAGGGATTCTTGCCCTCAAATTTAAAGGATCAAGTTTAAAGCTTCAAATTTGATTCTCCTGAATTGGTGTTGATCAAAGCACCTAATTTTTTCTTTATTTTAACCTAGTTTAGGAGCAAATTTAGATTTGAAACAATTTTTACTTTGTGAATCAGAGGTATTTTGGACAGACATATCCTACTTATCCTACAACAAAGGAGTCAGAGTGATGTGAGTGGGTAATGTAACAGTTTATATTACTTAATAAACAAAATTTAAAAAGTAAACAAGAAAATAATAGAACTGTAGCATAATCAGTAAAGTATCTTTTCATTGCTAGTGGATTTTAAGATCTGCCATAATCTGAAAAGCAGTGTTCATATAATAAGGAACTTTCTTTTTTACCCATATTCTCTTTTTTTCCCTACATTTCCAGTTGTTGGGTGGAGATATTTAACAAAATAGGGCATAGGTGATTGAATCTTGATTACACACAGCCTTTTAAGCAATGTCACAGGGGTTAATCAGCTAAACTCTCAAGGTTTAGTTTCTAGTCCAGAAGTAATGATAATATTTCCTCTCTAAATTTTCTTTCTATACCTGCAGATTATATCATATATATAAAAAACTATTTATATGAATATCTATTATAATAACTGATACAGTGAGTAGTGTTTTTTAATACTGTAATTTTTAAAACAATCATCTTTAAGACAAATTCAACTTAGTTTTCCTATCCTTCTGTGACCACATTCTGTTTCCAGACATCAGATCTTGTGTTTTAGTGTATGGTGGTGATTCTTTTAATCAAATATTTGTGTTTAGAATTAGTCTTGAATGGCTTGTAGAAATCTGCAATGAACTTGGGTTCCTAAGCTGGAATATGTATAAATTCTAGACATAATAATTCTTCTCTCAGAATTAATAAAAAATAAATATTAGATGTCAATTTCAATATTAAAAAAAAAACACTTATTTTCTATATTCCAGGTGGGGCAGTGTTTGGTGCTGGAGAAAATAGGAAATATTTCATAAGTTTATAATTATTGTTAATGTCTGTTTATCACATATGAATTGTGAATTAAGCTTTTGGGTTTAGAAAATAATAAAAGGAAGGGGATCCAGATGAAAGAGTGAGAGAAGTTTGCCTTAATTTATATTCCTAAGTAGTGTCTTTTAGGATCCCGTGCTTTGGTTTGGAGCTTTTTAATGATCATTTTAATAAGCTACTAGTCCCCAAATTTGTGTATTTTGTTTCTAGTTTTGAAACACACACACACACACACACACACACACACACACACACACACACACCAGGAAATGATGGAGTTTCATGATATTTTACCCGTTATGATTTTGGTTTTCCTATTTTCTAAATAAAATAAGAGTCAATCCAAGCTATTAAATGATCTTCTCATAGTAAAATAGAATAAAATCAATATATGAAGTGCTTCAAAGAAATAAAGGAAAAATTAGTTTTAAGAATCCTAAAAGTCACCCAACACCTTGATAGTACATTATAAAGGGCTGTTCCCCTAAATTTCTCTTGTCAGAATACTGTGTTTCCTCTATTTCATTTTTCACTATCCAAGCCAAAGTATGTTCATTTTAATAGATAGGACATTTATTGTCTAACATATTTAAATTTATATTTTGATTATGTCTTATTGTGGGACAACTAAGTATTATTCATTTTAGGGCTCTGTGGCAACAATGGGTATTTTTAAGAAAATCAATGTGTTGTCAGTGTGGTAAAACTTTAATAGTGAGCATCTACTGAGAGTGTCAGATGAAAGCAGTTCAGTGCCTAGACAGAGGAGTCCACAGCAGATAAGAACTATCACATATGAGAACCTAAATTGAAAATTTTGACAGATTCAAGCCTGTTTTATTTGCACCGCAAAAATTCCACTTTGTGGACAGATATTACATTCTAGGGGAAAAAAAGTTATTCATCTTGACAAGAAATGAAATGGATTAGTTTTACTTTAGACCTGAAGGATGAAAATCCATATACACCCACATATAAGGACATACTCTCAAAGAATCTTCTGAATTAAAAAAAGTGTGAGGCTATCCTATTTACAAGATATTTGTCTGCATTATGTTTATCTGTTAATTTTGAGAAAATCACTGTTTGATTTGAAACATCAGCTTAGTAGAGCACGAACTGTGCAGATACATAAAACCTGAGTTTTAACACAATTTAATGATTACGTTTCTTAACAGAAAGCCCTGCAGCTCCAAATATGTTGAATTTAATCAAGAATGAAACATGTAGATTGTAAAGCAATTTCTGTTCCATTCTTTAATTTCCACTGTGTCATTTTTTCATCAGTCCAAAAATGATTTAACATATGCTTTTTTTAAATGAAATAATTTCTTTTCTGAATAATATAAAACCACTACATGGACAGTACAGAAACTTTCAAAATACAGGAGAAAAAAAAAGGTGAAGGCTAAATTTACCCAAGTCCTTCCTTTAAGCCCATGGATACAAATGAAGTCACACGAAGATGGTAAATCTTATCTCTATGGCAAAGTTGTTAAGATTTTCTTTCTCATTGGATTTATTGTGTACACTTAGGAGAATCCCAAAAGCATAGCTCATGACCCATAATCTCATCAAGAATTTTCATCATAATTCTTGTTTTTAGTTTGTTAAACAGTTTCTCAGTTTGTAGCTCATCTCTCAGATCTCCCAAATTCATACAGATAGAGGGTGGGTCAGCTGATAAAACCAAGTGAGAGGACCAGTGCTCTACTCTCATCATCAGTTGAGATGAGATGAAATGAGTTACATATTCCCATCCATACACATATATTGGTCAGCCCATCAATGAAACAGGCATGACCTGTTGCAGCTGGTCCTCAACATAAGGTACTTGCAACAACAAAAAATATATAAATCATCTACAATGCCACCACCTAAATATAACCATTCTAAATTTTTGTGTGTTCAATGTATTATTCTATATATATGTATATTTTTAAATAATTGCTTATATTAATATTGTATTTCTTGTTTTTGACCTAAATTTTATGATATGAATAGTTTATTAGGCCTTTGTATATTTAAGATATTTTAATATATGTGTAATGTTTCACTGTGTAACTATATGACAGTTTATTTTACATTTTCATATTGTTTATTTAGGTCGTTTCCCAATGCTTATTATTATTGATTTCAGAAAGCTATGAATATCTTTATGTATATAATCTGCCTCATATTTTTATTTAATTAGAATTGGTTTTTAAAAGGGGATTTACCATGAGTATAGGCATTTGAAGGTTTTTGAAGTTAGTTTATGTTATTATAGAGGTGAAATGAAAACATGTGCCAACACAAAAATGGGCTAAGAAAATATTTTACATTATTCATAATAACCAAAACCTGGAAATAAACCAAATGCCTATTAATCATGGATGAATACAAAATCTTATACTGATACTGTACTACTCAGCAACAAAAATAGGAAAGATTTCTGGTACCACCACCTACATGAATGCATCTCAAAAGCATTATGCTAAGTGAAACAAGCTAGACGCAAAATACTACAGTATGATTATATTTGTATCATTTTCTCAAAAGTCAAATCTGTAGTTGAAGTAAGTAAAACATTGGTTGTAGGACATTGGGCTGTGGGTAGGAAGGTATTGATTACCTAGAAGCAAGAAGGAACTCTTGGGAGGTGGAATCCTATACCTTGATTTTGATGTTAGCTATCCAAGAATATAGATTTATCAAAACACAGTGAACTCTGAACTTAAAATCACTGAACTTTATTTAATGTAAATTATTTCTTAAGTTGATTAACCAAGAAATGAACCAATTGTGTGGGTTTTTTAAATCAATAATAAACATTTCACCCAACCTAATGGATATCCCCAACCTTTTCCTCAGACCCATAATAACTAGAAGTAAAGCTCAAGAATAAGTATATTTAAAAACTTCCCATGGACTCCCATTGCTATTTCAAACATATGTATATAGTATCTTACATATATACTTCTGCTTTCTGAAAGACACCATATGGATAATAAAAAGATAAGTTTGAGAGTTAGAGACTAGGAGAAATATTTATGAATCATTTGTCTGATTAATAATTTGTATTCAGTTTATACATATTATTTTAAAAATATTCAAAACTGAATTATAAGAAAACAAAAGACCCAAATATTTTTAAAAGCACAAAAATTTGAATAGGCATTTTATCAAAGAAGATACATAAATGGCAAATAAGCATAGGAAAAGATACTTAATATCACTGATTATTAGCAAAGTACAAGTTAAATCAAATTAAAATAATAGTATATGCTCTATACACCAATTGGAATAACTTCAACCAAAATATGAAGTTTCATACAGAGTCATACGGAGGAACTGGAACTCTCAAACCTGGTCATAAGAATATAAAATGTTATCAACACTTCAGAATCCCCAAGAGGTTTTTTTTTTAATGTTTATTTTTGAGAGAGAGACAGAGACAGACAGAGTGTGAGTGGGGGAGGAGCAGGTAGAGAGGGAGGCACAGAATCTGAAGTCAGTTCCAGGGTCTGAGCTGTCAGCACAGAGCCTGACACGGGGCTCGATCCCAGGAACCTGTGAGCTCATGACCTGAGCCAAAGTCGGACACTTAAGCAACTGAACCACCCAGGTGCCCAGAATCCCAGTTTCTTAAAATGTAAACAGGCACCTCCCACATGATCCCATCATTGCACACCTGAGCATTTACCCAAGGGAAAAGAAAGCATGAGTCTATACAGAGATGTATATACAACATACCTAGCAGCTTTATTTGTAATAACCAAAATTACCTATAAGTAAATGGATACACAAATTGTCCTATGGCAATACAGTGTTACACTACTCAGCAATACATGAGGGCAATATTAATATAGAGTACGGTATGGGTGAGTCTTTAGTTATGCTGAGTGTAAAAGACCAGACCCCCCCAGAAAATGTCATACCATATTGTTTTATTTATATAAAGTTCTAGAGAATGAAAAGTAAACAGTAGTGACAGAATACAGATAAGTGGTGTCTGGGGAAATGGGTTTCAGCAATGGTAAAAAGGAGGCATTATAAAGCAGCACAAGAAGACTTTGAAGGTGATAGATATGCTTAGTATCTTGATTATGGTGATGGTTTCATGGGTACACACACATGTCAAAACACCAAACTGTACACTTTAAATATGTGCAGTTTACTTTATGCTCAACATACCTCAATTAAAGAGGTAAATTAAATGCAGGAGAAAAAAAAACTCCCAGGTTTTCTGATTATTTGGCTGATTTGGAAACCAATAATTCAGTAGTCCATTCTGTGGGATTTCACTTTTAAGAAATAATGAGTATTTCAGAATGTTTTCTTCCTCCACATTTTCCCCAGCATGTCACTTGTATTTAATTATTTTAATAGCTATGAATTTATCTGAAATTGCTTTGGAAAGGAAATAAATTGGTTTCAAAAGCAACCAATGATTTATTAGCAGGTGGTGACTTAGTAGCTGATAATTCTTTTAAAATCCAGGCCAAAATAGTGATATCAAGTTATTAAAGTTTGCACTTTTAAAATGTTAACCTTTATAATCATTATCTAAACTGTATATCTTTGCTAAGTTCCATAACTCCATACATTTTTATTGTTCCAACCTATAAAAATATAATCTGTTGTTGTGATGCATGAAAATGGACTTTACTGGTTAACTTGTTTTTATCTGATAGCTTTCCCCAAGGACCTGTCTTATTTTATTTTTACTTTTTTTATGGGAGGGGGCGGAATGGTGTATTTCACTTGTGTTCTCTTTAAATCTTATTAGAGTAACCCAAGTTTGCCATCTTTAAGTCATAATTTCCTCCTTGACTCAGCTACACATGAAAATGTAGTTTGGGGGTGCCTGTGTGGCTTGGTAAGGCAAGGGTCTCACTTCAGCTCAGGTAATGGTATCAGGGATCATGAGTTCAAGCCATGCATCAGGCTCCACACTGGAAATGAAGAGCCTGCTTGGTATTCTCTCTCCCTCCCTCTCTCTCTCCCCTTCTCCCACTTGCGCTCTTTTTCTCTCTCAAAATAAATAAACTTAATTTTTAAAAAAAAAATTAATTTGAATTTACTGCAAAAAGCATAAGCATGCAGATAAAAAAAATGTTATGAAGACTGTGTGTGCTAAGAAGTTTTTAAGATTCCCAGATTTCTACTAATACCTCACAACGATATGTTTGGTCTGTGATGGCCAGGGGAAGATCAAAGTTATAAGAAGAAAAGCTCATCAAACTTGACATATCAAAATAAATTCATTTCATTTCAGTTAATGTTTTGTTTCAGAATAACAGCAACTGGCAGAAGACCCTTGCCTCTAAATATTTAAATGAGAACTCAAGATGAGTTATTAAGAAATATAGAAAGATATGTACACAGGTGGCTATATCTTTTTTCATTGTCTAACTGGAACCAGATGTTATGTTGGTATCATAGCATCAGGGATGGGGTTGTAACAAATGGGAAGAGGTACCTGTATCCACTTTACCAGAAATCCACTTGCCATGCAGTGTGCATTGACACAAAGTGCTGAAGCAATTGATGGACACTTCATGTGTGTATTTCTCTGAGTTGAATTTTTGCCAAAATAAATGAGTAACTGTGTACCCTATCCAACTTCTTCTAATTGAAAGTTAAACATTTTACAGAATTGAAAATACTATGTTGAAAATCATCACAGCTAAAGCTGATGCTTTGGTGTTGGAAGAGTCTTGTTTGCAAATGTGACACAGCATCAAATAATAAAGGTCCTTCCATATGTGGAGATTGTTGTGATAGATCCACAATCCTATACCATCTTTGACTTTTGCATTAGTTGGAGCTGTCCCTAGGTCAATACCAGTCCTGTCCAGTTAATCACCATCCAAATTAATTCCTCTTTAATAGAGGTTTAATAGAGGTATCAACAAATGAAAAGCTGAATTGGACTGCAGGCTTTACAATAGAAATTCTATGAACTGGTCTGAAATTATTGTACACCTCAAACTGAATGAATCGCTCTCCTAATTGTCAGCTTTTTCCTAGATTATCATTACATTCAAGTACTGACTTGGAGGTAACTTTTAGTTTTTGTTTATTTTTTTAATATTTTAGCGTTTGTTTAATGTTGGTTAAGAGAGACAGAGCACGAGTGGGGGAGGAGCAGAGATGGAAGGAGACACAGAACCCAAAGCAGGCTCTAGGCTCTGAGCTGTCAGCATAGAGCCTAATGCTGGGCTGGAACCTACAAACCATGAGATCATGACTTGAGCTGAAGTCAGACACTCAACCGACTGAGCCACTCAGGCACCTCTAGTTTTCTTTTTTAACCTGTTGCCTAAGCTCTTGGAATGGCATATGGAATAAAATCTAAATTTCCCATTAAGTTGGGTCACTTCATTGATTTACTACACAATCTTATAACAGGGATTAAGAAGAGTTGTTTGTTAGAGCAATAATATTTGCTTAACAGAAATGACAAATCCCACAAGTAGTAACTTCGCCATATGTATGAGGTAATTCATGTGTAACTATCCCGTTTAACACATCTCCTATGATAGCAGTTGGTAGAGTCTGTAGTGGTTCCAAATTAATTCCTCCCATGATTATTGTAATATTAGCTCTACATTATTTCTCCCTTATGTATGCCCTACTAAACACTCTCAAATCACAACCTTTTAATCATTTTGAAAATATTTAATTGCCTTTGCTGCTGTACAGTGGTTTGAATTCCATAAAACAGAGCCATAAGAGTGTTGGCTTTTTGGTATAGAATTTGATATATAGCATAGATAATTTCTTATTTTTTTCCTTAAAAACATAAAAATATATGTATATAAACACTATATAATAACTTTCCTGATGAATATGACAAAGTTTTTATAGTTGATATGCAACAGTTTCAAAAAATAGTTTTGTAGGAATCACTGTGACTATATTTGTCCATTCTTCAAAAGGCTTTTTTTCAAGCATGCTCCATGCTGTGAGCACAGAGGCTGATATGGGACTCAGCCCTACAAACCATGAAATCATGACCTGAGCCTAAATCAAGAGTTGGATGCTTAACTGACTGAGCAACCCAGGCATCCCCAAAAAAGGCTTTTTTTTTATCATCTTGTCAAAAAGTTTCTCAGTTTTATAACATATTTCCTTATTTATTTGATTTGTATGAATTCTCACAATCTCTTTTCTTAATAATACATATGCTAGTTTATCTGTCTCCTCTTCTAGAAAAGGTAAACCTTTTTTTAAAATATAGAATATTTTCTCTTTTTCTTTTTCAACTTTTTTTATTTATTTTTGGGACAGAGAGAGACAGAGCATGAACGGGGGAGGGGCAGAGAGAGAGGGAGACACAGAATCGGAAACAGGCTCCAGGCTCCGAGCCATCAGCCCAGAGCCTGACGCGGGGCTCGAACTCACGGACCGCGAGATCGTGACCTGGCAGAAGTCGGACACTTAACCGACTGCGCCACCCAGGCGTCCCTAGAATGTTTTCTCTTTTAAATTCACACTGTATGGTGCAGCCGCTCTGGAAAGCAGTGTGGAGGTTCCTCAGAAAATTAAAAATAGACCTACCCTATGACCCAGCAATAGCACTGCTAGGAATTTATCCAAGGGACACGGGAGTACTGATGCATAGGGGCACTTGTACCCCAATGTTCATAGCAGCACTCTCAACAATAGCCAAATTATGGAAAGAGCCTAAATGTCCATCAACTGATGAATGGATAAAGAAATTGTGGTTTATATACACTATGGAATACTATGTGGCATTGAGAAAAAATGAAATATGGTCTTTTGTAGCAACGTGGATGGAACTGGAGAGTGTGATGCTAAGTGAAATAAGCCATACAGAGAAAGACAGATACCATATGGTTTCACTCTTATGTGGATCCTGAGAAACTTAACAGGAACCCATGGGGGAGGGGAAGGAAAAAAAAAAAAAAAAGTTAGAGTGGGAGAGAGCCAAAGCATAAGAGACTGTTGAGAACTGAGAGCAAACTGAGGGTTGATGGGGGGTGGGAGGGAGGAGAGGGTGGGTGATGGGTATTGAGGAGGGCACCTTTTGGGATGAGCACTGGGTGTTGTATGGAAACCAATTTGACAATAAATTTCATATATAAATAAAAAAAATAAATTAAAAAAAAATAAATTCACACTGTAAATTCAGTTCAAACCTTATAACCAGAACTTATTTTTTTATTGAATGAATTACCAAATAATTTGAATTCGATTATAACGTTTCCTCATGTAAGTGTCTTAGAGTTTAGTGATCATATATATAGGTTAGTTGCTATTCTCTCAGACTACTGTTATTTATTTTGTGATAAGTGTGTTATTAAATCCATCTATATAAGTGGGTATCATACCCACTATGTAGAGAAAAAAATCATTGAGATATTGCATAGTTATGGAAATGTGAGAGATAATAATTATATTGAGAATTAACATAAAATAGAGGAATACATATGAAGTTGGCTATTTTAAAAAGTGATAATTTAATTGAAATATACATTATTAGATGATTTTCTAGTATTAAAGGAGAAAAGAAATAAGGTTACCTAGTGACCAGAACTTTCTGGCAATTGCAATATATAATTATTTTCTTGAACATCAGGCAGCCCCTTCCTTGCCTCGTTATTCATCCTTTTATTCTCCAAGTAATTATAATGGCTGAAAATGTGCTATTGTTATGTGAAGATATTATGATAAGCAATATTGAGACAACCTATTCTTTTAGGGAGGAAATAGACTATAAGTACTGATTACTCAATTTAATCATAACTGTATTATTTTAATAAATAAACAGAAAATTATAAAAAAGTATGAAAGTTTAAAGAGAGATCTTGACTTCTTTATAAAATCTGGAAAGTTACTGTATTTTGGGATATATTTAGCTGTCGTTTTTCACACAATAGTCTGTGTTTTCTTTTTTCACAGACATCACAATTTCTTGAAAATCACCTTTATAATTAGTATCATTGGTTAAAAGTTTTTGACATATATTTTGTGTGTGTAGGCCCATCTTCCAAGGAAAATATCAGAGGATCCAGCCTTGCAATAAGTAGGATATAAAGAGACATAAAAAATTATTTGATATTACAGATAATAATATATGGCTGACCATACATTATTATATAGAGAAACGGTATTAATCAATCCCAATCTCTCCACCACTCCACTGATATTATCCCCACTTCCACTCAAATAATAGGGTTGGTTATGCAAAATGGATATGAATGCGCAAAAATATATTTATTTTATTTTATTTTATTTCAGGTTTTTTTTCTTTTAGTTAAAATAATTTATTTGTTATATTTATTCTGGCAGCATTTTCCTAAAATCCAGTAAGCAACAAAAAGTTAGATGAGTTGATCTCATCATTTAAATAAACATTGATAATTTTAGGGTCCCTTCTCCATTTAACACTTTTTTTTTTCATCTTTTACATACAAGACAGTCTGTTCTTTGTTTTGTGTGGGTAAAGGAAAAACTTAGTTACACTGTGGTAATAAACAAGTCCATGATCTCAGCAAATACTTGATTTTTTCTCATGTTGCATCATTACTGCATCTCTTTTAGTAGTCAGCTCATCTTTATGACTCTAGGATTAGGCTGGCACATATATTTTAGTTAATATACAATGCAATATTGGATTCAGAAATAGAATTCAGTGATACATCATTTACATACAACACCCAGTGCCCATCACAAGTGCCCTTCTTAAAAGCCATCACCAATTTAGCCCATCTCCCACCCATTTTCCATCAACATTTACTTTGTTGTCTATTGTTAAGAGTCTCTTGCGGTTTGTTTCCCTTTCTTCTCTTCCCACCCCCTCCCATATGTTCATCTGTTTTCTTAAATTCCACGTATGAGTGAAATTATATGGTATTTGTCTTGAAAGGAATTGTCTTTAGAAATCCATCTTCTTTTCAAAAAATGAAAAAAAATGATTAATAATTATGTGGGGAGGGGGAGGGGAGAGGAACCCAAATATAAGAAAATAATAGTCCAAACAGCCCAAATAGTAGCCCAAAATAAAACATGGTATTACTTTTGGAACATGAAGAACAATAATAGTATTCATTCTAGAACTCATTTCCATTGTATAACAGAGAAATTGTGCTACTAGAATCAGAGACACAAAAATAATGCTAGCCCATTTGTGGCTCTGTAATAAAAAATTATGTGCAAGGTTTGAAAAAGTGTACCTCATTTATTGATTTGTAACTATTAGAACTTTTAGAGGTATTGTACCTCAAAATACAGTACTAAATAGGATAAATATTGGAAGGGAAAAGTTTGATAGGTTGGGCAGTTGGAGGTAATGGCAGATGGTAATGCTAAGATGGTCATGTTAGATAATAAGCCATGAGATTCTTTTAGGCTAGTAAAATGAGAATTAAAGATTTACATATGTAATATATAAATATAAAAAATATATATGTATAAAAATGTATGTATGTGTATATATATGTATATGTATATATGTGTATATATACACATATGTATGTGTGTGTGTGTGTGTGTATATATATATATAAAGTATATAGTACAAATATACCAAATTACAAGTTGGGACATGAAAAGTTTTTTTCTTTAATTTTTTAAATTAAAAAATTTTTTAAATGTTTATTTTTGAGAGAGAAAGATAGAGCACCAGCAGTGGAGGGGCAGAGAAGGAGACACAGTATCTGAAGCAGGCTCCAGGCTCTGAGCTGTCAGCAGAGTCCAATGTGGGGCTCTGTCTCGTGAACCATGAGATCATGACCAGAGCCGAAGCCAGACACTTAACTGACTGAGCCACCTAGGTGCCCCAGGAGGCATGAAAAGTCGGGATGAAAGAATTTCTATGGACATAGCTTCCTCGTCTTTTGTTCACTAAAGTTAATAAATCAGTAACATTTTGCATTTATATATTATTTAGTTATAGAAGCTAAAAATGAAAATTTGGAAAAATAAAAGTTGTTGTTTCTGGAGGTTAGATGAGAGCAGCAGACTCAGGGCAAGAAAGATGCTATTATTTGTTATACATCCTTCTATAGGAATTGACTCAACCGAAATTCATGCACAGTTAGTTTTTAGAGTCATGTATTTAATTTTACAGTAATTTTAATTTTCAATGTTGGAATTAATATTTAATTTTAAAATTACCATTAAGAAAAATAATTGAAGTTTTGTATATGAATGCTAAAATAACAACCAAATTATGTTAACTACTGATAAAATGTAGTCATTCTCTTTCCTTAGTGGAAATGGTTTTTCACTCCATATTCTTCTTCATTATTAATTTCAGCAATGTATTTTTATTAATTAACATAAAAGGTAATACTAAAAGTCTAAGAAATATAGCTAGGAAAAATCACATTTTATCAATAACATGGAAAAAATTAAGTAGAATCGTCTTGATCATGTCCTATAGTACATAGTCATAACTAGAACTGGGAATTTTGATGGAATGAATAAAATTATTGTAAATTTACTATTATCAGTTAAAACTGTTTTTATTAGTAGTTTAATAGATGTCATAAAAATTCCTTAATGCTTTTCTTGTGTTAGTACTACTATGTTGGCCAAAACTCACACACACACACACACACATACACACACACACACTCCCTGCGTCCCAAAGGTAGTCATCTGTGTAACATTGTGTTTGTTTGTTGTTAATATTATATGTTTTAATGTAGCTCTATCACTATATTTTTTAATTATTATTTTGAATTTGTCAGTTCATATACTGTCAAAGAAAAAATACAGGATCCTTAAGTACTGTTTATACAGTTTCTTCTAGTAGTAACATCTTGTAAAATTATAGTTCAATATCACAACAAGAATACTGATATTGATACAACCTACCATTCTTATTTGAGATGGTGCCAGTTTTATGTATAATCTCTCTGTGTGTATGTGTGGGTGTGTATACTTAGCTCTATATATTACATACGGAATTTGGGGTAAATACTAATAAAACTCTGGTTTTTTAAATCTAGAAGTACTTTGTATGATTATCATTAACATATATAATTGTACTAGTTACATCACATTTAAACATGGTTTACTCTTTACTTAACCCCTAAACAGTGTGAAACACTGCAAAGAATTTTTTTAATTTAATCTATTTGACACATTGTGTAAATTTAAGGATTACAACATGTTAATTTGATACATTTATATATTGTAATATAATTGTCATTTTAGCAATATTTAGTACTTTCCTAATATTACACAATTACCTTTCCTTAAATATATTTTAAAATATAATCCATGCCAAATATGGTCTATTGTGTGGATTAAAAACCTGCAGAATGTAATTCTAAGTTTTTATCCTTTTAATTCTTTGCATCCTATTAAGATAGTCATTTTAATTAAACTTCAAGAGGAAGGACACCTGAGTGGCTCAGTCAGTTGAGCATCCGAGGCTTGATTCCAGCTCAGGTCATGATCCTAGGGGCTTGGGATAGAAACTCCATGCTCAGCATGGAGCCTGCTTAAGATTCTCTCTCTTTCTCTGCCCCTCATCCCTGCTTTTATTCTCTCTCTCTCTCTCAAATTGAAATTAAAATTAAAATTAAACTTGCAATAGGAATTTTCCCTTCCAAAAGCAGGTACAACAATTTTTTGAGTAAAATGCAAAGTTGAAGGAATGTCAAATACAAATGAAAGTCTTTAGTACAATTTTAAGTAAATCTTTCTAACAAAAAAAGCTTCACCATAAATTAATACAGCTTTTAGGAAAAACAAGATAAAATTGAGTTTTTGGAAATTTGATTAAATCTACTGTATTAATCTGAGAGTTGCTTTAATAAATTACCACAAAGTTGGTGCTTTAAACAACAGAAACTTGTTTTATCACACTTTTAGAAGCTAGATGTGAAAAAATGTCAGGAGGGTCACATTTCCTCTGAAGGCTCTATGAAGAATCCTCCTTTGACTCTTAGGTTCCATGTGGTTGTGGGTAATCCCCAGCTTGAAGCTCTGTCACCTCACCCTCTGCCTCCATGTTCACATGTCCTTTTTCTCTGTGTATCTGTGTATTTCCTCCTCTTATAGGGATACCAGTAATTGGATTTTTGATTCAGTATGACATCACCTTAATTAATAACATCTGTAAAAACCCCATTTCCAAATAAGTCACATTTTGAGGTTACTGGTGGGCATGAATTTTGGAGTGACACTAGTCAGCACACTAAATACACTGAAGAAAGATAATTTGAATTAGTGGGGTTATCTTTTCAATAATTTAGTCAGATGGAGTGATGAGAATAGAGTATGCTTTTGAACAACATGGTGATTAGAGACTCTGACCCTCTACACAGTCAAAAACCCACATATAACTTTTGACTTCCCAAAAATCTAACTACTAATAGACTACTTATTGACTGGAAGTCTTACCTATAAAATAAACAGTTGAATAACACATATTTTGTATGTTATTATACATATAGTATATATTATATAGTGTATAACATATGTATTATATACTATATCCTTACATTAAGGTAAGCTAGAGAAAAGAAATATATTCAGAAAATCATAAGGAAGAGAAAATAATTTATAGTACTGTAAAAAAATCCTCATATAAATGAACCCACACATTTCAAACCTGTGTTGTTCAGGAGTGAACTGAATATTTGTCTATGGTAGATACAATTAGTGCCCATCTCCATCTGGCTCTCCTTTTGGACTCCCAGGGAAAAGTAAATTTTCTAACACTTTTCATTAAGGCAGAGCATTACGACATACTTACTCTTGTCATAGCGGTATAAGCAGAGTGATATACTTTTACTTCTAGACTCAATCATTTATGAGACTCTCTCTCTCTCTCTTTCCCTGATACAGAGACCTCATCTTTACAGATAATGTATTAACATAAAAGGAAATGTCGCCTTCATTGTCCTGGATGCTTCATGATTTTGTGGAGCTAAACCAGCCAAACATGCATGGGATAGTTGGGTGAGTGAGAAACAGTGAATGTTGTTGTAGAACGAACCTAATAAGATTTTGTTTTTCCTGTAACATACCCTTTCCTACCATGACCAGGGTTTCCTTTCTAGATACTTTATTTTTCAGGCTCCCATTCACTCATTATTAGTCAAATATTGCGGTATCAAATTACCTTCTTTATCTGCAATTTGGTAGCATGAACCAACCAAATCTCTACTGTTCTATATTACTAAAAATATAATTATAAATCATATTCAATCTGATACTTAAAGAAATCTTAGGCAAACTTAAATAAATCCACAGACTTCAGGAAAGTTTTATTTTTCAGTTTTGGTCTTCAGGGAATAAACATCCTTTCTCAGACTTGCTAGTTCCTTCAAAGTGTTATTTTTGAAAATGTAAAACAATTTAAATTATACACATACCAATGTAAACATATATAAACATCTCAAGAAACTAAAATGATTACATATTCTCTGTTTTTATTTCCAGATACTCTATAATTTTGTAGTGAGTTTATAATAAAGGGTTGTAGACCGTAAGAAAATGTGCTAAAATGTTTTATTAGTTGATTTACAAAGTTACTCCTTTTTAGACAATACCATTTCTGTGAAGCTATATAAGTGAGTACATGTTGTAAAGCATTCTATAGTCCTTGAAATGAAGAATTTGCAGGAGATATGGATTATAAAGAGATTCCAAGGCAGAAATATATAGCAATAACATAAAAATTACAAGTCAATTACCTGAAGAAATAAAAAAAACAATTATGCTTGACAACTTAGAAATATAAATGTAAGAAATACACACTTGTTTTCAATTTCAATTCTCATAACAGAGGAGACCCAATTACAGTAAGTTCAAAATTAGAAGGCTAATTAGATGCTCAAAACTGGTATCTTTGTGGTACAAAGTATTATATTTTAGATCTCACCATTTTACTTTCAAGAGAGCATGCTTTAAATTATAGTTTTATGTGGTGTGTGTGTGTGAGTGTGTATGTATATGTGTGTGTGTTTGAGTGCAAATGTATACACCCATATTGTTTCCTAAATAATTCTTCAGTTCTTTCACTTGAACTCTATTTTATTGGGTCAGAGTGAAGCAAACAAAGTAATACTTGGCTTCAGAGGAGTACTAAATGATAAAAGATATGAAAAAGAAACATCACTATCATCTGGTACCCCAAACAACTTTTCAGATACGTAGAAACACTCTTTATCATTTAATTTACATAGCAATTATATTTGATGTTTTTCCCCTCAGCAATTATATTTGATGTTTTTACACTCAGTCACAGTATTCTTTAGAGTATTACAAAATATTCGCTGGGTACTTAAAATTATGAAATGAAAGAAAAGAATTAAACAAAATGTATATGCTAGTACTGGCAGTAGAAGGGAGGGCAATGAGCAGAAGGAGGTTTCAGTCTACAAAGTCTTACATTGACCATATTGCAACTATGAGGATCATTAGTACTGGGAAAGTATATCTAATGGAATATTGAAACAGAAACAGAGACTCAGTGCATGACCACAAGGAACTAGAAATCTAATTGGGCAGAGGTTGAATCAACATGAACATCAGCTAATAAATACAAAGTAGTAATTGATGAAGGGCCAAGGAAATCTGCAAAAAGAAAGTTTTGAGTAACGAGAAGAATTAATATAGGTGTAGTTGTATTTGTTAATTTATTATCTTTCTGATAAATGTGTGATAAATGTGCTCTTGTCATAAATAAGTTAATTATGAATTTGTGTATCAAATATAATCCCATTTTGAGCCAATATATTCAGTGCATATGTGTGCATAATCATATACATGACTGCAAGAATAGATTCTATTCACATTAATATAGATTTACCTTTTATCACATAGCATAGAATGGATTTGAAAATAAAATGATTCTCTTCTATACTTCAACACCTGCATACTCATTACATACTCACATGTAAAAGATGCAAAAAAAAAAAAAAAAAACGTAAAATGGAGAAGGGACCCTAAAATTATCAATGCTTATTTAAATAATGAGCTCAACTCATCTAACTCTTTGTTGCTTACTGGATTTTAGGAAAATGCTGCCAGAATAAATATAACAAATAAATTATTTCAGCTAAAAGAAAAAAAAACTGAGAAAAAAAGTTCTGTTACCATTAATTTCTATTCCAAATTCCTTCAGTCAATGCCTGCAATATTCAGTGACTGTGCATGATACAACCATCCCAAAATTAAAAGGGCAAACATATAAGTTTCCATCATTATTTCCATACTATTCAATAACATTTCTTCTATTATATACATGAGAAAATCAATAAGCTTCAAAAGAAGTAAGACTACATTTAAAAGTAGATAACAGACCTTGAGGAAGATGGCGGCGTAGGAGGACGCTGGGCTCACCGCGCGTCCTGCTGATCACTTAGATTCCACCTACACCTGCCTAAATAACCCAGAAAACCACCAGAGGATTAGCAGAACGGAGTCGCCGGAGCCAAGCACAGACGAGAGGCCCACGGAAGAGGGAAGGAAGGGCGACGAGGCGGTGCGCGCTCCACGGACTGGTGGGAGGGAGCCGGGGCGGAGGGGCGGCTCGCCGGCCAAGCAGAGCCCCCGAGTCTGGCTTGCAAAAAGCGGAGGGGCCTGACGGACTGTGTTCCGACAGCAAGCACGACTTAGCCTCTGGGAGGTCATAAGTTAACAGCTCTGGTCAGAAAGCGGGAAGGCTGGAGGACAAAGGGAAGGAGAGCTGCTGAGCCCCCGGACTACAGAGCTCAGTTTGGTGGGGAACAAAGGCGCTCGCCAGCGCCATCTTCCCCGCCCATCCCCCAGCCAAAATCCCAAAGAGAACCAGTTCCTGCCAGGGAACTTGCTCGCTCCGCGCAAACACCCAACTCTGCGCTTCTGCGGAGCCAAACCTCCGGCAGCGGATCTGACTCCCTCTTGCTGCCACAGGGCCCCTCCTGAAGTGGATCACCTAAGGAGAAGCAAGCTAAGCCTGCCCCTCCTGCCCCTGTGCACCTTGCCTACCCACCCCAGCTAAGACGCCAGATCCCCAGCATCACAAGCCTGGCAGTGTGCAAGTAGCCCAGACAGACCACCCCACCCCACAGTGAATCCCGCCCCTAGGAGAGGGGAAGAGAAGGCACGCACCAGTCTGACTGTGGCCCCAGCGGTGGGCTGGGGGCAGACATCAGGTCTGACTGCGGCTCCGCCCACCAACTCCAGTTATACACCACAGCACAGGGGAAGTGCCCTGCAGGTCCTCACCACGCCAGGGACTATCCAAAATGACCAAGCGGAAGAATTCCCCTCAGAAGAATCTCCAGGAAATAACAACAGCTAATGAGCTGATCAAAAAGGATTTAAATAATATAACAGAAAGTGAATTTAGAATAATAGTCATAAAATTAATCGCTGGGCTTGAAAACAGTATAGCTGACAGCAGAGAATCTCTTGCTACAGAGATCAAGGGACTAAGGAACAGTCACGAGGAGCTGAAAAACGCTTTAAACGAAATGCATAACAAAATGGAAACCACCACGGCTCGGATTGAAGAGGCAGAGGAGAGAATAGGTGAACTAGAAGATAAAGTTATGGAAAAAGAGGAAGCTGAGAAAAAGAGGGATAAAAAAATCCAGGAATATGAGGGGAAAATTAGAGAACTAAGTGATACACTAAAAAGAAATAATATACGCATCATTGGTATCCCAGAGGAGGAAGAGAGAGGGAAAGGTGCTGAAGGGGTACTTGAAGAAATAATAGCTGAGAACTTCCCTGAACTGGGGAAGGAAAAAGGCATTGAAATCCAAGAGGCACAGAGAACTCCCTTCAGACGTAACTTGAATCGATCTTCTGCACGACATATCATAGTGAAACTGGCAAAATACAAGGATAAAGAGAAAATTCTGAAAGCAGCAAGGGGTAAACGTGCCCTCACATATAAAGGGAGACCTATAAGACTCGTGACTGATCTCTCTTTTGAAACTTGGCAGGCCAGAAAGAATTGGCACGAGATTTTCAGTGTGCTAGACAGAAAAAATATGCAGCCGAGAATCCTTTATCCAGCAAGTCTGTCATTTAGAATAGAAGGAGAGATAAAGGTCTTCCCAAACAAACAAAAACTGAAGGAATTTGTCACCACTAAACCAGCCCTACAAGAGATCCTAAGGGGGACCCTGTGAGACAAAGTACCAGAGACATCACTACAAGCATAAAACATACAGACATCACAATGACTCTAAACCCATATCTTTCTATAATAACACTGAATGTAAATGGACTAAATGCGCCAACCAAAAGACATAGGGTATCAGAATGGATAAAAAAACAAGACCCATCTATTTGCTGTCTACAAGAGACTCATTTTAGACCTGAGGACACCTTTAGATTGAGAGTGAGGGGATGGAGAACTATTTATCATGCTACTGGAAGCCAAAAGAAAGCTGGAGTAGCCATCCTTATATCAGACAAACTAGACTTTAAATTAAAGGCTGTAACAAGAGATGAAGAAGGACATTATATAATAGTGACAGGGTCTATCCATCAGGAAGAGCTAACAATTATAAATGTCTATGCGCCGAATACCAGAGCGCCCAAATATATAAAACAATTACTCATAAACACAAGCAACCTTATTGATAAGAATGTGGTAATTGCAGGGGACTTTAACACCCCACTTACAGAAATGGATAGATCATCTAGACACACGGTCAATAAAGAAACAAGGGCCCTGAATGAGACATTGGATCAGATGGACTTGACAGATATATTTAGAACTCTGCATCCCAAAGCACCAGAATATACTTTCTTCTCGAGTGCACATGGAACATTCTCCAAGATAGATCATATACTGGGTCACAAAACAGCCCTTCATAAGTTTACAAGAATTGAAATCATACCATGCATACTTTCAGACCACAACGCTATGAAGCTTGAAATCAACCACAGAAAAAAGTCTGGAAAACCTCCAAAAGCATGGAGGTTAAAGAACACCCTACTAACGAATGAGTGGGTCAACCAGGCAATTAGAGAAGAAATTAAAAAATATATGGAAACAAACGAAAATGAAAATACAACAATCCAAACGCTTTGGGACGCAGCGAAGGCAGTCCTGAGAGGAAAATACATTGCAATCCAGGCCTATCTCAAGAAACAAGAAAAATCCCAAATACAAAATCTAACAGCACACCTAAAGGAAATAGAAGCAGAACAGCAAAGGCAGCCTAAACCCAGCAGAAGAAGAGAAATAATAAAGATCAGAGCAGAAATAAACAATATAGAATCTAAAAAAACTGTAGAGCAGATCAATGAAACCAAGAGTTGGTTTTTTGAAAAAATAAACAAAATTGATAAACCTCTAGCCAGGCTTCTCAAAAAGAAAAGGGAGATGACCCAAATAGATAAAATCATGAATGAAAATGGAATTATTACAACCAATCCCTCAGAGATACAAACAATTATCAGGGAATACTATGAAAAATTATATGCCAACAAATTGGACAACCTAGAAGAAATGGACAAATTCCTGAACACCCACACTCTTCCAAAACTCAATCAGGAGGAAATAGAAAGCTTGAACAGACCCATCACCAGCGAAGAAATTGAATCGGTTATCAAAAATCTCCCAACAAATAAGAGTCCAGGACCAGATGGCTTCCCAGGGGAGTTCTACCAGACGTTTAAAGCAGAGATAATACCTATCCTTCTCAAGCTATTCCAAGAAATAGAAAGGGAAGGAAAACTTCCAGACTCATTCTATGAAGCCAGTATTACTTTGATTCCTAAACCAGACAGAGACCCAGTAAAAAAAGAGAACTACCGGCCAATATCCCTGATGAATATGGATGCAAAAATTCTCAATAAGATACTAGCAAATCGAATTCAACGGCATATAAAAAGAATTATTCACCATGATCAAGTGGGATTCATTCCTGGGATGCAGGGCTGGTTCAACATTCGCAAATCAATCAACGTGATACATCACATTAACAAAAAAAAAGAGAAAAACCATATGATCCTGTCAATCGATGCAGAAAAGGCCTTTGACAAAATCCAGCACCCTTTCTTAATAAAAACTCTTGAGAAAGTCGGGATAGAAGGAACATACTTAAAGATCATAAAAGCCATTTATGAAAAGCCCACAGCTAACATCATCCTCAACGGGGAAAAACTGAGAGCTTTTTCCCTGAGATCAGGAACACGACAGGGATGCCCACTCTCACCGCTGTTGTTTAACATAGTGCTGGAAGTTCTAGCATCAGCAATCAGACAACAAAAGGAAATCAAAGGCGTCAAAATTGGCAAAGATGAAGTCAAGCTTTCACTCTTTGCAGATGACATGATATTATACATGGAAAATCCGATAGACTCCACCAAAAGTCTGCTAGAACTGATCCATGAATTCAGCAAAGTTGCAGGATACAAAATCAATGTACAGAAATCAGTTGCATTCTTATACACTAACAATGAAGCAACAGAAAGACAAATAAAGAAACTGATCCCAATCACAATTGCACCAAGAAGCATAAAATACCTAGGAATCAATCTAACCAAAGATGTAAAGGATCTGTATGCTGAAAACTATAGAAAGCTTATGAAGGTAATTGAAGAAGATTTAAAGAAATGGAAAGACATTCCCTGCTCATGGATTGGAAGAATAAATATTGTCAAAATGTCAATACTACCCAAAGCTATCTACACATTCAATGCAATCCCAATCAAAATTGCACCAGCATTCTTCTCGAAACTAGAACAAGCAATCCTAAAATTCATATGGAACCACAAAAGGCCCCGAATAGCCAAAGTAATTTTGAAGAAGAAGACCAAAGCAGGAGGCATCACAATCCCAGACTTTAGCCTCTACTACAAAGCTGTCATCATCAAGACAGCATGGTATTGGCACCAAAACAGACACATAGACCAATGGAATAGAATAGAAACCCCGGAACTAGACCCACAAACGTACGGCCAACTCATCTTTGACAAAGCAGGAAAGAACATCCAATGGAAAAAAGACAGTCTCTTCAACAAATGGTGCTGGGAGAACTGGACAGCAACATGCAGAAGGTTGAAACTAGACCACTTTCTCACACCATTCACAAAAATAAACTCAAAATGGATAAAGGACCTGAATGTGAGACAGGAAACCATCCAAACCTTAGAGGAGAAAGCAGGAAAAGACCTCTCTGACCTCAGCCGTAGCAATCTCTTACTCGACACATCCCCAAAGGCAAGGGAATTAAAAGCAAAAGTGAATTACTGGGACCTTATGAAGATCAAAAGCTTCTGCACAGCAAAGGAAACAACCAACAAAACTAAAAGGCAACCAACGGAATGGGAAAAGATATTTGCAAATGACATATCGGACAAAGGGCTAGTATCCAAAATCTATAAAGAGCTCACCAAACTCCACACCCGAAAAGCAAATAACCCAGTGAAGAAATGGGCAGAAAACATGAATAGACACTTCTCTAAAGAAGACATCCGGATGGCCAACAGGCACATGAAAAGATGTTCAGCGTCGCTCCTTATCAGGGAAATACAAATCAAAACCACACTCAGATATCACCTCACGCCAGTCAGAGTGGCCAAAATGAACAAATCAGGAGACTATAGATGCTGGAGAGGATGTGGAGAAACGGGAACCCTCTTGCACTGTTGGTGGGAATGCAAATTGGTGCAGCCGCTCTGGAAAGCAGTGTGGAGGTTCCTCAGAAAATTAAAAATAGACCTACCCTATGACCCAGCAATAGCACTGCTAGGAATTTATCCAAGGGACACAGGAGTACTGATGCATAGGGGCACTTGTACCCCGATGTTCATAGCAGCACTCTCAACAATAGCCAAATTATGGAAAGAGCCTAAATGTCCATCAACTGATGAATGGATAAAGAAATTGTGGTTTATATACACAATGGAGTACTACGTGGCAATGAGAAAAAATGAAATATGGCCTTTTGTAGCAACGTGGATGGAACTGGAGAGTGTGATGCTAAGTGAAATAAGCCATACAGAGAAAGACAGATACCATATGGTTTCACTCTTATGTGGATCCTGAGAAACTTAAGGAAAACCCATGGGGGAGGGGAACAAAAAAAAAAAAAAAAAAAAGAGGTTAGAGTGGGAGGGAGCCAAAGCATAAGAGACTGTTGAGAACTGAGAACAAACTAAGGGTCGATGGGGGGTGGGAGGGAGGAGAGGGTGGGTGATGGGTACTGAGGAGGGCACCTTTTGGGATGAGCACTGGGTGTTGTATGGAAACCAATTTGACAATAAATTTCATATATAAATAAAATAAAAAAAAATAAAAATAAAAGTAGATAACAAATTCTTCTTATTTTTTAGTTAGATTTCTAAAATTTAAGACAAGCTGATCACAGCCTTCATTGGACATAAACCTTCTGACAGATATATTATCATGGAAATTTCTACAAATAGTAAACCTTTAATTAAAATAATCCACCAGGCACCTTTCCTATCAAAGATTTTTTTTTCCCTTTTTCTAGAACAATATAATGAGGGTCCCATGCTCTGTGAACTCTGAGGGACTTTTATGAACTCCTAGAGTCAATAAACAAAAATATTTGAGTTTGTGACATTGTGGTATTTTGAGGGTATTGAGGACAAATATGGATATGGCAGTATTTTAATTCTTTTCCCACTCTATTATACTATATTATCACAATGCAGTTGGTAATATTGTCCATATGATTAGAAACTAATTGGCCTAAGCCTTCATTTTACAATCAAATCCACTTGTAGGTTGTCAAATCTACTTATAGTGCGGTAGTTGTCATTTACATAAAATAAAATGTGAGAATCTTATTATCTGAAAAATTGTTTCAGCAGCATGTTTGTGCTGTGTTATGCACATATATGCCTAATGATTCACAATGTAAATGCCTGTTTTTGCTTGAAGAGGTTGGTCACCAAATAAATTTAAATCCACTTACCTGAGCTAGCCAGTGTCAATAATCCAATTCTGTTGCTAGAGATTCATTTAGAACGGGGCAGACTTAAACCAATCACTTCTTGGAAATCCTGTGGATACATAAATTAGTACTATAGAAGATTTACAAAGGACCTTTCCTTCTCTATTTGAAGAAAAGCTTTAGAAATGATTTTTTGCCTTTCTTTTGTAAATTGAGTGTGAATACATACAGGCTAGAATAACTGTAGTGTTTTAGATGTCAGCCTGAAGTTCAAATTCCCACAAAGTGTTTCAGAGCAACACAGGCAGAGCCTTGATATTTGATATCAAGCCTTTGATAATAACAGCCAGATTGTTTATTTTCCCCTCAACTTCCTCAATTGTCTCTCGTGTTTAAGCTAGATAACCAAGAATGACAGCAATCAAAATATTCAACATAAAATGTATCATATGTCATATGGAACCAGCGTAATAGGAAACTTTATAATATCTGCCATGGTCATGAAGTAATAAGTTCAGTTGCATTTAAAGAAAAACTAAATAATTATAGAAAAATAACATGGTGTGTTACTATTTACAAGTAGAAATAAAGATGAGGCAGAAAATATTGTTTCAGAGGCCCGAAGACATCAGATCTAAAGTCTTAGCATGTACTTGGTCATTTCCTTATGGATGTGTGGGGTGACAGCTTTATCAACAGACATATTGGTTCCATTTTGTGCAGGAAGAGGAGAAAATGTTGAAAAGATGAAGGAAGGGTAGAAAATGTAGGCTTTTTTTTTTTTTTTTTTTTTTTTTTTTGCTAGGGAAGTTAGAGTTAGAACAAAGTGAGAGTTCTCATTAGGAAATAAGAAAAGGATATATTTTGGAAAGGAGTCAGCAATCTCTCTATATCAAATGTTCTGTGAACAGAACAAGAAATTTCAGTGTGTGCTGAGAAAACCAAATCTTTCATGTACACCGATGATAAAGGGTGGCAGAGTATTACCCATTATTCCAAAGTTAAATAAAATTCTAAGTATTCTAGAAATCCAGGGAAGGGAAAAATATTTCTCCAGATGTCTCAAGGAAGAACATAGAAGACTCATTTAGGTTATACAATACCAAATGCCTCTCTGTGTAAGACAAGGTAAAACTAATTATCCAGGGTCACTTTACAAAATGCATAGATCTGCTATATGACAGCCATAGTTCAAAATACTAGAATTCTAGCAATATCAAGAGAGAAGTAATGATCCACAAGCCAAGTTAAGATTGTTCATTATTCTAAGGAAATACAACTCTCAATGATATGGCAGAATGTTTCTCTTGAAATTGCTATATTATATGTCTTTAAAGACAATAATGAGGGGCGCCTGGGTGGCGCAGTCGGTTAAGTGTCCGACTTCAGCCAGGTCATGATCTCGCGGTCCGTGAGTTCGAGCCCCGCGTCAGGCTCTGGGCTGATGGCTCGGGAGCCTGGAGCCTGTTTCCGATTCTGTGTCTCCCTCTCTCTCTGCCCCTCCCCCGTTCATGCTCTGTCTCTCTCTGTCCCAAAAATAAATAAACGTTGAAAAAAAAAAAAAAAAAGACAATAATGAAAGAAAACTTTTCCTGTGATAGTTAACCAACTGAAGAAAACTTCATGTCTTAAGATTGCACACTGGAAGAATCTCATGCTGTGAAAATAATTAAGTTCATATGTATTCATATTTTTATAACTATAGATCTATACCCATAAGATATATCTATGCTTATAGATATATAGATATAGATTGCTTATATATATTATATACTCCTATATATATATGTATGTGTATATATAATAATTATAGATCTATAGATTACTTATATAGAGATAAATTATAGTTATATATTCATACATGATATTAATAGAAATAATATGTTATATATTTATTTATAGTATTTTATATATAAAAATAGTTTGGGAGATTTTAAAGCAAAGATTTGGGATCAGAAAACTCTGGATCACACATTTCAACAGAAGTTAATTGCCCACTCAAACAAAAATGAAAACAGAAAACATTCTTTTCAAGTACACATGGAATATTTACCAAGATAGACCATAAAACAGTGTCAACTAATTTAAAATGATTTAAAGCATGCAAACATATTCTCTGACCACAGCTGAATTTAGTTTGAAGTCAATAAAAGAAAGATATGTATAAAATTCACAAATACTTGGAAATAAAACACATTTGTAAGTAGCCCAAAAATCAAAAGAGAAACAAAATGAAAATTGCACAATATTTCAAGAGAATTAAAATGAAAAGAAAATCCTAATTTTCAAATGTCCACTGAAGCAGTACTAAAGAAATGTATAACAGTAGTGCCTACATTACAAAAGAAAAATATTTTCAAATCAATCATCTCAGTTTCCATCCTATGAAACTAGCAAAGAGTAAACTGAATCCAAAGTAAACAGAGAAAAAGACCTATTAAATATTAAAGTGAAAAATAATGTAATAGATAATGTAAAATCAATAAAAAGATTGATATAATCTAAAAGTAATTTTTAGGATAACAGAATTGATAAACCTATAGATTGTCGGATCAAGGGGAAAAAAAACAAGAAGAGACAGAAATTACCAATGTGAAAAATGAGAGTTGACATCACCGGAGATTCTGCCGACATTAGAGGATAAACAGAGAATATTATTAACAAATTCATGGCATATGAATGACAATGTAGATGAAATGAACTTGACAAGGTAGATGAAAGGAACATATTCCTTAATGGAGTTTACAGTGAAGATTAAAAAGGTAAACAGATGAGAACAAAAGCCCAGCCCTCAATGGCTTTACTAATGAATTCTATGAAATACTTAATAAAGAACTACATCAAAATACTTCACATATTCCCAGATAATTGATGAGGAGAGAATACCTCCCAGGCAGACAAAGATGTTACAAGAAAAGAAAGCTGCAGAACATAGATACAAAAATCTTTAAAGTTTTATTAAGTTGAACCCAACAGTGTATCATAGGGGTTTATCTCAACCCTGGCTTAAAATTCAAGGATGGCTTAAAATCCAAAAATCAACTAATAAACCTACCATATTAACACTAAAAAGGAAAATAGAAAACATATAAACATCGCAGTAGATGTACAAAATCATTTGACAAAATAAACAATGAAATAGAAGGGAATTTCCTCAATTTTATAATGTACATCTATAAAAAGCCTGGTAGTATTAATAGCAAACTGAGTGGTGAAACACTGAATGCCTTCCTCCTAAGATCCTCATTTCTAGTCAACATTATCAAAATCTCAAATTATGAGATTTTAGGCAGTGAAATAAGCCAAAAAGGGCAATAAAAGTTATCCAGAACAGAGAAGAAGTAATAAAACTCTGTTCCTAGAAGACACGGCCATTTACGTAGAAAATTTTGTAAAACTCACATACAAAAAAAAAAAAAAAAAACCACCAAGAAAGTCAGTGTAGTAAGTCTGCTGAGTATCAGTAGGCAAGTCTGCCTAGATCAGTAGACAAAAATATCAATTTTATTTCTATGTACTGGTGACTTATTCAGAAATTGAAATAAAAATAAACCATACAGATAGTATCACAAAATATGTAATCCTTCAGAATAAATTTGATTAAATATGCACAAGACAGATAGTGTGAGTACTAAAATCATTTTTGAAAAAAAATAAAGAACATCTAAATTAATGGAGTGATAAACTGTGGTCATGTGCAAGGTCACTTGATATCAAGGTATAAATTATCTCAATATTGATCTATAGATTTTATCTAATCAAATAAAAATCCCAGAAGTGCTTTTTGTCTGTTTGTTTTGTAAAAATTGTCAAAATTTTTACAATTTTTGACAATGAATTTAGAATCATTGTAAAAATGATTCTAAATTCCATATGGAAATGCAGAGAGCCTAGTATAGTCAAAACAACTTTGGAAAAGTACAAATATGGAAGACTAATAATACCTTATTTCAAGACTTTCTAAAACTACTTTTGACACAGTGTTATATTGGTCTCATGGGAACAGAATATATAGTTTAGAAATACACCCAAACAGAAAAGGATAATTGATTTTTAATGAACATGCAAAAGAATTCAGTGCAGTAAGAACAGTCTTTTCAACAAATGGTAATTTAAAAAGAGGATATCTACCTGCAGAGAAAAGTGAAATTTGATCTATACCTTAAATATAAAAAATGATTAACTCAATAAGGATCTAAATGTATAACCTAAAAGTAAGATCAATAAAAGTATAGAAAAATTATTTATTACTCTGGATTTCTTAAGGCTGACACAAAAATCTTATTTCATAAAGGAAAAATGTTAATAAATTGGACTGCATCAAAATTTTAAATGCCTACTCTTCGAACGGCATTCCCAAGAGAATGAAGAGAAGCCACATGCTGGGAAAACTATTTGCAAACCATAAAAAAATTGTATCCAGAATATGTAAAGAACTCCTAAATCTGAAAAAGAAAAAAAAAAACTCAATAAAAAATAAGCAAAAGTTTAGATGAGACACTTCATAAAAAAAGACTGAGGATGGCAAATAAGCTCATGAAAAGTTGTACAATATCATTATGTACTTACAAAGACTGTTATATGAATGTTCATTGCAACTTTATTTGCATTAGCCAAAAACTGTAGACAGCAGAATTGCCTATCAACAGGTGAATGGATAAACAAATTTTGGCATAATTGGTATAATAAAATACTTCTAGCAATATAGAGGAACAGACAGCTACATGCAACAACATAAATGAACCTCAACATAATTAGGCTGAATGAAAGAAGTCATACAAAAGGAGAACATCTGCATGGTACCATTTACATAAAAATCGAGAAAATGCAAATGTAATCTCTAGTGGTTGCCTAGGAACAGGTAGGGGATGGGAGGAAAAGTAAGGAGGGATTATAAATTACATGAGGAGACTTTTAGGGGTGATAGATTCAGGGGGTATTCAATGTTTTATTGAAGTAAAATTTTCCATTGATATATACTTAGAGCAAAATTTATCAAGTTGTACACTTTAAATATCTGTATTTTTTCTCTATTTTACCTCTTTAATTAAAGGAACTAAAAATAAAGGACTAGAAAAGGCATATAACAACAAAAATAAATTTTAAAAAAGACTGTGACAAAGAAAATAATAATGAATCTTAGGTAAATTTCAGTGTTTCATGTATTATCTCATTTAATGCTTCACAACAACATTATGAACTCAGTATTATAGTTACTTAATTTTACAAAAGAGGAAATTGAGGCACAGAGAGGTTAAATAATTTGCATGTGGTCATTCAGCTATTAAAGAGTAGATACTATATTTAAACACTGACAGTTTAGTACTGGAACATACATTTTTAATTACTTTCCTGTATTTTCTCTTAATTGCATATATTACACATTTGTGCCATTTGTGTTGATGATTACGATGATAATGTAACATTAGTAAGTTGTTAGAAATTCCTCTTACAGAATATGCACTTCATGCAAAGACTCTGTTTCCTCTTGTAATTCCTCTTGTAATTCTCATGCCTACCATACTGTAGAGGCTCATTAATCACATGTTAAACTAATTGATTGGACAAAAAAATGAAAGTCTGTTACTATCACAACTTAGTTGCTCTATTTTTAATTTTCAAAGATTGGCTCAATCCTTCTAGATGAAAAGATGTGTGGTAATGGTAAGGTAAGGTAGAGTTTATTGGAATACAAATCAGGACTCCTGAATCTTATTTTCTAGGCAAAATTATTTCTGACAAAGTGGATATCAATGCCTCTTCCAAGCAGCTATTTCCTTTTCAGTAAAATTGAGCAGTTAGAAAGGACTTCCAGCACCAAAATTTAATTTTTGCAGCAAAATATTCTTTCCTCTATCTGCACCTCCTAGAAACACATCTATATTTAGAGTAACAAGAAATGTGATTTCAAGACTCATAAAATAAATGAAGTCCAGTGTCTTTTTCAAGGTATAAAATTCTGACTATTTAAAATTTAAAATAAGGAAGACCCTTCCTGTCTTTTTCAGGTTACTGATTTCGTATACCTTGAATTTCTTCTCTATCCTCAAACAATGGAAGGTCCCCTTGAATTCATTCGTTAAAGTCTATTTCAGTCTCCATCTCTTAGAGTTTCCCATTCTTCCAGTCAAAATTAATCACTGTCTTCCTTGTGCTTTCCTAGTCTATTGTGTATAACCATGTTCTTATAGTTTTTCACATTTGGTCTTAATTGATTATGGAAGTATTTGTCTTCTCCACCAGAATGTATTTTCTGGAAGGAAAGAGCTGTGCATCATCCATCTCTGAATTCGAAATTCTTTGCTCATAATTGGTTTTCAAAATTTGGCACGTTACCATTAATTTCACACTTTCTTTTTTGGAAGTGGTAGCAATAAATTAGATACCTTTTTAATTTAGCCTTTTAAACTTAATTCCCTGGCCCTGGTCAATAAGTGAATCCATTCTCAGGAAGGGAAGCAGCAAGAGTTTTACTGCAGATGGTATAGCAGGTGTCTTTCTGCATCAAGCTCTGAAATTCTCTGAAAAAAAAAAAAAAAACCTATTAAGAAATATGTATTGAAAATAAAAGCCCATCCTCGCAAAGAATTTTTTTTTTAATCTACTTCTCTTCTGGCCAAAAGATAGCTTTGGACATTTCAGTATGCTAGAATCTCCTGCGCTTTTTTTCTCTGAAATCCACCCCATAAGAAAGCCTAGCTGTCATAATTGTAGACTTATATTGAAATTTATTTTGACTTCATGTTCCATTTTGTGTTAAACCAGACCCCAGAAGAGACAAGAAACAAAGTTCTGATTCAGCTACATTATACCTTAGAGCAAGCCAACTGTCAAAATAGGGCAATAAAACCCATGAGTGTATATCATGAAGCAAGCATGACCAACACATAGACATTTGCCTTAAATACTCAGGAGGTTTTATGATGATAAACAACGTAATGTGGCTAGAAAAGTCTTATCGTCTCTTAAATTCTTGAGCAATTTCAAGTACTTTCTAGCCTGCATTTTTTCTCAGGAAACATGGCGACGTTAGTGACAGATAACGAAAATGTCCATTAAGAATAATCAAGAACTGGGGCGCCTGGGTGGCTCAGTCGGTTGGGTGTCTGACTGGCTCAGATCACGATCTCATGGTCTATGAGTCTGAGCCCCACCTTGGGCTCTGTGCTGACAGCTCCAGAGCCTGGAGCCTGCTTCGAATTCTGTCTCTCTCTCTCTCTGCTCCTCCCCTGCTCAAGCTCTGTCTCTGTCTCTCTCAAAAGTGAATAAACATTAAAAAAAAAAGGAGAATCAAGAACTTGTTGGTTCATTATGTATATACTTGACAAGAATAGATGGTATTCCAGCCATTCGTTTAGATTATGTTGGACATTTTAAAGCGGAAACAGAAATGGTAGTTTTTCATGAAGAGCTCACATGCCATATATAAAATCATAGTAACTATTTCTTCCCACACATACACCCTACAGGGAGGCTTCCCTGCATTGGGACTCTAGAGGTGGGTTAGGGGGCTAAGTGTGACGAAGATTGGAGTTTGCTGGAGAGGTGACATGAGCCAGACTTGTTACAAATGTGTCTGACACAAGGAGTCTGGCGTTTGGTCACCCAGGTGTTTCTCGTTGTAGGATGTACCACCATCCTGTAGACTTCCCAAGATCCTGGGAGATGGGCCTTCCTCTGGAAAGAGTGGTCATGGAGGCAAAGCCTCAGGTCTGATTCCTCCATTCTCTGACCCACTATGGCGCTCAAAGCATCCCAGCCTATCCTTTCCCTGCCCTCCATGAGGACTCATACTTACTCTCCCCCCACGTGCCTGGAGCCACATAACACACTTTGCAGGCTCCAGCTGCATCTTGTTGACCTTCTTTTTGTCCTGTTTACATTCACGGAAAATCCCACACTGCCAACCACCCTGACCATGTCCAAGCTTCTGCCAACAGGCATCCCATATAGAAAAAAACTAAATTAAATTAAATTAAAAGATTTGAAAATTGTATTTATTATCATCAAAGTCGTCTTTTTATTCTCTGTTTTAACAAGTGCTTTCCTCGGGGCATCTGGGTGGCTCAGTCCATTGAGCATCTATCTGGCTTTTGATTTTGACTTAGGTCTTGATCTCAGTCAGGGTTTGTGAGTTCAAGCCCTGTCTCGGGCTCTGCACTGACACTGTGGAGCTGCCTTGGGATTCTCTCTCTCTCTCTCTCTCTCTCTCTGTCTTTCTGCCCCTCCCCACTCTGAAAAATGAATAAATAAACATTAAAAACAGCCACTGTTAAAAAAGCTTTACTAAATGTAGTAAACTATTTAGATAATATAACCACTGTTAAAGTAAAAGTATTCTTTAAGTCCTCTCCATTACTTGAAAAATGTATATATTAGTAAAGAATATGAGGTCACAGAATTTTAAAAAAAATTTTTTAATGTTTATTTACTTTTGAGAGAGAGACAGAGACAGAGCATGAGCAGGGGAGGGGCAGAGAGGGAGGAAGACACAGGATCTGAAGCAGGCTCCAGGCCTGTGCTCCATCAGCACAGAGCCCAACGCAGGGCTCGAACTAACAAGCTGTGAAATCATGACCTGAGCTGAAGTCAGATGTTCAACCAACTGAGCCACCTAGGCGCCCCCAGAATTTTTATGTATTTATTTTTGAGAGAGAGAGCGAAAGAGAGCATGAGCAGTTGAGAGGGACAGAGGGAGAAAGAGTGTGAATCTTAAGGAGGTTCCATGCTCAGTGTGAGCCCAATGTGGAGCTCAATCCCATGACCCTAGGATCATGACCTGAGCCAAGATCAAGAGTTGGACACTAAACAAACTGAGCCACCCAAGTGCCCTAGAGTGAATTAACTATAGAGATATTATACAAGTCTATTTATCCCTGATCCAACCTTTTGCCAAAATAAAATGCATTATTCTAATTATATAATGAGGATATTTTTGCATTGGGTGTTTATAACATGCTGAATCAGAATCAAGCACTAAATAATTTCTCTGTCTTTGCTGCGAATTTATTACCAATATATCTTTCACTTAGTTGTGCCAAGCATTATGCTAAGCAATTCATGATTACTGAGCAGAATGATTAGTAAAAATAAAATAACATATTTCAAAGTTATCATTTATGTATAGAAAAAAGTATTCCTCAAAGAAAATATAAAAATAGAGATTTTATATTAAATACTTTGTATCTCTTTTATCAAAATGCTAATCTGAATGATACAATGCTAAATTCAAAGTGTCTTTGATTGCTTAAAAACTTGTAAAAACAGAATATGTTGTAATTTTATTTCAAATACATTTAAAATATATTTATTCTCTGTAGCACCAGAAATTTTAGAGAACTTCATAGAAAAAAAGAGAAAAGTTGAGAGAAAAGGAAATAATTTTGACATGTAACATATTACTCTATCATCAGACCTGTGTCTTCCTTTTTTTTCTTTATTTTTGAGTAAGTGAAGTACATGATACAGTAATATGATAAATAATTTGGGAACACATAACTTTTGAATTTCAGATTAGGCAGTTTACTTTAGTAAAAAAATACATAAAATTAGTGTTACTGGAACACAGACTATATTTTCTCTAAATAGAAGTTATTCATTGATTTGTTTTATTTAATTTTTTAAATATTTTTTAAACTTTTAATTTTTTTAAATGTTTATTTATTTTTGAGAGGGACAGAGACAGAGCGTGAGCAGGGGAGGGACCAGAGAGAGGGAGACACATTATTCGAAGCAGGCTTCAGGCTCTGAAGCATCAGCACAGAGCCCAACACAGTGCTCGAACTCACAAACTGGGAGATCACGACATGAGTGGAAGTCAGATGTTCAACCAACTGAGCCACCCAGGCGCCCCAATAGAAGTTATTAATTAAAAAAACAAAGTTATTAATTTGCATCTCCTTCTTTGCAGTTCTCTTATCTGTTTCTTTGTACATTCTTATTTCTTCATGGACGTTTTTGCTCCTTTTTAAATTTTAATTTAAAAATAACCATAACTGTATCCACGCCCTATATAATATGGTGAGGTTTTCATCCATGGTGTTGACATTCATTATATATCATTTCTCTATATGCTTATTATTTTCTGACTTGCCCTGTACTATAGTCTTTATTTAATAACTAATCATTGAGTGCCAATAATTTGAGATCTGTTTTGAATAGCCAAAAATGTTACCAGCCAAATTTAATAATCTATGCACTGCCAAGAAAATCAGCTAACACAAAGAGGTGAAAACAGATACAGGAAGGGGGTAAAAAGCAGTTATTTTAAAGTGAAGGATAAATTGCCTAATGAATTTGTTTTTCAGATTTAGAAGACAGTTATTTCCTAATTAGAACAAAGAAGGATGACCAGGGAAATGTGCTATACAGGTAACAAAACATTTGAAGTCATTTTTGTACATTTTTATTTCTGCAACTCAAATGAAAGAAGTAGAGATATAATTCTTTAGGAGTATAAAATTGTTTGTAGGAATGACTCTGTTGGTCAGCAATCCCATTAGAAGTGATTTGGTAGACAAAAGCTTGTGCTATAGAGGCCACGTTGGAGAGAAACGTAATTAGCATGTCTTCATTGATTATAAGGCTAGCAACTCTGAAAAGAAGAAAAGGCTTGAAGAAAAAGAGGAGTACAATTATCGAAATAGAACATGTAATGAAAGCTTCTTGCTATATGTTCCTAGAAACCAACAAATGATTTACAGATACTTTCTCCTGGAGTCTTTTAACTAAAGGGTCATTAATCTCCTCCATGCTTTCACACATTGAAAGCCAAGAAAAGATTTCTTGTAAGAACAATAGCATTGTTTTGCATTTTAGCTCAAGGGTGTGGACTTTGATATGTTGTTCGTTCTTTCAACTAATTTTTCTCACACCCCCAAGTTATTTTTGTCAGCATTAATTTCAGAAAACATTGTAAAGAAAGAGGAATAAGCACAATAGAGTTGGAAAGGCCTCCTGTCTATGAGAGTAAGCACCAGCCTGTGATGTCAGGACACTGGAAGACTATTCTAGAAGAAAAGAAATGCCCTGAAATTTCCACCATGAAAAGCATGAGTTACTCTACAGGTTATTGGACAAACGGTCCATTGTGCTCAGGGTTAGATGTTCTGTTCTTAGAGAACTGAACATAAAACACAAGTTGGATGAAGCTTTAAAATGTGATATATTGCAGTTGTGAGTCTAGTGAAAAACCATATGATACTAGCACTAAATTTTTATTGATTATTTCTGAGTTTTGAAAAGGATGAGGTACATACTTTTCCACGCACTTTGTCGTTAGTTAATGGCAGAAGTGTTCTTCCACCATAGTTAATTATTGTTAAATTAGGGATAAAAAGTCTTGCATTCTATACATATTTTTTTCAAATTAAAAAATGTAAATTTTAATGCATCATTCTTGAATAACTCACATTGTACTAACTTTTTATGATTTGAGGTTTCAATTCAGTATAATTCTTTAAGCCTTTTTTGTTTAACATTCTAAAAATGTTTCAGTGATATACTTTTCTCATATTATTTCCATATTCAAACAGAACTTTTTTTGATTTCTAGTAAATGAATGGATCACATAATTTTGCATAGCAACAGATAGGAGTACGAAAGTTCCTACATAATACCAAGTCACCTTTCAGATCTCAATGTTATCATTGCCTCTCTAAGGTCTTCCCTGATTAACCATTCCTAACAGGTTAACTTCCTCAATTTTGCAATCTCATCACACATTTGTAAAGTTTTCATAAATGAAATATTTTTCATCTGTATTGAATTTTAACTAAGTTAAATATTCATACAGTTTTAAAAATCAAATGGTTTTATAAATGTCCTTAAGTAAAAGAGAAGATCCTACCCCTCAGTTACTCTTCTATAAACACATCTTTTAAATCTTTTAGCCAATTATTTTGACATTTACCTACATATCTCTAAATAATAAACTTTTTTTTTTACCTTGTCATTATTTATTTACTTTCCACTATGGAAAAGAATGAAGAATATTTCTCTCTCTTCTCTCCCCTCCATACACAAACATATTTTCTCTATGTCCTCTTCTCATATCACCAATATGATTATATCTATACAGATTAGAGAAATAGTGAGTATTCACATTTTTTATTAATACTATAGGCTACTGCTATAACAAACAACCCCAAATCTCTGTAGCTTACCACTAATAGTCAGTTTGGGAGGTACTTGGAATATGGCTTTCTGCGTGACGTTTCAGGCTCCTCCCAACTTGTCATTCTGAAAGTTACTAAGGCCTTGGAGGAGTCCTCTGCTGGATCATTTCTATGGAGCCAGCAGATGTGGGAAGAGAGTAGAGAAAGCATAAAAACTTCATAGCCAATGTAACTCAAAAGAGATATAGTTTAGTGAACACATAGTAATTTCTACGTGGTGTGGGTTTATTTTCATTTTTTGTTGCAGTAGTAGGTTAAATAGATACATAGGAAAAAAATTTAAATTCTTGCTCTGAAGATGTTCTTGAATATTTTCTTTCCTTAATGAATTCACTCTTTATAGGATCTCACTATTTAGAGTTGACATGCCTGAATTGATCATCCAGTCAGTTTGGCTTTCCTTTTTATTTTCCACGATTGCATTTTGTTCTCTTCTGGGATTCCCACTACATTAACCTCTATTTTTTTTTTTAATTTTATTTATTTATTTTTGAGAGAGAGAGAAAGTACAAGTGGGAGAGGGGAAGAGAGAGAGGGAAAGAGGGAGAATCCAAAGCAGGCTGCACACTGTCAGTGGAAACCCGATGCAGGGCTTGAACCCATAAACCATGAGATCGTGACCTGAATCGAAATCAAGAGTAGGACGCTTAACTGACTGAGCCCCTCAGGCACCCCTCTTTATAGTTTTTAATACTATCCTGATCTTGCTAAATGTTAAAATATCTTCTTTTACTGTTGATATTCAAAATATATTTTTGACATTAATTTTCCTTTCAAATTGTGTTTCCTAGAAGTTACTGTTTATTTATTTACTTCAATCTCCATCTTACATATCTGAGATTTTTATCTGATTTGAGAATTGTTTGTCCCATCCTATATGCACTAAGATTACTTAAATCTATGAGTGTGTAATAAGATTGTTGAGTAGGAGCCAATCATGTAATTTGAACTAAATTGTCTACTTTTTACTTAAAAGATTTCCTAGAACACAATTTTCTATTATCTTACTGGGATTACAATGACTTCGAGGAAAGCTGGGGTTCCAGGTATTTTGAACACACCTGATTCTTTAATCTCTACGTTTTTCCATATGATTTCCTCACCCTCAATTATGCCTGGCTTCCAACAGTCTTCTGTTTAATTCTCCTCAGATCCCACAACCCCCATCTTATACTATGGTGGGGATATAGTACTACAGTCTAAATGGAATGGGGGAAAGGATGAGGCACTTGTAGCTCCTTAAACTTTTCACCAGTCTTACTAATTATAATCTTGGCCATATCCCACAGTTGCCAATGCCTATGGCAGTGTTAATTTTTGAACCTTTAGAAGAATGGTGATAGGTTAAAAAAATTATTGTTTTCCATACTGCAGACATGGGTTTAGACTCTCATACTCTACATCTATCCACTCTATCATTTCCTTTTAAGCTTCAGAAATGCATTTTCCCTCTCTGATCCCTCTATAGAGTGCTACAAATAACAATCTTTAACCATTCTTTTGTTGTTGTTGTTGTTGTTGTTGTTGTTGTTGTTGTTGCTTATATGATGTTTCAGGAAGAATTGACTATAATTGAGGGCATTCAACCTTTTGTATTTAACCAGCATAACTATTTCTTTAATGTTTATCTTCCCTATTAGGCTATAAATATCATACTATCAGGAAGCTGGCTTGTCTAATTCACTGGTTTATCCACATGCCTGAGGAACTCTGAGAGTGTGAATCCAATAAAATTTCATGGATAAGTGGAAAGAAATGTGATGAAAATAACTCAGGGAGATATAGACACTAAAAAATCCTTGCCTTCCACGAAACAGTTTTCCTCTTGACCTATTTCGGGTCTAACTTCTATATAAAATTGGCCCTCTATATCTACTTTTTACTCAGAATCCTTGTCCTGTCTTCTGGACAAGCCAAATTCTACTAATCTTATGAAAGTCAGTCTATGGAGGATCCCATTTGAAAACACATTTGGGGATATGCTTTGTATGGGGTCAGTGAAACCATTTTGAACATAAATTTTATTAAGAGCATATCTTACATTTATCTCAATCTCTCCTTCTCTCAGTACCTATACTTTATTCTTTTCAAAATTGCCAAATTCCTGATTTTCAATTTCCTCCTAGTGCCTCTCCTTCTAGTCCAGCTTTCAATGTTCCTATTCCAAATCAAGAGGAGATCACAGAACTTTACAGATTGTAGTTATTAATTTAGCTGAAATCATGTTTTATTGTTTTTAATGCTTCATCTTGATTTATTGGATACTTAGTTAATTCCAGATACCATATATCATCCTTATCTTCACAGGATTTATATTTTAGAAAATGTAGACAGATGAGTCAGTCTTAAAATGAGATCATTTCAGGTAGAAAAAATTACAACTAATGAAATACTATAAGAATATGGATGGCATAGAGAGCTATTAGTGGGGCTGATTTTGTTTGGATTATTATATAAAGTCTCTATGAAAAGATGACATTTTAACAGAGATGTCAAAAGATGACATTTTAAACAAGAAAGATGGAAATGAGTCAGCCATGCAGCAAGCATGAAAGAGCATGCTAAGCATATGAAGCAACAAATACAAAATTCCTGTGGCTGTGTTATAATGACTTGTGGGGAGAGCTAAAAACATCCCAATGAGTTGGAACTTTAGTATGATTTCAAAATCTTGCCTGGGTATCGTATGTGGAATGGATTGTTATAAAAATGGGCCATTATATCAATAGTTCACATAAAAGCATAGTCTGGTATTCTGACAATATCAATACCAATGGTCCAAAAAAATTATATGGGCATTTTACAATGAAAACCAGGATGTCATAACTCAGTAAATTCTAGTCCAAATGTCGTTTTTATACATAGAATATTTTTTAAATTTTATGAACTAAAATTTTATTAACCTTAAAGCATAAAACCATGAGGATCCTCATGAATTGTGTAAATAGTTTAAGTACTTTTCAAAAGAATTAATGCCACTTGGCCAGCAAAATCATTGCTAGGCTATAAGATCATTCTTGATTAAATCCATAGCACAAGAGAAACATGTTTTCTAATTTTAGATAAGAGACCATCATGTAGGTATTAGAAGAGAGTTATATTTTAATCTTTAGTAAATAGAAGTTCAAGGGTAAAAGTGTACTTACTGCATTTATTTTGATCCTATCGTCTGATCTGGTATAATTTATTAATATTTCAGAAGATTTGAAAATAAGGGAAGAATCATGCCAATGAGTGTCTCCACAGCAACTGCATTTTAATGACCTACTGCAAAGCTGAATTTTTTACTTCCCCAATTCCAGAAATGAAGTATATATCCCCTCCCCTCTCACCATTCCCTCCCTTTACACCCATAGCCATTCTCAAATGTCTACCACATTGAAAGTGGAATACAACCTGGAGAGGAAATAGAGGGGTCAGACCAAGCACTCTGATTTTTCTTCTTAATTATACTCAAAAAAGGGTAGAAGTTTTCAATAGATACCTGGATTTGTAATGAAATCCCAGTAGCTTCATAGAGCAGATCCTGAGAGAATTTGCCAACCCATTAGCTGGACTTCACATTCAGGCAAGCATGAGCACTCCACTGAGTTACCAAAGCCTTAATCTGCACAGAACTGAGCTAGGTTTCATTATCAGAATGCATGCAATTCTTATATACCCCACTGTTTTATGAACATAAAAAAAAGTAAAAGAAATAGAAGAACAATTATAGGTAGAATTGTTTCCCCAAAATATGTGAAGTCATAAATGCAATCTCAGAATATTCCTTATTTGGAAATAGGGTCATTGTGTATATAATTAGCTAAGACAATTTCATACTGCAGGAGGATGGATCCTTAATCTAGTATGCCTACAGTCCTCATGATAAGATGGAAATTTTTAAACACAATCAAAGGGAAGAATGTCATTTGAAGACATAGGCAGAGACTGAGTACTGCAGCTGAAAGATGAGCAGCCAAATATCTCTAGCAGATCCTCCACCCCCAAAGTTAGGAAGATGTAGAAGGATGTTTCTTTACCATTTTTTTGGACACATGGCCCTGCTGACACCTTGATTTTAGACTTCTATTTCCTGAGCTGATGCAATAATCTCTATTGTTTTTGACCACCCAGTTTGTGGTATTTTGTTACATAACCCTAGAAAATTAATACAGAAATGTTTATCCAAAATCTTCTGGACAAATAGATTCATCCAAAAAAATACTATTTCATATTAAAACAGCCTAAGTTTCTTTTAATGATCAAGTGTATGTAATTCTACACACCATCTCCAGCCATCAAGAATAGCTATAGAAAGATAACAACCAGGTATAGTAAACAATGTAAGTAAGGAATACTACCTTTTTTGGCTTATACGTATTGTGTTTAATTTGTAAACCATCTACAACGTTTAGGAAGGAGCAAATTATCATTACTTCTGACATCTACTACAAGCTCAAGGGTTTGCCAAAACACTATAAGTTTAATAATTTGTAGGATGGATTCACAATATTTACAAAAAGGTATTTTACTTACAGTTACAGTTTATTACAATAAAATGACATGGATTAATATCAGCCAAGGAAGGGGTATATGGAACAGGATTCAGGAGAGTTCCAAGGATGGAGCTTCCAGTTGTCCTTCTCCACTGGGGGCAGGCAGAGCTTACTTTTCTCAGCAAATATGTGTCACAATATGCATGGAGTATTGCTAACAAGATAACCAGAGTCTTGGTCTCTAGAGTTTCTATCAGCCTTGGTTTCTAGAGTTTTCTATGTCACATAGAAATGTTTGACTGCTTGCATTACTGAGATGGGTTTCCAGCCTTTCCAGAGGTTCAACCTTTCCAAACTCTCAAACCCTTCCAAGGCCCCACAATAAATCATATTGTTAGCATAGACTATGTGGTGTAGGCTGATGCCCTCAGATGAAGAAAACACACTCTTTTCAGGCAGAACTCTTCAGGGGCTTAGAGATTATCTTCCAGGAGCTGACTGCTAGTCAAATGTTTCTTTTAGTGAGGTTAATCCTTTTTTTCATGATATCATATATTTCAATTCTTAGAATACATGATGCTACATAGCAGCTTGAGAGGACTCTGATCTTTTTGCTTAATTAATTCTTACTGATCCTTCAGGTCTCTGTTGTTCCCTTGGAGAAGTCTTTCCTAACTCAGTTAAGTTATAAAATTTTAGAGATAGACCAGAGTTTACTAGGTGCCTCAATGTTATCATCAGGCCATTCCATCTTTCCCACTCTCCTTATCACATGGGCTTATCATCTTTGTCTTTCATATGATGGCTGTCACAGTTACAAACATTATTTTCTTACACAAGCAATTCAGAAAGAAGATAGATTATGAGTAAGTTCTTCTCTTTGAGAGGTTGTGATTTTGAATTTCAAAGAAATAATGCCACACAAAAATCTTCTTGCCCCTGACTGGGATCATATGGCCACCCATAGCTACAGGAAATGTAAGGAAAGTATGTATCCAGCAAAGGGGAGCAGGATTATGATTGGCCAGGGTCAATCATGAAACATTTCATTGCGTCTGGGTGGCTCATTCGGTTAAATGCTGACTTTGGCTTGGGTTACAGTCTCACGGTTTGTGAGTTCAAGCCCTGTGTCTGGCTCTGTGCTAATAGCTCAGAGCCTGGAACCTACTTTGGATTCTCTCTGTCCTTCCCCTGCTTGTGCTCACTCTCTCTCTCTCTCTCAAATATAAATAAACATTTAAAAAAATCATGAGACATTTCTTGGGTCTGCCTTTGGTATTTTTCTATATGCATTTCTTCCTATTTTCCCTATTAATTTCAATGCTTTGGGTAAAATTGTTTAATCTGAGCCTAATTTTTCTTCATTTGTAAAATAGTGATAGTAGTTTTTGGAGTATAGTGAGGTTTAAAAGATGACAGTGATGTGTGGGTTTTTTTACATACCTGGCATATAGTTGATGTTTTACATGAGAAATAAAAGGGAAAAAATTGTGCCTCAAAATTGTAGACCAGTTGAATATGGAAACAGTAAAGAAGCCAATACCTCTGGAAAGACTTTATGCTCCCTATTTAGGCTTTTGTTACCTTTGTTGTGTGTGTTAACAGAGCAAAGCCGAGCCCACACTTAGAGGAAAGCAGCCAGGGCCAGCAGGTGCACACAGTAGTCACCCTCTGGAACTCCCTCCATTTTTATAGCCTTTCCTTCTTCCTTGAATTCATTTGGGTTCAGTAAATCCACCCAGACTATTTTGATTTCAAAAAAAGAAAAAAAGATTGGGTGCCTAGGTGGCTCAGTCAGTTGAACATCCCACCTCAGCTCAGGTCATGATCTCACAGTTTATGAGTTCAAGCCCCACATCTGGCTCCTTCCCATAAGCTGGAGACTGCTTCAGATCCCTCTGTTTCCCTCTCTCCCTGCCCCTCCCCCACTTGTGCGCACACTCTCTCTCTGTCTCTCAAAAATAAATAAATATTTTAGAAAAAGAGAAAAAAATATGTATTCTACTAATGTTAGAAAAAATAGGGCAGAGCCTGGAGCCATAGTTTGTCCCCCTCATATTCTTGCCATTTTTACTTTTGTATTCTTTTTATCCAAGAAAAATAAGGCTTGTCTATTCAGAGAAATCTTTTGTTAACTTATATGCCAGCACTGCACAAGGGCTAATTGAAGGTGATTTTCTAAGGACAACTATTATATTCAAAACACAAAAGAACTTCACAAAAGTGCTTTCTAAAATATCAGATACAATGTGAGCATTAAGTTGGTGTGACAAGACATGGCCACTGTTGCTGGCTGAGCCCCAGGCCTAGAAATGTATATGTGTGATGATTCTAACGTAATGTGTAAGGCCTATCTAGTTGAAAACCTTTGGCATGGTTATAAATCTAGTAGTAGGAATACAGAAGTGAGGTGTCTGGAACTTACAGTTCGGGATAATTTCATTGTCACCAAAGGCAGCCATGTGGTCCAGCTATAGGATAGAAGTACTAAGAACAAGTTAACTCAGAGTTGCTCAGACACAGTATTATTCTCACAATGAAAAAGGCCTATAAAACCAGATGTTCTCAAGTGGTTAAAGAAGTCACAGCAGAGTTTCCATGACTTTACTCTGTGATATGTCCTTGAGCCTATTATCTTTGGATTTGATATTTTACTTTAAATAAATAAGCACTTGCTATCATGGTGAATACACAACCAGAGCCTGACTTCTTGCTAACCCATTAATTTCCTGGAAGTGATTAGGCAGAATATAAAAAACAACCTTTCCAATAACCACAGTAACAAAACCCAGACTCCCAGCACTTATACAAGTGCTGTGAAAACAAATGTTCTCTAACAACATCCAGCTTGTTCACTTGTACAGCATTCTTCTCCCAAGTCTGGTAGGTGAACTGCCACCATTAAAATCATACTCTGAGCATTTGAAGTATTCAGATGAAAAGCAATATGGAATTGCAAACACACATAATGAGTACTATTTTTACTTTAAAGAGAGAATGTTACTTTAATGTGACTTCCTGTTATATTCCTCTTAGATCTTTCCCAGTACTATTACAATGCCTTTCTAGAAATCTTAGAGTGACGAACTATAAAATATGCTTTTAGAGCAAGCTGTTTTACTGGTATGGTTCTCAAATCTGGAATCAAAAGAGAAATTGCTTATTCTTTATTAGCCTATGTATGTTAAGTTCTAGAAAAGGAAAATTGGAGCATGGAGTGAATTTGAATATTAAGTACTATATTAGAAAAAAAAGCAGTTAAACAGAATTATATGCTATTTATTAACATGTTTCTTTAAAAAATAGACCCATTAGATAGACTGTTATAGTTAATGTGATGCCAATGTAATCCTAGAAGCATCATGAGCACTCTGTAGACCACAAAACATTATTTCTGTCTTAGAAATACCAAAATATGAATTTCAAAGTGTATTATTAGTCTGATTATAACGTTACTATTTATTTTTGTACAATAAATGAAAAAATAATTTCCTAAAGTGCATTCTGCAAAAATTTAGTTCCTCATGATACCTAAGAAAGAAAGCATTTCTGTTGTCCATTATGTTTGAAGATCATATACTATAACCTTCTTTGGAAATCCAACGTATGTTAAATTATCACTTTGATGAGTTTTGAAAGAAAGTTTAACTTTCTTTCAAATCTTTCTTTCAATTCAACTTAGTTTAAGTTACAGTTTTCCTCTTTTTTTATCTTAGAAACGTTTCTTTCTGCCTGATCTTCTATACTATCCAGCATAAACAGAGTGTCACAGAATTTTTTTTTTCATAAAAACTGAAGTAAGGCAAATATTAATGAACATCAAGGTCAAATCAACATTATTTGCCTGGCAGAGTATCTGATAAAATTCCCAAAGGCCCCCATAATGCATGCTGTATAAATGTCTCTATTTTAACAAGCAGAAAAATCAAGGACATGTAACCCTGACTAGTTGTAAGATATTATGAAAACCCCAGGGGTTAAGTGTCCAACTTCAGCTCAGGTCATGATCTCAAGGCTCGTGAGTTGAAGCCCTACATGGGGCTCTGTGTTGACAGTTCTGAGCATGCAGCCTGCTTCAGATTCTGTCTCTCTCTTTGCCCCTCCTGGGCTTTCTCTCTCTCTCTTTTTCTCTCTCGCAAAAATAAACATTAAATAAAAGAAAACTCCAATAAGCTATTTTATTGACCTTCCTTAATCCTGTCTTAGAAAGTAGTTATCAACTTATTGTTGAGTTCTCTAGCTGTTTTTATATCTAATATAATGGGGGTATAAACTCTCCTGCCATCTCTTATATCATATTTTATTAATTTTATTTGACTTGATGACATTTATAATACTGATATCATAGTATTTATTTTGTATTACCTTTTATATGGCTCACTGTATTCTAAAATTTTTAGTTAGCATTAACAAGCAACATAAATGTTTCTAAGTTACTTTAGTCTTCTTAAATGCTGTATATCCTGTATGATTTTCAACTAGGCAATTATCAAAATTTATATACACTACTTATATGATTTCTTCAATAGATAATAAAGATAATTACTTAAGATACAGTGTACCAAGATGTGGTTCAACAGATGGAAATTTTTTTGTAAATATACTTGGGAAAATTCTGTGTGATATACCTCTAGCACATTTTAAGTATTTGTCATCTTTTAGTTTCACTTTGGACTTAGATCTTTTATAGAATCAACTTGATAAATTGACAACAATTACTATTTTCTTGTTATGAATCTCAATTGTTTGAGATCTCTGTTTGTACTATATTGTTACAATCTCTGTTTGGTAGGTGGGAACTCTGATTCTCTGGCTTCTTCATTACATTACAATTACATTACAATTGTACTATACATTTGTAATGTATATTACATGTACTATTACATTACAACTACATTACAATTGTACTATAATTGTTACAATCTCTGGTAGGTGGGAACTCTGATTCTCTGGCTTCTTCATTATCATTGGTACTATTTTAGACATCTTTGAAATTATCTTTGCTTTTGGGAAGTAACAAAATATCCCTGAATTATCTTTACTTTTCTTCCCCAAAGCGTTGACTAAGCTGACTCTTAGGACAATATTAGAGGTCCAAATTTGGGTCCTAAAGTTCCACTGAAAATAGCTCTTTGTAAGCACGGGTGGCAAGCAGGGTGACAGCAGAAGTTTCAGAAGCTCACTTTTGTCCTAGAAGGGATTTTTTTAAAATATATTTTGAGGTCATATTTATTTCTCTAATCTTAAATGTACAGAGTTCTTATCCTGCTCTGATCTAAACTGTATTTAATGCATTTTTCATTTTGTCGAGCTAGCAGCTTATCTCCTTTCTGTCATTAAAGACTTTTTTAGCAATTGTAATGTATTATGTTATTTATTTTCTATCAAAGAACACTCATTAAGTAGCATTCCCATTTATATTGCTCAAATATTAAAAGAACTATGTATCCAAGATAAAACATTTTTAAATTTTCTATGGACTATTTGAAATGTTGAAAATAATTCACAACTCAGTTATTTCCTGCTACTGATTTCATAATTGGTGTGGATGAGTGGCAAAACATAATTTAGATCTAAATATAGTGATGAGACTTAGACCTAATGTTAAAGAAAAGTAGGAAAGTGGTATCATGAGTGCAGTCAGACAAAATTCCTGGAGGACCAGAAATGGTAGAGTTGAGGCAGCCCCTGCCTGTACCTGAAACAAGCACTGGGGTGGAGGTACCCCGAAGTACTTCCACCTTAAGGAAGTGTTAGGAGTGACCATGGTGGATGGTTCAAAGTGTATTCTTTAATTGTAAGGTAGCCAGAATTAAGGGATACATACTTTGAAAAACACGTGAGAAAAAGAGACCTTGCAGAAGGGCAAGGAATTCAGAAGCAAATGAAATGAAGTGAGGCTGGAGGTTTTCCTAAACTTGTTTGCTGTTAACTACTGGTAAGTGCATTCTTGACACATGAAAAATATCATCATAGACTAGATATTAAGGAACCAGAGAGGAAGCACATTGTGGTATTTATTTAACAGGCATGATCATGTGAATAATCTAAACTTTCCTTTGTGTGTGCTGATGAGGACCACTGGCAGTATGCAAGTAAATAAACAGATGAAATAGTTTTGATATTTGCTAGTAAGGGTAACAACCAGGTAGTAAAGAGCACACATGTGTGTGTGTAAGATTACTTCAGGAAGATTAGTACCAATCTAGAGTTAGACACAAACCTATGGCTGTGTGATATGTGGAAGTCCAACCAAATTGGGGTGCCTGGGTTGCTCAGACGGTTAAGTAGTTAAGTGTCCGACTTTGGCTCATGATTTCATGGTTTGTGGGTTTGAGCCCCTGGTTGGGCTCTGTGCTGACCGCTCAGAGCCTGGGGCCTGCTTCGGATTCTGTGTCTCCCTCCCTCTCTGCTGCTCCACTACTCGTGTTCTGTCTCTCTGTCTCTGTCTCTGTCTCTCTCAAAAAGAAAACATTTTTTAAAAGGCCCAATCAAACTAAAATCATAAATGAACATTCTGTTATTAAAGAGGACTGATATTTTAGCTTTGCAAATAAATGATTATAATATACTTAGATAATGTTCATTATTTCTATATGACCAGATTAGTCTGAGTATTGATAAAACTCACAAATTTACAGAGTGATAACATGTTGGACCTATAAAACAGTTTGAAATTGCATATTTTGCAAATAGACAATAATCAAACTTTCTCAAAAGCAAACTACCCAATGTCTTGTATGTAAATGGAACTTTTCCTGTTATTAAATGAGCTGACTGACTTGTTTGTTTTCAATTGCTTTTCATGTTGACCACTTACTTTGAAAATAATAGATAACTTTCTTAGATATTGGGTCTTTTCCCCAGGAAATGGTTTACAATTTTTTACATCAATTCTGAGGCTTGATTTTGATTTATTAGCTTCTAACTGTGTCAGCATTAATATCCTTTTCAAAAGAGGAGATGTTTAAAACTAGATTTTGATCCTATAAAATCCCTACGAGTAGTGGAAATATATCAATAGTCATTTTGCATCAATGCAAGATATTTTCATTTCCAACCTTATTACCAATATTGATAAAAACATGTACGTTGAGTAAAATGAAAACATGCAGATGGTATCTAGATACAGACAAGATGTTAGCACTTTAATTTTATTTGGAAAAGAATGTGTACTTCCATGAAAGCTTTAATAAATAGAATAAACATACTATGAGGAAGAAGCCAAATATGGCAAGAAAAGTGTTGCCAAAAATAGTATTTTTTTTTACTTTTTTTGGCTATGACTACAAAATAACAGACGTTTTCCTGAGAAGAAAAGCCAGCTTCAAGATAATGTCATCCTTTTGAATAAAATACTAAAAATATTTAAATGAAAAAGTAATACATTACTAATAAAGTAAAACCCTGAACTTTCATTTGAGAAGTAAAGAGCACAATTCAGCTAGGCTAAAAGGCCTTACCTGAATAGTCATGTTTTGATTTAAATTTAAGAAACTGAAGAAGATTCATGGAATGCTTTCCACCGTCACTTTTTAAGATCTAGTTATAATTTATTAGATATTAGAAATTGTTAATATGTTGACTTAATTTGCTTCAGGGTTAATTTGTGAAGACTCTAGTTAAACTAGTTCAATGACAATTCTTACTCCTAGAAGCTGGTTATTTCTACACAGCCTTTTGGTTTAAATAAGGCCTCAGAGTGTTTTTCAGGTCCTTGATTTGTATCTGCTTTTTTAAGGTGGTGTTTTTTAAAGCTATAACACCTATTTTTAAAGTTATACTTTTAATACCTACCATGTCAAAGTTTAGGAAGTTCTCTCTGGGAGAAATAAAGGTGCTACATCAAAAAATCATTTAATTTGGAGATAATGCTAACCAATGGTATGGATACTGAAAAAGAGGTTGAATTAAAATCATTAATGGAAGAACTGATGGACAATTTCAAGAACTAGTACAGTGTTTGTGAGGTCACTTTTGTCTGAATTTTTCTGGTGAATAGACTGCGTTTATGGTCAGAATATTGGGATGGAAAATAAACTTTAATAAAAATAGCTTTCATTAAGCCGTGATTATGTCACAGAATCTCTGCATACAGTATTTAAATGCTGAAGACTACACCAACAAAATTGTTAGAACATACCAACAATTTGAGTAATGTTGCATTATCCTAAATTAATATAAAAAAATCAGTTGCATTTCTATACACTAACAGTGAACTATCTGAAAATGAAATAAAATAGTCCCATTGACAATAGCATCAAAAAAAAGAAAATACTTATAAATAAATTTAACCAAGATGATGAAAGTTTATATACTGAAAATTATAACACATTGATGAAAGGAATTGAAGACACACACAAATAAACAGATGTCACATGTTTGTGACTCAGAATAATTAATATCGTTAGTGTATCTATACTACCCAAAGCCATCTAGAAATTCAATGTAATCTCTATCAAAATTCCAATTGCATTTTTTACAAAAAAAACCCAAAAACCTACAAAGTATATGGAAGAACAAAAGATCTCAAATAGCTAGTATCATCCTGAAAAAATAGAAAAAACCTGGAGACTTCACACTTCTTCATTCCAACCTTATTGCAAAGCTATAGAACTATAGTGAACAAATCCTTTGATACTGGCCTAAAAACAGACACATAGAGCAATGGAAAATATTGAAAGCCCCGAAAGGAATCCACGCATATATAGTCAACTAACATTTGACAAGCCAAGAATACTTGAAGAAAAGGTAGTTTCTTCAATAAATGGTATTGTGAAAATTGGATATTCAAATGAAGAAAAATGAAATTGGGCCTCTATCTTACACCACTCAAAAAAATTACCTCAAAGTGGTTTAAAACCTTAAATGTGAGACTTGAAGCCATACAATTTCTAGAAGAAAACAAGGGGTAAGCTCTTTGAGATTGATCTTGGCAACAATTTTTTTAATGTGACGCCAAGAGTACACACAACTAAAGAAAAACTAAACAAATGTGATTGCATGAAAAAATGTAATTGCATTAAACAAAAGTTTTTGCAAAGCAAAAGAAACAACCAGCAAAATGAGAAAGACTATTTATGGATTGGGAGAAAATATTTGCAAATCATCTATCTGAGAAGGTGTTAATATCCAAAATATATAAAGAACTTATATATATCAAGCAAACAACAATAATAATCTGAATAACAAATGGACAGAAGTCTTGAGTAGACATAGCCATATTTTCCAAAGAAGACAGACAAATGGCTGACAGATAAATTAAAGATACTCAACATCACTAATTATCAGGGAAATGTTAATCAAAACCACAATGCTATATCACTTCCCACCTGTTAGAATAACTATTATCAGAAAGACAAAAGCTAGCAAATCCTGGCCAGGGTCTGGAAAAGGGAAACCTTGGTACTGTTGGTGGTGGGAATGTAAATTGGTGCAGCCACTGTGGAAAACAGTATGGAGGTTCCTCAAAAATTAAAAAGGAACATCCATAATAAGACTCAGCAATCTGCTGGGCACTTTTATTGTTTACTGTGTGCATGTTAACATTTACTTAAAAATTTTCCCTAATTTGACTTAACTTTCTTATATCTGTCATTACAACTCTACACTTAACTACTTTCCAAAAGGATTAAATATTTTTATTTTCTCTTTAGCTATTAAAACAACAATGTAACACTATTTTTGTTACCATATAAAAACAAGAATAGAGTTAAAATCTGTAATATATCCCCAAAGGAAATAAAAAAATATGATTCATTAAATAAATATCTCAGTTACTGCATAAATTTACTTACCAAAGTTTTGCAACATTAATGTCTGTATCAATTGGCTTGTTTTGTACTATCAACTCTATTGTCAATATAGTCTCATCTCCTTTGTAATGTCATCAGTAATAGTCTAATTTTTACCCCCAAAATAATTTAATCCAGTTTTTCTGTTTAGTTGTTGTCTATTTGTTTCTGTCTGCTGTTTATAGATGTGGGCTTACACTATAGTTCAATTTATTAGTTACTTACATGACTTGTCAAATTTCCATCGGATACAAGCAATATGTGTGGAAACATCATCCAAATTGTGGCTTATGAATTATATAGGTTCCAATTACTTTAATATATCATTATGTTTGATTCTTTCTGCAGAAAAAGCCCATATATTCTACACTAACTCCTTTTAAAAGTCCTAGTGAACATTGAAATAAAGATACTTTTTAGAAATGTGTAATAAAATAAAAATAGAGCTGCTGCTAGTTTCTACAAAGCTATGAATGCATGATTAAATTTTTAAAAAATTAAAAAATTGGTTCCCAAGAAAGTGAGAATAAACAGTTAAAATACACTATATGTAGTCATAGTATGATACAGTATATTAAATTATATTTCATTAGCATATTTAGTATATTTCAGAATGTATAGTTGCAGTAGTTATATTGGATATTGGAGCTTAAGGCTACATACATAATATGTATTTATATAGTATATACAAATGCTGAAACTATATTTAATACCTTGCTATTGTATTTATCACATATTTCTCACATTACTTTTGTTTTTGAGAATTGCATTTAAATATTGATCAAATTTTTGCATGAAACTTTCATTTATATTTGAATTTCTGTAGGCTTGTATTTAAACTTTGTTAGTGTCGGGGTGTTTGGGTGATTCAATCAGTTAAGTGTCCAGCTCTTGATTTCTGCTCAGGTCATAATCTCATGGCTCATGAGATTGAGCCTCGCGTTGGACTCTGTGCTGACAGTGTGGAGCCTGCTTGGGTTTTTCTCTTTTCTCTCTCCCTCAAAATAAATAAATAAACTTAAAACAAAAACAAAAAACTTTGTTAGTGTGAACTGTGGAAAGCCCAAGATATTCCATAGTTATTTTAACTTGAGGAACTTGCCCTCCAGATCTGTCCCCTAGGGAATCTTTTCAGAACTTGCTTTAAGTCTTGTTTTTACAATGGCTCTGGAGCAAGTATTATGAGTTGTACAGTGTCTCCCTTCAAATTCAAATATTGTAGTCTTAACCCCCAAGTACCTCAGAATGTGAACTTATTTGGAAATAGGGCTATTCCAGATGTAATTAGGTTAGATGAAGTCATACTGAAGTAGAGTAGGCTCCAATCCCATAAAACTGGTGACCTTATAAAATGGAGAAATATGATCACAGACACACATACAGGGAAGTCATCATGTGAATATGGAGGCAGATATAGGTATTGTGTCAACAAGACAAAGGATGGCAGAGATTGTTGGCAAAGCACCAGACTAGGAGAGAGGCATGGAGCAGATTCTCCCTCATGGTTTCAGAAGGAACTAACTGCCAAAACCTTGATCTCAGGCTTCTAGTCTCTAGAACAGTGAAATAATCAATTTCTGTTGGTTAAGTCACTCACATCATACTTTATTATGGCAGTTCCAGGAAACAAAAAGAGGTCTTAATATAGGGCATGGTCCTTATTTTTCAGGTTTGGCTTTTTCTATTTCTCTGAGGAATTCTAGGGGTATTAAGGAGGTCTCAAGTGGGTTGAACAATTCTAGCAGAATTCCCATGTCCTAAGGAACTCTTTTACTAGTGTCCCTCATCTTTTAGTATCTATTCCTCTGTCCAATAAGAAAGCTGCTTTCCAATAAGACATGAGTGGTCTCATTGTACAGATGTATAATCCAGCCCTCAGCCATGGACTCACAAGGAATCCCTATGCTGACGTCTGAATTCCAGTCTCTACTCAGCATCTTCCTCATCAATACTCTGGCCTGCAAAGTCCTGCCACTTAGCTGACCAGAACTCTGATCTCACCCTCCTCAGCACAGGGAGACTGCTTTTGCTCTGCAGAATTCCAAGTCTCTATGTAGGCCCTCAAACAAGTTTGACTGTTGAGCTCACATCACTGAGCTCAAGTCATTTTTTTTTTAAATTTATTTACTTATTTTGACACAGAGAGCGAGAGAGCAAGAGTGTACACAAGCATGGGGAGGTTCAGAGACAGGAGACAGAGAATACCAAGCAGGCTCTGTGCTGTTAGTGCAATCTCAATGCGGGGCTCAATCTCACTGAACTGTGAGATCATGACCTGAGCCAAAATCAAGAGTCAGATGCTGAACCCACTGAGCTATCCAGTAGCCCCAGAGCTCAAGTCCTTTCTGAAGTTCTGTCAGGGATTACAGTTTTTCACTGACTTTGTGAAACCAGGTGCCTCATATGCTTTGTCCAGTTTGATAGCTGTTCACAGCAGAAAAACTAGTCCTATTCCATGTATTCCACCAAGACAAGCCTGTATCTTTCAGAGTGAAACATGTGAAGTCTAATAATTTTGATATTGGTAAGCTACCATCTAAATTCCTATAGAGAAGTCCGACTGAAAGACTATACCACATCTTCCCCATAGCTACCATAATCTCTTGGGTTGATAGTAATCTCTCTTTTCTTCTTCTCTTTTTTTTTTCTCCAGAGTTGTTTTTTTTTTTTTAATTTTTTTTCTTAAGTTTTCATTTATTTTTGAGACAGAGAGAGAAGAACATGAGCAGGGAAGGGGCAGAGAGAGAGGGAGACACAGAATCTGAAGCAGGCTCTAGGCTCTGAGCCATCAACACAGAGCCCAATGTGGGGCTCGAACTCTCAGACTGTGAGATCATGACCTGAGCCGAAGTTGAACGCTCAACCGACTGAGCCACCCAGGCACCCCTCTCCACAGTTGGTTTTAAGAAAGGATATAAAAGAGGGAAATTGATGAAACTATAGAAATGCAATATCTATCTTCTCTTCCAGAAGCATAATGAAAACTGTTCCATTCAATTTTAAATGTTGATCTAAAATCTCTTTAAGAACTAATTTTAGGTAGAAGAAAAGTGGATAGTAGACCTAAATAGCTTAGAGAACCTCATAAATTAACATTTCTCAATGAAATAACATTTCTCAATCTTTCTCAATGAAACCACGAGAGAGAGACAGATATTCCCAACATATAGATAGACACAGATACAGATGATATAGATAGATATAGATGATGAGATAGAGATAGATAGAGAAAAAGATGATAGAGATAGAGAGAGATAGAGATACAGATAGAGATAGAGATACATATATTCCCAACTCATCATAACTTCTTTCCCATACCTTACTCCCTTTGTTTTCTATATACTCGGTTTGACTGTAACAGTTTTGTGATGGTTTCTTTAAGCAGTTCAATTGACCAAAATATATAAATGTTACAATGCTATGTGAACAATGCCCCACAGAAATCACAAAAAAGCAATTAATTAATCTTTTCTCTCCAACCTAAGTAGTTTTGTGACAGTGTGGTGCTCTATTTTATATTAATCTAGAGTGATATATAGTATGTTTCATACTGGCAGATCTATTTTTGTCACTTTTGTCTTCACCTTGTGGAAGAAAATAATTGTATAAATAATTTCCTTCTGGAAACAAAAATTTATCATTAAAAATCTCAACTGATAACTGTTATTTTAATTATTACTGAAAGACTGAAAGGAGTGGAGAGAGACTAGGCCTACTGTTTTTTAATGATGAAAACAATGATTTGATTTATATGTGTTAGTTCTGCAAATGATCCTTAATAAAAATACCATAAGCTGCCAAAGGAGTAATGAAGAGGTAGTAATTAGTCATCAGTAAAGATAACTTTAAATATTGATAGGTTTAACCATCTTGAACAACAGAGGCTACTGACAATATACACTATAGAAAAGACACCAAGCAAATAAAGCTAAACAAATATGAGACAAACAGAACTAATCAAAATATAAAATACTTGGGGTGCCTGGGTTGCTCACTTTTTTGAGCATCCAACTCCTGATTTTGGCTCATGTCATGATCCCAGTGTTGCGGGATTAAGCCCCACATCTGGCTCCATGCTGAGTGTGGGGCCTGCTTGGGATTCTCTCCCCCTCTCCTCTTCTCTCTCTCCTCTTCTCTCTCTCTCTCTCTCTCTCTCTCTCTCTCTCTCTATATATATATATATATATATATATGTGTGTGTGTGTGTGTGTATATATGTGTGTATATATATATATACAAAATACAAATGTGATTATTGTATATATATATATATATATATATATATGCTTGTTTAAGATACTTTACGAATGTAAATACTTTATTATTGTGTATATATGTGTGTATATGTGTGCATACATATATATATATATATATATATATATGCACAAAATACTTTACAAATGTGATTATTCTAAAATACCTATTATAACAGGCAGGTGATTTTGACCCAGAAGTTGTCCAAAAGTATGTTACTATCTGGTTGAATATGCCAATGTATATTATTTTTTCCATATTATTTAATCTATTTTCCAAGGAAAAATACTAAGCTTTTCTGCAATTATCTTTATAAAGCAAGTTATCCAAAAACAATCTTTTAACATAAGATTAAACAAGAGAACACTTTCAGAGAGAGGATTTTCTCCTTTAAACAATGAATTCCCTAATGTATTAAAAATATTTTACATGCAGGGAATAAGCATAGTACTGCTGTGAGCTAATTGTACATGGGTGCACTGTGTAGCCAGACTGTGGGAGGAGGAACGGAAGGGCAGAAAACCATTTAACTGTGAAGGAACAGCAACAAGACCAGTATGATATGCCAAGGTAATAAATGCTGTTTATAATTTCTTTTAAAAAATATTTTACATGCATATTACCAAGTTTCAGGTAATATATAAAATGTCTCAGGAAAATGCCTAATTGCCTCAATGGGTAGATATGGAGAACTAGTGAAAGGTGAGGGTAGACTAAAACTAAATTTCTGAGGGCCTTTAATGAAATTGTGAGTGATAAGAATTTCAGATCAATGCAAAGAAAAAAATTATTAAATTGGATTTTAGAAAGAACCTCTAGCTTCAGAGGCCAGCAACACAAGCAACTTTGGCAATTCTTCTTATCTATGGTGTATTAGAATGGCAATAGGTTAAAATTTCAAAACAGTTCTAAATATTACATTCCTAAAACTAATGGGTTTAAAAATTCTCTTAAAGAGCATTTGTAACTTGCAGGTATTCATGTGATTCAAGAAAAATGTCCAAATTATTATGTAAAGTTTTAAGTTTAGAATTTATTATTATACTTAAACCAAAACATTTTTCACATTTCACTTTGAAAAAGGCAATCTTATTCATGTAAAGAAGCTTTGAGAAACAAAACTATATATTAAAGCTGAAAGATACATTTTTGTGGTAATAGGAAAGAAGAAAGACAGACAGAAAGACAGAGAAAGAAAAGAAAGAAAGAAAGAAAGAAAGAAAGAAAGAAAGAAAGAAAGAAAGAAAGAAAGAAAGAAAGAAAGAAAGAGAAAGAAAGAAAAAGAAAGAAAAAAGAGAAAAGAGAAAAGAAAATAAAAAAGAAAAGGGAAGGGAAGGAAAGGGAAAAAGAATCACAAAGACCACAGTGTACATATTTGGGTCACTCTCACTAGGCATAATAGTTTATTAAAATGTAAGTGAATTATTAATCAATTTGTTAGTCATCACTAACATAAAAATAATTAATATGTTTTAGAAAATGACGATAAACATGTAAGCATCATTGAATGTTTAAAAGGAACCCTTTACCTTTTAACACATTGAATACACATTTACAAATATGTTAAATGGAAGTACAGAAAACTGGCAGATATAGGGTCTTTCTGATACTTCTCAAGCATAAAGAAATTGGACAAAAACTACAGTAGCTTCTTAGCTGATAAAAGTTTAACATGCTCAAGACTAACAGGGAGGATTGGAGATGTGACATTTAATTAGATGCATCAAAATGGATTAAAACTATTTTGAAATTTTCAAAAAAAATGAATAAATGTTAAAAAAAATTAAAAATAAAAAAATTTACAAAACTATCTTGGATCAACAGGTCAACTTCATTAGCTGGCAAGGATAGTTCTAAAATTAAGTGTGTTAGAATATGAGCACCAGCTTTAATGCATGTCTTGGTGAAATTAAGTTGAGAAAATTTTTTTAATGAAAAATAATATCCTTTGACAAATGTAAACCCCCTCAATTGAAATTATTTTGGGCCAAACTTTAAATAGTTCATTTAATGGCAAAGGAAACAATGATACTATATTCTTCAAAAAGATAGTTAAATAAACTATTTTCCTTCAGTGCACTAGCTATGTTCAATCACGATAATATCATTTCTTCTAAAAATTTAAATGAAATCAATTTTTTCTGATAACTTTACTTAAAACTGTTACTTTTTACTTCCAGATATTTGTGCTATGATAATTTCCCTATCCCAGTTGTCAACCCTGGCTTAGGGATTTTATGTGTAATAATATCTCCATAGACAACTTTGTATTTCTCTCAAAATACTATATAGATTTTGGAGCACACTCTAATATTGATTTTACAACAGTGTTTAGAACCTATTATGAAACACCATTAAATATTGGTTAAATGTCAGTTGTGATGTATGCAAAAATTAATATCTTGCTAATAAATGATCATAGCTGGGAATGACTAAAAAAAGTAATCTTAATGGTTGAGGAACACTGTGTATCCATATGGTTGGCTGGTGGCTTTGATTTTATTTTTTGTTATTATCTATCTTTGAAGATGATGGTTCAGGCAGTCTAGGACACTGCTGACTACAGCAATAGCCCTTAACTCCTCAAAATTAACAGTAATATTTCACTGTCATAATCAAGTTATATGGCTGATTCTGATATCAAAGTGGTAGGGAAGTATTATGTTGACTCTGGCAAAAAAAAAAAAAAATTGTATATTGTCGAACAGAAATACAATACACTTTCCACAGCTACGAAAGTAAAATATGTGGAGAATTCAGGGAAACTACTCTCTGTTTGGTAGAAAACTCAACTGTCTGGGTGCCTGAGTGGCTCAGTCAGTTAAGCATCTGACTTTGACTCAGGTCATGATCTCATGGTTTATGAGTTCCAGCCCTATATTGGGCTGTGTGCTGAGAGTTGGGAGCCTGGAGCTCACAGATTCTGTGTCTCCCTCTCTCTGCCTCTCCCCCACTTGTTCTTTGTCTTTCTCTCTCTCTCAAAAAAAAAATAAACAAACATTAAAAAAATTAAAAGAAAAACCTCAACTAACTGTTAACTTCTATGCCAGTGGTACACTAATTTTAGTAAGAAACAACTAGAGTGTTACTTTAAAAAAGATCAAGATGGCTCAGTTTCTGACTCAAAAGAGTATAATTCAGCAGGCTAAGCTTGGGACATAGGTGAGATATTAGAGGGCTGATTTTTTTGGCATTATTTTATTAAATGTTTGTTTTGTTAGTATTGTCATTTACCAAAAATTCAATAAAAAGAGACCTGCACGGCACAGAGAAGGATATTAAAACTGTTCCAGGGGCGCCTGGGTGGCGCAGTCGGTTAAGCGTCCGACTTCAGCCAGGTCACGATCTCGCACTCCGTGAGTTCGAGCCCCGCGTCAGGCTCTGGGCTGATGGCTCAGAGCCTGGAGCCTGCTTCCGATTCTGTGTCTCCCCCTCTCTCTGCCCCTCCCCCGTTCATACTCTGTCTCTCTCTGTCTCAAAAATAAATAAACGTTAAAAAAAAAAAAAAAAGTTCCAGTCACTATTCTCCATATTCTTGTGGATATGAGGAAAAGCAAGAACATGATGACAGAAACACAAAATAGAAAACGTCACAATAAAACTTTGATAGAGAACACTGTAATATCTGAAATGAAGCATATACTGGATAGGATTACAAGCCAACGTATTAGAAGAAGTAGACTATCTGATTAGCACCATATATTTCCAAATATGTATGTTTATATTAAGGCTCTCTGAAAAAAAATATTAGACACAGATGGTGTCACTAGTAAATTCTATTAGACTTTTCAAAAGGAAAATTTGCCAGATTTACTCAATTTTCCCTAAAATGAAGTAGAATAAATCACTGTTCCATTTGACAGTACCCAACTTCCATTCAGAATGAAAATGATCAGCCAACTTGAAATATTGAGGAACTTAAGCTGATAAAGGATAGCTTCCAAAAAAACCTATAGCCAAAATCATACTAATGGGGAAACACTGAATAGCTTTTCCTTAAGTCAGAATAAAACTAGAATACCTAGTTTTCATTAGTTGTATTTGACTTTGTACTAAAGGGCCTAGCCATTCTAATAAAGTAAGAAAAATAAAAGTGTAAGATTTAAAAGGGAAGGGGCGCCTGCGTGGCTCAGTCTGTTAAGCATCTGACTTTAGCTCAGGTCACGATCTCATGGTTTGTGGGTTCGAGCCCTGCGTCCCGCTCTGTGCTGACAGCTCAGAATCTGGAGCTAGTTTCAGATTCTGTCTCCTTCTCTCTCTCTGCCCCTCCCCCATTCATTCTCTGTCTCCCTCTGTCTCAAAAATAAATAAAAATTTTAAAAAAAATTTAAAAAGATTTAAAAGGGAAGAAGTAAAAATTTCCCGTTTTAGATGTTATTGCTTATGTAGAGAATCTCAGGAAATCTACAATAGTTGTAACCAAAGATTAAATTATATACATGAGTAAATTTATAGTGTATAAATTATATCTCAATAAAGCTGTCAAAAAGTACAAATGATTAAGCAAAAATTCAATAGAGAGATTTTTATGGTGATGGAAATATTTATATTTTGTTGTGATAGTTATATGACTGTATCCATTGGAATAAATTAATCTATCTGTACACTCAAAATGAGGAAATATAGGTCAGCATAAAGGTTCAAAGATAATTTTTGCAAAGGATAATTAGCAAGAAGATCACAAGAAATAAGAGTATATAAAGACATTATGAAAATGATTATTACATTAGAAGTGGCAAATATTAAAGACTGTAAACTCAGGAAAAGATATTGTGGACAGACTAGAGGAAATTAAAAATTTTAAAGGGAAAATATGAACATGATGGTAGATTTAGTAATTGGCTTTTTGAAGAGGAGAAGAGAACAAACAAATTAGAAAGTACTCCAGATAGAAGAAAATATTCCCAAAAGAAAGACTTGATTCTGCAGGTGAAAGTGACATACTGTTACCCAGGAAAAAATGATATAGAACAATCAACAATATTCTGTTGTGAACCTATCATCTACTCCTCTTCCAAACCCTTACAATTTGCAATAGTCCATCGCCTATATACCTCTGGCCTTGCTGTACATCCTCCTACCTTTTCATGTAAGTTGAAACCTGGTTGTCCTCAAGGAAGCTTCTTTCTCACAGCCTTCCTAAGGGGCGACTAGTTAGTCCCTCATTCTAACACCAGCCTCAAAGGAGGGCAGGGACTCTTTTTGCTTCTCATTACCACTTATAGGCCACTGTCTCTACCTCCATCCTAAACCCTGCAACCTATGCCATTGGGTTATACCACTTACTCTCCATCCTTGTTTCAATCAGTTCCAGAAGTCTCAGTTACTATCTCCCATTCCTTGAAGATTTTGGCAATTTGTTAATTTGTATGCTTTTTAATAACACCCTGTTATAAGTAAAGATAAATGAGTATATTAGCTTATCCTAGTATTACTGAATTTCTCTCAATTCCCCTTATATTCCTAATAATTGTATCTAGCTATCCATCCATCCATATAAAGATATAGATAAGTGTATTAGTATAGATATAGATAAAATTTGCTTGAGGACAAGAATATTTATGTGAGTTATATATTCTTTGTGAATTTTATTATTTATTATAGTATTCCTTTCTGTTTTAGTTAATTAATTTGTCTTGAATGTTTTTGCTTGTTATTTCATATTACGAAGAAATTTATTAGCATAAATTTGCTATCATCTCACTGCCAGTGTTGCTATTCCTGTTACAAAGTCTGAAACCTCACACAACATGTACATGATTTAATTGGGTGTGGCTAACTTTATATAAATTTACTCTTAACACCACAGTTTACATTGTGGTAGTCTGTATTAATTACTAAGTTTTAAATAACATTATTTTTGATTTATTATAATCACTCTAAAAGTAGGTATTTGTTGACCAGTATTCATATGCACATATTACAAAACTGCTTGCATGTTAAGTTTTTGGAGAGATAAATTTATTGAAGGCCATAAAATGCTCTTATTATAATTATTTGGTCATATTAATTAAACACCTAAATAAGTTTGTGATAATAATTAGTGAATACCTGAAGAAATTTGCCTCAAAAAATCAGTAGCTTTATCTTTTTCTTGTGGAAGACACTGTATAAGTTATAAATGGAGAATAAAAGACTCTATCTATCAAAGATGACATTATAATTACATCAAATATATTATTAGAAAGTCAAAATTAATTCCTCTGCATAGGGTCTATTTTCTTCTTAGTGTCATTTGTCAGCTTGGCAACTATGAAAGGCTTTCATGATTTTCTAGCATTATCTTCTATTAAAAAGAGGAGAAAGTGAACATTTAACTTTTTCCAATAATAAATTTAGAAAATGCATCCCAATCAATAAACGGAAAAGGCAAAAAATTTCAGGAAAATGACGTGCAGTGAAGTTCATTTGAATAGTTTGACTTATGAGGAAATCAAACTTTTCAACCAGACTTGGCTGTTAATAATAGGAAGAATGTGTTATCAAATCTGTTTGCACTCAAAGTTTACTGTTCACAGTTTTGGTGAAAAATAAAACTTGCCAGAAAAAAATGTATTTAAAATTTTCTCTTAAGTTTCTCAGGATCCACATAAGAGTGAAACCATATGGTATCTGTCTTTCTCTGTATGGCTTATTTCACTTAGCATCACACTCTCCAGTTCCATCCACTGTGGATCCTGAGAAACTTAAGAGAAACCCATGGGGGAGGGGAACAAAAAAAAAAAAAAAGAGGTTAGAGTGGGAGAGAGCCAAAGCATAAGAGACTGTTGAGAACTGAGAACAAACTAAGGGTTGATGGCGGGGTGGGAGGGAGGAGAGGGTGGGTGATGGGTACTGAGGAGGGCACCTTTTGGGATGAGCACTGGGTGTTGTATGGAAACCAATTTGACAATAAATTTCATATATAAAAAAAAAAAAAAAAATTTTCACCTGCTCTCTCCTAGATTTGAGTTTTTCCGAAGCAGTCCTTCTGACATGATAGTTGCATTTCCTCTGGCATGTGTAAATGTTTAATTGGGCCAAACATTCTCAAGAAAAACACTTGGTAAGGAATAGTGAGGTGAATCATCCATGCTAAATATTTGTAGCTCTAGTCCTCATGGAGAAGTTTTCTAAATATGCACAAGTCTTTGTTAAGCCAAATAGACAAATTAAGTAACACTAATTGAAATGATAGATGTACTTAGCTACTTAAATACCAAAATTAATTGACTTACTCTACAGGACTATGATCATCAACCAATCAAGAAAGTATATTATTATTTAATTTCCAGATAGACCAAAAGATCAATGGAACTAAAGAGAGAGAGAGAGTCACAAAATAGAACTGTTAAATATATGGAAAGTTTTTTTTTTAAAGAATAAAGGAAGTTCAGTAGAGAAATGAAATGTTTAAAAAATGGATTGAACCAATGAGATATCACATGTACAAAATAATCATTTTGACTCGTATTTTGCACCATGTACAAAATTAACTAAGATGTATCATAGATATAAATAAAACAGCTGGTGTTATAAAACTTCTAAAAGAAAACATCAGAAAAAATGTTTGTGATCTCACTTAGGCAAAGATGTCTTAGCTATGACACTGAAAGCACAAGTTATTAAAAAAGATAATGCACACTTCATGAAAACTGAAAAGTTTCATTATTTGAAAGGCACTATTAAGATAATAAAAGGTTTATTACAAACTGGGATGAAACCTATGAAAATCATATATTTGGTAAAGGACTCATATCCAAAATATGTTTAAAACATTTAAAACTTAATAGCAAGAAGGTAAACACCCTAATAAATTAATAAATAACGGGCCACATTTTTTAGGTGAAACTTCTTCAAAGAAAATATGTGAATGCAAATGAGTGAAATAAATCATGGAAACAGGCATACATATTATACCATTTACATTAAACTCTATATAGTATAATTTATAGTGTCAGAAAGCAAATCATTGGTTTCCAGGAAAGTAAGAGAGATATGGGGGATAATAAGGAGAGATTACAAAGGGTAATGATTGGTGACTCAATCAGTTAACTGATTGGTGACTCAATCAGTTAAATGTCTGACTCTTGATTTCGGCTCAGGTTATGATCTCACAGTTCGTGAGTTCAAGCGCTGGTCAGGCTCTGAACTGACAGTGGGGAGCCTGCTTGGGATTCTTTTCTCTTCTCTTCTCTTCTCTTCTCTTCTCTTCTCTTCTCTTCTCTTCTCTTCTCTTCTCTTCTCTTCTCTTCTCTTCTCTCTTCTCTCTTCTCTCTTCTCTCTTCTCTTTTCTTCTCTTCTTTTCTCTTCTCTTCTCTTCTCTTCTCTTCTCTTCTCTCTCTCTCTCTCTCTCTCTGCCTCTCACTTGCTCTCTCTCAAAAATAAATAAATAAACATTTTTTATTTATTTATTTTTTAAATTATTTTTTTATGAAGTTTATTGTCAAATTGGTTTCCATACAACACCCAGTGTTCATCCCAACAGGTGCCCTCCTCAGTACCCATCACCCACCCTCCCAGCCCTCCCACCCCCCATCAATCCTCAGTTTGTTCTCAGTTTTTAAGAGACTCATGCTTTGGTTCTCTCCCACTCTAAGCTCTTTTTTCTTTCTTTTTTTTTTTTTCCTTCCCCTCCCCCAGGGGTTTCTGTTGAGTTTCTCAGGATCCACGTAAGAGTGAAACCATATGGTATCTGTCTTTCTCTGTATGGCTTATTTCACTTAGCATAACACTCTCCAGTTCCATCCACGTTGCTACAAAGGGCCATATTTCATTCTTTCTCATTGCCACGTAGTACTCCATTGTGTATATAAACCACACTTTCTTTATCCATTTATCAGTTGATGGACATTTAGGCTCTTTCCATAATTAGGCTCTTTCCATAATTTTGAGAGTGCTGCTATAAACATTGGGGTACAAATGCCCCTATGCATCAGCACTCCTTTATCCCTTGGGCAAATTCCTAGCAGTGCTATTGCTGGGTCATAGGGTAGGTCTATTTTTTGAGGAACCTCCACACTGTTTTCCAGAGCAGCTGCACCAGTTTGCATTCCCACCAACAGTGCAAGAGGGTTCCCGTTTCTCCACATCCTCGCCAGCATCTATAGTCTCCTGATTTGTTCATTTTGGCCACTCTGACTGGCGTGAGGTGATATCTGAGTGTGCTTTTGATTTGTATTTCCCTGATGAGGAGCGACATTGAGCATCTCTTCATGTGCCTAAATAAACATTTTTTAAAAAGGGTGTGAGGCAGGTTCTTGGAGGGATGAATTTGTTCAAAATCTTGTTTACATTGATGGTTTCATGATGAGGTTAGGAAACATTCAAACGTAGAATTATTCTTGATTCATAAATTAATATAAAAATTTATGGTACGTTTAACCATTCATCCATTAAAAGGCATCTGTGCTTTTTCCATTTTGTTATTATTCCAAATAAAGCAATAATGAATGTCAGTGTATGTGTTGTATGAGCATAGTTTTTCATTTCTCTGAGTGAAATGCCCTATTACAAAATTGCTGCGAATTTGGTGATTCCATGTTTAGGTTTGTAGGAAATTTCTAAAGGATGTACCAGATTGTAACATTTTACATCCTTCTCAAAGCTAGAACAACTAATATAATGCTATATGTTAACTATACTGGAATTAACATTAAAAAATAAAATTAATTAATTAATTTAAAAATAAGATTTGTATGCACTGACATAAACATATCAATCAGATATAATAGATTGGGGAAAAAACAAGAGACATGACAGTATCTTGAGTGGGAATCCATTTTATAAAAAAAATGTATATATCTGCACACTAAATTACGTAGTGAACAGTACAGAATTTGCCAGCAGTCTCAAAATAGATTATTTCTAGGATTGTAATGACAAGGTTATTTTATTTTTATATATAATTTTGTATTATATATTTTATATAGTAATATCTGTTATTTGTAGTTTATCAATGAAAATGGATGTGTAAGCAATCAGTGAGTGGGGAAGCAGGGATGCCAAGAAGTAATTTAGTGATATTTGGCAGTTGGCTAACTCTTCAAAATATAAAACATAAAATCTGAAGCATTACATTCAAAATTCCACAAAAATAAATTTCTGATAAAAAGATAAGTGGAAAAAAGTTAAATGTAAAAAAACAGAAAATAGAGATGATTTATCTTTTGTGTGATACTTGGGAAAGGAAAGACTTTTAAAGCATAATTGCAAAAGTATGAATGATAAACTAAATGGTGTGAAAATGTTGGGTTGAACATTTCCTTATTTAAAAACATCAGTACAAATTAGGCAGATTATCTGAGAAAAAATGTTTTCAGAAAAATTGCAGTCATTATTATACCATAAACACTGCTAGCAAATCCATGAAAATAAGAAAAATTCCAATATAAGAAGCAAATATGCTGAAGAAATAAAGGTATAATATGAGAGTATTTAAGCCTCGCTGAAAATAATTGATCCATCAATCACACTCCTTTGTATTTATCCAAAAGGGTTGAAAACTTAAGTCCAAACAAAAAAACTGCAAGTGGATGTTCATAACAGCTTTATTCATAATTGCCAAAACTTGGAAGCAACCAAGATATCCTTTAGGACATAAATGGATAAATGAACTGTGGTGCATCCAGATAACAGAATATCTTCTGTGCTAATAAGAAATGAACTATCAAGCCATGAAAAGACATACAGGAATCTTAAATACATATTACTAAGTGAATGTAGTTGATCTGAAAAAGGTACATATTGTATGATTCCAACTATATGACTTTCTGAAAAAGGTGAAACTATCACAACAATAAAAAGATCAGGCATCTGGACCTATGGGAGAAGAGATGCATAGATGGAGCATGGAGGATATTTGGGTGGTGAAAATATTTTGTATGATACTATAATAATGGATACATGTCGTCATAGTTGTCCAAGCCCATAGAATATACAACACCAGGAACGAACCCAAATGTGAACTACGGACTTTGGGTAATTATGATGTGCTTCTACAGGTTCATCAGTTGTAACAAATGTACCACTCTGGTAGAGGATGTTGGTAATGGGAAAGCTACACATGTGTGGAGGTGGGAGATAAATAAGAAATCTCTGTACCTTCCTCTTAATTTTTCTATGAACCTAAAATTGCTCAAAAATAAGGTCTTTAAAAATAGTTTGTGAAATTTCAGGTTTTTTGTTGTACTGTTGTGAGGTATTTTAATTTCAACTTTTTCATAGGAAACTCAGTAACTTGTGTAAAAGTAATGAACTTTAAAATAAATAAGCTGACTTTAAATGCATAATAAGAATTGTAAACATCATGAGATAGTTTATTTACTTACATCCAATTGGGGATATCAAATCATTTTTGTCAATTTTATCTACTTATAATTAATTGAAGATTGTTGTTCCTGGAGAAAACAGATCATGAACCTACCACTCATAAGCAGTGTTTTCTGTCCCTCCCTATTCTCCTCAGAACCAAATCACAATATTTTATTCAGTGTTTTTGTGGCCAGAGTTTAATTTTCAACTCCTTAGAATGGTGGATTTTGGGATATTTTATGAGAAAAGTAACTCCAAAAAATTTCTAAAACTTGAATTTGTATCTTAAATTGACTCTTAAAATGCTTACTTATATACAGGTTTTTGTTTGCTTTGTTGTATTTCTAAACTTGTCTAAGGGAAACTCTATGTCTTATTTGAATCTCTACCAATTAGCACCATGCCTGGCACATAGGTCTTAAATGAATATTTATGGAGTGATGAATGAGTGGGTGAATAAGTGAAGGAAGTAATCATGTTAGCATATGACAGTCCTTTATTTTCTCTGTTAAGAAATGAAATTGATAAGATTTTTTTTTCTTCATGACTTATAATTTTAGGGAAAAAACAATTTCAATTATTTGGTATATAATGATTTTTTTAAGAAAATTAAGCTTGAAAATGTCACATTGAAATAGCCTGTATCCTCAAGTCATATAAATTAAATATTTTAGGTATTATAAGAAAAGGAGTCTTCTATGTACTTATAATCAGGGATAAAATAGCTCTTCCTAGAAAATATTATGTATGACTCCACGATAAATTTATTCCAAGCTTCCAGTTACTCTCCTCTGCCCTGTTTCTTTCTACACACACACACACACACACACACACACACACACACACACACACACAGTAGCTTTTTCTACCACCACTTCAGGCATCTAAAAATCCAAGTGCTTTCTTAGCCCCATATTCTGCATCAAGACAATTAACTTCTATGTTGCTTTTGTGGAATCAGTTTCAACATGTAAAGCAAATTTTGCATTTACAGCTACAGATTTTAATCAGTGATTGTGAAACTAAACATTTATCACTTGTTAAGTTACTTTCAAGTAACAGCAAGTAGGTATAGAGAGACTTGCAGAACTTCAACCATACTTGATTTGACCACCCACACCTACACATTCCTGGGTGCATTTCAATCTCACAACAAAGGAACAAATGCTGCTGTCCATTTCTGGGAAGGAGAGGATAAAATGAATAGATTCTGTGAGCACTAGCTTTGTCAGAAGCATTTGAGAAAAATAACAACAATAGCAGCCAGAGATCTTGTATTGAATACTTTACATTTCAAAATTCATATAATTCTCACAACTATCCTATGAGGGATGTAGTATAATTTTCCTCATTTTTTAAATGAGGAAATGGAGATTCAGAGGTTATAACCTGATCAAGATCAAACAAATACACGGAAGACCTCAGGGCTCAGCCTAGGAATTGGACTCTTTCTGGCCCAGTACAGATATTCAGTACCATTCAACCTCTTGTATCAAGGGTCAAACTTCCATCCACTGCCAAAGTATAATCCAGTCCATTCCAGCTCAGCTTCCCAACACTCACAGATACAAAGTTTATGCTTGAGGTAACATTTTTATTCAGACTGATGTATATTCATCTGCCATAAAACCTTTCTCTTAGGGGTGTCTGGGTGGCTCAGTCAGCCAGGTCATGATCTCATGGTTTGTGAGTTCAAGGTCCATGTCAGACTCTCCACTGACAGCACAGAGCCTGCTTGGGATTCTCTTTCGCCCCCTCTCTCTACCTCCCCCCTGCTCTCCCTGTCTCTATACCTATCACAAAATAAATAAATAAAATTTTTAAAAACTTAAAAAATAGAAAGTCTTATTAGGATGCCTGGGTGGCTCAGTCAGTTAAGCGTCTGACTTTGGCTCAGGTCATGATCTCATAGCTTGTGAGTTTGAGTCTCTGTGCTGACAGCACAGAGCCTGGAGTTTGCTTCAATTCTGTATCTCCTCTCTCTGCCCCTACCCCGCTCGCACGGTCTCTCATAAATGAACATGTTAAATTTTTTTTTAAAAAAGTCTGATTATATCCTCTTTATAGCCAGGAAAAGGAAATGTATTCTGATTGAAGTTATAACAATAAATTAACAATGTATTTTTTTCAAGTGCATTTACTGGACTTTGTTATAGAAATTTTATTGTGGACTACATTTTGCTTAATCTTCATACAAACGTGTCTATGTACTCAAGAACTGGATGTTAACCTGGAAATTAATAGCTACCAAATGTAGGCCAAACTAATTATATATGTTATCTGGAATAATAATCAGAAGCATTGGCCAAGATTGGTGTTCCTTTAAACATCGTTTTTATGTCCATTGCATTCTCCCTCAAATGTTTATCTTAGAGGGAAACATTTTTATCATATATTTTTCCTATAATGTTTTAATGTAGCGATTCTATTGGCTTACTTATAATTTAGATAGCAGTAGGATGAAGATAACTATCAGCCTCAGAAATATGGCTGACTAAAGAAGTTAATCTCCTTCAAACTTTGTGTTCCATAGTATAGCATCATTCTGATATCAAAAACTACTACATGTATTCATCCATTTTGTTTTCTTCTGTTGCCATATTCAGTCAAAGTAGATGATCTAAACTTCCTTTGCTGGGCATCCCATTTGCTGAGCTTTTCTGGGCATATGACTTTTTTAGTCAGTGATTTTGCCTAGAAAGCTTAAAGAAAAACAAATATATTTTAACAGCTACAGACTCCCATATCATACATTCAATTTTGATTCCATGAAGTGTTGTTTTACCTTTATCATATATTTTTATCTAAGTTTGAAGAAACTTTCCTTTTATCTTATTCATACAGTGAAAAATTCTTTTTTAAATGTTTATTTTTGAGAGTGAGAGATACAAAGCGTGAGCAGGAGAGGAGCAGAGATAGAGAGGGAGACACAAAATCTGAAGCAGCTCCAGGCTCTGAGCTGTCAGAACAGAGCCTGACATGGGGCTCGAACTCACGAACCCATGAGATCATGACCTGAGCCAAAGTTGGACGTTTAACCAACTGAGCCACCCAGGCACCCTGAAAAATTATTTTTATCCAAGTGTAGCACTTTAGAATTAATTCCAGCATTTCACTATTTGGCATAAATGCTAATATTTTTATGACAGATGTAATTGGTATTACATTGAAGATGTGATTCATATTCCATGTAATTCACCTGCACTGTATAACACATAGATTTTAATTCAGTATCATGATTCAGGACACAGGTGTTTGATATTCCACTTTGCCTGTGAGTTCATGAGAAAAATATTATGGAGAGTATCTTACTATAGAAATAGTTCAGCTCTCTGGTTTTTGTATAGGTAATACCAACATATATTTCACATTATAGTTAGAAATTTTGACTTGAAAATTAACTTTTAATTCAAATGAGAGTGTTCTCCAAATATATCAAAATGTCTTTAATGTCCATCCTAGAACAGCCCTAGAGATTAAACAAGATAGGAATGAAGTCTAATATTGGTGCAATAATTTATGTTTGTTTCCAAAATTTTTTATATCCATTTTAGTTGAATCAAGAAGATTATGACAATATTTTACATTAATATAGTAGTTTATATTAGTATCTAGAATGTGTTCACAGTTATTACCTCATTTGAACCTTATTGTGAGATAAGATGGAGAGTAGATATCATCATTTGTATTTTATCACTGGATAACCTTATGGTTAGATAGCAGCCAAAATATGTTTTAAATGCATATTGTTTTCAGAGATCTTAGCAATTATAAGACTATTAGAAATCAAGAAGCATTTCATTTTTTTTTTTTTTTATAAATTTTTTTTTTCAACGTTTATTTATTTTTGGGACAGAGAGAGAGCATGAACGGGGGAGGGGCAGAGAGAGAGGGAGACACAGAATCGGAAACAGGCTCCAGGCTCCGAGCCATCAGCCCAGAGCCTGACGCGGGGCTCGAACTCACGGACCGCGAGATCGTGACCTGGCTGAAGTCGGACGCTTAACCGACTGCGCCACCCAGGCGCCCCAAGAAGCATTTCAAAGTGATGATATTGACATCACAGATATTGTCTGAGAATAAAAATAAACACATTTTCCCTATTGTAACCTCTTTGAATCTGCTACTTTTCATCCCCCTATTACTGAATTCATATTTATGTCTCACATTTTTTCCTTACTCTATTAAGAGAAAGGATTGTGTACTTTGGAATTTGTATCTTCAGCATCTATCAAAATCACTGATATCCAGAAGATGCCTAATAAATATCTGGTTTATGACTGAATGTTCCTTTTCCAGAAACAGCCTACCTACATTCTTTCCTCTATTTCCAGTGGAAATCTACTGTCTAAAAAATTATTTGATATGTATGCCTTAATTGTATTATACTGGAAACAAGAATTTCCATGCTGAGTCACAACTATTATCTGTCCAATGTAGTGTTGGTTGATTGAATAAGTCATGCATTCATTCATTCACTCATTCACTCATCTCATTTTATTTAATTTACGAAATATCTATTGGTCATCTAACTATGTATTTTATACACTGCCGGACACTGGGAGTTCAAAAACATACTTAATCTTTACCATCATAGATTGGTATGAAAGAAATTAACCAAACACATACTTTAAAATGTGAAAACCGCTAAAAAGGAAAAAGTGTGAGACTTATGAAATCTTACGGTATATACTGGTTTACCCTACAGATAACACCAGAGAAGGCATCACAAAGAATATGGAAGAGTTGAAGCTCTCTGAAAAATACGATTTTAGGTAAGTTCAAAGAAAGAAGTGATTGTTATAGTCGGGGAGAAGATCATATGTAAAGATGCAATTTCAGGAGGAAGGTCGTCCATTCCAGGAAGAAAAAAAGAAATGTGGTGAACAAGTAGAAATACGATATCAAAGGAAGGGCGAGAAGGGTCAGATTAGTGAGGAATCACATGTCCTGTTAAGGGTTTCAGTTTACAATCTCAAAATGAAATTCACTGAGTGTTTTAATTTATAGAAGTATACTCAAGTTGAGATTTAAATAGTCATAGTCGTGATTCTAGCTTTATTCATGAAGGCTGGAAATTAAAATGAAAGAAGTGCATAGAAAATTATCATTTATGTGTCTAGGTCATAGTTTAAGGGATGATGCTTTAGATAATAGTAAATATAGCAGATTTTTTTCAAGAAATTGGTTGGACTCCTGGCTATTCAGGAGGTAAAAAATATGTATAGAGATTACTCATTAGTTGGATGATGATGCGTGATGGAAGAAAGATCATATTAAGCAAGCCTAGTATCTATCTGATTTGAAACATATAATAAAAATGATAAAAACAAAATAAAAATTGGCATGAGGAGAAACTGAATAAGGAAAAAGTCTGTTTCATCCAATGTTGTATTTGAGATGGCTTTTAAATACCCAAGTGGGTAACTTCAATTGAATAAATGTTTAGAGATAAAGATATGTGACAAGACATGAGTCACATAGATGCTTATAGATGGTAATTTTAACAATGAACATGAGATTTCTCAGTGAACATATAGGTAATAAGAAGAGAAAGGTGATAGGGTGAAACCATGAGACTCTTCATCCTTTTAAGACTTGAAGATAAGAGAATGCGCCAGGAAAACAAATGAGAAAAGGACAAAGAAATAAAAGTTAAGAAGAAACCAGTACAGTGAAGTGCTGGAAATTAAGGAGAGCTCAAAGTCTGTGTAGATGTCATCTATATTTAGATGGACTAAAACCTACGAAAGAATTTCAGGGCATAGAGTCAACCAATGACCATCTCAGAAGCCATTCGGTAGACTGACAGGATTAGTCATATTAGAGTGTGTTTCACAGTTAAATGGACAATGGAGAAAAAAAAAAACAGCAAGCATAACCAACTATTTTGAGAAGCCTGGAAGTAAAAATCAAAAGCCCAGGTGTAAATGTTATAGGTTAAAAAAATGGAGATAAAAGAGGATGGGTTCAGAGGTGGGAATCATTGAATATCTGGCAACTTCACCTGAAGCGGCATCCAGCTACTGGTTTCTATATTCTTTGGAAATAAAAACAAAAAAGGAATAAGGATCAGGAGGTATAAGATGGTGGTTAAATAGATGGAAATATGAGGAAAATGGAAATAGTCTTATTGAAACAAAGAGAAAGAACCCAAAAAAGCCTGTCACTGTCTATGCCATATTTTTGAAATTAATATAATAATAGTTCTTGGATAGATCCTAGTTATAAACTGGTCTTAGTTACTTTTGCTTTTTATTCATGTGTGTTTTAACTTTATTTAACTTTATTTAATTTACACAACTAGTATGATTTTTCAAGCAAGAGATAAAAATTGAAATACTCCTTAAAAGACATATATATGTTAAGAAAATAAGTCATACAGAGAAAGACAGATACCATATGTTTTCACTCTTATGTGGATCCTGAGAAACTTAACAGAAGTCTATGGGGGAGGGGAAGAAAAAAAAAAGAGGTTAGAGAGGGAGAGAGCCAAAACATAAGAGACTCTTAAAGACTGAGAACAAACAGGGTTGATGGGGGTTGGGTGATGGGTATTGAGGAGGGCACCTTTTGAGATGAGCACTGGGTATTGTATGGAAACCAATTTGACAATAAATTTCATATAAAAAAAAGTAAAAAGTAGACATGTATTTTTACTTTAGATATATCATAACTGACCCTTTTCTGTACAAATGCACATACTTAATTTATGTACAAATGTACATAATGTATATACTTTATGTACAATTTATGTACAAATGTATATACTTAAAGAGAAATATAATTTGTCTCTATTAGAAATGCATCCATTCAATTGCAAACAATAGAAAGACTAACAGCAACAAACATATAAGGCTTTGTTTTTTCTCACACAAAATTTTGGAAAAACAGGAGAAAATAACTAATCAGAATGCTGCTATTTTTTTTTAAATCTAGGTCTTATGCAGTTAAGACATTCATTCTAATATTTTGTTAAAAATAAATTCTTCAAAATTAATTTTAGAGGAGTAGAACTAAATGTTATGCATTTCAGATAAAATATATAATCCATCAAGAAAAATATAAATTTTAAAGCATGAAATTGTTAAACATTTATTAACATTCTAATGTAAATTATTAGCTGCTATATTAGTTCTACTGCTTCCGTAGATGCCTGCCCCGCTGTCAAGGAAACTCTCATGCCTGTCACCTTTAATGTAGTTTGCTGAGATTTCAGTATTTTCTTTTTATCTTTAACTCTTTTGAGGTAGTACTTGCAAAGTCACCATCTCCAGCAGCTCTTCCAATCTTTGCAATTGTATTAAGTCACAGCAGCTTTCCCCAGTGTACCATCCCTTTCCCTAGTGGAGAGCTTATTACTGTTCGTGGGTATCCCCTGAGCCCATGATGACTCTCCATAGGGGAACAGAAATGGAAGGAGGCAGAGGAGGTGATGGAGGTCAGGGGTAAAACAATTTATGGAGGCCTATGGTGAGATATCAGAGATAAGTGGGAAGGTGGGAGATTGAAGAAGAGGAGGGGAAGAAAAGACTTGGGGGGGGGGGAAGCAGAAAAACGCACAAAGCTCTTGCCCAGTGGTTCAAGTAGTAGTGCACCAACAAGTACAAGTGTTTTGATGAAAAAATAATGAATTCATAATAACAAAAAATATTTGAATACTGGATGCTATGCACCAGTGTTGTAATAATTCCACACAAAATCTTGAGATCAACTGTTGCTATTGTTGCTGAGGCTGGGTGGTGCCATGGCTGGCACTCACTGTACGGAGATGACTGGAGCTTCAGCCATAATATCTGCATTCATGGCAGGCGGAATGACATAAAGGAAGCTTTCAGGTGCATTATGGAGAAATAAAGTTGGAAGCAGTTAAGTCACTCACTGCAGAATGACATTTGGCTTAACCATTATCACCAGCCAGAGGGGGAAAGCAGTATACATTTTTCTTTTGGCAAATTTTCATTGGCCCACTGCAACTCAGCTCAATCTAATATTCTTTTGATTTGCAATAAGTTGTTTTCCAGTCAAAATTTAAAAAATAATCATAGCAGGAAATAAAGTATTGTATTTACCCACATTGTTTCTATTTCCCTTTCTCTTACTTCCATCAGGTGGGTTCTTGTTACCTTCCATTGTGGGTTTCCTTTTACCAGAAGGATTTTTTTTTTCTTTTAACATTACTCTCTTTCTTTGTTTTCCCTTTCTGGCATGCATAATATACAGGTATTTGTATTTCAATTTATATTCTACAAATCACTTGAATTATTAATTTTTTCTTTTTCTTTATTTTTTCTTGATGTCTTCTGGGAGAATTCTGTGACCTAGTATTTGAACTCATTAAGGTGTAGTTTACCTGTAACAGTTCTGTTATAAATCTCATTCATAGAGTTCTTTAAACTATTTTTATGATTAATATTTCAAATTAGTTCTGTTAACAATTGTAAAATGATTGTCTTTGTTTATCCTTGCTCCATCCTATTGAAATTTATATTATATATTTGAGAGTGTTGTCAATCTTAATTTGGCTTGCCTATTAATATTGCTTTATCTAGCACAGTTTTTCAGTTTGTTATATTTTATTTAGACCAGCATTCTACTCAAAACCTCATAGTTTTTCCTGGGAGCAAATTTTCTTCAGATAAATCAACTAGCTTAGGTAATGTTGTTCCAAGGTATGGGGTGAAATACCTGGAACCTCTTTCATTTAGGGAATGGATGATATAGGAACCACTACAAGGATGATGTCCCAAATTTATTCTAAATTTGTTCTGACTTTCCCTGTGACCACATCTACCACTAGGTAACTCAGCCCACATAAAACCAATATTTAAACAACATCACCTTGCCCTTTGGGTATGAGGATGAAGAATAGGAACTTTTAGTTCTACCTGTACTTGTTTTTATCCACTCACCACACTTTTTCCCTCTCAGTCTTTGTGCTAGTGTCATACCTTTTATTTCCATATCCTAGAAGTACCAAAATATGTTGTATCATTCTTGCTTAAAGAGTTATCTTTTAATGAGCTATATAGCTAATTAGCCTTCAAATAAAGTTAAATAGAATCACTTCAACAAAGAAGATATACTGATTGCAAATAAGCACATGAAAACTGAGTTAATAGCATTACACAATAGATACTACTACATAATTACTAGAATTACTAGTATTTAGGAATTCTAGAAATAGAAATTCTAGAAATAGAAATAGTATTCTAGAAATACTAGAATATCTGAAATTTAAAAGTCTGATCATACTAAGTGTTGGTAAGGATTTGGAGCAATTAGATTTCTCATATTCCACTGGTGGAAATGTTAAATAATAAGATCACTGGAAAACTGTGTGGCAATTTCTTTAAAAGTTAAATATACACCTATCTTTTACCCCAGTCATTTTACTACTGTATATTTGCCCAAGAGAAATAAAACCCTATGTTTGTACCAGCACTTGTATATATATAAATATTGGTAGTGTTTTTAATCATAAAAACTGCAAATATTCCATATGTCACTAACAGATGAATGAATGAGCAAATTGCACCAGCTATACAACAGGGTACTCAGCAGTCAGGAGGAATTACATATTAATACATGCAACAACATGGATGCATCTCAGAATAGTAATGCTGAATGGGAAAAGGCAGACATAAAATAGTATATAGTTTCTGATTGTATTTATATAAATCTCTAGAAAATGCCCACAGATATATAAAGACAGAAGAAAGGCATGTGGTTGTTTAGGGATAGAGCAGGCAGGACTCTGCAGGAGGGAGAGTTTATAAAAGGGAATGATGAAATTTTCAGGGGTAATGAATATATGCATTATGTTGATTGCGATGAGATATATAGAGACATGAATACATATCTCACCCTGCCTCCTCAGGGAGAGGGAGGTGGCAAAGCGAATGAAATAGGTGAAAGGAGTCCAAATAAGAAAGAGCTTGCTATATGGCCAGCCACCGCCACTTGCTTTTGGCAGAGACTCAGAGGCAAGCAGGAAAGCGGGAAGGAAAGCTTGAGTAGAGAAGAGAAGCCTGGAGGTGCCCTCTCTGGAGGCTGTTGTCATGGGGAAGCTGTGGGTAGGAAAACTAGAAGCTGGGGTCTTGCCACGTGATGGCTGAGGGCTGCATATTTGGTTCTCTCTGGTTGGTCCTAAGTTGGAAGCAAGACAAAAATTAGGGAAGGTGTTAATTATTAATCAAGTCTTGCCCTTTAGGGCTGATTGCTGTAGGAATTGTTTGACTTGATGGACAGAGAGAGGCAGAGATACTGTCAGAGACAGAGAATATGAGAAAAACTAGAGAGGGAGAGATAGCTAATAGCTCATTTTACTTTTCTAGTCTGGTATTACAGTTCAAAACGTTTTTTATCATATATAATCCTACTCAAAATATTCTTTTTTAAACTAGAAAATTCATTAAAATGCCTATTTTCTAACATTCTTCCACGTGGTTTTTAAACTTCAGGCTCTTTTAGCTTCTAACCTCAAAATGGCATTTGAATTTCTGACAGTGGTTCTGAACACATCAGTTTGCCCTAATGTTTTTTTTCTCTTTGTTAGAAACACTATTTCATTCCTATGGGATGTTGAAAGATATATAAGGAAGTTAATGCCTATTTTTATGGGACTTTATAAAAATTTATGGTGTCTATATTTAAATAAAATAAAAATAGTGACAAAAAAACTGTGTTTTTGAAACAAAGATTAGAGGCAGTAGAGGTGAAAGTTTGATAAGAGCAATAGTCCCACAGTATCTGTATTAGGCAGTTAGGGATGGGTGGGAGCCATGTGGGAGAGAGACTGGATATTCAGAGTATTTCAAAGAATTTCTCAGCTTTCAAGGTCATCATTAACATGCAGAGAAGCAAAGCACTTGAAGGATTTAAGTAATAGAATGAGATAAGGTGAAATTCGGTGGTTCCAGGGAGCCAAACCTTTATTAGAAAAAAAAAAAGTCATTTTTTTTTCTGATTTCTGTCCTTTAGAAGAAAAAAATGAGGTGAATAATACTGAAAATTGTACTCACCTAAAATATGAATAAAGAGTAGTTAAAAACTCCTGATTTTCAAATATTTATGAATTTTAACATAAGTTTTCTTCTATGATTTAAAAATGTATATTCTTCAATTATTTATTACTTAAACAAGTGAAGTATTAAAACAATATGTCCCCCAACTTAGCACAAACCTTTGATTTTAAGTGAAAAATTAAGAACTATTCATTGACTAGAAAACAAAAGGCCATATCTTTTCAATAAACATACAAATGGTATTTCTATAGAAGGAGATGCTTTCAAAAATCTGTATTTGGACTTTCAATGGCAAACAGTTCAGTGGCAGTGAGGGAGACCAGAGCAATAAACAACTCTGGCTTTAAAATCAGACACACCTGGGGTGATTGGGTGGCTCAGTTGGTTTAGCATCTGATTTAGCCTCAAGTTATGATCCCAGGGTCGTGGGATCAAACCCCACATAGGGCTCTGAGCTGAGCATGGAGCCTGCTTAAGATTCTCTCTCTCTCTCTCTCTCTCTCTCTCTCTCTCTCTGTCTGTCTGTCTCTCTCACACTCTCTCTCTCTGCTCCTCTCCCCTTTTTGTGCTTTTTCCAAAATTAAAAAAGAAAGGAAGGAAGAAAAAAATTAAAAATAAAAAAAAAAAATCAGACACACCTGTATTCAAATCTCAGCTCCACAATCTGTCACCTGTGTGCTCATGAAAGCCTTCTTCGAACTAGGGTCTTGTATTCATCCACAAAATGTGATAATAAGGGCAATCATATCATTTCAATAGGGGCATTTATAAAGGGCTTACTAGGTGTTAGACTTCTTAAGTATTTCATATTAATTATGACCTTTTATTCTTATGGCAGTCCTATGAGTTACGTACTATATTATCATCATTTCAATGTTATGGACAAGGATATGAAGTCACAGAAAGGTAAAGTGAATCGCCCCAAGAATCCCACAGCTGGTGAGTAGTTTGCTTCCCTCATCTGTGCTTGTCTTGCTTTTAAGAGGATTACAGGAGATAATGCTTGTGTGATGCTTTCCATAATTTACCAAATATGCACTTGGAAAAAAGTAATATTATTGGTTAATATGGAAGTAAAAATCTTCTACATCAGATGAGCTTCTATCACTGTTCATTAACCATTTTACTGAAAGAGACCATTAGCTCTGGGCCCTTTATTTGCTGATTTAATTGTCTTGGACTACCTGTCTAGAAAAACCACAAACCAAACACATTCACAGAGACATGTATCATTAAGCCTGGCCAAACCTACACGATCCAAAGAACTAGGTAACTGCCAATGAGTACTTTGCCTTGTATCAGTACTGTTGCTAATGTAATTTGAGAACTGCTTATGAACAAGTATGCTGAAAGAGCCAATAAGGATTTACAAGTAAGCTGTGCTATTTCTACCTCCTTTCTTCTTTGTAAATTCTAAAGAACACATTTTATTCTTTGGGAAATGTTTAAGTAAATCCTGTTAGGATTAAACCATGTTGTAAATTCAGTGGGGGCACCTGGGTGGCTCAATCTGTTAAGCATCTCACTATTTCAGCTCAGGTCGTGATCTCACTGTTGGTGAGTTCAAATCCGAAGTCTGGTTTTGTGCTGGCAGTGCAGAGCCTGCTTGGAATTCTCTCAATCCCTCTGTCTCTGCCCCTCCCCTGCTCGTGTTTTCTCTCTCTGTGTGTCTCTCTCTGTCTCTGGATAAAATAATTACCACAGATTCTAAGGTGGAATTGAAAAACTTTTCAAATAATATTTGCCATTGTACCTTCCAGTTAAATAATGAGTACCTTTGGAAAGTATTACCCATCAGATGAAAACAAGACCCAACCTAAGATGTAAAAATAAATCCGTACTGGGAGCAAAGATGCATTTAAAGTAAATAAAAACACAATCAGTAATATTTGACTACTAATATCCCCTGCTTCTTATATATAACTTTTCATGCTGGTGAGAAAAAGTGTTTTATTTTCTTTTAAGTTTTATTTTCTAAACTACTTCATAAGGACTAGAAAACCCACAAAAATTTCAAAAGACATAGAGCAATAGCTTCTGTCTAGTCCTCAGTCTTCCCTCAGCCTCCTCTGAGCATGTCTGCTGAGACCAGGTGAAAAGAACATTTGAGAATAAAATGAGAAGGTGGACATGACAACAAAGTTGACAACTTATTTTCTGGGATTTAAGAACAATAAATTTTGTCAATTAATACCCAGCAAAAGAAAAGAAGAAAAATAATGCTCAGTGACTCAGAAAAGCATGTGCTTAATTCACTCTTTTGCATAAACACAGCAAGGTAGATAAATATATAACCCAGAGTTAACGTAGGTGTACATAAAACAGAGTTGCCTGTTGAAAGACCAAGTAAGCTTGGCTTTTATCAGTGACTAAAAACAATAAAATAGAGGCTTGTGAACACTGGTTATAGGAAAACTCTCACTCTGAGAAAAGATTGATAATTTGCCATAAAGTCAGAGCAAAAATAATAATCCCATGCCAATAATGAAAAAAATAAATCATCCAAGTTTAGAAAAAGACTGCAGGACTTTGATAGCAATAAGAAGATGAAGCACAAAGATGAGTCTATCAATTGAGGGGGAAAAACGTGATCAGGGCCTTTTGTTTTTGTGTTTTGTTTTATTGTTGTTTTTCATCTAGACTAACTGGATATGGAAGCATGTCTCCACCTTTGGCTACATAGCAAATATGCTTTGACACGCTCGGATAACAAAAAGGTAGATTCTAATATGACACATATTAGTGGAATCTACAGTGGCATCTCCATGGAGGTCGCATACCACATTCATGTGCCCTTTCTTGGCACCCGAGAGCTGCCCAAGCACCAGAGCCAGGTTTTGCAATTACTCCTGGCTTCCGCCTTGGCTACAATTTCAATTATAGCTGTTAATCATGGCTAATTGAGAGCACAGCAAAAAATCTGTCACTTGTAGAGAGGAAGTAGTGTTTTAAATTCCTATAAACAAAGCTCTTGCTAAAAGCTTGGATAGAGGGAGCAGAAATGGGGAAGGAGGTGGTATTGGCCATGACCATGAGGATGCTAAACTATCACGAGTGTTTTTAATTAAAATGGAATGGCTAGGTAGAGTAAGATTTAAAAAGAAAGACTGGCTGTTTGCCCCATAAAGGCATCAGAATCTCCTGGCAGATGCCAGGATAATTTCTGGTATAGACACCTCCAGAAAGCTGTTGCCAAGGCTCCAGAAAACTTCCCACTGCATTAGCCTTTGGATCCAGTGTCTGCTGTCCACTCCCAGACACCATCTCAGATCTTAGGACTCATCTCTATTATGCTGGCTCTTTGCCCAGGCCCAGATACTGAGTTGTGTATAAATTTCCAGGTCTGTGACACTGACCAGCAACCCTTAGCCAGCAGAAGCATGAAAGGGCTCAGCAGAACCAAATCCAGAGATCCTAAATAGCACAGGTATTTTTATTTTTTTTAAGTTATTTCATCTATTTTGAGATGGACAGAGACAGCATGATTGGGAAAGGAGCAGAGAGAAAGGGAGACAGAGAATCCCAAGCAGGCTCCTCACAGAACTCGACACAGATCTCCATGTCATGAACCATGAGACATGATTTGAGCTAAAACCAAGAGTCAGGCTCAACTGACTGAGCCACTCAGGTGTCTCTCACCCTAATTTTAAAGCTGCATAAATCTGCCTAGCACTAGCTGTTACATTATTATTATAACACTGATTGTTATACTACTTTATATCTTACATAGCATTTGCCACCTACTTTATATAATCTTTATAACAACCCTATAAGCAATGTATTGTCAAAAAGGTTATTTTGCAAATAAGCAGAAAAGTTACAGCATCTTGCACATGACCACAAAGTTAGTGAGTACCAGGACAGTGACTGAAACTCTGACCCTGATTCCATATTGCATATTGCTTCTACAGAAATACTGCTGTTTGGCTGTGAAATCTAAACAGAAATGTAAACACATGCTGAGTCAGAACAAGGCTAAAGTCATAAAAATAAAACAAACAAGTAAAATACTTTTAAAACACCAAAGGGTCCGTTTTAATGTTGATTTTACAATGGCTTTTTGTATTTTCTCAACATTTTATCTTCCAACATCTTTTCATCCTGGATCCAGTAGCCTCTTTGATAGGGATAGTATTGCAGCAAGCTTTCACTTTCTGCCCTGTCCTCCCTGTCCTGAGTGCTATCCCCAATAGATCCTTGGTCACCTTTATCTGCCTTATGAACCTTATCTGTTCAGTCGGTCTTCTTCCATCTTCTGATTCAATTTGTACACTACACTGGCTTGTATCTAGAGCTATATGCAGATACAGAACAGGAGTGCTTCCTCTGGATATATTGGGATTGTTGGTAGCCATAGCCTAAACACTCCTCGTCAACATTTCAGCATTAGTGGGACAATGGCAGGAGGCTGCTAGCAGAATTCCTTCCTTCTACCTTTTAGAAACACTCTCAACATCATCCTTATGCCAGCTCATCCCTTTCCATTACCCAGGTATTAGTGAAGATATGAATAGGGAGAAATCCCATCCCATCTAGGACAAGGACCTTTTCTAGTACCAGTATCCCTGCTTCTCTCTCCCGAGAAGACATGCTTCAAGAAAAAGGACTTTACTTTCCTGTGCTGAATTTTTCAGGTTTTATTGAGAAGAAATGAGTGCCATTTGTTGAGGCGTAGTTTTACAAGTAAAGGCAAAGGAGGGGCACTAGGGTGGCTCAGTTGCTTACGCATCCAAGTCTTGATTTAGGCTCAGGTCATGATCTCACAGTTGTGAGATCAAGCCCCACATTGGGCTCTGCACTGGGTGTGGAGCCTGCTTAAGATTCTGTCTCCCTCTTCCCCTCCCCTGCTCGTGTTTTCTCACTTTCTCTCCACAAAACAAAACAAAACAAAATAACAAAAACAAAACAAAACAAAACAAAAACAAGTAGAGGCAAAGGATACATATATCACAGAGTAATGTTAGTTTTTATATCAAATAACAAGGGGAATTTCAGCAGTCAGAATAACTACTGACTTAAATATGTAGAAGAGAGACTAAGGCCAACTCGTGTTCTGGGTAGACTAGAAACGTTATAGTCCCTTATATATCATGGCAAGAGATGACTAGGGAAATAGAGTTCTTGAAAAGAAAGCAATTGGACTCTAATTTTGAGAATGTGATTTGAGTGCATGCACTATTAAGTAAACTGACCCTTTCTGTCTGGAGTGCAAAAGCATCTTAAAGGTCTTTGCTGTTTTCACCCATCTAATATCTTTTTTTATGGCGTCATTCAGCGATCTCACAAGTTTCTTTAGTTTCTTACATATTCTACTCAAAGAGTATTAGGTCTCCATGTTAGAACTGGATTCCTGTTGCTATTTCTACCCAATCACCCTAATCTTATGAAAATATATTTAAATGACACAAATAGCTATACCAGTGAATTTAGCTTTAAAGATAGTAATTTCTTCCATTTACCAGAGCACCATTTAATTGATTGTTTGAAGTACGAGGAAACCAGGAAGAAGGCAGAGGAAACCTAGACTTCAATAATTTTGTTCTGTTGTCCTGTTTATCCCCTACCAAAAATCAAGTAGGAATCTAGGTCTCCTCCTTTATCTCTCTCTCCTACAGAACACACACCGCTTTAAAGAAGACACACTAAAGCTTACCTCTTGGTGCAGCATTGTGACCAGGGAGCATGAATGCCATCTGTTCCCTTTCTCCTTCCTATGCCCATTGACATTTAGTGAATTTCTAAAAGAAATGTTCTGCTATCTATAAATAATAACCCTGGTATTCACCTATGGCAAGTTAATTGTGATCCCCACAATAAGTTCATCATAATCGCAAAAGAACACTGATTATATAGCAGGCATTCTTTTAAGCATTTTATGTATATTATGACATTTAATCTTCACAATAACCTGTGAAGTTGTTACTAAGGTGCCAGACATTATCCCCATTTCACAATTGAGAAAGATGAGGCAAAGAGAATTTAAGTAATTTCCCTAAGGTCTCACAACTTTCCTACAGTCTTCAGGCAGTCCAGTCTCTGCAGCAATGGTTTTGACCGTTACGCTGAAATGACCTTGAATCTTGAGCTATTAAATATGATGGTGTACTAGATGAATTCTTAAATTTCTATGAAGTTCTAAAATTTAAACTTTTTATAGCATTCTATAGTAGGTATGAATGACTAATAAACCAGATTAATATACATCCTGAGACAGCTAGATTTTTTTAAAGGAGCTTGCTAACCCAAATTGGTCAGTGTTGAGGCAGCATGATTAAATGAAGACTATTCAGTGAATAGATATTTTCTGAAAAGGTCACCTTCCCTCAGCTTCTTAAGAGATTCATCATGGGAAGCTCTCTACACCAAAGATAGATCTAGGTCCTACTTATTTTAATGTAATTTCATTTACAAACGAAAACCTGGTCTTTCTACAATTTTTTTCTTCTGAATTAGATATGTATTCTAAATTTTTTAAAAGATATATCATTTAGATAATATAGAGTTAATTTTAGAAGGTTTTTATTTAAGGGTGACTGGGTGACTCAGTCGGTTAAGCGTCCAACTCTTGGTTTCAGCTCATGTCATGATCTCACGGTTCATGAGTTCAAGCCCCTCATTGGGCTCGTGCTGATAGCCCCAATCCTGCTTGGGTTTCTCTCTCTCTCTCTCTCCTTCTCTCTCTGGCCCTCCCCTGCTCATTCTCTGCCCCCCCCCCAATAAATAAATTAAAAAAGTCTATTGAAAGTTTTTATTTAAGTACAAGTGATAAAATATTTAGTGTTAGAAACACATGATATGCTCCTGTGTTGTGAAAACCTTTTGCTCATTTAGGTTAACCATTTCAAGCAGAGTACAAAATGCTACTGCAATACTAAATAAATCAATTACTCATCATACAGGGGAAGGGGAGCATAGTACAATTCATGAAAACACTGTATGAGCATATTACTTTACACTTGTCTGATCATTCTCTTTTTCCTGTCTATGTCAAAATAAAGAAAAAGGTTAAGAAGCAGATAGTTAGGAGAAGTTGCTTTAAACTATCTAAGACATTCCCATGAAAAGTGAGTCTTGAGTGTTTTATATTAGACAGAGGTATATGTTTAATTATTAGTGATGTGAGTAATTAGATATAAGGAATAAGGTAAGAATTTTATCTGATTGTATGAATATATTAGAGTGATGGAAAATTTAACTTCTACAATAAATGGAGATATAATATACATTGTATGTAAACAGATAATTTTATCTTCTTTCGTCTTATAAATCAAAAGCTTTATTTCAGCTATTAAACTGCAAGAGTAAATTGGCAATCCATGTATATTCTGAATTCCTTGATTTACCAGAGGACATAGCAAATTCCTAGAATGCAACCAAAAAGAAAACAATTATATTTCTTTTAGCCAGACGCCACACTTTGCTAATCTTTTATTGTCCAATATGCCACTTGAGTGTATTTTATATGTGAGTTGATTGAGGGCCCTTTTAAAGAAATAAAAGCAAAGCTGAATTACAAATTAATTAATTTTTTAAAAAAATTAATTACAAATTTTTTAAATTCATCAAAATGAATTCAATTACATTAAGTAATGTGAGTACTGTGATTCTGTGTTTCTACAGTCTATGACACAGGGTGGGTTTGGTCCATATATACTGCTTGTTAAAGCCAACACTGGTTTAGCATTACCGGTCAGAGAATGTTCTATGTGATTTATATTTATAGAGTTCTTTAATTTTCACCACAATTCAATAAGAAAACAAATTTGTTTTCATACCAAAAAAAAAAAAAAACAAAAACTTCTGAAGCAAGAGTTTTTAATTAAATTCTCAAGGTTACATGACAAGTGATAGAGCAGATTTAAAAGAACTCTCTTAAATACTACATGATACTGCTTCTAACATCGTGTATATCACAACAATATTTCTTTCCACCACTGAGTACTAAGAAGAATTATGTTTCTAATATGTGTAAGGGAGGAAATACTTTTCCTCTACTCTCTTATGTTATGTCACTGGGACCTGTGAATTAAATGGGCAAAAGACAGATTAACAGGGGGAGAAAAGCATATAAACGTTATTTCATGTTACTATTTTAATTTTTTATGTACATAGAGGCCTTCATAGAAAAGAAGCCAAGTTCCAAAGAAGCAGTTAAATTCAGGGTGGGAGTGGGGGGGGATGGCAGGGAGAGGAGGAGTTATATACCATTTTAACAAAGGGCAATGCATTGTGGAGAAATGACAGGACAAAGGAAAAGGGGTTTGAGATTCTAGGGGCGGTAAATTATGGAAGGTAGATATATGAAAGATTGGTGAGTGGAAGATAAGGGTTATTTTGTAAGATTCTGTTTATGTAGGCTCATCTTGGCAATGTTCTGTCTCTGGTGAATAAAGATTGTTCTTCCCTTCCTGGTATGAGAAAAGAGGACACCTTCACAAGGGAAATTTGTGCCCAGCTTTTAAGCAGATAGGGAAAGAATATCCTGTGTCTGTTCTTTCTCAATTGCCTTCAGATCAAAGTGCCATATTCTAGGTATTCTGATCCTCTTCACATGGAAATAAGAATCTGGGTATTTAAAATAAAAACATGATGTGTGAGAAATGTATCTGGAACCAACCATAATAGAAGTGAGGGCCAGTTGCTGGAGGTCCTTTAAGTTGCTTGTCAGTAGTTAGGTAACATCATGGTCATTCTTACTGATGTAAACACATGAAGAGATCAAGTTCCAAAAAGTTGTTTCCTGCTTTCCTGAAAGTATTACACGCCTGATGCAAGGTGGGGACTAGGTTACTGTACATTGATATGCTTAGTATTGGGGAGTATAATTATGATATAAGTAAGACAGGATAATGAAGGTAAGCTAGCTGGATAGGATGACATACAATGGTTTAAAAAATTTAAGTGCACTCAGATTTCTTCCTGAAGAGGAGTAGTAAAGCCCACAGCACCTGTCACCATTTTAGATATGATTATCTAGAAGAACAGTAGGTGCAGACAACACATCAATCCATAGGCATTGGTCAGAACTAACTTCACATGAAGCCACACTGTTGTTCATGGTATTTGTATTTGCTTGGGGTGGTACATGTGGCAGTAGGAAAGAGAGATGTCCCAGGCCTTTTGTGAGGACTTGCAGACAATTTCTGGGCTGTCATTCACAGGCCAGAAGAAATGAATGTAAAACAGTCATTAAACAGTTTTAGTCTTTTCCCTCCACTTGACTGTCTTGTAGGCTTAATCAGTGCTCTGTAGACTCATGTCATGGCACACTGATTCTCCAGGATGCCCATGCAATTCTCTGCTTAACAGTGGAGTTGAATGCTTCCAACAATAGTAGTGCTTTTTTCCCAAAACTTGTTTATAACATTGTCATTATTATTGTAATCACTTAATTTAAGTTAAGTGCTTCCAAATATTGCACAAAAAGAAAAATTAACCACAAAAGATTAGGGAAAGTGATGGTATTTATATTTATGAAGTCCTTTTAAAATATATTTAAGTTAATCTTGTAATTTAAAGAAATCAAAACTGATAACATAAGTGCCCTGAGAACACAGGTTAGATAAGAAAAAGCTGAAATTAAATTAGTTAAAGACCTATCTTGGTATTTTAACAAATAAATAAATATGATGTATTTTAAGTTAAATATTTATGGAAATACATATTTATTCTTTCTAACATTACTTTTTACATTAACCATTTTAAGTTTTTCAGTGTCTGTCAGTTTAATTTAATGAAATAAATGGAGTATGACATAAATATACTCATTATAAGGTTTGTGTGTTTCAGGGTGAAGGTAACACATCATATCAGGCCTTTCTCTACCTACTACCTTATAAAGTTCTGCCCTTTGTTCCACAATCAGAGTCATTGCAACTAGAGACCACAACCCATCTTGGTAGGGTTTGAGTTTTACCACAATGGACTTTCATTTCTTTTTTGACAAGGAAAAATGAAGGAAGGAAGGAAGGAAGGAAGGAAGGAAGGAAGGAAAGGAAGGAAAAAAAAGAAAGAAAAGAAAAGAAAAGAAAAGAAAAGAAAGAAAAAAAGAAAGAAAGGAAGGAAGAAAAAGGAGAGAGGGAGGGAGGAAGAAAGAAGGAAAGAAAGGAAGAGGAAGGAAGAGGATATTTACCCTGTTACATAGAAACTTTAACAAATTCTTATGTTTCAGAATTTGCAAAACTGAAACCTGATACTTTTGTGGATTATGCTTTATTACATTTTAAAATGAAAGGGAAATATATTTTTCTCAAGGAAATTGAGGCCTTATGGTGTGATTTTGTATGAGAAGGAAATAATTGCAGGACATTGAGCTTTGTATTATAGCCTCCTTATAATCCAAAGGTGACACTCGTGTTTGGAAAATGCCAAAATAATTTAATGATCTATAAGGTACTCTTACAAAAATAAATGCAACGAATTTAAAGGTACACTTTATACTATGAAAGAATTGCTATCATTATGAAAAATATCCAACCTATCAGAAGAGCAATTTATACTTTCAGAAAACTTGTCTCAATTATAAAGAAGCAAATATGTTAATGTATAAAGTATTTCTTGTGGCACCTGGGTGGCTCAGTGAGTTAAACATCTGACTCTTGATCTCAGCATTGGTCACGATCTCACATTTTGTGAGTTTGAGCCCCACATCATGCTTTGTGCTGATGGTGCAGAGCCTTCTTGGGATTCTGTCTCTCCTTCTCTGTGCCCCTCCCTGGCTTGTGCTCGCTCTCTCTCTCTCTTTCTCTCTCTCTCTCAAAATAAATAAATTAACTTAAAAAAAGTTAAAGTATTTCTCAAGACTTTTGAGACACTGGTGACATATTATTTATACATTGTCACGGGAAAAGATCCAGTATTGCTTTCCCTGGTTAAGTACTTTGAAAGTAATCTCCCACATTGGATCAAGTATTATAACGTCATACAAATCAGTTTCTTTTTATCATTATATATCTTAATTAAGCCATTTTGTATATAAAACATTATTTCATTACTTCTTTTTTGTTTTCCTTACTGTGTATAATTTACACGTATATTTTGTTTTCATTTGGGTGTAACATCCAACATTCATTTCCCATTATTTATCCATAACACTCCATGTAAATTACTCATGTGAAGTATCAAGAAAATGGTCTTTGATATCTGAAAGCACAGATTCAAATTCTGTGTTTTGCCACTTACTTTATTCCAGCAGTCTACATAGAAAATTCAAGGCATCAACAAGCATCCTAGAATAAGTGATTCAGCAACATTGCAGGATACAAGGTAACACACAAAAATCAATTATATTTCTGTATTATGTTACTATATATTAGTAAGGAATAAGTGGGGAATGAAATTTAAAACAAGATACCATTTATAAATTGAATAGAAATGACATACTTAGGTTTAATTCTAAATTAAAAAGAACAGTGAGGGTGGTTTGTTTGCATGCTAAAAACTATACAACACTATTTAAAGAAATCAAGGATTATTAAAAATGGGGAGTCATACCATGACAATCAGCTGGAAATCTCAACCTAGTAAAGAACTCCATTCTCCTCAGACTGGCATACAGATTTAACAAAATTCCCATCCCAGAAAAATATTTGCACATATAGAAAAATTTATTTCAAAATTTTTATGGAAAGGCGTCAGAAATATAATAACTAAAACAATGTTTAAAAAATAAGAATGTGAGAGGAATCATTCTACCCAATTCCAATACTTACTCTGGAGTACCATTAATCAAGTCTATGTGGTATTGGCAGAAAGGTAAACAAATAGATCAATAGAGGAAATAGAAAACCCAGAAACAAAACCACACAAATAATGCTGAGCTGACATCTGGCAAAGTTGCCAAGGTAATGCAATGGAAGAGAGTCTTTCAACAGTGGGCTGGAGCAATTGGACACCCATCATAAATAAAAATAGAAGAGTGAACCCTGACTTAAGTCTCACACATTACAGACATTAATCAGAATGGATCATAAACTTAAATGTAAAAGGTAAATGAGAAATATTTTAGAAATAACACATAGGAGAAAAACTTTAGGATCTAGCATTAAGCAAAAAATCTTAAACTTGCAGGAGGTTAGATGGTGGAGTTGTAGGAGGACCCTAAGGCTTGTCTTGTCTCGTGAACACAGCTAGATAACTATCAAATCATTCTCAATACTCAATAAATTGATCTGAGGACTGATAGAACAAATTTCACAACTAGAGAAAGAGAAGCGGCCACTTTGAGGAAGGTAGGAAGAGATGCAGAGATATGGTTTTAGGTAGAAATAGATCATGGTGCTGCAGAAGAAAGGGAGCCCTGATCACAGAGAAAGATGAGAGAAAGTGGAATATACAGAGATAAGCAAAAGGAGAACACTTCCCCAAAGCCATTTCCTGGGAAAAAAGAGAGGGGCTGAATTTTATTTTTACAACAAACATGGCTCAAACACTGGAGTTTCAGAGGTCCCTAGGCTTGGCTGTGATAGAGACCTGAGGACATTGTTCTATTCCTAGAGTGGAGGCAGACAGACAATCCAGAGCAGACTGAATGATATAAGGATCACCTAACGGGCACAACAAGAGACTGTTCATACTTTTGGAGTGCATCTATAAGAGGTGGCATTGCTTCTCCAGGGGAAAAAAAATGTCAGGTGCCATTCCCCCCACCTCACCCTTCACCATAGGTGCAGAGACACCTACTGAAGACAACTAACCTAGCTGCTTGTTCTAAATCCCATGCCCCTGCACTCTGGCACAGCTGCCTTTCTGGGTCAAACTTGCATTAGTCCCAGTGCAGGGAGACCTTTCTTAGAGGATCAGTGCAATTCTCTGCCACAGCAGGTCCCTGAGTTTGGAATTTTAAACCAGTTAGACTGGCTAGGGTACAGCCCAATGTGAGATGTGCTGCTCCAGGCAGGTAAGTGGCTGAGAGACAGACAATGTGAAATCAGAAATCTGAAAAATGCCTGTGATGCACCAAGGGAAACTATTAACTCCTCTGAAAGTGCTTCCCCAAGAGTAGTAAGCACGGCCTCCTGTCTCCAGGGACAAAAGAACAGGATGGCATTATTTCCCTTCCATGCTCCTCAGCATAAACCAACTTTAGGAAATAGCACAGTGCCAACACTGCTGCCTAACCTGCTTACACCAAGCCCTGCTCCCTTCCACTCCACTGGTACTGTTTTTGTAGGGCAAGTGTACCTAACAACCAGCACAGTGGGCCCCTCCCCGAGAAGACCAGCATAAACCCATACACGCACCATGTCTGCTGACCATAGGGTTCTGCATAGCTTCAATTCTAGTAGAAATAACATCAGGTCTCTTTAAGCAAGGTGAGCAGAAGAAAACCTCACTAAAATTCTCCACACTCTTGCCAAGGTCCAAACACTCTTCACTGCAGGCAATGAGAAACTCTCCAGAGGACTGACATGAAGGATAGAGCAGCCATAATGCAGGAGGAGAATGTATGCAGCACACACCAGAGACACTTCCTGAAGTGCCAGACCCTGGACATTGTATGACCTCTTCTTCATAAAGCCACTACTTTGGGGAGCAGGGAACATAACAGGCTTTCCTAACACACAGAAGAAGACAGAGACCTAGACAAAATGACAAGATGGAGAAATTTATCACAAAAGAAAGAATAAGAAAAGGTCACAGCCATGGATCTAATTGAAACCAATATAAATAATATGTCTGATCCAGAATTTAAAGCAACAACCATAAGGATACTAGCTGGGCTTAAGAAAAACATGGCAGACATCAGGGAGACCCTTATCACAGAGATAAAAGAGCAAAAATGAATCAGGCCAAGTGAAAAATGCAATAACCAAGATTTGAAACTGGTGTAATTACCACAAGGATGGAATAAGCAAAGGAATGAATAAGTGATATGGAAGACAGAATTATGGAAAATAAAGAAGCTGAAGAAAAGAGCGAATGAAAAATACTGGATCATGAAAGTAGACTTAGGCAACTCAGTGACCCATCAAACATAATATCATTCATATCCTCGGAGTCCCAGAAGGGAAGGAAAAAGGGACAAAGGTTTATTTGGGGAAATTATAGCTGAAAACTTCCCTAAACTTGGGAAAAAATAAACATCAAATGCAGGAGGCACAGAGAACTCCCATTAAAGTAAACAAAAGCAGGCCAACACCAAGACGTATCATAGTTAAATTTGCAAAATATAGATATAAAGAAAAAAATCCTAAGGACATCAAGACAAAAGAATTCCCTAACTTACAAGGGAAGACAAATAAGGTTAGCAACAGAACTCTCCACAGAAGCTTGGCAAGCAAGAAGAGAGTGGCATGATGTATTCATATGCTGAAAGGAAAATATCTGTAGCCGAGAATACTCTATCTACCAAGGCTATCATTCAGAGCAGGAGAGGGTAAAGAGTTTTCCAGACAGACAAAACCTAAAGGAGTTCATGATCACTAAACCAGCCCTGCAAGAAAGGGGATTCTATGAACGGGAAAGAAAGACCAAAAGTGACAGATCAGGAAGGAACAGAGAATTTCCAGAAACAACAACAAAACAAGTAAAATCACACTGAATTTGAATCTATCAGTAAATCACTCTGAATTTAAATGGACTAAATGCTCCAGTCAAAAGACATAGGTGTCAGAATGAATTTAAAACAAAAACAAAAACAAAAAACCCATCAGGGCACCTGGCTGGTGCAGTCAGTGGAACATGTGACTCTAGATCTTGGGGTTCTGAGTTCAAGCCCAACTTTGGATATCGAGATTAATTAGAAATAATTTATTTTTAAAAAAGACCTGTCTATATGGTGCTTACAAGAGACTCATTTTAGTCTGAAAGACATCTTCTGATTAAAAGTAAGGGATGGAGAACCATTTATCATGCAAATGGACATAAAAACAAAGCCAGAGTAGCAATACTTCCATCAGACAACATAGATTTTAAACCAAAGACTGTAACAAGAGATGAAGAATGTCATTATATCATAATAAAGAGGAATATCCAACAAGAAGACCTAACAATTATAAATATTTATACCCCCAACTTTGAAAAACCCAAATATATAAAACAATTAATAGCAAACATAAAGGAACTTACTGGTAATAATATAATAATAGTACAATAATAATACAAGGATACAATAACACCCCCACTTATGTCAATGGACATATCCTCTAAGCAGAAAATCAACAAGGAAACAATGCCTTTGAATCACTGGACCAGATAGACTTAAAAGATATATTCAAAACATTTCATCCTTTTTGAGTGCATGTGGAACACTCTTTTCGAGTGCACATGGACATTCTCCAAAATAGGTCACATAGTAAGTCACATATCAGGCCTCAGCAAGTACAATACCATGATCTTTTCTGACCACAACACTATGAAACTTGAAGTCAATCATAAGAAAAAATTTGGAAGGCCCACAAATACTCCAAGGTTAAAGAACATCCTACTAAGAATGAATAAGTCAATCAAGAAATTAAAAAAGAATTTTTAAAAATACATGGAAACAAATGAAAATCAAAACACAGTAGTCCCAAATCTTGTGATGCAGCAAAAGTGAGAATATACAGGCCTACCTCAAGAAGACTGAACCAAAAAATTGTTAGAACTGATAACATGAATTCAGAAAAATCTCAGGATATAAAATCAATGTACAGAAATCGGTTGTGTTTCTCTACACCAATAAGGAAGCAGCAGAAAGAGAAATCCAGGAATCTATCCCATTTACAACTGCAACAATACCCATAAGATACCTAGGGATAAACCTAACCAAAGAGGTGCAAGACTTGTACTCTGAAAACTGTAAAATACTGATGAAAGAAATTAAAGATGACACAAAGAAATGGAAAAACATTCCATGCTTATGGATTGGAATAACAAATATTGTTAAAAATTTTAAACTATCTGGGGCGCCTGGGTGGCGCAGTCAGTTAAGCGTCCGACTTCAGCCAGGTCACGATCTCGCAGTCCGTGAGCCCCGCATCGGGCTCTGGGCTGATGGCTCAGAGCCTGGAGCCTGTTTCCGATTCTGTGTCTCCCTCTCTCTCTGCCCCTCCCCCGTTCATGCTCTGTCTCTCTCTGTCCCAAAAAAAAAAAAAAAAAAAAAAAAAAAAAAAAAATTTTAAACTATCCAAGGCAATCTACACATTTAGTGCAGTCCTTATCAAAATACCACCAACATTTTTCACAGAGCTAAAACAAACAGTCCTAAAATTTGTATGGAACCACAAAAGACCCTGAATTAGCCAAAGCAATCTTGAAAAAGAAAAGCAGAGCAGGTGGCATCACAATTTGGGACCTCAAGTTATATTACAAACCTGTAGTCATCAAGATAGTTTGGTATTGACCCAAAAACAGACACATAGATCTATCTATGGAACAGAATAGAAAACCCAGAAATGGACGCACAACTATGTGATCAAGTCATCTTCGACAAAGAAGGACACAGTATCCAATGGAAAAAAAGACAGTCTCTTCAACAAATGGTGTTGGGAAAACGGGACAATAACATGCAGAAGAATAAAACTTGGCCACATTTTTTATGCCCTACACAAAAATAAATTCAAAATGGATGAAAGACCTAAATGTGAGATAGGAAACCATCAAAATTCTAGAGTACAACAGAGGCAGCAATCTCTTTGACATCAGTCAGAGCAACTTTTTACTAGACATGTTTCCTGAAGCAAGGGAAACAAAAGGAAAAATGAACTACTGGGACTTGATCAAGATAAAAAATTTGGGGGGGGCACCTGGTTGGCTCAGTCAGTTAGGCATCCGACTTCGGCTCAGGTCATGATCTCACAGTTTGTGAGTTTGAACCCTGCATAGGGCTCTGTGCTGAAAACTCAGAGCCTATAACTGCTTCGGATTCTGTGTCTCCCTCTCTTTCTGCCCCTCCCCGGCTCATGCTCTCTTTCTCTCAAAAATAAATAAGTGTTAAAAAAATTGTTTTAAAAAAGATTTAAAAACTTTTGCATAGTGAAGGAAACAGTCAACAAAACTAAAATGCAACATTCAGAATAGGAGAAGGGATTTAAAAGTGATACATCTGATAAAGGGTTAGTATATAAAATCTATAAAGAACATTTGGGGCGCCTGGGTGACTCAGTTGGTTGAGCCTCCAACTTGTCTCAGGTCATGATCTCATAGTACATGGGTTGTGACATCTCAGAACCTGGAGCCTGCTTCAGATTCTGTGTCTCCCTCTCTCTCTGCCCCTCCTCCACTTGGGTGCATTCTCTCTCTCTCTCTGTCTCTGTCTCTCTCTCTCAAAATAAATAAACTTTAAAAAATATTTTAAAAATAATAAAAAATAAAAACTATAAAGAACAGCAAACTCAACACCCAAAAAACAAATGATCCGGTTAAAAAATAGGCATAACACATGAATAGACATTTTTCTAAAGAAGACTCAGATGGCTAACAGACACAAGAAAAGATCCTAACATCACTCATCATAAGAGAAATACAAATACAAACTACAATATTACCTCACACCTGTTAGAATGGCTAGAATTAACAATGCAGGAAACAACAGATATTGGTGAGGGTGTGGAGAAAGGGGAACCCTTTTTCCCTGTTGGTGGGAATGCAGACTGGTGCAACCACTCTGGAAACATGGAGGTTCCTCAAAAAGTTAAAAATACAGCTACCCTGTGATCCAGCAATTGCATTCCCAGGTATTTACCCAAGGGATACAAAAATACTGATTTATAGAGATACATGCATCCAGATGTTTATAGCAGAATTATCAACAATAGCCAAATTATGGAAAGAGCCCAATGTCCATCAACTGATGAAAGAGCCCAATGTCCATCAACTGGTAAAGAATTTGTGAGATATATATATATATGTGTGTGTGTGTGTGTGTGTATACATATATATATATAGACATATAATATATATGAATAATATTATTCATCCACAAAAAAGAATGAAATCTTGCCATTTGCAATGATGTGGATGGAGCTAGAGTGTATAATGCTAAGAGAATTAAATCAGAGAGGGAGAATACTATATGATTTCACTTATATGTGGAATTTAAGAAACAAAACAGGTGAACATGGTGTGGAGGAGAAGAGAGAGACAAACCATAAAGCCAACTGTTAGTATAGAGAACAAATTGAGGGGTGGGGGGATGGGTTAAATGGGGAATAGCTATTAAGGAGGGCATTTGTTGTAATGAACACTGGGTGTTGTATGTAAGTGATGAATCACTAAATCCTACAGCTGAAACTAATATTACACTGTATGTGAACTAACTGAAATTTGAGTAAAAACTTGAAAAAAGAAAATTAACAAAAGCTTACACTTGATATCAAAAGCATGATCTAGGGCACCTGAGTAGTTCAGGTGGTCAAGTGTCCAACTCTTGAAAGCAGCTCTGGTCTTGATCTCAGGGTCATGAGTTCAAGATCTGCATTGGGCTCCATGCTGGGTGCAGAGCCTACTAAAAAAAAAAAAAAGAAAAAAGAAAGAAAAGAAAGAAAGAAAGAAAGAAAGAAAGAAAGAAAGAAAGAAAGAAAGAAAGAAAGAAAGAAAGAAAGAAAGAAAAGGGGAAAAAAAAGCATGATCCATAAAGGGAAAAATGATAAACTGGACTTCATCGTAAATGAAAAATTTTGCTTTCTGAAAGATCTTGTTAAGATGATGAATAGGCAAGCTAGAGACCAGGAGAAAATATTTGGAAACCATACATCTGACAAGAGAATAGTATCTAGAGCACATAATGAATGACATCTCCAAACTCAACATTAAAAAAAAAGAAAGAAAAAACTGAAAAAAATGGCCAAAAGACATATGCAAACATTTCCCTGAAGAAGATATGCAACTGGAAAATTATTACATAAAAATAGTCAATAATATTAGCCATTGATTGAATGGAAATGAAAACCACATATCACTACATACTTAAAAGAATGGCCAAAATTAAAAAAAAAAGTGGTAACACCAAATGCTGGGAAGGATGAGGATAAACGGACCTACCCATTCATATATTTGTAGTGGGAAAATAAGATGACATGGCGAATCTATAAAATACTTTGGCACTTTCCTAAAATATTAAACATGCAACTTTCATATGACTCAGCAGTTGCAATCTTGTGCATTTTTCTCAGAGAAGAGAAATTTATGTTTATACACACACAAACTTAATGATATTTATGGTATATTTATTTATAATAGCAATAAAGGGGGAAAAACACAATTGGATGCTCTTCAGTGGGTAAATGATTGCATTGTGGTACATGGATACCACAGAACACAGTAATGAACTACAGATATTTGCAGCAGTCTGGTTGAATCTGTTGAGTGAAGTAAGGCAGTTCCAAATGATTATACACTGTATGATTTCATTCATATAACATTATTTCCATTAATTCTTATAAGTAAAGATTAGCAGAGCTAGATTCTTCTGTCAGTTACATCAGACTGTCCATGATTTTAGTGCCCTGAAGAAGAAAAAGGTTAGGTATTCATCCTCCCCTTTGGATGCCTGATGCTGTTTAGGAAAAAAAAAATTAGAGGTAAGTAAAAGAGTGATCAGCTAAGTCATTGGCAGCCATGTAGAACAGGAATTTGAACTCCTGCTTTTCAAATGGCTCCTACTCTCCACAGCATCCCAACACACATGCACGTGCACACACACACACCTTCCAGATCTGCTATGCTTAGTGGGACGTGCTCCACTTGTTGATTTAACTGAGACGAGAAAAGATACTATTACCAAAAAAGTGCTTCCCTGAGAAACCAATTACAGAAATGGTTCAAAAACCAAGTCCATGTTTCTTCAAGGTACAGATTTGTCTTGTATTTAGAATTATTTTTCTTAAAACCCATTTTAAATAAGTGTGTGTAATAAACCATTTGTTTTAAAAACTTTATTTAAAAAAACACTTACGTAGGACTTTGTATGAGCCCGTCAATCCTCCAAACATCTTAATAATATTTGATCCTCTACCAACTCTATGGCATCAGCACTATTATTATTATCACTTTAAAAATGAAAACCCGGGGCGCCTGGGTGGCTCGGTCGGTTAAGCGTCCGACTTCAACTCAGGTCATGATCTCGCGGTCTGTGGGTTCGAGCCCCGCGTGGGGCTCTGTCCTGACTGCTCAGAGCCTGGAGCCTGTTTCAGATTCTGTGTCTCCCTCTCTCTCTGCCCCTCCCCTGTTCATGCTCTGTCTCAAAAATAAATAAATGTTAAAAAATGAAAACCCAAGGTGCCTGGGTGGATCAGTCAGTTGAGTGTGGGACTTGCACTCAGGTCAAGATCTTGCCTTTCCTGACTTCAATCCCTGCATCTGCTTGCTGCTATCAGTGTGGAACCCACTTCAGATCATCTGTCCCCATATCTCTGCCCCTCCCCTGTTTGTGCTCTGTCTCTCTCTCAAAATAAACAATTTAAAAATTACAAATAATAGGGGCGCCTGGGTGGCGCAGTCGGTTAAGCGGCCGACTTCAGCCAGGTCACGATCTCGCGGTCCGTGAGTTCGAGCCCCGCGTCGGGCTCTGGGCTGATGGCTCAGAGCCTGGAGCCTGTTTCCGATTCTGTGTCTCCCTCTCTCTCTGCCCCTCCCCCGTTCATGCTCTGTCTCTCTCTGTCCCAAAAATAAATAAACATTGAAAAAAAAATTTTTTTAATTACAAATAATAAAAATAAATTAATAAAAATGAAAAACCAGTGCAGAGAGAATATAAGTAACTTGCTCAAGTCATGAGAATTAGAAATGGGACTCTATCTAGATTGTTAGGCCCCTCTATCTGTGCCCTAAACCACCTTATTAAATGTGTTAAAAATTCAATCTTGGTAATATGGAGACTAATATTAATATATCTTTGCTTTAACATGTGTTATTGCTTTAAACCTACTAAAAAACAATTGATGAGATTCTACAATACCTTTATAGGTATATATAACAACTGACATTTTGGCTTACCTTTCTTAATAATTTGATAATAATTACCTTTCTTAATAATTTGATAATAACAGAATAACAACAGCTCTTCATTGCATATCTATCATGTGCAAAACAGGTGCTAGGCACATCACTTACATGATTTCTTTAATCTTTGTAATAACTTCATGAGGTAACTATCATCATCCTCATTTTATCTCATTTCATCTGAGTACACTGAGATGAGTTCAAGTTATTGTGTGTAGTAAGTGTAAGAGCTGAGAATTTACCCAATTCTGCCTGATTGCAAAGCTCATGAGCTTTTCTTTATAACTTATTGTCTCTAATCACTTGTGTTAAGCCTTCTGTTAATACCGCTTCTGGTAATTCTAATTTGTCATTTGAAATACTAGAAGGAGAAAATAATCCATATATTTTTCACTTTTGAATAATGTTAAGTCTACTATCAGTTCTCACACCTTAATCTATATACTTCTTATTAGAAAGTAAAACAAAATATTTTAATACTAGTAGTTTTCGGCCAGCAAAAACTATTTGCATAAACTAGTAAACACACAAGATGCAGCACCATGAGCAATGGGCAGCAGAGAATTAAAAAAGCAAATCTAACCTTTTAAATATTAGAATGATCAGATATACAATATAAAAAATAATATACTTCAAAAAATAAAAGGCTTAAATATGAAAAAGAAAAACTATTTGGAAGAAGGACCAAGCAAAACTGCTAGAAATAAAAATATGATAGTGGCAATTTAAACTTAGTGGATTATTTTTAGTAAAATATCATTTACTCCTGTAGAGAATAGTAAGAAAACAAGAAGACAGACTGAAAAGAAATTATTCAGAAGCTATTCCAAAGAGACACAGCCATGTACATTCAATGAAAGGTAAAGGATATGGATGATAAAATAAGAAATTCTAATTGGAGCTTCAAAAGAAGAGATGAGGCCAAGTTACAAAAGATAATAATTGAGATTTTTCCAAAACTGATTCAGAGTATTATCTACATTGTATAAAGCCCGCAAACAGCAAAGCTACTTCTAGCCGGGACAAAGTCAAAGTACAGAGCACCACCCTGCTAGGTTGCTTTCTGTTCTGATTATTTCGTGCCTGTGTGATTTTATTGCTAAATGTTTTTTTGTTTTTTTTTTTAAGATTTTAGTTTAAATTCCAGTTAGTTAACATGCATTGTAATACCAGTTTCAGGAGTAGAATTTAGTGATGCAATACTTACTGTGGTACTTACCACAAGTGTACTCCTTAATCTCTATCACCTATTTAAGCCATACCACTTGAGTATCATAATGTAATGACTGTTTAATGAGTCATCTCTGAGAAGTTTCCAGTTGTAATGAATTGATGATACACTGAACAATGATCAGTTCAAACATGGACTGTTGTAGTTTTAAAATATAGCCACAAACTCTGGCCCCTTGGTGGCTCAGTCTGCTAAGTGTCCAAATTTGATGCAGGTGATGATTTCACAGTTCGTGGGTTCAAGCCCTGAGTAGGGCTCTGTGCTGACAGCTCACAGCCTGGAGCCTGATTCAGATTCTGTGTCTCCTTCCCTCTCTGCCCCGACCCTGCTTGTGCTCTGTTTCTCTTTCTTTCAAAAATAAACAAACGTTAAAAAAAAGAAACAAACAAACAAACAAAATATATATATATATCCACAAATTCTTTTCCACTGTTACCTTCTAAATGTAAAGCCAAATCTCCTACCTCTGGAATGTTTATCAGGTTTAGAGACTAACAGACAAAATATGGCCAAGGTGATGCTATGCTCAGACCTCTTAGACTAGGTCATAAATAGTATGTACCTTTTGCTTGGCTCTTTCTCAGATTGCTTGCTTTGGGGAAGGCAGGAGGCCATGTTGTGAAGACATTCAAACAGCCCTATGGAGGGTCCTACAAAGAGTGAAATTGAGGCTTCTTGCCAACTTGGTAGTACTAACTTGCTGGGCAAGTGAATGAGCCACATTGGAAATGGATCTTGTATCCCTAATTAACCTTCAACACCTGAGATTTTTTTTGGACCATTTAATTGCAATCTCATTATGAATACTGAGACACAATCTCCCAGCAAAGCCACTGACAAATTACTCTACATAGTGGGAGAGATAAAATGTTTATTATGGTTTTGCTCCACTAAGCTTTGTGGTAACTTGTTACATAGCAATAACTAATTAATATAATAAAGTGAATGGCTCTTTATGAAAGAAGCTAGTTAAAAGAATTGAGCTAGTTCATCCAACACCACAGTGTGGAGGATTGGGAAAGGGGGCTGTAACAAAAGTGGAAAAATAATAATAACTGATTATTAGTAACATTATGAGAAGGATATTAGGATAATCATTTTTTTAAGTTTATTTATTTATTTGAGAGAGAGAGAGAGAATGAATGAATATAAGTGAGGGAGGGGCAGAGAGATAGGGAGAGAGAGAGATCCCAAGCAGGCTCTGTGCTGTCAGAGCACAGCTAGATGTGCAGGGCTCGATATGCAGGGTTGGATCTTGCGAACAGTGAAATCAAGACCTGAGCCAAGATCAAGAGTCAGAGGCTTAAGTGACTGAGCCTCCCAGGTGCCCCAAGAATAGATCTTTTAAAAACTGTTAGTTTCCATGGAACTTAGAAAAAGAGAAAAATTCTACCCTAGCATCATTCATAGATATAAATTTACTGTCCTAAGTTCACACATCACTTATTTTGGGGAAGTAGGATATAAATTAGTTGTCCTGTGTTTATTCAGTCTCTTTAATCAGAGGTAACAAAATAAAGGAGATGATCCAACCTATCCTCCTCATAAATAAATCAGTGATATTTTCGAGGAACAGTAGTCTTTATTTCTGGAATGGTCTTAGGAGGATGTACTTGACTAAGTATGAGGTAGAGTAAATGAACTCAAAATCTATGGTTTCTGAGACATAAATAACTGGAAAATGTCACATTATCTATGGTATCAAGTGGAGATATTTCAAAACCTAAATTCTTCCTGTCTTGATGAAGTTACTTGCTAATCTCCCCTATTTTTCTGAGACAAATTATTTGTATCCAATAAGGGAAAAAAGACCTAGATACTTATGTGTGATGTCTTAGGTCTGCTTTGTCCAGCATCTTAATTACCTGTATCTTTGAAATTATCAGTAAAGTTTGATATTGGGTAAGACCTAAGTTTTTTTATGAGTCTTATCTGAGAGTACAATCTTTCATGTTTGTTCAGCCTAGAGAATGAATTTTTATATGTGTTGTGTGTTTCAGGGTTCCTGAGAACCCCCAATGGTTAGGAACCCTCTTGGGCTCAATGACTTGCTAGAAAGGCTTTTAGTACTCAAAAACTGTTATTCTCATAGTTATGGTTTATTACAGTAAAAGACTAAAATCAGAAATAGAAAAAGGCATGTAGAATCCAGTAGAGACCAGATACAAGCTTCCATTTGTCCTCTCTCAGTGAAGTCATGTGGAAAGTACTTAATTTTCCTAGCAATGATGCATGAGAACATGCAAGGAGTGTTACCAAACGGGGAAGAAGCTTACGCAACCCTTGGTGTCCAGTAATTTTATTGAGGGATGGTAGTGTAGGAATGTCTGACGTTCATATTTTATTGGGGGTTGGTCATGTAGGAATGGCCAACATGTGGTACTTACCACGTGGTCATGGCTGACTTTAGTTTTCATTCCCTCTAGAGATTAAGCTGATGACACATGTCCCAAGGTTTCCACCATAAATCACATGTTTAACATAAATTGTATGGTTTGGCCCACAGATTCAGATAAACAAACACACTCTGTGCAAAGCACGATATTCGAAACAAACACACTCTGTACAGACAGGATAAGGACTTAGGGGTTATCTCCCGGGAGATGAGAAAGAACCAAACATTTCTTTAGAATGGTAAAATTTGGGCAGCGTAGTCTTGCTAGGTTAATCCTTTACTGTATAATCTGTATATAATATAATCATAATTTCTTATGTTTTAAACTGGAACCTTATAATTGACAAAGATAGGTAGGAGACTAAAATCGACAGAGCCGACCTTCAATAAAGAAATTCCTATAGGTGCCTGGGTGGCTCACTTGGTTAAGCACTGACACTTGGTTTCGGGTCAGGTCATGATCTCATGGGTGGTGAGTTTAAGCCCTGCTTCAGGCTCTGTGCTGGCACCCTGGAGCCTGCTTGGGATTCTCTCTCTCCCCTCCCCTACTTGCTTGCGCCCTCTTTCTCTCTCAAAATAAATAAATAAACATAAAAAATTAAAATATAAAATAAAAATAAATTCTTAAATGTTTTTGTTCTAGAAGAAAAAGGATCTAAGATGGAAGGTTTGAGACATAAGAAGAAGAGAAAGAAAAGAGACACATCTATAGGTAGATTTAAACAAGTGACTATAGAGAATAATAACAGTAAATATTTGGGGGTTAAAGAAAAACGAGAACCAAAATGTATGAGAATAATAGTTTATGAGTTTGGTTAATAAGAATTTAAGTGTTCTAACCTCTGTTTTTTGTGTGGAAGAAGGAGAGTAAAAGTATCAATCAACCTTTATTTTTTTTTTTTAAATGCCAATGGTTAAATAAATTCTCAAGCATCTCAACCAAAATGGGTAGGAAGGAATAAGCTAACTTAAAAGAAACATAAAAGAAGAAGAAAAAGAATGGGGTGTCTGTGTGGCTCAGTCAGTTAAGCATCTGACTCTTGGTTTGGGCTCAGGTCATGATCTCACAGTCCCTGAGTTTGAGCCCTGCATGAAGCTCTATGCTGACAGCCTGGAGCTTGCTTGGGATTCTCTCTCTCTCTGCCTTTCTATCTGCCTCTCCCCAGCTCATGCACACATGTTCTCTTTCTCTCCCTCTCTCTCCCTCAAAATAAATAAACTTAAAAAAAAGAAGAAGCGGAGGAGGAGGAGGAGGAGGAGGAGGAGGAGGAGGAGGAGGAGGAGGAGGAGAAGGAAGGAGGAGAAAAGAAGAAGGAGGAGGAGGAAGAGGAGGAGGAGGAGGAGAAAAAGAATATAGATAAGATATATCTATTACTCTCACCCCCTTATTCTCCCTCTCTCTGTGGACCGCAGAGACAGTCCATATTGGACCAATCATTATGCTCATTTTATGATGGCACATCATTCTCATTACAGGTCTGTGAATACCTCACTTTAAACAATTCACTTACCCATCTCAAGAGTGTAATGAACACCTTCAAAACTACAACCCCTAAAAAAACAAACAAACAAACAAACAAACAAACCCCTAGGACATACACTACAATCTATGGAGAAAGGTATGATCCCTACCTCATATCCACTCCCATCTTCTTCAAACAAGAGGAATATTTCCCTGAACTCCTTCATCAACTTTTCCTCACTTTCTTTCCTATTTTCCCCTAAGTGGTTTAACATAATCTCATTATAATTTGTCTGTGTGCTTGTCTATGCTTCATAACATAATCTCTTTACAATCAGGAAACATGTCAATCTTGTTGACTGTAGATTCAACAGCACCTAGAACAACATGAGATACATCATAAGAATTTAAAATAGTTTTTTGTTGCATAGATAAATAAATTCATACTTTATTTTTTTAATTCCCGGTATTCAACCCTATGCTTATTAGACATACCATGAACGCTTGTTAAAATGAGCACATATGCATGCATTAAGTCGTTTTTCTTTTTCTCATACTACATTAAATTCTGAGTGGTCTTGACTAAATACTATGTAATTTTCGTTACTGTTTCATATTACCTAGATCAAATTTTTACACAGAGTAGTTATTGAATAATGAAAATAATGGGAAGGAAAATGCCTTATTTGAAAATCAGAGTTATATTGGCACTTTAAAACATCAAATATTTTTAAAAATATACACAAAGAAGTAGTTCATCTTTGATGAATGGTTTATAGATCTATTTTATTTAAATTGCTCTATTTCCTTTCCATACTTTAGTAAGGGACAGTTAGGTTTTTCCATCTTCCTAATTGTCTTTTAAAGCAAGTGTACAGCTGGTATAGATGCAAAAAAGATAATAACTTTTTATACTATTACTTAGCTTTGCTGTATACAAATATGAGATTGCTTCTTAGCTAACCCATGCAGAAGTCATTTCTATCCATTTATTTCTAGGGTACTTATTACTACTGAATCTAAAATAAATATATGCTACTCACATTTTTCAGATAGAATCTTTAGGAAATATGTTACATATAATATTGTCTTTTCTCAGAGGAAGCCGTATAAGGCCCAGGTGGGCTATTTTTATATACAGACACATTAAAAATAAATTACTAAGAAGCTCTGTCCTGTGAATGAATAAAAAATGTAATCACAGCAGCTTATAAATGTAAACTGCTACTTGTAGAAATTTCAGAATGTAAGGCATGCCAAAGGCCAAGTATTAATCTCACAAGATTTTAGGAAGCCTGTGTGCTGTATGTAGAAAAGGATCACAGCAAAGCATTCAGTTGCCCGAGTTCTACAATCAGTAGATGGGGGTTCAACCTCAGGACTCGGTTTGACACTATAATCCATTGATCCAATGACTTTTTCACTACTAATCAACAGCCTCATATTCACATTACCTTCATCACCAAGCTTAAGTTTCACAATCCATTATTATCATTATTCTCCTGAAAAAAATTTAACTGCCTTACCTCTTTCTTGATTTGTGATACTAGCCTGTCACATCCAATTCTTTTAGAGCCATTTCTCTACCCATTACATAGATCCACAAGTGATCCTTGCTTGTTTCTTGGAATAATTGTTTTAATGATTTCACCACTCACTGATAATTCATCTAATTTCATTAGTTTTCTTGGTTTTCATTATGTGGAGACTCTCTTTTATTTTTTATATATAAAATATATATATTTATATATAAAAAATATTATTTATATATAAAAAATATATTTATATATAAAAAATATTATTTTTGAGATAATTGTGGATTCACATGCAGCTGTAAGAAATAATTCAGTGAGATTCTATGTACGTATTACCTAGTTTACCATCTTGAAACTCTAGTACAATTTCACAACCAGAATATGGATATTAATACAGTCAAGATTCAGAATAGTTCCATGACTGCTAAGATTCCATGGGTGACTCTTTCATAACCATGCACACCTTTCCTTGATGCATGGTAAACACCTTCTATTCTTCATTTGATTCAGCATAACTACCTGGTGATTCATCCAATTTGTGTGTGTAAAATAGTTTGTTACTTTTTATTGCTGAATAGAATTTCATGGTATAGATGTAACACAATTTTTCAACTATTATTTTTTTTAATTTTAGCATGATAATATCCAAAATGATATAAATAAAGAATAAGTGTAGACTTTTAATATGCTTTTTAAAGAGGCAAATATGAATAAGTTTTTTAATAAATTTTAAAAAATAGTTTAGATTTACAGAAAAATTAAGATTGTAATCTAGAGAATCACCATATACAACATACCTAGTTTCCTCTTTATTAATGTCTTACCTTAATTAGTATGGTATATTTGTCAAAATTGAGGAACCAAATTGATATATTATTATTAACTAGAGACCATAGTTTGTTCAAATTTCTTAAGTTTTATATCATGTTCTTGTACTGTTTCAGGATTCCATTTAAGATACCATGTTACATTTATTTGTAATGTGTACTGAGTTTCCTCTGGACTATGACAATTTCTCTGACTTTGCTTGTTTTGATGTCCTTGACATTTTTTAGGAGCACTGGTCATATATATTATACATTTATGCATTTTGTTTTAACATATATTAACACACTTGTAAAATGTCCATCAGATGAAATGTATCTGTTGTCTTTCCCATGATTATACTGAGGCTATGGGTTTTTAAGAGGAAGAACACAGAGGTAAAGTGCTAGTTTCGTCACATCATAACTAGGGTACATGATATCAATATGACATCACTATTGATATTAACATTGATCACCTGATAAAGAGGTTTCTCCATTGTAAAATTGCCATTCAAACACAGTTTGCTGTTAAGGTGTGAAGGGCTAGTATCTTTGTGAGGGGGAAGTATATACATAAATTATTTTAATTCTACACTGAAGTTTGGCGTCTGTACCTCAGTTTAATATTTCATTCAATAATTTATTTATACCAGTATTAACTCATGGATATGCATTTTATGCTTTAGGATATAATCCAATATGACTATTTTGTGGTTTAAATTGTTTCAATATCGGCCATTGGGAGCTCTTTCAGTTGTTTCTTAGTACACTTTTTTCTTGTTTCTTAGTTGAATCACATCAGATTTCTTGCTTGGTTTGGTTTCTTGTTTGTTTTTAGCACTTCTTGAAATACTGACATTACAAGGTGGTCCAGGCTCATTTTGTGTATTCTCCATTGCAGTCCTAGAACTGGTCATTTCTCCAAGGATCCCTGGTTTATTTTATGGGAGAATGGTGTTAGAAATGAAGATGTAAGCTCTGGGTATGGATATTGCTAGGTGGTGTCATTGCTTTTATGCCTTCTCAACTGATAGAACAAAGAACTATGTGTGTATACTAACCCTTTCATGTCTGCATATGTATAAATATTTCTGCATGCAAACAACTGTGTCTGTATTAAAGTCATCTGATGGTTGCATACTGATACCGATGTATCCAACTCTAGCCCAGCACCATATAGATCATTCTAGTCCCCCATCCCCACCTTGCTTGTCGTTAACCTGCCACTCCAGTAGTGAGAAAATTGGCTCCCATTATCTGCATTCATGTACATAATTGTTTATTTCCAGTATATATGTGGTATACTGTTTTTCAGATTCAGTATATAGATGGCATACCCTTGATAATGGTTTCAGAATTGTTAACTTGTGACCCCATAGAAACAACTTTAGCTGTTAGAATTCAGTGCTTGTGTGCGGGTTTTTTTTTTTTTTTTTTTTTTTAACCTTAAAAGTTTTCAGACATTTCCAGTGTTTCTTAGGTCAGCACATTTTTCGCCTGCTCCTTAAGTGAGTCTAGTTTATACATTTTTTTGTAGTTACATTCTTTTGTCACAGTCTGCGTACCATTCTGGGATTCCTCAATCTCCTATATTATATTTTAATTTTCATACATTGACATTCATTCTTTGAGCTGGAAACTTACTATTTGTTTTGGCAAATGCATAATGTCATGTATTCAACATGACAGTATACATTCTATGGATTTAACACAGTTTATTCATCCATGAATCTATTGAAGGACATCTTAATTGCTTGCAGATTTTGTCAGTTATTAATAAATATCCTAAAACATGTCCGCATTGAGCATTTTGTGTGTATATAGTTTATCAAACATGCTAGATAGATGCCTGGGAATATGACTGCTGGATTGCATGGTAAGACCTCGGTTAGCTTTGCAGGAAACTCTCTTACTAAGTGGTTGTACAATTTGTATTCCTGCCAGCAATGATGAGTTTCTGTTGCTCCATATCCTCACTAGCTATTAGTATAGCAGTCTTTCTTTAATTCTAACCATCACATTACATGTGTAGCAATATCTCATAATTGTTCTGTAGTGTGTTTCCCTAGTGACAAATTATATTAACCACCTTTGCATATGTTTATTTTCCTTCTGTATATCTTCTTTGATAAAGTACCTGTGTATATCCTTTACCATTTTGAATTGGATACCATTTTCTCAATGGTCAGTTTTAAGTCCATTTACCATTTTCTTAATGGTCAGTTTTAAGTCTCCTTAAAACTTGGATTCAAGTCTTTTATCAAATCTTGGATTTGTACATCTTGGATTCAAGTCTTTTGTCAAATCTATGACTAGCAAATATTTTCTCCTGATCAGCAATTTATTTTTCTACTCACTTAAAAATGTCTTGCATAGAGCAGAGGCTTTTAACTTTATTAAAACCCAACTTATCATTTTTGTCTTTCAACAGTGTTTTCCATTTTGTCTAAAATGTCACCACAAAAACCAAGATCATATAGGTTTTCCCCTACATTTTCTTGTAGAAATTTTAGTTTTGCCTTTTACATTTTGATGTGTGATGCATTTTCAGTTAATTTTTGTGGAAATCATAAAGTCATCATCTCTGTTTATTTTTTTGCACATGGATGATCAGTTGTTTCATCACCTTTTGTTGAAATGAACTATCTATTCTCCATTGAAATGTCTTTACACCTTTGTTAAAAATCAATGTAGTGTATTTATGTTATCCCTGGCTATGATGCTTCATTGATCTATGTGTCTATTCTTTCATCATTACATGTCTTGATTATTTTGACTTTATACTGTCTTAAAATAAGGTAATGTGATTATCTCAACATTGTTTATGTTGTTATTGTTCTCCTATTCAGCTTCCTCCTTCCCCTGTTCCACTTCTCTTTCCTCCTCCTCCTTATTCTACTTTCCCTCAAACATTCTACCGGATATTATGTCCTTTATCTTTTGATGTGAACCTTAGAGTAGGTAGCTTGATATCCACAAAAAAAGCTTGCTGGGCTTTTAATTGGGATTGTATTAACTCTATAAGTCAGGTTGGGAATAATTGCACTCAACAATATTGAGAATTCCAGTGAATGAACACTGAATATTTCCCATTAATTTAGATCATATCTGATTTTTCATCTTTTTTATAGTTTTCCACATATACATCTATACATATATGACAAGATCGTAGTCAAGTATCCAAATTTTGGGTGCTATTTTGAACAGCATTTTTAAAATAATATCAAATTCAGGGGTGCCTGGCCAGCTCAAAGGGAGGAGAGTGCAACTCTTGATCTTGGGACTGTGATTTTGAGGCCCAGTTGGATGTAGAGATTGTTTAAATAAATAAAACTTTAAAATAAAAAAAAATAATGTCAAATTCAAAGTATTTATTCTTCAGATATGTAAAAACAATTGACTTTTGACCAATGACCTAGTATCTTGTCATGCTGTCCTGTTTGTTTACTAGTTTCAAGTTGTCTATTTTAATCAATTCTTTGGGAATTACTATATAGAAAATCATGTCATCTATGAATAAAAACAGTTTTATTTATTACTAATCTTAACACATTTTATTTATTCTTCTTGTTAGGAAGAACATACTTCGTTCAAAATCTTAGGGAGCAAATGGTTAGTTCTCTACCTATTAAATATGATGTTAGCTGGAGGGTTTTCATTTATAACTTTTATTAGATTAAGGAAGTTCCTTTCTCTTCCTTGTATTTTTTTAAATTTTTAACATGAATGGGTTTTTAATTTTGCCAAATATTTTTCCTGCATCTATTGATACGAAGATATAGTGTTTCTTTTTTTTTTATTTTTTAAATGTTTTATTTATTTTTGAGACAGAGAGAGACAGAGCTTGAGCAGGGGAGATGCAGAGAGAGAAGGAGACACAGAATCTAAAGCAGGTTCCAGGCTCTGAGCTGTCAGCACAGAGCCCAACAAGGGGCTCGAACTCATAAACCACAAGATCGTGACCTCAGCTGAAGTCAGACGCTTAACCAACTTTGCCACCCAGGTGCCCCTAGTTTTTCTTATTCCATCTATTAATGTGATGCAGTGCATTGACTGATTTTTGAATGTTAAAACAGCTTGCGTTCCTTGTATGAACCCCAACTGGTCATCATGTGTTTTCCTTTTTATATATTGTGACATTTATTTGTTAAATATTTTTGTTTAGTTTATTTATTTTCTGAGAGAGAACACAGGCATAAGTGGGGGAGGGGCAGAAAGGGAGGGAAAGAGAGAAAGCCAAGCAGGCCCTGCCATGTCAGCACCCAGGCAATGCAGGCTCCAACGCATGAACCATGAGATCATGACCTGAGCTGAAATCAAGAGTCGGATGCCTAACTGACTTAGCCACCCAGGCCCCCTATTTGTTAATTATTTTTATAATTACAGTCATGAGAAATATTGGCCCATAGCTTTCTTTTATTGTGAAGTATCTATGTGGTTTTCATATTTTAATAATTTTGGCCTCATGAAATTGGTCAATAGATATTCCATATATTTCTATTATCTGGAAAATATTTTGTTACCATTTCACCTTTAAAATTTTGATAGAATTCATTAATGAACCATCTGAACTTGATGGTTTCTTTTTCAAAAGATTACTCATTATTACTTAAATTTCTTTAATAGATCTAAGACTATTCAGATTACCTATTTCTCTTTGCATCAATTGTGTTAGTTTATGTCTTTCAAACAATTGGTCCACTTCATAAATTATCAAATGTATAGAGATAGAGTTATTTGTATTATTCCCTTATTACCCTCATACTGTCTATGGAATCAGTAGTGATATCTTCTTCCTTTCTGACACTGGTAATCTGTATCTTCTTTTTATTTGATTAGCCTGGGTAAAAATTTATCAATTTTATTGAACTTTTCAGAGTGCCAATTTTTGGGTTAATTTTCTTTCTCTGCTGTTTTCTTGTTTTCAACTTTTTTGATATGTGCCCTAATTTTAGTATTTCCTTATTCTTGCATTAAATTTATATTTCTGTTTTTCCTATATTTTCCAAAAGTGGGTGCTTAGGTTAAAAATTTTAGACCTTCCTTATATTATAATATATTAATTTCATGCTTTAAATATCTCTTTAAGAATTATTTTAGCTGTATCACAAAAATCTGGCTAAGTTCTATTTTCATATTCATCTCAGTCATGATATTTAAAGTTACTTTTGAGACTTTTTTTAACCAGGCTCATTCAGAAATGTGTTATTTAATGTCTATTTTGGTTCTTCCAGCTTTCCATTATTAATTTCCAATTTCATTACATTTTGGTCTGAGAATGTTCTTTGTGTGATTTTTAGTCTTTTAACTTTGTTAAGCTATGTTTCATGGTGCAGAACATGGCCTATCTAGATAAATGTTCCCTCTGAGCTTGACAAGAATGTGTATTTTTCTGTTGTTGGATTTAGTCTATAAATATCATTTAACTTAGGTCGAGTAATGGTGTTATTCAGGTCTTATATATCTTTACTGATTTCTGTCTACTTGCTGTATCCATTATTGATAATGGGGTGGTCAAGTACTCAAATAAAATAGTGGACTTTTTCTATTTTTCCTCATCCTCCTTGTGGGCCCCAGGTTTCCTTGGGTTCTTGGACTCTCACTATAAAAACTTGGTGGAATACCTATAAGAAAAGCCCAGGAAAATGTGAGGGCTCCCTTAAGACTGTAACCTCCAGGATTTTTCTCACTCTTATGTTAATCTACGCTCAGCTTCCAGCAGTTCATCAAAGGTACTGTTAAAATGCCCTTACCAATTTATATCTCCAGCAGCTTCTGCTCTAGATAAGCAGATATCAGTTTTTGTGTCTCTCTGCTTGTGCCTTTTTCTCCAGATTTTCAGTGGCTATTTGCTTTAAGACTTCAGTTCTCTATAGGTTCCAAGAAAAGTCATTGACTCGGTTTTTCCAGATTTATCTTGTTGTAAGGATGGGAGTGATGACTCCCAATTTCTTTACATGTTAGATCTGAAACCAGGAGTTCTCTCCACATACCTTTATGAATGAACTTTCAGTTATTTTTAGTATAGTACAAAGGACTTGTATCACTTCAAAGACTTATTGTAGGGTTTACATGTATCAGTGACCTACAAGAATTCTGTACTTGCCTCCAGCAACTTGCTGTAACCAGAGAAACAGAAAAAGAAAAAAGAGAGAAAGAGAGACAGAGGAAGAAAGACAGAAAGATCTGAAGAATCTGATATGAGACTTCAATGTTTGCAATTTATGGTTGAAAATAATGTTAAATATTAACAATTTAAAAATGTTATAAAAAAGTGACTCAGATTATCTAATCCAACCATCTGTAAGAAGATACATTTAGTATAATCTTTAATATCATGTAAAATAATTTGTTAAATTAATTCTGGTGATAATTAATTAATATACCTCCAAACAGTTACAGACATATTTTCCCCAGTTTTACCTTTACAACAAGAACCAACCACGATATTTTAAACTCTGTAGAATAAAAATTTTATACCTTTCAGATATTATCATTATTATGACTTATGTTTTTCAAGCAGCATTTTAAGTAGTGTAATTAATCAGAGACCACACACACGTAAAAAGATTACCAATGGAAGCCTTAGCATTCTTAAGTAAGCATGTGGGGCAATAATAGGAAATTTTATAATGTTTTGGGTTCTGAAATCCTGTTATACTTGATCTCCAGCTGTGCCTTGCAAGTGCCTGCTTTTCATAGTGAGTCCTACACAGCAGGAAAGCTAGCCAAAAAAGGATTTAATAAGCAAAAATGTCCTAGCTTTTAAGGAGGCTGTGTTCTGCAAGCATTACAGTTACTGCTTCTACTGTAGGTTTCATTTATTTTCAGATTTTTAAACATTTGTTAAATGACAGTTGAGCCTTTGATGACTGATTTTCAACTAATCAGAGTATACAACTTTAGCCTTTAAACCAAGCCTTTTTTCACACCATCCTCAACTATTTACCTCAGTTGAGAGCACAAATGATAGACATTCAAATACACAGTAACAAATGTCTTTGGATGTTAGAGATCTTCTTTTTCTGTTCTGCTTACTAGTTTATTTTACAATTATAAATACATACCTTTCCTTGATCTACCAGCTATGTGTAGAAAAACAGAAATAATTGTCATCTGTATGCCTACAAAATACACCAGGGATTTTTTTTCTTTGACACTTTTAATGTTACAAACAATAAAACAGATTTTTTTTGAAACCTAGAAAACTGCTATTTTAGAAACCTAGAAATTTCTGGGGGTTTTTATTAAAAATTTTTAATGTTTATTTTTGAGAGAGAGAGAGAGAGAGTCAGGGCGTGAGCAGGGAAAGAGCAGAGAGGGAGACACAGAATGTGAACCAGGCTCCAGGCTCTGAACTGTCTGTCAGCACAGAGCCCGACCAGGGTCCCGAACTCACAAACCATGAGATCATGACCTGAGCTGAAATCTAGAGTCGGAAACTTGACTGACTGAGCCACCCAGACGCCCCTAGAAATTTCTGTTTTTAAAAAAGGTAGCACTTAAAGTAGATTAAGAGAAAATATATACATTAAATATCAAAGACAAATGAAACTTACCTAAAAAAAAAAAAAGGAAAATTCAATATGGATTGTTTACCTCTCTTAAACTTTGAAAGAATATGGAATTCTGGCTAAAGGATACTAACTTCCTGTCCTAATTAGGGAACAATGAAAAAACAATGAAAGTTATGAAAAGTTCATGTAAAAGTATAACCTCTCCAAATAAACAAAGAAACAAACAATAAGACCACCTAGGGTCATGACTGTTACAAAGAAATTTCAATGTAATTAAGTTCAACTGCAAATCTACTTGATTTCTTGCTGTGATATCTTTGTCAGTTGGAGGTCCAATCTCTTTATATAAATAACTTCTTTAATGGGAATCTCACTAATAATCAATTTTAAAAACATCAGTAGAAACTCTGAGGTATCCTGCTGAAATTCAGGTGTATTTTGACTAAATCAGTCTTTCTTTAGATTTCCTAGGAAATTACTTCTAAAGGTAGAAGAATTAGTTTGATTATCTCAGAGGTTCTGTAGACATCATCCAAACATCCTTTCACATGCCCAAATCATCTTAAATCTTTGGGTTTATCTTTAAATTTTAAGGATATTTTGCATTCTGTCACAAAATGTACAGTATTTGGTTTTGAACCAATCTCTTAGTGATTGAGATTCATATATCAAATAAAAATAACTAACTATACCACAGTTCATATATCATATATTCATATTCTTGTATCATCTTCACATTCAGTTCATATTCATATATCAAATAAAAATAAATAATTGTGCCAACTTTGGTTTTGTTTTCTGGGAAATTCTCTCCTTTGTCTCCTTGTCAGAGTATTCTCAGAAATCGGCCTCCACAATAACATTGAATTTGAAGAGTAGCTTTTCTTGTGCAGTGAAACACATTCTTAAGCATAAATATTTTTTTTTCTTATAGATGAGAGAAATTACCATAAGTTCTATGTTAAACCATAAAAGGAGGTAGGGGAGTATAACAGATCTCTAAAAAGTGAGACAAAGGAGGACATTTGTAAAAATAAGCACAAAGAACAGGAAAAATCAGTTTCATGATGACAAAAAAAAAAAAAAAACAGGAAAAAAATTTTAACTGACAGAAATCAAGATAGATTCTTTGAAGTTCAGGCTTAACTCTAGGTATCTTAATTAAGAAAAAAAGTGGAAATGAAAATGTAGTTTAGCCAAAGTATGACATTATACTAAGCATAAATGAATATCACATATCCTTTTCCCAACTTATTCATTTGAAATTATGAATAAAACAACCTTTTATAAAAATACAGTCATGTGGGACAATAAATTTCAAAAAAAATATTCAGGTATTCTAAGGGAACAGTGTAAGCTTGTGGCAGTGGTACAACTCACGCAATGATAACATTTTTGTGCATGTTCCATGCTGAGGGCATTTTTCAGCAAATGATCCAATGCATTCTTTCTAAGCCTGTTTTCTTGGGTTTAAAAGATAAATAGCCTCAAGGAAAGTAAATTATTGTCATCTAATTTTGGGCTTGAAAATAAATACATACATAGTTGTGACAATTTGCTCAATTCAGTGGTGCTAGCATAGCCTCAGTAGCAAATGGAGATTTAGATGTGTAGTTTGGGCCATTGGCATTCACTGGTGCCCATTAAACGTGAAAGGAAGATGCTAAGTGCTCCCTCAGGTATAAAGATGATTTGATTTGCTATTGCTGTGGGTGGCATGTGCTAAGATAGAAAAGTGATTCCATTTCACATGTGAGCTAACTCCTAATGTTGAGAGAAGTAAGTTACATGAGGGACTTTCAGAGATCATAGTTTAGGAACTGAAGGAGAATGAACAACTACACGTATAACCCAGAGGGAAGGTGTTGTAATAGACTGTAGGTATCTGAGGTGGATGGAAATCAAAGAATGTAAGTAATGACACCAGTGAAAGCAACAAATTGTCAGGCTTAGGTTCTCCTGGTCATCAGTTAACATCTTACACTCCCTGCAGGATACTGATCCTTTTGTGTGTTTTCACAGTTGCCAGAGGTTGCTTTGCTTTTCTGGGCTACCTCGGCCTTGTACTTGTCACTGAGCCAAGAATGCTTCGTGTTGCCCTGAGCCTGATGCTACATCTCAGGGTTCATGCCAGGCCCTCTCTCTCTTCCTTGCTCCTGGGAATCAAGACAGGGGTTGCTGTTCCTCATTAGGCGGTTTTATCAGTCCCTCACTTATGTTTGTTTTAACAAATGCATTAGTTGCAAACCAAAATATATTTTTGTGAGAATCCAAAAAAAAAAAAAAAAAAAAGCTGGGAGAGGGCCTAATGTTTTTACCTATACAGGTAATTTTGTTGTTGTTGTTTCCTTTTATTTGAGTCTACTTGATACACAAAGTTACATTAGTTTCAGGTGTACAACATAGGGATTCACCTTCTCTATACATTATACTGTGCTCATGGCAAGGGTAGTTGCCATCTGTAACCATACAGCACTGTTATAATATCATCGATCATATTCCCTGTGCTGTGCCTTTTGTTCTTATGACCTATTCATTCCATAACTGAAAGTGTGTATCTACCACTCCCCTTCACCCTTTTTGCCCGTCTTCCCACATGCCTTCTCTCTGGCAACCGTCAGGTTGCTCTCTGTATTTATAGATGTGATTCTGTTTGTCTGTTTATTTATTTGTTTCTTGTTGCTTTCATTAACACATAGTATTATATTAGTTTCATGTGTACAGTATAGTGATTCAACACTTCCATACATTACTCAGTGCTCATCATGATATGTGTAGTCTTACTCTCTTTTACCTATTTCACCAATCCCCTCCCACCTCCCCCCTGGTAACCATCAGGTTGTTCTCTATACTTACAGTTAAGAGTTTGTTTTTTGGTTTATCTCTTTTTTACTTCATTTGTTTGTTTGTTTGTTTTGCTTTTTAGATTCCACATATGACTGAAATCATATGCAATTTGTCTTTCTCAGTCTGGCTTATTTAACTTAGCTTAATACCCTCTAGATCCATTATATAGATAAAATTCTTGTACTGAACATGTCTCTTAAGTGAGGAAAACATATTTTTAAAAATCAGAACAATCTTGAAGGAGAAGAACTAAGTTGGAGCACTGACATTACCCAACTTCAATACTTTCTATAAAACCACAGTATTATCCACATGCAAAAAAAAAAAAAAAAAAAAAAAGAATATAGACTTTAACCTTACATGCTTCACAGAAATTAACTTAAAATGAATCCTAGACCTGAAGGGTACAGAATATGCCAGCCCAGAACACACCTCTTTGGCATTAGAATTATTTTCAGTTGATTATTTTTAAAAGCAACAGACAGGAGAAGCTCTGAAAACAGAGTAGAAGTTACTTTTGTGTGAGGGAAATTTACATATTTGAAGGAACTCTTTATTTGAAAGGCTGGCTCCCTCCCTGTACAAGGAAAATAAGGATGACTAAATCATAAGTAGCTCTTATCTATGAAGAAGGCAGCAACTCAAATCTGCATACAAATCCTTACTTTTGTTTACCTTACTTTTCCTGGTCACCTCATAATTGGTCTCCCCACACCCTTCTTTCTTTGATTTCCTGAAGATGATACTTAAACCAAAATTCTAAGCCACCTCTTTGAGAGATACTCATTTTCCTCTGGTTATCTATCTCCCATGGTATATATGAGATATGCATGTTAATAAGCTTCTGTTTATTTTTCTCTTATTTATCTTTTTGAGCTTAGAAGGATAAAGGGATTATTATTTTTTCTCCACTACAGACCTACTGTAAAACACAAAGCTATAAAATTCCTAGAATATAACATAGGAGAAAACCTAGATGACCTTGTGTAGGGTAATAAGATTTTATTTTATTTTTTTTTTTTTACGTTTATTTATTTTTGAGACAGAGAGAGACAGAGCATGAATGGGGGAGGGGCAGAGAGAGAGGGAGACACAGAATCTGAAGCAGGCCCTGGGCTCTGAACTGTCAGCACAGAGCCCGACGCGGGGCTCGAACTCACAGACTGTGAGATCATGACCCAAGCTGAAGTCGGACGCTCAACTGACTGAGCCACCTAGGCGCCCCAGGTGATAAGTTTTTAAATAAAACATCAAAGACAAGATTCATTAAAGAAAGAGTTGATAAGCTGGACCTTATTAAATAAATTTGTAATTTTTACTCTGCAATAGAAAACATCAAGAGAATGAGAAGATATGCCACAGATGAGGAGAATATATCTGTAAAAGACACATCTGATAAATGGCTGTTATCCAAATTATACAAAAAACTCCGAAAACCCCACAATAAGAAAACAGTGCAATTTTAAAATGGGCTAAAGACCCTAACAGATGCCCCCAATAAAAAGATACAAATCTAAATTAAGCATAAGGAAAGATATTCTTCATCATCTGTTATCAGAGGAATACATATTAAAATGAGACACTACTACACACCTATTATATTGGTCAAAATCCAGAACACTGATACCACCAAATGCTGACAAGGATACACAGCAATATGTATGCTTATTCATTGCTGGTGGGCATGCAAAATGGTATAGCCATTTTGGAATACAGTTTAGCAGTTTCTTGGAAAATTAAACACATATTTACCATTTAATTCAGCAATTGCACCCCTTGCTATTTACTCAAAGGAACTGAAAACATGTTCATACAAACATCTGCATAAAGATGCTTATAGCAGCTCTGTTCATAATTGCCCAATCTTGGAAGCAACCAATATGTCCATTAGTAGGTGAATGGATAGTAAACTGTGCTACATCGAAACAATGGAATATTATTCAGAATGAAGTGAACTATCAAGCCATGAAAAGACATGGAGGAAGCTTAAATGCATATTGCTAAGTGAAAGAAGCCAATCTGAAAGTCTAAAAACCATATGATTCTTACTATTTGACACATTCTAGGAAAGGCGAAACTATGGAGACAATAAATAGATCAGTAGTTGTCAGCGATTAGAGAAAATGAGGGATGAACAGGCAGAGCACAGAGGAATTTTAGGGCAGTGAAAATACTTTGTATGATATCATAATAAAGGGTATATATCATTATACATTTGTCCAAATCCATAGGATGTACAACATTAAAATGAACTCTAACGTAAGCTATGTACTCTGGGTGATAATGTGTTCATATAGGTTAATCAGTTGTAACAAATATACCACTCTGATGGGGGATGCTGATAATGGGAGAGGCTATGCATCATGGGCATATGTGATGTATGGGAAATATATGTGTCTTTCTCTTCATTTTGCAGTGAATTTACAACTCCAAAAAATAGGTCTTTAAAAAATATTAATGTTTTCAAATTCAGCTAATTAGCAAATGTCTATTTTCCAACACCCTGTTGGAAGATAAGAGAGGAAGGGAAATTACTTTTCCCTTTGTGAAAAGGTACTTCTGTATCTTTTACATATTGTTATTATTATTGTTCAAAATAATAAATGCAAAGCAGATTTAAAATTAGATACAGCATCATTCATATGGAAAAAGGGAATATGTCATAAGAAAAGCCTGCTTTATTCATTGACCAGGAAAGTCCTTCTGAATATTGGTTATTAACCTTGGTAACATAATTCTGCTAAGATAATATTTAGTATGATATATAATCTTCTTTCCTTCCTTCCATGGCTACTGCCTAGCAAAGTATGGTGCCTCACCTCTTTCAGGAAATTTTGGCTTCCTTCTTGATATTTTGATGAGGCAAGAATTTTAGGACTTCCCTCTGTCAGAAGCATCCCTGTGCTGAGCTACAGCGAACTTCATGGAAGTGCAGAAACTGTGAGCAAATCTCACATAGTATTGCCACATACTGATATTTCCAACTTGCCATTAAAATTAAGTAACCTTGGGGCGCCTGGGTGGCTCAGTCAGTTAAGCGTCCGACTTCAGCTCAGGTCACGATCTCGCTGTCCGTGAGTTCGAGCCCCGCGTTGGGCTCTGGGCTGATGGCTCAGAGCCTGGAGCCTGCTTCCGATTCTGTGTCTCCCTCTCTCTCTGCCCCTTCCCCGTTCATGCTGTGTCTCTCTCTGTCTCAAAAATAAATAAACGTTAAAAAAATAAAATAAAATAAAATTAAGTAACCTTCATTACTCCTATTCTATATAAGACATCTTAGATGGGACATGGTTTTAATAGTAGATCAGAGCCTTGTGAGGAGATAGGTGTTTGCTAGCAGAATTGGAACAAGACAATCTCAAGGATAAATACAGGGCAGATATTGACAGTGAAGAAGTTCTCTTTCAGATCCTTTTCTTTTTAAATAGAATCTAAGTGATTACATAGAAGCCACATATAAGAGCAAGGAAGACATTAGAGTAAATTTAGAAAACAGTAAATGCATAGAAGATTATCAGCATCAAATTAGATAGCCATGTTATTGACTCTAATTATATGCTAGGGAAATTTGTGGCAACTGGCATTGTTTTCCAAATTTACATGCCTCCAAAAATACATGGGTGATACACATTTTTTATATTCATCTGAACCATTGCATGAATAAAATGCATCTCAAATATGGTGTCATTTGCTGTGCCTAACTTTGTGTTTTGTTTTGTTATTTTAAATCAATGTAATTTTGCCCTTGATTTGCGTGTAACACAATACAAAAGCAAGTACGTGCATTGAAAATGAAGACATTTTTTCATAGAATATTTCCCAATAGAATACAAGAATGTTGGTGTTATTCTCCTATTTTTATTATTTGATAGCTAATAAAAGGGTGTATAACTAAGATTTGAAATCTTCAAATATGCTAAACATTGATTGAGATCTATATAACACAAAGTAGTCTGTGTAGCACAAAATCTCCAAATAAAAATACATGGTCAAATAAAAACAAACCTTTCCCTGATTTAAAAATGTAAGGTTAACATTGCCCCCTTCTGGCTCTATATTCAAATAAGAGCAACTACTACAATGTCTAATAGCACATTCCATCCCATAAAGCAGCAAGTCTGAAACTGAAAAACAATCTGTAATACCATAGTCAAGAAAGAATAGGAAGGGGCGCCTGGGTGGCGCAGTCGGTTAAGCGTCCGACTTCAGCCAGGTCACGATCTCGCGCTCCGTGAGTTCGAGCCCCGCGTCAGGCTCTGGGCTGATGGCTCAGAGCCTGGAGCCTGTTTCCGATTCTGTGTCTCCCTCTCTCTCTGCCCCTCCCCCGTTCATGCTCTGTCTCTCTCTGTCCCAAAAATAAATAAACGTTGAAAAAAAAAAAAAAAAAAGAATAGGAAGAAGATCTATTTCACCTGAAGGTTCCAGGTCAGATTTAGAGAGAGTTCTATTAGCATTTAGCTCACATAGACACGTTATGAAGACCTATCACTGAGCAGAAATACATGATGTTAAGATTATTGTCACATAATTTTATTTCTAGCTACTTTCTTTTCCTTTTTCTCAGTCATGTCCCCTCCAGCTGTCACAAACACAAAGGTAATATAACTCAAGAGAGGACTTAAACCCATCTCCAAAACTAAATATTCAAGATGTAATCCATAAGGAAGAAGTTCCAGAGATGGTTCACCACTGCTACTTCCAAACATCTGGCCTTAGTTCCTAGAAAACTCAAGAAAATCAAGTTCATGCTGGTTAACCTAGAGACCATGGTACAAATTCATCTCTGTAATATCAGAGACTTGATGAAATATTGTTAGTTCCCATACACCGCTCAGAAAATAATAAAAAGGAAAACATATACACACATTTGAGTAAAAATTTTAAAATCCTAATAGATCTTGTGGCAGTCCAATATTTTGGCCCCTTATTTCCTAGAAAAGCAATCACAAATGTTCTTTCTGTCATCCTTAAATTCTAGAAGAGGCAAACAGGAAAATCAATCCTAGAGTCATTGTTAAAGACTCTGAGGCCTGCTCTAGCAGGGGTGAGGTATAATTACCAATATAAATATGTCAGACTAGTTCTTATTGTGAAATACACGGGGTCCGTCTGAACATTTTGGTAAATCTATGTGAGTTTTGCTTATTGTTACTCTAGAGATATGGAACAGTGTAAGCTTTGCCACTGGAGGGTCCATCTCACCTTGCATGGGGGAGAAAGTGCTGCAGTATTGTGTTCAGGATTATATGCCTATAGCAACGGCATCATTGTGTAAAGGTGATTCCAATCCCAAAATGCTTTCTACCTGTGGGCCTCCCTAAGGGTCATGAGAGCATCACATCCTGTGCAATGTGAGTTTATTGCCCAAGTCTAGGTCCCAAAATAGTTACTAGGGAGGTGTTCAGAGATTAGCAAGGTACCAGTCCTCTCTCAGCCCATTTCTGTCTCATTGCCTCTTTAAAGTAGAGGCACTTGACCACACAACTCTCAGAAAATTGAGAGAAACTATCCATCTTCAATTCTCTCTTGTAGAAAGAGGTAAGATTAATTACTAGCAACAAGAAACACTGCATCAAGTGACTTAAATTATTGGAAGATACACTGTCAAAAGCCCATTCTTCATTCCTGTTTTGTTTTTTTTTTTAAGAAATTCATATGATAAAAAGCATTGTGTATGCACTCAAGTCATATGTTACTAGCTTACTCTGCCTTAAAATTCACATGCACTTGGGGTGCCTGGATGGCTCAGTTGGTTAGGCCACTGACTTCGGCTCAGGTCATGATCTTACAGTTTGTGAGTTCGAGCCCCGTGTCGGGCCTGCTTTGGATTCTGTGTCTGCCCCCTCCCCTGCTCACACTCTGTCTCTCTGTCTCTCAATAATAAATAAGCATTAAAAAAATTAAAAAATAAATAAAACCAATTCGCATGCACTAACTATCAAATTTGTATTTGTCATTATAAAGCCTAAAACTGCATGGCCTTGGGCTATGAGGATAAGCAGCTCTTATCAGGTAAAATTTATTTTTACTTTGGTAATTGCCAGGACAAAGGAGGAGCGCTAGACTCTACCTGTTCTGGGAAGCACTCCACATCATCAGTCTTGAAATGGGGAGTACACACTTTCCATGATTTCCTACTGTGTGTTTCACTAAATGTTCAACATCAAAGTTCTTGGGACTCTTAAGCTGTACTTAGCATCTCTTGACCAGACAGGCTTGGACAGAGCTCATCCTACACATGTCCGGGTCAGGGGAGATATAATAAAAGCAAAGGGTAGTTAATGTTTAAAATGAATATACAACCCTAAAAAAGAGACTTCCCTTTCCTAACACCTGATAGATTTAGCATAAAGTTCATCATTACAATATGTTCATGTTGTAAAGCTCAGAAACATATCATTTAAAGTGCAGATGCTGGCCAGTGGTTTTGTCCCAAACCACCTCATGTGCAAATTCAAGGGTTTGCTTTTTTCTTTTCTTGTTTTTGTTTTGTTTTGTTTTGTTTTGTTTTTTGTTTGTTTTGTTTTTTTTTTTTTTTAGTAGTTTACTTACTGTGTATATTCTGAAGGGCAGTAAATTAAGACAGTATATAGAATGATAGAATGACAGATATCAACGACACTTCAGGAACTCTAGAGAGTTTGCCGACTAAGCAATCATTTAGAATCTCTCAACAACTTCTGTCTACGCATAACTAAATCCAAAAGTATAAGAAAGAGAATGAAGACAATAGAGTCATCTCTGTTTCACAAGTTCAGAGCCACAGAAATAGTGATGGCTTTGGGGAAGAAAGGACAGCATAATGGGTCGTCAATCACTATCTCTCTGTTTCTGAACAAAACGGTTTCTGACTTAATAGAATATTATACACTCTTGTTACTAAGAAAATGTGTAAGAAACACAAGGATTCAGAAACTGTTAAACCTAGCATTTCACTTCACTCAGCAAAGAGACCTTGCAGTACTTAATTGCAATGTGATTTAAATAGTTTCAGTTTAACTGATAGCTTCAGTTTTCTTCATATAATTTCATTTGCCATAAAGCAATAGGAAATACTGACTAACCACTATGATGACCAATGAAATCCATGATTTCATCAGGTTGTTTTTATCAGATAATTATGAAAATAAAACAACATGCTGACTTTGTATAACAACTGTGATATGTTTATGATAGCTACTTATCTACTGTTTAGCATGCATTTCTTATTAAATATATATAAACATATATCATAGACAGATATTGTATGTTTTCATTCATATGTGGAATTTGTGAAACTAACAGAAGACCATGGGAAAAGGGAAGGAAAAAAAAATAGTAACAAACAGAGAGGGAGGCAAACCATAAGAGACTCTTAAATACAGAGAACAAATGTAGAGTTGATGGGAATGGTGATGGGCATTGAGGAGGGCACTTGTTGGGATAAGCATTGGGTGTTGTATGTAAGTGATGAATCACGGGAATCTACTACAGAAGCCAAGAACACGCTGTATACACTGTATGTTAGGTAATGACAATAAATTACATTAAAAAATTAAAACAAAACTTTTGATGACAATATCTGACTTTTCAAGGGGTGGGCTAATTTGAAAAGAAGGAGATAAAAAGAAAAGCCACATTACAAAATGGAAAGAAATTTTTTTCTGATGTTATCATTTGAGATCCTGAATTCAGACTGACAAAAGTTAGCCACATCCATCACTATGAACTCTAGAGTTACGTTAGTCCCAAATTCCAATTTAAAAATAGCATCTAAATTGGTATTTTATCCTGTACAGTTGGAATAGCCCCAAATAACAGGATCTTAAATACAATTATATGCACAGAGATTATATTATTTATATAATCTATATAAATCAGTTCCGTTCCAATACTTTGCTTAGTTTTTTAATGAAAGTATACTACTATTACCTGGCTCATAAATCATGTATTTCATCAGAGAGACATGATTTTCTGTCCACATTCCACATCTGTAAATGTTGACTTTATTTATAAATCTTATGTGTCTGATCTTCCAATAAGTTACCTTATCTAAATCATTTTACTCCCTTAGTCAATAAACATTCTCATATAATCTGTTTTCCAGATAACTAATAGAGTTTAGCCCCTTTCTCTTAATTTCTAATTTACCTAATAAATTAACTTACATGCAAATTGTTCTTCTTATAAACAGTTGGTCTCATTCCTTGTTGGAGATCTTTCATGCATGCAAGCAGTTAGCTCTGTGTGTCAGTCTCAAGTCCCAGTTTTGGATCTATACTCTCCAAAATCTTAAGTTCATCATAGAAACAAATGATTATGAACCATTCTTTTTGTTGATTTTGGATTGGCTAAATATGAACAAATTTCTAAGATAAAGGATGGCACCTGAATGAATGGAAGATAGGAAAAATAGAAGAACTGGACAGATAAAAGGTTATAGGCAGTTAGGAACATAGATATGTGAGAGTAGCTACAGGAATTACAGAAAAGATTCAAAGAGGGAAAAATAAAAGAATGTCTCAATGGCATCAAGGGCTGAATTGAAGTCTTGAATCCAAACATCTTTAAAATATCCTAATCAGGGGCGCCTGGGTGGCGCAGTCGGTTAAGCGTCCGACTTCAGCCAGGTCACGATCTCGCGGTCAGTGAGTTCGAGCCCCGCGTCAGGCTCTGGGCTGATGGCTCAGAACCTGGAGCCTGTTTCCGATTCTGTGTCTCCCTCTCTCTCTGCCCCTCCCCCGTTCATGCTCTGTCTCTCTCTGTCCCAAAAATAAATAAACGTTGAAAAAAAAAATTAAAAAAAAAAAATAAAATAAAATATCCTAATCATCTTAGTTACTGGGTTATCTAAACTATGAGCAGTAGAACACATTATGCCAGCTACAACCCCTTTACTGAGGAGATGAGACAAGGATCCCTAGACAGGGGAAGCCATAGGCTCTTCAACAACTGAAAGCATGATCTGATATAAAAACAGAATCAAAATTAATTTATCTAGTCCAAATGATTTTAGGGAAACCTGAAAAAAAGCACTAAAAATATAAGGTCCTAAGAAAACTAAAATCGAAAGGTATCAGAGACACCATGACCTAAAACTATGCATACAAGGGGGTGCTTAGGTAGTTCAGTTGGTTAAGCATCTGACTCTTGGTTTAGACTCAGGTCATGATCTCACAGTTTCATGAGTTAGAGCCCCATGTCAGGCTCTGGGCTGACATCAGGGATCCTGCTTGGGATTCTTTCTCTCTGCCCTTCCCCCACTTGCCCTGCCTCTATCTCTCTCAAGATAAATAAATACACTTTAAAAAAATAACAGAAACCTATGCCAACATAAAATAATCATCTTAATGGTAGAACAGAGGCTTTGGCATAAACTCAGAGGGAAGTGTTTCCTTCACTCCATCTACACCAACTTGTTATTCTAAAGATCAGGATGCCCAGTTACAGAAGCAATAGCAGCAATGCAAGAGGCTCCATACCAAATTCTTTGAAAGCAAGACACTGGAAGTGACAAGCATTAAAACAGACCCAAGATCTAAACCATGTAATAATTTAAACCAGAAACTATCAGTAGCATGAATGAGGTTCTTTATCTTGCAACCAGAGGTGTTAAACACATATACCCAAGTGAAAAAAGTAATAAGGCAGCAAAATTCATTACATAATCACTGTTCTTTTTTACAAGTTCATATAAGCATATAGCAAACCTGTTAAAACACTTGCCTCTCAATGAGCATAACTATAAGGGAAAGTTGGGTGTGAGTTACAACTGTATATTAATAATACTATGGCATAGGCATTATCAGGCATTATAAGGAGCAACAAAAATATATTCTGTACTTGACATACAAACATTTTATGATAGTTTTTGATATGTCATCACTCAATGTTACTTATATGAGGTCCCATGTAAAAATTAGTGCAAAGGAAGCTATACTCTATCTAGAAGAGCTTGTGTGTTCTTCTGATAAGATAGAAGGTCTTTAAGGGAGACTCTACTAAGAGGGATGGTGACAGCCTAAGGTAATATAAGTCAGACTAATAACATTACCCTCTTATGGTATGTATGTTTTATTCCTTCTCTTTTTGTGTAGCCTTGGTTTGCTCAGTCTATATATATTTAAACCCCTTTATTTTAAATATATCTTTTATTATAAATAAATCTAAATACATTTTGGATAGAAATTAAATATAAACAAATATTTAATATTTGATGATACTAAATTGCTATTTTCAGATATACATGGAATAGCACATTTTTCCCTAGATAACACAGAAATGTTTTTCAAATAATCACTGCTACATTCTATAGGTTTTCTTCTTTGCCTCTTGCTATATATTAAGAATAGCATTTCTATACTTATTTTGCCTTATTTTCTGAATTACATAAAAGGGGATATATATGAAATCTGTTATCTAAAAACATAGTAATAAGTAAAATAATGTGAATAATAACCATTGTTGAAACATGCTTACTTTCTATTTTTTTCCATGTTTTAAAGTTTTATTTTGTCATTGCAAACATTTTTGTAGTAAGAATCCCCCCTTGGGTTTTGGTGTTTTCCAATTTCATTAAGTTTGGGATGGAAAAAAGCTCATTCTTCCCCCAAATACGTAATGCGGTTTTCACCATGTATTAGGTACTTGGCTAGAGTGAAACGGTATTCCATATAATTTGGTGAATAGCTATGAGATCAACTATTTTTTACAGCTTAACTAGCATAGGAAAAAGAAGTATACTGAGAGGTAGGAAGACAAAATTTTAACTCAATATAATTCCACAACTAAAAAATGACAGCTTATCCTTGTTTCCTACAAACTTCGCATCAACCTACTGAAAACAAAATGAGAAAAGTTCTCTGAACAATTTGAAATTTTAGATAAATTAATAGTATCTTAGTAGGAAAAAAAAGTAGAGACAGATGTCAAGGTTTTTTTTCCATCTGCCATCAAATGATTCTGCAATCTAATTTTGGGTTCTAAGTAAAATGAACATCTTTGCTGCAATAATAGTGTAATTTTAAGATATTAAGTTTAGATTCTGAACTATTCATACTAATAGTTTACACATTTGACATTTTAGTATATAATGATTCTATCTTGTTTAAAAGTTATTGTTTTGTGACCCCCAAGTTATTCAGGTCATCTAAAAATAAATATATCACATGTTCCTAAAAAATGGTGTGAAAGAAAAAAATAGTGGCTTCATTTTGCTTTATTTTTCAAGTGAACATTTTCATATATTAAACCCTACCATAAAAATAAAGCTCCTCATTTTTTAACGCCCTTTACATGAAAGACAATTACAAATATATCAGCTTAAAATGGAAACATTTTATATGGTGTGACATTAGGTTTTGGTCTCTGTAATATCCCCAATAGATAAATGTTGATATATCATAGTCTCTGCTACCATCAATAATAAGTCACCAGCTGTCATGAACCTCCTAAACCCTATGTTGAACCAATGAACTGGATGAACGTGTAAAGCAAGGGCCAAGGTAGAAGCTGTAGCCATTTATCTGCTTTCTCAATGCTCTGTTTTTCATTAAGTTTGATGCACATATTGAGATCAACTCCAATATATTGTGTTTGGTAATTAAAGGAGATTAGAGATTGTGAAGGCTACTGAACAACTCATATACACACAATCACACACACTATCACACAATCATGGAGTATCAAAATATTAACTTGGGGGGTACCTGAGTGGCTCAGTCAGTTGATCATCAGACTTTGGCTCAGGTTATGATCTCATTGTTTGTGCTTCAAGTCTCACATTGGGCTCACTGCTGTCAGCACAGAGCCCACTTCACATGCTCTGTCCCCTTCTCTTGCCTCTCCTCAGTTCTCTCCAAAAATAAATAAAAAGTAAAAAGTAAAAAATATACATATTAATTTTGGCTATATTGAATCGTAAAATGGAAATGATACTATAAGGACTATAAACAAGCCATTCATTTTGCCAGAGACATGGGTTTAAGAGAGCTGTCACTGAGAAGCATTAAGAAAAATTTCATATAGCAATTTCTTGAGAATTCAGTAGCAGTGATTTTAAAATCTCTGTTGGGAAGCACATACCATACTTTCAAATTAAGCCTGACGATTGTGCTTGGAAACATTGTCACACAGCACTGGTTTTGTAGATTAGAGTTTCCAAGTAGAAGACAGAAGCATATTGTTCGTATGTATGCCCGTTCTGAAATCAAGCAAAGCTGGGCCATTCACTATAATTTCTTTAAGTAATAAAGGCTTTACAATTAACCCTAACTTATAAAAGAAATCTCTAGGATCTACAACTCTGGTTTGTCTAGATCAATGGTTTTCACAATATTCAAACATGACTTGGCAAAAGTATAAATACATCTTGGGAAGCTTGGATAGGATATTTTCAACTGTCATGGAGATTTTTGTCTAAGGCAGCAATTCTTACCAGCATGAGCAATGAGTTTTTCATCCACACACTTCTTCAAGGTTTACTCAACAGTTATCAAAAATAGCCCAGCTACCACTATGCAGGCTAAATAAAAGAAGTCCAGAGATTCATTGAGGAGGAAAAAACATTATTCTTTGTAGCAATTAGTGGGAGTAGAGAGTGCTGGGCCATATTCTCTTACACACCTCAAGGCAAGTGAGCATCAAGGGAATTTGATGAGACTGTGACCCAGGTGGTGGCATTGGGTTGGTTTCCAGAGAACAGACCAGGATTTTATTTCTGGCTGGACATTTGCTAGTCTGTAAAAAATATCTAACCCTGTCATGGCACATCACTAAGCACAATGAAAGAATATTTGGTAAATGTGGTATTGTCCTCTATTTGGGTTGGACATATGGATTTGGATTTGACTCCCCTCTGAATTCTCAAGTTGAGCAGTTGGTTGTGACTGCTTATGGAACAGGACAAGGAAAGAGGAGAATAATGAATGTGACTTGTGCTTCCAGGATTTATTAGGGCAACAATACCTGAATTTCAGTTGCCTTTGCTGTTTGATATGTATATTTATCTCCTAGAGAGTTGACCCAGAATATCTGCTTTCCAGGCCCAGGTATTCTAGTAGAAAGACTGGAGGGGTAGTGTTGGAGGGCATGAGTTTGGGAGAATGTAAAGAGGTTTTTGAATAGAGTATTATGGATAGCAGGTAATAGTTCAGTGCAGCAGTCCCCAAAGGAAGGGTCTCAAAATTACACAAAAGAGTCTCATGCAAGAGACAGCCGGAATTTGGTCATGCACCATATAGTGCTAGATTATATTAGCACCAAGCAAAGAGGAATTTGAGTTTCCTGTCTTATTCACTCTTACTCTGTCCCTGCCCTGGATCCCATAAAGCCAGAAATAGCAAAAGGAGTAGAAAAGTAAGATAATAAGGAGATGAAAAAACAGACCATGTCCCCTTTCCTATTGTTGGTCTGAGAAGCCTATGGATGACCTGAGTAACAAAGGGTATTAAATGTGAATTGGATGAGAGGTTAAAGTTTTGATTCAAACTTGTTAGGATTTTATTTTTTTTTATTTTTTTTAATATATTAAATTTATTGTCAAATTGGTTTCCATACAACATCCAGTGCTCATCCCACAAGGTGCCCTCCTCAATACCCATCTACCACCCTCCCCTCCCTCCCACCCCCCATCAACCCTCAGTTTGTTCTCAGTTTTTAACAGTCTCTTATGTTTTGGCTGTCTCCCACTCTAACCTCTTTTTTTCTTTTTTTTTCCTTCCCCTCCCCCATGGGTTCCTGTTAAGTTTCTTAGGATCCACATAAGAGTGAAATCATATGGTATCTGTCTTTCTCTGTATGGCTTATTTCACTTAGCATCACACTCTCCAGTTCCATCCACGTTGCTACAAAAGGCCATATTTCATTCTTTCTCATTGCCACGTAGTATTCCATTGTGTATATAAACCGCAATTTATTTATCCATTCATCAGTTGATGGACATTTAGGCTCTTTCCATAATTTGGCTTTTGTTGAGAGTGCTGCGATAAATATTGGGGTACAAGTGCCCCTATGCATCAGCACTCCTGTATCCGTGGATACATTCCTAGCAGTGCTATTGCTGGGTCATAGGGTAGGTCTATTTTTAATTTTCTGAGGAAACTCCACACTGCTTTCCAGAGCGGCTGCACCAATTTGCATTCCCACCAACAGTGCAAGAGGGTTCCCGTTTCTCCACATCCTCTCCAGCATCTATAGTCTCCTGATTTGTTCATTTTGGCCACTCTGACTGGCGTGAGGTGATATCTGAGTGGGGTTTTGATTTGTATTTCCCTGATAAGGAGCGACGCTGAACATCTTTTCATGTGCCTATTGGCCATCGGATGTCTTCTTTAGAGAAGTGTCTATTCATGTTTTCTGCCCATTTCTTCACTGGGTTATTTGTTTTTCGGGTGTGGAGTTTGGTGAGCTCTTTATAGATTTTGGATACTAGCCCTTTGTCCGATATGTCATTTGCAAATATCTTTTCCCATTCCGTTGGTTGCCTTTTAGTTTTGTTGGTTGTTTCCTTTGCTGTGCAGAAGCTTTTTATCTTCATAAGGTCCCAGTAATTCACTTTTGCTTTTAATTCCCTTGCCTTTGGGGATGTGTCGGGTAAGAGATTGCTATGGCTGAGGTCAGAGAGGTCTTTTCCTGCTTTCTCCTCTAGGGTTTTGATGGTTTCCTGTCTCACATTCAGGTCCTTTATCCATTTTGAGTTTATTTTTGTGAATGGTGTGAGAAAGTGGTCTAGTTTCAACCTTCTGCATGCTGCTGTCCAGTTCTCCCAGAACCATTTGTTAAAGAGACTGTCTTTTTTCCATTGGATGTTCTTTCCCGCTTTGTCAAAGATGAGTTGGCCATACGTTTGTGGGTCTAGTTCTGGGGTTTCTATTCTATTCCATTGGTCTACGTGTCTGTTTTTGTGCCAATACCATGCTGTCTTGATGATGACAGCTTTGTAGTAGAGGCTAAAGTCTGGGATTGTGATGTCTCATGCTTTGGTCTTCTTCTTCAAAATTACTTTGGCTATTCGGGGCCTTTTGTGGTTCCATATGAATTTTAGGATTGCTTGTTCTAGTTTCGAGAAGAATGCTGGTGCAATTTTGATTGGGATTGCATTGAATGTGTAGATAGCTTTGGGTAGTGTTGACATTTTGACAATATTTATTCTTCCAATCCATGATCAGGGAATGTCTTTCCATTTGTTTAAATCTTCTTCAATTTCCTTCATAAGCTTTCTATAGTTTTCAGCATACAGATCTTTTACATCTTTGGTTAGATTTATCCCTAGGTATTTTATGCTTCTTGGTGCAATTGTGAATGGGATCAGTTTCTTTATTTGTCTTTCTGTTGCTTCATTGTTGGTGTATGAGAATGCAACTGATTTCTGTACATTGATTTTGTATCCTGCAACTTTGCTGAATTCATGTATCAGTTCTAGCAGACTTTTGGTGGAGTCTATCGGATTTTCCGTCTATAATATCATGTCATCTGCAAAAAGCGAAAGCTTGACTTCATCTTTGCCAATTTTGATGCCTTTGATTTCCTTTTGTTGTCTGATTGCTGATGCTAGAACTTCCAGCACTATGTTAAACAACAGCGGTGGGAGTGGGCATCCCTGTCGTGTTCCTGATCTCAGGGAAAAAGCTCTCAGTTTTTCCCCATTGAGGATGATGTTAGCTGTGGGCTTTTCATAAATGGCTTTTATGATCTTTAAGTATGTTCCTTCTATCCCGACTTTCTCAAGGATTTTTATTAAGAAAGGGTGCTGGATTTTGTCAAAGGCCTTTTCTGCATCGATTGACAGGATCATATGGTTCTTCTCTTTTTTTTTTTTTTTTTGTTAATGTGATGTATCACGTTGATTGGTTTGCGAATGTTGAACCAGCCCTGCATCCCAGGAATGAATCCCACTTGATCATGGTGAATAATTCTTTTTATATGCCGTTGAATTCGATTTGCTAGTATCTTATTGAGAATTTTTGCATCCATATTCATCAGGGATATTGGCCTGTAGTTCTCTTTCTTTACTGGGTCTCTGTCTGGTTTAGGAATCAAAGTAATACTGGCTTCATAGAATGAGTCTGGAAGTTTTCCTTCCCTTTCTATTTTTTGGAATAGCTTGAGAAGGATAGGTATTATCTCTGCTTTAAACGTCTGGTAGAACTCCCCTGGGAAGCCATCTGGTCCTGGACTCTTATTTGTTGGGAGATTTTTGATAACCGATTCAATTTCTTCGCTGGTGATGGGTCTGTTCAAGCTTTCTATTTCCTCCTGATTGAGTTTTGGAAGAGTGTGGGTGTTTAGGAATTTGTCCATTTCTTCCAGGTTGTCCAATTTGTTGGCATATAATTTTTCATAGTATTCCCTGTTAATTGTTTGTATCTCTGAGGGATTGGTTGTAATAATTCCATTTTCATTCATGATTTTATCTATTTGGGTCATCTCCCTTTTCTTTTTGAGAAGCCTGGCTAGAGGTTTGTCAATTTTGTTTATTTTTTCAAAAAACCAACTCTTGGTTTCATTGATCTGCTCTACAGTTTTTTTAGATTCTATATTGTTTATTTCTGCTCTGATCTTTATTAATTCTCTTCTTCTGCTGGGTTTAGGCTGCCTTTGCTGTTCTGCTTCTATTTCCTTTAGGTGTGCTGTTAGATTTTGTATTTGGGATTTTTGTAGTTTCTTGAGATAGGCCTGGATTGCAATGTATTTTCCTCTCAGGACTGCCTTCGCTGCGTCCCAAAGCGTTTGGATTGTTGTATTTTCATTTTAGTTTGTTTCCATATATTTTTTTATTTCTTCTCTAATTGCCTGGTTGACCCACTCATTCGTTAGTAGGGTGTTCTTTAACCTCCATACTTTTGGAGGTTTTCCAGACTTTTCCCTGTGGTTGATTTCAAGCTTCATAGCATTGTGGTCTGAAAGTATGCATGGTATAATTTCAATTCTTGTAAACTTATGAAGGGCTGTTTTGTGACCCAGTATATGATCTATCTTGGAGAATGTTCCATGTGCACTCGAGAAGAAAGTATATTCTGTTGCTTTGGGATGCAGAGTTCTAAATATATCTGTCAAGTCCATCTGATCCAATGTCTCATTCAGGGCCCTTGTTTGTTTATTGACCATGTGTCTAGATGATCTATCCATTTCTGTAAGTGGGGTGTTAAAATCCCCTGCAATTACCACATTCTTATCAATAAGGTTGCTTATGTTTATGAGTAATTGTTTTATATATTTGGGGGCTCCGGTATTCAGCGCATAGACATTTATAATTGTTAGTTCTTCCTGATGTGTAGACCCGCTAATTATTATATAATGCCCTTCTTCATCTCTTGTTACAGCCTTTAATTTAAAGTCTAGTTTGTCTGATATAAGTATGGCTACTCCAGCTTTCTTTTGGCTTCCAGTAGCATGATAAATAGTTCTCCATCCCCTCACTCTCAATCTAAAGGTGTCCTCAGATCTAAAATGAGTCTCTTGTAGACAGCAAATAGATGGGTCTTGTTTTTTTATCCATTCTGATACCCTATGTCTTTTGGTTGGCGCATTTAATCCATTTACATTCGGTGTTAATATAGAAAGATACGGGTTTAGAGTCATTGTGATGTCTGTATGTTTTATGCTTGTAGTGATGTCTCTGGTACTTTGTCTCACAGGGTCCCCCTTAGGATCTCTTGGAGGGCTGGTTTAGTGGTGACAAATTCCTTCAGTTTTTGTTTGTTTGGGAAGACCTTTATCTCTCCTTCTATTCTAAATGACAGACTTGCTGGATAAAGGATTCTCTGCTGCATGTTTTTCCTGTTTAGCACACTGAAAATATCGTCCCAATCCTTTCTGGCCCGCCAAGTTTCAAAAGAGAGATCAGTCACGAGTCTTATAGGTCTCCCTTTATATGTGAGGGCACGTTTATCCCTTGCTGCTTTCAGAATTTTCTCTTTATCCTTGTATTTTTCCAGTTTCACTATGATATGTCGTGCAGAAGATCGATTCAAGTTACGTCTGAAGGGAGTTCTCTGTGCCTCTTGGATTTCAATGCCTTTTTCCTTCCCCAGTTCAGGGAAGTTCTCAGCTGTAATTTCTTCAAGTACCCCTTCAGCACCTTTCCCTCTCTCTTCCTCCTCTGGGATACCAATTATGCGTATATTATTTCTTTTTAGTGTATCACTTAGTTCTCTAATTTTCCCCTCATACTCCTGGATTTTTTTATCTCTCTTTCTCTCAGCTTCCTCTTTTTCCATAACTTTATCCTCTAGTTCACCTATTCTCTCCTCTGCCTCTTCAATCTGAGCTGTCATCGTTTCCATTTTGTTTTGCATTTCGTTTAAAGCACTTTTCAGCTCCTCATGACTGTTCCTTAATCCCTTGATCTCTGTAGCAAGAGATACTCTGCTGTCCTCTATACTGTTTTCAAGCCCAGCGATTAATTTTATGACTATTATTCTAAATTCACTTTCTGTTATATTATTTAAATCCTTTTTGATCAGTTCATTGGCTGTTGTTATTTCCTGGAGATTCTTCTGAGGGGAATTCTTCCGTTTGGTCATTTTGGATAGTCCCTGGCGTGGTGAGGACCTGCAGGGCACTTCCCCTGTGCTGTGGTGTATAACTGGAGTTGGTGGGCGTGGCCACAGTCAGTCCTGATGTCTGCCCCCAGCCCACCGCTGGGGCCACAGTCAGACTGGTGTGTGCCTTCTCTTCCCCTCTCCTAGGGGCAGGATTCACTGTTGGGTTGCGTGGCCCATCTGGGCTACTTGCACATTGCCAGGCTTGTGGTGCTGGGGATCTGGCGTATTAGCTGGGGTGGGTAGGCAAGGTGCACGGGGGCAGGAGGGGCAGGCTTAGCTCGCTTCTCCTTAGGTGATCCACTTCAGGAGGGGCCCCTCTTCCGTGGGCCTCTCCTCTGTGCTTGGCTCCGGAGACTCCATTCTGCTAATCCTCTGGCGGTTTTCTGGGTTATTTAGGCAGGTGTAGGTGGAATCTAAGTGATCAGCAGGACGCGCGGTGAGCCCAGCGTCCTCCTACGCCACCATCTTCTTCCAGCCCCTTGTTAGGACTTTTAAATAACTGAAGTAAAACTGCTCTAAGCCCTGAAAATGAATAGAAAATTTAGGGAATATGTTTCACATGTTCACAAAGATAGGGAAGAGAAATTTAGGAAAGTGAGTTTGAAGACTATGGAGGAAATAAAATAAAGCTATTTTCATATTGTGTCCTACTTAAAATATTTTGTTTCATGATTAGTAAGATTGCAAAATGTGTTCAAACCATTGGCTGAGATCAGGTGTTCCCAGACCCATCCGCTGACCAGAGTCAGTCACTGTTAACCTTTTGCTTTTCCATGAGGAGACAGTAGAAATAAGAAAAGTGTAGCAAGTTTATGCAACTTAATATATGCAACTTAAGTCACAGAGCTTTATTGTAAGATCAGGTACCTGACATTATTTAAATTTTTTTTAGGTTTATTTATTTTGACAGAGCATAAGTGGGGCAGAAAGAGAGGGGAGAGTGAGCATGCCAAGCAGAACACAGATGTTCTATGGGGCTCAAACTCATGAACCATGAGATCATGACCTGAGCCAAAATCAAGAGTTAGAGGATTAACTGACTGAGCCACCCAGGTGTCCCAGATCATGTACTTTACATTATGCTGAAAAAAATATGGGAAGGAAGAGTCCAAGTGTTTTTCTTTTATTATATATTCTTTCTTGGAAAAAAATGAAGGGATGTCAACCTTATGTCCACACCCAAAGTTTTTTTTAATCAAATATTTACTCCATTGCTCTAGAACAAGTTATTTAATCTGAAAAACCTAGGTAATATTTTTTTTTTCTATTCTGACTTCATGGACCTAAAAATAACTTTTTAAAAAATTTGGTTTCATGAAATTAAAAAAAGTAGAGATGGATCGGTCTGTCTATTTTTAGGATTTCTACAGTAAGACAAATGAGTTACTTAATGTCTCACAGATGAACCTGAAATTTTAATCTTGTCCTGCATTGAACTGTTTTTCACTGCATTAGTCTCCTTTTCATAACATTGTCTGGCATTTTCCTCTTCACTTCTGCTGAAGCAAGTGAAGGGGACAGAGCATTGCACCAAATCAAGAGTGGTCACTCCAGGAAAAATGTTTTGCATCAAGGAAAAACTTACTGAAAATGCCCACATCTTTGTCCTATTGCCCACTTCATTTTGCCATTATTTCCCAGATACACATTTTTATTCTTTGAATGTGCTTAGCTATTCAAGTCATGTAGCTAATCATTTTAGACTGATAAAATAAAATCATACAGAGTTGAATGAGTCATTTTCAAGAATAAGCTCCAAATAGCTTACTCTCCTCAGTTTGTTTCCACCAGCAATTTATTTCACAACATAGCGATTTCTGCAAAAGTATCTTGTTGGGTTGGGCTATAGAAGGAGTGGGGAGGGTGGCCTCAAGCAATTTTGAATTGAGTTGAATTCTGCTAATACACTTTAATCAAATGCAGTCTTATGAATACATTATGCTCTTTGTCTTGTTTCATGTATTTTTCTAAATTGGAATTCTCTTTTCCCACCATCCCCATCATCTTTAACACCAACAAGTATATGCCATGCATTTTCAGTGGTCAACTCAAAACATTCACCAAAAAGCTTTTCCTGATCAGTCTAGTGACTTCCTTCTTCCCTTTATCCCACTGTATAGACTGTCATATAAAGACCTGTATCTCATCATTTACTGTTGTGAATTTTGGGGTTATCTCCACCACAAGAAGATCCAAGATTTATATTTTACTTAATCTCATGGGGCACTTTAGGGATTAGCACATGGACTTTTAAGTCAGTAAGCATCAACTTGGAGTCCACCCCACTGCATATTGTTAAAGAGTATTTAACAGAGGGGTTGGCAAACCAGGAAGCATGTAATAAATACTGCTCCTTGCTGCTGCTACTGCTAGTTTCCATGGAGTTAAGATTAACAGCACTGACCATTTGCTAAGAACTTAATAGATAATTGTTATTTCTATGAAAACTCCTGGAGCTCTTTAATTCATTCATTCTTTGTTTCCCCTTCAAAGCTACCAGTGTTTTCACATCCCCATATTTTTGACAATAGGACCTCATTTTCATTAATCTAGCTGTGGTAGTATGGGGCTGTATGGACTTTCTTTACTCCACCCCTTCAAAAAAAATTATAAAATTGCATTATATATTTTATATAGATATATCTTTTAGACCTTTATGTCTGGTTTTTAATAATATGAACTCCTTAAAAATAAGTATTAAAAGACCATGTTGACTATGCTTGCTTCATTAAGGACTTTCAAAAGATTTTTTTTTAATTTTTTTAATGTTTATTTATTTTTGAGAGAAAGAGACAGAACATGAGGGGGAAAGAGACAGAGAGAGAGGGAGACACAGAATCAGAAGCAGGGTCCAGGCTCTGAGTTGTCAGCACAAAGCCCAACACCAGGCTCGAACCCACGAACCGTGAGCTCATGACCTGAACTGAATTTGGATGCTTAACTGACTGAGCCACCCAGGCGCCCCCAAAATATTTTAAATAAGAAGAGTAATGTAAAATCTCAAAAAGAAAATGATAGTATATTTCTTAAATTCTAATATTTTCATAACCTACTCAGTCTTAGGATTGGACACCTATCTCCACACTGTTCTTTTCCAAACAGAACTAATTTTTTTTCTCAACAGTACAATGACCTCTTAAGCAATTGTAATTAGTAGTTTCTTTTAAAAAGTAAAATTTTTTCAATTAAAAAAAGTGTTAAATTTTGTAAATTCTGACATTAAGAAATAACTACAGTCATTCATGTCAGGCTGGGCATTAGACATCTGGTCTCAAATGCAAAGGAGTCTTTTTAAGGATCTGTGGTCCTAGAGATGGAGAACACAAAACAAAACAAGAAAATCATGTCTCATTTTCTCAGCAAGATAACCTCTACCTGGTGATCAGAGTTGCCCTTTTATCTAGGTTCCCTGAACGTCTTTCTTCTTTTCTAATTTATTTGAACATCCTTTCAAATAGATTTTCTTATCCTAGCAGACATAATGCAACTATCTATTCTGAAGTTCAAACTAAGATTCTGAAGTAAGAATAAAGGAAAACAACAAGAGATAGAGATATCTCTTTCTCTTTTAATGTATGTTGTTTAAGATAACAGAAGGCTTACAGTATGGGAGATGTTTTTCCTCCTATTTCCATGCATCATTTGCCACATGAGCTCCACTGATGGTTTCCAGGGTAAGTGCAGAAACACACTGGCCCTACGCCCCAGGAAACTGCTGAGCACCTGCTGGTAGGTGCAGATGCTCCTTAGGTTAGTAAACATAAGGCCAAAGTACAGGGTGGCTGGTCCTGTCTTCTTTTGGAGGAAGTACATTTATTATTTATTTTATTTTCAGAAATAGAGCAGACCCACTGAATAAAGAGCAATGTTGTCTGTAGTATGATGGTACATGAAGTACTAATTTTTTCTAAGATAAAGTCACCAGCTGATTTCACTGGAATATCTGTAAAACTTTTTCTCAGTGATTACTTTGTGTTTCTGCATGATTTCAAATATTTACAGATGGCTTTTCAGTTCAACATTCAGATATTTCTGCTGTCATCCCTTGGATTTTTACTCCTTAAACAAGAACATACACAATGGGTAATATCTGCAGCTTATTACCTTTCCTAATAAATCTATTCACATGTTGTTAGCTTCACATTTGCATCCCTTAATCTGTGGACATAGGAAAGCATTACTTTAAAACCTCATAGTGTTTTAATGACTCACAACAAAACAGGAAGAAAAGTACTGCACTGATATTTATAAGAGACCCACAGAGAGAGAGAGTAAGAATGAGTAGAAAATGCATTAAAGAAGCCTCTCTCCTTACTTTCCTCTTACAGATATGTTCTCAAATAGTGAAGTGAATAACTGAAAAATATGCATGGTGACACCCCTTTTACTGAATATGCAATCCCCGGTCCTCCTGAAGAAACAGCAAATGCCAATGCAAAAGCTTCATCTAAGAAATCGGAAAGACATTTTTATTTACCTTGTTCTCCTGGTTGGTGCTAAAAACACTAAAATAAATAGCAAAGGCATTAATTAAACCATAGACACTAAAATTTCCGTGAGACATATGTATAATTTAATACTTAGGCTATTATTCTAAAACTACATCAGATAGAGAATTCAATTTACCCAAAAACAAAACAGCCTTCATGTACATCTGACCTCATAGACATGTAAATACTTCTACTCGATAAGCCACACCTATGGAACATATCATTGTTGATTTTAATTGACAAATTCAAATATGTTTTCCAAATCCTCTACTTCATACAGATACCAATGCCAGGTTCAAAATACAGACAAATAGTACTTATATTTGAAGAGCACAGCTGTTATTATAGATACATATTTTTGCCAGAAAACATGAAATTAAATTCGAACAGAAGCCCAAAATCATAAACATTACTTGAATAATACAAAGTGTATATAATCAAATTTTAGTATATTGGAATTTTATTGTTATTTCTCCTCCTTTTTTATGTTTTGAAATCAGAGATCTTGCATGAATATTCATTAAGAACTTTTCTGGAATCTTATTTGCCCTCTCTGAATCAGTATCAATGTTAAAAAACAACAACAACAACTTTGGGGAGCCTGGGTGGCTCAGGTGGTTAAGCCTGAGACTCTTGATTTTGGCTAAGGTCATGATCTCACAGTTTGTGGGATTGAGCCCCCAGCCAAGGCTCTGCATTGATAGCACCAGGCCTGCTTGGGATTTTCTCTCTCCCTCTCTGCCCTTCCCTGCTCATTTGCGTTCTCTCTCTCCCTCTCTCTCTCTCTCTCTCATACACACAAAATAAATAAACTTTTAAAGAAACAAGTTTTAACTTAAGTAACTTATTAGTTTCGAAGTATGACTTACTCTGGTTTTTTTTTAATGTTTATTTTTGAGAGAAACATATACAGCGTAAGTGAAAGATGGGCAGAGAAAGAGAGGGAGACACAGAATCTGAAGCAGGCTCCAGGCTGTGAGCTATCAGCACAGAGCCTGACACAGGGCTTGAACTCACAAACTGTGAGATCATGACCTGAGCTGAAGTCAGATGCTTATACGACTGAGCCATCCAGGTGCCCCAAAGTAAATGTGACTTATTCTTAAAATGTGATTGTTGTGAAAAAGCCAAGGCTGATTTAAGAGTATACCAAATTCCAACCTACAGACTTAAATGCTGTTCCAGCAATATTCATGCTTACCAAATGTTTATAAAGCACCTACCTTGTGTCAAGTTGTATGACTATGGACCAATGAAACAAATGTAAATACTCCATTTGTTATTCTTTAGAAAATTCAGACTAGTGGATCCTCAAGAAAATTCAGCATGTAGAGATAATTGTAATATATCATAGTAACATAACATACAGAGGTATATGTTTGCAAAGATGGCTCAAAGAAAGTGCAGTTTACCTGTGGAGGAGATCATTCAACTGATCTTCAATAAGCAACAACTGGATCACCAAACAGATGAAGCGTTCTAGGCACAGAGATCAATAAACGTAGATGTGGAACATCTCAGATTGTTAGGGGACTGCCACAGATTTGATATGTCAGACATGTAGTAAGTGAGGTTACTAAATGCAGGCAATGTGGTTTAGAAAAGCAGAAGCAGAAAAGAAATAAGGAAAAAAAAGATATTGTGTGCAAAGGAGTGACATAATTAGATAATAAAATAGACATTTTAAAAAGATATTTCAGACTGAGTGTTTCCAGTAGAATTATGAAGGTAAGGAGACCTGTTAGGAAGCCATTGTGACAATTTGTCTGAAATATTTTGAAGGCTTTAAGTACAAAAGTTCTTATATCAAAGGAGGCAACAGATTCAAAAGACACCAATGTGGCCTTATTTATAAACCCAGGTCTTTGATTATATCGAATGAAATTTTAGGGCATACTGCTAAAAATTTTAGATGTGTAACCCCAAAGGAAAACAGGAGTAAAAGTATAAAACAAACATATCTAGAAAGAAGTTGTTATGGCTGATGTCAAAAAGGTTACTTCCTGTGTTCTCCTCTCAGATTTTTATGGTTTCAAGTCTCACATTTAGATCTTTAATCCATTTTGGATTTATTTTTGTGTATGGTATAAGAAAGTGGCCCAGTTTCATTCTTTTGTATGTTTCTGTCCAGTTTTCCCAATACCATTTGATGAAGAAACTATCTTTCCTATTGGGTATTCTTTCCTACTTTGCCAAAAATTAACTGTCCGTATAATTATGGGTTGATAGCGACATTATCTACCAAAGCTTAATTGTGGAAACAGCCTGGGTGTCCGTGGACTGTTGAATGAATAAAGAAGGAATGTGTGTGTGTGTGTGTGTGTGTGCATATGTGGAGTTTAAGAAACAAACAAACAAAAACAATCAAAGGGAAAAAAGAGAAAAAGAGAGGCAAACCAAGAAACAGACTCTTAACTATAGAGACCGAACTGATGGTTACCAGTGGGAAGGTGGGGGGGAGGGGGTAGCTTAAATAGGTGATGAGGATTAAGAAGTGCACTTGTAGTGAGCACCGGATGCTGTACGGAAGTGTTGAATCACTATATTGTACAACGGAAACTAATATTACACTGTATATTATCTAACTGAAATTTAAATAAAAACTTAAAAAAGGGAAAATTCTGAAAAAAAATAATTTGAAAAATTTCCTGATAATTCAAATTAAGGTGAACATGGCAATTAAAACACAATGATCCATTATCCTATTAATTTCGTGAAGACTATAGTGCAAACTAAAATTAGAAGAGTAATGTGTGCCCTAGTCTTGACTCTATGACAATTATCTGGTAAAAGTCAGTCACTTACTCTCTTGCTGCTTCTGTTATTCTGTACATATTAGAAACAGATTACTATAAAATGAGCAAAAGAAATTAATGAAGCAATTATATGAAAACATTATTACAATCATTCTATGTATAATTTTATTTCTAAAATTATACACATACATTAAAGACGTATTCCTACATACTAAGTTGCTTAAATAGTAAGAATAGAAATACAAATAAAAATTCTGGTGTAGTAAGATGATCTCAGTAATGTTAGCTGTTTTCCTCAATTTGTTAGTAAGAAAGAACATTATGCAGACACAAAGAGCTATTAATTTTTTAAAAGCCACTTAAAATAACAATTGTTATTTCTTCAAGGGTCTCTTTCCTTCTATCATATAAAAATCATGTAAATAAACTACACTAACAATGGAAACTGCCAATCATATTTAAAGCAATTAAACCATTTGGTAACAGAAAGTTAAAATGTTCAGGCCAAGATAAATAAAAGTATTCAAATCTTGTCATGAGAGAATTGAGAGTTTATAAAGATTATTCATTAGGAAATGAAATGTGAATGTTTTATGAGCTATGATTACTAATATGAACCACATGGGCTTAATCTGCATTTCGCTTTGTGACACTCTTTGTGAAAATGTGTCACTCGGAAAATGTTTTGATAAAGAGCAACAACAGTACTATAAACACCTAGTCTGTGTGTTGTGTGAGAAATACATATTGGCTATCAAATTGAATATCATTTTATATTTGAAAGAATGCCACCCTAGAAATGCTGGTCTTTTGGTAATTGTTCTCCGTGTTTGAGCTGCTTAAGGATTTTGTATCTACAGCCATTTTGAAATGTTCCATCATTATATTAAAACTACTTCATTTGTAACTTTCAAATAATCCAAAGATTCTTGTACTACTTCTACTGCTACCACCACTACCACACCATGTTTCTCTTAACATTCATTTGATACTTTGAGGCAGGCAAGTGAGACTGATTAAAAGGATTATAGCTGTTTCTGAGTTATCTTTTAAATTGTTCCCTAGAAGGTTAAATTACAAACTTTTTGAAAAAAAATCACATGTAAGTGAACAATTCAAAAGTCATGCTTTTATTTGTATTTGCATCATAAAATGTATTACTTGGCAATCAAATAAATTTTAGTTTTTAAAGACATGCATTGATAGGAAGAAAATTACAAAACTCTCATAAATGAAATAAAATAAGAACTAAATAAATGAGGCGACATTCCATGTTCATGGATAAGGAGATTCAATATCGTCAAGATATCAATTCTTCCCAACTTGATTGATAGATTCAGTGCAGTATCAGTCAAAAATCTCAACAAGTTATTTTATAGATATTCACATGAACATGTGTCTCTTCCATCTGGATGTTCTTCTGTGTCCTTTATCATATCCTTTATTACATAATAAACCAGAAGTCATAAGTTAAGTTTTCCCTGAGTTCTGTGAGCCATTCTAACAAAATACTTAACCCAAGAATTGGGACATTAGAGTCCCTATTTATAGCCAGTCCGTCAGAATACAGGTGAGAACCTAGGGTTTGCAATTCACATCTGAAGTTGGGAGTGGGGGACAGTCTTGTGGAATTGAGCTCTCAACTTGTGGAATCTGATGCTATGCCAGGTAGATAGTGTCCGAATTGAATTGAATTATAGGACACCCGGCTGGTGTTGTAGATAATTGCTTGGTGGGAGGAAAAAAGCCACACATTTGGTGACAGAAATGTCAGAAGTCAAGTCTTCTGAGTAGTAAAGGAAAAACACAGAGGAGCAGAAGTTTTTCCTACATAATGGGTCAAAGACTTTAAAAGATGCCTTATCAAAGAGGATAGACAGATAGCAAATCAGCATATGAAAAAATGCTCCACATCTTATGTCATCAAGGAAATGCAAATAAAACAACGAGATACCACCACAAACTTATTAAAATGGTCAAAATCCAGAACACTAACAACACCAAATGCTGGTGAGGATGTGAAGCACCAGGGACCTACATACTTTGTTAGTGGAAATGCAAACTGGTATAGTCACTTTGGAAAACAGTTCAGTGGTTTCTGATAAAACTAAACATAGTCAAACCTATGATGCAACAACCACACTCGTTGGTATTTATCCAAAGGAGTTGAAAATTCACATCCATACAAAAATCTGTACATGGATATTTATACAGTTTTATTCATAATTGCCAGAACTTGGAAGCAACCAAGATGTCCTTCAGTAAGTTAATTGGTAAATAAACTGTGGTATACCTAAACAATGGAATATTATTTGGCAATCAGAAGAAATGAGCTGTCAAGCCAGGAAGACATGGAAGAAAAAATTGCACATTACTAATTGAAAGAAACCAATCTGATAAGGCCGTATATTGTATGATTCCAACTATATAACATTCTGGAAAGGCAAAACTATGGGAACAAAAAGCTCAGTAATTACCAGGGGTGGGGAGTTAGCAGGAGATGAATAGCCATTGCACAGAAGATTATTAAGACAGTGAAAATTCTCTGTAGAATATTATAATGGTGGATATAGTCATTATGCATTTGTCCAAACCCACTCAACATACAACACTAAGAGTGAACCCTTAGGACAACTATGGATTTTGAGTGATTGTAATGTGTCAACATAGGTTTATTCTTGGTAAGCAATTACCATTTTGCCAATGAAGTTAACAATGGGGGAAGGCTATTCTTGTGTGGGAACAGCAGGTATATGAAAAATTTCTGCACCCACCTCTCAATTTATTGTGAACCTAAAAATGTTCTTAAAAAGGAGAGTATTTTTTTTTAAATAAAGATACAGTAGGCATTTTTCTGGTAGAATATCAAGACATTATCAATGTTCCAACCTCTATCCTCTACACGTTTTATCTTAGCACCCGGTTGTACAACTGTGCAGAGATCTCAGTTTTCAGTTTTTCTGTTAGTACAGCAAAATGAGTGGAGATTCCCTTCCCCTTTCTATTAAGGCAGAAATTCAGAAGGACAAGATAAGATTTGTAGGTGGTGAAAAGGGGTCATCCACTGCAATTATTAAAAAGCATTTGCATCTGAGGCATCTAGTTGATGCAGTCCATTAAGTGTCCGACTTTTGATTTCTGCTCAGGTCATGATCTCACAGTTTGTGGCTTTGAGCCCTGTGTCTCACTGACAATGTGGAGCCTGCTTAGGATTTTCTCTCTTCCTCTCTCTCTGCTCCTCCTTCATTTGCACCCACACACTCTCTCTCCCTCTCTCTCAAAATAAATAAATAAACTTAAAAAAATTTAAAAAGCATTTGCATCTAATGTGGAGACCCTATATAATGAGAATATTCTCATAAAGATACCATCTCATTTTCAGTACAGGAATACCAGGGCTAATTTTCACAAGAAAGAAGTGTAACACCTGTTAATATAATGAGTATGTTAACATTATGTGTAACTCCCTTGGGCTTACTCTTTAAGAATATTAATAAGTTTTAAACGGAATTTTATTTACTCTTAGCTAATGAGGAAAACAGCCCAATGCAACAGTATTTTCAAGATGAAAGGAAGAACGAAGGACAGATGATTCTTTCTCATGGGAAAAGCAGGGGAGATTCCTCAGAAAGGCTAGTGGGACATGGAAGGGCGATTGGGTATAGGACAACAGGAGCTATGGAGATAGAATGGTCCCAATCAAGTGACACCAGTATTTCCATGGTACAACCCTCACAAATATGAAACTGGAGCCTTGTCTTTTGATCCTACTCGATATTTCTTATACATTTATTGGTGAAAGTCTCAATTCACAGTCCTCCTACTGGGGATTCGGGTTGTTTGACCATTAAATGAAGAACTTCCCAAATTTGAAGATTGGAAGAATGTAAAAGGATATAGCCCAAGACACAAAATGACAATTTGAAGGGAGCTACTCAACCAAGAACATCTGTGATGGACCATTATGTAATCAGGAAATGAAATAAAATTTTATTATGTTTGGCCTCTTAATTTATGAGGTTGCTTGTTTTGGCACTTAGCCTACTCTGACAAACACAGTGGCTAAATATATATAATATATATTTTGTATAATTATCAAATGTTATATAACACATATTTTATAAAACTTGCATATATTAATAACATCACATCAATATATTAATATTTATATTATATTTTGTATATTAATAATATGTGATTTTACAGTATACAATTATATGTAATTACATGATATTATATGGTATATGGTATGTAATACATATAATGTATACATTTTTTCAAAATATGAAATTTATTGTCAAATTGGTTTCCATACAACACCCAGTGCTCATCCCAAAAGGTGCCCTCCTCAATACCCATCACCCACCCTCTACTCCCTCCCACCCCCCATCAACCCTTAGTTTGTTCTCAGTTCTCAGCAGTCTCTTATGCTTTGGCTCTCTCCCACTCTAACCTCTTTTTTTTTTTTTTTTTCCTTCCCCTCCCCCAGGGGTTTCTGTTGAGTTTCTCAGATCCACACAAGAGTGAAACCATATGGTATCTGTCTTTCTCTGTATGGCTTATTTCACTTAGCATCATACTCTCCAGTTCCATCCACGTTGCTACAAAGGGCCATATTTCATTCTTTCTCATTGCCACGTAGTACTCCATCGTGTATATAAACCACAATTTCTTTATCCATTCATCAGTTGATGGACATTTAGGCTCTTTCCATAATTTGGCTATTGTTGAGAGTGCTGCTATAAACATTGGGGTACAAGTGCCCTATGCATCAGCACTCCTGTATCCCTTGGGTAAATTCTAGCAGTGCTATTGCTAGGTCATAGGGTAGTTCTATTTTTAATTTTGGGGCGAACCTCCACACTGTTTTCCAGAGTGGCTGCACCAATTTGCATTCCCACCGACAGTGCAAGAGGGTTCCCATTTCTCCACATCCTCTCCAGCATCTATAGTGTCCTGATTTGTTCATTTTAGCCACTCTGACTGGCGTGAGGTGATATCTGAGTGTGGTTTGGTTTGTATTTCCCTGATGAGGAGCGATGTTGAGCATCTTTTCATGTGCCTGTTGGCCATCCAGATGTCTTCTTTAGAGAAGTATCTATTCATGTTTTCTGCCCATTTCTTCACTGGGTTATTTGTTTTTCGGGTGTGGAGTTTGGTGAGCTCTTTATAGATTTTGGATTGTAGCCCTCTGTCCGATATGTCATTTGCAAATATCTTTTCCCATTCCATTGGTTGCCTTTTAGTTTTGTTGGTTGTTTCCTTTGCTGTGCAGAAGCTTTTTATCTTCATGAGGTCCCAGTAGTTCATTTTTGCTTTTAATTCCCTTGCGTTTGGGGATGTGTCGAGTAAGAGATTGCTACGGCTGAGGTCAGAGAGGTCTTTTCCTGCTTTCTCCTCTAAGGTTTTGATGGTTTCCTGTCTCACATTCAGGTCCTTGATCCATTTTGAGTTTATTTTTGTGAATGGTGTGAGAAAGTGGTCTAGTTTCAACCTTCTGCATGTTGCTGTCCAGTTCTCCCAGCACCATTTGTTAAAGAGACTGTCTTTTTTCCATTGGATGTTCTTTCCTGCTTTGTCAAAGATTAGTTGGCCATACGTTGTGGGTCTAGTTCTGGGGTTTCTATTCTATTCCAATGGTCTATGTGTCTGCTTTTGTGCCAATACCATGCTGTCTTGATGATGACAGCTTTGTAGTAGAGGCTAAAGTCTAGGATTGTAATGCCTCCTGCTTTGGTCTTCTTCAAAATTACTTTGGCTATTCGGGGCCTTTTGTGGTTCCATATGAATTTTAGGATTGCTTATTCTAGTTTCGAGAAGAATGCTGGTGCAATTTTGATTGGGATTGCATTGAATGTGTAGATAGCTTTGGGTAGTATTGACATTTTGACAATATTTCTTCCAATTCATGAGCATGGAATGTTTTTCCATTTCTTCATATCTTCTTCAATTTCTTTCATAAGCTTTCTATAGTTTTCAGCATACAGATCTTTTACATCTTTGGTTAGATTTATCCCTAGGTATTTTATGCTTCTTGGTGCAATTGTGAATGGGATCAGTTTCTTTGTCTTTCTGTTGCTTCGTTATTAGTGTATAAGAATGCAACTGATTTCTGTACATTGACTTTGTATCCTGCAACTTTGCTGAACTCATGTATCAGTTCTAGCAGACTTTTGGTGGAGTCTACCGGATTTTCCATGTATAATATCATGTCATCTGCAAAAAGTGAAAGCTTAACTTCATCTTTGCCAGTTTTGATGCCTTTGATTTCCTTTTGTTGTCTGATTGCTGATGCTAGAACTTCCAACACTATGTTAAACAACAGCGGTGAGAGTGGACATCCCTGTCATGTTCCTGATCTCAGGGAAAAAGCTCTCAGTTTTCCCCATTGAGGATGATGTTAGCTGTGGGCTTTTCATAAATGGCTTTTATGATCTTTAAGTATGTTCCTTCTATCCCGACTTTCTCGAGGGTTTTTATTAAGAAAGGTTGCTGAATTTTGTCAAAGGCCTTTTCTGCATCGATTGACAGGATCATATGGTTCTTATCTTTTCTTTTATTTATGTGTTGTATCACGTTGATTGATTTGCAAATGTTGAACCAGCCCTGCATCCCAGGAATGAATCCCACTTGATCATGGTGAATAATTCTTTTTATATGCTGTTGAATTCGATTTGCTAGTATCTTATTGAGAATTTTTACATCCATATTCATCAGGGATATTGGCCTGTAGTTCTTTTTTTTTTACTGGGTCTGGTTTAGGAATCAAAGTAATACTGGCTTCATAGAATGAGTCTGGAAGTTTTCCTTCCCTTTCTATTTTTTGGAATAGCTTGAGAAGGATAGGTATTATCTCTGCTTTAAACGTCTGGTAGAACTCCCCTGGGAAGCCATCTGGTCCTGGACTCTTATTTTTTGGGAGATTTTGATAACTGATTCAGTTTCTTTGCTGGTTATGGGTCTGTTGAAGCTTTCTATTTCCTCCTGATTGAGTTTTGGAAGTGTGTGGGTGTTTAGGAATTTGCCCATTTCTTCCTGGTTGTCCAGTGTGTTGGCATATAATTTTTCATAGTATTCCTTGATAATTGCTTGTATCTGTGAGGGATTGGTTGTAATAATTCCATTTTCATTCATGATTTTATCTATTTGGGTCGTCTCCCTTTTCTTTTTGAGAAGCCTTGCTAGAGGTTTATCAATTTTGTTTATTTTTTCAAAAAACCAACTCTTGGTTTCGGTGATCTGCTCTGCAGTTTTTTTTAGATTCTATATTGTTTATTTCTGCTCTGATCTTAATTATTTCTCTTCTTCTGCTGGGTTTAGGCTGCCTTTGCTGTTCTGCTTCTATTTCCTTTAGGTGTGCTGTTAGATTTTGGATTTGTAATTTTTGTTGTTTCTTGAGATAGGCCTGGATTGCAATGTATTTTCCTCTCAGGACTGCCTTCGCTGCGTCCCAAAGCGTTTGGATTGTTGTATTTTCATTTTCGTTTGTTTCCATATATTTTTTAATTTCTTCTCTAGTTGCCTGGTTGACCCACTCATTCTTTAGTAGGGTGTTCTTTAACCTCCATGCTTTTGGAGGTTTTCCAGACTTTTTCCTGTGGTTTTTTCAAGCTTCATAGCATGTGGTCTGAAAGTATGCATGGTATGATCTCAATTCTTGTGTACTTGTGAAGGCTTGTTTTGTGACCCAGTATGTGATCTATCTTGGAGAATGTTCCATGTGCACTCGAGAAGAAAGTATATTCTGTTGCTTTGGCATGCAGAGTTCTAGAAATATCTGTCAAGTGCATCTGATCCAATGTATCATTTAGGGCCCTTATTTTTTTATTGACCATGTGTCTAGATGATGTATCCATTTCTGTAGTTGGGGTGTTAAAGTCCCCTGCAATTACCACATTCTTATCAATAAGGTTGCTTATGGTTGTGAGTAATTGTTTTATACATTTGGTGGCTCCCGTATTTGGTGCATAGACATTTATAATTGTTAGCTCTTCCTGATGGGTAGACCCGGTAATTATTATATAATGCCCTTCTTCATCTCTTGTTACAGCCTTTAATTTAAAGTCTAGTTTGTCTGATATAAGTATGGCTACTCCAGCTTTCTTTTGACTTCCAGTAGCATGATAAATAGTTCTCCAACCTCTCACTCAATCTGAAGGTGTCTTCAGGTCTAAAATGAGTCTCTTGTAGAGAGGAAATAGATGGGTCTTGTTTTTTATATGGTATATGGTATGTAATACATATAATGTATATTTTTAAACCAAAGTCACTGTTCTAACTGACACCATCCATATTGGTTTCTAGTGAGTGAACTTAATTCCTATCTTGCCTAACTTTGACATCCTCTTTAAAGACAACCAAAGTAAAAAAAAAAATACTGTCCATTGTTGAAGCCTTTTATATATTAAGCCACAAACCTCAGGATTCTAGAAAACACTGAACACCAACAATAAATACTTTTTACTATTCTTCCAACCATAGTGTTGGTGACACCAAAATAAAACATTTCAAAATCCTTAGAAAGCAGATGCATTTCTTTTTCTTTCTTTCTTTCTTTCTTTCTTTCTTTCTTTCTTTCTTTCTTTCTTTCTTTTCTTTTCTTTTCTTTTCTTTTCTTTTCTTTTCTTTAACCTTATTTACTTATTTTGAGAGAGAGAGAAAAAGCGAGCAGGGAGGGGCAGAGAGAGAGGGAGAGAGAATCTCAAGCAGGCTCTGCACTGCTAGCAGAGAGCCCCACGCAGGGCTCAAAATCACCAATAGTGAGATCATGGACTTGAGTGGAAATCAAGAGTTGAATGCTTAACTGACTGGGGCACCCAGGTGCCCCCTTTTTTTCTGTTTTAATATATGATGTGAAATATCAATAGCTGCTGGATAATTTGCTAAATAAATACTGCTTTGCCTTTTCCTGTTTATTTTTATAATTATTTTCAGGAACCATTTGACATGCACAAAGGAGGAGAGTGGATGTCAAATATGAAAATTATATAGTATTCAACACTAGAAAGTTAACTTGCCTCTCAAAATGATTTTAAAATGTTAATTCCTCTGCATTTTTATTTCATTGAAGGTATGGCTGCTGCATGGCACATGGACATATTTGATATATTCTTAAATGTTTGCTTTTAGTTTTATATTGACTTTATAATCAAGGCAGTTGTTTGATTTAAAAACTTAAAGTCTGCATTTAATTTGGCAAAAGTGAGTTGTTATATTTCATCTTTATAGAGCCCATATTGCAGTATATGCTGTAATAGAGTTTAAGAGAATCTGTTCAAAGATTTGCTACAGATTTTAGAAATGAATGTTGCAATTATTTGCTGTTGGGGTATGCGAGATTGTTCTCCGCCCTTGGGTTTATTCATTCCTGATTGCTGCTCAACTGTCATAAGTCTCCTGAAAGAGGAAATACTGAGTTGTTCCTTAAGACCAATTACCAGTCACATCTGAGAAAGCAAAATTGAGAAATAAGATTCATTTGTAACATATTTCTAACTTTACATTAATGTCGGTCTGTTTATACAAAGAACCCATCAATTATGTTGCTTTACAAACACACAGAATCACACTAAATCTTCCAAAGACCTCGAAGATGTGCACAGAAAAGGAAGTTGGAGATTCAAAGGGTACAATTAAAAAAAATTAATGACTGAAATATGAGGAATGCCCATATCCCTTATTTTACCTAATCCTTTGATCCTCCAGTTTTATTGATGAGAATCTAATTATGGTAAAATCATATTTTTCTATCTTCAGAAATTTGTGTTTTGTTCATATATATTTCCATTTATACTTTCAAAAATGTCTTAGCTCTTTTAAAATGAAGAAGCAGATATTTGAGGGAGCAATAGACCTGATAGAGCCACTGACAAGGTTTTATAATACAGAAATGGAGAACAAGTTTATTTTTATCTTGGTAAGGTGTTGAATTTGGTGAGGTACCAGATAGTGCCGAGCGGAATGGAGATGAGCAGGACTGGAATGCAGCACAGGCAGTGGGAAGGGAAGCCCCTGTTTTTGAGGCTCAGTCAGAGATCTTATGCTGTCTTACTTGCCTTGGTTCTGCCATTAACAGGCTGGGTCACTGCCCATCAGAGCAGAAGCCAGATATTTTTCTTCGTGCATGCACACACACACACATACACATAACTTTTTTAGCTAGACAAGTAGTGCACCCAGCAAGGTCATTCTGAGAGCACATTTTTTTCTGATTTTCATAAAGAAGACATACATTTAAGCAGATGTACTGAGATAACCCTGGGACAATTCCAGTTCGACAATTGTAGGGTTAACATGAGCACAGTATGGGTGTGACAGGCTCTGTAGCAACAATGTGAAGAGCGTCAAAATTAGTTACTAGATATGGATTCCAGTTTCAGCTCTACCACTCACTAAGCAATCTAAACTTCAGCCTCCCTATCTACACACAATGTAGAGATGCTAACTTTTTAACTCACCCCCAGGGTAGTTGTGTACATCAAATGGAGTGCTATCATCACTTCATAAACTGAAAAGTACCAGAGATATGTGAGCTGTTATTGATGGGTCTTACCATAGCATTGGAGAGAATGGTGGACGTGGAAGGAAAAAGGCAGGGTATTTTGTGGGGGACAATGCAATATTTACCCCAAGAGGAAGAAGAGTGGTAAAAAAAACAAAAGTTTTTGACTCACACATCTCTGAAGTTTCACAAAGCCAACTTTGTGAATATGCCTGAAAATTTTTGATGCTGAAAAGGTTTATTGTAAGTGAGAAGTTTGTATAATTTTTAAGACTTAGCATCCGCACATTCAATTTACATATTCAGGAGAGAGGGAAGGGCAGAGAGAGAAAATGACAGAAAATAACTTAAATCATATGTGAAACTTGGCCGTCTGGAGAATATAGAAAGTTTGTTATCAACAGGCCATCTCCTCTTTTGTCCCTAAACTATTTGCTAATCTCAGGATATCAATACCTCACACCATCTTATTTCATAATTCTTACCTAGAGACATCCTGTAAATAGTCCAACCCCAATTTAAAAATCCTATAATATGCCACACCTAAAATCATTGTCAGTAAAACTATGTTTTTTTTAATGGTCTTTTTGATTAAAAGGTATAAGCAGGACCAAGTTTAGCTATAATGTTTTTGATCCAGTAGCTGCCCATGAAACAAACATGAACCTGTGACTTTGGAATTTTAATTGGGGATATTCTCACAAATTCTGTTAAATGGGAGAAATACCAAAATATAACATGGTAGGAAAAAGTTGTTAGAAATATTATGTTAATAAATTGTGAGCTATACCATTATTCAATACCAATGCATTAAACATGTGTCAGCATTTCTGTATTATGTCCCTGAATGAGTCTAGAATAGATTGTCATTTTCCATTCCATGTTATTTGTCCTAAAGAATTAAGTGTCTACAGGCCATGAAAGTAGAGGAGCAAACTGGGGCACAGTCACAAATGTATAGCAACTCTTCTAACCTTTAAGTCAGTGCTTTATTACTAAGAGCTCTGTAGGTGTGCTTATGGAATATGCAAAAAGCATTTAGGATCTTTTTATAGCAAAAAAAAAAAAAGCATGCATATTGTCAAGGCATAAACAATATTCATGCACCCAATTTTAAATGAGAACATGCCTATGCATAACATAGCTACAGTAGTATATCATAAAAATAATTTATGTGACAACAAGTTATTTTATGTTCTAATTTTCCCTATTTAAATGTTGATTGTTTCCTAAATCACAGCTTTTAGCACCAAGGCTAGAAACCAGTGTAAGCATGTTTATTGCCTGTATGATCTTACAACAAAAATGTAAATACCCAGAGGTTTAGAAGTCTGGTCTTTTTTTTTTTTTTTTTTTTTTTTTTTTTTTGAGGAAAATAGAATTGATATCAAAACTGCTAAATAAATCACCCAAGTACATGGAATTACTTATCTTTATTCCACATTCCATTATTCTTCCTAGTGGAATATTTGACATTCCAACCACTGGATGCTGTCTTTCAAACACTTCTGTTGTAGACCAAATCACAAATAAGCACATAAATAAGTAAATTCTAAGCACAAACATGGATGGGGTTTCGAGTTTCCTTGAGATTCTAGGTCATACAGAACTTATAATTCTTACAGAAGTCACTGAAAGATTATAGGTACGTTGCTCAAGACTTCCACACAAGTGGATCAATAGTAGTTTTCAATATCATGATTCTGACATCGTTCTTATGTGCAGGCATTTCCACATCACTGATTCAACCATCAAAGCAGTTTGGAATTTCAAATATTCTGTCTTTAGGTCCTTCATAAAAAAGAAATGAGCCATGTTCCACAGAGACCTTACTTTTGAGAGATCTTTATCTGCAACTCTCCCTAATAAGGTGAAGATATCAAGATTTGATAAATACATACACACACACACACACACACACACACACACACACACACACACACATATTTGTGTGTGTGTGTGTGTGTGTGTGTGTGTGTGTGTGTGTGGTAAGAGCCATAAGTATAGTATTTAAGTAAGTTTATAAACTGTTTCGTTCTATGACCTATTAATCCGAGAAGGTTAATCTGTGCAAAATCAAACAACAATAACAGCCAAACTGGAAAGAAGAGATTTTTTGTTTTTGTTTTCATTTTGTTTTTGTTTTTTTGGCTTGTATTTTTGTTTGGTTTTAGTTTTCATGTTTGGTTGTTTGATATTAAGAAAGAATAAGATGTGATTTTTCTTGTCTACAGACTAGCAGGATGTAACAAGCACAAAAATTCTCTACATGATGGATGCTGGACATACTAGTTTTTTATTAAAAAAAGCAAAAACCGGGGCGCCTGGGTGGCGCAGTCGGTTAAGCGTCCGACTTAAGCCAGGTCACCATCTCGCGGTCCGTGAGTTCGAGCCCCGCGTCAGGCTCTGGGCTGATGGCTCAGAGCCTGGAGCCTGCTTCCGATTCTGTGTCTCCCTCTCTCTCTGCCCCTCCGCCGTTCATACTCTGTCTCTCTCTGTCTCAAAAATAAATAAACGTTAAAAAAAAAAAGGCGAAAACAAAACTCAAACCAACCAATGATTCTTTCAGGTTTCAAATCTATCTTGAGAGTCAGTAGTCACACTGAGAGATCAGAGGTACCTCCATTTGTAGGTGTCTATTAAATGATCATCTCTGAGCTGATCTGGAAGAAAGGATGGAGAAGTGGACTTTTCTTTAGTATCTTCAGATATTTAATGACATACCTTTCCTTTGCATTCAGTGCATATATAATGCTTTTGAATATTATCTGGACACAGAGGAAATTAAACTGATAAATAATAAAAATTATGACAGAAAAAATTTGGATTTAGCACTTTTATATTTTAAAAAAAATGTTTAATGTTCATTTATTTTTGAAAGAGAGACATAGCATGAGTGGGGGAGGGGCAGAGAGGGAGACACAGAATCCTAAGCAGGCTCCAGGCTCTGAGCTGTCAGCACACAGCTCAACACAGGGCTTGAAGTTACAAGCTGTGAGATCATGACCTGAGCCGGAGTGGGACGCTCAACCAGCTGAGCCACCCAGGCACCTCTGGATTTAGCACTTTAAAAATACCATGTGTTAATTTCCAAATTATAAAAATGGTGATAAATTTAAATATAAACTTAAATTACTAACAAATGTAAAGCATATGTAGATCATGTTGTCTTGTTATTCCCATAGCTCTTTATAATCAAGAATAGAGTCTAGAAGAATATATATTAAAACAATACGTTGAATTAGGAGAAAATATTGATTTATGTTAACTTTGGTATCATCAACAGAATTATCTTTGCCCTAAACATTTTAAGTTGGGCATGTGTTAGAAATTTCTGGACATTAAATACTAAATTCATGAAGGAATTTCTAATTCTCTTTTTCTAAAATAATCTTTCCTCCTTATTTTCTGCAATATCATCTTGCCATAACAATTATTTTTATTTTATTGTCATGACAATTATTTTTGAATTATTTTCATTATGATGCACACATTTCTTTTTCCTACTAATTTAAAAGTACTCCATCAGCAAGCACCACATGGTATTTCATTTTTGTGTCCATGGCACTAAACCTGTTCCTGGGATTAGAGCAAGTATTTTATCAATGTTTGTTGAGCAAAACAGGCCATCTTTCCTCATCTTATTCTCTGTGAAGTCATGACTAAATGAAATCACTTAAAATTGGTGTTAGTTCAGAAATATGTGCTCAAGGGATTAAAGATGGGGAAATTAGAAGTATCTATTTCTGTATATTATATGTAAATATTTGCCTTGTAATTATGTTGCAAATTAAATTGTCTGGGTAGGGTGTATATGTTTATTGGGTAGTTTTCAGCCTCCCCCAATCTCACTTACACAGGTTTCTCTTTTCTGAAATTGAGTGAAGAAGGAAGATTTGTTTCTGGCCCATAAGAAATGGTTAACTTCTTAAAATACTGAAGATTTATAAAAGATGCCTTAGAACAAAACCAATTTGCAAAATACAAGGCATTTCCTAATGGTACTAATCTTGAGATATTTTTTTAAAAAAAGGAATTTTCTTCTATTGCAATAAAGACGTAACAAAATCTCAGCAGGCAAAGCTTCGGCTTATAGTAAATTCCCAAGCAAGATTTCCCAACTATAAACAAAACATATGAGTCCTTCATGTCTTCATATTTACTGACAAAAATTGTTTACCAAAAGGAAAGGCATATAAATAATTTCTGCTGTATCTCAAAATGCTAATACTCTCAATAGAATATTTTATGAAGTATTTATATAGCTTTGCTGGAGACTCTGGTGAACTGTAAATCATGCCACTCTTCAGTGCAAGACTCTCAAAAATAAACTCCATGATTTTAGAAATAACTAGCAGGCCACATTTAGATTTTTCTGCCTAGGATTTGTCACTTGATTTTGTACACATGTACGGGGACACATACACACCAAAGGCCTTTAGTTCTGTGTTAAATTTCCTCCAATATGTCCACTTTTAAAACTGTTAGAGTATAATACAGCTAATTAAATAACTGTAACAATGTAACAAAGAGTAAGATAACTAGGTTCCTTAAAAGGAGCATGTTCTCATGTTTTCTTTCCAGATCACCTTTGTAAACATTAATGATTTATCTTGTATTTCCTTGCTGGAGAGCCTAGAGTATGTGTAGAAATTATTTGACATGTTCTTAGAGAAAGCAGAAAGTGGAAAAGAACTTGATAGGGAGAGTTAAAGAAAAAACAAGAGAACAGATAAATACACAGATAGTCAACTTGTAGTTACCTTTTCCACAGGAACTTATAGCAGCCGATTACATGTATTCACCAAGTCAGGTAAAGGAAATCAAGGATCCAGGTCCATATGACGGTCCAGTGTTAAAATTTACATAGGCCCTAGAGAAATAGGTTTATTAGATGAAACTAGGTAAGTAGACTTCTAAGGTGTTAGTTGAAACATGAATGAGTGAATCAAATAGAAAAACTGAATTTTCTAGGCACAAATTGTCACATTCCTTTACCTTAATTCACTTGGTGTATAATACAGTAGAATCTGTTGATTTGTTTTCACAGAGACTTCTGACATATAGACAGTTTAATGTTAATAAAAAAATGTTTTATAATTAAAATGGAGAGGCTTTGTTGGAACTATTTTACTCCAGTGAAATTTTTAATATTCAACACATAAATTGATAGATAGTATTATATCATTTAAAGTACTACTGTGAAGTTATCTGAGTAGCATTTAATTTAAGTGGAATAATTCCCTTTGGTCAGATTTGAAATATATTTATTTTTTACATATGAAAGAAGCAACAGTGAGAAATGAGAAATGACAAATTTGCAACAACCAATATCCTAAGCAATTAAGTTGGGTACAGTAAATTAGCAAAATCTGGGAAATACAATTTCAGGGAATTATTATTAATGGTTAGATGTCTTGAAGTTAACTTATTACAGGGTGGTGATTCAGAGCACAAGTTCAAGAGAATGGTCTTCAGAAAGTCGTGCAAGCATTTTCTGCCTGTTTCCTTATGTCTAATAGGTAGACAATAATAGCATTTGCCTCATTGTGTTGAAAGCAAGATATTAATATATAATTTAATTTGTGTAGGCATTTAAAGTGATACATAACACATCATAATATTGCTACAATGTCTTGATTTAACCAGCTACAAACAAAAATGATCATGGTTTAGTATTTATTGATGGGATAATAGAAATCTACTCTAGGGGCGCCTGGGTGGCGCAGTCGGTTAAGCGTCCGACTTCAGCCAGGTCACGATCTCGCGGTCGGTGAGTTTGAGCCCCGCGTCAGGCTCTGGGCTGATGGCTCGGAGCCTGGAGCCTGTTTCCGATTCTGTGTCTCCCTCTCTCTCTGCCCCTCCCCTGTTCATGCTCTCTCTGTCCCAAAAATAAATAAAAAACGTTGAAAAAAAAATTAAAAAAAAAAATAAATAAAAAAATAAAAAAAAAGAAATCTACTCTAAGCCTTTCTTTATTCTTTCTACTTGTTCAAGCCCATGATGTAGGAAATAGAGAAGAAACAAATAACACATCTAATGCTTGTAGCTAAGCATATCCATGCAAATATTAAACACAGAGTTATTAGAGAGTATGAAGAATTGTACATGTTTTTGAAAGAAAGGAGGACAAATAATTACTTGACAGATATAGAAGTACAGATTGTTAAAAGGACAAAAAATATTACAAGAGAAGTCATAATATATAAAAACTACATAAAAATTGGCTTAGGTGAAATTTAAAATGTTTATATCAGTAAAATTTTTTAAATTGTCACATTCTTGATATATAATAATATTTTTTCAGCATATCGACCTAGAATCAGGATAACTAGGTCAGAAGCAATGTTAAGTGTAATCAAATCCAATTCTACACTCAACAAGTTAAAAATTGAACCTATATGTACTAATGGCATAAGTATTGGAAGCCATTCTTAAATGAACACTGTGTCATTCAATCTCACGTGCAAAACTAGGCACGGACATTAAAAAATAACTTGTTACAATGAAGGGGGTTCATGGCTAACAGAAATGATGATGAAATGTTTAGAGCTGTTGAAATCGAAATCAGATCTGGGTGCTAATAAAGGAATGTCTCATTTTTCCTTTTTAAAAGAAGATTCTGTGATGAAAAAATGCAGACCCAAACTACAGATATGTCAACACCATATAATTCAAAAATATTAATTAAGCCTATACCCACTTCATTACATTCAATTAGCGCTGAGGGATTTGTGGCTCCAAAAGGACCTATAAAAACTGATGTGATTTTAAGGAGGTCTTTAGTGTATCCTTTTTTAATTATTGAAAAAAATTCTCTAATTATAAGATTTATATTAGGCAAAACTTATTAAGCTATTTAAGTAGTATTGGCTAATACCAGCCTTAACGACCCATTTAAGAGTGCAGGGAAATATTACTTAAAATTAGAATTATTAAAGAAAATCTAACATGCATAGTGCTAACATATACAGGAAGCATCTCTATGTAACTATTGCTATGAAATAAAATATTCATCTATTACAAAATGATATATAGTATCAGAAAAGATTGCTTGTGTAAAATAGTATAAAGATCTCAATATATATAATCATATATTTAATTTATATAATTAAAGCTATATAAAATATACATTTTTTAACTTGATATAGTTTTTAAAATAATGTAGCTAGAGAAAATAATTGTTAACTAAATGTTCCATATTTAGTCAGGTAGGGACATGCATGTGTCTCTTCACTTTTCAGTACAAAAATGTTGCTAAATATTACATTTATTGTTGTTGGTCAGGAAAAATAATAGTAATTTTTTTTTGGCTAAAAGCTAAATTATTCCAAATTTGAAGGAGCATGGTTTTATATATAAGTGTGTGTTTGTATAATTTTGTATATTATATATTTTATAATATTTACATAAATATTATATATTTCATGAAAATATATTACTTGGTTTATGATATTTAAGAGAACAGAACAATGTCTAACAAGCTGTTTTTCAATAAAAGTCAGAAATTACTTAGTTTAAAATATTTTGTAAGATAATAGATACCATGTATATCTTCTTTCCTATTCTCTCAGATAGAGTTCTCTTCAATTGAAAGGAACCTGGCTAGAATCCTGTTGTAAAAATAAATGTCATCAAACTACAAAAAAGCATTAAGCAAATCCTTTGATAATAGGTAATACATATACAATTGTATTCCCCACACTGTCCTGGCTTACTTCCTATTCCCCAAGGCTATTTCAGTCCAAGTGGATCTGGGTGTCGTCATACAGCTCTCTGTCTGATGAAGACATCTGCCACACTGTTCACCATTTCCTCCAATTTCCCCATGTCCTGACAGAGATCCTCATTTTCTATAATATTATGCAATGCCATCTCATTAATCGGAATATCTAGTTGATGTATCTTGTAGGGATTCATTCAGGGACAGAGCTTTAAATAGCAGCTATTTATATGTTAATTAATAAAGTGACATGCACAGCCCTGTGATTAGACCATGCACATACCTATTGAGCATATTGCTATTTTCGATTTTCCTCCCAAGTGAAGATTTAGAGCTGCCCTCTCTAGCTCCCTTTTAGTATGCTTATGCAAATGAGCTGTTTCTATAATCTTGTTAATAAAGGGCATTCTCATCATTAAGAATAATTTTTAAGGGAAAATAGCAACTGCTCATGTATCATCATATCGATCTTATTTTGTGAAGATGTTGACAGGCTTTGCTAAAAGCTTCCTTTAACCACAAAATCTCCCTTAGAATTGGATGGAAGGAAAGGAAGAGATTGAATCATTTGGAATTAAAAGACCAATATAAAGATGAAATATGTTCTAAGTTATCAAAGAAAACACTTTGGTAGCCAAAGCATGATACCAGTATCTAAACAAATTAGAGGCTGATTACAATGAGTTTTTCTTCACTAAATATGTATTAAGGACCTACTGTGGGTAGGCTTTATGCAAACAGTAGTAAGAAGGAAATATAGTAGTGTGGAAATCTCACATCCTTATAGTATTTTTAACATGAATTCCAACTAGCCTCAGATTATCTGTGAATAATTATTTAATGATTATATTATCCCACAATTTAGTGGCTTAACACAGCAATCACTTATTTTGCTCAAAGGTTTGTATATAGGTTATTCTTGAATATAAGTATTCAAGTTATTCTTCTTACATAATTATTTAATGATTATATTATCCCAATGGCATAGCACAGCAGTGATTATTTTGTTCAAAGGTTTGTATGGAGGTTAATATTCAAGTTATTCTTCTGCCATTGTTGAATAGGTACACTCATGCTTCTGTGTTTAGCGTTACTTCTGCTTCTCAGTTGCTTCTGCTTCTGGGGGTTGACTCATCAGCTGAGATCATGAGAGTGACCTGGTCCCACCTCTTCCTCCTCCAGTAGGCCAGTGAAGCCATCTCTACAAGGTGGAAATGTAGAGGGTCAAAGAGCATCAAGAGAGGGCAAGCCCCAATAGGCAAGCTTTCTTCAATTATTTGTTTATATCAAGTAGACTCGCTATTGTGCCATTGGCCAAAATAAGCCATGAAGATGGCCCAAAATTCAGCGTTAGAATAGACCACTGCAGGCATGAAGAGGCAGGCATGAATAAACAAGGAACCACAACTGTAACGATATCTACCACAGTGTGCCCTGAGATCCCCAGTGCTCCACTTTTCTCACAATGCAAAAGACATCTATTTCTTACCAAAAAACCCACAGAGGTCTCATTGGATAATCATGGAATCAGTCTCAAAATCTAAGAGCATGAAGTCTATAATCAAATTTGATGGAGATTTTTAAAATACAGTTATGCTTAATTCTGAAACCTATGAAATAAAAAGCCAAGTTATGTGACCTCCTCATACCAACGCCCCATGATGAAATACGAATGGGATAGTCACAAAAGATTCTGTAGTCCCAAAAGGGGGAAAACAAAAAGTATGTACAGTCTGTTGCTGTATAACTTTTGGAAACCCTACCTGTTGCTAAGGCCCTTATACACTGGAAGCAAGGAATGGTCCTTTATGAGGGACACATTCTATTCCCTAGGAGTGAATCCCCATTCCATTATCTATCCTTATTATTGACTTTTCTCTCTGGCCTCTTGGATTCACACACTCACACATTATTTATATATATATATATATATATATATATATATATATATATATATATATACACACACACACACACACACACACACATACACACACATACATATACAATTATATGTATATATATACACACATATATGTGTATATATATACATATATATATACATATATATGTATATATGTGTGTGTGTGTGTGTGTATATATATATATATATATATATATATATATATATATATATATATATATGATCCTCTATGTATTCCTATAGTGTAGTGGCTTTCTTAGCCTGGTACTTGCTTATAAAAAGGCCCAAGAGTCTTTTAGAAATTCGAGCAGTGTCATCACATTTTTATCTAATCTGGTGTGGTCATTTGTGAATAAAACTCCTTAAAAATTTGTGGAATTTCTACATATCAGCTTGAGACCCACTTTATTCCAGCAGAAATACACCAACAGTTCTTTTTGAGATCAGCCTTTCTCCACTCTGGGCATTTCAGGCTTCTGTGGCCAGTGTTTTAAAGATCCTTAGAATCTCTTTTGTCTGACTCAACTGCTCTCAGTGGAGGGTGTTTTTGCTCTTCAGGAGACATTTTAAAATGTCAGGAGACATTTTTTGGTTGTCACAATTAGAGTGAGGGTGGTGTTCTGTCATTTAGTGGGTAAAGGCCAAGGATATTCCTAAACATCTTTCAATGCACAAGACACTCCCCACAATGAAGAATTATCTAGTCCAAAATGTCAATAGTACTGAGTTTGAGAAACCCTGGTCTGGTTTGTAGGATCTTTTCGGCACTGATTTAGTTTGGAAGTTTTAAGAGAAGTTTGTGGTTCTTTTCTTTTAATGTTTATTTTTGAGAGACAGACTGTGAGTGGGGGAGGGATGGAGAGAAGGAGACACAGAATCTGAAGCAGGCTTCAGGTTCTGAGCCATCAGCACAGAACCCGATGTGGGGCTTGAACTCATGAACTGAGAGATCATGCCCTGACCATGATCAGGCCCATGTCAGGATGCTCAACCGACTGAGCCACCAAGGCACCCAGAGAAGTTTGTAGTCCTTACAGTCATACCCTTGCCTGAATACTCTCCCCAGACAGCATTTTCTTTATTTTTTCCCCTATATTTTCTTTAAAAATCATTTATAAGCTAGAGACAATGAACTAAGAGCCAAGTTTGTTTTATAACCAGCTAGTCCTATTCCTCTGTCTTGCCTCTAAATTCTGCTTACCTATAAATGGTTCCCTATTTAGCTCAGCTACTTGTTATAATACCTTATTTTGTGTGGTTAGGCATGCTAACAGATGTTTTCAACATCATTTCCAATAAGACCAAAAAAGTTTTAGGTACAGTTTTGAGATTCCAAAATACTATAGGTACCAGTTTTGCCAACTGTTTCAGACCTACACAAGCTGCCATTTTTCTAGCCTCCAAAAACAATTTCCTCACCAAAATTTTCAGCCTTCAACTAACAGTTTTCTCCCTGCTTTTCCAGATTACATTAACAATTTCCTTGCTTCTGCTGCCCGCCACATAATCCCAAAGCCAATGTCATGTTTTATATTCTTTTCATAGCAGTACCTCATTTCTGGTACCAATTTCTATATCAGTTAGATTTTTTTCTGCATAATAAACCACATCAACTTTCAGTAACAGAAAAAAACACAAATATTTATTTCGGTCACAATTCTATGAGTCATCAGTTTGGCCTGGACTCAGCTAGGTGGTCCTTCTTCTGGTACTGGATGTGCTTTCTCATGCATCTGCATTCAAATATTGGTCACTTGGAAAGTACTGCTTTGCAGGGCTGACTGATCCTCAAAGGGCAATGCGGCTGACTGGGCTATATGTCTCTCAACATGCAGCAGGCTCCCCCAGGAGCAACAACTGGGAAATGATTTTCAAGGATCTTTTCCTTTGTCATGTTTGATACTGACCTATTATCCTAAAGGCCAAAACAAATTACATAGTCAAAGCAAGATTCAGTTTAGGAAGGGATTATTCAAGGTAATAGTCACAGAGAAGCATAAATATATCATAATCAACCAGAGGGTATTTTTTAAAACCACTTTACTATGATTGATCAACATATAAAAAGGCATCCATATTTAATGTATACAACTCTATGAATTTCCAGATAAGTATACACCATGAAACCATAACTGCTATCAAAGCCATAAACATACCCAACTCCCAAAGTTTCCTCCCACTCTGTTAATTATTACTATTTTTGTATCTATGTGGTACAAATAGTTAACATAAGGTCTACCCTCTTAGAAAATTTTAAATATACAATATTTATTGTTGGTTATATGCCCTATGCTGTAGAGTAGATCTCCAGAACTTGTTGATCTTGTGCAACTGAAACTTTGTACTCTTTAACCATCACCACTCCATCCCTCCTCTTCACAAACAACTTAAATGTTTATCAACAGATAAATGGATAAATAAAGTGTGGTATATACATACAATGGACTATTACTCAGTGTTAAAATAGAAGGAAAGCCTGCCAATTCTGATGGCACGCCTGTGCCTAGTGGTCATTATACTAAATGAAAGACAAATATTATATGGTCTCACCTACATGTGGCATATAAAGACTCCGACGCATACAACCCCAAGGTTTTAAGAGGTTTTTTTTAAACAGATCTTCATTAGTAACAACAAAATTTATTAGACATTAGATTAGCTTCTTTAGTAGTAAAAACAATTCTTTGTAAATACTTCAAGAAGTGTTCCATTGTTCTTATTGTTGCTCAATAAGTTCTCATAAAAGCTATGAAGATTATAGGGAACTAATAATAGAAATATGTATTATACAGGACACAACGGTGCAATCAAGTTAGATTATGATAGCGTGAAATGAAAACTCCAGACAGGTGATCTCTAAATGTCATTTTGAAAGAGGATCTGAACCAAGATTTATGTGCTTATTCCCTGTATTCTAGTCCTCATCCTAAATCCATAATGCAGTCTGGTAGAAGCCTCTATGAATTCGTGGAAGTCAACTGAGGATTCCCTGCTGTTAAGTATCTAAGAAGGAGAAGTCAAGGGATAACAATGCCTCAATCACATCAGTACTCAGGAGCCTTCCACCTCCCCTGTTCGCTTGTCTGTTTGTTTGTATTATCGTTCCAGGACAAAGACCTAGATTGGAATTCTCCTTATTCTGCTTTTATCTTTTAACACTTTAAGAGTTCCATGGCAGGGATTTTCCCAATAAACAGTCAGAGTGTTTTTGTAATGGTCTTTATTCCACTGATGGTAGAAGGAAGAGTCAGGCTTATCTGGCAATTGGACTGGATGTCAAAACTCAATTCAAAACTCAATGTCAAAACCAAGGTGTACCCCTAACTGCCCCTTCTACTCTAATGCTTGAACAACACTGTCATCTATGAGAAAAAAATCATTGTAGGATCCATTCAAATACGAAAACCTAATAAATCTGGCAAGATAAGAATATTCAAAGCCTTAATTTCTGATTCTTTGAATTTTAGTAAAATAAAACAAACCCAACAAAGCATAAAAATAAGTTAGATTTAAAATATGAAGCTATTTTTGGGTCCCTGGGTGGTTCAGTTGGTTAAGCTTCTGACTTTGGCTTAGGCCATGACCTTGCGGTTCGTTGGTTTGAGCCCTGTGTCAGGCTCTGTGCTGACAGCTCAGAGCCTGGAGCCTGCTTCAGGTGTGTTTCCCTCTGTCTCTGCCCCTCCCCTGCTCATGCTCTGTCTCTCTCTGTCTCTCAATAAATAAATGTCATTAAAAAAAAAAAAATGAAGCCATTTTGGCCACCATAGCAAAATCTCACGCATCTGTTTCCAAGGTTTGGGGAATTAATAGAGAGAGAGAGAAGAAGAGAGACAGAGAGAGAGAACTCTCCAACCTATACTCTTGATCAAGGAAAGGTGAACATAAAAATCCCTTCTGTAGGTTGCAGTTCTAGGTATAGTGATATGTCAGAATACACGCATCTAACTCAAATCTAACTCAATTGTTTGGCTTTCTGACACAAACGTTAGCTATTAAGAAATCAATTTTGTTTTATGACAGTCATAACAATTAAAAAACTTTTACTTCTTTATTTTTGCAGCTTTTGACTATCACATGAAGTTAAAAAAGACATGAGGAACAAAGTTGCATGTTGATGATGTTTGCTCTTTTCTGAGTGGAGTGATTAGCAAATTAAAATTCATAGACTTACATAATACTGGTTGGGAGGGAAATGGAAACTAATATTATGTTAATTCCTTAAATGTGTCTAAAATCTATTACTGTCACTTTAGATCCAGATAAATGTCAAAGCTCTCTTAATTCTTTTTGTAATTGAAAAGCATCCTGAATCATCTTCAAAACTAGGTTCCTTTTCCATCTTTCTTTGGCATAGCTGGAGTATTAAGATTTCATGAAATTCTAGTTATTTATGAATGAAAATGTGATTTTTATACCTAAATTTACAGTGATGCCTTTAGATGAAATGCTAATTAAGAATTAATGGGGACGAACCTTTGGAGCCATAGATTTATTTTCCAGTAATGCAACAAAAGGCATGCAATGCATAATGACAGCACTCTTAATGATAGCACGATAGCAAAATGATCATATAGTCAAACAAACAAAGATGCAAATAAAACAAGTCTGATTCTAATTATATATTGGCTATCCTAGCATAAACTGAGATATGATTATAGTAAATACATCAATTTATCCATATCTTCATGTAACAAATTCACTGGATAGCAGCTAAACCGAAAAGCTCAGGTAAGAATTTTTTAATGATTCCTAGATACCATGATATAATGTGGCACAACAAAGGTGACTCTTCAGTGAACTTTCAGCTTGATGTTTAAATCATAAAGTGCAGATTTGTGAGATAATAATAAACAATATCTAACGATAAATAATATTTCCCCAAAAGACAGGCAGTATGCAAATATATGTCAATATGTTTTAAGTAAAATCTATTTAGAAGTCATCTCCTTTTCATGTTCTAGTCCATTACACAAACAATTATTGAAAATTTCTATTTTACCTCGAATGCATTACTGTACACTGGGATATTATATACCCTTTTTACTTAAGAGCATTTATCTTTGTATTTTTTAGTCATTTTACATTTTGCTTTTCATTTTGCAGAGTATTTTTTTAAAGATTTATTTATTTATTTATTTTGAGAAAGGGGAGAGAGAGAGCAAGGGAGGGCCAGAGAGAGGGAGAGACATAGAAACCCAAGCAGGCTCCACACTAGGGCTTGATCTTATGACCGTGAGGTCATGACCTGGGCCAAATCAAGCATTGGGCTGCTTGAGCCACCCAGACACCTCTACTTTTCATTTTGAAAATTAGCTTTAACAGTGTTATCTATTTACCTGGATTCACTCTGCCCCAGACACTTTTGAGAGTGCTTTGTGCCTTTTTTTATTCAGTTGAGACTCTGTATGTAATTATTTGGCATAATATATGAATACACTCCTCAACTGGCTTCAGTGTTAAGTCTCTTTTAACTCAGAATTTATCCTCATCCAGATTAAACATGAATAGTCATTTATTGGCCTGTTATTATAATTCATCACAGAAGTTCTTCACATAAAAGCAATAGATTGATCATATTCAAACCTTGGCACCTGAACTGAACTAAACCATTGTTGCGGGATTTTTTTTACCTCAATACCCAGGGTTTGTTGTCTCCCCACTTCGAAGAATGAAGAGGTGAACACAGAATAAAATGAGCAGCTGGCAAAAGTTTATTAGGTTATAAGTAGAAAGAATTGTATGAAAGCTGTCTTTACAGAGAGGGAGCATTCAAAAGTGAATGTCCTCAACCATAGGAAAGGACTTTGTTTTATAGTGTTTGCTTCACCCCCCACCTTCCCCCTTGTTCCTTCTCAGGTTCTACCCTTATTGGTTAGAAACTGTAAATGCCCAGTCCTTCATTTTTGATTGGCTCATTTCCATTGTATGAGGGGTGATCTATGGCCATACTGTTTTTGTGGGTCATATGTTTTATGGTCTACTTATTTTTAGTCAGGTCTTTTGTTTGTCAAATTCCTGAGGGAAACCTGAGCGGGAATACATGGTATCTGTCACATTCTCAAGAGGAACTTCAGGCCTGAGGGATTTTGCTCAAGGTCAGATGTTCCTAGAAGAAAATGTTTTAAAATCCCGGGGTGTTTTTCCCCACCCAGGGACCTCAGGTCCTAGCCTCTCCCTTTCTGCCTACTGAATCCTATCTTTCCCTATCATACCATGACTAATATAATATATTACAGGTGTTTTAATTTTAAACATTCTTTAGGAAGAAATATGGAGCATATTATCACACTGAATTTTAATATATATTATTTTTTAAATTCCTGTATTTTTTTCTTGAGCTTTTGGAACCCATTGCTTGTTATTCACTAGTTAATGAAAGCAAATACCAAATGCACAAATTAGTTGCAAGTCCATTGCCAAATGCCTAGTTACTTTGAGTCATTCAAGACCAGTATTTAACAAGCTTGTTATGGAACGACAGATACGTTTTGCACTGTTACATTTTCAAAGTCATTTCACTGAAGGGGAAATGATTAATGAGCAGCTGATGCAGTGACCTCCTGCGAGGATTAATAAAGAGGAGACCACCACATGGAAGGAAGCACTGATCATAACTTGTCATCTTATAAACACGTTTATGCCACCTCCAGATTCATTGCATTTTTATGGAAATTTAAATCTTTCCCAATGGTAGAATGCCTCCATTAATGAGCATGGAAATGCAAACAGAGTTTTATTACCATCAAATGCAGAAGACCCAGGAGTGCTTCATGGGGTGCTGAGGGCTGCACAATTGATTTTTGGGCTCTTTTAATGATATCGGTTCAGCAAAATCTCTTTCAAGATACTAGATTTATTGAATGTGTGTATTCATTTATGTGTCCATCTGAAATATTATTTTCTTCTAGCTCCAAAACAGGTGATTTTACTTCATTATGAGCAGTTCTGGTCAGGAAGCACCCTTAGAAGTTTTATTCAGTAATGCATTTTACCTATATAGGAAATTTCTAATCATAACTCAATTTCTAGAACAGCACAGAAGGAAGGAATTCTCACCAGCAACTTTAAATTCTCTTTTCATAATACTGTATTAAGCTGACAAAGCTTCTCAACTCCAGATTATGAGAGTCAAGAAGATGGTAAATGATAGTGTAATTCTTGAGAAGTGACATCAGAAATAACAACAGCACTAACTTCAGAAATCCACCTCCAAATTGCACAGGCACCATTTGGAACACACACCAACACCCAACACAAAATCCCCAACCAAGTTATCTCACATTAACATTTTGAGATGCTAAAGGTCATGATAATCGTGAATGTTTTACATAGCAACAATGCCAGGATGGCAGATCAGACTTGTTGGCATTACAAAAACTGACAGAATCTGGAAAGGATGAAATATAGTTGGTGTTAAAGAGGTTAATAGTTTTATTAGATGAGTATGAAGAATGAATGAATGAATGAATGAATGAATTCGAAATATGGAAGCTTCTTTAATTTTGTTTACTAGTAGTGCCAGCCAGGCATTTGTTCTGAACTTGAACACACCACTAGGTGACTATTTGATGGTTTGGCAGAGTATTGATACAGGCAGAGTATTTCCATATTGTTAAAACAGTGGAAAAATCACACAAAACTAGATTTGATCAAATGACAATTGTTATTAGTTACCTATTACTGGATAACAAATCACCACAAACTTTGCAGTTTGATGCGATATACGTTCATAATCTCAGCTTTCATGGTTTAAAACAAACCTCCCCAGGATGCTCCCAAGCTGTCACACTGGCTGCGTTCTAGAGCTTGGGGTCCTATTCCAAGCTCATGTAGTTTCTTGCAGAATTGAATTCCACTGAGTTACAGGATTTAAATCCACATGTTCCTGCTCATTGTCAGCTAGGGGCCACCCTTAGCTAGCTCCCAGATACCACCAGCAATTCCTTTGCATATGGTTCTCTGGGAGCCCCCATAAAACCATGGTAGCTTACTTCTTCAATGACACAGAGAATTTCACTCCAGTTTGCTAAGGTGGAATCTTATATAATGCAATGTAATCCCATCACCTTTGTATATTTTATTAGGATATGATGAATATAAGGTCACCTTAAGTGTGTCCACCGCTACAAATAAAAGTAAAAAACAAATACGGGTGCCTGGGTGGCTCGGTTGGTTAAGCGCCCAACTTTTGGTTTTGGCTCAGGTCATGATCTCATGGCTCTGCATTGGGCTCTGCACTGGCAGCCTGGAGCCATCTTAGGATTCTTTCTGTCGCCCTCTCGCTGCCCTCCCTCCCCCCATGCTATCTCTGTCTCTCTCAAAATAAATAAATAAACTTAAAAAAAAAGTAAAAACAAATAATGATTGAAGAAAATAAACCAATATAACAAATATTCAACTTTACTTCATTATCATTAAATTAACAAAGAAATGTCAACTATATCAATCATTCTGTCTTCTGAACTGATACACTTTCTTTAATTTTAACCTTATTGTAGTATTCAATGCTGCTGAAATGAGAATAGCAAGATGGGCACTTCCATATACTTCTTGTAGAAGTAACTTCTTTATGGAAAGCAGAGGTTAAGAAACATCGGAGTCCTTGCCTGTCTCCACCCTAGCCTTGTCAGGGTGATCACTGCAAAACATTCATAAGTAGGAAGAGTATATGGAAATTCTTTAAGTCTGTGAATCAGTTTTACAACCTGTTAAGCTCTTTGAACAATTTGCAAGGCTAATGTATGTAATAATTTTCAAAAGGAAACTCTCCATCTCCAAGAAATGGAAAGTGAATGCCTTTCCTAAAATTACAAAGGTAACAGAAACTGAGCTCCACTTTTTACTGCCAGAAAGAGCCAGAGGGAAATATTGTAGTTCAAGGCATGTCAAACAGGACTCCGATGGCTATACCCCAGAGTAAGAGAGAATCAGAAATAGACCGACTCTAACAGGAACTGATGCTCGGTTCAAACCTTTCAATACCCACACCCAAATAGTTGCCAAATGATAAGGATTCCATTTGGTATTTATTTCTAAAGCCCTTGCCTTATTGCCTGCATGCTGCCAGATTCTCATCACTTCATTTCTGGATTACTACAGCTGCCACGTGTTAGTCTTACCTCCAATTTCACTCACTTCCCAAATGCCAGCCAAATGACCTGTATAAAGGGAAAATCCTGTTCTTTAACCTTTTGGTGTCTTCTTTGGCTGATCTTAGCATAAAATCTGAAATCTTCAGGGGTGCCTGGGTGCCTCAGTCGGTTAAGCAGAGAACTTCGGCTTAGGTCATGATCTCACAGCTTGTGGGTTCAAGCCCCACATCAGGCTCTGTTCTTGCTGCCTGGAGCCTGCTTTAGTTTCTGTATCTCCCTGTCTCTCTGCACCTTCCACTCTGTCTCTGCACATCCCCCACTCACACTCTATCTCTCTCTCTCAAAAAATAAACACTAAAAAAAATTAAATCTGAAATCTTCATGTGCCTATATCTATCTAGTCCTGTAGATAATTCTGCAACTCATCTTCCTCCATTCTCCTCTTCTCCACCTTCTTTCCCATCATCTAACTTCCTGAACCATTTGTTGTTCCAGGAATAGAAAATGCTGATTTTGCCACTCAGCCTTTGGACATACTCCATCATCTACATCATGTTGTCTATTTTCTCCACTTCTTACCTAGTTATCTCACACCCTTTCTCTGATCTAGCTTAGACATGCCTTTCTAATGACTTTCAAGAAGCTTCTCCTAACCATTCACACCAGAGTCACTGTGTATAGCCATCACAATTGCCTAGATATATCATAAATGTAAGGGTATTTTTAGTCGGCCCTGAGAGCTCTGTTTGGGACAATACTATTTTCTTTGACCCTGTTTCTCCAAGCCAGTGTTTAGAGTTAGCCTATTTTTAACAAATATATGGTAAATGAACAAAGGATCTAAATAATCAAATGCCATCCCTGATGTCTTAGCAGTCCAAGGATCACCCTGTAACTGTTCATAAAAATAATAAGTGATTTCCGACCTCAGAGATCAGGGTAGATGCCTCCTCCAGAGCAGCTCACTGGATACTTAAGTTGACAGATTTAAAGTGGGCACTAAAACTTCCAGAGCAGCCTCAGCTGTGGAGCTGGGAAGGAGAAGGAAAACCCAGGGCATATCTCAACTAAGATTTTATAGCCCAGCCTCTCACAGATGGCCTGTGACGGCATACTTCGTGTGTGCCTACTTATAGTTCTTTCCATCCATAAAATGATCATCCGGTCTTTATGGTTATGTCCCCAAGGGAGGCCTGGTAAAGATTCATGCATTCATTTTTGCAAAGTATGTACTAGTATTCCATGAATAAAGACACTCTAAATACAAAGCATTTTTTTGTCATTCATCCAGATGCCCTACCCACCGTCCAACCTATTTGATTCTGTGCTACCAAACAGCTGCCGGCACCCACCAAGAGCATCTGGTTCCATTTCATGTTGGCAAGGGCCACATTAGCAGTAAAACAGCTAATGCTTTTTAGATGGCCTCATGATTACAGCTTTTATTGGTACCCCAGGTAATTGAGTTAATAAATTTAATTGCCAGTGCTGACACTTCCTCCCACCAGCCTCCCCTCCTCTAACTTCTTCCCCAGCTCCTCCTAGTCTACACACACACACACACACACACACACACACACACACACACACACACAGGCAGAGAAACCATTAATAAGAATATGCATCTAATAGGACAGGTGACCTCACAAAACACTTCTGAATGACTTCAAAATGTCACTGAGCCCACCCTAGTTTGTTTATAGCAGCATGTGATGCCATGACTCACATTTACTACCCTTTTCCTTTCAAGCTAATTTATAGAACTGTCCACACTACATAGAGCAATACCCAGAGTATATAGTGTATTGCCACAAAGATTTCCAAGGAAATATTTATAGTTGCATAGGAGAATATGGGCACAGATTTCTGGATTTTTCAACTTATAATTCATCTACTACATTGTAAATCATGTTAAAATATTACATATTACACACACACACACACACACACACACACACACACACAAAAAACAACAGAGAAGAGACAATTGAAAACCGAAATCTTCTCTTGGGAGGCATTTTTAAGATCTTGCTGAAAGAATAACAGATCCTGGATTGCAATATGTATTTCTCTCAGGAATACAGTTTCCTGGATGGCTCTGGGTTGTTTGTTTGTTTGTTTGTTTGATTGTTTGTTACTCTTAGAAACCCTCTAGTGTTAGCATTGACTAATGACATATGCCCAAATCTCCTGTCCTTCCAAATTTACCCCTGTGTAAAACAAAAGGCATTATCCTTATCTCTGCCTACTTAAAAGAGGCTGGTGGGCATATCAGTAACTTAAATGTTCAGCATAACACTATAATATATGCAGCCCAACATGTATTGTCCAGATTGCTTTCATGCGCGACTCCACCTCAATGACCCTTTAAATTTCTTCATATGATCACCAGGCTCCCAGTTCCTGTCTCATTGATCTGTGTGGTTACATTCTCAGTACCCAAAATATTAATTCAAGTCACAGATGAAAATGATATCCAAGAGGCTGCCAGTTATTAATTAGTTATTTCCATATACTAAGCTTTTCACAAACAGCGTATTTAATCCTCATGTCTTATAACACAGTGGTCATCAACCAGGGTTAATTTCTCCCCAAGGGTACATTCAGCAATGCCTGGAGATATTTTTGGTTGTCAGAACGAGGCAGGTAATAATTGTCTAGTGGGGAGAGTCTTAGGATGATGCTGAACATCCTACAGTGTATTAGATAGCCCACATCACAAAGAATTATCCAGCCTAAAATGCCAACAGTGCTAAGGCAAGGAAACCCTACCATAAGGTATTCTTTCCATTGTAAGAAAAAGGAAATAGAAGCTCAGAAAAGTAAAAGAGCTTGCCTAGCATCATCAGATTGTAAAAGGAGGAGCATGAATTCAAATCTAGATTTATCTAATTCCCAAGTTCAGTCTCTTTCTGCAGGGTGATCTAGCTTCCAGGAGCTTCTGGAAACCAGGAGGCTGCACAGAAGTATTCAAGCAGGTGGCTTTTTAACTGCTAAGCACCCTAAACTACATTATATCATGAGGATTCTTTTCTAATAATCATCCATTACAAAAATCACATTGTTGTGATCACTGCAGAAGCCTGCCACAGTCTGTGACGCAGGTGGATATGTGATTCTTCTTGCTACAAAATTCCACCTGGGGATGGCCTGGCATCATATCTATACAATGTAGATGTGTCAACAGAAGTCAGAGTAGATGGATCAAAAATGACTTGCGTAAAGCAATTTTACATTATGAAAATGGCAGACATTTATAAAAACAAAGGTCAGTTACTACTGAGAAAGTGATACACCAGAGTATTAGCAGAAAGAGAAATAAGAGATGCCAAGGCATAGCAAGAACCAGAAGATGACAAGGGCACGTAGTTTCCAGATAGCTGTCTACAGGTTTCTCACAGGAAATCCTGGTGATGAGTGATTTTGTCCATATTATCAAAGACTTCCCAGTAAATTAAATTTCCTATATTTTATTTCTTAAAGCTTTTTGCCATTCTTAGGGAAAAAGTGTGCATTGCAAAATCTAATTTTGGATGTGAAAATTGATAAATTAATTGTTTCTTTAAATTCAAATATGTTTTATAAAATGTATTATCTGTTTAATTTCCTCTGAACCCAGATGTTTTCAATAAATACCAAATACTTCATATTTTCTTCAACAGATTTACATAATGTATTTATAGTAAACAACAAAGATTTTCTAAGATTCTTACGCTTTTCTTTTTTTTTCCTGTAACTCACATTTTATCCTTTAGTGGATTTAAAGTTAATATTTTTCTTTCCTGGTATCATTCTCATTTAGAGTTAAGATATATAAATTCTGATTATTTGTTTGGCCTAGGAGGGGGATGGGGGCAGTGGTCAGAGTACAAGACAAATCAGTCCAGAGATGGACTTGGGTTGGGGAAAACAGGAGGAGATAAAGCACACTGAAATCAGACACCAAGGGTAAGGCAGGGGTGAAGGGAAGCAGGATGAGGACTAGGAAACTAGTCAGATAAAGACATTGAACCTGAGATGGAGACTGTGGACCAAAACCCACAAAAAGAGGTGATTCCTGTTATAGAGGACTATTCAGAAAGGGAGCAGGTGTGGGTCAGTGTGGCCAGGATGCGGGGTGCAGATCCTAAAATGCCAGAGATGGAAGAAACTGCTCTAAGCATGAAAACAGGTCAGTGTTCTTCCATGTTGTACCGCAAATGAATGGCCGAGATAGAACTTGAACCCAGATCTCCTTTTTTCTGGCCTAGTATCTCCAACAGAGGAGGAAACATGTTCTGAAAGGTTTAAACTTTGTATTCCACCCATTAAGAGACCTGTGCTGTTTCCTTGCTTACTCAAAATCACTAGGAATTCTGCAGCTCAGCCCTCAGTTCTGTTATCTGTGTGCATGTGACTGATTTGGGGCTTAATGCACAGATCTTTTGCTGAATTTTAGTTTACTGTCAATTCCTCACAGTCTTTAGTTGTCCTTTTGGCTTCTGTACATTATGGCTGTGGTCTCCTATCCTTTTCACTGAAATCTCTTATTCTGGGGTCACAGGCCACAGTCCTCCACAGGCCCGCAGGGGCTCTGCTGCCACCTTCAGGCAGAAAGCAGTACTATCTCACCTGTGTTGGGACGCTCCACTATAATGATTTTAATAGTTAGGCATTTGTGAAAGCCTTGGATTTCCAACAAATTTTTCCTCACCTTAAGAGTGAATAAGTACCTTACTTTTTATTGACACTCCTTTCAGTCAGGAAGTATGGTTTTTGATCTTATACCAAACCTTCAATTCTCACAGTGTCCTGGAGTTTCTCTCCTATTGCTAGTAATTTTATCACCATGAAATCCCAAAGAATTTCATATGCTGTAAGTCCAAAACATCTTGCTATGTTCTGTCCTTGTGACCATAAATAAAGCTTATATAAAGGAAAAAAAAAACAAATATCCATTTCCATTTCTGCCAATAGCACCCAGAATTTAGTGGAAAAAATAGTGTTCTCACAGAACATGGCTACTAAAGGTACTTAACTGTCTTTCCCACATCCTTGAAGCTTGATGGTTGACAAAAAGATAAAGGGAGCAGAAAATGCTGCAAGATTTAAGTAGGCCATCTTTATATTAAGTCAAAATTATTACATTTTGGGCACCTGAAGCAGGTGGTTAAAATTCTAGCAACAACAACAAAAATGTATGTATCCTTCCCTTTCATTCTCTTTCTCCATCTCTCTTTCTTTCTCTCTCTTTGTGCATGTATACATGCAAAATATATGTGAATATGTATATTAAAAGCCAAGCATGGATGGTTGGATGAGTAGGGGGAGAAAATAATTTTGTTGCTCTGGCACATATACCTACCCATGTACCTCTTTTCTTTGGAATATACAGAACCAAGAAGAGGATGGGAAAAATACTGTGGAATTTTCAAATTATCTTTATATAATGGAAAATATTTTAAAACATGTCATATATGAAAATTAATTATATACAATAGATAAAAGTATAAAGAAATTTTTAACCTTCATTCTGTCCAAACCTCTGAGGAACTCTCTGGACTTTTGGGACTATCTCAAAGAATAGCAGGCAAATCACTGGAGGAGTGCAAAACCCAGGCTCTAATGTGAGACTTACCCGGTGATGAGTGCAGGTTACTAGCTATGTGACCCTGGGGAGATTGTCTCTCTTTTTTGGATTCGTCTAAGAAAAACAGATGGCATAATAGAGCCACACCTTATGTTACCATCTACACTAAGCTCTCACTAAGACAGATTTCCTTTGCCAAATTTCCTAGTACCCATAAGTCTCATTTCTTTGAATTTTCAAAGCATATATATGGAGAAATGAAGAGTTGGATGAATAGACCACCTTCCTGGACTAATCCTCTGATTGGGGGAAGCCAGACAATGTCCCATGATTAATATGGCTCTGGCAACTTGTAATCTAGACTCAGGATTTTGGCCCTGAAGATAGTTGCTGAAGCGCTATTTCTTTTGGTACTCCCATTCCAGTGCAGGGGTCTTAACAAATGCAAGAATCCAATTCACTCTTAGTTGAAAACCCCATTTTTTTGTCAATGATAGTGGCATTAATATCAGGAGATATAGAATATGTCAATATGAAGACAACAAGAAAAAGAGCCAAAGCACTCAAAACATGCCAAGGCAGAGACTTTGCAGGAAGCACTTAGACTGTATGGATTCCTCATTTTATAACAGTAAAATAGTACAAGTGCAACAGTAATAAGAATTATGCTAACAGTGCCTTTTCAGTTACAATGAGAAGTGTTTATTCAGGTGTTCACTAGTAACAGCTTTGTGTAGATGGTTAAAAAAAAATTCTTTGGATTGAAATGTTATCTGTTCACTCCAAAAGCAAAATCAGCTCCAAAAGGAGTTGGAAGGGGAATATCACAGCTTTATTTTAATCTCTGGCTTCTTGGCCAGTTCCTCATTTGAATCATTGGAGTAGGAGGAAATCTTTATTGCTACACAGAGAAAAATAAATCATCCTTTGGAAAGACCCTGAGTTATTCTTTGTGGATGACTCAGAAAAATCCCTCTGGCTACCTGGCTTCTCACAAGGCACAGCAGTTATCTTTGGTAAAAACATATAACGTGTATGATAATAGGCCTTCTTTTCCCACTTTGACTTTGGTAAGTTAAGGTCTACAGTACTCAAAAGGCTTCCAGGAAAATCAGTACCACTTCATGGAAGCCTTTAGTTTAGGATATTGTGATTGGCTGTGTGTATGAACATAGAGAACTTTTGGCTATCTCTTAAAATAAATCAATTTAGCATGCAGGTAATATGAATATTATTAATAATATTAGTAATTACTAATAGATATTATATAATTACATACTTTATATAATATAAAAGGTCTTATATAAAGCCTGTAAGCACTTATCTCTTTGTCCTACAGAAAGACAATTTCTGTCCTCATTGGCAACACTTAATTACTTCCATCCCATACCAAAATAGATTTTTTTCCCCACACCAAATACTAGGAGACACAGAAAACTCAATTTAATTTAAGGAGTCCAAATATACTTTAAGACCTTGAGTATAACCTTAGTATTGGCATACGTAGCTGAAAATGCATTGGTATGACAATGTAAAATATGTCAAGAGTTACAGAGTGGATCATCCCTTTGATGTATTATGTCCTTTAGGTATAAAACTATCAAGAGTTACTTGATATAAAGCCCAGTGGCTACCAAAAGTTATATATACATTCTTGCTCATTTAAAAAAAAAATGAAATAGCACAATATATATTAGAGCTGCAACACAGAGTACAGCTTAAGTTTGAAGCCTCCAGTAAAGCAACAAAGTAGTGGGAACTATAGGAGAGCATTGCAGTGTTTTAGTGAAAGGAACTGAGTCATCTAAATACTTTATTTTACAGAGGAATAAGCTGAAAGCCCAAGGTAATTGTCCTAGTCACCAACAGGTCTGAACAAGAACTAAAATCTCCTGACAAGTACCCCAAGATTTTTGCCTCATCCTACAGCAATTGCTTCTCCCCACAGAGCTTACTTCTTATTAGTGCCATGAAATTATGAAATTACATATTAAGAAATTAGAGATACTAGAAAAAAGAAACCTTGTGCACTGTTGGTGGGCATGCAAACAGGTGCAGCCATTGTGGAGAATAGTATGGAGATTCCTCAAAAAGTCAAAAATAAAGCAACCCTATGATCTGGTAATGACATTACTAGGTATTTACCCCAAAGATACAAAACCCTAATCTAAAGGCATACATGCACTTCTGTGTTTATTGCAGCATTATTTACAATAGCTAAAGTATGGAAGCAGCTCAAGTGTCCATTGATAGATGGACATCTATCTATTGATAGATGGTCCATTGATAGATGAATGGATAAAGAAGAATGGTACATATACACACGTATATATGTAATATATTCAGCCACAAAAAAAAAAAAAAAAAGAAATCTTGCCATTTGCAACAACATGGATGAATCCAGAGAGTGTAACACTAAATGAATTGTCAGAGAAAGACAAATACCATATGATTTCATTCATATGTGGAGTTTAAGAAGCAAAACAAATAAACCTAAGGGGAAAAAAGAGAGAAAAGAGATAAACCAAGAAACAGACTCTTAATTTGAGAAAACAAACTGATGGTTACCAGAGAGGAGGTGGGTGTGGGGATGGGTGATATAGGTGATGGGAATTATGGAGGGCACTTGTCATGATGAACACAGGGTGATGTATGAAAATGTTAAATCATGATATTTTACACCTGAAACTAATATAACTATGTTAACTATACTGGAATTAAAATAAAAAAAAGAAATTAGAATACTTTCCCCTAGTTTCTTGAATTAGTTAGGAGATTGTAATTAAAACCCTTGCAAAAAATAAAAGAAAAACAAATGTTTGCTTCTGAGCATTCAGCAATTAAATTGTGGAAGCATCAATTTCTTAAAAACTTTCCCAGCCTAAGCCACTGATATTCTTCACCAGAGCACTTTGAGCACCAGTGTAGGAGAAAGTGGAGTGGGAAGGCGTGAGTAGGTTATAAAGAACAACATCACAGGCACTACACTGTCCATTAATCAGTGCTATTCCATTTATCTTTTCCAAAGAGATGGTCTGGGGCCAGTACACTGAAAGCCAGTGCTGAGGATGTAGGCATGCCAGCCAATATAGCTTTATCTGACCAATGTGTCTTTGTCAGGCCAACAGTGGCCAAACTGTGGCCACCCTACTAACCTGATAATGCACTTTGTCCACATGCCAGGCCTTTGGAATTTTGAAATAGCTTAATGGGTATGAGCAAGCACCTTAGATCCCCAAGCTAAAATTACATCATCAAGAGAATGCTTTAGGCAGTGATTAAAGCACAAGGCATTTGTTTATCACTTGTTCACTTAAGACATCATTGAGAGATGGAAAGTCCCAAGGTATTTTCAGGAACTCGGTGATATACTGAAGGCTCCTTCATTTCTTCTTCTCTGTTGTATTAATTGATGATGAAGTTTCCCTCCCCTTATCATGGAAAGAGGGTTAGGTGCATCATTGCTGTACAGAATAGTATCTAAACTAGGAACTGAGGGCATTCTCCTCAAAGATCTTCCCCTTAATAGGGAGGAAAATATTTCCCAGAGGTTTCTCAGTGGATATCCTGTTGCAATTTATTAACCCTTCACCTCATGCTGGACCTATACTGGGCAAGAAACGGTGAAAAACATTAACATAAATTAACATGATGCACTTTGACCAATCAGGATTTATCCTTGGAAGTGAACCATACCTACCTGAAGAACTTGGTGTTTGGTTAACAAAGAAGGGGAATACATTGTTCCCCAACTTGGGTCACTTCTTCACCACTGCCAGCACCAGGCAGGATCTCCCCAGGAAGACTGTAGACTTAGTCTGGCTCAGCACACAGCAGATGGAGATCAGTATGGATATTAGACCTTCATAGTTCAAGAGCAGTGCTGTCTTTGGATTTCTTTGGCCTAGGAGTGCTCTTCAACCACAGTCACTCCAAAAGCCTCCTGGAACCACTGACCTCTTAACCCTATGCTTGGAGTCACTGCACTACCAGCCTTCTAGGAGCTGCTGTTCAGTGTCCACCAGCAAGGCTGTGATTCTGTTTGTGAAAATTTGGTTATCTGGAAAGAAATGGAAATCATCCAGCTCCATATGCACAGGGGAAGAATGTGTCACATTGATGATCTTATGCTTGTCTGAGAGCTGGCAGGCCACTGTGGACAACTCCTCATACCTTGTAGTAGGTATAACAAGGGTCCCACTTGTGAGACTTGGTAGACTCAGGGATGTTTAGCTCCAGGGAAAAATTGACGATAAGGCACATCTTGATGAACTGGCATAAGTTACTTATACCTTCAGCTGTTCAAAAATACAAAAATACAGTCTTCACCAAAATTAAAGAAGCATCTATACCCTTTATGATCTTTCCAACATATCCTCCACCACAAGTAAAGCGGGGGAAAGCCTGTTGCCAGACATTCTCCTGTAGCAAATTGAGCCACTGTATCCAAGGATATCTAGTATTTAGAGAAACTACCCCCTCTACTAGGAGACCTCCTATCTACTCCGGCATGGATCATTTTTGTTTTGAGTCTCAGAAAGGATCTACAGTTCCATATTCCAAATGTATTTTAAGGAACAGGATCAAATATCATCAAAAGTTTTAGAACACCATGAATCTAATGTTCATAAAGCTTGTCATATTGCCAATGTAAATTTGTTTTATAAAAAATGATTTAATTTGCTTTTAATTAATGCTTTTTAAAATTTAATCTTTAATTTGATTTTGTATCTAAAGAATGTATCTTTTTCCACCACTGGAAAGTTAACTGAATGAGGACAGAAAAAATGTTTGATTCTTTTCACCATTGTTTTACCTAGCTTAGGGCTTAAAACATGTAGATAATAAAAAATAGTTCATGGATGTTAACCTATCAGGATGATCATTATGCAATATATACATGTTTGAAACACCTGAAACATAATGTTATATGTCAATTATATTTGAGTGTTAAAAACAGTACTCTTCCAATAAAATAATAATGTTCCCCCTATTTTTGCATTTCTCTGGCCTGAGTGCAGCCCCTAGTCAAGACAACAGGTAATAATGGTTTCTATCCCGTAAAGTGTCATCCTTTTAAAAATAAGATCTACACAGTGTCCACCACCTCATACATTTCCAGAAAGGTAAGCATCCACCAAATTGCCAGCAATTTGCTACATTCTACCAGCAATTTATCCTCAAGTAATGTGTTCATGCTATGACATTCCTGCCAGACAGACCACCACAAACCATTCAAAATGCTAGAAGGATCTTCACATGTTTTCAGTAGTACCGTGTGAGTAAATAGCTTCTCCTCTATCATCACCTTCCCAATTTTTGCAAACCTAGAGATATCACCGTTCTGGGCTTAATCTCTTATATACTCTTCCTATGCTGATACATCTGTACCCGTGTATGATGCATTGACTTTCCCCTGGCTGCAACTGCTACTGCCATCCATTTCATATATATATGCTTTTTTACCTCTGGATTGTTAAGCCCCATTATTTCCAATGGAAATCTCAGTTTTTAGGATGTTCCAAAAAACTATCCAATTTCCAAAACATCTATATGATGCATGTACTCCCAGACTTATAATTCTGGATTACATAAAATGAGAAACAAATTTAAAAACTCATATTTCTATAATTCTTGCCATCAACACAGCCAAATCATTTTAATTACCATCACAGAATTCAATTTTGTTAAATAATGTTAAAGTTCTCATCTCAGAACTCCACAATTCACAGAAACTATAGCTAGATACATCTCACAAGTAGCAATAGCTTTACAAAATTCTCTAGGTCAAGATATCCATTCATTTATTTATCAAACATTTGTTTAATAATTACTTCATCCGCGGAGAGAGGGAAGATGGCGGCGTAGGAGGACGCTGGGCTCACCGCGCATCCTGCTGATCACTTAGATTCCACCTACACCTGCCTAAATAACCCAGAAAACCACCAGAGGATTAGCAGAACGGAGTCGCCGGAGCCAAGCGCAGACGAGAGGCCCACGGAAGAGGGTAGGAAGGGCGGCGAGGCGGTGCGCGCTCCACGGACTGGCGGGAGGGAGCCGGGGCGGAGGGGCGGCTCGCCGGCCAAGCAGAGCCCCCGAGTCTGGCTTGCAAAAAGCGGAGGGGCCTGACGGACTGTGTTCCGACAGCAAGCGCGACTTAGCGTCTGGGAGGTCATAAGTTAACAGCTCTGCTCAGAAAGCGGGAAGGCTGGAGGACAAAGGGAAGGAGAGCTGCTGAGCCCCCGGACTACAGAGCTCAGTTTGGTGGGGAACAAAGGCGCTCACCAGCACCATCTCCCCCGCCCATCCCCCAGCCAAAATCCCAAAGAGAACCAGTTCCTGCCAGGGAACTTGCTCCCTCCGCGCAAACACCCAACTCTGCGCTTCTGCGGAGCCAAACCTCCGGCAGCGGATCTGACTCCCTCCTGAAGTGGATCACCTAAGGAGAAGCAAGCTAAGCCTGCCCCTCCTGCCCCTGTGCACCTTGCCTACCCACCCCAGCTAAGACACCAGATCCCCAGCATCACAAGCCTGGCAGTGTGCAAGTAGCCCAGACAGGCCACCCCACCCCACAGTGAATCCCGCCCCTAGGAGAGGGGAAGAGAAGGCACACACCAGTCTGACTGTGGCCCCAGCGGTGGGCTGGGGGCAGACATCAGGTCTGACTGCGGCTCCACCCACCAACTCCAGCTATACACGACAGCACAGGGGAAGTGCCCTGCAGGTCCTCACCACGCCAGGGACTATCCAAAATGACCAAACGGAAGAATTCCCCTCAGAAGAATCTCCAGGAAATAACAACAGCTAATGAGCTGATCAAAAAGGATTTACATAATATAACAGAAAGTGAATTTAGAATAATAGTCATAAAATTAATCGCTGGGCTTGAAAACAGTATAGCTGACAGCAGAGAATCTCTTGCTACAGAGATCAAGGGACTAAGGAACAGTCACGAGGAGCTGAAAACCGCTTTAAACGAAATGCATAACAAAATGGAAACCACCACGGCTCGGACTGAAGAGGCAGAGGAGAGAATAGGTGAACTAGAAGATAAAGTTATGGGAAAAGAGGAAGCTGAGAAAAAGAGAGATAAAAAAATCCAGGAGTATGAGGGGAAAATTAGAGAACTAAGTGATACACTAAAAAGAAATAATATACGCATCATTGGTATCCCAGAGGAGGAAGAGAGAGGGAAAGGTGCTGAAGGGGTACTTGAAGAAATAATAGCTGAGAACTTCCCTGAAGTGGGGAAGGAAAAAGGCATTAAAATCCAAGAGGCACAGAGAACTCCCTTAGGATGTACCTTGAATCGATCTTCTGCACGACATATCATAGTGAAACTGGCAAAATACAAGGATAAAGAGAAAATTCTGAAAGCAGCAAGGGGTAAACGTGCCCTCACATATAAAGGGAGACCTATAAGACTCGTGACTGATCTCTCTTTTGAAACTTGGCAGGCCAGAAAGAATTGGCACGAGATTTTCAGTGTGCTAGACAGAAAAAACATGCAGCCGAGAATCCTTTATCCAGCAAGTCTGTCATTTAGAATAGAAGGAGAGATAAAGGTCTTCCCAAACAAACAAAAACTGAAGGAATTTGTCACCACTAAACCAGCCCTCCAAGAGATCCTAAGGGGGACCCTGTGAGACAAAGTACCAGAGACATCACTACAAGCATAAACATACAGACATCACAATGACTCTAAACCCATATCTTTCTATAATAACACTGAATGTAAATGGATTAAATGCGCCAACCAAAAGACATAGGGTATCAGAATGGATAAAAAAACAAGACCCATCTATTTGCTGTCTACAAGAGACTCATTTTAGATCTGAGGACACCTTTAGATTGAGAGTGAGGGGATGGAGAACTATTTATCATGCTAATGGAAGCCAAAAGAAAGCTGGAGTAGCCATACTTATATCAGACAAACTAGACTTTAAATTAAAGGCTGTAACAAGAGATGAAGAAGGACATTATATAATAGTGACAGGGTCTATCCGTCAGGAAGAGCTAACAAATATAAATGTCTATGCGCCGAATACCGGAGCGCCCAAATATATAAAACAATTACTCCTAAACATAAGCAACCTTATTGATAAGAATGTGGTAATTGCAGGAGACTTTAACACCCCACTTACAGAAATGGATAGATCATCTAGACACATGGTCAATAAAGAAACAAGGGCCCTGAAGGAGACATTGGATCAGATGGACTTGACAGATATATTTAGAACTCTGCATCCCAAAGCAACAGAATATACTTTCTTCTCGAGTGCACATGGAACATTCTCCAAGATAGATCATATACTGGGTCACAAAACAGCCCTTCATAAGTTTACAAGAATTGAAATCATACCATGCATACTTTCAGACCACAATGCTATGAAGCTTGAAAAAACCACAGAAAAAAGTCTGGAAAACCTCCAAAAGGATGGAGGTTAAAGAACACCCTACTAACGAATGAGTGGGTCAACCAGGCAATTAGAGAAGAAATTAAAAAATATATGGAAACAAACGAAAATGAAAATACAACAATCCAAACGCTTTGGGACGCAGCGAAGGCAGTCCTGAGAGGAAAATACATTGCAATCCAGGCCTATCTCAAGAAACAAGAAAAATCCCAAATACAAAATCTAACAGCACACCTAAAGGAACTAGAAGCAGAACAGCAAAGGCAGCCTAAACCCAGCAGAAGAAGAGAAATAATAAAGATCAGAGCAGAAATAAACAATATAGAATCTAAAAAAAAACTGTAGAGCAGATCAACGAAACCAAGAGTTGGTTTTTTGAAAAAATAAACAAAATTGACAAACCTCTAGCCAGGCTTCTCAAAAAGAAAAGGGAGATGACCCAAATAGATAAAATCATGAATGAAAATGGAATTATTACAACCAATCCCTCAGAGATACAAACAATTATCAGGGAATACTATGAAAAATTATATGCCAACAAATTGGACAATCTGGAAGAAATGGACAAATTCCTGAACACCCACACTCTTCCAAAACTCAATCATGAGGAAATAGAAAGCTTGAACAGACCCATAACCAGCGAAGAAATTGAATCGGTTATCAAAAATCTCCCAACAAATAAGAGTCCAGGACCAGATGGCTTCCCAGGGGAGTTCTACCAGACGTTTAAAGCAGAGATAATACCTATCCTTCTCAAGCTATTCCAAGAAATAGAAAGGGAAGGAAAACTTCCAGACTCATTCTATGAAGCCAGTATTACTTTGATTCCTAAACCAGACAGAGACCCAGTAAAAAAAGAGAACTACAGGCCAATATCCCTGATGAATATGGATGCAAAAATTCTCAATAAGATACTAGCAAATCGAATTCAACAGCATATAAAAAGAATTATTCACCATGATCAAGTGGGATTCATTCCTGGGATGCAGGGCTGGTTCAACATTCGCAAATCAATCAACGTGATACATCACATTAACAAAAAAAGAGAGAAAAACCATATGATCCTGTCAATCGATGCAGAAAAGGCCTTTGACAAAATCCAGCACCCTTTCTTAATAAAAACCCTTGAGAAAGTCGGGATAGAAGGAACATACTTAAAGATCATAAAAGCCACTTATGAAAAGCCCACAGCTAACATCATCCTCAATGGGGAAAAACTGAGAGCTTTTTCCCTGAGATCAGGAACACGACAGGGATGCCCACTCTCACCACTGTTGTTTAACATAGTGCTGGAAGTTCTAGCATCAGCAATCAGACAACAAAAGGAAATCAAAGGCATCAAAATTGGCAAAGATGAAGTCAAGCTTTCGCTTTTTGCAGATGACATGATATTATACATGGAAAATCCGGTAGACTCCACCAAAAGTCTGCTAGAACTGATCCATGAATTCAGCAAAGTTGCAGGACACAAAATCAATGTACAGAAATCAGTTGCATTCTTATACACCAACAATGAAGCAACAGAAAGACAAAGAAACTGATCCCATTCACAATTGCACCAAGAAGCATAAAATACCTAGGAATAAATCTAACCAAAGATGTAAAGGATCTGTATGCTGAAAACTATAGAAAGCTTATGAAGGTAATTGAAGAAGATTTAAAGAAATGGAAAGACATTCCCTGCTCATGGATTGGAAGAATAAATATTGTCAAAATGTCAACACTACCCAAAGCTATCTACACATTCAATGCAATCCCAATCAAAATTGCACCAGCATTCTTCTCAAAAGTAGAACAAGCAATCCTAAAATTCATATGGAACCACAAAAGGCCCCGAATAGCCAAAGTAATTTTGAAGAAGACCAAAGCAGGAGGCATCACAATCCCAGACTTTAGCCTCTACTACAAAGCTGTCATCATCAAGACAGCATGGTATTGGCACAAAAACAGACACGTAGACCAATGGAATAGAATAGAAACCCCAGAACTAGACCCACAAACGTATGGCCAACTCATCTTTGACAAAGCAGGAAAGAACATCCAATGGAAAAAAGACAGTCTCTTTAACAAATGGTGCTGGGAGAACTGGACAGCAACATGCAGAAGGTTGAAACTAGACCACTTTCTCACACCATTCACCAAAATAAACTCAAAATGGATAAAGGACCTGAATGTGAGACAGGAAACCATCAAAACCCTAGAGGAGAAAGCAGGAAAAGACCTCTCTGACCTCAGCCGTAGCAATCTCTTACTCGACACATCCCCAAAGGCAAGGGAATTAAAAGCAAAAGTGAATTACTGGGACCTTATGAAGATAAAAAGCTTCTGCACAGCAAAGGAAACAACCAACAAAACTAAAAGGCAACCAACGGAATGGGAAAAGAGATTTGCAAATGACATATCGGACAAAGGGCTAGTATCCAAAATCTATAAAGAGCTCACCAAACTCCACACCCGAAAAACAAATAACCCAGTGAAGAAATGGGCAGAAAACATGAATAGACACTTCTCTAAAGAAGACATCCGGATGGCCAACAGGCACATGAAAAGATGTTCAGCGTCGCTCCTTATCAGGGAAATACAAATCAAAACCACACTCAGGTATCACCTCACGCCAGTCAGAGTGGCCAAAATGAACAAATCAGGAGACTATAGATGCTGTAGAGGATGTGGAGCAACGGGAACCCTCTTGCACTGTTGGTGGGAATGCAAATTGGTGCAGCCGCTCTGGAAAGCAGTGTGGAGGTTCCTCAGAAAATTAAAAATAGACCTACCCTATGACCCAGCAATAGCACTGCTAGGAATTTATCCAAGGGACACAGGAGTACTGATGCATAGGGGCACTTGTACCCCAATGTTCATAGCAGCACTCTCAACAATAGCCAAATTATGGAAAGAGCCTAAATGTCCATCAACTGATGAATGGATAAAGAAATTGTGGTTTATATACACAATGGAATACTACGTGGCAATGAGAAAAAATGAAATATGGCCCTTTGTAGCAACGTGGATGGAACTGGAGAGTGTGATGCTAAGTGAAATAAGCCATACAGAGAAAGACAGATACCATATGGTTTCACTCTTATGTGGATCATGAGAAACTTAACAGGAACCCATGGGGGAGGGGAAGGAAAAAAAAAAAAAAAAGAGGTTAGAGTGGGAGAGAGCCAAAGCATAAGAGACTGTTGAGAACTGAGAACAAACTAAGGGTTGATGGGGGGTGGGAGGGAGGAGAGGGTGGGTGATGGGTATTGAGGAGGGCACCTTTTGGGATGAGCACTGGGTGTTGTATGGAAACCAATTTGACAATAAATTTAATATATATAAAAAAAAATAAAGCCATCTAGATGTTCAGATTTAAAAAAAAAAAAAAAAAAGAAAAAAAAAATAATTACTTCATCCGCAAGGGCAGAGCTGAAGCCAGGCAGTGCCATTAGCCAGAAAGGCAAGCTAAATCTTTTGGAAAAAAAATCAAAGGTTAGGCTCCCAGATAGACTCCCAAAATCTCAAAGTTTAATTTAGTGGCTATAGGGTAAAATTAAGAACTTCAGAGGAAAGTACGTATGGATACAGATCTATTCCATTGACTATTTCTGGTTTTGTGACGTACTTTAACAAACAACAAAAGAATTATGCCAAATTAAAAGCTCCGTGGATAACGTCTTGCAGTGTTCAAAAGTGTACAACTTGGAAATACTAGAAATATTAACAGCAGTAAAAAACATCATCAATATAATATTCCATGTAATCAATGTAAAATCAAAATTGAATGTTTAAATTAATTATGAAAATTAAAATTTTGTTTGTGGCATCTTCCAGTCTTTTAAAACTCCCATTTAAGAAAGAAGACACAAGTTGTCTTTATAGTTTATCCAGTGAGGTTGAAACTTTATTGATATGCTGATCTTTTGCACTCAAATAATTTTCAGTATTTGTCTAAAAAAAAAAAAACCATTGTCTTCACATGGATCCAACTGATTTGACAGCATAATCCTTCTCACCATAACGATCAAGCTGGAGCTTGATTTCTCCGCTTAAGTGAAAATTGGTTTTCTAATGGAAAAATGCATCATAATTGTGTCAATAAAAATTTTTGAGCCAAGCCACTTAACAATGCAAGATTCAACATCAACTCTTCACATTGCAGAATACCTCTGCAAATTGCTGCCTAGGAAACCGACTGTTCCATCATTTTCTTATACTAGGTCTTTTCTTATTACTCATTTTTTGCAAACTGACTAATTCAGAAACTAACAAAAATTGGTGCTTAATAATATAAATGATAATGCCACTCATTTATTTTTAATCTTCCTTTTGAGCCACTGTTTCTCTTTCCAATATGAAAAAAACAATTACCTCTAGCTAAGCCACAGATGTGGTAACTCAATGCCAAGGTAATTGGTATTTCCAAAGAGTACACAGGGAAACATTTTTCTGTTCTTTCTCTTTTAAACATTAACTCATTTGTTAGTCTCTATATTGCAGTTATTTGACAGCTTGAACAGTGAATAAAAAGCACTGCACAATCAAATACATTGCATTATATATTTTCCTAATCTCAAACCACATTAGAGATGCATATGTCCTTCTGCCTCAATTGCCACCAGAAATATTGAAGATGAAAAGATCTCATTAATCAACTAAGAATTTAAGTATTTTAAGCAATTGTGCAGTAAGCTAAATTCTTTTCAGAAACAGTAAAGCATCTAGATCAGCTCTGCAAAAGAAATATATTGTAAGCCATAGGTGAGGACCACATATGTAATTTTAAATTCCTTATTACCTCCTTTTGAAATGTGAAAAGAAACAGTTGAAATGAATTCTTAATAAGATGTGTTTACCCAATATGTCCAAAATGTTGACATTGCAGTATGTAATCAATATAAGATGTAATAAGGTATTTTATGTTGTTCTTTTTTTTTTTATAAACTAATCTTTCAGAATCTACTGTGTATTTTACATTCATAAGACATCTCAGTTTGAACTCGCCATAATTCAACTGCTTAACGGCCTCATGTGTCTGGTGGCTACCATACCGGACACAGTGCTCTAGAGGGTGTATGACAAAGAAGACCTATCTTAACAAAGACTCATTGGCCTAGGACTACTAACGAAAGACCAGAAATTCCTGATAAACTTCTATGAAGTTCGGCAAATTCTAAAACCTAAGCAATTAAGGGAAAATACATTTATCCTTTTAGGGAGCTTCCATAAGCCATGAGAGATGCCTCAACAATGAATGGATTAAAAAACTCACATTGTGCTCTTCCATGCTTGTTTGTTGATCCTAGTTATATAGGTAGATATTGAAAGAACTTATCTTAACTCACTTAATATTTGAGAGAACTATTATCTCTCAGCCACCTTTTTTTTTTTTTTTACTTCACTTGACTGACTTAGACTAAGCATTTGAGATTCCCTTTCACATTGTTTCTCTTGAACCCAAATAAAAGAATGATTTAGATTAAGATCTGTGCTCACATATAGTACCGTTTACACTTTTTAAAAATTAAATTAACAAATTAAAATGATGGCTGTTTAACATTCTAAAACATGATACCCAATTTTATATTTTACTGAGAAAAATATGTTCAGTGTTTGTCCACTTTACCTTCCATTTCTCTCCAACTTAAAGGATAAAATGACTTCCCAGCAGAGATGAAACAGTCATTTCATGGCTTTGTGTATATATTACTCAGTCTTCAAATTATGCCCCAAGGTAATTATACTAATCATAAGGAAAAGGAATCAATCATTTATCCCATGGAGTGGGAGGGAGGGTGGAGACTTACACACAGTAAGTAAAACATTTTTTCATTGTGCAAAGGGATGTATTAAAATGCATAAAACAGCCATTTTAAATTTTGACCCTTTCAGCTTCTCATTTCAGCATAATCCAAAAAGCATGATAGAGAGAGACAGAGAGGCAGTGGGGGAGGGGCAGAGAGAGAAGGAGAAACAGAATCCAAAGCAGGGTATAGGCTCTGAGCTGCCAGCAGAGAGCCCAACGCAGGGCTTGAACTCACAAGCTGCGAGATCATGACCTGAACCGAAGTCAGACACCCAACCAACTGAGCCACCCAGGCGCTCCCTATTTGTGGTTGTTCTTGAAGTAGTCTGAATATTAGTGCAAATAAGCATTAAATTTCCAACCTAAACTTTTCTAGGCTAAATATCTATTTTATTAAGCAATAAAATAAGGGTAAGCATCATACTTTAAGGAATAGGCTATTTTGGGTTTGTTTCCAGAAATGACACAATTTAGCAAAATGTCTTCAGGAGTCAGGAAACAAGAACACTGGTGGCTAATGGGAATACCAAGCCTTAGAATAAATTGATGCATTTACTACTTATTTAAAGTCAAGGGTCAAATGAATGTCATGTTTAAGGCAATATTGGCCACATAGAGTTGGGTTCCACAAAGCTATCAATGTATCTTAGTAAACTATGACCATAAGGAAAGCCAACATCACCTCAGCCCTGTGATTACAACTGAGTAACAAAGCACAAAACAAGGCATTTTATCAAAGTGCCATGAAAAACTGCAGTGAAACTGCTAGTAATGGCCAAAATGAAAACTTTCTGAGAGTAATGTCACTTTAACACAGAGCAAATGCAGCAGAGTAGCAACAAAGCCATGGAAGAAAAAGAACAGTGAATGTTTTTGACAACCCTTGTCTGGGTATTTGAGATTACCCAGATAATAGCAGAGAAAACAACTGCCAATCAAGTGATTCATACAAGGTCTGAGCAGGGACTACAACTAAAAGAACACTCAATAATCCTTCTAATTTATACCTGCATATACTATATGATAATGTAACAAAAAGCAAAAGAAAAGCTGATAAAGGATAAAATGGAAGACAGTTAAATTAAAATTTATATAGAGGAGGGAACTGATGGCCATAATCAACGCTGCTAGCAAACTTTAACTTGTCCCCTAGTGTCACTTTGCATTGGGATTATTTCTGCTGTTGTGATATATGAGAGCCTTAGGAGGAAAGTATCAGAATTTCTGAAACCTTTGTGCCACTAAGTAGAGCCTAAGAATTTAGGGATATGGTTAAGAAAAGGATTAATAATATGAACTGACAGAAGGCAGGATGGGGAGATTGGTTGTGGATGTAATCCTCTGTGGAAGTGTCAATCAGTGCTTTTAAAATCTTAACATTCAGGGGTGCCTGGGTGGCTCAGTCGGTTAAGCCTTGAAGTTTAGCTCAGGTCATGATCTCACAGTTGCTGAGTTGGGGCTCTATGCTGACAGCGTGAAGCCTGCTTTGAGTTCTGTGTCTCCCTCTCTCTCTGCCTTGCTCCCACTTACACTCTTTCTCTCTCAAAAATAAACATTCAAAAAAATGAAATAAAATCTTAACATGCATACAGAACACCTGGGGATCTTTTTAGAATGTTTTTAGATTCTAATTTGGTAGGTCTAAGGTAAGCCTTGTGCTTCTGCATTTATACAATCTCCCAGGTGACAGTTGATGCTGCCCCTTTGCACACCACACTGTAAGAAACAAGGCTGTAATGGACTGTGAAGGCTGGGTTCCTTGTCTACTCATCACACATTCTTGTTTGCCTTTCTGGGTCCTCTTTCTTCTGAGGAATGCTCTCTTGGTGTTTGAGTGTGTCTGTAACCTGCTCATCCTGCCCCACCTCGCCCATGAGGAAATGAAACCTTGCCCAGATCCGCCAATCAGATTCCTCATTTTCCAGACTCAAGTGATTGCTTTAGGGAGAGACACCAAGCTGAACAAATTGGACTCCCATAGGAACCTTTGCTGAAACCTTTGGAAAAGAGGCAGTGTCTTTCATTAAGTGTTCTAACCAGAAAGACAATTTTTTCCATCTGTTGGTGGCTGTTTTTATTCCTATGAGCCAAAAACCCACTGAGAATGCAGCCAACATGGATGGAAGTAGGGTTAAGAGAGGTAGAAAGAGACGCCCAATCCATAGTTTTAATGCCTAGATCCTCTCCCATCTCAATCGCCTTTTCTTGAAGTTTCCGTCTCTTCGCCCATGCATCCCCTTTTTCTGCTTATGTTAATTTGAGTCTGTTTCTGTCAATTTGATGATGTAAGAACAGATCTTCTCCCCCTCTTGCATTTAATATTCTCCTACTCAGTTAAAGTTTCAGCTTTTACTTCTTGCCTTCCACAGCTCTTTAATTTCCAATATTAAAGGTTTAAATGATAGCTGTTCTGCTTTCCCAATGTTGGGCACAATCTCCATTTAGGCAGCTGCTCTGTGTTGACTTTTAGCAGAATTCAGAGGCCTTCTTGGTGATTCTTGTAGATCCCAAAACACATAGCTCATTAATTTTTTTTTTACAGTATACTTTCATTTCACTTATTCAATACAGAAAAAAAGGAACAGTAGTAATCTAACACACAAGCAGAACTCTTAGAGGTGTGTGTTACATTAGATGCCTCTCAACAGACCGATGCTTTACTACAAGCAGGTGAGCCTCCTTCTTTAAGAAAGTGGGCTTATGGCTGCTTCTGCATTGGGCCCCAGAACAGCCAGTACAAGAGAGGGGAGCCCTTTTTCGGATAGTTGCGGTCTTTCTGGTCTCAGGACCTGAGTCTCTTTGGTTTCCAAAGTTACATGTTTGGGGGCTTATCTCTCAGCGGCAAGTCTTAAAAGTTGAGATGTCCAGTGTGGAGGCAAAACTCTTGCTCCTCAGGGAAAAGCACCAGGTTTTAAGATTTCTCCTGATTGTGTGTCACTTCCAGGGTGGGGTTTATGTGGAGACTGCGTGCCAGCATCTTCTACCACCTTTGATAGGGTTTTCTTCCTGTTTGCCTAATGTACAGTCTGATTCACCAGCCTCAAGGTTTTTTGAAGAGGCAATTCTTTCATATGTAGTTGTTGACTCTTGTGTCCATGGGAAGAGGTGGGTTCAGGATCTTCCTACTTGCCGTCATGAAACCAGGTCTCCCACAGCTGACTAGACATTCATCTTTTGTGTGGTGACATCTTCCCTTATTTATGTTTATTTTCTTTTTAGCATATTTGACTTGGTATTGTAGTTCCTACAGCTTTACAGCTGGTAGCAGTTAGCAATCAATTCTAATATATTAGATATTCAAATAGACTTGAAACTTTTTCTGTGTTTATCCATTTTCTGCTTCTTTATATACTTTCATTTCACTTATTTAATGCAGAAGAGAAGAAACAGTAATCTAATATAAAAACAGAATTTTTCCAAACAAAATCCCAGATGTCATGTGTAGATGGCATTATTGTCATTCAGCATTTATATTGCTTTTCATATTCATAAAATGTCACCATTCATTTTTCCTCTCCATAAGTTAGTATTTGTTTTCTCAGATGAGATAAGAGTTCAACAAGGTATCTTTCTAAAAGCAAAGTAGTTTCAAAACCACTTTAGTTCCTAAGATGCTAATCTGGTAATTACATTATACATAATTCTGAGTTTGTAAGCCTGATTTTTTCCAAAAACAGCTCAATGTTTTTTTGCTTGTTTTACTTTTTAATAAGTACTAGTTTCTATCCTACATATCATTTCACTGTATGATGATTATTAATATTGTAATGTTAGTCTTGAATTTAAAATTTTCACATTTAGAAACTACTGGTGCACTTTAAATCTACCATAGGGAAAAGATATTAGAAAACTCTACTTTCATAGTTTTTAATTATCATTATGGGAAGATGCTTTTTCCCAGTGGTTCTCAGGGTCAACATGTGGCTTTTAAAATGTTGTCATGAATGTGTCATGAGACACATTTTAGAGAAGCATGGTCAACACAACAGGCTGTGGAATCTCAATCTCATCAAATTAGGCCAGACCATCATCTAGATTTCCAGCACTTCTGTTCTGACTTCTCACTGACTTCGTTTTGCTAAATGTTACTCATTTTTAGGATTTGTTTCTCTTAAACTTCTAGTCCATTACATCCCTCTCCTTACCCAATACCTAGTACTCTCATGCCATTTCTTCAACTTTCTGGAACTCTCCGTAGAGGTACTATATTATAACTTTCATGCTGTTTGTTCCAAATTCAAGTCTGCTTTATTCTTAGAAGAAAAAAAAAAGAGTTCTCTGTAGTCTTTAATCTCTAGATCCTCATGAGGTCACTGCCATAAATATTTTTCCAGTACTCTGTTTCTGATGCCAAAACTCTTACTAGAAGGACAATTTTCTCTTTGCTTGTAAGCCACTAACCTAATCAATCAATTCTTGCTAACGTGTTATTGACTATTCACGACTTCATATATTAGCTTTGATGGGTAAAACATTATATTTTAATACCACTTTTAGAAACCAAGAGAAGCTTTACATTTATCACTTAGCAGTAGTTTTAGGTACTATAATAGATTTGCTGCAAAATCCAAATCCCTAAACAAAGAAAGCTATAGTTCTTTGTAGATAGTCTTGTTTTTGTTGTTGTTTGGTTGGACTTTTCCTCCCATGGGCACTTAACACCTAGCACAGTGCCTGGCACCCACCAGATACTTAGTAAGTTACAGAGGGATATAAGCTAGAATCTGTGTTTGAACTGAGTTCCTTTCATGATTTCACCCAAGTTACTCACGTCTGGCTCCAGAGCTTCCTGAATGGGATAACTTCCAGCAGATCGTTAATTTGCCAATTGCATCAATCAGTTTTCATTTCTTCTTTATGAAATAATCTGATGGGTAGCCATTGACCCTTAAATCTCCTTGTCACAGCTGCTGAATCCTTCAGTCTCTTCACTGAAGTTAAAGCTGCTAAATCATCAATGACTTTGTTATCAAATTTAAATTGGCTGTTTCTAAATGTGTCCTCAAAGGAATACTGGCCATAAAGTGAGGTAGAGAAGAAAGAATACGCATCCTATTTGCCCCTGCAGATTATTGTCCAAATGTTGTTTTAGTCAAGCATAGAGAGGAAAACCTAATCATGATTTAGTCAGGTTTATGTAAAAGCTAGAACTGACCCAGATTCAAGTCACCTCAAGAAAAAAAAAACAGTTTTTTATGAGAAAATACATGATAATTAGACATAGGAAACTGTCAAAAACTGCAGCAATTCTCTCTTTTAGAACCTGGATTATGTCTCTAGCTCTTCTGGTTGATTCTTCCTCTATCAGACAGATTCCTCTGCTTTCTATAGGTCTTGCTCCCTCACTCTGTATGCTTGCCATCACCCATTTCAACACTATTTCTAAATCAAATAATTTCTCAATTAGATTAGCTTCTGGACCCAAAACTAGTTGCCTCATTCACTGAAGATTGCCCAATTCCAACTACTCAAGGGAATAATCTGAATGGCTCAATTCATCCTTGTGGAAAAGATGATATACACAGGCTATAAATTATTAGCCAATGATATTTTGACATCCCCACACACCTTTAGTATAATCCTCAATGGTGAATAATGGATAGTGAGTATGCGAGTTTAGATCACAAGACGTATGGGTAGAAATTTACCCCCCAAATCAGTGTGGCTCAGTACACATATAAACCCTGATCACAAATGCAATAATTATATACTTATTTTTAAGACTACTGGGTATTTTTTCCACATGACATGGGGAAAATAACTTTAAATTCCAAGAGTATGGATCTTCAAAGTCTTAGCACTTGAGGTTTGTTGGCTTTACAAAACCAAAAAGTTCTTTTTGGCTACCCTGCTACTTCTAATGGAATGACCTCATTGTTACTGTATGTGTCTCTTTTTGAATAAATGTGGGTAAGGCCTGGTTCTCGTCTTAAAATTTTCTCTGGCAGAAAATCAGATGCAGGTAACAGGGAAGAGGGAGAGGCCAATCAGCCTCTGTTTCAGTAGAAAACTTAAAGTCTGCATGCAATAGTAGGTGTTCATATGTGATAGATGAAAAAGATAGCATCTGTCACATGATAGCCGGCATTTAAGGACACAGTTGCATATCCTTCTATATTTAAGATTTGATCACAATGAAACAGAAATTCTGTGGAGTAATCCAGTACCTCCGCAAGATAGGAAAAAGGGTCGTTTGTCCACAGGATTCATATTTCTAAGGAAATTGAAATTTAGATTATTAATGACAGAGTAAAAGATGCTATATATGCAGTAGTCATATTTATGTGGGAAAAGTGTAAATTTGTTTACCTATAAACAATGAATTTTTATAATTATGTCTGGATGTCTTCATTAACATATTGGAAATCTAAAAAGTTGATGGTGTTTGAGACCTCTCTGTCTTATCAGTTCAGGCTGCTCTAAGAAATTTCCATAGACTGGGGGGATTTGAAAACAAACATTTATTTCTTAAAATTCCCATAGCTGAGGAAGTTCAAGATCAAGGTTCTGACAGTGCCAATGTCTGATGCAAGCCCATTTCCTGCTTTAAAGACAGTGGATTTCAAAGTGTATCCTCACATGGTGGAAAAAGAGCTAGCTAGCTCTCTGACCTCTTCTTTTGAGAGCATTGAACCCATTCATGGGGGTTCCACTTTCATGACCTAGCTACCTTCCAAAGACCCGACTCCCAAATACCATCATATCAGAATTCAGATTTCAACATAGCAATTTAGGCAGACACAGTCGGTCCATTGCACTCTCTCAAATTCTGAAAATCTCCCTTATAATCCAGCACGTTCAGATTATTTGTATTATCAGTGCTCATGTTCCTTCTCTTATTCCCCAAATCTTTAAGTCTTAAACTATCTCCAGCTCTACACAGCATTACCAAAGGGAATGTCTCCTTTTTGGTCCAGAGTGTTAGAAAAGTCAGCCTTAAAGGTATAGCAGCACTGATCAGAGGGAGGACCTTAAAAGAGCTGATGTATAACCTCTGGATTCAGCTGCCCCTCCATTTTAAGAGATTTTCCTGTAGTTCTAACTCTTAGAAACCTAAAATCTTCATTACTCAAAGGTTTTGTCATCTTCTCAAGTTCTATTAAATGCCTTCTCAACATAATGACACATTTCTAGGAGTTGGAAGCTTGTCCTCAAGAGCTTTTATCAAATCACTTGTAAAGAAGAAACATGTACTATTGAGAATGTAATTTACTAAATGAGAAATTATATTTGGCTTTTGACCTTTTATGACTGATAGGATATAAACATCGAGTATTTTTGTAAGCTGAGATATCCATTTCCATGAAAAAAATCTCAAATAAAAAAATATGATTTTACACTGCTAAGATTGCCAATTGCATGTGAAGATAAGACATTCCATCAGCCTCCCTTATTATTGATGCATTTCATATCTATGAATTCCACAACTCTTTCGGATAAGACACATAGTACTACAGAAAACTGTTCAGCTATCCAGGGTTGCCATCTGCTATAATTTGACTTTGTCAAGTGATTGTAACTCTTTATGGATTTAATGATTACATTTTTTTCCTTATTAATGTAAACTTAGGGGACACTAAAGTAAGTTCTGACCCTTCAAAATCATGTTTGACACATATTTTTTGTGCACTCATTGCCTTGTAAGTTATCAGTGCCAAATTCTTAGTTTCATCTAATCTCACTGTAAAAATTAAAAAAATTATTATATTTTTAATATTCAATTTTTATGTACAATTAAAATTAATATTAAATAGGTACACTCTCCCTTAAAAATAAGAATAATAATTACAGATATATTAATTACATACATTTAATTAAAATCCACTAACAATGTCAAGTGGAATCTCTACATGCATGAAGATATTATTAAGCATTTAAGATTAAGATTTTGCTATATTCTGGCTTCTTCAGCTTTAATAGCCCTTTCCTGTCCTGATAGGAATGTACCCAATTGTACAGACACAAAATATGCTTTGGCTCATTAAAAGGAAGAAACACTTACTCTAGCAAATTTTAATGTGTTTTACGCTGCTTTTGCAAGTACAGCTAATTTTGTTCTTTAAATTAGAGTTTTTATTATTATAATTATTAAACTCTCTAGTTTTACAAAATGGCATACATCCCTTCTTCTTCTATGCTTGAAATAATGTAAGTACTGAGGGGTGAATTTTTAGCAGCTGTTGTATATAAGAGTGGGGGTATTATTTTTATAACATCTTGAAAAAAAAATATGAAATGTAAGTGTGAGTCCCCATTTCTAATATTAAAATATCAATTTCATAAAAATAACACTTCTGTGAAAGGTATGTCATGTAGTAATTATATGAGTTATCTGTTTATTTTTCCTTCATATTTGAGTCTGTATCTTGAAATAAAATCCTAAAAGGAGTTGAATTTTTCCAAGTGTTACTTTGATATTTATAATTTTAAATTATTTTCAAGTATTAGTTGAAATTATTACTCCTATCTGGAAAAATAGAAGTAATATTTAAATCTGTTCATGGCTAGGAGTTCAGTGGCTAGAAATAAGAAAGTGGAACAGTTTAGGAAATAATAAGAATTCTTGTGCACTGCTTAAGCACTGCTTAAACAGGCACTGTACTGTTTGCTTTTTTTAAAACATTGCATTACATTTAATCTTGAGATAACCTTATTTGCACATTACATATGAGGAAATCAATGCAAGATATGTTAAACAAATATAAAGGATAAATTATCAACTATTTGAATTGAAAGTGATAGAAAATTAGATTTGGTCTAGGTCTTTCTAACATCAGAATTGATGCAATTCACATATGCATATTTCCCAATGGGGTATAGAGATCAGTGTTTGTGACATGATCTGTGATGATAACAAAAACAATTTTAAATAATTAATAGTTAATAATTTTATAATGATTTTTGACTTATAGCAATGTTTATTGATTTCCCAATAGTGTGATAAAGATTGCCTCTAAAATCTTCTAAAGTAGATAATGAGAATATGACATACAAATTCTTATGTGCAAGTAGTGCATCACACATATGGAATTTTCTTTGCACCATCATTTTCATAGCTTTGTTTAAGACAAATACTAAAGGGAAATGTTTCTCCCCATGAAAGTAAAATAAAATAATAAAAGTAAAGCGATGAAATCCATAGCAGTCTTCAACATAATGCAAACTGATATCATCAGAATATTGTTGGGCTATTTGGAGGCCCTGTAGGAAACTCAACACTTTATATTTTCCTGATATGAATTATGTTATGCAGGCTAACCTTTTTGACTCCTACCTTCAGTAGTTACTGCTCCTGAAGTTCACAACAAAATCAGCACAAGTTGCTTAAAGGCAGCTTGAGCAGAGCTATCTGCAATGGCATACATTCCTGCACCTAATAGGGGAGTACAAGATGCCCCACTTGGTGCTGTGTTCTGTGTAGCTGAACTGCTGTGTCTGTAGTAGCAGACTTCTCTGCCCATGCTTCTCCATTCATAATTCAGCAAACAAAAGGAAATCACCAGTGTCTTTGACCACCCGTCTATATTAAAGTGCACCAGTAAACTCTGGAAGGCATAACAGGCTCTTCCAAGAACTTTTCATGTTACAATCTAATAAACTTGTGAGTCATTTCATCTTTTCCTGTGAAGCTTTTTTCCTCCCATTTTGGTAAACATGCTAATTTCAGTTGAAGTTCTAACCTGTATACTCTAATGCCTGGATCACCTATGGGTCTTTTTCAGTTGTCTATTTTTTCTCTTGGAAATATTATCTGAAATTTGTAAAATAAGATTAATAGAGAATTATATTTGATATAAAATTAATAGGCATTCCAAGAGTCAACATAATAAAATCTTAAAGGGAAAAAACAACCTTTGTACATGTATGAATAAACAAACTGTATATAGATAACACATATACATATATAGACATATAGAGAGATAACAATGAAGGTTTTCAAGATAAAATGTGAATTTTAAAAAAGTAAAAGCCTGAAAAGAGAAATAAATACAGTTAATAATAGCAGCAAATGGGGCGCCTGGGTGGCGCAGTCGGTTAAGCGTCCGACTTCAGCCAGGTCACGATCTCGCAGTCCGTGAGTTCGAGCCCCGCGTCGGGCTCTGGGCTGATGGCTCAGAGCCTGGAGCCTGTTTCCGATTCTGTGTCTCCCTCTCTCTCTGCCCCTCCCCCGTTCATGCTCTGTCTCTCTCTGTCCCAAAAATAAATAAATGTTGAAAAAAAAAAAAAAAAGCAGCAATTTAGTTAGTATAGCAAAATAATGAGTAACTTGTATTTCTATTATTACAAATGGTTTTTGTAATCTAGTTATATTATTTTAAAGTAGTTTTTTTGCAGTAAAACAGAAAAAAATAGATTTGTTCTCTAATTTCTGAAGCATATGAGTATTTTGTTTTGTTTGTTTGGGTTTTTGCTTAATGTTTGCCCTAATTGAAGTACCTGACTTCCCAATACCATTATGGACATAAAGAGCTCAGTCTCTATACTGCATATGAAGGCAGGATTTAAGGCTCATTAACAAAAAAATAGACTCTGGTTTATAATGTGGAAATATTTCTTATTCTTGTAGCTTGTATTAAATAGGATTCAATATTGTTTGCTGCTTCAGCTGTGCTGAAAATTAGCATTCATAATACTGATTATCAGTTCATGAAGTTGTAACTTAGTTCAACCTTACATAACAATATTTGTCACTAAAGCATACAGGTGTGATATTTCCAGTAATCAAACACTGGGCCAGGGTTAATTTCACAAGAACATTCAGCATATTTGTATTGAGAGAACTTAAATTACATTATTGTTCCACAACTTCAACCAAACTATTTTTATTTGAAAAGTTTGATCATCTTGACATTGATCTTAGAACCACCCTTTAATTAAAGGTCCAATACATTTCTTCACTTTCTTATCTCTTTTCTTAAAGTTACTACAAAGTCATCTATTCAAGATGAAACACATGTAGGTTTTCCCAAACCAAACAGGCCATGCAGAGATTAACATAATAATAAAGTTCTCCTATCATGTGATCTAAATTTAAACTCCTTGGATAAGTTGTTAATAAAAGACAAATAGGGGAGAAAAGGAATCTGAGGAATGAAGGTAATTACAAATACTTTTTAAAAGTCCTACTCAGAAACACATTATTCAGATATGCATTCCATAGATTGCAAGGTTCTTGAAGGCAGAGAAGCCAAGATCTTATTCATTATTATTTAATCAGCACCTAGCACCACATCTCCTATATTACAGAAAGCTAACAATAAGGTATTCAATAGCTTTTGGTGCTTACAAAATTAAAACTACAACCCTGTAGGATACCACATCCTGAAAACACTGAAATGATCTGCCAGTGAGCCTGAGTTTGTTTTGTTTTCTTCTCAAAGTTTTCAATTCCGTTCTTGATATGTATAAACCCTTCTCTTCCTATAAGCTCTAAAACATCAGCATCATTACTCAGAATAATTACTATTTATTCATTCAAACTACAGGTATTTATTTATTCAAACTACAGACCTAGGCACTGTGTCAGATGCTGGCTATAAGACGATGAACAAATCAAACACACTCTGTTCTCCCGGGACTCACAGTCAATTTAACAGTCAAATTCAACATAATGGAATAATGCCATAATGGGAAAAATAGCAGGTGCGCCCTAAAAAGGAAGGTACCTAAACAGGTTGTAGTAGGTCAGAAAAAGCTGCAAGGAGAAAGCAGAATCTAATGTGAAAAGTGAAGAAGCAGTAGAAGCTGATCAAATTGAGATTTGGGAAATGAGTATTCCAGGAAGAGAAGGTGCTGGATTGAAGAGAAATATCTCAGCTGAATGAAAACTCTGGCCTCAAAGAGAAAATAGGGAAAAAACAAAATAAAACAAAACGAAACAAAAAAAAAAAAACCCTCTTTCTGAAGAAAACAGTAGGGGAGAGATCACAGGAATACATGGCATGGGGTAAGGGAGGAAAAGGTAAAAAAAAAAAAAAAAGACTAGATTATTAAGAGCCATGTAAGTTTCCATATCTGTGTTTTTATGATACCTTCTTTGCTATTGCAAGTCAATTTCATCTACTTTAAGTTGCTATGTGTATTTCTCTTATAATTGAATTTGCAACTGATATATTAATCCTTTAAAGAAATGGCTTTAGGGGCACCTGGGTGGCTCAGTCGGTTAAGCGTCCGGCCTCGGCTCAGGTCATGATCTCATGGTCTGTGGGTTTGAGCCCCACCTCGGTCTCTGTGCTGACAGCTCAGAGCCTGGAGCCTGCTTCGGATTCTGTGTCTCCCTCTCCCTCTGCCCCTCCCCTGCTCATACTCTGTCTTTCTCTGTCTCAAAAATCAATAAAAACATTTTTAAAAAATTAAAAAAAAAAAAGAAATGGCTTTAGATCAGTTAAATCTGATCAGTTAAATCAGTTAAATCTATGCCTAGTGTAATTCAAAATATTATTTAGACTCTTGTTCACTTGTTTAAAATATTCTTTGTGCATGAAACTATATAAATGATGGCCATGGAAATCTCAGAAATAAATATCCTGACTTTTCAAGGTATTGTTGGTCATAAATCATACATATTTCAGGGAATCTGAGTCTAGTTGAGATGTTTTATATACTTTAATGATTGTAATTTGAACTTGGGAACCAAATGGTAGGGTAAGTTATTTATTAAGCAGATGGAGTACTTTTGGTGTCAGAATCCCAGAGAGATCACAGAGAACAAATTGTAGCTCAAACCAATTTCCTGATTCACTAGAGTCTGAGTACACTTCATACTTTGCCTGCTGTAACAAATAGGATGTCCCTCAGCTAGAGGCAGGAAAAAGCTTAAATAAATCTAATTAAAATTTTTATATTGCATACTGAGTAAACCTGATAGTAAAACTTTATACATGGTTATTTCAAAAGTTAAAAAAAAAGTACCTAGAACCTTGGCTATTCTCTTTTTTTCTCTCTGCCATCCTCAGTGCAGTGGTCTTGTCCTCTTTCCAACTACCCTAGTATCACAAGATGGATACAGCAGTTCCATTTGTCACAGAAAAAAATATAATAATTTCTACTGGGTTGGGGGATAGGGAGGATGCTGTCTATTTTAATTTAATCATTAAAAATCAAAGAAACCTGTACAAGAAACCTCATAGCTGACATTCCTTCACATCCTATTGAACAGAACTGTATCACATCCTAAATTAATCATCTATGAGAGGTCTGGGATTTCTATGATTAGTTTTCATTGAAGTATATTTACCTCTACATTTTGGACAAGGTTACTATTCTTTTGGAGTAGATAACTAAACAAAACCAGATTCTCATGTTGTTAATAAGGAAGAAGTGAAGAAATATCTGGCAGGTAGAAATAGAAATCAAAGAATATCTCATATAATCACTCCCATATGAAGCACCAAAATGTAGATCCTATTAAATTACTATTTACACCATGAATTCTTTTCTTTTTACATTTTATTAATGTTTTGACATAATATGGAGTTGTCTCCAGTGGATATATTTATTGAATTATCAACATTATTAGTTTGATCCTTGGACTTAGTTGCCATTAATAGAAATATACAGTTTGCAGATAACTGTAATGGAATAGATAATGTGCTGTGAGAGGATTTGTTTACAAGTGCACACTGTAATTACTTGATAAGGGAAGACAATATTTAACTTAAAGCTTATTGTGAGGATAAGGGTTAATCCATGAAGTGCCAAGATCAAAACCTGGCACATAGTACATACTCAGAAAATGGTAGGCAAATGGATTTACCATAAATGGCAGAAAGGTGGGTACCTGATTTTATTTATTCCAAAAGTATTTTTAATGCTTGTCTACTTAAGAATATATGGTAAATACAGTCCACATCTCTTTAAATTTTCTTAAAAATGTAAAACAAACTATTTTCTTTCATGAATATTTTACAGTTTTCACTGTACAAATGTTTCACCTCTTTGGATAAGTTGATTTCTAAGAATTTTTTTCTTAATTAATTAATTTATTTTGAGAGAGAGAAAGAGGGAGAGCATATGAGGGGCAGAGAGAGAGGGAGTGAGAGAATCCCAAGCAGGCTCCCCAGTGTCAGCACAGAGCCCAACACAGGGCTCAGTCTCATGAACTATGAGATCATGACCTAAGCCAAACTTAAGATTCAGATGTTTAACCAACTGAGCTACCCAGGCATGTCTCTAAGTATTTTTTTATGCTCTTGAAAATGGGATTTTTTTCTTTCCTTTTTGTATAGATCATTGTTAGTGTATAAAAATCCAAGTAATTCTTGTGTATTGACTTTGCGTTCTATAACTTTACCAAAATAGTTTATCAGTGCTAACATCTTTTGTTAAATGTTTAGACTTTTCTACCTTTAAGATAATGTAATCTGCAAACAGAGATAATTTTACTTCTTAATTTCTGATTTGGATGCCTTTCACTTCTTTCTCTTGACTAATTGCTCTGGCTAAGACTTCTAGTACTATGTTGAACAAAACTGGCAAAAATAAGCATCCTTACCTTGTGTCTAATCTTAGGAAAAGTTTTTAGTTTTTCACCATTGAGTATGATGTTAGCTGTCATTTTTTCACATATGGCCTTTATTGTGTTGAGGTAAATGTCTTCTCTGTCAGATGCTTCTCAAATTGGACTGGGAGACACACATCAACTTTGTATTCAACATCAGTGCTTGCCAGATAATTTGATTCCAATGAAAGTGACAGCTGGTTCTTTACTTACAAGAAAGGTAACAGCTGTGATGCCACTAGAATCAATAATTTCCATAGAAGATGGCTAGGATACCAATCTACAATTTGATGACTTTGGTGAAAGTACTACATTTGTTTCCCTCAGTCTTTCAAATGGATAGTTGATGAAAACTGGTCTCGAGCTGATGTTATTGCATAGATAGCCATAACCCCATACGTAAGTGGCAGAAAGCTCAGGCTTTCACAGTTAAAAATATTCATTTCTCTAATTAATAGACTATTTCTTCCATTCAAAGAAAGTATTTAACCCACTATTAAACTATGTTTTCCTCAGGGTTGTCTGGCTGTTCATGTTACTTATAATGATGAAACTGTGCTGTAAACATTCACAATGGAGTGCAATGAAGTTGTGAGTGAATACACAATAATAACCATTCATCAGTGATGCCTATACAGACTTGTTGTGGTAATCAAAACACCAGTGGGCTGTCTTTCACCATGACCTCCTGTGGTTAACATCATTATAGAATGTCTGTTTTTAAACAGCCATTGAGGAAACAAATTAAGTTGCAGTTTTCTTTCTTTTTTCAATTACCAGAGCAATCTAGATTTATATGAACTACAACTCTTTAAAACCAAAACAGCGTGAAAATATGGTGAAATTGAATATTAAAAGCTGTAGTACTAAATCTTCTCACTGTACCGATCACCACAATTTTTCTAGGCATCTCTGAATCAAAAGAATTACCAGTTTGACTGGTTCTGCTTTAAGATTTTGCCACAAAATTTCTCATTTTAATTTAGGCATTCTGTAGTTCACTTACAAGTGGCAAATAGAAGTGAATATGTTTCCTAGAAATATCCAGCCAGGTTTCACTTTACTTAATATGAAAAATATTAAGAACTATAAATTTCAACAGAAGTACTCTGAGTTTTAATGTAATACATTTTAACCAGTCCAAGGTCAAAAGCTAAGAACAGTGGTTGCAACATAGGGTCCCCAGTCCAGCCATAAAACATATTCCAGCATATTGCTAGCAATGCAAATTTTCACCCCACTTCAGACCTAGTGAGTAAGAAACATGCGTGTTGATGTCCAGTAATCTGTGTTGTCACAGGTTAATTCTTCCATTAGCAACCGCTGTGACCTTCAGCAAAATAAGGTAGTGGTGGCAAAAATAGGCCCAAATGTGAGATTGCGTGTTTTGCATTTTGCTGTATTATGTATCGCAACCCTTAGGTGAATTGTTCTCTGCTATTTCGCTATCCTAGCAGTGAAATGAGATAAATAATAGAACAATATCATTGTTTTAAGATTCTAATGTGATAATATATAAAGAGCTTAGAACAGTGTCTGCAGCACATAGTGCTCAAAAAAGAGTTTTTCAGTCATATGCTAAGGCAACAATCATCTTTCAAATCTTTGAATTAGCTATCGTTGTCATATAACACAAAAATCTCAAAAACTAATAGGTCATATGGGGGGTTCTGAAGAGATATCCATCCTGAGAGGGGATCACCATGCATCTGTAGTCAGCTGTAAGGCATCAGGTGGTAGACTTTATGCTTATGTCTTGGCTCTCACACATACCTGCCATCTCAACTGGGATGGTTCACCTCTGCTACTTGTGGTCTCATTCCCCAGCAAAGTACCCCCTGCTTGTTCACATGAGAGCTGTCCGTTCCAAGAGAGAGAGAAAGCATGGATGGCCTCTTGAAGTCTGGGCTCGGATCAGGCATAACATTATTTCCACCACAGTTTATTGCCCAAAGCAAATTACAAGGAAGTCTAGATTCAAGGGGTGGAAAATAGACTTCATTTTTGATAGGCAAACATACATGGAAGGCAGAGAATGTGTCAATATTTGTAATCTACCACAAGCTTATTTCTCACTCATATGACATGACCATTATTTTCACTTAGTACCTCTGTTCAACATGAAACACACTCTTGGACTTAGGCTTACAGAAAAATCTGGATCATTTTCTGTAGAAGAAGAAAAATGGACAAGATTTTCTGTGTCCATAAATGCACTAGCCCAGGAATGTCACATGTCACTTCTGGTCACAATTAATTGCTCAGAGCTACTTAGAGGACTAGCTTCATATGTTGTGGAGAACAATGAAAAGTTAAAGTGTGGTATTTATTATTTAAACAAAAAATTAAGACTTTAGAGATGGTGAGAACAGAAAATTAAATCAAGAATGGGAACATTCCAGCTAGGACTCTGCCTGTACAGATCATATGCCCACAGATCAGCCCTGATTAGCTCATAAACTTCCATCTAACAGTAGATAGGTGACAAAGTAAAAACCACCTGTAAGCTCTACAGGTAAAGAAAGAACAACACCAAAGATTCTCAATTTTTTTTTTCTTTTAGGTGTTATTTGGTGGTGGGGGGGGGGGGGAGTCACTTAAAGTTAGGTTTGTTTTGATACCCTGCCACCACTTACTCAGCATAGCCAGTACTGTGGTATTTCAGTCACTCTGAGAAGCCTGGTGCCACTATCCTTACCTGAATTGCACAGAATTTCTCTATAAAGCATACTTCTGAGCCTGACCTGATTGATTTTTTACTCTACCTACTTATGTTTTACTAAGTTTATCCATGAGAAAAAAAGCCCTAATAACTTTATTCATACCAAGCTGTTAATAATGATGCAAAGTATTCAGCATTCAGTGTATAATTACATACTTATGTTAATGAGACATGCAGTCTTAATCCACTGGAATAAATATCTAATAATGGACATTTGAACATAAATAATTGGCTTGCAGGGTAATTTTTTGAAACATGAGAATTCCTAATGTCCTCTTAAATCACACTGGATAGAAGCAATGCCAGCCAATGTAGAAAGATGCACACCCAGTATTCCATCTGTCTCCCCCAAACACCAATCCTCTTTCCATTTGTGTGGCACCACGTATATTAATTAGGATGAATAGACTGTGCCATAGATATTTAGGGCCAACTGAAAGCAAAAAAATGTCGGTACCTGATTTACAGTCTGTTTTCCTGCTCTGATAATGGAAAGCCATATGTACATATGATGACACTCTGCGATGTGAACTGTTCTATCAGCTTGGATCCCTGCGTGACTGCATAAAACAAAGCTCCCTAATAACCTGCATTTTTCTTGTAGTATGTGAGAAAAACACCTTTAATTGTACTAAGCCACACATTTGGGGATTGCTTAAGGCAGCATAGCCTAAACTATTCTGATTAACCCCTGACATATATGGTTGGTTTGCTCATAGGTTCTTTTTCCGTCTATCAAAAAGGTATTATTGTAGCAGACTCAACACTCACATTTAAGTGTAACAATACTGGGCACAGAATAAAGTAAAATTCTAAATTTGTACAGATTGAAAAGAGCATAATTAATGCTACATAGATACCTACAGTCCCCAAACTGTGATATTTTATCAAATCTGCACCATTATTTAAACTCCATCCTCTTATAATTGGCAGCATATTTTTTTCTTATAAGTGTAAATCATAATATGTTTCTTCATTTATAAAATAAAAAAATTCATATTTAGAATTGCCCAAATATGATAACATCAAGTATACATGATTTTTTGAGCTTCCTGCTTAAAAGAGAGAAAAGTTCTCTTTAATACCACTGACAGAGTTTTGTTTTTGAGGCGAAAATTCATGGGAAGAAAATTTATGGAGAACATTGAAATGGCTGCAAAGCTTTCACCATCCTCTGATTGAGAGTCGAGTATGTTTCCCCTCTCCTAGAATCTGAGTTTATCCTGTGAATTTTTGTCATCAGTACAATGTGGTAGAAACTACAATGTGTAACTTTTGAAGATGGGCCTTTGGAGAAACTTCCACCTTTAATTTTTGGAAGCCTCCTACTTGGAATTCAAACATGAAGTGAGAATCCCAAGCCATGTGGAAAGCTCACCTGGAGGAGAACCAAAGCACACTGTTTGATAACCCAAACTGAAATCTTAAAGCTTAGTCACCATCAACTGTCAGTCATGAAAGTAGGCCTCGTTGGAAATTCCCATTCACTAGACCTTGCAGATGATGGTGGCCAAGGTAACACTACATAGAACAGAAGCCCCACCTAAGTGAGTGCAGGCAACCCACAGAGTAATGAGAAATAAGAAATGGCAGTTGTTGTCATAGCTTTAAGCCATCAAATTTTGGGTATTTAAAGTAAATTACTAAGAGAATTCAAGTTATACAAATTGCATTTTCTTTTTTTTTTTGTTTATTTATTTATTTTGAGAGAGAGAGAGTGTGTGAATGGGGGAGAGGCAGAGAGAGGGAGAGAGAGAAGCAGGCTCCACACTCAGCCTGGGGCTTGACTCCATGAACCATGAGATCATGACCTGAGCCACTATCAAGCAATGTACACTCACCCAACTGAGCCACCCAGGTGCCTTACAAATTACATTTTCTTACAACAGTGGAATCAAACTAGAACTTATTAACAAATATATTTGGAAATCACCAAATAATTTGGAAATTAAGATGTATCAACAGTCTAAATAACTCATGGATAAGAGGACAAATCAGAGGAAAATATTAATAATATTAATATTCTGACTTGAATAAAAATAAAGCACATAATATCAAAATTTGTGAGAAGCAGGTAACAGTGCTTACAGAAAAAATTATAAAAAGTAAGAAAAGCCTTGAAGCAATGATCTATAATACTTTCTTAAGGAACCTGAAAAATGAGACTAAATTTTAAAAATATTATAAGTAGCTTTATGCCGTAAATTCTACTACTTAGAGAAAAGACAAGTATCTTAAAAGATACAAACCACTACAGTTCACTCAAGGGAAATAGAAAACCTGAGGAGACCTATGCATTTTAAGCATGTCAAATTCGTATAAAAACCATCCCACAAAGAAAACTCCAAATCCAGAAAGTCTCCTTGGCAAATTCTATCAACCATTTAAGGAAGAATTCTACAAAACTGTATTACCAATTCTACAAAAACTCATATGGAAAAAAGAAAAGGAGGGTGAAATTGCCATCGTGTTTTAAAAGGCCAGAATTACCCTGACACCAAAATAACAAAAAATATATATGTAAAATAAAACTACAAAGCAGTATTCCTAATGAAAATAGACTCAAAGATTCTCAACAAAATATTAGAAAATAAAATCCAGTAATATACAAAATGGATAATTTCTAATGTCTCTATAGATATTATTATATTAGCGTAATAAATGGTTCTCCATCCCCTTATTTTCAATCTGAAAGTGTCTTTAGGTCTAAAATGGGCTTCTTGTAAACAGCATATAGAAGGATCTTGGCTTTTTATCCATTCTGTTACCCTATGTCTTTTGATTAGAGCATTTAGTCCATTGATATTTAGAGTGAGTACTGAAAGATATGAATTTATTGCCATTGTGTTACCTGTAGAGTTGGAGTTTCTGGTAGTGTTCTCTGGTCCTTTCTAGCCTTTGTTGTTTTTGGTCTTGTTTGTTTTGTTTTGTCTTTTTTCCCCTCAGAGAGTCTCCCTTAAAATTTCTTGCCAGGCTGGTTTAGTGGTCATGAACACCTTTAGTTTTTGTTTGTCTGGGAAACTCTTAATTTTTCCTTTTATTTTGAATGACAGCCTTGATGGATAAAGAATTCTTGGCTTCATATTTTTCCTTGTTCAGCACGTTGAATACACTCTGCCACTCCTATCTGACCTGCCAAGTTTCTGTGGATAGATCTCTGCAAACCTAATCTGTCTTCCTTGTAGGTTAAGGACCTTTTGTCTCTTTCTGCTTTCTTAATTCTTTCCTCATCTTTGTATTTTGTGAATTTTACTATAATATGTCTTTTTGATGGTCAGTTTTTGTCAAATCTAATGGGAGTCCCTATGCTTCCTGGATTTTGATGTCTGTGTCTTTCCCAGGTTATAAAACTTTTCCACTGATTTGTTCACATAAACCTTCTACCCCTTTTTCTCTCTCTTCATCTTCTGGGACCCCTATGATTTAGATGTTATTCCTTTTTAATGAGTCATTGTGTTCTCTAACTCTTATATTGTGCTCTTTTTGCCTTAAGAGTTTCCCTCTTTTTTTTCTGCCCCATTATTCATAAGTTTTTACTCTATATTGCTGATTCTCTGCTCTGCTTCATCCATCCTTGCCACTGTGTCATCCATTCTAGATTGTATCTCAATTATAACATTTTTAATTTCATACTGACTAGATTTTACTTCTTTTATCTACACAGAAAGGGATTCTGTGCTTTTTTTTTTTCAACCCCAGCTAGTATTCTTATTATTGTGATCTCAATTCTGGTTCAGACATCTTGCTATATCTGTGTTGATTAAGTCTCTGGCTGTCATTTCTTTCTGTTCTTTTTTTTTTTTTTTGGGAGGGCGGTGGGAGGTGAATTTCTTCATTTTGTCATTTTGGAGGAAGAAAAATAATAAAATTAAAATTAAAAAATTAAAAACAACACACACACACACACACACACACACACACACACACACAAGACAAATAAAGGAAGCTAGATCCTAGGTGTTTTTTGATCTGGTTGTTGAAGGAAGCTTGAAAGAATAGAGAAAAAAGGGAAAGAAAAGAAAAAAAGTAGGAAGACATTTGAAAATTAAAAAAAATACAATAGAATAGAATAAAATGAAATGGCAAAAGCAAAATAGAATTAAAAATTACAAAGAAATAAAAAATATAGTAGAAAAAATTAAACATTTTTTATAAAAATGGAAAATAAAAATAATTTTTTTGTCTTTCTGTATTCAAGAATAAGAAAAGAAAAGAAAAAGGGGCACCTGGGTGGCTCAGTCAGTTAAGCGTCCGACTTCAGCTCAGGTCACGATCTCGCGGTCTGTGAGCTCGAGCCCCGCGTCGGGCTCTGGGCTGATGGCTCAGAGCCTGGAGCCTGTTTCCGATTCTGTGTCCCCCTCTCTCTCTGCCCCTCCCCGTTCATGCTCTGTCTCTCTCTGTCTCAAAAATAAATAAACGTTAAAAAAATTATTTAAAAAAATTTAAAAAAAGAAAATAAAAGAAAAAGAAAGTAAAAACTGAATAGATTGACCAGAGAACAGAATTAAATATGAATGAAATTACATTTAGTTTCCCCTAGAAGTCAAACCATGAACAACTTTATAGTCTGTAAACTAAGAGATTTGGCAGAGAGATTTGACGTGGCCCTCTAGAGCTTGGTTGGTGCATTTTGACAGGGCTTGTAACATCTCTGTTCTCCAATAGACCATGCTGCTTAGATAACTGGGGTGGATTATTGTGGCACATGTATGCATGTATGTGAATGTGCAGGGGAGACAAAAATGGCATCACCTAGCTTCCCAGTCTCCAGCATCAAAACTCTGTGATCTTGCCCACTCACAATCAAGCACCCCTCCTTTGTCTCCAGGTTCCATCCACTCCCTGCTTTTACACTGTCTGCGACCAAGCCATCAGCCTGTCAGGTGGCACCTCCCTCCCGAGTTTTATATAGATATTATTACAGATGTACAAGAGTAGTTTTATTAGGAAGTCAAATCAATCTAGTTTACTACCTTAATAGATGAAAAGAGAAAAGTCACAAGATCCATGTGTCTCATTCTCATTGGACCAGTAGGTGACTGAGACATATGCTTCTCATGGAAAGGCAAGAATTCAAGTGATCAAGTGCAACTTCAGAGCACATTTCAAGCCTCTGTTCACATCGCAATTCCAAAGAACCCAAGACCATTGCAAATTCCTTGACCAAACTCAATGTCAGTGAAATGGGAAAGTGTACTCCACCCACATGGAAACAGGATGGATGGAGTGTAAATATTTCCTTAGCAACAATCCAAACTATATAACTTACTAAATAGCCCCCTTTATAAAACGGTATCTTAAGCAGACATTATCATATTTTAAATCAAGCAGAATATGTATAGAGAAATAAAATAGAAAAGGAGGGGGTTTGCTGTAATTAAATGACCTTCCTTTTTGTGTTTAACCATATCCACATTTTTGGTAAAAATAAATCTAACAGGTGTAAAACAGGTACTCAAGGAATTCTTTTTGTGTAGGTGATACAGAAGAGCACTAAGGTCTGATAGACCTTGTTTTATTCACCCTTTTGCTACTTACTAACCCAGGTTAACCTGAGCAATATTTTTTTTCATTCTGAACCTCAATTTCCTCATTAGTGAAATAACTCTAAAATTATTTTTATTATTGATAATTATTATTTTTATTATTTTTTATTGTAAGGATTGATAATTGGAAATATATAGGTCCAATACATGCCTATAAGATAACAGGTATTCCCATAAAAGGTAGCTACTATGAATTAACAAAATGGATTATGTAATTAGTATGATGAATAGTAGTTAGGTCTCTACACTCAAAGAAAATGAAGTATTAAGGCAATTAATCTGATCCTTTTTTTTAATCCCAAATTATACAAGTAATTTTCTACAAAGCACAATGTTGTGTTAAAGGTCATGTTAGGGTCTTAATTATTTTTTTACATTTGTATTTCATCTGTAGCTAAGCTCATTTTGACTGAAATAGCTGTCTCAGAAAATCGATCTCAGAACACTGAAGCCAGTATGCACTATATACCACAAGCCCTCTACATGCCAGTGTGAGACCTACCTTTTCATAGAAAATAAATGGGCTACTTTCTGTCATCACTGTCATTATTATACTAGGTTTGGCTTCAATGTTTCTAAGAATTTCTATTTTTTACGTTTTTCCATTTCTTTTTTCTATTTTGTCTTCAGTACATGATATATGCCTATCGTATCTATCCCTGTTATCATTTATAAGGCAAATATCCTAGTTCTAGTTTTTTTCTAGATATTATGTTAAAATCTGTAGTTCCCAATTATATAATAAATGTAAATATACAGTACCATATATAAATTAAAATCTCAAAAGAAAAAAAAATATTTTACTTTCCTTAAAGGCCAGTGTCAGAATTAAACTGTTTTGCTATTTGTTGCAATGGAGAAGCGTTATGAGCAATATTGCATTGAATTCAAGCTTCCCTGACTTTTTTTTATTATTAAAAAAAAATAAGTTGGGTTATTTATTTTGAGAAGGAGTCAGAGAGGGAGACAAAAGAGTCAGTGGGAGCAGTACACAGGCCTCAGGGCTCAGACTCATAAACCATGAGATCATGACCTGAGCCAAAAACAAGAACCAGATGGTTAACAGACTGAGCCACCCAGGTGCCCATTCCCTGACTTTTTAAAACTCTCTTATATATGAGTCCACATAGTTTACACAATTGTTGGTCTTTGTTCTTAGAAATAAATTCCCCTGTGGGGTGCCTGGGTGGCTCAGTTGCTTAAGTGTCCACCTTCAGCCTAGATCATGATCTCACCGTTCCAAGTTTGAGCCTAGTGTCAGGCTCACAGCTCAGAGCCTGAAGCCTGTTTCAGATTCTGTGTCTCCCTCCCTCTCTTTATGACCCTTCTCCACTCACATTGTATCTCTCACTCCCAATGATAAGTAAAACATTAAAAAAAAAATGAATTCCATTGTGATAGGAAAATCATGAGCCCAAATCACAATCAAAATCTCTACCACGCTTCCTTCATTCTCCTACATTCCCGGTGGAAATCTGGGTTTTTGCAATCACAATTGAAATCTATTGGGCACTCTCAACTAAAATTGAACCTATGAATGCTCTAAGAACCAATAATTCTATATTTTTAGAAAAAGACATATGTGTATAAAGTTATCAGACAATTGGGGCGCCTGGGTGGCGCAGTCGTTTAAGCGTCCGACTTCAGCCAGGTCACGATCTCGCGGTCCGTGAGTTCGAGCCCCGCGTCGGGCTCTGGGCTGATGGCTCGGAGCCTGGAGCCTGTTTCCGATTCTGTGTCTCCCTCTCCATCTGACCCTCCCCCGTTCATGCTCTGTCTCTCTCTGTCCCCAAAAAAATAAATAAACATTGAAAAAAAAAATTTAAAAAAAAATAAAGTTATCAGACAATAAACAAGAAATAATGGACTCAGAATGTCAGGCTCAAGAATTTTAGGATGTGAACTGATATGTCATAGAAAACGAGTGTCCATTCTTGAGTTACAGATTTTTGGAATAAAAACTTTAAAAATGTTACTATTGGACATTCAAAAGAATGACATAACTCCATATATAGTTTCAACAGATATTATAAACTCTACCTTGTTAACATCACTATATTACTCTTAAATTATTCCTTCTCTTTGTTTTTCAATTACCTAGATCTTTCATGATCATTATGTTTATCTCCCTGTACTTTGCTTATTTGAGAAGAGAGTTTTTAAAAGGTAATAATAGATAAGTACTTTAGTATTATTACAATAACAGAGTAATGATCTACTCTTTAAAAGCCTATTTGTGAACATTTATTTACATATAGAAAAAGAAATGTTACCCATGTGAAACAAATTTTTTTTAAATACTCCCCCAATTTCTTATCTCTTATCTGTAAGCTAGTTTATCCTTCTCTCTTTCTTACCTGCCAGTAGGTAGGTATTTTTCTCAAGAAAAGATATAGGGTGAATATCATTTCAGGGAGAAGAAGAATATTGGAAAGTTCTGTTATTCAAAAGAATGTAGGAGAACCATCCATTTAAGACCCCAATGACATTAAGAAGGATAATAATATATTTGAATTTGGTAAGTTTAGACATTCCTATCCTTATATTTTCCCTTTAGAAATGCCCATTTGGAGAACAAATATCTTGAGAACATCAGAAGGAAGTGGCCAGTGACATGATTACTAAAAAGTTGAGAGAAGGATATAAACCCTCGGGATAAGACTGGCATGTGTCCATGTTCAGAGAGCATGTGAGAAATCACATGGCCCTGAGAAATGGGAGCAGTTAGAAAGATAAGCCTGAGGTAGTCCTCAGCCCCTTAATAGCTTAGAGTGTATACACAGGATTCAGAAAGTTCCTCTTGACTTGAAAAAAGCGTTCAGTGGACCATCAGAGACCTGGGTTGGGATAAGAGTGGCATATGTTAGGAATCACATACCTTAAGTTAAATGTCTTCACAATGTCCATTTAGCCAAAGGACTCAGTTATACCTCAGTGTTCATCAGTACAGGGAACAGAAGGGACCAGCCATTGTTCAGCAGAGACCAGAAATGATGCGGAGAAAATCATTAGGATCCAGTACCCATTTCCTAACACTACTAAGGAAGTATAAACATTATGCTGGGTATTAAAAAAAGTGCCTTAGGAAGAGCAGGTGTAAAGAGGAGAAAACTGAGCAGATTGATTCATCCAAACCAGATGAGTGTTGTTAAGGAAAAAAAGTTTCAATTTCTGGATTCAAATGAATACTAGATTGTTCTAAAGATAGTATGTGGAACTGTGGTTCCTCTTCTACTCAACAGGTTTATGACAAAGAAATTATCAAAAACCAAACAAACCAAAAACAATATTTTCTTTTAATATATGCATATGCATTAACAAAATTACAATTCCTTATACATAATTTTACATATTTGGAAGAAATAATAAAAATCCAGTGCCTAGCCTCTGAAGTCTGCACTATTCTTATTTACCAATACAAATAATCCCCAAGGTAATTGTCACCTATAGAGATAGATTTTTGGCATAGGTGACAAGTAGTAATTTTCAAAGAGCAAATTTGAACATATCACTCACTTCTGTAATGTTCAAAAATACATTCAAATGTCTGGTTTTATTGTAAGGTTAAGAGTGTCACTTTCCCTTTAAACTTGCTCTTTCACTTCCAGATTCCAAATGATAATATTTATTAAGAAGAGTGGAAACAGCTTGAAGGGTTCTTTGTTTTTGTTTTGTCTTTTTTACACTTAACAGCTAAACAGTATACCAACTTAAAAGGATTGGTTCGAGTTTTTATCCTAATCCAGCTTAGAACTTGCTTTATGTTGACAATATCTAATTTTTGTCCCCATCTCATTTTATATCACAGTGATGATGTGAAAGAAAAGCCAAAGAATCTATTTTAATGCCAAGAACAGTGATGGCCTAACAGCTCACAAACATAGCTTTACGGTAGTATAACTGAAGAGTGAATTTAAGCTCCGTTCTCCTAGATGTTATTTGGAAAATATTAAAATCAATTTTTTAATGTGTATTCATTTTTGAGAGGGAGAGAGACAGCGTGAGTGGGGGGAGGGACAGAGAGAGAGGGAGACACAGAACTCAAAGCAGGCTCCAGGCTCCCAGCTGTCAGCACAGAGCCTGATGCGGGGCTTGAACTCACGAACCTTGAAATCATGACCTGAGTCAAAGTCAGATGCTTAACAGACTGAGCCACCCAGGCATCCCTTTAAAAAAAAAAATTAATGTTTATTCATTTTTGAGAGAGAGACAGAGAGAGAGTGACAGTATGAGTGGGGGAGGGACAGAGAGACAGGGAGACACAGAACTCGAAGCAGAAAATATTAATGACAGAGTTGGGCAACAAGGACGTACCATTATGGTACTTTGTTTTATGGCTGGAGTGTTGCTTTCTCTTCCTGTTAATCCTAAAAGTTTATGTCAGGATGTTCATTCAAAGGTAGAATCAGTGCCTTCTGAACCATTTCTGGAACTACGAGTCTTATTTTGTGACTAAAGGAAAGCTTTACAAAGACTCTAAGGCTATATTTTTTCGTTTTGTTTGTTTTCCTGGCAACATTAAGAGAATCTCCATTCTGGAAGTCACAGATTTTGAGAAAATATATTTTTCAAGCTCTTAATATGAAAATGTCAGAAACTAGAAGCTCCCTAAACCCTTAGGTTACTTATAACTCAGTAAATATGTTAACTCAGAGTCTAGGACTGAAAACAGAAATGTGACTCACGTATCAAGTTTTTTTTTTTTTTTTTAATTATATAGAACTCTCTGTATTGATAATGCTACTTTAAATGGAGGGTAGGGTTGGTGATATGCAGGCATCATGTTCTTATTTGCTGTTAATTAAACGCCATAAAATAATTATCTTTGTTGATAAAGGACAGTAGTTTATTTCAGTGAAGAATTTCTTTTATTAAAGGATGTAGTTAAATTTTTAAAAATGCAGAACTTCTAATTTGAATCCATATTTTCTAATACTTTTCATAATTAACATTTTAATTCCAAAAAATAACTATTGCAAGTAAGATGTCTTTTTATGGGGAATTAAAAAATGATAAAGTCATGAAAGAAGTTATATCCATCAATTTCATATATAGTCTTTTTCCTTCCACTATTAGGATTTCTAAGTTCCTTTGTTAAAGGAAAAGAAAATATAAGCAGATACATTTGTTTACTCTGTAGCTGTTTTCTCCCTCCTGTCCTTCCTCTCCCCTCTTTCTATTTCAAGCAGATAGTCAAATGTTTAGCATTTTTCTCCTTGCAAGGTAAAAGACAATAATAAGAACAAACAAAAAACCTACTTGAAGCTAAGTTTTCTGAAAGTGTCAACTGTAAAAATAAAAGAGCCATTTATTTTATCAGTGAAATGAGTTTATTGGGGCATAGCAGAAGAACCGCAATTCAGGACAAGCAAACTATGGAAAAACCATAGGCAAGTTTGAAACAACAAAGGAAGGTCAGCTTTTATTATAGTTTAGGAGGAAATTGGGAAGGATTGTTTTGAACAAAAGTTCATTGCAGAAGAACATGATTTCAAAGTTATGGGTATTTCTCATTGGCAGCAAACGGTGGTTCGTGCATTGTTGCTGAGGCAGGGAGAGATCTTTCTTTTTCTTAAAAGCAAAAGAAGAAAGTCTTCCTTCTTCAGGCTCATTATGTTATCAGTGATTGGGTTCCCTTTTAAGGATTCCATTTTAAATGAGGCTTCCTTTGAGGCATCGAGGCTCAGTGTGTCAGGGAAGGATGGAGATAAAAAACAACTTGCACAGAGACTGAAATTGGTAGGTGAGAGAGAGAAGCTGAAATAGATGTAAATCAGGAGGAAGGGGAAACAAGAGAATGCTGTCTCCCCAGCCAACGGGAAAAGCACCATGCCCAGACTATGAAACATTTCTTCTCTCCATTTCCTAGTAGAGATGAAAGCCAAGAGAATAGATTGGATGAGAGAGTGCAGAAAAACGGATCTAGAATCAGAATAGAGGGCTAGGACACAAATTTGCATAGACAGTTCCAATTCTGAATTCCAGGGACTTGTGTTAGTCTCCATAGAGCAAATGCTTAAGAAAATTTCACTGCAGGTGACACAAAAGGCAGGACAATTTCACAGTCCAGTTAAGTGGGAGCAAAATATCTGCTAATAAGTGTTACTTGGAGGCCCACATAAGAAAATGCCAGTATAAATTCACACTTATTTCTCTAGGATTATGTGCTTCTGGTTATCAACCATAAACTTGCAAACCTTTATGAGTTACTAAGAATTGCTATTGTTTGTTTTTTGATATAATAACAGGACAGTGATTGATTATAATCTAAGTGATCAGGTAAATTCACACATTTCTCTATGGTATTGGACCTATAAAGTCCAACTGCTTTTAAGCTCTGAGCTAGCAGATTAATACTAATATGCACAACTGCTGTATTCAGTGGTAGAATCTGTCTTTGGAAACTTTGCAAAATATGTCCTGTTGGCTTTTTGATACACTTATATTTCTTATCAGCATGGGTTAAGAGATTTGAAGTTTGCCATATTGCTAACAAATAGTTTTATACTGCCTAATTTTAATTCGTAAACTTGTCATACCTTGAGAAGAAAATCTGTATGACATAATACAATATATTATTAAGAACAGTAATTTTCTCAAAATTGTATTATGTTAGCATAAATAAAAAGCAGTTATTGAGACAGGCAGAAGCTGAAGTTTACACAATAATATTTTAATTTTGTTTGCATAGTTTTTTGGGTTTTTTTTTTTTTGCTGGAAATACTTAAATGGATTTATGTAGAGATTATATATTGCACCAATACATGGAATGGAATATGCAGATGAATTACTATTTCTATACAAAAGCTTACAATTTATTTGATATATACAGGCTTAGAGATATTTACATTTAAAAATTACCCATTTAAAACATGCAGATTTTGAGGATAGGGAAGTTGTGCTTACATTAATCAATTATAATTACCTTATAGAAGGTTTTTGTGATTTTACAGAGTGTGCAGAATCTGCATTTCATAAGTCAGCTATTGATTTATGGAAGCATCAAGGAGAAACTTGCAAAAAACTCTTATAGAAAAATAAAAGAAATGCCAAGCTACTCCCAAAGTGCCCTCATAAAAATACATTTTCTTCATTGTACATCCTGCTTTATTAAAAAGGATGTGGAATTTTCTCCCTTGAATAAATCATAAAAACTACATCCCTTGTCACACAAATCAAATGAATAGGTACCCTATCCACCTAGTTCCTCATTCAAACACCAGCAGTCAGTCCTTTTCTTCTATGGCATATTTATTGCAGGACAGCTACAATCTTTGTGGTTAATCTATACTCTGTGAGTAATCTTGCCCTGTGCAGGACAGATAATGTTAGAGGTTCATTGACCATTGAAAGCCATATGGTGCAGAGAAGAGATGATCATGCACCTTGAGCCAAGTTGCCTTAAACAGATTAATATGTGGACAAACCTGGGTCTTCATACTCTGAGGCTGATGCTGATATTGCTGAAGGTGAGTGCTGAAGGATTTCCCAGATCCTAGTAGAAAGGCTTCCTGTTGCCTAGGCAAAAATTACATAATGCATCTCCTTCAAACCATTGTCAAAGAGAGAATGCCAGAATGTAACAAGCTTATTGGGTCATGCTTTCAGTTTTGTTTCCAATCTAGTCAGGAACATACTTTGATATTTTTAGATGTCAAGTTCCTTTAGAGCAGGGCACCATTGACATTTTGACCTGGATAATTCTCTGCTGTGGGGGGGCTGTCCTGTGCATTGTATGATGTTTACTAACATTCCTGGCCTCACCCAACAAATGCCAGTAGTACCTCTCCTCCCAGCTGTGACAACCAAAATGCCTCCAGACATACCCAAATGTCCCCTGGGCATTTGGGAGTAGGGCACAAAGTTGTCCTGAGCTAAGAACCACTACTTTAAGGTGAAGAACGTGGTGTGTGTGTGTGTGTGTGTGTGTGTGTGTGTGTGTGTGTGTGTTTACATGAACTCAGATCATCTTCTCAATAGCATCACATGAGAAATCAGTGAAGCTTATGTGTACTGAGAATTTATCATGTGCCATAAAGTGAATTAAGTACCTCCACATTTATTAATGTATCTGTTCTCCTCAAGATGGAAGTTAGGGCTTATAGATGAGGAAATAGAGATGCAGAAAAGTTCCTTGAATTCCTGGGATTCAAAGTGAAATGTTTATGACACCCAGCAACATGAAATGAAAAAAAAAGGTACAGTCATATCTCACAAAGATCTAGCATCAGACTGGCCTTGAATCTAGTAACACAGAGTTAGACATCTGCGTGTTAGTTAGTGTTGGTTTTCTAGAACTGAGCCTAGTTAAGAGTTTTGCATTTGTAAGAAACCATAAGCAGCATAACATTTACTTTATTCTAAAGAACATTCGAGTTAAGAGTAAAATCCTAGGAATTACCTAATTATTAGAAAACAAAATTTGATTTATATGTTCTTATAAGTCATAAAACAACTCCATGTGGCACAACCATTGTAATCAGCATATTCTAGAACTTTTATTCGTCTTTACCGAGATACATACATAGCCAAGCACCAATGAAAGGAAAATTGCTTTGCGATGGGAGTTAGAAGGGAGACTGGTAATGTGCTCTTTCCTGTTGGGACTCTCTGTTTTCGGGTTCTATCTTCACCTTAGTTCCCTTGTCATTGCATTCGTCATATCTTCCTGATACAGTACATGGACCTCAACTTTAGAAACTTGACATGAATAAGAATATTTGATCTTGCTCTTCTTTTTAGAATTAAAAAAATTCTATCTGGCACTTCTTTTCAGTATTTCATAAAATTGCCTGTCATTTCTTATTTTAAAAAAGAGAAATGTTAAATGGCCACAGAAGGATCTTATTTTAATATAATAAATATAATTTACCAAAAAAAATACACTTGGTTAAGAAACACTAAAAAGATTTCAATAAAAAGAAATTTAGAAATATAACTGAAGTTACTGTTACTGTTAAACATGTTTGAGAAATTTTATAATAGTAATATGACAGCTAAGAGATAAAAGATTATCAATACCCTGTGAAAAGTCCTCACCTTTTAAGAAAAAAAGATACACAACTCAATATGGCAGAATAATTCACAGATAAACAGAGCGAATGTCCAAATATAAATGGAAACATGCTCAAATGACAATATTAAAGGAATCTAAACTAAATTAACATAAATATTTTTCATCCATTAATTGGCAAAAATGTAAAAGTGTGAAAATGTGGGGGAAAGTATGTTTTTATTCATTGTTGATAAAAATGTAAAATTTATAGCTTTTTTGGAACATAATTTGACAATTAAAATGAAAACATATACATTTGGCTGCAATTAAAAGAAAATCTAATGTGCCAGTGATGGAACAAAATAGAAGACTCTGTCTCACATAAAATAAGCCTGGAAATACATAATGTGATTAGAATACTCCATCGTCATCAGGTTTTTGTCCACAGCTGCCATTGTTAGCCCCTAGCTTACATCTCATGACTCAGGATGAATATTTGAGTTCCAGCCACCACATTGGCACTTCAATTAGTATGCTAATAAAAGGGGGGCATTAAAAGATCATTTTCTAGAAATTATGCTTAATAAATCACATAGCCACTTTTAACCACAAGAAACAAATATGCTAATCTGAAATGTAAGGGGTATATTACTAAGGAGGAAGGTAAAATGGTTATTAAGAGGTGACTAGCCAGTACGCTTTGATAGAGCAAAAGAAAAAAATAGCATACAAGGATGTACGTTCAAAGATATTTGTTGTAGCATTGTTTATAGAAGACAAGTAGGAACTCAATAAATGTCCATTAATGGTAGACTGTTAAATAACTTGGGGTATATTTAAGTCATGTAGCACTGTATAACCATTTAAATGTAATACAAGGTGCATGGAAAGAAGTATTTCTACAGAGTATTTCTCAGTACGAATACAACCGAGAATCAGACAACTGACCTATAGCCATTATTATCTTGTGGTGATCAGCAAATGCACTAATGACTGGGAAGGCACTTTGAAATCTATGGAGTGCCAAGAAATTAAAGGGACCGTGGTGTAAAACCCAATAGTATAAAATTACAGATGCTTGACTGACATATTTATTAGATATTCTAACTTCTTTAGTATGTCTCCTATACTGCACAGACTAGGAATCGAAACATTGTATTTCCCATACTCCTGTATTTTTGGAGTTCTGAATGTGATTTAGGTTCACCAATCAGATAAACTCCTAGAAAACTGGAATTTAGACATGAGGAAAGTGGGAAGAGAAGCAGAGCATGAGGTGCCATTTTCCTGGTGTGGATTAAGGCACAGGCAGCCATGTCCTAAAAGAGGCAGCTAAGCATCTGACCCCTATTCAACAGGCATCATCCTCAGTATCACAGGAGCAGTAGCTTCCTTGACTGCCCAGGTCTGTGGTGTGATTTAAGAAATGGTTGCTGGATTCTTAGCCTGAAGTCTGTTTTATCAACTGGCCTAATATTCTTCACATCATTCGGTACTCTGTAATAAATCCCTTTCTATTTAAATCAGCAAGAGTAGATATTGCTCCTGAAAAGTAAACCCTACCTAACACTGTACTGTTGTTTTTTGATTCCGAAATGATTGCAAAACATGTCTGTACTCGTCTTACAGCTTTTTTTAATTTTTTTTTTTTTACATTTTTATTTATTTTTGAGACAGAGAGAGACAGAGCATGAGCAGGGGAGGGGCAGACACAGAATCAGAAGCAGGCTCCAGGCTCTGAGCTGTCAGCACAGAGCCTGACGCGGGGCTCGAACTCACGGACTGCAGGATCATGACCTGAGCCGGAGTCGGACGCTTAACCGACTGAGCCACCCAGGCGCCCCCTCTTACAGTTCTTAAAAATATGAAATATGCCAGAACTCGTACATCTTTAAGATTTATAATTTTGCTACAATGACTGAATCAGATCATGGCATGACAGATAAAAAAGTATGTGTCAAGAATATAATCTCTGTAAAATATGACACTTTGTTATCTGCTGGACTAATTTCCTAGTCTCTCTCCTTTTTTCTTACCTTTAGTAATAAAAAGAAGATTGTTAGATTTTATCCCTTCCTCCATTCCAGTTTATTGGTCAAGTACATATTCATTAAAGTCTTGTGGATTCTAGCACAATCCTTGTATCTAGGGAGAAAGTACACAGATCTAAAACACTGCCTGACTTATGTTCCATTTCTCCACCCACCCATGTGGCCCATTGCAGCCTTATCACAGGAATAATAAAGCGTATTATCCACATGTGTAAGTCTGTATTATGAGTTACTGAAAAATGACTTTCCACCAATGTAGATATATATTCAGCCAACTGAAGGCCAGACTTTCTGGAACTAGCAGTTCAGTGAAACTTGGAAAAATGTGTTTTGATAGCACATCCTTTCAGCAATTGAAGAATTATTCATGTATAAAACCAGCAGTTTTGTTTGTAACTGAAGAAAGAGGATGGCATTGGAAAAAGAAGCATAGCCCACAGTACATGTGCTCTTTGAATTGTCACATGCCTATAATTTTCTGCCATGTGTCTAATTATTTACACCATGAAGGAAAGGGATAATGGAAGAGGTGGGATTGGGAAGACAAGAAGGAGGAAAAAGGAGGGAACCCGTATGCTATTGACCACTGGACAAGTCTGTGCTCTCTTACAAGCACCAGATTCAAAATCTTTGCCAGTGAAGGTCATTCACTTTAACAAGAATAAAACACAATAGCAATATAATTTTCTTAATCTCTTGTATGATTTCCCTTCCATGAATTACATTTCCATCCCTCATTTCTTTTGTCTCATTTCTTGCCTTCTATTAAGTGACTTTAATATGCTTACTCCTCAATCTCTTATTGGCCTTGCTTCAAATCACTTACTGTAGGTAATTAGCTCTAGTGTGTCTGAGCCTGTGTTATCTCTGTCTGTTCTGTTCACAGCAGAGTCTTTTATGAGTTCCCTTCTTCATTTAGAATGTAAAAGAGTCAGAATAGAATCAATGTCTGCTGAGAACTGTGTGGTTTCGTTTGTTCATAATTTCAAGCAACTAATTGCTCTGCTTCGTTTTCTTGATTAAAAAACACAAATCCAGTGGCAGGAACATTGTTTAATTAAAAAATACCAAGTGAAGCCAATCTAACATTAAAGGAAGGAAGGGGCTGCCATGTAACTGAACCAAATACAAAACCAAACATGAAGCCACCACAAGAATGAATACGTAGTATAAAATATTCTTAGACTTCAGGATTCATTTAACCCAGGCCACTGATTTTGCCTCTATCAATACTGAACCAAATAATCATAATTAATAATAATAATAATAAATAAACCAGCATTTTTTCACCAATCCACCAAGAAAAGAGATACATCGTTTTGCCATAAAATTTTACAAGTTGCGATGCAAAAGAAATCATGTGAAAATTCTGACATGTCTGTGTACTGATTCAATCAGCCTCCAGAAAAAAAAAAGTAGGCATCAGAAAATGTGGTTAGAGAACCCTGAGAATATTAACTGGCATTCAGAATTGTAGAACATGGCACATGGAGAGGTGGAGACGGCCTCCAAAAAAAAATCATAATAATTAATGAAATCATCACAATGAAATTTCAGCAGAAGCAGGGAGAAGTTTCAGGAGACGGTACCCATTCATATTGTCTCTTCAAACTGGAAGAAAATTGGAGGGAGTATAATCATCATAGTTCTATCTAGATCATTATTCTAAGCAATAAATAGGGAACTCAGACACTACAAGCCTCTGTAGGGAGCAGAGTACTGGGGATAAGGGCTCTCCTTACTGAGAGCCCAAGGGCACTTCTCCTTCACCCACCACACCTCAGAAATCCTTCTTGTCCTTCTGCTGAATCAGCTTCTAGGGAGAGACCATCTGATAAAATAGACTGAACAATCAGAGCTTTGGGCTTCTAAGCTAAGTTATTAAAACATATTTTAAATTTGCTGGAGAGAACTCTGGTAGATTCTCTTTAACATAAGATCAAAAGAGAGATTCGAAACCCAGTTCCTCCATCAAAGGCTACACACTCCCTATTGAATTCTCCATGGTCCTATGTCCAAACCTGACATAATCATAAAAGTGAACATAAAATAATGCCTCCAAACTCCAACTCAGAGTAGGGTATGAACAAATCACATTTAAGAAGTCACCCCGTACGAAATCCTACCATGGCCCCTCCCACAACACTTAGAATTAAATCCAACTTCTTAATTTTGGTCGTGGATTAAAATATGCTTCTCCAAAATTTATATTTGGAGCCCTACCGCCAATGCTTTAGAATGTGATGATATTTGGATATAAAGCCTTTAAATAAAATAATGAAGGTTAAATGACATCATCAGAGTAGGGCCCTCATATAATAGGACAAATGTCCTTATGAGAAGAAACACCTGGGGTATGTGTACACAGAGAAAAGGCCATCTAACATATAAGGACACCGTGAGATGATGGCTATCTACAAGCTGAGGAAAGAGGCCTCAGGAAAAAACAAACCTGCTAACACCTTGATCTTGGATTTCTAGCTCCAGCACGTTCTAGCCTCCTAATTTCTGTTGTTTAAGCCACCCAATCTGTGATATGTTGTTATGAGAGCACTAGCAGATGCATATACTGGTGCATTAAGACTCACACAAGCTGCACCTAATTTCCTAGCCCCTTTTATTCATTGTGGATGAGTTCTGTTTCTTTTTTTTTCCCCTAAAACATTCCAATCACTCCCTTCATCCAGCACTAAGCCCTTGCTTTTCTTCTCAAGATTATCATATGGGCTGGGGTGCCTGGGTGGCTTAGTCGGTTAAGGTTCAGACTTTTGATTTTGGCTCAAGTCATGATCTCACAATTCGTGAGATCAAGCCTTGCATCAGGCTCTGTTGGGTTTCTTCTTGGAGCCTGCATGGAGCATGCTTGGGTTTATGTCTTTCCCTCTCTCTCTGCTCCTCCTCTGCTTGCACTCTCTCTCCCTCTCTCTCAAAATAAAAATAAACATAAAAAAAAAAAAAAGATTACCAAGTGGGCAGTCATTCTTGTCGTTTTGGTCCCTGCGCAAATGACACGTAATAAAAAAAGCCCTTCTTTGTTTACCCAATATATCCCGTATCATCTGCACCTATAACACTGCCAGGGATACAGCCAGCACTTGATAAATATTCATTGAAGGAATTGAAGAAAAAAAACAAGGAAGTCAAAATTTAAAAATAAATAAATCCCCCAAATGGCTGAAGTCCCCAAGCATGAGAAAGATGGAGAGAAATGGTGTAACATCTATGCCACCATCATGTTACTGTAAGTAAGGAAGGGAGAGATCAAATGAGGGAGGAAATAATGAAAAAGAGAGGTGAAAACTTGGCTTAGCAGAAGACAAAACATCAGAAAAAAAAATATCCCTAGTGTCCCTCACATTAGCAAAGTATTTAATATAAACCTAAACTTAAAATATGAGCAAAAAGAGATGTTAAACCGACAGAATGAGATGAAAAGAGAAATACAGATCTAAGAAAACAAATGAGCATCCACCAACACACTGACAGACAGCACATAAGTTAGAAACAATAAGTACTAGAGATGATAAAAAGAAAATGAAACTGCTTGTGAGGAATAAAAGGTTGAGATCACCACCATGTGCTGAGGTAAACCAGCCCACAAGTGAGTAAGTGAGAGCATGTATAAGAAATAGAATGCAAGACCTACTGTTTTTCTAGTCTCCTCTGCATTCTTGTTCCATTATGTAAAAAATATTTTCTATAGAAATCTTGTGCCTTTATCAGTACCTTTTTCCTGGCTTCCCAAAGGAAGGCATGAAATCCGTTTGTTCAGTACAAGTCTAACATCCTTACCTCCACTTGTTAGGTAGGGATGATGTGTTCAGTGCTGCTGCTATCATTGTTCTTTCTGAGCTTCAGCAGGTTTGGAGCAGGCATGGTGTTCTCCATGCTGCTACCTGAGTAACTGCTTGGCAGACCCCCCCTTTAGTAACCAGTGGGGCACTGGTCTAGGCTTTAGTCACCTGCCTAGTTACATTGAGAGAAAAAGGAAAGCCTTGTCCATTTCTCAATTACTTCAGAGTATAGAGGTATCCTTATTCGTGGATGTGCTTAGCTATTCATTTGAGGTTATATGAATTAAACTTTCCCTTATGACCCACATTTTTAAGGGGTTACCCTTATCACTCCCTTGTGATCGGTGTTAGATGGCAATATATATTGATCAGAATTTTATATACCAATTCAAATTGATTATCAGCCCTCAGAGGAATAGTACCCAGCAAGGTGTCTCTGAATCTACAGTGTGGATCAAGATTAGTTATGGAATTTATTTCCCTTTAGCTGACACAAAAATCTAATTTCCTAAAGTCATTTTGAAACCAAGATCTTCACAGAAACCTGTATTATAACTCTTAGTTTCTAAGATATTAAAATCTCCCTATGTCTTTTGTTATACTTGTATTAGTTTGTTATAGTATTGAACTAATTAGTTTTATCCCAAGACCAAAATTGCATAAATATGATACAAGTTGATAAAGTTTAAATTTTTTTTTTCAACGTTTATTTATTTTGGGGACAGAGAGAGACAGAGCATGAACGGGGGAGGGGCAGAGAGAGAGGGAGACACAGAATCGGAAACAGGCTCCAGGCTCTGAGCCATCAGCCCAGAGCCTGACGCGGGGCTCGAACTCCCGGACCGTGAGATCGTGACCTGGCTGAAGTCGGACGCTTAACCGACTGCGCCACCCAGGCGCCCCTAAGTTGATAAAGTTTATTATGACTCATCACTATCATCACTATGGTTTTTTTCTGACAATTTTTTAATTTTCTTAGGAAATCATTTCAGTTGCTGAATCTCTTTAGGGTAGGCAATATGAAAACATGAATTGCTTCTCGGATTCCAATAGGTAGATCAACACCTAGGCTATTGAAAGTTATAGTGTATAATTACATAATTATATACATAATTTAAAAGTATATGTATGTATATATATACACACACTCACAAATATGTGTATCATCTACATATATACATATGCATATAGTGTATATATAAAAATAGAATTTCCATAATCTCCCCACATATCTATGTTGGTTGTAAAGATATTTGAAGTAGTTGAATAGATTTCATCTAATATGTATTTACTCATAGAAATATTTTTTCACTTTATATAGGAAAAGGAATATATAATTCTTATATATCATATTTATTACATTCTCTTATATTGTAATATTTATTTCCCTCAGGTTCCTTTAGTGGTAATAAGAACACATTATCTACCAAAAAGGTTTGGTAATTTGAAGAGCATTTGTTACAGAGATCTTAAATTAAATTAAGAAAAGATCTTTCAGTTGTAATGAAGGTATAATAAAATTCTAATGAGTTCTCTTTTACTACCTAACTGTATTGAAAGAAATGGCATCCGAGTAAAACTGATACGCACTTTAATCTACATTTAAAGGCAAAGTCATAATTTAGATTGAATCAATGATTTAGATAATAAATGTTGTATGCCATGGTGTATCAGATAAGATAAACAGTTATTAAGTTCCTATTATATGGACTGTGCTAAGTAAGAATAAGAAATAGTTACTGCCTTCAAAGAGTTTTAAATGTAATTGAGGAAAACAACAACATAAAAAGTTAAATAACATTTTACAACTATAGCAAAAGTGATGTTATAAAGAAGTACATGAGTAACTGCCAAATGGATTATTCAACAATAATTGCATGTAGAGTATGCAGGAAAGAGTGCTCATGTTTCAGGGTTGGCCTACGGCTGCTTTATGGGCAGGGTAGGGTAGAGAACGGAGGAAAGAGTAGGCACTGTGAAGCTACACTAGAGGGTTCGAGAAGGCCATCCATTAATACATTCAACTTGTCCTTCCCCAGAGCTAACATCATAAAGACAAGTTATTTTGGTATTGCTTTTGGAACCAGACTTATAAAACCCACAGAGCAGGTAGAAAAACAATGAATTCCATCTCCACCATAGAAAGGATAATAGTTTACTTGCAAGTAATTGCAATTAGCATTCTAGGTTATTGCCAAGTGTCTGAGTTCTCCTGCAAAGGTAACACATGAAAAAAAAAAAACTATAATTTCTAGTGAACAGTTCAGAGGCATCATTATATTTTAGTATGCATTCTTTTATTCACTCATTTAATGGCTATTTATTGAAGGAATGAACAAAACCAAACAAATCTTTCCCTTGTGGACTTGGCTTCTGAGGAGGAAGAAATGCATTGGAAAAACAAAGTTTATAACATCAGTGATAAGAAAAATAAGAGTACGCAATGGAGGATGAAGAGGGAAGCTATCTAGACACTGTAGACAATCTGTGAGGATGTGGCATTGAACAACACTCAATCTCCATTCCCCTTAAGTTTAGATAATGAAATCCTTGCTTAAAATGATCTGCAGACATTACAATTTGCACAAGAAAGTTCATAATTAAACTTGTAATAATTTGGTGAAGGGGTGCACGTGAATGTACTTTAGCAGAGCTCTGTTCCAGTATGTTTGAATGTTAACAGAGATTTATGATCCCAACATAACATCAAGCGGTAAAATTGTCACCACAATATGTCATTTTCCCTGGCACCAGTGTTATAAAGGTCATTCCCTATAGAGATACACAAGAAAAGATAAAATGAGAACAAAAGGAGGGAGAAAGGAGAAATGGTTGACTAGACAAAGAAAAATAGAGCAAAAAGAGAAAAGGATGAGAAGAGTAGAATAAGAAGTGACAGAAGACACTCCCTTTTATGAACTCCGACTTTGTACCAGTGACTATTCCAATACTTGTCACATTTTATGTCAATCATTCGTATATTCAACACTGCGGGCCACAACTCACAGGTAGGGCAAGGGTGAACAGCGCAAGGCTTCTGGCCTGGTGCTACGGTCTCTGCTATGGCATAGCTTAAGTCTCATCACAAAATGCATGAAAGAGGAGGGCGACCCTGCCAAGAAAAGATGGCCTTAAAGCAGCCTCAAAATAGCCCCTATTCCAAATCTAGAGCTGGCACATCATCCACAAGACTTTCTTAAGCTGGCCTGCAAGGCCTAAGGAGGCAGGTACTGGAAATGCCCCTCAGGAGTCCCTTGGAACTCTCTCCACTGACCCATGAACGCTAAGAGGCGGTGGGCAAGTGCCCAGCACTTACAAAGCTAGGGTACCATTTCAGGGGAACACAGGAGAATAAAGGTCTTTTTCTTCTAAAGATGGCATTAAATTTTGATACTGGCAGCTGTCTGAAGCCATGTAGAAATGATTTTGTTTCAAACAACAACGAAAAGCATAGTTTCAAAATGAATGTTCAAAAAAACAATGCTCCTGTCTGTAATCAACCTTCAGTCATTCACAGTGGCAAATTGTGAATCATGATATGGATAATTTTAAAAGTACATCCTGTTAGAAATCACTTTTTTTTTTTTTTTAATTTTTTTTTTAACGTTTATTATTTTTGGGACAGAGAGAGACAGAGCATGAACGGGGGAGGGGCAGAGAGAGAGGGAGACACAGAATCGGAAACAGGCTCCAGGCTCTGAGCCATCAGCCCAGAGCCTGACGCGGGGCTCGAACTCACGGAGTGCGAGATCGTGACCTGGCTGAAGTCGGACGCTTAACCGACTGCGCCACCCAGGCGCCCCGAAATCACTTTTTTAAATAGGCTCCATGCTCAGTGTAGGGCCCGATGTGTGGGGCTTGAACTCATGACACTGAGGTCAAGACCTGCACTGATATCAAGAATATACTCAACCGACTGAGCCACCCAGGAGCCCCCAAGAAATCCCTTTTTAATTTTGAAATATCTTTCTGCTTTTTCATTTGACCATGATTTAGAATGTATTCTGTGGAATTCAAAATCTCCAACCAAAACAATGAGGTGCAATGTTAAGAAAAATGGTAACGTGAGGTGAAAATCTATGCAAAATTTCATTTCTTATTAATTTAGGGTTTTAAGCTTGGAAGGGACAAATAAGATAAGGGGGTTCAACCTCTCATCTCACCAATGAGGGCAACTGAGGACCAGGGCTATTAAGTGACATGTCCAGGTTTTCATACAGTCTTCCTTTCCCTTTATCTCTCTCTCTCTCTCTGCCTTTCTTTCTTTGTCCTCCCTTCCTTTCTTCCTTCTTTGGCTCTTTGTTCCTTGTTTTTTTTTTTTTTTCTTTCTTATGTCCTTTTTAATAATGGAAGAATACAATTCTCCTGACTTTCAGACCCAGTGCTATTCCATGTTGCCTCTTAACAAGTAGACGTATCTTTTGTCACATAAATCCAAGCAAAACTTCTTCTTTATTCCCTCATTTATTATTTATTTGACCAAAACATATTGACTAGGTATTAGGCATTGTTGTGGACTACAGCGATATCCATGATATTTTATACCCTCAAGGAATTCATAGTCCAGGAATAGAGATGGACAGTGACAGAGACTTGCAAAGTCTATGTTGAAGCACTGAAGAAGGACACTTAACACAAGCCAAAGTTAGGGAAGAGTAACTGGAGGAAACAATGCCTAGGCTGAGCCCTAACAGAAGAGTAAAGGAAGGGAAATGGAACTTTGGATAAAGTGTAGAGGTGAGATTCTATCGTAGGTGGGGAAATACTCATGAGTCCGAGGTAAAGAGTGGTGAGCAGCAAAGAAGGAAAGGAGTGAAACATTTTTTTTAAAGAAATAGTCAAAGAAGTTGTACAGGACTGCAAGCAAGAGGTTCACCCTGAGAATAGCTGACGACAGTGTAAACCAGAACTAAAGATTACAGAGAATATATCTGAGAACATGTTGGATATACAGTCACCAGTGTTTGGTGTCTGACAGACAGGATGATGGCTGCTGGAAGAGGAAGGGTAACTACCAAATGCCTAAATTTGGTTTTTAGAAAATGCAAAATGGGTATTAGGAACATTTACAGAAAAAAAAATGTGTGTAGTTTTAAACACATTGGGATTAAGAGCTTCAATTGCACGGAAGAAATCTGGCCTGGAGCTATAGACCTTAGTAGTCATTAGCGTATACATGGCACCTGAAATCTTGAGACTAGATAAGATCAACCAAATAAAGAGTGGAAAGAAGTATAGAAGGCTGGGGAATTCATTCATTCACAAGTAAACTGTGCTAGATGCTACAGATTTATATTATTTTTTTAAAGTGAGTGAAGTTTTAGAAAATTCTATTGAGAAAAGTAAGAGAATCCACTAGATGTTAGAAGGTGATAAATGATATGTTGGAGAATGAAATGTTTAAGGAGGAAATAGAGCTCATGAACAAAAAGAGAGAGAGGGAACCATCGCTGAAACCACATGAATGGTAACTTTGAAAAGGAGAGTGATCAGATCAGATGGACCAATTGCAGCCAAAAAGTGCAGTAAAAACTGGCATTACAAAATTATCAGCCAAATGCTTGGAGCAGAGCTAGTGAATTTAAGTATATAAACAAAAATCAAAATGAATGATAATGTATATACACACTAGAAGCTTAATGAGAAGAGAGTCCTGGTAGAAAGGAATGTGCGTGTTTGTTAGATGTTACTTTTCTCACTACTGATTGGCAGTGAATTTACAATTTATTTCCATTCCAATTCCACAGATTTAATGGCTGGTTTAAAAGCAATCTCTGCCCTCAGGTAACTAACATATGCAAAGATAAGACAAATACATGCAATCTGTCACAAGAAATCTACAGGTATTCTCTAGCCTGTAATTTTTAAAATAAAGTATTTCCATGTGTAGTTATCATATTAGTTGATACATGATTACTGAGTGTGTACTAAGTGAAAGATAGTATTCTAGGCCCTGGGCAGGGGGCGGGGAAGACATCCAACATACATTTCCTGTTGTCCAGGGATTGTCAGTTTAGCTTGCATCTTTTATGAAGGTTTATTTCATTAATTTTGGGAACACTACATTATTAGAAAAATAATAAGAGCATGTATAGCTTATTAATTAAGTTTAAATTGTTTCCCCCTTGATAGTAGGAACAGAATATTAATTAGTCTTTTCTAAACTATTCTACAATTATGCCTAGATTATAATAAAAGATTTCCGTAACCAGTACCACGTTTTAATAGATGCACCAATAGGACTTTAGTTATATGCCAGCAACAGAAAAAAATATTATGCAGAGTTATTATGATATTTCACATTGATGATAAGGTTCTAACTATAAAGAAAACAATCACCATTACTTCTGCCAACTACTAAAATAAAATTCAAAGAAACATTATTAATTAATGGATTTCTTAAAATAGACTTTTAAAATGCCCTGTTGATTCAAGACAGTGTCATGCCAATAGTAAGCAATTAATAAAATCTGAATTGATATAGATATTAATACACAGTATCTCCTAACATGGCCTGTGCTGGGATGCATTAATGTTAAGGTTTTTTACTGTATTGACAAACAGAGCATAAAAATGGACTTATCATTAAGCCTACTTTATTAATTCATAGTTGCAAAATTCTTCGTTACCTGCCTGTGTTCAAATGGCTGTGTACTGAGAACTGCGGATCTGTCAGGACATGATGACACCTGCCCAACTCATCTATTCACAATCATGACCAAATTCTAGCATGTCTTGATGATGGGTCTAGGATGATTCCACCCCATTTTGAATGCCTTCCTGAGAAATCTCAGTGCTGACAGAATTTACTGTTTGTTTCAGCCAAAACCCTACAATAGGCCCCTGAAACCTTTCCTAGAGCAGTTATTTTAGAAAGCTGGCACCTTTGAAATGTTAAATACCACCCCAGTGTTTGTTTGTTGTTGTTGTTTTTTTTCAAGAACAGGACAGCAATCTCTTTAAAATGCGCTGAGGTAGCCCTGGTCTGGCTCCCAGTCCCTGTGGGAGGATGAGGGCCCAACTTCAGTGGGTGCCTTGCATCTACTGGACACTGCCTCCTTTCATATAAATAGAAGTTTGTTTCTCCTCTGGATATGCACCAATTAACAAGTCACAGGGACCAACCCCCCTCAACACCTTTCAACGTTTTTCTTCTAGTACCCACCCGTCAGCCTTTAGAAGATCTGCTTTTTGTTTTGAGGATTTGAGTTGTCTGTGCTTGCCTCTTTTCCCTGTTGGAGTAGGTGCTGAATGAAACCTGTCCTTACCACTTTACCACCCAGTTTGGTTTATCGTTGAGAACACCTTCTACTAGAAAATCTTACATCTTCATAACCTCCTCTTCCCCCCCCCCCCATCCCCTAAAGAGGATGGCCTGAGGCCCTTGGTCTTTTCTTCTTTCTACATAGTATTTCCCATTTACAGGTCACTTGGACTATGCTGTCCCTGCTATGGGCATGTAATAATCAGAACAAGGAGGGACGCCTGGGTGGCTCAGTTGGTTAAGCAGGACATGATCTCACAGGAAATGAGTCTGAGTCCCACATTGGACTCTGCTGACAGCTCAAAGCCTGGAGCCTGCTTCGGATTCTATGTCAGATTCTGTGTTGGATTCTGTGTCTCCCTCTCTCTCTGCCCCACCACTACTCATGTTCTGTCTGTCTGTCTCTCTCTCAAAAATAAATAGATAAAAAAGTTAAAGAAATATTCAGAGCAAGGAAGCTGAAATGAAGACTTTTTTGTACATGGAGGTGGAGAGAATGAGTAATGCAACAGTTGAGTTTTTTCTTCTTGATATTTTAAAAGAAAAAGAAAGCTATGGACCCTTAGCTTTTAGTAGTAGTAGTAGTAGTGGTATTTATTACCAAGTATCATTACGGAAACCACTAGTCTTTTCTCCCTACCTCTGATGGTCACCACAGATGCTCTGCGAAATGTCTCCAACACACCTGCCTCTCTCATTAGGGCAAGGGCAGCTTCCTGCCAAATGGTTCTTCACCTACTCCAGTGGCTTCTCATGCCATGTACTATTTGATACTTTTGATACTATGGAACCCTTCTGCTCTTCCATGAAGAGCATGAAGAGAATGTGCTTCTTAGGAAGGGTTTAGATCAAGTTATGGCGAGTGAAAGCCAGGTCCACCCACCTTCCACCTATCTCCAGTACTTCAAGACATTTTTGTCTACTTCCTGACATATCAACAATGTTCCATCCAAACTTGTTCCTGAACAGAGCCTTCACTTTCTTCACCTGCCCCCTCTGCCTTTTCCCTTTTTCATAATTTCAATGTCAAAATTCTATCTTTCAGAGAGAGTCCATTAACGTTTCATATTCATCATTAGCCCAGGAGGACTTTCCAGCAGAATGAAATAAGTAAACTCTCCTTTTTAACCCCATTACATTTTTAAAAAAAAATTTTCTCCTAGTACCTAATTTTATTTGCTGTTTTATTTTCCAATCTCTCCTTTTAAGAGTAAGGATTTTGTCAGAGAGTTCTGTATACAGGCAATAGTTGATAAACATTTCATCAGTGTAAAAGAATGGCAGAAACATGAGTAGCAAATCATGTTTCCATAAAAAGATAAACTTAAAGGTTTTGCAAATATATCCTGAGATTAGCTTTACCTTCAATTCAGTTTTCCATACAGCTAATATGGGGGAAAAAATTTCCCGTAAGAAGGCATATCTTTTAATTTAAAATAATAAGAATGTATGGTTTTAAATTCTCCCTGGGAGACAAGTAAGTACTAAAAAAAAAAATCAGATGGTAAATACAGGTTCTTTGTTGAATATTGCATTCGATCATTGTGAAGACAGTATTCAAAACCCACAAGTAGTTCCCTGGACTTGCCAGTCACATAATGGTTACGGTTACATATTTTCATCATTCACTGAGCACCATTAAGTTGAGCTTTTATTAGAATATATATCTATTTAAAGTATAAATCACTATTTAATATGTTGGCCTAGCACAAGATATCCATGACAAGATGTGAAATTCATTATGCATTATTAAAGAAACTCAAAGAGTTTCCACAACCAAAGAGGAATTAATTTTGCAAAAGTCTGGAGAAGTGTAAAGATTTTAATCTTACCTTAAGAACTCTTAATGAGAGATCGGTTCAAACAGAGTTCATCATCTCTGAAATGGAACACAAAAAGTGCTACCTTCATGAAGTAAAATAAAATTTAAGTAGGATAATACATAGTTTATTTGGACTCATGGTTAAGATAAGTTATAAATGCAATTTTTTTTCTACACATCTTAAAGACACTGGATGAGTGGCAGAAAGAAAGCCTGAAGAATAAAGGAAGTAAATTTACATTGGGACAAACACCTACACCTACACTTTTTTGCCATGTAAATTTCCTCATAAGAGGAGTAGGATTTCCAGAAATTTACCATTAAATAAACCAGGTTCACATGTTCAGAAATAGTTCTAAGCTATGTCAACAACACAAAACCGTAGCCACCTCCTGGGTAAACTTCAAAACCACAGAGGTGGTATTCAGTAAATTAAAGACATCATCTGGACAAACACAGGAGAGAGTTATTAAATCTTTGTGTCCGGTAGCCAGTTTCTGCAGCGACGCCCAAACACAGAGAGATCTTTACTCCAAGAAAGAGCATTTGTGATTCAATACATATATCTGCAGTAGCCAGAAAGTAGGTGAGAAACAGAGGAGGCAAGCATTCTCTGCTTCGGGGCTTTCATCTCAGTCTTTTAGGAAACCAGCTTGTATCTCACCAGACTGAAAGGGCAGGAAGGGCACCAGGATGGTGAATAAGACTTTTCCTTTGGGCTCTGCTCACAGAGGAGGGGAACAAGGGTTTTTGTAGACATTTCTGCAATAACTTCTCCCTTGGCATGGGGAGTCGGAGATGCGAACACAACTGTCACTACTGCTGCGATGGCGATGTTGAACTTTTACCGGGAAAAGTGTAGAGAAGCACACACACATCTCAACAACAGCCTTTGTCTTTAATTCATGATACTAACACACAAGCCCATAGGAACACATATATACTATATACTGTCCCAATCCTCTCTCCCATGTACATTCACCTTTCATGTATGGCTTGACTTTATGTCATATCCTGAATCATCCTCTGAGTTGTATTTCCCTCTGTCCCTCAGTTGTCGCTATTTCTTTTGCTTTGTAAAAAGATCAGGAGCAGACTTGCCCGCCTCTTCCTGAAGGAGCGCATGTTGGGTGCCCAGGAAAGTCCTGGAGGCACCAGCTCCGCAACTTTTCTTGATAGGAAAGTGGGGGGAGGGACAGCCGAGGGGAAGGAATCTACAAAATGTTACTAGTAAATGGAACGGGGATCCCTCCGCGGAGTTGGAGTGTCTGTGAAGTGAAGCGGCGGCTTCCTCAGCCCCTAAGCTCCTGAGTCCACACCTGTGAGACCCGGTGCCCTCGCGTGCTGTTCACACCCGCACGACCCGCGGCGCTCCACACCACTTCTCTGGGGCTAAGCTTTCTTTTCAGATGAGCCCCCTTGTGCATCGGAGGTGAGCTCCGGGATGTCGCTTGTCCTTTCCGCTTCCTCGCTGGAAAATGAGAAAAACCAGCCAATCACCGGGCCGAGGGGGTGGAGGCTGCTGTTTTCTCAAGCTGCGGGCGCCACCTGCGCAAGGCAGGAATCAGGAATCTCCTTCCCTCTTTCCCCTCCCCTCCCACGTCCTCTTCTAATTCCTCTCTCTCTGTGTCTCTCTGTCTGTCTGTCTGTCTCTCTCTCTCTCTCTCTGTCTCCCCTCTCTCCTCTCCTTTTCTCCTCTCTCTCGCGCGTTCTCTCTCTCTCTCCCTCCTTCCTTCACCCAGTCGCTCTCTCCCTCCCCAACTGTCTCTTGGGCGAGCACACACACTCCGGTAAGCACCAACCCTTGCACACCCCTGGAAGAAAGCAGCGCGCTAAAAGTCAGGTCGCCCTCCCGGGAAACCTACATATCAGCTGTCTGGAAGTCAGTCCCCTAATCAACGTGGAGAGAACACCTCAGCCTGGGACAGATTAGAGACGCATCTTGCTTGAGAGATGCTTCGTCCTGAGCAGGGCGGGTGGGGGGAGTGGGTTGCAAGGGGGTAGCTTCATCCAAGAGCCTTTCCTAAACATACACACGCGGACACACACACGCGAACGCGCATACACACGCCCTCCCGAGAAGAGTGAATCGAGGAAGGGAGGGGGAAGGAGGAGGAGGACGTTTAGTATTCGGTGCACAGCTCGATCTGGAAAGTACCCATACACACATGAACCAATTAGCCGATCGCCCACTCAGGGTGGGTGGTGGATGACCACCCCGATTTAGGATCTTGCGGGAAACAGATGACAGAGGTGTCATTAAGCGCTTTATGGATATTTACGCGACTTTTTTATTGCCTTTGTGTATACTCCTGTACAAGTCAAGAAAACAACAATTTACTTAAACTTCACTGCGGAGAAACAGGATTCTGAGGGAAAGCACCCACTAAGGACCTCCGTTTTAAACACAGGCTGCCCACCCACATTCCGCACTCACAGGAGGTGGGGGGGGGATATAAATGAGAATGGATATTCTCTAAAGGTCTCAGCTATCAGTGGGTTCCTTGTTTTTCTAATGATACTGGAATCTGTGACAGCCTCACCCTCACTATTTCTCCCAGGGTCTGCTTCCATCTTGTCTTTCTGCCTTGCAGGGAGAGAGGCTTCCAAAGGCCTGTTGAGGTCCACAAGCCTCCACCTCACAGCCTGCCTGGGCTCCCTGGTGTTTTCAAGCTGGCGTGGCCACAGTTGAGCCTTTGGGGTTTACACATTCTCTTGCTAAAAGAAAAAAAAAATGGTGAGTCACAAGACCACTGATTCTCTGTTCTAAAGAAAGGGACTACAACCACTCCTACCCCCCACCCCCACCCCATCCCTCAAGATTTAGGAAGTTAGGAACCCCTGAGTCTAGAGCCCATCCTCATTAAGAGTAGGCTAAGGAATTGGGTCAAACACGCTCGAACGATCAGTATTATGAACACTGATACTTCTAGTGAATGGCTGGGAGCATTTCCTGGTTATTGATACTACTGCAAATCGACTTTCAATAATGCATTTCTGTCATTGTGACTATTTCTCCATAAACGAAAACTGCAAAAATAACATTGGCAGAATTTGGTATTTGTGTCATGTTTGGGATTTCAAATTTTTTACATTATTTTTTAATAATTTTTAAAATGTTAAATGAACATATTATTAAATATAAATATATTATTAAATGAACATCTTATTAAAAATAAAATACAATAGAAGTCATTCATAAAGAAATATTCAGCACTAAATTAAATTAATTGCCTTCCTTGACCAACTACCAGTGTAGGAGGCTGGATGTGAGAGTGCGGGAATGTACACATGAATAAAATACAGCCCCAAACCAGACAAGGAGCTCATTATCTCAGAGGGAAATCAGACTTTAAAATAAACAAATCACAATACTGAACAACTCACTAACAGTAGCATTGAAAGTATATAGCTTGTACTCCAGTAAATTCCTGGAGTGGTTACAGTTTTGGAGGCAAGGGAGTTGGGAGAAAGAAGGACAGTTTCTTGGGGGAGGACATTTCTAGGCTGTGTTTTCAAGGATGACTAGAGAGTTAGGCAGGCAGACAAAAGATAGACCGTGTCAACCAGAGCACAGCATGTACACAGTCAAAGGCATAGAAAGAATGGTGCTTCAGAAAATATAAGACTGTTCCATATTGTTGGAGCACTAAGTGTGTGTGGGGGGGTGCTTTCAAGAGATAAGGTTAAATATTTGAGTGGAAATCTTTCATTATAGAGTTGTTTGTAGATAGAACTCAGCAGGGATTCATTCAATTGAACAGTTACTACAACAGTTGAGTAACAAGCTTTATAAAAGATAAAGATAAAAATAAAAGCAAAATCAAAACAAACTCCTCACCAGGGTAAACAAACACGCCAAGTAAGAACTTGTTATAGGAAACTTAAAGTTATGAAGAGAAAAAGCAAAATTTTGTAATTTTATAATGCTGTTCCTTCTGAAAATATTGTAGAGTACCAAAACCATGAAATTTCACATAAAGCATGTAAGATTTCAAGGTTCTCTTCAAAAAGAAAAGCAGACCTGAGGATATTGCATTAACTTTCCAACATAATAGCAATAGTTTATAGTTGAGTAGAAGCTGTCTTTTTTAATGGGGACCTTTCTCCACCTATGCTCCTATTGCATTCTTGGTACTAAATCTTTAAACATTTTTTTAGTATCTTAATTTCTGTGTTATTTTTTTTTCATATACTCTGCTTTATTAATGTATTTTAACTACTAGGTCTTTCTCTGTATTTTAATAGAAAACTTTCTCAGGATTTTTCCTAATCTGAACCAGAATATAAGAAAATACTGTAAGCGGTGACTTTCTCACTTATTCTAAGGATGTTTTAGAACTAGGACCACTTTAATATTTTTTTTTTTTTTTTTTTTTTGAGAAAGAGAGAGACAGAGTGCAAGCAGGGGAGGGGCAGAGAGAGAGGTAGACACAGTACTCAAAGCAGGCTCCAGGCTCTGAGCTGTCAGCGCAGAGCCCGATGACCTGGGGCTCAAACTCATGGATCATGAGATCATGACCTGAGCTGAAGATGATCGCTCAACCGACTGAGTAACCCAGGCGCCCCAGACTAGGACCACTTTAGATACATAAGAGAGAACGGAATCCACTATACGCATTGAATGCCTTAGAGCATTAGGGCTTAATTCTCTAATGGAGCTCAGTTCAGTAGGTCTTGGAATAAGCATTCTTTGATTTGCTTGTTTTGTAGATACATTTTTTTCATACACTGGGTTTACTTAAGGTGAATAGTTGAGCAAATAACTGAACGAAGCACTTGTGACTTGAAAATGTGTGTGAAGCATTTAGGGGAAGTCACACATGCTGAGAAAGAATCAATGAGTAGTTACTGGCGGGGGCCTGAGGGAATAAGGGGAAAAAATGAGTCTAATTCACATCTGACCTGCTTCTGCCCAAAGTAATATAAATAATTGATCTGTACTCTGCACTACCACAATTATCTTTCTTCACACACTTCTCGAAGCTTTATGTCAATACATATGGAAAACCTAGGGAAAATTGTGCTCTCAGAGTAGGACAGCTTAACCAAATTGCATGCTAGTTACAATTGTGACCTATAATTAGAAAAGGCAGGAAAATGCATTTTAAAATTATTTCAGAAAAACGTAAAATGTATCTCTTCTTTATCTTCAGTGAAACCTAAAGTATAAACTGTTCACCTTTTAGCAATGTGCCCGGATAACTACAAAGAACATTGCATGGAGGCCTGGGGCTGGAAGTAGGGTGAATCCAATTGTTTATGATAGATAGATATAGATATAGGCATAGATCCAGCAAAGGGGACAAATGCATAGACAAGAGAGTTCTCAGGATGCGTGAGTTAGTGAAACATGTATGAGAGGTTGAATTTCTGTGGCGAGGCACCCAGAATCTATGGGAGGCTTGGTTGTTCGTTTAGTGTGCTAGAGGCACTCATCACATTTCTAGTGAGGCAGCTTTCTACACAAAGAGGATGCTTGGATTGCTGATTGTGTCTTGCCTTCAATGGATAGGATTCTTTTTTGGTGTTAAAACAAATAACAAAATGTTAAAGCAAATAAGAAAATCAAAAATAAGAAACCAACACAGAGATGTCTCAAGATCCAGCCCGGTAGCCTCTATTCTCTGAGGAAACAGCCAAGGAAGCTTAAATACACCCATCAGGGCACCAACAAATTCAGCCGCCTCAAATCCAGTGAAGGCATTGGAGATGTGACTAGAATCATAGAAAAGACCTGAATATCACGTAATACAAACATCTTATTTTACGTTGTGGCACCTGAAACAAAGTAATTTCAAGTAATTTGCCTAATGTATCATTTGTTCATTCATTCATTCCCTCATTCATTCAAGATATATTTACTGTATGCTTCTTGTATGCCAAGGATATCAGGGGCTGGGGATAAAGCAGAGAACAAAGAGTCATATTCCCTTCTTTCTTACTGTCTAAAATGGAGATAAAAGTACATATAAAAGCACTTGAGATACTTATTTTAATAGGCACAGAAAGGAAAACACTTGGGAATATAATAGGGAGTCATTTTAGATAAGGTGGCCAGATGACATTGATTTAACACATAAAAAATAAGAAGGAGCTGACTCTACAAATGAGCAGGGAGAACAGAAAATTTAAGGCTAGAAAGCATAAAATGGCTTGGCTAAAATGGCTGAAAATGAACATAAAAGAGATCATTATGGCTAGAGAAGCAAATTGGATGGCAGTGAGAAATGCGTTTGGGGATATTTGAAAAATAAACATCTCATAGTTATATCAGAATCTGGAGCATCAGATTACTAAAGGAATTATTTCTATACAGTGTTAGTTTGAGGGGGTAGATTTAAAGAAACATCTCTCATATCACATATTCTATCTTCAGGTTTAGGCACAAAGACATATATGATTAAAGTCTGTAGACCTTGGTATTTTACCAGGTAATGTGACAGAGGAAAAGAAAGAACAAATGCTAAAGATGATTCATGTATTATGATTATAATAATTAATAAATAACAAAGTTGTATAAAGAGAAGAGTAAGAGTAGAAGAAACAGAAGAGTAATGAGAGATTAGAAGAGTCAAGAACTCAGTTAAATGAAAACTTTAAGGATATAAAGAACTATTATCATGGGATTACTAGACAGAGTGATCTGGAGATACAGAGAATGGCATATTCGAAACTGGGATTTTGGAGATAGTGCAGTAATGCAGGATTTGGGGTGTGTTCCCTAGGGTAAGGCACAGTGAATGTAGGGAAAATCTACATCACTAGGGAAAATCTAACATCAGTTAGAGCTGATGCAGTCTAGAAGCGGAGAGAGACCAGAGTTTTGAGTGGGTCCTCAATGTGAGTATTTGAAGTCACTGAGGATGATGAGTGGATTAAGAGTCAAGTGTGAAGAGGTCAGCTGAGTCAAGTGGTCCTTCAGCGGCTGGAAGTGAAGGGATAGATGGCTGCAGGTTGGCAGCTTGAGGAGAAGCAGTCAGGACACCACTGATAACACTGATTTCAGAGGAGCTGCTGTCTTCTGGAAGAAGGGAGACTATTTTGGTTCATGGAAGGAAACAAAACAGTGTATCTCCCTCATCTTCTGACCATGTCAAATTTACTTGTAAGAGAAAACTATATTCTTGGCTTGAGGGAGTTTCCATGGAAGGAGAGAGCCATCCTTGAATACTCAGGACTGGTCATTAAATGATCAGATTTATAACTTCATCTTAAGCTATCACAACCAACAGGCAAAGAGAACATACTTACTTAGCAATTATAGATTTCTTGATGGGATCTTCCTGGTGTGTTTTAATAAGAATTTTTGCATAAATCTAATCACATTTCTAATATTTTAGGCTGTGTTTTTGCCACTCTTCGTTGATGCATGAACTAAAATGGATTCAACTTCACCTACTGTCAAAGTATTTCCTTTCAATCAGTACTTCTTAAATGAGTGTATTATTAGTTAGTTTGATGAGTAAAAACTCAAAATCTCAGTAGCTTTTAATACACGTCTTTCCTTCTTGTTACTTGTGAAGTCTCTGTGTCACCTGCTGTGTTTTGCTCCATGTTTCTTTGCATTCTGTGCTCTAGGATGAAAGAGTAGGCCTTGTGTGGAACACAAAGAAAATATTTGGCAGAAATTTCCAATGCTTTCTAGAGATTCTGCTCAGACATGGTGTCACATTTACTCAAATTTCACTGGCTGAAGTTTGTCACACAATCAAGTTAATTACATTGAGGGAGAGGATAGCAGTCACATCACTTCCCTCATTGGTGCTCCACATGTCTTATGGCAGTGGTGAGAATATGTCATAGTCTTCAGGGAAGGAGAAAATGGAAATATCTAAGACAACAAAACAATCTAACATAAAAAGCACTTAAAACTTATAATGAATACTTCATGAAATTAACCCCAAACTCAGCTGGGAGACATGTGTCTGCCAAAGTAAAAATAATATATACTGAATAATGTCTATAGTAGCCAAAGGGATAAGGAATTTAAGAAAAAAGTAGACGTCAAGATATTTTTCCTTCTATACCATACAGAATAAATTCAGGTAAAAGAATGTGGTAATGCTGGTTTATTGGAAAAGGAAGGCTGGCTAATCTAGCTCCCTGAAGTCCTCACTAAACGTAATCATTCTTTGGTAAGTTTTTCATGCTTCAGTGTCTGGTCACAGAATGTATCGGCCCAGATACATGGTTTGATCATTTCTCTCATTTATATTCTAGACCCTGAGATAAACTGCATTTAACTTATAGCATGTGAACTTACCAAGTGGGGAGAGTCCTTTTGAGAGAGGGCTCCAGATTAACCTGGTACTCCTCTATCAGTTAGTTTCCTTGATATAGATATACAGATATCTTGACTTTATATGAATAAGCATTTTAGGTCTCTGTTCTTCTCTTTCTTTCTCAGAGTGCCTTCCATATTTCTTGGGAGAATAAAGGGAGCTGATTCAAGAGTATGCTGCTATTTATTCTTGACTTTCAACTATGCTGACACATATGCCAGCTATTTTAAATGAATTTTATTTAAAAAGTGTCGTATTCCAATGAGGATTAGAAAATGTTTCTTTAAAGAAAACCTGAACTACATAATGAAAAATCGGTTCTAATCTGAAGCCTTTTCCATACATTACCCCACCACTTACTAGTTCTTAAGGCCATGTGAAAATTGGGCTACCGAATTAATGCCTGGAAGCCTGTAAGGAAGGTAGAAAGAAGTAAAGGGGGAAAGAAATGTAAAGCCCCACCATATATTTCATGTGAATTTTGTTCATCTTGCCGTTTGAAGCATGCCATTCTTAACCTTGGAATATTTTATCATTGGGTCTTTAAACACTCAGGCCAAATTTATTGCCACCAAGATTTACAGTGTTACTTAAATAAGGATATGACGAGGATCTCAGCTTTACTCTTTCTCTATTGTAAGACATTACTGCTAAAAGGCGCTGAGCCAGGCATCACAGTATAATAGTACCCTGTGGCTCATAACATAACATCCCCAAGATATGTGCAAACTCATACTCTAATGCTATCTTAAAAACCTCACGGTAAATTATTGCAAAATTATGGTTAAATGAAAGCGTTTCTTTGTGTGAGACATTGCACGTTCAAACATACTAAATGTTCAATGTGGCATTTACTTGGAAGGATGATAGAAGAGTTAAACAAATATTCATGAATGATCACACAATTGCACATTAGGTTCAGGAACACTTACCTGAATGTTTTTGCATTTCTATGAGCTATGGTAATGCACAAAGCTATAAGCATGTATTAAGATGCAGGATTAATAAAAAATAAATCTACTCTATATTATACTAGGCATCATCTATTCACATAACAATGTATTGAAGGGTCCTTGGTGGCTTTCAAATATAAGAAAAAAATGTGGAATTAATTTTATAAGAATGTTTATCAGGCTATCCCAAAGAATAAAGAAAAAATAGAGATATACCAGGTGCCATTATATTGAATCATTCATAGATTAAAGGAGCATAATGGAGGAAACCTACACAATGAGTGTTTTGGAAGCATGTTATACATTTCTATTTGAGGACTTAGAAGGGAGCCAATCATATGCTGCCCTTGATCCAAAAAGGACAAATTTCTATTCTCTGTCTATTCTGTTTTTCCAGGTTAGAATTCTTGGCTGAAACAAACAAAAACTCTGTAGTTGTTAGTCAATACACCTTGCTATGTAAGGCAGAAGGAAACTGTGGCACATAGTTGGTACTTTCTACATATCTTGGGGAAAAAGAAAGAAAAAAAATACTGCTGGCAAGAGTGCTTCATGAAATTGTTCAGGAACTCATTGTAAGACTCTTGCCTTGGGACCTAAAGGGATGCTTATACAAATTTAGTAGACAATCACTTGCTTCCTGTGGGTTGGGATGGGAGTTAGGCACATGAAGACAGGAAGCAATTTTTCACCTTTAAGAAAGAGCTAGTGTAACTGATGCTGTGTTTGCTCTTTGGAAGTTTGTATACCCATGGGTGAAGTATAATTGCTTCTTATCCCTGATTTGATTAAAAGTGGTGATTATTTATAGTATTAATATAGTGTATTAGTATATTGATATGGTACAGTTTCTGAAATAATTCACTTTCATGAGTCTTTATGAATGTCCTTTTGGTTCCCAAGCAGGTGATACCCTTCTGATAGCAGGACATATTTGAAGAGTTAGCCAAGGAATGAAAATATGACACTAGATCCCTTTCTAACATCTTCCAGTCAAGTAATTCCTATTTGAGTCCACTTCCTGTGACTTTCCTTTTCTCTTTCCATCTCCAAGCTTTATTAAATATTCTTAACATGTAGCCATTATAAGAGATCTTATATAAAACTAGAAGAAAGGAAATACACTTTGAGGAAGAAAAGTGATAATTTTAAGTCAAAGCTAACGTAGTTGGTGTTTAGGAAAAGGGAAAGGAGGCCAACTAGGTGCCTCACCTGAACTAAGATATTGTTGAAGTTTCAACAAGAAATATGTAAAAACAAACAAACAAACAAAGTGAACAAGAAAATAATTTACCAGTACCAGGAAGGTAAAGCAATGTCATCATTACTTAAAAACATGGTCTTGAGTAATTCTATCTAATAGATGGAATAATTTATTTCCAGATTCAAAGTGTCTTAGGAAAACCTTTTGGTGGGCAAAAGAGGTCTTGTTTTTGTTCTGTTTTTGATCAATTTGGTTTGGTTTGGTTTTAGAAATTTTGCAATAGTGTTTATGGAGGAGAGAAAGAGAGTGATGAAATGCGTCCAATGAAAATTTCAAAGAAATTTTAGGACATAAATAAGCCAATTTAGAATAATTGTTACTTAGCCATATATCTGTTTTAGAAATATTCAAGTACCTGTTTGGTTTGTCAGCATGTTTTATAAGTGTTTATTTATTGTACTACTGTAAATAATACTTCAGTTGAGAAGAATTTAATTAAATATATAGAGAGGCTGTATAAAAAAACATTTAAATATTTGAAAACATATTAAGTAATGATTTAAGTGTGAGATCAATTTCCCTTTTAAATATGCAATAACTTCATTGTAATATATGAGCTAAATCTAATAAAAATAATGATTTAATATTTACAGAATATATATAATAATGTCTTGATCACATTTCAAATGCACAAGGAATTACAACATTTTTAATAATCCCAAACTACATTTGTGAAGCAAATTATCTTTAATATTAACTTTCTTTTTAATAACTTCAATTTTGGAACACCTGCAGGAGCACTTCCATGTTTCATAGGCATGCTAAATTCTGTCCCCAAGATAATCACAGAAAATAACTATGTAACCAGCCATTTACATCATTTATATGTTTAATTTCCTTCTTCCCATTTAGTAAGTCTAACTGAAGTTTGAATCAGACAAAGGAAGCATCATGAACAATGCATATTTTGAGCATGATAAAAAATTAAAGACTTGAACTTAAGAGGGGCTCTAAACATATACTTCATGATAAGGTCCCCCCTGCCCTCATCATGTAAGAGAAAAACACCTGCTATGCTTTTTCACTCTCACAGGTTCTCATTCTAATGTTATGTTCCAGAGCCATCACATGGAAATTGGTACAAAAACAAAAAAATGGCCAAAGATCTTCATCTCTCCAATTAATATCTGTGAGCAGCTGGATTAGTTCACTGTCCCACTGCTTTTTTGTGTGTGTAGAGAAAAATGCACCATTTAGACTAAACCTTTCAGTCCCGTTTGCAAATGAACAGCTAAAGGTCAAGCATTTTATTTCAGGATTTCTGGAAGTAGTGACATTAGACTGATCTATACCTGTACATATTGTTCAGAAAACCTGATCTGAGAATGTAGAAATATCTGAATATCTGTAAAAAGAAAACTATAGGTGATGGATGTGTTACTTACCTAGATGATGGGAATCCTTTTACCATTTAAAAAAGAGGAAAATATAAATAGAATCATGTCTATTCTGTTCTTTTTATCAGTTGTTTAGAATATACTTATAGTATGTCCTTAATATTTCTCCATTCCCAGCACATACATCACTGCATTGTTTTTAAGACTGAATGATTTCTTATAGATCAATGAGTCCTTTGCAAGCAGTAACATGCATTATTTATCTTGTATATTCAATGCATTGCAAGGTGCCTGATTCTGTGGATTTAAAAATGGCTATTGAATGATTATATAGGATATGAAGATCATACAGGACCATCTCTCTGACTAGCCATATTTTATCTTCTCTTTTCTGAAACCTGTCTTAATTCCTCCTTAATTTTGTGCAGACAATTTTAACACATTCAGGAGCTTCAATTCATCTATTACTCAGTCTATAGACATCTACATGCATTTGGATTTCAGTAGTACACATATCCACGTTAGGCTCAATCTTATAACTGCTCTCTGAATCCTCTAGTTTGGATGGAGTACTTTATTATTCTGATATGTTATCCATGACTTTTCCACTCTTCCTAGCCTCATTTGATTCTTTGTTCCTGGTTATTTATCTTGGATTATCCTCCTATCATACACACGTCTGCCTACTTCTAATGTCTATTTTAGACAGTTGCAAAACAGTTTTCCTTATATCCATATTTCTTAGATTTTACTATGTTTTATAAATTGAAATTTTATAGTGTGTTCGTTTCTAGAAAAGACCTTTATTCAAACTGTAGTTCACTGAAGATACTTTGTACTTGAGTTTTAAACAAAGCATACAATTTGAAATTTGATAAATAAAAAAACACTGAATTGTTTGAATCCTTTTTATAAGTTCAACTTACAACACATAATTGCATATTTTTACCTAATTAAAAATGTACACATTAAAAAGTTTCACAAAAATAAATAATTTCAATTTCAAAACCATTTACTTTTTTATGTGTATAGTTCCTTTTGAATCAGTAATATAAAACATGTTGAGCTAGACAAGCATATTCTTTTAAGAGACTAACGGACAGCTGTAAAATTTAGTTAAAAAAAAGCAAACAAATTGCAACATCTTTTTTTTAATGTTTTTTATTTATTTTTCAGAGAAAGAGAGAGGGGGAGAGAGAGAGAGAAAGATAGAAAGATAGCATGAGTGGGGCGGGGGACGGTCAGAGAGAGAGGGAGACACAGAATACAAAGCAGGCTCCAGGCTCTGAGCTGTCAGCACAGAGCCTGACATAGGGCTGGAACTCACAAGCCATGAGATCATGACCTGAGCTGAAGTCGGAGGCTTAACTGACTGAGCCACCCAGGCACCCCCAAATTGCAACGTCTTTATGAGCTAGTGTCTATCCTTGGTCTTTGGAGAAGGGGAAGAAGACAAGTCCTCTCTTCTACCACCTGATTTCTCCTGGAATGTAACAACCCATCTTATACACCCTTATCCATGCCTAACTGTGAAGGGGTGGCTAAAATTGAAAAAGTTTTCTTCTGGTTACTCTCTGAAATCACAATTACAGTTCTCCAATATGTGTCCACATTCGTACACAAGACTAGGTGATCCTGGTCACCCCAGCCATCTATTCCCCTTTCCTACAAACACAAATATACCTGGTATGCATATTGACAGTTTCCTTTTGCTGAAGCTTGGTATCATCTCATTTAAATTTATGTTGACTCTGAGAAGAGTTAACATAGGAAAAGATGGTGTTTAAGAACAGCGTCTCCATTTAGCATTTTGTGTTTGCCCTGAGACATTTGACAGTTTGAATGCCCCAAATATCTGTTTTCCTCAGACAAACTTGAAAGGACGTTGGTGGTTCATGATGATTAGTAACAGAACAAAAAATATGCAATTCCATATGCTAATCTCATCTTAACCTAACTTTTTTTTTAAATATTTATTTTTGAAAGAGAGGGATTGAGACAGAGCATGAGCAGGGGAGGGGGAGAGAGAGAGGGAGACACAGAATCTGAAGCAAGTTCTAGGTTCTAAGCTGTCAGCACAGAGTCCAATGTGGGGCTAGAACTCACGAGCCTTGAGATCATGATCTGAGCCAAAGTCGGACGTGTAACCGGCTGAGCCACCCAGGCACCCCTATTTATTCAGCTTTAACTGCCAATTTCATTTTCACTAAATTGTTTTCCAAGTATTTTTTTTCTTCTCCACCAAATGTCTTTCTGAGCACTTCAACTTTGTGCCTCTTTGACCATGTTATTCTCCATAAATATGCTTTATCTATTTACCTACATGGAAATAACAGAGTGATAATGTCTTTGAATACATTATTAAAATGAACTGCTTAAAACAGGCTATAATATCACAGCTAGTTCAGTGCAGTAGGGTGCACAACGGTTTTCACAGGTGATTAAATACGCCTGTTTGCAAATGGAAAATTATTTTGAATATATGTATTTTCAATTACTATCCTCACTAAAAATCAATTTAAATCCCTGGAAAATAAAATAATATCTAAATAATTGAAATATTCTTGCATTCAAGTTTTGGTCATTGTACATTTATTATAGTATGTATTAAAGGAGAATCAAACTTTCTCAGTTGGATAGCAAATGGAATAGTCATAAAACGAGAATGATGACCAAAGCTATAACCCATATATTTGGTTTTTAATTCTGCTACTGTTGTGTAGTAATTTTATGTAACACATTTGATCTCCCTGAACTGGAGTTTTGCCATCTGTTAAAAAGAGATGATAATAAAACTTAATCCCATCATAAAGTTCCTGTAGGAGAATGGTTGCAGTATTTCATATCCTGAAGCTTGGTTAGTTGTTGGTTAACAAATCAATCATTAGGTCCTTCAGAATCCTCTCAAGTCTATCAGTCCACTGGGCAAGACAGGATAGTGGTGTGCTCTGATGGAGTAAGGTATTTATTTATTTTTTAAATTTTTTTCATGTTTATTTATTTTGAAAGAGATAGAGATATCGCAAGCAGGGAAGGGACAGAAAGAGAGGGAGACAGACAATCCCAAGCAGGCCCTGCGCCATCAGCACAGAGCCCCACACGAGGCTCGATCTCAGGAACCGTGAGATCATGACCTGAGCCAAAACTAAGAGTCGGAAGCTCAACTGACTGAACCACCCAGGTGCCTCTGGGGTAAGGTATTTAAATATGCATCTTTCTGGGTACCACTGCAGTTGATGATCCAGAAATTGTAGCTTCTGCTTACCATATTTTTCATATATGAACAACTTGCTTTAATGTAAGTTCACATTTGTTTCATAAACTTATTCATGAGAAAGTAATAACATTGACAACCTAATAAAGCATGGTGAAATCAGTCCTTGGTTCCTCATGTGCCACTACAGAGTCTTGTTCATTGGAATTTCATACTCTCCTGTATTTTTGCTCTCTGAAAGGGCTGCTGGAAGAATGATCTATTATTCCAAGATTCCTGCCTATAACCCTCAGACATCATTTGAAATGCCATCATAATCTTTATATGGAAAAGCTAAATCACAAAGCAATGTTCCAGTGCAATGAGAATTTGCCTTAAAACTTTCATTATCTCTGTCTGTGAAGCATAACACGTCTGGAACTTTCTTGACCATCCTTCCCACCAGAGGCTGAAACCCACAACCTGGTAAAGAATTGAAACTTACCAAATTGAGATGCCTGATTACTTCACTCATCAAATTACTCATTCTCTGTTTATCAGTTTTTTTTCAACTTTATTCCATATTATATGTTTCTTTTTCTTTCTCTAACTTGTGCATACTTTGTGACTTCAATATGACATCTTTTAGCATATGGGTAATAGAATAGTCTTTAAATGCATTATATATTTAGAATATTACTCAACAGACTTTCTTAGAAGGATCATGTCTGCATCTCTGAATATAAACTGAAAGCTGGAATGTTATTTTTATCAGCATAAAAATGTCAAAGTCCTACAACAATGTTTCATGTTCACTGATTTTTAAAAAGCAAGTTGATTTTCTTTAAAGCCTCTGAACTAAAATTGTGAAAGTGAAAAAATGTTTTATACAGAACTGAGAATATAGAGAAAAAAATGGATCGCTTCCCTTTTTTTCACAGTTGTATTTTTTTATTTTTTTAATATGAAATTGTCAAATTGTTTTACATACAATACCCAGTGCTCATCCCAACAGGTGCCCTCCTCAATGCCCATCACACACCCTCCACTCCCTCCCACCCCCATCAACCTCAGTTTATTCTTAGTTTTTAAGAGTCTCTTATGGTTTGCTTTCTTGATGCCAAATGAGTTTTCATTGGGGCCTCACACATGTACATGATTAATTTTGAAAGTTTGTCTTTATGCCCCTTGTTTTATAATGCTTGTTTTCTGATGTCACTTTTGCCATTTGTGTTTTCTAGCTATGCCCACTTATAATATTATTGTATTAGCATTATATTTTTATGGGGGAGTGAGGGAGAAAAAAACAGAAACTTGCCATTTTTGAAAATTAAGATTATACACACTACACACAATTAGAGAAATTATTTCTTCTGATTTGTTTTTGCTGAAAGTTATTGCATACTAAGAATTTAGCTATTGTAATGTCCGGTCTTTTATTGTATTATGCTGCTACATTTTCAGTTCAGTTCAAATGGAATAAGGAGTTTTTAAAATAGTAAACAATTTATACCTGTTATTCTAGAAAAAAACAATACACTGCCTCACAAAAGAAAAAAGTTATGAGTTGCAAAGGTAAAATTTATGTTAGTTTACAAAATGAGCATTCTGTCCTCCAGATGCTGTGTATTCTGTCATAAGTATGATGTTATCCCTAGAAATAGTTTTACTTTTTGAAGTAGTAGAAAACATGTACTATTTAAAGTGCTAAATAACTTGAAAAACATAATTCTGATAATGAGAAAACAAGGTATGTTACACTATTATAATTAAGTTACTATGATTGAAGTGCCTGGGTGGCTCAGTCAGTTAAGCATCTGCCTTCAGCTCAGGTCATGATCTCCTGTTTCTTGGGTTCTAGCCCCACGTCAGGCTCTGTGCTGACAGCTCAGACCCTGGAGCCTGCTTCGGATTCTGTGTCTCCCTCTCTGCCCCTACCTCGCTCACACTCCCCCTCTCACTCTTTCTCAAAAATAAGTAAACATTGAAAAAATTTTTTTTAAATAATTAAGTTACTGTAATTAAAATATCACTGTAAATCCCTAGCATCAACTGTTAAAAAGTAAGAACATTTTGGTATATCTTCTGGAAAAAAATCCAAGAGAAATATGAACATTTATTAGTGAGGACATATGTGAAATTCAGTTCTGCCACTTTCTGTTTTTCAGGTTCCCTACAATTTTCCTGCTTAAATGTTACACTAGTAAAATTAAATATCTATTTTATTTTTTTTTCAACGTTTATTTATTTTTGGGACAGAGAGAGACAGAGCATGAACGGGGGAGGGGCAGAGAGACAGGGAGACACAGAATTGGAAACAGGCTCCAGGCTCCGAGCCATCAGCCCAGAGCCTGATGCGGGGCTCGAACCCACGGACCGCGAGATGGTGACCTGGCTGAAGTCGGACGCTGAACCGACTGCGCCACCCAGGCGCCCCTAAATATCTATTTTAAACAAATCATATAATTAGTAACTTAATTAAATACACATAGCTTTATTTCTGGATCACTGTTAGTCTTTATGTACTTATAGTCTTTAATTAAAGATCATTTGTTTTTTTTTAAATCTGCTTTTAGAAATCTACCCCAAATGTATATATATATTATGTATGTAATATACATATAATTGAAACTAGTAGATATAGTTACAATTATTTCTCAAGTTCCATTAATATTTAAACTCTTTTTCTTCACAAAAATTTTAAATGTATATGTTAATTGTAGCTGGAAATGCAGTTTTTACCATATTAAAAAATCCTGGAATTTAATTGGCAGAATGAGTTTGAGAGAAATCACATAGGAGCATAAAAAATGAAAACTTTAGGTACTGCACATGCCAAAGAAGTTTGATAAGGCGCTCAGAGAGCCAGATTTATGAAGCTTTATGTAAGCAAAATTGCTTCCGCTTTTTTAAGTGCTTTGTGATTTATATATCAATATACTAAAATTTTCACATCTTTTCTAAGATGTTAATACTTCTGTTAAAAAAATAGCATTCCAGGGACACCTGAATGGCTCAGTCGGTTAAGCATCCGATTTCAGCTCAGGTCATGATCTCAGGGTCCATGAGTTCGAGCCCGGCGTCAGGCTCTGTGCTGACAGTTCAGAGCCTGGAGCCTGCTTCGGATTCTGTGTCTCCCTCTCTCTGCCCCTCCCCCGCACATGCTCTGTCTCTCTTTCTCTCCCAAAAATAAAGAAACTTTACCAAAAAAATTTTGTAATAGCATTCCATGTCTGTTCTCACAGGCATATTATCATTATGGAAGAAATATGATGTAGCGAGGGCATTCGTAGTCCTATATTCTATTAATGCAGTATAAAATATTTGGAAGTTATATGAAGATCAATATGAATATGTGTATTAGAGATCCTATTATTCTCAACATTGTCATTCAATTGAAAGAAATGTCATCCAACAGAACACTAGCTATAGGGTAGAAAACATTTGAAAATATTTTAATGACAAATTTTAGTTAAAAAGCAAAAAATACATTGCATTAGTTGTTGATAATCCCTGTATAAAATATAACTTATTTTTCTTCTAATAATTCTTCTAATAAATGTGACTTTTATGATGGTTCATATAAGGGTTATCTGAAAATAAATTTGGAAGATAGCTTAGGACCATGCTTTTCTAGAAAAAAGAGTTATTAACATGTTTGCATGTAAGAATAATAGCGCAATACACGATTTTTTAAAAATTTGGAGTTACTTACAAGACAAACTGGAGAAAATACAGATTGAAACAGGAGACATTTAAGAAGACATCAAAAATTTATAGGAATGTTCTTAATGAAATAAACTTGGCTTGATAGTGATAGCTAAAAAACAGAAATGGTAAATTATAATAGTAAATGTCAAGAATGTGGTATCAACAGGATTCAATGACCTGTTCGATATAAGATGATCTAAAGAAATGAGAATCTAAAATTGCTCTAGATTTTGAACCTCAGTGATCCAGAGAATGGTGATTTTAAAAGTGGTGAGATGAACTGTACATTCAGAATGTTGGATTTAATGCACTAGTGGTTTTTATTTTGCACTAAAGATCATAGAGATGTCTAGCAAGTAGTTGAAAATTAAGGGCTCACACTGAGGAAATTTATAAGTAGTGTAGGTATAAATTATGATACTAGTTCTTGTTCAAATTGTATTAGTGAGTATTACTGTGACAAAAGATAGAAGGAACATAACAGCAAGTCCATTTTAAAACAAATTACGTCAACCAAATTAAAATATACATTTTCTGGAAAAATAGAAAATATTTTCATAATATGTCTACAGTTTTAGAAGTGACAGAGTCCCGAGAAGGAAATTTGGAAGACCTTACTAAGGGAAATAAAGTCAAGGAGATCCATTTTTATCACAATTCTTTGGGGAAATTTGGCATTCACGATGCAACAGATAATAGGGATCCTTCACCAAGAGTCATTATCCTTCCCCATGGTCTCTTTGTTCCCTTGCTAACTTATGTAGAACCGCGATTTTGGTCACCTTATGCCTTATTGTCGAGCCATGAGAATAAAACTGGGAACCGGAACATTTCTGGTCAAACTAGGCCATGTGATTACTTAACCTATAATATTTGTTCTTTTAGTACAAATATTACTACAAATCATGCTTTGATTAATGTAAGTCATTCATGTTGGCTTAGACTGAGTTCAAACTGATAATCAATGAACTTATACTTCATTTTTTAATTTTTTAGGAGGAAATTTAACTAAGGTAATGAAAGATCTGTTCATTGAAAACTATAAAACACTGACATTTGCACTTTATGTTTCAAGTGTTTTCCCTGAAGGACACCTGGATGGCCCAGTCAGTTCAACAACTGACTCTTGATTTCAGCTCTGGTCCATCCCAGGGTTCATGAGATTGAGCCCCGTGTCAGGCTCCAAACTAAGCAAGAAGCCTGCTTAGGATTCCCTCTCTCTCTCTGTCTCTCGCTGTGTCTCTGTCTCTCTCCCTCTTCCCCTCTGCCAATAGCTCTTTCTCTCTCTCTCTCTAATATATTTAATAATAAATAAATATATACTAAATATATATATTTCCCCTGGAAAAAGTAACTATTTTTAACTTGCAAATCATTAGTAAAATTCTTTTAATTCTGCCTTGATCACTTTACAATTATTTGTTTCATCTCATGTAATCTCAGCATCCTGGGGTCCTCTTACCTGCTAAGTGGTATATACCCATGTAAATATCCGCATTACAGTGCTTGTTACTAGGCCAACTCTGTTCACTGTGTCCTACTTTAACAATGCTATTGTTTTTAAGCAAAGAATCAGAACATTTACACGTACATGGAAAATATTCAATTCTAAATATTTCTACATGAATTCCTATTTGATTTTGTGAGAAGGTTTTCAATAATAAAGAAGACTGAAAATATCCTTCAGAACTGTATGTCAAGAGAACCTTTATCTGTAAGAGAATCTATTATCTGTAAATATAACTTGACCTTGAGTAGGAGTCTAAAATTAGGTACTAATTAATCATATGGCATATTTCATGTCCATACTTCATAATTTATATAGTTACATAGTGGCTATAATTTTCAAAAGATTCTATCAGTAGTTTTTCTACCCATTAAAAACTTACTTCTCAGGGATGAACTTACATAAAAGACAAAGATACAGAATATTATATAAGTGCACATGGTCACCTTCACATATACTCATTTTTCTAAATATCTTAATTTATAATTAGGATAAGTCCTTCGACTCTTGTTAAGTATCCACATGGAGACCATTAACTATACTGTACTAATTCATGCTCCCTCCTGCAAAGCTAATTATAACTAATTACAAGGCTTTCAGACTTGGTCAGCCTTACTTGTAACTTTAAATTGACAAAGCTCTTTGTTCTGAGGAATAAGCAGGCAGAAGAGATAGGCAAAGGACAGTGAAAATGACCTGGCTGTACTGTTCTAATAAACCTAAATTATATGTGAGAATATCACTTTTTTTTTAAGTTTTAGGGAGAGTGAGAGAGAGAGAGTGCAAGCAGGGGAGAGGAGCAGAGGAGGGAGGGAAAGAATCTTAAGCAGCCTCCATGCTTTGAACAGAGCCTGAGCCCGGGCTCATTCCCACAACCCTGGGATCATGACCTGATCTGAAACCAAGAGTTGGATGCTCACCCAAGTGAGTTATCCAGGCACCCTAAGTATAGCACTTTTAAATCTTTTGTACAATAGTTGGAAAAATATCCACTAAAAATCACTGCAAATAATAAATTGTCACAAAATCCTAAAGAGAACAACAATTAGTTCTAATTAAAAGTTTTCAGAAAAAAATGCATTTAGAGGATTTTCAGTAACAGATTTATAAAGAAATGAATGACATAAATGTGTACAAGCATTTCAGTAGCATAAAGAAGGAATATTGTCTTGTTTTGCTCATCTTAATCTAACCTGTGGCGCTGTAGACCTTTTATTAAGAACAAAATCAGTGTTTCTGATTAGTATAAGTCCAAAGTCAATGCCATGTGTTATGTTAATAATAAAATTCTTTCGTTTATTGAGTTATAGAATGAATTTTATATCTTAAGCATTATGGAGTATACAATGATATGAAATATGTGAGAATAATTACAATCTATACTCTATGACACATCTAAGAAATAAATGTTATGATCATTACAATTCTGATTTTTATTTTATATTGCAGAACAGTAAATTAATGCATTTTAAATTTTTATATATTACAGGAGAGTTAACACATACAAGTAACTAATTTTAAATTTAGATTTTCAAAAACTTCTACAGTCATCGTTTATCTAAAATATAATATACATACAACGAATCAATTGAAGTGGAACTCTGCATTATTCCCTGCATTTATTCAAAGCATGTACCCTCCACGTTGTTAACTATGAATCCAAAAGTCTGCCCTTGTAATCTCGTACATTTATCAAATATAGTAATTTGTGGCAAAACATTTTTTTTTAATCTCTTAAAGTTTCTTATCACTGACAGAATAAATTTCAACAAAGTTAACAGGGCAAGATTCTTTGGTATCCTCCATTTAAAGTCTCCCCCTGCACTGGTTCCTCAGTCTCACACTCTGGCTGTTCAAGGTACAGGACTTCCTGGGCAATATCTTCTTACACACTTCCCACCACTGTGCATTCCTTGTTATCTCCTATATACTCCACTCATCATCTAATATTCAGCTCAGATATCACCTCAACTCCATAGATAAATCAATAGTCAGTCACTTGTATATTCAGAACACTTTCTATAAAATTCCTATGGGCCTACTACCTTCTACTTCAATTATTGTTTATGTGCTACCTGCCCTGTTAAAGTAAAATATTCTCAAAAGCCACAATTCTGCTTATTCCATCCTCATGTGCCAAAATTTTGACTTCGTTGTATCTAGAGGTGGGTATGACAAGTAAAGCCAGAATAAAAGGGAAAATGGGAAAAAATTAAGAAAAAATTTTAGGGTACAAATCAGAGAAGAGAAAATCAACTCAGTGGCTATTTTTGTCTAAAATAAAATCAAATAGATATATCAAATATGGACATTCAGATATTCTCCCCAGAAAGGCAGGTTATATTTCAACCTCTCTGTATTTCATTTCTCAAATGGACGTTAAAGAGATTAGCCTATGTGATAGCTGAGGTTCTTGCCTGACTGTAATGTCACTTAATTGTGTCAAATTACCTGTGTTTTAAGCCTCTATGGTTTAACCTTTAAAAATATATATATCATAAAACTGTGCCACTCATTGTGTTTAATGGATATCCTTTCTCCTACCCATCAAGCCCACTACCTCCCTCTTCTTCCTAAATGATTAAATGCAAAGAACTTCAACATCCTTCTTCAGTCTTAGGCCTTGAGCATGTGGACATACCTTAACTTCTATGCCTGTTTTTTTTTTTCCTTTTTTTCTCTAACTTTATTGAGATGTGATTAAAATATAATTGTATAAGCTTAAGGTATAGAACGTGATAATTTGAATATACACATATATGTTACAAAATGATTACACAGTAAGGTTAGTTAACACATCTGACACCTTATATAATTACCTTTTTTTAAGTTATGTATATATACTATTGTATATATGCATATTATGTAGGATTTTTAAATTATGTAGACTTGACTCAGTCTTTGTCCTAATCAGTCTTTGTAGGTTGTGTGTATGTATATATACACACATAACATACAAAGTCTTTACATATATATATTTATATACACAACGTACAAAGACTTTACATATATGTATATATATATGTACAAAGACTTTATATGTACGTATGTATGTGTATATATATAAATATACATATATATTTATATATATAAATAAATTAATGTGTGTTTGCATGCATACACAGCTATGTATATACACAGACAATAATAGAATAAAGTGAAAGAAAATTGTCATTCAAACATTTTGTCTGGAAATGGTTTGGAAGATTACAAATTAGAACCTTGAAGAGTAATGCAATCAAACTTTATATGTGCCCAAAATGCAAAAGGAAAACCAGTAACAGATGGACTATGCCTGCATTATACTGTTACAGTTGTGGATCTTTTCAGAGAAGCATACTAGGGTTATACCTGATAATCAGCTCTTTTTAGGCAATTTATAGATTAATTAGGGTATCTCCATAGCTCAAATAAATTAATTGCTAAATTGAAGCAACACTTACACATGGATTGCATAATATACTTAGATAGTAATTCTGCTGGAAGACTATAAAATTGTTTGATGTGGAGAGTTAGTTTTCTTTCTCTTCTATGATGTCAACCCAGCAGATATTATCTAAAAAGTTTCTTTTTTTTAATGTTTATTTATTTATTTTGAGAGAGATCGAGATAGAGCATGAGCAGAGAAGGGGTATAGAGAGAGGGAGACAGAGAATCCCAGGCAGGCTCCATGCTGTCTGTGTGGAGCCTGACATGGGACTCAAACTCAAGAACCATGAGATTATGGCCTGAGTTGAAATCAAGAGTCAGAGGCTTAACCACCTGAGCCACCCAGATGCCCCAATATGTTTCTTTTTCATAGCTCCTGCTTTCCTACTTCCTGTTTCATGGTGTAGTTGGATGTTTCTCAAATTTCAAAGAACAGGACATTTACCTGGGAGTCTTGTTTAAAACAGAAACAGTCTTCATTGGATCTTTAATCTCCACCAAACCTTATGGATCAATGAACTAGAATCTTACAGTGAATGTGAGACACTCTGTGGTGAAATGTGCTTTGTAAATATGAGGTTTAAAACTGTGTTCTTTCTTTACTACAGGAATTCTCAAGTTATTTACTTTACTTTCTTTACTTTACTTTCTTTCTTTACTACAGGAATTCTCAACATATTTACTATGTTGATGGCTCTTGAACCTCTTATCTAGGAGTGTAGAATGCAGGATCTCTCTCTCTCTCTCTCTCTCTGTCTCTCTTGTAGGATATCTATCAACATATTTCAAATTGCAAATTTCTGATGATTTTATGGCTATTGATATTTAAAAGATCTTTCCTTCAAACAGAATTTAAGTTCTCATAACCAATCACAAAGCTTTAGTGTTCAGATAAATTTCCATTTCTTATCTCATATTCTGCTAGGGAATTATTCTCAAAATTCTAAAATTTTAAATGCTAATGACTCATGAACATTTTCACTTTTTAAAAAGTTACTTTCAAATATATTTGTTCTTTTGGTTAACTGCAGTTTTGTGGATTGGCTAATTATAAATATTAAGACAATTAAAATAAATGTAAATTTCTGACGTGTTTAACAACTGGTACTTAGGCATAAACAGATGGTTCAAGTGCAGATGTTTTCAGATATTTGGCTACCGTTCCTTTGTGGATCATAAATCATCATTATAACTAAAGGCTCCAGAGCTCAATTAATTAATTAACTAGCTAACTGAATAAACAAACAATAACTTGATGTAAAGTTTTCTTAAAATACAGAAAGGGATTTTTTAATTAAAAATAAAGTACATTAATTCTCCATTTATCTATATCCATAGTTGTTTTGTTTTCCCCATACCATTAATACTTTCTGCTAAGGTCATAAAGTGGTAAAGGTATGAAAACAAGGCATTCCATATCACATTCTGTTGATATGAAGTTATCCCTACATAGGATTGTGAACATACTCATCATAGTAATAGCTAAAGTTTAGCAATAATATTTATGCACCAGACACTGTTCTAGATTAACACATTTACATTAACATTTTTACATTCAAAACCTCCTCATGATATGAGTTTCCCTATTATCATCTTATATTCAAGACAAAATTGTAAACGGAGTCTGAGAAACTCAATTTCACATACTTGTCGAATCTACATTCAGTTCAATGAAGTCTTATTCCAGAATCTGGGTCCTGAATACTTGCTGTAATGGTTAATTTTAAGGATTCACTTGGCAAAGCTATATTACCCAGTTATTTAAACAAACACTAATCTAGGTAATGTTCTGAAAGTATTTTGTTATTGTTGTTGTTGTTGTTGTTTAATGTTTATTTATTTTGAGAGAGAACACAAGCGGGGTTAAGGCAGAGAGAGAGAATCCCAAGCAGCCTCTATGCTGTTAGCACAGAGCCCAATGTAGGGCTTGATCCCATGAACCATGAGATCATGACCTGAGATCATGACCTGAGCTGAAATCAAGAGTCAGATGCTTAACTGACTGAGCCACCCAGGTGCCCTGAAAGTATTTTGTTGATAAGCTTCACATCTACAATGAATTGACTTTATGTAAAGGAGATTCCTTTGCTAATGTAGAGGTTTTCAGCCAATCAGTTGAAATGCCTTAAGAGTGAAAACACTTTTCCTGGAGAAGAAATTCTGCATGAAAACTAGCATCAGCTCTTGACTGAATTTGCAGCCTACTGACCTATCCTAAAGATTTTGGACTTACTTGCCCTATGTGCTTCAAACTTGCTAGCTCCAAGAATTGCAGAATCAATTCCTTGAAATCAATCTCTTAATATATATCCCCATATATATTAATATATATCACACATATATATCCCATTGATTCTCTTTCTTTGGAGAACGCTGAATGATATATACACCATACTATACAATGCCAGGATATACACTTTTTTCTTCTAATTATCCAAAGTGTGCCCTTATAGGCATGTGCCAATTTCTAAATGCTGAAAATTAACTGTCCTTATCATTTGGTGGCTCATTATCCAAGAAAACCTGTGATTTACACTGAGGTAAATTAATGCCTAGATCATGTTCCAAAAACATTCCTATTCTCTGAATGGTGTTCATTCCATGGGATACAGAGTAGGCTATTTTTATTCATGGCTTTTTCTGCTTCTTTCTATTCACTAAAATTCTACTCATCTTCTAAAACTTGACCTAGCCTTGTGTCCTCCATGAAAGCACTGCTGATTATTCAAGTCACATGGATCTTTTTTTCCCCTTGAAACAAGTGAGTACTAATTCAACACTTTCTGTTTTGTCCTCGAATTGTTTTGGACTGTACATCTGGAGTCTACAATTAGATTCTGAGCTCCTAAACCCCACCTTACTAATATCCATCATGGATTTAAACAGGCAATCCAGTAAATAAATTTTCAGAAGGTAACTCTTAGTTTTTTTTTTTTAATTTGATTTATAACAACTTGGAATAGTACTTTTTTCAGAAATATCACCCTTGAGTCATATGATCTGTTGTGGCGTGTATGTGTATGACAATACTGTGGTCCTCAGTTGACCATAAAAGCCCAAAATGGAATGCGGCATATATGTAGGGATGGTACAATGGAAGATCCTAGACCATACACTAAATAATAGCCTAAGAATGTTCTGAAGTTTCATTAAGATTATCAGTTACATACATGATTCCCATGTTCTACATTAGTAAAATTGTTTTTAAATTAATGGGTATTTCTCATAATCTTGACATTGCTCTTCTTTCACACACTCTAACCACCATAAACTTTTATTACCCTAATGACATTTTAGGGAGTGTGATCATTTAGAATTGTGACTTTCATAATGTGTATATTCAGAGCCATTCATAAATATACAAATTAACAAATTTCACACTATTATATATTTTCTGGCATAAATTTATTTGATGGCTACATGTTAAATTTATTTTCAGAGTATTTTACATGCAGAATAAAAATTAAATAACCTCAAGGGAGTTTTTCTATATGTTCAAACAAGTAGCGATAACAAATGGTTCATTGCTGTATACCTGGTTTAACTGTGAACTAAGCAACTTACTCCCTAATACAGATTTTCACATCTCTGTTTCAAATTTGCACCCCAGAAAATTATAACTTTTCTACCTCTCAGAAATCTTTGAGAGTATATTATTTGTGAAAACATATATGTGTTTTATTTGGAAAAATAAAAATCTAGGACACTAAGCCCAGCAGAGGTGGCAAAATGGAAGCTTGGAGTCCAAAACCGGACAAGAAGAATTTTTATCTTTCTTCTTTCCCTACTTACTAGTTTTCTTCCTTTTTTCCTTCCTTCCTTCCCTCCTCCCTCCCTCCCTCCCTTCCTTCCCTCCTTCCATATTCCTTTTTTTCTTTCAACTCCATTATAAATATATTGGTTAAGAGAATTTTGCATAAAATTATATATTTATGATTTATTTAGGAAAACCAGATATCTAACAATATGGTTGTGTTTCTGCATGGCTGGCACTGAGTATAATTTTGACCCAAGGAAAAGCATTATTCTTCCATCAACCACAGTCTTCATATTATTATATTAAAAGTAAGAACAATCATTTAAGTAAACTAGTTGTCCTATATTGGATTCAAAGTATAGTGACAAACTTTATTCACATTTTTATTCTGGACTCAACTCCACCTTTAAAGCCTCTCCCCTGATTCATGGCAAAATATATGTGAGATTCTCATTATAAATTCACTCTTTTATCCCACCTCCTCATCCTGTGTGTAATTGGTCTATAAAAGATAATGTTACTGAAGTCTTCATGCTGCTTCAGTAAAGAGCATCTTCAGAATCACACGTTGGAGCACCCCTCATCACCCGACACTGGTAATTATAAATTACTACTTGCTTCTGTTTTCTCATTCATATTACTGACAATTTCCGTTAAGGAGGAATTGACAGAATAGTTTCAGAGGATCATGGTAATAGGTTAGTTGGCATTTATTTTGTTTGAGTTAATAGAAATCCTTGTTTTCTAAACCTATCAGCTGATGTTTTCATCAGCCAGAAATCTCCACAGGAAGATGTGGTTTCACTGATAATGAGGGTATTAAGAGGAAGAAATGGAAAAATGACATCTAGTTGAGTAGACTGGTTCTAACATTAAGCTTATGATGATGCCCCTATATGACTTGTCTGTGCAGGAGAAGAGTTACTTAATTTATCTACACAACAGGCTGGCAAAAAAAGACCCATTGTGTTAATTGTCCTCATAAATAAAATCCAATGCCTCTTTAGCCTCCACCATATCGTTGTACCCAGGCACCTCATGTCTGACAGAATAACAAGTAACTTCACATTCAGTGTTGCGCACCACACGCAGAACAATATTTTCATCTCTTATTACCTCAAGCCACGCAGAAACCTTCCTGCACTGCAGAACTTGATTCATCTATCTGAAAAATAAAATACCCAACACTGGAAAGCCAAATCACAGAGTAGGCCACCCATGTCAAACATTTTGAGGTTGGGGCGCCTGGGTGGCGCAGTCGGTTAAGCGTCCGACTTCAGCCAGGTCACGATCTCACGGTCCGTGAGTTCGAGCCCCGCGTAGGGCTCTGGGCTGATGGCTCAGAGCCTGGAGCCTGTTTCCGATTCTGTGTCTCCCTCTCTCTCTGCCCCTCCCCCGTTCATGCTCTGTCTCTCTCTGTCCCAAAAATAGATAAACGTTGAAAAAAAAAAAAATTAAATAAAAAAATAAAAAAAAACATTTTGAGGAAGAAGTCATTGATTCCCTCTTCCTTATACCTGTTTTCTTGAGCTTAATACACTCTCCAATGAAATTTGACTGTAAGCCTGCCATTTCAATCCCATGCTTGCATGCTGATTTTACTATGTATTTACCATTCTGTTGCAGACAAAGGTGCAATAGAGCCAAGTGTTGTAAAATTATTATTTTCTGAATAAAATGGATTCATCTTTTAGATGTCACACAAAACACATGAGCAAAACGTTGAAGGAGATTTTTTCCCCCAAGAGGACAGAGTGGCCAAGAGAATGGGTACTGCTTCTTGGGTCAGAAGACTCAGCTCCATTTTTCACTAGTTAAGGAAATTTACCTATGTCACATAACTTGTCTGAGCTTCATCTGTCTTTTCTGCAAATAGAAGGTAATGAGAGTAGTAGTACTAGTAGTAGAAGTAAATCACATAATTACAAGAAACAATGTGGAAATACAAATAAAGGCTACAGATATCAAGCACGTGGGTGACTCAGTCAATTAAGTGTCTGACTCTTCATTTCAGTTCAGGTCACGATCTCACAGTTTGTGAGTTCGAGACCCCTATGGGGCTCTGTGTTGGCAGTGTGGAGCCTACTTAGGATTCTCTTTCTCTCCCTCTCTTTCTGCCCTTCTCCACTTCCAAATATAAATAAATAAACTTTAAAATAAAAAGCTACAGATATCAATTGAAATTATAGTCTAGGTGGTAAAAACTACTATCTTTTAATACTTCTCCATCTGAACCTCTTAGAGTTTTTGTAGCATTCCATCCTCACTCCCACCTAGTGCTGTCATGTTGAATTCAGATTGACTGCGACCCTGTCCACAAGGCATGAAATCCAAATTAAAAGCTTCCTCTCCTTCAATTTAGTCACCATTTTAGCTGGATAAAGCCACATCCCATTCAATCAAGGCCTTCTTAGCAGATTATTTGGTTCCTCAGGTAAATCCTTTATTGCCAAGGTATTCTAGATCATGGGTTAATTAAGAACAAGGAAAAATAACAATGATAGTAACAATAATGAAGGGCAATACAATGTCAATGTTCCTGAAATCAACAGTAGACACTGTGTATTCATCTCATATAAAACCCTGTGTATATAAACTTATTATTTTTATATACTATCTCATTTATCTTATAGATACTATATATTATATATCATATTATCACCTTTACATAAGGTCAGACACTAAGGTCATGCCACAACTAAGTACTGGATCTCAGCTACCAGATATCAGTTTTCATCCCCCAAAGCTACAAGACTAATTCTGGAACAAAAGGTATTCAGCAAGGAAATTCACACACAATGGCTGTTAGTAGAAGGCCTTTGAGAAATTTCCTCTGGCACAACAGCAAAGTGATTATCTGTTCAGACAACATAAAGGGCTGAAATAACATTTAGGCTGGTCCAAATATGTGGTAAAGGGAGAATATGTGAAAAATCATGGATGAATCTAGAAACACCATCACCTTGTATATTAGTGTAATCTACTCTAGCTGCCCTAACAGACAAACAAATCTCTATGGATTAGCTATAAGTTTATTTTATAGTTTATTTCTCACTTTTTATAGTCTGATGCAGTTCAGATGTCCTTCCTAAGTCTTAAATATGGTTAAGCCAGCTGTGTAAAATGCAGCCCCATGGTTGTAGAGCAAAGTAAAATGAGGAGAGTAATGTCAGCTACTAGTTGCTTACATCTCAAAGTTATACAAGTCATTTCATTTCAGAGATAGCCACCTGGGACAATCTTTTTGCAAGGGAGGCTGAAAACTGCAAATAAGCTATTTCTGCCATTCCACAGAGGAGAGATGGGCCAACTGACCCAAATTTCATTCAGACTTATGACACCACACATTCACCAAAGAGGTATGAAAGGTTTAGTGCTCCTATAATGAAATTTTGGAGGGATAGTGCAGGGAAGTCTCCAGAACAGGTCCAAAAATGTGCATATAGGCTCCGCTGGTGTCCAGAGTACCCATGGAGGGTGATGGCGCGGCTTTATGGTGGTTAGCAGCTGGGGTGAGAGTTTATTTATTCATAAGGGCCAGAGCCTGCATGATTTGAAGTTCCCATCCACTAAAGGGCTTGTTCAAAAGCCCAGCATTGTGAAGCAAGATGAATGCTTTGGTCATTATCAGGAATGACTAAAGTCTGAAAGGAATAAGAAGAATCCTGGTTAGGACTTAGGGATTTAGTATGTGTGGAAACATGGGTGCCTTTGATTTATATTTTCAAAATCTGTGAGGCAAGAGACTCTATAGTTCTTTACCCTAAAGGAGGAAACCTTGGGTGTAAAATTGTTGCCGCTTCCAGTGGCTAGATCTTTCAGGTAGACCAATGGCAATGGTCAGAGAGTCTGTAAGAATTATCAGAGGGGGCCTACTGTTTTCCAGGGCATCCTGTGCTAAGATAGATGCCGGAAGTTTAGGCAATTGGGCTAATCCTTGAGCCCCATCCTTTATTAGGTTTTGCCAAGCTTGCAAGGTTCTGGTTCCATAAACTAAGACATAATTGACATCTGGGTATGGAAGGTTACAGGCTCAGGGCCTGTGGGAGACTCTGTTTCTAGGAGATCAGAGTATATGATCAGCAGTTGGCATTCTAATGGCATACATTGTGAGGTTGAGGAGGGCAATTTTTTGCATCAGACGTCAATGAAATGCATATGGTCCTGATGGGTGATCCAGAGCCTCTGAAATGCATGAAAGAATGTTATTAAATCCCCTGTAGTGAAAAAGTTTCTTCTGGACATTAATGACAGTGTCTGTTGTTTTGCAGTTTGGACAGATTCCATAAGCTTTTTATAAAAGTCCGATTCAACATGCACTGAGTTGTGAGTAATGACATAAATGGATGCAAATTTATAAAATGAGGTATTTATCGCCTCCAGAACACAGAAAGGCCTAAAAGATATTGGACTCATTTTAATGTTGTGGGTTTTGAAAGGGTAAATAGATATCTTGAGAACATTAGAGAAGGAGTGGTCCTCAAGTTACCAAAGAATTTTCAGTTAACTGAAGCTTTGTAGTATGTGTACAGCAATGGCTCATTCCCTTTTCCTTAGCTCCTTTGTGACTATTTATATGTCCTAAACAAGTATGTCAAATGAATCTTGTAGGACGAGATCAGAAGTGTGATGTCACACATGTTCTTCTAGAAAAAGTTGGATGCAGATGACATAATCATGCAATTTCATGATTTATAGTACTCTCATTTTAACATTGGGCAGCTGAAAAATACTAGTTGCTCATCAATTCATGTATCCCTTTTAAATAGCCAATCAATCAGCTTTTCCCCAGAATATCCTCTTAATGACTGTCTTACATGACCTTCAAAGTCCAGTATCTGTCTTTTGGTGTTATCACTGCCACCCACTGCTCACTTTCTACCATTTCCCATATGTACTACTCCTCACTAGAGGCGGTACTTATTTATTTTTTTTAAACCGACTCCTCCCAACTTATCTTTTCTCACCTGTTTCTGTCCTTGTGACAGAATCTGGCAGATTCTTCTGCCCTTAACTAGGTTACAGCCCGTCTCATCATTCAAAGCACACTTCTCCCAGGAAAGATTCTGGGATAGAGGGAGAGGCATAATAGCTTCTCAACCATAGTCCTTCATTCAGTGTTTTTTACATTATTGGATATATTTTTCTGTTATTACATAATCTATTTCTGAAACCAATATTGCTCTGTATATTAACTAAAATATAAATAAAAATTAAATAGAAGATAAGTTATATTTACATTTTTCTATAAACTTTATAATGAGCTTCCAGATGTATTTCTTGATTTATTATAATAGAAGTAAAGACATATTTTATACTGTAAGGAAAGAAGAAACATAATCTGGAAGGAAGAGTGGATTCCTTAAGGACTATCTTAGTTCAGGCTGTTCTCACAAAATACCAGAAACTAGGAAGCTGATAAACAAAAGAAGATTATTTCTCCTGTTCTAGAGACTGGAGGTATGAGATCAGCATGCCAGCATGATGCTCAGGTTCTGGTGAAAGCCTTCTTCCAGGTTGCAGGACTCTGACTTCTCAGCATCTCCTCACATGGCAGGAAGAGGGTGAAATAGCAATTTGGACTCTTACAAGGGCTCTGATCCCATGCATCCTCATGACCTTATCTCCCAAGATTCCTCACCTCCAAATAACCACCACACTGGGAACAGGGTTTCAATATAAGAATTTAAGAAGACACAAACATTCAGTCCATTGCAGGGACACACAGGTGGTAAATATGAGAGACAACACAAACCCAGTCTTTTGATTCTTTGGCATATTCGAATCTCTTATTCTTGTGTTTGAACTCAAACCCCATAGAGTTATGTCTGCAGCTTTCAAATGTTGAAAACATCAGAACTTGTCTTATGTTATAGGTAGAGAGAAGGATGTTTTTGTGGTATGTTTATTGAGGGCCATTAAAAACCTCTGACATTTTCAATCTTTTTCCTTCCATCTATTATTATGACCTCACTCCACTATTAACAATGTATCAACCTGGCTTAAACCATAGTTTAGTCTAGGAATCCCTTGCAAAATACAGTTGTAAAGGTAGACTCTTCAATATAATTGGTATACTTAATGATTATGAATTAATGTGTCATATTACTCAATATCGATATAAACAATAGAACAGATATTCTTTTGGTGGGCAGGAGAAAATAAGAGGATTAAAGATGTAGAGATCCCACTTTCAGCAAGTATATCCAAATGAGGCTTCACAGAGTGGTTCCTGGATAACATGAGGTCCTGGCTTCAGGGCGAAAATCAAATAAAGATATGGGAAAGCTGATTAGATTATGTACACCAACCTTAAAATTTTGTGTGTGTTTTTTTAACTTCAAAGATAACAATCACACCTTAACAGCATTTTAGGGGCAGGCTTTTGGGCCATAGTTGTATTCCAAGCAAACTTCTTTTTTTTAAGAATCGTAAATAATTGGACTTGGAAAAAATGTTAAGGAACTGATTTACCCACATTATTTTTCAGAAAAGACGTGGGACACCAGATAAAGCCGAGTAACTAATTCAGTGTCAGAAGCAAGGTTTGGATCAAGGTTTACTTTATTGTCATTTGTATTCTCTGGTATAATCACGAGTAACTAATTGCAGATCCCAGTTTGGATTATGTCTTTGCTCTTTTCTCTGCCTATACACTTGCCCCTCCCTTCTACTACGCTGTGCTCATGTGGGTCCTACCTGTCCTGGAAGCTGAGTTCAGGAGATCCCTCTTACGACAGCCTTGGTCGGAGCCATCTTCAGTGTGTCTTCTAAGCAATATAAGCTTAACGTTATCTAGTATGTATCACACAGAGGATACTTAACCGTCCTTTACCTGTCCTTCATGCCCTGTATATCCTTAGGTCCTACTCTTCTTTGAATCTCCAATGCTAATAATGGTCTGTAATCCCTCAGTGGCTGGCACAAAGTAAGGGCTAAATAAATGTTGAATTCAAAGAGCAATGGATACCTGCTAGAACTCTCATTTTATACCACATAAAGTTTTTCTCCTTATTTCTACCTAATTATGGGGTTAAATATGCAACATGAATACAAAATAGACAGAGCCATTTTCCCTCTACCAGCCATAATTCACAATATTATACAGATATTAGTATTTATATTTTCAAGTTTAATATTCTTTCTATTCACCATATGTTACTGAATTCATTCAGTAACTTTAATTCGCTGTCATTTCCCAAACTTACTGTAGCCCTGCCATTTCCATTCCCCAGTAAAGTCTCCAAAACAGAACAAATCTGTTTAGAAGGGTGCGTTATAATTTTCAATTGTCATAGATCCATTCATTTATTCTACATATCCAACAAGCATTCCCCCCATATATTTTGACAGCTTCAGTTCCACTGAAATATTCATAATGTTCCCAGCCTCAAGCAGTATTTTTTAGAAGCCTCTGTAAATTCAGAATAGCTCAGAGGATAAAGGATTTCAGGTAGTTTAACTATTTTGCATTAAACACAAACACATTTATCAAATTAAAGGAACTCTGTCAGAGGCACAATAGAGCAATGGAACTCTCTACAGAAAACAGTAACTAATACTTTATATTACAAGAACATTTCATGAAAGGTTTATCCTCAACATTTCCCAACTACAAAGAAAAAGTAGACATTTTATCCAAGTGCAAAACAACCATTTTGACCTTCTAATATGTTCAACTTCTGTTATGGGGAAAATTTCATTTGGCTTCTCTAATTGTGTTTTATTTGAGATATTTGGATACACTTTACAAGTATAGTATAAAAATTATGCATATCACACTTCCTCAACAATGCATTCTATGAGACCATTTTCTCATTTAAATTAGATGTCTTCATTATTTTCAGAGGACATGATAGTCTGTTTTTACTTACTGTTATTTTAGGACTTTAGCCAAAATATAACCAAATTTTATCTACAATAGGGAGTGCCTGGGTGGCTCAGTCTGTTAAGCGTCTGACTCTTGATTTCGGCTCAAGTCATGATATCATGGTTTGTGAGTTCGAGTCCCACACTCGATTGGGATTCTCTCTCTCTCTCTCTCTCTTTCTCTCTCTCTCTCTCTCTCTTCCTCTCCCACTTGTGATCTCTCCCTCTCTCTCAAAGTAAATAAATAAACTTAAGAAAAAAAATTTTAAAAATTATCTACAATAGCATAAAATGATGTGCTGTGTTCAATTATAAAAAATTATAAGGCATAGGTGGTCATATCAAGAACTATGAAACATTTGAGATTTTTACACTATTTTCAAACTAACAAGTTAGCCTTGCAGATATCATGGATGCTGAGAGAATGCAAGAGATCCCTGTGTCAGTGACAAAGCACAGTTTATTACTTATAGAAATAGCAGTAGTCAGAGGACCATTATTTTCTTGCTCTGGTTTTCTGAGTCTTTATTTCCCCAGGATGATGTGATGATCCTGTAATCATAAAGTGAATACTGTACATGGAGTGGATTGTGTTATAGGAGAGGAAGCCCGAATCTTTTATATAGGTCTGCAAATTAAGATGCTCTTTACCCTGTAGCTGGGCAAATGATCATTATTACACTGGAGCAATTATGTTATACTAGATAGTAAACAAATCTGTCCTCTGCTGTTCCAGATGGAGGTATTAATTGTATATTTTGCTGCTATTTGTAATTCTTGAAAAAGGAACTCAGAACAAAAACTGTCATCAGTGCTTCTGCCTAGAAGATATGCAGAAATACAAGATACTCACTGTATTAGTCGGGATTTTCCAGAGAAAGAGAACCAATAAGAGATTAACTATCTATCTATCTATCTATCTATCTATCGATCTATCTATCATCTATCTATGTATCTCTTTGATATGTGAATTAGCCATCACAGAATTTGTTTATTAGTTTTTGCAGTTTTATTGTGGAATTTCTAGGGATGTCTACATATTGAATCATGTCATCTGCAAAATAGAGATAATTGTATTTCTTCCTTTCTGAGCATATATATATATATATATATATATATATATATATGGAAAACTAATACCACCTCCTCACTGTTTAGGACACCTGGTGAGGGGTCATATTACTTTACCATAGTTTGGCATTAAAAAAATAAAACTTTTGTTTGTTACTGTTTCTTTACTTATTAACTGTGTTTTAAATTTAATCCAATGTTCTGCAGAGTACAGCTCACAGGCCAGACTTTATCTACCACTGATTTTCATACATAAAATTTTAATGGAGTACATACATGGGTGCACATTTACATATTGTCCATGATCAATGGCAGAGTTAAATAGTTGCATCAGAGATCCATGAAGTCAGCAATCTTTGCTGTCTAGCCCTTCACCAAAAAAAATCTACCACTGATTTTCATAAATAAAATTTTAATGGAGTACATACATGGGTGCATATTTACATATTGTCCATGATCAATGGCAGAGTTAAATAGTTGCAACAGAGATCCATGAAGTCAGAAATCTTTGCTGTCTAGCCCTTCACCAAAAAAAAAAAAAAAAAAAAGAAAAAAGTTCTCCAATCTTTTAGGTAATCTAATCTTAAACCTGGCTGAAAATCAAAGAATGACAGAAATCTGAAAATAAAGCAAAGACTATTGGAAAAAGCACTGGAAGTTTACATCCTATGAGGTTGTGAATTAGGAACATTGTCCCAAACTATGAAGTACTGAAGTATTATTAATTTACTTAAAATAATCAAAAATCATTTAATACCCTCTGTAATAAAGACATGGATAAATTATTACAAGCATACAACGATGTGCATCCCCCAGTTATTTATTACATATTTTAATGCTTATTTTATTTTTGAGAGAGAGAGCCAGAGCACAAGCAGGGGAGGGGCAGAGAGAAAGAGAGAGGATCTGAAGCAGGTTCCAGTCTCTGAGTGGTCAGCATAGAGCCGAATGCAGGGCTTAAACTCATGAACCATGAGATCATGACCCAAGCTGAAGTCAGCACTTACCAACTGAGCCACCCAGGCACCCCTACATTTTCAAAAAGATTGTTTAACAGTGAATTGAAAAAAGAGTGATTATTTAATTCTTTTATTTGTGTTTCCATATTTTGAATGTATCATGTAAGTTGTATTCTCTTCTCATCATCTTGCTTTAGTAAGAGAAGAGGGACTGTAAAGAGTTACATAAATTATCAGACTTACATGAAGTTTTTATCATTTAACACCAAAAGCTTTTATCCCTTTAATATTTGAAAATCATTCAAACAAAATTTCCTTATTTAATTATTTATCTTTAGGTTAACTTGTGTGAAACTCTAGAATTTTCTACCTGATATTTTCTATCCCAATGATTTTAAAACAAATTATACCAGACACTAATAGATGTAAGTTTTAATATTCAAAATTTTATTTTTCTATATTTAAAATGAAAAAATCTACATAGTGATTTTTCAATTGGGGAGTAAAGTTAGCTAAGAGATTGGGAACTAAAATCTCCCATTAAGTTAATAGCATTACCACAGAGCCCCCGCAGTCTTGCTTGGAAAGCAGAGGGGCTGGACTCCGTGAGTTCTGACAGCCAGCTCAAATTAACATCTGTAATGTTAAAAGTCAACAGTTCTGCTCTCAGAGAGTGGGGAGGGTGAGAGGACACAGGGAAGGAGAGGTGTTGAGTCCCGGAAGACAGCTCAGCTCAGCGGGGGACATAGGTTCTGGGAAGCGCCATCTCCCTCTCCCATCCCCCAGCTGAAATTCCAAAGGGAACCAGTTCCCCTCACCAAACTTGCTTGCACTGCACAAATGCCCAACACTGTGCTTCTGTGGGTCCATCCCTCCAAGGGGTCTGCCTCCCTCCCAGTGCTGCAAGGCCTCTCCCTCAGGGGACCACCTACAGTGAAGTGAGCTGAGTCTGCCCCTCCCACCCTTGTGCACCTTGGGGATCCACCCCTACTAATAAGCCAGATCCCATAGAAGCAGCACCACAAGCCTGGCAGTGTGCAAGTAGCCCAGACAGGGGCCACACCACTCCACAATGAGTCCTGCCCTTGGGAGAGGGGAAGATAAGGTACACACCAGTCTGCCTGTGGCCCCAGCGGTGGGTTGGGGGCAGACATCAGGTCTGACTGCAGCCTGCCCACCAACACAAGTTACTCCTGACAGCACAGGGGAAGTGCCCTGCAGTTTAGAGCCACTGCAGGGACTACCCAAAATGACAAAACAGAAGAATTATCCTCAAAAGAAACTCCAGGAAATAGCTACAGCTAATGAATTGATCAAAAACAATTTAAGCAATATAACAGAAAATGAATTTAAAATAATAGTCATAAAATTAATTGCTGGGCTTGAAAAGAGCATAGAGAACAGCAGAGAATCTATTGCTACAGAGATCAAGAAACTAAGAAATAGTCATGAGGAGCTAAAAAATGCTATAAATGAGGTGCAAAATAAAATGCAGGCGGCCATAGCACGGATTGAGGAGGCAGAGGAGAGAACAGGTGAATTAGAAGATAAAATTATGGAAAAAGAGGAAGCTGAGAAAAAGAGAGATAAAAAAAAAAATCCAGCAGAATGAGGGGAGAATTAGAGAACTAAGTGATGCAATCAAACAAGAGAATATTCGTATCATGGGAATTCCAGAAGAAGAGGAGACAGAAAAGGGGCTGAAGGTGTACTTGAACAAATCATAGCTGAGAACTTGCCTGATCTGGGGAAGGAAAAAGGCATTGAAATCCGAGAGGCACAGAGAACTCCCTTCAGATTAAAAGCAAAAATGAACTATTGGGACCTCATGAAGATAAAAAGCTTCTTCACAGCAAAGGAAACAACCAACAAAACTAAAAGGCAACCAACGGAATGGGAAAAGATATTTGCAAATGACATATCAGACAAAGGGCTAGTATCCAAAATCTATAAAGAGCTCACCAAACTCCACACCCGAAAAACAAATAACCCAGTGAAGAAATGGGCAGAAAACATGAATAGACACTTCTCTAAAGAAGACATCCAGATGGCCAACAGGCACATGAAAAGATGCTCAACGTCGCTCCTCATCAGGGAAATACAAATCAGAACCACACTCAGATATCACCTCATGCCAGTCAGAGTGGCTAAAATGAACAAATCAGGAGACTATAGATGCTGGCAAGGATGTGGACAAACGGGAACCCTCTTTCACTGTTGGTGGGAATGCAAACTGGTGCAGCTGCTCTGGAAAACAGTGTGGAGGTTCCTCAAAAAATTAAAAATAGACCTACCCTATGACCCAGCAATAGCACTGCTAGGAATTTGCCCAAGGGATACAGGAGTGCTGATACATAGGGGCACTTGTACCCCAATGTTTATAGCAGCACTCTCAACAATAGCCAAATTATGGAAAGAGCCTAAATGTCCATCAACTGATGAATGGATAAAGAAATTGTGGTTTATATATACAATGGAATACTACGTGGCAATGAGAAAGAATGAAATATGGCCTTTTGTAGCAACGTGGATGGAACTGGAGAGTGTTATGCTAAGTGAAATAAGTCATACAGAGAAAGACAGATACCATATGTTTTCACTCTTATGTGGATCCTGAGAAACTTAACAGGAACCCATGGGGGAGGGGAAGGAAAAAAAAAAAAAAAAGAGGTTAGAGTGGGAGAGAGCCAAAGCATAAGAGACTGTTGAGAACTGAGAGCAAACTGAGGGTTGATGGGGGGTAGGAGGGAGGAGAGGGTGGGTGATGGGTATTGAGGAGGGCACCTGTTGGGATGAGCACTAGGTGTTGTATGGAAACCAATTTGACAATAAATTTCATATTAAAAATAATTAATTAATAGCATTACCTAGTTCTGTCTACTAAAAGGCAGTTTCTTAAATTTAACTCTTCCTCTTTTCTATAGCTTTATTAAGTATACTTCACATATGACAAAATTCATCCATTTCAAGTGCACCATTCAATGATGTTTTACTAAACTTAGAGGGTTGTGCAGTCATTACCACAATCCAGTTTTAGAACATTTTCAGCACTTCAAAAGACCCTTTTTGCAGCTACTTACACACATGTGCAACCACTCTCACCTCACCTCCAGCCCCAGAGGAGCAATGCCATGCTTCTATAAATTGACATGTTCTGGACTTCACATAGAAGTGGAATCACATGGGGGCGCCTGGGTGGCTCAGTCGGTTAAGCATCCGACTTCAGCTCAGGTCACGATCTCGCGGTCCATGAATTCGAGCTCTGCGTCGGGTTCTGGGCTGATGGCTCAGAGCCTGGAGCCTGCTTCCGATTCTGTGTCTCCCTCTCTCTCTGCCCCTACCCTGTTCATGCTCTGTCTCTCTCTGTCTCAAAAATAAATAAATGTTAAAAAAAAATTAAAAAAAAAAAGTAGTGGGATCACATGTTCTCTTTTGCATCTTCTTCCACTCAGCACAGTGTTTTTGAGGTTCATTCATGTTGCAGTGTTTATTACTGTTTGCATGTAATTTGTATTACTATTTTATTCCTTTTTACTACTGACTTCATTTATATGCTATATGATATTTTGTTTAACCACTCATTAGTTGATGGACATTTGATATATGCTATATGATATTTTGTTTAACCACTCATTAGTTGATGGACATTTGGAATGAGTCCACTTTTAGGCTATTCAAAAAAAATTACTCTAAAAATTCTGCTACAAATCTCTGCATGGATATTTTTCTTGTTTTTCTTGAAGGATAATGTAGAAATCAAATTGCTAGGTTGTATGGTCATTTTATGTTTAACATTTAAGAAGCTGCCAATTTGTGGCACCTGGGTGACTCAGTCGGTTAAGCATCTGGCTTTGGCTGGGTCATAATTCCCCATTTCATGGAGTGGAGCCCTGTGTTGGGCTCTGTGCTCACAGCTCAGAGCCTGCAGCCTGCTTCAGATTCTGTGTCTCCCTCTCTCTCAGCCCCTCCCCTGCTCACATTCTGTCTTTCTTTCAAAAATAAATAAACATTAACAACAACAAGAAAAAAAAAGAAACAAAGAAAAGAAAAAAGAAACTGTTAATTCAACTTCCAAATCATTTTCTAGAGTGCCTATACCATTTTATATCTTTACCACCTATGTTGAGTTACATCTTTTTCATATCCTAGCAAATGTAACATTTTCTGTCTTGTATAGCATTGTCCTTCTAGTGTTTGTATGGTAGCACCTTACTGTGGTTTTAATTTGCATTTCTCTAATGATTAAGTTGAACATCTTTTCATGTGTTTATTATTAATTCCTATATCCTTAGTGAAATTTTTATTCAATTCTTTTGCCCAAATTTTAATTGGGTTCTTTTACTTTTTATTGAATTGTAAATGGTCTCTATATATTCTGGGTAAAAGTCCCTTTCAGACATCTGATTGACAACATTATTACCAGTCTGTGACTTGTCCTCAATTTTCTTAAATGTGTTTTTTGAAGTACAAAAATTTGAAATTTTTATTCAACCCAATTTACAAATTGGGCTTTTGGTGTTGTATCTTTGTCCAATAGACCTTTTTTTTCTTTTCTGATATATTTATTGAGGACTATAAAATTTTCTTTGTTGCTCTAGTTGTATTCCATACATTTTAATGTCATGTTTTTGTTTATTTTCAGTTTGGAATTTTTCTAATTCTCCTTGCAATTTCTTCTTTGACTATTTTATTTCTAATTTAATTTTGTGCGGTTCAAGAAATTTCTTTGTATAATTGCAATCCTGTGTAATTTATGGAGGCTTGTTTTATGGAGTATAATATCTCTCTTGGAAGACATTCTACATGTTTTTGTGAAGGATGTGTATTCAGTTGTTGTTGGATGAAGTATTCTATACTTAGGTCAACATGGTTGATATTTTAATCATGACTACTGTATTCTTGTTGATTTTCTAATTGTTCTATCCATTATTAAGAATGATGTGTCAAAATTTCTATTACTTTGACTTGTCTAGTCTTTCAATTCTGTCAGTTTTTACTGCATTATAGTTTAGCACTCTATTTCTCATGCGTATATGCTCTTCTATTTTCAAAGATTTAGCTAATCAATAAGGATCTGTCTTAATATTTAGTAGTGTCTTTTAAATTTGTTCAATATATATATTTAATCTTGTGACAAAAATAGGCAGATATAAAATTAGTATATTTACTATAATTATAATTTATCCAATAAATAAACTTTAAATGTTCCTGTAAATTCTCCATTTACTTGACATTTAAATCTCTAGGTCATTATGGCCTGTGGCCAGCTTAATATTTCTTAAAATTTCTTATACATACCATCTGTGCCCAAAATAGTGTTTTTCAGTTGGAAACTACTTGTTGATCATTTGACAGGTTAACTGATGTATTAGCTTTTTATATATTGAATAGCAAAATAAGTGTGGCATTTTATATATAGCACAATTCAGATTGACAACCATATAAAAAATAAAGTTAAGGTTGCTTTACATTTATTATATTAGTACAGGCTATGGAAAAGTAGTACTATCTCTATAAACAAGTTGAAATGAAGACAAAGGGTATCATATTAAAAATATTTGGAAAAGGATGATGGAAATAAATGTATTTCTTATTTGAGGAAAAATATTCCTTTTTCCTAATTTAAAAATTTTTTTATTGTTTATTTCTTTTTTTGAGAGAGAGAGAGAGTGAGTGAGAGAAAGCAGGGGAGGAGCAGACAGAGAGGGAGACACAGAACTCTAAGCAGGCTCCAGGCTCTGAGCTGTCAGCACAAAGCCCAACATGGGGCTCGGACTCATGGACCATGAGATCATGACCTGAGCTGAAGTTGGTTGCTCAACCAACTGAGCCATTCAGGTGCCCCTTGAGGAAAAATATTCTGACTCAAAATAAGTACTGCAAAATAAGACTCATTGTAAATTTACATGAGTTCATCAAACAACAGAGTGATGTAACTATTTCTTAGATGGCTGACCTAAGCTGGCCAACCTATAGTAATGAGCATATGATATAGAAGATAACCAGTGATCTTTTTATCTCCATAATCAACACACCTAGCTCAGTCTTTCTTCCTTTCACACAAAGGAGAAATACCCAATACAAACATGGAAGACTGAGTAGAAGCTTATTATTAGTTTTCTGTCAGTTAATAAATTATAATGTTTCAATGCTCCCTGTTATGAGAATTTCTTTTTCATTAATATGAATAAGGTTTATATTCTTGTTAGAATGCTGCACACTTTGTTCTTATACATATTCTCATATTTCTAAAATGTAATAAATGCAGCACATAAAAAAAGACTAAAAGTAATTAAAAATAGCAAATGCAAACAGGGTTCTTACAGCATCCTTTGCACTATAAGATTTTTCCTACAAGCATATTTGCAATGCACACTGCCCATAATAAATCTGAAAAACATTTTAATATCCTTGTAGTTTTATACTAGTCATTCACATAAGTAAATAGCCCAGTGTGTTCTCATATGCGAAGTAAAGAACATAACTTCCCTTAGTGAAATAATAGAGTTGACTCAAGATTACACACTTGGAGCAAGAAGAAGCAACACTCAGCTGCCTTAAACAATTTCATGGATTTACTGACACATAGGATGACTTAACGTCCAGCCATATTTAGGCTTGAAATCAGTTAAGTCAGGGAACTAGACCAATTGTTTTTAATTTTCTCACCTCTGCCTTTTTTTTTTTTTTTTTTCAACGTTTATTTATTTTTGGGACAGAGAGAGACAGAGCATGAATGGGGGAGGGGCAGAGAGAGAGGGAGACACAGAATCGGAAACAGGCTCCAGGCTCTGAGCCATCAGCCCAGAGCCCGATGCGGGGCTCGAACTCACGGACCGAGAGATCGTGACCTGGCTGAAGTCGGACGTTCAACCGACTGCGCCACCCAGGCGCCCCGCTGCCCTTTTTTTCATGTCTTGATTTTATTGTACTTTCATGGTCACAAGATGGCTGCTTGTAATAAATAGCAAGAGCTACATCTTTGTGCACTCCTACTGGAGAGAACACTTCCAACCTACCATCTTGGACCAAATGTTCTCAGCCTCACCTTGATTTGGCTAGTAATATATAACTTTGCTCATTAGGAGGTCAGTGAGATGTCATCCCAGTCTGTCTTAGGCCTGGATCAGTGACCATTATTAAAACATTCACAAGCAGGGATGACTCCGGATACCTGTAAGTAATTAACCCCCCAAAAGCATTGCTGCTAACTAAAAGGGGACAATGAGTATCTGGAGAAACATTTGGTTATTAATTGGAAGAGAAGGGAATGGACACAGAGCACCTAAAAAACAGTTTGCTTTCTCTTCATCTTAAAATGTCTTATGAAGACCCCACTGCCTCTCCTAACTTTTTTCTCTCTCACAGCAAGCCACAGCTGTGTTCCTCTACTATATGACCTGTTTCAGTTCTTAAACTACGATCCCCATATTGAAATCCCCAAAGCTAGAAATGTGAGATCAACTTTTATTTTTGCCCTATCCCTCATGACCACTTAGTCACAAAGTACATTTATCTGCTAAGTATTTCCTAAAGGAGTGCTTCTTTCTAAACTCTCTTCCTTCTTTTGACAGGTACAATTTCTTCATGTATTGCTTATATCAGTGCAATGGCACCACTAATGTTTTTCTTCTATGATTTCTGAGTCATGATCTGGCTTTGTTAATCCAATTTATTTTGTAATTTTCCTTTTCATCTATGTTAAAGATATATTAGGCTGAATTTTTTTCATAGTGTGATTTCTATTAGCTACTACTGAATTTATAGTTATGTCCTAAATTATATTCCCTATACCATTTGTTTGTATATTCTTTTGATCATTGTTTCCAGAGTTGGCCTAGTTTATAAAATTTTAAAATAATGTTTTTTTTAACTTTATTTAAAAAGTGTATTATCTATTCAATTTCTTCCTTTTGCATTGATATTTCCTTCTTATTTTGGAGGGTTTACTTACTAACTTTTTCTAACTTACTAAATTGAAGGCTTAGTTTCTTTTTTATGATACATATATTTGAGTCTCAGCAGAATCCTCAACATACAACTTTAGCCATATTTCACAAGTTTTATTGGCAGTTATTAATATCTCCTATTATAACTCAACACAAAGATTATTTGAAAGATTATTCATAAATGCCAAAAATTATTATTTAATTCTTCACGAAGATATTTTCTTGGAAATTTAAGAAATTATCTTAAGATAATTTTCTTTCCTTAAATTTTTTTTGTCTTATTTCCTGCTTTATATGAATTGATCAATTTTTCCTATACTCCTATACTGTCTCTGCCACCATTACTCCAACTAGTATTTTAAAATTCAAGTTACTTTTCTAGTTAAAATTCTCCAAGAACCTGGATTGTGTTAACCTGAAAGAATGAGTTACAAACATTGAAAATTCCTGCTCTTTGGTCCATAAATTTATGGCAAAAATGCTTTCAATATTAAAGGAAAATTTTAAGTTACTAAAAGAAAACTGCCTTAGTAAAATTAATTTTCTTTAAGCATTTCAGAAATTTGAAGGTACTTTCACTGACATATCTTAGGCTTAAATATGTTTTAAGCACAAAAATAGTTCTTCCTAAAAGCAAGATAGAACTTGCTAAAAGTTCAAATAAAGGACAAGAAAAGAAGTATCTCTTAAGAAATATAGAATTTCCTTCTCCGTGTGTAGTCAAATAACATTTAAGACAGATTACCTTGATTTACATGAAACAAATCCCTGAGTATACTGCACAAAGCATAAATGCACATCATGTTGCAAATATATAGTAGAGAAATCCTTTTCAGCAGTACTGCATCTGCCTAAAAATTATGTTCAAATTGGATTTATTGTTGGGGTGCCTGGGTGGCTCAGTTGGTTAAGCGGCCCTCTTCAGCTCAGGTTTTGATCTCACGGTTTGGGAGTGAGAGTCGCTGAGTTAGGCTCTGTGCTGACAGCTCAGAGCCTGGAGCCTGCTTTGGATTCTGTGTCTCCCTCTCTTTCTGCCCCTCCTTCCCTCTCTCTCTCTCAAAAATAAATAAACATTAAAAAATTTTTTAATGGATTCATTGTTTGTAGAATAGGCTATAAAGAGAAAACAATTTCAAAGTTACAAAGCTTTATCTTTATTTTTACTCTCTATGTTTAACTATGTAGAAGAGAATCCCTTCACAATATCTTCCAGCACTAAGCACATTGACTAGCCCTGTGGTTCCAAGCCTTCTGGGTCTCATTCCATGGTGTGTCATACTTGGAACCACAAAATCCAACTTCTACAGCAAACACATGTGGAGGAACAAAGAGGAGAATGAAGAGGGAGAGGCAGAAGCTGAAGCAAAAAAGAGAGAGAGAGAGAGAGAAAACTCCAGCCTGCATGATTACAAATCAATGCAAATCACAGCAACAAGGCAAATCTCCCAAACATGATGGTTGTATGTCTGACACCCCTATTCCTGTCCTCTCTTCATATTAGTGTAGATAATCACACAGCAAGAACGTTTCTTAGATTAATTATAAAACCATTATTGTTTACTATTTTGTTTCATTCTCTATGTATACCACATTGGGCTCGAGAAGATAAGTAATACACATTTTATTCTGCTTTTTCCATTTACATCATAATCTCAAAGCACTGATTCTCATAGATGACCTTTTCATAAATCTTCTCCCATCCAACATGGAGCTTGGACTCTCTATTTCTCCTAATACAATCTAATTGAGCATCTTTTGCTATTAGTTTATGAATATAACAAAATAAGTTTAATATTTAGGGTATCTCAATATCTCTTAGAAAAGATATGTCATTTTTAATATTGTTTTTAGATCTGTGGCTTTCTCATCCAATCACTTTTTTTAAATATTAAATTTATTGTCAAATTTGTTTCCATACAACACCCAGTGCTCATCCCAAAAGGTGCCCTCCTCAATACCCATGACCTACCCTACCCTCCCTCTGACCCCCCATCAACCCTCAGTTTGTTCTCAGTTTTTAAGAGTCTCTTATGCTTTTGCTCCCTCCCTCTCTAACCTCTTTTTTTTTCTTCCCCATCCCCATGGACTTCTGTTAAGTTTCTCAGGATCCACATAAGAGTGAAAACATATGGTATCTGTCTTTCTCTGCATGATTTATTTCACTTAGCATAACACTCTCCAGTTCCATCCACGTTGCTACAAAACGCCATATTTCATTCTTTCTCATGGCCACACAGTATTCCATTGTGTATATAAACCACAATTTTTTTATCCATTCATCAGTTGATGGACATTTAAGCTCTTTCCATAATTTGGCTATTGCTGAGAGTGCTGCTATAAACATTGGGGTACAAGTGCCCCTATGTATCAGCACTCCTGTATCCCTTGGGCAAATTCCTAGCAGTGCTATTGCTGGGTCATAGGGTAGATCTATTTTTAATTTTTTGAGGAACCTCCACACTGTTTTCCAGAGCAGCTGCACCAGTTTGCATTCCCACCAACAGTGAAAGAGGGTTCATCTACAGTCTCCTGATTTGTTCATTTTAGCCACTCTGACTGGCGTGAGGTGATATCTGAGTGTGGTTTTGATTTGTATTTCCCTGATGAGGAGCGACGTTGAGCATCTTTTCATGTGCCTGTTGGCCATCCGGATGTCTTCTTTAGAGAAGTGTCTATTCATGTTTTCTGCCCATTTCTTCACTGGGTTATTTGTTTTTCAGGTGTGAGGTTCGTGAGCTCTTTATAGATTTTGGATACTAGCCCTTTATCCGATATGTCATTTGCAAATATCTTTTCCCATTCTGTTGGTTGCCTTTTTAGTTTTTTTTTTATTGTTTCCTTTGCAGTGCAGAAGCTTTTTATCTTCATGAGGTCCCAGTAGTTCATTTTTGCTTTTAATTCCCTTGCCCTTGGGGATGTGTCAAGTATGAAGTTGCTGCAGCTGAGGTCAGAGAGGTCTTTTCCTGCTTTCTCCTCTCAGGTTTTGATGGTTTCCTGTCTCACATTCAGGTCCTTTATCCATTTTGAGTTTTTTTTGTGAATGGTGTGAGAAAGTGGTCTAGTTTCATCCTTTTGCATGTTGCTGTCCAGTTCTCCCAGCACCATTTGTTAAAGAGACTGTCTTTTTTCCATTGGACATTCTTTCCTGCTTTGTCAAAGATTAGTTGGCCATACGTTTGTGGGTCTAGTTCTGGGGTTTCTATTCTATTCCATTGGTCTAAGTGTCTGTTTTTGTGCCAATACCATGCTGTCTTGATGATTACAACTTTGTAGTAGAGGCTAAAGTCTGGGATTGTGATGCCTCCTGCTTTGGTCTTCTTCAAAATTACTTTGGCTATTTGGGTCTTTTGTGGTTCCATACAAATTTTAGGATTGTTTGTTCTAGCTTCGAGAAGAATGGTGGTGCAATTTTGATGGGGATTGCATTGAATGTGTAGATAGCTTTGGGTAGCATTGACATTTTAACAATATTTATTCTTCCATCCATGAGCACAGAATGTTTTTCCATTTCTTCATACCTTCTTCAATTTCTTTCCTAAGCTTTCTATACTTTTCAGCCTACAGATCTTTTTACATCTTTGGTTAGGTTTATTCCTAGGTATTTTATGCTCCTTGGTGCAATTGTGAATGGGATCAGTTTCTTTATTTGCCTTTCTGTTGCTTCATTATTGGTGTATAAGAATGCAACTGATTTCTGTACATTGATTTTATATCCTGCAACTTTGCTGAACTCATGTATCAGTTCTAGCAGACTTCTGGTGGAATCTATCAGATTTTCAGTGTATAATATCATGTCATCTGCAAAAAAGTGAAAGCTTAACTTCATCCTGCCAATTTTGATGCCTTTGATTTCCTTTTGTTGTCTGATTTCTAGAACTTTCAACACTATGTTCAACAACAGTGGTGAGGGTGGACATCCCTGTCATGTTCCTGATCTCAGGGGGAAAGCTCTCAGTTTTTCCCCATTGAGGATGATGTTAGCTGTGGGCTTTTCATAAATGGCTTTTATGATCTTTAAGTATGTTCCTTCTATACCGAATTTCTCGAGGGTTTTTATTAAGAAAGGATGCTGAATTTTGTCACATGCTTATTCTGCATTGATTGACAGGATCATATGGTTCTTATCTTTTCTTTTATTGTGATGTATCACATTGATTGATTTGCAAATGCTGAACCAGCCCTGCAGCCCAGGAATGAATCCCACTTGATCATGGTGAATAATTCTTTTTATATGTTGTTGAATTCGATTTACTAGTATCTTATTGAGAATTTTTGCATTCATATTCATCAGGGATATTGGCCTGTAGTTCTCTTTTTTTACTGGGTCTCTCTCTGGTTTAGGAATCAAAGCAATCCTGGCTTCATAGAATGAGTCTGGAAGTTTTCCTTCCCTTTCTATTTTTTGGATTGGCTTGAGAAGGATAGGTATTATCTCTGCCTTAAATGTCTGGTAGAATTCCCCTGGGAAGCCATCTGGTCCTGGACTCTTATTTGTTCGGAGATTTTTGATAACTGATTCAATTTCTTTGCTGGTTATGGGTCTATTCAAGTTTTCTCTTTCTTCCTGTTTGAGTTTTGGAAGTGTGTGGGTGCTTAGGGATATGTCCATTTCTTCCAGGTTGTCCAGTTTGTTGGCATATAATGTTTCATATTATTCCCTGATAATTGCTTGTATCTCTGAGGGATTGGTTGTAATAATTCCATTTTCATTCATGATTTTATCTATTTGGGTCATCTCCCTTTTCTTTTTGAGAAGCTTGGCTAGACGTTTATCAATTTTGTTTATTTTTTCAAAAAAACAACTCTTGGTTTCATTGATTGTAGATTCTATATTGTTTATTTCTGCTCTGTTTTTTATTATTTCTCTTCTTCTGCTGGGTTTGGAGTGTCTTTGTTGTTCTGCTTCTATTTCCTTTAGGTGTGCTGTTAGGTTTTGTATTTGGGATTTTTCTTGTTTCTTGAGATAGGCCTGGAATGCAAAGTATATTCTTTCAGGACAGCCTTTGCTGCATCTCAAAGCGTTTTTGGATTGTTGTATTTTCATTTTCATTTGTTTCCATATATTTTTTAAATTTCTTCTCTAATTGCCTGGTTGGCCTACTCATTCTTTAGTAGGGTATTCTTTAACCTCCATGCTTTTGGAGGTTTTCCAGACTTTTTCCTGTGGTTGATTTCAAGCTTCATAGTATTGTGGTATTCAAGTGTGCATGGTATGATCTCAATTCTTTCACATTTATTGAGGACTGTTTTGTGACCCAGTATGTGATCTATCTTGGAGAATGTTCCATGTGCACTCGAGAAGAAAGTATATTCTGTTGCTTTGGGATGCAGAGTTCTAAATATATCTGTCAAGTCCATCTGATCCAACGTATCATTCAGGGCCCTTGTTTCTTTTTTTTTTTTTTTTAATTTTTTTTTTCAATGTTTATTTATTTTTGGGACAGAGAGAGACAGAGCATGAACGGGGGAGGGGCAGAGAGAGAGGGAGACACAGAATCGGAAACAGGCTCCAGGCTCTGAGCCATCAGCCCAGAGCCTGACGCGGGGCTCGAACTCCCGGACCGCGAGATCGTGACCTGGCTGAAGTCGGACGCCAACCGACTGCGCCACCCAGGCGCCCCTCAGGGCCCTTGTTTCTTTATTGATCCTGTGTCTAGATGATCTATCCATTGTTGTAAATTTAGTATTAAAGTCCCCTGCAATTTACACATTCTTATCAATATGGTTGCTTATGTTTGTGAGTAATTGTTCCATATATTTGGGGCTCCCGTATTCAGCGCATAGACATTTATAATTGTTAGCTCTTCCTGATGGATAGACCCTGTGTTTATTATATAATGCCCTTCTTCATCTCTTGTTACAGCCTTTAATTTAAAGTCTAGTTTGTCTGATCTAAGTATGGCTACTCCAGCTTTCTTTTGACTTCCAGTAGCATGATAGATAGTTCTCCATTCCCTCACTTTTAATCTGAAGGTGTCCTCAGGTCTAAAATGAGTCTCTTGTAGACAGCAAATAGACGGGTCTTGTTTTTTTTTTTTTATCCATTCTGCTACCCTATGTCTTTTGGTTGGCGCATTTAGTCCATTTACATTCAGTGTTATTATAGAAAGATATGGGTTTAGAGTCATTGTGATGTCTGTAGGTTTCATGCTTGTAGTGATGTCTCTGGTACTTTGTCTCACAGGATCCCCCTTAGGATCTCTTGTAGGGCTGGTTTAGTGGTGATGAATTCCTTCAGTTTTTGTTTGTTTGGGAAGACCTTTATCTCTCCTTCTATTCTAAATGACAGACTTGCTGGATAAAGGATTCTCGGCTGCATATTTTTTTGTTCATCACATTGAAGATTTCCTGCCATTCCTTTCTGGCCTGCCAAGTTTCAGTAGAGAGATCCATCACAAGTCTTATCAGTCTCCCTTTATATGTTAGAGCATGTTTATCTCTAGCTCCTTGCAGAATTTTCTCTTCATCCTTGTATTTTGCCAGTTTCATTACGCTATGTCCTGCAGAAGATCAATTCAAGTTACGTCTGAAGGGAGTTCTCTGTGCCTGTTGGATTTCAATGTCTTTTTCCTTCCCCTAGATCAGGGAAGTTCTCAGCTATGATTTCTTCAAGTACACCTTCAGCTCATTTCTCTCTCTCTTCCTTCTCTAGAATCACTATTATACAGATATTATTGTGTTTCATCGCATCACTTAGTTCTCTAATTCTCCCCTCATACTCCTGGATTCTTTTTTCTCTTTTTCTCAGCTTCCTCTTATTCCATAATTTTATATTCTAATTCACCTATTCTCTCCTCTGCCTCTTCAATCCCAGCTGTGGTCACCTCCATTTTATTTTGCACCTCATTTATCACATTTTTTAGCTCCTCCTGACTGTTTCTTAGTCCCTTGATCACTGTAGCAATAGATTATCTGCTGTCATCTATGCTTTTTTCAAGCCCAGTGATTAATTATATGACTATTTTTTTAAATTCATGTTCCGTTATATTGCTTAAATCGTTTTTGATCAATATGTTAGCTGTCGCTACTTCCTGGAGTTTCTTTTGAGGAGAACTGTTCAGTTTCATCATTTTGGATAGTCTCTAGGGTAGCACCCAACTGCAGGGCACTTCTGCTGTGCTGTCTGGAGTAACTTGCATTGGTGGGCGGGGCAGCAGTCAGACCTGATGTCTGCCCCCAGCCCACCACTGGGGCCACAGGCAGACTGGTGTGTACCTTATCTTTCCCACTCCCAGGGGCAGGACTCACTGTGGAGTGGTGTGGCCCCTGTCTGGGCTACTTGCACACTGCCAGGCTTGTGGTGCTGCTTCTGTGGGATCTGGCGTATTAGCAGGGGTGGATCCGCAAGGTGGACAGAGGTGAGAGGGGCAGGCTCAGATCACTTTGCCTTAGGTGGTCGGCTGCGGGAGGGGCTCTGCAGCACCAGGAGGGAGGCAGACCTGTAGGAGGGATGGATCCACAGAAGCACAGCATTGGGTGTTTGCGAGGTGCAAGCAAGTTCTGTGACGGGAACTGGTTCCCTTTGGGATTTTGGCTGGGGGATGGGCAAGGGAGATGGTACTGACCAGTGCCTTTGTTCCCCACCATGCTGAGCTCTGTCTTCCCGGTCTCAACAACTCTCCCTCCCGTTGACCTCTAGCACTCCCGTTCATGGAGCAGAGCTATTGACTTATAACATTCCAGATGTTAAGTCCTGCTGGCTGTCAGAACTCACTCCATCCGGCCCCTCCACTTTTGCAAGCCAGACTCGAGGGCTCTGCCTTGCCAGGTGGGCTGCCCCTCCATTGCCCTGGCTCCCTCTTGCCAATCCCTGTAGCACACACCGCCTCTCTGCCCTTCCTACCCACTTCCGTGGGCCTCTTGTCTACGCTTGGTTCTGTAGAATCCATTCTGCTAGTCTTCTGGCGGTTTTCTGGGTTATTTAGGCAGATGTGGGTAGAATCTAAGTGATCAGCAGGATGCAGTGAGCCTGTCATTTGTTAATATTGAAGCATTTCTCTAGCTTCATTTTAAAGAGAAATACTAAATACCTCCACCAAAAAGAGGAAAATATTTGGCATATATACAATCTAAGGGCCCTCATTTTATCAAAATAAATTTAGGCTTTCATCAAATCCATTAACTTATGGGAAGTCAAATTGGAAATGCCATAATCAAGTACGAATTTAACTAAGAGAAGAAAGGTCAAGTTTCTTTAAATATGCAATTTCACCAAATAATCTTCCCCCAAATTTTATCATGAACAATACACACGTACACACAAATCTTTTAGTGATTAAAAATAAATAAATAAATAAAAGAAACTATGTTAGTGTGCAGGAGAGAGAAGTGAGGAAATGTTTTGAAGAAAATGTTAGTGATGGTTGCATAAGTCTGAGACAAAAAAAGGAGATATTTATATTAATATTTATTACCACAGTCTGTCTCCAGCTGGTTTATATAATATACAAACACTTCCGTGTATGTGGGACTATTATCTTCCAGCACTGTTCATTGTTCCATTCTTCTGGGAAAGACAGATCTAAAGCATTGCTTGGCTCTAATATATATAATGTGATAGCTTAGTTTTAATTCACATATGCTCAGAAATATTCACAAAAAGATCATAATGCACTTTTATCTCAAATGATAGAATGAAATTCAAGTCAAAACACATGTTTTAAAAGTATAGTTTTCTGCTTTTAATAAAATTAGTTATTTGAGTTGTTATGTTTGCTAGAATTTAATTTCTTTTAAAAACTTTTTTAAATGTTTATTTATTTTTGAGAGAGGGAGCAAGCAGGGAAGGTGCAGAGAGAGAGTGAGACAGAATCTGAAGCAGGCTGCAGGCTCTGAGCAGTTAGCACAGAGCCCAATGCAGGGCTTGAACCTACTAACCGTGAGATCATGACCTGAATGAATGTCAGATGCCCAAACAACTGAGCCACCCAGGAGCCCCTAGAATTTAATTTCTAAAGTTTAGGCTCTCTGTTTCTAGTAGAGGAGTGACAGAAACTAAAAATCAGCCCATTTTCATTTATACTAGCACTATGCCATCCACATAAGATTTCATAAAATAAAAAGATAAGGTAGGGACTTTTCCAATGAAAATGGTAGGCATTAATGACACATATGGAAATTCCCTCTCCCTCTGTGTCTTTCCATTTATATATATGTTATATCACTAATTTATGGTCAAGCACATGTAATACATAATTTACCATTTTAATTATTTTAAAGTATCACATTAAATAGCCTTAATTTTCTTCCCAGTGTTGTGCAACTATCACTCCTATCTAGTTTCCGAACTTTTCATTACCCCTAAGGGATACTCTGTGGCTGTTAAGCAACCACTCCCCATTCTGCCCTCTCCCAGTCTCTCACAACCACTAATTTGTTTTCTGACTCTAAAGATTTATTCTACACATTTCATATAAATGCAATCATGTAAAATGTGGCTTTGTGCCTGGTTTCTTTCATTTGGTATGATTCCAAGGTTGATGTAGGTTAAAGCATGAATCGGTACTTCATTTCTTTATGTGGCTGAATAATATTCCATTGTATCAGTACAACATAGTGTGTTTATCAGTTGATGGACATTTGGGTGGTTTCTACTTTTCTTCTGGTTGCCATAAAGAGTGCCAATATCAAACGCTGAAAAAAATAATAATGGCCTTTCAGTTCTTGGTGCTTACCAAGATGGGGGAGGATTATTCAAATTAGGAGTAGGGGAATGATGCTGTAAGGCTTTGAGAACACACGAGAGAGTCTCGACATCCAAATGTTGGTGGTCCAGGAAGAATCTCAGGTGAAAAAAAATGCTTATATTTGAAAGAGAATTTAGTGAATTTTATGTGGGAATGTGGAGACAGATTTGGAGTTTATATGAAAGTATGCTCGAACTCTTGGGCCACAAGACAATGGCACTTTGGGGGAATTTATGTAATCTTAACATGAGCAAAACATCTGTGTGGGAATTACAAAAGGTAAAAGGATTAGAAACATGCAGCATGGTAAGCCCGTTTCAGAATATGGATTTTAACTTAGGATAAAGGTATATTCTGCATTCATCTAGAAAGTAGAGCTGAAAAAGGCACAACTCACAATGTAACAGTAAGAAAAAGCCAGATTATAATATTCTTAAATTCATTAAATAATTGAGGTTACAGGGACACCAAGTAAGGTAATCTCTAAGAAAAAAGTTTGTCCATCCAAAATCAGATTGGATATAAGCACTGGCTCATCCAACACAAAACACAGGAGGGAAAGAAGTCAACGTAGGAACTGAGGGAAACATCTTCAAATGGATAAAGTACCTGCAGCTACAGCTAATATTATACTTAACATTATATTTAATGGTGAAACTTATCTCTTTCCCACAAAATTTAGGACAAACACAATGATGTCTGCTCTCACAACTCCTATACATCATTGTACTGGATTTTCTATCTAGCGCTGTAAGTTAACATAAATAGAAAGCATATAGTTTCTAGAGAAAAAAATAGAAATATCTCTATGTAAATATAAAACAGTTGTTACATGGAAAACTTTAAATAATCATCAAAAAATGCTAAAGCTAGTAAGTGAGTCCAGCAAAGCCTTTAGATAAAAAAATAAAAATCAACTATATTTCTACAATCAAGTAAGGGGTGGTTGAAGATGAAACTAACAAAACTATATCATATACAATAGCAACAAAATCATGAAATACTTCCATATAAATCTAAAATAATATATTCAGCAGCTGTGTGATTAAAACTGTAAAACACTGATGATAGACGTGAAAGAAAATCCATACAAATAGAGATACACTGTGTTTATATATCAGAAGCAAACCAAATTCAACAGCACTGTAGCAGTATCATATACCATGGCCAAGTGGAATTTATAACTGAGATGCAAGGATGACACAACATTTGCAAATAAATTAGTGTGAAACATTACACTTACAGAATGAAGGAGAAAAATCACATGATCATCCCAACAGATGCAGAAAATGTATTTGACCAATTTCAACACCCTGTCATGATTAAACCCTCAGCAAACCAAGAAATTAAGGGAATAATCTCAACATAATAAAGGTCATATGTGGCAAGCCCACAATTAACATCCTACTCAGTGGTAAAAAGCTAAAAACTTTTCCTCAGAGATCAGAAACAAGGCAAGGATGTCCATTCTCACCATTTTTTATTCAAAATAATACTGGAAGTCCTAGACAGAGCAGTCAGGCAAGAAAAATAAATAAAAGGTATCCGAATCAGGAAAAAAAAAAAAGAAGGAAAATTATCTCTGTTTGCAGATGACATTAATATATGTAGAAATCTAAATACTGCACTAAAAATGTTTTGGAACTAATAAACAAGTTTAGAAAAATTGCAGATTATAAAATCAACATATAAAATCAGTCACGTTTTTCTATACTAACAATTCATTACACAGAAAGGAATTTAAGAAAACAACCCTATTTACAACAGCCTGAAAAAATAAGTTACTTAGGAATAAACTTAACCAAAGAGGTGAAAGATCTGTACACTGAAAACTACAAAATCTTGATGAAGAACAAATAAATAGAAAGACATACTGTTCTCATGGATTGGAAGACTTAATATTGTTAAAATGCCCACATTACCAAAATGATATACAGATTTAGTGAAGTCCCTATCAAAATTCCAATGGAATTTTTTACAAAAATAGGAAAAACAATACTAAAATTCATATGAGTAACCACAAAAGACCCTGAATAGCCAAAGCAATCTTGAGAAAAAAGAATAAGGCTGGAGACATCACATTTATGATTTCAAAATATATTATAAATCCACAGTATGAAATTATTATGGTCCTGGCATTTAAAAAGATATATAGACTAATGATACAGAATAGAGAGCTCAGTAATAAACACATGCATACATAGCCCATGTATCTTTGTAAAGGGTGCCAAGAATACACAATAAGGAAAAGTCTCTACAGCAAATGGTTCTGTGGAAACTGGATATACACATACAAAAGAATGAAATTGCACCTATATCTTGCACCATTCACAAAAATCAACTCAAAATGGATTAGACTTAAATGTAAGACTAGAAATGGTATAACTCCTAGAAGAAACCATAGAGGAAAAGCTTTATGACATTGGTTTTGGAAATGTTTTCCTGAACATGACATCAAAAGTACAGGAAAATGGCGGCATTTGGGTGGCTCAGGTGGTTAAACTTCTGACTTCAGCTCAGGTCATGATCTCAGAGTTCATGAGTTTGAGCCCCGCATCGGGCTCTCTGCTGATAGCTCAGAGCCTGGAGCCTGCTTCAGATTCTGTGTCTCCCTCTCTCTCTGCCCCTTCCCCACTTGTGCTTTGTCTTTCTCTCACTCTCTCAAAAATAAACATTAAAAATTAAAAAAACAAAAAGTACAGGCAAACACAACAAACATAGACAGATGGCATAACACTAAGCTAAAATGTTCCTGTACAGCAAAGGGAACAATCAACAACATGAAAATGCAACCCACAGAATGGGCAAAAACATTTGTAAACCATATATCTGATAAAGAGTTAATTTCCAAAATATGTAAGTAACCCACGCAAGTCATAGCCAAAAAAAAAAAAAATTAAAAAAATTAAATTAAATTAAATTAAAAAATGATTTGATTGGAAAATAGGTAAAGTGCTTGAATAGACTTTTCCTAAAGAAGACATACAAATGGCCAACAGATATACAAAAATATGATAAATATCACAAATTATGAGGAAAATGCAAGTCAAAAACACAAGGATATCAACTCACACCTGTTAGAAAGGCTATAATGAAGAATACAAAAGATAATAGTGTTGCTGAACATGTTGAGAACTTGGAAAGGAAATATACAATGTATATTCCTGTCAGTTAAAATATCTCCCTGGTTTTTGCTCTATTTAAATTCTTATTGTCCTTTCTTCTCTTAACAATGTCTTGCTTTTCTGTAGACTCTGTCCTATTCCTCACTTCCGACTGCTTTGTTTACAGAATAACCATTTCCATTTCTCAGACCCAAGAGTAAACAATTGACCCACGACTGGCTAATAATTTAATTCTTGTTAATTTATCATATTTTATAGGGATTTACCATATAACAAGCAGTTTCTGTGTAACAGGATATATTGGTATAAATAACATCAACAAAGCCGCCAATCCCACAGACCTTACATACAAAGGTGAAGTCTGTGTGTCTGTACTTCTAGACTTATAGTCAGGGATGGAAACATGGTTCACTTTAGGCAAATCAGGAAGGAAATCTGTTTCTCTATAAAACTACTTTATATTCTTGTTTCCAGAATTCCTGTGTAAGGGTTGAGACTGTTTGTTTTCTTTTTCCTTTTTTCCTTTTTTTCATTTTTTTGCTTTATTCAGTTTGCTCCAAGGACAAAATCAGTTGTAATCAGGATCACAAACATTATTTGATTGTCTCACAGCCTGATCAGTAAAATCTGAAAAATGGAAAATGTTACCCCAGTTGCAAATAAAATACCCTTGGAGTTCACTGAGATAGAAAGTGGAAATAATTAGAACAGTACTTGTAAGCTAGTCTTTTCTAGACAATTATAGGACCCTGTTGCAAACCCTTCATACATCACTGCTGATTTCCTTTGAAAATTCTCAGCCCATACCCAGGAATTTATTTGTCAATAATAAGATCAATCAAGGGACCAATCTCAAATGAAGACTCTTTCTTATGAAACAAGACACACTGAAATAAAAACAAAATCTTAGATGTTTGGAAGCAGATCCAGATGAGCACTGGATAAAGAAAAAATATCCTCAAATGCACATATATTTTTAAGCATAATAAAATATCAAAAATATTTCTTTTCACTTGTGATCTTGAAATCATGTCTGGGAAATGAAAAGGGTATTCAGATGTTTCTTAAGTCTCTTCCTGAGGATAGGGTATTCCTTGAGCACGTTCCCCCCCCCCCCCTTAGAGTCTTTTATCGTTATAAATATGATAGAAAACCACCAGATTTATCAAGGAGCACCTTTAACTGGTATAATGGAGAATGAGATTTTTGAGAAGTGGAGAATGAGGACAATTTTAATTTAGGTAACGAAAGTTTAAATTATATTGGAAGGAGGATAAGATATTTATGGTCTTATTGTCTTCAATTAAATGGTAGGCTCGAAATATATTATTTACTAGAGAAAGGAATATCATACAACATATAAAATATATCTGAATTAATAGGTGGGCTTCCAAAGACTGGCGAACCAGAATTATTATGTGTAGTAAATTTATTATTAAGGAGTGACAGGCAAGGTAGCATTTCTGTTGCATGACAAGATTATTATTAAAAGGTCATAGAAAAAGGAAAATAAAATAAGATTAAAAACATTTTTTGCATAATAGGATTAAATTTTTTTATTAACTAGGAATATTAGAAAATAATTGCCTTAATAGTTTCATATGCAAAGCTTTAAAATAATTCATTTTTCCTGGGTTCTGGTTCATTTTGAATGTATTTTGAAGATGCTAAAATAACAACCATTGTATTTGTTGTATCATTCCATCTCCTATCTGGTATAGCTATCAGCATTTTTTATCTGGTGATCTGCCATTTGAGAACATGAAGAACAAAAAGAAAATGCACTTCTATGACACTTCAATTGTATAGTGAAAACTATACAATTATTTGCAGCTTTGCCAATTTTATTTTTTGTTAGAACTTATCTTCCTGTACTGAGTTAACTTTGTATTTTATTTATCTAATTAGAATTACCTGTAATTCTCAGCACTTGCAGTGCAGGGATAAGAACCTCTGCTAGGCTAAAAGTTAGTGTATATTGAATAATGCTCAGAGAAACCAGATCAATTGTGCTAACTTTATTTTTTCTTCTTCAACAGTCTTTATTCTTTTTTTAATTTCTCTTATCCTCTGCTACTTGTATTTCCTTCCCATGATGTTTGATCTAAAAAATTAGGTTTCTCATTGAAGATTGGGACAAATATGCATATTTGCACCTGCTTTCTCCAAAATGAAACAAATATGACAATAAAAAAGGAATTTTAAGCCACAAATCTACAAGGACAAAACCATAAACACACACACACACACACACACACACACACACACACACACACACACGACAATGATAGAAGAAATATTTGGAAGGTAGAAAGCAAAGGCTCACAATGTGCTGGGATTGCAGACCATTGAAATAACACTAAATGAATTTCTCTGACATGCTGGGAAAGTAGATAGGGATGGTGCAATGCATAAAGAGGGAAGCCATAATGTCCAAATTCAAATCCTGATTCCACTATTTGCTATTTGGGATCTTACAAAAGCTAATTTTTCTCTTCCTTTTCTCACTTTCCTGAACTGTATAGCATGAAACCAACATAGTAGTACCTACTTCATAGGGCTTCATAGGGCTGTTTTCAGTATTAAGTTAATTAAGACTTTATACAGTGTCTGGAACATTGTTATTTCTCAAAATGCTGCCAGACTGGAGTTCCTATCCAAGCAACTTGGACTTATACAGAGAAACTGTTGCTCTGCATTCAAGCCTCACCCCTGCTGCACATTTGCACAGCTGCTCTCAAATCCACTGATCAATACAATAGAACACTCACGAGCTTCCCTGGACACTTGTCAACAAATTCCCTGAAGGTGTGGTACTCTGGTCCAAGCAGGGTGGGTTGGGTCAGGATATACTATGTGCTCAAAGCTGTGGACAGAGGGGATGCGACTCTGTTACAGAGTTACTACAGGCTTTAGGCAATGTTCAAGTCTAAATTCACGGGGTTTGAAACTGACAGATCTGAAGACAAATAGTGGTTGTATCTATCATTGTAGCTTTAGGCAAGCTACTTAATCTCCCTATCGATATACATATCTAATGTCCCACATGCAGTTAATGCCTCCTTCAGAGCGGCACTATAAGTCTGAAGTGTGGCACATTGTAGACACTCACAAAGAACAGCTAAAACAGTATTTAAAAATTTTACAAACATCTTGAGCATTTCTCAAGTATTCTCCAAGTTTGTATATTACGGCTTAACTGTGTGAATCTCACAAGTTGCCAATAATACACAGCTACTTTCCTGTGATTGATCCCCATGTCCTTATCAAGAGAAAGTGATTTATCATCTCTAGGGCAGAGACAATGCACATTTTTTTGTTTCTCTGTATCTACTTCCTATGGTATCCATTTTGTGTATATAACAAATAAACACTGATTTAATCTATAGTTATGAATACCAGATTATGGTACTGATAATTCTAAACCCATGAGTCAGTTTTGTTACTCCTTAAACTACACTGCTTACACTGGAGAAGATGCTTAGAAACTATGTGAAGATCACACATACACAAGAAGAATCTTTAATAAATAAAAAGTTCTACCAATGATTTCAATGTTTTGCTATTGGTATTTAAATCTGGTCCATTCAATGAAATATTTGAATAAAAAGTATATAAAAATGTATGTGTATTTGATTCTGGAAGGAGATAGATAACAAAACAAAACAGTTTTTTTTCATTAGTTGTGCTGAGATCAAGTGAGTTTGATGTACCTTTTTAAAGAATAAATTTCTTTTAATCAGAGGCAAAATTTAAATAATGCGTATCATGATAGAAATAGGCATTTCTTATTATAATAGAAATACATATTAATTGTTCAAAAACAAAAGGATAATAAAAATAATAACTATAATCTTAACACATGAAATAAACACTGTAAGTTCCTTTTGGTATTTTTCTTTGTAAATGCTTTATAATTTTAAAGTTTCAAATAGAATTATACTATACATGCTGTTTGTATCTTTCTTTCATTTGGTATTTTAATTAGAATTTCACAGTTTAATGTTACAAACATGACTTTTAAAGGCTACATCAAAACCCATTTATGATTATATCATAATTTGTCTTCTATATCTAGAAATGTGCCTTCATAGCTAATATGAATAATTCTTTGTATAAAGTAGATGTATTAGTTGTGAAATCATAGAAAACTGCCGCAAGCTGGCTTAGAGGAAAGGGTAATTTACTCAAAGAATACTAGCGTACTTTGTGTAAATGAAAGAGTTGAAAATCCAGACCACAGGCAGATGCAGCAATGTCTCAGGAATAAACTGAAAGAGAAATTCATTCCTCAAGATCGTCTGCCTCTCTGTCTCTGTTTAGGTACATGTGTGAGTGTGAGTGTGTGTGATTTGTCATCTCTGCTTTTCTCTGAATGCCAACTTCAGTTGCTTCTTTCTGTATATAAACTTCATTTTCATGGAATGCATACTGTCTTCCACAGCTTGGCTAGAAAATGGCCACTGACAACAACCAAGATATACTCCTCACATCTTCTTACCCACACACACGCACACACACACACACACACACACACACACACACACACACACAATCCACTGCACACTTATGCACATCATGTGTACACACACACACATGCTTTGATTACTTTTATTCAGTTATCATTTGAAGTATATAGTGAAGGATTTTAACTGATCTGGTTTCATCAGTTGATAACACTTTGTCCAAGGATTCATATTCTGTAATAACAGACAGACCCACAATAATTATGTGGTTGTGAGCTACCATAGGGACTAGAAGTGGATTGTGCTCTACAGATTACTATATAAACAACCATTTCTTTTTGGAATGTGCATCTCTCTGTACATGTATCTTTCCACACATCTATTAAATATTTTCAGGTATTTTGAGAACAGGAATTATTATTAAAAGGGTAAAGAAAATATTTAGGGCTTTTGCTATATGGTCCCATTTGTACATATAGAAATTGGTTGTCAATTTGATATCCTTGAAAAGTGAATTTAATTGACATTTCACTAATATGATCGTAGCATATTTTAGTAAATGTTATGTATCTATCATGTTGTTTACATTAAAAATATACCATGAGTCAGGACACTTAATCTGGTGTATCCAATCATTAGCTATGTGACCATGGACAGATAATTTCTCTGTCTTAGCATAAGTCTCCTTGAAAATAAAGTTTTGAATTGTATAATGCCTAGGGATTTTTTTGTTTTGTTTTTTGTTTTTTTTTTTATTTATTTTGTTTTTTGCCAGTTAATGAGCACTTAATGTAACAAAAACTGAGTAGGTTGAAGGAAATTCCTGAATGGTATATGAACACAGTTGTTTCTTTGTTTTCTAGAACTTCAATCTGACAATTCATCCAAAAAAGGAGCTCTTTTGTCTCAGGCTACTCTTCACAAACACCTTCTAGATCTCTGTGTTTATATTTTTATGGTCATTCACTTCAATCCCACAGATGTCTTAAGACTGAAACTTAAGAATCACGTATATGCTATAAGTGGCAAGAAGCCTTTGTTATAAAGGAAATCATTTGGTCTGACTGGCAATGAGCAGATTGAGATTTAAGAGGAGATTAACATATCAGGAAATGAGTGAGGCAAAGATGATGTCTCATCTGCAGACAGTGGTTAGGCATTATTTCATCAGATGTCATGTAAAGAATCAGACAAGAGGATAGGTGATATTAATGACAAGGACTCAAATACCTTGGTTAGTGGAAAAGAAAGCACACCCTAATCCAGAGATATAATGACTTGTCTAAGATAGATTCACTTAATATTTTATATATTAACATTAAACCATTAAACTATGGCTCAGAAAATTATATGAAATATGGAAATCCATACCAAAGCATTATTTATGCATTAGAATAAATGCCTTCTTTTAATTGAAGAACTTGGATGAATTTTGAGTCTATCTTGACATAAGATGTATATAGAAATTTTTCTTTCAAAAACATTAACATATTTTGATCAAATGTGTGCTAATGCCTTTGAATAATGGATTTATACTTGACTGTAAATCCTTTTCTAATAGTTTAATTTTGTTTTATTCAACAAAAATTTTAATTTTTTGTTGACCATCTACTTTCAATTAGGAGTAGCAAAATGTCATTCTAGTTCTTTGAAATTCCACTTTTTGTTTTTCATTTAAGTAGTGGAGCTATAGCTAAAATGGGCAGAATTTCTTAATATAAAAGTCAGATTTGCTGACAGTATTACAGCCCTTTATCTATAGCTAGGTTTGTATTGCCAAGGAAGAAAGGACTTAATTTTCTAAGTTTGATACCATTTAAAAACCATATTTATGAAACATAGACACTTGCTGATCTTACTTGACTGTTTAACATTGCTTCTGTCCCTCTGCTTTTGCGTGTGATGCTGTTTGCATATAGGCAATAAATATTTGACTTAACATTCGTTGCATCTACTGAAAGAAAAAAATATCAAAATATTGTCGTAAGATTATTGAAATATAAAAGCTTTATGACTCACTAAAAATCATACTAATTTTTGCTGCTTAAATGAAGGAGGAATTTGTATGCTATAGAAATAGGAATGGGTTTGATTAGAGACTACCAGTGACTGACACCACATAAAGTCGCGTTTCCTTCAAACATGTTACTGTGGCTGATAATTTACATAAGTGTGCAAATATTTCATGGGATGTTACTTGCATAGCTTTTTTATACTAACATATGTGTACATCTTTGTAAGACCACTCTCCATTGAGTTTGATTACAATACACCTGGTGTTCCTTCAGTTTTCTTTGTTGAGAAACATCTGGTTGAAATTTCTGTTGTATCCGAAATACCTTGATAAATATGCCATCTATGGACTTTGAGTCAAAAAATTGCTGTGTATCACTCTAAATTTAGCGTTTTCTGGACAAGCAATGTAAAACTACTGAACAGTTTGGTAATGAATCTTTCCTTCACTTTTTTACTCTTGTTTCCCGCATAATATTGTAAGATCATACTGTATTATCACACTTGACCTTTTTGAAAGTAGATCTAGGAGTTAATTTCTTATAATCAAGCATTTATCAGAGTGTGTATGGTTTGGTTTTATAAGCAAGAATGCCATGACATTTATATATCTTTAGGAAGAATGTGCCATTTAAAAAGTATGACCTAGTATGTCATGTATTAACAGCACCATTTATTTTTTTTAAGAAAAAGCATATTTAGATTGTCACGCAATTTCAAGTTTTCCAGTACATTGTCATCATCAGACATGAAAGCTGTGGTTTAGAAATGTTTATTTTTCAGCCAAATAGAATCCAACTAAATGCAGATGTTTTATACTCCATAAAGTAATTTAGGGAATCACTTAGCAAACACATTTCCATCAATGTTACAATTCAAACCATTTCATGGCAGTTGCATTTACAATTCAATGCCCATAAAAACAGACTACCAAACAACAAATCATTGGTCAGCTAAGTAGTACCTGAATGTGCCCGTACACTTAATGCGCTCTGTTTGTTGTTGGACTGCAGGAAACAGGTACTTTTTTTTTACTTCAGAAGCTTTGCAAATAATAGGATTATGATGGTATGCGTTTGGCTTTTTGTGTTTTATTGAGTGGAAGAAAGAAAAAGTGTGATGGAAAGAGAAAGATGAAGGTGCCTAACTCTCCACATGAAATAGACAGAAATATAACCAAAAATGAAAAAAAAATCGGTGTGTCCATCCTTTTACAAAGACTATGATAAGCTTTCCTCTGATCTCCCTCAGAACTGCCACCAGAATAACCTGTTACATTTTCCTACTCAAAGGTAGATGCTATTCTTCCCTAACTCATTCTTTACTCAGTTTTTTGGTATTACTTTACTCCATAAATTATCATGTGCCTATACTAGGACACTGTAATGATGAGAAGAAAATCTCCATGAGAGATACTCTCACCAGTGTCGCCTTCTTGCAATGAGCCAACGTTATAATTATAAAAACAAAAGGTAAATTAGACAGTCATAAACATATTTATTAAGTACCATTGTTTGCATAACATTAAGTATTACAAAAGAAATGCCATTTTGAAATGTCTTTTTTATAATTAAAGATTAACTTTGGACAATGGTAAATTAGCTTTGCCCCGATAATAATAAAGTAGTCCTATTACGAGGTTATTATTTAAACCACACTCAGTACATGACATTCTACTGACGACAAAGAGTTAACACTCTTCCCCTAACTGATTATCCAAGTCTGGTGATAGTCACACCAGGAGAACCAGATTTCTCTATAAGATAAGATTTATTCAATCTCATTTGATTCTGAGGTTCTTGAAAGAAGCATTTTATATACCTGAAAGCCAGTCTGGTAGCTTCAGTCACCAAATTTCCCCACTGTCTGTCTGAACATCCTTTTTTTTTTTTTTTTCTCCTGTAGCTATTTCTTGTTGATTTGGTTTCCCCTAAGCCATTACGTAGAACTGCGTAGTATAAACCTGTCACAATTTTGCACTATATGTTATGTAGAGAGTTTCTGAAAATTTTCTCATGAAAATACTTCTTTCAACTCTGCTTTCAATAAGAGATATTACCCTTCATCTCCAGCAGCTGAATTATTTGAAGCTGATGAGTCATATAATAGTTTTCAACTCCCCAAAGCACCTCCATTATGGGAAACTACTTCTGTACTGTCATTTAGTTTATGAAATATGAAATGCTGCCACGTGGCTTCTTCTCAGAATAGCTAAGAGAAGAAAATATAGATGGGAATTGCTCACTAGATAGAAATCTTAAAAGGATGAATTGATAATGTTCATGTAAAATTTCTCAAGAGTGATTTTACTTAAACTTAGGCTTTGTAATCATTTATCAATACTGTGCTTTAACATTCCAAAATTCAGTTATTAGGAATAAAATGTAGTTTAAAAAATTTTCTACTCTTTATTTTATAAACTATCATCATCATCAAATTTTACTTCTATCTTTTTTATTTTATAAGCCAATCATCATATAAACATCATATTTTATAAACTATATCATATAAGAAGCAAATAAAATAAAGTCTAGAAAAAGAAAAAGATAGTAATAACGGTAGCAGTATAAAGCTAGGAATAAAGTAAAAAACATTTCAATTTATATTCTAGGCTAATGCTATCTCTTCTAAATAAATTTATGTTGTTTAAAATTGAAATTTTCTTGTACCACTTTAATAGCCATAAAAATTTTCTCATTACTACATTTCTTCTGCCTGATCAATTCTTGGGCCATTATTTGTGTTGATGTAGATAAGAGATGGAGAAAAGTATTAAAAGAGGGTCCAAACTGGAAATTCACTCACTTAATCTAGTAAAGATCTGGTAAAGACAATTAACAGAAAAAGAAATGAGAAATAGAGACATAGACTCAGTTTCAGGAGAGAGGATTGAGAAATGATTTGCAAGACTAAGAGGTAGCTGTTGTGCCCCACGAGGTATGGTTAGGCAAAGGGAAGATTGCATTAAGGAAGCTGTGTTGTTTCATAAAATACAATTTTCCTTTATCACTTGTTTTGCATAATTCAAAAAAGATTTAAAATACTATCCAATAGATCTTAATGTTTAAGAGGGTTTTTCTCAAATGTGACAGATTTTAGCTGTTAGGTAGATAAGCTTTATGCTCACTTTGTGCATTAGTACCAACCTGGTTTGGAATGCTGGAAGGATATAGCTAAGCATGTAATTAGACAGATCAGACTGCTACTCAGTATACTGTAAGATTCCCAAGGTTATTGAAATCAATGGGTCTGTGTGAATTTATATCTAGTTAAAAGCAATCCTAAGTGTTTTATTCTAGAAAAAGCATTGTTTTTATTTTAGTAGTGCGAGGGGAGGCAAGAGTTATAAATCGGTTGAACAAAATTTTTAAATCTCTTTGATTTCCTTTAAATATCTAAGAATACGTTAAAGGTCACTGATTTTGATTCTATAAGAATAAAACAATCTTCTGGAGAAAATAGACAAATTCAGATGGATAGGTAAGGTTTTATTTTTTGTTTATTTTTGGTTTTGCTTTCCCTTTGGTGAGATGTTAAAAGCTAATTCATTGCTAATTGCTTTCATGTAGATACTGATGTTCTCAAATCGTTAGGAGTAAGTTATGTTTCAGGTACTTTAAAATGATAAAATAAAAGGTTTCATTAACTTTGTACCTATAAATATGAGATATATTATGCTGAAATAACAGACTATCCTACAATTTCAGTGGCTTAAGACAAATATTTATATTTTTGTTCATGGCTCTTGTCCCTCATAGATCACTGGGTGGGGGCAGTGTTCTGATTATTGCAGTACTCAGGAACCCAGGCCATTGGAGTTTTCATCTCAGCAAATCCTTCCATGATTAACAAGGAAGGAGAGAAGATATGGCAAATTTTGTTTTGGCTCTTAACACTTTTAACTCCATGTGACTATTGTTATACCACTTATATTTCATTGTCCAAAGAAAATCAAATGGCAATGCTTAATTTCAAACGGGCTGGCAACTAAAATCCTACAGAATACCCACAAGAGGGCAGAGCCAGGAATATTTGGTGAACTGTACCAATTATATATATACTATATATATCATTATTATGTATGTGGAGATACGTATTTTATTATACATGTGGAAATATATATTTTATTATATATGTGACAATATATATATGTGTGTGTGTATATATATATATATATCTCCCATAAAACAATAAAAATGTCTTTGCTTTAGAACTTTGCTTTAGAATAACATATAGAGCTATAGACCAAACAAAAATTCTGTATTCTACCAAGAAGGGGATTTTAGTGAAAACCATAGAAAGGAAGTGAAAAGTATAGTTTCACATGCCAGTAAAGGAAATCTCTTCTTTTACTCCTGTCAGACAAATAACAACACCTCAGTAACAATGCCCAAAGGGGCTCATATGCTGTGTAGATCCAAGCATTTGTGATATTACCAATATTTTCAGGTCATTAAAATCTAGTTTAGTAGGAAAAGACATTTATTTGTGAAAACGTGTGATATCATGACTAAATCAAATTTTCCCTATTGAGCAAGTGACTCATTTTATTTCATATCCTCATTTATCTTTACATTTTGTTTGTGTCTAATTTAGGAATATCAAAGATCCCTCAACAGTGATATATTATCATACCTCTTCCTACTATACCATGGTGATATTTTCATCAACAGCTTGTATTCTGTTCTTTTCCTTCATGGCTTCTTTTTACCATACTTGTTTACCTCAGATATTTCATTATGCTCTCCTGTCCATATGACCTTATAAACAATATTTTCTCCTCCCCTCCTGTTTCTGTCGTTAAATACTCTATTTTCCTCCCGCAAAGATCTTACACACTCTGACTGTTCCACGTTGCTATTGCCAATCACTGCCACTATTCTTTTCCTTTACTTCCCTGTTCTCATCTTGAGCCTTGGATTCTGATATATGCATTAATCAAAAACTCCTGTAGTGAAAAATATGTTATCTAGAATTATCTTCCCTGTGTTTTTTTTCCTACACCTACAGAGTAAGTTTACATTTTCACTCTGTGAAAGGACTAGTTTGCCAGCAATGATACTATGAGAATTTTTCCCTGGACAGTAAGATGAGCACCATGATCTGATCAATTCCTGAATGGGACATCCCTAATATATTCCTAGAGATGAGTGGGAAGCATTTTGAATAAGTCTTGATAGGGAGTTTAAGGCATAGTAACACCTGACTTCACATTCAATGAGTTTAGAAGTTTAATTCTTCTCTCAGTGTTCATTAAATGGATTAGGGGAACATATGTAAAGGACTACTCCCTGATAACCAGGGTTTTCTTGCACTGACTGGACATGAATGAATGATACTCTAGTGAAGAAACCAAGACAATTTGTTGCTCAACTAGAGGGAAAGCTAACAAAAATAATAAGCTACTTCATTTTTCCATAGGAAAGCAAAAAGAAAGCAGAGAGTTGCTGTATTACATAAACATAAATTCCATGATCAATAGATTGAATATCTCCATTGTGCTTAGGAGGAAAACAAGACTCAGAATTAAGCAAAAGCAGAGGTTGTGCCATTGACTGTATTAATTTGCAAGGGCTGTTGTGACAAAATACAATACACTGGGTTGCTTAAACAACAGAGATCTACTGTCTCATGGTTCTGGAAACTAGAAATCCAAGATCAAGGTGTCAGTAGAGTTGGTTCTTTCTGTGGCTGCGAGGGGGGAAGTGTTCCAGAGCTCTCTCCTATTTTTTGATAGTTTTCTGGCCTCCATTCTTCAGCTTCTGCTACATCACTTGACCTCTACCTTCATCTTCATGTGGTGTTCTCCCTGTATGCTTGTGTCCAAATTTTCCCATTTAATATAGAAATCATTGGTATTAGGGGCCCACCCTACATTAGAATCACCTTATTTTTCTTCTTTTTTTTCCTTTTAAATACAGTATAATTAACATACAGTATCATGTTAGTTTCAGGTGCACAATACAGTGATTTGTCAATTCTATACATTACTCAGTGCTCATCACAAGTGTACTTTTACTCCAATTTACCTATTTTATCCATCCCCCTACCGATCACCCTTCTGGTAACCACCAGTTTGTGCTCTGTAGTTAAGAGTAGTATGACCTCATCTTAACTAATTACCTCTACAATGACTCATTTTCCAAATGAGGTCACAGTCTAAGGTTCTGGGGGTTAGAATTTTAACATATGAGTTTTGTGAGGACATAATTCAGCACATAACACTAGCTAATGACAGTACTCAGACATGACCTTAAAATCAAGAATTAGATTTGTTGGGAAAATGTGACCATAATTATAATGACATGGGGGCCTTTTATAAATGTCTATCACTGTGCCCTACTCTCAGAAGCTGTTCAGTTGGTCTGAAGCATAACTTGTGTGTCCATATTTTTTTAAACTCCCCAGATGATTCTTAAATGCAGAAGAAATGAGAACTACTAGGTTAAAACAATCTGAAGTCTTAGAAAACCAAAGTGGCCAACAGTTTAGGTGTAGCAATCCATTAGTTCAAACCTGATACTATTTTCCAATATTTGGAAATTTCAATGTAAGTTCAAAATTACACCTCATTTTCTCTTGAAAGCCACTAATTCATCTGGCTTTACTGAATTTTATATTTTTGTTTTTAATCTTTCTCCAAATCCTATCACCTGAATGGTTTATCTCATTGATTTACATTGTATTGCTATATGCAAGGGTCATATTCAAAATTTGCATCAGCTGACAGAGCACAGGTATTGACGCATCAGAATAGACACCAGAGTGACTGGAAGAGAAATGGTCATAAACACTGGGAAGCCATACGGCCATAAACACCGGAAGGCCATTTTAGTACATGCTGGCTAAATATCAGTACTGCAAATGTGTTTTCTCCACCTGAGACTGGCTCTGGTGTCTCTATCCACTTACTGATTTGTGACAGAAAATATTACTGCTGGGTCACAACCAAATTTGAGGTAATTTCTGCTCTAAACCATGCTGTATAGTACTTTCAAAGCAATGCTTACCTAATTCAAATAGCTGAGGAAGATCCAATGATAAGAAGGGAAGTTTTAGTTAAAATGATTGATTTGTTTGTAATGGAAGACCCTATCACCCTCTACAACACTTCATTTCACAGATACCCTCTTACATCTTTTACATAATCCAGTGGCTATAAGGACTGAATGGCTAAGGGACAAGGTGACCATCTGTGGTTAACGGCTCTACCTTCACACATAGCTGTTCACACATCACTCCAATCCCCTCAGTTGTCATGGATATAAATTGGGTGACAATTCCAGTTGCCCTTGATAAAGTTCTTGGGTAAATCAGTCAGGCAGGAGCAATCTTACAAAAGCTATGAAATGGGCTAAGCTTTTCTCCTCTATTCATGAGCTACATTATTTTCTCTTTTACTAGATCATGAAGATCCATTAAAACAGTTTTATAATCAGGTGTATCTAAATGTGTACATGTTGGCATATGTCCAAAAAATATTGAGGAGCTAAATTTTGCTGAGAAAATTATTACTCCCTGATGATGAAATCTCTTCAGACTGTTGAACACTAAAATGGAGCAATCTTTCTTTAAAATAGCTATCAAGAGTAAGGGGAGGTGAAATAATATATCCTCCACCAACTCTTTGGGAAAAATAGTTCTACTTTGTCTATCAATTCAGCCCAAGGGAATAGTTTAATGTTATTTCCACTATAGCACTCTATCACAAAGATTATCAGCTCTGAAAGAACTTAGGTAAAGAAGCTGAAAGTAGGTGCTTTCTTGTAGTCTAAAAAGACATTGTCATGGACATCAGAACCAAAGAGTTTCCTTCTCTGGTGTCAACTCTCTCCCAAAAGGTATTAAGCTAGTCTAACACTTGGGAGATTTTAATAATTTTTGTAGTTCATAATATGCCTACATTTTGAACTATTTTTTCTATGTGATGTTTTCCTAAGTTTTGCCTTGTGTGTGTGTGTGTGTGTGTGTGTGTGTGTGTGTGTGTATGGAATATCGCAAGAATGTAATATGCTCTGGCATAAGTTACTTCTATTAAATTAGAAAATATTTGTAAGAGATAAAGAAATCTCCACTGTCTACATCTGTGTCGTCTCAGAGTTAAACTATAGGAGAGAGAAATAATTATTTCTGACTCTAGATAAGTAGGTGGGTAATTTCATCTCTGTTGCTGTTACCAAGTTGCCAACTCAGGTGGTCAACTATCATGCATTATGAGAGCTTAAGAGTGACCTTGTCGGTCCACTTCCATTTTTGTTCTTTCCACATAGGCCACTTCCTCTGTGGTTACAGTGCTGAAGTCAATTGCTGTTAAAACCAGATTAGCCACCATCTTGCCTTTAGGTAAAGTCCCAGGTACCATACAAAAGATACTTTCCATATTCACTGAACTTTTATGAGTGTCATTTCTGGATTCACGTTCTGTCCCTTATTTTTATTCTATATTGCTGAACTCAACTGGAGAACATTTGTGTAGAAAAGGTTTTTCTCCCTCCATTCACTCTCTTTATATTTAACGTTTATTTATTTTTGAGACAGAGAGAGACAGAGCTTGAACGGGGGAGGGGCAGAGAGAGAGGGAGACACAGAATTGGAAGCAGGCTCCAGGCTCTGAGCCATCAGCCCAGAGCCCGACGTGGGGCTCGAACTCACGGACCGCGAGATCGTGACCCGGGCTGAAGTCGGACGCTTAACCGACTGAGCCACCCAGGCGCCCCCACTCTCTTTATATTTAAAAGTTTGCTCTTTTGGGGCGCCTGGGTGGCGCAGTCGGTTAAGCGTCCGACTTCAGCCAGGTCACGATCTCGCGGTCCGTGAGTTCGAGCCCCGCGTCGGGCTCTGGGCTGATGGCTCAGAGCCTGGAGCCTGTTTCCGATTCTGTGTCTCCCTCTCTCTCTGCCCCTCCCCCGTTCATGCTCTGTCTCTCTCTGTCACAAAAATAAATAAATGTTGAAAAAAAAAAAAAAGTTTGCTCTTTTTCCTTTGTTTCTACTATTTTAGTGTTTTGGGCTAAAAATCTCTCAGGCACACCCCTCCTTTTCCTGACCCCAACTCTGGCACCCTGCTATCAACCTCTAAGGTCATGTGTTCTTGCTTGCCTGAGAGGGTGCTGTAGGTGGTAGTATGCTGGAATCAGCTAACGTGGGTTTGTGAAAGCCAAATGTGTGCATCTTTTCCTAACTCTGTGTACAGTGACTTCATTTTGGTAGCTAAGAATTGGCCATGGGTGGGAGTATTACTTCAGGCGTATTGGCAAACCCTATAAATCAGGGCCTTTTCTCTCATGGAGAGCAAGAACAGCTATGAAGTTTCAACTTCAAGGTCTGGGCTCCACGTTTCCACATTTTCTTGTTCTCTGAGCCAAGAATAGCAACCCTAGTGACTTTTGTCATCCTGCAATGCTGCCTTATTTGCTAGTGTAGGATATTATAAATATTTTATTATATCAAGTACATTTGTTTTTAGTATATCAACAAAATAAATTCTAAGAAAATGAAGTACGCAGTCAAAAAGATGCATGAAAGAAGCATTTGATTTTATTAGACAATGCCAAATTGTCCTGTATTTTAAGATTTTGCACTTCTGCTAATGGTGCAGAGACATGCACATTTGTTTCTCCATAGTGTCACAAGGATTTGGTGTCCTCATGTATTATTTCACCATTTGGAGAGGTGAGAAATATATTTTCTTTGTTTTTTATTTCCTCATTACATTTTATATAGACCTTTCTTATGATGAGGGAGCATAAGGCAAGCTGAGGGCCAAAGACAAACTAACAGCACCTCCCACCACCAGTGTGATATGTGTGATATTCCTCAGGTACTCCTGGCTGCCCAAGAACAGGGGAAAGGAAAGAAAACAAATGGTTGACTGATAGAGATCACAGTCATACAGGACAGGAGACTCCTTCAGTTTTCAGATAACTTAGTAAACTACAAGAAAACGGCAAACTTATCTATAGCGAAGCTCCAGAAACCTATAGATTCCATTTCCTGGAATGTCACCCTTATCAAGATGTAAGGGGGTTTAAATGCTTGCCATGGTGATGTGGGAAACAAAGGTAAATAAAAAATTAAATTCCCTCACTGCCTATGGCCCACTGACAAGTTCTTGAAACAGGCAGAGTGACCTTCCTCTAGGAGCTCAGCTGCCTCAGTGATGACACTTTGCTAGGGGCAAAAAGGCAAGGTTAGCTTAACATTATCCCAAACTCCAGGATCCTGTGAGTCTACATTAACATGTAAAAATTCCTTTGGGGGGGCGCCTGGGTGGCTCCGTAGGTTAAGCGTCCAACTTCAGCTCAGGTCATGATCTCACGGTCTGTGAGTTCGAGCCCTGCTTTGGGCTCTGTGCTGACAGCTCAGAGCCTGGAGCCTGCTTCGGATTCTGTGTCTCACTTTCTCTCTGCCCCTCCCCCATTCATGCTCTGTCTCTCTCTGTCTCAAAAATAAACATACATTAAAAAAAATTAAAAATAAAAATTCCTGGGGCGCCTGGGTGGCGCAGTCGGTTAAGCGTCCGACTTCAGCCAGGTCACGATCTCGCGGTCCATGAGTTCGAGCCCCGCGTCGGGCTCTGGGCTGATGGCTCAGGGCCTGGAGCCTGTTTCTGATTCTGTGTCTCCCTCTCTCTCTGCCCCTCCCCCGTTCATGCTCTGTCTCTCTCTGTCCCAAAAAAAATAAATAAACGTTAAAAAAAAAATTAAAAAAATAAAATAAAAATTCTTTTGGAAACTTCCTTTATCTGAACCCCCCAACCCCAAGATGTATGTTGGTAATCATACTCCAGGCATGGCCCCTGATATACATCTGAAGGGTCTCATGACTGAGGTTTCACTAAGCAGTAATAAATGATGTTTTCCTAACAACAGCTAACCCCTCAAGGTCCTGGAAACCTTGCTTCCAAAATTCCTTAGAGACTTATGCTCTCTCTAACCCCTGCCCAACCTGAAGGTATATAATCAGTCATTCTTCACAACCCCAGTGCAGCACTTTCTTCCCATGAGTTCTGTCCCTGTGCTTTAATAAAATCACCTTTTTTTTTTGTAGCAAAGATGTCTTCAAGAATTCTGTTTTGGCCATCAGCTCTGAACCCCACCATCACCCCAAAACCCCATCACATTGGTCATTTAATATTTGTTACTTGTTTTTTTTCTAGCATTTCTTTTGATTCTTTCTTATAACTTCTATGTCTCTGCTTACATTAACCATGCATTCTTTCATGTTGTCCACTTTTTCTGCTAGAGTAGAGCCATTGCCATATTAATCATAGTTATTTTAAATTCCCAGTCTGATAGTTCCAATCTCTGCCATATCTGAGATTTTGATGTCTTCTTTGTTTTTTCAGACTGGGGTGATTTTTTTTCTTTTAGAATGCCTTGTCATGTTTTGTTGAAAGCCAGGCATGATGTAACAGATAAGAGAAACCTAGGTAAATTGGCTTTTTAGTGTGAAATTTTATGTTATCTGTCCAGGAGTTGGGCTGTTTTTACTGTTTGCTATAACTGTAGGTGTCAGAGGCTAAACTTTCTCTAGTGTCTTTGTTTTTGTCTCTTCTGTTGTCCCTAGGTTTCTCTGGAGACTCCTTAAATTGAGTAGTTCTTTCAGCTTTAATCTCCCGTTATTATACAGGATCCCAATTGATGTGATAGTAAGATGTGTGGGACAAGAAGCATCTCCAATCCTACAAATAAGTTTCCTTCTTTGAGTGAATCTGTGTCTCCATGCTGTGATGTTCACAGGTACTTCTCACCTTTGTGTCTCCTCCACCTTAGGTGACACAGGATAGTAAAAGGGGGCTAAAATTGGGTATTTCTCTTCTCCCAATTCAGCTAGGCTCTGGTAAAATCCAAACTGCTTAGGCTCTGGTGTAACAGTTTCCTTGTAGGACAGACATTTCTTTTAAGGAGAACATAAGCTCTGGATGTATTTCAAAATGGGTCCCTTTTTTGCCCCTCCCCCTGCTGGAAGTATGAGAAGACTGTTCTCCAGTTTTCATTAAAAGAACCTGGTGAGGTTTCTGGCAGTCAAACTCATGAAAATGCGGCAGCCCATGTATGGTTGAGCCCTTAGGAGGTTTTCTTCTCTCAAGCTGGTCCATGTCCAGTCTCCATCTATTAGTCTCTTGCCCTTTAAATATTCCTACTGTTGCTGGCTCCAGATGATGGCATTTATTCCCCTTGTAAGCTCTAATTCTCTATATTCACCTATTTCTCTAGTTTTCAGGGCAACAGTCTACCATGATCTCAATTTTCTGATAGATTTTAAGAGAACTGTTGATTTTCAGGCTTTTTTCAGCTTTTTTCTTATTGTGAAGATGGAGCTGATGTCTTCCAAACTCTTTACATGTCAGACTAGCTCATTTTACATGTATTTTTTTCAGTAAACCTCTCTTAATTGTTAACACATTTAAAATTATCAAGCCATTCTGAACCCTATTTCATTTCTCCGTTGAAAAAGAAGCTTTAGTATACAGATGAGAGGCTAAGAAGTCAGATTTACATTGCACATTCCATGACTAACTATAGTATTTTCAACTAAGACCTTAGGGACACAATTAACCTATCTTCACATCAGTTTCTCTTCCATAAAATGAGAGTAGTAATTTTCTTATAAGATGTAGATGATTGTATGTTCTCTTATTTGGTAAGTAGTAGATATCTAGACTTGAGGCTGGCAAACTAAGGCCTATAGTTTAAATTCAGCTCACAACCTGTTTTGATAATTAAACTTTTATTGAAACACAGCCATGCTCATTTATTTATTGTCTGTGCTTCTTTTGCATTACAACGACCAAAGAGATGAGTAGCTGTGATAGAGTGTATGGAACACAATGTCTAAAATATTTATCATCCAGCATTTTACAGAAAACTTGCTGTCCAATTGTGTTGTCCACATTGGACATATCCACCACTGTGTAAGTCAGTGATTCTCCAACTTTACCAGACATCAGAACCACCTGGAAAGTTTCTTAGAGTATAGACTATTGAACCCCAACTCCAGAGTTTCTTTTTTTACATTCATTTATTTTTGAGAGGCAGAGAGACAGAGCACAAGTGGGGAGGGGGCAGAGAGAGAAAGAGACAGAATCCAAAGCAGGCTCCAAGCTCTGAACTGTCAGCACAGAGCCTGACGTGGGTCTCGAACCCATGAACCATGAAATCATGACCTAAGCCAAAGCCAGACGCTTAACCAGCTGAGCCACCTAGGTGCCCCACCCCAACTCCAGAGTTTCTGATTAAGTAGACTTTGGCTGGAGCCTGAGAATTTGCAATTCTAATAAATTGTCAGGTGATACTGATTTGCCAGTCCAGGAATCACACTTTGAGAATCATTGATCTAAGCTGTTCTCCAAAAGAACTACAAATAACCTAAGAGGTTGAAATTTATATCTACTGTCTTTTCCCTGAACTCAGATAAAAGGATTTTGTTTGGAGTCTGTTGTTCATGGAAGAAAAAATAAAAAAGAAAAAAAGAAACCTAAACTCAGGTACATGCCTGAGAGTGCTAAAGAGGCTCACCACTCTTTAGCACCTCACCTGGAATCTCTCTAATTTCTCCCTTGTCTCCACCTGTGTAAGCCATTAAATGTTCCCAGCATCCTCCCTCCTCCAGCTCCACCCCTGGGGCGTCACCCAGCAGCATCTTCACCATCAGGTAGCCTCCTAGAATCCATTGTCTTTATAGTGTTCTCACAGAGGTAAGAACAGATATTTTGTAACATTGTCCTGGGAATCTCTGGGTAACAATATGTGAAAGCGGAAGAAGCTTTGCTTGTGAAGGTAGGAGTTAGACCATTTTCTATGGGAGGTTATGCTTTTTGACAATGTCCAAATTATCATACCATGAATTTCATGTACATTGTAGTTGCTTTGATTTTGTTGTCAGACAAAGGCATATGCATTTGTACCTATTACTTGCGGGGATGTGGGCTGATCCTGTCTCTGCATTTAAAGTGAAAGAAACATGCATTTTAAACTATCAACTGCAGCTATGTTTTTGTTTCATATTACAGTTATTTAGATTTTAAAAGTTGTAAAATGATTTAAAATTAAGTTTTCAGTAAGGCCTCTTAAAATTTCATAAATTCACAATTAGACAATTAACTATTGAGCATTGCAATATAAAAGACACTGATATAAATGAGATTGGTAATATTGACTTTTGATATTTTTATATAAAGGAATGGTATAATTAATGTATAAGAAGTACAATAAATATTGAGGAATTTAGTGTATATATAATAAAATGATGCAGGCTGAGATAATTGTTCTTAAAATGCATAAATGTATGAGAGGTCAAAGCAGAGGAGAAACACCTGTGGTGAGGAACATCCAGCAGTTACCCTAAGGATGTAATGTTGGCAGCAAGTCTTGAATAATGGCAGTATTTCCACAGGTGGGCCTATTGCAGGAGGGCATTTAAGAGAATAGAAACCACAGGATCAAAAGCAAGGAGTCAGAAAAGTTGGAGTTATTTGGGATAGCAGGTAGTTTTATTCAGCTGTAGATACATAGGGCAGAAATAGGTGATGAAACAAATAAATGTGGGTTTTGTGGAATATTTACTTGATTTGGGTTGGGATAAATAGCAATTTTGAGCCAGAAAAGATGTGTTCAGAGATAAAGTACACGTTGCCAAATCTGTCAAGGATTTTTTAACTATGTGGGAATAAATTAAAAAATAAAATTATGAGCATCTGAAATAGGATAGCAGCAGTTATAAAAAAAAGGTGACAAATTCAGTACTATTTACAAGGAAGATATATATAGTGGTATAGAGTCAGAGGTTTAATAAGCATCATTTCAGTATGTGTACAATTATAAACGGACAGGAAAAAACAAGTATACAGGTTTTTCCCTATATAGCTAACATATAGTAGAAACATTGAAATACACATGCCAAATATTAAGAACAGGAGGTGGAGTGACTGAGTGGCTCAGCCTGTTAAACATCTGACTTCAACTCAGGTCATGATCTCATGATTCCCAAGTTTGAGCCCCACGTCGGACTCTCTGGTGTCAGCACAGAGCCTGCTTCAGATCCTCTGACTCCCTCTCTCTCTGCCTCTCTCTCTCTCTCTCTCTCTCTCTCTAAAAAATAAATAAACATTTAAAAAGAAAAAAAGGAGGCTTTCTTAGAGGTGATATCAATGATTTTTGTTTTCCTTTTAGCTCTTTTCTAATTTTTCTGAAATACTATGGGAGTTGAATTATAAAAACCTTGAAATATTTATTTTAGGTTCATGTGTGTACTCAACTGAGTGTCATTATTAATCTAGGCTATTTTTTTAAAGTCCTCCTTAATGTGTGTGATGATGGATTTGTTAGGTCAAAGGAAATATCCCAGCATAGTAATGTTGACTACTCACTTGTTAACATTATTTGAGTCACTTTCATTACTTGATACTAACATGCTATATGCTCTAATACCAGTATAGGCAATTTTCCCACCTAACATTTTTATTTATCATGAAAACTAGTAAATGTTTCCTGGGACACAAACATGAAAACTAGTAAGGATAAAAGTTTAAAAATTTACCACATTTTAGAGAACCCAATTTTATTTTTTTTAATAACGGAACTTGTAACATAATTAATTTTTTTTAGTTAACCATGTAAAAACAACACTATTATGCTTGAATGCCAAAAGACGCGTTCTTACATAACTAGAATTGATTGGTTGATATGGGAAGAAAGTAATGGAGATAAAATATGTTAGTGATGGATGTGACTTTTATTGGGATTATGGTGGTTCTATTTACATTTTATTTATTTGTTTATTTTTTAATGTTTGTTTTTGAGAGGGAGAAAGAGCATGAGCGTGAGAGGGCAGAGAGAGAGGGAGACACAGAAGCCAAAGCAGGTTCCAGGCTCTGAGCTGTCAGCACAGAGCTCGACATGGGATACGAACCAGTGAAATGTGATGTGATGACCTGAGCTGAAGTCAGATGCTTAATCCACTGAGCCACCTGGGAGCCCCTATTTACATTTTATTCAATATTTCTCTGTTTCCAAAGCATTCGCTACAAAGCATAAAACACAAATTCCTAAAATAATATGAAACATTCTGAGAGAGTGTGATGGCTGATTTTTGTGTCAATTTGACTAGGTTAAGAAATTGACAGATAACTGGTAAAACATTTCTGAGTGTGTCTCTCAAAGTGTTTCTAGGAGAGATTAGCATTTGATTTAGTGAACGGAGTAAAGCAGATAGCCCTCCAAAAGGTGAGTGTGCAGCATCAGTCCCTGAGGGCCCACGTGGAGCAAAAGGCAGAGAAAGGGCTAATTTGCTCTCTCTGTTTAAGCTGAGATTCATCTTCAGCCCTCAGACATAGGTGGTTTGCTCAGATCTCAGGTTTTCAGGCTCAGACAAGGATTGACACCACCAGCACCTGTTTCACCACCTACCCCAACTCTAAGATTTCAGAATCAGACTAAATATACACCAGTAGGTTCCCTGGTTCTCCAGACACCAATTATAAGACTTTAGTTTCCACAATCGTGTAAGCCAGTTCCTTTAATGGACCTCCTCCTTCCCTTTATCCCTTCTTTTGACGCTGTTTCTCTGGAGAGCCTTGACAAAGGGCATCATGAAAGTGATAGGCATGTACTATCTGTAAGGTTATTACATTCATATGGGTAGAAACATAAGGCTCAGACTCCTGATAAATAATTTATTTGAAATATAAGACTCACATAATGAACCGATTAAAATAAACGCACACACAGACATCCACACATGCACACACCATAATTTGAACTGCTGGTGTGGATTTAGTGTGTGGTTCATGATAAGATCTGGACAATACATAGTCCCTGTCCTGGAATAGCGTACAATATTGGAGGCTTATACATTCACAAGCAAAAATAAAATCTGGCAAGTGTTTCATAAAGAAGTATACAAAATTCTATTGTAAAACAGGGTAAAAAACACAAATTACTTGCCAGGGAGTTAGGGAAGAATTTATCAGGGGAATGGATATTTGAACTTGATGAATTGTTTGAAAGGGGAATAGAAAGTCAGGATAAATAGTCAAAAGAGAAAACTGTGCAAGAAAGACATTAAATAATATAACATACTCCCCAAATAAAGAGATATTCATTATGACCAGGACATACTGTAAGCTTGGGTAGAGGCAGAAAATGAAGCAGGATTAAGTTAAGACAGATGGGGTCTGACAGTAAAGTTCTATAAACTAAACAGTTTGAGTCATATCCTGATGTCATAGGACTTCCTAAAGATGTTCTAAGTGAAAAATGACTGTTTTTCACTTTCCAGAGAAATAAGTTTGGTATCAATACAGCATAATGGAGGGGAAGGAGAAAGCTTCATTATAGAAAGGACAATTAATGGGGAGCCTAGGTGGCTCAGTCAGTTAAGTGTCCACCTCTTGATTTCGGTCAGATCATGATCACACAGTTTCATTAGTTTGAGGCCCATGTCTGGCTCCGTGTTGACGGTGCAGTGCGGAGACTGCTTAGAATTCTGTCTCCCTCTTTCTCTCCCCCTACCCCGCTTGTGCTGTCTCTGTCTCTCTCAAAATAAATAAATAAACGTACAAAAAAAATTTTAGAGAGGACAATTAAGAAGCTTTTGAATTAATCACCCTGAGATAAGTTTGTATGTTTTGTTCTCTCTAGACTAGGAAACTATTTACGCTATATTTCTCAACATTTTATTATTAGCTAGGTGATTATAATTTCTGTGTAGAGTTGGATAATCTCTCATATTGCCAAACTTGTGTGTAGGTGGTAACTGAACCTGAATGCAAGGAAAGTGTTTGACTTTATAAATGTTTAGTGTGGCATGTTTTTTTTCTATGGATACTATATTCCAACCACTAGATCTGAGGGGGGTGGGGTATGATAGAGGGCAGTGTTCAGGGACTGTTTTCTCAGGGTTATCACCTAAATCATTTGCTTTCCCACAATTAGTTTTTCTCTTGTCACCAAACCATTTTACTTATTCTCTAGTACAAAAAAATTGACTTCTATATTTTTCTCCATTATGCCAAGTATTTTTATCCATAAGCTTAATGCTTGGGACTTTCATAAATTTTTCCAAAGATACTACAAAGCTAGTACTTACAGAGGTGGGAGGGGGGCTGGGAAGGGATGCCAGGATCAAAATAACAAATCAAAACTTGCTTTTCAAGCTTTTTTTTTCTTTCTTTCTTTTTTTTTTTTTTTTTTTTCCTGCCATGACCTCCGAAAATCTACTCTGAAACCTCCATGTCAGGAATGGTCTTTTCTTTGTTAATGCCTTTCTGTAGGATTAACTGTTTCCTGAGGACAGTGGTTCTACTTCTTAGACTTGCTATCCAGGGGAGTGCTAAGATTAAGGAACTAGAAACTGTCACTCAGCACAGTGAGCTTCCCCAGTGGGTGTGGTGCTGGGCAGTGTCCCAGGGATTCCTTCTGTCAATACTGCCTTGCATCTCCACTTATCAGATGTTTCCTTTGGGATTCTGCAGCATTCACTCATTGACCTGCTTTTGTGTTGCTTACCCTTCAAAAGTGCTGTTTTCTTTTTATTAAAGGAAATTTAAACTTGTGTCTGCGGAGTTGTTAGAGAAGGTGATTGCTTAGAAAGTGGTCCTTTTGGCAGCTGGGTTGAGAAACCATTTTTAGGTCCCTTTCCTTACAGTAACTATATGGTCCAGTTCTATATAGTACTTTGATAAGAGGGTATTTAAAAAAATCAGAATATTTAAAGATGTGTTTAATGCAAAATGTTCTTAGTGGACTTGGGTTACTTTCTGAAAACTACTTGATAGCCTGGCCCTATTTAAACCAGAGAATAAGCTCTGTCTGCCGTTTTAGGAAATAAGAATAACCTAGTTATCACATATTTGCAGTCATACCTACCAGGAAGTAATCTATGTATTCATTTTGTATTTTTGCAAAAATAATTTGCAAACGCTCATAACTACACAGCTTAACAATTACTTTCATAACACTTAAGATAAATGGTTAACAATTTCACATGATTTTTAGAACCATTTTGAAAACAGTATACAAAACAACATATATCTTGACTTTACCCTATTATACTATATGATTACATTTACCCAACAGGATAAAAATCTTTCATTTCCTATGCTAGGGTATACACTCAGCCAATAACCAGAAACACCTAAAATTAAACACTTTAGTCAAAATTACTACATAATCATCGACCGTTTTTGAAGAGGCAGATTCAAAGACATAATGTATTCTTCTATATTCATAAAGGTGATTTTCATCTAACTTAGAAATAACCACCTTCTCCAAATGGGACTGCAAATTAGGTGGACCAAATCAGAAATAAAATAAATATCCTAGAGTTTTTGTATCTCTACAGTTCTGACCAATTAATACTTCCCTTGTGCTTTAATGTTACATAATACTAAAATTTTGTGATTCCATACTTGAATCTCTTTAAATGAAATTCTGAGGGGTGCTTGGGTGGCTCAGTCAGTTAAGCATCTGACTTCAGCTCAGGTCATGATCTCACAGTTCGTGAGCTCAAGTCCCAAGTAGGGCTCTGCGCTGACAGCTCAGAGCCTGGAGCCTACTTAAGACTCTTTGTCTCCCTCTTTCTCTGCCCCTTCCACACTCATGCAAGCTCGCTAGCATGCGCTCTCTCTCTCTCTCAAAAATAAATAAACATTAAAAAATTAAATATAAACTTTAAAAATTAGATTACATTATTCCATCTATGTTGTATATTATAAAGTGTTAAACAATTAAGTATATAATTCATGTATCTGTGAGAAGAAGTAAAATTAAGTACTATAGACATGAGGTAAACATTTGCCACATTTGTGGATATTTAAGCTCAAGATAAATTTGAGGAAACGGAATGAGACACTGATTGAACTGTCTAAACTAAAAACTCATGTATTTAATATAAACAATCGCTACATTATCCTAGATCTCCTCATCTATCTACCTTTTTATATTTGGCTCAAGAAAAAGGACTTCTTTTAGCATTATAGTTGAAAATTCAAACAAAGAACAAAAGATAAAATTAAAACCTCAGAGTATGTTAGAAGTCTCTGCTTTTACTTCTTTCTGACAGAAAGAGAAAGAGGATTTTAGACAAGTCATGTGTCTTACCCGGACCTGAATTTTCATTTCTATAACATCAGAAGGGTGGCGTAAAATATTTTTAAGGCTCTTTCCAGAATTACATTGTGTGACTACAATTTTCTTGTAACAAAATTAAAAAAAAATAGTCTAAGCTGAACATAGAGTCTATAGTACATTTGTTATTAAAAAGGCATCAGGGGAATAAGCCAGAGAGATAATATTGCCCAGGGCCAAGAAGGGGAGTGTCACATATATGATACCTCTTTCTGACAACTTCTTGTATGGATCTCATAGTCTTACTTGCACTTTGCTATCCCTACTGTTTTTCCAAACTGATATTAGACATAGGCCAGCCACCCAACTACCAAAAAATATTTGCTGAAAGTCTCCACTTTTAGAGAACATGCTCAAGTGGAAGAATACTACTCATACTGCTTTCTCTGTACATTGAATCTCAGTTCAAAATAGACCTGGAACTCAACCTGGAGAGGTGATGAGCCATGATTTCAGCAATTGTGCACTTCACATTTGGTAGGGAAATGGTTGAAGGCAAACCTATATGAAAACCAAATGAACTTTGAATCAAAAGTTACTATATCCTCACCACAACTGATCATGCTTACTCCAATGTCTTGGGACTTCTGAGGTGACCTGCCCTTTCCTTTCCACAATGAAGCCAGTATGTATCTCTAAGTTCATGTACAGTTCCTTCTTGAAAATTAATGTTTTTTTATACATTCCAAGTGGTATGTCCCTTAGGATATTGATCTCGGTTATATATATCCTGAAAATACTGATGAAAATATTGGTAATCACTCCTTACTGTAATTTTAATATTGTTGATTCTGTTTTTACCCCTATGTTTCAATTACCAGTTTTTAAAAATTTTTTTTGTTTTCTTAAACTATGAAATCCTTTTTTTCCTACCATCTGTACTCATTCCTGAGTGAGTTCACTTGACAGCTCTATGCAAATTGCACAATGTAGTTTCAATGGTTCACTGCCTTCTATCTACTTGTGGTTGTATCTCATGAATTCCCTTGATGTTTTTCTAGGAAGGAAGTTAAAAATTTTATTACTCCCCTTGCTTGCTTTTACTCAGAAAGTAGATAGAGGTCCTGTCCTTGTAGATTTTGAAACATACACATAGAAAGTATATAGACTAATAAACTGGGCTTGTATAGAATTTGACCATGTAAGTTGATGCCTCACAAAAATTGAGACAGATTAAAAGTAGCTAACATTAAATCATTTTTATGTTTGGTATTCTTACAACCTTCTTCGAAATTCCTGGGAAATTTACATTTTAACTTCAACTGAAAGCTGATGCTCAGTAAAGGGTTAAGAATGCATGTGTATAAGCATATCTATATGTTTGGTAACAATTAGTTTTTTTATGGCCAAAACAACTGTAGAAAAGCTGGACAATAATTTGTGTGTTTGCATCAGCTCCTACTACACTGGAATGATTAATCCTCACATCTTATTTCTTCATAAACCTTTCCAAAACAATTTTCTCATTTTCATGCATAGTCTATAGGATACCTTTTTTTTTTTAATTCATTTATTTTGAGAGAAAGAGGGCACCTGCATGTGTGGGGGAGGGGCAGAGAAAGAGGATCAGAGAGGATCATATGCAGGCTCTGCTGTTAGTGCAAAGACCAATGCAGAGCTCAATCTCAGGAACTGTGAGATGATGACCCGAGCTCACATCAAGAGTTGATGCCTAAACAACTGAGCCACCCAGGTGCCCTATAGGATACATTCATATCTCCATATGATAAAATCCACTAATTTTAAATGTGCAAGGAGAAGATTTTTAGTACTTTTATATGATTGTTCAACAATTACCACAATAGAATTTTAGGATTCTATCATCACACCAAGGGTTTCCTTGCAGTTTTATTAGGGTTCTCCAGAGAAAGAAAATCAATATATAAGAGGATATTTATTATAGGAACTGGCTCATACTGAGATTGTCCCACCATGTGCAAGCTGGAAACCATGGAATGTCAGTGGTGGAATTCAGTCTAAGTCTGAAGCCTGAAAATAGAGGGCTGATGGTGTAAACCTGGTCTGATCCTACAAGTCTGAGAACTAGGAGCCCCAGTGTCTAATGGTAGAAGTTGGGTCTCAGGTCACAGAGAGAAAGTAAATCTCATAGACCTTTTTCTTCTAGGCCTTCAGTGGGTTGGATGATACCCATCCACATTGGAAGGGACCATATGCTTTACTCAGTTTACCAATTCAAATGTTAATTCTTCCAGAAACACTTTCACAGACACACTCAGAAATACTGTTGTACCAGCTATCTTGGATCTTCTAGAAAAACCATATTGTCTTTTCTAGAAATTTTATGTAAAAAATCATCACTATGTAGTCCTTTATGTCTGGCTTCTTTAATGTAGTATTCTTTAATTTAATTTAGTATTTATCCATGATGTTGCATGTCTCAAAGGGTTTTTATATTGAAATATAATTGATGTATAATGTTATATTTTAAGTGTTTAATGTATGGATTTGACAATTCAATACATTATTTGGTGCTTACCATGTTAAGTGTAGTCACTGTCTGTCACCATACAAAGTTATTACAATATTTTTGACTGTATTCCCTATGCTGTACTTTTCCTCTCCATTATTATTTATTTTTATAACTAGAAATTTGTATCTCTTAATCCCCTTCACCTACTTCACCCATCCTCCCCCATCTACCTCTCCTCTGATAACTACTACTTATCTGTATTTAATAGTCTATCTGGTTTTTGTTGGTTTATTAATTGGTTTGGCTTTTTAGATTCCACACATAAGTGGAATCCTATGGTATTTATCTCTCTGTTATTTCACTTAGCACAATATCCTCTAGATCCATTCATGTTCTCCCAAATGGCAAAAGTTCACTCTATTTTAAAGCCCAGTATTCTGTTGTATGTATATATCATTTCTTTATATATTCATCTATTGATGGACACATGTTGTTTCCATATCTTGGCTATTGTAAATAATGCTGAAATAAACATTTGGCTTATATATATCTTTTCAAATTAGTGTTTTCATTTTCTTTGGGTAAATACACAGTAGTGGAATTAATGAATTATATAGTACTTCTATTCGTAATTTTATGAGGAAGCTCTGTACTGTTTTCCCTAGTGGTTGGACCAATTTACATTCCCACCAACAGTGCATGAAGGTTCCCTTTTCTCCACATCCTTGTCAACGCTTAACATTTGTCTTTTTGATTTTAGCCATTCTGACAGGTGTAAGCTGATAACTCATGGTGGTTTTGATTTGCATTTTCCTGATGATTAGCAATCTGTTCATGGGTCTGTTGGGTATTTGTATGTTCTTTTTGGAAAAATGTCTATTCAGGTCCTCTGCCCATTTTTTAATCAGATTATTTGTTTTTTGGTGCTAATTTGTAGAAGTTTTGTAAATATTTGGGATATTAACCCCTTATCAGATAGAGCATTTGTAAATATCCTCTCACATTCAGTAGTTTATGGTTTCAAGTTTCAAATTTAGATTTTTGTTGCATTTAACTTTATTTTTGTGTATGGTGTTAGAAAATGGCCCAGTTAGATTCTTCTGCACATAACTGTCCAATTTTTACAATACCACTTATTTAAAAGTGGTCTTTTCCCCATTGTATAGTTTTGCCTCCTTTGTTGTAGATTAATTGACCATTTGGTGTGGTTTTATTATGCCAGAACCATAATGTTTTGATTACTGTAGCTTTGTAGTTTATCTTGAAATCTGGCATTGTGATACCTCCAGCTTTGTTCTTTTTCAAGACCACTTTTGCTATTTGAAGTCTTTTGTGATTCCATACACAGATTAGTATTATTTATTGTAATTCTGTGAAAATGCTATTGGTATTTTGATAAGAGTTGCATTGAATCTGTAGATGGCTTTGGATAATATGGCATTTTAATAATACTCTTCTAATTTATGAGCATTGGTTTATCTTCCTATTTGTATTATTTTAAATTTCTCTCATCAGTAGCTTATAGTTTTTAGGGCATAGGTCTTTCACCTCCTTAGTTGAATGTTTGCCTGGGTATTTCAGCCTTTTGATGCAATTGTAAATGGGATTGTTTCTTAATTTGTCTTTGTGCTACTTCATTGTTAGCATATAAAAATGCAACAGATTTCTGTATGTTAATTTTGTATCTTGCAACTTTACTAAATTAATTTTAGTGGAGTCTGTAGGGTTTTCTATGTATAATATATCATATGCAAATAGTGACAGTTCATTTTTTCCTTACTGATAAAATTCTTTTTATTTCTTGTCTGATTTCTGTGCTAGGGCTTCCAATACAATGTTGAATGAAAGTGATGAAAGTAGACATCCTTATCTTTTTCCTGATCTTGGAGATAAAGCTTTCAATTTTTCACCATTATGTTTTAGCTGTAGGTTTTTCCATATATAATCTTTAGTATGTTGAAGTATGTTCTCTGTAACCCCACTTTGTTGGGAGTTTTTATCATGAATGGATCTTGTATGGATCTTGTCAAATGCTTTCTCTGCAATTATTTAGATGATCATATGATTTTTATCCTTCTATTAATGTGAAAGATCATATTGACAAATATTGAACCACCCTTGTCTCTCTGGAAAAAAAAATCCCACTTAATCATGATGAATGATCCTATTAAATGTATTACTGAATATGATTTGCAAATTTTTTGTGGAGGGTTTTTGCATCTCTGTTCATCAGAGATAGTGGCCTATAGTTTTTTTCTTTGTTTGTTTGTTTTTGTAGTATCTTAGTCTGGCTTTAGTATAATACTGGCCTTGTAGAATGTATTTGAAAGTTTTCCTTTTCTATTTTCAGAATAGTTTCAAATGAATAGGTAACCCTTCCTGAATTGTTTGGTACAGGTCACCTGCAAAGCCATCTGGTTCTGGATTTTTGGGGGTGTGTTTTGATGAGTGAGTCCAGTCATTGCTAGTAATCTGTTCAAATTTTCTATTTTTTCTTTATTGAATTTTGTAAGCTTGTGTGTTTCTAGGAATTTATCAATTTCTACTAGGTTGTCCAGTTTGATGTCATATAATTTTTCAAAATAATCTCTAATCATTCTTTATATTTTTGTGATATTATTTGTTACTTTATTTCTTTTCCTTTATTTCTGATTTTGACTCCTCTTCTTTCTGATAGTCTGGTTAAAGTTTTGTCAGTTTTGTTTATCTTTACACAAAGCCAGCTGTTGGTTTCATTGATACTTTCTATTTTCTCTTTCCTCTCACTTATTTTCTTATTATTTCCTTCCTCCTACTAGCTTTGGGCTTTATTTATCACTTTTCTAGTTCCTTTACATGTAATGGTAGGTTGTTTGAGATTTTTCTTGTTTCTTGAGGTAGGCCTGTATTGCTATAAACTTCCATCTTAGAACTTCTTTTGCTGGGTTTAAAAGATTTTTTTACCAGTGTTTTCATTTTCATTTTTCTCTACATAGTTTTGCTTCTTCTTTGATTTATTCATTGACCCATTGGTTGATTGGTAGCATGGTCAGAAAACATGCTTGATATGATTTCAACCTTAAATTTATTGAAAGCTGTTTTGTGGCCTCACATGTGATCCCTCCTGGAGAATTTCCATGTGTACTTAAAAAGAGTGCATGTTCTACTATTTTTGGATTGAATGTTCTGTATATATTTGTTAGGTCCATCTAGTCTAATGTGCCATTCAAAGCCTCTGTTTGCTTATTGATTCCCTGTCTGGATGATGTATCTACTGATCCAAGTGGGGCATTAAGGCCTGCTACTATTAATGTATTACTGTCAATTTCTCCCCTTAGGTCTGTTAAATATTGCTTTACATATTTAGGTTCTTCTATATTGGGTGCATAAATATTTAAAATTATTATATCCTTTTGTTGGATTGATCCCTTTATTGCTACCATCTTTGTTTCAAAGTTTATTTTGTCTTAATATTGCTATCCTGTCACTTTTTATTTTTATTTTTTGGCTTTCATTTACATGGTATATGCTTAACCATTTACTTTGAGTCTGTATGTGTCTTTAGGTCTAAAGTTAGTCTTTTGTAAGCAGCATATAGATGGGTCTTGTTTTTTTTTTTTTTTTTTTTTAATCCATTAGTCCCCCTATATTTTTTTGATTGGAACATTTAGTCCATTTACATTTACAATAATTATTAATAGGTATGTACTTAATGCCATTTTATTAATTGTCTTCTCATTGTTTTGTACTTCTCTGTTCCTTTCTTCTCTTGCTCTCTTGCCTTGTGATTTCATGGCTTTCTTTAATGTAATGTTTGGGTTCTTGTGTGTGTGTGTGTGTGTGTGTGTGTGTGTGTGTGTGCGTATGTGTAACTCTTAGAGGTTTTTGACTTGTAGTTACCAATGGGTTCATATATAATATTTTATGCATAGAGAAGTCTTCATTAAGTTGATGTTTGCTTAAGTTCAAACACACACTAAATTTTTACTCCCTCCTCTAAACTTTATGCATGTGATGTCATATTTTATATGGTGTATTTTTTGTATCCCTTGGCTAATTGTTGTAGATATAATTGATTTTACTACTTTTGTGTTTTAACATCCAAACTGGCTTTGTAAGTATTTAGTCTACTACTTTACTCTTTGCTTTTACCTATGAGTTTTTTTCCTTCTACATTTTTTCCTAACTTTTAGTTATGGCCTTTTCTTTTTTCCACTTAAAGAATTCTTAACATTTCTTGTGAGGCTGGTGTAGTGTTGATGATGGTATCTTCATAACCATTACTTTGAATTCTTTATCAGACATACTGCTTATCTCTGTGTCACTTCACTCTTTGTGATTTTATCTTGTTCTTTCATTTGGGACATATTCCCCTGTCTTCTCATTCTGTCTAACTCTGTGTTTCTTTCTATAAGGGAGACCAGCTATGCCTCCTGGTCTTGAAGGTAGTGGCCTTGTGTAGAAGATGTTCTGTAGTGCCTTATTACTCAGTCTCCCTGGTCACTAGGACCAGTAGCTCTAGGGATGCCCAGTGTGTGTCCCTGTTGGGGCTTTGCCTGCTATGGGCACCCTCTGAGAGTTTGCTCCCTGCACTGAGAGGCCTAGCTGTTGCAGCTATGGGCTTGTTGGTGGGTAGGGCTGGCAGTCAGCCTAGTTCTCTGAAGTTAACCTCTCTGGCACAGCTGCTAGAGCATGGAAGGGCAGGGCTTGCTCCCTGCTCAGCCGGTTAAGAGGCTTGGAGATTGTTGGTATGTTGGTTTGTGGGCTTATCTCTCCTCCTCTCATCCCTCCCCAGCACAGGAGTCACTCTAAAGTGACAAGGGTCCTATCTGGGACTGCCTGCTGGGTGTGGTGTGTTGGGTGTGATGGAGTGGGGGGGGGGCTCTGGAGGGATGCCTCCCAAGGTTGGATTGGGAGGGTCTGCAGGAAAATACTGAGATGTGGCACTTTGCTCTAGCAAGGTAGATGAAGAGGGTTAGCAGTGGCTCTCACAAGTGTTCAACTATCTAGGCTAGGAGAGGGGAATAGAAATGGTGACTCTGAGTACTTGTTCCTAAAGAAATCAGACCCCTACTCCTCCAGCACATGTTCTGAGATGACTCAATAAATCTTCACATATATCAAACTGTTCCTTCTGTGCTATGTCTCTGGCCAAGTAGGCTGGCTCTTAAAGAGGGAAGACTCAGTTTCCTATTAACCTCCAGCTCTCCCAAGGTTAAGACCCTCTGTTTTTCAAAGCTCTTCCACTGGCTCTCAAAGTCAGACAATAAAAGGTCTTGTCCACCCAAGGCAGGTCCCCACTTCTGGGGGTGCTTGGTGTGAGGTCTGATCTTTTCACTTCTGCCTGTCAAGTCTCTTCCATGTGTGGCTAGTTACACCAGGGGTTGAATTCTGGTCTCCAATCCCTCTTCCCCCAAACACACAACTCTATCAATGTGGCCTTCTCTCTATGATTGGCTGTGGAAGGTCTGTTCAGCCAGTCCTCAGGTCATTTGCAGAGTTAGTTGCATAAGTGTTAACTGTTATTTCAGTGTGGCTGTAAGGCAAGGCGAACTCCAAATCTTGGTACTCTTCCATCTTCCTACATGTCTCAAAGGTTTGTTTTTTGGTGCTAAATACGTTCCATTAAATAGTATGCCATACATGTTTACCTATTCAATACTTGATAGACATTTGGATTCTTTACAATTTTTGGCTGTTATAAAGAATGGTATTTTGAATATTTGCATAGAATGTTATTGACCTTTGTTTTCATTTTTCTTGGGTAATAAAATATCAGTCATGTAGGTAACTGAATGTTAAACTTTTCTTGGTGGCTCAGTTCATTGTGTCTGACTCTTGATTTTGGCTCGGGTCATGATCTTAAGCTTGGTGAGTTAGACCCCACATTGGGCTCTGTGCTGACAGCACGGAGCCTACTTGGAATTCTCTCTGCCTCTCTCTGCCCCTCCCCTGCTCATGTTCTCTCTCTCAAAATCAATAAATAAAACTTAAAACAATTTTTAAATAAAAAAATAAAAAATAAATTTTCTAAGAGAAAAACCAAACTATTGTAAACCGGCTGTTAAATTTCTACCAGCAATAATGAGTGTTTGAGTTGCTCAATATCCTTGCCAACATGCTATCAGCCTCTAAAATTTTAACCATTTTAACAGTATTTCTTTTGGTTTTAATTAACAGTTCTGTAATGTAGTCTCATAGTATTAATATGCATTTCCCTAAGGTTTACTGATGCTGAGCCTTTTATGTATCCTCTATACTGAAGTGCCTATTCAAATATTTTGCCATTTTGCTCTCATGAGGAAGTGTGACAATTTTATTGTTGAGGCAGAGTGTTGTTCTTATTCTAGACAAAAGCCCTGTATCCTGTATCAGGTACATGCTTTAAAAAGGTTTTCACTATTTTCTTAATGGTGTCTTTGAAAAATAAACATTTTGAATTTAATAAAACTCAAAATTATTTTTTAGTAATTGATTTGCTTTGAATACTATTTAAGAAGATTATTTTAATTGAAGGTCACTAAAAGTTTCTCCTATGTTTACTAAGCAGAACTCTTAACTTTAGGTCTATAACCCTTTTGAGTTCATTTTTGTAGTGTATGAGCTAAGGGATAAGGTTAATTATTTTATATGGATAGCCCTTTTTTCCAAGGCCATTTTGAAAATACTGTTACTTCCTTAATTCAGTCATATTGTCTTCTTTACCAAAATAAAATGGCTGCATATGTAAAGCTCTATTTCTGGATCCTTTATACTATTCCACTGATCTAAATGTTTATCATTATGCAATTAATATGGTCTCTTGAATACTGTAGCTTTATAATGTTTAAAATGAAGTGAAAGTCCACTAACTATTCTTTTTCAATATTATTTCACTATACTACAAATGCTGAATATCTGTGTACAATTTATGGTCACCTGATGAACTTCTAAAAATAAGTCTGTTAGGATTAGATAGGGATTTTATTAAATCTACATATTAGAGAATTTCCATCTTTACAGTGTTTAGTTTTCTAATACATGAATAAGGTATGCCTTTATTTAGGTTTTGTTAAATTTTTATCATCATGGTTTTGCACATGTGAAAACAATTTTACTTACTCCTTTTATATCTGCATGCATTTAATATATTGTTCTTGTCTACTCCAGTGACTAGGATTTCCAGTACATTGTTGACTAAATGTGATGGAAGTAGACTCTGTGTCTTGTTCCTGATCTCAGAAATGGTCAGTTTTTCCACAGTTAAATATGATGTTAGTTGTAGGTTCTTTGTTGTTGCTCTTCATCAGCACTGAAAGAGTGTTCATCATGAATGTATGCTTAGATGTAATCAAATGATTTTTATGTGTCATGATTGCAATATGATTTTGTGTTATAATATATATTAAATTCTATATTTAATTTTCAGGTACTAAACCAATCTTGAAATCCTGTGCTCAATACTATGTGTTCTTGACTTATACTCATTTTCCTATGTTGCTAGATATGGCATGCTAATATTTAACAACTTTTAGGTTCATGAGGGATGTTGGTAGGAGGGCTTCTCTTTTGAGACTTATTTTTCTTCTGACTTCAGTGTCAGGGTAATATTAGAGTTTTAGAAAGAATTGGAAGGAATATCCTTGTTCTTATGGGAAAAGCTTTTTAGGATTGGTACTATTTCTGAAGAAAAGGAAAAAAAGGAGTGCCTCAGTCTGTCAAGCTGCCGACTCTTGATTTCCACCTAGGTCATGATCTCCTGGTTCATGAGTTCAGTTCCCACACTGGGCTCTGCAATGACAGTGCGGAGCCTGCTTGGGATTCTCTCTCTCCCCATCTCTCTCTGTTCCTCCCCAACTTGTGTGCGTTCTCTCTCTCTCTCTCTCTCTCAAAATAAATAAACTTTAAAAAAATGTTAAAAAAAGAAAAGGAAAAAGAAAACTTGAAAGAGTAGATCTCATACTGAGCATTCTTAACACAAAAAGCAAATAGGGACATAAGAAATTTGTGGAGGCAAAGTGTAGTGTGTTACCTTAGTTGGGGTGATATTTCATGGATGTTTCTTTTGTCCAAGTTCACTGTATTATAGACATGAAATATGTGAGTTTTTTGCAAATCAATTATATCTCAAGAAAACTATCTTTTAAAACTATTTGGCAGAATTCACAATTGAAGTTTTTTAACCTTGGACTTTATTTTGTGGGAAAATTTTTAATTAAATGTCTTCACCTGTAATTGTTGCATTTAGATTGTCCATTATTCTCTTGACTCTGCTTTGGTAAACATGAACCTAAGAATTTTTCCATTTTATGTATTTGTCTAGTATTTGCATAAAGTTGAATTTATAATTCTCACATAATTCTTAAAAATACTGTAGCTCTGAAAAAAAAATTGTAGCTCCATAATGCATAGATCCTCTTTGATTCCTAATTTTAGTAATTGTATGTTCTTTCTCTTTTTGGGGGGCCAATTTAGCTAAAGTTTTGTAAGTTTTTTATCTTTTTTGTGGTTTGTGTTTATTGTTGTTGTTGTTGATGTTATTGTTGTTGTTTTCTTTTGATATAGCCGTTTTGATGATCCTTACCAATAACCAACTTTCAATTTCATTGATTTTTTTTTTCCTCTATTTTATTTGCACTCCTTTTAGGACTTCCCTCTATCTTTATGCTTTAAGGTTAATTTTATCTGCTTATTTGATTTTGTTTATATGTTTTAGTTTTAAAATTAAATCTTTGTTTAATAATTGGAGACCTTTTTTTTTAATATGAAAGGTTAAAACTATACATTTTCCTCTAAACACTGCTTTACCTCCGTGCCATAAGTTTTAATATGTTGTACTTTTAAATTAATTCAGTGGAGAATATTCTGTTTTTTAGTATTTCTCCTTGGACCCATGAGTCACTTAGAGCTGTGTAGGTTACCAAATGATTGAGAATATCCCAAGTTTCTGTCTGTTAGTGATTTCTAACTTAATTCCATCATGGTCAGTGAGCAAACTGTGTGTGATTTCAGTCTCTTTAGGTTTTAAGATATGCTTAAAAGCCAAACAGATGGCCTGAGAGATTGTTCCCTTATGCTTTAAAAACAAAACATGCATTCTTTTGCCTGAAATGTCACTTAAGTCAAGTGGTTTGATAGTGCTACTCATGTTCATTATACTGTTCTGATAGTCTGTGTGGTTCTGTCAATTATTGAAAATGATGCATCAAAAATTTTTAAATGTTATTTTGTACTCTTGATATTTGTCAATTTTTGCTTTCTATATTTTAAGACTCCTAGGTATTCAAGATAAATAAAAACACAAAGGTTGATATACAAAAGCTCATGGCAGCTTTATTCACAGTAGTAAAAAAAAAAAAAAATGCATCCAGATACCTCTCAAACTTAAGGCAGTATAGCTACATAATAATAAGTATTAGATAATTAAAACACACACACACATGCACGCACGCAGGCACACACCCCTACTGATAACTGCAATATGGATTGAGAGATAAATTAGTATTCTGAGTGAAAGAAACCATACTCAAATAAAAATTTATTATTGCATTTATAATACTCTAGAGAATACAAATCTATCATGACAAAGCCCATCAATCAGTGGTTGCCTGGGGCAGTAAGTAGCAGGACAGATAGACTGCAAATGGCCATGACAAGATTTTTGTGAAGGGTGGAAATGCTCTGACTCTTGATTGTAGCATTTCATAGGTGTGCATATCTGACAGAACTGATAAAACTCTGAATTCTAACTAGAGGTTACTGTCTATTATAAATATATGTGTACATACATTATCTCAATTCAAATGCTAACATCTGTAGTTGACATATATGTCTTTATCCTTAATCATGTGGACTGCTTCTTGGAAAATCTGCTTATATAAATTTGAGATAGGTGAATACCTACCATTGTGACAAAGAAGGCAATAGAGAGACAAGAGGCAAGTTGTAAGTTTTAAGCCTTGAGGATGAAAAATGTGAGTCCATCTTAGGCACAAATGAACGTCTTAACTCAGATTTAATAATCTTAAATAGCTTTGGCTAAAATAAATTACATACAGTATCCTTTAGAAGTAGTCCCTATTCTAATTTATATTTCATAACTGAGATTAAAACCATTATGGTATTTTTTAATAAGTAAACAAACGTCTATCTGGTTACAGAACTTTGGGGGAATATAAGTGATCAAAATGTCAGAGATTGTAGTTGATCTGATGATCTAACACAGAAGTTTTCAAAGATGCCTAAGTTGTTTATCAACCATCATTACTTGTGCTCTTCACCCACTCTTTCAGGTCCTGGGATACACACAAGGATGAAAGTCTGATGCAGTCTTTGCTCTCGCTAAAGTTAAAGTAAAAATAAGTAGGCAATAAATGATTATGGAAATACTTTTTGTTTAGTTCTGCATGTTTCTAAGCCCTTTAAAGGGAATATTAAGTGATAGAGGAGAGTAGTATTAGGTGGTGAGTAGTTACTTAAAATCAAGTAGGTGTGTACTTTCAGTGAGGAATGTTTTTGGGGAACTGATATTTCAGCAGTGACCTGAGGGTGAAAGGGAATAACTCGTATGATTATTTCCAGGAAGAGCATTAGAACATAGGTCATCGTTGGCAAATGCTAAGTGCCAGAGAACAGAATGAGCTTCACAAGTTAGAAATAAAGAAGGGAGTCAATTGAGCCTGGGGGATCAAGTTGGGGTTGGAATTGGGAAAGAAGTTGAGTGAAAGGCAATTGGTTAAGCTAACCAATTAACCAAACAGTGTTTGAGTTATCAACTAAAATTTCTTATATTCTAGTTTTCCTGAAATATTTTTTTAACTTTAAAAGTGAGCATATACTACTAGGTGATGGACATTCTTGATATAAAAAATAAAAGCCAAAATAGCATTTGAGAACTTCATGGAAAAATTTTTCTTCAGACAGTACTTAAAAAAAATATCTGTCATTGTAAAATTCAAAATTACTTCGAAGTACATGTTCAATATTTTCCTGACTGATTAGATACACATCTTTAAAAATAGGAGATGTTCATTTCATTAATTGAACATGAAATTTAAAGAACTGAGTTGCACTATGTTGTTAATCTGTAGCAAGGGTGTACACATGGACAATTTATATCTCAGGTTATCTGGGGTTCAGAAAAAGAACAGTTAAGCCTCTAAACTGTAAGAAGGCTGCCTTTACTTCAAGCAGCAACTGCTATTTTGATTTAACTTAAATCATTTAATAATTTCCAATAATTTAAGCAAATGCATGTTTAATAAAAAACTGTGTATAAATATGAAGTCTAATTTTATATTCATTGCTCAATTGACTTTGAACTGTGCATATGTTCACCTGCTCAGAAATTTCTAGTTGACTGATTTGAAAGCTTTTAACCTTTGGAATTCATTAAATAAAAATTTCATCATATGGCCCCAAATAGAAGATTTAATTAATGTTTTTAAAATATTCATTAGCTGAGTTACATTCATCTTTTTAAGTTTAAGATGCCCCACTGCTAGCTTCTAAGTATTTAGAGTTACAATACAGAAGATGGAGTCGTGATAGTGGTGATTAGTTACATTTAACAGCAAGCTGTCTCCTTTCTTCTATGCAATTTTCATGTTTCAGACCTCTGGGATTTCTTAAGATAATGTGTAGTAAGTCACAATCTAAAATAAATGGATTCTTCATTGCTATACCCATGTTTTATAGCAGAAAAAATAATCTTGAATAAAAGTGGGAAAAAAAACAGGTACATGTATACATAGACAATTAACAAATAAAAATAAAAAATGGTGCCATCCATCAGGTAAGCAATACCTGCTAGCCATATGGCTAGGTACTGAATATTCACTGTCTTTAAAACTAAAAGCTATTATACAATACTGTCACCTCGTATATGCAATGCAGACAGCCAGAGAAACTTGGCTGAGCTAAATGACTAAAGAAGAGGAAGAAACCAGATAACCAGATTCACAACCAAGTCTTTATGGTCTCATCCATGGCTCTTCCTTTGTGCCATGTTGCCGCTAGAAGACTTAATGTCAGGAACAATGCATTATTGGTCTTGTATCATTAGTCTGCTGTGCTTTCATGTGTTAATGGTTATTAAGTTACAATAGTATTATTCATGAGGTCAGTAACCTGGTACTTGTCCTTAGCAGAATATGTAGCTATTGGGTCCCAAAGAGTGGTTGCTTTCAGGGCTCCTTATTTAACCACAAGTAACCAAATGACTGTCTGCATTTTATTCAAGTACAGCAATACTGAGCAAGAGAAAAAAAAAACCATATTTCAACATGTATTTTTCCACTCTTTTCCCTTCACTTACCATCTAAAGAGAGTTCTGCCTTTTTTCAGTTAGTGTTTTCTCACCATAAGCTTCTGAGAAGGGCCCTTTACCAGGAATTTTTGATGTCCTAACGGGGTAAATCAGAAGCCTAGAAACTTCTAGATGGAAAGGCTGTAAAAGCAAAAGAAGTGCTACAAATTCCTGGTACATAGGTTATGAGGGAGCACAAGGTGCACTGGGCTGAGATGGCCATGAGGACATGGTCGATGGGATTTCGGATTTGGGAAGTAGATGCAGAATTTATGGGTTGATGAAAGGAGATGTTACTCAATAGTATGGATGGCATACTTGGTTTCCTGGATGATGGGACATTTGCCCAATACCCTGACAGGACCAGGCTTGGCCATTTGCTATATGATGACACTTGGTCCACCTGTCGACGCAGACTGGAACTTGCTGAGCATGCCTAGCATAGTGCAGCTACACTGTAGTGTCTCAAAGAGTTACAAGGAAAGGTGACTGATCATCATTACTGTGGATGGTCTTGGGTGTAAAAGACTGAGGCAGGTTATTTGCCCCATAGTGGAAGAAGGAGTAATAAGATTTATGTGTGTATCATAATCAGGGTTAGAGGCACCCAGACTTTCAAAGCTATTCAAAAACAGTGATTTTTTTTATTATGAAATTTATTGTCAAATTGATTTACATATAACACCCAGTGCTCATCCCAACAGGTAAAAACAGTGATCTTATCAGAAATAGTATATGATAATGGCTTTTCTTTTTGAACACAATGTGAGGTACCCTATTAAAACATCTTTCTTTCTAGGAGGGCTATTAGAGTTCATTCACTTTCTTGGGTAAATAACTTACTAGATAATCCATATATTTTACTATCTTTAAAAAAAACAGTCCCTAAAACAGCACTATTTAGTTTTAAAAATAGATTAAACTAATTGGTCTATTGTAAAATCAGTGTAGATTTCATGTAGATCATGTCTACTTGAGATAAACACCACTCCAAAGCTAGACCCAATGGGTTAGGTTGATAAAGTTTACAAATACATAAAGAAATGGGTAAATGAGCAGCTAAACTAATGAGAAGTGGAATAGCAGGGCTGAGAGAAGGTAGAATGAGGTTAGGTGAAAAAATATTGAACAACCTAACCCAGCAAACTCTGACCTCTTATAGCAGAAAAAGAAACTAGAACTTTAATTAATCAGAGGAATAGTACAATGAGTTAAACCCATTTATTGGATTATTGTATTTTTTTTTCCCAACAGACATGTACAGAACAGATAATAAAGTATATTAAGGCATTGTATTTGAAGTCCAAGTCATTACTTCTGGAATCTCATTTCAGAGTTATACATTAGAACTGGGAGGGCAGTACCACTCTCTGAGGAATCACATGACTAGATGAATGTGCAAAGTAGACCAGAGACATAAATTTGTTTTGTCTTAGCCAGTTTGGCTTACTCTCAGTGCTATATAAGTCATTGCCAAAACAACATTTTCTTGATGTTGGTGGAGACATAAATCAATTGTGAACAATTTGATAAAATGGATAAAATAATATTATGCTAATTTTAAGATGTGCTTGAAAGATACCTAATAAAGCTTTATGTTTGAGTGTTTGATGGCAGTTTTATGTAAACAATAATTTTCTACAGAGATACAAAATGCAGTAAATAGAATTACCTTTACTGCATTAAAATAGCATGAGTACTCTGGTTACGTTGCATGTCCTATACTCAGTAAATTAATTGCTATAAACTATTTCAGAAATAAATAAATAAAACTGAAAGTTACTTCATTTTAGTTCTGCTTTCAAGATAAAAACAGAGAAAACAGTGAAAAACAAGGTGTTTCATTACTCAAGTTCTGCTTTTGGGACGTGTTCACAGTACAGTTACTCTCTATGTAAGATGGATAGTTACTTGGGTTGCTCAAATATGAAACTTTATCAGGCTTGCCAGGTGATTATTAAGTGGGCATAATAAATTCACCAATTTTTACAAGTATTTTATTTGGGAGATAATGATCATAAAAGTGGATATCAAACCACCTTGGCTAAACTGACAAATTTTTACTGTACCACTTTTGTAGACACAAAGGCAAATTTATAAATCTATCGTAACTGTAAACATATCATTAAGGGTAATATTTCACTCTGATTATGTGTATCTAATTACCATGCCGTACACAGTTAAACATACAGTGTTAAATATTCATTATACCACAATAAGTTTTGGATTAAAGAACATTTTAAAAATTGTGAAGGTAAATTTATAAAATATTTATAATAATGTATTAGTTATATTTCTCAGATCTAATTAATTACCAATATCTGATTCCAGGAAGGTTTTCTTTTTGTTTGTTTGTTTTAATCTTTTTTTTTTTTCAACTTTATTTTAGAGAGCCTCAGTAGGAGAGGGGGAGTGGAAGAGAGAGAGAATCTCAAACAGGCTCCAAGCTCAGTGTAGAGCTCAGTGTGAGGCTAGATCCCAGAACCCTGGGATCATGACTGAAGCCAAAATCAAGATGGGGATGTTAAACTCACTGAGCCACTCAGGCACTCCTAGGAAGATTTTCTTCTAAACAGCATTTGAAAAAAATATGAGGGGAGTTAAATTATTTGAGACCTTCATCACTCTGTGTGATAGAGTATAATATAATCCTGAGGTCTCAGTAGTCATGTGGAGGCATTTCTGATTTGCTTGCAACACTTGAAAGGATTCTGGCATATTTTCTAAATGATAACACAGAATAAGGGATCCCTGATGAAAAATTAGCTGGTATCTTCTCTTATTCTCTTTTTCTTTAAAGTAAAAAATAGAAAGTAAAGCAAAATGAACTGAACTCACACCTCACTGTACTTAACTGTTAAACCGCCAGAGTTTTTCAATTTCTCTAGGGTGTCAAATAAGCCAGCTTCCCTATCACAATGAATGGTAAATTCCTGTGTGGGTATTATATCTCTACCTTTACCAAAGGTTACAGGTTCTAGACTAGTCCACTTGGTGTAAATATATATGGTGTTGCAAGAAATACATCAAGTAGAGATTGATGATGTCCTGGTTGACTTTGGGTAAATATTGACCAGCTGACAGAGATTTTAGCAATTTTATTACAATATTAGGGCCAGAAATGTGCCAAAAATGTAATAATTTATATATGCTAGTATAGTTTTGAAAAACAGGCTGCTGCTATCTACTGATTTGGCCACTTCTATCTGATGAGTAGTGCTCTTTCACCATGTACTAGATAAAGTATAATTCTTTATGTCTACATCCAGACCTCGGCTACCATAGAAAACGGATTCTGATCTGTTCCACTTACTACTCCTGGAATGCTCTTCATTTCTCTACAACCCTGCTGCCCATAAACCTGAAGGTGCTCTTTTACTACCTAAGGAGGTTAAACAGGTACTCATTTAGTAGACATTTCTCCTATTTCCACAAATTTCAGATACAGTTTTCAAATTTCAGGTGTAATCTTTCTCCTCTGTACTCCCACTGTTTGCTCTACCTGAATTTATTGTAAAATTTCTAACCTTTTTGCATGCGTTACCTGCTTTGTCTGCTAGCAGTGCAGCTTTGCTACACTTTCTGAAAAGTAACTCTTTCAAAGGCAGGTAGCATATTTGTAATTAAAAATAAGTGTTTAGCACAAGCAAAATAAATGCAAGCAAAATGGAGATGGACTGCTTAATGTCTATTATTGGATTCATTATTTTCCTATTTCCCTCTCCAGAGCCGTACAATATTCAACTGAGTCTACAATTGGGTCTTGAAAGACAAATCTCAGAATTGATATTCTCAGAATTCCACTGTCTTTTATCAGGCAAATGCTAAGGAGCCTGCAACATAAGATACAATAGCTTTTCTCAGCAAAAGATGTAAACAAAAACAAACACAAAAACAACCATCAGCGGCTCTAAAGGTGATAATGAGCCAGTACTGCTGCTTTAGTCCCATCAGAAGCCCTATAGGTGCCAAAATGCAATTTATACTCTTCAGAGCTGTATTTGTTCATGTTTGCTGCTTCAATAAAAAGCCCCACTGTGTTGAGAAGGGAATGCCTATCCCCCACTCCTCCTGATGGCACTTAGACCAGAGGTGTGCCCTTGGAGAGAGAAATCTGCCAACTTACTAGCTATTCCCTGAAAGATAAAGGAAGTAAAACAAAATAGACAGAAAACACAATGACAAAAAGTCAACTTTTTCTGCTGCTCCTGACTATAAAACTACAACCTTAAAAAAAAATCCTGAAGAAAAAAATAATTTGAAAGGGTCAACAAGACTTTCAGATGCTTTTCTACTTAAATTATCTCACAAAATAATAGCATGCATCCAATATAAAATTGCATATTCAGTGCTAGCTACACCCTGAATTGTGTATCCCCCCAAAGTTCCTCTTTTGAAGCCTTAGCTCCCAATATAACTATATTTGAAAATTGGGCCTATAAGAGCTAATTGGCATTACATGAGGTTATAAAAGTGGGGCCCTGATAAGATAGGACTAGTGTCTTTATAAAAAGAGACCTCATAGTATTTGAGGGCACCTTGGTGGCTCAGTTGGTTGAGCATCCAACTCTTGGGTTCAGCTCAGGTCATGATCTCATGGCTTTGTGGGTTTGAGCCCCACATCGGTCCTTGTGCTAGCAGCACAGAGCCGGCCTGGGATTCATTCTCTCTCTCTCTCTCTCTCTCTGTCTCTCTCTCTCTCTCTCTCTCTCTCTCTGTCTCTCTCTCTCTCTCTCTCTCTCTCTCTCTCTCCTTCTCTCCCACTTGTGCTGTTTCTGTCTCTCCCAAAATAAATAAACTTTAGGGGAAAAAAAGACTTCAGAATTTTCTTTTACTCTTGTCCCTTTGGGTTTTTTCTGCTCAATTATGAACTTTTTAAATTTAATTGAAAGATTACTCTCAGGTGTACAATGTTATGATTTGACATTTGTATAATAGCAAAATGCCACAGTAAGTCCAGTTAACATCCATCACTACACAGTTAAAATATTTGTTATCTCATGATGTTCCACTCAAATATTCAATACAGAATTATAGCCCCCATGCTGTGCATTACAACCCCATGACTTAACTGATTTTATAACTGGCAAATTGTTCCTTTTGATCCCCTTTACCAATTCATTCACTCTCTACCCTCTGTTTCTGACAACCACCAATCTGTTATCTATATCCATGGGCTCAGGTTTTGATTTCATTTTTTGTTTTTCTAGATATGACATATAAGTGAGATCATATTGTATGTCTCTTTCTGTATGACTTATTTCACTTAGCATAATGCTTTTAGGGTCCTTATATATTGTTTGTAGCTGAACAATATTGTTGTGTGTGTGTGTGTGTGTGTGTGTGTGTATATATATATACCACATTTTCTTTATCCATTCATCAATCAATATTTGGGTATTTTTAGGTCTTTGTTATTATAGAGAACACTGTAAGGAACATGGGGGTGCATGTATCTATTTTGGTTAGTGTTTTCATTTTCCCTAAATACCCATAAATGGAATGACTAGATCATACTGTAGTTTAATTTTTAATATTTTTTTAGGAGACTCCATACTGTTTTCCATAGTGGCTGCACTAACTTACATTCCCACTGTCAGTGCATGAGGATTCAGTTTTACCCACATCTTTGCTAACACTTGTGTTTTGTCTCTCTGTTTTGGTAATCACTATTCTAGCAGGTTTAAGGTGGTAATTCATTGCAACTGTGATTTGTATTTCCCTGATGATTAGTGATGTCCACCATCTTCTCGTGTACCTATTGCACGTAAGTATGTCTTTTTTGGAAAATGTTTATTAAGATCCTCTCCTCATTTTTAGGTTTTTTTTGTTTGTTTTCTGCTATTGAGTTGATGAGTTCCTTACAGATTTTGAATATTAACCCCTTATTAGGTATGATTTGAAAAAATCCTCTTCCATTCCACAGCTGACCTTTTCATTTTGGTGATGGTTTCCTTGGATATACAGAAGCTTTGTAGTTTCATGCAGTCCCACTTACTTTTTTTGTGGTTTTTTTGTTTGTTTTTCGCTTTTATTGCCTTCGCTTTTAGTATTTTATCCAAAAAGTTACCTCCAAGACCAATATACCAAGGTGCTTACTGCCATTGTTATCTTTCAGGAGTTTTAGGGTTTCAGCTCTTACATTCTTTAATCCACTGTGAATTTATTTTTGTGTGTAGTGAAAGTTAGTGGTAGGGTATCATTCTTTTGCATGTGGTTGTCTAGTGTTCCCAGCACCATTTGTTGAAGACTACTACTCTATCCCCATTGTATTTTCTTGCTGTTTTTACCGTAAACTAATAGACTATGTATGTGTGGGCTTATTCTTAGCCTCTCTATTCTGATCTATAAGTCAGTTTTTATGCCAATACCATACTGTTTTGATTCCTACAACTTTTTAATATAGTCTAAAATCAGGGAGTGTGATGCCACCAGCTTTGTTATTTCTTAAGATTGTTTTGGCTAGTAGGGGTCTTGTATGGTTCTTACAAATTTTAGAATTGTTTGTTCTAGTTCTGTAAAAAATGCCATTGAAATTTTAATAGGATTGCATTGAATATGTAGATTGCTTTTGGTAGTAAGGACATGTTAACACTATGCTTAAAATCCATGAGCATGGAATATCTTTGCATTTAATTGTGTCTTCTTCATTTTTTTTTTAATATGGGTCTTACAGTTTTCAGTGTATATGTCTTTCACCTCTTTAATTTTTTACTACATATTTTATTTGATGCAATTGAAATAGGATTGTTTTCTTAATTTCTTTCTGATACTTCATTAATACAGTATGGAAACACAGTTTTTGTGGATTGATTTTTGTAATCTGCAACTTTAGTGAATTCTTGCTGAATTCTAACAATTTCTTGGTGCTTAAGAATTCTATGTATAATGTCATCAGCAAATAATGACAATTTTCTTTTTTTCTAATCTGTTTTCCCTTTTTCTGAACTAACTGATTTGACTAGGACTTTCAATAATATGTTGAAGTATCAAGAGTGGGTAATAATTTCTTGTTCATGGTCTTAGAGGAAAAGTTTTCATCTTACCACACCCAAGTATGATTTTACCTCTGGACAGGTCATATATGGCCTTTATTATGTTAAGGTACATTCCCTCTATACCCACTTTGTTGAGAGTTTTTATCAAAACTAGATGTTGAATTTTGTCAAATGGTTTTTCTGCATCTATGGAGATGATCATATGATTTTTATCCTTTATTTTGTTTATGTGGTATGTCACGTTGATTTGTGGATGTTTAACCATTCTTGCATCCCTGGAATAAATCCCACTTGGTTGTGATGTATGATCCCCTTAATGTATTGTTGAATTTGATTTGTCAATATTTTGTTGAGGATTTTTGCATCTATGTCCATCAGGGATATTGATCTGTAATATTCTTGTGGCATTCTTGTCTGATTTTGGTATCAGGGTAATTCTGGTCTCATAAAAATCAGTTTGGAGGTATTCTCTCCTCTTGTATTTTTTGAAAGAATTTGGGAAGGATTGTTATTGATCTTTAAATATAGGGAAGAATTCACCAGTAAAGCATCAGATACTGGACCTTTATTTGTTGAGAGTTTTTTGATTACTGATTATTAGTTATATGTCCATATTTTCTATTTCTTCATGATTCAGTCTTGGAAGGTCCTATGTTTTGAGGAATTTATGCATTTCTTTTCATTTGTTCCAATTTGTTGATACTTTATTTTTATAGGCTGTTATGATACATTGTACTTCTGTGGTATTAGTTGTATTTCATTTCTGATTTTGAGTACTCCTTTCTTTTTTTTTTTTTTTTTTTTTTTTTTTTTTTTGATGGGCCTGGCTAGCACTTCTCAATGTTGTTGATCTTTTCAAAGAACCAGCTCTTAGTTTCATTTAACTCTTTCATTGTCTTTTTAGATTTTTTGTACTTTTCATTTATTTCTTCTCTGTTCTTAGTTATTTCCTTCCTTCTACTAGCTTTGGGCTTTATTTGCCTTGTGCTAGTTCCTTGAGTTGGAAAGTTAGGTATTAGAGATTTTTCTTCTTTTTTTGAGGATTTTAACACTAGGAACTTGCTTTTAGAACTGCTTTTAATGTATTCCATAAGTTTGCCATATTTTATTTCTATTTTCCTTCATCTCAAGATACTTTAAAAGTTTTCTTACTTTTTTCTTGTAATTGACTTCTAGCTGTATACCACTGTGGTCTGAAAAGATGTTTCATATAATTTTAATCTTCTTAACTTTTTTAAGAATTGTTTTGTGGCCTAACATATGATCTGTCCTGGAGAATCTTCCATGTGCACTTGAGAAGCATGTGTACTCTGCTGCTTTGGATAGTATATTCTCCATATGTTTAGTCCCTCTGGTCTATCATGTCATGTAAACTGGTGTTTCCATATTGATTTTCCATTTGTGATTTCTGCATTAATGAAACTGTGGCATTAAATTGTACTACTATTTCTCATTTTAGATCTATAAATGTTTTACATATTTAGGTGTTCTTATGTTGAGTACATAAATATTTACAGACGTTACTTCCTGACTGCAAGTTTACCTCTTGCAAAAGAATTGTACATCCTATCAAGTTGTAGATTTCCATTTGTCTGAATGCCAGCTAAAATATTTACTTAATGACCTGTTTTCCATATAACTAGAAAAGATGTTGTAAAATGATTAAGTGTACTACATAATGTAGAGTCCTATAGATATTTTTAAACCTTCCAATATAACAAAAACACTTAGACTATATATATGTGTGTGTGTGTGTGTGTGTGTATGTATGTGTGTGTGTGTTTATGTCTATACTTTAACTAAAAAGCATTTAAAGACCTCTTTTGCAGGGTTATAAGTTGTTTGGTTGTGTGTATATAACCAGATTTTAAAATTTCTCAAATGTGGCAACCTATATTGGAGTGAGCAACCTATATTAATAGGTAACCAAACTTGTATCAGCTGTTCTCCTTTGAAAATTTACACCTTAGTTTGGGTGGACACTGTCAGAGAACATGCTGTCTGATATACTTAAATTTTTGTTTACATTTATTTATTTTTGATAGAAAGAGACAGAGCACAAGTCGGGGAGGGGCAGAGATAAAAGGAGACACAGAATCCAAAGCAGGCTCCAGGCTTTGAGCTGTCAGCACAGAGCCCAAAGCAGGGCTTGAACTCAAAAACCTCAATATCATGGCCTGAGCTGAAGTCGGACACTTAACCAACTTAACCAACTTAACCACTTAACCAACTGCAACCCAGTTGCCCCTGATATGCTTAGTTAATTGAAGCATCTATTTAACTCCAATTACTCAGATAAGGGAAAATGTGGATTGAATCAACTTATAAATTAATAAGGTAAAAACGTGTATAGTATTATTTAATCAATACATACCTTTATGGAACACATGGATTCCTGGGCCATGTTCAGTTCATAGAGAACCTTTGTCAGCATTATGATTTCTCATTATGACTATAGCAAAAAACTCACAAAGTAGAATGCCAATATTATTCATTAGCTTTTGGACTTAGATTTGCTTAACACTATATGATGTTATCATTGTCTTTCCTTTGATTATACTACACAACACTTTTTAAAGTACTATTTGATTTGCTGTATGGTTTAAACTTTTGACATTTTTTTCCCCAATAAGATGTACTACCTGTATAGCCTTGATACTAAAGTTCTTGATACTGAAATACTCTTGAACATATCATCAGGATTATCGACTTGAGTCCTATGCATGTGGAGTTAATTGAAAATTATAAAATGTAGTCCTTTTAATCCAGGAGTGTAAAAATAAAAAAAGACGGGCTCAGTAAAAAACGGATTTTCATATATTCAAATATTCCATGTTTCCAAAGCCTCGCTAGAAAAAAAAAAATGAAGCATTACCTGAAAGTATGTTGAAGTCTACATTAAAAAAAAATGCTATACAGTAATAATTTTAAGTTATTGTAATCTCCTTCCTTCCTCAAGGTGTATAAATCATAATGTCGATGAACTAGAGCTTCATTATTCTCTAAACATAAATAATAATGAGTTCTGGATGAGTAGGCAAGGGGATATTTATAAGACTATTTAAGTGTGTTGATTTAGAGTAGTCAGTGAGCTCATAAAAGCACAGAAGACAACTGAAGGTAAACAGCATGAAACAGATATGGTAATTTCACAATGGTTCTTCTCTTGATGCTTGAAGGATATGCACAGCATATGGGTAAAGAGTCAACACTGCCTCAGGAAAAGGAGAAGGTATTAGTCAAAGGGTACAGTTAAACAAGATGAGTAAGTCCTAGATATCTGCTGTACAGAATAGTACTTCTAGTTAACATAAAATCTACCTTGTCAGAAAATTATCTCATATACAATATTAAGTGTTCTCATCACAAATACTAACAATAATAGTGGCAGGAAAAACCTTTAGACATGATGGATATGTTTATGGCATGGAATGTGGTGATGGTTTCACAGGTGGATATTTATCTCCAAATTTGAGTTATATACATTAAATATGTACAGCTTTTGTAAATCAATCATACTTAAATACAGTGATTTTTTAAGTATGAATAAATACTGAGTTGGCAAATACTACTGAAGTCCATGTCACCTGCTACATTAAATGGCCTGATGAATTAAACCTAGATAAGACAATGAATATTCTTACAGATATATTTTATATGTGCATGAGAACAAGAGTAATTTAAATATTTTTCAAATAGAGATCATACTTCTGGTCTTTTTCATTCTTTATGTAATTTCTATTCCAGATAAAGATAGTCATGTATTTTTGCGTAAATTTGGGGTTTTTTAAACTTCACATATGTGTGTGAATTAAGGATTATAATTTGTATCTACAGTTTATAGCTGAATATTTTTTAAGAGACAAGAACCTAAATACTACTTCTATGTAAAAAAAAAAAAAAAAAAAAAAAAAAAGGCTTTGAGAAGAAACCTAGCATAGTTTCATGGTGACCAAGCAAGGAAAAAGTACAATTTGAGTCTTACTACTCTTTTGAATGCATTAATATATTCATTTACTGAGACACTGAATAGCCCATGCTTATTCTTCCTCAAATCCTTAAGGAAAATTTAAAAATGTTCACTTGCAATCTATGACAAGTGGTTGGATGAAGAAATACAGCGAGGCTCCAAGGCCTTTCTCTCTAGAAATTACTCTACAGTCCCATAAAATCATAAATTAAGTGGCTCTTTTATAATTCAGCAGATGTTAACCACAGACAGAATGCCTATATTTGAACCCAGGACACTGCATAAGCATTCCTTGTTCAGTACCTCTATGCGTGTCTGAAACAAAGGTGATATGGCACAAATTCATGGTAACAAACCTTGCATTAATAATATTTAAATAGATATGACTAGAATTATCTTCTGTTGACTAATTAATGCATAGACAAAATTTAATGGAGGCCCATATAGAAAACTAATATTGATAATTTAAAATAAAACATTTTTATATGCGTGCATGTATATATATGAAATTAATACTCCTCACATTATAGGGAACTTAACAATAGGATTCCTAGAATATCATACCATATTGACCTCTGCTGATACTACAGAGGTTGATTGATTTGCACAATGTACTACCAAGTCATATAACAATAAAAAATAATCCCTTTTTGTTGTTTGTGGTGGTGGAGGTGGTGGTGGTGGTGGTGGTAAAATTACCCAGAAGGAATCTAAAGCATGGAAGGGTATTAAGATTGTGGAAAACACAATCCTTAAGTATGATAAATCAAAACTTTTTTTTTTCATTAAGAAATGACAGGAGTGAAGAGAAAGGAAACACAAAAATCAGTAAATCAGAATGAAGGTATTTGATTTTTTTTCATGGTTTTCTATTGGGAAGTGAATTCCTAGTTAGAATCTTTTACCTAAAAGCAAAATCACTGGGGTAGTTATTTACAACAAGTGTTAACTTGAGAGTTTTTTATTAGTTTCCTGTTGGTGGACTAACAAATTACCATAAATTTAGTGTCTTAAAACAACCCAAGTTTATTTTCTAGTAGTTCTGGAGGTTACAGTTCTGAAATGGGTTACGATGAGCTAAAATCAAAGTGTCATCGGGTGTGTATTGCTTCTGTAGACTCCGAGGAAGAATCCCTGTTCTTGCCTTTCCCAACTTTTAGAGGCCTCCTGTGCTCCTGGTGTGTGACACCACATCAGGCAGATCTCTACTTCCAGATCGCTGATGACTCTCCTATCTTTTTTTCCTGAGTAGATCCCTTGTGATGAAACTGAGTTTATTTAGATAATCCAAGATAATCTCCCATCTCGAGATACTAAATGCAATCAAATTCACAAACCTCTTTTGCCATGGAAGCTAACATATTCACAGATCTTAAGATTGGAGCGGCCATCTTTGGGGAACCATCACTCTGCCTACCACAAGCTTCTAGCACTGCTTGTTATAGAAAATAAGGTGCTACCATAGAATGTTGAAAATGGAAACACAAATGCTGGATCTAAACTCTGGCTCTGCTCGTATCACTGTGACACCATCTCTAAATCACTGATGCTAATTCTCCTTTTTCTCAACACTATAAACAGAAGTCAGAATGCTTCCTTTAATTAGTTTCCAGGTAGGTCATGACAATCAGATGAGGTAATCTAGGTGAAAGCATTCTGCAAACTATAACATAATTTATTTAAAAAAAAAAAAAAAAAAAAGGATGACTTTATTCTGAGCTGCACCACTAATGTATCTGGGCTTTTCTCATTTTCAAATGCAGTTTGGGACTAGAATTAATAGATAATTAGGCAATCCATGCAGGTGTGAAGTTCTCTTTTTAAAATACATGAATGAGGAAGGACCCTTTCTTGATGAAATCTACATGTTTAAAGCAATTTGCAATACTTCCAGGCCAAATTTATGTTATTGCTGTGACTGAACAGTTGTATCTATGAATGAACACATTCAAAAAGGAGACTACGATCTTCAAAACCATTGATTTATCTTTGATCATGTCTGAATGGTAAAACATCTGTTTTATATTGAATGGGCATCTGTCTTCTGTTACATCCCCGTGGATGTGGTGAAAGACATATTTTTTAAAGTGTCTCATGGGAACTTGTATAATCACTTTCTCAGGCATTTTATAGATGTCTTGGAAACGGGAGATTTTGCTCAAAATGATAAATTTTAATTGTAATGTAAATAGAAACTTAGTTTATCACTTTTCTATAGCAACTGTATTTATACTCATTCCATTTAGATGCATAACTGCTTTATGAAAGTCAACTACTTCCCCTAACCTCTTCACCAGGTACTGTACATTTTAGGTGATTTTATGGAGATAAAAAAAGCATAGTCTACCAAATGAGATTGCTGAGTAGGTTAGTAACAATTTTTCCTCTAACAGTTGCCTGTTTATTTAACAGTTCTTAATCTGAAAGTGTCTCTCTCTTTTGGTCATTAATGAACCATATTTTGTTCAAATACCTTTTGGCTTTCATTTCAAGGATTCAACAATTTTCAAAGTTATTTTTGTTAAAAGTATTACCTTTTACTTTAGAATAAATTTTCACAGATAATTTTTATTTTGTGATAATACTGAAGGACCTCACACACCATTTGCCCTGTTCCTCCCAATGGTAACATTGTATAAGTATAGTATAATATTACAGCTAAAACACGGACACTGATATAGTCCTCTTTATTCAAGCTTCACTAGTTTTGCATCCATTTTATATGTGTGTGTATGGGTTTGTGTGTGTGTGTGTGTGTGTGTGTGTGTGTGTGTGTGTGTGTAATTCTATGCCATTTTCACACATGTACATTTGTGTGACCACCAGAATAGGTTTATCTCTATTCTACTACCCCTGGCTCTCCCCACATGCATCTTCTTGCCTGTTCTTCTTATTCCCTTCCTCTTTTTCCTTTCTGACACGGTTGCCAATGAAGACAGGAAATATATTCAATAAATGGTGCTATAAAGAGTGGACATTAAAAAAAGAAAATTTAATCCTTATCTCATACCAAATACAAATTAACTTAAGCTCCAATATTTTGATCTATGAGTAAACTATCAAACTTCTGAAAGAAAAAAGGGTTGGAGATTTACTTTTACCTCCTAATATAAATTTCAGATACTAAACATAAAATAAAAACCTTAAAATGTTCAAAACTTCAGGATAAAGACCCATTAGCAAGCTTCTAGAGGAAGAAATCATAAAAGAACAACTAATGAATTTAATTACATAAACTTTTTAAAATAAAACATTTTAAAATAAAAGTGTGTCAGGGAAGAGCTTTTCCTTCTTGTTTTTAAATGTTTATTTATTTATTTTGAGAAAGAAAGCAGGAGCGGGGAAGGGCAGAGAGAGAGGGAGAGAGAATCCCAAGCAGGCTCAGTGTTCTCAGCGGGGAGACCAACATGGGGCTCAGTCTAATGAGATCATGACCTGAGCCAAGATCAAGAGTCCAATGCTTAACTGACAGCCACCCAGGCACCCTTGTTGGGAAAATTTTTTTTTGAAAACTAATAATAGACTGGGGGGGAATATTTAAAGGCTATGTAAGAAAAAAAAATAAAAATAATGGACTGAGAAAATAACCCAATGATTGGAAAAGTTTGTAAATAGGCAAACTCCAAAAAACACATTAAAATTACTTTTAAATAAAGCAAATATTTAACCTCACATGCTATCTAGGAAGGAAAGTAAAAATGAAGAAAAACAGATACACTTGATATATTTGGTAATGCTAAGAATTGTTCAAATTGTGGGAAAAGGTTCATGAATATTTCAACAGAATGGTAATTGGCATAACATTTTTGGAAAGCAATAGCATAATGACTATTAATATTTAAATATGCATAATTTTATTTATTTATTTTATATATTTTTTTAATATATGATATTTATTGTCAAATTGCTTTCCATACAACACCCAGTGCTCATCCCAAAGGTGCCCTCCTCAATAACCATCACCCACCCTCCCACCCCCCATCAACCCTCAGTTTGGTCTCAGTTTTTAAGAGTCTCTTATGCTTTGGCTCTCTCCCAGGCTAACCACTTTTTTTTTCCTTCCCCTCCCCCATAGACTTCTGTTAAATTTCTCAGGATCCACATAAGATGAAAACATATGGTATCTGTCTTTCTCTGTATGGTTTATTTCACTTAGCACATAACACTCTCCAGTTCATCCACGTTGCTACAAAGGGCCATATTTCATTCTTTCTCATTGCCACGTAGTACTCCATTGTGTATATAAACCACAATTTCTTTATCATTCATCAGTTGATGGACATTTAGGCTCTTTCCATAATTTGGCTATTGTTGAGAGTGCTGCTATAAACATTGGGGTACAAGTGCCCCTATGCATCAGTACTCCTGTATCCCTTAGGTAAATTCCTAGCAGTGCTATTGCTGGGTCATAGGGTAGGTCTATTTTTAATTTTTGGGGGAACCTCCACACTGTTTTCCAGAGTGGCTGCACCAATTTGCATTCCCACTGACAGTGCAAGACAGTTCCCGTTTCTCCACATCCTCTCCAGCATCTATAGTCTCCTGATTTGTTCATTTTAGCCACTCTGGCATGAGGTGATATCTGAGTGTGGTTTTGATTTGTATTTCCCTGATGAGGAGTGACATTGAGCATCTTTTGATGTGCCTGTTGGCCATCTGGATGTCTTCTTTAGAGAAGTATCTATTCATCTTTTCTGCCCATTTCTTCACTGGATTATTTGTTTTTCGGGTGTGGGGTTTGGTGAGCTCTTTATAGATTTTGGATAGTACCCTCTGTCTGATATGTCATTTGCAAATATCTTTTCCCATTCCATTGGTTGCCTTTTAGTTTTGTTGGTTGTTTCCTTTGCTATACAGAAGTTTTTATCTACATGAGGTCCCAATAGTTCATTTTTGCTTGTAATTCCCTTGCCCTTGGGGATGTGTCAAGTATGAAATTGCTACGACTGTGGTCAGAGAGGTCTTTTCCTGCTTTCTCCTCTAGGGTTTTGATGGTTTCCTGTCTCACATTCAGGTCCTTTATCCATTTTGAGGTTTTTTTTGTGAATGGTGTGAGAAAGTGGTCTAGTTTCAGCTTTCTGCATGCTGCAGTCCAGTTCTCACAGCACCATTTGTTAAAGAGACTGTCTTTTTCCCATTGGATGTTCTTTCCTGCTTTGTCAAAGATGAGTTGGCCATATGTTTGTGGGTCTAGTTCTGGGGTTTCTATTCTATTCCATTGGTCTATGTGTCTGTTTTTGTGCCAATACCATGCTGTCTTGATGATGACAGCTTTGTAGTAGAGGCTAAAGTCTGGGATTGTGATGCCTCCTGCTTTGGTCTTCTTCAAAATTACTTTGGCTATCTGGGGCCTTTTGTGGTTCCCTATGGATTTTAGGACTGCTTGTTCTAGCTTCGAGAAGAATGCTGGTGCAATTTTGATGGGGATGCATTGAATCTGTAGATAGCTTTGGGTAGTATTGACATTTTGACAATATTTCTTCTTCCAATCCATGAGCATGGAATGTTTTTCCATTTCTTTATGTCTTCTTCAATTTCCTTCATAAGTTTTCTATAGTTTTCAGCATGCAGATCTTTTATATCTTTGGTTAGATTTATCCCTAGGTATTTTATGCTTCTTGGTGCAATTGTGAATGGGATCAGTTTCTTTATTTGTCTTTCTTTGCTTCATTATTAGTGTATAAGAATGCAACTGATTTCTGTACATTGATTTTGTATCCTGCAACTTTGCTAAATTCATGTATCAGTTCTAGCAGACTTTTGGTGGAGTCTATCGGAATCTCCATGTATAATATCATGGCATCTGCAAAAAGCGAAAGCTTAACTTCATCTTTGCCAATTTTTATGCCTTTGATTTCCTTTGTTGCCTGATTGCTGATGCTAGCATTTCCAACACTATGTTAAACAACAGCAGTGAGAGTGGACATCCCTGTCATGTTCCTGATCTCAGGGGAAAGCTCTCAGTTTTTCCCCATTGAGGATGATGTTAGCTGTGAGCTTTACATAAATGACTTTTATGATGTTTCAGTATGTTCCTTCTATCCCAACTTTCTTGAGGGTTTTTATTAAGAAAGGATGCTGAATTTTGTCAAATGCTTTTTCTACATCTATTGATAGGATCATATGGTTCTTATATTTTCTTGATTAATGTGATGTATCAGGTTGATTGATTTGTGAATGTTGAACCAGCCCTATAGCCCAGGAATAAATCCCAGTTGATCATGGTGAATAATTCTTTTTATATGCTGTTGAATTCGATTTGCTAGTATCTCATTGAGAATTTTTGCATCCATATTCATCAGGGATATTGGCCTGTACTTCTCTTTTTTTACTGGGTCTCTGGTTTAGGAATCAAAGTAATACTGCCTTCATAGAATGAGTCTGGAAGTTTTCCTTCCCTTTATATTTTTTGGAATAGCTTGAGAGGGATAGGTATTATCTCTGCTTTGAACGTCTGGTAGAATTCCCCAGGGAAGCTATCTGGTCCTGGACTCTTATTTGTTGGGAGACTTTTGATAACTGATTCAATTTCCTCACTGGTTATGGGTCTGTTCAAGCTTTCTATTTCCTCCTGATTGAGTTTTGGAAGTGTGTGGGTGTTTAGGAATTTGTCTATATCTTCCAGGTTGTCCAGTTTGTTGGCATATAATTTTTCATAGTATTCCCTGATAATTGCTTGTATCTCTGAGGGATTGGTTGTAATAATTCCATTGTCATTCATGATTTTAACTATTGGGTCATCTACCTTTTTTTTGAGAAGCCTGGCTGAGGTTTATCAATTTTGCTTATTTTTTCAAAAAAACAACTCTTGGTTTCATTGATCTGCTCTACAGTTTTTTTACATTCTATATTGTTTATTTCTGCTCTGATATTTATTATTTCTCTCCTTCTGGGGGGTTTAGGCTGTCTTTGCTGTTCTGCTTCTGTTTCCTAATTCTAATTTTTTTTTTCAACTTTTTTTTATTTTTTTTTTGGGACCGAGAGAGAGACAGAGCATGAACAGGGGAGGGGCAGAGAGAGAGGGAGACACAGAATCGGAAACAGGCTCCAAGCCTGATGCGGGGCTCAAACTCACGGACCACGAGATCGTGACCTGGCTGAAGTCGGACGCTTAACCGACTGCGCCACCCAGGCGCCCCTGCTTCTGTTTCCTTTAGGTGTGCTGTTAGATTGTGGATTTGGGATTTTTTTAGTTTCTTGAGAAAGGCCTGGATTGCAATGTATTTTCCTCTCAGGACTGCCTTCGCTGCATCCCAAAGCGTTTGGATTCTTGTGCTTTGATTTTCATTTGTTTCCATCTATTTTTAAATTTCTTCTCTAATTGCCTGGTTGACCCATTCATTTTTAGTAGGGTGTTCTTTAACCTCCATGCTTTTGGAGGTTTTCCAGACTTTTTCCTGTGGTTGATTTCAAGCTTCATAGCATTGTGGTCTGCAAGTGTGCATGGTATGATCTCAATTCTTTTACATTTATCGAGCATATGTGATCTATCTTGGAGAATGTTCCATATGCACTCGAGAAGAAAGTATATTCTGTTGCTTTGGGATGCAGAGTTCTAAATATATCTGTCAAGTCCATCTGACCCAATGTATCATTCAGGGCCCTTGTTTTTTTATTGACCGTGTGTCTAGATGATCTATCCATTTCTGTGAGTGGAGTGTTAAAGCCCCTGCAATTACCACATTCTTATCAATAAGGTTGCTTATGTTTGTGAGTAATTGTTCTATATATTTGGGGGCTCCCTTATTCTGTGCATACACATTTATAATTGTTAACTCTTCCTGATTGATAGACCTTGTAATTATTATATAATGCCCTTCGTCATCTCATACAGCCTTTAACTTAAAGTCTAGTTTGTCTGATATAAGTATAGGTACTCCAGCTTTCTTTTGACTTCCAGTAGCATGATAAATAGTTTTCCCTCCCCTCACTTTTAATCTGAAGGTGTCCTCAGGTCTAAAATGCATCTCTTGTAGACAGCAAATAGATGGGTCTTGTTTTTTTATCCATTCTGATACCCTATGTCTTTTGGGTGGCACATTTAGTCCATTTACATTCAGTGTTATTATAGAAAGATATGGGTTTAGAGTCATTGTGATGTTTGTAGGTTTTATGCCTGTAGCAATGTCTCTGGTACTTTGTCTCACAGGATCCCCTTTAGGATCTTTTGTAAGGTTGATTTAGTGGTGATGAATTCCTTCAGTTTTTGTTTGTTTGGGGAGACCTTTATCTCTCCTTGTATTCTAAATGACAGACTTGCTGGATGAAGGATTCTCTGCTGCACATTTTTTCTGTGCATCACGTTGAAGATTTTCTGCCATTCCTTTCTGGCCTGCCAAGTTTCAGTAGAGAGATCCGTCATGAGTCTTATCGGTCTCCCTTTATATGTTAGAGCACATTTATCCCTAGCTGCTTTCAGAATTTTCTCTTTATCCTTGTATTTTGCTGGTTTCACTATGATACGTCGTGCAGAAGATCAATTCAAGTTACGTCTGAAGGGAGTTCTTTGTGCCTCTTGGATTTCAATGCCTTTTTCCTTCCCCAGATCAGGGAAGTTCTCAGCTATGATTTCTTCAAGTACACCTTCAGCACCTTTCCCTCTCTCTTCCTCCTCTGGAATACCAATTATGCATAGATAATTTCTCTTTAGTGCATCACTTAGTTCTCTAATTTTCCCACCATACTCCTGGATTTTTTTATCTCTTTTTCTCAGCTTCCTCTTTTTCCATAATTTATCTTCTAGTTCCCCTATTCTCTCCTCTGCCTCTTCAGTCTGAGCCGTGGTTGTCTCCATTTTATTTTGCAGCTCATTTATAGCCTTTTTTTAGCTCCTCCTGGCTGTTCCTTAGTCCCTTGATCTCTGTAGGAATAGGTTCTATGCTGTCCTGTATACTGTTTTCAAGCCCAGTGATTAATTTTAGGACTATTATTCTAAATTCACTTTCTGTTATATTGTTTAAATCCTTTTTGATCAGTTCATTAGCTGTCGTTTTTTCTGGAAATTCTTTTGAGGGGAATTTTTCCGTTTCGTTATTTTGGATAGTCCCTGGAGTGGTGCAGACCTGCAGGGCACTTCCTCTGTGCTGTCTTAAATAACTAGCATTGGTGGACAGGGCCACAGTTAGACCTAATGTCTGCCCCCAGCCCACTTCTGGGGCCACAGTCAGACTGGTGTGTGCCTTCTCCTCCCCTCTTCTAGGGGCGGGATTCACTGTGGGGTGGCATGGCCCCTCTGGGCTACTTGCACACTGGCAGGCTTGTGGTGCTGGGGATCTGGCGTATTAACTGGAGTGGATGGGCAAGGTGCACAGGGGCCGGAGGGGCAGTCTCAGCTCGCTTTTCCTTCAGAAATCCGCGTCAGGAGGGGCCCTGCGGCACTGGGAGGGAGTCAGACCCGCTGGAGGGATGTATCCGCAGAAGCACAGCATTGGGGGTTTGCGCCGTGCAAGCAAGTTCCCTGGCAGGAACTGGTTCCCTTTGGGATTTTGGCTGGGGGATCGGCGAGGGAGATGGCGCTGGCGAGCACCTTTGTTCCCCACCAAGCTGAGCTCTGTCCTCTGGGGCTCAACAACTCTCCCTCCTCTTGTCCTCCAGCCCTCTGGTTCTCCAAGCAAAGCTGTTAACTTATAACCTTCCAGATGTTAAGTCCCGCTTCTTGTCAGAACACACTCCATCCACCCCTCCGCTTTTGCAAGCCAGACTCGGGGCCTCTGCTTGGCCTGCGGGCTGCCCCTCCACCCCGGCTCCCTCCCACCAGTCCGCGTAGCCCGCACAGCCTTGGCGCCCTTCCTACCCTCTTCTGTGGGCCTCTTGTCAGCGCTTGGCTCTGGAGACTCCGTTCTGCTAGTCTTCTGGCAGTTTTCTGGGTTATTTAGGCAGGTGTAGGTGGAATCTAAGTGATCAGCCGGATGCGGTGAGCCCAGCGTCCTCCTGTGCAGCCATCTTCTTCAAATATACATAATTTTAAACTCAGAAATTCTTCCTTAAAATATCTTAAAATTGATGCAAAGAAAAATGTTGCACTTTTATAATTTAAAAAAATTTTTTTAACATTAATTTATTATTGAGAGACAGAGATACACAGAGCGTGAGCAGGGGTGGGTAGAGAGAGGGGGAGACATAGAATCTGGAGCAGGCTCCAGGCTCTGAGCTATCAGCACAGAGCCCCAAGCAGGGCTCTAACCCACAAACCGCGAGATCATGACCTGAGCAGAAGTTGGACTCTTAACCAACTAAGCCACCCAGGTTCCCCTACTTTTATAATTTTTTTATTTGACTGAGTTGATACACAATGTTGTGTTAGTTTTAGGTGTACTACATAGTGATTTAACTTCTCCATACATTATCCTCTGCTCACCACAAGTGTAGCTACAGTTGTCACCATACAATGCTCTTATAGTACCACTGATTACATTCCATATGCTGTGACTTTTATTCCTATTATGTATAGATTTCAAAACTGGAAGCCTGTATCTGCACTCCCCTTCACCCATTTTGCCCATAACGTGACCCTCCTTCTCCCAGCAACCATCAATTCTCATGATTTATATATATAATTGTGCTTTTTATGTGTGTTTGGGTATGTTTTTTTTTTTTTTTAATTTAAAACCACATATGAATGACTTCATTCACTTACCATAGTATACTCTAGGTCTATCCATGTTGTCACAAATGGCAAAATCTCATTCTTTTTGTGGCTGCATAATAATCCATTACCTATATACAACATCTTCCTTATCCATTCATCTGTTGATGGACACTTAAGTTCCTTCCTTTTCTTGGCTACTGCAAATAATGCTGAAATAAAGGCAGGGGTACATGTATCTTTTTTGAATTAATGCCTACATTATCTCTGGGTAAATACCCAGTAGTGGAATTATTGGATCCTATGATATTTCTATTTCTAATTGTTTGAGAAAATTCCATATTGTATTCCATAATGGTTGTATCACATTGCATTCCCACCAATAGTACATGAGGGTTCCTTTTCTCCATATCCTTGTCAAAACTTGTTATTTCTTGTCTTTGATTTTAGCCATTCTAACAGGTGTAAGGTGATATGTCATTGTGGTTTTGATTTGTATTTCCCTTCTTTTTTATGTGTCTTGTGACCATCTGGATGTCTTCTCTGGAAAAATGTTTATGTTTTCTGTCCATTTTTCAATAATACTGTTTTTTGTTTTTTTGTTTTTTTTTTTTTTTTGGTGCTGAGTGTAGAAGCTCTTGATGTATTTTGTATATTAACCCCTTATCAGATATATCATTTGAATGTATATATTTCTTCCATTTAATAGGTTGCGTCTTGCTCTTGTTGATGGTTTTCTTTTCTGTGCAAAAGCTTTTTATTTTAATGTAGTCCCAATAGTTCATTTTTCCTTTTGTTTCCCTTGCTGTAGGAGACCTAACTAGAAAAATATTCCTACAGTTGATGTCATAGAAATTACTACCTATGTTTTCTTCTATAGTTTCACATCTTACATTTAGGTTTTTAATACATTTTGAGTTTATTTTTGTGTATGGTGTATGACAGTGGTCCATTTTCATTTGTCCAGTATTCTCAGCACCATTTGTCGAAGAGACTGTCTTTCCCCAATTGTATATTCTTGGCTCCTTTGTCATAGATTAATTGACTGTATGAGCATGGGTTTGTTTCTGATTTCAGTCTTCTTAAATTTACTGAGACTTTATTTGTGATCTGGCATGTGTTCTATTCCAGACATTGTTCCATGTGCATTGACAAGAAGGTGTACTCTGTTGTTTTGGGATAGAATATTTTGTATGTATCTATTAGTTCATTCTGGTCTAATGTGTCATTCAAAGACACTGTTTCATTATTGATTGATCTTCCTGAATGATCTATCCACTGATGGAAGTGGGTGTTTAAAATCCCCTACTATTAATGTATTATTTTCAATTATTTGTTAAATCCTCTTGTTTGATCCCTTTATCATTAAATAATGTCCTTCTTTGTCTCTTATTACAATGTTTGTTTTAAACTCTATTTTATTTGATAGAGACATCACTACCCTGACTTTTTTTCTTTTTTTGCTTCCATTTGCATGGTAAATGTTTGTCCATCCCTTCACTTCCATTCTGTATGTGTCTCCATATGTGAGGTAAATTTCTTGTAGGCAGCATATATATGATTCTGTTTTTTAATCCATTCTGCTACCCTATATATTTTAATTGAAGCATTTAGTCCATTCCATTTAAAGTAATTACTGACAAGTATGTGCTTAGTGCCATATTGTTGTTTCTGTAGTTCTTTCCCATTTCTTTCTCTTTCTCTTGCTCTCTTTGTGACTGATGAGTCTCTGTAGTGTTATGTTTGGCTTTCTTGCTGTTTATTTTTTGTGTGTCTCTTAAGGTTTTGAGTTTGTGGTTACCATGAGGTTGATATAGCACATCCTAAGTATATACTGGTCTATATTAAGATGAAGTTCAAACAGTCTAAACTTTTTTTTTTTTTTTTACTTATCCACATTTTATGTATATGCCATCATCTTGTATGTCTTTTTATAATAATTTTCTTACATCTAATTATGGCATTTTCTTTTCCACTTAAAGATGTCCTTTTAACCTTTCTTGTAAGACTAGATTAGTAGTGATTAACTCCTTTAAACTTTAGTCTCTCCAATTATTTTTTTTTATTTTTTTAATGTTTATTTCTGAGAGACAGAGCAAGCAACCAGAAGTGGGAGAGGGACAGAGAGAGGGAGACAGAATCCAAGGCAGGCTCCCGGCTCTAAGCTATCAGCACAGAGCCTGACACAGGATTTGAGCTCATAGACCGCAAGATGATGACCTGAGCTGAAGTCGGCCACTTAACCAACTGAGCCACCCAGGTGTCCAGTCTCTCTTTCAATTCTAAATGACAAAATTGCTAGGTAAAGTATTCTTGGTTATAGGATTTTTTTCTATTTTAACACTTTGAATAAGTCGTACCACACCCTCTGGCCTGCAAATTTTCTGCTGAAAAAACAGTAGTTTTATAAGGTTTCCCTTATACAATAACATTGTGCTTCTCTCTTGCTGCTTTTAAAATTCTTTTTAACCTTTGACATTTTAATTATGTGTGGTAGTTTGGACCTCCTTGGGTTTATCTTGTTTGGAATGCTCAGTGCTTCTTGAACTTGGTTGTCTATTTCCTCCCCTAGGGTAGGGAAGTTTTCAGCTAGTACTTCTTCAAAAAAGTGTTCTTCTCCTTCCCTTCTTTTTTTTTGTGGGACCTCTATAATGTCAATATGCGTTTACTTAATGTTTAAGAGATCCCATAACCTGTCTTAATTTTAAAAATCTGTTTCTCTTTTTGCTGTTTAGTTTGTGTGCTTTCTATTACCCTGTCTTCCAGAAGACTAACATACTTAGGCATCTGCTAGTGTTGATACCCTCTATTGTATTTTTTTCAGATACTGTATTCTTCAATTCTAATTGGTTCTCTTTTCATATTTTCTGTCTCTTTATTGATGGTCTCACTGAGTTCCTTCACTCTTCTCTCCAGCCTACTAAGTATCTTTACGATCATTACTTTAAATTCTTAATCAGGCATAGTGCTTATCTCCATCTCATTTAGTTCTTTTCCTGAGACTTGGTCTCGTTCTTTTGAAATACATTCTTCTGTCTCCCCATTTTTTGATTTTCTGTGTGTGTTTCTATGGTTTCACAGAAGAGCTGCTTCTCCTAAATTTGATGCAATGTCTCATGTATGGTTGTCGGCTATATAGACTGTATGTACTTAGTGGATTTCACTGGTTGGCTGGAGCTGTCCTGGGGTGGGAGTCCTGGGGCTCTTCACACACTGGACACCCTAGCAGGACAGCTAAAGCTGAAGTGGGTGCAGGCCATGGAGACCCAGGGTTCTATATGCTGAAAGGACTCTAGCTTCAGCTGTCCTGCCAAAGTGAAGGCAACTTGAGGGATCCTGGTGGGTTGGCCAGAACTGAAGGAGGCATGGATTGCAGATTCCTAAGCACTCTGTGCAGGGGGCACCCTGTTGGGTTCTGGGTACCAGAACCCTTCACCAGGTTGCCTTAGCAAGACATCTATATCCAAAATAGTTAGGGCCTGGAGTGTTCTGTGGTGCTTTGTACCTGTATCACCTTGACACAAAGGCTGCAGTTGTGGTGAATCCTAACCAGGAGTGTTCCAGTGTCCATGGCCCTGTGGTGATTTTGGTGGGATAGCTAGGGTTGCTGTGGGCTAAGGGCAATGGAATTACCAAGGAGGCAGGCTGGTTATGGTACCTGGACTGTGCACTGATCTGTGCTTTCAAGGTAGAGAAGTGTAGACCGTCAGCCCCTCCCACCAGGAGAGATTTTCAGCAGCTCCCTGCTTGACAGAGTTCTAGGATTGGCTCTTTCAATGTTAGTTGTTCTTTTAAAAGGAGACTTCTTTTTCCTTGTGCCCCAGGACATCCAGGGCAGATGTGGGCGAGAGGACCTGGTGTTTGCTGTGATCACAGGCCCCTTGTGGTGCCCAGACTGTGCTCCCTTTCATGTTATTAAGGTGAGTGGGGGGTTGGAAAAGCCTAAACTTACCTTGAGGATCAACTAAATATCCACTAAGAAAAACGTTCTTTATGTCATGGTACAAAAATATAGCATACTGTTAAAAATCCTGTATAATTAAATACATTTTTATGTATAACCAAGGCAAGTTCTCCAACTCCTATAAAAAAAAAAAGTTCATTGAAAATTCATATGGTCTGATTCCAGTTAGAAAGAAAGTCATACTGATCACAAAACTATAAGTTCTTTCATCAGTACTCAGTTAGAGTACCATTACTATTGTATATAGCTATGTGTGTTACTAAAATGTATTGACCAAATTATGAATATAGATATACCATTCTGTAACACTGACTTTTTGAGAAGGAAGATGACAGTGCTGACAGGAAAATGCTTTTCATACTAATTACTGTCAATCCATTATAACCCTTTCTTGAATTGACTTTTTTTTTTTTTGATGTGAAACGGAGAAGGGGAATATAATGATCTTAGGAGAAAAGAAAATCAGAGACACTGCATAAATGTTTTGCCCACTTCAAAATCCTAAGAATCTACCAACATTTTAGCAACCGATTGTAAAAATACTTGATATGTGATGGGGCAACCATGTTTAAATGTGAAAGACAAGTTTCATTTGAAAATAACAAACAAGAATTTAAAGGAATGGGAACTTAACATCCACTATTGTGTTTCCTTCAGGAATAACAGTTTGTATGATATTTTCAAACAAGTTAAGCTTTCAAATACACAACAAGAATTTGATTTTACTCTTCATCTTGCTTATAATATCTCTGCCTGAAGGCTACAAAAATCATTCTACTTTAGAGCCCTGAATAAAAATGATAAATGTAAGATATTAAAACTCAGATGAGAAGTTTCTACATAATTGTACTCAAAAGGGAAACTATTCAGCTTACCAGATAAGTCCTAAACTTGGGAATAGGCTTTAGCAGGTTTAATAATGTCAAAGCATTTCACACTGCCACTGTATAGAGAAGAAATTGTCATAAAAAGCCTCTAGAAAGGAAGTCAAACAGATGCTCAACTCCTGGCTTTAAGAAAATGCATAATTTAAAAGTGTATTTAACACCTTTTAATTTTATTTGGTAAAAAACATAACTTTAAAAAATCTTTTTCGTTCTTTTATCACCTGCTGCCTTCCTGTTCCCTAGGAAAAAGTAAAGCTTAATGAGATATTCTTATGTAACAATAGAAGTTCTTAAAAGAAAATTAGAATGCTTTCTCCTGAAGGGATTTACAGATTAATTTGCTCAATCACCTCATTAATGGAGGAAATGAAAGAAAAAACTTTAGAAATGGAAAGAATGTGTTTTCCCTATGTGTGACTTATGCAGGGAGCTGGGTCTGCTGTTTCCTGGTGTGATATATTATTAGGTTTTTGTGCAGGTGGCTCACTACTCAGTCATGAAGGACAGGTAAGCATCCTCAGCAGAATGTTTGGAGGCTGGTAAACATGCAGTCACTCTCAAGGTAGAATATGACTCTCCAGCTCTCTTTATTATTATTTTTAAATTTTGTTTAGCCTTTGCTAATGACTGAGTGGGGGAAGCATAAGATACTTAGAATTTATCTGTGATTAATATCCCCTTCTGGTATACACACAGGGTGTGGACAGCTTACGCCAAATCTGAGGACTCACTCCCCCACCCCATACACACAGCTAGTGAGAAGGAAAAACATAAAAAAGAAAAAAAAATAGATCATCTATTTCACAAATGACCTGAATAATCCCTATTCTATTATACATTAAACTGTATCCACTATACTGGATTCTGTGTTATGAAACCATTTCCCCCTCCATCCCCCCACCCCGGACTCATTAATCCTTTTTGGTTTATGACACAATTTTGAGGTTCTATGGTTACCAATGTTAATGTTCAATAATGTCATTTGAAAAGCTACATTATAATTGAAATAATTTTTTTAAATTATAATGACCAGTATAATATCTAGGACTGCATTAATTGTTGGTACCTGACTATTGATCTAATCAGTTATCATTCAGATCAATCGGAAATTGTGTCTTGAGATACAGAAATGCTTTGATGCAGCTAACATCAGGGGGGAAATGTCAAGTAAATATGCTACAGAAGAGACCCACTACTCAACTGCCAGCCCATTTCTTCTATACTGTAAAATTGGAATTTGAGAAAGACATTGGAAAGACCTATTAATGAAAGACAAACACCCTAACATACAACCAAAGAACAAAGGAGAAAGTCCTCTGAAAAGGAACATTATGGTACACTGAAGTTTTATGAAGAATTGGCCATATTAAATATTAAGGAGGACTTCACCATGTAATTTTTCTAATTTAAGAGGCACTTCCCAGGAAGAGAACTTAATCTCTGAATTTAAGCAAAAGGAAATTTGCAGCTAAAAAAAAAATAAAGCTACCCAAACAGGGAAGATCATTACCATAGGAATGCCTGTGGCTGAGTCACTGGCTGGGGTCACTTCATGAATGAAATGAGGGAGGCATTTCTAACCCACAGAGCAGGGCAGGCTAAGGTTGGGTCACACAACTTGGTGAATTAAAAACAACAACAACTAGATTCCTTCCTTGGAGTGAAAATTAGCTGGTAACTGTTGAGAGTTGCCTAGCTTCCCTCTGCCGGGGTCCATGTGGGAAAGGGATTTACCTACTATTAAATCTTGATTTCTCTGCCCTATCAAGTTTAGTTTAATTTGACTAAAGTATAGCCAGTATTTTTGCATTTTTACAATATGCAAGTTAGTAACCCCAAAGTTGCTGCTAATGAAAAAGCAAGGTGAATTTCTACTCTCAAAGCTTTTAGTAGTAACAATCATAAGTTCAAAACCTAAAATAATAAAAACTAAAATCTAACCCACATGGTGCCTCTGGGTAGATTGAAAAAAATATTTGCCTCCTCATCAAGACACTTTCCATTTACTTGAAAACTATTATTCAATATACACAGTGGCCACACAATATAAATAAACAAGCAAAAAAATACTTTTGCAGAACCAAACAGGTAGCTTAAGTAATTTTTTTTGCTATGTGCATATCTTAGAATAAGTGTATTACTTAGTTATGAATAAGTCTTACCAGAGGTTTTTATAAAGGACTCCTATTAAAGAACTGTTATGCCCAGAATTCGTGATCCCCAAAGACCACCAGGGAGCCGAGTCCGATGCAAAAGCAAAAGAGCCTTTATTCGAGCTAGCTCAAGCTCAATCCCCTACCTGCACCGATGCAGCAGTGAGACACCAGGGAGAGAGAGCCGACTTTCAAAAGGACAAAGGTTTTATTGGGGCCTAAGGGCAGTTGGTGAGGTAATGGCTGTGGCCTCAGCTGATTGGCTGGGGAAGGGTCGGAGTCCTGTTACTCAGGTCGCTGGGCACGTTTTGACCAGGAAGTTTGAACTGGTGAGTGGGAGGTTACTCAAGGGGTGGAGGCGTGGTCTTGGTGAAGGACACAGAACAAGATGGAGTCGGCCGGCGTAGGCCCGCCCTTTCAGAACCCAGCAAACTCATGAAATGACTCAAATAGAATTATTTCATTGGTGGGAATATTGTATTTTCTATTCTGACACAAAAATTGGAATATTTCTTTAAGTGCATTTTATCAATGCCTGCATTGATAAATAAATCAAGCTTACTTTTAACAAAATTTCTAAGATTATCCTTGCTGAAATAGTAATACCACCAACAAAGTTTCCAGTTTGAACAGCATCTACATTCATAGCACAAGAAAAAGTGAGAAACACTGCCAACAAACTTATCTTTCCAGTATTTCAAAATAGAAAAAAAAAATACTTTTGCTTCAAAAGATAATGTCCAATTTTTAGACATTCAAAAAATGTTGCATTATAACCTAAATTATGCTCTTAACTTCTGTATAATTGTTGCTATACATTTTTATGCAAAATGATACTCTAGATATTGGAAACCATTCACTTTTGAACCATAGGAGCACTACATAGTCAAGTGGCTGGAGAATACTTAAAATAGATTGCTTCCAATTAATAGCTGAGATGCTTGAGAGCCTTTGTCTTTTAAGCATCAGGATGGAAGTTATTTGTCATATACTAGGAACACAGGTCACACCATCGCATAACACATTTAATGTTTTTTGGAAATAGTTCTTTGGAGAATCTAGATGATAACAAAGAAAAATCATCTTTGTAAGTAGCTAGAACCCTGGTACCAAATGTAAATAGACCAGATGCATTACAGCTGTAGAATATTTTCTCTTGTTTCTGGCACAGAGATCTCATTTTGCAACATCCATGAATACTGCACAATTACTATGTTCCAGGGAAAAATCATATGCCACCACTGAGACTATTCTGGAGAGGACCTTGTAAAGAATTTGCCTGTTCTAGGAAAGGTAAGTCGTATCACCTCGAGGATGATGGGAGATAAAAATAAACTGGACATGTCAAGAAGCCTTTGTATGTCGCTCTATGAATCCTCACAGCTCCTGATTTTGTCATGCAAACCTAAAACTAAACTGAAATGCTCTGATACTCTGCTGTATCTTCAAAGTCACCAGGCTATTAGTTCATCAAACTTTGTTCATACAAACTTTTCATAATCTAGATGTTTCGTGGGAATAGGTATAGGTTTGAAATTTTCCTCTACAAATGGTTTTCCTACATGTATTGAGATGATCATCTGCATTTTATCCTTCATTTTCTTAATATGGTTTGTAACATGGATTGATATGCAGATGTTAAACCTGGAATAAATCCTACCTGATCATGATTTATCTTCCTCTTAATATATTATTGAATTTGGTTTGCTAATATCTTGTTGAGGGGTTTGCATCTGTTCATCAGGGACACTGGGCATGTAATTTCCTTTTATTGTGATGTCTTTGTCAGGTTTTGCTATCATGGTAATGCTGGGCTTTCAAAAAAAATTTTTTAACAATTTAAGAAGTATATGTAATCGTTTCTCTTTTTTTTATTTTTGGGAAGTTTATTTATTTTGATACAGAGAGCATGAGTGCAGGAGAGACAGGAAGAGGAGGAGAGAGAGAATCCCAAGTAAAATCCATCCTCTCAGTGTGCAGCCCAATGTGAGACTCAGTCTCACAGACCGTGAGATCATGACCTGAGCCACAAACAAGAGTCCTAGGCTTAACTGACTGAGCCACCCAGGTACTCCAGTATGAACTCTTAATTAAATGTTTGAAAAACACACATGTGAAACCATTTGGTCTCAGACTTTTTTGTCTTTTGGGAAAGTTTTAAAATTACTGATTCAGGGGCACCTGATGGCTGTCACTTGAGCACCCGACTCTTGATTTCAGCTCAGGTCATGATTTCCCATTTCCAGGGAAAAGTCCTGCATCAGGTTCTGGCCTGACAACATGAAGCCTGCATGGGATTCTCTCTCTGCCCCTCCCCTGCTCATGCTGTCAAAATAAATTTAAAAAAATAAATAAATAAAATTACTGATTCAGTTTAATTACTTGAAATCAATTGTCTATTTCTTCATGATTCGATCTTAGAAGGTTGTGTATTTACAAAAATTTTTCCATTTCATCTAAGTTTTCCAATTGTTTGGCAATGAATTGCTCATAGTACCTAACATATTTCTGTGCTGTAAATTATAACTTCTCTCCTTTCACTCTGGATTTGAGCTCTCCCTACTTTTTTCCTGGTGAGCCTACCTGAAGGTTTATTAATTTTGTTTATCTTTTCAAGGAATCAGTTTTAGTTTTACTGATTTTTTTCTATATTTACTTAGTTTTGGTTTTATTTCCACTAATTTTTATTAGTGTTATTTCCACTGATTTTTATTACCTTCTTCCTTCTAACTTTTGGCTTTGTTTGTTCTTCCTTCTTGAGTTCCTTCGAGTGTAAAGTTAAATGTTTATTTTGCATTTTTCCTGAGGTAGGCCTTTATCCCCCTAAACTTTCCCTTAGAACTGCTGATTCTAGTTCCATTTTCATTCGTGTCAGGGTATTTTTGAATTTCCTCTTGGGTTTCATCATTGACACGTTGATTGTTTAGCAGCATGTTGTTTCATCTCCACGTTTTCTTTCACTTTCTTATAGTTGATTTCTAGTTTCATACTGCTGTAGTTAAAAAGATGTTTGGTATCATTTCAGTCTTGTTAAATTTATTGACTTATTTTGTGGCCTAACATATGGCTTAAGCTGGAGAATTTTCTATATGCATTTAAAAAGAATGTGTATTCTGTTGTCTTGGATTATATGTTGTATATATGGGTCACTGAAAATCATGTTTTTTAGAGGTTTTCTATCTGAACTATACATTAATGTAAGTGGGAAATAAGTATTTGAAGCCAATGCAACTAATCCAGAGAGTCATGTCTTCTTTCTGAAAATTAAGGGAGATTACTTCTGGAACAATTTGTTAAAGCTGCATGTGGTGGTGATCAAAAAAAAAAAAAAAAAAAAAAAAAAGTTTCCAAGGAGTATACATGGGGCTTTTGTTAAAGGCAAAAAAGAGATGCACTCTACACACACAATCCACCTGGGGCTGGCTCTTAACTTTTCTGAATTTTACTATAAGGTGATTGCCATTGCAGAACTTGATATTCTGAACAAAAACTCCTACAGGGACAGCACTCTCATCAGTTGCTTAAAGACAACATGTAGAGGGCTAGAGGACACCGGGAGGGAGAGGTGTTGAGCCCCAGAGGACAGAGCTCAGCTTGGCAGGGAACAAAGATGCTGGCCAGCACCATCTCCCTCACCCATCCCCAGCCAAAATCTCAAAGGGAACCAGTTCCTGTCAGGGAACCTGCTTGCACCACGCAAACACCCAAAGCTGTGCTTCTGTGGATCCATCCCTCTGATGGCTCTGCCTCCCTCCCGGTGCCTCAGGGCCCCTCATGAAGCGAACCACCGAAGGCAAAGTGAGCTGAGTCTGCCCCTCCCACCCCTGTACACCTTGTGGATCCACACTGGTTAATATGCCAGATCCCATAAAAGCAGCACCACAAGCCTGGCAGTGTGCAAGTAGCCTAGACAGGGGCCACAAGTGAGTGTATATATGTATATATACACTCACCACTCCACAGTGAGTCCTGCCCCTGGGAGAAGGGAAGATAATGTAGGTACACACCAGTCTAACTGTGGCCCCAGTGGTGGGCTGGGGGCAGACATCAGGTTTGACTGCGGCCCCAGCCACGAACACAAGTTACTCCAGAGAGCACTGGAAGAGCCCTGCAGTTCCACACCATTCCAAGGACTATCCAAAATGATGAAACGGAATAATTCAAAATAAACTCCAGGAAGTAGCAACAGCTAACGAACTGATCAAAAATGATTTAAGCAATGTAAGAGAAAATGAATTTAAAATAATAGTCATAAAATTAATCACTGGGCTTGAAAAAAGTACAGAGGACAGCAGAGAATCTATTGCTACAGATATCAAGGGACTAAGAAACAGGAGGAGCTAAAAAATGTGATAAATGAGCTGCAAAATAAAATGGAGGTGATCACAGCTCGCATTGAAGAGACAGAGGAGAGAATAGGTGAATTAGAAGATAAAATTATGATAAAACAGGAAGCTGAGAAAAAGATTTAAAAAAATCCAGGACTATGAGGGGAAAATCAGAGAACTAAGTGATGCAATGAAACACAATAATATCTGTATAATAGGGATTCCAGAGGAGGAAGAGAGAGAGAGAAAGGAGCTGAAGGTATACTTGAACAAATCATAGCTAAGAACTTCCCTGATCTAGCGAAAGAAAAAGGCACTGAAATCCAAGAGGCACAGAGAACTCCTTCAGACGTAACTTGAATCGATCTTCTACACAACATATCATAGTCAAACTGGCAAAATACAAGGTTAAAGAGAAAATTCTGAAAGCAGCTAGGGATAAACATGCTCTAACATATAAAGGGAGACTGATAAGACTACTGATGGATTTATCTACTGAGACTTGGCAGGTCAGAAAGGAATGGCAGGAAATCTTCCATGTGATGAACAGAAAAAAACATGCAGCCGAGAATCCTTTATCCAGCAAGTCTGTCATTTAGAATACAGGAGAGATAAAGGTCTTCCCAAACAAACAAAAACTGAAGGATTTCTTCACCACTAAACCAGCCCTACAAGAGATCCTAAAGGGGATCCTGTGAGACAAAGTACCAGAGACATCACTACAAGCATGAAACCTACAGACCTCACAATGACTCTAAACCCATATCTTTGTATGATAACACTGAATGTAAATGGACTAAATACGCCACCCAAAAGACATAGGGTATCAGAATGGATAAAAAAACAAGACCCATCTATTTGCTGTCTACAAGAGACTCATTTTAGACCTGAGGACACCTTCAGATTAAAAGTGAGGGGAGGGAAAAATATTTATCATGCTACTGGAAGTCAAAAGAAAGCTGGAGTAGCCATACTTCTATCAGTCAAACTAGACTTTAAAGGCTGTAACAAGAGATGAAGAAGGGCATTATATAATAATTACAGGATCTATCCATCAGGAAGACCTAACACTTATAAATGTCTATGCGCCAAATATGGGAGCCCCCAAATATATAGAACAATTACTCACAAACATAAGCAACCTTATTGATAAGAATGTGGAAATTGCAGGGGACTTTAATACTAAACTTACAACAATGGATAGATCATCTAGCCACAGGATCAATAAAGAAACAAGGGCCCTGAATGACACATTGGATCAGATGGACTTGACAGATATTTCTAGAACTCTGCATCCCAAAGCAACAGAATATACTTTCTTCTCGAGTGCATATGGAACATTCTCTAAGATAGATCACATACTGTGTCACAAAACAGTCCTCAATAAATGTGAAAGAGATCATACCATGCATACTTTCAGACCACAATGCTATGAAGCTTGAAATCAACCACAGGAAAAAGTCTGGAAAACCTCCAAAAGCATGGAGGTTAAAGAATACCCTATTAAAGAATGAAGGGGTCAACCAGGCAATTAGAGAAGAAATTTAAAAATACATGGAAACAAATGAAAATTAACATACAACAATCCAAATGCTTTGGGATGCAGCGAAGGCAGTCCTGAGAGGAAAATACATTGCAATGCAGTACGGTCTCAAGAAACAAGAAAAATCCCTAATCCAAAATCTAACAGCACACCTAAAGGAAATAGAAGAACAGCAAAGACACTCCAAACCCAGCAGAAGAAGAGAAATAATACAGATCAGAGCAGAAATAAACAATATAGAATGTAAAAAAACCTGTAGAGCAGATCAATGAAACCAAGAGTTGTTTTTTTGAAAAAATAAGCAAAATTGATAAACCTCAGCCAGGCTTCTCAAAAAGAAAAGGAAGATGACCCAAATAGATAAAATCATGAATGAAAATGGAATTATTAACAACCAATCCCTCAGACATACAAGCAATTATCAGGGAATACTATGAAAAATTATATGCCAACAAACTGGACAACCTGGAAGAAATGGACAATTCCTAAACACCCACACACTTCCAAAACTCAATTAGGAGGAAATAGAAAGCTTGAACAGACCCATAACCAGCGAAGAAATTGAATAAGTTATCAAAAATCTCCGAACAAATAAGAGTCCAGGACCAGATACCTTCCCTGGGGAATTCTACCAGACATTCAAAGCAGAGATAATACCTTTCCTTCTCAAGCTATTCCAAAAAAATAGAAAGGGAAGGAAAACTTCCAGACTCATTCTATGAAGCCAGCATTACTTTGATTCCCAAACCAGACAGAGACCCAGTAAAAAGAAGTACAGGCCAATATCCCTGATGAATATGGATGCAAAAATTTTCAATAAGATACTAGCAAATCGAATTCAACAGCATATAAAGAGAATTATTCACCATGATCAAGTGGGATTCATTCCTGGGCTGCAGGGCTGGTTCAACATTCGCAAATCAATCAATATGATACATCACATTAATAAAAGAAAAGGTAAGAACCATATGATCCTGTCAATTGATGCAGAAAAGCATGTGACAATATTCAGCATCCTTCTTAATAAAAAACCTCGAGAAATTCCGGATAGAAGGAACATACTTAAAGATTATAAAAACCATTTATGAAAAGCCCACAGCTAATATCATCCTAAATGGGGAAAAACTGAGAGCTTTCTCCCTGAGATCAAGAACATGACAGGGATGTCCACTCTCACCGCAGTTGTTTAACACAGTGTTGGAAATGCTAGCATCAGCAATCAGACAACAAAAGGAAATCAAAGGCATCCAAATTGGCAAAGATGAAGTCAAGCTTTCGCTTTTTGCAGATGACATGATATTATGCATGGAAAACCCAACAGACTTCACCAAAAGTCTGCTAGAACCGATACATGAATTCAGCAAAGTCGCAGGATACAAAATCAATGTACAGAAATCAGTTGCATTCTTATACATTTAATAATGAAGTAGCAGAAAGACAAATAAAGAAACTGATCCCATTCACAATTGCACCAGGAATCATAAAATACCTAGGAATAAACCTGACCAAAGATGTAAAAGATCTGTATGCTGAAAACTATAGAAAACTTATGAAGGAAATTGAAGAAGACATAAAGAAATGGGAAAACATTACATACTCCTGGATTGGAAGAATAAATATTGTTAAAATCTCAATACTACCCAAAGCTATCTTCACATTCAATGCAATCCCCATCAAAATTGCACCAGCATTCTTCTCGAAGCTAGAACAAGCAGTCCTAAAATTTGTATGGAACCACAAAAGACTCCGAATAGCCAAAGTAATTTTGAAGAAGAAGACCAAAGCATGAGACATCACAATCCCAGACTTTAGCCTCTACTACAAAGCTGTCATCATCAAGACAGCATGGTATTCTCACAAAAACAGACACATAGACCAATGGAATAGAATAGAAACCCCAGAACTAGACCCACAAACATATGGCCAACTCATCTTTGACAAAGCAGGAAAGAACATCCAATGGAAAAAAAGATAATCTCTTTAACAAATGGTGCTGGGAGAACTGGACAGCAACATGCAGAAGGCTGAAACTAGACCACTTTCTCACACCATTCACAAAAAAAAACCTCAAAATGGATAAAGGACCTGAATGTGAGACAGGAAACCATCAAAACCCTAGAGGAGAAAGCAGGAAAAGACCTCTCTGATGTCAGCTGCAGCAATTTCATACTTGACACATCCCCAAGGGCAAAGGAATTACAAGCAAAAATGAACTATTGGGACCTCATGTAGATAAAAACTTCTGTATAGCAAAGGAAACAACCAACAAAACTAAAAGGCAACCAATGGAATGGGAAAAGATATTTGCAAATGACATATCAGACAGAGGGTACTATCCAAAATCTATAAAGAGCTCACCAAACCCCACACCCGAAAAACAAATAATCCAGTGAAGAAATGGGCAGAAAAGATGAATAGATACTTCTCTAAAGAAGACATCCAGATGGCCAACAGGCACATCAAAAGATGCTCAATGTCACTCCTCATCAGGGAAATACAAATCAAAACCACACTCAGATATCACCTCATGCCAGAGTGGCTAAAATGAACAAATCAGGAGACTATAGATGCTGGAGAGGATGTGGAGAAACGGGAACTGTCTTGCACTGTCAGTGGGAATGCAAATTGGTGCAGCCACTCTGGAAAACAGTGTGGAGGTTCCCCCAAAAATTAAAAATAGACCTACCCTATGACCCAGCAATAGCACTGCTAGGAATTTACCTAAGGGATACAGGAGTACTGATGCATAGGGGCACTTGTACCCCAATGTTTATAGCAGCACTCTCAACAATAGCCAAATTATGGAAAGAGCCTAAATGTCCATCAACTGATGAATGATAAAGAAATTGTGGTTTACATACACAATGGAGTACTACGTGGCAATGAGAAAGAATGAAATATGGCCCTTTGTAGCAACGTGGGTGAAACTGGAAAGTGTTAAGTGAAATAAGTCATACAGAGAAAGACAGATACCATATGTTTTCATCTTATGTGGATCCTGAGAAACTTAACAGAACTCTATGGGGGAGGGGAAGGAAAAAAAAAAAAGAGGTTAGAGTGGGAGAGAGCCAAAGCATAAGAGACTCTTAAAAACTGAGACCAAACTGAGGGTTGATGGGGGGTGGGAGGGTGGCTGATGGGTATTGAGGAGGGCACCTTTTGGGATGAGCACTGGGTGTTGTATGGAAACCAATTTGACAAATTTCATATTTAAAAAAAAAACATGTAGATACCACATGAATGTAATGTGGCAAAGGGAAAGAAAACTAAGTGCATACAGGCTATCCTTCTTCTTCCCCTCAAGAAACTTTTTACATATCTCCATTACTTATATTATTTGGAATTGCAAATCTTGTATATAAGGGGTTAATATCCAAAATATTTAAAGAACTTCTTCAAGTCAACACCAAAACCCCAAATAATCTGACTAAAAATGGTCAGAAGAGGGGCACCTGGTGGCTCGGGTGGTTGAGCATCCGACTTTGGCTCAGGTCATGATATCACAGTTCATGGGTTCAAGCCCCACATTGGGCTTTTTGCTGACAGCTCGGACCCTGCTTCAGGTCTGTATCTGCCTATCCTTGCTCATGCTCTATCTCTCTCTCTCAAAAATAAATAAGCATTAAAAAAAATTTTAATGGGGAGAAGCCATGAGTAGACCTTTTTTTCCCAAAGAAAACATATAGATGGCCAACAGACAGATGAAAAGATGTCCAAGCTAACTCACCATAAGGAAAATCCAAATCAAATACAATGAGGTATCACTCCTCATCTGTTAGAATATCTATTATCAAACAGATAAGAAATAATAAGTTTTTCTTAGGATAAGAAGAAAAGGAAATCCTTGTTTATTGTTAGTCATAATGGAAATGAGTACAGCTATTAGGGAAAATAGGTTGGAGTTTCCTCAAAAAAGTAAAAATAGAACTAGGATAATAATACAGCAATTCTACTGGGTATTCCCCCCCCCAAAAAAAAAATAAAGGAAAACACTAACTCAGATTTATGCACCTCTATGTTCATTGTAGCTTATTGTTAATAGGCAAGATAGGAAAATAACCTAACCATCCATCAGTGGATGAATGGATCAAGAAAATTAAACACACACACACATGGTGGAATATATCACTCACCACAAAAAATGGGGTGATTTGTGACAACATGGATGGAACTTGAGGGCATTAACTACATAAAAATGTGAGACAGAAAAAGACAACATGATTTCATTTATATGTGGAATCTTAAAAAAAAAAAAAAAACTTTATAGCTACAGAGAATAGATTGGTGGTGGAGGGTGGCAATTGGGCAAAATTGGTGAAGGGAGAGTCAAAGGTACCAACTTCCATTTAGAAGTTGTAGAGATGTAATGTATAGCATTATGACTATAGCTAATAATGTTACATTACATCTCTGAAAGCTGCCTGAGTAATGCTTAAATATCTCACCACCAAAAAAAAGTATATATGGTGACAGATGTTAACTACACTTATTGTGGTGATCATTTCACAATATACACAAATATCAAATCATATTACCCACTTGAAACTGATAAAATGTTGTATGTCAACCATACCTTAATAAAAAAAAATGTGAGCAATACTAATAGCATGGCAAATGAAGAAAAAAAATGAAAAGTTGGACTTTATTAAATTGAAATCTGCTGTGCAAATGACACTGTTCAGAGAATTAAAGACCAGACACAGGGGTTAATATCTAGCCAATGTTTCACTAGGAGAAAATTTTTGGAAATCAACTGTTAATTAACTTTTACTCAAAATAAAAAAACAAAACAAAACAAAACAAAACAAAAAAAACTCTTGGAACTCAATTCTAAGAAAACAAGATATTTAAAAATTGGTCAAGAAAATAGGGGAAGGGGCCGACATGGCAGAGAGGTAGAGGGATCTGTACTTTGTTCCTCTCTCAAATGAAGGGTTGAAGTCAAAGGACTCAGAAAATCAGTAAAGACACAAGAGCCCTGAATGACACAGTGGACCAGATGGACTTGACAGATATATTTAGAACTCTACATCCTAAAGCAGCAGAATATATTTTTTCTTCTTGAGTGCACATGGAACATTCTCCAAGACATCACATACTGGGTCACAAAACAGTCCTAAATAAATACAAAAGAACTGAGATCCTATCATGCACACTTTGAGATCACAGTACTATGAAACTTGAAATCAACCACAGGAAAAAGTCTGGAAAACCTCCCAAAGCATGGAGGTTAAAGAGCATTCCTACTAAAGAATTAATTGGTCACCCAGGCAATTAGAGAAGAAATTAAAAAATATATGGAAATAAAATGAAAAGACAACAATCCAAACCTTTTGGGATGCAGCAAAGGTAGTCCTGATGGGAAAATACATTGAAATCCACGCCTATCTCAAGAAACAAGAAAAATGCCAAATACAAAATCTAACAACACACCTAAAGGAAATAGAAGCAGAACAGCAAAGACATCCCAAACCCAGCAGAAGACAACAAATAATAAAGATCAGAGCACAAATAAAAAATATAGAATCAGAAAAACAAAAACAAAAACAAAACAAAAACAGATCAATGAAACTAAGAGTTTTGTTTTTTTTTTTGAAAAAGTAAAATTGATAAACCTCTATCTAGGCTTCTCAAAAAGAAAAGAGAGAGGACCAAAATAGATAAAATCATGAATGAAAATGGAATTATTACAACCAATCCCTAAGAAATATAAGCAATTATCAGGGAATACTATGAAAAATTATATGCCAACAAACTGGACAACCTGGAAGAAATGGACAAATTCCTAAACACCCACACACTTCCAAAACTCAAAGAGGAAGAAATGAAAAATTTGAACAGACCCATAACTGGTGAAGGAATTGAATCAGTTATCAAAAATGTCCCAACAAATAAGTCTCAGACCAGATGGTTTCCCTGGGGAATTCTACCACACATTTAAAGCAGAGTTAATACCTGTCCTTCTCAAGCTGTTCCAAAAAATAGAAAGGGAAGGAAAACTTCCAGGCTCATTCTATGAAGCCAGCATTACTTTATTCCCAAACCAGACAGAGACCCAGCAAAAAAAGAGAACTACAGGCCAATATCCCTGATGAATATGTATGCGAATATTCTCAACCAGATACTAGCAAATCGAATTCAACAGCATATAAAAAGACGTATTCACCACGATCAAGTGGGATTCATTCCTGGGCTGTAGGGCTGGTTCAGTATTCACAAATCAATCACTGTGATACATCACATTAATAAAAGATAACGATATGATCCTGTCAATCGATGCAGAAAAAGCATTTGACAAAATACAGCATCCCTTTTTAATAAAAACCCTCGAGAAAGTCAGGATAGAAGGAACATACTTAATTGTCATAAAAGCCATTTATGAAAAGCCCACAGCTAATATCATCCTCAATGAGGAAAAACTGAGAGCTTTCCCCCTGAGATCAGGAACACGACAGGGATGTCCACTCTCACCGCTGTTGTTTAACATAGTGTTGGAAGTTCTAGCATCAGCAATCAGACAACAAAAGGAAATCAAAGGCATCAAAATTAGCAAAGATGAAGTCAAACTTTCACTTTTTGCAGATGACATGATATTATACATGGAAAATCCGATAGGCTCCACCAAAAGTCTGCTAGAACTGATACATGAATTCAGCAAAGTCGCAGGTTAAAAAACCAGTGTTACAAAAATCAGTTACATTTTTATACACCTATAATGAAGCAACAGAAAGAGAAATAAAGAAATTTGTCCCAGTTACAATTTCACAAAGAAGCACAAAATACCTAGGAATAAACCTGACCAAAGATGTTAAAGATCTATATGCTGAAAACTATAGAAAGCTTATGAAGGAAATTGAAGAAGACACACAGAAATAGAAAAACATTCCATGCTTATGGATTGGAAGAATAAATATTGTTTAAAATGTCAGTACTACCCAAAGCAATCTACACATTCAATGCAATCCCAATCAAAATTACACCAGCATTAGCTAGAACAATCCTAAAATATGTATGGAACCACAAAAGGCCCCTGAATAGCCAAAGTAATATTGAAGAAGAAAACCAAAGTGGGAGGCGTCACAATCCCAGATTTTAGCTTCTACTAACAGAGGTGTAATCATCAAGACAGTATAGTATTGGCACAAAAGCAGACACATGACCAATGGAATAGAATAGAGACTCCAGAATTGGACCCACAAATGGATGGCCAACTAATCTTTGACAAAGCAGGGAAGAATATCCAATGGAAAAAAGACAGTCTGTTTAACAAATCGTGCTGGGAGAACTGGACAGCAACATGGAGAACAATGAATCTAGAACACTTTCTTACACCATGCACAAAAAAAACTCAAAATGGATGAAAGACCTCAATGTGAGACAGGAAACTATCAAAACCCTAGAGAAGAAAGCAGGTAAAAACCTCTCTGACCTCAGCCGCCGCAATTTCTTATTTGACATATCTCCAAAGGCAAGGGAATTAAGAGCAAAAATGAACTATAGAGACCTCATGAAGATAAAAAGCTTCTGCACAGCAAAGGAAACAATCAACAAAACTAAAAGGCAACTGAAAGAATTGGAAAAGATATTTGCAAATAACATATCACATAAAGGCTAGTATCCAAAATCTATAAAGAACTCACCAAACTCCACACCCGAAAAACAATCCAGTGAAGAAATAGGCAGAAGACATGAATAGACATTTTTCTAAAGAAGACAACCAGATGGCCAACAGGTACATGAAAAGATATTCAACATCACTCCTCATCAGGGAAATACACATCAAAAGCACACTGAGATACCACCTCACACCAGTCAGAGTGGCTAAAATGAACCAATCAGAAGACTATAGATGCTGGAGAGGGTGTGGAGAAAAGGGAACCCTCTTGCACTGTTGGTGGGAATGCAAACTGGTACAGCTGCTCGGGAAGACAGTGTGGAGGTTCCTCAAAAAATTAAAAATAGACCTATACTATGACCCAGCAATAGCACTGCTAGTAATTTATCCAAGGTATACAGGAGTGCTGATGCATAGGGATGCTTTTACCCCAATGTTTATAGCAGCACTTTCAACAATAGTCAAATTATGGAAAGAGTATATCATAAACTGATGAATGGATAAAGAACATGTGGTTTATATATACAATGGAATACTACTTGACAAAGAGAAAGAATGAAATCTGGCCATTTGCATCAATGTGGATGGAACTGGAGAGTATTATGCTAAGTGAAATGAGTTAGGGAAATACAGAGACCATATGTTTTTACTCATAGGTGGGTCCTGAGAAACTTAACAGAAGACCATGGGGGTGAGGAAGAGGGAAAAAAGTTACAAACAGAGAGGGAGGGAGGCAAACCATAACGGACTGTTCAACACAGAGAACAAACTGAAGGTGGATGGGGGAGAGGGGAAAGTGGGTGATGGGCAGTGAGGAGGGCACTTGTTGGGATGAGCACTCAGTGTTGTATGGAAGTCAATTTGATAATAAATTATATTTTAAAAATTGGTCAAGAGACGTAAACAGATACCTCTTCAAAGAAGTTGAATAGATGTGAGGTAAACATAGGGCAAGATGCTTAACATCATTTGTCATTAGGGAGGTACACACTGAAAACAATGAAAGAGCACTACACAGAGAAAAGAAAATATCCGAAAAATTGACAGTAACAAAAGCTGGCAAGGATATAGAGAGGAATTTTCATTCATTACTAGCAGGGGTGCAAAATGGCACAGTTACCCTGGAAAAGTTTGTCAGCTTCCTAGAAATTTAAACCTATCTTACCAAGTAATTCAGCAATCACACTCCTAGTTATTGACTCGGAAACCCAAGTCCACACAAAAACATAATGGCTTATTTGTATTGTCAGGATATGAGACAACCATGATGTACATTATTATACAAATAGAGAAACAGTGGTACATCCATGCAGTGGAATATTATTCAGTGATATAAAAAATGAGTTATTAAGCCATAAAAGGACATGGAAGAATCATAAATGCACATTTTGAAGTGAAAGAAACTAGACTGAAAAAGCTATATGAAATATAGTGTCAATTATATGCCATTCTAGGTCAGAAAGATGTATAGAAATGATCAAATGTTCAGAGGTTGCCAGGAAATTGGGGGCAGGAGGGAAGGGATGAATAGCTGATTTTTTTGGAGTGGCAAAATTATATGATACATTATGCATTAATCAAAATCCTTTGAACTTTGTGACATAAAAACCAAATCTTAATATATGCAAATTTTAAAAGGAGGTTCTGAAAATGGAAAAGAGACTGTGACAAAAGAATCTTTCCATATTACAAGCATATTAAACAACATTACTGAAGTTGGTTTGAGGGTAAAGGTGCTGACCTTACTAACTGTAGATAGGAGTTGCTTCTGTAAGACTAAGGACAAAATTAACCAAAGAAGACTGTACTCAGATTCTTAAAGTTGTGTCCCATGTGAGCACGAGGTAAAAATTATGATACTGCTATGAATGCATATTAGAACTGAACAATTAAATGCATTATAGATGTAAAAGCCATGTTTCTTAGTGTTGGAGTGGAAATTTACAGATAAGCAAGAGTAGTCCAGAATGATTGAGGTGGTATTAAACTTGAGTTGAAGATATCACTATGATGGATATTCACCTATTTATAGATCTGTGCATGTACATAGGCTACTCAACAGACATAACATTTCCTTGCTCTTTCAACTGAGCGATCTAGAAGCAATGATAACCCAATACCAATGAGGATATCCAGCATTGAGACTTTCATTTCCAATACACTTCTCTAATAAAGGAACCAGAGTTTTTTGGGAAAATGACTGATTGTAGACTTCACTAGGAGATTTATAAGACAAGCCTGTGGCATCGTGTTATGCCAGAAAACAGAAATATACCAACAAAAGAAAAATACATAGCAATACACACATTTGATATGCATAGGTTAATGGAACACAGGAGGCAACTCAAAGAGATCCCAATGGCCAAAGCTGAAACAATTTGAGGGGGGAAAAAAGGCAATATTAGAATTGAATTATACTAGAATAAATCAATTATGAAATAATGAAAGTGGAAGACAAGATATTCTATGCAAAAGAATTCCAAGTAATTTATATACGTAGTCTGCCTTGAGGAGGGAAGGAGAACTCCCCATTCCCTAAGACCGGGCTGTGTATAGTGACTTTCCTTCCAAAGAGTACAGTATGGAGTGAGGAAAGGGTCAGATGGGAATAACATTACAGTGGAGAAACCTGAAAATACTACCTTTAGCCGGATCATTAAGATCAACATCAACAATGACAAATCACGTTCAAAATGCATACTTTTGGTATAGTATGATGAAAATGTCAGTTTACTTTTGTGATAATCCTCCCTACAACCCAATCTCTGTCTACTCATGAGGGAAACATTAGAAAAGTCCAGTAGATCAGCATCCTTCAAAATGCCTGACTCATGCTCCTCACAACTGCCAAAGCCATCACATACACACAGACACACACAAATCTGATAAAGTGTCACAGCCAAGAGCAGCTTAAGGAGATACAATGACTAAATGTAATTTAAACTGAATGGCATCCTACACACTAGGTAAAAAATAAAGGCATATGAATAAAATGTCAACTTTAATAATTATACTTGATTATTATAATAACTGTGGCATACTAACTGGGGAAACCGGGTGAGAAGTATAAACTCTTTTTACTACTTTCTCACAGCTTTTAAAAGATTTTTTGAAACAGTTGTAGGTTTTTATAAAAATGTGGCAAAAATATAGATTTAGAAGGGGAAAACTGATGAAAATATTAACTGATAAATATATATTGAAGAATTTTTAGTCCTAAAACTGAGGATATTGAGCTGCAAAGAATATCAGCCACATAACATAGTCAAATGTAAAGAATGTAAAATATATTTTATGTTTCACAGAATGTTTCATAATAATGTCTAGTACATTCAGTACAATGATATTCTGTTAAGTCTTTTTCAAAAATAGCACAAATACACAGGACAGACTGTTATTTCAATAGAAAATGTTATTTATAGTAAGTGAAGAAATTTTTATTGCTCAAAATAATTTCATGGCCATTAGAAGAAAGAGCTTATTAAAATAATATATTCAAAATTAAAAATTATTTAGGATTTTATTAAATAATCTAGAATGAAATTTAGTATTAAATAATTTAGAATTACCTTTCTTCTGTATATTCAGCAAGTGAGAGAATTTTAGACTTTGTATATGATTTATAGTTTATTAAAATTACACATGTCTGTAATATGTAGGCTAATTTTCCTTGCTTAGAAAGTTCTGAGAAATGTGAGAAAAGGTAGGAGAGAGAAGAACTCCTCACATTCAGAAGCTGGGCTGACACATCCAGGCCATTTATTCCCCCATTTGATAAATAATCTCACAATATACCAACCTAACACCAGGTCACTCTGAGACACATATGAGTAAAAGAAAAAAAGTCACTTCATAATTTTTTTTAAGTACAAAGAAAATACGGTCACCATAACATCCACAAGAAAATGAACACTGTTTTTTACTAAATGAGTATCTCCTACTCCTTTACCCAATCATAGAATTGCCCCTGCTTTCTGACAGTGTCCATTACAGAGAGCCCACTCTTCTTAGACCAAAACTAAATCCTAAAACAGATTCTTTCTAATACCTCTTAATGAGATATTCAACATTCCCCAATGGTGTGTGCCCTGCCTCATCTATGTGAGTGAGTACCCGACTTGATCGCTTCTAATGTCTCCCTGGAGGTCTTTGGCTAAAAGTCATTGACAAAAATCAAGAAATCGGCACGACAAAAATAAAGAACCTTTACATTTGGGAAGATAGAATTAGTAAATTCTGCAAATTTCTGAATGTGGGGGGAAAAATTACTTTGGCTTTCATACTAGTTCTTGCAGAACACTAAAATAACTTCTTAGGGGGTGCCTGGGTGGCTCACTCGGTTGAGCGTCCGACTTTGGCTCAGGTCATGATCTCACAGTCTGTGAGTTCGAGCCCCACATCGGGCTCTGTGCTGATGGCTCAGAACCTGGAGCCTGCTTCCAATTCTGTGTCTCCCTCTCTCTCTGCCCCTTCCCTGCTCATGCTCTCTCTCTGTCTCAAAAATAAATAAAAACATTAAGAAAAAAAAATCTTTAAAATAAATAAATAAAATAACTTCTTAGGGCTCAACCTCTGCTCAATCTTTATTATAATAAATATATTTTCAGTTGCTGAAGGGAAGATTGCCATTTCTCTCATCCACTTGGCCAGGATCTCCCCAACTACTATTTACTGCTCTGTGTTTGACTTCCTGTTTATGAACTGTGAGCAGTACTAGTACAGAACAAGCTATTACAGAGGCTGACATAGTTCTTTATAAAACTGAAGAGTCAAATATTGCTGAACTATAAAAAGGGATCAGATCTACAGTAAGAGGCTGCCAGAATATAAGTATTAAACCCATATGTGCTTTAAAGCTCACTGTCATTATTAGAGTATAATGTAAAAGTATTCCTCAAAGTTCATATTCGTATCTTGGAAGTAATAAATTCAGGGATATAGTTTCTTCTAATGATTCTAGAGGTTCTCTAGCACATTCAATTCTGTATCTAACTCCGATGCTAATACTTGGTGTAATATCGGGCAGTTATTATATACATGGTTAGTTACTCAGTTTCTTTCTTCTATAATAAGCATCCACTGCTTTAGGCATCAAAATAGACTGAACACGTTCTTAGAAGGAATAACTAAATAACTGAGTATCTATTTATTAATAAATTTTTTCATCTACTTCTCTATTTATGTATTCATTAATCTGACTGACCAACTGCCTGTTATTTATCTCTTAAAATTTAAGTCCTTGCTTTGGCCATTTATCACCTGTGTCGCATGATTTGGAGCAAGTTACCTCTCTAACTTCTCTCACACAGCTCTCCCACTCATTGGGTCTGTCTGTGCTGGCAAAGTCTTATCTCAGGGGCTTTGCATTTGTTCCTATGTTGGGAAAGCTCTTCCCAAGATAATTATTTGGCTTCCATTCTGATTTTCTTCAGGTCTTCAGTCCTATTTGACTTTCTTCATGAGAACTTTCTTGAACCCTTCCGAAAATTTTTCCCTCTCTCCATTATATTTACGATTCTAACTCCCTTTACTGTTTAAAACAAACACACACACACACACACACACACACACACAAAATGTAAAAAATATATATGTTTATTTTATATATTTTGTTTTCCTCACTTAGAATTCTCTACTAAATAGAATTTTCTACTTAGTAGAATTCTCTACTAAGACAAAGATTTTTGTTTGTTGATTCAGTGCTACATTCCCAGTATCTAGAATGGGACTTGTCCATTGAAACCCTCATGAAAAAATTTTCAGATTCACGGAATTTGGGGGGAGGATAAAAAATACATTGCTTACCACTGAACTTTGTACAGACCATACGCTACATACATGGCATACTTAGTCTTGTAATATTTTATATAACACCACGCATAGATCTCTTGCAACGACCATAAAAGTCAAGGACTCATGACTCTCTATAGAGATACTAAGTGTTTTAGAGAAATTAGTAAGTCCTAGTCATAAACAACACTTAAATATACACAAAAATCTATATATACTCTATATTGCATGATTAGATTTTTACAATATATTTTGAGTAACTTTACTGTGATTATGAGGTTATAATTTAATTCATGAAAATTAAATGGCATTTGCATAACTATAACTCAATCATAATATTCTTCATCAAGCCAATCATTATAGGTGAGTGTAATTTTAATGAATGCAGTTAATTAATTTTAATTTTCAAATGAATGCATTTAAATAATAATTTAGAATTTTCACCTAATAAAGTAAAGCAGCACATCATTCTCTAACATTTTTAAATGAAGTATGGCTTCTTATAGGATTAACTCAGTCACTTTTTCTTAGTATTGGAATGTTAAATAAGATGCATATGATTATCAAATGGGACAAAAATAACAGCAGTGAAATCAATGTTAGTTATATGACTGAATGAATAAACTTCTTAAAATAATAAAATTGTAGCTTCCAGTTAGAAAGTATCTCATTTTTTTTTATTTATTTTTTTAAAATTTTCTTTTTTTGAACGTTTATTTATTTTTGGGATAGAGAGAGACAGAGCATGAACGGGGGAGGGGCAGAGAGACAGGGAGACACAGAATCGGAAACAGGCTCCAGGCTCTGAGCCATCAGCCCAGAGCCTGACGCGGGGCTCGAACTCACGGACCGCGAGATCGTGACCTGGCTGAAGTCGGACGCTTAACCGACTGCGCCACCCAGGCGCCCCGAAAGTATCTCATTTTTAAAAAGCATCACACACTGAAATATAAAATCATGAGTTATAGTACAACTTTCATTTTATGGAAAATGGGTATAGTATGTACACAGAAACAGTGCATAGTGGTTTCCAGTCTCTGGTTTATGTCAGAGAAAGTATTAAAAAAAAAACTATATAATTGTGGTGAAATAAAAAAGTTTTAATAAAACATTTAAAGTGTAAATAGCCTTTTCTTTATAATTTTCCAAAAATGTGGATTCATAAGTTAGAATGCGCCTCATTTAACCCTGCAAGTATGACATTGGATAAATCACCTCACCTCTCCAAACTTTATTTTTTACTTGTATAATAGCTGTATTATAACCCATATAGTATTATAACCCATATAATAATAGCAGTATTATAACCCATACATAATAGCTACATAACTTTTTGAATAAGTATTTAATAAATATTAGTAACAGAAGTAGTTGTAGTTAGTGGTTGTATTTGCAATAAAGGAAAGATGATGCTTACTATGTAATCCTTGATACATCTTTCCCTCACATTTATGAGTCTTGCATCAAGGGAATGGGAGAACCTGCATGCAGGCTGGATAGAGAATCTTCTAGCATACCCAGGAAGCAGCACTGCACTAGCTGTGTGGCTTACCGTCCACAAGACTGGAAAAAAATCTATTCCACTTGTCTCAAATTAGAATATGGAATTCAGAGTAATCTAATGAACACGTAATCTATGCACAAGGAAAAGGAAATGAGTGTGGCACCCACCATGTTATCACTCTGCACACGATGTTACCTGATGTCTATAAATCATCTAAATTGTGTAATCTATAAATTCTAAATCTTGTAATTTATAAATCTTGTAAATTTAATTTTGGTGTTACTATACCACTGACCAACCTATTATACAATTAAAAGTTAGTTTACAGAAGGAAGTGTAGCAATTTGCTGTACTACTTAGAAAATAAAGTTGTTTAAAATCAGACATTATGCCATTCTGTATTCTGGCTAAGGAAAATTTCTGCTATGGGTATTCACATAAGCTAGTTTCCAAATTAAATAGGACTGAAAACAAACTCATACTGACAGTTACTATCTCTTTTGCAAGGAAATGTAGATTATGATTTTATTTTACTGTTCTCTCTTAAAACGTATTCCAAACATAACTATTTCAACCCTCAGTAGCATTAAATGTAGGAATATAAACATTAAAAAAAAATTTTTTTTTCAACGTTTTTATTTATTTTTGGGACAGAGACAGACAGAGCATGAACGGGGGAGGGGCAGAGAGAGAGGGAGACACAGAATCGGAAACAGGCTCCAGGCTCCGAGCCATCAGCCCAGAGCCTGACGAAAACATTTTAAAAGTAGTTTCAAATCAATTTATCAATTCCAGGTATGCCAACAACTTCCTTAGAGATATAGGAGATATTTAATTAACAGCTATATTTTATAAAACAACACATTGAAAATGTAAATGAGAAAAGGAAAACAATCAGAAAGCTGGATTATAGCAAGTAATGGACCACAGTGTCTCTTTTGGTATCACTGGAGATCACTTCCAAATAGTATCTCTTTGTGGATATCTGGCAGTTCTCTGCTATACTGAAAGTTCTCATTTTCAGTTACTATTCTCATCCAGGGTGTGATAGTAAAAGTTGACAAAGTTATTAAAAGTCTGACTTAAAATGGACGACAACATTGAATTCCAACTTTTACTTCTGCTAAAATGTCTCCAAATCAGGAACCTAGATAGCTCAGTCAGTTATACATCAGGGTCTTGATTTCAGCTGACTTCATGATCTCACCATTCACAGGTTTGAGCCCCACATCAGGCTCTTCACTGAGGGCACAGAGTCTGCTTGAGATTCTCTGTCTCCCTCTCTGTCTGCTCCTCGCCTTCTCGCACTCTCTCTCAAAAGTAAACATTTAAAAAATAATAGAATGTGTCCAAATCATCCATTTTTATCCAATTTGTAGCATTGTTTTATATTTTAAACTGTTCATAATCTGCACTGAGCTCAACAACGTCTTTGGGCAAAATAGATGATAGAGCCCTCACATCAGTTTTGCAGTTTTAGTTTTAAATTGGGTTGATAAATTGATATGACACTAATATGAGGAACCTCTAAAGGTATATGCTGGAGTTTTATTGAATAACATAAACCTTTTCTCCTCACATTTTTGATTCCATGATTATAAAACCACATTTTAGCTTCATCAATTTAAAGACATTGCTTTATGAAAATTTTTAAATAGGCTGTACTATCTTAATTTTCCTCTCAATAGGTTTATTTTGACTTTAATTAATGTTTCCTTCTTAAATAAAATACCATTTGATACATTCATTTTCAAAATAATACACAGTAATGATATTTCCTATTTTCTTTTAATTAAACAACTTGAAACTTACTCCTATAGCTGTATTTATCTCTAATCCATTCCTTCTAAATAATGTGTAATTCTCCATCTTTTGCATTTACCCCATGTCATCTACCTTGTGGATGTAAATGACAGACACCTTGGGGTGTCTGGTGGCTCAGTCAAACATATAACTCTTGGTTTCAGCTCACATCATGGTCTCACAATTGTGAGATTGAGCCCCACATCAGGCTCCATGCTGAGCATGGAACCTGGTTGGGATTCTTTCCCTCTCTTTCTCTGTCTCTGTCTCTCTCCGTCTCTGTCTCTCTCTGTCTCTCTTTTAGAAGTAAATAAAACATAATATAAAATTAAAAAAAAAAACAAATGATATACACCTAATTTGACTCCAATTTGCCTTCTGAAATTAGGGTACAAATAGAATAGGGTTACCCACAAGGCAACGGGTACAAAATTTAAGGATGCTCTCACTCTCAGAGCAAGTACACTACCCTGTGCTCATGTCTTACATGACCTTGAGAGTCAGTGCCTCAAGTTTTGCACCCAAGCTGCCCCCTTACTTCATTTTAGTCCTCAACCAAGTCTTCCTAAAAGAACACACAGTATTTCTCCTTCTGACTTTATGGGAGGATGTTTTGGGATTTTATATCCATACAAGAACTGCTGTATCATGGTTTATATGTATACATCAACTGACTCAATGATACTACATTACTGTCCATATGTTTACAACAACCTACACTCCATGATGTGTACATGAAGTTTTGTATCATATTGTTGCATTAGCATTATATATCACCCTAATACCAACCACTCTAATGGTTCTAAAGTGATATTTTATGATTACTAATAATTCTATGACTTCCCCTTATTTGTGCTTGGTAGTTCTTTTTACTTTAATCTTTTGAAAATGCCTTCTCATATCTTTCACACATATTTGAACTGGAATTGCTCTTTTCATAAGAATTTATCATATTCCAGGCATTGATTTGTAGTTGATCTTAGATATACAAGTATCTTCCTCCAAATATTATTTATTAACTTTGAACATAGTGCACTTTATTGGGACTTCGTCAAGATAAAAAGTTTCTGTACAGTGAAGGAAACAACAAAACTAAAAGGCAGGCTACAGAATGGGAGAAGATATTTGCAAATGATATATCTGATAAAGGGCTAGTATGCAAAATCTATAAAGAACTTATCAAACTCAACACCCCCAAAATAATCCAGTTAAGAATGGGCAGAAGGTGAGTCACCTGGGTGGCTCGGTAGGTTAAGCGTCTGACTTTGGCTCATGATCTCACTGCTTATGAGTTTGAGCCCCACATCAAGCTCTGTGCTGACAGCTCAGAGCCTGGAGCCTGCTTCAGATTCTGTCTCCATGTCTCTGCCCTCCCCTGCTCACGTTCTCTCTCTCTCTGTCTCTCTGTCTCTAATATAAAATAAAACATAAAAAAATGAAAAATGAAAAAAATGAAATGGGCAGAAGACATGAACAGACATTCCAAAGAAGTATCCAGATGGCTAACAGACACATGAAAAGATGCTCAACATCACTTATCATCAGGGAAATACACATCAAAACCACAATGAGAAACCACCTCAAACTTGTCAGAATGACTAAAATTAACAGTATACGAAATAACAGATATTGGCAAGGATGTGGAGAAAGGGGAACCTTCCTACACTGTTGGTAAGAATGCAAAGTGGATACAAAACCCAAAGGATACAAAACCCAAAGGATACAAAATACAGATTTGAAGGGGCACATGCACCCTGATGTTTTTAGCAGCATTATCAACAATAGCCAAACTATGGAAACAGCCCAAATATCCATCAGCTGATGAGTGGATAAAGAAGATGTGGTATATATACACACTACGGGGCTACTTTATTATTTGGGTCATTTATATACTCAGTAATTTCAGCTCCCCCAGTTAGTAGTTTTGAAAACATACACTTGTGCTGTAGAAGTCTATTGAGGAAGGTAATAGAATTACACAATTTTTAATCTTTCCTCTTTTTTTCTTCTATTTCTTCTTTTTTCCACTTCTCTCCCTATTCTTCTAAAACTAGTTTTTAACTCTTCAGGTTGTAGTTCAGAAAATTATGCAGTAATAACTGCTCCTTATGTGACATTGCATAAATAAAAAGACACAGTATACTTAAATGAAAATGATTCCATTGCTCCCATTCTAAAATATACCACATAGTAAACCAAAAGATTTAACTGCATATTCCATCATATTTGGCTATTATGTCTTCATTCCATTTTCACAGATCATTATCAATTTCCTTAAATGTTTTTTTTTTGTTGTTGTTGTTGTTTTTTGTTTTGTTTTTTTGTTTTGTTTTGTTTTTTGGGAGAGAGAGAGAACATCCATGATCAGGGGAGGGGCGGAGAGAAAGGGAGACAGAGAATCCTGAGCAGGTTCTGTGCTGTCAGCACAGAGCTCAATGAGGGTTTGACCTCAAGAATTGTGAGATTGTGACCTGAGCTGAAATCAAGAGTTGGACGCTTAACTGACTGAGCCACCCTGGTGCCCCTCATTATCAATTAAAGAAGCATAACTATTCATCTCCCACTAGGTTCACATAATACTATAATAATAATGATAATTATCATTTAATTGACAGTATGTGCCACAATACTGTATTAAATGTAATTGTCAGAATCAGGTAGGTTTTGCTATAGTAACAAGTCCTCAAATATCAGGGACTTAGTACTATAAAAATTTCTCATTTATGAAAAATTCAATGCAGCTAGTTAGCCCTCAATTTCTTGATGTCTGCTCCCCAGGGTTTCTAGAATTGCCTAGGCAGGGCCAGAGAGAGAAGAAAGAAAGGAAGAAACACACTAACTCTTAATGCTTGAAACTAGACGTGTGATACATCCCTTCCTCTCACATTCCCATTTGCCAGAGCTCAGCCCCACGATCCCACAATAATGCCAAATTAGGCTTATGAATGTTGCCGTCCTGTCATCTTCTGAGAAAGTGAAAATAGTTGAACAATTAGAACTGTCATTACTGAGTGAATAAAATGTTCTCCTTTTAAATCCATTTCTATTACTATGAATTTACTCTCATGGCTCCTAACTGCAATCTTAGACTTTATTCCAAAATCAGGGCTACTTTCTCCACCTGAATAATCTGGGATTATTGCAAAGTTTTAAAAGATAATGTGTTCCCAGAAATAGATTAGCTAACTGGCCATCATCATGTGACATTTAGCTCTACTTCAATATTTTCTCTCAGACAAAAACTCCAAGAAACTCTTTTTCTTGGGGTAGGGGAGGCTGCCATGCCCAGATTCAGAAAGGTGATGGTGCCCACAGCTACATTAGCCTTAACTATCCAATGGAAACAGAAATAAAGGGAAGGTGCTAGCAGTCATCATTAGGATGATAATTGTAAAGCGTAACATGAGGGCTTTCATAACGATGAAAGTTTAGAAAGGCAACTGAGAAGATAGAAATAAGCAAAGACAAGAATGAACAGTTCCAGCAAAAGAAAGAAGATAATAGACGAACTGAGTTGAAAAAGAACAGACGGAACCTCACCATCTTTAACAATACAGAAGTTTGAAGAAAACTTTTCCCTCTCTTATTTCTCTTCCCTTTCTCTCCTTTTATCTTGCTTTGTTTGTTCTTCTCCTCTGGCATTGGTCTTTTTTCACATATATATAAAAATAGAATTGAGAATTCTCTTGCTTTTCAAAGCTTAAAAGGATGATTTCAGTCTTCAAATTTAGTAAACTTACTAGATTAATCTTTGTTAAGAGATAAAAGTAGGGAGAAACAAAATATACAAAAACATTCAAGTGTCTCCCTAATTCCTCCCTCATTCCTCCATCCTGACCTTCTTTTTTTTTTGGACACTCTCTTTGTCACCTCCATAAAAGCAACTGGATGAATAGCAGTCAATGACCTTTCCTTAGTGAGAGGGATGAAACTACAAAATCAGGCCTTTAATCTGAACCTCAAAAGAAAGCCCATTTCAGGCAGGCATAGGCCTAAGGGCTGCACCTTGAATGCCTGGCACACCTATATATCGCACTATTTTTAGTGACAACATCCAAAGTAATTTTAGCACTTGATAAAGACCAAAATGACTTCACACAACATTACCATTAGAGCATTTCATGCTACCATAAAAGAGGCACTAATTACCACAGGAAGTCAGGGACAGCTTTATATTTTTCTCTATAAAAGACATAATACATTATAAACTCCATAGTTAGCATCATTCTGTCATGAGTTCTTTTTAGATTTAAATATAGACTACTTCCATTTGCAAAGCTCATGTCTGAAGAATCGTGAATGACCTATTTACACTATAAGCATTTCTTTAAAAGTGATATAAGGAGCTTATTTCAGTCCCCAAACAAAAATGTTCACTTGTGCTAAGTCAACAGGGAGAATTTCTTATCCAAGCCTCCAATTTTCTACTTGATTCTTTATCACCAACAATGAAGCTTTCTTGCATGTGGAAAGAATCTAAACCTGGTAACTTTCAGTGGCAATGCTACAAAAGGTGTCTTCCTATTGTAGGCACTAAACCTAGATAGAAGAGGAGGAAAGAGTTTTATTTTATTGTATTACTACAAATCGCTGCCTTGAGATCATGGTACTTCTGGGATAGAATAAGATCAAATGTTTTAAACTCTATTTTTACTATACTGTAATTTAAAAATAAAAATTCTATAAGGCCCTTCACATGAGAATACTTTTCATGATATCAGAAGGACAACAAACGAACACCACATGCATTATGTAAATAGTAAGTGCAACCCTGGATGAAGTACAAGTATGTTCATCGTGGGCTAAATACAATCATACTTTGAATGTAGTCTGTTGTTTCTTCCAATGTTTACTTCTATCCTAGGCAATTTTGAATTCCAGTCCATTTTTCTCTTCCAAAGCCAAGCCACAATTTGTCAAGTTATTATATTTTATCATAGATCTACGTTATCAGTGTGTATTTAGTGAATATTAATACAATAATAATTATATGTTGCGTATGTGTAAATGTTCAACAAATGCAACTCAAATGCAAGTGAAAATTATTCTCATATATTTCTAACTTAAAGCAATACAATTCTGAGCTTAGAGTCAAAAAGTAACCCCTTAATATCTTATACAGTTTACCCTTGAAAAACATGGATGTGAACTACATGGGTCCACTTAAATCCAGATTGTTTTTTATGCAATACAGTGCTATTAAATGTATCTTCTCTCCCCTGTGATATTCTTAATAATATTTTCTGTTCTTTGACTTACCTTATTGTAAGAATACAGTATGTAATGCATATAACACACAAAAAAAATACATGTTAATCAACTATTTATGTTACTGGTAAAGCTTCTGGTCTTTAGGCTATTCATAATTAAGTTTTTGAGGAGTCCCAAGTTATACATAGATTTTCCACTGCACAGGGCGTAATTCCCCTAACCTACATATTGTTCAAGTATGAACTGTAATAATGACTGACACAGGACTTGACATTATTGCCTCATTCAAAGTCTGGGAGTAAAATAGAACAAAATAAAAGTAAAGTTAAAGACTTGGCATTAAAAATTTAACTATTAATTATAATATTTATTAACCGTATTGTAAGGTATAATTTTTATAAAAGTGTACTTCCAAGATGTAGTAGTCTTAGAAATAAATGGATGAGTATAGAAAACAATTCTTCTATGTTTGTCACATTAAAAAGAATCTATATTGCTATTTCAAAATTTACATCTCAGATCCTTTCCACTAGTAATCCTTAAGGAAGTAAAATAGTGAAAAATGAGTATTATGTATGCATTAAATGCCAACTATGTGGCACTGTACTCTTTGCTTGGAATTCAAATATGAAACACATTCTCCTTGCCTTTAAGGAGAGTATTTGGGAATAAGCAAAAAATATACACATAATTCCAATTCAACATAGTAATTATTAAGCAAGTATGTAAGAAATATACAAGAGACTAAATACTTCTCTCTTAGAGCTTCCACTTGTCCTTTTTCATAAGTTTCTTTTTATTGTTTTTAAAGGTGTGCAAATTACAACAAAGGATATAACTTTCCTATGAATTATTTTTCTTTTTGCACAGCAGCCATGAGTTTTAAACAGGGCAAGATTCTGAGACAATACCACAAGCGTTTATCTCCTATTCTGTAAGTTATATTGCCAACTTCTTCTAATTGGCATGAAACTAAATAAAAATAGAAGAGTTAGCAGGTATTATACACTGAGTTCTTTAGGTTGTGGGCTCTACTAACCTACGTAGAAAAAATGGGTATACAAAGGTAAAATCCAGCTAATATTCCACACGCAGAGCAAGGCACCTTGGCTTTGGATCTTGTCTGTGAACTTTGTTAAATTCAGGTAAAGATTCCTTATGGACTAATGACAGCCCTAAGTTTTAGGGCCTCCATTAGTGGGCATGCTATAAGAAATCTGCTTCTATAAAAGATCCCTAGTGTTTGGTTGGCAGCACGTACACAAAATTGGAATGATTCAGAGAGCTTAGCATGGTCCCTGTTTAAGAATGACATGCAAATTTGTGAAGAATTCCATATTTTTACATACCTTATTCATGAATAAGAAGAATTAACATTGTAAAACTGGCCACACTACCCAAAGTGATCTACAGATGCAACATAATTTCCATCAAAATGTCAAAGGCATTCCTCACAGAAATAGAAGAAAAAATTCTAAAATTTGTGTGGAACGGCAGAAGAACCTGAGGAATGAATACAATCCTAAGAAAAAAAGAAAAAAGCTGAAGGCATCACACTTCCTGATTTCAAAGTGTTAGTAATAAAAACAGTAAGGTGATTGCACAAAAAACAGACACATAGTTTAATAGAACAGAATAGAAAGCCCAGGATTAAATTCTAGCATATATGTTCAACTACTATGTGATAAGGAAGCCAATGAGGAGAGGATAGTGTCTTCAACAAATGGTACTGAGAAAACTAGAGAAACACAGGTGGAACAAGGAAACTTCTATCTCATACCACTCACAAAAATTAACTTGAAATGGATCAAAATCATAAACATAAGAATCGATACCATAAACTCCTAGGAGAAAACATAAGAAACAAGCTCATCAATATTGGTCTTGACAATTTTTTTTTTTTTTTTTTTTTTTTTGGACAGGACACCAAAGTACAAACAACAAAAGCAAAAATTAATGAAAGGGAATACATTAAACTCAAAACCTTTTGCATGGCAAATGAAACAATTAAAATGAAAAAGACAATGTAGAGAATAAAAAAAATTTTCCACAAACAATATACTAGATAATAGAGCACCTGGGCGGCCCAGCCGGTTAAGCATCCGACTTGGGCTCAGGTCATGATCTCATGGTTTGTGGGTTCAAGCCTCACATCGGGCTCTGTGCTGACAGCTCAGAGCCTGGAGCCTGCTTCAGATTCTGTGACTCCCTCTCTCTCTGCCCCTCCCCTGCTCGTGCTCTGTCTCTCTCTCAAAAATAAATAAACATTAAAAACAAATTACTTAATTAAAACAACAATATATTGGATAGGGGGTTAACGCCCAAAATATATGGCAAACTCACAGAACTTAATAATAATTTTAAAAATCTGATTGAAAATTGGCCAAAGAACTGAAACATTTTTCCAAAGAGGGCAAAAAAAGGCCAAGAGGCTCATGAACAGATGCTCAACATCACTAATCATCAGGGAAATGCCTATCCAAACCACAATGAAATTTTCACCTCACACCAGCTAGAGAGTATCTATCATCAAGAAGTCAAGAACAACAGGTGTCAGCAAGGACATGGTAAAAAGCACCCCTTCTACACTGTTGATAGGGATGTAAGTTGATCTAAACACTATGGAAAACCATAAGCAGGTTCTTCAAAAAATAAAAATATGTCTACCATATGATCTGGCAATTCCACTTCTGAATGTACATTCAAAGAAAATTAAAACTGGATTTCAAAGAGATATACCACTCCCATTTTTATCATAGCATTATTCACAATAGCTGAGATTTGGAAACAACCCATTAATGGATCAAAAACATATGGTGTATATATATTCACAATGGATTACTCTTGCCATTTTCTGCAACATGAATGGGCCTTGAACACATTATGCTAAGGTAAGTCAGACAGAGAAAGGTAAGTACTATGTGATATAATTTGTATATGGAATCCAAAAAAAAAAAAAAAAAAAAACTCAAACCTTTAAAAAATTAAGAATACAATGGTGGTTACCAGAAGATGGTGGCTGGGAAGATAAGACCGATAGTGTTTAAAGGTATAAACTTGTAATGATTAGGGGCACCTGAGTGGCTCAGTCAGTTAAGGGTCTGGCTCTTGATCTCAGCTCAGGTCATGATCTCGCAGTTCGGGGGATCAAGCCCCATCATAGGACTTTGTGCTGACAGCACAGAGCCTGCTTTGGATACTCTCTCTCCCTTTCTCTCTGCCCCTCCCCTGCTCGCTGTCTACCTCTCAAAATAAATTTTAAAAATTAAAAAAAAAATAGTTTAAACCCTTTAATGAGTAGTAAAGCCATAGAGATCTAATGTACAATATAATGAATGTAGACAATATTATACAATAATTAATATAATGTGATAAACATTACAGTGCCAATCATATTACAATATATAAATATATCAAAATAACTCACTGTATACCTTAAATTTACACAATGTTATATGTGAAATTTAGTCAATAAAAAAGACACCTATATCAACAAAACAAAATAGAGTGACAAAAAATAAACCCACACATATATGGTCAATTAACTTATGACAAAGGAGACACAAATATACAATGAGGAAAGGATACGCTCTTCAGTAAATAGCGCTGGAAAAACTGGACAGCCACATACAAAAGAACACTTATGGACACTTTTGTTACACCATATACATAAACATTAACTCGATATAGAGTTAAAGACTTTACATATCCACCTAGTGTGATTAGACTTAATACTGCACCACTTCACGCAAACTCTAACAACAGCATAATTCTTTCATACTCTAACCCAAGTTGTATGCAAAATACCTTTTCCTGACTTCCTTGGTAGTGATTAGACATACTAGAAGGCTTGAAAATTAAGTGCAGATAATTGTTAAACAATGTCTTGCTTTAAAACTATCCTGCCCCAGGATGTAAAGGCTTTGTTCTTCTATAGACAGTTTTGAGACAAACACTGGACTCAAAAGGTTGGCAGGTCCTCAGGAGGCCTGGATTTCTTATTTTTCTGCTCTTTGCCAGCCTTTCCCATGGGACACTATATCACATGCTATCATTCAGGGGCCCTCATTGTATTAAAAATATTCTGAAGCATCAAGAAGACCAAGAGAGACAAACTTCCATTCTATATATATTTTTTCAGTGTTTTTTTTTAATTTTTAATGTTTATTTATTTTTGAGAGAGAAAGAGACAGAGTGCAAGCAGGGGGAAGGGCAGAGAGAGAAGGAAACTCAGAATCTGAAGCAGGCTGCAGGCTCTGAGCTGTCAGCACAGAGTCTGATGCGGGGCTCGAACTTAGGAACTCTGAGATCATGACCTGAGCTGAAGTCAGATACTTAACCTACTGAGCCACCCAGGTGCCCCTATATTTTAAAACTTTTTAATGTTTATTTATATTTGAGAAATAGAGACAGAGTGTGAACAGGGGAGGGGCAGAGAGAGAGGGAGACAGAATCCAAAGCAGGCTCCAGGCTCTGAACTGTCAGTGCAGAGCCCGATGCAGGGCTCGAACCCATGAAGCCCGAGATCATGACCTGAGCCGAAGTTGGACTTTTTACCAACTGAGCCACCGAGGAGCCCTTCCATTCTATACTCTACCAAGGGGTTCCCTAATTTCCATTTTCTAATGTGAGAAATGTTCCCAGTTTTACCTAGCACCTTGAGGTAACTGAGGCATTGATGGATCTTCTTAATCTTCTGAACAGACTTATCATAGGAGCTTGACCTTCCCAATTGCACAGGAATTGCTTTCATCTCTATCACAAGGGGATTCAGGAAGAATATAATTCATAAGGTTTCCTAAGAATCCAACTCTGAATGAAACTAATGAGGAAAAATCTAAATTGTCCATGGATCAAAAAGGAAGCAAATACTCTTTTTTTTTTTTTTAATTTTTTTTTTTTTAACGTTTATTTATTTTATTTTTTGGGACAGAGAGAGACAGAGCATGAGCGGGGGAGAGGCAGAGAGAGAGGGAGACACAGAATCGGAAACAGGCTCCAGGCTCTGAGCCATCAGCCCAGAGCCCGACGCGGGGCTCGAACCCACGGACCGCGAGATCGTGACCTGGCTGAAGTCGGACGCTTAACCGACTGCGCCACCCAGGCGCCCCAGCAAATACTCTTAAAAAGCTTTCTCACCAATAGCTAGAAATATCTTTAAAATGGTCTCAGCTTTTTGCATTACTGGCCCATTCTCCAAGCTCCAGCAGTGATGTGGAGGGGCCTCCCTAGGCCCTTCCTCAGGATACAGTTTGCTCTCATACCTCCCGGAGAAACTGATTTTAATCAATGATATTTCCAGGATTCAAACCCTGATTTCTGCCAAAGACTACATTTTGGTTGGTTGGTTGGTTGGTTGGTTTTTTGTAAATATCAGCTTGACCAGAACTGATCTGTGGACATATTAGGCTTAAATTTGACATTGTTTTCAACAGACTATAACACACAAAGGCTCATCTATGGGGTCAGAAAATAAAATAATATGTGATGAGCACTGGCAACAAGCATAAGTAAATATTGGAAAGCAAATAGTTTTAGACACTGAAATGCCTTGAGATGAGTATTGTTAACCAGATGGGGATTCACATACAGGCAACGAAACTTGAATACTTAGAGTAAGGAATGTGGAATAAAATAAAATGTGCAACCACATACTAATGATAAATTAGTAAAAGTAAAAAATTAGTAAAAGTAAATAAATTAGTAAAAAAAAGGTAAAAGTAAAATAGAGTAATTTAAATTAAATTAATTTGAACACAGTTCAGTGATTACTTTTTAAATAAACACTCATGGAGCAAATACAATTTATAAGAAAATATATTGAGAGTAGTATATGTAGGATAAGAATGAACAAAGAAAAAAATATTCCCACAGAAACTAAGAGGTACTATCTTTCTTAAATGTTTACATTCTAAAGAGATAATTCTCCGGTCCTTGAGAAATCTGTTTCTGGCCTATGAAGCTAACAAAATGTTTATTTTGCTTCTGAAAAAAATAAATATATATTTCCAAAAGATAGTGAATGAACCTAAAATTACAGGTTTTTAAAGTAAATCCTCTAATAAAAGAGAGGAGAGAGAAATCCCTCCTCTCATTTTCAGTATGAAAAACTAAGCCTCTTATTTTTAATTTGTATTTGTCATTACACTACCAAGTCCTACTGCAAGTTCTGAGGTTCCACAAACAACATAAAATCATTGCTCTTAAGGAATTCACATTGCATCAGAATAATAGTTTAATCTGAGCACTATGTTCTTTGAGACCATAACATATTAAAATGTTAGTAGAGACCGGCAAATATGAATGTAGTGGATATGACAGGGCATTCAACATCCGTTTGAATTTCCCATAGTGTATTTTCTGCACTAAAGAATCACTAAGCTGAAAACTAATCATCCACACTCCCTTGCAGCTACATTTCAAAGGCATCAATGAAGCAGAGACCATTTCTCCATTTGTTGATTGCTGTTCTCAAGTGACATTACAGAGGCACTACAGTGGTTTGTAATGACATATAATTGTCTATATGTTGGCATTATGAGTTTCAAGAGGCAGATGTGGTGGAGGGGGCAGGGTGGGAAGTTGATATTTTCTATCATAGATTGAAACTAGGACAGTGAGGTCTTGAGTCTAACAATTTCCAAAGCAACATCCTGATTCTCCACCTTACCAGAGGGAGAATTTTACCCAAGTACCCGTTCAGTGATCTTGTTCAAAAAGATATTCCTGGTGTCCAGAGCCATTCCTACAGCCCCTTCAAAATTCTGTAAGACATAAATTTTCCCTAGGCTAAATCTATTTCTATTTAAAAGCTCTGGAGTAGGGCCTGTTTCCTATAATTTAGTCTCTGGTCTTAAGTCAAGTGTTTTATTTTGTTTTAGTTGGTCTTTTGCATACTGAAAGCACTAATACAGAAACCTAACAATAATATGGAGAAAAGAAGTATCCTTCCAACCAGATTTTATTAAAATATTAATCTAGGATGAAATACCCAAAACTATAAATGTTCTTAAAAATTACATTTATGGGGCGCCTGGGTGGCTCAGTCGGTTAAGCATCTGACTTCAGCTTAGGTCATGGTGTCATGGTTTGTGGGTTCAAGCCCTACATCAGGCTTTGTGCTCACAGCTCAGAGCCTGGAGCCTGCTTCAGATTCTGTGTCTTCTCTTCTCTCTGCCCCTCCCCTGCTCATGCTCTGTGCCTCTCTCTCTCTCTCAAAAATAAATAAACATTAAAATTAAAAAAAAATTACATCTATAATCATATATTTGTTACTTTAACAAGTACAGTATATCTTAGGCTCATTAAAGTCAATAGTTATTTTCTCTTTACAATGTTTTACATATGATTAACATGCAAGATCAAAGATAAATATAGATATAGCAAATATAAATTCAGAAATGTTTTCTCTTTTTAATCGTTATTTTTTTTTAAACAAGGCAAACAGTAAAGAAATATAAGTAGGTCAAAAAATTCAGAGTTAAGTATACTGCCCTCTTATTTATTCCATTATTTGCAAAGTAGCAAAAGCTACCTCTTGTGTCACAAGACCATTTTACCAACTAATAAGCTTATGGCAATAGCTCATGACCTGGTTTAAACAACAAACCAAAATATTTTTTTAAGTTCAGTACATACTGTAACAAAACTAGTTTTAAACACAAAGGATAAAGGCAAACTATAGATTTCAAGAACATACTTTTTTACTCATAGTTCATGCATATTCAATTCCATCAGTATGGATGCTTATGAAATAGAAGCATAACTGCAGATAAATATAATTGATTTATAAAGCAGTTTTTAACAAAGGCCAATAATGAACATTAAGAATCCTGATAAATATTTCATCTCTAGACTCCCGGGGAAGACGGCAGAATAGAAGGATCCTAAACTCACTTCTTCCCATGGACCCAACTAGATAACACCCCTATTAGTGTAAACAATCCAAAAAATGCCTGGAAGACTGGCAGAACAGAATATCCGCAACTAAATGCAGAGAAGAGGCCACACTGAATGCTGATAAGAAAAGCAGAAAATGCCAGCAGGAAACAAACTGGCCCATAAGAATGTCCTTGGAAGGGAAGATCACTGCAAGCATGGGAAAAGGAAAGGAGAACACCCTACTCTCAGGCACCTCAGTATTGGGGGACCAGAAATGAGAAGATGAATCCCCATGATATTTGGCTTTGAAAACCAGAGGATCTTAGTTTTGCAAGTTTTTATAATCAGTGGGGCTTAACACCTGGAACTTTTAAAGTGGTGGCTCAGCTCTGGGAAACCCGGTGGGCAACAGGACACTGAGTCCCGGCCCTTAAAAAGACAACAGAACAAAGAACCTGGCTGCGAAACAGCACAAGCTGAGTAGTTTTAAAATTAACTGAGGAATACAGGAAGGAAATCTACTTGCTAATCTTGATATGTGCTGGAGGGGCAGGGATCTTCAGGAGACTTCTCCAAGAACAAAAGAGCTGGCATGCACCTTTTCCCTTCCCCACCCCACAGCCTACATAGCCGGACCCTATAGGAACCAGCAAGAACACTCTCTACTCCCACACTCTCCTGCAGAACCAGTGCCTCCAACCAGGCTTCCACAGGAGTTCTCCAAAAGGGCTACACGTCCCCTCCCGCTGCAGACTAGCACAAATGTTACTAGCACCGTGTGCTCCACCCCTGGTCTCCTGTACACCTGCCCCCTCCAACACACCCTCAACAGGAGTCCATCCACAGCAGCATCACAAATTTGACATCTTGTAAGCAGCCTGACGGAGGCCTGCACCGCTCCAAACTGACTCCTTCTCTGGGGAGAAAGGAAGCTCATCACACACACCAGCTCCACTGCAGCCCCAGCAGTGGGCTGGGGACAGATATCTTGTCCCACTGCAGGACCCACTCACCAAAAAAAGTAACTCAAGAGACAACACAGGGAGAGTGCCCGTGGTTCAGTGTGACAGCAGCTCTGACAAATGCCTGATCTGATCCAATTCAAGCCCAAGGCAGCCCCAGACTAGCCTATTAACAATACAGGGACCAAACCCTGTCCACAACAGGCAAAAAGCACCACTGAAGATGATGGAGCAGAAGGGAAAAGTGGCTCAACCAAAACAGCAGCATACACAAAACACACATGGGACACTCCCCGGCGGTGCCAGGTTCTGGGGAACAGGGGACACTACACTGCAGGGCAATGCAGGACCTTTCCTTCACAAGGCCACAATTTTTTTTTTTTTTTTTTTTTTAGAGACAGAGATAGAGCATGTATGTGGGAGCACAAGTAGGGGAGGGGCAGAGAGAGAGGGAGAAAGGGAATCCCAAGCAGTTTCTGTGCTGTCAGCACAGAGCCCCACATGGGGCTTGTTCTCACAAACCCGTGAGATCATGACCTGAGCTGAAATCAAGAGTTGGACGCTCAACCACCTGAGCCACCCAAGCACCCCAAGGCCACTACTTTCAAGAGCAAGAGACACACTTGACTTTCCTAAAGAATAGAAACATACACAGAGTATTAGATGAAAGGGAAGACAGAGGAACATGTCCCAAAACAAAGACCAGGACAAAATCACAGCAAGCGAGCCAAATGAAACAGACACAAGCAATATGCCTGAATTTAAAGTAAAGGTCATAAAGATACTCACTGGACTTGAGAAAAAAAATTGGGACCTCAGACCTTCAATAAAGACAAAAAAAATAAAAGAACTAGGCAGAGATAAAGAACTCAGTAACTGAAATAAAAAACACACTAGAGGGAATCCATAGTAGTCTAAAAGAAAAGGAAGAATGGATCAGTGACCAGGAATGGAGTGCAATGGAGTGAATGGAAAGCATTCACACTGAACAGGACAAAAATAAAACAATAATAAAAAATGAGAACAAGTTAAGAGAACTCAGCAACACCATCAAGCCTAATACCATTCACATTATAGAGATTTCAGAAGAGAGAGAAAAGGGGGCAGAAAATTTATTTGAAGCAATAATAGCTAAACACTTCTCTAATCTGAGAAAGGAAACAAATCTAGATCCAGGAGTCAGAGAAACCCCCAACAAAACCAGCCTAATGAGGTCCACAACAAGACACATAGTAATTAAAATGGCAAGAAGTCATGATAAAGAGAATTTCAAAAGCAGCAAGAGGAAACAAAACAGTTATTACTGGAAGGTACAGATATTTGCTAGTATCAAGTAGTAGTCAATGATCATTAAATATTTAACCTATTATTAAATATGACTTATTTAACTATCAGCAGCAAACAGAGGAGTAAAAATGATTAAATATTACCATACTCATAACTTCCGTGTTGTTTGAAAAGTAAAAGAGGGAGTTAAAAGGGGAGGAGAGCATAAGGAGAGATTATAGATGACAGAAGTAAAAAACAAACAAACAAACAAACAAAAAAACCCTACAGCCATGGATATCTACCTAACATTATATATTCACTCCCGTAATTGTTATTTTTCTATCTTGCATATATTTCAGTCAATCAACTACTCCTGCACAAATAATTCCTATAGCATATATGAAATTTTAAGAACATAATGTTTGGTTTTCTTGAAACTTCATGATGATTGTAACTCCCCCAGGAGATAATGTAGAATATGGTGCCATTTTATAAATATAGATAGGAGAAAAATCAGCCTCTGAAGCTGAAATTTCAATAATAAATAGCTGAAGATTAATATTTGTACTGTATGCCCTCGGCATTCTCTGAAATTTTTCCAAATGCATATACCACATTTGAAAATAATTTTGATCATCTAAGAAATTTATATATAAAAAGTCTTTATACCATTGTTCACAGTTGGGACTCACAGAACTGTAAGTCGAAGGTTTCTACCACACACTCCAGCTTCCCTGTCTGCCTGCAGCATGACATGGTGGAGGAAAATATTTGTTATAATCCTTCCAGAGACAGATAACATATTAGCATTATCTATCACTTTTCTACACAAATATTCTTTACTGTTGAGACAAGGAAACTGAAGGACTCCCTAAAATTTTGTTTTTTGCTCCTTTTCCTGCTTCTATTCTTGCTAGGAGCTGTACTCTTACCCCACTTTACACGTGCCTTGTAATGCAAATAGCATATGTCTTCCTTGTAAGGGATAAGGGGTTAATGATTTCTCTAGGGAACATCTAAGGAAGGACCAGATGAGAATGACCTGAGGAAGCAATCACATGGTATTCTAGACCAAGGCCATCTGCCTCCAAGGAATAACATCTGTGCCCTCATCTTTGTTCTAACCAGTTCCTGGATGCCTGAGGGGACACGTACACAAGACCGTCTTCCTCAATAAAACCCCCCAGACCCTGAACAAAGACAAAAAGCATGTCCTTTCCTTTTGGAGTCTCCAGGACACCCTGTATCTCTCTGTATATGTCTTCAATCAACTCTGCTTTCACCTCCTGCTGGTTCACATTTGATTTCCATCCTGCGTGAAGACAAGGACCCTGTTGGCTGGTCCTCTAGGATACCCCTCTGGGTCCTCGGACCTGGCCTGCCTACATCACTATGAGTATCTTTGTTTACTTAATATATCTTAAAAAGTATTACTATATACAGCATAAACAGAGCTACTTCATTTAAATGTCTTTAAAGTACCTTATCTATTATATGGACTTTACACATGAATCATGATTTTAAAATAGAATCTTACACTCCTATTTGCAGGGAACTAAATAGTACCAGGAAAATGTGATTAATGTGTAATGTCAATTCTGCTGATTAATACGAGACCTCCAGAAGAGTTATGTTGCATTTTTATGTCACCTCTGGTGAGGACATGAAAATTATGGCTAAGATTAAGGAATATAAACCCAATGGTCCATCCTGATTCCTGCATGTTCAGTGGATCGCTTGCAGGGTCACAGGTCAAAAGTTTGCCCAGCTGACAACAAGATTCAAAGAAAACCAACAAAAGGAAACAAGCTCCGAATGGTACAGCTCCATGGCCAGCTCATAGTGCTCTTTAGTCACAGTTGGTTTTGTGAGCAACTCAGAGAAAAGACCTTGTCGTGTTGGCTTTATTCTGCCTTGTTATCATCCTCCAAACAACACTGAGCAGTGGGTGATGCAGCAATCTTTCCTCCCTGTCACCTATGAGAAAGCTGGAGTTTTCATCTTCTCTCTTCCATGAAGTACTCAAATATCTTTTTTCTGTTGACAGCTTGATCTTCTCGTCCCCCTCTCAGCATGGCTTTCTGTTTCATTCTGTACTCAGACACTTTGTATCAAAAACCAGAAAAGGACTCAACTGCAGAGTTTGGGCAGGATATTTGTGTTAGTTTTCAAAACTAAATTGCATTTCTGTAGGTAAATTTGTTATTTTGTTGTTAACGTATAGTGTGTTTATTGCCTATGGTTAACAAATGTCTGTAGCACTCTGGAGGGAATAAAAAAGTCTCTTACTTCACATAATCCACACACACAAAAAAAATACAGTTCTCTAGCTGGCTATATACTAAATAGTTTTTAGTATATTTAGTACATATTAAAGGCTAGCTTATACTAAATATTTTACAAATCATTTACCAATAATTTGCCTGTGTGATCTATGAGAACCAGTGCCCTCTCTTAAAATTCTCACACTAAAATGAATAGCCAATGACTTATTTTGATACTCCATTTTTAAGAGTAAATAAGTAAAAAATGGGGCTACTGATCTTATTAAAGATGAGATAAAGATTCTGTGCCTTTGAAATTACAAAATTTTATTTACTGAATTGTCCTATTTTACTTGAGCATAAGAAACTAAATCAGCTGAGTAAATGCCATCAACCAGGCAGGTTATTGTTTTTGGCAATATTTTGGATTAGACTTATCTGATTATGTCAAAATTATTATTAATTATTATTATTATTATTATTATTATTATTAAGTCCAAATTATCAATGAGTCTGCACACGTCTCCTCTGAGTAGTTTCTAGCCTGAGAAACAAAATAAACTTGGAGTGATTCTCTGCTCCATGATGCAGACCCTCCTAGGTTCCTAGTGTAATGGTTTCAGAGATCATTTATCTTATCTCCACCTCCATACAGACTGGACCCTTGCCTTGAATGATATATCCTTTCCTCCCTTCTGGTGATCTAAGTGCATTTTAAGTCAAATTGGCATAGGTCCTCGCTCCTCAATCTAATCATGAAGTCTCCTTCCATTATTCATTCTATAAACTCATTTTGAACTTACTATCTCAATTTAACAATTAAGTATTTATTACTGAATTTCCTGAATTGTACATATTTTCTCCAAATAATGTGTTTTATTAGAATATAGGAACCATAACTTTGTTTTCTAATATACACCAAAATGACTACCATAAGGCTAAGCCTATTGTGAGAACTCAGTAAATCTGTTCATTTGATAGCTGTAAAGTTGGCCAAGAAACACTGGCTCCATTATCTGGAATTTAATAGTCCAGGACCAGATGCTGCTTTAAAAATTTCAGTTTGGGGCACCTGAGTCGCTCAGTCGGTTGAGCATCTGACTTCAGCTCAGCTCATTTTCTCGCAGTTGATGAGTTCGAGCCCCACATTGGGCTCACTGCTGTCAGCATACAGCCCGCTTTGGATCCTCTCTCCCCCCTCCCTTACCTCTACCCCACTTGCACTCTCTCTCTCAAAAAATAAACATTAAGAAAATTTTTTAAACAAATTCCAGTTTAATCTTTAAATAGAACATTCTATATCTGGACCTACCCAGGAATCCTGCCATGTATTAAAATATATTTTTATGAATAATTGTAGAAGACATTGTTGATAAATGGTTTTGTGCTCAGTTGTTCTGGGAAATGCCTAACATTTACAAATAATGCAATTTACTTTTCTAATGCATAACAGGCTTTTTAAAAGCTAATGCTAAAAATTGTTTACATAAAACTGCTTTGTCCAAAAAATCTGATGTTCAACTAGAAACATACATTTTACTTGATCTCCATTAGCAGGTTTCAGCCCAAAAAGGTTCCTTTTGATTCCTCAAAAGGAATTAAGCTGACATATGCTTTATAGTAAATCATTTTAACATTTTTCTCATGTATTATATCATATTCCAAAAATTGCAACGAGCCTAATAATCATTAAAAAAATTATCTTGAATAAATGAAGAAATCAGTTCTCTTCTCTCTCACCTAACTGATTGCTGCTCAAACATTCTATAGATTCATGAAGGTATCTTACATTTATGGCAATTCAGTAACTTAATTTGATTGAATTTCTCGATACTATAGCATATACAGCATAAGGTGACCAGTTGTGCAGGTCACCTTAACATGCATTTTCATAGCATCCCTCGTTTCCCCTTAATTATATTTATCTTCTATTATTTATTTTTATAAAGTAAAAATACAGATTGATTAGATATGCCTGTATTTACTTAATGTCTTTTTTTATTCTAGGGCTCATAAGGGTACAGTTGTTTACCTTTATATCCTTAGTGCTTAAGACTCACATGCACAAAATAGGTTCTCAAAAAATATTTGTTAAAAATGAATAAAAAAAGAAAGTCTGGTTTCAGCTCCAACTGCAAAAAATTGGACTCCATCCTTAAATTAAGAGAAAGGTGCAGAAACTGAAAATCAGTGATTTTTGTGGATCAGAAAACTGAGATCACAGAGCAAAATGCCACCCCCGTCCAGACATCCAGAGTTATGCACATCCAACCAGACTTGTTCAGCAGAAGCCACTGAAGCCATACACTGGTAGAGATATTTAAGTGATAATTTTGGCAAGTTACCAGAAGCTCAATGAGAGTGAAACATTTCTAGAGGCTGCATTTTTTTTTTTTTTTTTTTTACTGGGGGCGAGAGGATGTGTTCACATATAACCTAGGCTTTCCTTTTAGGACCTCATTATGGTTTCATAATAAGGATTTGAGAAATATCCCCTTGGTCCAGGCTGGGGTAGAGGAAGAATAACTACTGTGAAACATAAGCAGATATATCTATAACAAAAGGACTTTATCAGAACACAATTCTGAAACCTTATGCCAGGCATAGGATGATAATTCCTCCACTCTCCAACCCCTCCAGACTTCCTATTTTACTTAAGAGGATTAAAAAACAAAACAAAACAAAACAAACAAACAAAAAACTATAACAGAGAACTTCAAATACACACACACACACGCGCGCGCGCGCGCACACACACACACACACACATTTGGCACATGACAGGAGAAAAAAGTTTTATATAGTTATATATCACAAGAGGAGTAACAAAAACACTTGTGAAGGCTAAAGCCCCAAGACATAGTCACTAAATCAGAGACTAAATCAGAATACTTTAGAATGTTCAACCTCACATCCTGTCATTGTGCCAAGTCTCTAGTATAATAATAGTGTATTACAAATGAAAGAGTTGCAAGATATGTACTCTCTTTGGGTAACAGTACATAGCTAAGTCTCAAAGACAAGGAGAATTGCCAAAACAAGGATATTCGAGCAATTTGAAGACTCTGGTATCTATAACTAAAATGAACGTTAAACATAGCTTGACTCCTAGCCAGATCTTGATCTATGAAAAAAAAATTGACAAGTTGAACTTTATGAAAATTTTAAAAAGAAATTATTATACAAAAGACACTGTTAAGAGAATGAAGACAAGCTACAAGGTTGGAAAAAATATGTGCAAATCACATGTATGATTTGTATCCAAAATATGCAAAGAACTCTTGAAATTCAACAATAACAAAAAACTTAACTAAAAAAAATGGGCAAGAGATCTGAAAAGACATTTCAACAAAAAAGATACATAGATGGCAAATAAGCATATGAAAAGATGTTCCCCTCAGATGAACATATGGGAAGGAAAAATGAAAAAAAACAAGACAGAGGGAAGCAAATCATAAGAGACCTTCAATGATGAGAATAAACTGAGGGTTGATGGAGGGAGATGGGGATGGGCTAAATGGGTGACGGGCATTAAGAAGGGCACTTGTTGATGATCACTGGGTGTTACATATAAGTGATGAATTATTAAATTCTACTCCTGTAAAAATAAATAAAGTGTAGAATAATGCAAGATAATTTAAGATAAAGAGAGGGATACGAGAAAAGAACCAATTAAGCATGGCACTCACCCCAATCATCATTCCTACTGTTAGCAGACCCAAAATAAATTGTGTGTTTTAAGGTTCAAAAAAAACTTGTCCCCATTCTTTTTCATTAGGAAATTTCAAATTAAAGATACTAGGAAGACGACTACATACTTATTAGTGTGACTAAAATCCAAAAAAAGAACAATAGCAAGTACTGATGAGTAATGGGAATTCTCATTCATTGCTAGTTGAAATACAAAATGGCATGGCCACTCTGGAAAACAGTTTGGTAATTTCTTAGGATAAACATAATCTTAACAGATAATCCAACAATTGCACTCTCAGATATTTATCCAAGTTTTTGAAAATTTAAGTTGACAGAAAAATATGCATTATAAAAATATATATGTAACTTATTATTCATAATCACCCAAAATTAGAAACAACAAAGATGTCAGACAATAGGTGAATGAAAATAGAAACGATGAAGTATTATTTAATTTTAAAGTTAATGAGCTATCAAGCTATGCAGAAACATAGATAAATCTTAAATGCATATTGCTAAGTGAATGAAGTTAAAGACTATATTGTATAATTCCACTTGTATTATATCCTAGAAAAGGTAAAGCTATAGTTAAAGCAAATAATTTTTACCAGGGGTTTTGAGAAAAAGGAGGTTGAATAGATGAAAGGGGAATTTTTAGAGTGGCAAAATGATTCTCTATGCTACCCTAATGATGGATACATGACACCATGCATTTGTGAAAACCCATGGAACTTTACCACATAAAGAAATGAACCTTAATTATGTAAATTTTAAAAATCCTTCAGGAGGTTGGAAAATCTCAGGATGAAATTCAGACTTTGACAACACAATCTAACAATATAACAAATCTATAAATAGCTTCACCAAAGGGATATGGGGAAAAGGAAGTTGCTGGTGTAAGGAATTTCGGAAGTAATTGGTGACTGCAAGACCAAAGCCAAAGGAACTGTATAAAAGCAATGTCCTCCAATTTGTAAAGTTGTGTCCCCTGCATTACAGTTTAACAATTTGGAAAGCGCTATATGTGTACATAAACTGAAAATTAATGTTTAAGAGGATGATAGGAGCCAGGTTCCCACTGTAATGGGAAGTTAAAAGACATGTGAGGGAAAAAGGAAAGAATGCTTCATATGGTACTGGTAGAGTTGGAAACATCAGTATGAAGTCATATTTAGCTTAACGTAGATACAAATGAGTACATGCAGAAATACAGATGCACACGGGTTCATATACACACATATTTCTTTGCTCTGTGAGCTGAAATGCATGGAAGCAATGATACACAAGTAGCACTAAGCACATCTAATGCTCATATCTTGGTTTTGAATGCTATTCTCCAATAAAAGAAACCAAGGTCTTTTGGAGAAATTGCTGAGTCTAGGACTGGGATAGGAAATACATAAGATAAAGCCTAAACATCTTATAATAGCATAAAACATGGAAGTCCAAAAACAAACACTGAAATAATGGGGGTGTGTCAAAAGAGGCAGGAGCCAAATGAAAGACTTCCCAGTAGCCAAAGCCAAAAAAATCTGAACAACCAAATTAATAAAATGGTATTAGATTATAACCCAGTGTGTAGAATATATGTCCATGAGTCTAAACAGATATAAACGACTGGATAAACAAATAAGTGGGGAGAACAGACCTTTGCAGAGAATTCTAAATAATTTATGCAGATACTCACCCCTGAACAAGGTGGAACATAACTCTTTAGTCCTTAAGTGTAGACTGTACACTTTCAAAGATTACAGTAAAGAGGCAGGAGCTGAGTAAATTTACATTGGAGAAACAAGGTATACATTATCTTAGCCTGGTAATGCTAACATCAGCAGTGATAAAGCATGTCGTTAGCATGTACTCTTCTTATGATATGACCAAAATAGCACTTTCCCTCTGTGGTCTTTCTCATAAAAACACATAAACTTGGCCTAATCATAGAAAAACATAAATGAATCCCGAATGAAGGCCATTCTACAATACCTGGCCATACTCTTTAAAACTGCCAATGTCATCCAAAACAAGGAAAGTCTGAGAACTGTAACAGTCTAGAGGAGACTAAGGAGATAGACAGAACTACTAAAGATAACGTGACATCCTAGATGGAATTCTCACTTAAAATGGTTACTAAGTAAAAACTAAGGAAACCTGAAAAGTGTACGAATTTTAGTTAATAATAATTTATCAATACTGGTTCATTAGATCTGACATATTTATTAATAACATGTTAACCAGAAGGATATCTGAGTGTAGGATATATTATAAGTTGGTATTAACTTCTCAATTTTTATAATCATTCTAAACCCGTTCTAAAATAAAAGCTTATTTAAAAATGAAGTTCACAGTATGGTTAACTGTAGTCACATTGCTACTAGATCTCCAGGGATCTGGTGGAAGTCTTCTGGCTTATAAAAATGGTGTATCATTCCATCAGTTAAGAACTTTAATTCTTTTGGCAATTCTTTATAGTATTCAGGACATAGTTGTTTTATTTTATTTTTTTGTAGATTTAGCTCTATTTCATTTTCTGATGCTATTTTAAATGTGTTTTTGTTTCATTTTCTCATTATTCCTTGCTAGCATACAGAAATATATTTGATTTTTGTATACTGATATTGAAAACTTGCTAAGAAACTTACTGAACAGTTTTAGTTGTTTTTTTTGAAAATTGCTTTTATATAGAGATGAATATATGGGAAGAAAAAAAAACAGAAAAACATAACTTTGTGTCTTGCTTTCCAAAATTGATTCCTTCCCCCCACCCCCCACCCCCACCTTATTGATTGTACTGGACAAAAACTTTAGTATAGTGTTTAAAATAAATGGTGCAATCAGACATCTTTGTCTCTCTTCTGATCTTGGGAAGAAAGCATTCCGGTTTTTACTAAGTGAGATGTTAGTTCTAGGATTTTTGTAGATGTTCTTTATCAAGATGCTTTTTATCCTTAATTTGCTCACAATTTTTTTCAAGAATGTGTGTTTTCCTTGGTCAAGTGCTTTTTAATTCTACTGAGTTAATCATATGATTTTTCTTTTTTGGTATTTTGACATAGCAATTTACATTGATTTTTCAAGTGTTACAACAACCTTGCTTTCCCAGGACAAATCCCATTGGCCTCCATGTATTAATCTTTTTTATCTTTTGTTTGAGTTAATTTGCTAAAATTTTATTAGAATTTTTGCATCTGTGTTCATGGATTTACTACAGTATTCTCATAATCTTTGACAGGTTTTGGTATCAAAATAATGTTAGCCTCATGGAATAATTTGGAAAATATCTCTATATAGAATTTGGAAATTCTATACAGCCATCAGGTCATTTTAGAAAGAACTAACTAGCTTAATAAGGGTTACAACCACCAATTCCCTCAGGATTTATTTAACATATAGTCATAAATCTACCCACTCAAGAAGAATATTTTTAATTACTGTCAGGGTGAAAATTGCACTTTTCCAAATATTTGGCCAGTTATATCTCCCTTACTATATGGTAACATTTCTCCAGAAATTTTACTTTTTTCATTATCTAGTAATTACACTTTGTTTTTAATAGCTAATGACATATAAATTGATAAGAGCATCATACTATTACAGAACTAAATAGAACTAGAAACATTAAAAAAAAATTCTCCCAGGTATTTTTAAAGCAGGGCCCATTACTGGTGACTCCACGGTGAGGTCTATTGTGAGTGTGATAGGAAACTCAGAGTTGAGTCAAGGGAGAGCTCTAAATTAATGTCCTTTGTACTTTTAAAACATTTGTTTAAATTTCCATCCTCTTGTATGTGGCCCAAATCAATATTGTATCCTATGTAGGGTACTAGTTAATAGATATTTAAGTGAATTACTGAAGGAGGAAAAATGTACTGCTTGAGATTCTTTCCCTGTCTTTTTACCTCTCCCCTGCTCATGTGTGCACATGCGTACTCGTTCTCCCTCTCTTTCAAAATAAATAAAGAAACTTTAAAACAATGCTAGTTTTTTTGAAACTTAATGACCTAGAGAAACAAATGAACTATAAGTCCTTTGTTTCATTGTCTCAGTGGATAGTCTTTTCCAGGCTTTCTCTCCTCTTTAGAAAGAGACAGAATATTATTTTCAGACACTCCTCCTGTCCATTGTACATTATTTATTCAAATTATTAATGCCCTTTTGTAGGTAATAGCAGGTGTTCTCAACTCATGTTGCCCCTCAGAATCTTCTAAGGACCTTGTCAAAAAAGAGAATTTTCAAAACTCACCAAGAGATTCTAATTTAGTAGGTTTTGAGTATAGCCCAAGAAGATACAGTTTCAATAAACACCACAGGCGATGATGCAGGGTGTCCTCAGAAGCTACATTGATAAAAATGAGTTACACCATTTTTTGCATGAATACATGCCATTGTTATTCTTTTGTCATTTTAGTTTAGCAGACACCACAATTTCAAAGAACTTGGTGGAAAGTCAATCTAAACCTTTATGTGTTTATTTTATTACTTATGGCCATCTATTTCTTCATTGACTCAAGAAATGGAATTGGGGGTTTGTGAAACAAGACAAAGTAACAGAAGCACAAGCCCCACTGAAGTTTGAGGGACCACTGAGATTAAGATCTTTGTTAAAGATGAAATGGTGTACAGAACCTGGTTTTTCAGAGCATTAGAAATTCTATATAGCCATCAGGTCATTTTAGAAAGAACTAACCTAGAGAAAACTGGTTCCAGTCAGGGGCTAACTGACTGTTATGTTTATTACAATCTAAACCTTTATGTTTTTAAGGCCATGCTTCCTTTTCAATTACTTGGGAGGGACCATGAATCTCCAAGTGTACACAGTGAATTTCCTATGGAAGCACCTGAAATAAACACACTTCAGGTCTGTACATGTCTGGGTGGTAGTCAGTATCAGATTCCTCTACAAAGTCTCTTCTTCAGACTTTGCCTTTTCAAATATGCATTATGACTTCCTATTCATTTACACAGCTTTTCTGACTACTGTGGCCTAACATAACCTTTCATGCAACCCTAGAATTCTAGAGATGAGAACTATCATATCACCTTGCATGGACTCACAGAGATCACTTAGTTTAACCCAAACATCTGACAAAATTAACACTAGGGAGAAAAAATAAATTGTCCCCTGTAACCCATTTATTAGTGGCCCATCTAGATTATCTTCTACCTCATGATAATGTCCCTTCTTGTTCAAACTGTACCTACAAAGAATAGCTCATATGTAGTATTAAACAGGATATTTCATGGTTCTGTAATATTTTTTTTTCCTTTATGATTTGTATCCTAAGTGAGTTTGTAAGCTACTTCAGACCATGCACAGAACTTCCACTGTATTACCCTCAAAGTAACTAGCACATACTGGTTACTCCAAAATGGTATTTTTTTTCTTTTCCCCATTCCGCCTGCCCCCCCCCCCCCATAGACATAATGTAAATTCATGTGCATAAAACAGGAAAAGCAGTTCTTTGGATAGAAGGGGTAGACGGAAAAAAAAGGGGGGGGGAGCATGAGGAAAAGCAACTAGACCAAGCTACTCAGGTTGCCTTGGTGACACTAGGTTCATGTTCTTTCAGAGAGCCTGACATTTCTCTGTTATTTGTGATACAGAGCACCATCTAGTGGTTTTATTTCAACTTCAAACAGTCCACATTCCTGCTCAATCTCCAATAAAAAAATGAGCTTTGGGTAAGATGCAATATTCGTTATGAAATACATATTTTAGGGATTAAATAACAGAGTCAGAATCTGCTTTGTGTGCATGTACAACATGCATATTTGAACGATTTGTGATTAAAATGTGATTTCTGTAGTTTAAAAATATGATCATCTGTCATAAAGGACTGGACTACAGATGCAATAGTCATCACCTTACCAGCATCTGGGGAACCAAATATGAGGAACAAAATGTTCAGAATGAGACATTTTTAGTAAAGCTTTCTAATAGGAACATGAACATGAAATTCAGCACTGCTTCACTTTACTAAGATGCCTGATCACCTGACATTTGCATAGATATGGCTACGTTATGCTACTTCTGAAACTTAAGGACATCAGAATAACAGTTTTTATATATTCCTAAGTGACAGTTTCCTAAACTATATTAAGCATGTTTTTTTTTTTCATAGCATATCTTCTTTATCACAAAGGATATTAGTATTCTGCAGAGATGTTCCTTGATCTCACAGTGTTTACTTCCTTGTGGATATCAGCCTTGTTTAACCTAATTGGTTTCAGCTTCTTAAGAACAAGGACTCAGTTTTATATTTCTTTGGTAAATTATGACCACACCCACCCACTAACCCCATATCCTTAAAAGTCCTGACATTAGGAACTGTGCTCAGAGCTCAGTAAAACGATTAGCAGGCATGTATTATGGACTGTTCAACAACTATCTCCTGGAGCCATTAACTCAAAATGCAATCAAAAGTAAAGAAATAGTTAGCTCCACTGATCAAGAGTGATGGAATTCAAAGAGCCATGACCTTAAGAAACAGAGTCCTAGAAAACTGATTTTTAAACATTGAGAAGAAAACAGGATGATAAAGCAAATCACTTTAAACTTATGGCGATCTATTTCTTCATTGACTCAAGCAATGGAATTGGGGGTTTGTGAAACAAGACAAAGTAACAGAAGCACAAGCCCTTTGAAATCTTACAAAATACTATGAAATTTCCACTGAAATTTGAGGGACCACTGAGATTAAGATCTTTGTTAAAGATGTAAATGGTGTACAGCACCTGGTTTTTCAGAGCATTAGAAATTCTATATAGCCATCAGGTCATTTTAGAAAGAACTAACCTAGAGAAAACTGGTTCCAGTCAGGGGCTAACTAGGCCTAGCTCTCTTGATCTATTGAATAATGACACAATAACAATGTTAACATTTCCTGATCTCCTAACACTTGCCAGATTTTGCTAAACTCTATATGGTTATCATATAATACTAATAATATCCCTAAAAGTATGAGTACATTATGATAGCCTTTTATATGTAAGGATTTCTTTCTTTTCATAGTAAATAATAATCGAGAGACTACTATTTGCTCTTTTTAGAGGACTAGAGATTTTGCAATGATTAAGATTTGTAACTTTCTTTCATGGAGTTTATTTTTTAGTAGGGGAGGACAAACAATATAAATAACCAAATATGCAAACCAAGAAAATGAAATAACAAAAAAGACAAGATGTAGAGTTTAGCTAAACTACTCCATGGTACTATTATTACTCAACATCCATTTCTTTTGGCTTGCAGAACCTTTAAACCAACACTAGCCCCCTCATGCAACACTTGTTCTAGATAACAGTGCATAGTCACAAGTAAATGTAAATTTCTAATGTGACTTCCCCAATGGCCCTCATGATAAAAAGTTTCCCCTGCATCCCAGGGCTTTCCACTTGTGGGCTGCTTAGATAAGACCCCCACAGAGCTTACCAAAACCCTACTGTTTTTGGTTTGAGTTGACCAATCTGGCCTTAGCCCAAGACCCCCAAAACATTGCATCCAGGATGCTAATAAACACATGTGCCCAGGACCTGCCTCTCTTTGCCTGCACCTTGCCTTGATGTCCCTGCATGGCCCCTTGAGGTAACTTCCTCCAGGACTTGTGAGTAATAAACCTCTCTATCTCAATATCTCTTGTGGTCTTTTGTTGAACTGTGGCCTCCCCCTCTGGCACCCTGGGGCTCTACTTAACAAGGTTAATTGAACAAAGTCATAGTGCAAGTACTATACAAAGAATCAAAATATGCAATTAACTTAATTGACAAAAGAGTTAGATTTCTTTGAGAAAGTGGCCTTTTAAGTGGTATGTGATTGACTAGACAAAGTAAGACCCGCAGAGATGAAGAGAAATTTCACTTTGGAGGGAGAAAAGAGCAAATGAAAAGGTCGTGAGGAGGGACTGTGTGGGAAGAAAGGCCAGTTTGGCTTGGAGGAAGAAAGGAATGACAAGAGAACAGAGCAACAGACCAGTCATTGAGGTAAAGGCTCAGATTTCATGTGAATTGTAAAAGTTAAGGGATGCTACAGAGTGGTTGTGACACAGGACTTTTAAAAATCACTGCATTATAGTGGCACCTGGGTTAATCAGTTAAGCATCTGACTCTTGATTTCAGCTCAGGTGATGATCTCACAATTTGTGAGTTTGAGCCCTAGGTCGGGCTCTGTGTGCTTAGGATTCTCTCACTCTCTCTGCCCCTCCCCTGCTCATGCGCAAGCACTCTCTCTCTCTCTCAAATAAATAAATAAATAAATAAATAAATAAATAAATAAAATAATTAAAAACCTAAAAAAAAATCGCTGCATTATAAAGAACAGATAGTACAAGAGCAAGGGTGCAAATGCAAAATGGAAAAAGAGATGCAGAGAAATGTGCTCAAGTCTTGGATGACAGTGGCGGAAATGAAGATGGGCAATGAAGATATGCTTTGGACACTGTCAGAAGGATGGCACATGGAGGGGGAAGGAAGCACAAGGAAGAGTAATTAAGGATGCTACTGGAAACAGAGGCCTGAGCAACTGGGTAGTTGGGTATGCCTACTGAGTTGTTAAAACTAGGAAGAGAGTGAACCTAGGGACTCAAAGTACATCTTATAGCTGAGACCTGAACTCTTAATCTTCTAACACCAGAGTTCACACCACTAATTAACAGGCTACTGAAGAGATTGTATTTCCATATTTAGGTAAATTTGGGGAATATTTGCACACATCAGTGTTGTGTAGACCTTTTCTTCTCCTGTCTGCATCCAGTTAATCATTCAATTTATTCAAGGTACACAAATATTATTGCAATGAATTGAATGTTTGTGTCCTGCCACAATTCATACATTAAAACCCTAATCCCAAAGTGAGAAATAAATGTCATTTCTTTGGAGGCAGTACCTTTGAGAGATAATTAGGTCATGAAGATGGAACCTTGGTGAATGGGATCAAGGCTGTCTTAAAGAAGAGGCTAGAGAGCTAGCTAGTTCTCTGTCTACCATCTGAGGACACAGCAATTAAGACAGCCAGCTGTAGACCAGGAAGAGGGCACTCACCAAGAACCCAACCATGCTGGCCCCATCATCTCAAACTTCAAGCTTCCAGAACTGTGAGAAATAAAAATTTATTGCTTAAGCCACCCAGTGTCTGATAATTTGTTATAGCAGCCTGAGCTAAGGCTATTGTCATCTCATTTAGAAGCCAACACAAAAATTACAAGAAAAACAACCGGTGAAACAACTAACTGTTCTCAAGGAGTAAACCAAGAAGTGTAATTAAAAGCTTCTATAGCAGGAAAATTCCATAAGATGTAACATTTTGTAAAAATATGTTAAAACTAAAGAAGGATAGTCTTATGCCCACAGCAACATGACTAAAACATAGTAAGTAATCAATAACATCTGTTAAATTTAAACAAAATTTTTACTTGTGTTACAAAGATTGAATCATCATCACCATCATTGTCAAAACTGGTATTTATTAAAAATTTAACGTTATAAGCCATTGCTTTTTAAATTGTGTAGCAGAGTTCTTGGATACTATAGACATACAAAATAGCCTCATGAGGGAACAAGAGTGTTGGGTGGGCTCCCCTGACATGCCCTGTTGTGTGACACATAGTGAATTTCCACAAGGAATTCACAGCCACAAAGATTTCTGACTCTGAAAATGAAGGTTTGAAAAATATTTCTTAAGCCTAAACTGAGTTTTCATTTTCTTTAAATATTTATTTCTCCAGGTTTGCTAACCAGATTCACCTTCTATTGTCATAAGTTAAGGTGATAAGGAAGCATTTACATTGATACTCAGGAGGCACTATAATTATTTATTGGAATCTAAATCTTTTAACATCCTTGCAAATTTCAGTGGCTTTAGCAGTTCTCCCTTAAAAATTAACCCAACAGAATAAAAGAAAATGTATATGGATGTATGAGAGGAAGACGAACCAGAAATGGTTTAGGGGTGTGTTTCCTCTCTTCTGGGGCACAGTTAGGGACTGAGTGACCTTCTACCAAGGAAACATACACCACAGGCTGCTGCAGTCGCGTCCTCTCTGAACATTTCATCATCTCACGGGCTGAGGCTCATGGTAACTCCGCTCCAGCCAGAAGCCATGTGTGTATTGCCACCTTTTTCATCCCTACTTAGACCAAACGTATTCTTTCTCCCTTGTCAATATTAATGTATCTGCAGTGAATAAACAACATGATAGTATATACAGAGATGTATTTCCCTAAGTCACTGTTTCTTATATCTATACAAAGTATTTGGGGAAGGAAGAAACATGAACACATAAAGTGACACACATGCCTTTAAGAGCAAAACCAACTGTGGGATATCTATTCAGAATTTATTTTCTGGGTGAAATAATATAAATTGTATCTAAAAATAAAAAAAAACCCACCTTTTTGCTATTTCCCAGGTAATCAGGGAATGCTGTCCCAGTTTCTTAAATGATAAGGTCACTGATTTCATGGCTTTCATCACCTATGCTATGGAATGGAAAAATTCCACTTGATAAGACGAGATTCTTACATAGAAACGTAATGGGAAAATTACTACACCAAAAGCCACATTAAAAGTTATGACCCAGTTATAATCCAGGTAAATGGTCTTAAAATCCTATTAAAATTTTATATTCCTTATGCTAAAATTGCTGATTTAGCTTTCAATGTAAATCTTGAAGAATGATATAGAAATAAGCATAATTAAGAAAAAAAAGAAAGTAAGAAAAAGAAAAGAAACTATAGCATTTATTTCCCATAAAAATATGTATCTACTTTCTTCTGGCATTGCATAATGATGTATTTATTCCAAAAAGAAAAAAATACCCAATAACACAAAAATATACGAATAATTATCATAAAAACATTGTGCGTTTTATATGACTACAATGATATATTTATCACTACATTCTCATGGTTCTAAGATTTTCAGGAAGCTTTTGGAACTATCACATTCCTACTCTGTCCACAAAAAAAATCCATGCAATCCAACTAATTTATTGTGTATTTACTGCATGTTGAGGCCAAGAACAAATGGATAATTTTTTCTAAGAAGCCTACATAATTAAAGAGCTCATTAATTATACTGTTTTCCCAAGCTTCAATTAACATGTTAATCTAGAAATCACTACCATGTGTTTTGGAAATGCTTGGTATTCAACAACTCTCAGAGGCATGGTTTGCTGAAAATGCCTCTCTAGCAAAGGAAGATTTAGGAATTCTAACTTTGGTATTCTTAGGGAGAATTCTTATTCCTCTGTGGAAAACACAAAGCTTGATCATCCTAAATGAAATCCTTATAAATTTGGAAATTTTTATGAAGGCATATTTTTATATATGCTAAATGAAAATTTTGAAAATACCTCCTGTTCTGTGTTTATGAGGAGAAAATTCAGGGGAGCATGACATCTTTATCCAGAGATTTCATAATCTAAATTTACTCTTCTCAAAATGTTAATATTATATACTAGAGTGGGACAGAACTTAATATCCCTAAGATCGGTGATAGTCTGCTAGACAATGGTGAAGCATGTAAGCTGGCTATAAATAAAAGTCACCATCCTCTGTTTCAAATACATTTCAAAGCATGTATTAAAAATTTATAGATGGGGGGAGGAGCCAAGGTAGCAGAACAGTATGGAAGTTTTTTGTGTGTCTCGTGTCCATGAAATACAGCCAGACCAACACTAAACCATCCTGCATACCTAGAGAACTGATGTGAGGATTAACACAACAATCTGCACAACCTGAACCACAGAACTCGTCAGGTACTCAGTGCGGAGAGGTGAACTGGGGGAGCAAGAAGCCGCAGAAGGCAGGGAGCTATTTTTGCTTGCAGAGAGAGGACTGAGATGGGAAGAGAGTACGGGAAAAGCACCCCCCCCCCAAGAAAAAAGCAGCTGGAGAAAAAATGGAAAAGTGGAAACAGCTGCAGGGACTGAACTAAAAAGGGAGAAAGGAGGAAGGAAAGGGTTTCAATTCCATTAAGATTCTATAAACGGGGAGCACAAAGTCTGAAACGCCACAGCTCAATACCTGGCGGTGCTCTGGTGAGAAGGGCGAATCCCCAGGAGCAGAATGGGGTCCAGAAGGTCCTCGGGCCACACGAGAGAAGCAGTTCCACTGCTGATATGCATTTGGTAGAAGCTGTGTATCCACCTGGTCCCAGCGGACCCCAGAGAACAACCACATTCGCGGGTGCTGAAACAAGGTCCTTAAAAGTGAAACCTGGTGCCAGATGTGTGTTGTGATTTTCCAAAATCCCTGAAACGCTGCTGCTACATGATCACGCAAACTTTTTCTGGGGCAGGCTGGCACTCAGCCGCAGTCTCTGGGCATTGGCAGCAGCATGGTCCCACAAACATTTCTGGGTGCAGCCTGCACCTGGCCGTTGCTCAGTGAGACCCACAGGATCTCAGCGGGTCAAAGCCGCAGTCCCTCAGAAGTGAGGGGTCGGGAAACACAGCCGCATCTGATATAAAACTCAGGAGGGAGGTGCTGCCTGGCAACCCCACGGCTTGGTCACAATGTAAAAGCAGGGAGTGGATGGAGGCTGGAGACAAAGGACGGGTGCACATTTGCTGGTTGGGCAGAGCACAGAAGCCGGATACTACAGACTGGATAGCTGGGTGACGCCATTTTCGCAACTCTGGCACATGTGCATACACACCTGCAAGCACCACAACAATCCACTCTAGTAAGCTAAGCAGCGCCATCTAGTGGAGAAAGGAGCCATGACACTAAGCCCCACCCAATGGGGCCAACCTAGCTCTTCAGGAACACGGATCACTCCTGCAGCTTATTTACAGACTATAAAGTGCTTCATAGCTTGACTTCTAGGGGAAAAGGATGTAATTTCAATCCTTTTTCAGTCTGTTTGCTGGTCGATCTAATCAATTTTCTTTTTTTCTTTCTTTTTCGTTTCTTTTCTTTTTCTTCAATACAGAAAGAGAAAAAAAATTTTTATTTTCAATTTTTATTAAAAATATTTTCCTTTATTTTTCTCTACTATATATTTTTTTCTTTTTAGAACATTTTTCAAAATCTATTTTACTTCCATCATTTCATTTTATTCTATTTCATTGTATTCATTTTCTCATATTTTCAAATGTTTTCCTTTTTATTTATTTCTTATTTTTCTTTTTTCTTTTTCTTTTTTCATTAATCTATCAAGCACCTTTCAATAACTAGACTAAAACACACCTAGGATCTAGCATCATTTATTTGATTTGGGTGTGTGTGTGTTGTTTTTAATTTTTTAATTTTAGTTTTTTTTTTACCTTATTAATTCCTTTTCTTCCTTCAAAATGATGAAACAAAAGAATTCACCCTAAAAGAAAGAGCAGGAAGAAACAACAGCCAAGGACTTAATCAACACAGATACAAGCAAGATGTCTGAACCAGATAAGGAATCACAATAATAAGAATACTAGTTGGGGTCAAAAACAAATTAAAATCCAGTCCCTTTCTGTGGAGATAAAAAAAAAATGAAAGCTACTCAGTATTAAATAAAAAATGATGGGGCGCCTGGGTGGCGCAGTCGGTTAAGCGTCCGACTTCAGCCAGGTCACGATCTTGCGGTCCTTGAGTTCGAGCCCCGCGTCAGGCTCTGGGCTGATGGCTCAGAGCCTGGAGCCTGTTTCTGATTCTGTGTCTCCCTCTCTCTCTGCCCCTCCCCCGTTCATGCTCTCTCTCTGTCCCAAAAATAAATAAAAAAAACGTTGAAAAAAAAATTTAAAAAATGCTATAACTGAGCTGCAATCTCGAATGGATGCCATGGAGGCAAAGATGGATGAGTCAGAGCACAAATCAGCGACATAGAGGACAAACTGATAGAGAATAATGAAACAGAAAAAAAGAGGGAGACTAAGGCAAAAGAGCACTATTTAAGAATTAGAGAAACCAGTGATTCATTAAAAAGAAACAACCTCAGAATCATAGGGGTCCCAAAAGATGAAGACAGAAAAAAAGGGTAGATGTGAGCAAACCATAGCAGAAAACTTTCCTAACCTGGGGAAAGACACAGACATCAAAATCCAGGAAGCACAGAGGACTCCCATAAAATTCAACAAAAACTGACCATCAACAAGGCATATCATAATCAAATTCACCAAATACTCAGGCAAGGAGAGAATCATGAAAGCAGCAAGGGGAAAAAAGTCCTGAACCTATAAGGGAAGAGATATCAGACCTATCCACAGAAACTTGGCAGGCCAGAAAAGAGTGGCAGGATATATTCAATGTGCTGAATTAGAAAAATATGCAGCCAAGAATTCTTTATCCAGCAAGGCTGTCATTCAAAATAGAAGGAGAGATTAAAAGTTTCCCAGACAAACAAAAATTAAAGGAGTTTGTGACCACTAAACCAGCCCTGCAAGAAATTTAAAGGGGGACTCTCTGAGGGGAGAAAAGACGAAAAAGAAAAAAAAAAAAAAAGCCCAAAAGCAACAAAGACTAGAAAGGACCAGAGAACACCACGAGAAACTCCAACTCCACAAGCAACATAATGGCAATAAATTCATATCTTTCAGTACTCACTCTAAACTTCAATGGACTAAATGGTGCAATCAAAAGACATTGGGTAACAGAATGGATAAGAAAACAAGACCCATCTATATGCTGTTTAAAAGAGACCCACTTTAGACCTAAAGATACCTTCAGATTGAAAATAAGGGGATGGAGAACCATCTATCATGCTAATGGTCGACAAAAGAGGGCTGGAGTAGCCATACTTACATTAGACAATCTAGACTTTAAAATAAAGACTGAAACAAGAGATGAAGAAGGGCATTGTATCATAATTAAGGGGTCTATCCACCAAGAAGACTTAACGATGTAAAAATTTATGCCCTCAATGTGGTAGAACCAAAATATATAAATCGATTAACCACAAACATAAAGGAATTCATTGATAAGAATACCATAATAGTAGGGGACTTCCACACCACACTTACAACAATGGACAAATCATGCAAGCAGAAAATCAACAAGGAAACAATGACTTTGAATGGCACCCTGGACCAGATGGACTTAACAGATATATTCAGAACATTTCATCCTAAAGCAGTGGAATATACATTCATCTCCACTGCAAATTGAACGTTCTCCAGAACAGATTACATACTGGGACACAAATCAGCCCTCACCAAGTACAAAAATATTGAGATCACACCCTGCATATTTTCAGACAACAACGCTCTGAAACTCGAAAGCAACCACAAGAAAAAATATGGAAAGATAACAAATTCTTGGATACTAAAGAACATCCTACTAAAGAATGAATGGGCTAACCAAGAAGTTAAAAGGGAAATTGAAAAGTACATGGAAGCCAATGAAAATAATAACACCACAGCCCAAAACCTCTGGGATGCAGCAAAGGTGGTCATAAGAGGGAAGTATATAGAAATCTAGGCCTTCCTAAAGAAGGAAGAAAGGTCTCAGATATACAACCTATTCTTACACCCTAAAGAGCTGGAAAAAGAACAGCAGAAGACAGGAAATAATAAAGATTAGAGCAGAAATCAATGCTATCAAAACAAAAAACAAAAAACAAAAAAACAGTAGAACAGATCAATGAACCCAGAAGCTGGTTCTTTGAAAAAATTAAAAAAAATTGATAAAACCCTAGCCAGTTTGATCAAAAAGAAAAAGGAAAGAACCCAAACTAAATAAAATCAAGAATTAAAGAGGAGAGATCACAACCAACACAGCAGAAACACAAACAATAATAAGAGAATATTATGAGCAATTGTATGCCAATAAAATGGGCAATCTGGAAGAAATGGACAAATTCCTAGGAACATATACACTACCATAACTGAAACAGGAAGAAATAGAAAATTTGATCAGACCTACAACCAGTAAAGAAATCGAATTAGTAATCAAAAATCTCCCAAAAAACAAGAGTCCAGGGCCAGATGGCTTTCCAGGGGAATTTTACCAAATATTTAAGGAAGAGTTAACACCTATTGTCTTGAAGCTGTTCCAAAAATAGAAATGGAAGGAAAACTTTCAAACTCTTTCTATGAAGCCACCATTACTTTGATTCCAAAACCAGACAAACACCCCACTAAAAAGCAGAACTACAAACCAATTTCCCTGATGAGCATGGATGCAAAAATCCTCAACAAGGCATTAGCCAACCGTATTCAATAATACATTAAAAAATTATTCACCACAACCCAGGGAGATTTCTACCTGGGATGCAGGGCTAGTTCAATATCTGCAAATCAATGTAATTAATCACATCAATAAAAGAAAGGATAATAACCACATGATCCTCTCAATAGATGCAGAGAAAGCATTTGACAAATTACAGCATCCTTTCTTGATAAGAATCCTCAAGAAAGTAGGGATAGAAGGATCATACCTCGAGATCATAAAAGCCATATATGAAAGAGCCAATGCTCATATCATCCTCAATGGGGAAAAACTGAGAGCTTTCCCCCTAAGGTCAGGAACAACACAGGGATGTCCACTCTCCCACTGTTATTCAACATAGTGTTGGAAGTCTTAACCTCAGCAATCAGACAATACAAAGAGATGAAAGGCATCCAAATTGGCCATGGGGAGGTAAAACTGTCACTGTTCGCAGATGACATGATACTCTATATGGAAAACCCAAAAGATTCCACCAAGAAAATGCTAGAACTGATCCATGAATTCAGCAAAGCTGCAGGATATAAAATCAATGCACAGAAATCGGTTGCATTCCTATTCACCAACAATAAAGCAACAGAAACAGAAATCAAGGAATCAATTCCATTAACAATTGCACCAAAACCCATAAAATACCTAGGAATAAATCTAACCAAAGAGGAAAAAAAATCTATACACTGAAAACTACAGAAAGCTTATGAAAGAAATTGAAGAAAACACAAAAAAAATGGAAAAAAATATTCCATGTTCCTGGATAGGAAGAAAAATATTGTTAAAATGTCAATACTACCCAAAGCAATCTACATATTCAATGCAATCCCTATCAAAAGAACACCAGCATTCTTCACAGAGCTAGAACAAACAATCCTGAAGTTTATATGGAACCAGAAAAAAACCCCAAATAGCCAAAGCAATCTTGTAAAACAAAACCAAAGATGGAGGCATCACAATCATGGATTTGAAGCTGTATTAAAAGCTATAATCATCAAGACAGTATGGTCCTGGCACAAGAACAGACACTCAGATCAATGGAACAGAATAGAGAACCCGGAAATGGACCCACAAACATATGGCCAACTAATCTTTGACAAAGCAGGAAAGAATATCCAATAAAGAATAAAGACAGTCTCTTCAGCAAGTGGTACTGGGAAAGCTGGACAGTGACACGCAGAAAAATGAACCTGGACCACTTTCTTACACTTTACACAAAAATAAACTCAAAATGGATAAAAGACCTAAATGTAAGATAGCAAGCCATAAAAATCCTAGAGGAGAAAGCAGGAAAAAACCTCTTTGATCTTGGCCACAGATACTTCTTACTCAACATGTCTCTGGAGGCAAGGGAAACAAAAACAAAAATAAACTACTGGGACCTCATCAAAATAAAAAACTTATGCACAGTGAAGGAAACAATTGGCAAAACTAAAAAAGCAACCGACGGAATGGCAGAAGATATTTGCAAATGGCGTATCAGATAAAGGGTTAGTAGCCAAAATGTATAAAGAGCTTATTAAACTCAACACCCAAAAAACAAATCATCCAGTGAAGAAATGGGCAAAAGACATGAATAGACACTTCTCCAAAGAAGACATCCAGATGGCCAAACGACACATGAAAAAATGCTCAACATCACTCATCATCAGGGAAATATAAATCAAAACCACATGAGATACCACCTCACACCTGTCAGAATGGCTCACATTAACAACTCAGGCAACAACAGATGTTGGCGAGGATGTGGCAAAAGAGGATCTCTTTTGCACTGCTGGTGGGAATGCAAACTGGTGCAGCCACTCTGGAAAACAGTATAGAGATTCCTCAAAAAATTAAAAATAGAACTACCATGACCCACCAATTTCACTACTAGGTATTTATCCAAGGGATACAGGTATGCTGTTTAGAAGGGGCACAGGCACTCCAATGATCATAGCAGCACTATCAACAATAGCCAAGGTATGTAAAGAGCCCAAATGTCCATCAATAGAATGGATAAAGAAGATGTGTGTGTGTGTGTATATATATATATATATATATATATATATATAGAGAGAGAGAGAGAGAGAGAGAGAGAGAGAATTACTAGGCAATCAAAATGAATGAAATATTGCCATTTGCAACTACATGGATGGAACTAGTGTGTATTATGCTAAGCGAAATTAGTCAAGAAAAACAAAATCATATGACTTCACTCATATGAGGACTTTAAGATACAAAATAGGTTAATATAAGGGAAGGGAAACAAAAATAATATAAAAACAGGGAGGGGAAAATATAAGAGACTCTTAAATATGGAGAACAAACAGAGGGTTACTGGAGGGGGTGGGGGAGGGGAGATGGGCTAAATGGATAAGGGGCATTAAGGAATCTACTGATGAAATCATTGTTGCACTATATGCTAACTAACTTGGAGGTGAATTAAAAAAATAAATTAAATAAATATTTAAAAAATTATAGATGTGTTTTATCCTTTAAATAACCTTATTAAAAATTTTTAATATTTACTTCATTTCAGCTTTTTTTATCCATATAACAACTTGTACAAAGAGCATTCCAACTTGGAATGGAAAAACAATAATAACCTTACTTACCTTTGTATAAAAGTATACAAAAATGAGAAGGCCAGACAATGAGATGGAAAGCAAGAGTACTTGATTCTCTAAAACAGAAAAAAGTAGCTTGACGGTATTAACAAACATACTACTACTTATGATCTGTCTGCCCTACAAACTACAACTAAAAGCTCTCATAAATTACATCACAAATCAGTTACTGTCTTGATATTTGAGTTTTCAGTCATTTGTTTTGTGTAAACTGTGACTATCATCTTTGTTACATTACACTGGCATGTGGAATTAAAATATTTTGTGTGCATCAAGGAAGTGATAGATAGGATTTGTGTTTTATTTTTCAGGAATGTTTTACAAAACCATCCTCTCGTAATCCAGTTTTAAAAAGTGCCATGACCAGCTTTTTGGGTTACTCCTTCACATCTTTCAGGTTCCCATTCAAATGTCAAGTTATCAGAGAAATTTTCCCTGACAACACTATACAACATGCCATTCTGCTTTATTTTTATTCACAGCATTTATCGTTACCTGACAGAGATTTACTGATGATTTGTTGACTATCTCACCTCCTCCACTAGAATCAAGGTCTTAGAAGGCCTTGGGCCTTATTATTTCTGTTTTGTTCCTACAACATATACTGCTTCTAAAATATTGCCTGCAATGTAGTAGGTGCTCAATAAATATTTGCTGAATGAATAAAACCCCAATATTTATAGAGGCGATCTCTTAATTTCATGCACAATGAATTCCTGGAAGAGATGCAGAGTTAGAATTATATATATACATATATATGTGTGGATAGGTAGGTAGATTCCAATCCCAGAGAGAAAAAAAAATGTGTTTTTTTTTAAATTTCTAATTACAAGATGTTTCGAGGACACTGTTTCGAAAAATGTACTTCTAACATGTCATATACATACTTCATTTTATTTATTTTATTTTGTCCTGCAAATTTAATAACATTTATGTAAGGATAATATTAAAACTCATTATTTAAAGTAGTTATAGTAATCTCTTCTTTCTCATATGCATTACTCCTCTGAGAATCATCACTTTTAATCCCTTTGTTTTACATTCTTTTTACTACATATGGGATGAAGGCAGTAACATTCCCGTAACCACAACAGCAATGCTGTGAAGACAAATAAAGTGACTCTGGTGAAGCAGAACTGTTAGCCAAAAGGCAATTATTTTTAAGTTTATTTATTTATTTTTGAGAGGGTGGGCGGTGCAGAGAAAGAGGGAGAGAGAGAATCCCAAACAGGCTTCATGCTGTCAGCATATAGCCTGATGAGGGGCTCGATCTCATGAATCCTGAGATCATGACCAAAACTGAAATCAAGACTCAGACACCTAACCAACTGACTGAGACACCCAGCCACCTCATCTGGAAGACATTTCTATCATACAATTGCTTTTAATCTATTTCATCAACTGACATACAGAAGTTGAAGTCTGGTGTACAGGGAAGTTTTGTAGAAACAGTGTATGCAACTGTAAACTGTATAAAATTCCATCTTAAGTGGAGGAATGTAGCTCCCATCAGGATAAAAAAGGTAGACTGTGGCCCAGTCATTCCCAAGCTCTCAGTCAGCAGTTTTCAAACTTCAACGTTTATTGAATCGCCTGGAGGTTCCTATTAAAAATTCAGACCCCTCAGGGCCAACCAAGATAATCTGAATCAACAGCTTGAAAATAGCTCAAGAAATAGTATCTTTAACAAGCACCTCAGGTGATTCTGGTGTAACCAGTGTGAGAACTACACTCTGAGAAATGTTTGTCTAAATGAAGAAAAGTATCGTGGTATTATATACTCATATGATTATTAACCAATCTCATGTTTTAGAGATACATACTTTTTCTCCATGCATTATTTCCCTACCTTTAACTTCTGCTCCAAAATCTGAAATGAGGAGCTTCACTTCCTCAGTTTTGCCCTTCATCTTCCTGAAATGAGGCATATGATTAATTTTTTGCTGCCATAACTATTTTTGGTGAGTGCAGATAATAAGAATTTGTCTAGCACTGACTTCTAAGCCTCAGGCTATTCAGCATCAACATATAACTACCACTTCAAGTACTCTGTCAGAAAAAATTGCTCCATCCCAAGGAAAATACAATAATGGAGGCTTCAGAGGATGTATTTTCTTCAAGGTTGAGAAAGCTACAATGTTTAAAGTATGGGTAGATATTCTCTTGGCAAAACCTAGAAAAACTACTTCAAGGTCAATGTTAAACAAAGGTTCTACATAGCTAGAAGTTTTGATATAATTAGCTGTAACATGGAGCACCTGGGTGGCTCAGTCGATTGAGCGCCCGGCTCTTGATTTCAGCTCAGGTCATGATCTCAGGGTCTGTGGGACTGAGCCCCATGTAGGGCTCTGAGCTGATAGCCCAGAGCCTGTTTGGGATCCTCACCCCCTCTGTCTCTGCCTCTCCCCCATTTGTGCTCACTCGCGCTCTCTCTCTCTCTCTCTCTCTCTCAAAATAAACATTAATAAAAATGTAAAAAAATAGCTAGCTCTAACTTCACGTAAGCTACATTTATTATAATTAAAAATAATTTTTCAAGACAGGAAAAAGGACCAAATTAACTTCTCCTCAAGAAACTTCTGTGTGCATACTACGTCTTTACCATTTATTTTGTATTCAACTTTTTAAAAATATTACTTCATTTAGAGTAGGACCTATACAGAAAAAAATTCAAAAGTAATTACATACAGAATATTCCTTGAAACTGAATATTAAAATTTGAATTTGATAACATAAAACTAAAATCCTCCAAGAAACCGTTTCTAACAAAGACTAAAAGTAAACTACTATATTTCTTTTGGTTGTGTTAATAACTAAATGACTTGTTTGAGAGATCCCCAATTATTTTTTTATGTTTTATGTATACAAATATTTTCTGTGTGTGTCTTCAGTTCATAGGGACACTGGACAAATTTTAACAGAAGTAAAAAACAATCCCATTAAGATAATGTACAAATGAAATATAAAAGTAAATAAAGCAGAGAGTTTATGTGATGTTATATTTATTAGAGTAGAAATTTCAAATATAAAATAAGATGCCCTACTTAAAGTGGCTCAAGGAAAATTTTACTTTTCATTGTGAATTCAGTTATGACAACCATTTTATACCATTCACACCACCATCAGAGATTATAAGCTTTCTCCTCTTACAGGAAAAGATGTCTGCTATATAGCTGTAGGGTTCTATCTTACTCAGTTATAACCACAGCAGAAAAGAGAGATACTGTCTTCACAAAAAGTAGCAATAAAAGTAGAGCTTTGGGAGAAGCTGGTCCAAAGTAGGTCAGAAACTTTCTTGAAACACTCCGCCTAGATGTGCCATTAGTTCTAATGGCAGTCACATACTGATGCTGGGTATAAAGTCAACTCTGCCAGGGACACTGGGCTCAGACAGAAAAGGTGGTTCCTTTAAAACAAAATCAGAATTTCTTTGAGTGACAAAGGGAAATAGTAACTACTAGTTGCTATTTCAAAAACTGCTGTACATTCAATTCCTATATTATTAGTGATAAAATGACTTCATAGGGTAACTATAGAAGCAAGTGCAGGGTAAGCTTTATTGTCTACATGTAGGGATAACAGAGTAGTTCTGAAGTTCCATTATGATAAGGGTGAGAAATGTCAATTTTGAATGCCTTTAGCATTGTTCTGGTTTAAGTTTGGAACGAGGGTCCAATTTTTACCCAACCATGCACAGCTGCCTATTATAATGGAAGCCAAATGTTAAAGGATAGGTGGAAGAAGGTGGGGGCATGGGGAAAGGGGGGAAGAGAGGAAAGAGAGAGAGAAAGAGACACATCCTCTATCCTCACCACTCTCATGGTTTTTTGGTCATGCATTATGTACTTAGTAAGGAGATTATAAGACTGAATGAAATTGTCAAGTAACTCATAACAGGTCTGCCATCCTATTTTAAAAGTTATTCTCAATTCCCCCATAAGATGTGATTTCTTAAACACTTTACCACTCTAGAAGGAGAATTAGATTTATCTAATTATCATCCAAAACCACTAAAGTAGACCCTTCCTCATACAGAAATTATCTTACTTTTTATTTTCTTAGTTATTAGTACTTACCTGTTATTTTCTTCTTATATTTCAACACTAAATTTTATTTATTAATATTTATTTATTTTTGACATATACAGACATAGTGCGAGCAGCTGAGGGGCAGAGACAGAGGGAGACACAGAATCTGAAGCAGGCTCCATGCTCTGAGCTGTCAGCACAAAGCCCAACGTGGGGCTCGGACCCATGAACTGTGAGATCATGACCTGAGCCAAAGTCAGAAGCTTAACCAACTGAACCACCCAGGTGCCACCAGTTCTAATGTTAATCAACAGTGTATAATTAGAAATCAAAGAATTCAGTTTGGAGAACGTTCTCAGGTTCCAAAACATCATACATTGACTCAATAAGCTTAGTCTATTCCTTTACAAAATCAGTTTTGGATTTACACAGCTAAATCAATAGCAAAATGGGGAAAAGTGTAGAAATTAAGCCGCCATTTTCTAATATGGATATAGAAATATGGTCTGAATAGTTACATTTGCTAAGAAAAAAGATGCAAGAAATGCATCTAATAGTTTCATCTAATGCATCAAATGCAACTAATAGTTGCATCTAATAGTTATCTGTATGAATGAATTGCAAAAATCTGCCCAGAAGAGATTGAAAGATCTGCCCAGAAGAGATTAAAAAATCACCACAGCATTGCAATGGTGACCAAACTGATTCATTTATCCACTTTTTAATAGCTCACAGACTGTTAACATATAATAATCATTTTGGTCACCATGGTCATGGATTGATGATTGTAGTTTATTTAAAAAAAGAAAAAGACTGGAGTTGACAAATCATCTAGTTTTACCTCTTTTTTATAGATGAGTCTGATAAAGTACATGGCAACTAAATGATGTATGTCCAAGGTCATGGGCTTGAGATTAGAACAAAACTATTCCCAGCATAGAGATAAGAGGCCTTTCTTTTTTTAAATAATTTGTGGTAACATAAAGCCCTATGTCTAAATAATTGTGTCTTTTGTTATGTTCTTACCATCTTCAAACTTGGCTCAAAATATAGTAATATGCAAAACTTACAACCCTAATAGGTCACAAACAGAGGGACACATGTTTAAAGTAATAATTAACTGGCAGATATTATCCTTCCAGGCTTTTGTTTACTGTGCAAACCCTACCATTTGTTCTGTGCTATTATAATTTAGTGCGAAAGTAATTAGTATGCCAATAGCTTTAATTTTAATATTTGAATATGTCTCAATTTCAGAGTAATTTAAAAATAATAAAAAGTTGTGCCTAATATAATAATGTTAGGTTGCATAAGAGTGCAAATCTATTGTCCTTTTTTTTTTTTTTTTCAGTCTGTTTCAAGAGCTACGAACTAATCGGTTCTTATTGGTTGTGGACTTAATTATGACATGGTCAGTCCTGCAGGAGATTCTGAGTAAGTACAGAAAAAGATAGGGATGGTTTCACAAACCTTTAGGTAGATCAGTTAGGCAAATGATAGAAGCCATTTGAAAAGAAGAAAAAAAGACAAAACCACACGCAATAAAATGCTGCACTAATGTTATTCTAATACACCTACGTAGGCAACTTGAGAGAGATTTTTTTCAAAAAAGACAATTCTTATAAAGTTTATATTTCCAAATCTCTTACATCCATTCTTCCCTGATTCTTTTCTGCTGTTTTTTAAGTCAGTGGTTTTCAAAGTGTGGTCTATGGTCTCCAATAATCTCTGATACATTTCCACGGATTATGGAGTTCAAAATAATTTTATTGTTTTCTCTATCATATTGGTATTTGTAACTAATGGTGTAAAAGCAGTGGTAGGGAAAATGCTGGCTGCTTATGAGCAATGAAGATGGTAGCACCAAAGTACATTATAAGTCATTTTATTCTTCACTTTCCTGAATTCACAGAAAAAAGACAAAGCCAGTTTTACTTAAGAATGTCCTTGATGAAAAATTAAAATTTAATTAAATCTTACCAATAAGTACTTCTTTTTTCAATAGTCTGCCTGAGAGAAATGGGAAGTACACATGAAACATTTCTGTTGTATACTGCAGTACAATGATGATCTAGAAGAAAACCACTGTGTGAGTTTTGAGATCACTTTTCACAGAACATAATGTTTACTTGACAGAATGACAGAAAACTATAGTTATTCAGACCTGGGTATTTGTCAGTCATTTTCTCAAAAATATACAATGTGAGCATGCGTCTTCAAGTAAACCAACTGAGAATCTATACTGCCATTGATAATATTTGAGCTTTCTTTCAAGTAAAAATTATAATTTTGGAAAACTAATATTTACTACTATTAGCTTGACTGCTTCTAGATACTTAAAGGCTATTCTGATGAGATCAGAGGTAATAAATATAATTTCCTAAAATATCACATAATAAAATGTATCAATATTTGAAAGTTGAAAATAATGTCATTTGAACCAGTATTTACCAAAAAAACTTCCTGTGTTATAATTCATGGGGAGAAGATCCATTCAAAGCACAAAGACGACCAATGGATTTTAATGCAACAACGTGTAAATTTATTGATATAGTGTTCCATTTCAATTGGAGCTAAAGTTTAATAAACTACCCCTAAGTTTTAGTGGGGTATTTAAGAAGAATATCCAAAGTTATGTTAGAGAGTTATTAAAGCATTCCTTCCTTTTCCAACTCTTGTCTGTGTAAGACCAGATTTTTTTCAGATCTATCAACTAAAACAATATTGTTCTAAATACAGAAACAGATATGAAGATCCAGCTATCCTAAGTCAGACACTAAAGAGATTTACAAAATTATAAAATAATGTCACTTTTTGCATTGATTTTTAATTTGGAAAATTTATTTCATAATGTTTTATGTTTTCATAAAACTATGACATTTCTGTAAATAGCTTTATATTCAATAATTTAATTAAAATTAATAATTTAAAAATCTGTATTAATTTCTACTATGGAAAATTTTAAGGGAATAAAAGCAAAAGTTCTTTGCACCAACAATCATTTTTAATAGTGTAATGGGGCTCAAGACCAAACAGCTTTAAAGAAGAGTTGCTCTAAGAATCTACTTTCCTCCTACACTAATTGGTTCGTGCTAACAACCTCCTCAAGGGGTCTCCCTAATTCTAACCCAGTCAAACAGGGTTCAGATTGGCATTTCTTTAAAAAAAATTAATGTTTATTTATTTTTGAGAGACAGAGAGACAGAGCTTGAGCAGGGGAGTGGCAGAGAAGGAGACACAGAATCTGAAGGGGGCCCCAGGCTCTGAGCTGTCAGCACACAGCCCGATGTGGGGCTCGAACCCACAAACTGTGAGATCATGACCTGAGCTGAAGTTGGACACTTAACCAACTGAGCCACCCAGGAGCCCCTCATACTGGCATTTCTAATGCATACATCTGATACAATACTCACCAGTAAGCAACCTTTCAATAATGGCTCTCTATTCTTATAGTGAAAAACTCCAACTCTATGACAAGGTATAAAAGGCCATCTTGATCTAGTGCCAAACTACCTCTAAAATTCACTTCCTCTCATGCTACACAGAAGGGTATGCCAAATACTTGTATACCTCTCCCTCTTGCCCTTGTGGCCGTTTACTTGAAATAGCCCACACCTCTCACCATAGGCATTCATCTTCTCCACTTTGGGATTTTGGGCAGTATCATATCCAGGAAGTCTTTCTTCCTGTTCTTGAAGCTTAGGGAGAAAATAGACCCTTCTTTCTTCTGAGCCTTTTTTGCTTCCTATATATGCATTTCTATCATGTTCCTAACCCTGTGCCTAATGCACATGAACGCACAGATAACTGGGTTCCCCTTAATTTGGGAGGAAGAAAAACTTTGCCATCAATGTTGCCATAATTGGATTGTGCTTTTCAGTTGCTATTATTCTTGGGTAGCTCAATACATATATACTTATTTAGATATTGCCTTTAAGCCACAAAATTGTCCTGTTTTTCCATACTCTGTAAACCACAGTTCTGCTTTGTCGCTGGCTCCCTATTATACTTTGTCTGATGTTCAGGCTATCTTTAAAGGTAAATACTTCTCAGGCTTTTCTATGCCTTTGGTCAAATTCCAGTGTGCTGAAATAATGATTCCTGTCCACCTGGTATAGGCTGATAGCTGCTTTTACAGAGAGTATTTACTGAGAGAATATTCATCACTTGGTCATAGCCAGAACTCCTACCCTCTGATACTTATTTTAAAATGATATATCACTTGCTACGTTTTTTAACATTCAAGAAATACTCAAGTGTGCTTAGTCATTGCTATATTAATTACATCACTATATATAATCATTAAATGGTGCTTTATTGTTTTTAGAGCAGTCCTAGCATGGCACGTTTGGGTATTCTCTGAGAACCTTGAATTGTGAGGTAGCCAACTGGCATGTCTTCTCTACAGAGCATTGTAAAAAGTGTCCTATCCCGCCAAGTGTAATTAAGGTGTATTAGATTATTATTTGAGTGTGTCTGTACATTAGGTCAGAGATAAACTGAAGGGAGTTCAGAATAACAATAAAACTAATAAGGAGACTACAGGAGTTTGAAAGGAAATTTGGCTGAAATATATTTAAGGAATGAGTGGAGGTAGTCATGATTTCTTTCAACAAGTAGAGGTTTTAGAAATTAAAATACCTATTTCTCTTATGATGTTATGTGAAAAATACAATTTGACAGCCCAAGCTATATTATGGTATATCTGGCATCAATCCACCCTTGAAATACTGAAACCCATATATTACATACTCACAGATCTTTGACACATAATGCTTTAAGGAGAATACAAATTGTACTACTATGAATAAATCTATTGAGAATGAGGGGAAAGTTTTAGATCCAGACTTTCCAATGGAATGACCAAAGACTGCTCCAGGAAAATGTCATATAAGGTCAGGCTAGGACTCAAAGAATACCATAGAAAGTTCCTCAAAGTTGGGAAGAAGGAGGTGGGCTGCCTGAAGATTGCTGGACTTAAGTAAAGACTTGGCGTCACTGAATTCCTTCGCTTTTCATATTGTCTCCCATTTGAGCCAGACAGAGCATTTGCATGACATCCAACCTGAAAGAGCTAACAGGTACAGAAAGAAAGCCCCCAGGAAAAGCCTGTTCCCACAGGCCAAAAAAGAAACAAAACCAAAGAACCTTTTTGTCAATGCCCACCCTACTCCAGCCAAATACCAACAGTCCCTGTCTCTGACAACAGAAAATCTTCAAGATCTAGGACCAGGCAAAAAAGCACAGTCCATTAATGGGAAAAAAAATGATACAGTGGACTTACAAAAGTTAAAACTTTAGCTTGATGAAGAACTCTCTGAAGAAGATGAAAAGACAAGCTACAAACTGGTAGAAAAAGTTTATAAACCACATATCCTACAAAGAACTAGCATCTGGGATATATAAAGAACTCTCAAAACTCACATTTAAAAAACAATCAATTCAATTAGAAAATGAGCAAAAGATGTGAACAGATGTTTCACCAAAGAGGATATACAGATGAGTAATAAGCACATGAAAAGGTGTTCCACATCACTAGGCATTAGGGAAATGCAAATTAAAACTTCTTGTTATCATGTGTTCAAATCTTTTGTCCAATTTTGATTTGGTGTTCTGTTTATTATTGCATTGTGAGAGCTTCTGGAGAGATTATGTTTAGTGTTCTATTCTGAAAACACGTCCTTAACTAGGTATGTGTTTCACAACTATTTTCTTTCACTTGTCTTTACTTGTTTTACAGTGTCTTTTAAAGAACAGAAGTTTTTAATTTTGCTATAGCTCAGTTTATGAAGATTTTCTTTATGAATTGTGCTTTTGGAGTTGTATTTGAGGAATCTTGATAATTCAATGTCACAAGATTTGTTTCCATATTTTGCTACAGGTTTTTATAGGTTTAAGCTTTATAGTAAGTGTTTCTTATATGATGTGAATGAGTCAGATATTTCTTGTTTGTTTCAGCATGCATGGAAGAATAATTTAGAGAGGTTTTATTTTCAAACATTGAATTCTCTTCCCCGAACAAAACCATTTCTCTTTGAATCTTGATAAATCTGTAAAATAATGTAAACCTGTGAATGCAATACATATTGCTTTTTCTCTAATAAGAAAAAATACTCTTTTTTGTACTGAATCACCAAATCCTTCATTATCTTTAATGAATATTTCCATTACTTACTAGCATCATTAGATTTCCTAAGGATAAATCAGGTTGGCATTTCTCTGCTCAACATTTGGAAGTTTTATATCCACACTGTATTGATACTTACCATCCTACAACACAATGAGTGTTTAATATAGATGTAACTGTGGTATCATGCCTGTTTCATGATTTTTGCACATTTTTTTGTTACCTATGTTAATAGTTTTTTCCCTTTCCTTACTGTAATGCAGCTAAATCAAAACCGTATTTCTGGTCTCTCCTCGAATATCTTTTCTCTACCCTCTCATAGAGTCCGGAGGCGAGTTCTGGGTTTCCTACAGGCAGAACCTTTTTACGAGATGGATTTTAGACAAATAAACTCAAGGAATTAAAGCATGTTCAAATGTCCAAGGATGTTGTGAAGACTGACTTTCATTCCAGGTCACATTTCTGAGTCATTTGTTTTCTTGACAAAGTTGATGGCCTAATGTAGAACGGGACCCATTGGACTCTCTGCAGTGAAAACTTTGCTGTTTCTCTTTTTGAGAGCTAAGATATTATCTAACTGGGGCCGATGTGTGAAACTTGAAGTATTAAATTAAAATGCCAACTGATGTATTTTTACCACTACCAAACAACAACAACAAAACAAAGTATGAAATGAATGGTATAACATCAAGCAGAAATCATTAACAACATAGAGGTTTTGATGACCAGCTGTTAATGAAAGATTTGGTGATCAAAATTTGTGGCACAGAGTAAATTTACTGGCTGTGGAAACCTTCTTTCTGTACTTTTCTGGTCACCTGACTTTTCTAGTAACAAGGACTTTAATTAAAGTTTTGGTTTTGATGTTTTTCTTGTTTCTCTTCTCCACAACTCAATTATGCAAACATTTCCTGAGAGTCAACTCGGATTACAGACTAGAGAAGTATAAGGTCTGGAGAAACTAATTGGAGGATGAGGAAATTTTCTGGGAGAAGGGAATTGAGCTTGGTTTTGGAGGATGGGTTCTGGAGAAACTTCCATGTCACTGAAGAGGGCATTCCAGAAAATAAACCAGGGGCAACATGCTGCAAAGTTAGAGATATTTTCCATTAACTTAAATTATAAATTATCATAGATTGCTTAACTGGGAAAGACTTGGGAGTTCACTGATTCCCCTGGTCTACCAATTGCGTGATTTTCATCCTCGGAGTTGCCAGATGTGACTCTACATCATGGAAAGAAAAGGGAGGCTTTTATTTTCATAAAAATATATTGTGCTAAAATTAAAATGTCAAATCAGTAGTCTTTACCAATCACTTTATTTTACACAGAAGAAAGCAACCCAGTTGCAATTTTATGTACACAGAAATCCTCAACAGAAGGACTACATGCCATAAATTCCACTACTAGGTCATGTTTATAAATGTGCTAGAATTCTAGGTGGGAAATCCATTTTCCAGTAATTCCCAAGAAGTGAAATCAAAGTCCTTTTCAGGTGAAGTGTACATTTGAATAACAAGGAAAGATTAATTTCCCAAGGTTATTTTATACAATAAGTATAATTTATAAAACACATGGTTCAAGACTATCAACAGAAATGATGATCTACTGTCCAAATTAACACTGCTATACTGAAAAAATACATTTCTAACTGTTATGATAGGAATAGTTTATCATCCATCTTTAGAAATATATTCATTATGCATTTTTTGAAAGATAATCAAGGGAAGGATACTTTCTAATGAAGGTTAACAATGGAAGAAAACTCAAGACTAGACTTCAGACAACGGAAGACTAGAAACTGAAATTCTCTTAAGTTCTAAAACGAATTAAGTCGACTCAGATATATGATTAAGAAAATTTTATTATGGAAACATACTTTTTTTTTCCTTTTTACTTGTGGAATCTCTGGATTAAGCCTTTCAAAAGAATTATATGGTCAAGACAATCAAATAAAATATCTGGTGTTATTTCCTTCCACATTTGCCTGAGTAACCAGACTGAACTGATCTTCATCAGATCAAAATACATGACCAGAGTTTTCCCCCTGTTCTTTTGAGTACCTTCTTTTGCAGTTCTGAAAATGGTAGCCAGAAGCAAAGAAAAGTTCAAATTCATATTTTATTTCAAATTGTATGGAAAAAATAAAGTATTAGCTTTTGTACAGTAAACGTTGTATTATATAGCCAGCTATGTGGAAAGGAGTGTTCAGGTTTAACAAATAGTCTTGTTAAAAAGATGATCAATATTAAATATATGCTTAGCTTTATTTTTTCATTAGAATTTTTATTTTGAGATAATTATAGATTTACATGCAGTTGTAAGGAATCAAAAGAGAGATTCAATGTATGCTTCACCCAGTTTCCCCCAATGGAAACACATTGCAAATCTATAGTACAGTATCTGTTCTATAATTTCTATTTGGTTCTTTTCTATACATTTTATTTCTTCAGAGAAGTTCTAATTTTTCATTTGGAAAACTATGGTACAATATCATTGCCAGGATATTGACAATGACAGCCAAGATACAGAACATTTATGTCACCACAAAGATCCTTCATGATTCCCTTTTATTTTTTTATTAGTTTTTTAATTGTCAAATTGGTTTCCATACGACACCTGGTGTTCATCCCAAGAGGTGCCCTCCTCAATGCCCATCATCCACTTTCCCCTCCCTCCCACCCCCCATCAACCCTCAGTTTATTCTCAGTTTTTAAGAGTCTCTTATGATTTGGCTCCCTTCCTGTCTAACTTTTTTTTTCCCCTTCCCCTCCCCCATGGTCTTCTGTTAAGTTTCTCAGGATCCACATAAAAGTGAAAACATATGGTCTCTGTCTTTCTCTGTATGACTTATTTCACTTAGCATAACACTCTCCAGTTCCATCCACGTTGCTACAAAAGGCCATATTTCATTCTTTCTCATCGCCAAGTAGTACTCCATTGTGTATATAAACCACAATGAGATACCAACTCACGCCAGTCAGAGTGGCCAAAATGAACAAATCAGGAGACTATAGATGCTGGAGAGGATGTGAAGAAACGGGAACTCTCTTGCACTGTTGGTGGGAATGCAAACTGGGCAGCCACTCTGGAAAACAGTGTGGAGGTTCCTCAAAAAATTAAAAATAGACCTACCCTATGACCCAGCAATAGCACTGCTAGGAATTTACCCAAGGGATACAGGAGTGCTGATGTATAGGGGCACTTGTACCCCAATGTTTATAGCAGCACTTTCAACAATAGCCAAATTATGGAAAGAGCCTAAATGTCCATCAACTGATGAATGGATATGCTGAACTTTAAAAACCATTCAGGGACCTCTTTATTTTATACATTTTTCAAGTTGAAGAACTCAATCTATTTTTATCTATGTTAATCATATTTTAGTTTCCACAAAACAATGCACTAGGAAATCTCAACAATGGCCTATTTTCTTGTCATTTTCCATTATAATTTAAAATTTTTAAAACAAATAAACCACTGTTGCAGTGTGAATATAGCAGAGTACTATTTAAAATCCAAGATATATCTTCCAACGTATTAGAAACTATAAATATTCAGGGCACCTGGGTGGCTCAGTCTCTTAAGTGCCTGACTTTGGCTCAGGTCATGATATCATGGTTCATGGGTTTGAGTCCCGCGTCAGGGTCTGTGCTGACAGCTCAGAGCCTGGATCCTGCTTTGGATTCTGTGTGGGTGTGTCTCTCTCTCTCTTTCTTTCTGTCCCTCCCCTGCTCACACTCTGTCTCTCTATCTCTCTCTTAAAAATAAATAAACATTAAAAAAATTAAAAAAAATAAATATTCAAACATTTGCTATCAATCTATTTAATCTCAGAGTTTTACTTCCTTACCATTAGGATTACTGGTTTTGATATTCAATTTTCACTCTGTGAGAATGTGATACTTGCACCTAAACTTAAATTTCTGAGGTTCAAATGACAAGAAAACTCAAACACTAAGTTTAGTTTAATTAGCAAAAAGTTAAGCTCCGGTGGCATTTATTGTACCAATGCTTACATGTAAGTGTTCTAGTCAGTTGAATTGATTATTTATTCAGAAAGGAATATTCCCAGAGATTTAATTACAACATACAACTGAGTATTTTCAGATTTACACTATGTTAGAAAGGTGAACCTATCTTAATTCAAATATCATCCATTTACCATGTGCATATATTGACTCTTCCTATATACAAGTCTTTATGCCTATATTAGCAGCAAATAGTTGGGTTCACATATCAAATACAAAGAGGATATTTATATTGATACCTAAATTCATAATTAAAATTATTCATGAAAGGGTTGATTTTATCATCAGCTGTAGGAAAAGGGCATACATGAACTAACCCAGGTCATATCACAATTTTTTCTCCCTCCACTGATTACTTGTTTCTTATAGTTTTATTGTGGCCTTACCAGTATTGCTCGTATTTACTAGCTGTTTTCTTGTCTCCTCAATCAAATTAGGTTTAAACCTGTGTGAATTCAAGAAAGTATCTGTATGCTTTAGCATCCCATGAGATATACTTTGTTCACATTAATAATATCCAATTTAGCAACGTAGCAATTTGGGAGGTAAGATATTGCCTAATGAAACATTCATCAACATATTATCTTACTCCTCACTCATTCTGCTCTGCTGTGTGTTTTATTTCATTCATTTCTTTTGTTTTATATGTTTTACTATCTAATAATCTTTCTTCAAAATGGAGATAAAATTATAAATTAGTAGGAAGGTTTCTGGGACAAAAAGCAGCAAAGATGACTGAAATCATACAGGATGGAAAGTCTTTTTAATTGTTCTAGATCTTAGAAGATTACTTTTCTTTATCATTTTTTTTCTTAGTTTTAAATGTTCTTGTAAAAAGGACAGCCTTTGTTTTCTGATTAAACACAAATGTAGTTCAAAGGAAAGAGTAAACTGATTTTTTCAGAAATATCTGTTCAAAAGATGTATCTAAAATAATAAAGCATATGGCAGTAAATCAAAGGGAACACACTTACAAATTAAAACATGAAATCCTAATTATGATACCTTGCATTGCAACGATGCCAGTTTTTGTGAAACTAATTAGTCTTGTATAATGGAAAACTATAATTGAGTCTATATGGTTATGAGAGATGAAATTGAAAACAATTGCACATTTCGTGACATTTATATTTCTAAATTATAAAACATAATTGTTTTTTTTATTTTTGCAGGTAATTGGCTTGCAATTTTTATCAAGTTATTGGAATATATTCTTGCTCTGAAGTATTTTCATAATCCATATTCCAACAACTTCTTCATTTCAGACTTCATAATGTGTTACACTTTTAACCCATTACTTAGCTGCAAGAAAGTATTTTTACTAAAAAAGAATACTTTATGGATAAACTAATAAAATATTTTATCACACTTTCTCATGGATACAATCCTTTTTATTATACCATTGATATAAATATTCAGATGGAGCGCCTGGATGGCTCAGTAGGTTAAGCGGCTGACTTCAGCTCAGGTCATGATCTCACCATTTGTGAGTTCAAGCCCCACGTTGGGCCCTGTGCTGCCAGCTGAGAGCCCGGAGCCTACTTCTGATTCTGTGTCTCCCTCTCTTTCTGCCCCTCCCCTGCTCGCACTCTGTCTCTGTCTCTCTCTCTCTCAAGAATAAACAAACATTAAAAAATAAAATATATAAATATTCAGAAATGTTTAAAAAGGGGGGATTGTTAACTGTCAATCTGGAATCATAATACAGTGTAAAGTCATTGAAACTCTTGTGTTACTTTTTTTATAAAGCTGTAATTTTTATTTTTGACATTTTCAAGTATGAAAATGTTAAAAAACAAAAAATAAAAAACAAACAAACAAACAAACAAAAAACACTAGGGGCACCTGGGTGGCTCAGTCAGTTAAACATTTGACTCTTGGTTTCGGCTCAGGTCATGATCTCATGGTTCATGAGTTGGAGCCCCCATCAGACTCTGTGCTGGCAGTGCAGCGCCTACTTGGGATTCTTTTTCTCTCTCTTTCTCTTCCCTTCCCTTGCACACACACACACACACACACACACACTCTCTCTCTCTCTCTCTCTCAAAAATGAATAAACTTAAAACATATTTTCAAAAATGTTAAAAAAACTAAAAGAACTGACAAAAGATCATCTATTCAAGAGAACCAGAAAAGAGAAAGTAAAATGTTACTACAGGTTATGAATTCAAAGAGGATCACATTAAATAATTTATGTTTGAAGGAAAATAGGGAAATTTTTTAGAAAGAATGATTTGATTAAATTGGCAAACACGTGAGGCCTTGTTAAGTATTGTATTGGTCAACTAATGAGTGACCAGAGTCTATAAAAGTTCCAAAAAATTCCAAATAACAGAGGAATTGGCAAACAAATGTTCATTTTGCATTTGCCCTTCCCATTCCAGTGCACGTCCTGAGTGACTCTGCCCTGCACATGACTCTGCCCTGCACACAGAGACCTAGTGGAAGCTATGCTGCCTTTGTTAGTATTTTTTATCTGGACCATGAGTCCACCTTGTACATTGCAACAAAAAAGAAAGAATCCTCTAAGTAAAAGCTTTATCCCAGAAGCAAACCCAATCACTTCTCACAGCCCGTTGGACAGAATTAAGAATCTATCACCAGCTTAACATCAAGGAGCAGAAAAATATAGTCTTCCCTATAGATCCAGAAAGAGAGGAAAATTAGATGTTAGTGAGTACTAGTGTTCACCACTGCATAATATTAAAGGTAATTCTATTATATTTTAGGTGACGAATTACCATTCTCTGTCTTAAAAATATTTAACCAAATTCAAATACTCAAATTTTAGTTGTTGCATTTTAATGATGCATCCATTTTTCAGTCTAAGTAGTAGGTCTTCTTTTATGAAACAATGATAAAATTATATTATTGTCTTATATTTCTATTTGAATTTGCTATTTCAAATATAGGTTGTTCATCTAAATTTCTTGCTGTCCATTTTGTAATTTTTGTGGGATAATTATTATTACAAATCTAAATTTAGTAAAAAGAAATCTGAGTATAAAGTAATAGAAAGAAAAATTTCACTATAAGTATCCTCATTTACACATTAAAATTATGAAAAAAATTAAATTGAGTCAGGTAAATTGTGACTATAGAAAAACCTTATTCAGATATTAAAATAATAATCATGAAATATTAATTGGAAGTATAGAATTAATTTAGAGTGAAAAAGTTGAAATTAAGCAAAATATGTAATTGCATGGATATGGGAAAAAATGAAAAGAAATTCAGAAAAACTGAAGGTATATGATGAGTTAGGATGGTAGAATTTTAAATGAAGTTTAGTTTTTAATTGTCTTTTTGGTGTGATGCTTACAAAATGAAATATAAAATAATAATGTTTTTATGGTTCTGAGTATATTTGTTCGGCATACACTGATGCAAATTCTATCAATTACACCAGCATTTTCTATTAAGTATAGTGATAGAACCAATTAACCAGTAACATTTACTGAGTGATTACTGTCCTAAGAACTTTAAATGTAACACTTTAAATGTACTAACTTGCTTAATATTTAGTATAACCTAGTAAGGTGAGCTCCATTATTACTCTGTTTGTATGAATAGGAAAGCTACAGAAAACTTCCATCACAAGTCCAAGCTTACCAAATTCGTAGGTGCTGGGATGTAGGCATGACCACTTGGTCCCTTCTCTTCGCCACCACATAGGCTGTATCCCATTGCTTACTGTAAACAGAGGGATATAAATCCACATTACAACCAAAAATTATGCTAAATAAAATTAAGGAGGTGGAAGAAAAGGGTAGGAGAGGCAAAGGAGGAGGAGTGACAGGAGATCCAAGAGGTAAAGAAAAAAACAGATTGAGAAGACAGAAATACTATTAAAACTATTTCAAAGTATGATTTTAATGGAGTTTTAATATAATATAAATAATATAAACTAATACAAAATGGACAATTAGGTCTTTTAATAGGTACTAAAGATTTTCTTTTTTCTAGATTTAATTTAAGCTTTGATCTTGTTTCTTTCAGAAAAAAAAATTTACTTCATTTAGCTCAGCACTGTTAACACCAGATTTTGTACTGCAGCTAAGGATCCATACACAATTCTTTTGAACCAATCATGGGCTTCTAATTCTCATTGCCACATTATAACGCAGACTCTTGGTTCTTGCTCACATCAGGGTAAGAGCCTTACCACGTGTTCTCCTGCCTTTATTTCCCCTTTACCACATCCCTATACATACTCTCTCCCTTCCTCCCTCCTCCACTAATCTCTTAAATGAAGAGGTACAATGGTAGAATTTTAAATGAATGTTAGTTTTTAATTGTCTTTTTGGTGTGATGCTTACAAAATGAAATGAAACAAAATAATGATGTTTTTATGGTTCTGAGTATACTTGTTTGGCAAATTCTACCATTCATCCTAAACTCTTTCTGAAACATATTTCCAAATGGGTCATTTTGTACATAAAGATCTGTGATGTCTTTTTATTTCTTGCTGGATTGGTCAAATGTGGTTTGACATGTTTCATCTTTTAATCCTTACCCCTAAATCTAGAATCTCCTTCAATCTCTATTTCAGCTCTTTCGACTTCCAGCTGAAATGGGGATAGGACATTGTATGTAGTATATTAACTTAATCAGACTATGACAAGTCATAATTTATAAGCAAAGGACAGCTTTTGTTATTTTTGCTTATTTTTATAGTAAAGAGAGTATCAATTAAGAAACACATTACTTTGTCAGTTAGCTATTTCTTCATACCAAATAATCCCAAACCCTAGTGGTTTAAAATAACATTTAAATTATCTTGTAATTCTGCATTTAACTGGGTGGTTTTACAATCTAGATGATCTTGGGTGGGTAGGTTCTATTGCACCTTCTCACGTTTCTGTTGTCAGCTGCTCTGCAGTGAGAAGCTGGATGATTGATGAAGTCCTCCCTCACATGTATGATGTTTGGCAAACTGTTTTCCCACTTATGCTGGTTTCGCTCCACATGCCTTCTCATCCTCTCACAAACCCCTATATTATTCACCTGGTGGCTAAGATTTCCACTTTCAATAAAAACAACAAAACAACCTCAATGTCCAATATGTTCCAAGCATCTGCATCTGCTACTTTTACTGAAGCCCCATTGGCTCAAAAAGTCACATGGCCAATCCAGATTCAAGGGCTGGTGAAGTCAGATCCAGCCTTTGATAGAAGATTAATAATTTATATCTGTCCATTTCATCTAAATTGTCAATATTTTTGTGTAAACATTTTGAGAATATCCCTTTATGATACTGGTGATATTACTATGGGGATTTACTGTCTCTATTTTCAAAGTTGGTATTCTTTTAACTACATAGACCAGAGAATTATAATTAATCCCATGGAGTATATTAACTGAAATCACATAAAACAAAAAAAGTACGGAAGCAGTTTTCAAGTAGTCTGGGTAGTAGAACATGTACACACGTGTAATAAACACAAGTAAGTTTGTGTATAAACGAACACCTTATTCACAGATGTAAACATAAACTACTTTTCCAAGGATACTCTGCAGTTAATAATATCTGGGCATATTTTTTAAGAGGAACGAGATAAAAACTAAAGTTTGATTAATACAATTCCGCTGCTCTCTCTACGACACTGTACACCAAGTGCTGGGACATGTAAAGACAGGTATGAATGCTTCAGTGAAGCACAGCTCTCCACCTGTAGCCCACATGCAAGAAATCCTATTAATTAACCCCCACCTGTTGGCAATCATGATTCTGTGCATGCGCTGTTAGGAAGGGAAATGACAGTTCAGAGTGATATTGAGCTTAATGATGTTCTAAACCAGAAAACATGGGGTTCTGAAAATGAAGTCTGTCCAATTTTTTTCACATTCTTCTCTACTGTATAACAAGATGGGTCATTCATTAGAGCCACATGAATATTTTTACTGTGGAATAAAATTGCATAATTTAAAGTATCATATACTTTCTGAAATCTTATGAAGTGCTTCACTGAAGCACACATAAGTGTGGATTTTCTCATGCTGACAAATTAAAATTTTCAAGATAATCCATTCTATATTATTCATTCTATATACATCTGCCCATGCACATTTTATGTTTTTCCTATATTTGTTGTGTACTATAATACTTTTCTACAGTGATAGTTTGCCAGGTTATTTGCTTACTAAATTCACAGAAATATGTGTGACATAACAGATAACTGAGTTCATACTATGAATGCTCAGGCTATGAATTCCCTGTTGAGGATGATGTATGACTCTACAATTCTATAAAACACTAAAATACTATAATAACAAAGTATCTTTTATTAAAGACTTAATCTTTTGATTTATTAAACTCTTATTAGTGTTAAAAATATAGATATGTTCTAGAATATGTATATGATAATGATAAAGTGCAAATTCCTTAAAATCAGCTTCAACCAATATCCTCATCCCTATATACACACAGGCACTTTTCATTTCAACCACATACTACTACCCAAAATTATTTCAGTAAACCATGTATTCTTACTTCTTTGTTTTGGGGGGCAAATAATATATTCATTTATGTATTGTAGGCCTACCATGTTCCAGAAACTGTTCTCAAAACTGAAATACACAAATCAACAAATAGAAAGCAAAAACAGTTGCCTCCATCTGTCACATTAGGAGTTCAATAGAAAAATATAAGCTGACGTTATTTTGGGTATCATTAGCATAGAGGTCATGTTGATTGACTGAAAGACAGAGAGAAAGTGGGGGAGGGGCAGAGAGAGAGGGAGAGAGAGACTGTTAAGCAGGCTCAACACTCAGAGTGGAGCCTGACACAGGGCTCTATCTCACAATTGTGAGATCATGACCTGAGCTGAAAACAACAGTCTGATGCTTAACTGAATGAGCCACCCAGGAGCCCCAGCATACAGATAATATTTAAGTACATGAGATGTAATGAAATCACCAAGGGAGTGAGTATAGAAAGAGGGAGAAAAAAGGCACAAGGGCTGATGTAAAGTCTCCAGCAATGAGACTAGTAGACTCCATGGATGGGAGGTCAAAGTTAGGTAAAAGTTTGTTGGCTATATAATTCTAGAGGAATGAACTAGAAGGAAGGGGGAGTAATCAATAATGAGATGTATAAAAGTGAGATTATGGAAAGGTTACAGGTTTAGGAATTGACATGGTCTAGGGTTTAACCGAAGGAACAACTGGAGATTAAAGAAACTGGGAGGCCAGAGTGGGCAGGATCTTCTCCACATGTATTCTAATCACCAAAAAAGAAGACACGAGTAGATTTGGAGAAAACAATAAAATAATGTTTAAAATCACTGAGAGATGAAACAAGTGCTCAGATACTTCTAGATTTTAACACTGAAGAATTGAAGTGATGAAACAAAAGACAGAAAAAAAAAAAAAAGAAAAGAAGAAAAGAATCAAGATGGTTGCAAGGAAAACAGAAGAAGAGAGGTATGGAACTATCAATGAGGAAACAAAGAAAAAGTACTCCACCTTTAAGACTAGTGGATATAGGGGTATAAGAAAAACAAGTGCCCTTTAAAAGTATCATTAGTGGAGATCCAGGTTCCTTTTAGAGTAAAATGCTAAAGGAAATGCTCAAAAAGGAGGTTGATGAGGTTTTGCTACTGATGGACCAAGAGGACCCTCAAAAGTGGGATGGTGAGAAGGGGATTGAAAAGGGATTTTTCAGGGTTAGAGGACAAGCAGGAGACCACCCAGGAGGTATGAGTAAGTCTGAGGCTTTCTGTGGCAACTGCAGAAATATCATGAGTTGAATCCTAGTGGAATTAAGTTAAATAGTTTTAGCAAAAGGGTGGTCCTTGTGGAATGTGAAGCAGTGAAGATCCCATTGTGCAGGGGTAAAGATGTTGTCAGAGGCTGTGTAGACAATGGCTATGACTGTGAGTTCCACCTACCTTTTGTTGATGAAGAGTTGAAGACTTGGGGAATACTCCCCATCTCTGAAGGTCCAATTAAAATGTTGATCTATCTTCTCTGGCAGTCACAAAGAAGCCAACTAATGTCCCCTCCATGTTTCCTTAGCACTGTGTTAGTCCAACTATCACTATATCCGCCTGCCTGACTTTCCTATTAGACTGTCAGACTCTTCCATGAAGGATAATTTAATACCCACAATGGGTACCATATGGTTTGGTAAATACTTCCTCTCTAGAAGATGCTAGAGTTGCTAGGTGAAAGCATAATACTTTAAATCACGACTTCTCAAACTCTAATGCAAACACAGATCCCATAGGGAGCTTTTATTTTCTTTTTTTTTTTTCAATATATGAAGTTTATTGTCAAATTGGTTTCCATACAACACCCAGTGCTCATCCCAAAATGTGCCCTCCTCAATACCCATCACCCATCCTCCCCTCTCTCCCACCCCCCATCAACCCTCAGTTTGTTCTCAGTTTTTAAGAGTATCTTATGCTTTGGCTCTCTTCCACTCTAACCTCTTTTTTTTTTTTCCTTCCCCTCCCCCATGGTCTTCTGTTAAGTTTCTCATGATCCACATAAGAGTGAAACCATATGGTATCTGTCTTTCTCTGTATGGCTTATTTCACTTAGCATCACACTCTCCAGTTCCATCCACATTGCTACAAAGGGCCATATTTCATTCTTTGTCATTGCCACGTAGTACTCCATTGTGTATATAAACCACAATTTCTTTATCCATTCATCAGTTGATGGACATTTAGGGTCTTTCCATAATTTGGCTATTGCTGAGAGTGCTGCTATAAACATTGGGGTACAAGTGCCCCTATGCATCAGCACTCCTGTATCCCCCATAGGGATCTTTTAAAATGCAGATTCTGCTATCTTGGTTGGTCCAAGGTTCTGCATCTTGCTTAGAAATGAGGTTATGCATTTCTTTATTTATTTATTTATTTTTTTTAACATTTGTTTATTTTTGAGATGGAGCATGAGCAGGGGAGGGGCAGAGAGAGGGAGACACAGAATCTGAAGCAGGCTCTAGACTCTGAACTGTCAGCACAGAGACCTACACAAGGCTCAAACCCACAAACTGAGAGATCATGACCTGATCCAGTCTGACGCTTAGCCTATTGAGCCACCCAGGCGCCCCTCAGGTTCTGCATTTCTTAAAAATGCAGGGCCTGATCTTACAACCATGAGATCATGACCTGAGCCCAAATCAAGAGTCAGACACAACTCACTGACCCACCAAGGTGCCCTGAGGTTCTGCATTTTTAATAAGAGCTCATGTGGTGGGGTGCTGCTGCTACTGGTCCTCAGGCTAACTTTGAGATGCTGGCTTTTAGAATATATCAAATGGTAGGCATTTAGACATTCAAATATGTAATATATATATTATATAATTATACATTATATGACATATTTTATAAGAAACATGTTATATATTTTATATGCATAAGATATAATATGTATTAAAACAAAATAAAATAAAACTTTTATTTTAACTTTAATGTCTTCTCTATCAATGTATGCCCTTGACCAAAATATTATATTTGGCTTCATTTGTAATTTATACACACAGTCTTTCTTATTCAAGCCCCTAATTACTGTTATCTCTATGGAATTATAAGGCATATATTTTCAGAGAAAATATATGAACACTTTTCTTTTTCCTAATGTACCAAATTCAAGGTCCTATCCTGATCATTAAATTTACAACCTTCAGGATTAAATTTTATTTTTCATCTCAGCCTTCTTATATGATCTCTCTGGATTTTGTTATTATAATATTGTCTTAAGCTTGCTATTTTTTCTATTAATACTTTTCTCTTTCTCCCTCATATCATACTTTCCCTTAGAATGTTAATTCATTATATCTTATATTAAACTTGCTTATTTTCAACACCAAGCTAGTTGTTTCAGTATTCAGTTTTTGTATTGCAAAAATATGAAAAACATGATGCCAACAAATTTGAAAATATATATTTAATGGACCAATTCATGGAACATCAATAAGATAAATGACTGACCTTGCATGAGAAATGGCTGAAATCCCACAAGAGGCAAAGTTGGCAAGAAGACACTGGAATGCTTTCCCACTAGTCTCTGGAACAAACCAAGGATATCCATGTGTCAACTTCTATCAGACATTGTACTAAAGGTCTTAGTTGGTGGGAAAATTTTTTTTGAAAGAAATACACTGAAGGCATGCAGATCAGAATGAAAAAGTAATATGTTTTCACCTGCAGGGGATATGATCCTATATGTAGAAAATCCTAAGGGGAAAAAAATCACAAAAACTAATAAATGAGTTCTACAAAGTCACAGGATACAAGTTCGATATTCAAAATCTATTTATCTCTATATACTAGCAACAAACAATCTCAAATAAAATTACAAAACAGTTCTATTCACAATAACATCAGAATAAAATAAACTACTTTGGAGTGAATTTAACAAAAGAAATGTAAGACGTATATACTGAAAATTACAAAACACTGAGAAGACAATTAGGATCAAATAAAAAGAGAGACATTTTATGTTCACTGATTGGAAGGCTTACTATTGTCGCAATGGCAATTACCACCAAATTGATCTATAAATTCAGTGCAATCTCTATCAAATCTCAACATGCTTATTTGTAGAAAATGAAAAGTTTATCCCAAAATTTATGTGGAAAAACAAAGGAACTAGAAGAGCTAAAACATATTTGAAAAAAAAAAAAAAAAGGAAAGAAAGAAATACACATTGGAGAATTATAGTATTTGATTTTAACTTACTTTAAAATAATGCAGACAGTGTATAATCATAGTATTAATAGATCAATGGACCAGAATTGGGAGTTCATAAACAGACCCTTACCTTAAAGTCATTTATTTTCAACAAAGATGCCAATACAATTTAATAAAGGAAAAATATTGTTGGGGTGCCTGGGTGGCTCAGTCGGTTGAGCGTCTAACTTCAGCTCAAGTCATGTCTCCCTCTCTCTCTCGCCCCCCCCACTCTCACTCTGTCTCTCTCTCAAAAATAAATAAACATTAAATCTTTTTTTAAATAAAGGAATATTCTTTTATAAATGGTGCTGGAACAGTTGGTTGTACACTTGCAAGGAAAAAAACAAAAGTGGAAGAGGAAGAGAAAAGACCCTTATGCACACCATAAACAAAACATAAACCCAAAAATTATACCTCTAGGAATCTAGCCAAGAAAAGTGTTTCAAAGTCCACAAAAACATGTATGTAAATTGTTCACAGAAATATTAACCACTTATAAGAGCCTGAAGTGGAAATAATCTACCTGTAGGTGATCATTTGGAGAAAAAAAAATAAAAGAGAGTATATCCACAAAATGGGATAATATTCAATAATTTAAAAGATGTACTGGTAAATGCTACAACCTGGGTGAACCTCAAAAATATTATTCTAAGTGAAAGAGCTGAGAAGATACAAAAGAATATGTATACTTTTTTGTGTGAAATGATTGGAAAAGACAAATTTATAGAAACAGATACCAAGGAGTATTTTCTCAGGCTGAGAATGGGACTGATTAACCGTAAACAGGTAGGAGGCCATCTCAGGATGACTGAAATGTAAAGAGTGACCAACCACTTAGATTTGCCTCAGATGGAAGTGTGTCCTGGGATGTGGTACCTGGGGTGTTAATTTACTAAAATCACTGAATTGTACACTTTCAACAATTGACTTTAGGGATACGTAAACTGATAAACAGAACAATAAAGCTATTAAAATAACAGAATGATAAAAATACTAGATAAATTTCAGAAATAGTAACTTGAGGGGCACCTGGGTGGCTCAGTTGGGGTCTGCTTAAGGTTCTCTCTCTCTCTCTCTCTCTCTCTCTGCCCCTCCTCTGCTCATGCACACAGGCTCTCTCTCTCAAAATAAACATTTAAAAAGTAATATCTTCATTATTAAGTAAATATACCAATTTGGAGTTTTGCAATATTCACCTTAAGCATCAAAAAGGAGAAAAAAGTTTCTCAATTTATTGAAGTAACAATAAAAAATGAAATTTAATTTTATAGTGTATTCATTTTTCAAGTTTAGAAAATTGTATATTAAAATTTTAAGAAAAGGCATATTTACTGTTTAGGTTATATAAAAGTAAAAATAAATATGTCAATTCAATGATAAAGATGTTGCTGTTTTAGGGCATGTTGACTGATAAACTCCACGAGCATTTATCCTATTAAACCATTTTTCTAGGTGGAAATATACTTTGTGTTTAAAAAGCTGTTGAAATAGTTAACTCTTTTTTTTTTTTTTACAAAAATGTCACATGTAGAATGTAGTAGTGGTCTTAGTGAGCCATTTTCTTAAAATTTTAGCAGTTAATTAAATGCATTTTCTTCCTTAGTATACAAACAAGTCATGGTAGTTCTTTAAATGTTTGCTTATTTAGGGGCACCTGGGTGGCTCAGTCAGTTAAGCATCTGACCTCAGCTCAGGTCATGATCTCACAGTTCATGAGTTCAAGCCCAACGTCAGGCTCTGTGCTGACAGCTCAGGGCTTGGAGTCTGATTTAGATTCTGTGTGTGTGTGTGTGTGTGTGTGTGTGTGTGTGTGTGTGTGTGTCTCGCTCTCTGCCCCTCCCCCACTTGTGCTCTGTCCTCTCTGTCTTTCAAAAGTAAATAAACATTAAAAAAAGTTTTAATAAATAAAATACAAATGTTTGCTTATTTGTTTTGTGAGAGAGAGCATGTATGCATGCACAAGTGCACAATCCAGGGAGGGCAAAGAGGGAGGGAAAGAATCCCAAAAGCAGGCCCCACACTGTCAGCACAGAGCACAATGTGGGGCTGGATCCCAGGAACAGTGAGATCATAACCTGAGTCAAAATCAACTTAACCAACTGAGCCACCCAGGTGCCCCAGACCATGGTACTTTTAAATAATTTTATTTTACTGCTTAAGAAGGAGAGGTTAGACTATACAAACACACTTCATTTCACACTACTCTATAAATCTCTCATAGATTATAAATACTATAGCCAGAGGCATCTCATGGTTTTAGGCTACCAGAAGAAAGGCATAATCACAAATGGGCATCTCCACCAGAACCTGTAACCACACATAAGAGCAGAGTTTAATTAGTACCATGTTTCAAATAATCATTTTACCTATCACACTCAATTTCCATGATAATATTAAAATCCCAACCCAGTAAGAAGTGTGAGGGAAATTAGAGGAGAAAAGAGGTTAAACCAAGTATTTGTTCATTCCCACTATCTTCAGAAAGTGGTTGACTGAGTAGAGAAATACCTAGATAGGTTAGAGAGAACTCCTAGTAGATTCTGAAAATATTTCTAGAGGATTGCCAAATCTGCAAATCTATTTGTGAATCTCAGCATCTAGTCTCACACAAAAGTATACCTTAGTTTATAGTTTAGAAATAGTTGAGATGGTCATTAACATGAATAGAGACGAAAAAGTTTTCCTTTGTCAAGATTTCTTTTGGCTAGAAAAATGGTGGAGAGAAGAAAGTCTGTAACTCAAATGTTTACCAAAAAGCTATAACAGAAATTGATTAATCAAAAAGACATTCTTTAAAATAATGGTAAGTTTATTACCTTCCAGTCCCCCCACCAACCTGCTTTCAGCAAGGTTAAATCTTGAAAGAAAGCAAGAAAGCAAGGCAGAAGGAAGGAAGGAAGGAAGGAAGGAAGGAAGGAAGGAAGGAAGGAAGGAAGGAAGGAAGGAAGGAAGGAAGGAAGGAAGGAAGGAAGGAAGGAAGGAAGGAAGGAAGGAAGGAAGGAAGGAAGGAAGGAAGGAAGGAAAAAGAAACCAAGCAAGAGTGACAGAGAGGGTTGGGGGAGGAAAGGGAGTGGAGGCAGTGGAGGGGACAAACTAACTGTAGAAAATAAAGATGCTACCTATTTTGATATTTGAATATCATGTACAAAATTATAACCACAGAAGTTTTCAAATCCTAGAACACAAGATGCTGCTGCAATGTCTTAAAAAACTTTTTCTGTATAGGAGAAAAGAGAAATTGTGTAAGTAGCAGCAGAAGGAATCAAAAGAGATCCCTAATTTGCTAATGACATTATGATTTTTTTTCTCTTTCAATTCATTTATCCTCTAAGGTCAATAAATTATTTTCCCAAACAAGTATTTATTTGTAATAGTTAAAAACTCCTCTTTCCAATTATCTATTTTTCTCTCATTTCATTGTTAATTTTTCTTGCTTCCCTTGCTATACCTCTCTCCCTTTCTTCCCTGAAATTGTATCAGCTATATTATCAATTTGCCTGGGAAATTTTTACTCAACATGATATTCTCACAAAAGACTGACTTATGGGTTATCATAAATCAGAAAAAATCTCTGAGAAGATGAATGAATATGTGTTTCTCCCATATCACACATAAGGTACATGAGAAAGAACAGAATGGGGTCAGAATCAAGTCTTCCCCAGAGTTCTAGAAAGTTCACTGCAGTATGCAGAACCCTCTAGAACTGGTAGTCAAGAGCCAACATTATTTTACATTTCTTGCCTAACTTACAGTCAAACGTGCCTGGTTTTCTCTCTTAACCTTAACATTAATTTGTAATTATTATGTCTCGGTTCTTTTTGATATTCTTAGCACACCCAACAACTTTTGTTCTTCTCATTATATACATGTCACAAAAAGCTGAGATGAGAAGATGTTATACTAATTTTTTTTTATTAAGCAGGACATTAGTTTATATTCTCTGAAGTGGAATCATGCACCTTTAATTTAATTAAACTGCACATTTTGAGATAAATCAATGAGGTGAAATTTACTACTATGAAACGTACTATTTTTAATGTCTAAATTTCATGTGACTTAAAAACACACTCTCCTAAAATCGGCAATCAATTTGATAGTTCCAAAAGTACTTAAAATCCCTCATTTTAATAAGGATGTTATGGTATACAGCTTTTAGGAACGAGTGGCAGTTGTATTCATTATTTTATTAGATGTAACAGGAGACATACATTTCCCTCCAATTTCACTAGAGTCACATTAGAAGTCTTTTCACTATTAAAAAGAATTCACAATAAAATGTATGTGCCTTGTCAAAACAAAAAGGATGAAACATTCTAAGGTATCAAATGATACGTATCATGATGTAATCTAGATGCTTTAGTGATATACTGCTTGTGTCTGATAGAGATCTGAAGCCACATAAATAACTAATAGGTGAAATTATGCTGTAAATAACACACCTATAAATATCCAAGGGAAGAAAAGAAAACCTGAAGAACAGAATAGAATTCAATTCTTTTCTGTTCTTAAGAGTAGCCTGCCATCAGTGATATTACAAAGGAGACAAGATTCTAATTCTATGGAACTAACACAAGTGACTGACAGAAACATCCATAATGCAAAACATACTTTAGACGGATTTATGAAGTAGATCAGATGTCTTTTTGTGTGTTTAGCTTTTATCTTCTGCACACTATATGCTAGAGCACAGATTCCACTATTGTATTTCCAAGTTAACCAACAAACCACAGATAACTCAGGGTTCACTTTTTTTTTTTTTAATATAAGATAGAGAAAACAAAAATAAGCAAACCAAAGAGTCATTTGCATTTAAATGGTAATAACTATAGAGTTGTAAATGCAGCTGGTAAATACAAAGAGAGTCAAAATAAACCAGGACAATTTTTACGCAAGAAAATATTCTTGAACTTGTTCTATGTAGGTGAGCCTCAGGAATTGCTGGATGTTGGGTGCATTTCTTCGTGGTATGGAACCCTGCGAAAACCTCTCCTAAGCAAGAAATTAAGATTCTGGCTACTGGAGTGCATGGGTCTGGGTCACATTTCCTGAGAAGTATCTGCACACATTTTATCACTGCAGTTGCTATATTGCACAAATTGTTTCTCCAAACTTTGCTACAATTCTATTCAGCAACTTCACTTTGCTCTTCCATCCTACTCCAATCTTTTTCCTCATCAAAACATATTCAAAATGAAATAACTCCCCAGTTCACCTTTTCTGAAGTAAATCTAGTTATGCCTATGTTGTGCTCATACTTCCTCATGAAATTCATTGTGAGGGGGATGAGGAAACACATAAAGTCTCAAGAGAGTGGGCTTCACAAAGGGCATAACCTGCACACTCAGAAGAAATGAGGAATCCTAGGCTCCAACCCAGACCTTCTCAATCAAAATCTTGACTTTAACAAATTCCTAAATGATTCTAATGCATAGTAAACACTGAATCGTCCAGCCAAAAAATACACAGATGTGAAGTCAGCCCCATCTTCTAGAAAGCTATTGAAGCAAAATTCATGCATAGTAATATAAAAAAGTGTTCTTTATGTGAATATAGATAGAAACATATTAACCTGAAAGATGATTAGCAATGTGGGGATGGCAGATTATCACATTTATATGAAACCAAAAACAGAAAAATATTTACTGAGATAATTGTAAAAAGTATATTTTGACCAGTAAATATAATATTATTAAAAAAACAAGTGTAGATATTTCTTATCAAGTGAATGGTTAGCCACAAGGTATTATGTATGTGTCTGTAAATGTACCCAAGTATGTATGTATAGAAAGCTAACTACATATATACTTTTGTAACTATTTAAGAACACATTGCATGGGGCGCCTGGGTGGCGCAGTCGGTTAAGCGTCCGACTTCAGCCAGGTCACGATCTCGCGGTCCGTGAGTTCGAGCCCCGCGTCAGGCTCTGGGCTGATGGCTCGGAGCCTGGAGCCTGTTTCCCATTCTGTGTCTCCCTCTCTCTCTGCCCCTCCCCCGTTCATGCTCTGTCTCTCTCTGTCCCAAAAATAAATAAAAAACGTTGAAAAAAAAATTTAAAAGAACACATTGCAGATATTGTATCACTTTATCCAAAATACTCCTGTGTCTTAAGAATGGTGGTATTCTTTTACATAACCATTGTACAATTACCAAAATCAAAAAATTTAATATTGTTGCAATGCAATTATCTAATCCACAGTCCATATAAAAATTTCACACACTGTTGTAAAATGTGTACTGTAACTATTTTCTCCAATCTAAAATCCCATCCAGGACTATGCATTAAATGTAGTTGTCATGTTTCATTAGTCTGTTGTATGTGGAGTGGTTTCTTAACTTTTTTTTCCCTTTTTTAATTTAAATTATAATTATTTAACATACAGAGCAATATTGGTTTCAGGAGTAGAATTCAGTCACTCATCACTTACATATAACACCCAGTGATCATCAAAACAAGTGCCCTCCTTAGTACCCATCACCCATCTAGCCCATCTCCCACCCACCTCCTTATGTCAACCCATAGTTTGTTCTCTATCATTAAAAGTCTTTTGTGGTTTGTTTCCCTCTCTTCTCTTTCCCCCATTCCCGTATGTTCATATCTTTTGTTTCTTAAATTCCACACGTGAATGAAATCATATGGTATTTGTCCCTCTCTGATTGACTTATTTTGCCTAGCATAATACATTCTAGCCTCATCCACATCATTGCAAGTGGCAATGTTTCATTATTTTTTATGGCTAATATTCCATTGTATATGCATACCGTGTGTTCTTTATCCATTTATCAGTTGGTGGTCATTTTGGCTCTCTCCATAGTTTGGGCATCGTTGATAATACTATGAACACTGAGGTACATGTACCAGTTCAAATCTGTATTTTTGTGTCCTTTGGGTAAATACCTAATAGCACAATTGTTAGTTGGTAGCACAGTTCTATTTTTAATTCCTTGAGAAACCTCCATACTGTTCTCCAGAGTGGCTGCACCAGTTTGCATTCTCACCAACAGTGCAAGAGGTTTCCCCTTTCCCCTTATTCTTGCCAATATCTGTTTCTTGTTTTGTTAATTTTGCCATTCTAACAGGAGTGGCATTGTGGTTGTGATTTGTAATTCCCTGATGATGAGTGATGTTGAACATCACTTCATGTGTCTGTTAGCCATCTAGATGTGTTCTTTGCAAAAGTGTCCATTCCTGTCTCTGCCCATTTCTTAACTGGGTTATTTGGTTTGGGGTGTTGAATTTGAGAAGTTTTTTTTACAGATTTTGGATACTAAGCCTTTATCAGACATGTCATTTGCAAATATCTTCTCCTATTCCATAGGCTGCCTTTTAGTTTTTTTTATTGTTTCCTTCGCTGTGCAGTAGCTTTTTATGTTGATGAAGTCCCAATAGTTTGTGTTTGCTTTTGTTTCCCTTGCCTAAAGTGATGTGTCTAGTAAGAAGTTGCTCCAATCGATGTCAAAGAGGTTGCTGCCCATGTTCTCCTCTAGGATTTTGATGGTTCCCTGTGTCACATTTAGAGTTTTCATCCATTTTGAACTTATTTTTGTGTATGCTGTAAGAAAGTGATCCAGTTTCATTCTTCTGCATATCGCTGTCCAGTTTTCCTAACACCATTTGTTGAAAAGACTTTTTCCAAATGGATATTCTTTCTTGCTTTGTTGAAGATAAATTGACCATACAGTTGTGGACCCATTTCTGGGTTTTCTATTCTGTTCCATTGATCTATGTGTCTGTTTTTGTGCCAATACAATATAGCTTGAAATGCAAAATTGTAATGCCTTCAGTTTTTTGTTTGTTTGTTTGTTTGTTTGTTTGTTTGTTTGTTTGTTTGTTTTTAGGATTGCTTTGGCTATTTAGGGTGTTTTGTGGTTCCATACAAATTTTAAGATTGTTTGTTCTAGCTCAGTGAAAAAATTCTGGTGGTATTTTGTTAGAGATTGCATTAAATGTGTAGATTGCTTTGGGTAGTATAGACATTCTAACAATGTTTGTTCTTCCAATCCATGAGCATGAAATATTTTTCCATTTCTTTGTGTCATCTTTAATGTTTTCTATAAGTTTTATATGGTTTTTAGAGTATAGATCTTTTCCTCTTAGGTTTACTGCTGGAATCTTATTGTTTTTGGTGCAATTGCAAATGGAATTTATTCCTCAATTTCTTTTTCTGCTGCTTTGTTATTGATGTACAGAAATGCAACAGATTTCTGCACATTGATTTTATGTCCTTTGAGTTTGCTGAATTCATGTATTAGTTCTAGCAATTTTTGGGTGAAGTCTTTCAGGTTTTCTACATAGAGTATCATGTTGTCTGCAAATAGTAGAAGTCTGATTTCTTCCTTGCCAATTTGGATGCCTTTTATTTCTTTTTATTGTCTGATTGCTGAGGCTAAGATTTCCAGTACTGTGTTAAATAGTAAGTGAGAGTGGAGATTCTTGTCTCCTTCCTGATCATAGGGGAAAGGCTCTTAGTTTTTTCACATTGAGGATGATACTAGCTGTGGATCTTCTGTATATGTCCTTTATGATGTTGAGGTATGTTCTATCTGTCCCTATTTTGTTGAGGGTTTTTATCAAGAATGGATGCTGTATTTTGTCAAATGCTTTTTCTGTATCTATTGAGAGGATCATATGGTTCTTATTCTTATTTTTATTAATGTGGTGTATCACACTGATTGATTTGCAAATATTGAACCAGCCCTGTAGCACAGAAATAAATCCCACTTGATCATGGTGAATAATTCTTTTAAAGTACTGTTGAATTTGATTTGCTAATATCTGGTTGAGAATTTTTGCATCCATGTTCATCAGGGATATTGGCCTATAATTCTCCTTTTTTACTGGGGTCTTTGTCTGGTCTTGGAATCAAGGTAATGCTGGTTTCATAGAATGAATTTAGAAGTTGTCCTTCTATTTTTTGGAACAGTTTGAGAAGAATGGTTATTAACTCTTCTTTAAATGTCTGGTAGAATTCCCCTGGAAAGCCATCTGGCCCAAGACTCTTGTTTGTTGGGAGATTTTTGATTCCTGATTCAGTTTCTTTGCTGGATATGAATCTGTTCAAATTTTCTATTTCTTCCTGTTTCGGCTTTGGTAGTTTGCGAGTTTCTAGGAAACTGTCCAATTCTTCCAGATTGCCCAATTTGTTGGCATATAATTTTTCATAGTATTCTCTTATAATTGTTTGTATTTCTGTGCTGTTGGTTGTGATCTTTCCTCTTTCATTCGTGATTCTACTTGGGTCCTTTATTTTTTTTAGTGTTTATTTTTGAGGGGGAGAGAGAGTGGGGAAAGGCAGAGAGAGAGAGCAAGACAGAGATCCAAAGCAGGCTCAAATTCACGAACTGTGAGATCATGACCTGAGCCGAGTTGGAGGCTTAACTGAATGAGCCACTCAGGCACCCCTCTTTTTTCTTTTTGATGAGTCTGGCTAGGGAATTGTCAATTTTGTTAATTCCTTCATAGAACCAGCTGTTAGTTTCATTGATCTGTTCTACCATTCTTTTGTTTCTATATCATTTATTTCTGTTCTAATCTTTATTATGTCCTTTTGCTGGCTTTAGGTTATATTTGCTGTTCCTTTTCTAGTTCCTTTAGGTGCAAGTTTAGACTGTGTATTTAGGACCTTTCTTGCTCCTTGAGATAGGCCTGAATTGCAATATACTTTCCTCTTAACACTACCTTTGCTATATCCCAAAGGTTTTTGACTGCTGTGTTTTCATTTGCATCCATGTATGGTTTAAATTTCTTAATTTCCTGGTTAACCCTTTCATTCTTTACTAGGACATTCTTTAATCTCCGTGTATTTAAGTGCTTTTGAATTTTTTTTTTCTTGTGGTTGACTTTGAGTTTCATAGCAGTGTGATCTGAAATATGCATGATATAGTCTTGATGTTTTTGTAGTTGTTGAAAGTTGATTTGTGACCCAGTATGTGATCTATTCTGGAGAATGTTCCATGTGCACTTGATAAGAATGTGCATTTTGCTACTTTAGGATGAAATGTTCTGAATATTATGTTAATCCATCTAGTCCAGTGTGTCACTCAGAGCCATTTTTTTCGTATTGATTTTCTGTCCACTGCTCTAAGTGGGGTGTTAAAGCCCTCTACTATTATTGTGTTATTATCAGTAAGTTTCTTTATGCTTGTGATTGATTTATATATTTGGGTGCCTCCAAGTTAGGGGAGATAATTATTTATAATTGTAAGATATTACTGATGGATAGACCCCTTAATTATGATATAATGTTCTTTTTTATCTGTTACATTCTGTTTTAAAATCTAGTTTGTCTGATGTAAGTATGGCTACTCCAGCTTTCTTCTGACATCCATTAACATGATATATGGTCCTCCATCCTCTCACTTTCAATCTGCAGGTATCTCTAGGTCTGAAATGAATCTCTTCTAGGCAGCATATTGATAGGTCTTTTGTTTTTCCATTCTGATACCTGTCTTTTGATTGGAGCATTTAGTCCATTTATATTCAGCGATTATAGAATGACACAAATTTAGTGCCATTGTGTTACCTGTAGAGTTAATGTTTCTAGTGATGCTTTCTGGTCCTTTCTAGTCTCTGTTGCTTTTAGTCTTCTTTTTTCCACTCAAAAGTCCCCCTTAAAATTTCTTGGACAGGGGCGCCTGGGTGGCGCAGTCGGTTAGGCGTCCGACTTCAGCCAGGTCAGGATCTCGCGGTCCGGGAGTTCGAGCCCCGCGTCGGGCTCTGGGCTGATGGCTCAGAGCCTAGAGCCTGTTTCCGATTCTGTGTCTCCCTCTCTCTCTGCCCCTCCCCCGTTCATGCTCTGTCTCTCTCTGTCCCAAAAATAAAATAAACGTTGAAAAAAAAAAATTTCTTGGACAGCTGGTTTAGCTGGTCACAAATTCCTTTAGTTTTTCTATGGGAAACTCTTTCTCTCTCCTCCTTTACTGAATGACAGCCTTGCTGGATAATTAATTCTTGGCTGCATATTTTTTTTTCCATTCAGCATGTTAAATATATCTTGCCACTCCTTTCTGGCCTGCCAAGAGTCTGTGGGAAGATCTGCTATAAACCTGATCTGTCTTTCCTTTAGGTTAAGGATTTTTTTTTCCTTGTTGCTTTCAGGATTTCTTCCTTGTCTGTGTATTTTCTGGATTTTACCAAGCTATGTCTTGGTAATGGCCAGCTTTTGTTGAATTAATGGGAGTTCTCAGTGCTTCTTGGATTTTCATATCTGTGTCCTTCCCCCGATTAGTGAATTTTTCACATATAATTTACTCACATAAAACTTCTTCCCTTTTTCTTTCTCTTCATCTTCTGGGACCCTTATGATATAAATGTTATCAGATTTTAATAAATCACTGAATTCCGTAAGTCTGCCTTCATGATCCCTGACCTTTGTTTCCCTCTCTTTTTCAGCTTAATTATTTTCCATAATTTTATCTTCTGTACTGCTAATTCATTCTTCTGTCTCACCCATCCTCATTTTTATGGCCTCTGTTTGGATTTGCATCTCAGTTATAGCATTTTTAATGTCAACTGACTGGATTTTAGTTTTCTTATCTCGGCAGAAAGGAATTCTCTGTGTCTTCTATACTTTTATTCAATCCCAGCTAGAATCCTTATAATTGTTGTTTTAAATTCTAGTTCAGACATCTTACTTATATCTGCATTGACTAAATCCCTGGCCACCATTTCTTCCTCTTTCTTTTGAGGTGAATTCTTCCATCCTGTCATTTTGGAGGAAGAAAAAAATAATAATAATAGAATGAAATACAAATTTAAAAAAATTGCAAATCAAATAAAAGAAGCTAGATCCTAGGTGTTTTTGTCTGCTTAAGAGAATCTTTATAGAAAAAAAAAAAAAGAAAGAAAAGAAGAGAGGAAAAAAATTAAAAATAAAATAATTTTTAAAATGTTGCTCTTTATCCAAGAAACAAAACAAACAACAACAACAAAACTAGAAGCAACAACAAAAAACAAAAGAACAAACAAAAAACCCAAATGAAGCTAGATCCAGTGTCCCCTAGAGCTGAGACTTTGCAGCAGTCTATGGTCAGTAGACCAAGCTTGTGGAAGGGATTTTTGCTGGTCTTGTAGGGGAGGAGCTGGAGGCTGCAGGTGGGCAGGGCTTTGTGTAACTGCTCCGTCCTCCACTTGGTGGTGCTGTTTAGCTCACTGAGGTCCATCAGTGCTGGTGGGGTAATGGTGAAAATGGCTTCACCTCACCCTCTAGTCTCCAGAGCAGGAAATTCTCAACCTCACAGATGAGCCATCAGTCACCCCTCCTGTGTCCTCCAATTCTGTCAGCTCCCTACCTTCCCTGTCTGTGTCCAAGCTGTACACCTACCAGGCAGTGCTGCTCTCCAGAATTTTATCTCAGGTGTGGTTGTATTTCAAAACTTGACACTTCAGAGATCCCTGTGGTTGGGACCTGCAGTGATCTTCTTGGGGAGGGTCTCACTGTGCTGTGGCCAGGGCTGGCTTGTCCCAGGAAATAGTCACACCCCAGGCAGCGGTAGCCGCTCAGAGTTTATGGTAAATCACAAAACACAACCGGTACCCATGTTTGCTGCCCGCAGCTGGAATCCTTGTTCCTATACAGGCAGCATAATAGTGTCTTCTGTGTCTTGTGCCTGAGGAGAGGGCGTATGCCAAACACACTCCAAGCAGGGGAACAGCTTCTCCCCAACGGACCCAAGGGATTCTGAGACTGTGCTGCCTACTCCCTGGGCTCCATCCTTTTTCCTCACAAGAGCACCACCAAAGGATGACCTTTAAAACGTCAGACTCTGTGCTCCCGTTATAAAAAACTGGCAGTATTCTCCTTCTCCCCTGTCAACGGTTTTGGGGTGTCCCGTGTGCATGTTTTCATTCTTTCTCTCTAGCTGCTTTCGGGGGCAGGGGGGGTGCTTTCTTGTGTGAGTCTGACACTCTGCTCTCCCCTTCTGTTTTTCTCCTCTCTGTGGAAACAGCTCCCTCCCCTCTGCAGCACCAGCTCTTCTCTCCCCCCATTCATCTCTTCACATCTCTTACCTGCCCATTCTCTCCCTCAAATTATGCAGATTGTTCTGTTAATTCTCAGATGGGTTGATTTCCTAGGTATTCAACATGGTTTGATGTTGATCTAGGTGTGTTCCAGGCACAAGACAAATCCAAGGTCCCCTTGCTATTCCACCATCTTAACTCCTGTATCTCTTAACATTCTTTAATGACCTTAATATTTTTTAAAAGTACGAACTAATATTTTTATTAAGCGTCCCTCAACTTTGATGTGAGTGATATTGCCCCTTGTTGAGACTGAGATTATGCACTTTGGCAGGAAAACAGAGAAGTAATATTGCACCCTTGTCGGTACATATTACCAGGAGACATGTAGGTTTGTTGGTTTGTCCTAAGATTGGTGGTTCCCCCATCTACCCACCATAAAGTTATTGGGTTTTTTTTTTTATTCAATTAGTATGTAATTGGTGGGAGATACTTTACAATTGTATATACAACTTCTTTATCATTAAATATTCACCCACTGTCACAGCATCAAAATTATTTTTACTTGAAGTAATGATTGTACTGACAGTTGCCACTTGGTGAATTTTATATATTTGACAAGATGTGGCTTTGTTTCAGGAAAGTGTACTATTGTACTTTATTTCTACATTGCTTATTTTTCCCAGGTGGAAAGAATACTAGCGGACTGGTTTTGTCACCAGCAACACCACCATTATTATATGTCAGCACACGAGATCAACTTTTGTAATGTGATGGCTGATTTTCACTTTTTCAACCTCTACCATCTAATTATTCCGTAACTTTGGAGAAGTAACTTGCTCTCTAAGCTTCAGTTTCTTCACTTCAAATTGGAAATTATGTTAACTCTGCAGAGTTTATGTGAGAAAATAGTTTATGTAAAATATTTAGCATTAAAGCTGGCAGAATAAAAAGAATCTGGGGAACAGTTTTTGCTTAAAATAAAAAGGACTAATTTTCTGTATATTAGAAGAGTTCTTACAAATCAGTAAGAAAAAAACTTAAAGCAAAAAGGACAAATTATGCAAATGGACAATTTACAGAAAAAGAAATGTGTATGGCTGGCCAACATGTTAAAAGGATACAAATTTACCCACACTTGCAGTGATATTCATTACAGTAACAAAGTATATTTTCACCCATCAGATTGGAAAAAGTTTTAAAGTTCCATAACATACCCTGCCAGTGAGAATAGGAGGAAATCAGCACTCTCAAATCTGTAGGAGTGGATTTGCCAAGAGCTATTAAATTACAGACTCAAATAATCTTTGATTCAGCAACAACACTTGTAAGAATGGTGAGACATCCACACATGTCAGCGAAAGTCAGGGTACTTTAAAAATTCAGATGTTCACTACATAATGTTTATTATAGGAAAAGACCAAAAAATCTATAAATACCCATCCATGGGGAAATGTTTAGATAAATCTTGGTATATGCATATCATGGAGTACAATATAGCCATCCAAAAGGAGGGAAAAGGGACGCTAGTCCTATCACACACTGCAGGGCTAATCAGTACACAGATGTTGAAAGGCAATTCAGCAGTATCTGTCATAATTGCAAATGTTGACCTAAATGTCCCCAGAGGAGTGAGCCCATAAAACAATCCAAAGCTAGGCACTCAGAAAGAAAGAGCTCTAAGGCACACCTCAGAGTGAAAAGCAAGTAACCAAATGCATATGTATGTATTTATATTAAACTGTAACAAATTATGTGTGTGTGTGTATTTAATATATAAATGTGAAAAGAAAGGTCTGAAAGGATGTATGCCAAAGTGATGTCTCTATAGACCACTCAGGAGACAGAGGATTGGGCTTGGGGGGAGGGCAAAAAAATGGACCTAATGTTCTCCATAGGATTTCATTTTGTGGGAAAAAATACTTTTTCCCATTGCTGATTTTGCACTTCAAAATTAATTTTCCAGAGGCACCTGGGAGGCTCAGATGGTTAAATGTCTGACTCTTAATTTTGGTTTAGGTCATGATTTCACAGTCCGTGAGTTTGAGCCCCATGTCAGGCTCTGCGCTGACAGCATGGAGCCTGCTTGGGATTATCTCTCTCTCTCCCTCTCTCTCTGCCCCTCTCCTGCTTGCATGCTCTCTCTCTCTCAAAATAAATAAATAAATTTTAAAAATTAATTTTCTAAAAATTATACTCAGAAAAAATGAAAATACATCTTTAAGTGGTATGGTAGTGTGCATGCCCAAATGCTCTGCATATAACCTCAGTTGTAGAGAGACAAGACAGAATGAACGGAGAGTCTCTGAACACATAAATGTGGGTATAGACTAAACATTATCTGCAAGGACACAGGAAGTCTTCAAAATGGGGATGGGACTGAGATGCTGGCATAAGACAGAGGTTTATGTGAAGTGATAGATGTTTTAAATAACCTTATTGGACTCATTTCACAATATATACGTATACCAAATCATTATGTTGTACACCTTAAATTTATACAATGTTTTACTTCAATTATACCTCAGTAAAGCTGCAAGAAAAATAAGTAAATTTGGCATTAAGCATAGTACCTCCCAGGTAGAAAGCATAATGAATGATAGTAATGTGTATCCCAGAAGATTCACCAATGGCTCTTAACATAGGAAGATAAGGGAAAGAAGCAGATTCTATAAGATAATTAGAGCCCTGTACTTAAATAAATCTGTGTGTGTATGAGGAAAGATTATGAATTTTGGCCATTGTAATAGCAAAACCAAATACATTTTATGAAACTCATGTACACATGGAAAGCTCCCAACATTACTCAGTGACATCAGCGCATAGTGCCTTTGTGACATTAGTCAACTTACCTATCCTTCCCAGGCATCAGTTGGGTCATGAAAAGGATACATGTAAAATGATTAGCATGCATTTGCCATGTTGCTCCTGCATAACAAATACTATTGCCACTAATAACTGTAATGCATTTAAAGATTCTTTTCATAAATGCCATCTCCTTAACAACAAATTTTAAGGAAAGATACTTTTTGTGTTTTGTTCTCCAGTGTGATTTTTATCTCATCTTGAGTTTGGCACTTTTTTCCATTAAAGTCTATGTAATTTCATAGTGAAAAATGAACAGTGTTTTAGGTCTATGCTTTTGCTGCCAACTTCTACTTTTTGGTAACATGTTTTTTCATTTTTTGCAAACTGTTTCCAAAGATGTCATTTTCCTTAGCCTAGAAAGCTACCAACATTTCGTATATATCTAGAATCACTTCTGATGTTTTTACTTAACTCAAACTGCATGTTGTTATCAATAATGATATTATTCCTACAAATGACAGCTTCTTGCATTGATAGAAAGCCTGCTATCAATCAGTACAAGACTTTTCCATATTTGAAGCAATTCTGGGACATAAGCAAGTATTTTAATAGCTGTTTCCTTCTTTCTTGTAGCACAGAGACAAGGTTATTGCTGACATGGAATTGAAAACTGATGAAGCAAATGCAAAACTTAAAATTAATGGAAATATTTCAAACCATTTCCTGGGGAAATGGTCTAAATCCAACTAAGAAAATTACACACTACCATTATAAAATAAAGTAGTCACTGTGCAAAACAATTAAAGGAAGGAAGGAAGGAAGGAAACCATTTAAAAGCAAAGATTTTTTGTGTTCATGCAGGAAATTAAATACTGTGCTTTCCATTGTCCTCATGCACTAAAATATCTGATTTTCTACTTGAAATGTATGGAATGTCAAACCTTTAGATAAACTGAACATATAATAATTTATTAGTATTTTATTACTTTGTGTTTTCTAAGAATTGTTATCACTACTCAGTTTGGTCTGGACACAAACAATAATATGAAAGATATTTAAGTATGTTATGATCACGTGGTACTGAACTAGAAATGCCATGTTCTCTTCAGCAAATTTATTCTGGAATATATGTTCATGAGTTCATTTTGATCATGTATCTATGGATCAGAGAACACACCATTTCTGTCTAAACTTGGCTTACCATAAATCTCTCTAATAAAGAAATCATGTACACACACAACACTCACATGTTGTTTTCTAACATGGTAACTGTTCTTCCTAATATCAGTGATTACAAATTATTACATTTTCTCTTATGTTAACTTAAGTACTGACTATAATCCTCATTAAAATATAAATTCTAAAATGTAAACATCATGTCTACTATATTCACCAGTGCTTTCTACCACGTAGCATGGTGTCCTGGCATTTGCTAAAATACAATTGAAATTTTTGCAAAAAATATTGTAGACTAATCTTGTATACTATGCAGAAGCAGCTTCAGTGTCTTAGCTCATAGGTCTAATCCCTGACATTATGTAGGTCATATATTGCTCTATTTTTTAATAACCATGAATTTGGGGGGGGAGGGAAGAAAAAAAGTGCTTTTTTTGAAACATACATAGTGTTGCACTTTCATTGTCATGCCTGCCGTCACTTTTGTTACTGGACAAAATGGGTGCAGGTTAAAATAAAACACAATGTAATTATAATAAGGTCTAGCATATCCATAACTGAATCACCCATGACTTCTCAGCTACACCTCCATGATTTTAGATCTTGACAGTATTCAAGTGAGTTAAAACCATTTCAGTGACTCATTAAAGCATCCCTTTATTCATTGAATCATTCATTCATTCTTTCTTTCTTGGCTGAATCAATGGTGAGACAGGATCTCCCTAGTAGGCAGTGTGCACTATTCTCTGGTTCTTTAATATCTAGTTGGTTATGACACTTGCTAGTGCTCCTGAATGCCTGTACCAACAGCTATCTGCACACAAACTCGTGAATTACTTTTAACCCATCTCCATTTCATTTGTTTCAAATGTCCTTGTACTCCACCAGTGTCCTTCATTTTATGTATTTATTTTTCATGCCTCTGCTCCTTTTCTTCACCATATGATTAGGGGGAAAATGGACAATTCATCATTGCTAGAAATAGAACTTCCCTAGCCACCTGCTTCTGGTAGTTGCCACTCAACCATGTATTCCACAGAGCAAGAGCTGCCCAACTCTATCATTAACCTGCTCCTTCAAGAAAGCTGAGCTGGCTGAGGTCACAGTGCTACCCTGCAGGTGTGTGCTCATAGTAGAGTTAAGTCTGAGCAGTAAGTCAAAGACTTACATTCAGACTGCATTTTAGCATAGATCTTAAAAAAAAGAGAGTTGACTAATAAGTAATTTTCTACATTTCAAAATTATATTAGAAATTCAATAATCAGTACTCAATATTTCATGTTCACGTGTTTCTGCATCTAAATCTTGATGGAATAAACAGGAACATGAACTATTGTTGGAAAAATGCAGTTCGATAAACAAAGAAGATCATGATCTCTTACAGTTTTTAAAGGAAAATTACCAGTAATAGGAGAGAGCTGGTACCTCAAAAAAGGATAAATGGATTGAATTTTATAACAGGAAGGGGTGGGAATGTTGTAATTTAGGTTAAAATAACAAACATCAATATAAACTCATTTAAAAATTCATTATCTGTCTCTAAAGAGGGCTGAAAGCTCCTGGCATTGGCCTTCCTACCACCAGTGAACATACCATTCTCCCACAGCACCCAAATCCAGGCCTCTACTACTGTCTTCAAGTTTTTTGTTTTTTTTTTTTAATTTTTTTTTCAACGTTTTTTCTTTATTTTTGGGACAGAGAGAGACAGAGCATGAACGGGGGAGGGGCAGAGAGAGAGGGAGACACAGAATCGGAAACACGCTCCAGGCTCCGAGCCATCAGCCCAGAGCCTGACGTGGGGCTCGAACTCACAGACCGCAAGATCGTGACCTGGCTGAAGTCGGACGCTTAACCGACTGCGCCACCCAGGCGCCCCAAGTTTTAATCACCAAAGGTAACAAATGTAGATAGCACGCAGCAACATTAAAATGTGCTATTAAGAATTATACATATATCGGGGCGCCTGGGTGGCTCGGTCAGTTAAGCGTCTGACTTCGGCTCAGGTCATGATCTCACGGCCCGTGAGTTCGAGCCCCGCGTCGGGCTCTGTGCTGACGAACTCAGAGCCTGGAGCCTGTTTCAGATTCTGTGTCTCCCTCTCTCTCTGCCCCTCCCCTGTTCATGCTCTGTCTCTCTCTGTCTCAAAAAAAAAAATAAACGTTAAAAAAAATAGAATTAATTAAGAATTATACATATATCACTTTTTAAAATAAAATAAAAACTTTAGAATACATGGGATCATTTATAAGCTAGGGCAAAAAACAGAGACAACCATTAGGTATGAAGAAATGAATAAAAAAAGAAAATATCAACCCATTAAAATTTATTTTTTCAAAACAAAGAACTCGGGGCGCCTGGGTGGCGCAGTCGGTTAAGAGTCCGACTTCAGCCAGGTCACGATCTCGCGGTCCGTGAGTTCGAGCCCCGCGTCGGGCTCTGGGCTGATGGCTCAGAGCCTGGAGCCTGTTTCCGATTCTGTGTCTCCCTCTCTCTCTGCCCCTCGCCCGTTCATGCTCTGTCTCTCTCTGTCCCAAAAATAAATAAACGTTGAAAAAAAAAAATTAAAAAAAAAAAAAGAACTCATCTTTTAGAAATAAATGACTGTACAAATTCCTCACTGAATTTCCCAAAGATTTTTTAAATTATAATTTTATAGAACTGAGATATCATGTTTGACGATTTCAACAACCCAAAAATATGAGTCAAATGATGGAGGGCATCTGCTTAAATGCTAAATCTTAAATACTATGTTTTCGCCTAAGTAATAAAATCCAACTTGTGAGCACTTGTTTTTTCTTTTTCTTTATGAACCTATATAAGATAATGGTTAACTAAATTCATCATGGTAACCATTTCACAATATATATAAATCATTATGCTGTACACCTTCAACTTATACGGTGCTGTATCTCAACTATATCTCAAATTACAGAAAAAATCCTGGTTTTGAAGTAGATGTCCAGAATAAACAGTATTTTCAAACAACTGGAGCTTCATAGATCTGAGCCCTGCCTACACAATATTTAATCTCCACTTGGTTTGGTGCACTCATCACAAGATCCATTGCCCAAAGTTGCTGCTACAACATGGATCAACTTTTGGTGAGATTTATAGTTTCCAGCTAGAAATCCAGCTCCTCCCTTGGCTAAAGCACCAACAAGCAGGACATGCTTTCCACACTCCAGGACTTTTTTCAGTTTTTTCCCAACTTAGACTTAAGCCCCCTACATACACACACATACACACACACACACACACACACACACACACACGTAAACTCAGTGAAATGGGATGAAGCCCAGGATGACTGGTGGTAGTGGGAACTGTGGCAAATTCCCTGAGTCCACACTAGGGAGTAGGCTGAACAGGTGACTAAGTATGACAATCTCCTATCTTGATGGCTCATTTCTGTTTCCACGGTTTTATTTATCTGCCTTACATAAGTTACTCAATCATGTATTTTAGAAACTTACTGCAGAACACAATAGGTTTATTATATGGCTTGTACATCAAGTCAAGTAGTTAACAATTCTCTCATGTTACCTTCTAACTTTCAATTATTTCTCTAACATTTCACTAAAAATTTTAACAATTATACTTTGTGATAAAATTAAGCAACTTATACTAAAGGAAACAAGGGGGAAGTATTCTATCATTCACTTATGAAACAATAGGGAAATAGCAATTAGGGTATGATTTATCACAAATTGGAATTTCAGATAAAGAATTTTTTAATATAAGTATGTCCCAAATGTTGTATGGAACACACTAAAATCATTGTTTGTCTGAAATTCAAATTTGACTAGATGTCCTGTATTTTACCTGGCAACTCTCAGTTAGTGTGAAGATTGAATCTGACATGACTATATTATATAGGAATATTACATGTATACTGAGGAATACAGGAAAACTAATCCACACATCCGAAAATGCATTTTCCTAAGCAGAAATAGGAACTCTCTGCATTTGTACACTGACATTTGAAAGTTTGATGTTTTGGCTGCTTAAGCATTAAAAGTGACTTGAGAAAATATCACTGGAGGATTATTATCACTACAAGATCTGTTTATAGTGAAGATTCATTGAGAGAGAATGGTAGCCTATTTTGTTGCTGAAATTTATGATGATTATACTTTTAGATTACTAATAAAAGTTAAAAAGTGGGGAAGAGGAAGATACATAAAAGTAGATTAAAAAACATGTAGCAAAGAAAAAGCCATCAATTTTTGTGGTTTAAGGTGATTATCATTGTGCCTTTCTCAGTGCCAAAAGGTTTTAAGAACACCCCAAACCAAAAATCTGAGGGGCATTCTACCTACTGAATATAACTTTTACCATAACTCTTACTCAAAAAAAGCAATTGGCTTTTTTGAGACATTTCTTGAGGCCATATATGCTCCTGAATATCAGGTCTCCTTCATTTTCAAAACTCATGCTGTCCAGCACTCTGCCCCCACAGCACTTTGCTCATTGCATCATGTCAGTAAATAATCAAATTATTAAATTCAAATTAATTATACTAAACCCCAACTCAAAGCATACCAGGTGATGTGTTTCACAAGGGGAAAGAGTAGTTGGCGTAATTTTGATGACAGATAAGCAGAAGAACCAAACCATAGGTCACAGATGTTACTGTGCATTCTTGGAATTCAGTAAACTACAGAATGGAAAACTATCCATGTGCCTATCACATGTGTTTGCTATGAATTTTTTTAAGAAATAGAAAATGGCAAAGAAAGGCACCAATAATCTATGATAATAGCAGTCTATATTTTCATGATGTGGCTTAAAAAGGGTCAAGATTTAGAATAAACATTAGGCCATTTAATACACTCCTTACAAATGAATTCCTCCAACAAAAAAAAAAATTAGCTTTATATGTTATCAACACTTAGATAAAGAGAGACCATCTTCTCACTTTGGGGAGAAATGGGGAGAAAAAAAGCCGCTTTTTAAAACCAGGTATTTCATTTAAAATACAGCATTTCACAGTTTTATAAGGAAGTTTCTCTTTTAGATATCTTTTTTTCTACTGACTAAAATAGCAAAATATATTGCTAGAATATAGGCAAATAAGAAAAATATCTATTTTTCACATGTCTTATTTTTGGCAGTAATAATGGATTATTCTCACAATAGCTCTGATTATTAAATTGTTCAAATTTATGAGTTGAGAAAGTCTCTTGAAAGAACCCTTATCAGGACAAAATGTTCATGTGAACTGTTATGTTTGGATTTTTGATATGCCTATAATGTGAATTAATTGTTTTTATAAAAGGTAAAGTGTTGTTCAAGACTCTATTATGCTTAATTCAGTGAGGACTTTACATTTCAGCTTGACAAGACAGATAAACATTTTAATGTAAAGTTCAGAACCTTCATATGATATCCTTTGGGAGCAAAAGGAAATGCCAAATCTTCAGAACACATTTTTTTCTAGTATGTGCAGAGGTATCAAAAGCAAGGACCACAGTGTAAATCCTGCCTGCACTCAACCCCCTAAATATGTGAATACAAGCAAGGTTGGGGCCTTGGTAAACCAGCAGGCATGATGGAAATCACAAGAACAGCAAGGCATGCTAAATGACAATTCATACTTCATTAATCACAAAAATTAAAGCGGTTTATTTAGCTTTTCAAACATTTGAATGCCATGTGTAAATCTGACACTTCAATGAGCACAAATGAACCCAGAAATTCTATAGCAAAATATCACTGATAAGAGTCTTCTATCCCTCAAGTGCAGTGGGACAGAAAAAGGTAGTTGTTTTCTATTACTGTCATAACAAATTTAGTGGCCGAAGCAAGGCAAAATTATTTTATAGTTCTGTCAGTCAAAAATCCAACATGGGTCTCATGGAGCAACATCAAGGTCTTTGGCAGAGCTGTGCTCCCTTCTAGAGGACCGAGGGGAGGATCCATTTCCTGTTCATTTGGGTCATAGACTCTAGTCCTTTGAAGTTCCCTGAGATCCCTATTTCCTTGTTAGGTATTAGCCGAGGGCCTTCCCAGCTTTAAACTGCCCAAATCTCTTGGTTTATGCTTCTCTTTTACATTTTCAAAGCTAGTAACAGCAGATCAAATCTCTCTCCTGCTTGAAATTTCTTCTCCTTTCCCATCTCTATAACATCTATGTCAGCAAAGGTGCTCTCTGCTTTAAGGATTTGAGTGATTAAATTGGAACCACCTATATAATTCAGGATAATCTCCCCATCTGTGGGTCAGTAGCCTTAGTCACATCTGCAAAGTCCCTTTTGTCATGTAAGGTAACATTCCCAAATTCTGGGGTTTAGAACATAGACGCCTTGATGGGGGAGGGCATTATTCTACCTCCCCCAGCCATCATACAAATCAACATTTTGAGATGTCTAATAATTTATATATAGTTCTATAAAATAAACAACAATCATGTTCACAGAGTCAGCAAGTATTATATGTGTATCCTATGTAGGTAGATTTTAGATTCCTATGAAAAGGGTTGAAGAGGTGATGGGGATTAAGGAGGGCACGTGTGACAATCACCAGGTGTTGTATGAAAATGCTGAATCACTGAATTCTACACCTGATGCTAATATTAAACTGTATGTTAACTAACTGGAATTTAAATAAAAATATGGGAGAAAAAGTCAATAAATTTGCACATACAATGATACCTATGGTGTTGATTAAAGGGCAAAAATGTATTTTTGAGATTTCTGAGTAAGGCAAATTGTAAAAGGTGGTCTTAATAAAACATTCTAAAAGAAATTGTATAAACAGTCTCTAGTAGAGACCTTTAGGAATATTCACAGTGGCATTTGGGAAAGTCTGGTGAGCATCAGTATATTATTCAGTAAAACATCATTTCTGATTAGCTAAGCCTTCTTTTAGCATTTTCACCACATGCTCATTGGGTTTTTCCCCTGCAACACTTGGACTGACACCTAATTGTTGTTATACAGGAAGACAAGGTCATCCTTGTCAACTAAGTTGTAAATGTAGAGGGCATGAATTATGCCATATATGTATTTTGCATGCCTCCTTCAGTCTTCCATTTGCAGCCTTACACAATGATTACTATGTGCTATGCAATAAATGTGTTTATTTGCTTCATCCAGTACTGAGATGCATGCATCCATTAAATTTTTGTCATATATTATCCTGCCTATTTGGCACTGGGAACATTTTTATTTTGGAAGTTATTTAGAAATGATCCCCCTAGGAGTGAAACTACTACATGTCCTTAGCACACATGGATCACTCACACAATTACCTAAGTTTGAAAGTTGAGAACATTAGGGTCAATTACATGTTTACACATGTCTGGTGAATATAATTACCATGTCCGAAGCACTTATTTTTAATACACCTTGGCATCTAGTAGAGATTAGGTGTGAAATTCAAATAACATGTTAGCTTTCTTATTTATATATTTTACGTGAAACTATTATGAGCAGGGTATGAGTGTGAACAGATTTGACTATTTAATCATCTTCTTACTGGGGAAATTTGGCTCAAAAGTTTGACATCCCTTGGAAAGACAGCTTTAACATATACTATTTTGTTTATATTTGTGGTCTTCTTTACTTCCTGCTTGGAATAGGTCTGCTAAATGTCTTGTCTGAAAAAGTAAAATATAAAATTTCTTCTTGTTTAAAGAGGTAACAAGACTAGAAAGCCATGAAGGTTATTCACACTTGCCAAGCTGATAAATTGGACTGAAGGGAAAACAGATCCTAAGTATAAGAATCAATTCATGTTTTCTACTAAGACATTTGCCATAATTATAATGTCATTCTTGATAGATTGACTCTTTTAATTCTCATCTATAACCTATCTAGTGTTTTCCCCAAAGAAAACAAAACTGTTCATTGAACTGTACATTTAGTTTAGAAAATTAGTCATATCACAGATTTGGACATCTATTTTATACATGTAAATATGTTATTTAAGGAATATATTGTAGCAATGAGACTTTTATATTCACCAACAATTTGTATAATATTTTAAATATTTTATAATAAATGTGTATTCATATTTGCCTACTACTGTTTTATAAATCAAAAAGGGAGCTATTTTCTTTCAATAATTAATGCCAAGTAGTACATAATTAACATTTGTGATGGTAGCTAATTATTAAGAATCTTGGTATAATCAAAATATTACATTTGTTAATATCACCACCAAATATCAGAAAAGTACTTCTATTCATAGACTCTTTTCCATCACGCACAGTTTTTTAAAAAGTCAGTTTCACTTAATAATGTTTTATTGAAGCCATGAACATTATTTTCAGGGAAAGGGAAAATAACTGGCAGTATTGTAGTCAAGATAAAAATTTTCTCTTTCAAGGGAAATTAGAATTTTGGAAAACTTGAATCTGCCACCCTCAGCTGGAGTTTCCCAATGCTCAGGACTTTCCTGATGAGATTTGGTGGTGGTCAAAATAGTTTTGACCTTGTGAACTTCTTGAAAGTGTGTTAGGTCCCATATGGGGCCACGGACCATATATTGAGGATTGCTGGTGTTGTAAAGGCTGATTTTAAATGTGCACATTTGTGCGCGCGTGTGTGTGTGTTTATTTAGTTTTGTGACCTACAAATAAAAGTATATATTTTTTTCTAATGTTCAAGAAGCATTTACTAAAATTATTTCTATAGTGGCATATAAAGAAAATCTCAGTAAACACCTAAAGACAAATATAATACAAGACAATACCTGTTCACTGGGAAACAATTAAGGTCTTTTTTCAAAACAAATAAAATCAACCTCAAGTAATTCAAAAGAGTGAAAATGTTTTAAGAGTACTAAATAACATATAAATTAACTCTAACTGAATTGAATATATACTGTTTAGAAATTAAAGGGACACCTGGGTGGTTCAGTCGGTTAAGCGTCCAACTTTGGCTCAGGTCATGACCTCACAATTTGTGAGTTCGAGCCCCATGTCAGGCTCTGTGCTGACACCTCAGAGCCTGGAGCCTGCTTCAGATTCTGTGTCTCCCTCCTCTCTGACTCTCCCCCACTCACACCCTGTCTCTGTCTCTCTCTTGGGAATAAATAAACATTAAAAACAATTTTTTACAGAAAGTAAAGACTATATATATGTATATATATATATGTGTATTTACTTTAACATGATATTTAATAAAATATATAATTAATATATGATTTCTTATGTTATCTTTAATATATGTTATCTTTATATACACTATTTCACAAAGCTATACACAGAATTAAACTTAAAGCTTTACTGTTTTAATCAACAAATAGGAATTATTGCATTGAACATTTCACTTAAACCCTAAACAAGATAAAAACCAAAACAAGTACCATTTTTAACAGTAATTAAACTAGTAGTGTTTATATTAAGATGAAAAGAATGCCAAACACTGGTAAGCTTAACAAAACAACTTATTCTGCTATATATCATTCAAATATTATGTCCTTGTAATATTATATTTGATGAAGTTTCTAATTATTGTTTAATTATGCCACAAAAAATTTGCTAATTTTGGAAGAGACACTGATGTCTATTGTGATAATAATAAAAGACAAATTATTGACATTACCAACAAAATGAGAGATCATAAAAAAATTCAAGAATGTTTCTCAATTTCATTAGCAGTCAAGTTTGTTCTCTAAGGCCTAGCTAAAGTATTAACAAGAAAGAGAATAATAGACATAAAGAGTTGAAATGTGAATGTAATTTTAGCATTATTCACATATGATAATTTACCTGAAAATGACAGGAAACTACATTTTATGAAAGCAAAACCTATTCCGTGTAGCAGCAATTACTAACCAGAAAATAGAATGGGATCCATCTAAATTTGATAATATCATTTTAAGGAAATAAACACCCCTCTGTGTGGGTGTATTTGTGTATGTGTTTGTCTATATTTGTATCAGCACAATAAAATGGTTGTGGAAGGAGGCACAGTGAATGATAAAACAGTAAAGGGACAATGAAAAAGGTTGGAGAAAACTGCAATGTTTTCTTCTTTATACAAATTTATGTGAATTTTTGTTACAATTAAATACATATTATGCTTTTAAACAGAAATAATTCATAGGCATTCACTAAATAAAAATACAAATATGTATATAAAAAAAAACAAAAGAGAGAGAAAAACAGAGGGAAGATTCATGTACCAGAGTAGGAAACCCCAATATTACAAACATGATATTTTGCCAATAAAACTGTCTCAGTTCAGGACTTGACAAAATTATATTAAATACAGACTGGAATACGAAAAATAATGCCACCAAGAATTCTCTGGAGGAAGAAAGGTAAAGAGAAAAGATTTTCTCTGCCAACTACTAAGAAAGAATATCATTAAATCTATCTTTAATTAAAAAATATATTAAAGTATAGTTTTAAGGTACCAGAATTGAAAGCCTGCATTATACTAATTTTTTACTACAATATGACAATGTGACATTTTAAACTGAACATAAAGCATTAGATTGTCAAATGAGACTCAAATCAGAAATCTTACCCAGTACAAAGTTTCACTAATTTCGAGCATACAAGCGATCAAGGGACACAGATACCCCTGAGATTATTTAACACAACAGAATGTGTTTATGTCACAAAACATCTGCTTATCACATCAGAGTATAGCTTATATTGTATTCTCTGAAGAGTCATGTCTCATAAATCTAGAGTATAGGTTTATTTACGAGAAGCAACCATATACCTGGAACACCCAAGGGTGAAAGCACCCTTGAGGTGCTTTCTATAGAGCAGGGCTTTTCTCCTACGAAGTATTATTTTCCCATTTAACAGGAAGGCATTTATTTGTGGTGAAATTAGACGGGGTCATCTTTCTTTCCCTGGAAACATCTCTCCCAACTCCTTAATCAGAAAACAAATGGGTTACAGACTCACTGCTTTAATTCTTTGCTCAAGATTTTTCTATGTGGTCTCTCTGCACATCAGCTAATTTTAGCTTTTTTTCATACCATGGAAATCTCTAGAAATAACAGTTCTTATATAATAGTAGGAAGCTTCAAGAGTATTCTAGAGCACAAAGCAGAAGTAGCACCAAATTTTAGGACATAACCTCAAAAATCACATAGTATCAATTTTAGTATACTTTATTGCTTATAACAGTAAAAATATACAAATCAATAGTTTTTAAAAGTTCCACCCAGTTATAAGAGGAGGGGATAGAGAATAATCATTGTGGCCAACTTTAAAAAATATAACCCCCCACATCCCACCCTATGTCTAAAATAAATTACCTTTCCACGTAGCTATATAATATGGGCACAGGCATAAAACAATCACTATAGCTACCACACTAAGAATAAATATTACCCTACATAAGAATTTCAGTGATTATGTGATAAATTTTTAGCCTGCTAGTAATAATTACCATCATTTTTAAAAATCTGGAGATACCAATGGGGAGAGCACTGTAGAGATTGCCATGGCCATTTGGACTTGTCCAAATGGACCAAAGGACTTTTCTACTCCTGATTTCTTGTTTATTAAAATAGTCTATCTTCTCTGCCCTGCAAATATGAATATGAATTGTTACATACTACAAGTAAATATAGGTTTTGCCAAAACTTTAATTTACCTCTTGCCAAGTACCATATCCTGGCTTTAAAAGGCAGGAACAGATCTGAAAGCAGACTTAAAAGATATTCAGAAAAGGACTTAACATGGGTCTTTAATCCAAGCAGTGGAAAAATAAGCAGATGTACTGAGTTAGGTAGGTAGAAAGTAGCACAAGTTTTTTGTTTTTTTATTTTTTTTTAAGTTTATCCATTTGGAGGGAGAGAGCAAGTGCACATGGGTGATTGAGTGAGGGAGGGGCAAAGAGAGAGGAGAAAGAGGGAATACCAAGCAGATTCTGGGCTGTCAGTGCAGAGCCCAACAAATGGCTCGAACTCACAAACCCATGAGATCATGACCTGAGCTGAAATCAAGGGTTAGTCGCTTAACCTACTAGGCCACCCAGGCACCTCGAAGGTAGCACAACTTGTAAATCAGAGAAGTACGGTGTTATAAGAACCTAGAGTTTTATCAAATTTCAGAAGGTACAGATATTGGATCTGTAACACAGAAGAATTTTGCCCCAAACCTCTACCCATACTCACTAGTATTTTCATTGGACAGTACAGACAGATATGGCAATTGACTCAAGCTTCTTTAACACCTATGATCAGCTGACATAGTGACAGAAATCAAAATCCTATCAAGAACAAATTGAGTTGGTCCAATTTAGGGGGGGAAATCAACAAAAAAAAATTCTGATTAACTCAGAACGTGACTTTATTTCATTTCTCAGCTAGAAACCTACATCTAGTTAGCAGATTCAACTAATGAGTATTTTTAGATGCTTAGGTATGAGGACCAATTACATACTTAGAAGCTAAAGTCAGTCTGCTATATTTTCACCTCATTCTGTCTTTTTAAAATGGAACAACTATGTCAAAGACAGGCAGCAGAGAAACAGGAGTTACCACTATAAATGAACTTAAGAGTTCTATATACAAAATACAGAAGGAGAACAAAGTTTATAAGGTATGAAGAGTTGAGTGTGAGACTCACAGAGCTTGAGATAATAGACCATGGATGATGGTAACTATAATTTACTTTTGAACAGTTCATTTTAGATAGTATTATGTTTTAGCTACCAACCTAAGATAGTCATTTATCATGACTGATAATTCATTCTCCAGGGATGGCCAGATATTTTTCAACAAAAAGGGCTGTCCTAGAGGCTGCTACAAATGCTTTAGCACCCCTTCCCTCCTTTATTGTTTTGGTATTTGAAAAATAAACATTATAAATGTTTTTTTAGGTTAAAATAAATCCTTTAATCAGTATAGTAGATGACTTAATATAAGGACATTCATTGTTACAATCACTACTATGAATTTTAACACTGTGAAAACACTGACATATTTTACAAAAGCATTTTAGTCTAGGATAAAGTAGAAATAAGAAAAATAGAATGGTCTCTCATGATAAATAGGTTGCAAAATACCATTCTGGAATATATTCACATCTGCCCACAGGGACCTTTTCCCTGCAAGGAACAGTGAGATCATCTTAAATGGTAGAGAACCTAAACTCTAAGTGTAGACAATGGGTCACATAAACTGCTTCGTACTTGCTTACTAATAATTTCTATATGTGTGGCAGAAGTTAGTCTGAAACTAACTTTCACTAGTTCAAATAGGTGTTTGTAACCAAACTGCCTTAGATCAGTTGATATCATCTGAAAAAAATTCAGTGGAGCGTCAAAAACAGATCAAGATGAGAGAAATGTCTTTGAGTATTATTAGTGTAGAAGGAAATGGTTGAACCCTAATGTGCAGGTGAGATCAGACACACCAAGTGATTGGACTGAGACCTTGCAACCCGCTGGGTGAAAACATAGTGTAAAAACGATGTTAGCTCAACCATCTGACGGTAAGTTATGAAGGACTGTTTTATTACATTCAATTATTATATGACCAAATCATTTTTTTTCATTCATAACCCTATTACTATGTATGTGGACTCTTCTTTTGCACTGAGTCGTTATTACCTAATGTTACAATTATTGGTTTACTTTAAAATCTTCAAAAAAAAAAGTCTGTGTAGCTCAGGGAAGAACCACATCTTGTTTGTGCTGCACACACCACGTTTTCAGTTAGTGTCTGGCTTTTAACAAGCAATCACTAATTACATAATAAATAACATAAATAAATAAATAAAGCATATGTATGTGTATTTGAAAATATGTATATATATGAGTATGTATATATATGCATATACATGTATCTATTTATCATACTATTGGTATTTGGATTTTTGAAAGAACTCAAAAGACTTCATAAAACTTTCCCCCTAGCTTTCTTGAGATAAAATTGACACATAACACTGTGTAATTTTATAATGTACCATATGATTGGGGTGCTTGGGTGGCTAAGTTGGTTGAGTATCTGACTTCAACCCAGGTTGTTAAATCACAGTTCATGGGTATGATCCCCACAAAGGGCTTTGAACTTAAAGCATGGAACCTGCTTCAGATTTTCTGTCTCCCTCCCTCTATGCCTCTCCCCTGCTTGCACTCTCAAAAATAAACATTAAAAAAAACTTCTATACTGTGCCATATGATGATTTGACACACATATATAAAATACTTACCAATATAAAGTTAGTTGACAAATCTATCACTTCACATAACTACAATTTTGTGTGGTGATAACATTTAAGATTTTCTCTCTTTCAAGTATATAATACAGTATTAACTATATTCACATTGCTATATATTATATCCCCAGAATTTACTCATAACTGCAAGTTTGTATTCTTTGACCAACATCTCCCCATTTCCCCCACCCACCAGGCCCCTGGCAACCAGTATTCTAGTTTCTGTTTCTGAGTTCAGTTTTTAGATTCCACATAGAAGATCACACAGTATATGTCTTTCTCTGATTTATTTCATTAGGCATGATAACCTCAAGGTCCATCCATGTTTCCATACTATCAAAAATGGCAGAATTTCCTTTCCTTTTTTTTCTTTTTTTTTTTCTTTTGAAAGTGAGAGAGAGAAAGTGCAGTGGAAGGGCCAATAGAGAGAGAGAATCCCAAGCATGGGGAAACACTCAGCGTGGGGTAAACGTGGGGCTCAATCCTATGACCCTGGGATTATGACCTGAACCAAAATCAAAAGTCAAATGCTTAACCAACTGAACCACCCCGATGCCCCCAGAATTTTCTTGTATTTTTTTTATGGATGAATAGTATTTTATTGTGCATATACCTCATTTTCTTTAGCCATATATCTGTCAATGGGTACTTATTCCATTGTTTCCAGGCCTTGGCTAATATGAAAAATGCTGCAAGGCGCACAGAGTGCAGATAAGTCTCAGAGGTTGTGATTTCACTCTGCAAGTAATACCCAGAAGTGAGATTAGTGGATCCTATGACAGTTCTGTGTTTTCATTTTTGGGAAACCTCCTTACCATTTTCCAAGGGGCTGTACCAATTTATATTCCCATCAACAGCATACACAGGTTCCCTTTTCTCTACGTCTTTGCCAAAAGTTACAAGTTAAAGTTAAAAGATACAAGTGAAGAAACCACAAGAAAACATTTGAGAAGTCAAATACTTCCCAACAGCTTTCAGAGTCTTTCCTCCATTTCAGACGAAGCACTTCATTTTCAGAACATGAACCACCAAGATCTGAGTGAGGTACATCTATCTCAATAAAAGTGTCACCCAGAGAAGAGTCTTTTATAGTCTTCTCATCAGGTAGGCAAAGCGAGAGTGCGTGACCAGTTTCAATAACATAAATACAAATACAATCCATCAATCTTCTCTTTTCTATACAAATGTTGACAAACTGCTGTTTGGTGTATAGATTGCTCCCTGGTATATTCTTTACCCTAACCCAGAAATGCCTCAATCACTAGTTATAACATTCTTTCAGGTTTGGTCTAGTGTTGGTCCCATGTTTTCACTCCAGCCTTTAGGGATAAGCAGAGTTGTAAAAGATCAGATTCAAATTAGATTAACCTTGTATTTACACAATGTGTATGTGGACAAAGGTTGAGAGATTGGGTAGGCTGAGGGGCAGGGGGGGAGATAAAGAGAGAGACAGATAAACAGAGAGATGCCATGATGGAGTCCTATAGTCATCTAAAAGAATCAGCTCCAGAAGAATGTCACCGATATATTTCCTTTTAAGCATAGTTTAGAAACAAAAAATAGATGCTTGTCTTTTCTCTGACCTGACATGGAAGCTGGATAACTGACCCTTTAATTAAAGAAAAATCTATTTTACCCAAGGTAAAATTTTTAGGCTAATTTTATATTAAAAGCAATAAATGGCCAATATAGCTATGCTAGTAAGCTGCCATGAGACAAATGGTGACTTCTAAATTTAGTGCAGCAATAACAGGTTCAGCCACAAAATGGCTTCTCAACTAGTCTCTGAAGCTTATAAATGCTTTCCATTTGTATTTCCTTATGCTTGTGCAATTTTCCAACTGGGAAACAAAGTGCAAGTCACTAGCCCCTTGTGCTTCCCTTTATCTTCATACAAGGGGATAAAAATAGTATCTTTCTCACCACGTTTTATGGAAATTTTATTACTTCATAAAATATTTAAAACATTGCACCCAATACAAAATATGTGCTTAAGAGTATTATATAAAATTGTTACTGTTTGTAGTAGTATGCTACGCAATTCCATGGAAAGTTCTACATTTTATTATTTCCTAATAATGCTTTAACGGTCAAGAGTTGTTTTTTATGTTTTTGTTCAGTTTTGTGTCCCGTTTCTTCACAATTCTCTGTCAGTGTTGCATGGGCTTGAATGTTCATTTAATTAGCATATGTTTTAGCATTAATTGTCATAGGTATGTTCTTTTTTTATATCCTCCAGGGTCTCTTTAAGTTTTTAAAACACGGGTCAGTCTAATTTTTTCCTGAGGTATAAGTTTTTTTTTGTTGTTGTTTTTGTTTTTTTTTATTTATATATGAAATTTATTGTCAAATTGGTTTCCATACAACACCCAGTGCTCATCCCAAAAGGTGCCCTCCTCAGTACCCATCACCCACCCTCTCCTCCCTCCCACCCCCCATCAACCCTTAGTTTGTTCTCAGTTCTCAACAGTCTCTTAGGCTTTGGCTCTCTCCCACTCTAACCTCTTTTTTTTTTTTTTTTGTTCCCCTCCCCCATGGGTTTCTCTTAAGTTTCTCAGGATCCACATAAGAGTGAAACCATATGGTATCTGTCTTTCTCTGTATGGCTTATTTCACTTAGCATCACACTCTCCAGTTCCATCCACGTTGCTACAAAAGGCCATATTTCATTTTTTCTCATTGCCACGTAGTATTCCATTGTGTATATAAACCACAATTTCTTTATCCATTCATCAGTTGATGGACATTTAGGCTCTTTCCATAATTTGGCTATTGTTGAGAGTGCTGCTATGAACATTGGGGTACAAGTGCCCCTATGCATCAGTACTCCTGTGTCCCTTGGATAAATTCCTAGCAGTGCTATTGCTGGGTCATAGGGTAGGTCTATTTTTAATTTTCTGAGGAACCTCCACACTGCTTTCCAGAGCGGCTGCACCAATTTGCATTCCCACCAACAGTGCAAGAGGGTTCCCGTTTCTCCACATCCTCTCCAGCATCTATAGTCTCCTGATTTGTTCATTTTGGCCACTCTGACTGGCGTGAGGTGATACCTGAGTGTGGTTTTGATTTGTATTTCCCTGATAAGGAGCGACGCGGAACATCTTTTCATGTGCCTGTTGGCCATCCGGATGTCTTCTTTAGAGAAGTGTCTATTAATGTTTTCTGCCCATTTCTTCACTGGGTTATTACCTTTTCGGGTGTGGAGTTTGGTGAGCTCTTTATAGATTTTGGATACTAGCCCTTTGTCCGATATGTCATTTGCAAATATCTTTTCCCATTCCGTTGGTTGCCTTTTAGTTTTGTTGGTTGTTTCCTTTGCTGTGCAGAAGCTTTTTATCTTCATAAGGTCCCAGCAATTCACTTTTGCTTTTAATTCCCTTGCCTTTGGGGATGTGTCGAGTAAGAGATTGCTACGGCTGAGGTCAGAGAGGTCTTTTCCTGCTTTCTCCTCTAAGGTTTTGATGGTTTCCTGTCTCACATTCAGGTCCTTTATCCATTTTGAGTTTATTTTTGTGAATGGTGTGAGAAAGTGGTCTAGTTTCAACCTTCTGCATGTTGCTGTCCAGTTCTCCCAACACCATTTGTTAAAGAGACTGTCTTTTTTCCATTGGATGTTCTTTCCTGCTTTGTCAAAGATGAGTTGGCCATACGTTTGTGGGTCTAGTTCTGGGGTTTCTATTCTATTCCATTGGTCTATGTGTCTGTTTTTGTGCCAATACCATGCTGTCTTGATGATGACAGCTTTGTAGTAGAGGCTAAAGTCTGGGATTGTGATGCCTCCTGCTTTGGTCTTCTTCTTCAAAATTACTTTGGCTATTCGGGGCCTTTTGTGGTTCCATATGAATTTTAGGATTGCTTGTTCTAGTTTCGAGAAGAATGCTGGTGCAATTTTGATTGGGATTGCATTGAATGTGTAGATAGCATTGGGTAGTATTGACATTTTGATAATATTTATTCTTCCAATCCATGAGCAGGGAATGTCTTTCCATTTCTTTAAATCTTCTTCAATTACCTTCATAAGCTTTCTATAGTTTTCAGCATACAGATCCTTTACATCTTTGGTTAGATTTATTCCTAGGTATTTTATGCTTCTTGGTGCAATTGTGAATGGGATCAGTTTCTTTATTTGTCTTTCTGTTGCTTCATTGTTAGTGTATAAGAATGCAACTGATTTCTGTACATTGATTTTGTATCCTGCAACTTTGCTGAATTCATGTATCAGTTCTAGCAGACTTTTGGTGGAGTCTATCGGATTTTCCATGTATAATATCATGTCATCTGCAAAGAGCGAAAGCTTGACTTCATCTTTGCCAATTTTGACGCCTTTGATTTCCTTTTGTTGTCTGATTGCTGATGCTAGAACTTCCAGCACTATGTTAAACAACAGCGGTGACAGTGGGCATCCCTGTCGTGTTCCTGATCTCAGGGAAAAAGCTCTCAGTTTTTCCCCGAGGTATAAGTTTTAATAGATGTGCATCCCACAGCTCCCGAAAAAAATTTCATGACTTTAAAATTTTTTAAATAAGTTACAAATTCCATTATTGTAACACAATCATTTCCAAAATGGGCATAGCAAAAACCTTTGTATTGTACATATTCTTTGCACGCACTGACCAATGTTTTCAGTATTGCCCAATGTATTTTTAACTCACAAGATACTTATACCAGTTCAGGTACTTACAGTAAGCCCTGAATATATGAAAACCCCAAAATAAATAATGAGTCTTCCTTTAGTATCTTATGCTAGAGAGGAAACAAAATATTGACGAGACAAGAAATCAATATTCATGGTTTTCAAATCAGATAAAGTAAAAAATATTCCCTATCAAAAATCACAAAAGGACCTCCAAGATGACCTACACATGAAGAAATTTTAGAGGTGCCTGGGTGGCTTAGTTGGTTAAGCATCTGACTTCAGCTCAGGTCATGATCTCATGGTTCATGGGTTTGAGCCCTGTGTCGGGCTCTGTGCTGACAGCTCAGAGCCTGGAGCCTGCTTCAGATTCTGTGTCTCCCTCTCTCTCTACCCTTCCCCTGCTCATGCTCACTTGCTCTCTCTCTCTCTTTCTCTCTCTCTCGCAAAAAGAAATAAACATTTAAAAATTTTTAAAAAAAGAAATTTTAAGACAGAAGGTACAGTCTGAGATCAAGATTTTAGTATAGCCTGTATTTTCCTGTTAAAACCATTTATAAAAATGACTCCATGTCTTGAAATAGTTACAACACCTTCAACTCCAGTCAATAAGCAAACTTACCTGCACCATTAGATTCACTTATTGCACTTTAAATTCCTGGGACAAAAGTTTTATAAATTCTCAGATTTTGGGCTCTACAATCCTGTTATGCTTATTTCCAGCTGTGCCACACTGGTGCCTGCTTTTCACAGTACGATGCCATCCACAGCAGGAGAACTAGGCAAAAGGGGTTTTAATAATCAGTAATGGTTCCAATTCAAGGATGTTAGGTTCTGCAATCTCTAGAAACAATCATTTTTTCTGCTGGGATTTCTGTATATTCTTAGGTTTTTAAAACCTTTGTTAGAGGACAACTGAGCTTTTAATGACTAATTACCAGTTGATCAGACGGTTCCAAGCATTTAAAAGGGAGGCTTGAGCCCCTAAATACTCTATTTGCAGCACTGAGTGTGTATTACATGGGAATATGAGAGATGATAGGCATTCACATACCATTAATACCAGGTTATATTAGACATACAAATACAAACCCTTTTTTATTCTTCACACATATGAAAGAATCTATGCAGAGAGATAGAAAAAAAAGCTAATTCGTGGGGCACCTGGGTGGCTCAGTCAATTGTGTCTGATTTCGGCTCAGGTAATGATCTCTAGTTCATGGGTTTGAGTCCCATGTCAGGCTCTGTGCTGACAGCTCAGAGCCTGGAGCCTGCTTCAGATTCTGTGTCTCCCTCTCTCTCTGCTCCTCTCCTGCTCATACTCTGTCTCTCTCTCTCTCAAAAAACAAAACAAAACAAAAAAAAAAAACAAATTAATATTTAAAAATTTTAATAAAAGATAATAAAAAAATTTTTTAAAGAGAAACACTAGTTTTCCTCTCTCTGGAAAATATGTTAGAAAATCAAAAAATTTAATGTAATGCATTTTATGCTACAGATAACAAAAATAATATATCTAACACTTCAGAAATTACACAATGTAAACTACTGTTACTAAGAAACCTACCACTGTTTGCTTTTCAAAATACATTGCTGAAGGGCGCCTGGGTGGCGCAGTCGGTTAAGTGTCCGACTTCAGCCAGGTCACGATCTCGCGGTCCGTGGGTTCGAGCCCCGCGTCAGGCTCTGGGCTGATGGCTTGGAGCCTGGAGCCTGTTTCCGATTCTGTGTCTCCCTCTCTCTCTCTGCCCCTTGCCCGTTCATGCTCTGTCTCTCTCTGTCCCAAAAATAAATAAACGTTGAAAAAAAAAATTTAAAAAAAACAAAATACATTGCTGAAAACAATGAAGAAGAAAATCAATGTACCTATGTACTTATAGATGTCTGTATATATATGTCCTTATATATATATATGTATATATAATAATACATATATAACTGTGTTAAAGAAATTTCATCAACACTTATAATACTTTTAAAAAAGAGATCATTTTTCCATGCTAAATTCTGCAATAACAATGTGAAAAGCTGAACTAACGTTTTAAAAACTTTAGCTGCCGGGTAGGGAATAAAAGAAAACCAAAATCCAAGTACTAAAACTGCATGTAAAATTTCATTTCTTTAGAGGAGTAACAGGAAGACCTCCTAAGTTTTATTTAAATCTGGAAGCTGGAGAGAATTCCAGTCTTACTGAATTCAACTGAAAATCTACTTGATTTCTCCCTATAATACCTTATCAAAATGGTGATCTAATATCTACTTAAATAAGTCCAGCCAAAGAAATCTCATCACAATTACACAATCAAAAAGCTAACAGAGACTATAAGATGTCTGGACTCCATGCATCTCTTAACTTTGGAAGGAAATGACTCTCTCTTCCTAGCAAAAGGGAAGAAGGAACATGCCTTCTGAGCCTGAATGCATTACCCCAAGCATCTTTTCAAAAGCCCAAGTATCTTTGAGAGCCTAGGGTTCATTTTAAATATTCAAAGGGATTTTGCATTCTATTCCAAATGTACCCCCTTTTTTTGTGATTGTATGTTTATCATCACTCTCTGAGTAAACGTAGTTTCTCAATTTCTAGAAATCTGTACTGAATTGAAGAGCAACAAAGATACCAGCTTGTTTCAGTATCTTATTTTTCCTTGATGTCACGGTGTTTTCAGAAACAGGCTCACACAGTAACATGTGTACAAAGGGCATGTGTATCTGCATGCATGAATCTTTCTATACTTATCTGCATGGATGGTCTATTTCAGAATAGACACAGTGCAGAAGGCCAGAAAACACTATCAAAAAGGAAGTTTTAATACAGTATTTCCATGCTATTATTTGTGGAAATTTTAAATCATATTTGTGTTGAAGAGATCAAGTTGTTTTGTATCTTGTGGAAGACTGAGATGTTGTATACATTCATCCTGCCTATCTTGTATACATTTTGAGAATTTCTTTCACGAAACAGGTACATGATATTAATCTTTACTTTTTAACCACGAATACTGTGATTTTCCTGATGTCAATGACCTAAATTTCTAGAAGGATACATACACATATCCTCTTCTTACTTACATCACCCTTTGACTTTACTTTCTCAAAGGCAATCTTGTAATGAGACATTGAAATTCTTAGTCTTACATTGCAGTTGACCCTTGTGTGTGTTCAGCCTTAAAAATACATATGAAAATTGAGTCACTTCATGGGTCATTCTTTATCATTAAGAGAAGTACTGCCTTCTTTTGCCACATTAAAGTTTTCAATCTGTCCTATCATCATTTTTACCTGTATGAAAATTTTAAAACAAGCTATTTTTTATCCAGTTTCTAAAATTCTGAACAGCCATTACCCTAACTAAGCTAGACTGTATCTGTTTAATAAACTTATAAATGCTTATCTCATTCAATCCTTATAAAAATTGTGTAGTCAAACAAAATTTAAAAATTAATATACCATTTGACTACTCCTGAGAATTCAAAACAAAAAGTCATGATGACACTTTTTGAAGTTGTTGCTTAGTATCTGGTGCCAGGGGATGCATAGTGGGTGCGACTTTGCAGTGAGCCACCTATCCTGCCAGTTTGCAATTTTTCCCCGAACAGAACTATGCTCACACATACACACAAAATTGCTTTCCCAGAATTTTTTCACTAATTATTTGATCACTAAATACTTGAAAATTAGCGTAGATTCATAGGTATTATCATTAAAACATTTTTAAAAAGATAAATTAGCAGTATTCTCAGTATTTAGACATTTATACAATTCTTAGGAAAATATCTGGATTAACCCTGGACTTTTAACTAATTTTCTAAATTTTTTGACTAAAAATGCTTTGTTTAACATTTCTATGCAGTCAGTAATCATTTTTTTTTCCTTGACTGCCTTTTTGTGACTCAAAGATAAATTTGCCAGGCTGTAGGACTTCCAAATTCTCTCCCATTACATGAGATTTTAGTCTCAAGGCAATTCTAGAACAAGCCCTAAATAACGTTTTGAACTTTTTACTTGCTGTTTATGTGTTCTATTTATTGCAACAGCTCTTAGCCAATATTTCTCTATTACTGGTTACAGCAAAGTCTTTTCTTTTTCTTTTAAAATGCACACAATTAGGGGCTACTGGTTGGCTCAGTCGGTTGAGCGTCTGACTTTGGCTCAAGTCACGATCTCGCGGTCCGTGAGTTCGAGCCCGCGTCAGGCTCTGGGCTGATGGCTCAGAGCCTGGAGCCTGCTTCCGATTCTGTCTCCCTCTCTCTCTGCCCCTCCCCCGTTCATGCTCTGTCTCTCTCTGTCTCAAAAATAAATAAATGTTAAAAAAATAATAATAAAATAAAATGCACACAATTATTTTTTAAATGTAACTATAAGGATCCCAGTGTCCTGCAATGGGGTGCTCTCTGATATCAAGAATTGGACTCATTTATAGCTTCGCAAAAAATAATACAATTTTTGAATTAGTATTTAAATTACCCCTAGTGTTTTAAAATCCACATAAAAGACAGCCATTGTACTTTGTAAGTTGTTCTAAAATGCCTCCTCAATCTCCTTTACCTGCCCTTCCCCTATACTCCATTTAAGAACTGTGGTGGCAGGTTTATGATAATCTTATCTGACATCATGCATACAACATTGTTTTATGTCTTTAAGCATTTGATTATATTTAAATGAATATTTAGGAAATGACATATAGGAGCTTTAAGATTACTTTCTAGCTCCACTGCCTGGTAAATACACAGTAATCTCTATATTAGAAGACAACTTGCATAGCAATTTTACTCTGAAATATAGGATACGTTATTTGCCGTTTCAACTAAAGTCTTCTTGTTTCAAGATAAGTCTTCACCAAAGCTTTGGGGAAAAAGTTATTTATATACTGACCAAGCAGTATGCTTTGAATTTAACATGAATGCAGAATATAGGAGTTCACCAAAAATAAATCTCCAATTTTATTATTTCTATTTCATTTTTAATTTAGTTTATGAAGCATAAACTATGTTTCCCTTTTTTATCTCAGTTTTTTAGCCATTTACATTCTTTTATTTGGTCTATACATTGATTTTATTATTACCAGAACACACACACACACACACACACACACACACACACACACTCACACTCACACACACTCACACTCAGTTCTTAGATGAATTAAAGCAAATCCTGCAGAGCTGTCAGCATCAGCCTCGTGTGGGGATGACTTAACCCTGGAAGGAAGCCACTCTTGCTGTCTTCTTTATCCTTGAATTCTTAGATGAGGATAATAAGAAAATAAATCTAGTTCCCTGATAAAGATTATCTCAAGGCTGTACTTAATATTTAGCTGTTTCTGATAACCAAAGCAAACATCAGACTTATTCGTAATTCCAAATAATGCAAAATAGCTATCTGAAACATTTTGTGTGTTTGTGTTAGAGACCAGGTTGTTCCTCCCATGGAGAGCCTTTGTCTACCCGGAGGGAAAGGAATTGCTTCAGAATTACACTCAGGATTTTATTCCTGTAGTGATTACATCACATTCTGTAGATAGTTTCCCTCCTTAGATGCTCTCCAGTGAGAGATATGTCTCCTCCAGGGGCATTAAAACAGCAAGTCCTCTAGACTGAAAGCTAATTTTTCAGGTCTAATTCCTCAGACAGCCATCTGTTAAATGCAGAGATTCATGATTTAATACACACTGTAGTACTGTCCCTCAAATCACCTCTTTGGAGTAAATTAATCTCTATTGCATTACTTGAGGAAAATTGAAATTATTCCAATTCAACACTTTCTTACAGAGACGGCAAACATTTATTTATAGTAATAGGAAATCTAACAGTAAACAAATTACAGAATTACATAGTGACATAAAAGATTCTTTCTCCATTTTTATATATGGAGAATTAGCAGAATAAAAATAATTGTGTTACACTTCAACTATACATTACTCTTCTATAGTCTTCTACCTTAAATTTGGCAAATCCTTGACTTTTATTAGTTTTAGAGTCTTCAGAGCCTTAGATAATCTATGGCACTTGCCCATGAAGATATGACTATAGGCAACATCCAGTTGCCAAAATTTATTTCAAAATTTTTTAACGTTTATTTATTTTTGAGAGACAGAAACAGAGCACTAATGCGGGAGGGGCAGGAACAGAGAGGGAGACACAGAATCCGAAGCAGGCTCCAGGCTCTGAGCTGTCAGCACAGAGCCCAATGCAGAGCTCGAACCCATGAACCGTGAGATCATGACCTGACCTGAAGTCGGCGCTTAACCAACTGAGCCAACCAGGCGGCACTCCCCAAAATTTATTTCATATTGGTAGATGCTGGAATGAGGAAACACTGCTAGGTTCTCCTCTCTTGAGCACCATTAAAGATCATCAGTCTTAATAATGGGAATTGTGCCTGCCTCCTGTGATTCCACACTGTGTGTTTTACTAAATGCTTAGTGTGCTTTCTGGTGAAACTTTAAGTATTAAGCTACAGTTCAGAAAGCCTAAGCAAGAAAGTATGATGATCTCAGGCTGCAATATTCAAAGAGGAAACAAATAAAGTAAAGGCACAGGGTGAATATTGTTTAGGACACATGATTTAATCTAACAAAGCTGATTTCTCTCTCTCAACATCATGGTGGTCTGCAGAAGGAAATTCAAGGGGACAAAGACGTAAACTATGATGAAAAAGTAAGGCCAACTCAAAATGCGCATGCTACCTTCTGATATTGTCCTGAACTAACATATTGAAGCCAAGAGTTTTAGGGGCTATTGAAAGTATTGAAAAGGTATCATTGGAAGGGGCTTCCAAATATGACCTGAGTGTTATGAAAAACAGTAATGAGACTCAAGATGCTCAGAAGTTTGCAGAATAAACAATCAATTGAAGTACCTCCAAAACAGTTTTATGAAACAAAACCAAAAGTGTAAGAGGGAAGAATGCAGACATCATCAGTATCGCAATGATTCTGGAACTCAGAGCAATATAAACAGCTGGGCTGCGAGAGAAGAAAGAACAGTGAGTAGGTCTTCAATTACAATCTCTTCTAGGAAAAGATAGTTTGTATGTTAAATAGAATGGAATATTCTTGTTGCTAAGAAAATGTATGATAGATAGGAGAATCCAGAGACTGATAACTCTGCATTTCACTATACCCACCAGAGTCATCACATTTTAAACCAATTGCAATGTGATTTAATATCCTAGTTGAAAATTTCATTTCCAGTGTATAATTTCATCTTCCATTAAGCAGTAAGATGATCCCTCTCTGAATCACCAATTAATACCATGATGTCATCAGTTTTCCAAAATTATTAATAGAATATACACAGGAAGTTGTTGTATTGGTATAACAATGGCTTCAGGTTTATGATAGTTATTTATGAACAATTTTCACGAGATTATTTTCTACAGTGTCACCAACAAAGAAGAAAGATACTATTTTAGGTAATTACTAAACATATTGTAAAGTACCAGAATATATAAATTGAAAACAAAATAATAGGACAATATAATAATTCTATGTATCTAGGATGTGCTATAAGGCAAAATATGCATTTGCCATAGTGAGCTAACCATTCTTTTGGGGACACAAAAAACACACACTCTCTTTGTGCAGATCTGCTTCAATTTGGCAGTCAGATGATATTGGTTTACCCATATTGCAAAGTCATATATTCTGATCATTTTTAAACTTGAATTTTCTCATCTTTTTTTTCTATGCATGTGTATATAAATTCACAAATTTCAAAGTTCAATCAAAAATGAATATAAAGATATCTAGGATCTATCATTAATTTCCAGTGGACTATACAACTAGCTAAATATCTTGGCTAACTGCCTTAATCTTAGCAATCTATACAATGAGTTAGTTAGAAAGATAAACTGATATTTCTGCATTGGTCACATTTCAATTTGTTTTGTTTTGGGTGTCATTTTCCTTCTTATATATGTTTTGTTTTATTCTGTTCTATTAACTACATTACTGTTACTGATAACAAATCTTTGTTTTGTTTTGCTTTCCTTTAAAGGGGGGGATCAGCCCTCCTCATTCTCATCCATATGGTAGAGGAAAGGACAGAGATGGTGTGTGCCATCTCTCCATCCCTCAATTCTCCCACCCCCACTAAGTACAGAGTTATAGCAGGCTTGATCAATTGCTATCTTCCAGTTTCTCAGCTAAAGCTGTGAGGTCCGTGAAGAGATGCCACACAAATAAGTCCAATAAGAGTGAAAATTGGGGCTTTTGCTGAAGCACTTTATGTTGACATAGTTAGCTGCTAGAATATAGGCTTGAGACCCAGGTGACCTTACCATACATTCATGGCAATAGCTGTCATGACCATAAAACACAACAAAGGAGGACAGAGCAGAGCAATAGAGAGAAATAGTAATACAATTTCAAATGATGCTGTCATTTGAAAACTTGGATCCGTTTGTGCCTTAAACTAATGAGATTCACTCCCTTCAACTTCCTAGTTTCATGAACCAAAATATTCCCCCTTGAATATGTAATTTGAATTAAGGTTTTATCACCTGTAACTGTAATAGTGCTAACTCATCTACTTTTTAAAGCTTGAATAATTCTATTAATGCCATCCCATGGATTACTTAGTCTTTTAACACACAAAAAGAAGTGATACTAGACCTAGTCCATCATTCATTTAAAACTTGATGTGGAGAAAAAGGAACTTACTTATATATTTTAATATTTTTCATTTGAAAGCAATTTTACTTTTAAGTCTCTAGAGGCTTGCAATAATCTACCACATTGTGACCTCACCACCCCCTCAAGTCAACTGCACACACCACACACACAAATTTTAATATTATTTTTTCTAGTGTACAACACTGTGGTTGGCATTTTTTAATTCTAACGAGCTCTCTAGGTTTACCCAGTTATCCATTACTTTCTCATCATATAAGCACTCAGGCTAATTATTTTTTTTATCAAGTTTTCTCTGCAAGCAGTTCTCTTATGCATGCATCACATTTTTTCCCTGTGCATCACTTTTTTCAAGGTCCAGCTCAAGTTCTACCTTCTCTAGGAATTATCTAACAAACTTTTACAGTAATCATTATTTTTATTTACACAGAAGTTGCATTCATCAGGAAAACAAAAAACTCACATAATTCAAAACTCAACCAGATGAAACATAATTTTGTAGAATCTCTTTTGTTTGTACTGATTTGCGTTCTCTCTCTCTCTCTCTCTCTCTCTCTCTCCATATATGTGTGTGTGTGTGTGTGTGTGTTTACACTGAACCCTAGATACACTAAAAATGTGAGTATTGATGGAACAAAAGTGCAATAAAAGAATTACATTTAAAAAATACAGAAGGTTACTGTTGAAAGATAAGATAGAAGGAAAAGAAGTTGAATAAAGAGGACCTGGATATTTGTATGGGAAAAGGTTAATGGAAATTGAAGATGTGCATTTGATGGCTTCTTTTATTCAGTGACTATTTATAGGTGATGGAAATGAGATTTTGAGAGGTAAAACAATTTTCTAAGGTCACAGTGTTGGTACCTAGCAGAAGAAGAACTCCAAATCCATGTTTGTTGCTTCAAACAACACTATCTCTATGAGATAGAAGGCATAGCAGGAAAAGGTTGGAGATTAGGAAGCCAGAAGAGAGAGAGGATGCCCTATAATAGTACATGTTAGGAAAAGAAGAAAAGATGCAATCAGTAATTATTAAACATATGTGTCTGATCAGCATTGAAAAGCAACCGATCTAAGATTGTCTTTCAAAAGATATTTAAAAGAAATGTATCCTAATTTAGATTGCCTATTTTGTTCCTCAGTTCACTTAGATCAAAGGCATATTATAAAAACTAAGCCCATGTACTGAGTAATCCAAGGCAAAGAATACCTTTATGCACATCATGCCCCCAGTCCCCTCTTAGGTAATTATTACCTTCCGGAAGACCTAACTGAGGTTAAAGCCCTAAGAAATCTATGTATTGTATACTCATCCGCCAAGGTACAGATAATTTCACCAGGAAGGGGTGGCTGCATTAAAGGAAGCTTTAACTGGCCAACAAATGATGGTATGTCCAACCCAAATACATCTCTGAAAATCAGAACAAGAAATATAAAAGTAACGGAGATGTAAGTAAGGAAAGGGGAAACCAAAAGTGTATAATGTAAAACTGTCTCTAAAACCATGCAATCCAAAAGTAAGTTATGTTAATGGTAAAAAAGAAATGCTCTCTTCCACTTCATCTGAACTAGCTCATCAGTCCAAGATTGCAAGCAGCCTAGTAGAAGCAGTAATGACCACAAAAGTCCCTCGTAAGACCCTGGTGAACTCCTTTAGAGCAAGATGCCAGAATAAGGAAATCTATTATTATCACTACTATCTCTACCCTTAGATAAACAGTTATTGGTGATTTGAGTGGACTTCTGTTCCATGAAGTGCTAACTTCAAACACATATCATACAAAGAGGTAATAAGACTATTAAATGGCTACGTATTTACTGAGAAAGTAAGTCCTGGATCAAATTTTCTATGAATACATGACAAACCTGCTAAAAACCTGCCACTTTTCAGGATCAAGAGAAGGATGTCTCTTGTTACTTCTCCTTTTCAACATCATACTGGAACTAACAAGGCAAGAAAAGGAAATAAAAGGTGTAGATATCAGGAAAGACAAAAATAAAACTGCCCTTGTTTGTACCTGACATAAGTGACTATAACAAGATTTGCAGATACAAGGTTGATACACAAAACTCCATCACTTTCCTAATGCTAGCAATGAACAAATGGAATTTGAAATTAAAAACACAAAACATTTACATTAACACTCACAAAAATGAAATGCTTAGGTATAAATCTAACAAAATAAGTACAACATCTATGAGAAAAATGACAAAAAATTCAAATGATATAAATCATAGAACCAAACAAATGGACAGCTATTCCATGCTCATGGGTAGGAAGCCACATTACCACCAGTATGTCAGTTCCCAACTTGATGTATAGATTCAATGCAATTCCAGTCAGAATCACAGAAGGTTATTTTGTGAATACAACAAACTTGATTCTTAAGTTTACATAAATAGGGGAAACACGCAGAACAGCCACCACACTATTGAAGAAGAATAAAATTGTAGGACTGACCCTGCTGGCTTCAAGGCTTACTATAAAGGTTCAATAGGCAAGAAAGTGTAGTAATGGCAAAAATGGAGTCCAGAAAAGACCCACATAAAAATAGTTAGCTAATCTTTGACATAGAAACAAAGACAAGAGAAAAGATGGTCTTTTCAACGCGTGCTGCCAGAACAACTAGAACAACTGCACGTCTACATGCCAGAAAGAAGAAAGAAAGAAAGAAAGAAAGAAAGAAAGAAAGAAAGAGGGAGGGAAAGAAAGAAAGAAAGAAAGAAAGAAAGAAAGAAAGAAAGAAAGAGAAAGAGGGAGGGAGGGAGGGAGGGAGGGAGGGAAAGAAAGAAAGAAAGAAAGAAAGAAAGAAAGAAAGAAAGAGGGAGGGAGGGAAAGAAAGAAAGAAAGAAAGAAAGAAAGAAAGAAAGAAAGAAAGAAAAAGAAAGAGGGAGGGAAAGAAAGAAGAAAGAAAGAAAGAAAGAAAGAAAGAAAGAAAGAAAGAAAGAGGGAGGGAGGGAAAGAAAGAAAGAAAGAAAGAAAGAAAGAAAGAAAGAAAGAAAGAGGGAGGGAAAGAAAGAAAGAAAGAAAGAAAGAAAGAAAGAAAGAAAGAAAGAAAGAAAGAAAAAATAATCTGGCCACATACCTTATATTCTTAAAAAAAAAATTAGCAAAATGGATTAGAGACCTAAATTTAATATGCAAATCTATGAAATTCCTAGAAGATAACATAGGAAAAAATTCAGATGGTCTTGGCTTTGCCATTGACTTTTTAGATACAACACCAAAAGAACTGTGAAAAAGTAATTGATAAGCTGGATTTCATTAAAATTTACAATTTCTGATGTGTGCCAGATCCTGTGGAAACAGTGAGAAGACAGTGAGAAGACAAGCCACATACTGTGAAAAAATATTTGTTACAAGCCTATCTGATAAAGCACTGTTATCCAAAATATAGAAAGCAGTTTGAAATTTAATAATAAGAAATGAACAAACTAATTTTAACATAGGCAAAAGTTCTTAACAGATAATTCACCACAGAAGATGTTCAAATGGCAAAGAAGCATATAAAATAGGCAAAAATCCAAAACACTGACAACACCAAACAATGGCAAGAATGTGGACCAACAGTAATTCTCATTCATTATTATTATTGTTATTATTTTAGATGTTTCCAAAATTTATTACATAGGATTTATAATCAAGCCCCCTCCACAATTTTTCTATTGCCTATTTCTGCAGTGACACATCCCTGCCCTATACTCCAGGAAAGCTTAGAATGAAATGTCTTGAAATTACAAATATTTTTTTCTTTTTAGTTGAAAGTTTATTTTTTATTGTTTTAAATTTTTTTTAAAAGATCTTATTCTTTATCTCCAAATTTTTATTTAAATTCCAGTTAGTTGACATGCATCATAATATTGGTTTCTGGTGTAGAACTTAGTGATTCATCACTTACATTCAGCACCTAGTGCTCATCACAAGTGTCCTCCTTAATACGCATTGCTGATTTAGCCCATCCCTGCACCCAACACCCCTCCAGCAGTCCTCAGTTTGTTCTCTATAGCTAAGAATCTGTTTCTTGGTTTCCCTCTCTTTTTCCCATGTTATTTGTTTTGTTCCTTAAAATCCACATATGAGTGAAATTATATGGTATCTGTCTTTCTCTAATTCACTTCACTTAGCATAATACTCCTGAGTTCCATTCGCATCATTACAAATAGCAAGATTTTATTCTTTTTAATGGCTGAGTAATATTCCAACATAAACTACGGGCTTTTAGTGATGATGACGTGTCAGTTTAAGTTAATTAATTTTAAAAAATTTATCACTCTGGTGACAGATGTTAATAGTAGAGGATGTGGATTTGTGGGGAGAAGAGAAGGGCATATATGACAAATCTCTATATGTTTCACTAAATTTTGCTGAACGTGAGACTGCTTTAGAAAATTTAGGGAATTTTAGTGAGCCTGAGACTGCTTTAGAAAAATAGAGCCCATTTTAAAGAACTTCTTCAAAAGGCGCAGAATAAATAAAATTTCAGTTGGAAGGTAATTTTTTTTAATTTTATTTGAACATGGACTCTTATTGGTAATTACAAGAAAGAATATTATTTACAATTTTTATAAAACCCATTTAACCCACTATTTTTAATTCATTAACCAGTGTCACTTGTTGATGCCTCACATAGGAAATTTGTTTCTAAATGTATTATTAAGAAATGTTAATCTCCTTAGAAATAGTGCTATGCTTCACTGGCAAGATCTGGTCTGATAAGACCCCTTTTGAACTGGCTGCTAAGTTATAGTCCAACACGACACACAATATCACAATAATGATATTACTCTTTCAGATTTTCAGCAATTTATTTACCTATTTTATGTCCTTAGTTTACCAGTCTAATAGGGAAAAAAAGGAAGGGTTGAAAATTTTTGGCAATTTTATTAACTTCACACACACTGCTTTTACATTAGATCATATAAAATCTTAATTAGAAGGTAGCCTTTCTGACAATATGAGAAATAGCACTATAGCTTACTATGAGATTCTGAACATAGAGCAGAGTTTACTTTTACCCACATCTGAAACTATTAATATGTTATGGTTTCATCTAGTCAAATTTATTTATTTCCAATGTCTCCAAATTAAATATAGCAGTACAAAAAATTGCTATCCTAGAGTTACAAGAAAGTTATGTAGTATGGCAAAAATTTTCAGTGGCCTTCATTCTTGCATTGTTTTTCAAGTGAATGCTCTTGGACACTAAACCACTACCACAAAAATGAAACTAATCATTTTCTTTTATATCTCCTTATGTGAAAGACCATTACAAACATATCAGGTTAAGACACAAATGTCTAACGCCACGTGACATTGGTTTTCTGGTATCTGTATAATATCCAGTGGACAGATGTCAATATATCATAATCGCTGCCATCATGAATAATATGCCTCAAGTAGGGATGATAAACCAGGTGAATCTGCCAAGTGAAAACTTGGGTGAAGGCTGCAGCCATTAATTTTCTTTTATGATGTTCTATTTTTTCATTAAGTTTGGTGTTTAGATTGAATTTGTTTCCAGAGTATTAGCCTGTGGCAATAAGGGAGGTTAGTTAGAATTTGTCCCAGAAGCATGGAAAACACACTAAAACAAACAGACAAACAAACAATCAAAACTCATGAAAACTTATTTCCAAAATGTTAACTTAAATTCTATAAGAAGAGTTATAAACACACCACTCATTCACCAAAGACCTGGGTTGAAGGGAGTTTACAGCATTAGAAAGCATTTAAAATAATTTTCATTAAGAATTTGATAAGAGTGCCTTATAAGTTGTTGTGGGGGACCACAGCCCCACATGAAGAGCTTGTCTCAGTATACCACTTGCTACTATTGACCAAGAGCTTTAGAGGCTAAAGTTTCCAAGCAGTTGACAGAAACAATATGGTGTTATATATGCCCATTTTCTTTTTCTCTCTGTTATTCTTTTTTGAGAAGCATTTTACTAATTTTTATTTTCTTTTCAATTTTATTTGTTGATATATAATTGACATATAGCATTGTATTAATTTAAGGTATACAACATAATCATTTGATGTGTGTATATATTGCAAAATTATTACCACAGTAAGTTTATTAACAAAAGAGTTATATGGGTGTGGAAAAAAAATGTGGTGACCTCCATTTTGCCCTGTTTTTCAACTGGATATTCTTGGACATTAAATATCATGTATAATTTTGCCCTGTGATAAGAACTGTTAAGATCTACTATCTTAGCATCTTTCAAATATATAATGCAGTATTATTAATTACATTAGCCATTATATACATTACATCTCCAGACCTCAATCTTATAACTGGAAGCTTGTGCCATTTGACCATGATTATTCATTTCCCTCATCCCTCAACTCCCACCTCTGGCAACCACCAATCTGTTCTGTTTCTAGGATTTCTGGGTTTGTTTTTTAGTTTTTTGTTTGTTTGTTTGTTTGTTTTTTTAAGATTCCACATATAAATGAGATCATATGGTATTTGTCTTTCTCTGACTTATTTCAGTTTGCATAATGCCTTCAAGGTCCATCTATGTTGCTGCAAATGATAAGACTCCTGTATATGTATGAATATGTATATATATATTAATATATATTTATTTATATTTATATGTATATTATATATTATACATATATATAATTTTCTTTATTGACGCATCCATTGATTGACATTTAGTTTGTTTCCATGTCTTGACCATTGTGAATAATGCTGTGGTGAACATGGGGGTACAGAGTTCTCTTTGAGATAGTGATTTTATTTCCTTCGTGTATATATATCCCCAACTGGAATTGCTAGATCATATGATAGTTCTATTCTTAATTTTTTGAGGATCTTCCATACTGTTTTCCACAGTGACTGCACCAGTTTACATTCCGACCAACAGTGCCCAAAGGTTCTCTTTTCTCCACATCCTCACCAATGCTTCTTATTTCTTGGCTTTTTGATGATAGCCATTCTAACAGGTGTGAGGCAATACCTCATTGTAACTTTGATTTGCATTTCCCTGATGATTAGTGATGTTGAGCACCTTTTTAGGTACTTGGCCATCTTTATATGTGTTCTTTTAAAAACACCTATTCAGTTCTTTTTCCCATATTTTAATTGGGTTGTTGTTTTCTTGTTTTTTTTCTGTTGCGTTGTATGAATTATTTATATATTTTGAATATTAACCTCTTATCAGATACATGCTTTGCAAATATTTTTTCCCATTCAGTAGGTTGCCTTTTCATTTTTAATGGTTTCCTTTTCTGTGCAAAACCTTCTTCATTTTATGTAGTAACACTGGTTTACTTTTGCTCTTGTTGTCTTCGCTTTTCATGTCAAATACAAAAAATCTTTGCAAAATCATTAAGGAGCTTATCCCCTATGTTTTCTTCTACAAGTTTTATGGTTTTAAGTCTTACATTCAAGTTGTTAATCCATTTTGAATTGCATTTTGAGTATGGTGTAAGATAGAGGTCTGGTTGCATTCTTTTGTATGTGGCTGCCCAGTGTTCCCATCATAATTTATTGAAGAGATTATTCTTTCCTCATTGTATATTCCTGGATCCTCTGTCATAAGTTGATTGACCTTGAAAATGTAGGTTTATTTTTAGACTCTCTATTCTGTTCCATTGATCTATGTGTTTGTTTTTATAACAATAACATATTGTTTTTATTATTATAGCTCTGTAACACAGTTTGAAATCAGGGAGTGCAATGCCTCCAGCTTTGATCTTAAGATGGCTTTGATTATTCAGGGTATTTCCATACAAATCTGAGATTTTTTTTTCTATTTTTGTGAAAAATGTCATTGGAATTTTGGTAGGGATTGTGTTAAATCTGTGAATCATTTTCAGGAGTGTGAACACTTAGGTATTAATTCTTCTAATCCACAGCACAGAATATCTTTCCATTTATGTATTCTTCAGTGCCTTTCATCAATGTCTTATAGTTTTCAGTATACACATATTTCATCTCTTTGGCTAAATTTATCCCTAGGTATTTTATTCATCATACAAATATGAATGGAATGATTTTCTTCATTTCTCTGATAGTTCATCACTGGTGCATTAAAACACAACTAATTTTTGCAAAATTATTTGTACCCTGCAACTTTACCAAATGTGTTTGTTAGTTCTAACAGGTTTTTTTGCTGAGTCTTTATGGTTTTCTATATATAATATCATGATATTTGCAAATAGAAACAATTTTACTTCTCTCCAGTTTGGATGCCTCTTATTTCTTTTTCTTACCTAGTTGTCCCAGCACCATGTTAAATAAAAATGGTTAGAATGGGCATCCTTGTCTTCTTTCTGATCTTACTATTCACCAATGAGTATGATGTTAGTTGTTGACTTGTCGTGTATGTCCTCTATTATGTGGAATTATGTTCCCTCTATAGTTAATATATGCCCATTTTCAAAACAAACATAGCTGGACTATTTAATTTATTTCAGTTCTATGAACTTGACATTAACAAAAGTTCACCAGTTTCCTAGACCCAATGACAATATTATATATAGTGTTATTTTTTCTCCATTCAAACAATAAAAAAATTATAACAATATCAATACACATAATGGTTGTTAGAAGTCCTTTAACTGTCCTCTAAAAGATTTTAGCCCTAAAGCTGAGTACAATCTATGTTGAGTTCCCACACATTCTAGGCAAGGGTATTATACACACCACTGCAAGTTTTAATAAAAAGTTTCCATAATGGTTCAATGAGTACCACACTATCCAGGCTAAATAAGAGATGCCAGACATCCAGCAGATAAAAAGAGGGTGCTTTAAAAATTTTTGTGGAAGTATAGAATGCTATGGTCTATATAAGCTTGGTGTCACTGCACCAAGCTGCTCTTCAGAAGAAATGACAGGTATCCAACCTGAATATTCACTGAGCTGCACAAACTAGATATCCTGACCCTGCTGTGACACTATAGTTGAGTATAATGAGAGAGCTTGGAAAAGTTGTCAAGGTTCTCTAGAATTTTGAAGAGCATACAGACTGAGACTGGAGACTTTCCAGAACTCTGAAGGAGAGTAGCTGGCTAAAGCTTCCCGTATCTCAGGACGAGGAGAGAGGATATCAGTGGGAGTGGCTTGCATACTCCCAGATTTGACTGGAGCAATGATGCATGAATCTAGTAGTGTTGAGTCACAATGTAAAGACTGGGCCTGGGATATTTTCCTTCCAGACCTAGGTACTCCAGTAGAAAGAATGGAGGTATAGGAGCTTAGAAGGACATATGAAAGGTTATGTGAGAAGTTATCATTAACTGCAGAAAAGAATGGTGGAATACAGAAGGATCTCCCAAGAACATACAAAAGAGAACTAGAATCTGACCATGTACTATGCAGAACCCACTGATAATCAGGCTAAGTCATCCACAGAGAAGGACTATTTTTGCCCTTCCTTCTAATCTACCCTTCTCCCTGTTCTGTATGGAGGAGCTCGAAACAGCAGAGTAAGCTAACATGGAGGAATCATAAGATGAACTCAAGAGACCATGGTCTTTCCCCCATTATTACTCTAAGAATCCTAGGGGTTAAGCCAGGAGAAGAGATTTCAGTTGGTTTAAAATTTAAAACTTTTGGGGCGCCTGGGTGGCGCAGTCGGTTAAGCGTCCGACTTCAGCCAGGTCACGATCTCGCGGTCCGTGAGTTCGAGCCCCGCGTCAGGCTCTGGGCTGATGGCTCGGAGCCTGGAGCCTGTTTCCGATTCTGTGTCTCCCTCTCTCTCTGCCCCTCCCCCGTTCATGCTCTGTCTCTCTCTGTCGCAAAAATAAATAAACGTTGAAAAAAAAAATTTAAAAAAAAAATAAAATTTAAAACTTTTATTTACACTGGACAGAACATTTTAAAACTGAAAGATAAACTGCTTTAATGCTGAAAAATCACTAAAATTACAAGAGACAGTCTTGAAGTATTGGCAAAGAGAAATAAGGGGATCTGGGAGAATGGATTGTGAAAGTGACATTGGCGGGGGGAAGAGTAAAGCTATTTCCATATTGTAGCATATGGAGACCAGATTATTATATAAACCAGACACATAAATAAGGAAAATAATAACACAGTTAGTCTTGTTTACGTAATTGGTACTCCTGACTTCCAATCCTCTCTGTTCTCATGTTAAGTCTCTAATCATTCCCCAGACTAGAAAAAGCATCCATTTAAAACAACCTGTGTGGGGGCACCTGGGTGTCTCAGTTGGTTAAACATCTGACTCTTGGTTTGGGCTCAGGTCATGATCACATGGTTCATGGATTCCAGCCCCGCATTGGGCTCTGTGCTGACAATGCAGAGCCTGCTTGAGATTCTTTCTCTTTCCCTCTCTCTTTGCCCCTCCCCCACTTGTGCTGTCTCCATCTCTCTCAAAATAAATAAATAAATTTAAATCAAAAAATAAAAGAAAAACACCTGTGTGTGTCAATAGTCTCTAGTACCCATCCATAGACCAGCACCAGGCCCACATAAGGTTTTTATTGGGTTGGTGGGAAAAGAGAATAAATAAAGATGATATGGTATATTTTATTTAATTTAAATTACTATAATATATTCTCCTTCCTGCTTATTTTTAAATATTAATTATTTTCAAAAATGATAATATGGAAGAGTAAGAGGAAATTTTGCTTGTTTCTTTAAAAATAGTTTTTGGTTAAAATTAAAAATTGACATTTCTATATATAATACCACACCATTTTTATTGTTATTGTTTCACAAAGTCCTCTTGAGCCTAATTTCCACTACTTAACATTTTTCCATTCTCATTTTGCTTATTTAATACACACACACACACACACACACACACACATTTAATTTGGTGTTATAATAAAATAGAAGCAAGTGTTGAATAAAATGTTGGTGTTGAATAAAATAGAAGCAAGGATCAATGTTATAGATTTCAATGATAACATAAATAGGCTATTTCTTACCTCCAAGAAATAAATTTGAAGGTTAATCTCACCATATAGTAAACTTATGTCCACCCTATTTCCTCTAACACAAGATTCCCAATCTTTGTTGGCCTATCCTCACATTACAGAATTCTCTGTAGCATATTTACACTCCATTTCTACATTTAACATAATCATTTGATGGGGCATGTTGGTGGCTCAGTCGGTTAACCATCTGACCTTTGCTCAGGTCATGATCTCATGGTCTGTGTGTTAGAGCCCAGCATTAGGCTCTGTGCTGACAGCTCAGAGCCTGGAACTTGCTTCAGATTCTGTGTCTCCCTCTCTCTCTGCCTCTCCCCATCTCTCTCTCAAAAATCAATAGGCATTTTTTTTAATTAAAAAAAATAATCATTTGGATGAGTACCTAATACCATGTTTAGAGTGATCCAGTTCTGATTCCACAGAAAACATTTTACTTCAAGGAGAAATTTTGATTAAAAATTCTTATGTCACTCTCCTACAACACGTTACATTTTACCTTCACTTCCCAGATACAATGACATTTTTTTTCTTTGAGCACAAGCTATATAATTGATTATTTCAGAGAAAACTGAATCATACAGTGTTGAATGAGTCACTTTCAAAAACAAAGACCAAGTGGTTACAGCTCGCATTTTTGTTTCCACCAGCACATCATAACCCAGTGATTGATGTCATTATACCTTGTTTATGATGCTGAAGTGGGTTGAAGAAGCAAAAAACAAAATTAAATTGAATTGACATTTGTAAATGCATAGTCTTTAATAGAATCCAGTTGTTCCTATTGTCCATGGGTACATGATACACTGTGCACTGTTTCTATTTTCCTAAAGGGAATGGTTTCCTTTCGTCCAGTCCCCAATTATAATTTCCACATTCAATGACCAACTCAAGATTTCTTTTAAAAAGCTATTTTGAGGGGGGTGGGGGCACTGTGCTGGGTGGCTCAGTTGGTTAAACCTCCGACTCCTGATTTCAGCTCAGGTCATGATCTCAGGATTTGCTGTCAGCACAGAGCCTGCTCCTCCCCTCTATTTTTGAGAGAGAGAGAGAGAGAGAGAGAGAGAGAAAACATATGTACACACTCTCTCTCAGAAATATATACTTTTTTTTTTAAAGGCTATCTCTATCTATTCCAGTGTTCAATGACGTACTTCTCTTTAATTCCTCAGCATTTGTAATTTGTGCCACACACAGATCTATAATTCATCAGGGATTGTTTCATTCGTGTTGAGTTATCTCCACAAATACAAGGTGAAGTTTTGTTTTGGGGTTCTGTTTGTCTGGACAAAAAATGAAACTTTTTTCTTAATCCCCATATATAGCAGTTTAGCAGAGGAGTGAGTACACATACTCTAGAGTCAGTCGGCCAAGATCTGGATTCTGCTTGTAACAAATGCTAAGTGTGTGGCGTTAGATAAGTCACTTAACCTTTCTGAATCTCACTTTCCTTTTATGTAAGATGGGCGCTAACATAATTTCTGCTTCTTAGGTTTGTTATAAAGTTTAAATGAACAAACTGTCAGGCAGAGTGTCTGACATTGAATCATCAACCCCCACTAAAAGCTTCTTTGTTGTCTTCCTCTGTTGCCCCACAGAGCCTAACATAATCTTGATGACCTAAGAGTTATTTGGTAATTATTGAATTCCGTATTTTAAAAATATTCTAGGGGCGCCTGGGTGGCTCAGTCGGTTAAGCGTCCGACTTCGGCTCAGGTCATGATCTCGCGGTTTGTGAGTTCGAGCCGCGTCGGGCTCTGGGCTGATGGCTCAGAGCCTGGAGCCTGCTTCCGATTCTGTGTCTCCCTCTCTCTCTCTGCCCCTCCCCCGTTCATGCTCTGTCTCTCTCTGTCCCAAAAATAAATAAATGTTAAAAAAAAATTAAAAAAAAAAAATTCTAAAATATTTCACAAATGTATTCAATCTTACCCACCCCAGCCCACCTCCATCAGACCACTGAATGGAGCCTTCATTCATCCATTGTTACTACCAGTATCTCTTTTGTCTTCCTTATCAAAAACTCAATCTTCCCCCCTCTACCTCCTTTTAAAAAGTTGGTAAGTTTGGTACCAGCTCTTGATTTATTATCTCTCAGCTCCAGATTCACCCTCTTGGCTTCTTCAGGGAAATTGATATTGACCCTTCAAATATTTTTTTCCTTCACCAACTGGCACCAAACTTCAACATTAGAGGGCATTTCAGCCCCAAAGGATTTTGCTTCCTGGTCCCCGTGCACCTCCTGGGCACACCCGTACCCGGCTCTTGTAGTACACAGAGGCCAGATGTGCTCTGAGACCAGCAGCTTCCCCCAGTATTCACCAGTGGACAGTCCCAAGAAGAATGAATCAATGGGACAGTGCCCTTAGAAAAGCATCTTCAAGCACCTGTAAGGCACATTTCCAGCAACTTCTACAATAAATTACTAGCCATCCAGTGATCCTGGGTTGTCCTTTCTCCATTCAGGCCTGGATCTCATCCCTCTCAGGAGGGAGAGAGTAGGGCTCTTCCTTGTGATGGCGTTTTGGGGTGATGGTGGGGGTTTGGAGCCAATGGCCAAGAAAGAATTCTTGAAGACATCTTTGGTGCAAAAAAAAGGGGGGGGATTTTATTAAAGCACAGGGACAGGACCCATGGGCAGGAAGAACTGTGCTGGGATTGTGAGGGGTGACTGATTATATACCTTCAGGTTGGGACGGGGTTAGGGACACTGTAAGTCTCTAAGGAATTTTGGAAGCAAGAGTTCCAGGACCTTGAGAGGTTAGTTGTTGTTAGGAAAACATCCTTTATTATTGTTTGGTAAAACCTCAGTCATGAGACACTTCAGTTAAATGTCAGGGGCTATATGTTTGGAGTATAATTGCTAACATATACTTGGGTGCTAAAGGAGGTTTGCAAAGGAATTTTTATGTATTTAAGAAGACTCACAAGATCCTGGGGAGGAGGGGGTCATGATAATGTTAAGCCAAGGTTCCATTTTGCACCTAGCAAAGTGTCATCACCGAGGCAACTGAGCTCCTAGAGGAAGGTCACTCTGCCAGTTTCAAGGACTTGTCAATGGGCTGTAGGCCAATTATTGTAGGCAGTAAGGGAATTTAATTTTTCATTTGGTTTTGTTTCCCTCATCACTATGGCAAGCACTTAAACCCCCTTACATCTTGATTAGGGTGATAGTAGAGCTCCAGGAAACAGAGTCCATAGGTTTCTGGAGCTTAGGCTATGGATAAGATTGCCTTTTTCTTGTAGTTTACTAAGTTATCTGAAAACTGAAGGAGACTCGTGTCCTGCATGACTGTGATCTCTATCAGTCAACCATTTGTTTTCTTTCCTTTCCCCTGTTCTTGGGCAGCCAGGAGTGTCCGAGGAATAACACACATATACCACCATAGGGGTTGAGGTGGGGGGGGGGTACTGTTAGCCAGTATTTGCCCTCAGTTTGCCCCACAGTCTCTCATCACCTGAGTGCTCTATCTCAGCCCTAAATTTAGTGACTGCTCTTTGTATGTGCTATTCCTATATTCTTATTTATTTATATTCATATTGAATCTCATTATTTCCCTCTGTAATTAGAGTTAATAATACTTTATATTAAACTTTCCCTCTTCAAATTATAGTTTCTGTCCCCTATTGGACCTTAGGTTGACACAGTCCCTCATATTTTACTTTAGCAATAAATTCCAGATCATTGTTTTTTGCTTTTTCCACGATATAAAATCATTAATGACAAGTATGAGGTATTATATACACTATATACATGTATAATATGCATGTAATATATACACTTATATACACAGTTAAATAAGAGAAAGTTGACAATTCTCTAAAAGAAAAAGTAGTCAAAATGGTAGTCAATATGAAAGTAGTTTAATTCTAAAGTATGTAGCTCATTCAAAGAATAAAATAACCACCTCTATTTTGTATTTTTTGTCACAAGTAGACATTTATCTTTTTGAATACTGAACCACTTGCAATTTTTAAAAATAACAGCTTCTTCTAATCAGAAGTTCAGTTTTCAATAATAAATGCCAAGTAATAAGCTATAGCCCTAATAAACTGGAGCAGAGGAATCAGATTCTAAGTGCAAATGAATCCACAAAACTTCGATTTCCTGCTTGAAGGTGGAGAGAAAAGAAAAGGGAAGAAAAAAGCAGGAGAAGAAAAGTAAATAGAAATGGGTCTCCTATTCTCTGGGAGACAACTGTTATCTGTTGATCAGAGAGTCTCTTTGTTTCCATGCTCCTTATGTTCCTTGTTTTCTACAGTTTATTTAAAAGTCCCTTCAAGTAGGTTTTTCATCCCAACAATGCAACCCTTTTCTGAAACTTCTGAAATAAAATTATATGTAAAGAAAACACTTGCTTTCCTCTTTTTTTGTGTGTGTTAAATTTAAAAGAGCAGTAGGCTTAAAGTATGGGTTGTGTTGCTTTGATGTTTTGCCTTTTTCCACCCATCATTTGCCACACAAACTCTCCCAAAGGTATATTCTTTCATTTCCAGGATGGTGAGGCCACTGGCCTTAATAAATGCACGCATCCTTCTTCATCAAATACTCTTCAATGCACCAGGAAACTGCCAGGTAACTACTATAAGGCAAAGATGCTCCTACAGTCAGAAAAATAAGGTTCCAGTGCAAAGTGGGTGGTCTAATCTTCTCTGAAGGAAATGTGTATTTCTTTTCAGAGACAGAGCAGTTCCAGTAAATATGAAATTAAAAAACTTCCTGAAAGCACCACAAAATATGCAGAGCCAGATACTAGAACAAATTCACCAACTTATTACATATTTCTGTGGTCAGATGGTTCTGAATATTCACCATCATATGTCCTTTAAATCCAACAGAATTCTGCTGTCACACCAGTGATTTTAGTTTTTGTAAGGAAGAATGCACATACACACACAAAACAGGCAGTATCAATAAGAAAATAAAGCCATTCTAAATCAATCTATTTCCAGCCTCAAAAGGTAAATCTCTTTAGTTATCAATACAGCATTAGTTTTTCAAGCTTTTGCATTTAATGAACTTACCAAGCAGAAAAAAAATTATAGATAATATAAAAGTTAAAAAATATTGAGAAAGCCCTCTCCTCACTTTACTTGGATACATATGCCTTCAAATAATGAAAAAGTACATGATAGGAGTCCTCATAATATGGACATGGTTCCCACTGTCTTGGGGAAAGGTATTGTCAGAACAAAAGCAGCCTCCATGTCTGATGGATAACTTATTCTCTAACATATTGGGCACTAAAGATTCTGGTAGAAATACTGAAAACATTAATTAAGCGACAAGCACTAAAAATGTCCTAAAAAGGATGTTAATTTGAAACTCAAACTTTTACTTTAAAACAGCACCCCAAGGAGAATAATTTGACTCACAAACCAATATGACACTTTTCTGCACATGGCGGGTTTTTTTTGTTTTTTTTTTAAATAAAGTTTGTTTTTGAGATAGACAGAGTGTGGAAAGGGCAAAGAGAGAAGGAGACACAGAATCTGAAACAGGCTCCAGGTTCTGAGCTGTCAGCACAGAGCCTGCCTTGGGGCTTGTACTCACAAATCATGAGATCATGACCTGGGCCAAAGTTGGACACTCAACTGACTGAGCCACTCAAATGCCCCTGAACATGGCATTTTAACTGAACTTTGCAGATCAGGTGAGTCCCTCCACCCTACAGCCACACCCACAGATGGCATGTGTTTATTTTAAAGGATTTTTTCAAATATATTTTTAAATATATATACCTGGTGAAGATACAAATGCCAAGTTAATATACAAACAAATAGTACTTGCATTTAATGTAACAGAGCCAGCTGTTATTATGGTTAAATATTTTTGTCAGAAAACATGAAATTAGATTTGAACAGAAGCTCAAAATAATAAAACTCGCTTTAACAATACAAAGTATACATTATCAATTCTCTGTTTACTGGGTTTTTATTGTTATTTTTCTGCTTCTCTATCTTTTAATGTCAGAGTTCCTTTGTAAATATTCATCAGGATTATTTCCAGAGTCTTATTTGCCCACTCAGGTACACAGCAATAAAACAGAGGGCTCAAGGGGTGCCTGGGTGGCTCAGTTGGCTAAATGTTCGACTCTTAATTTCAGCTCCTCATGATCTCACAGTTCGTGAGTTTGAGCCCCTTCTCAGGCTCTGCAATAACAGTGTGGAGCCTGCTTGGGATTATGTGTTTCCTCCCTCTCTGCCCATGCCCTGCTTGTTCCCTCTCTCTGTGTGTCTCTTTCTGTCTCTCTCTCTCTCTCTCTCTTTCTCTCTCTCTCTCTCCTCTCAAAACTAAACAAATGTAAAGAAAAACAGAGGGTTCAAGTTGGGCCACTTGCTAGTCAGACTCAAATTTAACATGGCTTGTTTTAATAAAGGCAGGTATCTGTTATGAGTATACCAAAATCAGAAATTTGTATGAGATATTCTGATTATCAGCTATTTATAAGTTCCTACTACTATATACTGAGATGTATAATTTTGGATTGATACAAAAATAAATAATGCATTTTCATGTTTAATATGGTTTCATGTCTTCAAGTACATCCGACTGGTGGCAGTGACTAGGATGTAAATAGACAACAGTAATTGTGCCATATTTTCACGGTTAGTTACAGAGGAGGCATGGGGTTGGCGGTGTCAGCCATCTATGAAGAAAACATTTGAGTCAGACATGTAGGAGCCCACCAGGCAAAAAAGGGGATTCAGGGAACAAGGAATAAGTATAAAAAGCCCTAAAACAAGTTCAAGAATTCAAGTGATTGTCAAAAGTTAGGTAGCTAGGACAGGAGTGTAGGGAATAAGGTCATGAGACATGGAACATGAGGTGGGAGAAGCAGAGCAAGGACATCATGGAGGCCCTGAAAGGGAAGCTGCCTTTGTCCATAGGGGCCACTGACAGATGGCTCAGGGAGTCAGGGAGACCACATAAGCATGTTAAAATCAGCAAATTCACACGTCACAGTGTTTACAGTACAATGAAGAAGGTCAAGGAGAGCAGTTTGGAAGCCCTCCTGTAATCTTGATGCAAGATGTTGAGGGTTTAAATTGGCATAGGGGCTGATATTAAAGTAAGCAACAGATAGAAGAGACATCAACCCAGATTAATTTCCACCCTATTAATGACCTAAATATCCTAAAATTACAGATGTATGTATCTTGGGAAACAAGAGGGAAAAGAAAGCACCTGAAAATTCACAGAAAATATGATTACAATACTGAATGTATGAAATGTTTTATTGTCACTCGTCATTCTTACAAGCCCCTAATACAAACTAAAATAAAGAGAATCCTGTGTGTGCTACTTCTGACCCTCTCAATTTTCTAGAAAGACTTGGTAAGTTTCCCCGAGATGTCTCTGTTATTTCTTCCACAGTTAAAATCAAATTTTTACCAAATTCACAATGCAATATCATAAAAAAATAAATTAAAAAACACTATTATCATTCAGGTTTTTAATTGGTGATGAGTTTACTCAAAAGTTGCCTATATATTTCTAACAAAAAAATTGTCTCTATATAAATATATTGTGCATTAGACTGTTTAAATTTTGATATCAGATTAAAATATTCCGAGTTATATCATTTTTTGTCATATTCTTCTTTCTTCTTGATTTGTTGATGAGTAAGGAAAGATTGCTTTTCATAAATAAAGAGCTATTGAATTTGCAATACGTTTTATTTTTTTCCACTTTCCTTCCATTATACAGAAATCATTTAAATAAGCTACATCTGTAATGAGAACTGCCAATCAGAGTTAAATTCATTTAACCATCAGGTTGCGGAAATTTAAAATCTACCAACAAAGCCAAATATCCAGCTTAATGGAATTGAAACTATCTTATACTATAATTGGGAATAAGTGAGGGCTATTTACTGAGAAATAAAAAAATGAATGTCTTGTGAGCTGAATTCAATATGATTATAAATCCGCATCACTGAATCTTTGTGTTGATGCTTTGATGCAGAGTATAGCATCCACATTAGCCCATGTTTTAGGCAGAAATAGTCCATTTAGTATAACAATGTGAACACTGTATCCTGTTTTCAAGATGATGTCACTCTTGAATGTTCATCTCTTTTTTGTTTACTAAACCTAATTTTATTTTATGTATTTGTTTTGACTCAGTAAATATTTTGCTTATTTTATTTTTTAATATTAAATATAATTTGTTGTCAAATTAGTTTCCATACAACACCCAGTGCTCATCCCAACAGGTGCCCTTCTCAGTGCCCATCACCCACTTTCCCCTCTCCCCCACCACCCATCAACCTTCAGTTCTCAGTATTTAAGAGTCTCTTATGGTTTGCTTCCTTCCCTCTCTGTAACTTTTTCTTTTTTGCCCCCTTCCCTCCCACATGGACTTCTGTTAAGCTTCTCAGGATCCACATATGAGTGAAAACATATGATATCTGTCTTTCTCTGCCTGACTTATTTCACTTAACATAATACTCTCTAGTGCCATCCATGTTTCTGCAAATGGCCAGATTTCATTCTTTCTCTTTGCCTAGTAGTATTCAATTGTATATATAAACCACATCTTCTCTATCCATTTGTCAGCCGATAGACATTTAGGCTCTTTCCATAATTTGGCTATTGTTGAAAGTGCTGCTATAAACATTGGGGTAAAAGTGTTCCTATGCCTCAGCACTCCTGTATCCCTTGGGTAAATTCCTAACGGTGCTACTGCTGGGTCATAGGGTAGGTCTATTTTTAATTTTTTTTTTTTTCCTTTTTTTTTTTCTTTTTTTTTTTTTTTTTTATATATGAAATTTATTGTCAAATTGGTTTCCATACAACACCCAGTGCTCATCCCAAAAGGTGCCCTCCTCAGTACCCATCACCCACCCTCTCCTCCCTCCCACCCCCCATCAACCCTTAGTTTGTTCTCAGTTCTCAACAGTCTCTTATGCTTTGGCTCTCTCCCACTCTAACCTCTTTTTTTTTTTTTTTGTTCCCCTCCCCCACGGGTTTCTCTTAAGTTTCTCAGGATCCACATAAGAGTGAAACCATATGGTATCTGTCTTTCTCTGTATGGCTTATTTCACTTAGCATCACACTCTCCAGTTCCATCCACGTTGCTACAAAAGGCCATATTTCATTTTTTCTCATTGCCACGTAGTACTCCATTGTGTATATAAACCACAATTTCTTTATCCATTCATCAGTTGATGGACATTTAGGCTCTTTCCATAATTTGGCTATTGTTGAGAGTGCTGCTATGAACATTGGGGTACAAGTGCCCCTATGCATCAGTACTCCTGTGTCCCTTGGATAAATTCCTAGCAGTGCTATTGCTGGGTCATAGGGTAGGTCTATTTTTAATTTTCTGAGGCACCTCCACACTGCTTTCCAGAGCGGCTGCACCAATTTGCATTCCCACCAACAGTGCAAGAGGGTTCCTGTTTCTCCACATCCTCTCCAGCATCTATAGTCTGCTTATTGGTTTATTTTAGCCACTCTGACTGGCATGAGGTGATATCTCAGTATGCTTTTGATGTGTATTTCCCTGATGAGGAGTGATATTGAATATCTTTCCATGTACCTGTTGGCCATCTGGTTGTCTTCTTTAGAAAAGTGTCTATTCATGTCTTCTGCCCATTTCTTCACTGGATTATTTTTTTAGGTGTGGAGTTTGGTGAGTTCTTTATAGACTTTGGATACTAGACCTTTGTCCAATGTGTCATTTGGAAATATCTTTTCCCATTCCATCAGTTGCCTTTTAGTTTTGTTGATTGTTTCCTTTGCAGTGCAGCAGCTTTTTATCTTGATGAGGTCCCAATAGTTCATTTTTGCTTTTAATTCCCTTGCCTTTGGAGATGTGTCAAGTAAGAAATTGCTGAGGCTAAGGTCAGAGAGGTTTTTTCCTGCTTTCTCCTCTAGGGTTGTGATGGTTTCCTGTCTCACATTCAGGTCCTTCATCCATTTTGAGTTTATTTTTGTGAATGGTGTAAGAAAGTGGTCTAGCTTCATTCCTCTGCATGTTGCTATCCAGTTCTCCCAGCACCATTTGATTTGTTGAAGAGACTGTCTTTTTTCCATTGGATATTCTTTCCTACTTTGCCAAAGTTTAGTTGGCCATACATTTGTGGGTCCAATTCTGGAGTCTCTATTCTATTCCGTTGGTCTATGTGTCTGTTTTTGTGTCACTATACTATACTGTCTTAATGATTGCAGCTTTGTAGTAAAGGCTAAGGTCTGGGATTGTGATGCCTCCTGCTTTGGTTTTCTTCTTCAATATTACTTTGGCTATTCAGGGGTCTTTTGTGGTTCCATACAAAATTTAGGATTGCTTGTTCTAGCTTCAAAAAGAATGCTGGTACAATTTTGATTGGGATTGCATTGAATGTGTAGATTGCTTTGGATACTATTGACATTTTAACAATATTTATTCTTCCAATCCATGAGCATGGAATGTTTTTCCATTTCTTTGTGTCTTCTTCAATTTGCTTCATAAGCTTTCAATAGTTTTCAGCATACAGATCTTTTACATGTTTGGTTAGGTTTATTCCTAGGTATTTTATGAATCTTGGTGCAATTGTGATTGGTATCATTTTCTTTATTTGCCTTTCTGTTGCTTCATTATTGGTGCATAAAAATGAAATTGATTTCTGTACATGAATTTTGCATCCTGAAACTTTGCTGAATTAATGTATCAGTTCTATCAGACTTTTGGTGGAGTCTATCGGGTTTTACATGTAGAGTATCATGTCATCTGCAAAGGGTGAAAGCTCGACTTCATCTTTGCCAGTTTTGTTGCCTTCGATTTCATTTTGTTGTCTGATTTCTGATGCTAGAACTTCCAACATTATGTTAAACAACAGCCGTAAGAGTGGACATCTCTGTCGTGTTCCTGATCTCAGGGGGAAAGCTCTCAGTTTTTCCCCATTGAGGATGATATTGGCTGTGGGTTATTCATAAATGGCTGTTATCATGTTTAAGTATGTTCCTGCTATCCCAACTTTCTCGAGGATTTTTATTAAGAAAGGATGCTGAATTTTGTCAAATGCTTTTTCTGCATCAATTGACAGGATCATATCGTTATCTTTTCTTTTATTAATGTGATGTATCACATTGATTGATTTGAGAATATTGAACCAGCTATACAGCCCAGGAATGAATCCCACTTGATCATGGTGAATAATTCTTTATATATGCTGTTGAATTTGATTTGCTAGTATCTTGTTGAGAATTTTTGCATCCATATTCATCAAGGAAGGATACTGGCCTGTAGATCTCTTTTTTTGCTGGGTCTCTGTCTGGTTTGGGAATCAAAGTAATGCTGGCTTCATACAATGAACCTGGAAGTTTTCCTTCCCTTTCTATTTTTTGGAACAGCTTTAGAAGGATAGGTATTAACTCTGCTTTAAATGTGTGGTAGAATTCCCCAGGGAAGCCATCTGTTCCAGGACTCTTTTTGTTAGAGTTTTGGTAACTGATTCAATTTCTTCACTAGTTATGGGTCTGTTCAAATTTTCTATTTCTTCCCATTTGAGTTTTGGAAGTGTGTGGGTGCTTAGGAATTTGTCCATTTCTTCCAGGTTGTCCAGTTTGTTGGCATATAATTTTTCATAGTATTCCCGGATAATTGCATGTATTTCTGAGGGACTGGTTGTAATAAGTCCACTTTAGTTGGTGATTTTATCTATTTTGGTCCTCTCTCTTTTCTTTTTGAGAAGCCTGGCTAGAGGTTTATCAATTTTGTTTATTTTTGCAAAAACAAAAACTCCTAGTTTCACTGACCTGTTCTGTGTTTGTTTGTTTGTTTGTTTGTTTGGATTCTATATTGTTTATTTCTGCTCTGATCTTTATTTTTTCTCTTCTTCTGCTGGGTTTGGGGTGTCTTGGCTGTTCTGCTTCTAGTTCCTTTAGGTGTGCTGTTAGATTTTGTATTTGGAATATTTCTTGTTTCTTGAGATAGGCCTGAATTGCAATGTATTTTCCTCTCAGGACTGCCTTCGCTGCATCTCATAGTGTTTGGATTGTTGTATTTTCATTTTCATTTGTTTCCATATATTTTTAATTTCTTCTCTAATTGCCTGGTTGACCCATTCATTCTTTAGTAGGATGTTGTTTAAACTCTATGCTTTCAGAGGTTTTTCAGACTTTTCATGTGGTTGATTTCAAGTTTCATAGCATTGTGATCTGAAAGTGTGCATGGTATCATCTCAATCTTTTATATTTATTAAGGGCTGTTTTGTGACCCAGTATGTGATCTATCTTGGAGAATGTTCCATGGGCACTGGAGAAGAAAGTACATTCTGTTGCTTTGGGATAGAGTTCTAAATATATCTGTCAAGTCCATCTGATCCAATGTATCATTCAGGGCCTTGTTTCTTTATTATTCTCTGTATAGATGATCTATTCATTGCCATAAGTGGAGTATTAAAGTCCCCCAAATTACCACATTCTTATCAATAAGGTTGCTTATGTTTGTGATTAATAGTTTTGTATATTTGGGTGCTTTTGAATTTGGTGCATAGACATTTATAATTGTTAGCTCTTCCTGATGGATAGACCCTGTAATTATTATATAATGCCTGTCTTCATCTCTTGTTACAGCCTTTAATTTAAAGTCTAGTTTGTTTGATATAAGTATGGCTACTCCAGCTTTCTTTTGACTTACAGTAGTCAAAATAAATGATAGATAGCTCTCCACCCCTCACTTTCAATGAAGGTGTCCTCAGGTCTAAAATGAGTCTCCTGCAGACAGCAAATAGATGGGTCTTGTTTTGTTTTTGTTTTTTTATCCATTCTGATACCCTATGTCTTTTGATTGGAGCATTTATTCCATTTGTGTTCAGTGATGTTATTGAAAGATATGGGTTTAGAGTCATTGTGATGTCTGTAGGTTTCATGCTTGTAGTGATGTCTCTGATACTTTGTGGTCCTTGCAACATTTCCCTCACAGAATCCCCCTTAGGTTCTCTTGTAGGGCTGGTTTAAATTTTTTTTTTAACGTTTTATTTATTTTTGAGACAGAGAGAGAGCATGAACGGGGGAGGGGCAGAGAGAGAGGGAGACACAGAATCGGAAGCAGGCTCCAAGCTCTGAGCCATCAGCCCAGAGCCCGTTGCGGGGCTCGAACTCACAGACCGCGAGATCGTGACCTGAGCTGAAGTCGGGTGCTCAACCGACAGAGCCACCCAGGCGCCCCATTGTAGGGCTGGTTTAATGGTGATGAATTCCTTCAGTTTTTGTTTGTTTGGGAAAACCTTTATTTCTCCTATATTCTGAATAGAATGACACACTTGTGTCAATTCACTGTGTGAATGACACACTTGCTGGATAAAAGATTCTTGGATGCATATTTTTCCTGTTCATGTCATTGAAGATTTCCTGCCATTCCTTCCTGGCTTGCCAAGTTTCAGCAGATAGGTCTGTGACTACCTGTATGTGTTTACCTTTGTATGTTAAGGCCTGTTTATCCCTAGTTGCTTTCAGAATTCTCTCTTTATCCTTGTATTTTGCCAGTTTCACTATGACGTGTCATGCAGAAGATCAATTCAAATTACGTCTGAAGGGAGTTCTCTGTGCCTCTTGGATTTCAATGACTTTTTCCTTCCCCAGATCAGGGAAGTTCTCAGCTATGATTGTTCAAGTATACCTTCAGCCCCTTTCTCTCTCTTCTTCTTCTTCTGGAATTCCTATGATACAGAAATTGTTCCATTTGATTGCATCACTTAGTTCTCTAATTCTCCCCTCATACTCCTGGATTTTTTTTATCTCTCTTTTTCTCAGCTTCCTCATTTTCCATTTCATCTTCTAATTCACCTATTCTTCTCTCTGCCTCTTCAATCCACACTGTGGCCGCCTCCATTTTATTTTGCACCTCATTTATACCATTTTTAATTCATCATGACTATTTTTTAGTCCCTTGATCTCTGTAGCAATAGATTCTCTGCTGTTTTCTATGCTTTTTTTCAAGCCCAGCAATTAATTTTATGACTATTATTCTAAATCTTGTTCAGTTATATTGCCTAAATTGGTTTTGATCAATTCATTAGCTGTTGCTACTTCTTGGAATTTCTTTTGAGGAGAATTCTTCCTTTTTGTCGTATTAACTAGTTTTCTGTCCCTTCTGCATTTTAAAAGCTTGTTGTGTGCTCTGCACCTGCGAGCACTGCTATATTAAAGGAGGGTCATACACTGTCCAGGGCCTGGCCCTTCAGGAGGTGTTTCTCCAGAGATTGTTATTTGCTCACTGTTGTTGTGACTTTGGTTATTTTATTACCCTACTCGTAGTGAAATTTTGGACCCTCCACCAGATATGCTTTGATTTGTTCCTTAGAGTATCCCTGTGTGGCAGGGCAAATTTTCTTTACCAAATATTTCCATGTCTCATCTTCCTGTGATCTGCCTTCTTACCTTTTGAAGCACCCAGACCCCTCTCTCTTTCCTTAGCTGAGGATGGTATATAAGGCTCTGAATGTTCATCTTTTGATAATTACTCATCATGTTCTAGCTTTTGAAGATCTAATATTTGATGACATTTTAAACATTTTCTTTTTAAACCAAATGCATTTTTTAATTTTTTAATTGAAGTAAAGTAGACATGTTACATTAGTTTCAAGTGTACAACACAGAGATTTAACAAGTCTATACATTATGCTATGGCCACAAGTGTAGCTACCATCTGCCACCATACAACACTATTACAATACCATTGACTGTACTGCCTGTACTGTACCTTTTATCCCTGTGATTTATTCATTCTGTAACTCTAAGTCTGTGTTTCCCACTCCCCTTCATCCATTTTGCCCAACCCCCAAGCCCCTCTCTCTTCTGGCAATCATCAGTTCATTGTATTTGTGGGTCTGTTCTGCTTTCTGTTTGTTTCCAAATGCATTTTTAACATTCAAATGATCAAAAGATTTTTCTATCAGTACCACACCCATTACAACCTTTCTGATATTTTCTATAATTGTTTTATATTTTAAAGCAAGTACTTGAGTTTGATAAAATATATTGAGACCAGGGCAGGACTATGTTTGAATCCTTTGTATAAATTCACCTTAAGAACTCTCTAAAGGAAACCACTGTAAAAATTTAAAAGTCCAGCATAGTATCTTTTACTTGTATAACCATATAAAATACACTATTCCTCTGTAATCATAAAAATTTAAGTCTTTAGTATAATCATAACTTGTAGTATATACCTTAAACATTTAAAACCATTTGACTTGATTTAACTTCTCTAAGAACCTAAGAATTAGCAGACTATCAGGCCTTATAGATGTTTACCAAAACACAGAATTTTGAACTCTTTTGGTGGAAAAGTTAATGGAAATAATTTTCCACTTTATATAAAGGAAGACATTTGGAGATCAGAGGATAAAATTTGTGGGTGATAATTGGGGTCATCCATTTAAAATTTACTCTGACAAAGAGGTGACTGAGTGACTCAGTCAGTTAAGTGTCTGACTCTTGATTTCAGCTCAGGTCATGATCTCCCTGTTTGTGAGACTGAGCCATGCATAGAGCTCAGCACTGACAGCACTGAGTCAGCTCAAGATTCTCTCTCTCTCTCTCTCTCTCTCTCTCTCTGCCCCTTCTCCTGTTGTTCTCTCTCAAAAATAAATAAATAAACTTAAAAAAATAAAATAAAATCCTCAGAAATACTTTCAACTAATGTAATGGCCTGTTTAGTGAGAATCTACTCAGGAAGGTATTCAAAAATTCTCAGTAAATAATTCTAGAGTCATTTTTTAACAATGTGTAGAGCATAGAGAAGTTCATATAAAGTATATGGTTTTCTTATGTACAACTCTCCTGCCTTTACTCTGGAAAAGATAAAACAGAATATGCTTGAGTGTAGCACTTATTTGCTCTTGAAAAAGTAGAAAGCCAGACAAAGTCTTGCTGATAGTTATTCTGAACTAGAATTGGAACATTCTCCATTTTTCTACCTATGTGGAATCAGATGAATCCTCAATCAGGAAAAGCCTCTATTAATTCTGACCTAAAGTCTGATGCACTAGGATTTTCAAGAAGAGACCCAAGTCTGAACTATCTTTCTTGTGTGAGATGTAGAGTTTCCTCAGTGACAGGTGATATAGGAGACCAAGGGAGAAGGGCCAATTGAATTGAGGGGATGGAGAGGGTTGGCCAAATTAAATTACAGTGCAAAATCTGAGGCTGTCCATCCCTTGCCTCCTTCTTCTTACAAAAAAGTGTATTTATCAGTCAGTTAACTCTGACTCTGTAATGCTTTAAGTTGTTTACCTGTTAAGTGAAAAATGCCTAACACCATGCTGAGGCTCACCATGCTGTCAGACTGGGGAAGACACAGTGTCATGTTACTTCAATGGCAGTACCCTTTTCCTGTAGACCTGTAGAGGACAAGTGAGAGGCTCACATGGCACACTAGACCAAGGGGACTGCAGACAAGCAGGCAAGTCCCTGAGCATAACAGGCCACAAGACCAATTCTCCTCATCTTTCCCAATGACCTACACTTTATCACGGAACAAACTACCCATCCTACTACCTGAGAGAATAGAGGTTGTCCCTCCATATCTTGCCTAGAAAATAGAAACACTAATTTTAGTGGTTTTCTTCTGAGTGTTTTTTTTTAATGTTCATTTATTTTTGAGACTGAGAAAGAGAGAGAGGGAGAAAGCATGCATGTGCAAGCAGGGGAGTGGCAGAGAGATGGGGGGACAGAGGATCCAAAACAGGCTCTGAACTGAGAGCAGCAAGCCTGATATGGGGCTCAAACTCACAATCCTTGAGATCATGACCTGAGCATAAGTCAAAAACTCAACTGACTGAGCTATCCAGGTGCCCCTGAGAAGTGAATGTTTAAGTAAAAGTGAATAAGAAAATTTCAATTTTATCTCTTCCAAATGCTAGTAAAATAATTTTTTCAGTGGCCATGCTCTTCTCTTTATTGCATGTTCTTTCATTATTAAGAACATAAATCTTGGAGGGGGGGATATTTTCACAAATATCCTATCTACCTAAGAGAAAAAAAGGACAGTGTTCCTTAAAAAAAATTATGAGGACTATTTCTTTATATAAAACTTGTCCTGAAATGATGGCTCTTTCAGCCATAACATTGGTAAATTTGGATCATATACTTTAACACTTCCAACATCTAATAGCAGCAAAACGGACAATAGGAACATCCTCCATCTCTAGGTCCACAAAGTTAGGGATTCCAAGCACCATTATTCATAAGTGTTCTGTTTTAAAACGTACTCTATGTTTAGGTAAGTATTAAAAAAATATTTCTAAAGTAAAGATAAATGTATTTTAATGAAAGATTTCTCTGATTCTGCAGCATACCAATGTGTTGTGTGATGCTGCAAGAGAGACAAACCATATGCTGTTTTCCTCAAATACACTTGACCCCAGAAATCTGTTTTGGGACAGTTGAAGAAGGAGGAGGATAATTTACATCTATTAACAACTGGAGAAAACAGTAATGTTTAATGGAAACCTAGTTTGGGTAAAATAATCCTGGGAGAGGGACTGAAAGATGTGGATGTCTCTTCTAGAAAAGACAGTGGGCTCCAACCCTGGCACAAAGTCCATAAAATGAAATAAAAATCAACCCCATGAGGTAAATGCTTGTGTACCAAGTTGTATTTTCATATGTTGAAAGAAATTAGCCTAATTCTGGCTTGGTTCTTTGGAATCTGGAAATGATCAACAACATAAATAATTAAAGTAGCTGAAATGAGGGTGGAACAGCCCATATTTCAGCTGCAGAGTATCAAGAGCAGACGCTACTGAGGACCATTATCATTGCTGAACAAGATGAGTGCAATACAAGTTCTGCTGAAAATCTCAAGTCATGCTGAGGGCCATGGTAAAGACCAGGGATTTTGCCAAAGCTGGACTAGGAAGCAGCATGCGTGGACTTCATCCTCAGGACAAGGAGGTCCTAGATGAAAATTCTCCAACAAATCCCCTTAGCTGAGACCAAAATATAAGCTCTAGTGCACATGACCTACTATGGGATGAGGCATGACAGTGGATCCCATGTTTATCACTAAACTGAGTCTGGATATATCAACTCTGTAAGAACTGGGAGATGCTCACTGTGGCCCCTATGGAAACTCTAGCATCATGACATTGCTAATTACCTAGAGTGTGATGGCCAATCCATTACCTAATCCGATTCTAAACAAGTGCTTATGCAAGGAGCAGTGGCTCCAAGTTTGTTGTGGGGAGATCTTTCCACAGTTCTAACTGGGGGCTCAAGAAAATAGATGCTGACTTCCCAGAATAGAAGTTATTGGTTATTGAGTAACTGACAGTGGACACTAAACTTATATATGAATTCTTTAAATCAGGGGGGAAATGAAAAGTTGAATACACTTTAATTAGCTAATTTGTCCCAACTCATTTTTTGCAATGTTAAAAAAACGTATCTCCTTTAAATTTATGTTCACTCTCTGATTATTTTTTCACATCAGTCTACAACTAGATATGTCATGAAGAAAAGGCTATCTTTTCCATCATATACAAACATATTAGAACACAAAGTCTGACATATTGATGAATATAAAAGCACAATGACCTAACAGTATAATAATCAGTGAAAAGAGGGTAATATCATCTAAGTCCAGATAATTAGCCCTTCACTAATCTGTGCACACTCTGTGAACCAGAGTGTAACAATCATGCTAAGTCTCATTATATGATTTTTTCCTACAAATTTCAAGCCCTTCAGATATTTTTTTAGCAACTTAACAAATTAAATAGAAAATGTTCTTATTTTGATGGAGCATCTAGAGCAGAGAGAGAGTGACTAACCTCAGTTATATACTAGTCAGTAATCAAAAAGTTTATGGCTGGGGAACCTGGGTGGCTCAGTTGGTTAAGTGTCCATCTTTGGCTTAGGTCATAATCTCATGGTTCATGAGTTCAAGCCCTGCATTGGTCTCTGTACTGACAGCTCAGAGCCTGGAGCCTGCTTCATATGCTGTGTCTCCTTCTCTATCTGCACTTCACCCACTATCTCTCTCTCTCAAATATAAAATAAAATAAAGTAAAAAGTAATAAAAAGAAGTAATGGCTGGCAGAACTTGGGTAGCTGTTCACCAAACACTTCCCTTTTTCCTCTTGGCTATGCATCCCAGACTCCTTTGCTGTGAGTTCAGCCATGAGACAGAGTCTTACAGAATGTAATGTGGGCAGAAATAATGCACACCACTTACAGACTTAGCCTAAAACACCCTTGTAAAATCCGCCATTTACATTCCCCATCAACCTGCTAATAAATGTAAAGGGTCCCTAGAGTAGGGAAAGCACAAAGAGCAACAAGCACAGTATTATTTGTTTTAAGTTATTGAAATCTGAGGACCTTTCATAACATTATAAGTTTTCATAAGTTAGACTACCCTGATAACATAGGAAAATATTTATGATGTTTTAAACCAAAATGTATGTTTCAAATCACAGCATCTCATTAGCAGCTAATAATTCAAGCTCACTCTTAACTTGCCTAATTTTAACATTGTCTTTTCAGACTGAAAAGGAACACCATCCCTCTGCTGTTGATCTTTCAATACCTGTTGATGTTGTCATAGGACAAACTAGAATCCTAGAAATCACTGAAAGCCTACAGTAAAGCCTTATAAAGTACAGTAAAGTAAAGCCTTGCACTCTGCCGTCCAATTCTTAATTTGGGGGATACTGAAAGTTTTCAAATGCAAAACTAACACGCAAAAGACCCAGTAACAACAACTTAGGGAAGCACATGTTTTTTCTTTCCCATTCTGGTTTATGGAGTAATATTTAATGTTGTTTTCATTACTTTTTTTGTGTAAATATGGTTTTAGAGCTGTTTTACTTTTAAAATATGACTTTATTTAAATGTATAGAGACAAGAGATATCAAAATACCAATAAATGCATATTATTCAAAAATTGTAAGTTAACTTGACCCCACACCTATTAGAATGATTATTATCAAAGGCAAAAAATATCAAGTATTGCCAAGAACACAGAGAAAGTGGAACCCATTGTGCACTGCTGATGGGAATATCAATCAGTGCAGCCACTAAGAAAAAAGTATGGAGGATTCTCAGAAAATTAAAAATAGAACTACCATATGATCCAGCAATTCCGCTTCTTGGTATTTATCCAAAGGAAATGAAAACACTAACTTAAAAAGATACATTTATCCCATGTTCACTGCTGTATTATTTATAATAGCCAAGACATGGAAGCAACCTAAGTGTTCACAGACAGAAGAATGCATAAAGAATTTGAAAAGAAAATGTATATATACACAATGGAATCTTTTTTAGCCATAAAAAAGGCAATCTTGCATTTGCAAAAACAATGATGGACCTTGAGGGCATTATGCTAAGTAAAGTAAGTCTGTCAGAGAAAGATAATTATCTCATCATCTCACTTACATGTGAGACCTTAAAACAAATAAAAACCCTAAATCATAGATACAGAGAACAGACTAGTGGTTGCTAGAGGCAAGGAGTGAGGAGTGGACAAAATAGGTGAAGGTGGTCAGAAGGTACAAACTTCCAGTTACAAAATAAATGCCATGGAGATACTATGTACAGCCTGATGACTATAGTTAATAATACTGTTTGAAAGTTGCTGAGAGTATACCTTACAAGTTCTCATCTCAAGAAAAAAATGCAAAGTTAAATTGTCTCCAAAATGAAGGGATTCAACTGCACTTCTACTTTGTTGAGGTATGACTGCTATATGATACACCGGCCTCTATTTTGTGCTCTTGTTGAACATTTTTCTTTTGTCTTTATGTTGATTTTCATTGAGGCAGTGCTGCTTTGGTTTAAAATCATAAGGTCAAAATTCAATTTGGCAACACTGAGTTGTGGTGTCGTCTATATAGGATCCATATCTTAGCATAAGCTATAATAGAGTTAAGGATTTGTTCAAAAGCATTGCTACAGATTTAAAAAAAAAAAAGATTGTAATTATTTTCTGTTGGGGCATGTGAGATTGTCTACCACACCCGAATCATTTACTCCTAACTGCTACATGAGTGGTCCTAAGACTCTTAATAAAGAAAATAGTAATTTGTTGCTCAGGAATAATTATCAGCCTCCTATGGGGATGCAAATTTGAGACACAAGCTCATTTGTGGCATATTTCTAACACCATTTCAGTGTGGATGTCCTTCGAGCATACTGTTTTCCGAACCCACAGAATTACAGTGAATCTTTGATACAGCAGAGATATCTGTCTCCTGGAAACAGATCTTGAGAATTAGCGAGACATAATTTGCGGAAGAAAGTTTAAGTGAGTAAGTCACAAAAAGTGTTCAAAAACATTTTTGTGCCTGGTTGTCAGGACTTCTATTTTATCCCAGTGTGACAAAAATTACATTTTTCCATGTTTGAAAACCTTATCTCATTTTAAAATATTTTCATTTATATTCTCAAAACTGGCTAGTGCTCCTTTAAAAACAAAAGCTGATGTGAGAGAAAACACAAAGCTTGCTAGATACAGCAAGAAGGTAACCTAGCAGAGAAATAAGGCACAATACTGTGTTCATTTTGGTCATGTGTTGAGAAAGAAAGGAGGCAATGTGGAAGCAATGAAGAAGGAGGGGGAGTAATGGGTAAAATAGATGTTTGGTATAAGCAGGATTGCTAAGAATAGAAACTCTTGATGTAGAAGCTGAGCTAAATTCTTAGGACTCCTTCTGCCACTGACAGGCAAAGTCATTGGGTCATGGAGGTTGTGTGCTCCACTAAAGCATCTGCTAAGGTGTGAAGAATCCAATTTCACCTGCATTCGACTCACCTGGCAAAGCACTCTGGCATAAGTTTACATTCCCAGGGAGGAAGCTGGAAGTTGTGCCTTTCACACACACATACACACATGCAGAGTTCTGCTATAGACAAGCCATATTTATGCGGGGACCCATCTGTCCTCCAAGGAGAACCACTTTTAACTTACACAAATTTTTATTGAGGCCAACAGACACCTTAGTTGAGTGACCCCGAATTCCTTCTGATGCTAAAATTCTAGCATTAGCCTGAGCTCCATGTAGGTGGGACTGGCTCTGTAGCAACAATGTGAAAGGCACAGAAATTAGTCATTAGACATGGAATCTGGTTCCCACCCCATCATCACAATCACAATGGCCCTCAGCCTTCTCATCAACAACACAGAGAAGTTGCCTTTTACCTACCAAGACAGGTCAGTATAAGAGATAAAATAAAATAATTACATCATAAGCTGTGAAGTACTATGGACTTTAATATATAGATGAAATGGGAGAGGTAAACTTGGAAGAGTAAAGACAACCTTTACCTGGATACTGTTTAGGAAACAGCAGAATAAGATTTTTTTTTCTAGTAAAAAGATAAAAATCTGGAGCTAAGTAAACACCATTAATGCCACACATTCCCCAAACTTCAAAGGTTCAAAACCAGAAGGTAATTTATGAATAGGCTTGAAGCAATGAGTCTTGAAAAGAGTCAGGCCAGGTGAGATTGTTCCCTTCTTATGCTTGTAAGGTCTCATCATATATATCCTGACCTTAATGAGCTCTTGAGAAAAACAACAAAAACAACAGAGAAGAACTTAAAAGGCGTGGGAGAATTTCTGATACTCTCACTGAACACAGATTTCATTGTGAGCATAAGTAGAAAGATGTAAATTGTTTTCAATTCCAGTGTACTTGTCTTAGTATAAACACCTCACCAGGAGTAAAGATTTAAAGATGCATAAAAGGCAGCTACTTATCTGATGCTCAAAAACAAAACAAAACAAAACAAAACAAAAAAGAGTGTTCTTCAAAAGTTAGGGTCAAAAAATGTTTCTGTTGCATTCTGTGCTGCAATATGTGAGGGAAATGAAGAATATTCCAGAGTAGTATTTATTATTTGAATTGCACTCTTCCCATTTTACAATTTAAATCACATAGAAAATTCTATTTCACTCACTTACATTAAATAATTCTAAAAACTATTGAAATGAGTTCCTAATTACTCTCCCCTGGCTCTAACCTTGGCCCTTTTCAACTGACCCTTGAAGAGCTACCAAAGCGATCTTTCTAAAATGAAAATCAGATCATCTGTCTCCCTTGATTAAAATCTTCCCCAATAAAGTTTTATTACCAAGATTAAATGCCAAGTTATTTAGTTTGGCATAAAAGGTTCCCCTTGATTTGACCCCTAACTGTTCATTTTCATCTCTCTACACCAAGTCCAAGCTAACATTTAATGCCTTAGCCAAACTGAACAGCTTATAGTTTGTTCTAGACAACAATTATTTACACATACTCTTCTCTATGCCTATAATACTTTCCCACCCTTTTTGTGTGCAAAACTGTTCCTCATCTTTCAAAGGTCAGCTCAGTAGAACCTTGCTTAAGAAGTCCTCCATGAGGCAACACAATTTAAAATTTTTCTTAACTATGCTTCATTTATACCTTCGCATGCTTGTAATCTAGCATTTTTTTAAAAAAAGAATTTTAATGTTTATTTTTGACAGAGAGAGAAGGAGACACAGAATCCAAAGCAGGCTCCAGGCTCTGAGATGTCAGCACAGAGCTTGACACGAGGCTCGAACTCAGACCAGGAGATCATGACCTGAGCCGAAGTCAGACGCTCAACCGACTCAGCCACCCAGGCGCCCCTGTAGTTTAGCATTTTTTAGCCCTAAACTAATAGCACTTACTAGACCGAGACTTTCTCAGAAGTGAGCGCTGTAACTTTACTTTTCCAGTGCCTGTTACTTGATTCATAGACGGTAGTCCATAAATCGTTTATAAGTGAATCAATAAAGTGCCACTGCATCAGCATCTCACTTTGCATTCCAGTGCCAACTAAATCCCTTTACCATTTTACTCTCCCGTAAGGTCAGAATACCTATGCTTGTTCTCACTCTTGATTCAAGATCCTCCATAATATCTTCCCCAAACCTAATCACTGTCAGGCAGATTTACTGATTCCCTAGAACGGCTTCCATTATTATCAGATGTTCTGTATGTGTTATCTTTGGCTACAAAGACAACTTTGGTAACAAAGTTTATAGTCTAAATGGCTCACCACAACACATTTTATCCCTCTCTCACATTAAATGAGAGCTGCAGATTGACTACAGGACCAAAACAGATAGGAAATAGATCTGCTACATCTTCTAATTACAGGATTTAGGCAGAAGAGTAGCCCCTATCTGGTACACACTGTTTTCTCAGGAAAGAGGCAAGAAAAAGAGACAACATAAACTACAAAATCACATTCAAAGTTTCTACTTAAATCCACTCACAGTCCATTGCAAACTGACTCATCTGTCCTAGTCTGACAACAGGGCAGGGAATATCCTCTACTCTACCTACAAGAAGGCATGGCAAGAGCAAAGATGGAGAATACTTTTACATGAATGAGAACAGACAACCGGTCACAATAAAACAGTCTACTACAGAATCCTTGTAACATTCCATATCCTTCCACTGACATTGGACCATACCATAACATATGGCAATCCAACCAAATTTACCAATTTCTTGGGCCCCAAACCTCTAACTTGACCCACAAATGAATAGATTGAATATGACCAGTGATAGAAGACAAAGTCTAAGGCACATCTTTATGTTGAATTTTTGGCAGATATGGCATCCAACCTAAGGGAAAAGATAGCTCTTCAAATTCAAGTTTATAAATTCTCAAAGACGAGAGATTTTTTATATTTCTTTTCAAGTATTTGACCTCAATTATGGTCAAGAAAGATAATAATCACTATCAAGTGGTCCCTTTTTCAAAGTACATACTGAACAGTAGCTTCAATTTTTAAAATCTGTGTCTTTGTATAACTGGAACAAGTAAAATGGTCTCAAATGCATTTGTTGTGCACTGAGAGTTCAGAGTGCTGAGTGTCTTTGCCTTTGCAAAAGGGAGAGGGGGTACCAATAAGACACACATCTCTAAAACTTGCTTTCCTCATCAAGGAGAAATATACTGTAATTTCAGCATCTTTTTATTTAGCTGTAAAATCCTTTATTCCTATGTAAATTTTATCCACATCGACAAAATCTAATTAAAAATTACTATGAATCAAACTTTTTTAAAGCAGAGAACTCCTTCCACTCACTAAATTATACCTTTTAATCGCTTATCTACAATGAACCAACAAATGGGGAAGATATGGGCCATCTAACCCTAAGTGGCAAGAGTTATCACATCCAATGGCAAATCCTTAGAGGCTACAAAATGTATAATTTTTATTAGACATGTCAACTCATTGGTATATAAACCTGAAAGTATCCTTCTTTCCTACATAACATAGCTAAGTTGGCAAACCCTTCTATGCCACTAGATGGATGGCTCTCTTGATAATATTCCAGGCCATTTCTGTTAAGGTTCAGACACTTTCAGTTAAGAAAACAGCAGAAGTTCAGTTATCTATTCTTAGAATTTAAAATATTTTTGATTAAATATTTATATACTCTGACGTAGACTGGACTTGTTACCCTATTGGTTTGGTGCAAAGGTGTGTTGGGCTCACTCCTTTGTCTCCCCCATCCATCTTAACTGGCCTTAGTCCCTGGTGTCAGGGTGGGCTAGGGATAAGAGAAAGGAGAGAGGAAATTCATTTATGTGAGTGCCCATGAAGTTTGCTTTCTTTTTTATGTTGACATCACCATTGATCTTGATTCAGCAACAATCACAGCAATTACCCTAATCGAGTCTCCATGTCTTCAAATTCAAGGTAAATCATAATACCCACAACCTCCCCCCTCTCCTACAGAGGCACATCAGCCTCACAAAGCATGGCATGTGCACTTTCCTGTTCTGGTGCTGTGTGTCCCAGGAATCCCATTGCTGCAGTCCTATTTAACATCTGTGACCCTAACATACTAAAATTCATCCTTTATTGCCCTTAGGACCAGAAATTCAAGGGGAGGTCTGGGTACTGTCGCCACCAGGCCCACTGTCACATATACTACTCTGGTATCTTTCCCAGTGATTTTTCTCTAGTTCAGGGTATGAGTCATGTGGATGTATTCAATATTCAAGCATATTTTCAGCAGAAGAGAGTTCGGTCTCTGTATCTTGAATATAAACATGAATTTTATGAACAGTTCTTTTTCTACCCCATTTCCTTGATTTCAGAGAAGAGAATCAATAGCATACCTTCTCGTCTTTTCCAAAAAGAAAGAAAAAGGGATGGCTGCTGATATCCTCAAAATGTATGCTCCACAAAAGTGATCTGTTCTCTCTCTCGATACTACCTCTATGTTTTCCATGTTAAGAAAAGGAAAAGGGTTATTTTGACTTATTTACAACTAGGATATCACCAACCTCAAAAACTGGGCCTTCTTTAAAACATCCTTTGGAGAATTTACTAACTGCTTTCATAAGGCAATTCTGCTATAATTCTTAAACAATTTGGTAACTTAAGTGAATGGAGAAGCTCCCTACCAGTGACTTCTGTCATATTTTTAGGTGACACCTAAAGAAGAGGCATTCAACAAATGATCAAATGTGAATGTAAATACACGCAACGTACACTATTCTCTTTTGGCAAGGGGGCTACTTTTCCACCTTACAAGTCCTCTTGTGATTTGACTTTAAAATCAGCATCAGGTTTATTAATAACATGACTTCAGTGCAGTGGTTGCACTTTTAGAGAAAAGAAATGATGTCACTGAAATAGCGATAATTTACCGTTTCTTGGATATTCTCATCAATTGTGTTACAGACATACCAGAGAATCACATGAAGAGGAAAATAATTAGTACCTAGAAATGTAATTTTGACAGAATATGAGCCATGTCTCTATTGAACAGTAGTGACATAAAGCATGTGTCAGTATTATAGGCCTGTTTCCAATTAGGAAACTGATGCATGGAGAGCCATTCATCACTACCATGATTTGCACTAAGGAATTAAGTGCCTAGAGGGCATGGTTTTAGAGAAGCTCAGAATGGGGCATAACAACAGATTTATAGTCACTATTTTAACATTTAAATCAATGCTTGATTACTAAAAGCTTTATAGGAAGTACTTATAGAATATTCAAAAAAGCATTTAGGAATTGATAGCAAAAAATTACATGCATATTTTCAAGCCATAAACAATATTCTGATCACCAATTTTAAGTGAGAACATGTCCTTGCATAATATACAGTAGTATATCCTAAAAATATTTTATAAGCAGTAAGTTATTTTATTTTCTAATTTCCTCTGAAACTAAATGCTAATTGTTTCTCTGAATCACAGCTCTTAAGAGCAGGCCTAGAAACCACTGTCAGTATGTTTATTGCTCTGTGATCTCTTAAGAAAAATGAGTATACCCAGAATATACACATTTGGAAGTACTTTTGTTAGAGCTAAATAGAGTTCAGCAATAAAACAAATAAGTAAATCTACCAAACGAGACAACAATGCCTGGAGTGTGCCCAGGATGATTTTCATCCACTCAGCATCAAACTCTCCCAAATGCTAACCCTCAAAACTTCACAGTAGGTCATGCAGAAAAGTCAATGCATCACACATGGACTGTGTGTTAGAGTTTTCTCAGAGTCTGAGATCATGGACATTCATGCAAATTTTACATAATTCTTAGGAATACATTGAAAATATATAGACTCTTTGTTCAGTCTTCCATATAGGAAAATTTGATTAGCATTTTCAGCCATGGTTTTAATATGATCCTCTTTAAAAAAAATTTCATTGAGAGTTACTTTCTATTCTATTTTAGTTCTATTTAGTTCTACTCTATTTTAGTTCTGTCAATTTTTGATTTATAGGCTTAGCAGTTCTGTTATTAGTTAATTTAGAGTTGCTATGTCTTCCTAATAAAGTGTCCCTTATATCATTAGGAAATGTCACACTTTACCACATGTAATACCCCTTGTCTTAAAATCTGCTTCTAGTAGCAATAGAGTTTTTTTGTTTGTTTGTTTTAGCTTACCCAGACCTATGTTTTACATGATATACATTTTACCTGCTCTTAAATTTAATCTATGTCTTTATATTTAAAGAGCATCTCTTGTAGACAACATATTTGGGGCTTGTTTTACATCCAGTCTGACAATTGCTGCCTTTAAATATATATACTGATGTGATTGGGTTTATATCTACCATCTTACCGTACATTCTCCATTTCTTCCTGTCTACTATCATCTTCTTTTGGGGGACAATATAATATCTTTTTGTATTACATTAATTCCCTTATCAAAGTTTATAACAAGCCTTCATTTCATTAATCCATATTTCATACTTCTCATTTCTCATTTTAAACCTGGCATCTCAAAATGCAATAACCCTAAAAGAGGATAATTCCAATTACCTGCATTTGTCTCAAACACTATTTTGTCTCTATATGTTATAAAACCCAAGTTAAAGTGTTATTATTTTGGCTTTAAGTAATCACTTGACTGTTAAGCAAATTATGAGAATAAAAAAATATTTGGTGTATTTACCTACATATGAAAGATCTTTATTATTGCCTATACATCTTACTTTCTTTTTTTTTTTTTTTTTTTAATTTTTTTTCAACGTTTATTTATTTTTGGGACAGAGAGAGACAGAGCATGAACGGGGGAGGGGCAGAGAGAGAGGGAGACACAGAATCGGAAACAGGCTCCAGGCTCTGAGCCATCAGCCCAGAGCCTGACGCGGGGCTCGAACTCACGGACCGCGAGATCGTGACCTGGCTGAAGTCGGACGCTTAACGGACTGCGCCACCCAGGCGCCCCTATACATCTTACTTTCTATACAGTATTATTTACTTTAAGTCTGAAAAATAGTCTTCAAAATTTCAAATACTGAATTTTCTTAGTTTCCATTTATCTGCAAATAACTTGATTGTAATTTTTTTTTAAGTTAGTCATTATTTATATAGTTCTTCTTAAGTGTAAGAGTCTCCGTATTTCTGGATCAACCATCCAAAGCACTTTAGAATTTTAAATATTCTGTCTTTAATTTCCTCATAAAAAATAGATGGGCCACATACAAAGAAAAAGAGCTTACTGATGTAAATCTCATCCTACAATCTTTTCTAGTAAAGACATCAATAATTGGAAAAAATTATGAGAGTCTCTGAAAAAGCAGTTAAGTAAGTCCTTTAAATTAGACATGTGAGAGACAACCTGTTTTTTTAACGCACGTATTATTTATATAAGAAAGCTTACTGGGCTACGTCAACAATAAAAGAGATACAGTAGCTTTTTTTTTTTTATATTTGAGATTTTGAGTTGTTTTGGGTTGTTTCTTTAGGAAACATAGGAACAGGATTCCTATTTCCTCATCTATAAAATTATTAAGTAAGGTCAACAGAATTTTTTTAATGTAATGTGTGGTGGGTACATCAATTTCAGGGAAAAAAAAGCACTCATGGATTTTCTGGGGCTTTTGACTTGCTATGGAGAGCACAAGTAATTGCATTGGATCTGGTATATTTCAAATATAAGGTGTTTTCCTACATGATGTTCTTGTGTATGAAATGGTCTGAAAGAACAAATAAAGAAAAAAGACCTTCAATAGTATTTTTAGATATTTCAAGATAAAAGTGTAAGTTTTCCTTCTTGTTGACTGCAACCAGGCTATATCTAAGTAATTACCTGCATACAAGAGGAAATGGCAGTGGTAAATAAGAATTATGACACAGGAAGTTTTTGTTATAGTGTATTTTCATGTTTTAATTATCATTTTCAAGATTTTAAATGAAATGAAAGTAGACAGAATAGTCATATGCAAATCACCAATTGCAAAGCATGGGTAAACCATATCATCTTTGTCTTTGTTGCTCCTCTAACTCCATGGCATTTGGAAGAGAACTCAATGTAGCATGTATTAAAAAACCATTAGAAAATAACTAAACCAAATAGAACTATATATGCTGCTTTCATAAAGTTACCATTGCCTCAAGTATTTTGGGAACTTGACAGATATATCTGAATTCTATTATTATCAACCTCAGTTTTTACTTCTCTTTTTAAAAAAAGCAGTATATCCACCCACGGGTCACCTATATAATTCTTTTCTCCCTTTTACAACTGATTTTTCAATACCTTAAGCCCATGTCATTTCATTTCTGTATTTTTAACACTAAACATGGTGTTTAGATCACAAGTTTTGGATAAATTATTGAACATGAATGCCTATCTTTCCTCAATCTATTCTTCCTAAGGTCCTGACAAAATACTATTGCTTAAAATGATGTGGTTTGGACTGTAGATCTTGAATAAATTAGAAAGTTTTTTACTGATGATAACTTATTAATTTATTTTTGATTTTTAAATTTTTAAAATGTTGTTAAGTTTATTTACTTATTTAGAGTGATAGAGAGAGCACCAGCAGGGGAGGGGTAGAGAGAGAAGTGAAAGAGAGAATCCCACATGGGTTCCACACTGTCAGCACAGAGCCCAATGTGGGGTTTGACCTCACAAACTGTGAGATCACAACCAGAGCTGAAATCAAGAGGTGGACGCTTAAGTGACTGAGTCACCAAGTGCCCCTAAAATTATTTCAGAAGTAAATTGGTCTGGAAGTATTGTTTATAATTTAGGTAATGGGTCTTCTTATTGGAGCCTATTGTGGAAAAAAGGTATTTATGGTCAATGAGAAAAATCCAACACTACTCAAAGTATTAAATATTGTTAAGACACCTCAGAACAGGGGTGCCTGGGTGGTTCAGCTGGTTAAGTGTCCGACTTCAGCTCAGGTCATGATCTCACAGTTTGTGAGTTCAAGCCCCACATTGGGCTCTACACTGACAGCTCAGAGCCTGCTTCAGATTCTCTGTCTCTCTCTCTCTGCCCCTCTCCTGCTCGTGTTCTCTCTCAAAAATAAACAAACATTAAAATTTAAAAAATGACACCTCAGAATAAACTCAAAGACAGCATTCACCTACTACTATCATTACATACAGAAGGCTTAGTGGAATCTCAGCAGGGAAATACTCTACTTGCTGTAATGCTCCACAGAGGTTTTCTAACTATAAATATTCTTCATGTCACCATATTTATTGACAAAAATTGTCATACAGAAACATATAGTTTGTGTGCATGTTGTTTAGTGAATATTGAATTTTGTTTATGCTACGTTCTAGAGAACAGTTTGCAAATGTCCAAATTTATCAAATTGTACACATCAAGTATGTATATTTATATATCAATTATTATTCAAATGTAACAATTTGTGTATACCTCAAAAATGAAAATACCTCCAATATATATTTCATAAATTATTTTTATAGCACTGTGAACTATAAATAATGACACATTTCACTCAACAAAACTCTAAAATGAGCTCCATAAGTTCAGAAATGTATCTAACAGAGTAATATTATTTTTTCTCTAATATTTTCATATTTACTGTGATGTTTTTGAGTGCACATATACATGCATGCACACATATTTACCTTACATGGTTTTTTTAACTCCATGATAAATTTCCTCAATACCTCTACTTATGAAACTACCCTAGTATTATACAATGAATCAAGTCCCTGTAGCAATGAACAGAGAACTGAAATGGTTAGGCTCATCAACATGGATCAGCATTCTTATGATTTTCTTCCCAGATGCCTGTATATTCCTAAACTCTGTGTCATACCTCCTTTAGGTGGCAGGAAAAAATAAGGGAAATTTCCTTGACAAGTTCCTAGGGAAAGCAGAAGGTAGAAAATTGTGTTTAACATTAAAAAGGAAGAGTTACAATAATGAACAAGTTCCAATGTAAAAATACAGAATCTAGCAAAAGTGTATCTACAACCTCCTAAGACTTGAAAGCTCAGAGAAGCTGTAGGTATCTACAAGGGCTTTAATTTGGAACTTGGGAGTTTTCAGCCCAGGACACAGATTCAGAGATCAGGTCAGGTAAATTCATGAAGATGGATAAGGAAAAGAGAATAAAAAACCAGGTCCCTGCGAAGGAACTTTTGGTGCAAAGAGATCAAAATTAGAACTGCAGTTAGGTCCTATAGAGTAAATTAAATACTCAATAGATATTTGCTGGGTGAATAAATGTATGAGTTTAGTAATCTATTTATTGAATCATAGCAAAAGTTTACAGATGAAAACAATGGTAGTGTATTTACAATTCTGTCGATTTAATGAGTAAGTCTGCTCCTTGTCCATTTTCTGGGGTCATTAATAGGACTGTGTTGAGAGTATGACTGGTGCCAACTCAGTTCTACACATGTGTTCGGTACGTTTCTCCCTCCACAAGATTTTTCTCTCCCCCTACCCCAGGCGCTTTCATGTGGCCTCTGTCTCTGGCAGCATGGCCTGGAGTTTCTTAGAGTACAGCAGCTGTATTTCACTTCACTACAGCACAAACAAGGTGAATGAATATTCAGGGATGTTCTCAAATTGATGTTTAAATTCCAAAGTTTTGGTTTGTACGAGGATTGATAAATTAATACCTAAAAATACACTGCATTTTCGAAAAGACATGCATAAGGCCAGTATATGTCTGTATGATAGGGGTAAGACATATTATTATCTTATTCATTCTGATCCATTAAAAATTTATTGGATATCTGTATTTTTAAGTATTTTTATTGTGACAAAAAATATAGAACATAAAATTTGCTGCTTTAACTATTTTTCAGTGTATAATTCAGTGGCACTAATCATATTCACAATTTTGTGTAACCTTCACTACAATCTATTTCCAAAACTTTTCATCACCCCAGGGAGACATTCGTTATCCAATTAAGCAATACTTCCACATTGCTTCATACTCCCCATCCTTAGTTACCTATAATCTGGTTTCTCTGTAATTTTGCTTATTCCAGATATTTCGTACAAGTGGAATCATACAATCTGTGTCCTTTTGTGTCTGGCTTTTCTCAATATTACACGCTGAGGATTGATCCATGCTGTGGCATTTATCAGCAATTAATTCCTTCCTGTGGGTGAATAAAATTTCACTGTATATGTTTAGCACATTGTGTTTAACCACACTTTTCGGCTATTGTGAATGAGGCTGCACTGAACACTGGCATACATGTTTGGGTCCTTCTTTTTCAATTCCTTTGAGCATATACACCCAGAACTAAGTTTTCTGGGTAATGTGGTAATTCTATGTTTAACTTTTTGAGGTAGAGTGCCTATTTTATATCAAGTACATCCAATAGCATTTCCATTTAAATACATTCATATATGTTTCATATGTTTTGTTTTTTCATTAAAAAAATTGTTTGTGATATACATGTACTCTGCCATAGATGTTTTCTGTTATGCTTTGTTCTTTTATTACTTGTTACCTACTTTATTACCCCACGGAGAATATGTAAACGTATTTCCTTTAATTTGATGATCTTCACCCACACCCCAAACTGGCTGTCATGCTTAAGATCTCATTTCTTTTTATCTCCATCCATCCCCAAGCCTAAGCTGCCTATTATCCTCTGTAACTAGTCACATAGGCTCTTCTAATAGGAGAGTTTTATACTCAAATTATGGCACCTGAACTGAGGTGTCTCGTGACTAAAATAAAATGCTGGAAGTATTTTATCATTTCTTCAAGGTAACATTTTCCTCTATTACTCATAGTCAGAAGCTATTGTCACTTGCTTATTAGTAAATGCAAACAAATGGAAAATGAATGAATAAGGAACAAAGAAGACTCAGAAGACATGTTTTTATTCTCTATATATTTATTTCTATCGACATGGTATGATTATGACTTTTATAGCGGCATATAACATAAAGTAACTTGCCAAAAATCAGTTAAGTTCATGTGTATATGCTAAAACTGAATCAACCCATGTTTCACCCAGAGCTCCTAGACTTCCAGAACTCCACACTTGGATACCTCATAGCCCTGAACTTAGAAAGTTAGAATGATCATGACTCCTGGCTGTTTGGTCATTGATAAGATCAAGGAAAATGCCATCAGAGGATAATTGGAGATCAGGAAGGAGACAAATCAGCAGAGCAAACCCATATGCCAAATGCAGAGTCACCTGCAACCACCCAAGACTGAGACATTCAGGCAGTGTTATAGGACTTTTTTTTTGGCTCTGTTACATCTTAAAAGACATCTTAATGAAAGGAGAATGATAAATGAGCAGCCATGCAAGACCTCTGCTAGGATTAATAAATGGGAAACCCCTATCACCAACCCCATCTAAGAAGGCACTGATCATAACTTGTCATCTTAATAACATTTTAATGCCAGCTCCAGATTCATTGCATTTTTATGGAAATTTAAATCATGCCCCAGTGTGGAACACCTCCAATAATGAGCATGAAAATGCAAAGAGATTTTGATTAATATCAGCTACTAAAGAACGAGAAATATTTTGTGGGGAGGTGGGGGGCTTCACAAAGTGTTTTGAGGCTGTTTTAATGTTACTATATTTATAGTATGTATGTGCATTAGAGTTTGGATCTGTGAATATAATTTTTTTTAAGCTAAGATTTAAGACGGGAATTTTTTTTTCTAATTATGAACAGTTCTTGTCATGAAGGCTTCTAAGAAGCTTTATTCAGCAACACATTTTGCACAGATAGGAGATTTCTATTCACAAGTTTACTCCTACAGCTGCACAAAGTAGAATACAACACAAAACTTCTTAACTTCAGGTTATGGAAGGCAAGAAGATAAATTATGATAGTCTTACTACAAAAATTGCATCAGAAGTTACACTTGAGATTTCTTCAGAATCTGGCCTCCAAGTTACATGACTATCATTTAGAACACACACCAATGTGGTATTCTCAAACAAGTTACATTGACACTTTGAGGCACTGGAAATGCGAAAATTCTCAATATTTTACAAAGCAAAGTCAAACAGAAATGTCAGAAAATACATCAGGCTTTTTGGCATCTTTGAAGCAGACAGGACCTGGAAAAAGTATCATCTACTCAACAGATGACAGCATCTAAGTAAAAGTGGTATTTTGATGGCAATAATACTTTTTTTTCCCTTTTTCTTAGAATAAATCTATAGAAACCTTGCTAATGCTTTTTTAAGCCTATACCAACTGTGGATTTATGTTGAGGTGAAATTCAAATGAAAGAATCATGGAACTAATTTTAAAAACTAAATATAGTATTTCTAACTCCTTAGCCATTATCAGGTGTATGACACTTATACACTATTAAATAATTTCACAGCATCAATAAAGTAGTCAGACATGTCTTGTTTGATGGAATGAATGTCAGGTGCAAGGGCACAAGCTTCATCTCTCCCACTCTTTCCAACAACACTGCCATCACAACTGTACCCCACTCTCCTGCCACACCACACCTCTTTCTGCTCCTTTATCACTTCTCATTATTTCATGCATTCTTGGGGCGCCTGGGTAGCGCAGTCGGTTAAGCGTCCGACTTCAGCCAGGTCATGATCTCGCGGTCCGTGAGTTCGAGCCCCGCGTCAGGCTCTGGGCTGATGGCTCGGAGCCTGGAGCCTGTTTCCGATTCTGTGTCTCCCTCTCTCTCTGCCCCTCCCCCGTTCATGCTCTGTCTCTCTCTGTCCCAAAAATAAATAAAAACGTTGAAAAAAAAATTTATATTTCATGCATTCTTCAGTGAGTCCACTTACTGGTTTATTTTTAAAATATTAATAATATATATATGCAAAGCAGAGGGCTAAAAGCTGCATCTTAAAAAAATCATCAAGCCAGAAGTGACCACTCTCATCATTCAAAGTACTGAAATGTCTCCACATTTTTGAACGTGCATTTTCGTAGTTTTGGAATACCCCCTCCTTTATCTCCTGCCTAAATTGTCCGAGTCATTATTGTCATTGACCTCACGTAGAGACTTTTTTTGAAGGCTTCCTTATTCTTTCTCCAAGAAAGAGCAAATGTTCTCTCTTCAATATTCTCATTACTTCTTGGACCTGTCTCTGTACATATCAGTAGGGAATATTTCTTTACATATTTGTTCATCTCCACCAGAATGTAAACTTCATATGAGCAGAAATCATGAATAATTCACCATATTGCTTGGTACACAGTCAGTATCCAATAAATTAGTTGGTTTGATGAAGGAATAAGGATGAAGAAGCTTCTTTCATTTACCACTTTTTCCCTAAAATCTTTGGTATATACTCTGTATCTACAAATATCTTTCCAACTCATAGGTACATATTTTTAGGTGGGCAAAATAATTTCTAAATTATTAGAAATATCATAAAACAAAAAATATTTTAATATAAAAATACTAATAAAAAATATAAGAAATATCACCAAAAATTTAAAAGATAAATAATGAGTGAAAAAGTAGACTTCATTGAACATGATTAATAGTCCACTATTAATCAGTACATTAGTCAATGGAATGTCAACTATAACAAGATAGAATCCATCTTCTGAATAGAGAAGATATTTTTAATTCCATTGAGAATATATAGCCAAATAGGCACTTACATATACCAGTGGTGGAAGTACACATACAGATTCAAAGGATATGTGTACCCTGGTATTTGTAGCAGCATTATCAACAACAGCCAAACTATGGAAAGAGCCCAAATGTCTATCAGCTGAAGAATGGATAAAGATGTCTATATATATATATATATATATATATATATATATATATATATGTGTGTGTGTGTGTGTGTGTGTGTGTGTGTACACACACACACACACCAGAATAGTTTTCAGCCATTAAAAAGAATGGAATCTTGCCATTTGCAATGATGTGGATGGAACTAGCGTGTATTATGCTAAGCGAAATAAGTCAGTCAGAGAATGACAAATAACATGATTTTACTCATATATGGAATTTAAAAACCAAAACAGACAACCTTATGAGAGGGGGGAAAAGAGAGGGAGGCAAACCATAAAATAGTCTTAACGATAGAGAACAAACAGAGGTTTTATGGAGGGAGCGGGTGGGGTATGGGCTAAATGAGTGATGGGTATTATTAAGGAGGGCATTTGTTGTGATGAGCACTGGATGTTGTATGTAATTGATGAATTACTGAATTCCACTCCTGAAACCAATATTGCACTATATGTTAACTAAACAGAATTTAAACAAAATTTTGAAAAGAAAAAAAAAATTCCCCTTAACAAGGTAATATCCAACAGTTGTAGCTAGAGTCAAGTTGTAATCTAACAAACATCAGTTGTCTTTAATCAGTAGTAAGAAATCTTGATAATACTTTTTCTTTCCCCTGAGACAGTAAAATATTTACTAACTGCCAGCATTATGTATGTTTACTTGATTTTTTATTGAAGTATAATTAATACACAATGTGATTTACTTTCAGTTGTAAAACATTGATTCAACAATTCTGTACATTAAACTATCCTCACCGGGTAAGTGTAGTCACTATCTGTCATCATATGCTGTTAAAATATCATGGAATACAGGGGTGCCTGGGTGGCGCAGTCGGTTAAGCGTCCGACTTCAGCCAGGTCACGATCTCACGGTCCGTGAGTTCGAGCCCTGCGTCAGGCTCTGGGCTGATGGCTCGGAGCCTGGAACCTGTTTCCGATTCTGTGTCTCCCTCTCTCTCTGCCCCTCCCCCGTTCATGCTCTGTCTCTCTCTGTCCCATAAATAAATAAAAACGTTGAAAAAAAATTAAAAAAAAAATATATCATGGAATACATTCCCTATGCTGTGATTTTCATCTCCATGGATTACTTATTTTATAACTGGAAGTTTGTACCTCTTATTCTCTTTATCTATTTCACCCATCCCCGCATCTACCTTCCCCTCTGGCAACCCTAGTTTGCTCTCTGTATTTAAAAGTCTGCCTTTTGGGACGCCTGGGTGGCGCAGTCGGTTAAGCGTCCGACTTCAGCCAGGTCACGATCTCGCGGTCCGTGAGTTCGAGCCCCGCGTCGGGCTCTGGGCTGATGGCTCGGAGCCTGGAGCCTGTTTCCGATTCTGTGTCTCCCTCTCTCTCTGCCCCTCCCCCGTTATGCTCTGTCTCTCTCTGTCCCAAAAAAAAAATAAAAAAAAAAATGTTGAAAAAAAAAAAATTAAAAGTCTGCCTTTTGTTTTTGTTTGTTTGCTTTGTGTTTCCACATATAACTCAAATCTTATGGTATTTTCCTGCTCTGACTTATCTCATTTAGACTAATAACTTCTAGGATAATCCATGTTGTCACAAATGGCAATATCTCATTCTTTTCTTGTGGCTGAGGAATATTCCATTGTGTGTGTGTGTGTGTGTGTGTGTGTGTGTGTGTATACACACACACCACATCCCTATCCATTTACACCTACTGATGGACACTTGGCTGCTTCCGTATCTTGACTATTATAAATAATGCTGCAATAAATGAAGGGGTACATATATTTTTTTGAATTAGTATTTTTGTTTTCTTGGGGTAAATATCCAGTAGTAGAATTAATGGATTGTCAGATATTCCTATTTTTAGTTGTCTGAGGAACCTCCATACTGTTTTCCACAGGGGCTTCATCAGTGTACATTCCCCTCGATACAAGGGTTCCCTTTTCTCCACATCTTTACCAACATTTATTATTTCTCATGTTTTTTTTTTTTATTTTAGCCATTATGACAGGTGTAAGGTGATATCTCATTGTGGTTTTGATTTGAATCTCCCTGATGATTAGTAATGTTAACCTGATGTTTTAACAAAATGCAAAGAAAATCACAAACTCTATATATAAATCTAAGAGCTTTGAAATAGAGATATAAATCATAACATAAATTAAACCACAGTGATTCTTTGAAAACGTAATATAATAACTTATCAGATAGAAAATACATATTTTTATATTGGGATACACCTTTTGGATTATCATTTGGTATACTAGTTCATTCTGCTTATATATTAATTAATGAAATACCATCATTTGGATTCCAATAGAAGTCTTTCCATATTTTATCTCAGTAAGGAAGAACTTTGGCTGGGTTTGGATAAACTCAGCTGAGGTTATTATCATTCAACATTAGAAAATTTGTTTGTACGAGAACCTCTTCTCATTGTACACATTTTATCTAAAGCAAGCCCATCTACTATTTCTGCCTCAATCTTCATCTGTGCCTCTGATTCTTTAAGTCTATTTGTTAGCCTCTATCTTCCTTTGGATTTCATATCTCCATATACAATTTTCTACTAGACATTTCCATGTAGGGGTCTAATAATTCAAATGTATCATATAGAAACCCAAATATATCATCTCCCCACCATCATTGCTTCTGTTGTTTTCCCTGTTCCAGTGAATATCATCCCCCTGCATACAAATGTCAGAAACCTGGACCTACACTTGCCTTATTTATAGCTCCTCCCCAAGTATTTGCTAACTCTTAAGGACTTTATTTAGCATATATTTTTCTAAAATTTTTCATTTTTTTCCTATTATTCCTATTAATTACTGAGTCTGGATCCGTATCACTGCAATTCTGGCTTATTGCAACAATCTTGTAACCGATCTCCTAGTCTCCACTTTTGCTCATCTATAATTCACTGCTACATATAGACTTACCTAAAGCAAAATACTCTGAGGTCCATCCTCAAGCCCTCTTTGACTCTATCAACAGCCTTTGCTACTGACCACACAATAAAATTAAAAATCTCTTGTAAGATTTCCAAGCCCTTGATGGTCTGGCTTTCTGAATAACCCTTCTGTCATCTCTACCACCACAGTCCTCCCTTGGCTTCTACAACTCCACCCATCCTCCCATTTGTTCTTAAAAAACACGATTGGGCTTTATTTTGCTTTTTGCTCTAAGCCTGTGCATATATCCTTTACTTTACAAAAAAAAATTGTCTTCCTTCTTTATTATTTCCTTAGTTGGCTCTTATTCTTCTTTCTAAGTTAGCTTAGCCATGTCTTTCTCATTACTTTTTCTGAGAAGTCTCCTTTGGCTGGGTCAGAAACTCCAGTTTTGTTTGTGACAGTTCCCTAATGGTACAGTCAATGCCTGTGAATTACCTTCCCACCCCCTGTCCCCCATATGAGAGCTCTGCATGGGACAAGAATCTGTTTGCCTTGACTTTATCAACTCTGTTCCCTGGAAGAGCACATAGTATATTTTTAATAAATATTGTATTAAGCATTTCATGTTCATATACTGGCATTACTTTCTCAGTAGCTCCGTAACTATCCTGTAGTTGTAAACAAACTAATAAGTGATTCTAGACCTCAGAATATGGAATGAATTCCTTCTCCCAAGCAGCTCAATGGATACTTATGTTAACAGATTTAAAATGGAGTCTTGAAACATCTAGAGCAGCCCTAGTCACAGAGCGGGGAAGAAAGGGGAAACTTCAAGCAAAACTCAGTAAGATTTTATAGTTTATTCTCTCACAGATGGCCTCTAAAGGTATACTTCTGTTTCCTATTTATAGATCCTTCTATTTGCAAAGCTATAATGTGCCTTTATGGTGATCCTTCAAGGAAAAGCCCTATAAAGATTCACAACTTTAGTTTTTAAAAGGACACACTGGTGTTTCTCAAATGAAGATAGCCTATGGATGAAAACAATATTTAAAAATAAACAAAACCAATTAGATTACGTGTTACCAGTACATCTGCCAGTATCCACCAAAAATACCTGGTTCCAGTTCATTTTGGTAAGGGACATTAGGAATACCACAGTTAAATGTCTTTAGATAGCCTCCTTGTGATTAAAATTTTCATCAGAATCCCAGACAATCTTGGTAATCCATCTACATCCACTCTTCTTTGGCTACTCCTGGTGTCCTCTTGAGATAGAGATGGATGGATGGACAGGTAAGTAGACAGACAGATACACAGATAGCAAAAAGTGAAAAAACTAAAGGCAGAAAAGCTGATAAAAAGAAGATACTTGTAATGATGCAGATGACCTGAGAAAATACTTTTGAAGTACTTCAAAATGTCACTGGACACACATCACTTGTTAATAACGAGATGAGGTGCAATGACTCATACTTTTTTCCTTTCCAGACCAATTCTAGTACTGTCTATGCTACACTAAGAACTACCCAGAGTATACAGTGCATTGATGTAATGATTTCCAAAACCATATTTATAATTGACGAGGAGATTATAAGCACAGATTTCTGGACTTCACAACTATGATTTAAATACTGTTATTAATTATGGTGAAATATTGTTTATTATACAACAAAACAACAAGGAAGAGACAAATGGAAATAGACATTCCCATTGGTGTCATTTTTTAAGACACTTAAGACCTTGGACATTAAGACAAAAATGTCTTGGGGCATCTGAGAGGCTCAGTCAGTTAAGCATCCAACTTTGGCTCTCCCATGGGTCATGATTTCAAGCTCCCCCCACCCCATCAGGCTCACTGATGCTGATGCCTGCTACAAATCCTCTGTCCCCCTCTCTCTTGGACCTTCCTCTGCTGCCGCCCCCAAAATAAATACATAAACTTTAAAAATATATAAAAATAAATTTTTAAAAAGACAGATATGTCTTAAGACATTTTTAAGACCTCGAAGAAAAAGATTCTGGGCATCAAGAATTGTCTTAAAAAGACAGTCTCCTGCATGGCTTTGTCTTTTACCTTACCATCAGCAACTTAACTAAGGCAACACAATAAAAATGCTAGCAGTATGTTGGGTTCCCTGCCTATCTGCAACCATGATGATTCATAGCTTTGTGTAATCTCACACTCAGTATTCCCAATGTCAAGTTACAGTCTTTTAGTGAGTGATTCTATATACTTAGAAATTCACAGGTAATACCACATTTAATCTTCATAACCTGAAAGATATTCCCATTTTACAGATAAGCAAACAGAGACTGATATTAAAGATTCTCCCCATCAAAACGCAGAGTACATGATAGGGCACAGATTCAAGCTTAGTTCTTTCAGATTCCCAAGTCCAGTTTCCTTCTACAGGACAGTCTTAGCTTCAGAAGCTTCTGGAAACCAGAATGGGACAAAACGGAATTGAAGCAAGGAGTGAAACATTAGAGCTAGCAAAGTCAAAGACCCTCTATCTGGGAAGTACCCAATAACAAAGTGTTTCAGAAAGACATTTTCATTAATGGCCATCTATTTTTAGAAAGTACGTAATTATTTTCATTGCAGACATTTCTACTATAATCTGCCCTGCTTGTGAATGTTGTGATTATTCTGGTCACAAATTACCACTTGAGGATGTCACAGTGGCCTATGTATAAACATACACAGGGTGGCAGTTGCCCTTAGGACAACTTCTAAAAGCTTCAAATGATCAAAGATTTACATAATTATTGTCTATTTTGGTTGTTTCATTGGTAATGAGGTTCAAACATTTCCTTCTGAAATTGCAGCTGCCATACTTTTATTTTTAATTCCAAGTTTTAATAATTTTTTGTACAGAAAGATTATGCTGAGAAATTCTTTTTTTTGGAACATTTTTTATTGAAATAGAATTTTAATGCAATAAAATGCGTAGATCTTAAATATTCAGGATAATGAATTTTGACAGCTGTATTGTACCTGTGTAACCACCACATAAAATATAAATTATCATCATCACCCTTGAAAGTTTCCTCACACACCCCCCCCTTGAGGCACCCCATGGCCCTGCTCCCACCCTCCATCCCCTCCAAATAAAACACTTTCTTATGTCTATCACCACAGGCTAGTTAGAATAGGATTGATTTATTTTGCTCAGCATAATGTTTGTGAGATTTGCCCAAGTTGCTGCATTTACAGTTACACTTTAATCTCTGACTTTTTGGATTTATTGGGGAGAAATTGAACTTCACACTGTTACTCAGAGAACAATAAATATTTCTTTAGCAAGATCATAAATTATTATTTCTGAACGAGCCAGAAACATCTATATTTGACTAACTGGATACTTCCAAGCACAGTGATAGTTCTGGGAGAAACAGCATCAATACAGGAATAAAAGGCCAGTTATTGGAACCAACAATGCTGAATTTGACCTAAAGTGCGGAAAATAATCAGACTTCACTAAATCCTTCAGTATAGGATATTCAGCTAGGTTACTTCATTCTCTGCTCTATATTGTAGTAAAACCAGTGGCACCCAAATACAAAATTCAGTATTAGTTTGCCATTGGAAAACACAGTGATCTTCAGAATTTCATTTTACCCATACAGTCACAATTTAAGTACTGATTTCTGTGACCTGCAGGAAGACGTATTTCTTCTCTCCCTGGCTGCATTCATCTACCCACAATTCCTACTATAACATATATATTTTTAAATACAAAGTGTTAAGAAGCACAGAAAACTCTATTTCACTTAAGTCAACCAAGGACGCTTTAAGACCTTGACTACCGCGGTAGCATTGGCATAAGTAGCTGAAAATGCATTCGTGTGATGATGTAAAATATGTCAAGAGTTACAGAGATGATCATCCCCTTGATAAATGTTGTCCTTAAGATATAAAACTATCAAGAGGAAGTTGATATAAAGTCCAGGGGCTACAGCAAGGTATGCGTACACTATTTCTCACTTTTTAAGGAGGTAGCAAAATATATTTTAAAGCAAGCACCCTGAACTCAGAGTTCAGCTCAGGTTTGAATCCTTTATGGAGAACCACAGTAGAATCATACAATGTCCGACTGAAAAGGACTTTAGTATTCTAAATGCCTCATTATATTGATAAATACATCAAATCCTTTAGGTCCTGCTGCTGGTCAATGGCAGAGCCTACAATGGATGTCTCTTGATCCCCGAACCTCTGCTCTTGCCATGACAATATATTGCATTCCTCTGAAAATTCTCCTATAATACTCATACCCACAACGCTTATTTTGAGCCTTAGTATTCTTTTTTAAAACTTAGTAAGTAACTGTTTCCTGGGCTCTTTGGGTTAGAGAATTGTAGGTAAAACCCCTTCCGGAGAAAAACAAGACAGGATTTTTTTTTTTTTTTGAGCCCCAAATAATAAAACTGGAATCTCCAGCTGCTTACCATGCTTCCCAGCCCCCAGCCAGTGTTATTTCTGATAACTTTAGGATGCAGAGAATTAAAAAAAGGGAGGGGGGCGCCTGGGTGGCGCAGTCGGTTAAGCGTCCGATTTCAGCCAGGTCACGATCTCGCGGTCCGTGAGTTCGAGCCCCGCGTCAGGCTCTGGGCTGATGGCTCGGAGCCTGGAGCCTGTTTCCGATTCTGTGTCTCCCTCTCTCTCTGCTCCTCCCGCGTTCATGCTCTGTCTCTCTCTGTCCCAAAAATAAATAAAAACCGTTGAAAAAAAAATTAAAAAAAAAATAAAAATAAAAGTAAAAAAAGGGAGGGGGAGGGGAATGGTTAGTTCAAAGCACCATCACTAGAGTTATAAAATGTTCAGCTCTCTTCTGTTGCTCCATTACCTTTGATGACAGAGATGGATTGGAGTCAGTGCATTGAGCCAACACCAATCCTACATGTGCACCAACCAAGGTGCATTTATTAGACCAAGTCATCTGTCTTTACTACCCTACTGGTGCCAAAGCTATTACCATACTGCTGATTTAATAGTGTAAACACAGCTCCCTATGGGTGTGTGCCAAGGCCCCCATGATTCCAGATGAGTCTAGACTATGTGTACAAAGACCTCTGTCCTGACTAGGGATTAATATATCTTACTGATTTTTTTTTCCCCATCTTCATAATAGTGACCAGATCACAAAGACTCATGCTTATTAATAGGCTCTTCTGCCTCTGTGCATTATCAAGACCCTGACTTTTAAGGAGAATCCCTAGATTGTAAGGAGCTCTGAGTTCACATCTCCTTGGTACAATACACTTCTCAGACTAATGGTAATGGATTATATCAACTATGAACTCAAAGAACAAATCAACTACTATACTATATTCAAGCAACACAACAAAGTCACCTACACTGTCAGTGAAAGTTTAACTTTAATAAATTACTACATGTTAATCTGTGGATCCTATGATTCACCAAAACTATAGCATATAAATCTCACAAATATCAACAGCTTTTCAAACCTCTCTAGGGCAAAATGCTCATTCAATCTGCTCTAAATAAAGCAAATATTTATTGAGCGTCTATGCTAGTGCTAGAACTAGAGTCAGGAATTCCCATAGGAAGTCACAAGCAAGGGAGGCAAACCAAACCTGTTGAAACAATCTAAGGATACAGATCTGTCCCATTAGACATAACTAATTTCAGAAAATGATTTTCAAAAAACAAATAATCACACCAAATTAAAAGCAGTGAGGATAAAATCTTACAATATTGTGAGAGAAAGACATTAATATTAACAATAACAGCACAAAACAATATAGAAAATGAATTCTTTCCAGGCATTCAATACAAACAAAATTAAATTTTTTAAGTCACTATGAGAAATTAAATTTTGTTAGATAGTATTTTCTAAAATAGATTGAACCAGCCATTATAAATTCCATTTTAAGAAATTAGAGAGCCATGTTTCTTTAAAGCTTATTTTTATATTAAGCCTTTATTATTGTGCTGCTCTTTTGCACTCAAATAATTTTTACTATTTGTCTAAACAAAAATAGTGCCTTCCCATGGATCCATCTGACATGACAGCACAATCTTTTCTACTATAACAATCAATCTGAAGCTTGATTTTACCACTTAAGTGGAAATTGGTTTCCTAATGGAAAAATACATCAAAATTTTGTCAATATAATTTCATTCAATGCAAAGTCATTTAACAATGCAAGATTTAACACCAACTCTTCATTTTGTAGAATTCCCCAGAAAATTGCTTCTCAGGATACCAAACATTGTTTCTCTTTTTTATTTATCTGGTTGGTTAATTTTTATTTTTATTTTAACTATTATCTTGTTAGTCCATTTTAGAAACCTGGGCTTGGATATTTAATATAAGTGCTAGCAAAGATGAGCCCTGGTAATAAAAAATAAATGTCCCATTTTTTAGTATTTCCAATTTTTTAAATTTTTTATTTAATTTCCACTTAGTTAACAGGGATTATTAGTTTTGGGTGCACAATATAGTGACTCAACACTTTATACAACACTACTGGTCATCACAGCAAATGCACTCTTTAATCCACATCTCCTATTTAACCAACCTCCCCTGCCCACATCCCTCTGGCACCCATCAGTTTATTCTCTATAGTTAAGAGTCTGTTTCTTGGTCTGCATATCTCTCTCTCTTTTTTCCCTTTGCTTATTTGTTTTGTTTCTTAAATTCCACATGAGTGAAATCATATGGTGTTTAATGTCTTTCTCTGATTGACTTATTTGCTTAGCATACTTTCTAGCTCCATCTATGTTGTTGCAAATGGCAATATTTCACTTTTTATGGCTGAATAATATTCCAACACACACACACACACACACACACACACACACACACACACACACACAGCTACATACCACATCTTTATCCATTCACCAGTCGGTGAATACCTGGGCTGTTACCATAATTTGGTTATTATAAATAATGCTGCTATAAGCATTGGGGAGCATGTATCACTTTGAATTAGTATTTTTGTATTCTTTGGGTAAATACCTAGTAATGCAATTGCTGCATCATAGGTAGTTCTATTTTTACCTTCTGAGGAAACTCCGTACTGTTTCCCACAGTGACTGCACCAGTTTGCATTCCCACCAACAGTGCAAAAGGGTCCGCCTTTCTCCATACCCTTGTTAACATCTTTTGTTTGTGCTGTTGATTTCAGCCATTCTGACAGGTGTGAAGTGACAAATTATTGTGGTTTTGATTTTTATTTCCCTGATAAAGAGTGGTACTAAGCATCTTTCCATGTGTCTGTTGGTCATCTGGATGTCTTCTTGGGAAAATGTCTACTAAGGTCTGCCATTATTAAGTGGAGTATTTGTCTTTTGGGTGTTGACTTTGATAAGTTCTTTATAAATTTTGGATACTAACCCTTTATCCAACATGTCACTTGCAAATATCTTCTCCTGTCCCATAGGTTGCCTTTTAGTTTTGTTGGCTGTTTTCTTTTTAACATAGTACTGGACGCCTTAGCCACAGCAGTAGACAACAAAAAGAAATAAAAGGCATCCAAATCAACAAGGAAGAAGTAAAACTATTACTAATATAGATGACATAATACTCTATATAGAAAACCCAAAAGACGCCACCAAAAAAGAACTGCTAGAACTGATACACAAATTCAGTAAAGTTGCATGATACAAAATCAATGTACAGAAATCTTTTGCATTTCTATACAACAATGACAAGGCAGAAAGAGAAATTAAGGAGTCAATCCCATTTACAATTGTACCAAAAACAATACGATACCTAGGAATAAACCTACCCAAAGAGATTAAAGACCTATACTCTAAAAACTATAAAACACTGATGAAAGAAATGGAAGATGATACAAAGAAATGGAAAAATATTTCATGCTTACGGATTGGAAGAACAAATACTGTTAACATGTCTACATTACCCAAAGCAATCTACCCATTAATGCAATCCCTATAAATACATCAACAACATTTTTCACAGTACTAGAACAAACAATCCTAAAATGTGTATGGAACCACAAAAGATCCTGAATAGCCAAAGCAATCTTGAAAAGCAACACTGGAGGCATCACAGTTCTGGACTTCAAGGTATATTACAAAGCTGTAATGATCAAAACAGTATGGTACTGACAGAAAAATAGATACATGGATCAAAAGAAAAGAATGGGAACTCCAGAAATGAACACATAACTATGTGGTCAATTCATTTTGACAAAGCAGGAAAGAATATCCAATGGAGAAAAGTAGTCTCTTCAACAAACGGTGCTGGGAGAACTGGACAGCAACATGCAGAAGAATGAAACTGGGCCACCTTCTCACACCAACAAAAATAAATTCAAATATATTAACGACCTAAATGTGAGACATGAAACCATAGAAATCCTAGAGGAGAACACAGGCAATAACCTCTTTGACATCAGCCATGATAACTTCCTTCTAGATAGGTCTCCTGAGGCAAGAAAAACAAAATCAAACTATTATGACTTTATCAAAAAAGTATTTCTGTTCTAAAAATAACAGTTTATACTTCTAACACAAAAGAGCATGTTACCTCTAGCAAAGCCAAAGATGTGGCAAATAAGCACCAAGATCATTAGTAATTGCAAACAATTTCTAGGGGAAACACCTTAGCATCTTTTTATTTCCTTTGAAATTTTTGCTTTTTCTACATTTTCATATTTTTAGGTACTTGACAGCTTACACATAAAATCAAAAACACCCCAAGCTCATATTTTGCATTTTCCTAATTGCATATCATTATGCATACATATACCCTCTATCTAAAATGTCTTTAACAAATACAAAGGATCCCATTAATCAGCTAAAAATTCAATCTCATTGGGTATCAAGAGAAATTGTTGCAGTAAAAATACTCTATTTTACAATCAAAAAGGCCCAAGGTAACTGATATTTAGTGACCTAGAATTATTCCTCAGAAATTTTAAATTCTTTCTCTTTTTTTTTAGTGCTTATTTATTTTTGAGCGACAGAGAGAAAGCACGTGTGTGCAAGTGGGAGAGGGGCAGAGAGGGAATCTGACAGTGGATCTGAAGCGGGCTTTGCACTGTCAGTGAGCCCAGTGTGGGGCTTGAGCTCACAAACTGTGAGATCATGACCTGAGCCAAAGTCGGACACTCAACTGACAGAGCCACCCAGGCACCCCAGGGATCTTAAATTCTTAATGAAGTTTTACAAACCTCAGTCAATTCTTTATTAACTTAAGGACAAACCAACTCTGCCTTATAGGAAACTTCCATGAGCCATGAGAGATAGCTCATTCTAATATTCTAACAGGGCATTTCAATGTTTTCATACTAGGCCTTCTTATCTCAATATTGTTTTTTCAAATGCAGAGATAAAAACTGTTTATAACAGAAAAAAATTGTCTTCTTATTTATTTTGATGTTAATAGAGGAAAAATGGTTCCTCTCTTAAAGAATGATGACTTTAGGTAGCATTACATGTAGGCACATTGGGGAAGTTTATCAACCAGTTCTTCAAGGGGAAAGAGGAAGCCTTGATTTGTATCATGTGGTGATTTCTATGAATTCCCACCATGACCAAATGGCTCACTAGAATCCTTACTCTGAATGAGAAGTTAGAAGAAAATAAGCACTATCACACTGTTACATGATGTAAGAACACAGATAGAAAAATGTAGTAAAATGATTAAGTGATAAAGTTTGAGTACTTAAGTATCTTGATATAATTTATGTTTGTTTGTGTCCTTTAACTTTTAATAATAGCCCTGTTCCAAAAAATTCCTAAAAATTTAACAGTTGGCTTCAATGTGCCAGTCAGTGCCAGCTCCAGCACACCGTGGTTTGTGAAGAGTGAAGATGTTCAATTCCCAGGACAGAGGCTCTGTCCAAGCACACTTATGTAATCCAAACAAACATATTAACAGTTAAAGATTGGGAAACCAGAAATTTAAGGACATAATGACTAAATCTACATTTCCCAAAGTATCTATAGCAGACCAATAGTCTAATGAGACATTCCATTAAATAAAGTTTCCATAACTGGATATCAGCTCTAGTTTCTCTTGCTGGAAGGTTACACATTCAGTGGCAGGAATACTGAGACTGGCCTTGGTATAAGTCAGATCCCATAGTGTTGGGTCCATAAATGGTCTCCACTTCTGCAACAATAGCCACTATCATCAAATGCCTAAGACACTAGAAGGGTGGTGGCCCATGACAAAGGCTGATTGGTGTGAACCAGCTGAGTTATTTAGTTTACTTACTTCTAATATCTCCACTCTGATGGGCATTATCATAAGATACAAAGACCTGTACAGTTCATGCTTGCTTACTTACATCCATGAATATGCATTTACCCCAGATATCCTTATTCTTGATATTTAAACTTTTCTCCTAAACTAACTGAGGCAGGCATTTGTCACTGGTCAGTGGTCCATACATTTTATTACTTGAAGATACTCTCTATACTAAGAGGATGGCCAAGATCAGCCCCAGAGCTCTGCCTATTTTGAGGATTTTGTATCTTTATTTCTACTCTCTACCAAAGGCACTACTAAGTAGTGTTTTAATACAGCTTTCTTCTATTTTTAGTTTTTATTCACACATTCAGCCAACCCATTCATAACCAAGGCTTAGGCTTGATCTTCCATCAGCTAGTCTTAAGAGATTTCCCAAATGGCTGTGAAGTGTGACTTGAAGGAGGATCGATATCTGAGATACTAGGGAAGCAAAGTGACCAAAAACCTAAAATTTTAGAATTAGTAACCAGACAGGAAGTGAAAATAGCAACTTTAATTACATATCAGATTAGGTTCATGACATGAGGACAGTCAGGACTCAGATTAAACATGTTAAGTTTCAAAAGAGGATAAACTGGTTTATTAACTGGGACTTCCACAGGGATGAACAGACTTCAGACATGGAAACAATGTGATCAGGAATCTGTTGCTTCCTCCATCTCTCAGATCTTTTTCTCTCTACATTATCTTCTTTTTGAGATGTATTCTTCCCTTTTGGTGACAAATACAACTACCACCATTTGCCCTCATATTGCACTTACTATGAGAAATTCTTTAAATCAAAGTTTCCAAAAATGACTTGATTAATATGGCTCAGGTCACGGACCCATCCCTCAATCAGTTCTTGTGGATAGAGAACGCGAGATATTCTTACTGACAGAACTAAGAGTGTCAACTTCTGTAATCAGTTACTTCAGTTCTGAGGAGAAGTCAGCCACAATCAAAGCAGGAAAAAAGGAGTTGCCCATAAGATACAGGTGTTCTATTATTTAGACAAGAAGAAGTGTGATGAACAATAATGCAACACCAAAATGACTATATATGTTTTTAGGAAATTTCACACCATCTCTGCCAGTTTGTATTATATTCTTTGGCTCTGCTGAGGGACTTAAGAGTCACAGAGTGTCTCACATTTTCTCTTAAGTCTCATATTTCTTGATGGAAGATAACACCCGAGAGCTACAGTTTTCCTAAAAGAATGAGCATGCCAATAAAATTTTTCACCTCCAAATAAACTGCAGTTTGACTTTGTTTTCTACCTTACCCATTATCCACTTTTTTCCTTCTGTACAAATGCCCTCAAAACTGATATAGAAATAAGCTTAGAAAAATTACCGAATGTGGTTGTAGTCCTTGTATGAGTTATTGGCAATTTGTTTTCTCTGCTATTTTCCATACAATTTCAAATATACAGAAAATACTGTCAGAAACACTTACTGTCCTTTCTCTTTCTTGGCCTAGTTGCTAAGTCACTGCTTCTGGTTCTTTATTAATGTGGCATTATCACTGAAAAGTTTTCATTTTGGTCATCATTGGTAGTGTCACTGCCTTCTTCCATGGAAGCTCACTAAAGTGGCCTAGAAGGCCTTGTTACTAAGTTATAATAGAAAAGGTAAAGTGACTTTGACATTTCATATAATCCAATTTACCAAGATACTCAGTTTGGCAAATCCTTAATGATACAACCATCGACAAGATTGATAGAAGACATTTATTATGGAATTTTATTTTTTTAAATTTTTTTTTTCAACGTTTATTTATTTTTGGGACAGAGAGAGACAGAGCATGAACGGGGGAGGGGCATAGAGAGAGGGAGACACAGAATCGGAAACAGGCTCCAGGCTCTGAGCCATCAGCCCAGAGCCCGACGCGGGGCTCGAACTCACGGACCGCAAGATCGTGACCTGGCTGAAGTCGGACGCTCAACCGACTGCACCACCCAGGCGCCCCTATTATGGAATTTTAAACCTGTGTCTCAATATTGGATCACAGTGACTATAGTGGCTGTAATTAATATTCTTTTTTTTTAATTTTACTTTTTATTTTTTAAAATTTACATCCAAATTAGTTAGCATATAGTGCAACAATGATTTCAGGAGTAGACTCCTTAGTGCCCCTTACCCATTTAGCCCATCCCCCCCCCAGAACCCCTCCAGTAACCCTCAGTTTGTTCTCCATATTTATGAGTCTCTTCTGTTTTGTCCCCTTCCCTGTTTTTATATTATTTTTGTTAATATTCTTTAAATTATATTGCAGGTAACAAATCTATTAGATTGTATTCTATGGAAGGTAATTATAAGATGTGTGTATTAAAGAATATTTGTACATTAAACGCATTATTTTTATCAATATCAATGAACTTATCACAATTTTTAAATATTGATTAAGTGTTCTTCATTTTTAATGACCTTATTTCTGATAATTTAAGATTTTCAAGAAATTTGCAGAATAGGCAAAGTTCACATATGCCACTTATGCAGTTTCATGACCTTCTTCTGTAGGCTAAGGCTCAAACTTAGAGAGTTTGATACAGAACTTACCTGCAGACCCTGAAGCAATAGAGACCATATGGTGCCTTGGAGTTCTCAGAAACCAAGTAATTTTACAATGAGGGGAAAGGTCAGGAGTGAAGGGACTACCTGGAGATGATTAATGGAATGGGATGTCCCCAATATATGGCAAACCAACAAAGATATAAACCTACAAGCATCATCAAAACAAAATTAGATAGACAAGAGGTTGAAGGTAGATAGCGCAATAAATGATCTTGTTTAGTTTTCATACCAGTCTGTTTTCAGACTTGGACCTAATGACCCAAGGGGAGGCCAATTCCTCAGGAAGAAGCAACAAAACCATGGTAAAAAAAACCACTAGCGTCACTTCCCCAAAGAACTATACACTCAGGGAAGACATATACCCAAACATTTTGAGGATAGTTAGATGCAGGATTCAAACTGATATTTGTGGATGGATGCGCACAGTGCTCAGATCTGAACTTGGCAATCTTGTTCCAGAGGTCTCTGCTTTTAAACATTGCCCTGTATAACCTTTTGCCAAATGAGGAAAGAAATTTCCAAGTCTTCTTCCTGCCCTAGTTTCTCCCTCTTGTATTCTTGCATTCCCAAGTAACGACTTTTTCTTTTAGCATCTTTTTTAGAAATTCTATTGGATCCTGGATTAAAGGGCAATGTGTAGAATAGGGAATTAGCTGCTATGAGCAGTTATTTTGGTTCAAGTAATGTGTGAGTGTTTTAAATACATTATTTGACTTCATATCAACTTACTGAAGTGTAGACTGTTTACTCCACTGCATGAAAAAAAAATGCATATAATCATGGGAAAGAGATGACACTCTACAGACAGGCTACCCGGACTGAAATCTTAGCACTGTACCTTCTTGTCTTTATGGAAATAATGGCCCCAAAGATCGGGCACTTTGGAATTTATTTACATTTTCTAAGTCATTTTCTTTTTTTCAATATGTAATTCATTCTAAACGCTTCATTTAGAATAAAGGTAGACTGAAAATTGGTCTTTCACTGCTCCACCCAGACCTGTGACAATCAATAGCAAAGGTGGCTGTTGTCCTTATTAGTTCAAAGTATGCAGAAGACAGAAAAAGGCCCCAAAGATGTCTATATCTTAATTCCTGAAACTGTCTATAACTTAAATTCTGAAACTGTGAATATTTTACCTTACATATTCACATTTAGAAGGATAAAAAATTTCAGGGGGAGGAGCCAAGATGACAGAACAGCATGTAAGTTTTTTTTTGCATCTCATGTCCATGAAAGACAGCCAGATCAACACTAAACCATCCTGCCCACTTAGAAAACTGATTTGAGGATTAACACAAAAATCTGCACAGCCCGAACCACACAACTCACCAGGTATACGGTGCTGAGAGGTGAATTGGGGGAGAAAGAAGCCCCGGAGAGCAGGGAGCTGGTTTTGCTTGGGGGGGGGGGGGGGGGGGGGCGGGGAAGTACATGAAAAGAACCTCCCCCAAAAGCAGGTGGAGAGAAAGTGGAAAAGTGGAAACAGCCACAGGGACTGAAATAAAAAGGGAGAAAGGAGAGGGTTTAAATTCCATTAAGACTCTATAAAAAGATAGCACAGAGTCTGAAACTCCACAGCTCAATACCTGGTAGTGCTCTGTTGGGAAGGGCAAATCCCCAGGAACACAGTGGGATCCAGGAAGTCCTCAGGCCACACGAGAGAAGCAGTTCCACTGCTGAAATGCATTTGGTAGAAGCTGTGTATCCACCTGGTCCCAGCAGATCCCAGAGAGCAACCACATTCGCTGGTGCTGAAACAAGGTCCTTAAAGGTGAAGCCTGGTGCCAGATGTGTGTTGTGATTCTCCAAAATCCCTGAAACGCTGCTGCTACATGATCACACAAACTTTTTCTGGGGCAGGCTGGCACTCAGCCGCAGTCTCTGGGCATCAGCTACAGCACAGTTCCATGAACCTTCCTGGGTATGGCCAGCACCTGGCCATTGCTTGGTGAGACCCTCCCCCACAGCATCTCAGCGGTCAAAGCCGCAGTCCCTGAGTCAGGGGTCAGGAAATGCAGCCGCATCTGAGATAAAACTCAGGAGGGAGGTGCCTCCTGGCAAACTGACGGCTTGGTCACAGACAGAGTAAAAGTGGGGAGTGGACGAAAGCTGGAGATAAAGGATGGGTGTGCGATTGCTGGTCAGGGAGAGCACGGAGTTCCAACGCTACAGACGGGAGAGCTGGGTGAAGCCATTTTCACGAGTCCCGCACATGCGCATACACACCACAAGGGTCACAACAATTCACCCCAGTAAGCTAAGCAGCGCCATCTAGTGGAGAAAGGAGCTGTTACACTAAATGCGGCCAACCTCACTCTTTAAGAACACCACAAATCACTCCTTCTGCTTATTTACAGATTATAAAGTGCTTCATAGTTTGACTTAAAGGGGAAAAGGATGTAATTTCAATCGTATTTCAGTCTGTTCGTTGGTCCATCTATTCAATTTTCTTTTTTTTCTTTCTTTGTCATTTCTTTTGTTTTTCTTCAATACAGAAAGAGAAAAAAAATTTCATTTTCAATTTTTCTTAAAAATATTTCCTTTATTCTTTCTACTATTTTTTTTACTTTTTTGTAAATTTTACAAAATCTATTTTACTTTCATTATTTGATGTTATACTATTTCATTTTTTTCATTTTCTAAAATTTTCAAATGTTTTCCTTTTTTTATTTTTCTTTTTTCTTTTTTTGCCTTTTTCTTTTTTTTCCCTCTAATCTGTCAAGCACCTTTCAATACCAGACTAAAACCACCTAGGGTCTAGCATCATTTATTTGATTTGTGTATGTGTGTGTGTGTTGTTTATAATTTTTTAATTTTAGGTTTTTTTCCTTATTAATTCCTTTTCTTCCTTCAAAATGATGAAACAGAGGAATTCACCTCAAAAGAAAGAGAAGGAAGAAACGACAGCCAGGGACTTAATCAACACAGATACAATCAAGATGTTTGAACAAGAATTTGGAATCATGATAATAAGAATACTAGCTGGGGTATAAAATAGATTAGAATCCCTTTCTGTGGAGATAAAAGAATTAAAACCTACACAGGATGAAATAAAAAATGCTATAACTGAGCTGCAATCTTGAATGGATGCCATGGAGGCAAGGATGGATGAGGCATAGCTCAAAACATCGACATAGAGGACAAACTTATGGAGAATAATGAAGCAGTAAAAAAGAGGGGGACTAAGGCAAAAGAGCATGATTTAAGAGTTAGAGAAATCAGTGATTCATTAAAAAGGAACAATATCAAAATCATAGGGGGCCCAGAAGATGAAGAGAGAGAAATAGGGATAGATGGGTTATGTGAGAAAAACATAGTGTAAAACTTTCCCAACCTGGGGAAAGACACAGACATCAAAATCCAGGAGACACAGAGGACTCCCATAAGATTCAACAAAAACCAACCGTCAACAGGTATATCATAGTCAAATTCACAAAATTCTCAGGCAAGGAGAGAATCAAGAGAGCAGCAAGGGAAAAAAAAGTCCTTAACCTACAAGAGAAGACAGATCAGGTTCACAGCAGACCTATCCACAGAAACTTGGCAGGCCAGAAAAGAGTGGCAGGATATATTCAATATGCTGAATTGGAAAAATATGCGGCCAAGAATTCTTTATCCATCAAGGTTGTCATTCAAAATACAAGGAGAGATTAAAAGTTTCCCTGACAAACAAAAATTAAAGGAGTCTGTGACCACTAAACCAGCCCTGCAAGAAATTTAAAGGGGGACTCTCTGAGGGGAGAAAAGACGAAAAAGAAAAAAAACAAAGAGAGACCAAAAGCAACAAAGACTAGAAAGGACCAGAGAACATCACCAGAAACTCCAACTCCACAAGAAACATAATGGCAATGAATTCATTTCTTTCAGTACTCACTCTAAATGTAAATGGATTAAATGCTGCAATCAAAAGACATTGGGTAACTGAATGGATAAGAAAACAAGATCCATCTATATGTAGTTTACAAGAGACCCACTTTAGACCTAAAGATACCTTCAGATTGAAAGTAAGAGGATGGAAAACCATCTATCATGCTAATGGTCAACAAAAGAAAGCTGGAGTAGCCATACTTACATCAGACAATCTAGGCTTTAAAATAAAGACTGTAACAAGAGATGAAGACGGGCATTATATCATATTTAAGGGGTCTATCCACCAAGAAGACTTAACGATGTAAAAATTTATGCCCTCAATGTGGTAGAACCAAAATATATAAATCGATTAATCACAAACATAAAGGAACTCATTGATAATAATACCATAATAGTAAGGGACTTCCACACTGCACTTACAACAATGGACAAATCATGTAAGCAGAAAATCAACAAGGAAACAATGGCTTTGAATGACACACTGGACCAGATGGACTTAACAGATATATTCAGAACATTTCATCCTAAAGCAGTGGAATATACATTCTTCTCCACTACAAATGGAACATTCTCCAGAACAGATCACATACTGGGACACAAATCAGCCCTCAACATGTACAAAAAGATCGAGATCGTACCGTGCATATTTTCAGCCAACACCGCTATGAAACTCAAAATCAACCACAATAAAAAAATTTGTAAAGATAACAAATATTTGGAGACTAAAGAACATCCTACTAAAGAATAAATGAGCTAAAACCTCTGGGATGCAGCAAAGGTGGTCATAAGTGAGAAGTATATAGCAATCCAGACCTTCCTAAAGAAGGAAGAAAGGTCTCATATACACAACCTAGCCTTACACCTTAAAGAGGTGGAAAAAGAAGAGCAAATAAAACCCCAAAACAACAAAGACATGAAAAAATAAATATTAGAGCAGAAATAAATGCTATCAAAACCAAAAACAAAACAAACAAACAAAAAACCCAGTAGAACAGATCAATGAACCCAGAAGCTTGTTATTTGAAAGAATTAGCAAAATTGATAAACCCCTAGCCAGTATGATCAAAAATAAAAAGCAAAGGTACAAACAAATAAAATAAGAATGAAAGAGGAGAGATCACAACCAACACAGCAGAAATAAACACAATAAGAGAGAATATTATGAGCAACTGTATGCCAATAAAATGGGCAATCTGGAAGAAATGGAAAAATTCCTAGAAATATATACACTACCAAAACTGAAACAGGAAGAAAGAGAAAATTTAAACAGACTCATAACCAGTACAGAAATAGAATTAGTAATCAAGAATCTCCCAAAAAACAAGAGTCCAGGGCCCGATAGCTTTCCAGGGGAATTCTACCAAATATTTAAGGAAGAGTTAACACCTATTGTCTTGAAGCTGTTCCAAAAAATAGATATGGAAGGAAAACTTCCAAACTCTTTCTATGAAGCCAGCATTACCTTGACTCCAAAACCAGAAAAAGACCCCACTAAAAAGGAGAACTATAGACCAATTTCCCTGATGAGCATGGATGCAAAAATCCTCAGCAAGATATTAGCCAACAGGATCCAACAATACATTAAAAAAATTATTCACCACGACCAAGGGCGATTTATACCTGGGATGCAGGGCTGGTTCAATATCTGCAAAACAATCAATGTGATCCATCACATCAATAAAAGAAAGGACAAGAACCACTATCCTCTCAATGGATGCAGAGAAAGCATTATTACAGCATCCTTTCTTGATAAAAACCCCCAAGAAAGTAGGGACAAAAGTATCATACCTTGAGATCATAAAAGCCAAAAATGAAAGACCCAACACTCATATCATCCTCAATGGGGAAAAACTGAGAGCTTTCCCCCTAAGGTCAGGAACAACACAGGGATGTCCTCTCTCACCACTGTTATTCAACATAGTATTGGAAGTTTTAGCCTCAGTAATCAGACAATACAAAGAAATACAAGGCATCCAAATTGGCCATGGGGAGGTCAAACTGTCACTCTTCACAGATGACATGATACTCTATATGGAAAACCCAAAAATTTCACCAAAAAACTTCTGGAACTGATCCATGAATTCAGAAAAGTGGCAGGATATAAAATCAATGCACAGAAATTGGTTGCATTCCTATTCACCAACAATGAAACAACAGAAAGATAAATCAAGGAATCAATCCCATTTACAACTGCACCAAACACCATAAAATACCTAGGAATAAATCTAACCAAAAATGGTGAAAAATCTACACTGAAAACTATAGAAGCTTATGAAAGAAATTGAAGACAGAAAATATTGGGAAAAGATTCCATGCTCCTGGATAGGAAAAACAAATATTGTTAAAATATTGTTTATTACCCAAAGCAATCTACATATTCAATGCAATCCCTACCAAAAGAACACCATCATTCTTCACAGAGCTAGAACAAACAATCCTAAAATTTGTATGGATCCAGAAAAGACCCTGAATTCGCAAAGCAATCTGTAAAAAGAAAACCAAAGGAAGAAGCATCATAATCCCAGACTTCAAGCTGAATTACAAAGCTATAATCATCAAGACAGTATGGGACTGGCACAAGAACAGACACTCAGATCAATGGAACAGAACAGAGAACCCAGAAATGGACCCACAAATATATGGCCAACTAATCTTTGACAAAGCAAGAAAGAATATCCAATGGAATAAAGACAGTCTCTTCAGCAAGTGGTGCTGGGAAAACTGCACAGAGACATGCAGAAGAATGAACCTGGACCACTTTCCTACACAATAATAAACTCAAAATGGATGAAAGACCTAAATGTAAGACAGGAAGCCATAAAAATCCAGGAGAAAGTGGGTGATGGGCATTGAGGTGGGCACTTGTTGGGATGAGCACTGGGTGTTGTATGGAAACCAATTTGTCAATAAATTATATTACAAAAAAACAAAACAAAACAAAAACCCTCGAGGAGAAAGCAGGCAAAAACGTCTTTGATCTTTGCCACAGCAACTTCTTACTCAAAATGTCTCTGAGGGCAAGGGAAATAAAAGCAAAAATGTACTATTAGGACCTTATAAAAAAAAAATCTTCTGCACAGTGAAGGAAAAAATCAGCAAAACTAAAAGGCAACCGATGGAATAGGAGAAGACATTTGCAAATGACATATCAGATAAAGGGTTAGTATCCAAAATCTATAAAGAACTGTTCAAACTCAACACCCCAAAAAACAAATAATCCAGTGAAGAAATGGGCAAAAGACATGAATAGACACTTCTGCAAAGAACACATCCAGATGGCCAACCAACACATGAAAAAATGCTCAACATCACTCATCACCAGGGAAATACAAATCAAAACCACAATGAGATACCACCTCACCTGTCAGAATGGCGAACATTAACAACTCAGGCAACAACAGATGTTGGTGAGGGTGTGGAGAGAGAGGATCTCTTTTGCACTGCTGGTGGGAATGCAAATTGGTGCAGCCACTCTGGAAAACAGCATAAAGTTTCCTCAAAAAACTAAAAATAGAACTACCCTATGACCCAGCAATTGCACTACTAGGCATTTAACCATGGGATATAGGTATGCTGTTTCGAAAGGGGCACATGCACCCCAATGTTTATGCAGCACTATCAATAATAGCCAAAGCAGGGAAAGAGCCCAAATGTCCAAAGATGGATGAGTGGATAAAGAAGATGCGGTATATATATATATATACACACACACACACACACACACACACACACACACACACACACAATGGAGTATTACTTGGCAATCACAAAGAATGAAATCTTGTCATTTGCAACTACGTGGATGGAACTAGAGAGTATTATGCTAAGCGAAATTAGTCAGTCAGAGAAAGATAAATGTCATGACTTCACTCATATGAGGACTTTAAGACTCAGAACAGATGAACACAAGTGAATAGAAGCAAAAATAATATAAAAACAGGGAGGGGGGACCAAACATAAGAGACTTTCAAATATGGAGAACAAAACAAGGTTCCTGGAGGGGTTTTGGGAGGGGGGATGGGCTAAATGGGTAAGGGGCATCAAGGAATCTACTCCTGAAATCATTGTTGCACTATATGCTAACTGACTTGGATGTAAATTTTAAAAATAAAATAGTAATAATAATAAAATATTAAATATTAAATAATTAAAATAAAATACAAAACCAAAAGAAGGATAAAAAATTTGAGAGTTTATTCTAGTTTATCCAGGTATTTCCCTATATAAATTCTAAAATTCAGAGAACCTTTCTGGTTGAGTCACAGAGAGGAGACGCTGCTGGCTTTGAAGATGGAGGAAGGGAATCACAAACCACAAAATGCAGCTGGACTCTAGAAGGTGGAGAAGACAAGAAAGTGAATTTCCAGGTTCACTAGAGTATCCAAAGTATACCAATGCAGTGAGACTGATGGATTTCTAACCTACAGAACTGTAAGGAAATAAATATGTGCCATTTTGAGCCACTAAAGTTTTGCTGATTTGTTATAGCAGCAATAGAAAAACAATGCAAAAGTTAAAAGGAAAGGTACAACTTTCAAGTTCACAGCATTGCCAGCAGTAATCATAGAAAGAAAATTATTTATATTTTTGTTTACTTTTAGAAAAATGAAACTCAAAGAAGAAAATCTTACCAGCTAAGAAAGGGTATTGTGTACATCTATTTATATGTGTAATTACTGCTCTTTAATTCAATTGTGGAGAAGAATCAATTATATACTAAATATTTTTTTGTTTATCTTGCTTGGAAGAAAACTGTTCAGCTATTCTTATCTTTTAAATTTGTCCAGGTTTGGATGCATTAAAAAACTGGAGGCATTACTCTTCCAAGTAATTTTTATTATTTTTAATGTTTATTTTGGAGAGAGACAGCCAGCAGGAGAGAAGCAGAGAGAGAAGGAGACGTAATACTAAGCAGCTTCTGCGATGTCAGCACAGAGCCTGCTGCGGGGCTCGAGCTCACAAATTGTGAGATCATGACCTGAGCCTAAACCAAGAGTCGATGCTTTAACCAATTGAACCACCCAGGTGCCCTTCAACTAATTTTTAAAATAAGAAACATCAAGATTCATTTTTAAACTAACTCAAAATTACTAATTATTAAAGTTATTTAAAATACAGTAATGATACCAGGAAGAATTTTGATATGCATGAAGACATTTATTAGCCATTTACCATTACTCTAGTTTGTGCTATACTCTGATGTCTTCAGGTTTAACAGCCTCCTGCTGTCCTTATAGAAAGTATCCAATTGTGTAGACACAGAGTATATCAGGTCATAAAGGCAGGTCAGGTCATAAAGGGAGAAGCACTTACTTTAGCAAATTTTAGTGTTCTCTGCACTCTGTTTCAAGCAAAAACTAAATATGCAAAAACACAATTTTGCTTTTTATGGAAGCTTTTTTATGATCATTATTAAGGTCCCTAGTTAAAATCTCCTTAGGCTCTACCCTCTCTCTTTAAAAATAAAAAATATCTTCTGTAATTTGTGTGTTATTATTGTAACAACTTGAAATAAATAATGACAATGTATAATCTCCTTCTGTTAATTAAAACACAAATCAGTTTCATGAAAACATCTCTTCTCTTGGGCGGGGGGTGGGGATGGGGGTGGGAGAGACAAAACAACCTCATCCAGAATTTCTATTATTGATCCTTTCTCTTTAAAACCAAAGGAAGTCACATACAATAAAAGACAAAAATATTTTACATTTTTCATTTTCCCTTATATGTTTATATTTTTCATTTCATTTCAAAATGTTAGAATAAATTTTTATTTACAGCAGGGAAAATAGAAGAAATCTTGGTGAGAGAATTTTTAAATTTAGATCTTGAAGACTAGGCTTTCAGCAGATGGGAGGGGAAAATTGCAGAAAACAGCTTTTAAAAAATAGATGATTATGATAAGAGTTTCAATTGACTGATTACCTACTTTGTTCCAGTATATTGCTTTGTCCTTTAATTTTATTACACTTACTATTTTTTTTAGAACAGAAAAAGTTAAGTGAAATTATATCCATTTTACAAATTAGGAAACTGAGGTTATGATAACAGTAAAAGGCCACCCAGGATCACCAATCAAGTATTTGAATTATACATTTAACAAGCAAAGATGTAATCCAGATCCACTTAATAGTAAACACAAATGTGCTTTGCACTGTGAAAGATGAGATCACTTCTTATCAGTTTATAGGCATTTTGTGTTTTTTGGGAGAGACAGACACTGTGCCATAGTGATATAGTCTCCCATTAAAATAAATCTTTTTAGGGGCGCCTGGGTGGCTCAGTCGGTTAAGCATCCAACTTCAGCTCAGGTCATGATCTCACAGTCCGTGAGTTCAAGCCCCACGTTGGACTCTGTGCTGACAGCTCAGAGCCTGGAGCCTGCTTTGGATTCTGTGTCTCCCTCTCTCTCTGCCCCTCTGCTGTTCATGTTCTGTCTGTCTCTGTCTCAAAAATAAATTAAAAAACATTTAAAAATAAATAAATAAATCTTTTTAAATATAAAATATTTTCTTAAAAAATTATAGAGTAAACATGAGTATAGAGGATATGCAGATATGGTCAAAATTGTGATGGTGATACACTAGTTAAGAAGTCTGGGCTACACTGCAATATGTTGAGCCATTCAAAGCATCCCAGCCCCCTTGACATTCAGTGCTCTACATCAGTCATAGTTATATAAAATCTAAGATGGCGCCTGGCCTCTAAAATGAGACACATCAGCTTCAGTCAACTTCACTCCAAATTTAACTCCTGGGGGCACCTGGATGGCTCAGTCAGTTAAGCATCTGACTTCTGTTCAAGTCATGATCTCATGGCTCGTGAGATCCTTGATCACGAGGTCAAGCGCCATGTCAGGCTCTGTGCTGACAGCTTGGAGCCTGAAGCCTGTTTCGGATTCTGTGTCTCCCTCCCTCTCTCTCTCTGCCCCTTCCCTGCTCCTGCTCTGTCTTCCTTTCTGTCTCTCAAAAATAAATAAATGTTAAAAAAATAATAACTCCTGACTTGTCTTGACACAAGAAAAGTCTTTGATAAACTGAACGTGTCCTAAATTTATAAATCATTGGTCAGGATGCTATTGCAAACATTCAAGAAATTAGCTCTGTTCTGCCACTAAATATTTCTGTGGACTCTGAAGTTCTAAGCATTTTTTAGAGACTCAGCATTCAGGGATGAGATCCTCTAATACTCCATATTAGACTTAATGTTCTAAATCATGGAATCAACACAGATCATCGATTTTTGATCATAGGGCCTTATTTTTTTCATCGTAAGAAAAATAGATGCTTTTCTTTTCGTGAGGAAGCTGTGAATTATTTTGGTAAGTGTGATACTGAAATATCAATTCAGACCTCCACATATACTCAGGATAAGGTGTTAGAGTGTATATCAGATATACTCAAAAAATAAAAATGTATTCAAGCCTTTCTAGGGTTAGTTTCCAGTATAGTTTTTTTCACAAAATGCAAAAACTATTGGGCATTTTCACTGCCCAATGGGGAATATACTCCATGGCTCTGAATGCTACCAGTGTGAAGCACCTTCTAAAGTTGTTCACAATGAGCACAGTGTCTCAGCTGGCATCTGTGGGGAATGCTTGTTGAGTACCTAAGGAATCACAAGTACAAAGCAGGACCCTCAGCCTGAATATTTGCACTGGAACATCACCTAAAAATATTCCCTAGTCATAAATTTGTCTGGGATACTGATAATTCAATTTTAAATTACATGCCTAGATTATGAATCCAGGAATCTTAGTTTGTTTAAAAAGGACCCTTACCAACCCCAAATGCACATCAAAAGTGGAACTAATTACTCTACTTCCTCCCTATTTCTTTCTCTTCATTTTTCCATCTCTCTCTTTTTCATTCGCACACACAGATACTTACTCCTGGAAGGTATTTCTTCTAACAACTATGAAAAGGAAATATGATGCCTGGGCAACGAGGGTTCAAAATGCTCATTTTATAGAGGTTCAACACTCGACACCATGTAGTAAAATGATACATCCATATTTTAAATTGTACCTTCAGATTCAAATAAATTACCAAAGTACATCATTTCTTTCATAGAGTCAGTGAGTAATACAATAAACCTTTATCAATGGCTAAGGTGTACAAGTATGACACCCCTGAGGCTAACTTGATGGCGTAACACAGACGTTTCTGAAAGCTTTGAAAAAATCAGGGAAATGGAAGATGTAATCTAGGGAAATGAAATCATTTCAGTTTCTAAATGACAATTCTTTTAAGTTTGTCTATTTATTTTGTGATAGACAGCATGAGCAGGGAAAGGGCAGAGAGAGAATCCAAGCAGGCTCCATGCTGTCAGCTCAGAGTCTGAGGTGGGGCTCAAACTCACAAACCATGAGACCATGAGCTGAGCTAAAACTGAGAGTTGGACACTTAACTGACTGAGCCACTCAGGTGCCCCAAAAACTATTTTTTTAATAACTTAGAAAAAGTACTATTATGACCATAAATGGATTAGACAAACTTTCTATCTTGCTTGCCTTCACAAGTCCTCAGTTATTAAATGTGAATGACGTTTGGAGATGGACAGGTCATTGATATTCAATGAAACCTAAAAATACAGATGTTTCTTCCTCTAAAACTGAATTTATCATTTATAAAATTTTTATTATGGGAAAAATAAATTCAAGTTCCATATATTCCATAGTTCCACTGTAGTCATAAAATATATTTATTACTCTAAAATATAATATAAATACAGTAAGTCATAATTTCTGGGAACTTACTACCTTAAATATTAGTATATAAAATCTATTTTTTCCTCATTAAATGATTGCTGCAAAATCTATAACCAAAATTACGAATTCAGCTGGCCTCATATGATGCATCCATCTCTTTATTACAGCAAGAATAGCAATATGTGGAATGTACATCACAATCGAGACCATCAAAAGTATATTTCCCATTATAAAACAATCTCAAACTTAACATAAAATCTTTTAAACATTTCAAAAATGTTTATACTATTTGAGTGGGTTGACATGATACTATTCTTCCCCAAATGCTTGAGTGTGTTCCTCACTCACGAAGACAGTTCTGTACTCAATCCGGTATGAAAACTGAAAAAGGGATATAGGGATATATATATATACACATATATATATATACACATATACATATAGCCACTGGGTGGCTCAGTTGGTTAAGCATCCAACTTCAGCTCAGGTCCTGATCTCACAGTTTGTGACGGGAGCTTTACACTGGGTTTTCTGTTGTCAGTGCAGAGCCTGTTTCAGATTCTCTCTCTCTCTCTCTCTCTCTCTCTCTCTCTCTGCCTTTCCCCTGCACTCTCTCTCTCTCTCTCTCTCTCTCAAAAATAAACAAGCACTTAAAAAAAAATAAAATAAAATTGTTCACCAGTCTTCCCCACTAAAAAGCCAACCTTATCCCCTTTGTAATAAGTATTTTGTTGGAAGTTATTTTGAAACTGTAAAAATCCCATTCCTAATCAAACGTTCAAGTTACCAGTTTGCTTTTTATCAGTATGAACATAAGTATATCCATTCCATTCAATGGGTCATGATCCTTGTTATTACTATTTAAGTCTCAATTTTTTTTCCAGTTTTGACCTTTGGAAACTCATCAAATATAGCCCCAGTGTACTTTCAACGTATTCCCATTATTCTTGAACACTCCTTTACTTTATGGTTGAAAAAGAAGTTCCAGTCTCATCGGGTGCATTTCCTACCCAGCCCTGGCACTTCTTCATGGCACTTTGGTTCCTTTTTAGTGGAGCAATGTTCAGAAATCAAGGGCACTATGTTAGTAATTGTTAGGGAGGTGAAGCTATTCCCAGTCATTGTCAGGGGAAAGAGCTAGGGAACATATGTAGATGAAGATAGAGGTACACACATGTACACACACACATATCCCATATATGTACTTTTGTTATTACCTTCATATATCCTATAAAACCAAAGTGCATTGCTAGTTTGTGATTTTTTGCTTCATTTACTTACCTTTAGAGCGACGAAGAACAAAGAAAATTACTTCTTATGTTTCTGCTTCATTGCCAGCAGCCAGTATTGTCAGGTTTTTTTATTTATGCCATACAAATAAGTACATAATAGCATCTCACTGTTGTTTTAATTTCAGTTTCTCTAATGATAATGTTGAATACCTTTTCACATGCATACTTACTATATATTTATCTTCTCTGATTTGTGTTCAAGCGTTTTGCCCATTTATTAAGAATTGTATTATTTTCTTATTTTTGAGTTTTAAGAGTTTTTTATATTTTGTGGTTATGAATCCTTTAACAGGTGACTTGCAAATATTGCTCATACTCTTTTGTCACTTCATGCCTTTAACAGTTATCTTTTTCACGGCAAAAATTGTCTAATTTTGACAAAGGCCAATTACCTTTCTCTCTGTCAGTAATAACATATTTTAACTTGGTGTCTTAAACGGATGTTCACTTGTGCCCTGGGGCTGCAGCTTTGGCTGCTTTTCTCTCTGAAACTAGGCTTCCATTTGTTAAGGTAGTGAGGGCCCCTAAAGCCTTTCACACAGTGCTGGCTTCTCTTCTTCAGGACTCCACCATGGAGGCAGGCTTTCTTTAGTCTCCCAAACTACCTCCAACCACTCTTAGGTTCCTGGACAAGATCCTGAGAGATGATGAAAATAATGCCTTTTGTCTTTAATATGAGTGAGGGATTATCTCCTCAAGGTTGTCCATGTTCAGGCTTCAGCAATTTGCTACAAAGTTTAAGTGGATTCCTATATGCCTATAATGTGTCCAGCATCTCAGCTTCCTGTACTATGCACAGTTAAGATTATTCTTGGGTCCTATAGCTCTAGAGGGACATGTTTTACATTAGATGTCAGGTAATTTGTCCTGTGGCAAAAAAAGCTAAATTTTTTTATTTTATTTAGCTTGCTCTTAAACTTGGTTGAGGGCGGCCCACTGTTTCCAACTTTCTTTTCTTTTTTTTTAATCAATTAATTTATTTGAGACAGAGAGAGAGCAAGAGAGAGAGGATGCAGGCACAAGCGGGGGTGGGCCAGAGAGAAGGAGAGACAGAATCCCAAGCAGGCTCCACACCATCAGGGCAGAGCCTGATGTGGGGCTTGAACTCAGAAACCCTGAGATCATGACCTAAGCCAAAACCAAGAGTCAGACTGACTGACTGCGCCACCCAGGTGCCCCTGTTTCCAACTTTCTATACCCTAGGCAGAAGCAAAACTCTAGATCATCTTCTAAATGGTTTTCTCATTAAAAACCAAGCAATAAAGTCCTCAAAAGATTAACGAAATGTGCTATGTATGTATCTGTATATGTATACACATGGATACATGAAAATGAGAAGAGACGTTTCCATTTTATTCTTATAGTAAATTACAAAAAGGTTAATGAAGATTTTCAGAAACTCTAAACTGTAATGCAATTTATTACACAATTTAGGCTAATTTCATAGTTGATTTATACATTGACATTTTATATTAGATGCCAGTGAGCATAATGAGATATAAAATTACGGGACTGCATAAAGCTTGTGAAGAGACAGGAATATATATCAAATATAAGTTACTGTTCAAGGAAATTGCTGATTACCTGTCCTTTACTCTGGGTTATTAAAGATTAACGTTTTCAAGCATAACCTGAGAAAAATATAGTCTGGGGATCCCATCTCTGCTATCTCTCTAGACACTAAATGAACAAATAGCAATACTTTATGAATTTTACACCTCAAATAGTTGAGTGCTTTCTGTATTTTGCCTCATAGCATAAATTTTATAGCTTTACCTAAGCCAACTACTGAAACAAATAGTGTCTCCCTCCAGAAACAAAACTTAAAAAAAAAAAAGCCAAAACCCCTGAAGAAATTTTTTAAAAATATCAAAATTATGTTGTCATCTCCTTGAACATGCAACTAATGATGCCATCAACACAGCATTGGCTGTGGATAACAGACCAGCAACAGGACTGCCCACTACTGATAGGCCAATTAGAAAACACACTAAGAAAGATTTAACTGTCATGGTACCTGGGTGGCTCAGTTGGTTAAGCATCCGATTCTTGACTTTGGCTCAAGTCATGATCTCACTTTTTTTGAGTTCGAGCCCCACGTTGGGCTCTGCAATGACAGCACAGAACATGCATGGGATTCTCTGTCTCCCTCTCTCTCTGCCCCTCCTCCACTCACTTTCTATCTCTTGAGAGAAAGAAAGAGCAAAAGAAAGAATCTTTTTTTAAAAAAAGGCTAAGATAAAGAGTAGCATGAGCACTCAAACTTCGTATGTGAAGAAGACAACATGGAAAGGCATGTTCATGGTGTCTTGAAGCATTCCTCACTCAGATGAGTAGGATTCAAGCCATGCCTCCATTGACAGCTTGGTGTAATATATTCCATTAGCTAAACTAAGTTTTTCATCAGATCTATTTGGGAGTTTACAATTAACCCTTCACTGTGAATTCCTCCACATTTTGTAGAAAATGCTCAATTTGAATCATGAGATAAAAACAAGCATCCTACCAAGTCACAAAGAAACTTACACTTAAAATGGCACAAGTATGGAAAGGACATTGATTAGGATTGTGTGGCAATTTATCTAGGATGACACAGATCCATACACAAAACTCACAGACAAGGATAGAATTTCGTTTCTTTTAACCCTCTGAAGTTACGTATACAGAATTTATGAAATTTACCCTTTGTTTTTCCAGGTTAGTTCCTATCAATCCCTTTTCTCTCAAAAAGAATAAAATAACTCCTCCTTTTGTCCAACTCTATCTTTTAAACTTTCTGAAATTTCAAACTCTGTTTAGGGTCTATCAGTACACCCATCCTTCACCACTAAATTAACCCTTTCTTGCCAGATGTGCACGTTTTCCCCTTTGCACGGCTGTGTTCTCCAGTTGTTCATTTTTTGGAATCAAACTTTTGTTTTGTTTTTCTTCCCAACATCCTAGATTCTCAATTTGGGATATTTGCTCAAAGATGCTGATGTTTGAAGTTAGAATAAAGCATACCCTGTATCAATACTGAGTGAGTCTGAATGAAAATTTTCCTGGAAGCTAAGGAGTTAAGCACTAAAATCCAAAGGCAGCCTCTGTGGAGACCAAGACTGTGATTCAGTTAACTTTGGTTGAAAAATGGACACTAGATCTATTTTGCTCAAACCAAATAACTTAAACCTTTTTATTACATTGCTAGAGAAATAGAATTATTCAGAAAGCATAGTACTGATGAATTAGGCTATTGTGACTTTAAATTCAACTTGGAGAAAATCCTATGCTACCATTATAAGAAGTTTATAAAAACTAGGAAGTAGTTTATTTTTCTACAAAGGCTGCCTTCAACCACACACCGTTTAATCTGTTTCCATTTCCATATCCCATGACTTCTGTATCCCATGACTCCCATGAGTCATTTTATGGTATCAAAATCCAGGCTTAGCAACTAAGATTCATGTTCAGGTACTAAGCAACTTCATCTGTTCTAAGTTAAAACTTTAATCTCTCTTTCAAGCCAAAGCTTTCCTCCTCTTGCACAATCCTAAACTATTGTTCAGATCTCTGGTGGGAGAAGTACACTCTGATCTTTCACTTCCACTTGACTTCTTTCCCAGCTATTTTCTGGCTTTTCTAGAGCCATTGAGAAACTTAGAGAAACCAGGTAAAATTTTATATTTGCACTTCTCTCTTCCTGACTCATACTGGATGACCTCAATGTCCTTCCAAATGGCAGGTAAAAAAATATGGGCTTTTTGTGTGGGAGAGGTAAAGTTCTTTGAAGGCCATATGAGAACTTTGGCCTTTCACTTTTTCTAGAGATAGGCTATCACAGTTGACCTGCAGTCTTGTGATTCACCCATGCTCAATTGATGCTCGCTGAAGTATGCAATACAACCTACTTTTGGATTCTCTTTGCCCAAACAGGTTACCATATTGCTTTTAAATTACTATCTTTGGAGTGCCTAGGTGGTTCAGACAGTTAAGCATCTGCCTCTTGATATCAGCTCTGATATTAATCTCAGGTTCATGAATTGAAGCCATGAAGTGATAAATTTTTATGATAAATATCATAAAAAATATGGTAAATTACTATCTTTGACAGAAAGAGTAAAGGACAAAGCACATCTTTTGCATCGTGCCACCTGATTCCAGTTTCTTTCTTATTTTTAAACTTCATGGTAGTTCTTGACTAACATTTGTTTGTCAATGATTCTCTCTTGTAAATGAAGTATACTAAAAATAAAAGACTGATACTTCCCAAAACACCAGCATATTCTAAAGGAGTAAAAAATGTTCATTCTCAAATATACCATTGCAGTAAATAAATACATACTTGAAAAGAGTCAGCCTCCTTTCTTTTCTTTGGAAGTATTTTATTAATGTCCACCTGTAAGGCATCTGGAAAGAATCTTGAAGTATTCAGGTCTTTATGATCTAGGTCTATCCTTCCAGGATAATGAAAACACCAGCAATGTCAAGAAGTTTCTTTTTTCACAATATTAAATGTAAATACACAATCACAAATTCCCCTTACCTAAATTTGCTTATTTTCTAACTGACCAACCAACAAGTTGAATGCCAGTTGTATTCAGAATAATGAACTTGAAATTGCCAGTGACAAAATTTCCTACTGTCAACTTCTATTTATATAGGGAAAAAAATAGAAGGCAGTGGATTTTACTGACCTAACACTGAAGCTTTTTATAATTTCAGGTCCAAAACATTGTACAAGGTGAAATGCCAAATAATTCACACATGGGCAAACAAAGACCACAACAAGAGGAAGCAAAGTCTACGCATACAATTGTTTTCTACTTAAATGCTTTACACATGCTCGAGTTTGCCTGGAGTGCCAGACTCCACAGAACCAGGTAAATACATAAATGCAATTTCTATACTACATCAAATAATACGCAGTTAACAAATATTTAGCTTTGTATATTCTGTTTATAAAATACCTGCCTACTTCAAAGAGAAGAATGTCTTACAAGAAGGGGTGTGGTTCAGGGCTGCTTCCAAGGCAGAAGGCACACAGGGAAAACCATACTATAGTAATCTTTCTCTCACACTGTTTCTTATGGGTAAAACCCAGTAGAAACAAACATTAGATATGGTCTAGAAAGGCTAAACACATGCACACACACACAGAGAAATGCCTGTGAGGTTCCTGGCATTCTCTATACTTCTTATATGCTCCTGCCAGTTAACTCTCCAAACTTCTGCACTGTGTCTGTTTGGTCTAGGATGAGGACCTGAATAGAAAACATCATACCCCTCCCCTCCATGCTTTTTGCCCTTTTGTTTGGTTGGGCCAACTGAGTGCCTAGCGGGGTGCTGGAGGGAAGGATAGGGCAGAATGCTAGAAGCATAGTTGGGATATTTATTCTCCAGCTCCCTCTCTGAGAAATCAGCATGGATTGGCAGCACCCTTCACCCCAAATGAAGGTCACGGTTTCACTCAAGGTGGCTCCCTTCCACAAAGCAGTCTTCTTCCAGGTTGCAGAAACCCTCCCTTTCCCAGTTTCTCCAAGTCAAGAGTGGTAACAGCTGTTACTCACTCCATGCTACAACTTTCTACCACTTTTTAAAATATTGTTTTTACTAAACCATTCTTAAATCATGCCATTTGGAGTGTGTCACGGTTTCCTGCTGGAACCTTGACTAACAGACATGAGGGTCACCATCACACCTGCTTCATTCCCCACCATACACTAAGTTGTGGGAATAATGCATGACAAGGGCACATAGTAATTATTTAATTCCAGAAAGGAAGGAAGAAAAGGAGCTAGGGAGGGAGGAAAGAAGGAAGAAACCTGCCTACAGAGTTTACATTTAAAATTAACAATGGAAAGGTTTATCTGCTTTTGTATTCCCCCTTTTGGTTATTACCTGGGGGGGCGGGGGGTAGGCAGCACTTAGACTAATTGTAGTGAGTCTCTGTCTTAAATCTTCCCTCCAACATCTCACCTGGACTCTAAAAACAGTATTGACTGCTTTCTCTGTTTTGATTTTAGATCTCCTATAATTCATTCTCTGTAAAGTTGTCAGGGTGATTTCTCTAAAAACGCATACTTTACCCCTGCAGCTTCTAAGCTACTCACAGTCTTGTAGGTCACGTCCAAACTCTTGAATGTACCACGTATAATGTGCTATCTCTAGTTTCTACCATCCTCTTTAGACTTATCAAATCATTAATGTCAACCCTCAAAACCTTGTTCCAGGATACAATGCTACTATGTAAAACAGCAAATGTCCAATATTACATTTAGACATTGTTTTAAACTTAGGAAATAAAAACAAACAAAAAGTACATACATTAGTGAGCAAGAAAGGGTAGGGACTTTAAAATGTGGGCCATTGAAATAAACTAAGGGTGGGGCACCCGGGTGGCTCAGCTGGTTAAGTGTCTGCCTTGAATCTGGCTCAGGTCATGATCCCAGCCCTAGGTTGGGCTCAGTGCTGAGTACAAGCCTGCTTAGGATTCTCTCTCTTTCCCTCTCTGTCCCTCCCCCTCTGCTCAGGAGCCAGTGTGCACATGTGCTCTCTCCCTGAAATAAAAAATCAAATTAAAGTGGCATTAAAAAAAAAAGAAAAACTAAGGTTGGCAAAGGACTAAAAGGATAACTTTAAAATGTCTTTTGGATGGCACAAAAACAGACACATAGACCAATGTAATAGAATAGAAACCCCAGAACTAGACCCACAAACGTATGGCCAACTCATCTTTGACAAAGCAGGAAAGAACATCCAATGGAAAAAAGACAGTCTCTTTAACAAATGGTGCTGGTAGAACTGGACAGCAACATGCAGAAGGTTGAAACTAGACCACTTTCTCACACCATTCACAAAAATAAACTCAAAATGGATAAAGGACCTGAATGTGAGACAGGAAACCATCCAAACCTTAGAGGAGAAAGCAGGAAAAGACCTCTCTGACCTCAGCCGTAGCAATCTCTTACTCGACACATCCCCAAAGGCAAGGGAATTAAAAGCAAAAGTGAATTACTGGGACCTTATGAAGATAAAAAGCTTCTGCACAGCAAAGGAAACAACCAACAAAACTAAAAGGCAACCAACAGAATGGGAAAAGATATTTGCAAATGACATATCGGACAAAGGGCTAGTATCCAAAATCTATAAAGAGCTCACCAAACTCCACACCCGAAAAGCAAATAACCCAGTGAAGAAATGGGCAGAAAACATGAATAGACACTTCTCTAAAGAAGACATCCGGATGGCCAACAGGCACATGAAAAGATGTTCAGCGTCGCTCCTTATCAGGGAAATACAAATCAAAACCACACTCAGGTATCACCTCACGCCAGTCAGAGTGGCCAAAATGAACAAATCAGGAGACTATAGATGCTGGAGAGGATGTGGAGCAACGGGAACCCTCTTGCACTGTTGGTGGGAATGCAAATTGGTGCAGCCGCTCTGGAAAGCAGTGTGGAGGTGCCTCAGAAAATTAAAAATAGACCTACCCTATGACCCAGCAATAGCACTGCTAGGAATTTATCCAAGGGACACAGGAGTACTGATGCATAGGGGCACTTGTACCCCAATGTTCATAGCAGCACTCTCAACAATAGCCAAATTATGGAAAGAGCCTAAATGTCCATCAACTGATGAATGGATAAAGAAATTGTGGTTTATATACACAATGGAATACTACGTGGCAATGAGAAAAAATGAAATATGGCCTTTTGTAGCAACGTGGATGGAACTGGAGAGTGTGATGCTAAGTGAAATAAGCCATACAGAGAAAGACAGATACCATATGGTTTCACTCTTATGTGGATCCTGAGAAACTTAACAGGAACCCATGGGGGAGGGGAAGGAAAAAAAAAAAAAAAAAAAAAGAGGTTAGAGTGGGAGAGAGCCAAAGCATAAGAGACTGTTGAGAACTGAGAACAAACTAAGGGTTGATGGGGGGTGGGAGGGAGGAGAGGGTGGGTGATGGGTATTGAGGAGGGCACCTTTTGGGATGAGCACTGGGTGTTGTATGGAAACCAATTTGACAATAAATTTCATATATAAATTAAAAAAAAGAAGTAAAAAAAAAATAAAAAATAAAAAAATAAAATGTCTTTTGGATCACAAAATCCCATTAATCCAGACCTAAGTTACTATACTAAAACCAGAAGTAAAAACTCCGTTGAATGTTTAAATTTATTATTTAATAATTTGCAATATAAAGTACAGTTCAACTTTTTAAAAGGGTTATTCTTCTATTTGTATATTTCAAACTTATTTCCTTTTTTTTCTTTTTTCCCTCTCTAAGTACCTGTTTCAGTGGAGGAACACAGCTCATCCAAGGGGATGCCCAATGGAATACATAGATTTGATACACCCCTCCCCCACAAAAAATCACATGATAGGAACTGTTCCGAAAAGCAATTAATCAACAGAGTAGGACACACTTATTGTGTTGTTCTTATCGTGATGTGCAAGCTAAACACCATGCTTTTGGTTGTTGCTATTTCACAGATCTTGCAGAACATAATTACAGAATTATAGACTGTCTACCAGAATAGTTGTCTAATCTCAAACAGATCACACACAGCTTGTCCCATTTGTTTTGGTCCCCTTTAATATCAATTACAATGACTGTCAGTTTGACACAATTTTAGAACAAAGATTGTAAGATTATACCTGGTTATCTATCACCCACAGAAGGAAAATACAATGTTTCTCATCTCTATTATACTAGCCTTTTTCCATCTGCCTTCAACATTTATAACTAAGGAAACGAGGTGTCACAGTGATAAGTTCCTGTCAGTGAAAACTTCAATAAAACAGCTGCATATTTTCATGCAAAAACCCCTCGTCTATTGATTACACTTAGGACACTCTTGGTTACAAGCCAACTCACACACACTTAAGTCAAAAGGCAGCTGTTCACTATAAGAATGTTGAGTGTAGCTTTGCATTTTGCCGTCAAATTAATGACTGGGTCCCAAATGGAAATCAGAAGCTTTAAACATTCCCAATTTTAATACAATTACCCCAATTGTTACTCAGTGTTATAGATTAAGTTCTCCAGAAAGCAAACTCTAAGACAGAGTTCAGCATACAAGATGTTTTGGAAGGAGCACCGCCAGGATCAACAATTGTGGAAGGGAAGATAAAGAATTAGAATTGAGCAGAGGAAGAGGCCAAACTGCCATACAGGTTTTACAGGCTCACCAGACCCAAGAATCATCTGGACCTAAAGTGATCCTTCAGCGTTGTCCCGCTTTGAAACAAAATAAGTGAGCCTTATACTTCTGCCTCCTTCACTCATTAGATGTGAACTGACCCTGGAAGGGCATGACTTTAGGTGAGATGGCTATGTGATTGAGACAATCACTCAACAGGTGAAGACTATTTGCTTCAGCACCTGGATAGTAAGTCTTTCCTTCAACAAAGATCTGAGTGGCACATATTCCTGTCTATGTGGACCCCCTTTGTACCACCAAGCTCCATCTCTGCATGTATGCCCAGGAAACAGCATCCTCTGGAATCCAGTAAGCCTCAATTTTGTGGAGAAACGTAAAATAAAAATACGAAGGTTAGTAGAAATAGCTGCCCAACCCATCATCAATACCAATATCACCTTCCTTCATTACCTATACTAGACCTCCTTGCAGCTGCCAACTCTGCTGGTCTCCAGGGCATATCTGGTGACATGACCCAAACCCTCATTCCAGAGAGGACTGGACCCCAAGTCACTGTGCTGTTTTCAAGCTAGAATTGCTATAACTGTTCATTTACAGTAAAAAATGGGCAACAGGAATGTATTAGTCTTTTCAGCCTTCCATAATAGAATACCACAGACCAAGTTTGAATAATAGTTCTGAAGGCTGGAAGTCTAAGACCAAGGTCCATTAGAGTCCATTCTTCGAGTAGGCCTTTCTTCTTCCTGGTGTGCAGATGGCTGCCTCCTCACCAAACCTTCACATGGCCTTTCTCCTTTACACATGCAGAGAGAGCATATTCTCTGGTAGCATAGCTCTTCCTCTTCCAAGGATACCAGTCTTATTGTATCAGGGCTCCTCTTAGGACCTCACTTAATCTTAATTACCTCTTTGAGTACTCTATCTCCAAGTGTAGTCATATTAGGCATTAAGGGTTCAACACACAAACCTGGGGGGAAGGGATACAATTCACTCCCTAAGAAGGAAGACCTAAGGGATACCTAAATAGTTTATCTTGCCCTGCCCCAATTGTGTAATTGAAGTCCTACTTCCTCCTGATGATCAGGATCAATTACTCCTGCGAAATGGTATCTCCACTTCTCACCTATTAGTCTCTGGACACAAGAAGTTCAAAGCGTCCAGTTGGCTGATGTAGATTACAGTCCAATGGGATACAGGCAAATGTGTGCTCACTATGGGGACAAGGACATCTGGCCCTGAAGGCTAGAGTTGCCGGGAGAGGAAACATCCTGCCCACTAAGGTAGTTATGAGTAACAGTAAAGGAATTCACTCCTGCTTCTCTACTCTTGAGTTCCGTCAAAGATAACCATAACTGAGCATTGGTTAAAGTGGTAAAAATAGATTGTACTCAGTAACTACTGACAGTAGGGGAAAGAGTTGAGCTCCATTCTGATTTGTGAAAAGGCAATTTGGGCATTTTAAGGGAGAATGAGGGAGGGAAGAGACATTATGCATATAAAACACTTCTTAAAGTTTTAGTCAACATGAATTAGCTATTGTCTGCATTTCCAAAACAGATAGTTGGACACAAAATTTTATCTGTGGCTTTGTGACAGGACCAAGATAACTGGTTCCCATGCATAACTCTCAATGTAACAACAACCATGAGTATTACAACAAAAAATAATAGTATTGCAGTAACAATTGTTGCATGATGTCTGTGTGTCAAGGACTATACCAAGTGTTCCACATGGATTACTTCCTTAATCTTTACAAACTTTCTATAAGGTAGTTAGTAAATACGTGTGTATACACACACACACACACACACACACACACACACATACATGCATGCATATATATACATATCACACATATACACACTCTGGCAGTGTGGAGCCTGCTTGGTATTCTCTCTCTCCCCCTCTCTCTCTGCCCCTGCCCTGCTTGGTCTCTCTCTCTCAACATAAATAAATAAACTTTTTAAAAATTAAAAAGAAACACATACCTGCATATTTCAAATTGTATGATCCTAAATACATTAAATATTTTTCTACAATGAATCCTACATTCTACAATATAGATTCAAACACCTAAAAAATAAATTTTTCATAAAGTAAAGTTCACCATATATTCTCTCACTGAGAAAAACAATGTGCTTTTGATGAATTGTTAAATGACTTAGTTATAAAAGAACAAGATTTATTGCCCTACAAAAGCTAACTCCTTGATGGAATTTACTCTGTCTACATTTCAGAGAAAGAAAAATAAAATCAAAGCGTCTGCTATTGTCCTCCAGTGCCAGTCAATGTCATTTGAAACTGCCTCGTTACTGTGTAAAGGCCGAATCCATGAGCTTGCATCAACCATTACACTCAAGTATGTTAGAGGAGAAAAGAAAGCAATATGTGTGGTTATGGAATCATACATTGCCCAGGCCTGCATCATTCTGACCATGGAACAAACTACTGAACCATGGAAAAAACACTAAATATATTGTGGGATACAGTTTCCAGTTCATCTTAAGTATTTGCTTCAAGTGGATTCCATGGTCTTTAAAGCCCTCTAAAGTCAATAAAATAAAGCTCAATAACTTTTGAATTTAAATCATCACATTGCCATCTTGTGGCCATAGAAGAGAAAATTGATGATCACTAGGAGCCTCTCCCTCTGCTTGTAACTTGGGTTATAAGGACAGGATAGCTCACCTGCGTGACTTATGGGAGGCTAAAAAGGCTCTGTTGCTCTGACTGGCAGCTATAGGACCTGATAGAGGACAGAACTTTTACATAATATTGGGATGTGATTGCTGAGCAGAAAAACACATTTTCCAAATTAAGTAGAAAGTAAGTAGAAACTAAGTTAAAATCTGAAAAGGTCTTAGTATGAAGCATCATACAGTGCTCCATAAAAAGATGGTGAAGTCACATTTGCTCAGGAACCTCTACTGTTTTCTCTAACTTGGACAACTACAGAATGAATGCTTTTCAAAAGTGTAACAGATTGGACATCCAATTCATGCAGTTGGAAATCAAATTTAAATCAGAAACCCCTCAAAGCAAAGTGTCCCTGTTTGGCTGACTTAAGACTCCACTCAGGTGTGTATCAAGACAAATACCAAGGCCCGATTTCTTGTCTTAAATTCCCAACCGTATTTTGAATTATTAAAAAAAAAAAAAGTCTTTATTTGAACTTAAATGTCATGCGTTAGTATGGCTGCATGTTAACATCTAATTACATTTGCCTGTGGATTCATTAATTCATCAAAATTTGCCAACTCTACTGCTGGGAACATATAACAAAAGTATGAATTCTGTGAAGCACGAGTTGCTTTCCTAACATATGACAAAGCTGGGAAATTTTCAAGAGAAAGATGATGCACATAGGTAACCAAGTAAGTAGCTCCTGCTAAGTTAGCTGATGAAGAGGGGAATGTCTAGTGGTCTAGGAATGACTCGGAGGAGGAAAAGGGGCAAAAGGCAGGGCAAAAGGCAGGGCAGGGCATTTAAAGAACATACAGGCTCTGTAAGATTGTGTTTTATACTGCCTTAGTTCAAGAATGCTTTGCAGTCTATGACCCATGATCATCTCTGTGACATTCCAAGGAAACTTGAGAGCAAGCGGCAGTTCCCAGGAAGCTGGCCCCATGACTGGAATGAGCAAACACAGGCTGGAGAGACTAAAAGACCTCACACTTATCTGGTAGAGTTCCTCTACAAGTGAGTGCTCCAAAAATACCTATTAGCTGCTCCCATACCTATGTTATTTATTTCTAAAATTTCATTCGTCATGTAAGAATTCTGCTGAATAATTTCCAGGCAATAAATAGTTCTTGCTATCCTTCAACTTGCTCCAGCTAGTGAAACTATGGAAAACCAACCCCCTAAACTGTTTATTAGCTTTGAAGTGCCATTTTCCATTTCCTTTAAATCCCTAAATGTCTATGAATCTTGAAAGTGTCACATGTTTCCTTACTATAGTCTTCCATTGACTTGAGATAGTGGATTTTTATAAATAACCGAAATGTGTGTCTCTATTTCCACTTCAATAGAGAAGGTCTCCTGTATTTATTTCCTGTTAAGAGGTAGGTAGTTAAGATTAGAATTTAGGGAAAATTCACTGTTCTTATATACACGGATGCTCACTTTAGAAGTTAATAGAACCATCACTCCATCTCAGATAATGGTCTACCCTTTGATTATTTGTAATTGCTTGAGAGTAGTCAGCAGATCTCTAGAGACATTTGGAAATGAATTTACAAAATTGACTTGCTCTTGAAATAGAATGAAACAATAAAGATAAATCATTTTAATAGGAATAAAAATTCTACTCCTCTCAAATATAAATTCTCTGAAGAAAATGTATTTTGGGGAATCCTTATAAAGACAAATATCATTTCAGGAATTTTTGACTTAAAGAAATTGAAAATAACTTCTGAAGAGGACACATCTGGCAAGTCAAAATTCCTGGGTTCAGTTTTAATTGACATCTTCATTTAGGTGCAATAGTTGATGAAAGGAACAAATTCTGGTGTGTCTGGGTGGCTCAGTCGGTTAAAGCATTTGACTTTGGCGCAGGTCATGATCTCATGGTGCATCGGTTTAGGCCCCATGTTGGGCTCTGTGTTGACAGCTCAAAGCCTGGAGCCTGCTTCAGATTCTGTGTTTCCTACTCTGCCCCTCCCCACTCTGTGTCCTTTGCTGTTTCCTACTCTGCCCCTCCCCACTCTGTGTCCTTTGCTGTTTCCTACTCTGCCCCTCCCCACTCTGTGTCCCACCTGTGTCCTTTGCTGGGAATAAGAGTTACTCAGGCATGATGGATGTTTCCTGGAGGAGGTGTGCAAGCAGGTTAAGTTTGGTGGCCTAAACTGATCTTTATGAGAGAAATGGATGCATGAAGTATTAGCCAATTGTCAGACTAGAATCTGGGCCAACTGGCAGATGGGCCTGCAGGCATATATAAATGATCTTCGTTCATGACATACTAGACTTGGTTCTAAGAAAATGTAAGCTAGAATCAGAAAATGAACATGCTCTCCAGTTCTGCTCAATACTCTGTAGCCCAAAGGACTATAGCCCCCACAACTCTGGATCCCAATTTTCCAAGTATCAGAATCTAGGTTTTGGCACAGACATTGGCATTGACAAGGTGGGCATCAGGTATAGTGACAGACACATACTCATGCTTTTCACAACCAATAGCCATCATGGAGAGGGTTGGAGCTGCTGAGGAAGAATATGGCAGATGTTGACATGGTAACTGGAGAGAGACAATTCTTTTATGTCTTGTGCTCTCTCCTCTTCTGGTAGATTCACATGCACAGTCTAATGAAGAGCAAGGCCTCTACTACACAGCAGCAGCGTTTGGTTATCTGATAAGGTAAAAATATACGCCAGAGAAATTACCTTACTATAAATCCATAGCCTGTCCCCTCCAAAATGCCCCATAAATGTGTAGAGTAGTATGGGTACAGATTACTCACCTGAAACCTTTACCAAGAGAAGACTGAGTATTGTATTGCAAAGCAAGACTCGCCCTTTGTATTCTAATTTCTTTATTCATCAGCATATTGCCAACTTACTCAGACTTCAGGATTTTTATTGTTGGTGATGTGTATTAATTTGAAAGCATGTGACAATCAGCTGAGCAAAGTACAGGCTCTGAAAAAAATTGTGTGTTTAATCTGACAGTGTAATTAATATGAAAATTATAATTGGTTAATGAATATAGAACACTTGGATCACATTAATTTTTCTGATTACTTTCATGGGTTTTCTTCAATTAGTTTTACTATCACATATTCCTTTTCATTTTTAACTCCACCAAAAGGGGGAAAATATGGACACTCACTTGAATAAATCCCAGAATAACAGGCATATAGACATCCAGAGTTGCCTTGGACAACAATGAGCATGAGGCTGCTGGTGTTCCACTGAGGATGTTGTTTTGGTGACCAACACTCTTGAAGCCCTGAGATAGCCAGATCTGAAAATAAGATCACTCTGACAACTCTGTGATGGCTCAGGAAATTCTCAAACTACGTCAATATCTGGCTCTAACCCTAGTGTCTTGTCTTCTCGTGTTGCCTGTCCCTCAGCAGAGCCTGAGTTAGGCTGTAAGTACAGCATGAAGAATAAAGCCAATATTAGGCAGGAAGACAACCTAAGCAAATTGGAGAAATTTGACATTTACTTAAGATAACCACTAAAATAACATATAAAGACTGGTGTGATTGAAGATTAAGAGCGATCTACCTTTTCCAGGAAAGGTACAGACACCTATCAAGCTATCATTCTCAACTCTGGATTGAAAGAACATTCTCCTCCCCTCCACCCTCTCCCCAAAGCTTAATAGGCTGCCTCATGTTTTTCAAACTCCACATGGAGTAGCCCAAAAAAACTTTTTTTTTCAAATTTTACTCAAAATATGTTGTATTTCATTAAGAACCATTCAACACAATAATTCAAGGACATAGGGGAAAAAATCTAAGTCTGGAAATTATCTCATGGACTATCCAAACACACAGACTAGAAGAAGTATAAATTGTATCCCATGATGATGATAAAAAAGCAGAAATATTTTCTCATTTATATCCAATATAAAAAATGTACCCTTTCCTTTTCCCAATTAGATTTCACTGATATTTTTGATAATACATTTTCCCTTGTTATTAAGGACATAAGAATCACAGCCATTTATAGTTTTGAAGACATATGTAGTCCCTGAACATAATTAAAACTATATCATTTAACAATGATTATTGTTACTGCATTTTATTTGTTACCCATGCCTTCCTTTAAATTTATTTTAGTTGAATTCAGTTAACTACATCTGTCATTGTTACCTACTGTGTTTTCAAAATCTCTAGCCTGAAAATGCCATGTTTTTGAATCACACTGGTTTTACATAATCAAATCTGAGACTCTTCACCATTAAGCACAAATATTTAGATCGCTCTTATTACTATAATTGTATTGGGATTGATTTCAGTTTTCCTAATTAATATTTTCTACTTCCATATTCTCTTGACACTTTAAAATTTTGTTTTCAAGTGTACCTGGATGGCTCAGTCAGTTAAATGTCCAACTCTTGGTTTCAGCTCAGGTCATGATATCATGGTTTGTGAGTTTCACCCCAGAATCAGGCTCTCTGCTGTCAGCATGGATAGATGCTGTCAGCATGCTGTCAGAATACCGCTTTCTCAGGATTCATAGCAATAGATGACTCAAGTACAGGGAAGTAAATCTAAGGTGCTAAATCTGTGATCATGGTCATTTGATATGAATTGAAATTAAAATGTATTCACTCACTCTACCCACTCATTACCCAGCTATAGAATCTCACTCTAGATACATAAAACATAAGATCACTGCCCAAGAGAAACCAAAGGTCCACACCTGATGCTAGAACTGCTTCACAAATGATAGGTGTTTATTTAATAGACACTTTCCCCCCTAGCTTCTTCAATTCCATGTATCCTTTTCTTCCACGCATGAAACAAACAACTAGTGTAGTTTTCTTCCCTTTTAAATACATTTAAGTTCTTGCCAAAAGAATTTACCCCCTTTAGCTCTCTTTGTTCAATGAATAAAATTAGATACCTGTTGACCATTTTTGGGTTTCCAGTAATAACTTCCTCTTGACCATTTCATATCCTTCTAATTTTGTAATTGAAGAAAAATGGCAATGATAAGTTTTAAAGTTTGCCCCCAACAAATAAAATAGTGAAAAGAGGTTCTAGATTTTAGTTTTTCACCTTATTCAAATCCATTTAATTAGGGGGAAAAAAGCTACTTTATTAAGATGTAACGTTTCACCTTAACTTTATAAACACAAGAATAGTTATCCCAAACTATGATTAAGCTGACCTTAGATATAGTAGCATAAGCTGGAAGAAGTATTTGTATAAATGTAAAATGATGTGGAGCACCTGGGGGCCCAGTTGGCTGAGCATCTGACTTTTGATTTCAGTTCAGGTCATGATCCCAGGGTTGTGGGATCAAGCACGAATTAGGGGTCTGTGCTCACAGCATGAAGTCTGCTTGGGATTCAAACTCTCCCTCTATCTATTCCTCTCCCCCTATCACTCTGCCGCCTAAAAAAAAAAAAAAAAAAAAAAAAAAAAAAAAGAGGAAAAAATGGTGTAACTTACAGTCCTATCAAAACATCAAATATCTATGAATAAACAATGAAATATCTGTAAAAACTCTACACATAAAGTAAAAACTATCACAGAGTGGAATTAAGACATAAATAAATGGAAAGATAAAACACTTGAGAATCAGAAAATTCAATACTATAAATATGTCTCTGTTAATTGATTTGTAGATTCAGTGTCACACCAATCAAAATCCAAGCAGTTCTTTTAATGGAGATTGCCAGGTTGATTCTCACATTTCTGTAAAAAGGTGGAGAAGCATGGACACCTAAGACAGTGTTGAATAACATACACTTATAGGACTACAGTAGTTAAGACCGTGTAGTACAGGTACAGATAGAACAATAGGAACAAGAAGCACATACAGATAGAACCTGATTTCTGGCAAAGTTGGCAGGAAGAATAATAAAAACTAGATATCTTTCTAATAATTTTTGCTGAATTTATTGGATATGTGGATATCCATAAAGAACAAATAAATTAATCACTATCTCACAACATACACATGTACTTACATACAAATCATAGTGTCCTATAATTTAATCTTGTTGATGATTACATGAGTGTAATCTTTGGAATTACTTTGGAAAAAGATCATCAGAATTTACACTCACAATTTACCCATTTTTCTCTACGTGTGTTATACTTCATGTTATACTAAAAAGTATATTCTCAAAAAAGTCCTTACATGGGGTGCCTGGGTGGCTCAGTTGGTTAAGCAACTGACTTTGGCTCAAGTCATGATCTCATAGTTTGTGGGTTCGAGTCCCAATTGGAGCCTGCTTCAGATTCTGTGTCTCTCTTTCTCTTTGCCCTTCCCAGCTCATGCTCTGTCTGTCTCTCTCTCAAAAATAAATAAACAATAAAAAAATTTAATCCTTCTAGATTTCTTTTATAAATTAATGACATTAATGGCTTATCTATATTTATGCCTTCTGCTCTGAAATTTTGTAGATTCCAATTAGTCTGCTATGGGTTGCCATAGTAAAATACCATAGAGTGAGTGGCTTAAATAACTGAAATTTATCTGTTACAGTTCGGGAAGCTGGAAGTCCAAGATCAAGGTGTTGGCAGGTTTGGTTTCTCCTGAGGCCTCTCTCTACAGTTGTAGACTAAAACACAGACTGGAACTTTTTATCTCACTGTGTCCTCACAACATTTTTGCTCCATGCATGTTCATCTCTGGTGTTTCTTTCACTTCTTGTAAGGGACCTGTCATATTGGATTAGGGCCTCACCCTTAAGACTCATTTAACCCTAATTATCTCCTTAAAGGCCTTGTCTTCAAATACAGCCAAACCAGGGATAAAGGCTTGAATTTTGAGGGGACACAATTCAGTCTGTAATATCACCCATTCTGATTTGGGGGCCCAGATGTGTGACTTGCTCTCCCAAACTGGATGTGAAAAATATGCAGAGCCATAAGTCTGGATTCAGGATAAAGATACGACAATGAGGAGGTAGCCAGCCATAAATCCATCTTTCCAAGAATATAATAAAAATCTTAATGACTCAATAAGAAAGAAGGAAAGAAAGAAAGAAGAAAGAAAGAAAGAAAGAAAGAAAGAAAGAAAGAAAGAAAGAAAAAGAAAACCACAAAATAATACCTTACAAACAACAGCAAAGATGAGATGGAAGGAGACAGACAGTGACATACATGTTCATATGCCCTCGTCAAGGTTTTGGCCCAGATTATAGTCAGGGGACAGTATACTGGATACTTTGAAAGGAATGTTAAGGCAAGAAAGGTTTGGGAATCTGAAAAGAAATTAGTTTGTAGGCTGATTCACAAGATCTTCTGGCAGCCATATTAAGGTACGATGAACCACATCAAGTCAATAAATATGAATTATGTATGCACCATATGCTTAGATCTGTGCTCAGTATTTTTAAAATATATATGGAAGATTAAAAACAAAGTATATGGAGGATAAAATATTCTCCCTTCTTTCAAGGGATGCATGACCATCATGGAGAAAGAGGACAACACCATTAGTCTTACAAATAATGGGCACGAATGGTCAGATTTAGGGCTCATATAATCAATTGTAAGGAAACAGTGCCCCATGATTTTGCTGCAATGCTGTGATGCAAACCTTGTTGTAAAATTAAGGTTGACATTTAAAAAGGAACACCCTGGGGCACCTGGGTGGCTAAGTTGTTTAAGTGTCTGACTTCACCTCAGGTCATGATCTCATGGTTTGTGGGTTCAAGTCCCACATCGGGCTCTGTGCTGACAGCTCAGAGCCTGGAGCCTGCTTCCGATTCTGTGTCTCCTTCTCTCTCTGCCCCTCCCCCACTTGTGCTCTGTCTCTATCAAAAATAAATAAATGTAAAAAAAAAATTTTGTAAAGAAACACCCTGCCCAATATCTTACTGCAATGTGTTTCAAAGTATATTTGTACATAAATATTTCTTTTTCAATATGTCCATAAAGCCAAATGCCATACAGATTCCCAGTCTCCCTTCTATGAGGCAACACATTTTTAGTTATGGAAACTGAATTCATATTAACCACTGAATAAGTATGTATCTACTAGATTCTTAAGAAACCTTTGACAGGTAGAAAGGAATTCAATAAGAGATGCCTGATCTCAGCCCCTTTGGAAGGATTTGTTGATTTTATAATTGACTTAAATTTGAGAGGGATAACTGGCTTATATGTTGTTGTGTTTCTACATGGCCTTAGGCAAAAAAAATTTGAATGCACAGGCCATTTCTCCCTCTTTTGTGTGTGGTTTTAAAGCCAAGAGTACAAAATATACTCCATATTTTGCTTTTCATAACTAGGAGAAGTATAGTTTGTGCTGAAGGGGTTAAGTTCAAGGCATATTTCACTACACTTTATAAAACACTTATAGGATAATAACCATTTTCAATTATATCTAGTCAGGCATCAATACTCAACAATTATTTTTGTAAAATCTCATTCCTATTCTTGCAAGTAAGCAATTCTTTTCATCTAAAGCCATGTTTTTCAAAGTGGAGTCAAAATTTTCCATGAACATATAGGCTCTCGCCAAGGCAGAGAGTTCTGAGGCAGACCTGTATCTTCAATTTATCAATTCATATTCTCTCTGTCCTCCTCATGTCTTTCTCTGTTTCCATAGAGATCCTTATTGCTTTGCTTTTTTTTCAGTTTCTCCTTCTCTCTTCATTTAATGGTATCGCCTCTCTATCCTTTGTCTCTATCTCCCTTCCTTCTTATCCTTCTCTCCTTCACACACACCCACAAGCATTATTTTATTCTTCTCTCTCAAATGTAGCACAAAAGAAACCAGAGCCAGACTTCAAGAAGTTTGTTCCACCCGTACAGTGTGACCTTAGGGGCAAAAGGAAGCTACTCATGAACAAATAAAAATACTCTGCAGCAACTGCAGTTCTTATAATCCAAATAATTTGTCATGAACAGGTATGGTTCGATATGCACAAGGTCAGGCCAATAACAGCACCTCACTCTTCTGTCCAAACAGTACCAAGTGCTGGGCAAGGTATGCAAACCAGGCCAGATGCAATCCTTTCCTGGGGAATTTTCTAACGGAAAAGACCCTCTACCCCTCAGGATCTGCACTGAAAAGATACAATCCAGGGATGCTCATGACCATGCAATCTTGAGGATCTTAAAGTCTCCAACTAATTGGATGAGGCTCATCTATATGATGGAGGGTGTTCTGCTTTACTTAATGTCTACTCATTGTAAATATTAAACATATCTAAAAAATACCTTCCCAGCAGCATCTGGACTACTGTTTGGCCATAAAACTGGGCACCATAGTATAGTCAAGTTGACACATAATATTAATTAACCATTGCTGATAGTATGTGAACTAATTGTGCACAGATGATTTTAGAAAAGACATCTATCAACTTTTTGAAATAGCTATTTATGATATTTGTTTTAATGTGACTAGAAAAAGCATAACTAAAATACCAAACCTATGATATTAAGCAGATTATCGCAAAGAATATTTTCAAAGCTATGTAAGATAAAATAAATGTATTAAGTGATAGTCCAAGCTGTATGTGTCAAAAATTTGAAGGTGATACTAAAATTACTGAAGTCTGGAAAATCCCAGCCTAAGACCTTGTACCATTACAGATGAAAATATCCTTCACTGTTAATAAAACTAGTAGACATTTTCCAAGGTAGATTTTGATGAATTTAAGTCATATGCTAAGGACAGCATAGGAGACACATTCTTTGCAGTTAGAAGTGACCAGTGATGTAAAAGCAGAGATTGGGTAGGACCTCTGAGAAATATTTTGTCCTTCGCCCTTCCTTTTTCTACAGCTTAGAAAGATGCTATGATAACTCCAACAGCCACACTGAACCACAGGTCAAGCTTAGGATGAAAGCCACATGCTAAGCGTGGTAGAGTAGAAAGAAGAAGTAGTCAGGGCCCTATTGTTCATGACACCAACATACTATTCCTTGGCTTCCCACCTCCAACTTCTTATACCTGAAGAAAGAAATAACCCTTTCTCTTAATGAAGCCACTTTAACTGGATTGCTGCTTCTGGCAGCTAAGTGCCATCCTTAGTGCAACAGGAAGGACTTCTAAGGAAATTGGAAAAGGAAAAACACTTTTACCAGCTGGTAAGTTAGGAGGAGATGTTAGAGACAGGACATGAAAACAAACTGCTAAAACCATTCTAAAACAAACCCTACGGGCGCCTGGGTGGCTCAGTCGGTTAAGCGGCCGACTTCGGCTCGGGTCACGATCTCGCACTCTGTGAGTTCGAGCCCCGCATCGGGCTCTGTGCTGACAGCTCAGAGCCTGGAGCCTGTTTCGGATTCTGTGTCTCCCTCTCTCTCTCTGACCCTCCCCCGTTCATGCTCTGTCTCTCCCTGTCTCAAAAATAAATAAACGTCAAAAAAAAAAAAATTTAAAACAAACCCTAACTCAGGAAAGAAAGTGAAAGTTTTTGAAATATTTAAGACTAGTTGACAATGTTATCATAGTATTTTTTTTTTCCATTTCAACACTTACTCCATCTTGAATCTTGTTTTAGTTGAAATGTGATACAGAAATGTGAATATGACCCCCCCGAAAATGCTCAATAAGGCTTTGATCTTGGACAGTTCTGGGTACAAACAAACCAAAACTGAAAAACTGCAAAAGGAAACATGAAAGGGTCTATATGAGCTAAAGGATTAAAAATGCAAATTCTGAGGACACACACACACACACACAAAGAAAAAAATCACTAAAGAAAAATTAACACTGTCCTTCCATCTTACGGATAATTTAATGTTTGTTAGCCTTTCATGGTGTTTACCATTATGTTAAATTCAAAATAATAAAATCTGAGTTCACCAAACTTTTAGGCTTATTTATATTTTCTTAAAGACTTCTTCACTTTCCATAATTATGATTAATAGTGAAATTTTCTTGTGTGTGGAAAGATATCAAACAAAATATCAAAGTGAAATAAAATAATTTTTAAATAAGTACTTACTGGACATTTGAAGAGCACAGTACTTTATTACACGGAGGGTGATTATAAGCAGTTTCTTAATTGGAAATAAGGTATGAGGTTAAGACCATGGCTCTTTATAGTACACATGGTAATAACCATGAGGATGAGCTATTGCAATAATAAAATATGCTTCTCTTTAGGTTTTTTTAATATAATTTATTGTCAAACCGATTTCCATACAACACCCTGTGTTCATCCCAACAAGTGCCCTCCTCAACACCCATCACCCACTTTCCCCTCTCCCCCACCCCCCATCAACCCTCACTCAGTTTGTTCTCAGTATTTAAGAGTCTCTTATGGTTTGCTCCCTCCCTGTCTGTAAATTTTTTTCCCTTTCCCTCCCCCATGGTCTTCTGTTAAATTTCTCAAGATCCACATATGTGTGAAAACATAGGATACCTGTCTTTCTCTGACTAACTCATTTCACTTAGCATAATACCCTCCAGTTCCATCCAGGTTGCTGCAAATGGCCAAATTTCATTCTTTCTCATCACCAAGTAGTATTCCATAGTATACATAAACCATCTTTTTTATCCAGTCATCAGTTGATGGACTCTTTAGTTTTTAAAACAAAATGTATCCTCATTGTTTAGAATGTTAGAGATTTTCTTTTGTTACCTGGGATTCAGTGCTTATCATATACTTTGTGTCTCAGTTTTATTTCTTTCATGGCTGCTTGCTTGCCACATTCTAATCTAAGGAGGTCAAGGAGAAATACTAAGAGAAGTGAAGGAGTTTTAAATGAGATGTATCACTTAAACTTAAGAAATAAAGTCAAGAAAGAGTTCTTAGCTCAGTGCTCTCAGAGAGGGCCATATACCTGGAAGGAATTGAGAGTAGTGGACATTTTTCAGAAGCTCTCTTTCGTGGATTTCTTCTCCACTGCCTGGGGCCAGACATCAGAATGATTCACCTCAATGATTCAAAACCTGATTCAGAGATCTAGTTAAAAGAACTTTGTATTTCTCATTATCCTACCTTATTTCCAGTGGCAAAATAGATCATTCAGGATAAATTGGAATGTGTAAAAGTACAAGCAAGTAGATTGGGTCAGAATCATTACTGCCATCAGAGGGAAGCCTGGTATATCAGAGCTTTTATTAGTCCTTATAGTAAGCAAAATATCCTAAACAAGTAGAAATGTGTTAATTAAATGCACATATTGATTGCTCACACTTCATATAAACTTTAAAGTGATATCCCACCTTTGCCTCTTACGTGTCATATTTAAGTCCGGAGATCTAATCTTCCTAAATGTAAACAAAGTAGTATTTTCCCCGTCGACCCTACAACTTTCAAATCACTAAGAACACTAAAATTATCATGGAATAGAATTTTTGTCTTAAATCCTATTAGGGTTCTCAATCTAAAGTTATTTGAGTCCTAAAAACCAATCTTTCATCCTTAGTTTTCATATGTACAACATCAGATGTTAATAAATGTCATCACAAATGACCCTGTCCCCTTCACGCTTATTTTTCTGCGTTTGCCTTACTCCTACATCTTCTCCTAGTTAGCAGAATTACTTGAAGTTCTTGTGGCTCATTAACTAAATTGGGCTGAAGCTACTACGATACCCAGGTGAGAAGCTATGTGGCCTGGGCGAATGTGGCAGCAGTGAAAGAAGAACTGAGAGTTAATCAAGCTCAGGGTATCATTTTTAAGATTGAGACGATTTCCCTGTTCATGGTTTGGTCAAGGTTTGGTTGTGAAATAGAAGGTGTCATTTATGGAGACTGAAGGACTCTCAGGTTTATGGCAGAAAACAATTCAGATAATGACGCTTGATAAAGAGCTCTATTACATATTCAAGTACAAAAGTCAAGCAAGCATTTATAGTTACTGACATCTGAGTTTAGGAACACAATGAATGCTTGAGATATAAAGTAGGGAATTACAGGTGTAGAAGATGGTATTTGAAGCTTTGAAATTAAATCAGACCATCCGGATGTGAGTGTAAATAGAAAAAAAAAAAAAAAACAAGAAAGAAAGAAAGAGAGAGAGAGAGAGAGAAAGAAAGAGAGAAAGAAAGATTGTGCCGATGAGCACCATATGCTCCAAGATGTAGTGATTCAAAGAGGAGAAAAACGTGCAGGTAGTGTGCTACATGAGGGGCAAGTCTTTCCTAACACCACAAGGGTCTCTGTCCCAATTAATGGAGTTTGATAGTAATTCTGGCTACGAGTTAAAAAAAAAAAAAAAGGAGAAGAAATCAGAGGAGTCTAAAAAGGAACCACTTGTGAAGTAAGAGTGAAATTATGTGCGCAGGGTTCTGAAGACTGTTGTAACCCAGAAGTCAAGTGAAGAAAATATTTGAAAATGGTGAGATAGACCAATGGTGTTAAATGTTAAGAGATCCTGTAAGGGAACACTGTGGATCATCCATTGGGTTTCAAAGATGCAGATCGCAAAGCACTTATACAAGAGTAACATTAGGGGCGCCTAGGTGGCTCAGTCAGTTGAGTGTCTGACTCTTGATCTTGGCTCAGGTCATGATCTCACAGTTCATGAGACTGAGCCCTACATCTGCACTGACAGCGTGGAGCCTGCTTGGGATTCTCTCTCTCCCTCTTTCTCTGCCCCACCCCTGCTTTCATGCTCTCATTCTCTCTCTCTCTCAAAAATACATAAATAAATATTTTTTAAAAAGTAACTTTAGTGGAGCAGTGGAAATGCAACTCTGATTAGAGTGGGTTGAAGAGAGAATAGGAAATGAGTAAACAGAGAGAATGAGTATAAAAGAAGGTATTGGACCTAATATCTGCAGATATTGTTTTTGATTTTCACAATAGCATAAAGTTATAAATTACAGAGAAAAGTAAGAACACATTGTGGCTACTAGGAAAACCTCATTCAGATCTTTCCTAAATGTCCTAAGTCACAAACAGGCATGAATAAAGAAATTTGCTACCCCCTCAGCACTGAAACCGGTTATAGTATATAAGTCACCCTAAATGTGGGGCACCTGGGTGGCTCAGTCAGTTGAGCAGTCAACTTTGGAGCAGGTCATGATCTCAGTTTGTGGGTTTGAGCCCCATGTTGGCCTCTGTGCTGACAATTGGGAGCCTGGAGCCTGCTTCAGATTATATGTCTCCCTCTCTCTCTGCCCCTCCCCTGCTCATGCTCTCTGTCTCTCAAAAATGAATAAACATTAAAAAATTACAAAAATAAATCACCCTAAATGTAATTGTTCCTCTACTCCAAAATGGTGTGGTACTGTTGGAGTTGACAGATAGAAACAGAGATAGAATAGATACATATATCCAAATGTGTGAATAATGGAAAGAAAAGATCTTACAGAACTCCATGTGTGGTAGAAATACAGTCTGAGCATTCCACATGGTTTCTCATATCACAGTATTATTCTTAAAGTGTCTTTCTTATTTTTCACTTATTGTATTATTATTCACTTATTGTATTATTATTCACTTATTCTATTATTATTCACTTATTCTAGATCATTCATTTTCATGATGTTTCACTTAATTTATTTGAGAAAAAGAGAACGAATATTTACATGAATCTTTTAGCATTACTGGGAAAAACAAAGTAACAATCTACTCTTAGAAGTGCCTATTTATTAGCATTTATTTATGCAAGTAGGAAAATAAAGGCAGGTCATGTGTAAGAAGTGCCTCGTTTGTTAAATACCTCCTGATTTATATTTTTCTCTTCATAAGCTTCTTTCTCCTTTCAATCACTATATACCACTAGGATCTCAAGAAAGGAAATAGATAAATATCATTACAGAAAGCAAACACTGATTTAAGGGAGATCCTGACAGAAGACATCTTGGAAAACAGCTGGGGATGACAAAAAAAAAAAAAATTGACATGTTGAACAATCCCAAAGAGAATACATTACCAAGTTATCAGAATTAAAATTGTTTGAGTTGCTGAATTTGAATGAGTTTACTGTATTATAAATTAATATAGAGAGGTTGGCATGGAAGGACATGAGAACTGTGCTAGCCTACAAGGTCATAGCATTGTAAGAAAAAGCAGATAAATTATAGGAAGTAAACACTATTATTTGAATACATAAATATCAAAACATAAATATTTAGCCCTAATACATGATTTCACATAATGGGTTTATTATTCCTAGAAAATTTATTTTGTGAGGAAAGGATGTTAGTCCAATGCCTTACCTCATAATTCTTCACCCTTTCTACATATTAATATGGGGGGGGAGGGATGCAACTTTTCCCCTTTAAAACAAGGTTGATGTTAGCATAACACGAGCCTCTCTACTTCCAAATTTCCAATGATGAAATGCAAATTTTGGAATACCAGGAATGACCAAAAGGATTTTTTAAGCATGTGACTTTAATTAAAGCTAGATGATACGTTAGGCTGGGAGAGAAAATTTGATTTGGTAAAAGCAGCTTCTCCACCCTCAGTAAGCTTGTCCTTGCTTTTATGACAGTAAGAAGGCACTTTACCTTTGTTTTTAGATTAAGTACGATTTGTCCATGTTCCTGATGGCTCTCCGGTGTCATCTTTGTACTGTAGCGATGTTATAGAAGAAAACACAGAGCTGATCCATATCATTTTGAAGGCAATCTTTTCTACCTGTTGATGGGCCAGTTTGTAAAATAGTATAACTGAAGATGGAGATTAAGCTCCATTTTCCTAGATGACTCTCATAAAATATCGATGACAGAGACAAATAGCAAGAATCTGAAAGTATGGCAGTATTTTACAACTAGAAAATTTTTTGCTTTTTTTTTTTAATTCTGAAGTTTTTCTATTAGGATGTTCCTTTAAAGGCTGAATCAATGATGTCAAGAACTTTTCAGAAACCCCATGCTCTGGATTTTGTGATTACAATAAAGCTCTTGCACAGATGCCTGCTATTTATTTACTTATTTGTTTTGCTACACGAAGAAAAATCTCATTCCTGAAAGCAGAGATGCTGACTTGATTTCTCTAAACTTAGAGAATTAGAATATTGTGAAAATGGAAAAAAAAAAGATCTCTGGATCCCCAAAGTTACAGGTAACAAATAGCATATGAAAGAACAGGGCCAAATAGTCAAAACTAAGAATGAATAGCATATTATTATTACAGTAATTATTACAAAGAATAATATATAATTATGATTAATTAATACCATATTTAATTACATAAACCCATATTTCTTCTCATAATTTCATTCTAATCGAAGGAAAGGCAAGTGGTATGCAAGTATCCAGGCTCCGATCTATGGATACCCTAACAAATCCTTTAAATCTCACCATTAAATAAAGAATAGTAACTGCATTTAAGAGCTCCTTTTATTTATGGACATAGTTAATTAAAAATAAAAGAGTACCCTTAATTGAGAACTCCATTTCCTAATATTTATTCCTTTGAACCACCTAATTCCACAGCGGATAATGTGTATAATCATGAGAGAAAAAACAACAAATCATCAGACCTTTCTTTTTAAGTTTGGTAATTTTGAAGAAACTTTGTTCTCAGGCATAAGGAAAAACAAGTGAGAATATTTGTATTCTCTGTAGTTTACCCTTTTCCAATTTCAAGGCTTTAACCAGATCTTTAATTTTTTTTTTTTTTTTTTTTTTTTGCTAAAAGAGTTTTGCAGGGTAGGAAAACAAAATCTGCTTGAAGCCAAATCTTGGCTCTGTTTTTTGAAAAACATTAGTCTAGTGAAAACATTATTTTAAGTGTGATGGGGAGTGGGGGGAGAGGAAGAGACAAATCTTCTAGAGGGTTATGACCATTCATATTGGGAAGTAAGCCAAAGGAAAAAGAAGTCAAATTAATGCAGTTTTCTTCCCTCTGAGAAGACAGCAACCCTGAAGAGTATTTTAATCCTTTTTTCAACATTTTCCCACCTCTTCATATTTGCCAGCAGTGATAAAAGCCAAGAGAATGCATTGAAAGGGTGGTAAAAAGGTCAATTGAAGATTAGAGGAAGATAAAGAGGCATCTGGGGGTAAAGTAGCATTTCTATTTCTCTTCTAAATTCTCTGACAGTGGCAATGCTGGGCCAGTAAACTTTGATGTGATATAACTTTATTTCTGATTTATTTTGTGACGAGAAGTAAAAGTTATAAAAGGTAAATAGTGATTACAACTGATTTATTTATACTGCTGTTTCTTTCGTTTTATTTATCAGTGGGAAAAAAGTCAAATGTTGTCAAACAATGTAGACGATTTCCTATGGTCTTCTACTTACCCAGGGCTTCTGTTAGTACTCAGTAAATTTTATGATGCATGTTATTATTTCTAAGTATTGAAACCCATTTCCTGGACTACGTTTCGTTATAGGTTGTTCAGAACAATCATTTACTGGATGTAAACCTGCCTCAAAAAGATACTTTGTGTGTGTGTTGTTTGCAGGGAGAAGAGAATGAGGTCATGTTACTGTACCTAAAGTGTATTCTTTCATCATTTTATAGTGGTTAATTTGAATAACAAAGTCATTTAATCTTCTCAAAGCTCCATTTCCTCATCTATTAAACTCACCTGAAAAGGTTGTGTGGACTCAAGAATGTAACATAGGTGAAGACATTTGGACTGGTTTTAGGAACATAACAGGTTCTGAATATATCTGATCTGTATTGATTTCGTTACGTGCCAAATATGAGATAATTTGAATGCATGCAAGGATATATATGGCGTGTTCTGTACTCTACATTTTTTTTAATTTTTTAAATTTATTTACTTATTTTGAGAGACAGAGAGAGCATGAGCAGGGGAGGGGCAGAGAGAGGGAGAAAGAGAATCCCAAGCAGGCTCCGCACTGTCAGCATAGAGCCCAATGTGGGGCTCAGTGCAGGGCTCAAACTCTGGAACCTTGAGATCATGACCTGAACCAAAATCAAGAGTTGGATGCTTAACCACTGAGCCATCCAGGTGCCCCTGTACTCCATTTCGGAGGCACTTTTTATACCTAGGCCAGTAGCAGACCAATAAGATATAACCAATAAACTTTTTACATTTTTGCATTATGTTTCTGATGATGATTTGGGAGAGGTCCCTTACATTAATTCCTGTCTGAACCGTCGGGAACCTTTCTACCAACTGTTTCAGCACTGACTGAATGGTCAGCAACACCAGCACCATTGACAATACGGAAGACTCAAAGTTAATTGGGCTAGCAGTCTGCTTATGTCCCATGGATCGACTTCCCCCAAGCTTCTCTTCTCCCCAGTTGTGGTACTCCATCATGATTTTAGTCATGACCTTTCTTTTATTGCTTAGGAAAAAATTACTAACAGGTCATGGATAAGCCACATAGAAAATAGCAAGCTCATAATAAATACGCCATGGAACAAAATGACTGGCAGATAATGCCCTGGTATAGGAACTAGGTGGCTAGAGGACACATTTACTAGATTTGTGTGACAAGGAATGTAATTTTTATGATTTGTTTAAGGCAGAGATTTCCACATCTTCTTTAAAAAAATAGACAATATGATAAAAGAAATGTATGTTTTATGCTAGCACTATGAGGACACTTTGACATTTCTTTCCATTTTCTGACAGCTGTTTTTGCAAGTTTCTCTATAATATTTCCATAAATCAGTAGCTGAGTATATAAAATTATGCAGTCTCCATAAAATCACAGAAAACCATCCTTAGGTAACTAACTTCAATATTTTCAAAGTCTTTGTTTTAGATATTTTAAATGTTAGCTTAAAATGTTGGTTTAAATTATAAGCAATCAACTTCCTGGCACTTTCAGCAGGTTCCATATATGGGTCAAACCTGCTCCCAGGACTAGAAAATTCCCTCAGGATGCCAGCAAGTAGGGCAAAGGTCTGTGACTAAGCTCCCTAGGATGTGCTGAGGGAATGTGGTTGGGCATTGACAGTATCTTAGTTTAGTAAGAAATTCTAGAGTCCAAAGATTTATGATTTGAATCCGTGTGACCTTGAGGCAAGGAATGGGATAAGTATAGTCAACAAGAAGAGCGATGTGTAAATCCAGTTTTGGTAGCGCTGAGTATGTGATTCTATTCGGAGAATCAGAAACGCATGTCTTGGACTTGAGAACTGATTCAGGCAACTTATATACAATATAAACAAGAAGACAGTTGGGAACAGGAGAAAAAATGACATCCAGGAGGCAAGAGAAAAAAAAAAAAAGAACAAGCTTAAAGTTTAAAGAACCAGATATTTAACAACATGTCATTTGTATTGGCATTAAACTAACAGCATTGTGCTAGTTTTGCAATATTGGAATTTTTTATCCAAGGTATTTTGCCTTTCACATTGATTTGGAGATGTACCAAAGTTCATGGAATGTTTGGTTTTGCAATATTAAATTTTCACCTATCACTGATCTAAGGGTGGCTATATGAGGAAATGTACAAACTAATATTTACAAAAGTAGATATAGTTCCCCAAGACCTTAGTTTTCAAATGTTGAAGAATAAATTATTCTTTGACTTTCAGAAACAATACCCTCAGGAAAGCCTGAGAACAAATGTAAAAAAACTGAAGTCAAAACTAAGTTCAGGGCGCCTGAGTGACTCACTTGGTTAAGCATCTGAGTCTTGATTTCAACTCAGGTCATGATCTCTTTGTTCCTGGGATTAAGCCCTGCATCTGGCTCTGCACTGACAGTGTAGAGCCTGCTTGGGATTCCGCCCCCCCACCCCACCCCTCTCTCTTTCTCTCTCAAGTAAATAAACTTTGAAAAAAAAAGAAAATTAAAAAAAACACAAGTTTTATCTTAGTTAATTCTGAGTGATTAAAAACAAGATACTTCATTGAAAACTAGTCTGTAATCTTACTTATTTGTACACACTATCATATACCCCAGATTTTCCCTTGCCTTTGTTCAATATTAATGCTGTTTTAATATTCACGAATTCATAAATAACATAAAATAACACTATCACTGTAAAGTTAGCTATTGTTGGGATTGCACATGTTACTGTTCCAGGCAGTGTCATAGTTCAGGTCCAAGAGCCTCATATTTTGTGACTAGAGAAAATATGATGGAATACAAGCATGTCAGAAAGGTACTAGTAGGAGGGAAGAGAAAAAAGACTGCGAGGTCCTTTTTGGGAGATCCTTCAGGCTTGTTATTTCTCGTGGTAGCATCTTAGCAGCATTATGAACTTTTTCTTTTATTAGTTTAATTTTAAAGCTTCTGATATATAGATATTCAGTGAATTCAGTACATGATTTCTCATTTTCTCAATCTTAAAGCTTCAGACTTGATAAAATGAAGGAAATTTTCAACTTTTAATGTTTGTGGGCCCACCCTGCTCAAAAGGGTCTCAGAGGAACCATACTTTAACAGTCACCCAAATCAACAAAACCTCAAAGCACGGACTCAGTTTCTGCCCAGAGTACACATTGTACATCTGCTTCATTAACAAATAACCTTGGAGGAAACATTCTAAACATAAAGATAGGAGTAAAACTTCCCTAGTTCCCACAGGATTGGAATCATGCAGTCCTGCATATATTAAAAGCTTAAGATAAGGTCTGTTACTTTCTGCAATGCCTTTTGATTTGTAACTCTTTATGTAAAAAGTATATATAACCCTGAATGGTCCTTCCGTGGAGCACTTTCTTCTTTGTGAATGAAGATCGTGTATCACGGGCAGCGGTCCTAACTTGGACTTGAATAAAACTCTTTTCCTTTACCTTTAATTTTTTTTAAAAAGGTGTATTCATTTGTATTGACAGACTGCTTATCAGTAATGGAGAAATAATGATTACTTTGATTTTCAGAGTACTTTATTGTTGTTTGTACACAGACCTTTTTTAATTCACAAAGCTCTGTGGAGCACATAACTCTTAAGGCACACATTGACCTAAAATTTATTCCATGTGAATGACTCACAGAGTCTGCCTTTCTGACCAACTCCTGATTGTTTTAATGCCATAAGCTGCCTGTATTTAGTTTTCAACAAAATAATGTGCTTCTGAGCATAAAAATGAAGTATTCTGTTCCCAGAATACTTCTACTACTGTGGTCAAAAAAAAAAAAAAAAAAAAAAAAAAAAAAAAAAAAAAAAAAAAACTTTACCTAAAACTCAAGGTTTGATTTCCTCTATGAGAAAAAAAAAAAAAAGAAAGAAAGAAAGAAAGAAAGAATATGTGTGTGGGTGTGTGGACACTGAAAACTTGGAGTTATATTTAACCATTCATAGCAAATGAATCTAAAACACTTTTTTTTTAAATAAATGCTGGCAAGCATTGAGCCTGTATCCATACAAGGTAGAAAAAACTTGGCAATGAATCAAGACTTTTTGCATTCCCTTGACTGATTACATTCTTCATTGTTTAGCTAATTATTCTGGCATCATGTGCAGACACAGAGTCCGTGTACATTCCATATTTTCAGATAAATCCCAAATCTCAGAAATCAGGACTTTGAACAAAGTCTTCAAACAATGGGCTTCCCTTTGAGATATATCAATTCCTGTGCATCTTTTTCATAAATACATGCATGAAATAGAGTGAAAGATGATATGCTATCAAAGGTGTATCAAAGTTTAAGAAATTGTAACTGAAGGGTGGCGCCTGGGTGGTTCAGTCAAGTGTCTGGCTCTTGATTTTGGCTTAGGTCATGATCTCATGGTTTGTGAGTTCAAACCCCACATTCAACTCTGCACTGACAGCACAGAGCCTGCTTGGGATTCTCCCCTCTCTCTGCCCCTCCCAAACTCACTCTCTCTGTTTTTCTGTCTCTCTCTCAAAATAAAGAAATTGTAATTGAAGGAAAATTTTAGACATTTCACTAAAACACCCACAAAACCCTTTGTAAGTCTATGTTATTCTCCATGAAAATAGTTTCCCTGAATAAATCAAAAGGTTTTAACTTTAATTTAATCTTTATATAAGTAATACATACATAGAGTTTGAAATGTCAAACAGTGCTGAGATCTTAATAAAAATAAGTTCCACTAACACTGACCTCTTCACCCCACTCCCCCCACACATATACCAACCTACTGACTAGAGATAACTATTTTCAAGTTTGTTTTCTGTTCCTTCTTATTTACTAGTTACTAAATAATATTATTTGTTGTTAATTCATTGTCAGTTTTAGATGGTATCCACTAATTTCTTATTAAGACAGGTGAAAATATATTATTTTTATTGAAGTAACATTAACACACAATGTTATATTAGTTTTAGATGTACAACATAATGATTCAACAAATCTATCCTTATGCTAAGCTCTCCACAAGTATGGCTACCATCTGTCACCACACTACACTATTACAATACTATTGACTATATTCTTCATACCATACCTTTCTTCCTCATGACTTAATTCATTCCACAACTTGAAGCTTTTACCTTGTACTCTTCATCCATTTTGCCCATCACCCTCCCAAATATCATATTTCTTACGTATTGCCCTCCATTCATTACCTATTGTAATAATTTTTATCCAACCTGTATTCAGTCATTTATTACTTGTATTATCACATGCTTCTAAAATAAGTATTATAATTATGCTTCTATTTATATCAATCTTCGTGGTGGTGGTGTTTTCTGGCAATCCGTCCCTTCCCTTCCCTTCCTTTCCCTTTCCTTTTATTTGTATGTTACTTATTTTTGAGCCTTGGGCTGTTTTATCCAATATTGTGGCTATCAGTGTCTAAAACACATTATCATATTCTATTTGCCAGGCTCATGTTTTCAGTTCCAGCCTCACAAGTAACTATGCTAAATTTTGTATGTTTGTATCCTTCAGCTCAGCTCCTCATCTCTTCCTTCCTCTTTGACTAGTTACGGTCTTCACTGGTTAAATTTTGCTGGAGAATTTATTTCCCTTATTCCGATTATTTTTGAAATATCCAGTTGAGGCTATTAGAACCTATTGTAACAAAGAATTTTGAAACAACTCAGGAAATGTAAACAATTCAATTAATCAATTTATCAATAAATATTGATATTTAATCAATATCAAAAACCTGCTTGATATTCTGTGGGAGAGAATGGGAGAAATTTGTTGGACATGTTCAGGTGTATAAAATAATAACAAGAATAATAGAATCTTTCTCTTTAATTATTAAAACATACCATCAGATGCCATGGGAAGCATTTTTCATAGAGAAGCATTGGGTAAAAAAGCTGTCAGTTCTGAATAAACATTAGGATTCTTATTTAAATCGACATGTTTAGAAGTAAGCCTCAGACATAGCATTATATAAATCATTAGGCAAATCTAATGTGTGAGCCAGGTATGGAACTTGAGACAAGAACCTGGGTTTGGAGATCAGTTATACTACTTAATTGTTATTTGACATTCTTAAATTGGTTTATTTCCTTCATCCCTAAGAAAACTGTATTATCTATATCTTATAGTTATGTAAAAATCATATATGAAATCTAAAATAATGATTACTTTTTCTTGAGAATAAACATGTACTAGGCGCTAAACTAAGTAGTTTTACATATAGCTTTTAATAGGCATTCTAACAGTACATGGCAGATATCTACTTGATCTAAATATAAAAAGTAGAAGCTTAGAGATGTTGAAAGTGTCACTCAAGGTCACACAAACAGTATTTTAGGAAATGGTTTTCAAACACTGCTATGGTCATTGAAGAACTTAAACTCTTAGACACTATATTGGCAATAATAGGCCCTTAAGAAGTACTGGCTATTTTAATTTTATTTGGAGAGGCCAGCTGGGTTATTGGTATTCTTGGCTAAACTTATCACCCTCATAGACTGAGAAAAACTCTCTGGAAATGCCCTCTATTCCAGACAAATAAAGGGCCCTCATGTTACACTAGCAGTGTTTCCTCAGAGGACCTCTCTGCCAACCATTGAATCTGAATGAATCTGAATCTGTTCCGATTCAGAAGGACAAGCTCCTCGGTCAAGTTCTTAACTGTAAAACAATAGAAATGATCTGAATCACTCCTAATGGGGCAAGTCATCTAAACTCTCTGAGCCTTAATTTAATAGAAAATTTAAAAATGAGGTGTGTCTAAATGATTTTAGTTACTCAAAAATTCCATCTAGTTTCATGATTTTCCATCATTTTTAACACATTATTTTTTCTTTTCTGTCTTACTTTTAAGAAAAAGTAGGCCTCACAGAAATTTTAGAAGTTATATCAGAGATCCCTTGGTACCTACGTGTTGACATTCAGTTGATGCATTTAGGTACAACATTGTCTTATCAACCCTCAGGCTGACACACTTCATGAATGATAGAATGAGTCATACACTTATTATTTCACTATTCTTCACTGTGATTTAAAAATATTTTTTAACTTTTATATTGCACAAAATAATTTCTCATGGAAATGTGATTGAAAGAAGAAAGTTTTGGGGCGCCTGGGTGGCGCAGTCGGTTAAGTGTTGGACTTCAGCCAGGTCACGATCTCACGGTCCGTGAGTTCGAGCCCCGCGTCAGGCTCTGGGCTGATGGCTCGGAGCCTGGAGCCTGTTTCCGATTCTGTGTCTCCCTCTCTCTGCCCCTCCCCCGTTCATGCTCTGTCTCTCTCTGTCCCAAAAATAAATAAAAAACGTTGAAAAAAATTTAAAAAAAAAGAAAGAAGAAAGTTCTAAATGAAAATAATAATTTCGTAACTCAAAATTGGAATCACACCTGCATTAAAAAAAAACACAAAACACCTGCAATACTTCCAAGTGTTGATAAACAATTCTATATTATTTCTGTTTCTAAAATTAATTGGGAAGTAAGACATCTGAGATTAAAAAATACAGTATTTTTGAGTAGCATAGTTCAAGAGTAACCCAATGTGAAAAAAAAAAGCTAGTTTTTCTGTTCTTATTTCTACACCATACCTCCTTATAACTGAATTTTCATATTGTATTTCAATAAAAACAGAATATGGAAATGAATTGGTTAGTCTTCCTGACATAAGTATTTATTACAATATTTACTCGATAAGAAAACTTAATAATATAGTATTGCCAGAGTCCAGAACCTACTTTGCAAATTAATTCCTACCTATTATAAACTTGAAAAACCCAAAGTCTTTTTTCTCATATAATTTCTAAAAGACATGAAAATTATGTGTACTTTTTTAAAATCAGAATTTTGCATGTCATATTTGGATGTAATTTAACATTTTAAAATATTTTATTTTATTTTCAATTTTGTAAAGATACATCATTCGAAGTTGTATAATTTCCTTCAAAATTTCATTTGTCTAAGAGATCTTGTTCTTTTCCCTATCTTAACCTCATATACTTCCATTGGTATTCCATGTATGTTATTTTTTTAATGCTCTGTAATCATAATTTGTCAAACAGCCCTGCAAAGAGAGTATCTTTCATACTTTTTAAAATTATTATGTTCTTCCACAATTACTACTGGATGATTTACAATGTCACTCTAATCTATCTTTCTTTTTTTTTGTTTGTTTTTCAATCTATTTCACCCCTCCTCCTCCACACCTTCTCTCTGGAAACCACCTGTTTGTTCTCTGTATTTAAGAGTCTGAATTCGTCTTTTTTATTTGTTTTGTTTCTTAAATTTCATGTATAAGTGAAATCATATGGTATTAGTCTTTCTCTGGCTTATTTCACTTAACATTATATCCTCTAGGTCCATCAATGTTGTTGTAAATGGCAAGATCTAATTCTTTTTTGATAGTTGAGTAAGATTCCATTCCATATACACACACACACATATACATATATATACACACACATATATATATGATATTCCATGATGTCATATAATTTTATATATATGTGTGTATATATATATACATATACACACACACATACACATATATATATATATATATATATATATATATATATATATACACACACACACATATATACATACCACATCTTCTTTTCTATTCATCTATCAGTGGACACTTGGGTTGCTTCTATATCTTGGCTATTTTAAATAACGCTGAAATAAACATAGAAGTACACATATCTTTTTGAATTAGTATTTTCATTTTCTTTGGGTAAATACCCAGTAGTGGAATTACTCAATCATACACTAATTCTATTATTAATTTTTTGAGGAACCTCCACAAGTTTTTCACTGTGACTGCACCAATTTACATTCCCACCAACAATGCATGGGGATTCCTTTTTTTTCCACATCATCATTAGCACTTGTTATATCTAGTCTTTTTGATTCTAGCCCTTCTGACAGGTGTGAGGTGATATCTCATTGTGAATTTGAGTGGCATTTCCTTAATGATTAGTGATGTTGAGGATGTTTTCATGTGTCTGTTGGCTATCTGTATGTCATCTTTGGATAAATGTCTACTCAGTTCCTCTGTCCTTTTTTTAATGGGATTGAGTGTGTGTGTGTATGCATGTGTGTTGAGTTGTATAAATACTTTATATATTTTTGATATTAACTTATTTCATATATCATTTGCAAACATCTTCTCCCACTGCATAGGTTGCCTTTTTGTTTTGTTAATATTTCCTTGTTCTTTCCTTTTCCGTGCAAAATCCTTTTTATTTTGGGTGTAGTTCTGATAGATTAAATTTTCTTTTGTTTCCCTTGATTGAGGAAACCACGTCATTATTATACTGGACTAAAGATTAAATCCATTTTGGATTTGTTTTGTGTGTGGTATAAGTGGTCCAGTTTCATTCTTTTGCATGTTGCCGTCCAGTTTTCCCAACACCATTTGTTGAAGAGGTTGTCTTCCCCAGTGTATATTCTTGCCTCTTTTGTCATAGATTAATTGGCCATATAAATTTAATCTTGTCCTCTTCATGTTCTATTCAAAATTTGTTACTCCTTTGAAATATTTCTAAGATACCAATCTCAGATCTATGAAGTTGAATGACATGGTTTCAAAAATACTGACAAAGAAAACTTTATCTTCTTTCAATTTCCTTCTAAGATCATTTTAGGTCCTGAAGTATCAAATCTATCAGAAAGACTATATTATATACCACCATGTAAGATTGTCTAGTCTTGGTAACTGATAGACTCATCAAATTCATCTCCTGTCTGACCAGAGTTGCATTCAAACCTAATTAAAGGTAGTGGACTGCCATATTATTTTTTTAAATTAAGGAAAGGAAGAGTAAACTAATCATTATATTCATACACTGGAAATCTATGAGGTTGCTTGAACAGTGGGTTAGATATACCTAGAGAGTTATTGACTATGTCCATGAGACTATAAATGAAAGGTGGAGGGAGGGGGGTGAAGTAGAGCAACATTCCTTGTAACACAATTGCATTTTCCAGTTTTATAAAATTAAATAGACAAAGATTGAGAAAGGACTAAAGGGATAATAGGATTATTTTATTTGTTTCAACACTCCTATAACAATATTGTAATTTTAAGTAATATGGAAAAATATCAATAAAGTATAATCTCCTGAAAAGAAAGTTCCAGAACCTGACTTGAACACGATTTCTTATATCTTACAATTTTTAAAACTTTAATTATAAAGACTTTTTCTCATAATTTAACCATATGTCTTCTTTGTCAGTCATTTAAAAAAAATTCTTCTTTCATAACACTATGGAAAACAGAATGAGATATAAAAATTTAGATGCTGAATTTGACTCTCTGGAAAGCCACATACTCTAAATTTGTTAAAATAATATGAAAAAATAGGTATCATACTTATCCTAGGCACTAACCTTGTCATTTTTCTGGCATGCCACATAATCCCTGTTAGATTGCTCTTCATCTCTAAAATCAATTTTTAAAAAATGAGTTTCATACCTGCCTTCTAACTTTTAGAACATTGTGGTAATGTTATAGAATACAAATCATTTCTTCAACATATAAAAAAAGTGAAAATGTCTATAAGTATAAATCTAGAATGATCATAATCTGTAATGTTTGAATAGGTCAAAACTTGGAGGAGAATTCTGTCTAGGATCATACTCTAAAACAAAGGCCAAAACCTCAGGAAATATAATAAAAAACAGAATCTCCTCCCAACAGAAGGAGACAGAAAGAAACTACAACCACAAGTTTTCTAAAGTAACTGCTCTAAGAAAACAGAGAGAGAAGAAATATTTTCCCCAGGGAAAATTAAGCCTCTTATTTTCTATTTGTATTTGCCTTTATACATCACACTAGGCCATAACAAACTCACAAAGGTCCTGTGGAATATTTAAAAGGATTTTTTAAATATTTATTTATTTATTAGCGATCTCTACAATGTGATACTCAAACGCACAATTCTGAGATTAAGAGTGAAACACAGCAGGGGTCCCTGGGTGGTTCAGTTGGTTGAGCGCCCGACTTCAGCTCAGGTCATGATCTCATGGTTCATGAGTTCAAGCCCCGCGTCAGGCTCTGTGCTGACAGTTCAGCGCATGGAGCCTGCTTTGGATTCTGTGTCTCCCTGTCTCTCTGCTCCTTCCCTGCTCACACTTTGTCTCTCTCTCAAAAATAAATAAAGATTAAAAAAATAAAAGAGTGAAACACAGCAATATTCGACATTATAGTCCATAGAGACTGCTAGCTTGAGGAATTCAAAATCTTAACATTTGACTGCACTATATTCCTTGAGATGATGCCATATCTTTGCAAAGCTAGGTTTTCAGCAGTCACTATGATAAACGGCAAGTACTCATGAAAACCAATGTGGGATAGGAAAAGAGGATGGCAGTGTCAAATCTGATTACAGGTTTGAGAAGTTGCACTGTGTCCAAAACATGCATACATTAACAATTGTGATTAAGAATGAAATAAAAATATAAGTTCTCTTTCAATGTGCATGTGGTTTCTGTCAAACAACAAACTTTTAGGTAATATTTACTAAATTCTTGGACCCATTTAGAGATCAACTATAATTGTTAGCCACTTTTTTTTTTTAATTTAGGAGGGGAGGGGCAGAAGGAGAGAGAGACAGAGACAGAGAAAGAGACATAGAGAATTCTAAGCAGGCTCCACACTCAGAGTGGAGCCCAAAGCGGGGCTTGATCCCGCAACCCTGGGATCATGACCTGAGCTGAAATCAATAGTCAAATGCTCACCCAACTGAGGCAGCCTGCTCCCCCTTAGCCACTTCTTTGGGTGGAGATGCACCATGGAAAAATGACAGACACAGCTAGTTTGCTGTGAACTAAGAAACTATGGGACCTCCTGGATCAATACTTAATCTCTGCAAAACTACTGTGCAAGAGAGGAATACAGTACACTCATCTCAGTCTTGTGGCTCTTACCTTCATAACTTTAATGAAAGAAAGATATGTGCTGCCACCCACCCATGGAGAGTTAAGTGCAGACTCATTTGAATGAGAATGATTCTGAGACAGACTTTTGATTTAGGATACATCTGGGATGGCACCAAATTTAGGTTTTGTTTCCTCTCCCTATCACCAGAATCCAGTGATGTCTTGTCATTAGAATAATAGAAATTATTATTATAATGGGAATAAGCATATGATTCACCTTTATGTGAGCATGAAAATGAATTCATGAAAAAATTACTTATCATCCAAAATGGAAGCATCCACTCCACAGAGGGCCAGACTCCCTGGGCCTAGCAATTCACTGAAAATTGGGGAAATTCTGACAACACATCCTTCATCAGTTAAACAATTATTAATGTGCTAAGTCTAGCAAATTTGTGACTGGAGAAGACAGTACACTGGAAAAGGCCTGTCTTCAGTTAGACAAGTATAGCCCATTGCATCTCCATTCTTTTAAGGTTTCATGTGTATAGATTGTGTATCTGCAGTATAGCTAATTATCTAGGCATTAAAGAGAAAAGGAGAAGAAAAAGGCAAAAAGGAATTAACCTGTATGCCATTGTATGCATCTGTGTTCTCCTATAAATACTGGATTCATGAACCATTGCCAATGAAGGTCATTCACTTTAACTGGAATGAAACACAATAGCAATGTAATTTTCTTAATCTCCTGTATGACTTTCCTTCCATGCATTACATTTCCATCCCTCATTTCTTTTGTCTCATTTCATGTCTTCTATTATAGTGGCTTTAATATGCTTACTCCCCAATCTCTTATTGGCCCACATTCAAACCATTTACTGTAGGTAATTAGCTTTACTGTGTCTGAGCCTGTGTTATCTCTGCCTGTTCGGTTCACAGCAGCCTTTTTATGAGTATTCTTCTTATATCAGAATTTAAAAGAGTCAAAATAGGATCAACGTCTGTTGAGGACATTGTGGCTTAGTTTTTCAGTTTCAAGCAACCAAATGTGATGTTATACTCTTTTGAGTAAGAACACAAATCATTGACCAATGTGTTGTTTAATTAAAAAAATAATAGCTTAAGTCAGACCAAATTTAACAAGGGCTACTATATTACAGAGTCTCTAAATCTAAAATCAAATACCAAGCAACCACAAGGATATGCTATATAAAATATGCTTAGAGAGACTCCAGGGAAAATTGAAATGAAATCAAAGAATTTGCATCCCCTTGACCAAGGCAGCCTTAACATTTTTCTCAGCCTAACTAACCATTAGACAAGCTTCTTTCTGACTCTAGGCCCCTGCCCTTACTTTTCTGAGAACATTTCCTTTAGAAAACTGGTCAGTAAATCCTTTCCCAGCCCCTTTGAAATGTAAGTATTTTTAAAAGCTTGCCTATTTTACAACCTAAGGATGTCTTTCTCAAGACCTGGGAGCCATCTTTCTGAAATGTAGTTATCAAGAAAAAGAGTACCCCTCTCCTCATTTCCCCCCATTTTTGTGGAAGGACAGAAGCCTAACTTCCGTGGACTCCTTGATCTCAGTTGTAAAACTTCCTGTGATGAAGTTATGATTTTACTTATATTTGGAATCTAAAAACAAAACAAGTGCACAAACCACAAAAACCCAGAAACAGAATCATAAATACAGAGAATAAACTAGTGTCTGCTGGGGGGAGAGAAGGAGCGATGGGTAAAATAGGTGAAAGGAATTAAGAGGTCCAAACTTCCAATTATAAAATAAATAAATCATAGGGATGAAAAGCAGATCATGGGGAATATAGTCAAAAATACTGTAATAACATTGTAGGGTGACAGATGATAACTATACTTATCCCAGTGAGCATAACTTAATGTATAAAATTGTTGAATCACTATGTCATACATATGAAGCTGGTATAATATATGTCAACTATACTTCAATTAAAAAAAGAGAGAGAAAATGTTTACTTTTCCTTTTGTAAAAGCCAGTTGGCAAACACAGATGGCCTATGATCTTTGCCTCACCCCCACCTTTTATTTTTATTTTTTCAATTTAAATTCAAGCTAGTTAACATATAGTATGTCCAAGTATTGCTTTCAGGATCATTGGTTTCAGGAAAATTTAGTGATTCATCACTGGCATATAACACCCAGGGCTCATCTCAACAAGTGCCCTCTTTAATGCCCATCATTCATCCCAAGAAGTGCCCTCCTTAATGCCTATCACCTGTTTAGCCCATTCCCCCACCAACTTCCCCTCTAACAACCCTCAGTTTATTCTCTGTATTTAAAAGTCTCTTATCATTTGCTTCCTTCTGTTTTTATATTATTTTATTTTCCTTCCCTTCCACTATGTTCATCTGTTTCGTTCCTTAAATTCTACATGAGTGAATTCCTCTGACTTATTTTGCTGAGCATATACACTCTATTTCCATCCACGTTGTTGCAAATGGCAAGATTTCATTCTTTTTGGTTGCCAAGTAATATTCTTCTTTATCCATTCATCAGTTTATGGACATTTGTGCTCTTTCCATAGTTTGGCTATTACTGCTATAAACACTGGGGAGCATGTGCCCCTTTGCGTCAGCATTTTTGTATCCTTTGGATAAACCCCAACTTTTCAAAACCATACTGCCTTTTGTTTCTGCAAAGTTGCATTCAGACTGAGTTCTAATCTCTCTTCCTTATTATAACAACCTGAACAAAGTCTTCCTTTCCTGTTTAACTTCACTGAGTGCAATTTTTGTTTTGAGACATTAATGCCTGATAATATTGTTTTTAAAAATATTCAAAACCATCAGTTTTATCTCATAGATTTTACCCAAGGCTTGCTCTGGTCAATGAACTGGGTGTTGCAGAGTTGGAAAGTAAGAATTCAAGAAAATAAGCATTTTCATTTCCAGCTTATATTAACAAGTTATTCATTTCAAATTATTATATTATCATTGATTCATGAAAGAAATGTTTGAAAATAAAAAGCCAGGAAATGAAACTTAATATTTGATCATTCTTGATTTTTCCTTAATTATCTCTTGACAATACACAAAGGTAATGGAGAAATAAAAACATGGTCTAAATCTAGACGTGGCATTCTATTTTATTCTGCTCTCATAGTACAACCCAATACATATTTACTGAAGAAATTTAAAACTGTTTATATGTTATCCTTTCCTTTAAATTACAACCATTGTATGCAATATTTTTTTGTTGGTCTATGGTGAATTGTCAAGATGAGGATTGTTTATGGGTTTGGAGTAGGATAGATGGCGAGTTTAGAACGCAAAAGCAGGGGAGTCTAGGAGTCAACTGGGTATAGCCACTCATCAAAATGGAGAAAACAAGAGAAGAAAGGAGGTGGAGGAGGGTGGGAAAGCAAGGTACTTGGTGAGTTCAGTTACTGACAAATTGAGTTTTGATGCCTGTGATTTAGCCCAAGAAAGATGTCCACTATAAACCTGTATATGGAGAGGCAGATCAGGGCTGGCATTCGACATTTTGAAGGCATGGGGGGAGAAAAAGGATTTTCTACAGAAGGGAGAACCTTGAACTCTTCAGATGTGAAAGGGATGAAAGAGAGCAGAGATTAATATTCTACAGAACAGAGGGAAATTGATTGAGCAAAGTCCTGAGAAAGAAGTTCAGGGGGATTCAGAATGGATGAAGGAACGAGGTTGATAGTTTACCTTGAAAAATGAAGATGTCTTTTCCGCTGAGCTGAGATGAAAGACAGATACATGTTAATCTGAAAGCAGGATGTAAAGAGATGTGAATAGAAACTGAGAATAGTCTATTTAATAGTCTCTCTCTTGTCTACAAAGTAAAAAGCAGTATTACCTATGGAAAAGAAGGTTAGATGCTTCTAATCAGGGCTTCTAAATGTCTGTTCCATTAGGGAGATAGCTCTAACTAAACCAGTTTGGGCACAGAGCTGTGCAAGTCATTTGCGATCAGGTATTGCTTTGTAACATCACATCAATCCATCACTTGCTAAACCATTAACACAGCTGTCAGCCTCCTGTATTAAAATCCCAGACAGAGTTGTTGAGTCACTTCCATTGTGTGTTCTGGAACCCATCTGAACCCGCCATATTATATTTCTTTGTAGATTTACTGACTGTAAGCACTGGCTTGAGAAGGGGACAGGAGAAAAGGGACTATATTTCTGTATTAATTATCAGTGCTATGCCTGACACCAACTCTTCCACAAAAAAAAAACGCCTGGTGATAAAAACAAACTGTATTTTAATATGATTGATTAAATACAGTTCTATTTACAAATGTCCCTGAGTACCCGAAAAATAAATATAGACAAAGTGCCTCTCTGTCTCTGTCTCAATCCCCCCCATCCCCGCCCCCAGCATCTTCCCCAATTTTTGGAGCTCAAAACAGCCTGGCATTAAGTAAAGGATCAATGAATGTTTCTGGAGGCTGAATGCTTTGACTTTTGGCTTAAATCTTGAATTGCTTTACTTGTTAACTCTTTATATACTTATGCTTTACTTTGCCATTTGGATGCTAAGTTTTTGAGGAGAGAAACTCTAATCACAACACTACATGTTAAAGCCCCAACTAGCAAAAAAAGACAACTTTGAGAAAGGCAGTTTTATAATAAAACTATATACATAATACATTTGGTTAGCCAAAAGGGTTTGGGAATATAAACACGCTTGAAATCTCCTTTCAACAGCAAGTACATAATAAGTACAAGAACACATTTTCAGATTCGTTGTTTTCAGATTCATTTTTAAAATTCTAGTTTGAAGTGGTCTTATAGAAATCGATGGGAGGAAACCCCAGTATAATAGTAGCAAATGTTAATAATTTTAATATGTAAAAAATTCATGCTTAGCAATGGAAAGACAACCTCATCAAAATATTGATTTTTTTGGCATTTCTTTTCTAAGTTTTTTAAGGATTAATTCTAAAAAGAATTGGAAGATAATTTAAATAGCTATTTGCTATTTAAAAATAAAATATAGATTAATATCAAAAATTCACTCTTGGTCTATATCTAGAGAGAAAAACTGTTAAATTGGAAATATGTATCATTCTATTTCTAAATGAGAAAAGAAGTCAAAATAGCAAAAGTTGAATCCACCAATGATTCTCATTAGTTACCAGTTTCTCTTCTAACTGGAAATCCTTCCAATGATCTGTAATGAGAAAATAATTCTGGAAAAGTTACTAAAAGGATATGAACAATGATAATGAAAAAAATGCAAATGAAATTTTTACCAAAGAGCCAGAAATACTCCAACAACAAAAAGGTTCCTAAAGCAAAACACTTTTTTTTATTATTATAGTAAAAACAACACCGCCACCTTCTGATAAAAATATAAATTGCAACCTCGGAATGGATTTTTTTGTTTAGTGCTTCAAATTTGCTTATTTACTAACAATAACTTCAGAAAATATAATTTTTAGCATTGACGGATATTGGATAATTCCCACAAATAAAAGTTGTGTTTGGGGTTTAAAAAAATATCTACGTGGTTAACCTCAGCATACCAACGATAAAAACAAAAGCATGAGACTTGGAGCCACAGATACCCAGATTCAAGTTCTAGTGCTGACACTTACTAACATTTTGGCCTTGAAAACTTAATTTCCCTGGGCTTTAGCTGTCTCACCTAAGAAGAAATTGATAAGACTGTAGTGAGTCAAAATGTGTAATACATCTAATGCATTTCCTCATATCCAACAGATCCACAATAAGTAATATTTTCACTAGAACTATCTGGCCTTTTCTTTTTTCAGTTTAAAGTGTTCTGTAAGCAGTATTACCCAACTGGCTTTGCTGTTTATAATTTTCCGAGTTTCAAATTGCTTATCAAAGACATATGGTAATTATCTTTACACCATTCACTCATATAAAAGGAAAGCCAATAATAGATCTATTTAATCAATTGAAAAGCAGGACGTATATACCACAAAGAAAATAAGGCAGACAGTTGATAAACTGATTCATTTTTTCCTTTTCTTGGGCAAGCTTCTGCTTTGCAGACAACTAGCAAAAAGACGTGCCAGAGTTTCTGTAATTGGGAAGCCAGATGAGTCAGCTGTTTCCACATTCTTTTGAAGATTCAAGAATATAGCTAAGGAGCATGTACCAGGAAGTCTTTGTCTTATGTCGGTCAGTGCCTTTACCATCTCCATTGAGTTATGTCAATTCTCTATTTTCCTTATCAGAATTTATCCCATTACATCACCATATGCTGCCATGCACTCAACCCAACTACTCTTGGATCGATCCATGAAATAATCCTGTAGTGGGTGTTATGTCCACATTATTACTGAAATAGCTCACTAATGCAGGAAAAAAAGGGATCTAGTGATATTCTCTGATTTTTTTATTTCTAAAATCAAGAGCCTTTAGAAAAATTTAAAAACAAGTAACTCTCTCTCCGTTGCTTTCCAACTTTCTACCACCCTTTCTTCCCCAACTCACTCTACCCCATCCCAGAGAGCACATGCTTCTAGAAAAAGCCTCAGTAGTATCTCAGCTCTCAGCAGTTTCCAGCACTGATTACACTTTAGAATAAACTAGGAATTTTTAAAAATTATTTTGAAAGATGGAGAGGGAGAGAGAGAGAGGGAGAGGGAAAGAAAGGATAAGCAGGGGAGGGGCAGACACAGAGAGAGAGAGAGAGAGAGAGAGAGAATCCCAAGCAGGCTCTGGGCTGTCAGCACAAAGCCCAACTCAGGGCTGGAACTCACCAGTGGTGAGATCATGACCTGAGCCAATATGAAGAGTTGGATGCTCACCTGACTGAGCCACCCACATGACCCAGAATAACCTAAGAAATTTTTAACAAAGCAAACTTAATCAGACCTGGATGGCACTTGACATTGTTAATTTTTAAAGTTCCACAGGCAACTTCCATTTTAGTCATTGCCAACCACTCAATCCAAACTCTAGTCAGAGACAGAGTTGACACAGAATCTGAAGCAGGCTCCGGGCTATAGGCTGTCAGCACAGAGCCTGATGCGGGATTCGAACTCACAAACCAGAAAATCATGACCTGAGCTGAAGTCAGATGTTTAACCAACTGAGCCACCCACGTGCCCCCCATACGTTGGGAAATTCTTATCTTCAGATGTTATGAGTGCAGCTATTCTGCCGAGGCTTCTGCTCTGTGTATTTTGGTCCCTAGGCTTAAGCCATGAATTTCTAACTTTGTTCCTTTCCTCCTTCACCATATTGGGATACATACTCCATTCTGATGGGACTGAACTAAGAAAACATCCAAATAGGCAGGAGACACTAGCAAGATCCTCTTAGGGAATTCTCTATAGACTTGGAAAGACACAACAATAGTTGGCTTTTCAACATTGTTTCTAGTATCAATTCTTTTTACAAATCAAATATATATTAAAATGCACCATTTTAATATGTACAGTTCAACAATTAATAAATATATATATACTACCATGACAGAGAATAGTTCTACCATGCCCTTTTGCAGATGTGGTATTAATTATTTCTTTAACGCTAATTTGCTGGTTTACATCATCATTCTACGGATAGTTAATATGTTAACATAAGATAAGCTGGCTAAAGCTTATAGGAGAATTGTTCGTACTATTTTTACAGCTTTTCCTAAGTCTAAAATTATTACAAAATAAAGCATCAAAAAAAAGAAAGTCAAATTAAATCTGAAAAGAAAAATTAAAATGCCAATTATTTGAGGACGATTTTTATAAGCTGTTCATTTTAGCAAAAACACTAAAATGTTTTGATACCATTTACCCATGCAGTTTTTAAAAACAAATTCTTTTATTTATTTTTGATCACTCACATATAATGTGTAAGTTAATGTTTATTGTTTTGGGTACAAAAAAAGGCCGAAAAATACTGAAATATGCTGCAGTGCAGGAAAAGGACATTACCTCTAAAATTAATGTCCAATCTGATTTCTTTAAAAAAATAGTACTGAGTGTTTTGATAACCCAAGAGGACTTACATATAAAACCTTCACACAACACATTACTTTTGCAGTTTCAGATAACTGACAAGCAGCCATCTGCAACTGTATACTACTAACATAAATCTTATATGTCCATCTGTCATCCATGAAAACTATAGTATGGAACAATATTTTAGCATGTATTTCATAGTGAATGCAGTTTATATTGAATTAAATACATCTATTGAGATACCAGAAATCACTGAATTAAATTACATTCACCAAGTTCAAAAGTACACTGATTTTCCCTTTCCCAACCATCAAATGTGTGTATTCATAAACAGATATAAAACACACTGCAAAATCTATGCCAATTAATAAGGTTAAATACTTAACAACCTAATACAAATATTCTCATTTTTAAAGAGATACATATATACATTTTACATAATTAAAGAAAATATTCAAAGAAAATATACAATTTTACTTATATTTTTCTCCAATTTACAAAGCTAGATCAATTGCATACATTCTTTCCATACATAAGAGTGTGTGGAAAGTTACATTTTTATGTCCTACAATTAAGGAAATCTAAATATTAAAAATAAGTTTTAAGACATATATCCAATTATGTACAAAAATAACCACAGGTCAACTTATAGTTTCAAGTTCACTTTAAAAATCATACAAACTGTGAAAAAACAATACTATGAAAAAATTTTGTTCTTAAAATAGCATACCAACACATATAATCTAGTTGATCCAAAAGTATAAATAATGATTATAAATTACAGTAGTGTCTAAACTGCCCTGTCATAAAAGGAGGTATTCTTTGTAAATATGTGTAAGAGTCTGACTTCATTAAAGTGCCAAAATTATTTTCACTTTACCCATTTTCATTAAAAAGTTTATAAAAATGTATCATCTTATAAAATTGAGCACACTGAATGCAATTAAACCCTTGATAACTAAAAATCATTATGAATGCCAATTATTAAGTGACTTGTTCATCAAATATATGCATATATAGGGTGATTTCTTCTTCTCCCTAAATTAAGTATGAACTTCAACATTTTTCGTAATCTGTTATTCACAGATCTATTTCCTCCATATTCTGAGTAGACAAAGTTGGCTTCAATCTGAGCTAAAACAAATGGAGTGTTATAATGTTATATGTGAAATACTTTATCTTTCAAATAAATGATAAGTAGAAAAGTGGAGTTTAATGTATTAATCAAACAACATTAATACAGGCCCACTATCAGCAAAGTACTATTTTAGGTGCTGTAAATAATATACTAGGTGATAAGTTTTTAAAACGAGAAAAATTAAATTACTGAGTATGTAAATACTGATCAACAGTTTATTAAGAAGTCTTTTCAAAGAAAGCCAATAAAATGTACCTAAGTCATTTAAAAAAATTTTTTTCATATATAATTGGCACTTTACTGAAGTTGGTATTTCTCCTGGAAGACATATAATTGGATAATACTATTATGGAATCACAAAAGGAAAGTGTTAAAAATAAGAAATAGTAGCAAATTACTTCCTGCAATTCTTGAGTTAAAGTGAAAATATGTAAATACAATGTTATTCCTGAATTCATTTTATACTGGGATACAAAGAAGATAATCAACCTATGTTCTAATAATTCAGTAACCTTTTGTGATGGACTAGTGTATATAAATTTAAAAACAAAGTAGCTGGTTTTAAATTCATGAGTTTTCAAGAATAGTTCTCAAAAATCATCACATAAATTTGGTTAGTTTAAATTTTCATACCATAAATTTTCTAAATAAGCCCCAACTACTGGTAATGATAATTAAACTAAAACAAGTTGCAAGAAGAATAGAAATATCACTTTGTTTTTAAGATATAAACTTTTAACTAATCACTGGCTTTTTCTCTAGTTTAGTTTATTAGTTTTTTATTTCACACCTGTACAATGGGAAGTGTGTGTGTGTGTGTGTGTGTGTGTGTGTGTGTGTGTGTGTGTGTGAGTTCTGAGGTTTTTGGTGGGTTCTGAAGGCACAAGTCTGTTTCTTATATTAAAACAAAAACAAACACGTTCATAAATATACAGGAAATGCATTTAATTACAAAATACCAACTTTTAAAATATGATTGTCCGTATCGGGAGGATAATGCTGCAATGGCAATGTGAATTCTTACAAATGAAGGCCAATTTTCCGGTTGTAAAATGGTCTCCTTTTGCTATTTCACCCTTCATTTCCTGCATTGCTGAGATCACATTCTACTGAAACAGTCACAACTGCATTCTGACTCTGAAATGATACATCTGTGTCTAATGGTGGCGGCTTATACAAAAAGATTGCACACCCATTGAAGAAAACGGTGATAATTTTACAAGTAACACCTAAATACAAAAACAAAAATTAATCATGTGTTTGGGCCTTTAAGTATTACAAAAAATTAATTCTCACTGAAAAATTCCTCATGAATAGAAACTACTTTAAAGAAGAGCATTATTTACAGTTCTATATTTTAAATTTTAAAAGTTTTACAAAGAAAGGTGATATTCTTCAGTAAAACATTTCTATACAACTCAATGAACTAGTCTTTATTTTCCCTTTTAAGTTTATTTATTCTGAGAAAGAGAGAGACAGAGAGCACACATGCAAGTGGGGGAGGGGCAGAGAGAGAGATGGAGAGAGAATAGCAAGCAGGTCCCCCACTGTCAGTGTAGAGCCTGACGTGGGACTCAATCTCACAAAACAGGAGATCATGACCTGAGCCAAAATCAAGAGCTGGATGCTTAATCGACTGAGCCTCTACTTTCTTTTCAAACAGTAAAATGTACGATAACTATTCTTTTCTTGGTTATGCTTGTACATTCTTATAAAAGAAGTATTACAGAGAATTAAAATAAATCCATGTTTCACTTCTAATTTTATTAACATCGTATGTATAAAAAGTTACAAGGAATGAAGCCAGTGACAAAATATAATAGCTTACTATATCCTTGAACCTAAGTAAGTTGTAGAATTTTCATGTCCATGAAGGAAAACAATTCTTAAAATAAAAAGCCTCTGGGGCTCTTAGGAGAAAGCTTCCATGAAATAGATCACATTGAATACTCATCCAAATTTAAGTATCAACTAAAAATATGAAACAGATTCACTTCACAAATTTTGTTTTCAAAGAACTCTGATTCTGAACTTGGCTACATGAAGAGAAACTATTTCTGGCCAGAGTATAAGCATTTAAGTCACGGTTGAATAAATTAAATGACCTCATAATGTAGTTTTTACAATACCTAAATGTATTAGCCATTAGTATTTTATTCAAAACGCATATATGAAAAATAGGAATTTTCACTGAACTATGCATTTATAGAACTACATGTAGGAAGAATAATTACATAGGTATTATTGTCACAATGTTTTTAGAAAATTTAAAGGTATGTATGTTTTGGGGGAAAATTCTCATATTCATAGAGTAGGAAAAGGAACAAATTCATTATCTGTACCTTTTGGTTAAAAAATACAAACATAACAAATTAAATAATTTTTAAGCATAAAAACACAGTGAATAAAAATGTTTAACAAGTAAAAGTTGTGGAAAGATTAATTTCACCTAGTTAATATTTATTCTATTATATTTTTGAATTTATGTATTTATTTCTTCAGTGGGCATTTTATTATTTTGTCATTATAAATTCAGACATCATTCTCTAGGTTTAAACACATTGAAGCTTAATAAGCTATCCTGATACATATACCAAAATACAATCACAGTCACAACAAACTGCACAATATGTAAATATATACGTGTGTGTGTATTGTATCTAGGACTTCTGAATTTTTTTATTGAATTATAGTGGCATAAGATTTGTATTAGTTTCAAGTATATAAGAATACTTTGATATTTTTAAACATTATGAAATGATAACTACCGTAGGTCCAGTTACTGTCACCACATAAAGTCATTACAGTATTATTGAACATAGATCCTATGCTGTACATTACACCCTGTGACCTATTTTATAACTGGAAATTTGTACCTTTTATTCCCCTTCACCTATTTTGCCTGTCCACTCCTTCCCTCCCCGGTGTCAACTACCAGTTTGTTCTCTGTATCTACCAATCTGTTTCTGGCTTGTTTTGTTTCTTTTACTTGTTTGGCTTTTTTTAGATTCCACATATAAATGAGATCATATGTTATTTGTCTTTATCTGACTTATGTCATTTAGCACAATACCACCTAGGTCCATTCATGCTGTCACAAATAACAAGATTTCATCCTTTTTATTCCTGTGTAATGTTCCACTATATATATAGACCACATTTTCTTTATCCATTCATCTATCAATGGACACTTAGGTTACTTTCATATCTTACCTACTATAAATAATGTTGCAATGAACATAGGAGTACATATATTCATCAGATTAGTATTCTCATTTTCTTCAGATAAATACCCAGAAACACTCAGAAGTAGAATTACTAGATCATATTTAGTTTAGAATTAATAGATCTATTTTTAATTTTTTGAGGAACCCCCACACTATTTTACATAGCGGCTGCACCAGTTTGTATTCCTACCGACAGTGCATGAGAGTTCCCTTTTCTCCACATCCTCACCAACACTTATTATTTCTTCTTTTTGATAATAGCCATTCTGATAGGTGTGAGATGATAGCTCACTGTGTTTTTGATTTGCATCTCCCTTATGATTAGTGATGTAAAGTATCTTTTCATGTGCCTTTTGGCCATGTGAATGTCTTCTTTGGAAAAACGTCTATCAGATCCTCTGCCTATCTTTTAATCAGGTTGGTTGTTTGCTTTTTTGTGGTTGTTATTGAGTTGTATGATTTCTGTATATAGTTTGAATATCGACCCCTTATTGGACATCTCATCTCCAAGCATCTTCTCCCATTAAGTTGCCTTTTCATCTGTTTATGGTTTCCTTCACTGTACAAAAAAAGTTTTTTAGTTGAATGTGACTACATTCCCTTTATTTATTTTTGCCTTAGTTTCCCTTGCCTGAACTCAGAGATCCAAAAAACTACTGTTAAGGCTGCTGTCAAAGAGCTTATTACGTTTTCTTCTAGGAATTTTATGGTTTCAGCTCTTACACTGAAGCCTTTAATACATTTTGACTTTATTGTTGTGTATGGTGTAACAAAGAGGTCCAATTTCATTCTTTTGCATGTAGCTGTCCAGTTTTCCCAGCACCATTTATTGAAGAGACTGTCTTTTCTCCACTGTATGTTCTTGCCTGCTTTATTGTAGGTTAATTGAGCATATAAATATGGGTTTACTCTTGGGATTTCCTTAGTGCAATTGAAAAAGTTGTTTTCTTGATTTCTCTTTCTCATAGTTTGCTATTAGTGTAGAGAAATGTGACAGATTTCTGTATACTAATTTTGCATCGTGCAACTTTACCTAACTCACTTATTATTTCCAATAGTTTTTATGGTGGACTTCCAATACTATGCTGAATAAAAGTGGTGAGAGTAAGCATCCTTGTCATGTTCCTTATCATAGAAGAAAAGCTTTTATCTTTTTACTGTGGAGTAAAATGTTAGCTGTGGGTTTGTCATATGTGTCCTTTATTTATTGAGGTATGTTCCCTCTTTACCTACTTTGTTTAGAGTTTTTATCACAAATGGATGTTGAATTCTGTCAAATGCTTTTCCTTCAATTATGGAAATGATCAGGTTTTTTATCCTTAATTTTGTCAATGTCATGTGTCACACTGATTGGTTTATGGGTACTGATGAACTCTGCATCCCTGAAACAAATCCCACTTAGTCATGGTTTATGATCCTTTTAATATACTGCTGAATTAAGTTTGATACTTTGTTGAGGACTTCTGCATTTATGTTCATTAGGGATATTTGCCTGTAATTTTCTTCTTTGCAGTGTCTTTGGTTTTAATATAAGGATAATGCTGGGCTCAGAAGGATTAAGTATTAACTCTTTAAATGTTTGGTAGAATTCACCTGTGAAGCCATCTGGACCTGGACCTTTGTCTGTTGGGTATTTTTTGATTACTGATTCAATTTCATTACTAGCAATTAGTCTTATTCAGATTTTCTATTTCTTCAAGATTCAGTCTTGGAAGACTATTTTTCTAGGAACTTACTCATTTCTTCTAGGTTATCTAATTTGATGGTGTATAATTGTTCATAATATTCTCTTATGATCCTTTGTATTTCTGTGGTGTCCACTGTAATTTCTCTTCTATCATTTCTGGTTTTATTTGTTTGGGCTCTCTTTGTTTCTTGACGAGTTTAGTTAAAAGTGTTGATTTTTGTTGATTTTTGTTGATGTTTTCAAATAACCAACTCTTCGTTTCATTGATCATTTTTATTTATTTATTTGTTTATTTATTTATCTCTTATTTCACTTACTTTTTCTCCTGGTCTTTATTATTTCCTTCCTTCTAAGAACTTTGGGCTTTGTTTTCTTTTTCTAGTTTCTTTAAATGTAAACTTAGATTGTTTGAGATTTTTATTGTTTCCTAAGGAAGGCCTGTATAACAATGAACTTCCTTCCCTTTTACAACTGTTATTTGCTGCATCCCCCAAATTCTAGAACATTGTGTTTCCATTTTTATTTATCTCAAGGTATTTTTTTAATTTCTCTTTTGATTTCTTCTTTGATCCACTGGTTGTTCAGTAGCATGTTTTTATTATTTTTATTATTTTTTTATTTTAATTAATTTATTTTTAAATTTATATCCAAGTTAATTAACATATAGTGCAACAATGATTTCAGGAGATTCCTTAATGCCCCTTACCCATTTAGCTCACCTTCCCTCCCACAACCCCTCTAGCAGCCCTCTGTTTGTTTTCTATATTTAAGAGTCTCCTATGTTTTGTCCCCCTCCCTGATTTTATATTATTTTTGCTTCACTTCCCTTATGTTCATCTGTTTTGTATCTTAAATTCCTCATATGAGTGAAGTCATATGGTATGTGTCTTTCTCTAATTTCGCTTAGCAAAATACTAATTCCATACATATAGTTCCAAGTGGCAATATTTCATTCTTTTTGATTGCTAAGTAATACCACATCTTCTTTATCCATTCATCCATCGATGGACATTTGAGCTCTTTTCATACTTTGGCTATTGTCAATAGCATTGCTATAAACATTGGGGTGCATGTGACCCTTCAAAACAGCACACCTGTATCCCTTAGATAAATACCTAGTAGTGCAATTGCTGGGTCATAGAGTAGTTCTATTTTTAAGTTTTTGAGGAACCTAAGTACTGTTTTTCAGACTTGCTATACCAGTTTAGTAGCATTTTTTTAAAATCTTCACATATTTTGGAGTGACTGGGTGGCTCAGTCAGTTAAGCATCTGACTTTGGTTCAGGTCATGATCTTACAGTTTGCATGTTCGAGCCTGATGTCAGGCTCTGTGCTGACAGCTCAGAGCCTGGAGCCTGTTTCAGATTGTGTGTCCCTCTCTGTCTGCCCCTCCCCAGCTCACTCTCTCTCTTAAAAATAAATAAACATTTAAAAAAAATTTTAATAGAAAAATAAATAAATAAATCTTGACATATTTTGTGAACTTTCCAGTTTTCTTCTTGTAACTGATTTCCAATGTAATACTTTTGTGGCGAGAAAACATACCTGATATGATTTCAGTCTTCTCAAATTTATTGCAACTTGTTTTGTGACCCTGCATGTAATCTATTCTGGAGAATGTCCCATGTGCACTTGAAAAGAATGTGTATTCTGCTGTTTTGGCATGGAATGCTCTGTAAATATCTTTTAGGTTCATTTGATATATTTAAGGCCATACTTACATTATTGATTGTCTATCTGGATGATCTATCCACTAATGTGAGTGGGGTATTAAAGTCCCCTACTATTATTATATTACTATTTCTCCCATTAATACTGGTGATATTTGCTTTACATATTTAGGTACTGCTATGTTAGGTACAGAAATGTTTACAAATGCTATTGGATTGATACCTTTACCATTATGTAATGCCTTTGTCTCCTGTTCTGGTCTTTGTTTTAAAATCTATTTTGTCTGAGGGGCATCTGGATGGCTCAGTCAGGTAAGTGTCTTGACTCTTGATTTTGGCTCAGGTCATGACCCCACAGTCCATGAGATTAACCCCCACTCTGGACTCAGCATGGAGCACAGAGACTTTGGATTCTCTCTCTTTCTCTGCCCCTTCCCTTCTCATGCTTGCTCTCACACTCTCTCTCTCTCTCTCTCCAAATAAATAAATAAATAAATAAATAAATAAATAAATAAATAAACTTAAAGTCTATTTTGTCTGAAGTAAGTATTGCTATTCCAGCTTTCTTTCTATTTTTATGGAATGTCTTTTCTATCCCTTCACTTTCAGTCTGGGAGCTTATAGTAGCATATACAAGGGTCTTGTCTTTTATCCATTCAGCCACTATATGTCTTTTGCTTATAGAATTTAATTCATTTACATTTAAAGCAATTACTCATAGGTACGTACTTACTGCCATTTTGTTAACTGCTTTCTGGCTATATTTGTAATCTGTTTCTGATCCTTTCTTCTTCTCTTTTTCTCTTCTCCTGTGGCTTATTTTCTTTTACTTGTTTAGATTCCTTTTTCTTTTCCTTTGTGCATTTACTATAAATTTTTTTACATGTGTGGTAACCATAAATTTCACATATAACATCTTACGTATATAAGTCCCTTTCAAGTTGATGGTAACTTAATTTTGAACACATTTCAAAACTTTATACTTATACTCACATTCTCCACATTTTAGATTTTTGATAACACATTTTACATCTTTTTACTTCATGTTTCCTTAACTAATTATGCATTTTAAATGAACTTTACTATTTTTATCTTTTACCCTTAAAACTTACTTTATTAGAGGTTGATCTACTATCTTTATTATTTATTTACATTTACTGGTGAGATTTTTATTCTCATGTTTTCTCATTAATTAGTGTCTTTTCTTTTTAGCTTAAGAGAAGTGCCTTTAATATTTCTTGTAAGGCCGGGTTAGTGGTGATGAACTTCCTTTAGATTTTGCTTACATGGAAAACTCTTTATATCTCCTTTAATTCTAAATGATAACCTTGCTGGCTAGAGTACTCTTGCTTGACAGTTTTTTTTTTTTTTTTCCTTTAAGGTTTTGAATATGTCATGCCACTCCTTTCCATCCTGTGCAGTTTCTGCTGAAAAACCTGCTGATAGGCTTATTGGGTTTACCTTATAGGTAATATATTTCATTCCCTTGCTGCTTTTAAGATTCTCTTTTATCTTTAACCTTTATCATTTTAATTATAATTTGTCTTGGCGTGTCTCTTTGGGTTCATTTTATTTGGAACTTTCTGGGATATCTGGATGTTGATGATCCAGATGAACATCCAGATGATCCAGATGTTGATGAATCTTCCCTTTTCTAGATTAGGGAAGTTTTCGGCCATTATTTCTTCAAATAATTTTTCTGACCCTTTTCTCCCCTCTTCTCCTTCTGGGGCCCCTAAAATGCAAATGTTACTCCACTTAATGTTCTTCCAGAGGTCCCTTAAGGTATCACTTCTTTTAATTCTATTTTCATTTTGCTTCTCTGAGTGTTTTCCATTGCTGTCTTCCAGATCACTGATTCATTCCATTATTTTGTCCATTATGCTGCTGAAACCCTTAGAATATTTTTTAGTTCAGTTATGTCTTGTACCTTCTTATATTTTCTACATTTTTCTTGAAGTTCTCGCTATTCATCCATTCTTTTCCCAAAATTGGTAAGCATCTTTATGATCATTGCTTTGAACTCTTTATCAGTAGGCTGCTTATCTCTATTTCCCTAAAGTCTTTTTTTCTGAGAGTTGCTTTGTTCTTTGGTTTGGAATATATTCCTCTGTCTTCTCATTTAGCTTATCTCTCTGTTATTAGTCTATATGTTTTAGGTACAATGACTACCTTTTTCAGTCTTGAAGTCGTGGGCTTGTGTAAGAGCTGTTTCATGTGGCCCCAAAACACAATCTCCCCTGGCTACAGACACAGGCCCCCAATGGATATCCTTTTGTGGGCACTAAGTGCTAGCTGGCTACAATAGGGACGCAGCTGCTTTATGGGGTAGGTAGGGCTCCAGGTGCTTGGCCAATCCAGTTTTGGCTTGGCAGCCATATGGATAGGGCAGTGGTTAAGGTGTTTGCCTGATCCAGTTGGAGCTTGTCTGCTACATTGGGAGGGTGACGCTCAGGAAGTTTATCTTTCTAGTTGTGGCTAGATCTCTACAGTGGGTGAGTAAAGTACTGGGAATTTTCTCAGCCTGGTTACAGTGCAGGGTGCACAAACATGACCTCTGGTGCTAGTAGACGAGAGGGAGGGCACAGAAAATGACATTCAAAGACTGTCACCACCAAGTTGGGATGAAATTACAAAAATGGCAACTACCAGGGCTTCTGTCCCTGGATAATGTCACCGCAGGTTCCTGCCTCTCTAGCAGCCACCTTAAATTTAGTAAGTGGGTCTTCTGTGCTTATAGTCTGGGTGTTTTTCAATCTGTTGCTTTTGTGCTGGATCTCAGGATGAATGGGTCTGCACATAAGCCCTTTAAGAGTGGGATTTCTGTTCCCTATAGTTCTGTGATTCTCTTGATCTTAATCTCTGTTTATTTTCACAACCAGATGTTTTGAGATCTTGTCTTTCCAGTGCCAGTCCTCAGGGTCAGGGTGCCTATTGTGCAGCACAATCCATTCACTAGTTGAGGAACTGCTCTTTATTTTGGGGATCCTTCCCAATTGTGGAGTTACTGTGTCTGGGGTGAGATCCTCAGCAAGGCCATGTCTCTGCCTTTCCTACCCTACTTAATGCATCTCTTTTGTCTTTTGTTATGGGGTGCTGTGTCAAATGCTAAGATCCTTTTTAGAAAATTATTCTATATGTAGCTGTAAATTTATTGTGTCCATGGGAGGAGATGAGTTCAGGGTCTTCCTATGCCACCATCTTGAAACCTCTACCTCTATTTTTAATTTAAATATTTTAATATTTTAGGTTGTTTTTAAATTTTTAAATTTTAACTCTTGCAAAACACATGCATTGGCATAATCAATCTTTTGCAATCTTAAATGTCATTTATTGCTTAACCAAGACTATCCAAGATGGGCTACCAAAGGCAAAAAGGGTTAAACATCATAGCTAACCTTTTAAACTATAAAAACATTTCTTAAAACATGCCTCCGAGCCAAAAGATACTTCCCTACCTCAGCTCTAAGTACTTTCCAAAGAGCAGGTATCTAGATGACAATCATTCCAGAGAGTTTTTCAGAATTGTCTTTTTTCTTTTTGTCAGACTTTCAAAAAATTTTTGACAGAAGTTGTTTTAAAAAATTACATGTGATTTCATGAAAGGTAAAATGTTATTCTCTTCTGAGACTGAGCCTAACAGACTCATTAAAACCTTTCATCACATGCTGTGTTAACTGATCTCTATAGGATACCCCAGTAGCATGAACTAATAAACATTATAAAACTTAAGTAACAATAAGATTTTTTTTTCTTTTGACATTACCAATTTAATCTAAAGTTATCAAGAAATCACCACTTACTTATGGCTACTAGCATGTAGGCCATCTTGATGTTATCATAAATCCAGCAAGCACCTCTAGTTCCACATTCATTAATATCCCACAGAATACATGTGCTGTCTATTGTGATACCAAATATAATTGGTCCAGGTATTGTGCCTAGAAGAATTATATGTGAAATACACATCAGTAAAGATTATAGCCTACAGTTATAGATTTTTATATACATGGTTATACATATATTTTATATAAATAAGACTAGGAATTAATCTGGACATATATAAATCAATCAGTTCATGTACAAGTAATAGGGGTATAAAGAAACAGATAAAACATTCTAAAATAATTATATAATTATTATATACTTCTAATCAATTCAAAAATTCATTTTAATAAGAATATCTGGCATGCATTAGGCTAACATTTAGCTAAGTAAATATTTTAATTCATTGCTTTCCTAATTTAATGAATATGTTTGAAATTAGCTATTTTAATTTTAAAAAATCAAAATTATTGATGCACAAGTGCTAAACTACAGTATATGTGTTATGTGCATGTGCATGCATGAAGAGTGCACATGTGTATGCACACACATGCACATACATATACATTCATACTAACATGCTTAGGAATACTATCTCAAAAACACCCCCTCCCTCGCATGAAGTCACGAGGCTCTAAGCTGCCACATCTTTAGGAAGTTTCCAACTGTTGCAAATCAAATACATGAAGTGGTATTTCTTAGACAAAGATTTCAGTTACATCCAGTCTGCTTTTTCATGACCTGAAGACTGACAGAGTCAAAATAGCACTGGATTGAGAATAAAGTTATCATTTTCCTATTCTCATTTTCACCACAAATTGTGTAACCCTGGGCAAATCCCTGAATCTCCCAGAACCTTAATTTATTCACCTGAAGATGGGAAAGTTGGTTCACAGGATTTCTAATGCTCCTAACTTTTGGTTTTTAGTTTTATAAATGATCTTTATATTATGGGTATAATATTGTGGGAATAATCATACACACATATAATTATGTGTATAATACAGTATTTCTGTCCTTCTGTTTCTTCCTACATCTGGAAACTTATGAAATTTTCTATAAAATCTTTCTTCCATCAATTCTTAACTAGCCACAATATGTATGCCAAATTTTAATTGAAATTTGTTAACTCATTATTTTTCATTGCTAATACGATATAATTATGCCCCAAATGGAGATCAATGCTGGGAGAAAAGGAATTGCAATAGTTATAAATATGATTCTATCATAATTTATGTTGATAATAGTTTTACATGAATAGGAAAAATTTATGTATTTTACTGTGCTCAATTAAAAATGTGTTGATGATCCTATGTTATATTTATAATAAATATGATACACTCTTTAAAGTTATATTTGTAACAGAATTGGAAATGACAGTTAACCAATCAGGTAGGTTAAAGAGTAAAGTCATTATTTTCTTATGTGATCTGTAAACAATACTACATCTCAAATATTAGAAAACAACTTTCTTCCATGACAATTACATAGTTTTCTATGGCATTTAAATTATTTTCTTGGCATATCCCTTAAGTGAATTAATCAATAATGCTAATCAACAAAAATAACCAACAGTCACCAATGAATTAAGAAAAATGGCATACCAACTAATCGAAGCAGCATAAACTGTATTCCCAATGCTAGGGACCGTTGCCTCTGATTAACACACCTAAAGATATCAAATATGTATACATTAACTAAAAGTGGTCATATAGTATATTTGCTCTTAAAGCCAATTTATTTTTCTACCAGTTTAGCATTTCTAGATTAAGTAAATGTTATGTGCATGAAATAAACAAACTATTTGTAACAGCTTATACAGAGTTGAACCTTTCTGGAATTATAAAAGAAGAAAAATGTTACATGAACTAAAACACTACAAAACACCAAAAAGAATCAAAGTTTGACAAATATATCGAATATGTATGAATTGAAACAAATGTAAAAAAGAAAGCACATGCATTAATAAGACTTGTTTTTTACTATCCCTTAAGTCACAAGTCACATGACTTAAGTCACAAACAAATAAATATTACTCTAATTCTTACTAAGTTTTGAGACAGAAACCATACATAGGGGATAAAGTACTAATTCAGGTTTTGTAAAACAGTTGTTGAGGCTCAATCTGATTCAACAATGATTCTTTAAGTAATGACTATCAAACATGAAATGAGACACGATACTGGCACACAAGAGTTAGACAGGAGATAAAAGAGATCAACTAGTTTTTAAAAACAAATATGTAGTTGAAAAGTTTTATAGATAATGTTCCAAAAATGAAGTTTTAAAAAATTGTTTTCTCAGTTCTCTAACTCCAATTTCCACATAGGATAATGTTATCAGACTATTTAATATTTGCAGACAGAATCTCCAAAATTTCCATTGGACAAAAAGTATGTGAAAAAGTAATGAGTATCAGGGAACAAAAACTGAAGAGTAAAAAAGCTAGAGGTTGTTAGGAAAGACATAGAAAGACTGATGAACTTATGAAAGGGCAGATTTTTTTATCAAAAAAAATTGATAAGTATTTTTATCAAGTGTTGTGAAGGAAAAAGAGCAAATTGAAAGCTCAAAACACTGCCAAGAGCCATGTGGCATCTAGCTTCTCATCTAGTAGAGCATTGTTTAGAGAAGGTTGAATATCACTGCACCTACTATATGAGGTAGAATTCAGGTCATTCTGATTCTGACATATGCGGAATACTCTATATTTCCATCATACTCAAACACGGTTGAATAGCTTAAACTGAAGCCTGATGAAAGAGTCAGAGAAGCTAAAGTCAAGTATATTCCAGATAGGCAATATTAAGACACTTTCACATACATGATCACATTTAAACCTCATATATCTGGGGTTCAATGAAGTAGCTTTTCCAATGTCATAGAAGTAACAATGTTATAAGAACTGAATTAGTTTTAGAACCAGTGGTCAATATATGAACCAAATGAACCTGAGTCTATTTTCTTTACACTCAAATTGTCTTAGGGATGGCAAATTTCACAATATAATACATACCTTAGGATGGACACAGTTATAGGAGTACCAGCCATAAATGTAAAGATAATTGTAGCAAAGAAAATGCCAAGGAATATGGGCAAATTTGCACATCGACTTTCACATTTTCCAGCTTTAACTTCAGAAATAAAACTTGCCGAAGTAGGAGTTATTTCTGTATTCCTTGCAATACAGGAACAATTGTAATATTCCTACAAATATTAGACATGATGATATTGCACGTGCTTATCTTGAAAACATATTTTATCATTGTAAGTTAGGTGATTTACAGACATGGCAATCATTTTACACAATCTTAATCTTTGAACAACAAATAATGCTGCAAAAGAGTAATTAACTTTTAAGAGATTAAGTAAGTGAAAATAAAGGACAACATTTATGAAGTAGAATCATCTGTATTTGAGTAGTGTTCACTGCTTCAACTTGTAAGCTATTACTGACTCATAACTTATAAAATAAATGGACAAGAATATACCAATTATCTGACCTCACCTTCCAGACTACTTTTAATAAATCATATTTGTTCAAATTATTTTCTTGCTTTCTTTTCCATTATAGAAGGTAAAGAAGCACACTATCTACGATAGTTTGAAAGGACAAACACTATAATTTTAACAAATGTCACCGCAAAATTAACTAATATATCACAAGTCTCTAGGAAAAAAATATGTTGCTTTCAAGTAAACAACTTTACTATCATCTTCTGAACTTTCTGTAATTGCTTTACTAAAAGCAAGTTCTATCCCTTCTAAGATGACATATTTATGACAATGATAAGCTAGAAGTTATTGTTTTATTATCCTAAAGGCTATTTTATATATAAATATATAAGATTAACTATTTAATATATACTTACATATAAATTAATAATATGAACTGTTGGAAGGTAACATGTTAAAAGATTACAATTATTACTTTTGTAGGAAAGAAATTCAGAGTTTAGGGGTGCCTGGATGGCTCAATTGGTTAAGCTTCCGACTTCGGCCTAAGTCATGATCTTGCCATTCCCAAGTTCAAGCCCCGCATTGGGGTCTGTGCTGGCAGCTCTGAGCCTGGAACCTGCTTCAAATTCTGTGTCTCCTTCTTTCTCTCTTCCCCTCCCCCATCCTCACTCTGTCTCTCTCTCTCTCTCTCAACAATAAATAAACATTAGGAAAAAAAATCCAGAGTTTAAGAAGTTTGTTAGGCATAATTACTTTTTAAATGTTTTTTTACAGCTCAATTGCATTCTTACTATAACTCTTTTTACAAGTTTAAGGCCTCAATAAAGTCATAACAGAGCCATAGAAGTCAAAGGGAAATAGTACTTTTTTTATTCTAAAGGCCAGAGACCTTTTTTCAGTGCTAAAGCTAATCTAAGGCCAGTGGTACTGACACAGGATATCCAAATATGCAGATGACACTCCCAAAATGGAATATTACATACTCAGCACCTGGATATATCAAATAACGAAGAAATGTAGCCTTTAAAATTTTAAGAGAAAAGTATTTTATATCTTGATGAAACTATATACCTCTCTTAAATAAAAAAGTATACAATTTTACCTGCAATATACTAGCTCTTACTCAACATTTGCTTTGTTGTTTGGGTCAGTGTAAAAATATAAGACTAATATTTCTGTGAACAAATGTGCATAGGTATTTACTGTATTATTATCAATGCATTTTGCCTCTCTGAAATATTCCATAAGAAAAAAATCCTGTGAAAAAATGAGTTGTGACATGGACCAGATAGACATGAAAAGCCAGAACAAATAGAAAATTTGTAAGTCAAAATAACTTGCTTTTCCTAAACAATCACTAGAGGACGATTTGCTATTTAAGATGGAAATTACAGTACTTGGGGAAAAATATAAATATCAAATTAATCATATCAAAATAACCAATACCACTTCAAGTATGTTCTGGGTATTAAAGTTTTTTTTTTCTTTTTTTGGTTTCCTTATGCAGGATAATATTTGTGTCTAACATTTTTAGTTATGGGAGTAAAAATCTACAAATATCTTTTTGTTGTAATCTACTGATTAGAGTTATTCAATAGCCCTTAGCAATCATATTTTATACACAAGAAAATGTTACCTACATACCTACCTCTGAAAGTAATAGTTACCTATCATTTGATACTTCTGATTCTGTAACATGCATCATGCTCATTTGTGGAATTTGATCCCTTATAAGTAACACAAACACCTAATTTTCTCAATCTGTTTTAAAACTAAAGGAAGCCCAGATGTCTAACTAGTTTGAAGGCATGATAACCCTGAGACCTGAGATCTTAAAAATCTTCTGGAGGCCATTTATTTTTCATAGGTACTTTATGGTAATGATATAGTTTTATCCCATGGATTAAAATTGCACATATGGTACCCCAGTCTGTTAGGTCTACTATGATTCACCACAGATATTTTTTTGACACATTTTTCAATGTTCTTAGATGATCGTTTTAAAATCTATAAGTGAGGTAATGTGGAAAAAAATGTACATTGTTCCTCATATTCTCACACACCCTGCAGGAAGATCAAATCCTAGTATGTTCAGATAAATTTCTAATGTATTTATTACACACAAAATCATTAAAGATATGTGTACATGTATATGCACACATATATTTATGTGTTTATGAACATATAAATGCATACAACCACACACATATACACACAAACACATCCAAGTTGGCTTTAGAAGAAATCTGAAGTAATTTTATAGATTCTTTCAATTAGCTTTTTCTACTTATTTATGTATAAATCTTTTCTTACAATCTTAAACTTATCTTTATATGGTAAAAGAAATGCCATTCCACTAGTCTACATTTCAAATATTCAAGATTGTACTGTTTTGTCATAATTGTTATGTATCTTACTCATTGTGGTCTCTTATTTCACAGTATATATTTCTCTCAGATCTTTTTAAAGTTATCACATTACGTATTAATCCATAACATATTATGTACTACTAATAATCTGAATGCTATTTTTCCCCAAACTCTTAAATTTAGCTAAGATGAAATCTTTAGATTATAGATATAGTACAATAAAATTCTATTGGATCTTCTTAAACTATTTAGCTGTTTAAAAAAATCATATCTAGGTAAACTAATATGCGTTCTAACCTAGAATTGAAAGTAAATTTGTATTTGAGAATTAATGATTTGGGGCATTTTAAAATGAATCTGTGGTGCATCAAATAAGAATAATAAATATTTATTATGTTTCTAATATATACACTGTAATTAGTAAGAAAAGAAGTTCCCTGACTTCTAGGGGCATAAAGCATGGTTGAGGAAATAACACAATGTAAAAAGGTAAATAATATTTCATTACTATAGTAGAAGTGATGTAACAAGATGTAGGTGATTAACTGCCAAATTTATTTTTCATCATTTAATGCATCTGAAATATAAAGGAAGAAGAGTCTTTTCCAGCAGGAGTGCTTAGGGTCTTTAAAAAACAAAAAATGTATATATGCATACACACACACACAATTAAGAACACTGTGCATGAGCTCTACCCTCTTAACAAATTTAAAGTGTGTAATACATTATTGTTGACAATACATACAATGTTGTATAGCAGATTGCTAAAGTTTATCCATCTAACTTTGACTGAAACTTTATGCTGGCTTCTGAATGAAGGAGGTGGGCCAGCAAGGGAAGAACAGACAGGTACTACATAACTCCACTAGAAGGACAAAGAAGGTCATCCATAAATGTACAAACACACTACCTCATTAAGGTAAAGCAGAAGACCCAAGTTACCTTTGGCTGTCTTTTTAAAAGAGAATTTTTACAACCTGCAAAGCAGGGAGAGAAATACTGGACCCCATCTCCTCCACAGACAGGATAATAATATGATTGAAAGCAGTTACAATCGGCATTACAAGGAGCAGTCAAGTTTCCCAGTTCTCCTGTCCTGTCATCAAGAAATGAAATGAGGCAAATTATCTATATTGTAACTTTTAATGAACACTTCAGAAGCATTGTTAGATCTTGCCCTTCAGTCATTTATTTACTCACTCAACACATACTTAATTACTGAATGAATAAAACAAATCAAATGTCTGCCTTTTCACACAAAATTTAATTTCTTGTGGGAGAGAGAGTCAGCATAAACAATACTTATATAATACAATGTGTCTCAGTGATAAGAAAAACAGGCAGAGTAAGTAAATAAAGCAGGGTTTCTCATTAGGTGCTACATTATTCTTTGAAGGGGTAGCAGGGAGGGAGTGCTGCTTTTGTGGATTATAGGATGCCTAGCAGCATCCCTGGCCTCTACCCATTAGATGCCAGTAGTATCCCTCAGTTATGATAACCAAAATGTCTCCAGACATTGCTAAATTTCCCTAGAGTGTGGAAAATTTTACATCTACAAGGATGAATAAAATAATGGTTTTCAAAATACTCATACTCATTTTATCAGTGGGAAAACTAGGGCCCAGAGAGATTAAGCTTTCTATCTTCACCAAATATTCCTGGTTCCCAGGCTCAGTTTTGCTCCACGCTGCCTTTTAATAGGATGCAATATCTTTGATAACATCGTTATGTTATTGTTAGGGTTACCCTAACCAAAGATACTTCTCCAATCCCTGTTCATCCATTCAACCAATAAACATTGAGCAAATGCTAGGCCCTATGCTAGGTATCAGGAATACAGCTGAGTAAAGTAGTTGCTGTCCTCAAAGATTTCACAGTCTAGGAGTAGAGATAGACACAGAAAATTATACACTAATACGGTGAACATGGTTACAGGTATTTGCAAAGTGTACTTTAGAAGCACTGAAGGACAAGCTGAAGTTTAGGTGAGAGTCTTTAGGAGCTACTACCTGAGAAAGTCTTAAAGGAAGAGTAAGAGTTAGCTGGATACAAGGGGAATGTGAAGGGCACTTCAGAAAAGCTGGTACAAAAGCATAAAGGTGAGATATAGCTTCCTATATGGACAAATATGAATGATGTCTGAGGCAGTGAGTGATCAGAAACATAGTTGAAGAGACCAGATAAATGAAGGCCTTATCGACCTGTTAAAAAAACAATGGGTTTTAACCTATTTTTGAAAAGGTAATCAAAGTATTTTTACACTGGAAAGTGACACTGTCAAAAGCACATCTTAGAGAAATAATGCTAGGAGTGATGCAGAGTATAAATGTGAAGGAAGGAGACCAGTTATAATATGCCAAACAGTAATTTATGACAATCGACAATATATAGGAGAACCAAAATAGAACATTTGATTAAAGGAGACAGATTTGGGAAATATTTTGGCTGATTCTGGATGTAGAATCATCTAAAATATTGGGGGTAAGATTTGGTGTTTGAAGATGGGTATAGGACAAAAGAGTCAAGAAACTATTATTAGAAAAATAGTCAATGCTTGAAAAGCTTATTAAATGCTCTTAATATATACATATTGTTTTTAAAATACATAACACATTTTAAATTTCCTGAATATTTAAAATATACACGTGTATAAACACACACACCCATACCACATACTGTCTAACTTGGTGTTTTGGTAGAAAAAGAGGACTAGTTTGGGGAGGACATGATGAATGAGGTTTTATACATACTGAGGTTTAAGAGTATCAGAATTTGGTGAAGAAATATGGCCTGGAGCTAGATATCTAATATCGTTTGCATATAAATGTGGCTGAAACCATGATAATGATAAGATTAGCCATAGAAGGAGCATAGAGCAAGAGAGTAGAGGTCTCAAGTGTCCATTTATTTCATGAATACATAGTAAGCTCCAATATTGTGCTAGACTCTACTCAAAGTGATGGAAACATATCTAAAAGAAATAAATAGAAAAAGGGAGGGAGGAAAGAAGGAAATGGAAAAGGAAGGCAGGCAGGTAGGGCAGAAAGAAAAAGATAATAAAATCCCTCCTCATCACCATGAAGCTAACTTCCTTGCTCTCCACTGCAGGTCAAAATCAGTAAATGAGTGATTTATCTAAGGATTATAAGAGAATAACTGCTATGTTGGAAAATGATATTTAAGGGGGAGGTGGAGAATAAGGAGTCAAGAAAGAGTAAAGGAGAGAAAACAAATTGGAAACAAATCAGTGGAAGTTGGAAGAAAAGGTGATCAAAGAGTGAATTGTAAATAATTCATTACTCTTCCTGGAGTCTCTTCCTCTAATCAATTCCATAGGCTGCTGCTAGATTTCTTTATCAAGCACTATTTTAGCCACAAAAACAAGCATTATAGTCTACCTACAACTAGCTTACAATATAGATACAGAAGTAAGGTGACTACAGAAATACTACCCCTTCAATTCTAGAAATGGTGTCTACACATTTTTAAACTTAACTTTTTTTTTTTTAATTTTTTTTTTCAACGTTTTTATTTATTTTTGGGACAGAGAGAGACAGAGCATGAACGGGGGAGGAGCAGAGAGAGAGGGAGACACAGAATCGGAAACAGGCTCCAGGCTCTGAGCCATCAGCCCAGAGCCTGACGCGGGGCTCGAACTCCCGGACCGCGAGATCGTGACCTGGCTGAAGTCGGACACTTAACCGACTGCGCCACCCAGGCGCCCCTAAACTTAACTTTTCCAACGTAAAATTCTCACACTATCAATATGTGATTACTAAGAACATGAAGGTGTATGACAGTATGATGCAAACTTAAGTAGAAACAGAGAAATGTAGCATATATTCCTTTTAGTTAAGTGTATATAAACTACTTAAGCCTATATATTTTATAAAGGTTAATTTCATGAGGTAAAGGGGAAACTATTATTAAAAAAATAGTCAATGCTTGAAAAGTTTCTTAAATGCTCTTAATATATACATATTGTTTTTAAAACACATATTTTAAATTTCCTGAATATTTAGGGGCGCCTGGGTGGCGCAGTCGGTTAAGCGTCCGACTTCAGCCAGGTCACGATCTCGCGGTCCGTGAGTTCGAGCCCCGTGTCAGGCTCTGGGCTGATGGCTCAGAGCTGGAGCCTGTTTCCGAGTCTGTGTCTCCCTCCCTCTCTGCCCCTCCCCCGTTCATGCTCTGTCTCTCTCTGTCCCAAAAATAAATAAACGTTGAAAAAAAAATTTTTTCCTGAATATTTAAAATATACACGTGTATAAACACACACACCCATATATGTGAGCAACACATTTATAACAAATAATAGAATTTAAATGTCAATTTCTTATTTGAATCCCAACTATTCTATAATTATGTCTCTACTGTAAGGAAAGATTTCCCTAAACCTATCATAACATCTTAATAGGTATGCATCTTTAAGGTGCTGTTTCAGATAAGTAAAGCAATTCTCGCTATAGACCAGATAGAGAAAAAATACTGTGTGTACTAACTACAGTATTTCATATTTCACAAGGCTCTAAGTAGAAAGTAAAACACAAATCACAATTATCAACACTGATTACCAGAACAAACCCAGAGTCAAGGCAATATGAGAACAGTAGGAAGCTTTAATAACTAATATATTTCTAGAAATGACAGTCTGCTTTCAATTGTTGTGTCCACATTAAACATTTAATAATAAATTAATGTAAAATATTACAAATATTAAAAATACCCTCTGAAATGATTAGTATTGTTAATCTTAAGGTTTTTTTTTAAAGTTTCATTCATTTTTGAGAGAGAGAAAGCATGTGCGCATGCACAAGTGGGGGAGGGGCAGAGAGAGGGAGACACAGAATCCAAAGCAGGCTTCAGGTTCTGGGCTGTCAGTGCAAAACCCTAATGCAGGGCTTGAACCCACAAACGGTGAGATCATGAACTGAGCTGAAGTCAGATGCATAACTGACTGAACCACCGAGGTACCCCAATCTTAAGTTTTTAATATATACTATTTAACAGGATTTTAAATGAACCTATCAATAAGCCTAATTCATTAATTCATAGTTGCAAAGCTGTGTTTGACAACCATAACTTCTTTTTCCTCATAACTAACAAGGTATGTTTTGTGCTTCTTAGTCTGTTTCTCTTTCCATATACTACTTTTTTTTTTAATATATGTGTTTGTTGGATGAGGCTATAGTGAGTAAACTATCTACGGTATGGACATTTTAATATGCAGTGTACAGAGCTAACATGAAGAATTTGAGGGGCACCTGAGTGGCTCAGTTAAGCGTCTAACTCTTGATTTCTGCTCAGATAATGACTTCACAGTTCCCGCGTTGGAGCCCCGTGTCAGGCTCTGCACTGACATTGTGGAGCTTGTTTGGGATTCTCTCTCTCCCTCTCTCTCTCTGCCCCTTCCCCACTCAAGCACATGGGTGCACACTCTCTCTCAAAATAAATAAATGAACTTAAAAAAAAAAAGAAAATGAGGCCACAGAGGAAAAAAACATTGACAATGTCTCACCTATTCTGCGACATTAAACTCTATCTCCATCTCCATTTATATCTAAATAAATACACACAACTCAAACTGACACCTTCTCTCTTGTCTTCCCTTCCGATTAGGCAAAGGACAGCTTATCTGGTAGGAACTCTTGTTTAAGGTAGAAAATAGCAAATAGATTCACATCCACATCATTCATCTTTCAAGGTAATTAAACTAGTGGTAAACTATCCAGAACTTTCTGTTCTAAAAGGAATATACAAAAAACAAGTGGTTTCTCAGGATACATTTGGGTAAAGTTTATAGGTGTAAAGTCAGGTCTGCAGTACTTACCTGTACCTACCTTTCAACATTTCCAGATATTTTTTCATTTAGGAACATGACCTAAGTCCCATTGGAACTGGTTCCTGAACCTACCAGCCTTTACTAGGCATTTATGCCTAATATACTCCCTCTGCCTTTCCCTCTTCTCAAATTTTTAACTCTCATAGCTTTTTTTGTACCCTTAAAAAATATGTAAACCAATTTCTCTGTTATACCATGAAACTTATTCTGAATCTAATCAAAGGATACTGAAAAGCTCTCCTTCTTTTGAATTTCATAGCCCTTTGTGTGTCTCTCATTACCTAATACATTGTTCATTTACCGTTTTTTTTCCCAATCACTCCTGCTACATTGCAAACTCCTTTAGAGCAGGGATTTTTCAGCCACAGGATGTAGTAAAAAAATGTTGAATAAATGTAATAGAGGTGAACTTAACATTGCTTTAGAATGCTCAGCATCTCATTAATGTAAAAGAATGACAGCAACTGCAAATCACAATCGTTACTGGCAAACTCATCCAACAAAGTACATTCTACTTAGGTTATTGGAATGCCATACTCTACAGAACTGTGGAGTCCTTGACCTAGAGTACCATCTCCCTTACCAGCCTCAAACACATTCAGTGAAACAATTAAAGCAACACTGCAGGCTATGAATGCACCACTATGCAACATCCTCCTGCCTGATCCGCTAATTCATGCCTTAGGATTTCAAAACTAAACATACAAGGCAAAAGTAAACATACAAAGATAAAATGGTCATACCAGTTACAGGTGGAAACATGTTTACAGGTCATAACAAGGAGTCATTTATTTCTTTACAATAACCATGAACTTCTAAAGTGGAAACAATAATCATTAGTATAACCTAGGACTAGCTTCATTTTAATTTATCTGCAGACTATTTTCAACCCCCCTAATACACTAATGTCACCATAGAGGCATCTCCATTTTTAAAGATTTAAATCAATAGCAACATATGAAATTCTCCATAGGATGTGAATCCTTTCAGGGCAAAGATTCTGTTACTTTAATCTTTGTATCCCTGAACATAGTTCAGGATACATTGCCCAGGATAGAATAGTTGAGTAGTTACTCTTTAACTGCTCTCCAGATAAACACCCAACATTTAATAAGATGCCAAATTATTTAAACCAGCAAAACAAGAAAAAAAAAAAAAAAAACCTTACATCTTCTTATATACGAAAAAGCCAATTTTTCATTATTTTATTCAAGAAAGCATATACTTGAAAATACACAGCTTTTACTCTCATATCAATATCAAAAAGTACTGAAATATATTTACCCATTATATGATTCAGACACACCGGCAAAAGGCTCATTTTCACAGTTGGCATAAACAAATACAAAACTCAGCACAAGCGCAACTAAAGATGTGAGCAAAGCAAACTTCATTGTGTTTTTACATGTCATTTTGAGTTTTGAAACAAGTACACCACCTAAAATATGACCAAGAGCAGCTCCAGGAATTAAAACAGCCCCTGATGAGAAAGAAGACACAGAGAGTGAGAAAACATACAGGTGTAGTCAGTTACTTACATGACAAATTGGGAAACATCAAAAACAAGCACCAGTACTATTTTAACATATGAATGCTATCATGTGATTTATAATGTTTTGAATATTAAGATCAACAAATATTCTCTTTAGCTATACAGCCTCTGTATTTCGTGTTCATACAACAGACTGTCTATTAACAGAAAATCTGAAACTTTTATCAAAATCAGTAGTTTAAATTTCAAGAAGTGGCTATCCAAAATGATATATTATTCTAATAAAAAATTAATGTAGTAAAGTAAAATTATTAGATTAAATCTGAACAAAGAAAAAAATGGTTTACCTCCAAGGGTAGCTGCAAAGCTGGAAGACAATCCAAATTGATTTTCTATAAATTTAGGTAAAAATGTAGCAAATCCAGTAGTAATTAAGGCTTCTGAGGAAGTTGAAAAAACTAAACACATAAAGACAGTATTCCTCATCAAATTCTAAAGAAAAAATACAGTTCACCAAATGAATAAGTATGATTATACTGCAAAATGTAACATTAAAATGGCAGCATGATGAAATGGCAAATATTTAATAAACACAGTATAACTATAAAATTTCAGCATTTCCTCCAGCATAAAAATGAAATATTAATAGCTTGATATATACAACATTGAGAAAATTTATATGTGGAGCACCTAGAGAATTGACAGGTGATTGATTCAACAGTAGGGTGACTGTGCCTTTATCATATGCAAAGGATGGGGTAAAGGAGGTAAAATCCAGGTTGGAAAGGTTTTCTCCAGTATATGATAAACTTCCATACATTAAATCTACCCCTTGTCTGATGTTTTGAATTCCCATGTCTACTAAATGAAGAACTTGGTTATAAACACAGATGAGAATGGTCTCTTAGTATCAAATTTGTATTGTTCTATGAGTAAAGGACTCACTAGTTAAGAAACTTAGATAGTTATAGAGTTCAGCAATTTTAAATAGGTGGATACACTGCTGGACTTCTCAGAATCTTAAACTATCAGAGGAGAGTACAGAGATTAATTAATCTAATATATCTGCCCACAAAGTGAAAACCAAATTACACTTCTGGAATATTAAGTGAAAAAAAAATTTAATTAAATCAAGCAAAATACACACACTCACAACCACTCACAGGAGTCATGAAGAGGCAAGGCAAGAGAGTTAGAAGTCAGATCCAGATGATCTAACTTAAGAATAATAGTAGTGACAAAAAAGAGAAAAGTACCTGAATGAAAACATTCAATAATTTTTAAAAATAATAATGGCAGAAAACATTTAAATCTTCAGGTTTAAAAAGATAATGGATTTCTAGCAAGAATTAATGGGAAAAAAAAAAAAAACACATACTTAGGCATAACCTAATATATTGCCTGAAATCAAAGATAGATGGAAATAAAAATGAATCATACTAACTTGGATGGAACTTCTCAACCACAACACATTTAACTAGAAAGGAGTAAGATAACATCCACAGAATTCTGGGACTAAAAGAGTATGATCAGAAAAGGTCCATTTAGTCAGAAATATCATTCAGTCTTCAAGGATACTTAGATGCTACTCTGTCTGAGGAAAACTAGCAATAAAATACTGAATCCAGAGGGATCTGAATCAGAATTGAGACCTCAAAGCATGAAACCATAAGAATAAAAAAAAAAAAGCAGTAATATACATAAAAATGGTAATATACATAACAATTTATAAAATAAATAGAAATATATGACATAGAACATAACTATTACAAAAGAAAATCGTTGTTGGGATTAAAAATCATGAACAATGTCAGAAAAACACAAGAATGTGCCTGCATGGGAGGGAATAGAGTTAAAAGGTAAGATTAATCAATTAAAAACATTTCAGGCTTTCATTTAAGGAGGAAAATGAAAATGATTGAGAAGGAAATAATTTCAAATCTTGAAAAGGTAAAATTACAAACTCCTGTATGTACAAAACTTCTATGATGCTAAATGAAAGAATGTTTTTCTGTGCAAATACAACAGAACAGACCATAACACTTGTTTCTTTAATCTCAAATTCAAACCAAGTAACCACTAACTGCCACCTATTTCACAAGGGAAAAATACTGGTTAGACATTCTCTAATATATATTTATAATTTAGTGATAACTGATCTATTACATAAAGGAAGTGGCATGGAATAACGAACTATAGTGCTAAAGAGAAACCACTGAATATTGATATTGTCATTAAGACAACTCATGTTCTTTCAACCATTCTATCCTGGAATAGTTCTCATTTACTCAAAGCATAATAAAACTAAATCTGAGGAGTTATTTATTTATAAGAGCTAGAATTATAATAAGTAAGCAAAAATGCATTGTGAAAATATGTATATATATACTTATTTATATGTATATATAATATAAATATCTACCTATATATATGGAGGAGGGTGTGTGTGTATATGTGTGTGTGTGTGTGTGTGTGTGTGTGTGTGTGTGTGTGTGTGTGTGAGAGAGAGAAAGAGAGAGAGAGAGAGCAAGCCTGTATGTGTATAGTGTTATTTTACCTTTAGGGCAGCTGGAAAATCTTTAAAGCTTGTTCCAAAACTCTCCTCGGTGTCTTTTAAGGAACTACTCTTATCCTGGTGAGTCTGGGAAATTCTTTCACCTTGAATTTTTGCAGTACCTAAAAAAAACAGTAAATGTACTTCTTCTATCACTTCATTCTTCATTTTTTTAATGCTTACTTTTAATTTTTTTTAAATTTTTTATTCTGAAGTTAGTTAACCTACAGTGTAGTCTTGGGTTCAGGAGTAGAACCCAGCAATTCATCACTTACATATAACACCCAGTGCTCATTCCAACAAGTGCCTTCCTCAATGCCCATCACCCATTTATCCCACCTGCCCCACCCCCATCAACCCTTAGTTTGTGCTCTGTATTTGAGTCTCTTATGGTTTGCCTCCCTCTGTTTTTATCTTATTTTTCCTTCCCTTCCCCTATGATCATCTCTTAATTTTCTCAAATTCCACGAGTGAAATCATGTGATATCTGTCTTTCTCTGACTGACTTATTTCGCCTAGCATAATACCCTCCAGTTTCATCCATGTTGTTGCAAATGGCAACATTTCATTCTTTTTCATCCCTGAGTAGTATTCCATTCCAGTGTGTGTGTGTGTGTGTGTGTGTGTGTGTGTGTGTGTGTGTGTGTGTGTGTGTGTATATATATGCATACATACATACCACATCTTCTTAATCCATTCATCAGTTGATGTATTTTAGGGCTCTTTCCAAGCTTTGGCTATTGTTGACAGCACTACTATAAACATTGGGATGTATGTGCCCCTTCAAATCAGCATTTTTGTATCCTTTGGATAAATTCCTAGTAGTGCAATTGCTGGGTTGTAGGGGAATTCTGTTTTTAATTTTTTTGAGGAACCTCCACACTGTTTTCCAGAGTGGCTACACCAGTTTGCATTCCCACCAACAGTGCAACAGGTTCCCCTTTCTCCCTATACTTGCCAATACTTCTTTCTTATTTTGTTAATTTTAGCCATTCTGACTGGTGTGAGGTTGTATCTCATTGTGGTTTTGATTTGTATTTCCCTGATGATGAGTGCTTTTAAGCATCTTTTCAGGTATCTGTTTGCCATCTGGATGTCTTCTTTGGAAAACTGTTTATTCGCCCCATTTTTTCACTAGATTATTTGTTTTGGGGGTGTTGAGTTTGGAAATGCTTACTTTTTAACTGACACACACTTCTACAAGTTTATAAAACCATAACATAAGAAGTCAGTTCCTCTGTCAACAAAATTGCACAAACATTTACGTATATAATTTTTTCTGAGAGCTAGAATTATTACTATCAGCTAAGGAAGTTCCAACCAGTCTAAAAATTAAGATGAGACAATTCTGTTCCAACGATATATTTATCCTCTTTATTTAAAAATATCTCTTAGGGGCGCCTGGGTGGCTCAGTCGGTTAAGTGGCCGACTTCGACTCAGGTCATGATCTCACAGCCCGTGAGTTCGAGCCCCACGTTGGGCTCTGTGCTGACAGCTCAGAGCCTGGAGCCTGTTTCGGATTCTGTGTCTCCCTCTCTCTGACCCTCCCCCGTTCATGCTCTGTCTCTCTCGGTCTCAAAAACAAATAAACGTTAAAAAATAAAATAAAATAAAAAAATAAAAATATCTCTTAAATTCTTTTCTTCTTTTTGAATGGCTCTCTTTTTCATCCATTATATATTAAACAATGTATGTTCGAGGTTCTTTTCTTTTACTCTCTTAAGTTCTTTTTTTTTTTTTCATTTTTTTTGATGTTTATTTTTGAGAGAGAAAGAGACAGAGCACGAGTGGGGGGAGGGCAGAGACAGAGGCAGACATAGAATCCGAAGCAGGCTCCAGGATCTGAGCTGTCAGCACAGAGCCCGACATGGAGCTTGAACCCACGAACTGTGAGATCATGACCTGAGCTGAAGTTGTACGCTTAACCGACTGAGCCACCCAGGTGCCCCTACTCTCTTTAATTCTAACATGCTTCACAGATGAAGTATTTACCATGTATTATCATGTCTCTTTGATTTTTAATAATGGTACTGTGAATAAATCTGAGAAAACAGTCAATACATGGAATTATAAGTTGGATGGCCCGGGGTAGACAGGAATCAGTGAGACCAACTACTTCTACTCTGCCAACTTTTCTTTTGCCCATTCCCAAAGTTAATCATCTACCTTTTACATGTAATAGAAACAACTATTTCATCTTCACCCTAGAGAAAAATACTTTTATAGATAATTTGAACTACATGATTATATAGAAGCAAAGTTTTCCAGAGAAGGGGAATGGATGGATATTCTTTTCTATTAATCTTTTCTTTTTGGACAAACTGTCGAATATTGAAATATGGTGAAAAGTGAGTATACTACAGCATTACTTTTATGACAATTGGAAAAAAAGTACTTGTTCTCTCATCAACAAATAACATCAATGATTTAAGGCAGATTAATTATTGGGTAGTGAGTAACTGAATACAAACCAATAGTTTGAAAGATACTTGTACTTTGCATATACATAAAGCAAGATTCCAGACAACACACAGGAAACAAATTTAGTTAAGTATACAGTAAGAAAGTGCCTATGTACAGTTTTATTGATTTTATTAACTGGAAATAAAGGAAAACCATAAGTATTAAGATTGCTACCCAGTATTTCCTAAAGACAAATGTTCAAAAGTTTGCATAGGCAGACAACTGAAATTCTATAGAACAATGAATTTTCTAGGGTTCTTATCAACTATACAAAAAGCAACAGTTGGCCTAGAATTGGAATAAAACTCTTTGATTTTAACAAAAATGAATACCTGGTAAATGTTTTGGGAAGCTTAAAAAAGGAATGATCAAAGACCAAGCAAAGAGCCAACACAGAAGAAATCCAATCCACCATGCCCCCAGCCATCGTGGATCATCTTCAGTAATATCTATGCTATACAACAGAAAAACAAAATGTAAAAGTCAACTTTACCTTGTTCACTAAAATTTAATTATGATAACTATACTTTGTAATTCAAGTACATATATAGGGGAATATTATTACAACATTCAACATTTAAAGCAGAGTCACTGTGATGAATCAGACAACAGAAAGCAGGCATAAATGAAAACTATAATAATGGTTTACAAAGTATATCAAAATGGCACTATGACATAAAAGTGTAAAATATTTAAGAGTAAATATATATATGCTAAATATCTGAAAGCATACATAGAATTTCTAAACTACCTTATTTGGCTAAGTTTTTCTTCTCAACTATATTGAATACATCTTATAACAAATCACTGATCTGTGTTAAAAGCACATACACTGTGTCTTAAGGCATTCACTTAAACATAAAATTCGTTTTATTTATTTATTTATTGAGGTGTAACTGGCATACAATATTATATTAGTTTCAGGTATACAATATAATGTGATATTACCATATATTACAAAATGATCACATTAAGTCTAACATCTTAGCTGCAGAAGTATTTTTCTTGTTTTGAGAACTTACAAGATTTACTGTCTTAGCAACTTTCCAATATTCAGTACAGTATTACTAACTATAGTCATTGTGTTGTATATTACATCCCATGACTCATATATAACTGTAAGCTTGTACCTTTTGACTCCCTTTACCCATTTCACCCATCCCCCACCTATAACATATAACATATCCAAATGGTAGCCATAAATTTGTTCTCTGCATCTACGGGCTTTTTTGTTTGTTTGTTTCGTTTTTTTTTTTTAGATTTTACATATATATGAAATCATATAGTATTTGTCTTTCTCTGTCCGACTGTAAAGTTCTTCTTAAAGTAATTTCTTAAGTTTTATAACCGTTCCCATCATTTTAGATCAAGATATTTCTGGGGCTCCTAGGTGGCTCAGTCAATTGAAGGTCCAACTCTTGATCTCAGCTCAGGCCTTGATATCAGAGTCATGAGTTCAAGCCCCACACTGGGCTCCATGCTGGGCATGGAGTCTACTTTAAAAAAAAAAAAAAAAAAAAAAAAAAAAGGTTTCCCTCCCAAACACACCATTACTACAACTCATGTAATTCTCCACTGAAATTAAAAACCTTTCTTAAAAACCCAGCTCTCTGTTTCAAGGACTTCATCTGCACATCTTCTTATATAGTTTCTAAAAATTAACCTGGGACTAACAGCTCAAAGAGCAAATCACATATCCATGACCACATTTTCTATTCATTACTCACAGTCACACAAAGGAATGCGCAGTTTTGATTCCTAGTGGTAAAATGAGAAAATATGGACTCACCAAAGGTTACTGACTTTTCTATATTCCGGAAAAAGAGAAGGTAACTCAGTGGTTAAAAGGAAGATTTGGGAGTCAAAGGTCTACTTGGATTTATGTCTTAGCCACTTAACAACCTCTGTATATCAACTACCTTATAGGATTATTAAGAGAATTAAATGAAGAAGTATGTAAAATAATGTAACACACAAAACCTATAAAAAACTATAGAAAATAGTATGGGATAAATAAATATTACCTCTTATTATCCTCTATGGCCAGAGCTGAAACCACACAATTGCAATTCTTATGACCATATCAAAGCTACTACAGCACTTAGTTTAAGAATCATAGACTTTTGAGACTTTTCAGGCTATCTACATCCAGCTAAATCTACTAAAAGCACAACTAATTTTGATTAAATTCTTCATTCTGAGCAATGCATGAAGTCCTAGAGGTGTATTTTGAAAATTTTCAGATGACTATTAAGCATCCTTATTTATGAATAAATTTATTATACTAAGGGGTGGTATGGCATTAATTCATGAAGTACAGATAAAGTATTATATAAATATTGTGTGTATTCAGTTCTGTTTCCTGAAAAATCCCTCACGTTATCTGAGGAAATTCTTTGAAAACGTTCTATGATGTTAACATTATTAAAATAAAATAAACATATAAAAGAAAAAGAGATGTCGCCTTGCCTTTGTCCCATGTTCACATCAATGTACATGCTTAGCAGCTGTCCTCCCAACACATAACCAATAGCAGGGCCTAATACTGACATAGAATAGCCAATTCCTGGAAGAACAAAGACATTGACGATAGTCAACTGTACAATTGTGCTTTGAAAAGCTTACAGCAGTGAAGACAAATATTTTACACTAGAAAAATCATGAAATGATTAGAATTACACCAAAATTACACATTTTCAGTAAAAAAATACCATTGAATAGTACTTGTCAAGTCAAACAGCTTAAAAAATATTTTAAAAATAAATATAAAACATTTTAAATATAAATATTTATGTAATTCAGTGTATAAATTGTTAGACTGCAATAATTGCAATAAATCTAACAACTATAAATTCATGGAAAGTTACATTACGTTACTTGGTGGCAGAGGTAGTGCATCTACTACTACCCTTTGTGGATGGTGATATTAGTTACTGTTCACAATTCTTATGGAAAAAATGATGTGAAATGAGAAGCCTTTTCTATTGTGTAGACACTCCAAAAGCAATCTGTATTTTGCACTACAGCAGCTGATTTTAAAACCTGGATCTGGTCATTAGTCTGTTTCATAAAAGTAAGCCATTAATTTAAATTCCTGCACTTAGTGAATCTTCCACTTTAACTTGCAGCAGAATTAAACTAACTTATTTCTCTGATACTTAAATTTTTGCCATACATAACATTTAAATTTTCACCAAAAAAGATGTGTACATTAATTAGTATCTTCATATATTACCACTTTCTGAATTTTTTATTAATTGCTGAGATTCTCATTCTCATATACAAAAGAACAAAATATAACATATCCAAAGTTAAGCATGTGTCAATGGCAAAAATGACTTATATACTTGACCAAGTCTCCAAAGTAGAAGCCATGCAAGATGATCTGGAAACATATAAGAATTCTGAAGGACCAGAGTCAAGATTCTGAAGAGGGACATCTAAAAAAATGGGACTGATTTTTTTCCTACATATAGTGGCTGATTCTACAAGAGACACTGGGGGTTAGCAATCCTTGGTAGTGTCTGGGAAGGAGGGAAACCAAAGTTGTAGTTCAGGGCCCCTAACTTGGAAGTTATTAACTTCCTCTACCCTACATTTTACATTGGCACCTAGGAGGCTATACTCTAAAAGTAAGGGTAAATTACAAATAGACTTGCTCACAAAGTAAATACAGCTTTGCTTCAAATAAACTCAACCTGCGAAGTCAGATAAAGGGCATCCCAGACTGCAGTGTTCCCAAATATATCAGAGATTGGGAGTTTATTAAAAGACAGAGTGGGGTTTGGAGAAAAGTGGTACAAGTATAAAACACCTTTGTCAAAGTGAAATTAAAGAGATCCACAACAGATTCCTCAGAACTTAAGATTACCAACTGGAAAATACAATTAAGTCAGTAAATATTTATCGAGAAGCACAAAAAATAAAAACAAAGGATAAAAAATACAGAAAAGAGTAAGAGATGAAGAATGCATTAAAAATAAAAAGGCTTAGCATACATGTAATTGGAGTTCTAGGAGAGGAGATAATAGGAAAGAAGTTATATTTAAATAAATAATTATAGGAAATATCCTAAAGCCAATGAAAGTACAAAACAACATATAAATCCAAAACATGTAAATCCAAGTCATATAAATCCAAAACAAGTTAAATAAAAGGAATTTTGCACCTATACACATCATGTAAGTAAAACTGAAGAAAATCATATCAAACAGAAAAATCTTAAAAATGCAAACATATATAAGAAACATTGGAAGTGAAAAGACAAAGAAACAGTATTTTTAAAGTACTGAAAAAAAAAATCAACGGTCAATTAGTTATCTATTCCCAGTGAAAATATTTATCAGGGAAAAGCGTTAAAAAAAATTTTTACTGAAAGAGTTCTAGAACCTTTGTGATAAACAGGAATGTGATAAAAATATCAATTAACTTCAGAATTTCATAATATCAAGTTTGCATATAAGGTCATTAGTAGATGAACAGTAAAGGATACTGATAAAAGGAGGAAATTGATAAAAGTGAAGAAATGAAATAATAAACATTAAATTATCAAAAAGAAAGAAAAAAAGGCTAAGAAGAACATAGAGCAAATATGTTTTGCACATGTTAAGATGAAAGATTTAAACACAAAATAACATTAAATGAATTAAAAAGTTGGGATTAAAGAACAAAGATTGTTAACCCAATGAAAGCATCAAAGAAATAAGGGAATAAAGGGTGAATGGCCTGGAAAAGATTGTAAGGATTGAGATGTTACATTAACTACTTTTTTTAATTCACTCTAAAAGGTAGCAAATTTTGATTGTTTTCTTTTTGCCCCTTTTTGCCTTGTTATGTATAAAATTTGTTTCATAGAATAATGTATGCTACCAAAAATAGATACTGTTTTAAAAGAAAGAAAGAATGGAGGAAGATTTTGGAAATGGGGGAAATAAAAAGAGATAAAAAGCATAAAAAAGGAAGTTTTTCACACAACAAAACTTAAATACCCACTAAAAAATACTGGTTATCTGAAATTGAAAAAAAAAATCAGGTATACAAGATACTACAATTAAGTGTTCATATTTTCCTTAACATAAAGAGATAAAATGTGTTTCCCAGTTTTGTTACTTCTGTTGTTTTCCTTTGCTCTCAAAAATTACCATTTGATAAATTCCTACAGTATAAGAGTTAACACAGCAGGCCTGTGACTGTTAACTTTAGAAAGACCTGTTTGCAAGGCTGGCCCTTGGCTGGCATTTGGGATTTATGTAACTGTCCAGAAGGATGCCACCATTCCCTAACTAATTAGGGTGCCTGCCTGACTGCACCTACACTGTACAAGCAGTATGATTTTGCTGACCACTTGTATTCCTTTTAAGAGTCTAGAACTTTTAATACATGCAAGGCAAAGGGTCCCTACATGATCAACCCCCAATAAAATCCTTGGACATTGAACCTGTAATGAACTTAACTGGTAGAAAACATTTCAAACTCCTTGCTGGCAGAATCAATTGTGAACTGTCTGGCTCCACTAGGAGGAAGCTAAATCTTCGAAGCTTGTACCTGGTTTTTGTCTGTACTTTTCCTTTTACTGATTTTCCTTGGCATCCCTCCCTGTAATAATTCACAGCTATGAATATGATTATATGCTAAGTCCAGCAAGTCCTCCCAGAGATTTATCAAATCTGGGACAGTCCTGTGGGCCTCCACTCTACCTACCGTGTTTAAATAATTTTTGTAAAACTTCCTAATTTTGTGTTACTAACACATGAAGATTAAAACTGTTTTATGAGAATTATTGATCAGAAGAGGACTTCAGAAAGGAAATATGCTAAACTGAGAGAGTGAAAAGCATCATTACTAGCTAACTGAAATAAAAGCATTACTAATTAGTAAATGAAAGAGAAGCTATACAGATCAGCTAGAACTTGGAGAGAGAGACAATGAGACTTTGCAGAGAGACCAACACAAAACAAGTAGAGAAAACAACTAGAAGTGTAGTGGTTTTCATATTAAGGAAGAGCCTAAGTAGGTTTAATAGTCTCCATCAGGGCTGCTGTGAACACACTTGACTTCCAGTTACTATAGCAATAAGTTCTTGTTATACACTGAATGTTTGTGTCCCCTCAAATTCCTATGTTTAAACCTGGGATGTAGGTTTCCAGTGTGATGGTAAGAGGTGAGATGTTTGGAACTGATTATGTCATGAGAGCGGAGCCTTCACAAATTAGATTAGTGCCTTTCTAAGAAGATGCCCCAGAAAGCCCTTTCTTACCTGTCTGCCATGTGAGGACACAAGAAAAAGATGGCTGTCTATGAACCAGGAAATGGGCCTCACCAGATCCTGAAACTGTGGGTACCCTGATCTTAGACTTTCCAGCCTCCAGGACCATGAGAAATAAATTTCTGTTGTTTACAAGCCAACCAGTGTATGGTATTCTGTTACAGCAGATTAAAAGAACTAAGGCAGCCCCCTATATTAGAATAATAAACTGATAAGATGAAAACTTACAGAATGTGAAACACATTAATTTGATGTAAGGCCACACACACAGCCTAGTAAACTCTACCTTGCAAGAATATCACAGAAGGAATTTAAGAGAAACTTACGCTACCAAAAATTAGGTTCAGCACTGCCTTTCCCCTCCCCCCCCCCCCCCCCCCCCCAGCCACCAACCCAGAATTGAGCCACACATAACCAGCATTAGTCTGAAATGAAAAGTCCACAGAGTTCTGGGTACTGTCTTGTGGTTTCTTTTGTTGACTCTAGTTAAGTCCATAAAAGATTTAGTAAATCAGGTAGAATGGCCAACTCAATCTCCCCACCCTGTGTAAATTAACCTGGAATTCAATTAATCCAGACAGCCTACTGCTTGGATGGCAGTTCTAGGAGGGCTGGCATGCCCGGAACAGGATATAGAGCGGGATGTCAACAAAACTCATAACCGCATTCAACTGAAGGACATGTGTCAGTAAACAATCAAAAAGAGTAATATTGCTCTATCTAATATTTAATGGAAATTGAATAGAAATGCCTATGAAATTACAACTTTTCATAAGCATTATGTTATGCTTTTACTTATCAATTTAAAAAGCAATGAAATGATACTGAAACATTTATTTTATAGAGAAAACTTACCTATGTAAAGAGAAGACTTGTGTGTGGGCACAGAATCATCAATAAAAGCTGTTCCCAGGGTATAGAGAGGAGTTCCTCCTGTTCCCAGCAAGAGTTGTCCCAAGATGAACACATACAAGTAGTTAGAAAGTGAAGAACTTGAAGAGGTACAACTGGTTCCATTCCTTGTTGCTGAGCAAGTATCTTTGGGGCAAAAAAATTAAATTGTGAATTTACAGAAATTTAATTTATCTATCTGTCTTTATAAATCAGACTTGCCTAACATAACCTTCTTAATCTCTTTCAATCACTTCACTTTATTTTTTAAATACATATATTACTAAAGAACATTTATTAAATATTATGTTAAAATATAGAAAACATAGAACAAAACTGAGAAACATTACTTTAAAAATCATAATTCACAAAGTTGGGGGTAAATTAATGTAAACACAATTGAAGCATGTGGTGCCAGGGAAGGAGTTTTCAAATTAAGAAAAGAAACAAACAAACAAAAAAATTAGCCTTTATTTTTCTTTCCAAGTTATAATACAGTATGAGAACCATAATGAATTCATCAATCAATACCTTAAACACATGTGAAAAGTATACTTAGGTTACAGTATATTTTGGCTAAAACAGTAATTTCTTAATGTTTACAGCAAAGCCATAATATTTGAAGTTATGTCTAATTTTTTACTGCAGCTTGAACTATTTTATTAAATTTATTTTTTGAAGCAACCTTTGGCTCTAGAGGATATTCTTCTGAATATCATCAAACGAAAAATGCTTATCTTTAAGATTTGATTAAAATCTTAAAAATCACACTCAAAGACTGGATATTATAGTAAATCTAGATTTCCTAAACTCACTGGATAATATTAATGAGCAATGATGCTTGTTAAAAATACATTCCCAGCCCAGGACACCTGGGTGGCTCAGGTTGTTAAGCATCTGGCTCTTGATTTAGGCTCAGGTCATGATCTCACAGTCATGGGATCCAACCTTGCATAGGGCTCCCCATTGAGAGTAGAGCCTGCCTGGTCTCTCTCCTTCTCTCTCTACCCTTTCCCTTCTCATGCACTCTCTAAATAAATAAATAAATAAACATTAAAAATACATATATTCCCAGCCCTTTCCCTTTGAATCTGGTGTAATATCTAGGAATCTGCATTTTAACAATGGCCTTAGCTAATTCTATTTTCACTTCCTTAATATCAGATCAAGATTACTTCCTGAATGATGTAAGACCCCCAAAGAACCAATCCTGAAGATTCTTTAACTGATTCATGGCCATCAAACTTTCAGATGCAAATTTTATGTATAAAACATTTTATTTTATTTACTTATTTATTTATTATTTATTTATTTATATTTGACAGAGAGAGAGAGAGAGAACACGCACACAAGTGCGGAGAGGAGCAGAGGAAGAGAGAGAGAGAATCTTAAGCAGGTTCCATTCTCAGCTTGGAACCTGACCATGGAGCTTTATCTTACAACTCTGGGATCATGAGAGAAGCCGAAATCAAGAGTCAGATGTCAACCGACTGAGCCACCCAGGTGCCCTTGCACAAAATACTTATTTTTTTTAATGTAAAATATACCCTATAATTTTGTACATATTCAGATTATAAGAGGTTGATGAATATTCAGGCCGATAATTTGTATCTATAACTGGGCTAAATTTGCATTATTTGTGTTACTTCCTTTGCCATGTCAGATATTTGAACTGTGATTTCTGGTTTCATCATTCACTTTCTTGGAGGTAGTAGATTAGACTAAGAATAATCTAATTATTTGATACATTGCAAAATTGAACATACAGGTATTTCTTATTATTTTTCATATTTTTTTATGATAGGTAAATATATTTTTTACTAATCTGGTAGGTATTTTGACCATGTGAGTATTCTCTGGGGTTTTGGTGTTTGTTTTTTTCCAGAAGAAGTCATACATGAAGTTTCAACATGTTTGTTTAAGTAAATTTTAAATACCACAGAAGATCAAGAGAAAGAGAAAATTCTCCCTTCCCCCACCTGTCTCCACTTTATGATCTTCCATGTAACTCAGAGGGAGGTAATGACCTTTGTTAACAGCTCCTTTTATTTTTTTCAGACACTTTCTCACATATTCACATGTTTCCTATCCATTTACTGTTTTTACACAAGTACAGTCATACTAAACATACTACACCTATACTCAACAACTTCCAATTTTCACTTACATCCTGGTCATCTTTGAAATTTAACTGTATTTAAATTTCTTTGTTGGTACTGTCATAACATTCCATAGCATAAATGTCTTCTAATGTATCTACTTAATCCACAATTTACACTTAAAAATTAATAATTAATAACACATACTGGGGCACCTGGGTGGCTCATTCTGTTAAGCGTTCAACATCAGCTCAGGTCATGATCTCGCAGTTCATGAGTTCAGTTCCATATCACACTGTCGGCTGTCAGCACAGAGCCTGCTACAGATTCTCTGTCTCCCTCCCTCTCTGCCCTCCCCTGCTCACACATGCTCTCTCTCTCACTCAAAAATAAATAACATTTTAAAACAATAACACATATTATTATATTATAAATATATTTAGGTCATTACAAACATGTTGTGATAGGTATTTTTATAATTTCCTTGGCATATTTATGCAAGTCTATATGTAGTAGTTTCCAAAAAGTGGAACTGCTAAGTCAAAGTGTATAAATATTTGTATTTTGATATTGCCAAACTATCTTATCAAAAATTTAAACAAATATGCAATCATACCAGCAACACAGCAACATCTTCCATAATAAAATTAAATTACTACCAATCCCACTGGTTAAAAAATATCAAACACACATATTTTTTTCAATTTAATTTTTAAGGTCATCAATAAGCATTTTTTATTTTATTCGTCACTTACATATTTTTTCTATGAATGTTTCAAATATACTTTCGAGGTCCTAGCTTTGATATTTGCCTTATAAAATCTTCCCTTCTCCAAGATTATGTACATAGTAACATGATTTTATCCTAACATTTTACAGTTGACCTGAGAACGATGCAGGGGTTGGAGCACCAAACGCTGCACAGTTAAAAATCCATGTATAGCTTTTGGCTTCCCAAAACTTTACTAATAGCCTACTTTTGACGAGAACTCTTATTGATAAACAGTTAATTAACACATATTTTGTATGTTACATGTATTGTATATTATTTTCTTACAGTAAAGTAAGCTAGAGAAAAGAAAATCTTAAGAAAGCCATTAGGAAGAGAAAATACATCTCCCGTACTGTATTTATTGAAAAAAAACCTGTGTGTATAAGTAGACTCACACAATTTAAACTCATGTTTTTGTGTTTTTCAATTGTATTTTTAATTCATATGTAATATAGTTTAGTGGGAAAAGACAGAGATGCAGCATTCTGTTGGATTAACCAAAGAGAATCTTTTATTAAAGACACTGTTTTATGTCACTGATCTTTGCAGTCTTTCTCTGGCTCAAATCTCTTGTAATTACTTCTGCTCTCTAAGCCTTGAGATATCAATATCTCAGCCCAGCTATAACCCATTTCACAGTACTGCATAAAAGACTCTTTAATACTTAACATTTTCTTTTATCATTTTCCCCAAGTAAACAAGGCCAAAGATCTACTTATGAACACTACTATATCTAATATACTACTCTATTATTTCTGAATAATTTATTTCTATTGCTTTTCTTAGAATTGATAAAAAGAAATGACATACTAAGCCACAGAAAGGCATGGATGAATCTTAAGTGCATATTGCTAAGTGAAAGAATCCAGCCTGGGGAGGTGAGGTTAAGACAGTGAAGTAGTACGTGGTTGCCTCATCCCTTGAACACGCTAGATAAATATCTAATCATTCTGAACACCCAGGAAATCTATTTGAAGACTGAGGCAACAAACTGCACAACTAGAGGGAAAGATGAGGCTATAATGTAGAAGGCAAAAGGTGTGGAGATGTGATTTAGGGGAGAAAAGGATCATGGGTGCCAGGGAAGAGAGGGGAGCCCTGATCATGGAGAGAGGTGAGAGCCTGAGAGACTGGAGGGGGGTGGGGGGCAGGTAGGAGGAGAGCAGTGTACAGGGGATAGCACAAGAAAAACACTTCCCTAAAAGCATGAACTGGGAAAATGAGAGGGGCTGATTATTGTGAGTTTTTTCAACCAGTGGAGCTCAAAAATTGGAGTTTTAGAAGTCTTCGCTGTGGGGGTGTGAAGCCCAGCAAGTGAAGATGTGCCCCTGTGGAGAAGAATGGAGGAGGCCTGGGAGTAGACAGTGCAATCTGAGGAACCCCTGGGACAAACTGTGAGAAGACAGTTTTTGCTTCTTCAAGTATATCTGGGAGAGATGTCATTACTTCTCAAGGAACGAAAGAGACAGCAGGCTCCACTGCACTGTCTGGTTCCTTAGCATAGGGGAAGAAACACTTGCTAAGGGTGGCAAACTTGGACTCTGTTTTTTTTCTGCATTTTATAATCCACATTCCTGCCTATGGGTATGACTGCACTTCTGGGACAAGCTGGCACCCTCCCCAGTGCAGCAACCCTCTCTGAGAGGACCAGCACAGGTCCACGCCACGCTGGGTCTCTAGAGTTTGGAGTTCTAAAACTCAGTGTGCCTGAGATAAAACACAGGTGCACTGCACTGCTGGGAAGGCAGATAGTCCAGATACAGACAGGGTGAAGGTAGGAATTTGAGGGAAGCCTGGGAGACATGAGGAAGAATGTTTGCTCTTCTGTAAAGGCTTCCCGGACAATGGTGGGATCGAGCTCCCCTCCCTGGGGAGGAAGGAGAGGGCTGGCACCATTTCTCTCAACCACCCATCAGCATGGACTGACTTTGTGGAGCAAAACAGCACCAATAATGAAGACCTTAGCCACTACACCAAGTCCCACACCTCTGCACTCTGCAGGTGCTTCTTTACTAGGGCAAGTGTGCCTGAGAACCAAAATAGTGGGTCCTTCCCCCGAGAAGACCAGCACAAACTTCCCCCCACACACCAAGTCAACCGACCACAGAGTGCTGCAAAGCTTCAGCTCTAGTGGAAACAGGATATAGTCTCTTTTAACAAGCAGACCAGACAGAGCATACCTAGTTAAAACCCACCATCCTCTGGACAAGATCCAAATACTTCCCATTGCAGGCAAGGAAAACCCTGCAGAAGACTGCCCTAAAAAAGAGCAGACAAAACACAGCAGCAGAGTGCACACAGCATACACTAGACACACTTCTTGAAGCACCAGGCCCTAACAGTATATGACCTCTTCTTCACAAAGGCATTTTTGTCAGGAGCAGAAAACACAGCAGGTTTTCATAACCAGACAAGAAGACAGAGACCTAGACAAAATGCCAAGATGCAGGAATTCATCCTAAAAGAAAGAATAATAAAAGGTCACAGCCAGGGATCTAATAAAAGAAGATATATGTAGAGGTGCCTGGGTAGCTAGATCAGTTAAATATCCGACTTCAGCTCAGGTCATGATCTCATGGTTCATGAGGTCGAGCCCCACATCAGGTTCTTGGTTGTTAGTGCAGAGCCTGCTTCAGATCCTCTGTCTCTGTGTGCCCCTCCCCGACTTGTTCTTTTACTCTCTCTCTCTCAAAAACAAATAAAAACATTAAAAAAAAATATATAAGTAATATATCTGATCCAGAATTTAAAACAACAATCATAATGACACTATCTGGGCCTGAGAAAAGCATAGAAGACACCAGGAGTCCCTTACTGCAGAAATAAAAGACCTAAAAACTAGTCAGGCCTAAAAAAAAAGTTATAACCAAGATGCGAAATCAACCGGATATAATAACCACAGGATAGGAGAAGCAGAGGAATTAAGTGATACAGAAGATAAAATTATGGAAAATAATGAAGCTAAAAAGAAGAGGAAAAGAAAAATACTGGATCACAAATGTAAACTCAGGGAACTCAGCAAAGCCATAAAGCATAATAACATTCCTATCTTAGGAGTCCCAAAAGGAGAGGAAAACAGAAGAGAGCAGAAAGTTTATTTGAGCAAATTATACCTGGATATTTCCTTAATCTGGGGAAGGAAGCAGACATCCAAATCCAAGCACAGAGACCTCTCATTAAAATCAATAAAAGCAGGCCAACACCAAGACATACATAGTAAAATTTGCAAAATACGGACATAAGGAAAAGTCCTAAAAGCAGCAAGGGAAAAGAAATCCCTACCTTACAAGGGAAGACATATAAGGTTAGCAGCAGACCTATCAATAGAAACTTGGCCGGCCTGAAGGGAGTGACATGATATAGTCAACATGCTGAATGGTAAAAATATGTAGGCAAGAATACTTTATACAGCAAGGCTGTCATTCAGAATAGAAGGAGAGATACAGAGTTTCCCAGACAAACAAAAACTAAAGGAGTTCATGACCACTACACCAGCCTTGCAAGAACTGTTATAAGGGACTCTTTGAATGGGGAAAAAAAAAAAGTGGCAAAGACTACAAAGGAACACAGAAAATCACCAGAAACAACGACTTTACAGGTAATACAATGGCCTAAATTAATATCTATCAATAATCACTCTGAATGTAAACGTACTAAATGCTCCCCTTAAAACATAGAGAGTATCAGAATGGGGAAAAAAAAAAGATCCATAAATATACTGGCTACAAAAGACTCATTTTAGAACTAAAGACACCTGTAGATTAAAAGTGAAGGCATAAACAACCATTTAAAATGCTAATGGACATCAAAAGAAAGCTGGGATAGCCCTACTTATATCAGACAAACTAGATTTTAAACCAAAGACTATAACAAGAGATGAAGACGGGCACTATATCATAATAAAGGGGTCTATCCAACAAGATCTAATAATTGTAAATACTTATGCCCCCAACTTGTAAGAACACAAATATATAAATCATTTAATCACAAGCATAAAGAATTTTATTCAGTAATAGTAGGGGATTTTAATACTCACTTACATAAATGTAAAAATCATCTAACCAGAAGATCAACAAGAAAACCATGGCTTTGAATAACACACTGGACCAGATTGACCTAACAGATACTTTCAGAACATTTTATCTTAAAGCAGCAGACTATACACTCTTTTTGAGCACATATGGGACATTCTACAGAATAAATCACATACTGGGTCATAAATCAGGCCTGAATAAATACAAAAAGACTGAGATTATACCATGCATATTTTCCTACCTATGAAACTTGAAGTCAACCACAGGAAAAAGTTCAGAAAGACCAAATACATGAAGGTTAAAGGACATCCTACTAAAAATGAATGGGTTAACCAAGAAATTAAAGAAGAAATTAAAAAATACATGGAAACAAATGAAAAATGAAAACACAATGGTCCAAAATCTTTGGGATGTAGCCAAAGCAGTCATTAAGAGGTAAGTATATAGCAATATATAGTATATAGCAATATAGTATAAAGGTTTATCTCAAGAAGCAAGAAAAATATCAAATAAATAACCTAACCTTACAATTAAGGGAGCTAGAAAAGGAGCAACAAATGAAGCCTAAAGCCAGCAGAAGAAAGGAAATAATAAAGATTCGAGTAGAAATAAATAATATAGAAACAAACAAACAAACAAAAAACAGTAGAATAGATCAATGAAACAAGGAGCTGGTTCTTTGAAAAAAATTAATAAAATTAATAAACCCCAAGCCAGACTTATCAAAAAGAAGAGTGAAAGGATCCAAATAAATAAAATCACAAATGAGAGAGGAAAGATCTCAACCAACATCACAGAAATACAAACAATTATAAGAGAATATTATGGAAAATTATATGCCAACAAATTGGCCAATCTGGAAGAAATGGATAAATTCCTAGAAACACATAAACTACCAAAACTAAAACAGGAAGAAACATAAAATTTGAATGGATCGATAACCAGCAAAAAAGTCAGTGTAATTAAAAATCTCTCAACAAAAGTCCAGGGCCAGATGGCTTCCCAGGAGAATTATACCAAACATTTAAAGAAGAGTTAATACATATTCTTATCAGTTTTCCAAAAAATAGAAATGGAAGAAAAACCCAAACTCATTCTACCAGGCCAGCATTACCTTAATTCCAAAACCAAAGACCCCACTAAAAATGAGAATTACAGGCCAATATCCCTGATGCACATGGATTCAACAATTCTCAACAAGATACCAGCAAATCGAATCCAACAGTACATTAAAAGAATTATTCACCATGAACAAGTGGGATTTATTCCCAGGTAAAGGTGATTCAATATTTTCAAATCAATCGATGTGATACACCACATTAATAAAAGGATAAGAATAAAATGATCCTCTCAGTAGATGTAGAAAAAGCATTTGACAAAGTAAAGCATCCATTATTAATAAATACCCTCAATAAAGTAGGGATAGAAGGAACATACCTCAACATCATAAAGGCCATATACAAAAGACCCACAGCTAATATCATCCTCAATGGGGAAAAACTAGTTTTCCTCCACAGTCAGGAACAAGAGGAGGACATCCACTCTCACCATTGTTATTTAACATAGTACTGGAAGTTCTAGCCTCAGCAATCAGAAAACAAAAAGAAATAAAAAGGCATCCCAACTGGCAAGGAAGAAGTAAAACTTTCACTGTTTTCACACAACATGAAACTCTATGTAGAAAACCTGAAAGACTACAAAATATGCTAGAACTAATACACAAATTCAGTTAAAATCACATGATACAAATAAACATACAGAAATATGCTGCATTTCTATATGCTAATAATGAAGCATCAGAAAGAGAAATCGGGGAATCGATTCCATTTACAATTGCACCATAAACCATATGATACTTTAGAAATAAACATAACCAAAAAGGTAAAAGATTATCCAGACTCTGAAAACTATAAAACACTGATAAAAGAACCTGAAGAGGACACAAAGAAATGGAAAAACACTCCATGCTCATGGACTGAAAGAACAAATATTGTTAAAATGTCTATACTATCCAAAGCAATACATACATTTAAATGCAATCCCTATCAAAATACCCCCAGAATTTTTCACAGAGCTAAAACAAAAAATCCTAAAATTTGTATGGAACCACAAAAGACCCTGAATAGCCAAAGCAATCTTTTAAAAGAAAAGCAAAGCTGGAGGCATCACAATTCCAGACTCCAAGCTATATTACAAAGCTGTAGCCATCCAGACCATATGATACTGGCATTAAAAAAGACACATACAGACCAATGGAACAGACTATAAAACCCAGAAATGGACCCACAACTATATGGTCAACTAAGCGGGAAAGAATATCCAATGGAAAAAAGTCTTTTCAGCAAATGGTGCTGGGAAAATTGGACAGTGACATGCAGAACAATGAAACTGGACCCCTTTCTTACACTATACACAAAAATAAATTCAAAATGGATGAAAGACCTAAGTGTAAGACGGGAAACCATCAAACTCCTAGACAAAAACACAGGCAGAAACCTCTTCAACCTCAGCGGCAGCAACTTACTCCTAGACATGTCTCTGGAGGCAAGGGAAACAAAAGCAAAAGTGAAGCAATGGAACCTCATTAAGATAAAATGTTTCTGCACAGTGAAGGAAACAATCAACAAATAAAACTAAAAGGCAACTGATGGAATAGAAGATATTTGCAAGTGACGTATCTCATAAAGGGTTAGTTTCCAAAATCTATAACTTATCAAACTCAACACCCAAAAAACAAACAATCCAGTGAAGAAATGGGCAGAAGACATGAATAGACATTTTTCCAAAGAAGACATCCAGGTGGCTAATAGACATATGAAAAGATGCTTAACATCACTCATCATCAGGGAAATACAAATCAAACCTACTATGAGATACCACCTCATACCTGTAAGAATGGCTAAAATTAACAACACAGGAAACAACGGATGTTGGTAAGGATGCAAAGAAAGGGGAACCCTCTTACACTGTTGGTGGGAATGCAAACTGGTACAACCACTCTGGAAAACAGTATTGAGGTTCCTCAAAACATTAGAAATAGAACTACTCTACAAGCCAGCTATTGCACTACTAGGTGTTTACTCAAAGGATATAAAAATATTGATTCAAAGGGACACATGTACCCCGATGTTTACAGCAGAATTATCAACAAGAGTTAAATTATGAAAAGAGCCCAAATGTCCACTGACTGATGAATGGATAAAGAAGATGTGGTATATACATATACAATAGAATATTATGCAGCCATAAAAAAAAAGAACGAACCTTGCCATTTGCAACCACATGGATAGAGCCAGATTGTATTATGCTAAGTGAAGTAAGTCAAAGAAAGACAAATACCATGATTTCATTCAACTGGAATGTAAGAAACAAAACAAACAAACATAGGAAAAGAAGAAAAAAAGAGAGGGAAGCAAACCATAAGAGACTCTTAACTATAGAAAACAAACAGGGTTGATAGACATGGGTGGGAAATGGCCTAATGAGTGATGGGTATTAAAGACCGCACTTGTGATGAGCATCTAAGTGATGAACCCTTAAATTATACTTCTGAGCCCAATTTAACTCTATATATTAACTAATTAGAATTTAAATAAAAATTTGAAAAAAAAAAAAAAAGAAAAGAAAAAGGGCATTAGAAAAAAGTTAGGGAAACCTGAATGAAGTATGGACATCAAGTAATAAGTATAAACATTAAGAGATGATATATCAACACTAGTTCATTAATCATTAAAAATATAGCATACAAAGTAATATCTTAATGATAGGGGGAAATTGAGGCACCTGGGTTGCTCAGTCCATTGAGTGCCTACTCTTGATTTTGGTTCAGGTCATATTCCAAGGGCTGTGGGATGGAGCCCCATGTCAGACTCCATGCTGAGTATAGAGCCTGCTTAAGATTTTCTCTTTCCCTCTGTCCCTTTCTCCCACTTGCCTTCTCTCTCTCTCTACAATAAAGTTTAAAAAATAATAATAGAGGGAAATGGTTGTGGTATATTTGGTATATTTGGAAATTCTCTCATACCTAATACTACCTTCACAATTATTCTGTATATCTAAAATTGTTCTAAGCAGTGTGGAGGTTCCTCAGAAAATTAAAAATAGACCTACCCTATGACCCAGCAATAGCACTGCTAGGAATTTATCCAAGCGACACAGGAGTACTGATGCATAGGGGCACTTGTACCCCAATGTTCATAGCAGCACTCTCAACAATAGCCAAATTATGGAAAGAGCCTAAATGTCCATCAACTGATGAATGGATAAAGAAATTGTGGTTTATATACACAATGGAGTACTACGTGGCAATGAGAAAAAATGAAATATGGCCTTTTGTAGCAACGTGGATGGAACTGGAGAGTGTGATGCTAAGTGAAATAAGCCATACAGAGAAAGACAGATACCATATGGTTTCACTCTTATGTGGATCCTGAGAAACTTAACAGAAACCCATGGGGGAGGGGAAGGAAAAAAAAAAAAAAAGAGGTTAGAGTGGGAGAGAGCCAAAGCATAAGAGACTGTTGAGAACTGAGAACAAACTAAGGATTGATGGGGGGTGGGAGGGAGGAGAGGGTGGGTGATGGGTACTGAGGAGGGCACCTTTTGGGATGAGCACTGGGTGTTGTATGGAAACCAATTTGACAATAAATTTCATATATAAATAAAAAAAAATAATAAAAATAAAAAAAAAATTTAAAAAAAATTGTTCTAAATACCAAGTTTAGTAAAAAAAAAAAATTACAATTACAACTAAAGTCTTACACTTTCATAAAAATTAAAAATTAAAATATACAGCAACAATATTAATTAGTCAGATAGTATGAGACATGTAAGAATAGACAGAAAAATGTAGAAGAGACTTTAATATTCATCTTTCTCAGTCCAAGAGTGAAAATTATTAAAAATAAGCAAGGATACACTATAAACACCAAATGTTGGCTAACTTGACAATAGATGATATTTAAAATAAAAATAAAAATAAAATAAGCAAGTATAGATAAGACCTAAACAATATTATCAGTAACACTGCATGTAGGGAAACATGTCAAATTCTATACTATGATGAAATTGTGTCTTCTATTTTTAGGTCCCAAGGACAATTCTAAAAAAATTGACCAAATATTATGCTATAAAAATATTTATATACATTCCAAAGAGTAAATAACAATAACATTCTATGACCAAAATGAAATAAACTAGAAATTTATAATGCGATAGAAAATGAAAATGCACATAAAAAAAATTGAATTCAAAAAATTTAAACTTAAAAAATTTTTAACTCTTAAATTATTTTTGGATCAATAATTTTGGAATTATGAAAATGCTCAGAAATTATGATACTAAAAAAATACATCAAAATTCATATTCTACAACTAAAGTAGTACTTATAGGAAAGCATCTCATTCAAACAAAAAAAGAACCAAATAGAAAAAGGAAAATAAAAATTAAAAATATATAAAAATAAGTCACATTCTGAGTTACCCCCAACATTCATACTACTGGAGCAAGATGAGCTTATGATAGAATATCTATGGAGGAAATAAAATGCAAAAGAATATCTAAAAAGGGAATACAATGAGGAGAACCCTCTAATTAAAGCAATAAAGAATTAACAAATGACTAGAAATATGATTAATGAAATAAAAAATAATAAAGTTAATAAAAAGTAAATCCTTTGAAATAATCAATAAAATAAACCACTGACTAACATAATGAAAAAGCAGAAATTACAACTATACAAATACACGGAAAAAAAGGAAATGAACTAAAAGGAGATGACTTTTTAAAATTCACAAGAGACTACTTAGAGCAAATTTCTAGCAAATATATTTGAAAAACAAGAAATTAATTCCCAAGACCAGATAGTTTCAGAGATCAATTTTGCCAAAACTTTAAATGTTAAATAATAATGACAATTATAATAACAACATACATACCTAATGCCATTTAAATTATTCCAGAATATAGAAAAAGGATTAAAAATTACCAAAATATTTTTTAAGTTATTCATTTATTTTGAGAGAGAGAGAGAATGAGAACATGAGCAGGGGAGGGGCAGAGAGAGAGGAAAAGAGAATCATAAGCCGGCTACACACTGTCAGTTGTAGAGCCTGATGCAGGGCTGGATTTCAGGAACCATGAGATCATGATCTGAGCCGAAATCAAGAGTTGGACACTTAACGAACTGAGCCACCCATACACCCCATAAATTACCAAATATTTGGTAATATTGATACCACGTGAAAAAGATCAACAGCAGCAGAAACTAATAGACCAATCTCATATCTAAGTATCAATACAAAAAATATATTAGCAACAAAATCCAGCACCATATTAAAAAATGTAGCATGACTCTTTAAAGATGCATGCTTTGGAAATTTATTAAGAAAATTTAATAAGTTAGATCTAATTAGAAAACTCAACGATCACTTTCATAGATTTTAAGTAGACATATGACAAATGTCAACAACAAATCACATAATCAACATAAAACAGGAATAGATATGTCTCTAACATGATCAAATAAATATATGGGCATGTAAGTATGGATATATACATGCATATGCATATGCACATACATACTACTAAAGTCAGAAAGAAGTAAGACAAGGATACTCACTATCTTTGCAACTTTTCAATATTGTATTGTGGGGAGAAAGAACCTTAAGGCCTATAATCAAGGATCAAGAGGTAAAACTATCTCTATACGCAGAAATTACAAATTCTTTCAGGAACAATGGAAAAACTACTAAAAGCAGTAAGAAAATTTAATAATATAAGTTTATTTATAAATATAAAATTAATATATGATAAGTCAGTAAGTATCACATGTTCAAGTTGGATAATGTGATAGAAAACAATTTACAATAGAAAAAAGAAACTAAATACACCTAGAAATAAATGTGAACAAGCTGTATGAAGACTACTGCCTACCTAGTATCACAGTGAAGCAAGTGAGGTGGGGCAAAAAAATACAGTTTGTCACAGAGGTGAGGTGCCACAGAAAGATTCTAAATATGAGCAGCAATCTCTGTATGTGGAGAAAAAGGTAAAAGCTCAAAAATTTACGTATGAGGAACATCCATCTCAACTAGAGAGAATCCCTGCTTGTCCAGAACAGGGTTCCAGTTCCTCTCCTACATAAAATATGTTAAGCAAGAACTCCCAGATGGTCCTCTGAGAGTCCCCATCGTAATTCCTGGGACCGTGAATAGGACATTACTACATCTTTGATTACGTTACAGTGGCAAAGAGTTTTTGCAGAATAAGATTATTAATCAATTGACTTTGAATTAGGAAGGAGATTATCTGCTTGTGCTCGATCCAATCATATAAGCCCTCTAAAGCAGAGGTCTTCTTCCTCTGGCAGCAGCAGCATATGTCAGAAAAATCTAAAGCCAAATAGAGATTATACGAGCTGCTGCTGGCTTTAAAGATGAAAAGGACCAGGTGCCAAGGAATGTGCAGAGCTTTTAGCTGATAGAAACACTCAATGATGATTGTCAAGGAAATGGAGATCTCAGTTAAACAATTCCAAAAAATTACTTCACAGTAATTACTTCAACAGTTTAATGATTACTTCATTACTGATTACTTCAACAGTTTAATGAGCGTGGAAAGAGATTCTTCTCTAGAGCCTCAAATGAGAAGGTAGTCAGCTGACACCTTGAGTTTGAGAGTCTGATCAGAGAACCCAGCTCAGCTGTACCAAACTCCTGATCCATGGAGATAGTAAGATAATACATTTGTGCTGTTTCAAATTTAGTTTGCAAAATATGTTATGCAGCAATAGAAAACTAATACAAACATCTCATAAAAAATTAGCCAAGGAATAATTTGCCTCATTCAAACGTAAATAATAAACAAAGAGGAAAAGCAAATGACATGGCAAAATAGTCTCCAGGAGAATGTCACTATGATGTAGATTTAAAAATTACCACATTGCCATACTTTAAAAGTGATGACAACAATTGCTTCTTTTTTTTTTAATTTTTATAATCTTTTTTTTTTTTTTTTTTTGAAAGAGAGAGAGAGAGAGAGAGAGAGAGAGTGCAAGTGGGGAAGCAACAGAGAGGCAAACACAGAATCCAAAGGAGCCTCCGGGCTCTGAGCTGTCAGCACAGAGCCCAATGCTGGGCTCAAACTCACGAACCATGAGTTTATGACCTGAGCTGAAGTCAGATGCTCAACCAACTGAACCACCCAGGTGCCCCAACAATAGCTTCTTAAAAGCAAAAGCTGAAAACAGGGATTTAAACTTTTCTTTTTTAAATGTTCATTTATTTTTGAGAGAGACAGACAGAGCATGAGCAGGGGAGGGGCAGAGAGAGAGGGAGACACAGAATCTGAAGCAGGCTCCAGGCTCTGAGCTATCAGCACAGAGCCGGATGCAGGGCTCAAACTCAGAAACTGAGAAATCATGACCTGAGCCAAAGTCAGACGCTTAACTGACTGAGCCACTCAGGCATCCCTGAAAACAGAGATTTAATAAGCTCATAAATGTGATGAATAAGAGAAGTGGAAAAAAATGGGCTGAAAAAACTCAGAAAAGGCATGAAACAAAAATGAAAACTACCGCAGAAATAAAAGTACATCAAAATGGGCAAAAGAAAGAATAGCACTATAAGAATCACAAAAAGACAGAATATATATTTGTGACTTGAAATATAAACAAAATTAAGTACATAAAAACTAAGACTTAAAAGATTAGAGAGAAAATTATAGACATGAGATCCAGACAAAGAAAATCAAACATGTGCATAATCAATCAGAATAGTAGGGGTGCCTGGGTGGCTCAGTCGGTTGAGCGTCCGACTTCAGCCCGGGTCACGATCTCGCGGTCTGTGAGTTCGAGCCCCGCGTCAGGCTCTGGGCTGATGGCTCAGAGCCTGGAGCCTGTTTCCGATTCTGTGTCTCCCTCTCTCTCTGCCCCTCCCCCATTCATGCTCTGTCTCTCTCTGTCTCAAGAATAAATAAACGTTAAAAAAAAAAAATTAAAAAAAAAATCAGAATAGTAAAAAGCATCTACTCTGAAGTAAAACTTAGGAAACTTTCCCGAAATAAGTGAAGGCCGATCTCTAATTTAAAATGGCATAGAGGGGCGCCTGGGTGGCGCAGTCGGTTAAGCGTCCGACTTCAGCCAGGTCATGATCTCGCGGTCCGTGAGTTCGAGCCCCACTTCAGGCTCTGGGCTGATGGCTCAGAGCCTGGAGCCTGTTTCTGATTCTGTGTCTCCCTCTGTCTCTGCCCCTCCCCCGTTCATGCTCTCTCTCTGTCCCAAAAATAAATAAAAAACGTTGAAAAAAAAAATTTTTTTAATAAAAAAAATAAAATAAAATGGCATAGAACATCCAGGAGAATTTGATGCAAGGCCTTTAAGACATTCCCTTATGAAGTTACTGGATTTTAAAGATAAAGAGAGACAAGTACAGTCAAGAAAAAAGATAGTCACTCATGTAGAGGGAAATGAACAACTTTGGTTGGCATCAGACTTCTCTAGAGCAACATTAATCTCATAAAGCAAAGGAATGATTACAAAAAGTAATCACTGAAAAATAATGTGACTCACAAATTTTATACTCAAACAATCACTCAAATATAAAGGCAAAAGACAAATATATAAACATATTTCAAATCTCATAGAATTGACCTTTCCTGAAAAAAACAAAAACAAAAACTACTAGAGGGTACATTTCAGCCTACCAAGAAATATTGCATTCTGAGAAGCCATGGAGACCTGAAGACCATTGCATCATAAAATGTTAAATAATTTATTAAATTTCACTTGTAATAACATAGCTTTAAAAAATAGCTAGGTTTACCTATTACGTGAATTCTGCAGTATTATTAGTTGAGGTAACTACTTGAACCTAGAGTTTCAACATCTACTGAGAAATGAAAAAATTTCTGACAAAGTATTTCCAACACTAATTTAAAAGCATGTGATTTGACAATACACCACAAGAGGGAGCGCCTATGCTGTTTATGAACATAGGGAGTGTTCCCAATAAAACCAAGGCTTAGAATTTCATTTAATGGACAAACCAGTGTCCACTCCTGCCCACTAACATATGCAGAAGCTAAAGGCAAAAGGTAAAAAGAAAACGTACATATCAAGGTAGGTGTAAGTTAAATATGAAGCTCAGCCCAACCCTTATTCCCACAGAGAGGCCCAAAGTTTACTATCCCCAGGCATTTATTTACCTTCCAAACCTTAAAGTTAAGAAACCATGTTTTCTTCTGGGCCCATCCTGCTGCCAGGGGTAGGGCACGATGCTGCAGTTTGAGATGAGATTTCACTCCCCCAGTCACATTTGGGTTTTTGTTTTGTTTTGTTTTGTGTTTTACTTTTCAGGAGGTGCTCCTGAGAAGAAACATAGTTTTATAGGGAACCTGGTCTGCCCAATTACCTGCATTAGGTAATTTGAGGTGGCTGACTTTACTCAAAAACAGCCTCTCTTTATCCCTTCCCGGGGAATGACTACAGTTTTCTCCCCCAGCTCCCCTTCCCAGCTCCCAGCTACTGCCCTAAAGAAGGAGAAAGGACTGTTGCTTTTGTTTAAACCTGCCCAGGTCCAAGTCTCTAACCAGCATCTTCTGGCCTAGAGAGTGTAGATCATCCCCACATGCCTCTCCTACAACCTCTTTTCACTAATCCTTCCACCAATCTTTCAAAAACCTTTCTTTAAAAACATTTCTTTAGGGGTGCCTGGGCATAGTCAGTTAAGCAGCCAACTCTTGATTTCAGCTCCGGTCATGATCTCACGGCTTCATGAGCCCTGCATCGGGCTTTGCGCTGGCAGCAAGGAGCTTGCTTGGGATTCTCTCTCTCTGCCCCTCCCCTACTTGTGCTGTCTCTGTCTCTCTCAAAATAAATAAACTTAAAAAAAAAAAAAGCTTATTTAAAGAGAAAAACAAGTTAGCTTTGAGTCTGTGTCTATGATATGGGTCCCTCTATGCCCAGGGCTAAGGGCAGCTGGTGGCAGAAGACCCGAGAAAGGAGTAAGAAAAATACTCTTCCTGAATATGAGGAACCCATATTCTGAAGCCCTCATCCAACTGATGTAGGAACAGGAGATGAGCCAGGTGGCACCAGGGACTTCTTAGGGTGCTATTGTTCATAAACGTAGAGGGTGGGTGGCAAACAGTTGCGCAAGGAATCTCAGACAATTCAGGACTCTAGCTTTGTGGGAACTGAAAGGATGACAAAGCCTTTGCCTATGTAATCAATCTGCCTAGGATGCCAGCCTGCTCACTCACCTCCTATGGGAACCTGAGTCAAGAAAGTGATTTTCAAAAGCAGCTGTAACAGCATCTATATCAAGATGCTGTAAATAGGGAGAACAACATACTTTTATTAAATTAAAATGAGGACACAGACCACAAAAGTATTTTCATGGTGCAGATGAAAAGTGTGAACACACATTACATCATGAAACAAAGCAGTTATTTATCTGAAGGAAGACAGCAAAGTGGAAATGAAATAACTTAGAAATGTGAGAGAAAGAAAGCAGAGATGAAACATGAGCTGGCAGAGCTCAGGAAAGAGAAAAATTAAAACCCCATAGAAATGAAGATAAAATTGAAAGGGCCATAATGGTGAAGAGACTAAAAAATTATAATAAGTCATATAGTATAGAAATGAGAAAAATGAGAGAAATAAATGATAAAGAAATAGAAGAAGTGTTAACTGTATATGGTGGTCAAAAGAGATCACATATACACATAATTTAAGTACCTGAGAAAAAAACAATGTCATGGAATAAAATACTCAAAGATATAATTTAAGAAAATGTCCCAAAAATCTAAAAATATGTATGTAAATCCATATACTTCAATTTCCATAACTGGGTGCCAGAGAAACATGACATGAACAGTCATCACCAACACACAGCCTGGACTGGACTTTGAAGAGACACTCCAAATTGCACAGATGTATGGACTACTGAGAATATTCTTTCTAGAGAATACCAGCAGTCTACTTACTGTGTATCAAGTGTCACAAACACTTCTAAATGACTTCAGAATACAGGTGGCCAGAGGCTACTGAGAACAAAATAAGAATGGATAAGAAATTTAAAAATGTCAGTGGTCAAATTATGAATGTACAAATGAGAAACACTTTAGTTATGAATATGAATAGCACCTTCTGATAAGTAACATATAGACCTTTCACTAAAATGAAATATATCCTAGGGGCACCTAGGTGGCTCAGATGGTAAAGTGTTCAACTTTGGATTTTGGTTCAGATCATGATCTCACAGTTAACAGTTCATGAGATCTAGCCCCACGTCAGACTCCATACTGACAGCTCAGAGCCTGCTTGGGATTCTCTCTCTCCCTCTCTCCCTGCCCCTCCCCCACTTGTGCATGCATTCTCTCAAAATAAATACACCTTTAAAAAATAAAATGAAATATATCCTAATTTGCTCAGATTATACTGCTCAAGAGGGGAAAAAAAATGAAATAAATAAATACAGTTATACTTTATGGTGCTTCTCAATACTCAAAGCTTTCACATACATTTCCTAACCTAACCTTTATAACTTTCTTTAATCATTTTATAAATGAGGAAACTGAAGCCCTAAGTCACATGCTATGCATAGTCAGATTTTTCTAATATAACCCAGTACTCCGATTATAATCTTCTAATCCCCCGATGTATTCTCCTTGATCTCTAAATTACAATTTAATAAGCTGAACCATCACCTAGAGAATTATAAAGCAAGGTTTCCCAAGTATATTTTATGGAACCCTAAGCTTCTGAGAATTTCCATGAACCAAAGGCTTCTATGGTCAAATCAGTGAAGGAAATATTCTATTATTACACCCTCCTCTTAGAGAGTACTAAGCATGCATTTATACATGATATGATAAAGTTTTTCACATGCCATATATTCAAGTTACTTTTTTCTCCATTAATGTATAATACCTCACAGAATATGCTTATAAAACACACTTTTGAAGAATGCTGGTTTCAAGTATCACAAAAGGGTCAAGTAAAACAAAAGAACCTTACGTAATTAAATTTTTTAATTTAACACTTGTATAGATAACTCACAGAGTTAGTTTTATCAGTGATCACTTAATGACTCCTGTTGCCAAAATTTAGGATTTTGCCTTTCACCTTTTCTTACTACCCCTCTCCTTTGAAATGAACACCCAGAGTCACAAATGTAGAAACTGAGAAGATGACTCCAAATCTCAATTTTAACCTTCCAGTATCTCTTATGCTCTAGAACTGTACTTCTAATGCCAGATTTCTACCCCATATGCCAAAAACAAAATTCATCACCATTCTCAAAAAACCACATTCTCTGCCTGACTTTCCAAAAACTGTTTACAACATCTATTTTCTAGTCAAGTTTAAAACATAAAAATCATCCAACATCATATTCGTTGCCTAAAACAACCACACCATATGCTTTTCAGCCTGAAACTATACCCATTGTTCAAGTCCAGTTCAAATTCCACTTATTATTAAAAGTTTTCCCGAGTTGGCCAAAGGAAACTCTTTTTCTTCATTTACTATCTTTCTTCATTCAGTGACAATGAACCCTGAAGTTTTAAGTTGCACCAGGTTCTTGCTTATCATGCCTTACTTATATTTGATCTTTATCTATGTTAACAGCAATAACAGTTATATTTGCTGAATGGTCATCTTATGCAAGATCCTTCCCTATCGTGTATTATCTAATCCCCAGAAACATCATATGGAGGAAGTACTGTTACTTTCCACATTTTACAGAAGAGAAAAATCAGGACTAGATTAACTACTTGCAAAATCTCTAAGACTTAAGAGCCTAACCTTTTAACAGATTCATCTCATGGTTAATAATGACATAAAGTACAATTAATTGGTTACATAAATAATTTGGGATGTAAATTCAAAACATTTCTGTAAGGTTTTCTATCAAAATAAAACAAAAGCAAAAACTTTTAATATAATTTCTTATAGTCAATCTACTTATCTTCTCTAAAATACAAACCCCTGAAAAATAGAATCCAACACACTATGAATCTAATAAGAATGACCACAAATGCATAAAACCTTTGTAAAACATTAGAAAATCCTACGTATAATCTTTACCAAGAAATCTGAAATGTCTTAAAATAAATATATTGACTTTAAATTGTACAAAATTCTGGGGTGCCTGTGTGGCTCAGTCAGGTAAGCTTCCGACTTTGGCTCAGGTCATGATCTCATGGTTCGTGAGTTCGAGCCCGCCTAGGGCTCTGGGCTGACAGCTCAGAGCCTGGAGCCTGCTTCGGATTCTGTCTTCCATGCTCTCTCTGCCCCTCCCCCACTCACACTCCGTCTCTCTCAAAATAAATACATATTTTAAAAATCTTTAAAAAATTATACAGAATTTGTATGGATCTATGATTCTGAATAAATTGAAATGGGAATCACAAGTTTACCTCTAAAATCAACCTATCTGAATGTTTTTTTCTGGAGAATTTATGTCAAAACTCAATCAAAAACAATCAACACTTTTGTGTTGTTTAAACTATTCCAATATAGGGAAGAAAATATAAAACTTCCCAATTTGCTATAGAGTATTAGCACAACCTCATTTCAAACAAGTCATTTGTAAGGAGGAACTTTAAATCAAAATATTTTTAAAAGACTAAAATTAGAAAATATGTATGGATATTTTTTATGTATCAGGTAACACTGCAGTGGAATACAGACAAAAGGAATAACTGAAGGAAATTTAACTTTTTTTTTATAGATATGGATTGTTTTATGGGGTTGATTCTTTACAAAGGAAGACTTAAGGGAACAAACAGGTATTAACACCACTAGGCAGTTACCAAAACACTGCAGAAAGTGCATCTTAGGTTAAGGCACATACCAACTTCTGCACCAACTCTGGTGGGAAACACACCAGGAAAATAAACACTACAACCTCTTTCTTTCCAATATGTAAACTCCCACTGGCTAAACCCAACTAGAAGCCAGAGGGTAAAAGTGCTATAGTCCATGGGGCTTCTTCTCTTAAACAGGGTGATAAAATGAATGACAGATCTCAAAGGACAAAGGATATACACCACTGTCCATTCTTTTTTTTTTTTTTTTGTTTCTTAGTATCCATTTTTATCTTTGTCCAGATGAAAAACATATCTCCCGTAACACAAGAAATCCACAAAAACCTATCAGCAATACATCATCCTGGGGTAATACCAATCCAGTTATTCTCCCACCTGAAATCAACACTGAAATGTTGGTTATCACCAGTAGTCTTCACATAAGGTGTCAGAGAAAAACACGGGCAGTAGGATAATTAACAAGATCTATAGTACTTCGTTTTATAGCTGGTCAGAAAGCCTGAGATGACAAACATCCCTTCCTTTCCTGTCATCCAGGCTGTGTTCCCTTTACTTCCTTCCTGTAACTCAACAGGCCTGAGATATTACATAGCATCTACAAGTCTTCAGCTGTTTTATCTCTGCTTGCTTGCCATAGTTATCCTTTTAACAAGAACTATTAGGTATGGGAGTGTTAAGAGTCACCCAACTGAATTCTCTCAGTCCAAAATACATTTTCTTGGACACTGTATAGAAACAACCCAATTTCCCTTCCCCTTAGTAACTAGAACCTATCATTTCTGCCAGTTCAGTGACCATTTTCTCTTCCTGTTGATTATTTAATATAAACAGATAAAAATATAATTAGGGTACATTCTCAGCTTTAACTTTAAAGAAATAATGACTGTGTTGTCTGATAGAAGCATGAATCCTTTGGGGACTAGGACTCCACGAGTCCAAGGCAGAAAGCAAAAATTGCATAAATGGATTTTTACAGTAGAAAAGGCACTAATCCTTTGCCACTCCTTAGGTCCTTACCCTATGCATTCTGGCTATAAAGGATCCAGCAAAACAGAGTGGTTTCTGCCTTGTTCAACACATACACCATGTTCACTAGGGTAGAAAATTTTATTCTGCAAATTATAACATAATAGACATCATTCCAGTAAATCGGTGATTTCTGGGTTTAGGGTACACAGGAAGACACACTGGTGAGTTTCATGAGCAGGAGTTTGCTACCATACTTCTTTTGTTGCAAATAAGTTTCTTTGTCAGAAATGATGTTGTGTAGAATATAATAATAATGAATAAGGCATTTCATAAGTCAAACAATGTTGAGTGTCGATAGAAGCACTGAAGGGCAGTGAAAAGAAGTTCATATATAGAATATATAGTTACATCAGGCAGATAATTTGCAACAAGGAGAGATATATTTTATTTTTTTAAAATTTTTTTTTCAGCGTTTATTTTTATTTTTGGGACAGAGAGAGACAGAGCATGAACGGGGGAGGGGCAGAGAGAGAGGGAGACACAGAGTCGGAAACAGGCTCCAGGCTCCGAGCCATCAGCCCAGAGCCTGACGCGGGGCTCGAACTCACGGACCGCGAGATCGTGACCTGGCTGAAGTCGGACGCTTAACCGACTGCGCCACCCAGGCGCCCCGAGAGATATATTTTAACCACTTCTGGGTATACTGGTTGCTCTGGGGAATATTGGCATATCGGTAGCTCTCAGGACTGAGCCCCACGGTTGGTAAATTAGGCAATCCATATGCAGTGGGGGTAGATAGACCAGTCTTGATGAGGGAAAGGCATGTTTTTGAATCCATGCTTATACCATGATGGGTACTTTCTACATGGGACAATTCCACAAGACACTGAGTGACATTCACTCTACAGACCATCTTTGTTCCTGATTGAAAACCTCTTCCACAAAGGATACCCTTAAGTGAGCATTAACAAGTAACAAAAATATCTTTACATTCACGTACACAGTAATAAAAACAAGTAGCATACAAATTCGAGATGCCTACCTATATGGTTACTTATGCTTTCCAAACCTACTTGTATCTACCATTTCATTTAATAACAAATACTTCTTCACATGTCTAATTTTATGATTTTTTACAGTAGATAACACATACCTCATCATGGGGAGTTCAGGTCATAATCATGCTTATGTCTAACACGCCAGCATCTAGTAGCAACCCGAGTTTCTTTTTTTATTTTCAATGTTTATTTATTTTGAGAGAGAGAGCGTGCACACCCATGGACATGCATACCCCTCCCCCCCCACACACACACACGTGCATGGGGGAGGGGCAAAGAGAGGGAGAGAGAGAAGCCCAAGCAGGCTCCATGCTGTCAGTGCAGAGCCCGATGCAGAGCTCAGTTTCATGAACCATGAAATCATGATGGTGCCGAAACCATCAACTGAGCCACCGCCCAGGCACCCCAAGAGTTGCTTTTCAAATGGAGAACACTGTAAGCAGACAAAAGTGTGGTCTTACTACAAAAACCTAGCGGCCTCACTGTGGAGGCCTGTCAGAGGCTCCCTACATCCTCCCTGTCTGCTAAAAACGATACCTTTAAATGCTGCAAGAACTTTACCTTGTTTAAGTTCCTAGTCAATTCTGGCAACCTTAGACATTACCTAATAAATACATTACATTAATGTATACAAATGAGGTAGGTGAGGTCTCCTAAATCCCAAAAAGTATACCAAGGGCTATTCAAGTGTAGAATGTACAAGGTGCAAAGTGGATACCACAACATGGCCTAGGCCCTACTGTCATGGTAAGCTGCTGATGTCTTTGTGGCTTTTCTCTAGCATACATATACTTTACTAAGGCTTCTAAAATATTTCAACTAACCAAGTCCAATTAGCTTAATACCATCAGTATGAAGTTCAGCATGACGTTCTATGGGATAGTATTATGATCACAGTACCTCCAGACCAGAGTTTCTCAACCTTGGCACTAGTGACATTTGGTGCTAGATAATTCCTTAATGTGGCAGGGGCTCTTCTCTAGGCTTTGTGGGATGTCTATCGGTGTCCCTGACCTCTACCCCGTGAGGCCAGTAGCACCCACCAATTCAGTCATAACAATCAAAAATGTTTCTAGAAATAGAAAATTGGCCTCAATTCACAACCACTGCTCCAGATCACATTATACCAAAGAGCAAGACGACATATGTAGTAATCATATAAGAGAGTGGTGGTGTATTCTTGTTCCTCCACAGAAAAGCAAGCTATCTTGATTATCTGTGCAGTTGAAAAGTGAAAGAAAATATTTGCCACATCAAGAAATACATATAAGATGTCAGGCTCTATGTTGATTTGCTCCAGAAAAGGTATCAAATCTGGAAACGTGGCTAGTAGTATTATGTTTACTTTATGATTTAAAGTTATAAAAAATAAAATCAAAATAAAGTTATAATTAGTATTATGTTTACAGTCAATCTAAAGTCATTTTCCATGACTTTCCCCTACATTTACACCAAATTCATAAAAAAAGTGAGAATGTGGTAGGAATCACCACACCTACAACTTTCAGATCTTTGATGGTATCACTAAACTTCTTAATTCCCTTAAGGAATAGTATTACTTCTGGTTTACTATCTCATTTAGGGGCTTCTAATTATTTCTTCCTACCATAAGATCACTCAATCCAAAGGTCAGATAATCAATGTGGGGATTCTACCAGTTAGTGTATCTACTACCTTTCTACATCCTAAGACTAGAGACAATTACAGGATGAGGATCTCACTGTGAGAGCAGTTTTGGACCAAGTCTATCATTGGACCTCTATTAAGTCCCATTCTTAACAGTGGAGCATGGCACTATTCTAGAACTCCAGAGATCAGATCAGTTCAGAGCCATTACCTAATCACCTCCAGTGAGTATGAATACTGCCGTTCCCCTTCAACACTGGATAAGAGGCTTTAGGATGGGTTTAGGGAAAGAGAACGCATCATATACTTCTGGCTTTGTTGTAAAACTCTTCAAAGAGATCTAGCCTCCCTCTCAATAATGAACTCTGTGTCTGTAAACTAGATTAGGTCTGGGAATTGGTAAAAGGGTTGTGAAGCCCTACAGTATTGACTCAGATTGGGTTTCTTCCCATGAGACTTAGAATTTTCCCACTTATATATGTCAACTCAGTCTCTGAAACTTGTAATGGGGATTGGAGCCAACCTTGCCTCTGAAAGTCAGCATATCCCCTTAGCTTCTATCTCTCTAGGATCTGGATGGGCAAATGAAGAATATCCAGTACAACTTATAAACTACAGGTCTTTCAATATTTGTAAAAAGCAAGGGTTACAATAAGAATATAAGATTCAATTAAATTTCATGGCAAAAACCCTGGGTGTTAATTCAATTTATTAAACACTGACAGAGTAGGTAATATTTTAGCTACTGAAAAAGATGAATTATGATCCCTGCATTCTCCCCAGAATTCAGTCTAATGTAGTAACAGTGGTAATTAATACTATAAAAATTAAAGCCTGACAAATACAAAATTTATATGCTCAAAATATTATAGTAATAAAAATAGACAAAAGAAAATTAAGCATAAATGCCAAAAAATGAACAGGAAATATCGGAATTTAACAAATTAATATGAAGAATGGATAGAAATCATAGATTAAAGATAGCAATAAGTGAAATTTAAGTGAAAGTAAATAACATTAGGACTGGAGAATATACTTCAGTTTGAAGTAACCAGAATTCTGTCACAAAGATTGTATCCTGAAAAACGTCATATTTAGCAAAAACAAAAGACCAATATGTCCTCTTCTTAATACCACTGAGTCAATTTTAAAAATTCAGACAAAAGGTAAAATAGTTTTTATTATAGCAACTTATTAACTGCTTTTATAAAATTGAAATTGTAAACATGACCAGATTTATGAGAAAATGGAGATAATAGGAAATACAATCTCTGAAAAGAAAATGGCATGGCTATAGATAATTTTTCAATAAAGAAATGTTTTTCACATTATGCCCAAGGACCCCATGAACAATTTAGTTCTATTCAAGATCCTTAGAATTATTGCAAGAAAGAAATACAGTAAGTTTGTTTATTCTTTAACTTTCTGAAACAGTTCCTTCCTCCCTTCTTCCCTTTCATGTGGCAGGCTCTCTTGTGCATTATAGGATGCCCCTTTCCTTATTCAACAAATATCTGCTGTCTACCGTATGCCAAATGATACGCTGAACAATGGTGCGAGCTTGTGCTGAAACTCTTTTTAAGTAACATAATTTAATATCCTACAGAGCTTTACGGGACATTGCCTTTCTGCCTCTTCCAATAACCCACATAACTGACAGTAATGACATTGTGGGTGGCCAGTGGATATCTGCCAAGTATTTTGGATGGACTAAAAGGGAACAGTAAGATTAGAACTTTAGAGTTGGAAGAGACAACTGCTTCGCATTCAAATTGTATAAAAGGTAAAATTCAGAAGGCCTTTGTGAGCAACAAAGATCAATTAAAACAGACTGTGACATGGATAAAAACAAGGCTCTGGCCCCATTGTTGATATCATTAAATGGATTAATGTGGCACAAGGAAATACTTTTAATTGGAAAATACAGCCTACATAAAAGTACCTAAGGGTATGACTCTCCCATTAGTCTGACAGGCTTACTTAAGTCCAGAGAAAGGCATGAGTTTAAGAAAGATACGCTCTATAACAAAACTAAAAATGTGGTCATTGGCACATATACCTGAATCAATTAGATAAGAAACTAGTTTGAAACCATTACGTCGTACCAAATGAACCACCAGCCCCTTCTCAGAGAGATTATGACTGAATGAGTATTAAAATGACCCTTAGTCCCAAATTTTATAGGTAAGAAACCGGATGACACAGATTCTAACCACCCAAGGAGTATATTCTCCATTTGCCACCTTCAAATATAGCCAAAGATGAGAAAAAGGACCAAGAGAGAACACTGAGCCCCTCCCAAGAAGCAGGTTTACTCAAGGAACAAGCATAACATCTCCCAATGGGATTTTAGGATTTCTCTGAACTAATGACATCTATGTATTTTCCCCTTTCCAACCAGTAATGATTACTGTGACAAATACATTTCTTACATGTTTGGGGTATTAAAGGGGGGGGGGGAAACAGACACTGCTAATGCTAATGGGAATATAAAGAGTAAAAATTCAAAATGTGTCACAGACTTAAATGGAAAATGGAAAACTATAACACTTTTTGAAATAAAAAAAGTAGATAATCTTTAGGATCTAGGACTAGGCAAAGAATTCTTAAACTTGACAACAGAAACATAGAAGAAAAACTGACAAACTAAACATCAAAATTAAAAACTTTTGTTCTTGTGAAGAACCCTGTTAAAAGTAGGAAAAGACAAACTATACATTGGATGAAAATATTTGCAAATCACCTATCTGACAAAGACCTACGACTTAGGATACATAAGTAACTTTTAAAATTTAACAGTAAAATATAAACAATCCAGTTAGAAAATAGGCCAAAACATAAACAGACATTACACTAAAGATAAGTAGATGGCAAAGGAGCACAAGCAAAGATGCCCAATATCATTAGCCATTAGGAAAATGCAAGTTAAGGCCACAGTGAGATTTTATTGCAACCTATCAGAATGGCTAAAATAAAAAAAAATAATACAGCACCAAATGATGGCAAGGATTACATCACTCATACGTTGCTGATGGGCTATAAAATGGTACAGTCACTCTGGAAAACAGTTTAACAGTTCTCAAATAAATAAATAAATAAATAAATAAAATGACATAGAACTACCACATGACCCAACTGTTTCACTCCTGGGCATCCATCCCAGAGAAATGAGAACTATGTTCACACAAAAATACGTACAAATGTTCACAACTTTATTTGTCAGAGCCAAAAAACAGATGAACTCAGATGATCTTTAGTAGGTGAATGTTTAAACAAACCATGCATGGTACATTCCTACCCCGAAATACTTAGTAATCAGCAATAAAAGGAATTAACAATTGACAAACACAACCCAGATGAGTTTTTAGAGAATTATTCTGAGTGCAAAAAGCTAATTCCAAAATGCTAAATTCTGTAAAATGATCAAACGGTAGTAAAATCTTTAAACAAAAATATGTAATCAGGGGGGCACATGGGTGGCTCAGTAGGTTAAGTGTCTGACTCTTAGTTTGGGCTCAGGTCATGATCTCATGGTTCATTAGATCAAGCTCCACAGCAGGGTCTGCAGTGCTGAGCCTGCTTAAGATTCTTTCTCTCTCTGCCCCTCCCCTATTCATATATACACATGCACTCTCTTTCAAAATAAATAAACAAAAAAACAACCATTAAAAAGACAGTTATCATGACGTAGTTTATAATATGAAAAATTTTCAAATATAAATATTCAACTCTATGAGAATGGTTAAAATTTAAAATGGAATGTTACATAAGAATAAGAATGCTCAAAGGTTGCAAACTATACACAGTACTATATTAACTCTTCAAGAAATAGGCACACTAAAACATTAACTAACATAGTCCCAAAGTTGTTTCCCTTGAGAAAAAAAAATAAAGAATTGGGTTTTTTTCTCTATTTCTTAGTATTATCCAAATTATCTGCAGTGACCAATAGATCTTCTCTAACCAGCAAAATATGCTAATAAAAAAAAAAGAGGACTGATTAATAAGTTATCTATGAAATGAATATAAAAAGATAAATACTCTGCAACTATTTTTAATATATAATAACTAATATATATTCTTAAAGAAAAAGTAGATATCTATAAATTCAAAATGTTTCCTTAAAATGTACATTTGAATGCATATGGGTAAATGTGATGTAAGATGTACGAATATTAAGTGTGTGGATGTGGTTTATGCATGAGTGTGTGTTAATGACAGTGTAACGTAAATGTGTGTATTATGTGTGAATGTGAATACATGTATAAATGTATATATATTAAAAAGGCGAAACAATATTAACAGTGGGTAATCTAGGTTCTGGTATGAAAAATTTTTTATTTCCTTCCTTTTTTGTTCCATTTATTCCATTTTTTTCCTTTTATTCCATTTCTTTTTGTTTTTGTTTTTGTTTTGATCTTCTGAATGGCTTGCCAAGGATGCATGATGTTTAAAATTAGATAAAAATTAAAGATATTTAAAAGGGGTATTTCGACTATTTAAAAGCTAATATTTTGGTATACTATTTTGAGTGAATCCAGTTAAGATGAGCTACACCAAATAAATCTATTTTCTTATCTCCTAAGAATATAATCCTGGACACTTGTATAATTAAAACCCTCTCTAATACATGATTTTGGAGGTATTAAGCCAGACTTTGGATATACATCAATATCAAGTGACACCAACAACAACAACAAAAAAATAGCTACCGTATTGAAAGATTTTTACTTGTTCATAGGATTTTGTATCTACCATTGCCAATAACTAAACAAACCAAGATAGGTAGTTTTTTATATTAATATAGCTGTTACTTAATTAAGATGAACATCATTATTATTCATTGCTACTAATTAACGAGCACTTACCATGCACCAGGCACTGCCTATCACTGTATGTTTATAGTCTCCTATGAGGTAGGGGTTACTGTCATCACCAGGATTTATAATAAAGCTTATAGTATAGGGCCACATAGTGTTCAAGGAAAAATTTAAACTCTGTTTTGTCTGACCCTAATATTCTTGCTGTACTGCATACTTTCACTCATGTGTTAATAATATTAAAATAAAAGGGAAAAGATACTTTAAAACACACATTGGCTAATTTGTTCATTTTTAATAACAGTGACTTAGAAAATAGAATTTCCTCATTTCTTTGTTGCCACAAACCACATTTTTACCAACCTGAGGAAGCTACAAAAAGCATTGCTTAACTTTTGCCTCCCATACATTATACTGGTTAGTTACAACTATGCCTATGGTCAACTTGAATACCTTATCAGAGCATTTCCTTTTATTTTATACATGAAAACAAATAAGGGTAATCACTACTAATAGTCTATCAAAAAGCAATCCCTACATTTTAGAATCACCTTGGAAGCATGGTAGCTACATAGGGACATCAGCAGTTCAGCAACTAATTAAGGCAAAACCAAAAGTAGAATATCAAAGCATTTTGTTACTATTTCTGAATATGCTTCTCATTTTAGCTTCCTTTTTCACACTGCAAATTTTTCAGATCCCAAATCTTACCCATAAAGATCATCTATGCTTTGCTTCTGATAACACAATTCTTCCCATTTCAGTGGCCAAAGAAAGAGAAAATAACCCATTACTTTTAGGCCAAGTTTATGGCAAATGTGAGCAGAGAATCCCAAACTGCCTATCTGACATTATTCTTACTGCCTTCTGTGGAAGGGCATGTCATTAGATTCCTAATATGCCTCCATTGAAAGGATCATTTATTCATTAACGCACGTGACAACTCAACAAACCCTTCTTGAACACCTACAATGTATATCACACGCTGTTCTAGTGCTGGCAATAATGAATTTTATAAATTCAACCATGGCTTTCAAAATGATTTAAGACAGCACAGAACAGATTTTCCTAAAGCCTGTTCACCAAAACACTTACCTGGAGGAGAAAACATAAAATGAACAGAAGCAGAGTAAACAGGGCAAACATAACAATGGTCAATAAGTTCAGAACTGCATATATCACGTGCCCTAACTAAAGATTCACAAAATGCATTAACTCTTTAATGATGCAACAGAGATACTCCTTAAGTTTCATTTTCCCAACTCATTGAACCATGGAAAGTATTTTTAATATATTCTTAACATCTTCAGAAACTGCTCTGCAGATCATACTTTAGGAAATGCTGGGACATTATATTCTTTTGCTCAAAGGCATGGATTTTAAAATATCTATCTATCTACAAATTATAGCTGTGAGCAGGCAGAACTGAGTTTGTTGCTAACACCTCATTGACACATGCTTTCCTACTTAATTTTCTCTGTTGGTTTCCTCTATTTCAGAAACTTGGTCATTTGAATTTCAACCAAACTGGATACCTTAAAGGATCTAGTATTTCATGATGGATGTGAAACTTCTATTTCAAAGGAATTTATAAAGCAATAATACTGAAACGAAAAGAAACCTCTGTGCCCACACAGCTTTACAGAATAATTAAGCATCAAGATGGACATATGTTTCCCCAAATGGACTGATAAAATAACATGAGTAATTTTAAAATATATAAATTCCTGAGAACTACCCACACTGGCTAAATCAGGATCTTCAAGAGGTATTAAATAACAGTAGCAAGAATCCAAGGTAACTCATATAATCTAGGAAGTTTGGGGAAGCCCGAAGTGCCTTGTATGTGAAAAATTGTGGTGGTTTCATCTGGAGCACTGACTATCGTAAAAGTTAGTTCTAGCTCTTCTATTGTGTGTATTAAATTTTAAAATCTTTGAATCATCTGCTTTATTATATCATTACATTTTCTAAGATATCTTTCCTTTTTTAATTTCTGTTATAACAAAATTGAAATATAAGAAAAATAAAACTGATTTGTATAAGGAAGAAGGAATATCAAGAAAGAAGAACACTCAGAGGCCAAGCAAAATTAAAGCATACTGTATTAAATTAGTGATGGTAAAACTGTAAGATTCTTGGCCCTATGTCTTCTCCAATCTAGTCAAGTATTTCATGTTTAAAACAAATCCTTATGAACACAAGATAAGACAAACAGTAACTAAAATTAAATCACACTGAGTCCCACACTAGTCATTTTCCTAGTTCAACATTTTAAAGTCACCTTGCATAACTAATGTTCTTTTGTACAATGTTCTTCCTAAAATACCAATCTAAAACATTAGAAATTTAATGCTATAATAAATGGAAAGTGTTGAGAGCTACCTTTTTCTGAGAAAAAGGAATGGAAAAGAGAAACATGAAAATAATATAAATCAGGAAAAATTATCCAACTATGGGTCAGTAAAGAAAAAGAGGTTTACTGGATTTAGTAATTACTTCTCTACAGTTTCTAAGCATTTACTAATGACTCCTTCCCAAAGGCTCAAAGAGACAAAGAGATTATTTTGCTTAACACCACTGAATTAACACTCATCAATAAGGAATTTAAAAATGCCTATATGAAAACAAAATGTTATGTTTATTTATTACATTTTTTAAATATTTAAAAGTTATATTGAAATACGTCATAACAAGTTAAAATATATAAAAAGTGAGTGTCAAATATTATGTACTTAAGAATATTTTATGACACTATTCTATTTTCAGGTTAACATATATAAAAATTAGGCCTGAGAAGCATTTGTCTTAATTTTAATTCTTCCCTTTTTTTGTATCCAATAACAACCAAAACTTCCCTTTCATAAATGTTATTATCTCTGAAGTCAGATAATCGCTTAGGTTTTCATAAAAGCTTCCCTTAAAAAAATACTTTCCCAAACCTACTTAAATTTATTTTTTACAAGCTGTTTTCAAACACACTCTTCTACCGTTTGCTAACCCTCACCTTCTTTTGTGTTTTCCTCACACCTGTGGAAATTGTACATGTTTATCATATTTCACATTTTGTCTTCTTCTACTTACAAACTATATTATGTTACTTTAATCTCCTCTTATAGGGATGATCTCATTCAAAGGGAGCCCCGACTTGCTCTCAAGTTCAAAAACCAGCAACAACAAAAAAGCACACAAAGGAATATGCTAATTCTCTCAATGTTATATTACCTAAGAAAATTGTACATTCCTTGGTTTCTAATTTATTTACAGAAAGTTTTCAACTCTTTTGTATCCTTTTCCCACTTAAATCTCCTTTTCTTCTACACTCTCCTTAGACTTGGACAAATAATTCCGATTTTTGGTTATGGAATCCAAAATTTGCAAAACTGGTATAATTCACTTGAACAGACAAGTTATTATGTTTTTAAGAAAGTAAAGATCATTATAATTGGCTATTTGAAACTGGGGAAGAAATGGTTTAAATTCATAAATATAATTCTGTAATATGTAAACACTTAAAAAATAAACTCAACAAAATATTTAAATTATCCAATATAGTTAATAAACCCACTATGAGAAATAAAAATTGAAAAACATTAAACAATGCATGAAAAATATTAGTTTTAGTTGTTATTGATCTATCTACGAAATCACCATGAAGTCATTTCACCTCATGTCCTAAGGTTCTACACTGTGAAAGAAGGTATTTATGATTTCTAACATTCCTTTTGTTTCTAAATGCCTGGGTTCCTTTAGATATGTCATGCTATTTCAGTCCTGAGTTTTGTATCTGTTTTATTGCAAACTCCTACACATACACACAAATATACCACAAAGAAATCCCTATTAAAGAAAACCTTCAAGGGAAAAACAATGCGAAAATTCACTAGGCATTTTTGTATACTGATTGTGGGGGAGTAACTGATATATCCCTTCCTAAAAGTCAATGTGGCATTATCTATCAGAAATTAGAATAAGGAAGCCCCTTAAACTCAATATTTATACTTCTAGGAATGGAGACTAAGGAGTAACTCACACACTTATATACACATGTATGCTCAAACATATATACGGCAACACTGGATATATAACATGCAGTAAACACTTAAGACTAAACCTGATTTCTCTTTTTTTTTTTATTTTTTTTCAACTTTTATTTATTTTTGGGACAGAGAGAGACAGAGCATGAACGGGGGAGGGGCAGAGAGAGAGGGAGACACAGAATCGGAAACAGGCTCCAGGCTCTGAGCCATCAGCCCAGAGCCTGATGCGGGGCTCGAACTCCCGGACCGCGAGATCGTGACCTGGCTGAAGTCGGACGCTTAACTGACTGCGCCACCCAGGTGCCCCAAACTAAACCTGATTTCTTGATTTCCACGCCTAATTCTGTTCTTCTACATTCTAGTCAATAGCCCCAGTTGTTCAAGCCTAATATTATGAGTCATTATTCATTCCTCTTTCATAATTAATCTACCAAAAAAAATCTTCTCTTTTTCCTTGAAAATCTATGGAAAACCAGTCACTCCTCTAGATCTCTACTGCTACTAACCCAGTCCAACCACCTTTCTCTCTCACCTGGACTAGTTGGTAAAAAAAACTAACTCTTGGGTGATTTTCTACCATTTACTCCCCATCCTTCAGAACAAGAGAAGCCAAAATGATCATTTCAAAATGTAAGATGATGCACATCCCTATGAAAAACTTTCTCATGACTACCCACTGCACTTAAAGGAAAATTGAAATGCTTCATGTTGGTGTCTAACTGCCTCTCCAAGTTCATCACATGCGACATTTTCCATTGCTTTGATCACGCTGGCCAAAGTGACATTTCCTAAAATCTACCAAGCTCTTTCCTGCTCCAAGGCCCTTAACCATGTTCTTCTCCAGTCTGGAAAGCATCTTTCAAGGCCGGTTCCTTGTTATCCAGCTATTATTATAACAGCTTTCCTTTGCCCTTTTATACACTATTACTTCATATTATTTGTTCCTTCATACACTCACCTTAATCTTCAATTATCTTGTTTATTTATCAGCTTTGTATTTCTTCCCACTACTACATAAAACCCTGATGGCATGAAACTGTTTCAATACTATCATCTCAGCACTATGTACAGTCCATATCAATAAATATTTATTGCATGAATGACAGACGATAAGAGCAGCCTGAGTTTTTGTTTTCATTTGCCAATGATAAGCTATTATTTAAATTATGAATCTTAGTTTACACTAAAAACTTCACACAACAGCCAATTCCTCTATCTAATCTACTTCAATTAAAATAATAAAAAACATCAATAAGACATATCAGAAATAACTTGGTGAAAATTTGCATAGTACACTATAACAAACTAAAAGTTTGTGATCTGGCAATAGCAATCTTCTTGGCTTCATCTCTGCTGCCCACCCACACACACACCTTAACTTGTGGCCGTTTCCCATTGAGAAATATAACTTGGTCAGATTAACTGCAATTCAAAGTGTGTATGGCAAGGGATGAAGCTAAGAAGACTGCTGAGGACAGATCAGGCTTCTGTACTGGAACAGGTGTTATGTTTTAGTTTAGAGAGTCAGGTATTTTATCAAAGTTCATATAGTTTAAGAACAAGTAGGGCATCTGATCAACTGGAAGAATGAGGGATTTGATTCAGTACAAAGTTTGGCAAGTAAATTCTATACACACAATATTTTTACTATCATAAAGTCAGTACCATGTTTCTTTTGTGACTACAATTAAGATTTTACCTTACTGTTAAGATTTCAATTATTTTTATTAAAGCCTAGTGTATACATTGTTCCTAAAACTACCCCCAGTGAAATTATGTGAAATTGGCCTTACACAATCTTTTCCATTCTTAGATAATGTACTAGAATCTACATAAGTGATCTTTCCACTGATAACATATTCTCCTTATCTCATTTATTCCAAACTCCACCATGCTTTAAAAACATGGTCTTGGGGCGCCTGGGTGGCGCAGTCGGTTAAGCGTCCGACTTCAGCCAGGTCACGATCTCGCGGTCCGTGAGTTCGAGCCCCGCGTCAGGCTCTGGGCTGATGGCTCGGAGCCTGGAGCCTGTTTCCGATTCTGTGTCTCCCTCTCTCTCTGCCCCTCCCCCGTTCATGCTTTGTCTCTCTCTGTCCCAAAAATAAATAAACATTGAAAAAAAAAAAAAAAAAATTTTTAAAAACATGGTCTTTGGTCCTATATGCTTGCATATTCTATTTTTATTTCCAAATGAAGCCTGCTAACCTAATTAGTACACTCCTAAAACCATGCTACATAATATGCACTTAATTGTTAAAAATATTTTGCTATTTTTTATCATTCTATAATTAGGAATTTGGTCTTAGGAAATGTCAACACTTTAATATTAATTTTCAATATTAACATTTCACAAATGTAACAACTTTAACTTTTTTTTTTTTAATTTTTTTTTTCAACGTTTATTTATTTTTGGGACAGAGAGAGACAGAGCATGAACGGGGGAGGGGCAGAGAGAGAGGGAGACACAGAATCGGAAACAGGCTCCAGGCTCTGAGCCATCAGCCCAGAGCCCGACGCGGGGCTCGAACTCACGGACCGCGAGATCGTGACCTGGCTGAAGTCGGACGCTTAACCGACTGCGCCACCCAGGCGCCCCACAACTTTAACTTTTTAAAAATAATGCCTGTATCGCAGCAGTCCCCAATTCTCCTTTCTTCTTACTCTAACTAAGGCTTTTCTTCACTTACTAACTCCTGAAAGCTAATTTTATAGCCCTCTTCTTCTCAATATTTACTATTAAAAGTCCCTGGAAGGACAAAAAAATGTTAAGGTCTTCATCAGCACATCCCTCTGGCTCTATCATAATTGTTTTTCCACTAAAACTAAATCTTTGGGGAGCACCTAGGTGGCTCAGTCAGTTAACCAGCCAACTTCAACTCAGGTCATGATCTCATGGTTAAGTTCAAGTGCCTTGTCAGGCTCTGGACTGACAGCTTGGAGCCTGCTTTGGATTCTCTGTCTCCCTCTCTCTCTACCCCTCCCACACATGTGCTCTTTCTCTCTCAAAAATAAATATAAATAAACATTTAAAAGAAAACTGATTCTTTGGAGGAAAAAAGAGGTAGAAATACAATAATATTTCCTTTTGAGCCTTTCAATAATGTACTCTTTTGTCTAACTGGAGCAACACATTAGATAAGTCATGAAGTTCTGTGTCTCTAAACTACAGTCATAGACATACAGCTAGCTTCAGTTCTTAGGAAAAGCTTCACTTCTCCTATAAATTTCACCTCTCTTTACCTCAAGAATCAGGAATCAACATGTCCAGGGTGCAGAGCTATAAGCACAGAAATGAAACCAAAAACGGGAAAACTATAGATCTTAGAACCCCAATGAGATTACAAGTGCACAGGAAAATTGATCACTGCTTTTTGAGGAGGACTGTGTATAATATGGGGAATGCATATCAGATGATTAACAACTTTAATAACTACTGAAGGGATGAATGATGCAATCTATTTCTGCAATCTCCTACTTCACACAATTCACATCAAAACAAAGCAGTAAGCAGTAGAGGAGACTAATCCTTTATCATACTTACCTGTACAAGTAAGTTGCAAGATAGAAGAAGTAAAGGCCTTGTTTTATAGTACTTCTTAAGTTAAAACATAAGAAAGAAAGAAAGAAAGAAAGAAAGAAAGAAAGAAAGAAAGAAAGAAAGAAAGAAAGAACACAACAGAAACTTACCTTCAAATAGGGACCCCAATTGGTATTTTCCACTAAAAAATTTTGGCAGTGAAAATACAAGTGCTCCCAGTCCTATCATAAAGGATGCAAATGCAAGCCACCTTGGTTTGTGTCCTCTTTCACCAAAGAATGACACAAATAAAGACAACACACAGAATGAGATATCATAGCTTGATGATATCAGGCCCGTCAGGGAACTCTTCATTTCATAGCGCTTCTCAATAGTGGAAATGCTAATATTTACGAGGCCATTTACTACAATACCTAAAAGAAAGAAAAGAAGATTTATGTGCATGATTTTTATTAACTTTACCATACAGATTATGATTTTCAACAAAATGTACTAAAGTTTGATTGTAACTAAAGTGTGGCTGTTCATTTACTTTGATTTTTTTTTAATGTATCAATTTCAAAAGTCTCAAAGTTAGCAACTCAAACGTACTTCCTTACAAATGAGTTTGCTTTTAAATAGTATACTCGTGAATTTTCAGGTGTTAAATAAAATTGATGCTTACTACATACAAAATGTAGCTGACTTCATTTTTCTTTATATGACAAATAAAAAGTCAGACTGGTAAACTCTCATGAAGCCAGTTTCCTACAGAGATTCCAAAGAGTACCATACTCTCATGGACTTCACTCAGGAAAGTAAAAAAAATTACAGGTGACTCCAGAGGTCATTAAAGTAATGCTCAATTGCTTCCAAGGTTGTTCAATTATTAGACATATTTATATATAACTAGAGTTCTTTGCCTTAGTCTTAAGAAAGGTGAAATTGAGCGCTGTGGCGCAGTCGGTTAAGCGTCCGACTTCAGCCAGGTCACCATCTCGCGGTCCGTGAGTTCAAGCCCCGCGTCAGGGTCCGGGCTGATGGCTCAGAGCCTGGAGCCTGTTTCCGATTCTGTGTCTCCCTCTCTCTCTGCCCCTCCCCCGTTCATGCTCTGTCTCTCTCTGTCCCAAAAATAAATAAAACGTTGAAAAAAAAAAAAAAAAGAAAGGTGAAATTGAGCTCTCAAACCTCCTTTCTTCTAACACTTTTATAGACCTTAACGTTACCATTTAAAAGGTCCTAGAGCAAAACTAAACACACAGCAAGAGTGTTTTCAACAATGGCATTCTAAGTCATATGCAAAGTAAGCAAACAAAAAAAGCACACTCACTCTGCTTATTACAAGTCTGATGGAAAAATATAAGGTAAACAAGGAAAACTGGAAATCCAATTTTGACTGACTTAACAAAAAAGTCTTGTCCAGATACAGATTAAATTTACAATTTAAACATTAATATAAATTGAAAATAAAAAACATCTGATCAAATTACAAAGTTTGAAACTAGATAACCCCTTTTACTTAAGAGGATACCATGAACTGTTTTCATTTGTTAATTAACAGAGTATACACAAGCCATGCTTTCTACAGTTTCTTTAAATTTTGCTTAAGACTGTAACTGGAAATGTGTTGCAATACAGTTGATATAACAAGCTTTAAAAGTCCTACTATTAAACTCATTTTACTTTTATGCCAGCTTAGTAAGTCAAAAACCAATTTACAATTCTTAAAATTTCAAGGTAAAGTGTCTAATGAACCTAGGAATGACATGCTTATAAGGAATCTGAGAATATGAAAATTTCCCTAACCAAAAATGAACTCCTCCCCAACACCCCCCCTTCCAAAAAAAATCAACTTCCCAGCACACTTACCATACTGATTAAAAGTCACTCATTAAAACTCATTGCCTTTATGGTAAAACCTCTCTGAAAAAGTACATTTGTAAACTCTTGTAGAGGCATAGCACTTTAAGCCTATGAATCCCACTCTGAATTCTATGCTACACAAGTTCTAAGAACACTGCTTTAAAAAAAGAAATTCCCAGAAATATTGCATACTGTATCTCTCTATTGTATATACATGAAGATAGGAAGCACATTAGGTGATTAACTGCTATGAGAAGTCCTGTTTATGATTGAGAAATTCTAGGTTAAGTCAACTAACCTGACAAGTTTGGACTTTTATGGTTTTGGGTTTTTTTTTTTTTCCCAAGCACTTAATATACCATGTAAATGGTCCTCCCAAGGATCATGTCTGAGAAACATGGTAATAATCCAAACTCAATGGCAATAATTCAAATTTAAACTGAAAAAAGAATTTATTGGATCACCTTCATCTAGGATTCTGCTTCTTAAATTGGGGACCTCTGGGTAGATGTAGCTCTAAGCCAAAACTGGCACATTTTTCTAAGAGTGCCAATAATATCTGATAATGATTTTAAACAATATTTTATAATAGATGCATGTTTTCTGGAATAAATGATGTATTCTGGAATATAGAAATTTCAGCCTATGTTTTAAGATAAAGCAAGAAATTTTACTTGTGTCCAACTTCTTTGAACTTTGCATTCCTTTGGCACTGAAGTGCGTCAACAGAGATTTTGGACAACTAAGATCAAGACACTGAGAGAAGGTGAACTAATGAGAAAAGCAGAAACCAAAATAACTTTTTAGCGCAAAACAACCTTTGACAGAAGAGCTGCAGTTGACTTGCAATCAAGGTATACTCACTTAACACCTAACATGTGCAAAGCAAGGGGCAAGCAGCTCCTTTCAGACAGGGGAGTGGGGACAAGAATAGGAAGATTATATTTAGATTTACTCTTCGGTTAATCTTAAAAAAAGAGCAATTTCCAACCCCCCCCCAAAAAAAAAATTTCTTGGATTGCATTTCTTCCAATCACCCTTGGATGGCCTCTTTACAAGTACTGTGAACCTAGGACTCAGGTGACCCAAATATACCTAAATACAGTACCACCAAATTCTAACTAGCCTTCAGCATTTCCTTCCTCTACCTTAAGGCCCACCTCTCTTCAATGTGTGGGTCACCTTGGCGTAACTTCCCGTTTCTTACACCCCCTGTGCCCCCGCATTCCATGTTGCAGCTGCTTTTACCTTCTGCAATCTTTCTTTCCTGGGAGCCATTCTTCCTCTACTCTCCCACTCACTCCTCCAAACCAGGCTTGCCCTGCAAACTCCTAAGGGTATAAACCTGGACTTTATCAGGTAACTCCCAAGAGAAACTGAAAGAGATCCTTAAACAAAACAGATACTGCACAACTCTTTTATTTCGAAAGCCTCGCCCTTCAACACCGCCTCGAGCGTTTGCTAGCATTCACCTGTGCCTACGTACGGCTCAAACTCAATATCCTCAACAAAACATGAATGCTGCTGTCTAACCTATTCAAGCAAGCTTCTCCTTTGAGAACTACCCTACCCTCATCTAAAAGTTAATCCTTCCCTTGCAGAAACAATGTAAAACAAAACAAAGCAAAACAAAACAAAAACCTCCTTTTAACGAGGGCTTTAGGAAAATAGATGCTTTTGTGGTATAGAATGGATTCCCCGAAGGGCAAACCGTTCCCAAAGGTTCCAGTCATTTCCACCCTCCCTAAAAGAATCGAACGGACTCAACTGAGGTTAAACACGAAAAATAAAGAGCCCTTAGGGCAGTTTCAAAAGTTGCTACAAAGGAAAAGCTAAAATGCGGAGGCCCGGCCCTGCTGACGCCTGCGGGAAGCTTCAGGACCCCGGGCCGGGGCAGGCACTGCGCGTCTACTAAGCGGAGCGCGCGCGCCTGCCCGGTCCCTCCGCGCCCCGAGCAGGGCCAATGCCCTCTCCAGCCGGCGCTGGACTTTACCTTGCGTGAGGGCCAAGAGGCAATAGAAAAGCAGAAAGCCCTGGGGTGTGTTGCAGGGCTGGAGGCACTGCGGTTGCAAGTTCCCACACCCGCAGGGTCCCTCCTCAAACTCGGGCGGCGACTCTGGCCTGGACAGCTCCTGGGAAGCAGAGGGAGCCGCTGAAGGCTGGGGTGCCTCCGGTGACGTCTGGGGCTCCGGGGGCTCCTGTGGCTTCGAATTCGGTCCCTGGGATTTGATGGCCAAGTCAGAGACTTCGACGTGAGAGGGCGATGCAAACAAACGGTGTGGGGTGTCCGGGCTGGAGGCGACGAAAGCCGGGTTCTCGATGCCTTTGCTGACCTTCATGGTCAGGATGGGTTCTCCCAACTCCAGCGCGTCGGAGCGGCACAAAAACTCGGTTCCCCTTTGGAACCTCCCCTGCGCAGGTGGCAGCGCCCCCGTGCGGAAGACTTCCCGCCTCCGTGCAGGAGCTCTCTCGGCGCTGCCGCCGCGCCGCCGCCGCCGCCGCTGCCGCCGCCGCCGGGACCTACCTCCAGGAGCTCGCAGTCGCCTAGAGCAAAGGGCGCGGGCGCCTGACTGGCAGCTGTGTGATTCGCGCCAGGCCGCGCCTCACCTGTTGCAGCCCGGGCCAACCGGAATGCGAGGCGTGTGCGTGCGGCCAGGACGCCGCCAGGTGACCCGGCGAGGCCCTTCAGCCGGCCTGGCTGCTTCCTAGAGCCCGGGGACAAGGAACTAACCAGAGCTTGTGAGAGTCTGGTGGCCGTAAAGCTCCCCCTGGGTGCTGACAGGAAAGCTGTAAACAGTTGCGTCAGAAGATCCTTCCAGAAAATATCCTGCGTTTTATTTCCTTTACTAGGTTCGACTTCCAAGAATCAAGCAGCCATAAGTACAAGACTTTGGATTTTGAGCATCTTGGTGACACTTTTACCTCTCATCTGCCCTAGAAACAGAAATCCCCACCAGCCACCTCCCCATTAAGACCTGACCGCCATAAACGTCACAACATAACCACCTTTGTGGTTTGACTTCCCCAAAACTGAAGATAACAGAAATTAGGAAACTTTAAAAGCCTATATATGATATTCTTTCTGCTGCATATTTCATATCTAAGATCAACAATGATGATATTCATGTAATAATTTCTACCTGGGGAATAAATTAAAAACACACACACTTTGAAAAATCGAACACCATTATGCAATAGTAGTTAAAGTTCATTCTTGTATTTATTCATCAAGAAACGGTGGTTAGGGAAGGCCTCAATGAATTTGAGCAAAGACCTGAAGGAGAAAAGGGAGGGAGTCCCTTATGTTGGTAGAATAGAGTGGCTGGGGTGAGTGACATGGTTGAAGAACAGTAGGAGTTGGGGGCAGGTAACGGGGTGCAGATGAGGTGGGGGAGAAGTGAATGGGGCCAAATTTGGAGGCCGTTATAAGGACTTTGGCTTTCACTGTGAGTAAAATAGGAAAGGTTGGAACCAAGGAGTGACATGATCATGTCATGATTGGGTTTTCAAAGGATCCATTCTCTCTCCCCTTCTGAAGATACACTAATGCATCCTAAAAATATTTTAAACAAAGACATTTTTAAAACTATATCAAGATCTCAACATTTATCTTTCCCTAAATTAAATGTTTATTGCAATAAGGAACATAATATAAATCGCACACACATATTTGTTTTTTGCTTTATATCAGGGCTACATACACAGAACTGTTAAGTTTCATAAGAATACAGAGTATTAAGAAACCCACTTCCTCAAATCTATTGATGATAAAAAAAAAAAAACTTCAAAACAATGTGTCTAGACTACCTTTAGCAAAGTTACCAGAGTTCTCAGATGTTACTAGATACTATACTTGCTATATTATATTGTTTGCAACACACTAAGGGCCCTTTCATTCAAAGATTACTTCAGGGGGTGCCTGGCTGGCTTAGTCGGTAGAGTATGCTACACTTAATCTCAGGGTGGTAAGTTCAGGCTGCACGTTGGGCACTGAGCCTACTTTAAAAATTAATTAATTAACTTTTTAAAAATTCCTTAATTATGAAAATCTTTTAAAAAAGATTACTTCACTAAAATTAATCAAGCTCTGTCAACTTTTAGAGAGATTTTCAAGTTTTGCTTTCTTAATTTAACACTAAGCTAATTGCCTGTCCAAGAAAATACTTCTAGATTCAGTACCAATACCTCCTGAATAGCAATGATAGGTCATATCCAAGCATAGCCTTAGTTCCAGAGAAGAGAATGCAGTGATGGAAAGGTTACCTCTCATCCTAAAACAAGATGTGTTTAGGGGTGCCTGGGTGACTCGGTTAAGTATCAAACTCTTGATTTCAGCTCAGGTCAATGAGCCTGGCAAAAGGGTCCACACTGGGCTTGGAGCCTGCTTAAGATTCTCTTTCTCTCAGGGTGCCTGGGTGGCTCAGTCGGTTAAGCGTCTGACCTCACCTCAGGTCATAATCTCACCACTCCTGAGTTCCAGCCCCGCGTCTGGCTCTGTGCTCACAGCTCAGAGCCTGGAGCCTGTTTCCAGTTTGGTGTCTCCCTCCCTCTGCCCCTCCCGCGCTCACGCTCTGTCTCTTTCTCTCAAAAAAAAGTTAAAAAAAAATTCTTTTAAAAATAAAAGATTCTGTCCCTCCTTTGCTTATAGGCTCTCTCTCTCTCTCAAAAAAAAAAAAAAGACGTGTTTATTTCTTCTAACTATAGTCACTAAGCTTATTTAACTTTTTTGTTTTTGTTTTTGAGAGAGAGACAGAGAAACAGAGAATTTTATTTATTTATTTATTTATTTTAATTTTATTTAAATTCAAGTTAGTTAACATATAGTGTGATCATGGTTTCAGGAGTAGAATTTAGTGATTCATCATTTACATGTGACACCCAGTGCTTATCCCAACAAATACCCTCTTTAATGCCCATCCCCCCACACAATACCCCTTCAGCAACCCTAAGTTTGTTCTCTGTGTTTAGGAGTCCCTTCTGGTTTGCCTCTGTCTCTGTTTTTATCTTATTGTTGCCTTCCCTTCACCTATGAGAGGAGAGAATCTTAAGCAGGCTCCACATTCAGCGTGGAACATGATGTGGCAGCTTGACGCCCACAACCCTGGGATCATGACCTGAGCAAAAATCAAGAGCGGGACATGAGTCACCCAGGTGCCCCGCCAAGCTCATTTAAAATGGTCTAGAGGAATGTTTTTCAAATACTACTAGTTCTTCTTTTTTTTTTAATGCTTATTCATTTTTTGAGAAACAGAGACAGAGCACAAGACCGGGAGGGGCAGAGAGAGAGGAAGACACAGAATCTGAGGCAACCCCGGGCTCCAAACTGTCAGCGCAGAGCCAGACGAAGGGCTCCAACTCACAAACCATGAGATCATGACCTGAGCCCAAGTCTGCTGCTTAACGGACTGAGCCACCCAGGCACCCCAAACACTATTTCTTTTTTTTTTTCTAATTTTTTTTAATGTTTATTTATTTTTGAGACAGAGAGAGACAGAGCATGAATGGGGGAGGGTCAGAGAGAGAGAGGGAGACACAGAATCTGAAGCAGGCTCCAGGCTCTGAGCTGTCAGCACAGAGCCTGACACGGGGCTCGAACTCATGGACCATGAGATCACGACCTGAGCCAAAGTCAGACGCTTAACCGACTGAGCCACCCAGGCGCCCCCCCTAAACACTATTTCTTAATGAAATGAACTAGACACATGATAGGTACTAATTTGTAAAAATTTTTGTTTCCATTATATATGCTTTATTTACTGAGATGAGGGATTGAGATTGAAAGTACATGTATCTTACTGGAAACAGACATACATCCTGTTGCTTGTTCCCTGACAGTCTAGACTGGCTGAGAACATAGGGAATAAGTAGAAGTAGGAACTATTTTTTTGTTGTTATTTTATTTGAGAGAGAGAGAGAGTGAGCACACCAGCATGCACATGCGAGCTAGGGAGAGCAGCAAAGGGAGAGAGAGAGAGAGAGAGAGAGAGAATCTTACACTGGCTCCAAGTTCAGTGAGGAGTCTGACTCAGGGCTCAATCCAAAGATCCTAGGATGATGACCTGAGCTAAAACCAAGAGTCAGATATTCAACCGATTGAGCCACCCAGGCCTCCCAGAACTATCATTTTTTAAATATCTGGTAAATATTATTCCATTATTAATGTTTACTAGAGCAGTAGCTATTATTATCTACATTTTACATATTAAAGTATCTATATTCCAGGAAATTAGTAATTCTCCTAAAGTCATATAGCTAATAAATGGCCTGCCACTTATTTAGGACTTGAACTCAAAGTTCTCAGCCTGATATCCTCCCTGGTCTTTGCATTTTCTCTCTTTGAATTTCAACAGCCTATCACTGTCAGCTAAGAGATCAACAGTCATGTAATCTGATGTTGATAAGGTTTAGAAGACTAATTCTGCTCTGAACTGCAGATATTCAGATTTTGTAGATATCCAAGTCAGGCTTGATATGGAATCCCCCTAGCCCTTCTAATGTAAAAAGTTTTCACAGAAATGGACTTAAAATGATGTCTAAAGGTATAAATGTACATATGATCACCATTTCATCTATGAAATATGAAATAATTTAAACAACCAGCAAATTTTGCTTTGATGAGATGATTAAACGGTCATGGCTTAACTCTTGCAGCTTTGAATTAACAAATTCAAATTACACCATCAAAATCAAAATAGCATACTCATTGTGCACTTAAATCCATACTGTGTAAGGAGAGATCTCCACTCTTGCAGTGCTGGAGAGTGGAACTTTTTTTAAAGATTAGCGAAAGTGCTATTGCTTCATCTTAAATACATCTTGCTCTTACTGAAAGTGTTATCAACACCACTTTCCTGTTCCCTTACATCCTTTGTGCTGCAATGATGGAAGGAAGGGGGTTCAGGTTTGCAACAAAGACAACAAAACAAAGCAAAGCAAAAAAAAAATTTTTGATAAATTTTGTCTCTTGTAATTCTGTGGAAAGTTACCACTTTTCAATTCTTTTGTCAATCTAGGGTAAATCTAGTGAGCATAGTCAAAATACACCATGTTAAATTTCAGAAGGTAATGAATAAATTGCTATTCTTTTAATGGATCTCATTTGCTGTATTTTTAAAGGGTAGAGAGTAGGATAAAGAACAGTATCCAAATTTTATAGTAAAACTCCAACAATGGACACAGGAGCAGGTGTCCCTGCCTATGGATCATTCTCTGGAATGTGCAGTAGGTTTTTCCTTCAGGAATTAGATGAACCAAGATGAAGTGGCTTAATGACAGAAGCTATCACGATCATCTCACTAACTCCCCTTGCTCTGATTCCATACTTAAAAGAAATCTAATCATTATATTTTGGCCTTCCATGGAGATATACCTATAGGATGGAAATATACTTAAATACGTATTTTAAGTATTTTATCATTTTTTTCTTTATGTGTGCTTTTAATAATTTATTAGTTCCCTTCCACTTGCAGACTAGATGTAAATCCTTTAATAGTATGACACTATGTGGCTCACAGAATATTAAAATTCCAGGGTCTTGAGAAAGCCTGAATACAAAGATGGTAAAGTGCAGATATTGTTGAAGTAATTAAAAATCCAAGTATTGAAGACTGATTAATAACACTGGATCTTATATTTATTAAATAAAAGCAATAGCACAATCTAAGTGATTTTCTTAGTATTCTTCACTCATCTTTTCTTTTTTAAATGCTCTACAAGATGTATAATTAAAAATAACAAATTATATCTAAGAAAAATTTAATGCTGAACTAGATTATTTTTAATACTATTTTATTACAGTTGCACAGAAAAATATATTTATGTTTAGAAGAAATTGCAGTTATATTTTCTTTAGTAATGCTAATAAATAATTAAGAAAGACATATATCCATGAACATAGATGATTATAATTTTTTAAAAAATGTGAACAGTTAATACTGTAATCCCATGAGAAAGCTAACCCAGTAGGCAGTGAAAACGTACTACTAGTGTAAAATTTACAATGTCAAGTTAAGCTTTTCACTAATAAACAATTATTATTATAATTTACTCAAAATACTGTTAACTCCTACTACCATATTTATGATACAAATATCACAGAGATAATATAGTTGGATTTGTATATATCAAGAAATGCTTTAAGCTAAAAGAAATTATCCTACAGTAAATGAATGATTAGGATAATATTCTAAAACATATTTATTTTCTACTCAAGATCTGATTTTGATGCCAAGAAACAGTCTTCAATGTTATGATTTTATAGAATATATATAATCACAATGTCATCATCATGGCAAAATGCCAGCTTTCCTGAGTGGAAAACAGCCATGCTGCCACTCTTGATGGTCGTGTCATTTCCACAATTTAACCGCTACTGTTTCTTAACAAAGGAAAGTAGATGATGAAGGTTATTAAAATTTAGGTTTATAGAACTATAACCTAAACCTTCAACGCAATCAGTATCAGGAAATAGGCCAGTACAAGGTAGATTGATAGCCAGCACAATATGAGGAATTATTACATATTCTTTAATAGATATCTTTTTACAATGTATTAAGAGTTGGTAGAAGTCTAGTGTGAGGTTGAGGGAGCTAGCAGGCTGTAATTAATTAGTAAAATAATTTAATTGTAAATACAAATAAGAGAGTTCATGAACAGAGTTCAAATCATTGGACATAGGGGCGCCTGGGTGGCGCAGTCGGTTAAGCGTCCGACTTCAGCCAGGTCACGATCTCACGGTCCGTGAGTTCGAGCCCCGCGTCGGGCTCTGGGCTGATGGCTCGGAGCCTGGGGCCTGTTTCCGATTCTGTGTCTCCCTCTCTCTCTGCCCCTCCCCCGTTCATGCTCTGTCTCTCTCTGTCCCAAAAATAAATAAACGTTGAAAAAAAAAATTAAAAAAAAAAATCATTGGACATAAATAAAATAAATAAAAACCATTATAATATCTTACATTTCTACTTTACAACTTGTGAAAATCTCAGAGCATGTTCCTAAAAGACAAGAATGAAGATTTTATACCCTACAAAGGAGCTTTGAAAACCGAGGATTACTTAAGTGTGCATAAGAGAAAATTCACAGAATCAAAGTATCTTCTTTGTTTGAAGAGAAGACAGAAAGATCTCCACACTTCATGGGGTGCCTGGGGGGCTCAGTTGGTTGAGCCTCCTACTTCAGCTCAGGTCATGATCTCACTGAGTTTGAGCCCCGCATCGAGCTCTGTGCTGACAGCTCAAAGCCTGGAACCTGCTTCAGATTCTGTGTCTCCCTCTCTCTGTGCCGCTCCCCCACTTGCATTCTGTCTCTGTCTCTCTCTCAAAAATAAACATTAAAGAAAAAAAAAAAAAGATCTCCACACTTCAGCTTATCAGAGGAGATGAAAATTTGATGGGCTAGGAAAATAAAAGAATACCAAAAAGCTATAAGAAGTAAAACTTCTGAGGCTGTGGTGAAACAAAGGCAAACTTTTTAAAAATGGGCATTAAAAGTACAGCCAGTTGAAGAGACTCCCACTTTCAGACGAGATGAAATAATAGAGGTCAGATTTAACTTCTACTTGAAACACTCAAAAGAAAAAAAAAAGAAAAAACATATGAAAGAAAAAAAAGGTTTTCAAGACACCAGATTTCAGGTAATTAAAAAAGTGGTCTCTAAGAGATGGGAAGCAAACCAAGTGAGCAGTTTACTGCCTTGAGAGTTTTTAAGTGTGGGAAGGGTGGGGCAGGATGTGAAATCCACAGAAAATCCAGCTAACTCTGAGTTGGAGACAAAATAAAGGTCCAAGGACACCAAGTGGCTAGAATGTATAGGGAAGAATACTGGAGAGGAGAAAGCTGCACAGATTTAATGTGCAGAGGGTTCCCCCAAGTACTCAGCAGAGTACAGATAGCACATTCATATGAAGAAACCATCCTAGTCCAGGGAAAGAATCATATGAAGGTATTAGAGAGACAGTGCCAATATTTAGAAAAGAAGGTAAAATAAAGAAGATTTTAGACATTAAAAATAAAAAAAGGAAAAGAAAACTGAAATAATTTAATACCCAGAACACCTACTCAAATGTTAAAAGAAATCCTTCAGGGGTGCCTGGGTGGCTTAGTCGGTTAAGCATCCGAGTTCGGCTCAGGTCATGATCTCATAGTTCGTGGGTTTGAGCCCCATGTCAGGCTCTGTGCTGACAGCTCAGAGCCTGGAGCCTGCTTCAGATTTTGTGTCTTCCTCTCTCTCTGCCTCTCCCCTGCTCACACTCTATCTCTCTCTCTTTCAAAAATAAACATTAATCATCCGGATGGCCAACAGGCACATGAAAAGATGCTCAACGTCGCCCCTTATCAGGGAAATACAAATCAAAACCACACTCAGATATCACCTCACACCAGAGTCGCCAAAATGAACCAATCAGGAGACTATAGATGCTGGAGAGGATGTGGAGAAACGGGAACCCTCTTGCACTGTTGGTGGGAATGCAAACTGGTACAGCCACTCTGGAAAACAGTGTGGAGGTTCCTCAGAAAATTAAAAATAGACCTACCCTATGACCCAGCAATAGCACTGCTAGGAATTTATCCAAGGGACACAGGAGTACTGATGCATAGGGGCACTTGTACCCCAATGTTTATAGCAGCACTCTCAACAATAGCCAAATTATGGAAAGAGCCTAAATGTCCATCAACTGATGAATGGATAAAGAAATTGTGGTTTATATCCACAATGGAGTACTACGTGGCAATGAGAAAGAATGAAATATGGCCCTTTGTAGCAACATGGATGGAACTGGAGAGTGTGATGCTAAGTGAAATAAGCCATACAGAGAAAGACAGATACCATATGGTTTCACTCTTATGTGGATCCTGAGAAACTTAACAGAAACCCATGGGGGAGGGGAAGGGAAAAAAAAAAAAAAAAAGAGGTTAGAGTGGGAGAGAGCCAAAGCATAAGAGACTCTTAAAAACTGAGAACAAACTGAGGGTTGATGGGTGGTGAGAGGGATGGGAGGGTGGGTGATGTAAATTGAGGAGGGCACCTTTTGGGATGAGCACTGGGTGTTGTATGGAAACCAATTTGACAATAAACTTCATATATTGAAAAAAAACCAAAAAAAAAAAAAAACAAAAATAAACATTAAAAGAATTCCCTTAAGCAGAAGGAAAACGATACCATGTGGAAATAATGATTTATACAAAGGAATAAAGAGCATCAAAAATGAGGAGATGTAGGTTAAGGCTGATGGAGAAATATATATGATTTTTAAGTTATTTCTATATCTTTAAAAGATAATTCACTGCTTAAACAAAAATTTAAAAGTATTGTGGTACTCTTAAGTTACACTTAAGTTTACACTTAAGGTAAAATGTATGAAAATAATGCAAAGGCCATGTAAAGAGAAATGGAAGTATATTATTGTAAATATTTTATATGTGAAAAAATACACGTCTTATATGCGAAGTGATATCATGTCAAAGGTATAATACTCTAATGACTTATAAGTACTAAAGCAACCAAGAGCCAAGAAAGGAAAAAGTGGAACCCTAAAAAACATTCCATTAATCCAAAGAAGGCAGAGAAGAGGGACAAAAGGAAAAAAAAATGGATAAGACAAAAAGAAAACATGTAATGAGGTGATAATTTAGACTAAACTATATTAATAATTACATTAAATGGAAATAGGGTAAACATTCTAATTAAAAGGAAAAGATGGTTAGATCTGATATAAAAAGCAAGAACCAATTAAATACTGCCTACAAAAAATACACTTCAAATATCAATGCTAATAGGCTTTACATTGAAAATGACACTAATCAAAAGAAATCTGGAATGACTACATTAAAAACAGTCCAAGTAGACTTCAGAGCAAAGAATATTATCTGAGATAAAGAAGGTTATTTCCTAATGTTAAAGGGGTAAATTCACAGAGAGGACTTAAGAATCCTAAAAATCATGCACTTAAAAACAATGTCAAAATTGACAAAACTAATAGAACTGCAAAGAAAAATATTTTTGCAAAACAACAATTATACCAGAGATACATATAATTGATAGGATAGTAATAATTGATAGGATAGAAAATCAAAAGCGTATGGTGGACTCAAAAAACATTATCAACAAATTGGACCCGACACTTATCAAAACTTTCCACCACCAACAAAAGACCACATCTTTCAAGGTACACATGGGACACTTGGGACAATTACCAAGATAGACCAGATTCCGAGCAATGGAAAAAGTCTCAGTAATTTTAAAAGAATTCAAGCCATACAAAATATGCTCTTTGATCACAAGGGAATAAATTAGAAATCAGTAGCAAAGATATCTGGACAATCTCCAAATATGTAAAAAAAAAAAAAAAAAAAAAAAAACACCTCTTAAATAACCCACGGATCAAAAACAAAATCAAAAGGAAAAATAGAAATTATTATAAACTGCGTGAAAATAAAAACAAAACATCAGAATTTGTAGGATACTACTAAAAAGCAGTACTTAAGGGAAAACTTACAATATGCCTAGAAATGAAGAAAGTTTTCAAACCAGTGACTTTAATTTCTATCTTAAGAAATTAAAGAATGAAAGGGGTGCTTGGGTGGTTCAGTCGATTAAGCATACAACTCTTGATTTGGGCTGAGCTCATGATCTCCTGGTTTGTTGGTTAAAGCCCTGCATGGAGCACTGTGCTGGCAGTGTGGAGCCTGCTTGGGAATCTCTTATCCTCTCTCTCTGCCCCTCCCCTGCTCGTGCTATCAATCAATCTATCAATCAATAGAAATCAAAAAGTGAAGAACAAATTAAATCCAAAGCAAATAGAATAAAGGAAATAATAAAGATCAGAGAGTAAGTTTATAAAATAGAACCAGAAAACAATAGAGAAAAAATGAAACTAAAACAAAGTTCTTTGATAAGTATATTTCATAGACCTCTAGTGAGACCAGAAGAAAAAGAGATGAAACACAAATTGTAACATCTGAAACGTGAAAGATGGTATCACCACAGATTCTGCAGACATTAAAAAGATACAGTGATAAATAAAATATATATATATAAATAAAATATATTTTAAAATAACTTGGGGCACCTGGGTGGCTCAGTCTATTAAGCATCTGACTTCGGCTCAAGTCATGATCTCACAGTTGGTGGGTTCGAGCCCGCATTGGGGCTCTGTGCTGACAGCTCAGAGCCTAGAATCTGCCTCAGATTCTGTGTCTGCCTCTCTCTCTGCCCCTCCTGCACTCACACTCTATCTCTCTGTCTCTCAAAAATGAATAAACATTAAAAAATTTTTTAATAACTCTGATAAATAACTGATAAATAACGCTGATAAATTTGGCAATATGGATAAATTGGACAAAAATCCCTCTGAAACAAATTACAAAAGATCTTTCAAGAGGTAATAGGAAACCTAAACAACCTATGTCTATTAAAGAAATTTAATTTGCAGTTAAAAATGTTTCCACAACCTCAGGCCCAATGACTTCAGTACTGAATTCTACTGAGCATTTAAGGGAGAACTAATACCAATTCTACACAAATTCTTTCAGAAAATTAAGGATAAGGGAACACAATCCAACTCATTCTGGATGACAGCATTACTCATCATTTATCTGAATTTCACCATAGCATCTATCAAAAATGATCTTGTATTCTTGTGGATAAGACAAATAAGTGTTGGGCAAATGACAGTACTGTTAGTACAATTAGTACAGTTGAAGTTGACTGATCCTTTTTGATTAAATGACTATGGCAAAACAGCGACTAAATAACAAATTAATGTCATCATAGAGTGTTTCAATAAAGCTGAGAAAATTTGGTAGGATAGGCTATCAAAAATCCCCTGAGCCTAACGTAATGTGTAACAGTTTCTCTTTGGCTCATGGAAGGTTCCATGTGGATTTTCCTCTTCCGGAGGATTTCCTGGGAAGTTTTCCTTCAAATAGTGAACTCAGGGATCCAGGTTCCTCCCACTTCCCAGTTGTCTCAGAGTTCTTTGCTTGCAGCAAGTCAAATGGGGAGAGACTGCAGATGTTTGTACTGCAGGTTTCTGGCCAACACTGAAATGGATTATATGGCACCTGCACCCCACTGACCAGAACTCAGTCTATGCTCTACCTATATGCTAAAGAGCTCAGTATGTGGTTGTGCTGTATTCCCAGGAGGAAAATGAAACAGTTTGGTGAATATATAGCATTGTGTCTGCGTAAATATTATGAATACTTTATATAATATCATTAGGATCCATGAGCTAAATTGTTGATCCTTTATCTAATAAGATGACATAGATTATTAAAAATTCTGTGAATCAACTGAAATCAAACTTTAAAATAGGAAAGATTTAACTGAACATTAACAAGTTAAAATATGAATCAAATTTATATGAATTTAAGAGACATGGAATCCAGTTTAAGATTTTTTCTCTACTTTGCATCATTCAGACTATTCTTTTTTTTTTTTTATTTTTTTTTTCAACGTTTATTTATTTTTGGGACAGAGAGAGACAGAGCATGAACGGGGGAGGGGCAGAGAGAGAGGGAGACACAGAATTGGAAACAGGCTCCAGGCTCTGAGCCATCAGCCCAGAGCCCGACGCGGGGCTCGAACTCACAGACCGCGAGATCGTGACCTGGCTGAAGTCGGACGCTTAACCGACTGCGCCACCCAGGCGCCCCTCATTCAGACTATTCTGAAATATTTTATTCATCTCTAATTGTTATACCAAAAGAACAAATGAATAATGAGAGCAGGCCCATGAATAATGTAACTGATGTGAAAAGAAAAATTGAAATTTCTCACATAAATATTAGTTGAAATAACTCTGAAAGTTGATCCTGAAGGAAAGATACAGGGTTAACAACATAGCTGACATAAAATATTTGAGTGGGGCTATCATTTGAAACAGAGATCAGACTTATTCTTTATGGTTCTTGAGATTAGCACAAGGACCTTGAAAGTAGAAGAGAAATGTGGACTCAGAATAAAAGAAAACCAGTCGATTGAGCATCCGACATCAGTTCAGGTCATGATCTCACAGCTTATGGATTCGAGCCCCACATTGGGATCTCTGCTGTCAGCACAGACCCCACTTAGGATCCTCTGTTGCCTGCTCTCTCTGCCCCTCCCCTGTTCATTCTCTCTCCCTCTATCTCAAAAGTGAGCACTAAAGAAAGTAAAAATAAAAATAAAGGAAAATCTTTATAGAGAAGTGGTTCTCAATAGGTCACCCAGGATACCCAGGGGAAACCTGAAACCTTTTCGAAGGGTCTTCAAATTCACAACTATATTCAAAATGATATGAGGGTGCAATTTGCCTTTTAGATTCTCATTTTCTCATGAGCCTACAGTGATGCTTTTCCAAAGGCTACTTGACACGTCATATTACAAAAGGAAGACATAAGAAAATCCTATTAAGCCAGCATAAAACATTTGAAAAAAGGTAAAACCATTCCATTCTCACTATAATTTTTGAAAATATATTTTTCTAGCTTTATTGAGGTATGATTGACAAATAAAAATTATATATATTTAAGGTATACAATATGACGTTTTGATATATGTATACATTGTGATATAATTATCACAGTCAACTAATTCACATATCCACTGTCTTTCACATGTTATCTTTGTGTGTGTGTTTGCGTGTATGAGGAAAACACTTGAGATCTACTCTCAGCAGATTTTTAGTATCCAATACATTATTATTAACTATAGTCCCTGTGGTATATATTAGATCTCCAAATGTACTTATGTTACAACTGAAAGTTTGTACTCTTTAAACAACATCACCCTTCCCCCACTCCCCCACCTCCCAGGTCCTGGTATTAAACATTCTACTTTCTATTACATGAATTGAACTGTTCTGTTTTGTTTTGGATTCTACATATAAGTGAGGGCATGAGGTAGTTGTCTTATTGGGTCTGGCTTATAATTATTGAGGCTTACAAATATTTATGTTAATATGTAATGAGCTTATAGCTATTCAAAATTATTAAAATGTTTCATTTTAATTTCTAATATGATAAACATAAATAGATATATCCCACATAAACAAAAGCTCTTTGCAATCTTAGTAAGTGCTGAGAGTATAAATAGGTTCTGAGACAAAATAGTTTAAGAACCATTGAATTAAAGCTATATAAAATGGGAAAATGGGATAGACTAAATAAAGTAGCTTCAAGCCATTGAAGCCCATTCCAAATCTGAAACACACTGATGCTAAAAATCTGTAATTATCCATTAAGAAAATACTGACAGGAACATAAACTTAGTTAAAATGTGTTTATCAAACATCTACTTAGTGTCAGAACCATAATTAGAATTAGAATTCTGTTATCTTCCCACTAGACAATTTTTATTCCTTCCCTTGATTTTATTCCCATAGTTTAGCAATTATGTTTACCTCCAGGCTTTGGCAAGGCAAATAAATGGACCATGTTCTATTTTAACTGGAACCATTCAAGAGTTCACTGGCTAAGATGTTTGTTGGTTGTAACTACCTTCATAGTACTCCTTGACTGAAGGGATGAAGTATTTCTCAGGCTTCTATATACTGTGTACGTGGGCTCTTGTTCCCTAAATATGTCTCAGGTATTCAAAGTACATGTTAGCAAAGAAAGAAAGCTGGGATGTGAGTGGAAAGTAAGAAAACAAGAATAAAGCCAGATGAGAATACTACATACTTTTAAGGTTATTCATGAAGTGGAATAGGTCATCAAACAGTAAGGCATACATAATTGTACACCAACAAATATTTACCCAAATAATGCACCTGAATATAAGAGGTATATTGAATAAGTGCCACACAAGACTTACCAAAGTGTAATAAATCAATTAAGTATGGTATGCTATAAGCATGAAGATACTGTAAACATAAAAACTAATTGGTTACTATAATGTGTGTGTAATAATATTCAAGCATCATTGTTGGTATCAAAGCTTTGTAATCATTTACGCATTCTTTTATAATGTCCATAGTTCAGAAACTTATACCTATATTTCCTTGCAAAAAACGAAGAAAATCAAGAGTAAAGGCAAATATCTTAAAGGTAAAATTCAAGCAGTAAGATAAAATTGCTGATGGGATACTTGGAATGACGCAAGAGAGTTTTCCATCAGCCAATAGGAGTCCCTATGCTTGGCTGTCCCAAGCATAAACACTATGGATAATTTTAATAGTTCCCAAATATATTTGCAGTTATTATCTAAATATTTAAAGAGAATGGGACCAAATTATTTTAATTCCTCGTTCTTATATAGTAGGTATAGAAACATCTTTTTTTTTAATCCTAGAAAAATAAAGGCCAGTATACCATTTTAGATGTTTTGAAGAGAATGGATTTGATCAGAGTAATACAAAGCTGGCATTATCATATAATTTTCACCTCACATGAACGGTGTATGGAACTTCCTTGAACTATTACAAGTTTTCTGTAATTTTGCAATTAGACCAAATTTGTAAAAATAAGATCTTGTTGTTACCTTTCATAAAACTCTCCAATGCATTCCATCATACTTAGAGTAAAATAATGTTTTTCTCACACCCTTCAAAGCCCTATCTATTTTAGCCCCTACCTACCTCCAACATTATTTCATAACACTTTACCCCTTGCTAAATATACTTTAGTCATAAGTTTCTCCTATTTCCTTCACATAACAAACTCTTCTCTGTTTGTGACCTTGAACTTGCTATTCTCTCTGCCTAAAATGTTATTGTCAGGATCTTGTAAAGCTGATTCTCAGCATTCAGTCTCAGGATAAATGTCATCTCAGGAAGGCTTTTTCTGTTGGATTGAGATAATCATCATACACACACGCACACACACACACATATACACATTTTCTATCACCTTGTCCTGATTACTTTCCTTATATCATTTATCACAATTCACAAATATTTTCCTTAACCTGTTTATTATTATCTCCCTCCTAAACCAGAGGAGTTTTGTATTTTAAGTTCTATCAGAATAAGGGTTCAACAAACATTTATTGAATGAATCAATTTGAAAGAGAGCCACAAAATAGTTACCACTATATAATGATCATAATAGCTATTGTTCACTTTGACAGCAACGTGTTAAGTCATTTATGTGACTTATGTATCCTTACTTTACCTACTACATCTTTACCTTACCTACCACTGTAGCCCCGTGTTACCCTTCATAGTATGATATGCAGCTTATGAAATGGCTCCCAATAAACCCTATCTCCTGGCATTTAACCCGTTATGTCATCCCCTTCCCTTGTGTGTACTGGCAAGACTTAGTGACTTGTCTCCAACAAACAACATATGCTAAAACTGGAAGGAATGAGATGATAAAAAGGGAACTCTGCCAGAGTGAAACCTGGTGCATACAAAATTGACCAAATTATCAAGGTCAACAATAGTAGCAATACATAATGACATCATGTATCCATGATATCATATCCATGATATGATGCAATGGAAAGGCAAATCACTTTTGTGTTATCTTTCCCTTAATGCAAAACTTCAGTATAATCATGAGAAAATATCAAACAAACCCAAATTGGGGGACATTCTACAAAATAACTACCATTTCTTCTAAAAAATGTCAAGATCATGAAACACAAGGAAAGAATGATCACAGAGCAAGGAGACTAAGGAGATATGATAACTAAATGCTATGTGACAGTCTGGATTGGGCCATGGAACAGAGAACATAGGTGGAAAAACTGGTCACCTTTGAATAAAGTTATAGTTTAGCTTTTTTTTGTTAAGTGATGAGGGGTGCCTGGGTGGCTCAGTTGGGTGAGCATCCATTGATTTAGGCTTAGGTCGGGATCCCAGGATCATGGGATCAAGTTGCCCACATAGGGCTCTATGCTGATGTGGAGACTGCTTAAGATTCTGTCTTTCTCTCTCCCTCTGCTCCTCTCCCTTGCTCATGCTCTCTCTCTCTCAAATAAAAATTAAAAATAATAAAAACAACTTTTTAAAAAGTGATAAGATGTCACCTTTCTGCCAGAACCACCATCTTCCAATAACTCACAAAAATACCCAACATAAATGGGAAGAGGAGAGGCACCCATTATATGTTCTATAGGCCTTTAGAAAACATGAAGTTGTTCCTTTGGCTGTGTATGCACAAACCTACAAGAAAGGTGGTGTAGACATCAAGGGAATGGGCACTGTTCAAAAAGGAACATCCCACAAATGTTACCATGGCAAACCTGAAAGAGTCTACAATGTTACCCAGCATTGAGTTGACATTGTTGTAAACCAGTCTAAGGGCAAGACTCATGCCAAGAGAATTAATGCACATATTGAGCCCATGAAGTATTCAAAAAGCCAAGCTAGCTTCCTGAAGCCTGTGAAGGAAAATGATCAGAAAAAGAAGGAAGCCAAACCCATAGGGATTTGGGTTAGACTGAAGCTCCAGCCTGCTCCACCCAAAGCAGAAAACTTTGTGAGAACCATTGGAAAGGACTGAGCTGCTGGAACCCATTCCCTATGAATTCATGGCATGGTAAGTATAAAAAAGTGATGAGGGGCGCCTGGGTGGCTTGGTCGGTTAAGCGTCCGACTTCGGCTCAGGTCATGATCTCACAGTCCGTGAGTTCGAGCCCCGCGTCGGGCTCTGGGCTGACCGCTCAGAGCCTGGAGCCTGTTTCAGATTCTGTGTCTCCCTCTCTCTCTGCCCCTCCCCTGTTCATTCTCTGTCTCTCTCTGTCTCAAAAATAAATAAACGTTAAAAAAAATTAAAAAAAAAAAAGTGATGAGATGTCAATTCTGAGACTAGGCTACAGAAGACTGTGACTTTTATTTTGCTTGCACTTACTCTGTGGCTCTTCTAGCTTGCTGTTCTGGTGAAGCAACGTCCTTGATGTGAGCCCACATAGACAGGTCCACGTGACAAGGAACTGAGGACTGCCTCTGGTCAAAAGCTAGTGAGTCGCTGAGGCTGTTGGTCCAACATCCCTTAAAACACTGAATCCTACCAACAATCATGATGGGGGGGGGGGGAGGTGATGTCACTCAACAGCTGAGTAGGGAGTCTGGGTCACAGAACTCCAAAGGGCAGCAGCAGCTTGGATGTTTTACACTACAGGGTTTATTTTATCTATGGCTAGCAGATGCTGGGCATTGTTTTCCATAATATGCAAAGCAATCAGGCTCAAAATGGATACAAATCTGTTTATTTAGGCTATGCTAAAAACTTTGGATGTGTAAAAAATTTAGTTTGGCACTAGTGGCCTTTGGGTTAATAGGCCCCAGACCTCTGTGAAGAAATAACCTAAGGGCCATCTTTGGTTAATTTATATAACAGATTCACAGTAAAGTTCATCTATAATTGACTGAATCAAATGGCAACAGCTTGCCTTTAAAATTTCTAGACTATGATAAAATCGTAACTTTTAGTTCTCTGACAGATAACTCTGAACTGTCAAAGAAATAATTGTTCAGACGTATGAGAGGCTCAAAGTTCTTTGAGAAAAATATTGGCTCCTTGGGCCAGGCATTACTGCTACAGACTCCGCCTCAGGCACATTTATGAAAAGGTGGATTACCTCTTAGCAAAAATAAAACATCTTTAATTTCGATAACTGCATTTTATTTGGCTACTGACCATTGTTCATAAAGAATGTATGACTTTTTAATAAGATACCCAGTATACACAGTCTTCCCTTTAGTCACTAGCCAGAGAGCACAATTTGGAATTGTAAATCTTGTGTGCTAAAAGTACAGGTGGGATGTAACAGTCCAAAGGCAATGTTAGCCATGAAGTCTTGTAAATCTTGTAAACTCTTTAAACCAGGAGTCTAGAAATCAAAGAAACTTATTTCCTGATATTTACTAAGCTATAATTTGGTACCTGTATTTGTTTTTAGGATAAATTATGTCATTTTGCAGTAACAAATTACCACTCAAATTGTGATGGCTTAACATAATAAAAAAATTTGTCTAGCTTCACTACATGTTCGATAATGACTTGAGAGTGTTTGCTGTGCCATACATGTATACTCTGTGGCCCAGGTTGACTGAGGATCTACCACCTTGTAGCTGTACCATCTGAACCAAACAAGCAGGAAAAAAGAATCTGATCTGAAAGAGCCCACTTCACTTCTGCTCGCCTTTCACTGGTCAGAATGAGTAACATCTAACTTCACAGAGACGGGAAAATTTAAGTGAGGCGAGGGAATAGAATATTTGATGAATATTATCTCGATGACAGTGCCATTCCTGTCTTTGAGGTCTAATGAGATAGGTGGATTAGTTTCCTCTTGCTGCTTTAACAAATTACCACAAACTAGTAACTTAAAACAACAAAAATTTATTATTTTACAATCATGAAGGCCAGAAATCCAAAAGGGGTAGGATTATAATCAAGGTATTGGCATTTCTTGTCTCATAGCCTGCTTCCTTCTATCTTCAAAGCAAGAAATGGGCAGTTGAGTCTTTCTCAATTCACATCGTTCTGATACTGACTCTTCTGCTTCTGTCTTCCATATTTCAGGATCTCTGTGATTACAAGATACCTGAAAAATCCAGGATAATCTCCCTATTTTAAGTCACCTAATTAGAACCTTAATTCCATTCTCAACCTTAATTTTCCTTTGCCACAGAACATAACATATGCACAGGCTCCAGAGATTAGGAGATAGATATATCTGAGGAGCTATAATTTTGCCTACCACATAGGATATGAAAAATACTTGGGCAGTTTTGACGTACCTGCTATTAAAGATAATGCTTATTATGTTATGCAATGACTTTTATATAAAATTCACATTTAAAAACTTTAAGAACTAATAAGCTTCCTTGTATTAGTTCATGGGAATGAAGTAACATAATATGTTTTTCTTTTAGTCTTAGAGACAAGGAAGAAGAAAAGTAAATTCAGTAATACATTGCCATACACATTTCAGTATCAGTTTCCAGAACAAGTAAATCCTGTTTTCCTAGATAGTCCTATAATTTATTTCTCCTTTAAAAAAATGCTCCCTGCTGCCTCCAATGTTTTTAGAAGCAAAATGTATTAAGGATTACATTAATCAAAATAATAATAATAATGTCAGCATGGTACATTGAAGAAAAATTATAGAATATGGAATGCAAATTGAAAGGAAAATAAATATGGAACATCATTCTGCAGAAAAACGTTTTCTTATATTTTATTTATAAAAATATAGAGAGCAAGGCCTATATATACTTGGAAGAGAGAAAATTTAGAGAAATAAAATAGAATCCCTTCCTTCAAGAAGCATAACATTTATTTAGTGTGGCAAAACTATACACATAAAGGCATAACTAGCTACAGCTACCATGAAATAAACAGAACATTGTCTTAAAGATATATGAGTTAAAGAAGGAAGAAAAGAAGGCAAAAAAAAGAGGCAGAAAAAGAAGGCAAAAGTAACTTTATGGAAAAAAATATTCTAATAGGTCAAGAGTACATTTTTTATAATATATTTTATTTGTTAGAGCTGTGTTTTAGGTTTATAGCAAAAATGACAGGAGGTACACTGATTTTTTATATAAACCCTATCCCCTGTCCAACACATGCATAGCCTCCTCCATCATTAACATGCCTCACCAGAGTAGTACATTTGTTACAACTGATGAAATTACATTGACAAATTATTATCAAATTTATAATTTACTTTAGGTTTACTCTTGATGTACATTTCATGGGTTTGGACAAAATTTTAATGATATCTATCCACCATTAGAATATACAGACAGTTTCACTGCCCTAAGAATTATCTATGCTCTATTTATACCTCTGTCCCCTTTAACGTCTGGCTACTGTTTTTACTGTTTCCATAGTTTTACCTTTGCTGAAATGTCATGTAGTTGGAATTGTACAATATGTAGCCTTTCCAGATTAGTTTTTTTCACCTAGTAATATGCATTTAATTTCCTCCATATCTTGTCATGGCATGATAGCTCATTTTTTTTTTAGCACTGAATAATATCCCATTGTCTAGATGTACCAGTTTATCCATTACCTACTGAAGACCAGATTGTTTGCTTTCAAGTTTTAGTAATTATGAATAAATGTGCTGTAAACATCCACGTGTAAATTTTTGTGTGAATATAAATTTTCACTCCTTTGAGTAAATATCAATGAATGTGATTGCTGAATCTCATGGTAAGAGTGTGATTACTCTTCTAAGAAACTGCCAAACTGTCTTCCAATGTGGCTGTACCGTTTAGCATTCCCACCAGTCATGAATGAGAATTCTTGTTGCTCCACGTTCTCATGAGAATTTGGAGGTGTCATTACTTCAAATTTTAGCCATTCTAATAGGTGTATAGTGATATCTCATTTTAATTTGCATTTTCCTGATGACATATGATGTGGAACATCTATTCATATGCTTATTTGACATCTGTATTTTTATTTATTTGTTTGTTTGTTTTAGTGAGATATTTGCTAAGGTCTTTGGCTCATTTTTTTCAATCAGGTTGTTTGTTTTCCTTATTGTTGAGTTTTAAGAGTTCTTTTATATTTTGTATATCAATCCTTTATCAGTTCTTTTGCAAATATTTTCTTCCAGTTTGTGGTTCATCTTCTCATTGTCTTTTGCAGAGACAATAAATTTTAGTTAAATCCAGCTTACCAATTATTTCTTTCATGGATGGTGCCTTTGATATTTAATCTAAAAAGTCATCATTTTACTCAAGATTTTGTAGGTTTTCTCCCATGTTGTCCTCTATGAGTTTTGTAGATGTAAATGTAAAATATTTGCATCTTACATCTAGGTCTGTGATTCATTTAAATTTAATTTTTGTGAAGGGTATAAAGTCCGTGTCTAGATTCATTTCTTTGTATGAGGTATGAGGATATCCAATTGTTCCAGACCATTAAGTGAAGAGATTATCTTTGTTCCATCATATTACATTTGCCCCTTTGTCAAAGATAAATTGAATATATTTATGTAGATCTATTTCTGGACTATTACGTTCCATTGATCTATTTGTCTGTTCTTTCACCAATACCACAGTATCTTGATTACTGTAGCTTTATACTGCCTTAAAATCAGATAGACTTACTCCACCAACTTTATTCTTCTCTTGCAATATTTTGTTGGCTATTCTGAGTCTTTTTTCTCTCCATATAAACTTTAGATTCAGTTTGTCCTATCTGTAAAATAATTTGTTAGAATCATATTGAAGCTAAGGTTAATTTGAGAAGAACTGAGATCTTGATAATATTGAGTCTCCCTATTGATGAACATGGAATATCTCTACTTATTTAGTTCTTCTTTCATTTCTTTCAACACAGTTTTGTAGTTTTTCTCATGTGGATATTGTGCATATCTTGTTAACTTTATACAATAGAATTTCTTTTTTATCTTGGTAATGTAAATGATATTGTGTTTTTTTTATTCCAAATTCCCCTTGTTCATTGTTGGTATATAGAAAAGTGATAGACTGTTGCATATTAACCATGCACTCTGTAACCTTGCTATAATTGGTTATTAGTTCCAAGAGTTTGTCAATTCTTTCTGACTGTTCACATAAATGAGTATATCATCTTTGAACTTTATTTCTTCCTTCCCAATCTGTATACTTTTTATTTCCTTTTCTTGTCTTACTGTATTATCTACAACTTCCAGTAGAACATTGAAAAGCAGTGGTGATCTTTCCACTTTGTTAGAAAAATATGTCCCTAATTGTCATTATTGTTATCATCACCATTCTCTCTTTCATTTCATGATCATACACAGCCTATGTTCTCTGTAGTGAAATTCCACTGATAGAAAATGGGCTCCTGGCTCTACTTCCAGCTGAACCAGATGTTTTCAGTTAGTTCATAGAATAGCCAGTATGTGTATATATATTTAGTAGTTGTTCTAAATCAAGTTCCCAAATTCACTATCCCCAAATTCTTGTTTGAGACTGATACTCCCAAGGACATCCATACTCCTTAAGAGATTACAAAAGGTTTTAGGAACTCCCTCCCTCTCTCTCACTCTCTCTCTCTCTTTCTCTATCTCTCTTGTTTCTCTCACCTACTCTTTTCCAGTTCAAATTCATTTAACTTTCTATATTCAAATCCCTGGGGTAAAATTAGTCATTAATTATCTTAAATACAAAACCTGAAACCATAAAACTCCTACAAGAAAACACAGGGGAAAAAGTTCAAAATTGATCTTGGCAATGATTTTATGGATATGACAGCAAAAGAAAAGGCAATAAGAACAAAAATAAACTTATTTTTAAAGAAGCTTCTGCACAGCAAAAGAAGCAATCAACAAAATGAAAAGGCCACCTACAGAATGATCAAAAATATTTGCAAACCATATATCTGATAAGAGATCAATATACAAAATATGTAAGAAACTCACACAATGTAATAGCAAAAAAATCAAATAATCTGATTTTAAAATGGGGAAGAGACCTGAATAGGCATTTTTCCAAAGCAGATATTTAAATGGCCAAAGATACCTGAGAAGGTGTTCAACATTACTAAACAACAGGAAATGCAAATTAAAAACACAATGAGTCATTATCTCAAATCTGTTAAAATAGCTTTTATAAAAAAAGACATGAGGGGCAATTGGGTGGCTCAGTTGGATAAGCGTCTGACTTGGACTCAAGTCATGATCTCATGATTCATGAGTTTGAGCCCTGCATCGGGCTCTCTGCTGTCAGCACAGAGCTTGCTTTAGATCTTCTGCTCCCCCCCCACCTCTGCCCCTCCCCTTCTCTCAAAATAAATAAAATTAAGCAACAACAACAACAGCAACAACAAAAAGACAGATAAGAGGATGTGGAGAACCCTCATGTGCTATTGGTGGGAATATAAATTGGTGCAGCTATAGAAAATAGTATAGAGGTTCCTTAAAAAATTAAAAAAAGAACTACTTTAGGATCTAGCAATTCCACTTCTGGGTATATATCCAAAAGGAAATGAAATCACTACAGACTTCCTCAATTTATGAATGGGTTACCTCCCAATAAATCCATTGCAAGTTGAAAATATCCTAAATCAAAAGTGCATTTACTACTTCTAGCTTAGCAAACATCATAGCTTAGCCTATCCTACCTGAAACATGCTTAGAGCCCTTAATATTGGTTATATTAGAACTACAGTTCGGCAAAATTATCTAACACAAAGCCAATTTTATAATAATGTGTTGAATATCTCATGTAACTTATTAAATACTATACTGAAGGTGAAAAACAGGATGACTGTATGGGTACAGATTGGTTCTAAGTGTCTGGGTTGTTTAACCTCATGATCACATGGTTTACTGGGAGCTGTGGGTCACTGCCACAGCCAGCAGCATGAGAGGTGTCATACCATATATCATTAGCCCAAGAAAAAATCAAAATTCAAAATTTGAAGTATGCTTTCTTCTTTCTTTCTTTCTTTCTTTCTTTCTTTCTTTCTTTCTTTCTTTCTTTCTTTCTTTCTTTTTTTCTTGTAGCTTCAAGTTTTTATTTAAATTCCAGTTAGTTAGTCTATAGTGTAATATTAGTTTCAGTAGTAAAATTTAGTGATTCTTCACAGCAAAGCCAACAACAAAACTAAAAGGCAACCTTTGGAATGGGAGAAGATATTTGCAAATGGCATATGTGATAAAGGGTTAGTATCCAAAATCTTTGAAGTGTGGTTTTTATTGAATCTGTTATTACTTTGCACCATCATAAGGTAGAAAAATCAGATGTCAAACCATTGTAAGTCAGAGACTACATCTCCAAGAGGTATACCATGTCTACAGCATCATTACTTACAATAGCCAAGACATGGAAACAACTAACTATTCACCAATGGGTGAAAAAATAAAAAAATATAAAAAATACATATATATTTTATATACATGTATACATACGTATTAACTCAGACGTATTAATTTATATATAATGGAATTTTAATTTGCCCACAAAAAAGAAGGAAATTCTGTCATTTGTGACAACATGGATGAAACTTAAGGGAGTATGCTAAGTGAAAAAAGTCAGAGAAAAACCAATACTGTATGATATCACTTACACGTGGAATCTAAAATAGTCAAACTCATAGAAGCAAAAAGAAAATCACATTTTTACCTAATTTAAGATGATAAAATATATTTAAAGGATGCTGTATGATAAAATATGTTTAAAGAATGCTGATCCTTTTTTTCAAACCTAACTATCTTTATCTACTTCCTTCTCCATGAACTAAACAAAAAGCTATTTTTCCTAAATAATACTGGTAACACCTGTTACCAGTCTGGGTCTAGACTGGTACTAGTCTGGGTCTAGACTTTCCAACAGAAAGCAAAATTACATATTAAAAATAGTATATGACAATTACCACTTTAGGTAACTCATCACCATATATCTGTCTCTGATAAAAAGTAATATGAATTAACTTACAATATTTTATAGTAAGTGAAAACTAGAAACTATACCTCTTATTGACTTTTATTATCCTATATGCCTTGGTTCATATTATATTGCCAAATTAAACAGTAGTTTCATTTGTCAGCTCATGACACAAAAGTCCTTTTGAAACACTTTTGCATAATTTGAGAGAAGTATACCCATTATAACCTACTTAAAAGATTATGCCTTTGTTCTAATACAGTACTAAATGTTTACTACTGAAAAAAGGATTAAATTTTTACCTACTTAAAGATAATAAAATATGTCAAAAGAAATGCTAACTTGCTTAAAACAAACTCTCGCGTAAGCTTTTTCTTTTCTTTTCTTTTCTTTTCTTTTCTTTTCTTTTCTTTTCTTTTCTTTTTTTCTTTTTTTGGTTAATAGTGAAGTATTTTTAGAGTCAGAAGTTTTCACAGTTTTTATTATTTTTATGATCCCTCTGAACTCATCTAACATGGAAACTTTTCTCCTGTAAAATTTCGTTTGTGAAGTCCATGATTGGTGGCAAATCTTTTCCACCACTTACTTAGTCATGGTTTCCTAAGTGTTATTCATAGCAATTTAAACAGATTATTGTCTTTTAGAAACTCTCTTCCTAGTCAAATAACAACACTGAAGTAAAAAAGAAAAAAAAAATATCATAGAGGAAATTAAAAAACAAAAAACAAAGCCATGGGATTAGTGCATTTTTGTCTTAAAGATAATAAAGTTATAGCAGTGATGTTTGAATTTTATGTTGTAACGGGAAATAATAGCTTCCTGGATAGGTGAGGGTGAAAAACTTTTGTTCAAGAAGTGAGAAGACTTTCTTAGTTGGAAGTTTCATAAGATTCTACAAATAAATCTAATTGAGAAAAAAAGTATATACATATATAAGGTGTATTAGATTCCTAGAGCTAGCATAATAAAGTACCACAAAACGGGCAGCTTAAAACAACATAATTTGATTTTCTTACAGTTCTAGAGGCTAGAAGTCCAAAATCAAGGTGTCAGCAGGGCTATGCTCCCTCTGAAGGCGGTAGCAAAGACGTCTTCCTATCCTCTTGGTATTCTTGGTTTTTGGATACATCACTCCAATCTCTGCCTGATGTATGTGCTCTGAGTCCAAATCTCCCTCTACTTAGAAAGATGCTAGTCATTGAATTAAGACCTACCCTAATCCAGTACAACTTCATCTTAAACTTGATTCCATCTTAAAAGATCCTATTTCCCAGGGTGCCTGGCAGCTCAGTCAGAAGAACACATGACTCTCGATCTGAAGGTTGTAACTTGGAGCCCCACGTTGGGTGTAGAGATTACTTAAAACAAATAAAATTTTAAAAAAAATTAAGAAGTTCTTATTTCCCAAGAAGGTCACATTCACAGGCACTGGAGATTAGGACTTGAACATATCTTTTGTAGGGACACCATTCAACCTACAATTGAGCAAACTTTGCTGAAGTAGGCTTTTAAACAGCAAGAGAGCAAGTTAGAAAGTGGCTTTGAAAAGAAGTCCTTAAGATCTTAATTGTGAAATCTCAAAGTCCCATAGAAGATTTTATACTTTTATTTAGCAATCTGTCATCTGATAATCTCAACAAAAAACAAACACTTCGGTGCCAAAGGCATTAAAGATAAAGTCACCAGCCATTTATTCATCTAATATATATATTTTTAACATTCATCACATAAGAATGAGTGAGAACAGGGTAATGAACAATGCAATACCTCCTTTCAATGGCTGGTTATCTAGAAAAGAGTAAGGGAGATAAAAAAAAAATTACAACTCATTGTATAAGATGATCATACTGGCATTATAAAAAGATTCCTTTCACAACAGGAAGGAGAGCAGATTGGAAGAAGAAACAACCAAGAGACTAGTTAGAGAGGTATCACGCTGTTTATACAACAGAACATAGGTTGCAAAGGTTAGGTCATGAAGAAATTATTTTAAGGAAAGGAGACACATTCAGAAGATTGCAAGGGTTCAAGTTCTAGCCACAAAACCTACAAAATTACCTGCAGTTTCACCAATCCTTTTCTTGGTGCCCTCTGTTGCAAGGGAAGAAGTCCTTTCTCTTTACTACGGCTAATCCTTCTTCCTGTGTTTTGGAACCCATACTATCCCTTTCTTAGTAATATCTTTCTATTAATTATATTCTTGTTCTTAGACCATAATCTCTTCCTGTTTGCTTCTTCTTATCAATCTTCGATAAGCCATCCATCACAACACATAGAGCAACAATGACTTCATCTACCACCCTTAACAAACCTTAGCACCACAGCCAACTACCAGATCCTATGTTCTGTTCACAGCTATACTTATAGAAGATCTTGCTTACTTATAATGTGTCCAATTGCTCTTTTCCAACACATTTCTTAATTTATTGCCATTTGGCTTCTCTTCCTACAATTCTTCTGAAATTTCTCTCATTCTAGTTTCCAACAAACTCCGTTGTTAAATCCAGTAAACATTTTCATTGCTTACTTCCCTTGACCTCTCAGCAACATTTGGCAATTTTGACCACCCCCATTGTCTTCATATACTCTCTTACCTTGCCTTTATTGTACTGATTTCAGCCCTGGTTTTCTTCTTGTTTTTCCTTCTTAGTCTCTTCCTCTAGCCATTTCTTATGTGTTATATTCTTCAGAATTCCTCAGTTCATAGTAGACTCTTCTTCAATATTGGGAAAATTAATTTTTTCCATGGATTAAATAATTATTGCTATACTGACAACCCCCAATTATCACTACAATTGAGATCTTGCTCCTCAGCATTAGATCTTTATTTTCAACTGTCAAATAGCACTAGGCTCCCTCATTGGTACTTCAAACTCAGTATGTCTAAAACAACTCATCTCCTCTTCTAAATCCTCTATTCCTCCTATGCTTCACATATTAATAAATGGTAACACTCTATATAAAAACATACAAGCCAACTACTAGGGCACCATGCTTAATCTCCCTTTCTGAACCTCCATCCACCCCAACTCTCTCTCTCTTTCTCTCTCTCTCTCTCTTTCTGCTCCCTCTCTCACTCCCTCACCTCTCATCCTTCAACATTCACATTTTATTCATAATTCCACTGTTACTACTATACTCTTGGTCACTATAACATTTTAACTCCTATAAATTTCTTCTTCTTAAAAAAATTATATTCTCTTCATGATATATATCCCTCCCAAACTGCTCATGAGACCTAGGGGAAGCTGATCTAACCTTCAACTCTATGACTAGGACCTGATTAAATCACATAATTATAGCAATTATATTACCTTGGAAACAATTCATTTAGGAGCTCATATTTAAGTCAATTTTGGTCATTATTGCCTTTGCAACTGTTATTGTTCCAGGTGTGACACGGACCTGAAATTTGTCCAACCAGACTCAAGCAAGGGAGTGTTTTGTTCTGTTTTTTTCTTTTCAAATTTGGGGAGAAAGTTTATTTCTCCCCCAGTAGATGTAAGAAATACAGCATGTTAACTTTGCTACTACAATTGATGTTTTGTCATTCTTAAATTTCTTTATAATTCTGCCACAGATGTATATGCCCATAAATGATATTGTATATTATAAACATATATGTAATATATATTATATATACATTCTCCAATTTGGCATTTTTGTCAATTTTTTTTGTTCAGATTTATTCATTTTGATAGCAACAACTAAGTTTCATTCATTTTCATAGTAGTATGATTTCCATTACAAAAATATAGCACAATGTATTTATGCATTACCTTATTAATATTTGTATTATTTTCCTTATTTCTTAATACAAACCAATGCATCTGTAAACATGTTTGAACATGTATCTTTTTGAAGATATGTAAGAATTTTTAAAATATATATTCCCAGAAATGGAATTTCTGGTTACTGGGTACATATTTTCAAAATAAAAAACTAAATGGCTATCCACATGCCTGTAACATTTTACACTTCCACCGGCAGTCTAAAAGAGCTCTGTTCTGCCAAATCTGCAACAAGAGATTTTGTAGTTTTTAAATTTTTCCAATTCTAATGAGTATGAAATGGTATCTTTATGATGTATTTCAATTTGTGTTCTCATGATTACTAATTAAGTCCTTAGTCACATTTTTTTCATATAATTATTGGGCAATTGTTTCTCCTCCTCTATAAATGCCCTTCCTTTTTTTTAGAGGTTTGTGTTTTGCTTATTGAATTTTAGAAGTTTTAGTGTTTATTTGTATTAATATATTCAATATTGCCCTAGACCTAGGCAAGACAATATAACTAAATGGAAATATATACCATGCTTATTATTGGAAGAATTAATATAGTTAAAATTCCCCCACTATCTGAAGCAATATACATACATATTCAATGCAATCTCTATCAAAATTCCAATGACATTTTTCAGAGAGCTAGAACAAACAATCCTAAAATTTGTATGAAACCACAAAAGACCCCAAATAGCCAAAGGAATCTTGAAAAAGAAAAACAAAACTGGAAGTGTCAAAATTCCAGACTTCAAGTTATATTACAAAACTGTAGTGATCAAAATGTGTGGTACTATCACAAAAATAGACACATTGCTCAAAAAAAACAAAAAAAAAAAGTGCAGAAATAAATTCACAATTACATGGTTAATTAATCTTCAATCAAGGAGGCAAGAATATGCAATGGGAAAAATGTAGTGTCTCCAACAAATCATATTGGGAAACAGGACAGCTACATGCAAAAGAAGGAAACGGGACCACCTTCTTACACCATACACATACACACACACACACACACACACACACACACACACACACACCTGAAAATGGATTAAGAAACTAAATATGAGACCTGAAGCCATAAAAATCCAAGAAGAGAGTACAGGCAGTAATGTCTCTGATATCAACTGTAGTAACATTTTTCTAGATATGTCTCCTGAGGCAAGGGAAGCAAAAGCAAAATAAACTACTGGGACTACATGAAAATAAAAAGCTTCTACATAGCAAAGGAAACAATCAACAAAACTAAAAGACAACCTACTGAATGGGAGAAGAAATTTTCAAATGGCATACCCAATAATGGGTTAGTATCCAAAATATATAAAGAACTCAACACCAAAAACAAAACAAAATAAACAAAAAATCACACAAATAATATTATTTTAAAATGAATGGAAGACATGAACAGACATTTCTCCAAAGAAGACATCCAAATGGCTAACAGACACATGAAAATATGCTCAACATCATTCATCATTAGGAAAATACAAATCAAAACAACAATCAGATATCACCCCACACCTGTCAGATTTGCTAAAACAAAAGCTCAAGAAACAACAGGTATTGGCAAGGATATGGAGAAAAAGAAACCTTCTTGCACTGTTGGTGAGAATGCAAACTGGTGCAACCACTGTGGAAAACACTAAAGACTTTCTCAAAAAATTAGAAAAAGAATTACCCTATGATCCAGTAATTGTACTATGGGTATTTACCCAAAGAGTACAAAAATACTGATTCAAAGGGACACATGCACCCCGATGTTTATACGAACATTATCAACAATAGCCAAATTATGGAAAGAGCCCTAATATCCTTCAACTGGTGAATGGATAAATAAAATGAGGTAAATATATATATATATATACAATGGAATATTACTCATTTATAAAAAGGAATGAAATCTTGTCATTCATGACAGCATGGATGGACCTAGAGGGTATAATGCTAAGCAAAATAAGTCAGTCAAAGAAAGACAATACCATATGATTTCACTCATATGTGGAATTTAAGAAACAAAATAGATGAATAAAGGGGAAAAAAGAGAGAGAAACCAAAAAAAAAAAAAAAAAAAACCCAGACTTTTAACTATAAAAAAGCAACAGATGTTTACCAGAGGAGAGGTAACCATTACCAGAGGGTTGGGGGATGGGTGAGATAGGTGAATGGGGTTAAGAGTACACTTACCTTGATGAGTACTGAGTAATATATGGAACTGTTGAATTACTACTGTATACTTAAAACTAATATAACACTGTATATTAACTGAAATTAAAAGTTACTGAAATTAAAAATTTACTGAATGTAAAAGTAAAAAAAATACTAGAAATGAATCTGAAATGGAGATGGGTGATTTACTTCATAAAAAGTCAAAACAATGGTCATGAAGATGAACACCAAAGTCAGGGAAACAATCCATACAGTATGGTCCTGCTATAAATACAAACACATAGACAAATGGAATATAATCAAGCTCTCAGAAATAAACCTATGTATATATGGTCAATATTTTTCCAAAGGTTTCAAGAATACTCAATGGAGAAAAGAATCTTCAATAAATGGTGCTGAGAATATTCACACCATGTAAAAGAGTGAAACTAGGCACTTACTTCTTTCATTCCACTTGCAAAAATTAACATAGAATGGGCTAAAGACTTAAATGTAAATCCAGAAACCATAAAACTCTGAGAAGAAAACATAGGAAAAAAGCTCTTTGAGATGGATCTTGGCAATGATTTTATTGGATATGTAACCTAGAGCATAAGGAACAAGATCAAAAATAAATAAGTGGGACTACATCAGACTAAAAACCTTCTTCACAGCAAAAGAAATGATCAACAGAAGAAAAGGATAACTTACCATATAGTATATGGAACAATATTTGCAAATTATATAATTGATAAGGGGTTTATATTCAAAATATGAATATACTCTCCATACCCTTGTTCAATAACCAAACAATTCAATTAAAAAATGGGCAGAGTAAATTATGGAAAGAGCCTAAATGTCCATCAACTGATGAATGGACAAAGAAATTGTGGTTTATATACACAATGGAATACTACGTGGCAATGAGAAAGAATGAAATATGGCCTTTTGTAGCAACGTGGATGGAACTGGAGAGTGTGATGCTAAGTGAAATAAGCCATACAGAGAAAGACAGATACCATATGGTTTCACTCTTATGTGGATCCTGAGAAACTTAAGAGAAACCCATGGGGGAGGGGAAGGAAAAAAAAAAAAAAGAGGTTAGAGTGGGAGAGAGCCAAAGCATAAGAGACTGTTGAGAACTGAGAACAAACTGAGGGTTGATGGGGGGTGGGAGGGAGGGGAGGGTGGGTGATGGGTATTGAGGAGGGCACCTTTTGGGATGAGCACTGGGTGTTGTATGGAAACCAATTTGACAATAAATTTCATATATTGAAAAAATAAATAAATAAAAATAAATAAAAAAATAAAAAATGGGCAGAGTATCTGAATAGACACTTTTTCAAGAAGATATACAGATAGCCAACAGGTACATGAAAGCATGCTAATATCATTAACCATCAGCAAAATGCAAATCAAAACCACAGTGAGATATAACTTCATGCTTGTTAGAATGGCTATCATCAAATGACAATAGGTAACAAATGCTAGTGAGGATGTGGAGAAAAGAAACCCTTCTTCACTGGTGGCAGAATTATAAATTGGTACACCTACTATGGAAAACAGTATGAAGGTTGCTCAAAAATTAAAATAGATCAAACTACCATATGATCTACAGTTCCACCCCTGGAAATAGATCCAAAATAAATAAATATACTGTATCAAAGAGATATCTGCACTCTTATGTTCATAGCATTATTATTTACAATAGTCAAAACGTGGAAACAACCTAAGTGTTCATCAATGATAAGGAAGTTGTAGTATATGTATATACAAAGAATAATATTCAGCCATAAAAAAAGGAAAGAAATGCTTTCATCTGTGATAACATGGATGGACCTGGAAAGCATTTTGACAAGTGAAATAAGTAAGAAAGAGAAAGAAAATATACTGGATGATCTCACTTAAATGTGAATCTAAAAGATAGAGGTGGGGGTTGAGGGGCAGGGAAGAATTTGACAAAGGTGGTCAAAAATACAAACTTCCAGTTATAAGATAAATAAATACTGGAGATATAACGTACAATATGATGACTACAGTTACCACTGCTTATCGTATATTTGAAAGTTGAGAAGAGATATATTGAGTTCTCATCATGAAACAAACAAACAAACAAAAACATTGGTTTTCTTTCTTTTTTTGTATTTATTTGAGATGGTGGATATTAATTAAATTTACTGTGGTAATAATTTCACAATATATGTAAGTCAAGCCGTTGTGCTGTACACCTTAAACCTATACAGAGCTATATGTCAATGATGTCTTAACTAACTTGGGGAAAATGAGAGTAAACAGTGTTGAGAAGGAAAATTTGCCATTAATAAATCAAAACTTGATACTTTTCTAGACTACATACAGAACACTGAACGCTACATGTTAAAACAAGAAGTCTTCAATCCAATATTAGTAAGAATTCATTTTTTTAAAGATTGAGGGACTAGGATTTTCATGGTAATTAATTATTCTAAGATTTTGGAGAACATGCAATTTGAAGCTCAGAAACTCTCATCAATTCTAAAACATGAGCATTTCTGCTATAATATTATGTGTGCATTCCTTTAAAACATTCCCTTAGGCAAAAATCAAACACCAGAAATAACAAGGATTATGGAGAAAACATTGTAGAGGTAAACCACTGCAACTTTGTAACCAGAGTTCTAACAAAAAAACACCACAATCTTAATACATTTTAGCACAGCTAAATCCACACTGGGTTTTCACCCAGTACCACTGTTAATCTTTTGTAGGTTTAAACACTGGGACTCACCTCCTTCTGTTGAGATAAAGTTCCTTGGGAACATGAATTTCCAATAGAGATCAATTTCATCAAAAATAAAAATATTTAGAAATAACTTTGCAGCTTCTTCATCTACACTTGCAACATCACTAGATATGTTAACATTGTGAAAAGCATAATGATTCTCAATAGTATTAAATTATTCAAAACTGATTCCAAAGGAAGGTATTACTGTAAGTTTTTTAGCTGTTTTTTTTAAGACTTCCATTTATTGCCAAGGTCATCTCTTCAATAGTAAGAAAGATTTTCTTGACTGTTTCAAAAGGTACTTAGTGTTAACCAGTGAAACTTCTGGGTTATACTTACATCATTTCTCTATTTACCAATCCACATAATTATAAACTAGTTTGTGACAGAAACAATGTTCTGTTGTATCAGAAGTCTATCTTCAAATTTAAAGTATTAACACTACTATCCAAATTATTATAATTTTTATTATACTTTTATTTTCTGAAAAAAGGGTAAATATACAGATAATATATATACACACACACACATAAACTACAAGCAACTTCAAAATGGATCTGTCATTGTTTTACCTTATTTCCTAGTTGTATATATTTTCAGGTATCTTTTAGATAAGAATATTAATAAAGGATATGAGTAACCTAAGATTATTAAACTAATTCTCCTAGAAAAACGTGTTATATTCTGATATTTAAAATCCTATACACTGTAAAAACATACAGTAAATGTTTCATAGGAAGGTATTTAGTTGTGAAAACACAGATAACCACAGATATATTTCTACTACTTAGGTAAACATTAAGTGTAATTATTCTTTTCTGAATGTAGGGCAGAGAAATAGATCTTACAGAATCTTTAAAGAAGAAACTCCTGTTTTCACACTCTGATCCTCAAATGTTCTGCAATCCCACTGGAATTTCATATAAAGACTAGTGTGTAGGTTTTCATAAATGCATGTTGGAGTTAAGTAAAAAAGAGAGATAGTAGAATATAAATACTCACTGCTTCACAATTCCTTCTGCCAGCCAATCCTGTGAATAGTCCATTTGCAAGGACAGGGATGGAGCTAGAGAGAATTATGCTAAGCGAAATAACTCAGCCAGAGATAGGCATATACCAAATGATTTCACTCATATGTGGAACATAAGAAGCAAAACAAATTTATATCGGGGGTAAAAAGAGAGGGAAACCAAGAAACAGACTCTTAACTACAGAGAACAAACCGAGGGTTACTGTATCATTTGGGGGGTGGGGGTGGGGAATGGTTTAAATAGGTGATAGGGATTAAGGAAGGCACTTGTGATGAGCAGTGGGTGTTGTATGTAAGTGATGAATCACTAAATTCTACACCCGGAACTTATATTACACTGTATGTTAATTAACCGGAATTTTTTAAAAAATTGGAGAAAGGAAAAAAAAAAGGAATAGGGCAATACATTTACACACAGCGGTCCTTGACTAATGTGTATAACAAAGGAGAAATTCTATCCGTTATTTCTTCTTCCAAGAGAACAATAGAAGCAATGTAGAGAAGTTTTTTGTTTTATAACAATCTGATTTTTATACTAACATTTAGAAAACTGCTATAAATTTGGATGGTTGTACAATGATGTATGAAATACTTATAACAAAAACTCTCTAGAGAAACACATTTAAGCTTAAAAAAATTCCACAAATGGTTGACACATTTTCTACATTTAAATTTGAATATTTTTCACATGAAATAATTATAATTATCATACAATTAAATATAAAAACATATAACAATGGAAATCAGCTCAGGCATCAGGTAGTCTTTATCAATAAAACTCAAGTCAAAGTAAAAATAAAGATGTATATGATCATTTTGACTTTTGTGTCTACTAAAATTAAAGGAGCATGAAACTATGTATTGCAAATTAGCCAACTGACCAGAGATAGTTTCAAAAGAAACCTCTCCATGGTGAAATAAAAGATAAATAAAATGTTAATTTTTAAGAAGCTTGAAACTGCCTTCTTTTGGAGAATAAGTATGACATTAATTTAAATTTTTATTATATGAACTGGACTGAAAAATCTAATTTTATTTTGAAAAATTATTGAGAAATAAACATCCACAGCCTGAATTAAATAAGAACAAACTATATGAATCCTAAGTAGTCCTACATAACCAAAAGCTAATAATTAATACATGTCACTAACAGAATTAACTTATGTATATTTTCCCACTTCTGCTTCATCTTTTTCATTAAAAGTACTCTTTTTATTAGTTATTAAATGTGTATTTTACAATATATTTCAAAAATCCAAAACACAGGGACTATATTATTATATTTGTACTCAAACTATAATAAACTTACGGGATCATATGAGTCACATTCATTAATTAAACATGTAACTATATTATAATTATTTCAAATTTTATTAGTATAACATTCCATCGATGGACTGACAGTGTATAATTCTTCCACATTAATGATCCAGTTATAAATTAGTTTTTTCTTTTTTTTTTTACTGTTGGATTCTTCACGGGCATATGCAGGATTTCACTGTTATCCTTTGGTAAATATTTACATAGGCAAAATGCAATAGCAGTGAAGAAGATAGTGACTACTTTGCAAATACAACCTGAATTAAAAAAAAAAACATCAGATGTGTCAATCTATTTAGAGCAAAAATATTTGTGGAAAGAATGCTATTTACCAAAGAAATGGTAAGTATATTTAATCTCTTTAAAATATCAATTTTCTAATTATAGAATGTAATTAATGTTATAAACATATCAAGTTACTAAAGGAGATTTTTTAATGTTTACAAAAGCTTTAAAATTTCTTAAAAAGCGTGTCTTTTTTCACAGAATGTATTAACTCTAAAGCTTAAAAATACATTGCTGCTAACTTAAATAGCAATAGGAACTGGAACCTATTTAAGCCACTTCATGCAGCTTTATTCTTTTTGAAAAAGTCACCATTTTCCAAATATAAACAGAAATATTACAAGCATATAAAAGTACTTGAGCTTAGAATGCAAAAGACCCTGAAAATTAAAGTAAAAAATATTCTAGAGCAACAACATCAATTATCTGACAATATCAATTATAGTGGTTACAGAAGATAAAGAAACATTAATGAGTCTGTCATTTATAATGACACAATAATTTTCATACATTTATAATAGCCCAACACTGCAAACAACCAAATGAATTTTAACAAGAGAATGGATAGATTATAGTATATTCTCAAAATGAAATAGTATTTGGAAATTTTTTTTAAATAACAAACTACTGCTATAGAATAACATGGATGAATCTCCCAAAAGCATAATATTAAACAACACAGAAAAAAAAAAAAGAGTATATACTGCATTCCATTTGCATAAATTTTTAGAACAGAAAGAGCCAACATATTGTAATAGAAATCTGAAACAGGTTTATCTCTATAGGAAGGAAATTGACTGAAAAGGGACAGGGGATAAATTTCTACAGCTTGTTTTGAGGTGCTGGTTCCACAGATGCACTCATTTATCAAAAGCCATCAAACTAAAAACCTAAGATATATGTTAATTGCATCTTAATTGCATCTCAATTTTTTTTTTAAAGATATATTTTTCACAAACTAAACACAGTGTGACCAGCATCTGGATCAAGAACAAAACAGCTGTCAATACCCCAAGAGCTTTCCTTCATGTTTCCTCAAAGTCACTAACCAGAATGGGTTACTTTTATTTTTGAAATATAGTTATAGCAGGTCAAAATTATGTAAGTGGAATCACAGAGTGCATACTCAGTTTTTTGATTTCTTTCTTTCAAAATTATGTTTGTATGATTAATTCATATTTTATATAGTTGTGTACCTTCTGTTTTCAATGCCATATACCATACCATTGTTGATTTTACCACAATTTATATATCCATTCCATTGTTTATTGACTGATTATTAAATTTTGTGAATTCTTTCAAGTCTTTTGTCCATTTTTTCCATTATTAATCCTTTGCTTATTTTGATATATGGGAGTTCTTTATATATTTTGGACATTGGTTCCTTTTTACACTTTACCTTCTAAACTATGGTTGTCTATTAATTATTTCTTTTAATGATCAGAACTTTAAAAAGTTTACACTGAACTGCCACAAAAGCATATTCTTATTTCAGTTTCTTCTGTTTGCCCTATCCAACTGTATTTCTCTATGTCCTTTATTATTGTTATCTCCTTTCAGTAGCTCCTTAGCAGGATCTCTAAGCAGTTCACCAGCTTTGTCAATTTTGTGCTGTGTTTGAAAATAGATAAGCATGTTACATGTATATCTAAAATAAAAATTAAAAGGCTCAGTAGTGTCTTAAGAGGACTTCCTTAAGAACAAAACCTAGTTTTGTTGAATTATCTCTGAGAAATTAATTTTGACTTCTTAAATGTCATTTTTTACTTTTTAATTGTTTTTTAAAATTTGACTTTACTCAATGTTCAGTGTAGACTAAGTTTGCTGGATAATTGACTTTTGAATTACAAGGCACCGCTATATACTGTTCATCACAGAAGTATTTGTTACTGTTAAATATTAGAGTCTATCATTATGTTTCTTCAAGTTAATGAACTCATTAAAATCACAAAACATATAAACACTTTTAAATATTTATCATACCAACATCTATACAATAAAATTATTGAATGTTAGTAGAGATTAAGACTTCAGAAATTATATAGTCCAACATCCTCATTTTACAGATGAACAAACTGAAATCAAGGAAGATATATATTTTCTAGAGTAATACAAGCATACCTAGATTTTCTCAAAACTGACCATAACACAGCTCTTACCACCATAGTATTTCAATTCCTCATATCTTTATTTATTCAATAAATACTGAATACTAGCTAGGTAGGCTGTTACATCATTAAGCAGAAGAGACTGTGAAACTCACATGTAAGTAGGGTGAGAGTATCCTGATGTTCTCTGGGGATGTGAAAATTTTTTTTTAATTGTCCAATCTTTTACTATGTAAATAGCAAGGGTTACAAGGTCAAGCAACTTGGTTGTATATGTATATGGGCAAAATTACTTCCCAAATTGAAATTTTGCTAATTACCACCCTTTATTCAGGAACAACATAAAACAATTGTGTATTTAATGCAGTGACTCAAATATTCATATAAATACTTTAATACTTCAGTTTCTAAAATATTTTCTATATAATAAGGGTTCTTTAAACATCAAAGTATCCATTTGTTCATAGTTTATTATTATTGTACATTACTATAAACAACCATACATGTTTAAAACAGTTTTACTTTTCTGTAATTCTTTAATAGGTATCACTTACATATTCCTACCAATAGGTAGGCCATTTTCATCTTGTTATAGATCCAACAATTTCCTTTTTTCCCACAGTATTCAGTCTCCCGAAAGATACAAGAAATATCTGCTGTCATTTTAAAAACTATTGGTCCAGGTATAGTCCCTATGAAAAATGCAATAATTATAAATGCTCCATGAAAACACTACAGGTTAGGATAAGTATGATTTTTATTCTAAAATTAAACTGATGTATTTAGCCATCATCACATTTAAATATATCATTTAAAATTATCTAAGAATTTACTTATAAGTAGGATTATTAAGAACTGGAAAAAACTGTATTTTTAAAAAATCCTTATTCCTGTAGGTATAAAAAATTAGTTGCTTTCATATTTTTAGAATGACATACATGTAATCAGTTTATGTTTTTATGTTCTCTATGTTTTCAATCAATGAAAAGTTAGTTTTTTAATGCAATGTACATCTGTTATTGATCAAGATATTGAGAGAAATAACTAGGAATGTAAATGCTTTGGTATGTTTGTAGCAACCCTAGATTCAGAGGACCTCATATCCAGAAGAAGAGTTGTGTACTGCCTTAGGTAAATTTCTGTACACTCTCAGAGACAACATCTCCTCAGCAACAATTTCAGCTAAAAGTGAATTAGAAGTCATTTTTTAAAAAGTCACCCCAAAGACATTAGAACTGAAATCTCAGAACTAAGATATCTTTACTGACATCTAGTTTACTATAACTTCATTATGTCAGGGCCCTCATGCTTCATGACTTATGACTCCTGCCAAAGACCACTATCCAAGATCACTATCAAAGATTGCCAATTCTCCCAATCTTACTGAGTGCTGGCACTCTGTTTATAATCGTTCAAGGTGAAAAACCTAAGCCTACTATTCATTTTTTTCTATTTTCCTTCAAATTTTTCCAATCCATGATAAATCTTTAGGACACTAACTCTAAACATATCTTGGATATGTTGATTTCTGTGTCTCTTTCACAACCTCCAGAATCCAATTTAACATAATTCTGGTTTAGACTGCAGCAAAAGCCTTTTTTTCCTTTACATTTATCTTCTATAAGTATTTTTCCCTCCAGAAGCAGAGTTATCTTTTAAACAGAAAACAGATAATATCTATCCTCTGTTTCAAATTATCTGTTGGCAAAATACTGTTAGATATAGAGGCAGTCTGTATCTAAAGTATCATCTTGTTCCACCCTCTTCCAACAAAAATGTATCAGTCTCACTAGCTTCCTTTCTCATGTTAGAAACTGTTTATGCATTAGCTGTTTCTTAGGTTCTGTCTTCCAAAACAAATCTGTCCTTATCGATCAGGCCATGATTCACATAAAAATATGCTCTCATTTTTCCTAATTAAAAAAGCCAATTTTAACCCCACATATTGATCTAGGTATAGAATTATTTCTCTGATCCCTATCCAAGCCACACTTAAATTTTTCTATGTTCTTGACTCCATTTATCATATGTCTTTCAGTCTTCAATCCAGTTTAATCTCGTTTCCTTGCCCCATCAATATTTTTAATCAACTTTTGAATCAGGGGTGCTAATACAGTCATAATGTAGATAATTTAGATTTGAAAGCTAGTTTTTGCTATTTTAAGAAAGCCTGAAGTACAGAGTGCATTACCATCTGAGAAAAACAATTTTCTTTCTTTGGCTATAAGTCCTTAAAAACATCAGAGTCTTTGGTAATGAAAATGTTGTTAGTGACTCCCCAAACATGCAAGCAGTGTTGTGGTTATGTGTTTTGTTTCAGCTTACCAAACCACTTGGACAAGATTGATGAATATACATCTAATCAAATAGACTGTCCTGTCTGATCAAATATAGTATTAATGCATATTTTATATGACAGGATCGGCTTTGCATTATGTATTGTCTTTTTACATAAATATTGTCTCCTAAATTCTGCAAAGCAGCTCCCCGATTCACTTGTGTTGTGTCAGTTTACCATTTTTATTTATTTGAAATTCTAAATATACACGTAGACACACATATCAAAAAATCAACAATTCAGTGTAATAAAAGATTGCCGAAAGTCCATACCAAATATTCTCAAAAACACAAAGGCCAAACCCAAGGCCAAAGAACGTTGATTGTCAGATACAATCCTGCGAGCAAAGAGTAATGATATTATCAAAACATTGCTATTAATAGCTTTAGAGAATTTGCTAGGTTATTATTATTATTATTTTATTACTATTATAATTTTTTTGTTATTTTTTTTTACTCTTCATCAATTAAACTAAAATCTTTAGCCAGTTAACAGAGTTCAATCTAGGTGAATTAAAGAAGTACAATTCCTTCAGTTCTTCATATCCTTCCCCTTGCCAACTGATTCCAAAGCTTCTTGCTCTTCACAAGGAGGAAGCATTTACGGGCCAGACCCTCTGCCCCAGCCTCTTTTTTCCTTTGCTGAAAAAAATTCGGCACTAACTATCACACTTACCTTTTCTCCATTTTGAGGTGCACATCCACTACTTTACATTTCTCCTTTTTCCCCTGTGAAATCCACTCTACATTTCTTTACCTTTATCTCTGTCTTGAGAGACTGATCTAAATGTGCTACATCAATAGGCTCTCTTGCCTTCTGGCTTCTAATTACAGTTTGCCAATTGGGCACTCGAGAGTGAGGAAGGAGAGTGAGGTCAAGGTGTTTCTTCCCAGCTTCTCTCCCCAGAGTGAAATCCTGCTGACTAGGTCACTAGGCAAAGCAGTCCTCTCTACAGGTCTCTCTCTCTCTTTCCTACCCTTGTTTTCTTTTGGTAACAAGTGGTAACAGACCAGGGGTACTGCACTATATGCCTTATGATTCTTATACTCCACCCACATTTTAAATAGCCACTTTCTTCAACCTTGCTTAAATTATCCTAATTTGAGAGCCCCTTCTCTTTCCTGCTGGACCTCTGTTACCCTCACTATTCAAAAGCTAAAATAAACAAAAATAATTTTCCAAATATAAAAAATGAAGCTCTCTGTATTTCCTGTAGGTCAAAGCAAGTATTTGTTTTTAAAAAATGCATAAGGGGCGCCTGGGTGGCTCAGTCGGTTAAGCGGCCAACTTCGGCTCAGGTCATGATCTTGCGGTCCGTGAGTTCGAGCCCCACATCGGGCTCTGTGCTGACAGCTCAGAGCCTGGAGCCTGTTTCAGATTCTGTGTCTCCCTCTCTCTGACCCTCCCCCATTCATGCTCTGTCTCTCTCTGTCTCAAAAATAAATAAACGTTAAAAAAATTAAAAAAAAATAAAATAAAATAAATGCATAAAACCACATATCAGTTTGGAGACTCAATTGAAAATACAATAAAAAATAATAAACCATTGAACATTTTAGGAAGTAAAAAAAATAAAAACTACATTTTATTTAAAAAAAAACTCTTTGCTTACCATTTTTTTCCTTGTTCTAGGACTTGCACAATGAACTAATATGACCAATATTTTCATCCAAACAACTCAATATACTAAAATGTAGCATTCATACAATATTTTGTGACTATCTCACAAAAAGTAAGATAATTCCACCCGTATCAACCTGGTAGAAATATTCTTTCCTCAAATGTTTACTACTAGGAAAATGAAAACAAATTAACCAATCCTCAAAAGATAATGGTATTTTTAAATAAAAAAAATAATTTATACTTCCATAGTAAGCAGATTCTTAAGGGAGGAAAAAGAAAGTGTCACATTTTAGAACTACACTTTAGTATAGGTCTTGGTATAAAGTGGAGATATTAATAATATCCCTAACTATAATTGAGTGTTCTGCTTCATTTAGCACATTTGTTTTCTTACATGGATTATCATTGCTTTCCGAAGCATATATAGAACTGACCATAATTCATAAGTAGCATTATTAAGAAGCATTTATATATTGGGAGCGCCTCGGTAGCTCATTCGGTTGAGCTTCCGACTCGATTTCAGTTCAGGTCATGATTTCACAATCATGAGATCAAGCCCCATGTCAGCTCTGCACTGATCATGGAGCCTGCTTGGGATTCTCTCTCTCTCTCTCTCTCTCTCTCTCTCTCTCTTTCTCTCTCTCTCTCCCTCTCTCTCTTTCAAAATAATTAAATAAACTTTTAAAAAAGAAGCATTTTTGTATCTTCACTTCTGATATACAAGATAAAAAGATTAATGGTTCCCAGGATTTTCCATCAGTTAAATGAATAACACAAAATAAATAATAGCTTTGTATTAAAGATATTTAATGGAAAATGAATGAAGCGAATGGTTTTTTGTATATTGTCTAATAAGTAAGGCTATAATAGGGTGTTTAAGAATATCATGGAATAAACAAAAATTTGTTAGTACTCTTCCAAAACGTAAAAAGGCAGCTTCCACTATCTCTCATGACTTCTAAACTTATATTTCCACTCCACATCATTCTTATAAGACATCAGCTCTAGATTTAAATTCCTGTTTTGCACAAAAGCTGCTCCTTCCCCAGTGCTCCCCCATCACAAGTGGAGCTATCATCCACCATCATGCAGTGTTCAAGTCCAAAATGTGAAAAGAGGCACCTGTGATCCCGTCCTTTTCCTCATGGACCAGAACCAATAACCAAATACTGTGATTTTTAAAAATACATTTTTTGGTCCTTTCTCTGATTTAAAAAAATATACATTTAATCTCTAATTCCACCAGCCTATTCCAAGTCTATATCTTTCTCCTGAAAACAAACCAAAAAAAAAAAAAACAAAAAAATGAAACGACTTCCTAATTTATCTCCCAACAACCATCCTTATACTTTCAGCCCACTCTCCACCTAAGAGCCAAAGTGATTTTTCTGTACTGTGAAACTCTGATTACTTCACTGTCTCCCGTAGGATCCTTTAACAGCTTCCCCTTGTTCTTATGATAAAACCTAGAATTGCAAAAAAACATTTACAAGAGTCAGCCTTATCACATCAGTCTTACTGGATGCCACTTCACACCTCACTTTTGCCTTCATTACCCTCCTTGTTCACGACATGCTATAACACAACAATCTTACAAAGCTACTTCTCCCACTCAGAATCTTCACATTTGTCCTTCCCACTGTGTGAATACTCATCCCCTATCCCTCAGGGCTCAGCTTAAATATCAGTTCTTCAGGAACACCCTCTCTGAATCCTCACGCACAGTGAGACCGTCCTATAATTTTCTCATCGAATTTTACTGCATTTTCTTTGCAGTGTGTTTTAAAATTATAATTGAATACTTATTAGTCAAGACATTTTTTTGGTGGAGGGCGCCTGGGTGGCTCAGTCAGTTAAGCCGCCGACTTCGGCTCAGGTCATGATCTTGCGGTTTGTGGGTTCAAGCCCCAAGTCGGGCTCTGTTGGAAAGGAAAGAATTGAAAAACTAGTTTTTCTTAATGAGCCCCTGATAGAGAGATACAGACAAGTTAGGATACTTTTCTGTTTAGACTTTACTTCACACAGCATCAGATTGCAACAAATTTCTCCAGAGGAAAGACAATTCTGTCATTCTTAGTCCCATGTAATCACCAGTAACTCTGCCAGTTTGCTTGCCCCAGGGGTGACCCTCTACCCGGACCTAGTCCAGACTCTCAGTCAGGATCTAGCCTTCATCAAGAATTGGCCAAGAATCTCAGGGACAGCTTTAGATCTCCAATTCACCTCTAAAAACCTCTGCTCTCTCTGGAATTTTAATCCCTCTAGTCCTCTGCCTTTAAATGTATTATTTTTATCATGTAACCCATCTTTTCTTGTTGCCCTCTGTAGGACCATTGGCTTACTACAAACTCCATCCTACCCTTCTTCCTTGACTCTAATTATCACTCATTTGACAATGATTTCACAATTTATGTCTTTGACTTTGAATCTTATTGTATTTTTAAAATTAAACTTTATTTGTTGAATTTGTAGTATAATTACATGCTTTGGAAAGCAAAACAATATAAAGAGAATATGCTGAAGAAACCTGCTTGCTTCCACCCTTGCTGTCATCTACCTCTATTTCTACCCCCTCCTTTTGGTTACCTTTAGGTTACCATTTTAATTACATTCTTTTTTATACCTAGTGTTCTTTTATGCAAATACAAATAACTGTAAATGCATATCTCTATATTTATTTCTTTCTTCACAGGAAGTAGCATACTATATTCACTGTTCTTTTTTCGTGTAACAATATATTAAGATCCTTTCCTACATGAATATAGAGCTCCACCCTATTAATTTTTTTAGTTGCATTACATTTCATGTGCAAAAATGCAATCATTTATTCAAGCAGTCTGTTGCTCCTTTACACTTAGATTTTTCCCACTGTTTTGTTTCATATATATATACACACATACACATACACCCATGTATATTATATATCATATCATATATATATGAAATAGAAACATATACATATATGATATAGATAAACTTACAGATGTAAATGTGTCTGTTTACAGGATGTCCACAATAAGGATTTCAAGAAGTATAAGTGCTGGCATAAAGGATAAGCACATCTGCAAATTTTTTAGGTATTAAAGATCCCCTTTCACAGGAGATGTACTATGTTGTGCTCTTTCAAGCAATATTATGAAGGTACTTGTTTCTACATGGCCACATAAACAGATTCTATAATCAAAGTTTTATTCCTGTCACCTAGATAAATAAGAAATACTATCACATTAAAATTTTAATTTCTATGTCACTTATTATGGGTATGGCTGAACATTCCTTCACGTTTGCATTTTTGCTTTCTCTTTGATGCTTTTCCACTTTTCTACAGAGTTGTTAATCATAAGAGAGCTTTACTTATTAGAGGGATTAATCTTTTTATATGATAAGAATTGCTTATACTTATTGTTGCTTGAATTTTGACTTTGGTTATTATTTTTAATTTTATGGAGTACCTTTTTTCAGTCTTTCTCATTTTTAGATTTTGAGTCATAGTTGGAAATACCTTGCTCGTTTCTTTTCTTTTCTTTTTTTTTTAACGTTTATTTATTATTGAGAGACAGAGAGACACAGAGCATGAGCAGGGGAGGGGTAGAGAGAGGTGGAGACATAGAATCTGAAGTAGGCTCCAGGCTCTGAGCTGTCAGCACAGAGCCCGACGCGGGACTTGAACTCACAAACTGCAAGATCATGACCTGAGCAGAAGTCGGTCACTTAACCAACTGAGCCACCCACGCACCCCAATACCTTGCTCTTTTAAAGATAATAGTGAAATAAGTCAATTTTTTCATTTTTTTTTAAAGAGATAAGCTCTAAATTTTTTTTATGTTTATTCATTTTTGAAAGACAGAGACAGCGCACAAGCAGGGGTGAGGCAGAAAGAGAGGGGGACACAGAATCTGAAGCAGGCTCCAGGCTCTGAGCTGTCAGTGCACAGCCCAACGTGGGGCTTGAACTCACAAACCTTGAGATCATGACCTGAGCTGAAGTCAGACGCTCAACCAAATGAGCCACCCAGGCACCCAGAGTCAATTTTTTTTCTAGCACTTGTATTGCTTAACACTTTTTTTTTTTTTTAATCTTTGTTCCATTTTAGTTTTCTCTGGTGTGTTTATACTCTGGATATTTTTTCCCCCTGAAGACAATCTCATTATACTCAAACAAATCTCTTTTTCTTTCCCCCTTCTTTCTTTTTTACTTTCTTTCTTTCTCTTTCTTTCTTTTCTTTTTTTTTTTATTATTTTTTTTAATGCTTATTTATTTTTGAGAGAGAGAGACACAGAGTGCGAGCAGGAGAGGGGCAAAGAGTGAAACACAGAATCCAAAGCAGGCTCCAGGCTCTGAGCCGTCAGCACAGAGCCCGACGCGGGGCTCGAACCCACCAACTGTGAGATCATGACCTGAGCTGAAGTCGGACACTTAACTGACTGAGCCACTCAGGCGCCCCTCTTTCTTTTTTTTTTTTTTTTACAAGAAAGAGAAAGAGAGAGAGAGCACAAGCTGGGAGTTGGGGGAGACACAGAGAGAGAGAATCTTAAGCCCGTTCCACACCCGGCACAGAGCCCAACATGGGCATGTGGGGCTCAGTACCATGACCCTGGGACCATGATGTGAGCCAAACTCAAGAGTCAGATGCTAAACCAACTAAGCCACCCAGGTGCCCCACTCAAACCACTTTCTAAAAGATGAATCTTTGATTCACTTCTTTAAGATCTCACTTTCATTTTACATTAAATCCCCATATAATTTGAGATCTATTTCTAGACTTACTGTCATTCTATTCATAAATCAATACTATATTGTTTTAATAATTAAAATTTTATGGTACATTTTAGCTTATGAGACTAAAGCTCCATTATTGTGTTCCTTTGTTTAAGATTCCCAAGCTATTCTTGCTTGTTATTTTTCCCTAAGAGATCTAAAATCAGATTTTAAAGTCCAATAATTCTATTCTATTAATTATTACATTAAAATTATCAATTAACTCAAAAAGAACTAATATATTGGTGATGTTAGGTCTTCTATCCGTATATTGAATACATCTTCCCCAACTGTTAAGTCAGTCTATTTTTGTAATATGTATATGTGTGTGTTTCATTTTTTTTTTACTTTTTATTTTGAAATTATTTATTTCTGAAGCTGACAGGTAGTTATAAAAGTAGTACAAAGTACCATGTGTTCCTTTACCCAGCATCCCCCAGTGATGAAAGCTTATGTAACTATTATATAATATTAAAACCAGGAAAACGACATGCACTTATTTATGTTAATCAGACTACAGACCTTAGTCTGTTTTCATTTTCCAGTTAATGTAGGTTAAAAAATTAATTTTAACTGAATTTGTGTGTGTGTGTGTGTGTGTGTGTGTGTGTCTGTGTGTGTGCATGAGTGCATGTAGCTCTAAGTGTGTGTTATTTTTTTATATACTGGAGCTTACTGAATTTTTACCTAAATATATTGGCTATTATTTCTAATACAATATAAAAAGAACTGGTAATATTGTTCTTGGAAGTTTTATTGTAACTGGAAGACAAACACTAGCATTCAACTCTCACCAAGAATGAAGGATCCTATGTTTAACATACGTTTCTTTCACTCAGGATTTCTTAATAGACTATACCCTAGGATAAAAGCAATCTGGATATTGATAAGGACTTTTAGAGACTTAAACCCAACTAAATTCCTGTTTGGATTACAGGGAACTGTTCCAATTCTGTGTGTTTAAATAAAGCTATTGTAAAAAAAAGTGGAGTTATTAATGTCTCTAGCCGCTATTGTTCTTAGTACACAAAATTCCATATATTATTAAAAATAATTACAGAATTATAAAAGACAGGGCCAAGAGAAAAAAATACAATATAATAGTTTTACAGAATATTCAGATACTAGATACCTAACAGAGATTTTAAATTTGGGGAATTAATATACCCAAGAAAATAAATGATAAGACAGAGAATTTTTTCAGAGAATTAGAATCTTGAAAGGAAATGAAATTCTATAACTGAAAAATACACTAATTAGAATTAAGAATTCAATAGGTGACTTTCATAGCTCATTAAACACAGATGAAAATATAATTAGTAAACTAGAGTGTAGGTAACTGGAAAAGCAGGTAGAGATAGGATTAATACATTGGAAATTAGAAAAGTGAAAAAACTTAGTCTGAAGCACAAAACATAAAAACAAATAAAAATAGAATGCAAAAGATAGTAAGAGACACATGGACACAGTAAAAGGTTTGTGATATGTATAATTAATATTCCAAAGGTGAATAGAGAAAGAATGGAGCAAAAGGAATATTTGAAGAAACAATATGTAAGTATTCTCCTAAATCAGTGAAAGTGGGTGTGGTAGATAATCACCCAAAATGGTGGTCATCAATTCCTTTTTTTGTTGTTTTTTCTGTATACATGCTAGTTGTACGTGACGTCAAAAAGCGGAACCGGGTACCCACGTTTGCTTCCTCCTGCGGGTCAGCGGGTGTCTCCTTCGGTTCCATCTCATTACACCAGAATTGTTAAAAGGCCTTAACAGCCTCAGCGAAGAACTGAAGCTGCCCTGAAGAGACTCTGCTTGTAGGTGTCAGCCTCACCATGTGCTGAGGAGGTCCATCCTGCTCTTCAGGCTTCAGACTTGCTTTTCCAGACTATACAATCATATTTTTTTACTAAGAATCTAATTGAAGATGTAAATATTTTGGAATGTGTAAGACGTAGTTCAAAGATAAATGCATCAGACTGGAAGATGGCGGCGTAGGAGGACGCTGGGCTCACCGCGCGGCCTGCTGATCACTTTGATTCCACCTCCACCTGCCTAAATAACCCAGAAAACCGCCGGAGGATTAGCAGAACGGAGTCGCCGGAGCCAAGCGCAGACGAAAGGCCCACGGAAGAGGGTAGGAAGGGCGGCGAGGCGGTGCACGCTCCACGGACTGGCGGGAGGGAGCCCGGGCGGAGGGGCGGCTCGCCGGCCAAGCAGAGCCCCCGAGTCTGGCTTGCAAAAGCGGAGGGGCCTGACGGACTGTGTTCCGACAGCAAACGCCACTTAGCGTCTGGGAGGTCATAAGTTAACAGCTCTGCTCAGAAAGCAGGAAGGCTGGAGGACAAAGGGAGGGAGAGCTGCTGAGCCCCCGGACGACAGAGCTCAGTTTGGTGGGGAACAAAGGCGCTCACCAGCGCCATCTCCCCCGCCCATCCCCCAGCCAAAATCCCAAAGAGAACCAGTTCCTGCCAGGGAACTTGCTCGCTCCGCGCAAACACCCAACTCTGCGCTTCTGCGGAGCCAAACCTCCGGCAGCGGATCTGACTCCCTCCTGCAGCCACAGGGCCCCTTCTGAAGTGGGTCACCTAAGGAGAAGCAAGCTAAGCCTGCCCCTCCTGCCCCTGTGCACCTTGCCTACCCACCCCAGCTAAGACGCCAGATCCCCAGCATCACAAGCCTGGCAGTGTGCAAGTAGCCCAGACAGGCCACCCCACCCCACAGTGAATCCCGCCCCTAGGAGAGGGGAAGAGAAGGCACCCACCAGTCTGACTGTGGCCCCAGCGGTGGGCTGGGGGCAGACATCAGGTCTGACTGCGGCTTCGCCCACAAACTCCAGTTATACACCACAGCACAGGGGAAGTGCCCTGCAGGTCCTCACCACACCAGGGACTATCCAAAATGACCAAGCGGAAGAATTCCCTTCAGAAGAATCTCCAGGAAATAACAACAGCTAATGAGCTGATCAAAAAGGATTTAAATAATATAACAGAAAGTGAATTTAGAATAATAGTCATAAAATTAATCGCTGGGCTTGAAAACAGTATAGCTGACAGCAGAGAATCTCTTGCTACAGAGATCAAGGGACTAAGGAACAGTCACGAGGAGCCGAAAAACGCTTTAAACGAAATGCATAACAAAATGGAAACCACCACGGCTCGGATTGAAGAGGCAGAGGAGAGAATAGGTGAACTAGAAGATAAAGTTATGGAAAAAGAGGAAGCTGAGAAAAAGAGAGATAAAAAAATCCAGGAGTATGAGGGGAAAATCAGAGAACTAAGTGATACACTAAAAAGAAATAATCTACGCATAATTGGTATCCCAGAGGAGGAAGAGAGAGGGAAAGGTGCTGAAGGGGTACTTGAAGAAATAATAGCTGAGAACTTCCCTGAACTGGGGAAGGAAAAAGGCATTGAAATCCAAGAGGCACAGAGAACTCCCTTCAGACGTAACTTGAATCGATCTTCTGCATGACATATCATAGTGAAACTGGCAAAATACAAGGATAAAGAGAAAATTCTGAAAGCAGCAAGGGGTAAACGTGCCCTCACATATAAAGGGAGACCTATAAGACTCCTGACTGATCTCTCTTTTGAAACTTGGCAGGCCACAAAGAATTGGCACGAGATTTTCAGTGTGCTAGACAGAAAAAACATGCAGCCGAGAATCCTTTATCCAGCAAGTCTGTCATTTAGAATAGAAGGAGAGATAAAGGTCTTCCCAAACAAACAAAAACTGAAGGAATTTGTCACCACTAAACCAGCCCTACAAGAGATCCTAAGGGGGACCCTGTGAGACAAAGTACCAGAGACATCACTACAAGCATAAAACATACAGACATCACAATGACTCTAAACCCATATCTTTCTATAATAACACTGAATGTAAATGGATTAAATGCACCAACCAAAAGACATAGGGTATCAGAATGGATAAAAAAACAAGACCCATCTATTTGCTGTCTACAAGAGACTCATTTTAGACCTGAGGACACCTTTAGATTAAGAGTGAGGGGATGGAGAACTATTCATCATGCTACTGGAAGCCAAAAGAAAGCTGGAGTAGCCATCCTTATATCAGACAAACTAGACTTTAAATTAAAGGCTGTAACAAGAGATGAAGAAGGACATTATATAATAGTGACAGGGTCTATCCATCAGGAAGAGCTAACAATTATAAATGTCTATGCGCCGAATACCGGAGCCCCCAAATATATAAAACAATTACTCATAAACATAAGCAACCTTATTGAGAAGAATGTGGTAATTGCAGGGGACTTTAACACCCCACTTACAGAAATGGATAGATCATCTAGACACACGGTCAATAAAGAAACAAGGGCCCTGAATGAGACATTGGATCAGATGGACTTGACAGATATATTTAGAACTCTGCATCCCAAAGCAACAGAATATACTTTCTTCTCGCGTGCACATGGAACATTCTCCAAGATAGATCATATACTGGGTCACAAAACAGCCCTTCATAAGTTTACAAGAATTGAAATCATACCATGCATACTTTCAGACCACAATGCTATGAAGCTTGAAATCAACCACAGAGGGGCGCCTGGGTGGCGCAGTCGGTTAAGCGTCCGACTTCAGCCAGGTCACGATCTCGCGGTCCGTGAGTTCGAGCCCCGCGTCAGGCTCTGGGCTGATGGCTCGGAGCCTGGAGCCTGTTTCCGATTCTGTGTCTCCCTCTCTCTCTGCCCCTCCCCCGTTCATGCTCTGTCTCTCTCTGTCCCAAAAATAAATAAACATTGAAAAAAAAAAAAAAAAAAAAAAAGAAATCAACCACAGAAAAAAGTCTGGAAAACCTCCAAAAGCATGGAGGTTAAAGAACACCCTACTAACGAATGAGTGGGTCAACCAGGCAATTCGAGAAGAAATTAAAAAATATATGGAAACAAACGAAAATGAAAATACAACAATCCAAACGCTTTGGGACGCAGCGAAGGCAGTCCTGAGAGGAAAATACATTGCAATCCAGGCCTATCTCAAGAAACAAGAAAAATCCCAAATACAAAATCTAACAGCACACCTAAAGGAAATAGAAGCAGAACAGCAAAGGCAGCCTAAACCCAGCAGAAGAAGAGAAATAATAAAGATCAGAGCAGAAATAAACAATATAGAATCTAAAAAAACTGTAGAGCAGATCAACAAAACCAAGAGTTGGTTTTTTGAAAAAATAAACAAAATTGACAAACCTCTAGCCAGGCTTCTCAAAAAGAAAAGGGAGATGACCCAAATAGATAAAATCATGAATGAAAATGGAATTATTACAACCAATCCCTCAGAGATACAAACAATTATCAGGGAATACTATGAAAAATTATATGCCAACAAATTGGACAACCTGGAAGAAATGGACAAATTCCTGAACACCCACACTCTTCCAAAACTCAATCAGGAGGAAATAGAAAGCTTGAACAGACCCATAACCAGCGAAGAAATTGAATCGGTTATCAAAAATCTCCCAACAAATAAGAGTCCAGGACCAGATGGCTTCCCAGGGGAGTTCTACCAGACGTTTAAAGCAGAGATAATACCTATCCTTCTCAAGCTATTCCAAGAAATAGAAAGGGAAGGAAAACTTCCAGACTCATTCTATGAAGCCAGTATTACTTTGATTCCTAAACCAGACAGAGACCCAGTAAAAAGAACTACAGGCCAATATCCCTGATGAATATGGATGCCAAAATTCTCAATAAGATACTAGCAAATCGAATTCAACGGCATATAAAAAGAATTATTCACCATGATCAAGTGGGATTCATTCCTGGGATGCAGGGCTGGTTCAACATTCGCAAATCAATCAACGTGATACATCACATTAACAAAAAAAGAGAGAAGAACCATATGATCCTGTCAATCGATGCAGAAAAGGCCTTTGACAAAATCCAGCACCCTTTCTTAATAAAAACCCTTGAGAAAGTCAGCATAGAAGGAACATACTTAAAGATCATAAAAGCCATTTATGAAAAGCCCACAGCTAACATCATCCTCAACGGGGAAAAACTGAGAGCTTTTTCCCTGAGATCAGGAACACGACAGGGATGCCCACTCTCACCGCTGTTGTTTAACATAGTGCTGGAAGTTCTAGCATCAGCAATCAGACAACAAAAGGAAATCAAAGGCATCAAAATTGGCAAAGATGAAGTCAAGCTTTCGCTTTTTGCAGATGACATGATATTATACATGGAAAATCCGATAGACTCCACCAAAAGTCTGCTAGAACTGATACATGAATTCAGCAAAGTTGCAGGATACAAAATCAATGTACAGAAATCAGTTGCATTCTTATACACTAACAATGAAGCAACAGAAAGACAAATAAAGAAACTGATCCCATTCACAATTGCACCAAGAAGCATAAAATACCTAGGAATGAATCTAACCAAAGATGTAAAGGATCTGTATGCTGAAAACTATAGAAAGCTTATGAAGGTAATTGAAGAAGATTTAAAGAAATGGAAAGACATTCCCTGCTCATGAATTGGAAGAATAAATATTGTCAAAATGTCAATACTACCCAAAGCTATCTACACATTCAATGCAATCCCAATCAAAATTGCACCAGCATTCTTCTCGAAACTAGAACAAGCAATCCTAAAATTCATATGGAACCACAAAAGGCCCCGAATAGCCAAAGTAATTTTGAAGAAGAAGACCAAAGCAGGAGGCATCACAATCCCAGACTTTAGCCTCTACTACAAAGCTGTCATCATCAAGACAGCATGGTATTGGCACAAAAACAGACACATACACCAATGGAATAGAATAGAAACCCCAGAACTAGACCCACAAACGTATGGCCAACTCATCTTTGACAAAGCAGGAAAGAACATCCAATGGAAAAAAGACAGTCTCTTTAACAAATGGTGCTGGGAGAACTGGACAGCAACATGCAGAAGGTTGAAACTAGACCACTTTCTCACACCATTCACAAAAATAAACTCAAAATGGATAAAGGACCTGAATGTGAGACAGGAAACCATCAAAACCTTAGAGGAGAAAGCAGGAAAAGACCTTTCTGACCTCAGCCGTAGCAATCTCTTACTCGACACGTCCCCAAAGGCAAGGGAATTAAAAGCAAAAGTGAATTACTGGGACCTTATGAAGATAAAAAGCTTCTGCACAGCAAAGGAAACAACCAGCAAAACTAAAAGGCAACCAACGGAATGGGAAAAGATATTTGCAAATGACATATCGGACAAAGGGCTAGTATCCAAAATCTATAAAGAGCTCACCAAACTCCACACCCGAAAAGCAAATAACCCAGTGAAGAAATGGGCAGAAAACATGAATAGACACTTCTCTAAAGAAGACATCTGGATGGCCAACAGGCACATGAAAAGATGTTCAGCGTCTCTCCTTATCAGGGAAATACAAATCAAAACCACACTCAGGTATCACCTCACGCCAGTCAGAGTGGCCAAAATGAACAAATCAGGAGACTATAGATGCTGGAGAGGATGTGGAGCAACGGGAACCCTCTTGCACTGTTGGTGGGAATGCAAATTGGTGCAGCCGCTCTGGAAAGCAGTGTGGAGGTGCCTCAGAAAATTAAAAATAGACCTACCCTATGACCCAGCAATAGCACTGCTAGGAATTTATCCAAGGGACACAGGAGTACTGATGCATAGGGGCACTTGTACCCCAATGTTCATAGCAGCACTCTCAACAATAGCCAAATTATGGAAAGAGCCTAAATGTCCATCAACTGATGAATGGATAAAGAAATTGTGGTTTATATACACAATGGAATACTACGTGGCAATGAGAAAAAATGAAATATGGCCTTTTGTAGCAACGTGGATGGAACTGGAGAGTGTGATGCTAAGTGAAATAAGCCATACAGAGAAAGACAGATACCATATGGTTTCACTCTTATGTGGATCCTGAGAAACTTAACAGGAACCCATGGGGGAGGGGAAGGAAAAAAAAAAAAAAAAAGAGGTTAGAGTGGGAGAGAGCCAAAGCATAAGAGACTGTTGAGAACTGAGAACAAACTGAGGGTTGATGGGGGGTGGGAGGGAGGGGAGGGTGGGTGATGGGTATTGAGGAGGGCACCTTTTGGGATGAGCACTGGGTGTTGTATGGAAACCAATTTGACAATAAATTTCATATATAAAAAAAAAAAAAGATATTACTTCACTAACCTAAGCTTCACAGTGCAAAGATTTGGTTAAAAAAGGAAAGGTAAGCAATTTTTTCTGAATTATTTGAAAAAATAAGAGTCTATGTCATTGTTCCCGAAGGAATTCTAATGTTTCTTTCAGTATTTTTTTTCTCCCATTCCCAAAATATTGTGTGTAACCCCGCATATCCAGCTACTGGATATCTTACCTCATTATCTATGAGCTAAATTTGAGCTATGGAACATTTCAGATGATTTATATGCTAAGCAGAATTCTCTTGAAAACAAATAAGAAAATTTAGAAAAGGTGTGTTAGCGTTGTGTAATAAAATCTTCAATACAAAGATCCTGGGCCTTCTTTTGATGTGCACTAAATAACAGAGCTGGTAAATTAGTGGTTGAAATGTTTCTGTCAATAACATTGATGTTATTTCATAACAAAAAAAAAAAAAGCGGAACCTAATGATCTTCTTCCTGAAACATAATGATTTTGTTAGCAAAAAGAATGCATAAAAGTAATATTCTTGGACTTCTGGCCTAGGTCAAATAAACCCTTGTTGCTTATGCCTTACAGCTTATGCTTGGGTCCCTTGGAACACTAAAGCTGGGGACACCCCCTTTTGGAACTATAATACTTTGTTAGCAGAAGTATAAGCACATAAGGAAGCTACTTGTGGTCAATCAGCCCCAGTTAGGCTCCCACCAAAAGTTGCCTGAATTGTCAGCTGTATTGGAAATGCAGTCCAGTCACGCTATCAGATGAGTAAGTGTCATGTGGCATCTGACCACAAGCCATGAGAAACCCCAATCAAGAACTACCTTATTGAGTCCAGTCAACTCACAGAGTCATGAAGATAATGTGGTGCTGGTAAGTGATAAATTGGGGATGGTTTCTTGCTGCTATGGGTTGAATTGTGTCCCTCCAAAATTTATATGCTGAAATCCTAACCTCAGAATGCCATCATATTGGAGACGGGGTTGTAGAGAGGTAATCAAACTAAAATGAGATCAGTTGGGTGGGCCTAATCCCATATGAGAGTGTCTTTATTAGAAGAGAAAATATGGACACTGACATGTACACCGACATGAAATATGGACTGTAACATGTAAAGACTGGACTAAAAATGGCCATCTATAAGCCAAGGAGATCTGGAACAGATCCTTCTCTCACAGCCCTCAGGAGAGCTGCCCACACACTGATTGCAGATTTCTAGCCTCCAGAGCTGTGAGAAAATAAACAGCTGCTGTTTAAGTCACCCATTCTGTGATACCTTTCTATGGCCGCCTAGCAAATAAATACACTTACCATCATAATAGATAAGTGGAAAAGACAACAAGCCTGTCTTTCAAAGCCGTAAGAAAATTTTAAATCTCCATGCAGCATAAACATAAACAAAATCATACTAAGGAATATCATATTAAAATTGCTGACAACCAAGGACAAGGAAAAAAAGTTAAGAGCATCTAGAGAAAAGGCATATTACATTCAAAGGAATAGTAACAAAATGTTCTCATAGAAGTCAGAAAGAAAGTTAAATATTTCTCTTTAAAGTACTAAAATTACCACCAACTTGAAATTCCATAAACAATCAAAATATAATTTTACAATAAAGGTGATTTAAAGACTTTCTAAAGAAGTTTATTTATTTTGAGACAGAGAGAGAGAAAGCATGCATGCGAGTGGAGGAGGGGCAGAAACAGAGGGAGAGAGAGAATCCCAAGCAGGCTCTGCGCTGTCGCATACAGCCAGAACTGAGGCTCAATCTTACAAACCCCGAGATCATGACCTGAGTGGAAATGAAGAGTCTGATGCTTAACTGACTGAGTCAGCCAGGAACCCCGAGACATTTTTAAACAAATAAAAAAATGAACAAAATGCATTTCCACCAGACCCACAGTAAAAGAATTTTTTCTGGAAGAAATAAATGATCTCTGAAGAAAGCACAAAAATGTAGGAAAAAATAAATATTCTGATTCTGTTAATATGATATTAAACATACATACAGTTTCACTCTTAGGTTATAAAATTTATGTAGCATCAAAATACATGACAACAATAATAAAAGGTTGGAAGAGAGTTAATGGAGTTAAAATATTCTTAGATCCTTGAATTATCCAGGAAGTGGCAAAAGCACTAATTTAATTTGACTCTAATGAACTATATATACTTTAATAATGTCTTGACTACCACAAGAAGAATAAAATAATGCAAAATTAGCAAAATAATAAGGGGAAAATAATGAAAACTAAAATAACTTAATTCAAAAGAAGTAAAAGAACGAGTAGAAAATATTTTGAAACATACACTAAAATGAGAGAAAAATCCAAATGTACCAGCAGTTATTTTTAATTTAATACTCTATATACTCTAGTTTGAAAACTAAGTGGTTAGACTGGATTTTTTTTAAGTCAACTGTATACTACTTACTAGATATACCTTAAATATATATGGTCAGAGAAAGATCAAAAGTAATAGAATGGAACAGTATATATTATGCTAATAAGAATATAGTTGATAAAGCCATATTAATGTCATAAAAAGTAATTTTAAGACAAAAAGTTATTACAGATAAAAAGGAATATTTCAAGGGATAAAGTGGTCAATAAAGCAAGAAGTTGTAGCAATTCCAAGTTTGTTTTCAACTAATAAAAGCCTCAAAATGTATATAGCAAAAATGACAGAAATAATGGACAAATGCACCATAATAGTAAGTCCAAAGAAATTTCAAGGAAAAAAACATAAAAATATGTTCTCTGAACACAGTGGATTCAAACTAAAAATAAATAGAATATTAATTATATTTATGTCTATGTAAATATATTTAACAAAATATAACAAGAAAATTTCCAAATATTTAGAAATTAAACTATACACTTCTAATTTTTATTTATTTTTGAGAGGGAGACAGAGCATGATTGGGGGAAGGGTAGAGACAGAGAGGGAGACACAGAATCTGAAATAGGCTCCAGGCTCTGAGCTGTCAGCACAGAGCCTGACGCAGGGCTCGAACTCATGGGCTGTGACATCATGACCTGAGGTGAAGTCAGATGCTTAACCAACTGAGCCACCCAGGTGCCCCTAAACTATACACCTCTAAATAACATGTGATTAAAATTGTAAAAAATACATTGAAAGGCATATTTGAATTGAAAGGATGAGAAAAATACATGTTAAGACTTTTGGAATCCAGCTATATTCATATTTGGATAGAAAAGGAACATATACAAATATACAGAAGATATAGGTGAATAAAATAAAAACATAATAAACATAAAAGTAAAATGATAGGAATTATAAAGACAAATGCAAAAAGGTTAGTTTCTTTCTCCCTCTCTCTCTCCCTCTCTCTCTCTCTCTCTCACACACACACACACACACACATACACACACACACAAGCATTCCATTTAAAACCTCGTGAAGAAATTCCCATCCCCAGTGACAACACAAGTGATTTCTTCCAAATATTTAATTAAATATATATATTATTAATTAAATATATAAATGTATGTATTTATACACCCTCATAAAATAGTCCAGATACAAAGAAAAAAGGAAATATCTCCCAACTCATTTCATGAGACCAGAACATTAAGGCCAAACCTAACGAGCACATTAATAAAAAGGGAAAAATTATAAGGCAACCTTAGTCATGAATACAGATGCAAAAACACTAAACAAAATATTAGCAAATTTAATACTGGGGACGTCTGGGTGGCTGGGTTGGTTAAGTGACTGACTCTTGATTTCGGCTCAGGTCATAATCTCAGGTTTGGTGAAATTGAATGCTGACAGCACTGAGCCTGCTTGGGATTCTCTCTCTCCCTCTCTCTGCCCCTCCCCCATGAGTACACACTCTCTCTCTCTCTCAAATAAATGAATACATGAATAAATGAATGAATGCATGAATGAATGCATGAATGAATGAATGAATGAATGAATAAGTGTAATAGTGGTATAAGGATACGTAAATAAACCAGTGGAACAGAACAGAGTACAGAAATAGATCCACATATATAGTCTGTTGGTACACTGCTGCAGGGAAAAGATAGCCTTTAAAAAAAAATGTTTATTTTTGAGAGAGAGCGGGAGAGCACGAGTGGGAGAGAGGCAGAGCAAGAAGGGGACAGAGGATCTGAAACCTGTGATGACAGCAGAGAGCCTGATGCAGGGCTTGAATGAACCATGAGATCATGACTGAGCCACCCAGGTGCCCCAGGAAAGGACAGCCTTTAAGTAAAAAATTATTTCCAGCTGAATTACTGATTTTATAATTTTTATTAAAATAACATAGGAAATGTCCTCATAATTTGGTTAGGGAAATATTTCCTAAACAGGACATTAAAATAAAAAATTTGTGGGGCGCCTGGATGACTCTGTTGGTTAAGCATGGATGTTGGCTCAGGTCATGATATCATGGTTCATAGGTTCAAGCCCCATATCAGGCTCTGCGCTGACAGTGTGGACTGACAGTGCCTGCCTGGGATTCTCTCTCTTCTCTTCTCTGCCCCTGCCCCCCCTCTTTCTCAAAATAAATAATAAATAAACTTTTAAAAAATAAAAATAAATAAATTAAATAAAAAAAATTTTCACTCAAAAGATGACACCATTGTTGAGAAGGCAAGGCACTGAGTTGGACAAGATATTTGTTATGAATATATATGACACGCGACCCCCAACTTGGGGTATAGATACTGTATAGGAAGAAACCCTGTAAATCAGTAATGAACAGACAACTCAATTTAAAAATAGACAAAAAAATCAAACTGACATTTAACAAAATTACATATTCATATGGCTAATAAGTAAAGGAAAATATATTCAATAATATCAGTCCTCTGAATAAGGAAATTAAAATCACAATATTAACACACACACCCATCAAAATTGCTCAACCTGAAAACAATTAGACTGCTAGAAGAATGGATTTGTGCAAAACTTTTAAAATTTGTTAAAAAGCCCAATATATGTAAACACTATGACTTAGCATTTCTATTGTTTATATATGAACTCAATAGAAATCTGTTCATATGTTTCCCAAAAGACAAATAGAAAAATGGTCATAGAAACAGCAATCATAGGGGTGCCTGGGTGGCTCAGTTGGTTAGGCGACCAACTTCCGCTCAGGTCATGATCTAACAGTTTATGAGTTCGAGCCCCGTGTCGGGCTCTGAGTCTGTGCTGACAGCTCAGAGCCTGGAGGCTACTTCGGATTGTGTGTCTTCCCTCTCTCTACCCCTCCCTGCTCATGCTCTGTGTCTCTCTGTCTCGCAATAATCAATAAATGTTAAAAAAAAAAAAAAAAAAGAAAAAGAGAAATAGCAATCATAACAGCCCTGAACTGGAAACATTAACTAAAGAACAAATGGACAAATTTTAGTATATTCATACAATGGACTACTATAAAACTATGCTATACAATATGGTAACCATTAGCCATATGTGCCTACTTAAATTTAAGTCAATTAAAACCAAATAAAATTTAAAATTCAGTGCCTCATTCACACTTAACTGCATTTCAAATGCTCAATATGCACATGTGGCTAGAAACTACTATTTTGGACAACAGATATACAAACCATTTCATTATTTTAGAAAATACGATTGGACAGCACTGCTATAGGGCAATGAAAATGAATTTATTTTATATGCAACAATGACTCTTACTAACATATTGTTGAGTAACACAATACAGACACAAATGACTACGTGCTATCATCTCCTATATGCATAAAGTTCCAACAGAACAAACTAACCTATTCAGGATAGAAGTCAGGATAGTGGTAACCTTAAGTGATGAAGGGGTTGGTGACAAGAAAGGAGTTAGTGGAAGGACTTTTGGAATACTTATAATTATTGATTTCTTGAACTGGACTGTGGTTACATTGGTGGTGGTTACTTTGTAAAATTTCCATCAGACTGTATACCTGTGATCTGTGCACTCTTTTGAATATATTATGCTTCATTATAATGTCTATTAAGATGATTTCCCTTGACTCCCCATTTATTATCTATTAGGTATCCAAGATGCTTGTCCTTCTTTTGACCCATTTTCTTTCCCCAATTTTTGTTAGTGGTATAATTTCTACTTTATCAAAGCATAATATATTGCATTCTATTTTGTTACCTTTATGCTCGGGTTAGTATATGTCTTAGTTCTAGCATAAATTAATTAAATTTAAAAAATATATTAGCTAAATATAAGTAGTTAAATCTGTTTGTTTTAACTTATCCAACGCTCACCAACGGACCTATTATCAAAGTTTTCCTAATCATGTATCTTGGCTAATTATAACTTGTCTTGCTTTCAGTTCTTAAGAAGTATCTCTTAACAACATTTCCCAGTTCTGCCATATCAAAGCTGTTTATAATTGTAGGGCAGTTTGTTGATGACAAAATAATTAGTTCACATTTTCTTTCCTCAGTGATCTTTTAAGTGTTTCTAGTTTTCTAGAGCTGAATGCTGCTGGGGACAAATCTGGTGCCAAACTTGTTTGCTTTCCTTTTTTTTTTTTTTTTTTTTTTTATGACAGAAGGACTATTTCTTCACCTTTAAATATAACAGTTTTAATACACTGTATCTAAATGTTTATTGGTTTGGGTAAATTTCCCTAATTTTACTTGATGTGCCATTTCAAAATGTAAACACAAATCTTTTTTTTATTTCAGTCTTTATTCATTATTATTATTGCTTATTATTCCAGCATTTACTAAATATCGTATTTCAGTGAAGTTTAACTAAAAATTTAAATATTTATTGTTGGATTGTTTTGGTTTTCTTCTTTAGGAACTTCAATTATCCCTATGTCAGATCTTCCTTTCCTCTTATTTTTGTCCCTTTTATCTAATGCTTTTCTCTTATTTTTATTCTGTATTCTTCATCCCCCCTCCTTATTTCTATGCTCCACATTGGTTTCTATGCTGTCTTTTCTTCCCTGTTTGCTTCTAATTTAGTTTTCATTTCTAAGTTTTTTCCTTTTAATTTTGTTCCTGAGTTCTGTCAGCTTGCATTCCACAGCTTCCTTCTTCTAGCAATTTTTCTCATTTTGTGGCCATAATTGTTCATTTTTTTAGCCTAAATTTACATATAGCTACATTTATATATTTTTTTTATTTTTTATTTTTTTTTTTTATTTAAATTTTTTTTTCACCCTTTCTTTATTTTTGGGACAGAGAGAGACAGAGCATGAACGGGGGAGGGTCAGAGAGAGAGTGAGACACAGAATCGGAAACAGGCTCCAGGCTCTGAGCCATCAGCCCAGAGCCTGACGCGGGGCTCGAACCCACAGACCGCGAGATCGTGACCTGGCTGAAGTCGGACGCCTAACCGACTGCGCCACCCAGGCGCCCCATACATTTATATTTTTATCTGATTCATGAACAATTTTCTACTGAGTTTCATTGTGTGCAGTAATGCTTAATAAGTTTCATTTCTTTTACTATAGTTATTTTGTACGTAGGCAGAAGTTTTTTCTTTTCCATTTATTCATATTTTAATGAGGTGAGTTGTCTTAAATTAGAGACAGGTTGTGAGAATGGAACTTAAGCCAGGGTTTCCAAGCTTCAAAACTGAAGTTATCTCCTCTGTGACATAGGGGAGGACTTAAGAATGATTCCTATGTATCATTCCACCTCTTCTACCTCTCCAAATACGGCCTGCTTCCAAAGAACTTCTACTACAATCTATGCACTTCTGAGATCTCTTCACTTTTCTTGCTTTCCAAGGTGATGTATTCATTTATAGAAGTAATATTTTGCTGGCATTTTTTTGAGATCTGCTATGTCTAGACCACCTGGGCATTTTCCAAGCCTTTTCTCTCATTATTTCCAGAGAGCGTCTACCTTAATTTATCTACCTAGGTTGTGCTCCCAAAATTTCCATTCTAAGGTGGGGCCTTCTCCTTCTGAGCAGAAATAAATGCCAGAGATCAGATCTGTCAATATTGAGATCCTCCCCACATTTCACATCCTTTTGAATCTACAAGTTGGCTTCTAGTTCTGCTTCAATTTTGGCAATACTCACACGCAATTTCAACTTTGTGATTTTTTTTTTTACCAATTTCATTATTTACAGAAACTATAGTGTGTGCACACATGTGCACACATACATGTGTGTTTTATTTTCCCTATAGCTCTATATAATTACTTATTAGAATAAGTGATAAGACTGAGAACTGAATTTTTGGACTATTACTATCATCTGTCTCATCTCAGTGCTGGAAATTTTTACCTGGATGTTTCACATGATCTTTACATAAGGCAAGTTTAACATTGTACAGATTATATTCAATCTAAGCATTCTCTGCTTGAATTTCTCATCTCAGTTAATGGATTGTCATTCATTTAGTTCCCTAGACTGGAAATCTGCACATAATCCTAATTTTTTAAATATTTTATATGAGGAACATCAAAGTAATAATCTTGCACTTTTATCCAAACTAAATATTTCTCAAATATATTCTATCACTTCTAACTTTAAATACCACTACTAAATTTGAAAACTGTATCCCAACTACTTTCCTTTTTCTTGTTTCCCCCCTCAGCTTTATCTTTTATACCATCTTCAAAGTATTCTATCTAAAATACATAGGTGATCACTTTTACTTATGAGGTTTATTTTTTTCAATGGCCTCCAGCTGCAAAATGGATAACATCATTCATGTTAATATGGCAAAGAAAGCCTTCCATGATCTCACCTTTATGGAGCCCAAATCTCCCTGTCCCTTTACCATCATGCTACTTCTGTCATAACAAATTCCTTGTCAAGATACTTCACACATTTTTGCCTCTACTTTCACTGCTCAGTTTTCCTGTTAAGAACGTTTCCATAATTGGCAGGCATTATGACAAATCGCTTATTCATAGCTCAGTTCAAGTACTGTATCTTCTATAAGCATTTCCAAATCATCATAGATAAAAATTACCATTTCTTCCACCTTTTCCTGGGTCAGCCTGTCTAAGTTTTAATCAAGACACCTCTAAATATCCACTGTACATCTTCTTTTCGGTTCTCTCCCTACAATACTCTAAGAAACTTGAAGGCAAGGTATATATCTTATTGGCCCCTGTAATTTTACTCCAGACACAGATGAATGCTTATAAAAGCTGCTTCACTGGATTTATAAGTCCAACTTTTGACTCTCATCTAAATTGCAAGTTAATTAAAAGCAGAAACCACATGTCCCCAAGTTCTCAGATTTTTTTTTGCATATATTTATTCATGTTTTCTAGCCTGCTTTCCTAGGGAACAACAGATCGCTCCTCATGACCTAGAGTTTATGTTAGCCTTTTGAAAAAAAATTGAAAATAGTGACCAATTATTTTGCTACATGATAAAAAGAAATATTACATGTATTTCACATATTCAGAAAAAATACATTTCAAATGTTGCTTTAATTTAGGATAAATTTGTGTACTGAAATTCTACAATTTTTTAAGTTATTACGCTCCTTTGCTAATGACACTGATGTTTTCGCATAGTCAAATTGGCTAATATAGAAGCAAACACTCAATAAATACCTTAACTAATGAATCAACATTATAATCACATTTGTGTTAAAATTAAGATTTATCGTCTATTCATGAAATTTCCAGGTGTCTTAAATTAAGTAAAAAATTTAGTTTTATATTAAACTTAAGCTAAATGTGATTTCTATATGCTTTAAGTAAAGAAATTAGATAAAAGAGAAAATTAATATACACATGAATTTTGACAACGTAACAATTTTCCTATATATGAATTTACCATATTGTAAGTTAAATTTAATTAATTAAAACTAAATGTGATAGCCACAAACTTTAAGCAAATAATTAGTTAAAACAGAGAAATAAATATATAAATTTTGACAATATAATCAATTTCCCCTCTCACAGTTTCCACTTTGAAACAAAAAGTGACTCATTTATAACAATATTCTAAAATATTCTTAAAATTGCATTTCTCATAAATTAAATGAACAATGATTTTGAATTATATACATACCGAAGGATGGTCAGGGTGTTTGGTATACCAGAAAAAACAGAAAATAAAATCGTAGAAAAGATAAAAGCAATGAACAAAGGTAATTTATAGCACTTTGCATCACATGTCCCAGGTCTAGCGTCAATAAAATCACCTTGGTCATCTGCAGTTGTTAATCCTTCTTGAATGCAAGAACAATTGTAGTATGTCTATGAAAATTAAAACAAGAAACCATCTTCTAGAAATATAGTCATAAAGCAACAACTTCTATCATTATAAAATAAAATCAATAACTGCAGGTTCACTAGCTAGTTTTATTAGTCAATATTCTTACATTAAATCTGCCATTCATTTAGAAATGAAATATTAATGATACATTCTAGGTATTTTATGTAACAAAAATGTGTGTGTGTGTTTAACTAGAGTTATTTAGGATAAATTCTATTAATCTAAAATATTCAGCAAAAATATTCACATTCACAGAAAAGTAAGGAGACAAATGTGGCTGGAGCAGAATAAGCATGAAAGAAACTAAGAAAATAAAATCAAAGTAGCAGGGGAAAAAGCACATTATACAGAAACCGGTAAAAAACTGCAACAATAATGTAAGAACTTTGGTTTTTATTCTTAGTAATGTAAAAACAGTGGAGGGATATATGTATAAATGATATATTTTAAAAAGATCACTCTGACAGCTATACCAGACTATGAAGGGAAAGATGAAAGCAGAGAAAACAGTTAAAAAGCTATTGAAATGAGATGCAAGACAATGGTAACAGAGAAAATGATGAAGCTAGTCAGATCCAGCATTTATTCTGAAAGTAGATTTGAAAGGATTTGCTTAAGGGTCTTAGGGAAAGAATGGTGACCAGAAGGAGAGTCATATAGAGAGGGAAGAGAGAAATTAAGACCTTCAGTCAAGGGATGCAGTCAGTCCATGGTTCAGAAAGTGAACCAAGAAAGTAAGCACAATGCCTTCACTTTTTCCCCCATTTTTCTGCTTTTCTACTTGGACTTTTTATTATCTTAATCCACTCAGAAGGCAAGGAAGTTCTTGTCTTATAGTTCAGCCTTCATGAATAATGAGGAAAGTAGAGAACAGTGACAAGTGGACCTGGAGTTCAGACAAAAGATGTCCAGCACAATAAGTGGTTGCAGACAATAGAAGCCAGGCTGACCAAGGGAAAACTGAAAACATGAAGAAGGTTTAGTGAGCAAATGGTAGAATCACAAGGTATTAGGCTCCGGAAGGGTTGAAAGACTCTGGAATATAAGGTAACATTTAAGAATAAACATTTTTAAAGGGTGTACAATATTTTTTATATTAATATTCAATAAGAAACTGAAGATATATTATTAAATCATACACTAGTGAAAACCTGACTACAAAAAACTGAAGTAGGCCAGGTATGCTATCTTATGATAAAGTAATCTGTGTATAACAGGAAAAGGCATTATTATTATGTAAAGTGCATAAATAGTAAAGGATCTTACTGCCTACTAAATGAGGTGGTATAATGCCCATGGGTCAGGATATATATACCTCTCTGTTGTCTTCTCCCCCTCAGAAAGACCAGCCAGAAACATGAGAAAAAAGTTTTTAAATCCCACATCCCTACTTTGGTGCAACTTAAAAGGGAGAAACTTAAGTAATAGTGTATTATTTAGCTAAAAGCAGATTCATGCAACTCTGGAGAAAAGAAAATTAACGTGGAGTCAAACAAGTAGCAGAGTAGCCAACTCTGTCTGGTTGGTAGAAGATCTAGGGAAATAATGAATTCTGAGCATTATGGACCAAATATGAGCAAACAGGGAAATTTTAAAATGAGTCCTGATACATGTAAACAGCAAAAGACAAACAAGAATACATATATTCAGTTGTAAGTCATTTGTATTGCTGCCATGTAAGTATTCTCTTTTACCTTTCTAGAAAGTATGATATGTTTATAAAGGTCTTGTATGTATGCTAATCATGGATTAAATGGACTGATTTTCATGTCTGAGTCAATGTGGAACAGATATAGAAACAGCAAGAAGGTGTAGTGTAGACATTTTTAATTCTTCAGGAGAAGAAAAAACCAAGTGAAAGGTGACCAGAAAGATAGCATTGGTCAACCCAAAGCTGTAAGAAAGACTATGGGTCAAGATTTTGCTGTGAATGGGTATTGCTGACAGATGGGACAGAACTACAATAAATGACATAAGTAGAAGACAAAATATTCTCTTAAACCGTTGCTTTCAACTTTACTACTGCAAGAGGCAATGACAGTCACCTACTTCTTTAAAACTATAAAATTGGGATGATGTAATACATGGAGACATTTTTTTATTCAAATGTAATTAACACACAGTGCTATTAGTTTCGGGTGTACAATATGATTCAACAATTCTATACATTACTTATCACAATAAGTATACTCAATCTCCTTCACCTATTTCACCTGTCCCCCACCAATTCCCTTTTAATAACCACCAGTTTGTCCTCTATAGTTAAGAGTTTATTTTTTGTCCTTTTTTCTTGCCTGCTTTGTTTCTTAAATTCTACATATGAATGAAATCATATGGTATTTGTCTTTCTCTGACTGATGTTTCACTTAGCATTATACCCTCTAGATCCCTCCATATTGTTGTAAATAGCAAGATTTCATTTTTTTATGGCTAATATTACATTGTATATGGGTGTGTGTGTGTGTGTATGTATATATATATATATATATATATATATATATATATATATCACTCCATTTTGTGTATATACATCTATACACACACACACACACACACACACACACACACACACACCCCACATCTTTTTAATCCATTTATCTATGGATGGATATTTGTGTTGCTTCCATATCTTAGCTACTGTAAATAATGCTGCAATAAACACAGTGGTACATATACTTTTTCCAATTAGTGTTTTCATTTTCTTTGCGTAAATACCCAGTAGTAAAATTACTGGATCATATGGTAATTCTATGTTTAATTTTTTGAGATATCTTCATTCAATTTTCCACAATCGCTGCACCAATTTACATTCCCACCAAAAGTATATGAAGGATCCTTTTATTCCACATACTTGCCAATATTTGTTATTTTTTGTGTTTCTTGTTTTAGCCATTCTGATAGGTATGAGGTGATATACCTCATATTGTGGTGGTGATTTGCAACTCCCTGATCATGAGTGATGCTGATTATCTTTTCATGTCATTTATACGTCTTTAAAAAAAAATGTCTATTCATATTCTTCTCTGCCCAAATTTAATCAGACTGGTGTTTTTTTGTGTGTGTGTTTTTGTTTGTTTTTTAGTGTTGTGTAAGTTCTTGATATATTTTGGGTATTGACCCCTTATCAAATATATCATTTGAAAATATCTTTTCCCATTCAGTAGGTTGTCTTTTTGTTTTGTTGATGGTTTCCTTTGCTGAGCAAAAGCTTTTTAGTTTGGTGTAGTCCCAATAATTTAATTTTGCTTTTTCTTCTCTTGCCAGAGGAAATATATTTACAAAAATGGTTACTTTTTTGATGTCAAATAAATTATTGCATATGTTTTCTTCTAGGAATTTTATGGTATCAGGTCTCACATTTGTGTCTTTAATCTATTTTAGTTTACTTTTGTATATGGTGTTAGAAAGTGGTCCAGTTTCATTCTTTTGCATGTAGTTATCCAGTTTTCCCAGCACCATTTATTGATGAGACTATCTTTTTCCCATTGCATATTATTGCCTCCATTGTCATAGATTAATTGACCATACAGATGTGGGTATATTTCTGGACTCCACTCTCTGCCATTGATCTATTTGTCTATTTTTGTGCACGTGGCATACTGTTTTGATGACTATAGCTTTGTAGTATAACTTGAAATCTGAGATTGTGATATTTCCTGTTTTGTTCTTTTTCAAAATTGGTTTGGCTATTTGAGGTCTTTTGTAATTCCATACAAATATCAGGATTATTTGTCTCAGTTCTATGGACAGTGCTATTGGCATTTTGGTAAGGATTGCACTAAATCTGCAGATTTCTTTGGATAGTATGGACATTTAAAAAATACTGGTCTCCCAAAACATGAACATAAAATATTTTTCCATTTGTTTGTGTTGTCTTCAATTTTTGTCATCAATTTTTTATAGTTTTCAGACAACAGGTCTTTCACCTTTTTCGTTAAGTTTATTAGTAGGAATTTTGTTCTTTTTAGTGCAGTTGTAAATGGATTATTTTCTTAATTTCCCTTTCTGCTACTTCATTATTAGTGTATAGAAATGCAACAGATTTCTGCATATTAACTTTGTCTCCTGTGATCTTACTGAATTCATTTATTAGTTCTAGTAGTTTTTTGGTGGTCTTTAGGGTTTTCTATATGTAATGTCATGTCTTCTGCGCATAGTGAAAAATTTACCTCTTCCTTACCAATTTGAATGCCTTTTATTTCTTTTTATTTTCTGATAACTGTGGCAAGGACTTCCAGTACTATGTTGAATAAAAGTGGTGAGAGTGGACATCTTGTCTTGTTCCTTAGGCGAAAATATCTTAGTTTTTCACCACTGAATATGTTAGCTGTGGGTTTTTCATGTATAGCCTTTATTATGTTGAGGTATGTTCCTTCTAAACCTATATTGTTGAGGGTTTTTCCCATGAATGGATGTTGTACTTTGTCAAATGCTTTTATGCATCTATTGAGATGATCATATGGTGTTTATATTTTCTCTTATTGACGTGATGTGTCACACTGATTGAATTGTGAATACTGAACCACCTTTGCATCCCAGCAATAAATCCCACTTGATCATGGTGAATGAAATTTTTTTATTGTTTTTTCAATTTGCCAATATTTTGTTCAGGATTTCTGCATCTATGTTCATCAGAAATATTGGCCTATAGTTCTCTTTTTTTCTAGTATTTTTGTCTGGTTTTGGTATCAGAGAAATACTGGCCTCATAGAATGAATTTGAAAGTTTACCTTCCTTTTCTGTTTTGGAAAAGTTTGAGAATGGGTATTCACTAATCTTTAAATGTTTGGTACAATTTACCTATGGAGTTATCTGATCCTGGACTCTTGTTTGTTGGAAGTTTTTTTTCCTTAGTGTTTATTTAAATTCCAGTCAGTTAATATAACAGTGTAATATTAGTTTCAGGTGTAGAATTTAGTTATTCAGCACGTACATGTAACACCCAGTGCTCATCACAAGTGCTTTTCTTAATTCCCATTACCCACCCAAACTATACCCTCACCCACCTCCCCTCTGGTAACCATAGTTTGTTCTCTATAAAATTACTGATTCAATTGTATTGTTAGTAATTGGTTTGTTCAAATTTTCTATGTCTTCCTGATTCAGTCTTCAGAGGTTATATGTTTCTAGGAATTTGTCCATTTCTTCTAGGATATCCAATTTGTTGGCATATATATTTTTATAATATTCTCTTATAATCCTTTGTGGTGCGTAATATTTTACAATTTCTATGGTGTCAGTTGTTATTTCTTTTTTTCATTTCTGATTTCATTTGAGTCTTCTCTCTCTCTCTCTCTCTTTCTCTTTTTTTGATGACTCTGGATAAAGGTTTATCAGTTTTGTTGATCTTTTCAAAAAACCAGCTCCTGGATTCATTTATCTGTTCTATAGTTTTTTAGTCTCTATTTTATTTGTTTCTAATATTTATTATTTTCTTTCATCTACTGGCTTTGGGCTTTGTTCTTCTTTTTCTAGCTCCTTTAGGTGTAAAGTTAGGTTGTTTGAGATTTTTCTTGATTCTTGATGTAGTCCTGTATTGCTATGATTTTCCCTCTTAGAACAGTTTTTGCTGCATCTCAAAGTTTTTGGGCCACTGTGCTTTCATTGTCATTGTCATTGTCATTGTCTCCATATAATTTTTAATTTCCTCTTTGATTTCTTAGTTAACTCATTTATTGTTCAGTAGCATGATTTTTTTTGTGATTGATTTCCAATTTCATACCATTGCGGTCAGAAAAGATATATGATATGATTTCAGTCTTTTTGAACTTGTTGAGACTTGTTTTGTGGCCTAACATGTGATCTATTCTGGGGAGAGTTCCATGTGCACGTGAAAAGAATGTGTATTCTGCTGTGTTAGGATGGAATGTTTTGAATATATCTGTTAGGTCCATCTGTTCCAATGTGTCATTCAAAGCCACTGTTTCCTTTGTTGATTTTCTGTCTGATGTATCCATTGATGTAAGTGGGTGTTAAAGTTCCCTACTGTTAATGTATTAGTATTGATTTCTTCTTTTATGTCTGTTAATAGTTGCTTTACATTTTGGGTTCTCCCATGTTGGATACATAAGTATTTACAACTGTTTTATGTTCTTGTTGGATTGTTCTCTTTATTTTTTTAAATGTTTATTTGTTTTTGAGAGAGAGAGACAGAGATAAGAGTGTGAGTGGGGGATGGGCAGAGAGAGAGAGGGACACACAGAAGCGAAGCAGGCTCCAGGCTACCAGCTGTCAGCTGTCAGCACAGAGCCCAATGCAGGGCTCAGACTCACAGACCACAAGATCATGACCTGAGCTGAAGTCGGATGCTCAACTGACTGAGCCACCCAGGTGCCCCTCTCTTTATATTATATAGTGTTATTCTTTGTACCTTGCTACAGTCTTTGTTTTAAAGTCTATTTTGTCTAATGTAAGTCTTGCTATTCTAGCAAGAGCCCATTTGCATGATAAATGTTTACCCATCACTTCACTTTCAATCTGCATGTGTCTTTAAGTTTGAAGGGAGTCTCTTGTAGGGTGTATATACAGGGGTCTTGCTTCTTTTAATGTATACCTTCCAGCTACCCTATGTCTTTTGATTGGCATTTAGTCTAGTTATAGGGAAAGTAATTATTGATAGGTATGAACTTACTGCCATTTTTTAACTTTTTTAAATGGTTGTTTTGGTATTCTCTGTTCCTTTCTTTTCCTGTTCACATTACTTTGTGGCTTGATGGCTTTCTTTAGTGACATCCTTGAATTATTTTCTCTTTATTTTTTGCAAATCTATTTTATGCCTTTGATTCAAGTTTACCATTAGGTTCATATATAACATCCTATGCATATAGCCATCAACATTAAGTTGATAGTTGCTTAAGTTTGAACCCATTCTAAAAGCATTAAATTTCTCCTCTGTCCACATTTTATGTTTAAAATAGCATATTTACAACCTTATATTCTGTGAATTCCCTGACTGATTTTTATAGATAAAACTAATTTTACTGCTTTTGTGTTTTAATCTCCATCCTGGTTTTATAAGTGATTCATCTACTACTTTTTTTATGTTTGTATTTACCTGTGAATTTTTTTCCTTTCATAATTTTCTTACTTTTTGAGGCATGTTTTAATGTAGAAGTATCTTTCCCACTGCCAATTCCCTTAAGCCCTTTGTATTATGGCCACATAAAGTAAATATTCTTTCCCTGGTTTTTTTTTTTTTAACATTTATGGGGGGAAAATGCTTTTATAGAGAGCTAGGAGTAAAATGTAAACACCATCTACAAGTTGAACATCTTATTGAGAGGAAGAAGCATAATAAAAAATATTTACCTTGTCATCTTGTATTATTTTAGATTGTATACAGCCTGCAAAGCAAGGAGAAAAATATCCAATATGATCTCTTCCACATATAGCAGAATATAGTGAAGATGAGCATCTACAATGAGAATTGCAAGGAGCTGTCAGGTTTCCCAACTGTCCTGTTCTGTAAAAAAAGAGATTGAAGTATTATACTTATTAATGTGTATATTAGGATATGAGATACATAAAAATATGCTTATTGAAATAAATTCCTTTTGACAGGTTTATTGGGGTATAACCCAATATGTACAATGAACTATACATAAAGTGAACAATTTGAAATTTTTTGATATATGTATACACTTGTGAAATCATCACTATCACCACCACAATCATGTTAACAAACATAATCATCACCCCCAAAATTTCACTGTGACCCTTTGTAATACCTCTGGCCTCTGGCATCCACAGATCTATGTTCTGTCATTATTCATTAATTTAAATTTCATGAAATTGAATCATATTATATACACACTTTCTTTGTCTGGGTTCTTTATATGGTCTTTTTATGGTGATATGTCTCCATATCTCTTGGGTAAATACTAAAGAGTAGGATGTTTGGATCATATGGTAGGTGCTCATGTAACTTTTTGAGAAACTGTCACTTTTCTAATTTGGTTGTGCTATTTTATATTCCCACCAGCAGTGTATTAGAGTTTCAGTTGCTTTCTACATTCCTCACCAACACTTGATATAATCAATCTTTTTAATTTTAGACAGTCTAAGAATATAGCAGCTTCATATTGTGGTTTTTAATATTCCCTTCCCTGATGGCTAATGATGTGAGCCATCCTTCCAGGGGCTTATTTCCCATCTGTATATATTTGGTTAAATGTCTGCTCAAATCTTTTGCCCATTTTTATTGATTAGTTTTATTGAGCATTGAAATTTCTTTATATATTCTGGAAACATGTCCTTCACCAGATACATGATTTTTAAACATCTTCTCACAATCTGTGGTTTGTTCTTTTATTCATTTAACAGGTCTTTCAAAGGGCAGAAATATTTTATTTTGACATAGAACAATTTATCAATATATTTCTTCATGGATCATGTATTTAGTGTCATATCTAAGAAAACTTTGCTGAATCCAAATTTATAAAAATTTTTCCTATATTCTTAGAATTCTGTATCTTGTATTCACACTTACAATCCATTTTAAGTATTTTATGTGGTACAAGATATGAATCAAAGTTCATTTTTTTTACATATAGATATCTAATTGTTCCATCATCATTTGTTAAAATGCTTATATGTTCTTTGCTAAATTGCACATACATCCTATCAAAACTCAATTATCCATTTATACGTGGGCTTATTTCGGGACTCTCTACTCTATCACACTGATATATTCATCTATGTTTATACCAACACAATTTATTACATTAGCTAATAACTCTTGAAATAAAATAGTGTTGGTACTCTACTTCTACTCTTCATCAGAATTGTTTTTGGTTTTTCTAGGTCCTGTGTATATTGCATGAATTTAAGTTATTTGTAGAATATCTAAAAAAGAAACCCTGTGGGGACTTTGGTTGTGATTACATTGAAAACTACATCAATTTGGAAGGATTAACTTAATATATTGAGTCTTCCAAAACATGAACACGGGATCTCTTTTTAAAAATTTAGGTCTTGGGGCGCCTGGGTGGCGCAGTCGGTTAAGCGTCCGACTTCAGCCAGGTCACGATCTCGTGGTCCGTGAGTTTGAGCCCCGCGTCAGGCTCTGGGCTGATGGCTCCGAGCCTGGAGCCTGTTTCCGATTCTGTGTCTCCCTCTCTCTCTGCCCCTCCCCCGTTCATACTCTGTCTCTCTCTGTCCCAAAAATAAATAAAAAACGTTGAAAAAAAAATTAAAAAAAAAAATTTAGGTCTTTATTTTAGCTAGGAATATTTTATAGTAATTATGAATAGGGCTGTCACTTCTTATATTTATCCTTAAGTATTTCTTCTTCTTGATACTATTGCTAATGGCATTTTTGTGTAATATCAATTTCCAGCTGTTTGTAGGTAATATATAAACACACCATTGATTCTTGTATGATGATATATTCTTCTACAACGTTTTTTTTCTTAATACTACTGTCAGTAGTGTTGTTTTTGACATTAATTTCCACTTATTTGTAGGTGGTATGTAGAATTACTGTAATCTCTTACATTTTGATCTTGTATCCTACAAATTACTAAACTTATTTTTTTAGTTATAGTTCAGTTATCATTTTTTATAGTTTTTTGTTATATTTTTAGTTATATAGTTTCTATATAGACAATTGTCTCATCTTCAAATAAACTATTTTATTTCTACTTTTCTTATCAGGATGCCTTTTATTTCTTTTTCTTACAGTATTGTAATGGCTAGAACATCCATTATAATGTTAATGTAATAGTACTGAAAGCAGATATCCTTGTTATGCTCCTGGTCATTCAATGTTTCATCATTGTCCTTGAATGTTTCAACATGTCATTCATGTTTTCATCATTTTATAGCAGCTGAGGCTTCTATAGCAAAATATCATAGACTGGGTGGCTTAAACAATAAACACTTATTTCCCACAGTTCTGGAAGCTAAGTCCAAGATCAAGGTGCAGGTAGCTTTGATGTTTGGTGTGGGCTTCTTCCCAGATTGTAGATCATCACATTCTCAGTGTATCCTCACACAGAAAATTGAGGAAAGTCTTTGGTCTATTCCCCTTCTTAAAAGAACACTAATCCAATTATGGGGGTGGGGGATCCTACCCTCATGACATCACCTAAACCTAATTATTTCCTTAAGGCTCCACCTCCTAACACTATCACATTGGCTTCAACATATGAATTTAGGGGGGGGGGGGGACACATTCATTCCATAATAATCACTAAGTATAGTGTTAGCTGTATGTTTTCATAGTTACCTCCAATTTCTAGTTTCCTAGTTTATTAGGAATAGATGTGGCACTTTATCATGGGCCTTTTTGGCATCTATTGTGATTATAGTTTTTTTGATTTTATTAATATGGTGGATTATATCAATCGATTTTCAAATATAAAAGCAATATTGCATTCCTCTGAAAAATCTTACTTGAACATAATTTATTTTCCTTTTAATATACTCTTAGGTTCAACTTGCTAGAATTTTGTTAAAAGTTATTGCATCTATGTTCATGACAGAAATAAGTCCATATACTTTTCTTTTCTTACAAACTTTTTGTCTAGTTTTGATATCAAGATAATGCAAGTTTTATAGAATAAGTTGGGGAGCATACACTCCTTTTCAATTTTCTGGAAGAATTTATGTAAAATCAGATATTGTTAAATGTTTGGTTTAATTCTCCAATAAAACAATTTGGGCCTGGAATTTTCTTTGTCAGAAGGTGCTTAAGTACAAATTTGATTTATTTACTAGATACATACATTTATTTTTTCTCAAATAAATCTGTGTCTTTTGAAGGATTTGCCCATTTCATGGAAGTTGTCAGATTTATGGGCATAAAGTTTTTTTATAATATTACCCTACTATCCTTTTAATTTTGGTAGAATCTATAAAAATATCACATCAGCTCTCTGACTCTTGATATTGGTAGTTTTCTCTAACAGTTTAGCAATTTTATCCATCTTCTCAAAATTTCATCTGATTATATTTCCTCCATTGTTTTTTATCATTTCTACCTCACTAATTTCTGTTTAAATCTCAATTGTTTCCATTATTTTACTTACTTTGGGATCAATCTGCTTTGATGTTTCTAGTTTTTTAAGGTAGAAACAAATGTCATTGGCTTGAGACTTTTTTCTAATACTGGCTGTACATTTTTCCCTAAGTACTGTTTCAGTGGCATTTTATAAATTTTGTTACATGTGTATTCATTTTCATTCACATCAAAACACTTTACAATTTCCCTTCTGAAAAAATTATTTTAACACAAGTTGTTTAGAACTTTGTTATTCAGTTTCGGGGCGCCTGGGTGGCGCAGTCGGTTGGGCGTCCGACTTCAGCCAGGTCACGATCTCGCGGTCCGTGATTTCGAGCCCCGCGTCGGGCTCTGGGCTGATGGCTCGGAGCCTGGAGCCTGTTTCCGATTCTGTGTCTCCCTCTCTCTCTGCCCCTCGCCCGTTCATGCTCTGTCTCTCTCTGTCCCAAAAATAAATAAACGTTGAAAAAAAAATTAAAAAAAAAAAGAACTTTGTTATTCAGTTTCAAAATATTTGGGACTTTTCCAGAAATCTTTTTTTATTAATCTGTTTCTAATTTAATTTCATCATGGTTTGAAGATTTAATTTCATTATATGATTTAATCTTTTAAATTTACTGAGACTTGCTTTACAGAATATGGTTTACTTAGGGTTTCGAGTTTAAAAAGAATGTATATTCTTCTTTGACAGGTGAAGTGTTCTACAAATGTCAATCAGGTCAAACAGGTTGTTAGTGTTGTTCAAATCTTATGCATCATCACTGAGGTTTTTTTGCCTACTTCTATTATTAAGAGAAGAGTATTGAAATATCTGATTATATTTGTGGATTTCTACATGTCTACTTACAGTGTCTAAGTTTTTGCTTCACATATATTAAAGCTCTTTCATTAGGTTCATAAAAATCAAGAACTGTTTGAATTCTTGATGAACTGATCATTCTATCATTACATAATGACCTTATTTATTCCTGCTAATATTATTTGCTCTCAAATCTACTTGGTCTGATATCATACTCCAGCTTTCTTTAGATTACTGTTAATATGATACACCTTTCCCCATCCCTTTACTTATAATCTACTTTTGTCTATATTTGAAGCACATTTCTTTTATGCAACATATACATTGGGTCTTGCTTTAAAAAATCAAATTTAAAATTTTCTGCCTTTTAATTGAGATATTGCAACATTTACATTTAATGTGATTACTACTGTAGTTAGGTTTGAATCTATCCTTTATATTTGTTTTCTTTTTATCTCTTCTTTGTTCTCTTTTTTGCCTAATTTGAGATTAAACAAATGTTTTTGTAAAATTCTATTTTAATAATTCATGTGTCAGCTTGATTTATTAGCTGTGACTGTTATTTTAGTGGTGCTTCAGAGGTGATATTATACATCTTTAACTTAACACAGTTTACCAACATGTGATATTATAGCACTTCATGTAAGCCCATAATATATGTTTATCTGTCTTAAACAATTATTTTTAAAGCGAGTTAAATAAGAAAAAATACTTACCTAAATAGTTACCATTTCCTTTGCTTTTCTTTGCTTTGTGTAGTTTATATTCTTATCTGGTATTTTACTTCAGCCAGACTTTTTAAACATTTCATGTAGGATAAGTCTGTTGTTCAAATATTATTTACATTTTTTGTGTGTAAAGTTATTTCTCCTTCACTTAAAAAAAATCTTCACATGTATTTATCTTTGAGAGAGAGAGCACAGGTACAAGTGGGGAAGGGGCAGAGAGAGGGAGACAGAGGATCTGAAGCAGGCTCTGTGCTGTGAGCACAATTTGATTATTATGTAGCATGGTGTAATTTTCTTCATGTTTCTTGTTCTGAGGGTTTGCTAAGTTTCTAGGTCTGTAGGTTTATGGTCTACATGAAATTTTTAAAATTTAAACATAATTTCTTCAAATATTTTTCTTTCTCCAAGGCCTTCCTTTGGAGACTCCAACTCTGCGTTTGGCTGGTCACCTGAAGTTGTCCAAATCATTCATGCTTTGTTTATTTTTGTTAATTCTCTTTTCTCTGTGTTTTTCTGTTGGATGTTTATTATTAATAATTTCAAGTTTAAACTCCTGCAACGTCTATTCTGTCATTAATCTCATACATAGCATTTTTCTCAAACATCCTGGTTTTCATTTCTCTATGCTCAATTCGGTTTTTAAAAATGTCTTTTACTTTTTGAACATATGGAATACTGATATAATAACTGTGTTAACTCTGATAATATTAACATCCATGTCAGTTATGGGTCATTTTTGATCAACTGGTTTAGCTTCTCATTATGGGTTGTAGTTTTCCGCTTCTTTGAATTCCTTGCAACATTTTACTGAATACTGGACCTTCTAAATTTTGATCTTTGATGCTGAATATTTTTGTCTTTTTGTGAACATCCTTAAGCTTTGCTCTGAAATGCAGGTAATTTACTTGGAAACACTTTTATCTTTTTTAGTTTGATAGGCAGATTTGATAGGAACAGCCAGAATAGCACTCAGTTTACAATTATTATCCACTTCTGAGACAAGATCCCTGTGTATACTTTATGCACTGTGATTTTTGAGGTTTCCTAGTTGACTGATGAAAACAGATATTATTCCCAATCCTGTGTGAGAGGTATGCACTGTAATTCTAATTCTTTTGGCGGACTTAGACTCAAGAACTTTCTTCACATATATCATAGTTACTATTGCACTTAATACTTCAGGGGGTCTTCTGCAGATATATCCTCTAATACACAATCCTGTGAACTATAGCCATATTGGTTTCTGAACCCTCAGCTCAATTTCCTCAGTTAAAGGAATCAGGCAGAATCTGTCTCATTCCTACTCCCTGTGCCATGACCTTAAACCTCTATTAAGACAGTGAGCTGGAGGAATTACCTGGTTCACCTTAAATGTTTCTCCTTTCTCATGTATCACTGTCTTTCAATGACTAATTCCAATGTCTTGAAAAACACTGTTTCAATTTTATCAAATTCTTGGTTGTTTTTGGAAGAAGAGGAAATCTGTTATCCCATCTTGGCTGGAAGTGAAAGCTCAGAATTATTTCCAAATATAAATTTAGGATAAAGCCAAAAGGTCTTACTTTATATTATTAAAAACTGCCTATACTTCAAAATACTTTTAGATTGTTATATTCTGAATTTTAAACTATATATTTGAACAATTTTAGGTTTACATAATTGAGCATATACAGAGTTACCATTTTATATTACCAATAGAAGCAAATGTGAATCTTTGTTACTCTATATCCTTGCTAGCATTTGGTTTTGTCAGTTTTCTGGATTTCAGTCAATGTGTTGGGGTATCTAATTGTTGTTTTTATCTTTAACTCCCTGATGCATATAACACTGAACATATTTTCATATGCTTATTAGCATCTGTATATTCTTCTTAGTGAAGTGTCTGTTCAGATCTTTTGGCCATTTTTAATTGGGTTGTTTCTCTGTAAACTGATGAATTTTAAGAGTTCTTTAAATATTTTGGATATGTCCTGTATCAAATACGTATTTTTCCTCCAATTTGTGCATTGTCTTTTAATTCCATTAAGTGCCTTTCAGAGAGAAAGTTTTTAATTTTAATGACACTTAACATATCATTTTTTCCTTTCATGCTTTTTTTTTTTGGTGTTGTATATGAAATGTCATCATAAAACCCAAGTTTACCTAGATTTTATCCTATGATATATTACAGAAGTTATAATTTTGTGTTTTATATTTAGGTCTAGAGTCCATTTTGAGTTAGTTTTAATTTTTGTGAAGAGTATAAGTTCTCTCTCTAGATTTTTTTTCTTGTTTTTTTTTTTTTTTTTTGCATGTACATTTTCAGTTTTTCTAGCACCATTTGTTGAAAATACTATCTTGGTTGCAATCCAAGATGTTGACAGAGTCTCTGGAACTCACCTCCTACTGAGGACGCACCAAATCTACAGCTATACAGAGAATTGCCCTGAGTAACTCGTACAAATAGGGAAAATGAGAAAATAACATCACCCACACTGAAACAGATAGGAAAACCTGAGACACACTTTCAGCATAAACCTCACCCCTGGCCAGTGCCTGATAATCAGGAAGGACCTCCCAACTAGCAACGTCTCCCTAAGCAGTGAAAAATATGGACCCCACTTATAGTGTGCCAACTTTTAAGACTCACACCTGAGTTACACCTGAGTCTTAAACACACCCAAAACACTTAGTTCCAAAAACTATTGGGGCTTGCATCCACAGGTGAAAAAGATTGAAAGAAATAAAGAAACATTTCTTAACGGGCTCTGCAGACTCACCATGGCTATCTCCCATGGGCAAAAAATGCCCATCTCTGTCTGCCTGAAAGATCCTATCTGCATACTTTAAAACCTGCTACCAGAGGATTAGGCTTCTAATTTAACATCTATCCAGGGGCTCACCACAATCCCCCCAAGGAAAGAGCCCCTTGATGGCAGGACTCTAATAACCAACAGAGCTTGCAGAGTTCCACAGTACTGCAGCAAACAAAGAAACAGTTCTTAACCAGCTATCCCTACAGGGTTCATGCAGAGGTGGGGAGACAAAATATACCCATTTTTTAGATTTCTCCTGAAAGAGGCCTATTTGAATACTTTAAAAGCAGCTGCCTGAAGATCAGGCTTCTAATTTAGAAGGCATGTAGGGGCTGACTGCAATCCTCCCCAGAGATGAGAGAAGCCATCAGACATTACCTTTGCCTTCTCATGTCAGCTCCCTACAAACTGCCAGTGTTTCCCTAGAAGTAACTTATACATATGCTGGCATCCCAGCTTTTGTGGCTGCCACCCAAGGGATGGGTTTCTGGGTAGTCTGGTTCTCACATCCAAAAGGGCTTGCAGTGATGAGTTCCACGGGACCATAGTAGACAAAGACAAAAAAGCAATTATTAATGTGCACAGGAGTACCCCCTGCTGCTATACACTCAACCCTAACAAAGGTGGAGCAGACAAAATAACTAAACTCCAATTTCTCCCTGGAAGGGTCCAAACTATATTTTATTACTGCCTGAGGTCCAGATTGAGGTCCAATCAGCCCAAATCTAGGTGTTGACTAGTGTCCCTTTGGGACACTGACAGGTCTAGGCACATCCTCGACTAACAGGACCCATTAAAAACAAAGAAGGTAGTTTAAACAATCACAAAAGTTTGAGAGATAAGCAAGAGCTCAAGCCTGGCTGAATGATAAATACCATCTATTTATAATCATAGGTAAGACAATAGTTGTAGATAAGGTTAACCTGGTTAATATAGTTATTAAAATAATTATAACTACAAGAATTTGTTAATGCATACACAAGGTAAAAAGACATAAATTGTGACATCAACAACAAATAGAATGTAGAGTGAGCATAAAAATTTAGAGCTTCAGTATGTGTTCAAGGTTAAGCTCTTATCAGCTTAAAACTGTTAAAAATATAAGATATTTTATGTAACATGCTAACCAGAAAGCAAAAGCCTATAGTAGACACACAAAAGATAAAGACAAAGCAATCTGAGCATACCACTACAGAAAATCATCAAACTATAAGAAGGAAAGCAAGACAAAAAGAAATAGGACTAAAAACCAGCCAGAAACAATTAACAAAATGGCGATATATACATACATACCTATCAATAATTACTTTAAATGTAATGGACTAAATTCTCCAATCAAAAGACATAGAATGATTGAATGAATTAAAAAAAAACCTGTATGCCTCCTACAAGAGACTCACGTCAGATGTATGGACACACAAAGACTGAAAGTAAAGAGATGAAAAAAGAGATTCCATGCAAATAGAAGCCAAAAGAAAACTGTGGTAGCTATATTTATATGAGACAGAGTAGACCAAAAACTGTTACAAGAGACAAATATCATGTTATAATGAAAAAGAATCAATCCAATAACAATTCAGTTGCAAATATTTATTTATCCAACAGAGGAATATCTAATACATAAAACAAATTTTAGCAGACCTAAAGGGAAAAATAGACAGAAATATAATAATAGTAGGGAACTTCAGCACCCTACTTTCAACAAGGGATAAATCATCCAGATAGAAAATCAGTGAAAACAAACAAACAAACAAACAACATTGGATTTAAACTACACATTGGCTCAGTTAGACCTACAGACGAACATTCCATCTACAGCAGGAGAATACCTATTCTTCTTGATGCATATGGAACATTCTCCAAAATAGATCGTATAGTAGGCTATAAAACAAATCATTAAATTTAAGAAAAGTACAATAGTACGAAACTAGAAATCAATTTAAAGAAGAAAACTAGAAAAATCACAACTATGTGGAGATTTAAACACATGCTACTGAACAACTAATGGACCAAAGAAGAAATCAAGAGAAATTAAAAGAAAATACCTTGAGATAAATGAAAATGGAAAGGTAACATTCCAAAGACTATGGGGTATGGGAGGCAGCTAAAGAAATTCTGAGAGAAGTTCACAGTGATAAATGCCTACATTAAGAAAAAAGAAAGCTCTCAAATGAACAACCTAATTCTACACCTCAAGGAACTAGAAAAACAACAAATCAAGCTCAAAGTTAGTTGAAGGAAGGAAATAACAAAGATCAGAACAGAAATAAATGAGATAAAGACTAATAACACAATAGAAAAGGTCTATGAAACTAAAAGCTGGTATTTTTTTAAAGAAAAATGTAATAGACAAACCTTCGGATTTGCCAAGAAAAAAAAAGAGAACTCAAACAAATGAAATTGTGAATGAAGGAGACATCACAAATGAGACAACACAAATACAAAAGATCATGAGAGGACTGTGAAAAATTACATGCCAAACAATTGTTCTTTCTTGCTTTCTTGCTCTCTTGCTTTCACCGTTCCTTCTTTTTTCTTTCTTTCTTTCTTTTTTTTTTTTTTTTTTGCCTCCTCTGGTTTTGAGTATTTTATGAGATTCTATTTTCTCTCATCTGTTAGCATAGCAATTATACTTTTAAAAATGTTGTGGTGATTTCCCTAGAATTTCCAGGATATAAGCAAGTCTGCTTTCAAATAACACCATACTACTTTGTGGGTAGTGCACATACCTTATAAAAGACTATTCTCAACTCCTCCCTCCTCTTGTATAAGATTTCTATTATCCATTTCACTATCCATAAACTATAAACACTTAACTTCTTATCACCATTATTTTGAACATGTTATCTATTACACCAATTAAAAACTAAAAAAAATTATTATACCTTCATTTATTCATTCTCTGGTGTTCTTCATTTCTTTATATAAACTCAAATTTCTCACTCATATCATTTTTCTTTTTTCTGAAAACTTCTTTATACATTTCTTACTGGAGGGCCTGAGTGGCTCATTCAGTCAAGCATCCGACTCTTGGTTTTGGCTCAGGTCATGACCTCATGGCTTCATGGGTTTGAGCCCTGTGTGTGGCTCTGAGCTGGCAGCATGGAGCCTGCTTGGGATGCTCTCTCTCTCTCCTCTCTCTACCCCTCCCTCACTGGCACTGTCTCTGTCTCTCTCAAAAGAAATAAACTTAAAAACAAAAAACACATTTCTTGCGAGGCAGGTTTACTTGCAAAGCATGTTTCTTTGTTTCTGTAGGTGAACTCAAATTTCTAATTCATACCATTTTTCTTTTTTCTGAAGAACTTCATTAAATGTTTCTTGCAAAGCAGGTTTACAATTCCATTATTTTTTTAACCTGAGAATATCTTTATTTCCACTTTTCTTTTTGAGAGAAAGAGAATGAAAGAGAAGGAGCACACACAAGCAGGGAAGGGGCAAAAGCAGAGGGAGGGAGACACTCTTAAGCAGCCTCCACGCTGATGCAGGGCTGGATTGCACCACTGTGAGATCATGACTCCAGCAGAAATCGAGTCAGAAGCTTAACCTAATGAGTTATCCAGGCATCTTTCTGCTTTATTTTTGAAGGATAGTTTCATTGCACACAGAAGTCTAGGTTAATGATTTTTTTTCAATCTTTTTAATATTTCATTCCACTCTCTTCTTGCTTGTATGGTTTCTCAATAAGTCTGTATTAAATAATCCTCAATCATATATCAGTGAGGTTTGTTTCTCCTGGCTTCTTTCAGGATTTTTGTCATTATTTTCTCATTCTGGGGTTTGAATATGATATAGGTGTCAGTTGTTTGGTATTTATCCTTCTTGAAGTTCTCTGAGCTTTCCATATCTATATTTTGGTGTTTGTTATTAATTACGAAAAATTCTCAGCCATTATGTGACCCACCTCTTCAGTCCCACTCTCCTCCTTCTGGTGTTTGCCTTATCATTTGTTATATCTGTGTAATTGCTGCACAGTTCTTGGATATCTGTCCCAGTTTTTTTTTTTTTCATCTTTTTTTTTTTCTCTGTGTTTTTCAGTTTGAGAAGTTTCTATTGACATATCTTCACAGTCATGGATACTTTCCTCAGTCCTCTGCAGTCTGATGGCCCCATGAAAGGGATTCTTCATTTCTCTTACAGTGTTTTTGCCTTCTGGTATTTACTTTTGATTTTTTCTTACAACTTCTATTTCTCTACCTAAATTACCTATCTTTTCTTTCATGTTGCCCACTTTTTTGCATACAACCCTTAGCATATTAATCATAGCTATTTTATGTTCCTAGTCTGGTCATTTCTAAACCTGTGCCATATCTGAGTCTGGTTCTGATGTTTGCTGTGTTTTTCAGTCTGTGTATTTTCTTCCCTTTTAGAATGCCCTGTAATGTGTTTGTTTAAAGGCAGACATTATTAGGTTACCAAGAACAGAGGTAAATAGGCCTTTTAGTGTGAGGTTTTTATGTTTATCTGTGTAGGAATTAGGCTGTGTTTAAAGTTTGTTGTAGTTACAGGTGTCAAAGGCCTCTGTTTTCCATGGCATCCTCATTCTGTCTTCCAGGTTGTCCTGGGTTGCCCTAGAATCTTTTTATCAAACAGCGCATACATTGAAGCTCTCTCAGTTGTAATTTTCTATTATTACTAGGTATCTGTTGTGGTGGTGGTAAGACATTCTTGAGGGAAAGCATTCTATAATATTATTATTAAATCTTAGATTTTATGTCTCTCCCTGCCCCAGTGGGCCTGAGTCTCTAGGCTGTGAACTTCAGAAGTTTTTCTTAGCTTTTTTTCTCCCTTTCCTTATATAAAATAGGAATGTTATAAAATGGTTGACTGGTCTAATTGCCCTCCTTTTTAAAGTTTGGCAAGGGAAACTCTGAGAAAGTAGTTTCCCTGCAGGGTAGACTCTTGTTACAAAGAGCAGACTTCTTGTGGGCATATTTCAAATGGTTACTTTCCCTCTCCTCCTGCCTAAAACACAAGAGGATTTTTCTCCCAGTTTCCACTGTTAGAACCTGGTGGAGCACTTGGATGTAAGAGTCATGAAAGTGTGCGAGGTCTTCCTATGACTGAGTCCCCAGGAGTCTTTAACTCTCAAATTATTCCATGTTCCACATCTAGCAATTAGTCAAGTACTGTTTAATATTCAGTTCCAATGGCTTCTGCTTCCAGTAAACTGCAATTCTCTCTATTTGCCTATCTCTCCAGTTTAGGGGACAGTACTTTGCCCAGTTTGCCCTCTGTTGTTGATTTTTTATTTGTCCAAACCTTTTCTAATTGTGAGGATGGGAGTGATGACTTACAAGCACTTTAATATTGGAGTAGAAACTATAAGTCCTATTGTTCTTTATTATTTCTCACTACACTTACTTATATAAAAACAATCCTAGTGTGCAGACCATACAAAGACAGGAAATATCGATGTATACCTGAGCTACATAGGTACCTAAACTATATGTGTATCTATACTTACTTTTCTACTTCAAGTTGATATTTTACCACTCTGTTTAAAATGTGTAAGTCTCATAACCACAGATGTCCATTTTTTCTGTCCCTTAGGTTACAGTTATCACACATATTATATCTACAACCTTCGATAATCTACACCAATGTTGTACTTTTGGTTTTCAATAGTTACATATATCTTAAACTTGAGATGAAAAAGTTAGTCTATTTGCTAGTGTATTTATCACTTCTTTTACTCTTCCTTTATCTTTCAAGTTTCAAGTTTTCCTCTAGGATTATTTCGCTTTAAACTGAAAAAAAAAACTTAATAATTTCTTTTAGAGCTAACAACTAATTTTATTATCCTTCACCTGAGAATAGCTTTACTTGATTTTCATTCTTGAAAGATATTATCACTGGATTAATGATTAAAGAGTCAAGAGTTTGTTATTTTTTTTTCTTTCAGAATTCTAAACATATTGTTCTACTCTTTTCTGAACCCATGGTTTCTGAAGAGAAATTCAGTCATTTGTATTACTGCTCATATCAATATTATGTTAACATTCTTATTTGATAATGATGACATCTGGATCCCCTGTGGGTCTATTCTATCATCTGTTCTGTCTCATAACTTTTGGTCACACCCTTGATCTGCTCGGTAATTTTTTGTAATGCAAGACCTTTGCCTATGATACTTTACAACTAGCTGTGTTTGATATTATCTTTTTTTTTTTTTTTTTTTTTTTTTAGAGTGTTGTATCTTTCTGCCAATAGTTAGAGTGCTGGCTGACCAAATCAATTCAATCAGAGACCAGATTAACTCCTGGCTAAGCTATGGTACTTCAGGAAGGCCCTCACTGTTAGGTCTGAGCCTGAGAGAGATACCAATTGAGAACACGTAGTGTTCACCACAGTTCCTCTCCACTCCACCCCCACAATATTCTGAAGTCACTCTGATCTACAGAGTATCACAATACTGCTAGAATTTTCCTCTACTTTCTACAAGATTTTTGCTTGTTGTCAGCTTCTTACTTCATAATGCAGCATATATATTGAATGAAAACCCAACAGAATGTTGTCTTATTTGTTTATCTCCCTCCTATCTCTGATATCCCGCCCAGCCCTATTTTTGTCTCTTTAGGTTGATACATCTGTCAAAAGGTGTGATTTCTCATCATTTAACTAGATGCTTTCTGACCAGACCTTTGCCCAAATTCTTGGCTTCTTGCCAACATCAAGAATTAGAAAATATCTCTAGAAGTATCCAACTGCAGAAAATTCCTTCTTTTCTTAAGGGTCTGCCTTATTCTAGAATTTTGGCCTTTAAATTCCTATTTGCCAAACAATCCTCTGATGCCCTTTAAACAAACCTTTTAAACTCTATTCAGTTTTCTGGGGTTGTTCTCAGTGGGAGCATTGGTCAGCCACAAGCTACTCCGAAGTGAAAGTCTTATTTTCTTTACTGATTTTACTTGCTCAGTCCTTAGGTTTTCTATTTGAATTCTGTTCCCCTGTGTTTAATAACAATCTCTGCCAAGTTCTTTAAGTTTTCACAAGTTTAGCTTAAAGAATGCGTTACTTACATGTACTATCAGATGTACTTCAGTTCCCTTCTATGATGTCTATAAAAAGGCAGACATACTAATTCAGGAACACAAGATAAGGCTTTGTATAGACAGCTTTGTCTCCTACTATTAGTCACTTTAATACAGAATATTACTTCTACATCCTGACTCATGTCAATGGTATTTTTTATTTATTACTTTATGAATGCATAAATAGTCATGTCACAAGCTATCATCATGTTATTTCTGCCCTTAATATAAAAGGTGAAACTTTATATTTCTTATATAAAGGTGAAGCTTTATATTTCTTTTACATGTTGAATAATTCCAAGAATGGAACAAACATACAGGGTTACTAGATAAATAGTTATTAACTGAAAAATACATTGTTAGTTCAAATGTAAAATCCTGATATACAAAATAATATTTACCCGTCATAATCTTCATTGATCCCAGCAAATGGTATTGTATCACAGCGTACAAAAATTACAAACCCAAAGAATACAAGTGATATAACAGATGTAACGATTGTAAATCTCATAAGGGCTTTACAAGACATGTGTAACTTGGAAACAATGATACCTCCCAGAAGCTGGCCAAGTGCACCTCCTGGAAGCAAAACAAAGCCTAAAAGAAAGGAGGAGGAGGAGGAGGAGAAAACAGTTAAAAAATAATCAGCTAAAGATAGTACAGAAAATTCATACATTGATGTAATCCCCATGCTCTAAACATATAGCAAACATGGATTTAAATAAAAAGACAACAAAAACTTAAAGGCATGGTAAACATCTTAACAAACCTGAACTTTAAGAGAAGTATAAATTTGGGAGTAGGGCTGAAGCTATAGGCATAATGGAATGATGGAGAAGTTTTGTTCCTATATAGTAATGGCATCTAATCCATGCAAACAGAAGAAAATTGTCTTATTTAGAGCTATTATTGTATAGCTTCATGGATTTATAGTTTATAGCAAGAGGGATGCTCATAATGACAAGAGAATCTGAGATGTGTTGCCAAGAATTAAATTAAGCCATCCGCTGGTTCTGTAGATGGATGTGCATTATTAACAATCTCACAACAAAGTGGGATTTCAGAGCAGCCATTATGAAAATTGTTTTCTTTTCAATCAAGGATATAGATTAGATAGAGGCAAGCATGAAGAAGAAAAGGAGGAGGAAGGAGAAGAAATATAGTTAGAAAATAATCGTATGAAGGTAGCACAATAAATGCTTACATTGATGTAATCTTCACTGCTCCAAACATAGAGGTGCTAGATTTAAATAGGAATATAGCAAGAGAAATATAAAGCAAAACACAAGTCCATTTAACATCAGATTAAATTTATATCACTGAAGGGTCTGTGAGAGACTTGGAAATAAATAATTTTAGGATACTCAAAAAGATAAATGATAGTGTAACTTCCATAAAAATGAAGAAGAAATAAAAGAATAAAGGAATGAAATAAGAGCAGATGAATATAAAAATAAGAAGCCCAGGCATTTATAAATATAATTATTAAAATAAAAACTCAAATCTCAGACCAGAGACATTTGATAAGTGAATAAATTGGAAGAGAGGACTGTGTTATTCATCTACCATATAATAAAAAAAAGAGTAAAAGAAAAATAACCAAGATAACTAGCTAAAAGGCAATGAGTACAATGGAGAAGTATGATCAAATATGATTACCCAGTTGAACAAGGTCAAATTCAAAAGTAGTAAGTTATGTTGACAGTGTAGTACCCTTGATATGATTTGATGAAAATGGCACTTTACTTCTATGAGCTTCCTTCTAAAACCTATAAACCCTGTCTAATCACAAGGAAACAAATTGGGCAATTCCCTGTTAAGGAACATTCTAAAAAATACCTGACCAGCACTCCTCAAAACTGTCAAAGTCATAAAAAAAGACAATGGAAGACTGAGCAGCTGTCAAACTCAACAGAAACCTAAAGAAACACATGACAACTAAATATCATGTATCCTGAAAGAGATCCTGGAATAGAAAACAAAAACAAAAACAAAAACTTTATGTAAAAGCTAATGAAATCCAAATAAAGTGTTGACTTTAGTTAGTATTGATATTGGTTCATTAATTATAGCAAATCTACCATACTAATGTAAGATGTTAATAAAAGGGGGAAACAGGTGTGCAGTGTATGGGAGTTAGCCCTCTGTACTATTTCCATTTTTTTTTTAATTTAAAACTGATCAGAAAGCAACTTAAAAAAAAAAAAAGCACAGTGGGAACAGAATAAAAGGCTCTTAAAAATGTTTTACAGCAGTTGTGAGAAATATAATGGAATGAATGCCAGAGAAATAATACATGAAAAGTTGAAACTGAGAATGAGAAATTTCCATCATTAAAAAATATTATTCCTAGGAATAAAAGTATACTCCAACTCATGAGAAGGATTAAAAATAAATACTTAAATCTATCCTTACACATACAGAAGGTAAGGAAAATTCATAACATTAAGAATAAAGCAAAAATTGTAAAAGCTGCCAAAAAGCATGTTACTTGCAAAAGAATGATAACTATAGCTAATTTATAAAATTATAAAATTAATAATCTAGACTGGATATGTACACACACACTCACTACTGAAAAGTGGGGACAGCAAACTGTCAGTGGTTGGTTAAAATCTCCTAAACAAACCAAAGGCAGATAAAATAAAATTTAAAAAAATGAGTCCATTAAGACAGGATAGGATAGTAGGGGGAGAAAGAAGCAAAACAGAAGAATAATAAACTAAAAAATATAAATAGAAGTTACCTAAAATATCAGAATCCACGATAATAGTAAATGGATAAAACTTAACTATTAAAAAGACAGATTGGATATTTTTAAAGGAAAGTCTGAAAACAAAGTAGTAAAAAAAAGTATACCATGAAATGTAGCTCCTAAACATGTATATATCTAATAACATAGTATAAAAGAAATTATGGAAAAATGCCCAGATTTTAAGAAAATTAAAAATCCATGAAGTATTTTGATTCAGCTTTCTCATAAAGACGTAGCTTACAACACTATTAAAGATATGGAAAATATTAATCGATGTAAACGGTTATTTAAAGAGAAACAAAATCATACAATTAGAAATGAAAAGTCTTTTCTGGCTTAAGTAAAAATGCAAGAATCATCATTTAAAAATACATAGAACAGAAAAAACAATGAAAATCATACCTAAATGTATGAGATGCTACTAATGAATATCTATAAATAATTATACTACCATGTTAAGGTTGTTAGGAAAATTAAACAAGTCAGTAATTACTTCGAACAAAGTAAACATATGAGTGTTTGATAAAAGGTAGAGATTTACAAACAAATTCATTTATTAGAAAGCAAAAGGTACGAATAGAATGGAGGCAGTATTTATCAAGAAAAGTGTGGGAACTGGAACTGAATCAGGAGACTTCAGAGGATGAGAAGTACTCCTGCAGGTAAGGAAGTCAGTAAGAAGTAAACCACATTTTACCCCAGAATCTTAGAAATTAAGGGCAGTAGGTACCACTAAAAGCAGGAGTGAGATAAAGGTAAAAACAAGGGGAATGGATTGCAGTCTATATAAAATGTTTGATTCTCAAGTCCTCTCCCCATCCCCATCCCCATGCCATATAACTGACCGGCAAAAGACTTGGTTTATTCAGCTGGAACCCAACAACTGTAGATTTAAGAAAACGAAACATATTTGTGAGCAGAAAACTGAGTCCTTAACTCAGCCAGGAAAATATTGGCTGTCAGGCTTATTGCCCTAGGCAATAGGAAAATCCTGGGCACAGGGAGTTCAACAATTAAAGGGCTAGGTCTTTGAAGGGTACCCCAAGAGGAAACAAAACAGTTGAAAATTCAAACAACGCACAGAACTTCCAATCATCTTTTTATGTACATATTTCATTGGTGTACAGAAAAGTACACAAATCACAATACATACTGATGACTTTTCAAAGTGAACAGTCCTATGAAAATACCACTCAAATCAAAAATTAAAAATTGCCAGAAGATTAGAGGCTCTTTCATGTACTCATAGGATTTTCTAAAATATGGATCATAAAGTATGTATGTATTAAGGCTTCTTTTGTTTTTTGGTATGATGTTTAGAAAATTCACCCATGGTTTTATATACAACAATCGATGATGCCTTCTCATTGCTGAATAGCATTCTAGAATACACATACACAACTGGTTCACTGTGATATTGTGAATTGTAATGTACTTTAGAAATTCATGTATATGTCCCTTTGTAAACATTTGCATTTCTTCTAGGTATATTCTTAAGAGAAGAACTTATGTTTGGTATGCAACCAGGAGTGGAATTTCTGAATGAGGGAATATGTATATGTTCAGATTTTCATGATATTGCCAAACAGATTTATAAAATGCTTAAACCAATTTACATTTTCACCAGTAGTGGATGAAATGCCAAATGCTGTAGGTCTTTGACAACATGTATTTCCCTTTTTCATTTTAGCCATTCTGGTGAAAGAGTAATAGTATTGCATTGTGGTTTTAATATGCATTTCCCCAAAAACCAATGAAGGTGAACCCACTTTCATACGAATATTGGCCAATAGATATCATCTTCTATAGAACAGCTTCTCAAGTCTTTTGTCCATTTTTATTGGATTATCTGCCTTACTGTTGATGGAAATTTTTACATATTCTTTGTAGAGTAAAATCTTTGTAGAGTATTTCTATTTAAAAGATTGTCTGCTTTCATTTTTACTCTTTATCCTGACATTTGATAAACAGAAGTTCTTAATTTTAATGTAATACCACTTAATTTTTTTCTTTACAGCTATGTGATTTCTATCCTATATAAAAAAAATCTTTGTTTTCTCCAAGGCCATGAGATATTTTCCTATGTTTTATTCTAAAAAGCTTTATTGTCTTACCATTCACATTTAGATCTATAATACACCTAGAATTTGGTAGTTGTGTATATAGTGAGGTAGCGGTCAAGATTTACCTTTTTTCATAACGATATCTAATTGACCCAATATCACCAACGCCTAATTAACCCAGCTATCTGTTTTATTTATTATAAAGCTACATTGTTGACAGCACACCTATGTATAATTGTTTCATCTACCTCACCAGCTAACCCTCCTGCCAGTATAAATAACCTCTTCATAACAAGTAATACCTCTTGCTTTAAAGAATACTATACTTAAAATCACTATAGTTACACCACCTTTTCTTCCCACAGTACTTTTTCTATCCTTTCAATCTTTTCATGTCCTCATACTTAAGGAGTATCTCTTCCAAGTGATATACTGGATTGTCCCTCCTATCTGAAAATCTTTATTTATATGTATTATAATTACTACCATATTTATTGAGAAGCAATTCTCCATGTATCTCATGTTTCTGTATACCCAGCAAGCAGAACCACTGACTGATCTTTTTTCTATCTTTTCAAGGATATTTATACAGTGAACAAACAGCCTTGGATAATAGAGATAGTGTTCTTCTTGAAAGCAGAAGGCAAGTTTCCTTATAGTTTTGGAAAACAGAGATAGTGTCCCTCCTGGAATTGGGAGAAAACACATTTATTGTCAAGTATAATAAAGACAATGTCTCCTTCTGGATTAAAAGGTAAGCATGGTTACTGTCTATTCTAAGATTTATGTTCCCCTAGAGTGGTGTCCACATTCACTACCTAACTAGCTTACACTGTGCCCTGGCCACCCAGACTTTGATGGATCTGCCCTTCCCAGTTACATTTGCCTCAGTCTCAGTCCTGCAGGTCGCTCCCCTAGAACTCTGATGCAAACCTTGTCAACACCAGGTATTCTGGCTCATATGTTTTAAGGGCTTCAGTTCCGGTGGTGGCAGTGGGCCCTAGGGAAGACTGAGATGCACCTTGTTAAAACTGTGTGCCTCATGGCCGGGGACTGAAGACTGCCCACGACAGGTAGAGAGAGAAACTGCAGATGACTACAATAAAGGAAAAAGTAGCCAGGACACAACAGCTGGACACATGCAACACACACTGAGACACCTTGAAGTGTTAGGTTTTGGTGAACAGAGAGTACTACACTGCAGAGTACTAGAGGATCACTTCTTTATAAGGCCATTACTCTCAAGATCAGGAGACATAGCTGATCTATCTCCCGATCACACAGAAACAGACATAGAAAGTTAGACAAAATGAGGAGACAGAGTAATATGTCCCAAATGAAAGAACAGGACAAAAAAAAAAAAAAACATATCAAGAGTGAAATGAATGTAAGTAATATGCCTCATAGAGAATTTAAAGTAATGATCATAGAGATACTCAGCGAACTTGAGAAAAGAGTGGAGAGTATCAGTAAGACCCTTAAAAAAGAGATAAGAGAATATAAAAAAGAACCAACCAGAGATGAAGAACACAACAAATGAAATTAAAAATATACTAGATGGAATAAATAGCAGGCTACAGGAAGTGGAGGAACAAATTAGAGACTTGGAGGACAGGGTAATGGAAAGCAATCAAACTGAGCAAGTAAGGGGGAAAAAAGTATGCAAAATGAGAATACACTTAGGGAACTCAGGGACGCCATCAAGGGTAACAACATTCACATTATATGGTTATCAGAAGAAACAATAGTTGAATATCCCCTAATCTGGGGGAGGAATCAGACATCCAGAACCAGGAGGCACAGAGATCCCCCAACAAAATTAACTCAAGGAGGTCCATATCAAGACACACAGTAATTAAAATGGCAAGAAACAGTGATAAAGAGAGAATTTTAAAAGCAGCAAGAGAAATGAAGACAGTTACAAGGAAAACACCATAAGATTGTCAGTAGATTTTTCAGCAGAAACTTTGCAGGCCAGAAAGAATGACATGAAAGGAAAAAAATCTACAGCCAAGAACACTCTATCCAGAAACACTAACATTCAGAATAGAAGGAGAGATATGAACCAAACCACTAAACCAGCCCTAAAAAAAAATTGTTAATGGGGACTCTGTGAGGGAAAACAAAAACCACAAGTGAAAATAGGCACAAAGCAGTGAAAATATGTGTATCTCTAAAAATCAGTCAAGGAACTCACAAAATAAAAGGATGTAAACTATAACACCATATATCAAAACTGTGGGGCCGGGAGGAGTAGAGAATAGATTCAAACTTAAGGGACCATCAACCTAATATAGACTGTTATATGCAGATGTTATATACAAACCTAAGGTAATTAATAATCAAAAACTACTGATAAATATGTAAAAAATAAAGAGAATCCAAGTATATTATTAAAGAAAGCCAGGAAAATGTGAGAGAAGAGAGGAAGAAAAGAAATGATCAGATAAGAACTTCAAAAACAACCACAAAACAAGTAATAAAATGGCAATAAATACATACCTATCAATAATTACTTTGAATGTAAATGGACTAAATGCCCCCGTCAAAAGACATAGGGTGACAGAGTGGATAAAAAATGAGACGCATCTATATGCTGCCTACAAGAGACTCATTTCAGATGTAAAGACACCTGCAGATTGAATGTGAGGGGATGGGAACTATTTACTATGAAAATGGATATGAAAAGAAAACCAGGGTAGCAATCTTTTTTTGGACAAAGTAGACTTTAGAACAAAAACTATAACAAGAGAAAAAGAAGGAAACCATGCAATAATGAAGAGATCAGTCCAATAAGAAGATATAACAATTGTAAATATTTGTGCATCCAACATGGGAGCACCCAAATAAATACATAAAATGGTCAATAACAAACATACAGGAAATAAGCAATAGTAATACAATAATAGTAGGGGACTTCAACACCCCACTTACATCAATGAACAGACATACAAACATAAATTCAACAAGGTAGCAATGGTTTTGAATAACACACTGGGCCAGATGGATTTAACAGATACATTCAGATACATTGGATCAGATGGACTTGACAGATATATTTAAAACTCTGCATCCCAAAGCAACAGAATATACTTTCTTCTCGAGTGCACATGGAACATTCTCCAACATAGATCACATACTGGGTCACAAAACAGCCCTTCATAAGTATACAAGAATTGAGATCATACCATGCACACTTTCAGACCACAATGCTATGAAGCTTGAAATCAACCACAGGAAAAAGTCTGGAAAACTTCCAAAAGCATGGAGGTTAAAGAACACCCTACTAAAGAATGAATGGGTCAACCAGGCAATTAGAGAAGAAATTAAAAAATATATGGAAACAAATGAAAATGAAAATACAACAATCCAAATGCTTTGGGATGCAGCGAAGGCAGTCCTGAGAGGAAAATACATTGCAATCCAGGCCTATCTCAAGAAACAAGAATTATCCCAAATACAAAATCTAACAGCACACCTAAAGGAAATAAAAGCACAACAGCAAAGACAGCCGAAATCCAGCAGAAGAAGAGAAATAATACAGATCAGAGCAGAAATAAACAATATAGAATCTAAAAAAACTGTAGAGCAGATCAACGAAACCAAGAGTTGGTTTTTTGAAAAAATAAACACAATTGATAAACCTCTAGCCAGGCTTCTCAAAAAGAAAAGGGAGATGACCCAAATACATAAAATCAAGAGTGAAAATGGAATTATTACAACCAATCCCTCAGAAATACAAGCAATTATCAGGGAATACTATGAAAAATTATATGCCAACAAACTGGACAACCTGGAAGAAATGGACAAATTCCTAAACACCCACACACTTCTAAAACTCAATTAGGAGGAAATAGAAAGCTTGAACAGACCCATAACCAGCAAAGAAATTAAATCAGTCATCAAAAATCTCCCAACAAATAAGAGTCCAGGACCAGATGGCTTCCCAGGGGAGTTCTACCAGACGTTTAAAGCAGAGATAATACCTATCCTTCTCAAGTTGTTCCAAGAAATAGAAAGGGAAGGAAAACTTCCAGACTCATTCTATGAAGCCAGTATTACTTTGATTCCTAAACCAGACAGAGACCCAGTAAAGAAAGAGAACTACAGGCCAATATCCCTGATGAATATGGATGCAAAAATTCTCAATAAGGTACTAGCAAATCGAATTCAACAGCATATAAAAAGAATTATTCACCATGATCAAGTGGGATTCATTCCTGGGATGCAGGGCTCGTTCAACATTCGCAAATCAATCAACGTGATACATCACATTAATAAAAGAAAAGATAAGAACCATATGATCCTGTCAATCGATGCAGAAAAGGCATTTGACAAAATCCAGCACCCTTTCTTAATAAAACCCCTTGAGAAATTCGGGATAGAAGGAACATACTTAAAGATCATAAAAGCCATTTATGAAAAGCCCACAGCTAACATCATCCTCAATGGGGATAAACTGAGAGCTTTTTCCCTGAGATCAGGAACATGACAGGGATGTCCACTCTCACCGCTGTTGTTTAACATAGTGTTGGAAGTTCTACCATCAGCAATCAGACAACAAAAGGAAATCAAAGGCATCAAAATTGGCAAAGATGAAGTCAAGCCTTCACTTTTTGCAGATGACATGATATTATACATGGAAAATCCGATAGACTCCACCAGAAGTCTGCTAGAACTGATACATGAATTTAGCAAAGTTGCAGGATACAAAATCAATGTACAGAAATCAGTTGCATTCTTATACACTAATAATGAAGCAAAGAAAGGCAAATAAAGAAACTGATCCCATTCACAATTGCACCAAGAAGCATAAAATACCTAGGAATAAATCTAACCAAAGATGTAAAAGATCTGTATGCTGAAAACTATAGAAAGCTTATGAAGGAAATTGAAGAAGATACAAAGAAATGGAAAAACATTCCGTGCTCATGGATTGGAAGAATAAATATTGCCAAAATGTCAATACTACCCTAAGCTATCTACACATTCAATGCAATCCCAATTAAAATTGCACCAGCATTCTTCTCGAAACTAGAACAAGCAATCCTAAAATTCATATGGAACCACAAAAGGCCCCGAATAGCCAAAGTAATTTTGAAGAAGACCAAAGCAGGAGGCATCACAATCCCAGACTTTAGCCTCTACACCAAAGCTGTCATCATCAAGACAGCATGGTATTGGCACAAAAACAGACACATAGACCAATGGAATAGAATAGAAACCCCAGAACTAGACCCACAAACATATGGCCAACTAGTCTTTGACAAAGCAGGAAAGAATATCCAATGGAAAAAAGACAGTCCCTTTAACAAATGGTGCTGGGAGAACTGGACAGCAACATGCAGAAGGTTGAAACTAGACCACTTTCTCACACCATTCACAAAAATTAACTCAAAATGCATAAAGGACCTGATGTGAGACAGGAAACCATCAAAACCCGAGAGGAGAAAGCAGGAAAAGACCTCTCTGACCTCAGTTGTAGCAATTTCTAACTTGACACATCCCCAAAGGCAAGGGAATTAAAAGCAAAAATGAACTACTGGGACCTTATGAAGATAAAAAGCTTCTGCACAGCAAAGGAAACAACCAACAAAACTAAAAGGCAACCAACGGAATGGGAAAAGATATTTGCAACTGACATATCGGACAAAGGGCTAGTATCCAAAATCTATAAAGAGCTTACCAAACTCCACACCCGAAAAGCAAATAACCCAGTGACGAAATGAGTAGAAAACATGAATAGACACTTCTCTAAAGAAGACATCTGGATGGCCAACAGGCACATGAAAAGATGCTCAACGTCGCTCCTCATCAGGGAAATACAAATCAAAACCACACTCAGATATCACCTCACGCCAGTCAGAGTGGCCAAAATGAACAAATCAGGAGACTATAGATGCTGGAGAGGATGTGGAGAAACGGGAACCCTCTTGCACTCTTGGTGGGAATGCAAATTGGTACAGCCACTCTGCAAAAGTGTGGAGGTTCCTCAGAAAATTAAAAATAGACCTACCCTATGACCCAGCAATAGCACTGCTAGGAATTTATCCAAGGGACACAGGAGTACTGATGCATAGGGGCACTTGTACCCCAATGTTTATAGCAGCACTCTCAACAATAGCCAAATTATGGAAAGAGCCTAAATGTCCATCAACTGATGAATGGATAAAGAAATTGTGGTTTATATACACAATGGAGTACTACGTGGCAATGAGAAAGAATGAAATATGGCCCTTTGTAGCAACATGGATGGAACTAGAGAGTGTTATGCTAAGTGAAATAAGCCATACAGAGTAGGACAGATACCATATGGTTTCACTCTTATGTGGATCCTGAGAAACTTAACAGAAACCCATGGGGGAGGGGAAGGGAAAAAAAAAAAGAGGTTACAGTGGGAGAGAGCCAAAGCATAAGAGACTCTTAAAAACTGAGAACAAACTGAGGGTTGATAGGGGATGGGAGGGAGAGGTGGGTGAGTGATGGGTATTGAGGAGGGCACCTGTTGGGATGAGCACTGGGTGTTGTATGGAAACCAATTTGACAATAAACTTCATATATTGAAAAAAAAAAAACCAGATACATTCAGAACATTCCATCCTAAAACAGCATCATACACATTCTTTTCAGGCGCACATGGAACATTCAAGTGCACATGAATAAATCACATAGTAGGCCACAAAACAAGTCTCAACAAATTAAAAAAGATATGTCATAATATGTATCTTTCTGACCACAATACTATAAAACAAGAAGTAGACCATAAGAAAAAGTCTGGAAAGACCACAAATACATGGAGGTTAAATAACATACTACTACTAAACAATGAATGGGTCAACCAAAAAAATCAAAGAGGAAACCAAAAATTACATGGCAAAAAACAAAAAGGAAAACGCAACAGTCAAAATCTTTGGGATGCAGCAAAAGTGGTTCTAAGAGGAAAGTTTTTAGCAATACAGATCTACTTCAAGAAGCAAGAAAAATCTCAAATTAACCACCTAATCTTACACCTAAAGGAGCTAGAAAAAAACAACAAACAAACAAAACCCCAAACCAGCAGAAGGAAGGGAATAATAAAGATCAGAACAGAAATAAGTGATACAGAAAGAGAGAGAGAGAGAGAGTGAGAGAGAGAAGATCAATAAGACCAGGAACTGGTTCTTTGAAAAGATAACAAAATTAATAAACCTCTAGCCAGACTCATAAAAAAAAAGAATCAAATAAAATCATAAATAAAAGAGGAAAATAACAAATGACAGACACCACAGAAATACGAAGGATTATAAGAGAATATTATGAAAAATTACATGCCAGCAAATCTGATGACTTAAAAGAAATGGATAAATTCCTAGAAACATATAACCTACCAAAACTGAAACAAGAAGATATATAAAGCTTGAAAGACTAATTACCAACAATGAAATTCAATAAGTAATTAAAAAACTCCCACAAACAAAACTTTGCAAACCCAGAAAGAAACCCAAAACCAGAGGGCTCCACAGGTGAATTCTACCAAATATTAAAAGAAGAGTGAATACCTATTCTTCTCAAACTTTTCCAAACAATAGAAGAGGAAGGAAAACCCAAATTCATTCTATGAGGCCAGAATTACCCTGATACCAAAACCAGATAAAGACACCGCTAAAGAAAAGAATAATAGGTCAATATCTCTGATGAACATAGATGCAAAAAATCCTGAACAAAATATTGCCAAACAATTCAACAATACATTGAAAAATAACTAACCACAGTCAAGTGGTAATTATTGTCAGAATGCAAAGGTGGTTCAATATTCACAATTTAATCAATGTGATGCATCACATCAATAAGAGGATAAAAACCATATGATCATTTCAACAAATACAGGAAAGCATCTTACAAAGTATAACATTTATCCATGATAAAAACTCTCAACAAAGTAGGTTTAGAGGGAATATATCTCAACATAATAAAGGCCTTATATGAGAAAACTCACAGCTAACATCATCCGCAGTGGGGAAAAACAGAGCTTTTCCCCCAAAGTCAGGAAAAAGATAAGGATGTCTACTCTCACCACTTTATTCAACATAGTACTAGAAGTCCTAACCACAGCAATCAGACAACAAACAGAAACAAAAGGCATTCAAATTAGTAAAGAAGAAGTAAAATTTTCACTATATGCAGATTACATGATGCTACCTATAGAAAACTTTAAAGACCACCAAAAAAGCTACTAGAATGATAAATGAATTTAGGAAAGTCACAGGAGACAAAATTAATATACAGAAATCTGTTGCATTTCTATACACTAAGAATGTAGCAGTAGAGAGAAAAAATTAGAAAACAATGTCATTTACAACTGCACCAAAAATAATAAAATACCTAAGAATAAACTTAACCAAAGAGGTGAAAGATCTGTAACGTGAAAACTATAAAACACTGATGTAGGAAATTGAAGATGACACACAAAAATGGAAAGACATACCATGCTCATTGATCAGAAGAAAAAAAAATTTTTTAAATGTCTATACTACCCAAAGCAACCTATGCATTTAATGCAATCCCTGTCAAAACACCAACATCATTTTTCACAGAGGTAGAACAATCCTAAAATTTGTATGAAACCACAAAAGATCCCAAATAGCCAAAGCAATGCTGAAAAAGAAAAGCAAAGCTGGAGGCATCACAATTCCTGACTTCAAGTTATATTACAAAGTTCTAGTGATCAAAATACTATGTTACTAGTACAAAATAGATCAATAGAACATAATATAAAACCCAGAAATAAACCCAAAACTATATGGTCAATTAATTTTCAACAAAGCAGGAAACAATATGCAATGGGAAGGGGGTGCTTGGGTGGCTCCATTGGTTGAGCGTCGGACTTTGGCTCAGGTCATGATCTCACAGTTCATGAATTTGAGCCCCACATCAGGCTCGCTGCTGTCAGCACAGAGCCCACTTGGATCCTCTGTCTCCCTCTCTCTCCACCCCTACCCTGTTCGCTCCTTCTCTCAAAAATAAATAAAACATTAAAAAAATACACAATGAGGAAAACACAGTCTCTTCAATAAATGGTGATGGAAAAACTGGACATGACAGGTAAAAAAATGAAAATATGGACCACTCTCTTACACTATATAAAAATAAACTCAAAATGGATTAAGGACCTAAATATGAGACCTGAAACTGTAAAAATCCTAGACCTATCCCTTTGTAACAACTACTACTAAGATTCATCCTGTTTAGAGGATTTCTCCTGATTTCAGACAACAGTTATAAAGGTGTACAATTATAATGACAATTTCAACAAATGCAGGAAAGCATCTGACAAAGTACAAAATTCATTCATGATAAAAACTTTCAACAAAGTAGGTTTAGAGGGAAAGGAGGGAAATATGCAACCACTATAGACGAAAACCAGTGAATCATTAGAAGCTGATCTGATTTGCTTTGTTGATGAGACAGTAGAGTTCATAATTGCTTGTTAATGTGAATTGGCCAGAGCTGGGCTGTCTGAGGGCCCAGTTCCTCCTGCAGTCTCTTCTGTCAACCTTGGACCCAGTCTAAGACAAAAGTAAAACATCTAACAGTTGTTTTGCTTTAGGGTTGTGACCATCTCTGGAAGATTCCCCTAAGAAAGAAATTTTCCTATGTAAAACCATAAATAAGACATTGAATGGAATTTGGACTCTTAAAATGCCTCAGAAAAGGAGGTAAAATGATCTTGTGAGTGAGGCTTTGGACAACTTTAATGTACTTTGGGTGTAACTTCAATATACTAATGCTATGGCTTCAATTCCAAAATGTATAATGGGTAATTATATTTTACAAGCTTGTATTATTTATGCTTCTAAACTCCAAAAGTAAAAGTGAAACACATAAATTTTTACCCAAACCTGTGTGTCTGTCTCCTCTTGTATGGTCTAATGGAAACAACATAGAATCCCAGGAGGAGAAAGGGAAATCTCAGCTTTGATTACGGATTTAAAGGAAGCAGGGGTAGTAAGAGAATAGGATTTGAGCAATAACTCAATTCACCAGACCTTATGTCCAGTGAAAACATAGTCCCTTATTAGGGAATTGAGATTTATAGCAGATTAACCACCAATTAAACTCATTTGTTGCTCCTATACCTCTTGAAGTTCCAAACATCTGAGGTGACTAAATTTATGGCACACACAAATGGTACTTGAGATGCTATCTTGGACATTGCCAAAACCTTCTTTTTTATCCCATTAGGAACCAAAGACAAAAACCAATTCTCATTCATGCTGCAAGGCCATAACTATACATTTTCAGTACACCCTAAACCCCCCTGATATTTACTACAATGGGGTAGATAAGGATTTATTGTGAGTACCATTATCATCTGATGCCAAAAGCTTTCAATGATAGATAAATGTTCAGTAGGATGGAGAGTCAGAAGTCTCAGACTCAAAAGCTCTGACTTTGGTGTTATCACACCTTCATCAGCAAAGATGACTGATAAAGCCCAACAAAATCCAGAAGAATGCTCCTCAAGTTTCGGGGGAACTATGTAGACAGATTCACAATGCTCAGTCTCTCTGGCAATTAAAGACAAATTGTTGTTCTCCTTCCCCCTGACCAAAAGGAATTATAGCATAGCTTTGGACTCTGAGTATTAGAGACAGTAGGTGACTCATGTGGATATTCTACTTTAGTGGTCTTTTCTATCAGCTAACCTACAGTGAGTGTAATCCCGACCTACTTTTTAAGCTAATCAAGAAGCTATGGCATACTTCTTCCTGCTTTGAGGTACCACAAACCAAATGACCCATTGGAGCTGGAAATCTATAGAGATTTTGTGTACTGGAGCCTCTGGAAGAGGGAGCCAGCCTCCATTCAGGAAAATCCCTTGGGGTTTGGATTCACTGACTCCCTGAAATAGGTAAGTAGGAAAAACAACTCTTAGCTTACTACTGGCTTCTTGTCAAAACTGAAACCCTGACCCATGCAGTCATTGTGATTCTGTGGACTTATATTTCATTCTGGGATTCACCAATCAGATTCACAACTATTTGAGAGAACTTCCGTGTCAAGTGAAAATGGTATATTCAAGCCATAGGGATATTCATAAGAAATCTTGAAGTGCTTAAAGAAATACCACCAGTAGATCAAATAGCCCTCAGAAGACTGTGGAAATCTCTCTGACAGGAGCCTCCAGGAGGGATTACTGACACATTATTTATATGCACCTGAGGGCAGTTATCAGTATAAGAGTAATCCAATCAGAAAAGGTGGTACAAAATTTGTTCCTGACTTTAGTTGAAATAATCAGTGACACCACAGCCTTGGAAAACATTCTGATCAGCATCAGCCACTGATCAATACTAATTTGGATGACAGAATTGCCCAAAACTTCATCTTTTTAGCCCAAGGTAGAACATACACTATTGTTAATACTTTCTGTTTTACTGGATTAATAATTCAGGCTAATTAAAAAGGTAAATACAGAAACTTAAGGAGAAATCCATCTTGTTTTCTAAGGTAGACCATGAGGGCCAAGGGATTTATTTAGCTGGTTGGAGCCAAGATCTTGCCAGCATGGTTGAGGCCAGTATTGCATGTGGCCTTATCCTTTGTTTGAACTTTTGTTGATATTATCCTTATGTAAACACTGTAGGAAACTGAATAAATTTAGTCCCAATCTCTTGATTAGATTTATCAGAACAGCAAACAATATGGCAGATTCATGGAAAAATATTGTCATTATGGCCCTTAAAACAGCTATGTTTTGGGATTTTGGCCTATGTGCAGTCTGACAATGGTGTTTCCTGTTTCATAAAATCTACTCCATAACAGGCTGATAGTCAAAATTTGTGCATATTTTAACATTTGTTTTTATTTGGCCCACATGTTTTATGTTCCTCATTTCCTTCCTTTCTTGTTTTTTTTTTAATTTTAATCAAAATTTCCAAATTAATATTTTTTTACTTTTTTTTTTTTTTTTTTTTTTTTTTACTGTTACTGGTTGCCCTAAAAGTATTTGCATGTATCCTTGGCTTTTTACAGCATAAAATATATGACAATATTCATGACTTTCCCATTAATGCCAGAATCTTAAAACATTTAATACCAATTGCAACCTCTTTTGGAGAGCCAATTCTTAATACCTAGTAACTGAAGATGTACACAATAGCAATTCCCTTTTAATGTCTAAACCTAGATCAACTTTTACAGATCTGCACAAGTAGACACATACAGCCTATTCACTATGGCATTGTTTGGAAGAGTGAAAAGTTAGAGGTAACTCCATGTCCATTAATATGATAAACAGTGGTGTATTCATAAAATAGAATTCCACAGCATTAAATAGACAACAACATGAATGGGGTAGATGCAATTGGAAATGAAAGTGGGAGAAGAATATATGCAAGAAAATGTATGAATTTTAGAAATAGATTGTCCACAGATAGGCTTATAAGCAGTAAAAATATACAAACTTGTTTGGGAACATTGCACTCTAACTTTAGAATAGTGGCTATCTATAAGGAGTAAGGAAGAGAAGTGAGAGAGGGAACAGTGTAGAAGTAGAAAACAAGATGAAGCCAAGAAGGTACGTACCAAGACATATAATAATTAAAATGTCAAAAATTAAAAACAAAAAGAATCCTAAAAGCAGCAAGAAAAAGCAACTAGTTACATATAAAGGGTAAGGGAAACCCTACAAGGCTACCTGCTGATTTTTCAGCAGAAAATTACAGACCAGAAGAGAGTAGCATAAATATGCAAAGTGCTGAAAGAAAAAAAAACAAAAACAAAAAAACAAAAACAAAAAAAACTTCAACCAAGAATACTTTACCCAGAAAATTTATCATCCAGATATAGTGGAAAGAAAAAGAATTTCCCAAACGAAAGTTGAGAATTCATCACCACTAAACTAGCCTTGTAAGAAATGTTAAAAGGATTTCTTTAAGTGGAAAATAAAAAGGCAGAACTGGAAGGAATTATAAAAGGAAAAAAATTCACTGGTGAAAACAAATCTTTTTTTTTAATTTTCTTAATGTTTTATTACTTATTTTTGAGAGCAAGAGAGACAGAACATGAGTGGGGGAGGGGCAGAGAGATAGGAAGACACAGAATCCAAAGCAGGTTCTAGGCTCTGAGCTGTTGTCACAGAGCCTGACACAGGGCTTGAACCCACAAACTGTGAGATCATGACCTGAGCCAAAGTCAGATGCTCAACTGACTGAGCCAACCAGGTGCCCACAAGCAAATGTATAATAAAACCACAGATCAATCACCTATAAATCTAGTATGAAGGGTAAAGACAAAAATAGTAAAATTAATTACATCTAAAAAATTAGATAAGGGATTCATAAAATTTAAAAATGCAAAAGCATATATATAGAACATGGAAGGTAGAGAGTAAAAATATTGTGTTTTTAGAATGTGCTCAAATTAAAGCAACCATCAACCTAATACAGACTGTCGTATACTTAGGATGTTATATATAAACCTAATGGTAACCACAAACCAAAAAACTATAATGACATATAAAAAAATAAAGTGAAAATAATCCAATCATAACACTAAAAAAGTCATCAATTACAGGAAGAAAGGAACAGAGAAGAACTATAAAAATAAACAGAAAACAATAAACAAAATGGCAATAATTTTTATAGGTAATTACCTATCAATAATTTTTTTTAATTTTTATAATATTTTTTTAATATTTATTTATTTTTGAGGGACAGAGAGACAGAGCATGAGCAGGAGAGGGGCAGGGAGAGAGGGAGACACAGAACCTAAAGCAGGCTCCAGGCTCTGAGCTGTCAGCACACAGCCTGACATGGGGCTCCAACCCACAAGTTGTGAGGTCATGGCCTGAGCTAAAGTTGGATGCTTAATCAACTGAGCCACCCGGATGCCCCACCTATCAATAATTACTTTAAATGTAAATAGTCTAAATGTTCCCATCAAAAGACACAGTGTGACTGAATCTATCAAGAAAACACTTATATGTTGCCTACAAGAGACACATTTCAGACACATGAAAAGATGTTCAACATCACTCATCATCATGGAAATGCAAATCAAAACCACAATCAGATATCAATCCACACCTGTCATAATGGCTAGAATCAAAAACACAAGAAATAACAAGTGTTGGCAAAGATGTGGAAGAAAAATGAACCTGTGTATGCTGTTGATGGGAGTGAAACTGGTGCAGCAAATGTGGAAGACAGTATTTTTTGAGGTCTTCAAAAAATTAAAATTAGCATTAGTTTATGATCAGGTAATTCCACTACTGGCTATTTATCCAAAGAATACAGAAACACTGATTCAAAAGGATATATGCCTCCCTATGTTTATTCCAGAATTATTTACAAAACCAAATTATAGAAGCAGCCCCTATGGGTAAAGAAGATGTGATAGAATGTGAAATATGATGGAATATTACTCAGCCATAAAAAAGAATGAAATCTTGCTGCTCACAACAGTATGGATGGAACTTGAGGGTATAATGCTAAGTGAAGCAAGTCAGTCAGAGAAAACAGATACCATAAGATCTCACTCATATGTGGAATTTAAGAAACAAAACAAATGAACAAAGTACAAAAGGGACAAAAAAAAAACCCAGACTTTAAATACAGATACCAAGCTGGGGGTTGCCAGAGGTTGGGAGAGGAACATAGTGAAATAAAGGGGGATTAAGAGTATACTATTGTGGGGGCGCCTGAGTGGCTCAGTTGGTTGAGCGTCCAACTTCAGCTCAGGTCATGATCTCACGGCCAGTGAGTTCAAGCCCCTCATCGGGCTCTGTGCTGACAGCTCAGAGCCTGGAGCCTGTTTCAGATTCTGTGTCTCCCTCTCTCTCTGACCCTCCCCCGTTCATACTCTGTCTCTCTCTCTGTCTCAAAAATAAATAAACGTTAAAAAAATTTAAAAAAAAAGTATACTATTGTGATGAGCACTGAGTAATACATAAAATCACTGAAAAGAAAAATAAGATAAAATAAAATAAAACTTGAGTAAATGCTATTACTCCTGCTTTATGTTTATTTGAAATATTTCCTAAATGCATATAAGAAAACTTTATATAAAAACTTCAAAATGAATACAATGAGCTGAAAAGGTCTACCTGCGATTTTAGTTGCTGTGGTGTGTGTTAATACAAACTGATTTTCTATATATATAGGCAAAAATTCAGAAGCTCCAATAAGAACTAAAGATTCTGAAGCTTTGGTCAGAGCTAGGCATATAAATACTGGATCCTTCATCAGAACCTGAAATAGAAATAAGTCATATTCAAATTATTTTATGTTGTTAGGTAAAGAAAAAAGATTTATTCACTCATATGTTAATGACCAATCAACAAAATTTTACCTTTCACAATCTAAACTGGAAATGCATTATTATATGTATAATATATATACGTATATAATATACATGTATATGTATTATATATATATATATTGCATATATATATAAAATGTGCATATATATATATATAAATTTGCAATTCACCAGTATACAAATACTGTTAAAGACATGTAGTGTTTAAACCATTTTTATTTGTAATTCTACCTCTATAATTTTTATTTGTAAGTCTGGCCATTTGCTAGGAAACTTAAGGGAAACTAGATGCCATTAACCAGGTGTCTAAAATGCCCCTTTACTTTTATCTACTTTTTCCTTAACAAATTTTTTTACTTAACTAAAAAATGAAACAAAGATACTTTAAGCAACACTCAAGGAAAATCACTAGTATTACATACAGTTAAGATTCTATAATATTTTACTCCCGGGAATTCCATACGGAGTAAAGTCATTTAAATTCTGCATTTTAGTCAATTTTTTGGAACTTACTGAGAAACCTGACAAAGACGTATAGTCATGGTTTACTATTACCTATTATACTACTACACTATACATAGTAATTAACATGACAATAATTAACATTAAAATATTAATTTTCAAACAGATTTCTGTATTTCCTATATATGTACATATCTTTGAAATTTTCAGTGGTGTTTTATTTGTATATTCTTAAAATAACTTAAATTTTTTTCCTAGTCCTAAACACCAGTTTTTTAATCTAAACATATTCTGTATATTAATTTAACTCATCTTCTGAATGCTATCTAACTTTACAAAGTGTGATTCCACCATACTCGTCCACTCCCACAGCATTAAATGCTTAGGCTCAGTTCCACTCCCACTGTCACAAACAAGGCTACATTAAACATCCCTATGCATGCGCCATCAACGACTAGGGTAGAACGCCTTTGGAAATACATATTCTAGAACGGGATTGCTAGGGCATTGACATTTAGTACACTTCATTCCATCATTTCTCTGGAATTTTTTTCCCAAAACAATCCCACCATAATGTAAGAGAGTTCTATTTTCTTCATGTAGCAACTTATACTTTTTATAAAATCCATTAGAGCAATATTTTCAGTTCCACATTCCCTTCCAGAATTTTGCCATTCTCTCATCAGGAGGCAATGACCTTGGAAAAGTCCTTTATGACTGTCTCAACAAAGCATGTGATGCAGCATGACTTCTGATGTTGGGTCATAAAATGACAATCTGACTTCTGCTATGTACTCCCACTCTCTTAGGACTCTGGCCTTGGAACTCTTTCACCATGTTATAAGAAAGCCCAGATCAGATGGAGAGGCCATCTGTGGGTATTTCAGCAAACAACCAGTATCAAAAGCTAATATTTGAGTAAATAAGCCTCCAGACGATTTTATTTTCCAGACTTTACTTTAGCTGACAAGTCGATCTGAAAGGGATAAGCCATAGAGTACCTTAGTGGCTCAGTGGGTTAAGTGGCTGACTTAGGCTCAGGTCATGATCTCATAGGTTGTGAGTTCCAGCCCTGCATCAGGATCTGTGATGGCAGCTCAGACCCTGGATGCTGTTTCCTATTTTGTGTCTCCCTCTCTCTCTGCTCCTCCCCTGCTCTCTCTCTCTCTCTCTCTCAAAAATAAACATTAAAAAAAGTATATTTGAAAGGAGCAAGCCCTGACAAAACTGCTGATTAATGAACAAAATCATGTTTTATTATTTTTAAGCCACTAAGTTTTGGGGTGGTTTGTCATGTAGCGGTAGATAACTGGTACACCCCACATAATCACAAACACTTGATATTATTAGCTGGCTTTTAAAATTTAGCCATGATGGGGCGCCTGGGTGGCGCAGTCGGTTAAGCGGCCGACTTCAGCCAGGTCACGATCTCGCGCTCCGTGAGTTCGAGCCCCGCGTCAGGCTCTGGGCCGATGGCTCAGAGCCTGGAGCCTGTTTCCGATTCTGTGTCTCCCTCTCTCTGCCCCTCCCCCGTTCATGCTCTGTCTCTCTCTGTCCCAAAAATAAATAAATAAACGTTGAAAAAAAAAAATTTAAAATTTAGCCATGCTGATGGATGTGAAGCAGTGCCACGATATGCTTCCTTAAATTCAAATCCAATTGAACATTTCTTCATGTAATTTTGTACTTCCTTAAATTCAAATCCAATTGAGAATTTCTTCATGTAATTCATAGCTATTTAGGATTTGTTACTGTGTGCAAACTGTCTATTCATATTTTTATTAGGCTTTCTGAAATTCCTACGCAGATTTTCCAATAATTTCTTGTTTATTCTAAATACCAATCTCTTGTTGGGTTGAAAGAACTGTCACTCATCTTTTAACATTGTCTACGGTCTCCTTCATAGACCCGAAATCTTTGATCCATAAATTTTTACTTCGCATTTTACAATACTGCAAACTTGTTTAACCTTTCCTACCTCTATGTCACAAGATATGTCTTTCACGGTTTAGCATTAACTGTGTTGTTTTTTTCTAATCACATTTTATTAACCTAGAAATCACCTTTGTGTATGATATGAAATAGAAATCCAACTTCATTTCACCATACAGAGAACCAAACTTGTCATCACATCTACTGAGCAACTATCCCTGCAGTGCCTATTCTATCACGTGGCAAGTTCTTATATATATTAGTCTGTTATTGAGTTCTATCTTCCATTCCACTGGACTATACCATGGTTTTATATGAAATGGCAGTATGTATTAGATAAAACAGGCAAAATAAGGAACAGAAAACCTAGCTTTTACCATGGCTCTGCAATTGATTTTTGGAACAATAATCAGCAAATAGCAGTCTCTACGTATCTTATTTTTAGGCGGTATTTTATAATACACAAGAGTACACAAGAGTAATGGCATTAGAGTCAGGCATGTGAGAGGTTTTTATATTCTTTTTTTGAGAGGTTTTTATATTTTTAACTTCAATTTGGCCAACCCTATGTGTCTTTTGTCTGTGTCTATGTGTATCCAAAGATATACATGTCTTTGGAGAAATTACTCATTCTCTTTAAATTACTGGTTCATCATCTATAAGATAGAAATGATAATATCTATAACTTCAAGTGATCCAGAGAATTGAATATATGTAATAATTTAATTTCTGCCATATAGAAGGTACCCAGGAAAGAATACAAATCATTTTCATAAGTTATAAAATAAGAAGGTCACACTAGATTATTAGATTTGTTGTTGCAAACTATGGTGGGCTTTAAGTCATTTGGAGGGTATAAAACACAGATTGCCAGATCCTACTTTCAGTAGGTCTGGAGTAACCTAAGAATTTGCATTTTTAACAAATTCTCAGATGATGATGATGATGATGGTGGTGGTGGTGGTGGTGGTGGTGGTCTAGGCCCCACACTAAGAACCACTGTACTAGATCATTTTTGTGTTTGGACTCTTTAGAATTAAAATGAACAGACTCATAATTTAATCCAATTGATGAAACTTATTATAATGTTACACTGTAAAGAGAGAAAGCCAAAAATACTTTCTAAGTAGCTGAATAATTCAGCACTCATAAAGAAACAACATCATTCAGACTCAAACAGCAGCTTATCTTGTCTCCATTGCTTTGTCTTAATTGCTTCAAAGGCCCAGATATTCAGTTTCTTTCTGTCAGCTTATTGTGTCTATATCTACTTCTATTACAGCTACTTAGTATATTCTCTCTCCATTTGCTTCTCTGTCTCAATGGCCTTTTCTCATTCATTTTCTTGATGTCAATTTATTAAAGCTCCCTTCTGACTATTTATACTCTCTTAAGAAAGAGAAATTAGTCAGTTTATAGCAGGTGTCCTGATTGGATATTTTTCTCAAGATATTTGATAAGTTTTGGGGAAATCTAAATATGGCTGTCTTGGGCTCAAGTGCTGATCTCAGACCTAGTTTTAACTAGGACATTTAAACTACATCATATAGAACATGGCAATTAATGCACAACACAACACTTCTGGGTTTCTTCAGAAAGGGCTGTGGGCGCTTTATTCAGAAAGAACATGTGAGCATAGCAAGCAAACACTCAGAATGCAAAGGACCTTTCCAATAAAATGTCCAGGCTTTCCTTTTTAAATAAATAAATAAGTAAATAAGTAAATAAATAAGTAAATAAATAAATAAATAAATAAATAAATAAATAAATAAATAAATAAATATTCTTTTCTTAAATATAAATATGGGAGGCAAAGAAAAAGGCCAGACATACAAATCAGTATTCAAGGAATTTCATTAGTAAACTCAGGCTTAATTATGGTAGATGTTGATATACAAAAGGAGAAATCAAATTAGTTCTTTACAGTAGCAGATAATTTTATGCAACAGCCATATCTTGTAGTACTGTGGCTCTCAGCCCTAGTCCATTGCAGAGTTGGTCTAAAACCAAGGTCTTTACCATACCAGAGGAGGTTCATGTTGGTCTGGGAAGTATGATTTCAAACTAGACTAGGTACTCCTTAATGTACTTAGAGTCTGAAATAAGGACAGGATCAGCAAAATATAAAGTATATGGAAGAGTGGCCACAGACAAGTAGACTAAGGTTCAGGACAGGTCTCGAGTAACAGTGGGAAAGAAATGTTAACAAGGAAACTAACGCAGAGCAATGAGGCAAGAGAGGAAAGAGTTCCTAAAGACTCAACCAAGGTTCATTGGAGATGGGGTGTATAATGTCCCAACTAATTGGGGAACTTTTTCTTTTATGTGATAAAAGCATTAATCTACTTCCTACCCTAATCAAGGTAGCATGACAAGAAACAATGATCTTGCCAATAAAAGGCCTTCGTGTCTACGAGCAAATAGGAGGAAAACATAAGCTGAAGAGCACACCAATAAACTTCCTTGAACTTCTCAAGTGGTTTACTGATCACTTAACTTCTCCCTTGCTCTGGTCTTCATTCCTTATGATGAAATATCTATAGTTAGCCATAGAAAGTAATGCTTATCTTTATTAAATCTGCCAATAAGAGTACAATATCTCATGTAGAGAATGCTGTTTTTTTCAAGTTTAAAAATGTTTCAGCCCTCTATCCTGAAATTTCACTCACTCTCCTTCCACACCAATTTATTTGGTCAAACCTAGTAGACAACTCAGAGACTGAAACTAGTATATTATGTCCCAACATAAACACAAGCAATAAATATATTTTTAAAAATTATGTTACTTATGTCAAATGTAAATTGATTTAGTATCTATAATAGTAATTTACTTGCTTTCCAAGGAAATTCAGTATTTTGACTACCAATAGAATAATATCTAAATACTTTGGATCCTAGCTTCCTTTGATAGATTCTGTCATCCACTTATAGTCAAATACAAACAATGAATAACACTTTATATTTGTTTGGTCTTTATCGTTCAAAAAGTTCTTTATTATCATGATATTCGTTGACACTTCTTTGTCCACTGGAGTTTTAGTATGTAAATGTCTTCCCTGTTAATAAGGTGTGAAACTTTAGGTAGGAGATGAAGAAAAAGAAGGTAAAAGTGCTGATCTCTCTCCTCCATACATTTAAAAAGTTTTCTCCTATAAAATCTTATTCCTTGGGGTGCCTGGGTGGCTCAGTCAGTTAAGCCTCCAACTTTGGCTCAGGTCATGATATCACAGTTCATGAGTTTGAGCCTTGAGTCAAGCTCTGTGCTGACAGCTCAGAGCCTGTAACCTGTTTTGGATTCTGTGTCTCCCTCTCTGTCTACTCCTCCCTCCCTCCCTCCCTCCCTCTCTCTCTCCCTCTCTCTCAAAAATAAAGATTAATTTTTTTAAATTTTATTCCTTACCTGCTTCCAGCCAGTCTTAATTTCATTTTTTTCTTTTCCCTGACTTATTTCCTAATTTCCAAGCTTTCTCTTTTTATTCTTTTAAAATATACTTCTAATCTATTATATTCTGAGAGCTACAGACTATTATTGCTGTTAGTCATTTTTCTTTCTGTTCTTCAAGTTAATGCCATTGACTTTTTATTTATAACTTTTCATCTCATGGATATTATAACTTTATAAAAATGTTAAGTATTTTGTCTCTGTTTTAGCTTGTTATCTTTTATTCAGGCCCATTTTTTCTATTTTTAAATTAAAATTATCTTTACTAACATTTGAATAAAACTATTGTGTTTCCTTAACTAATTAATTTTCTAAAATATATAAATAAGGAACAGCAAGAAATATGGTAATAGTAAAGAGAATTCATTCTAAAAATAGCCACTTCTCTGGCTTTTAATTAAAATTTATGATAAAAAGACTTGTTTAAAAAATCTATGTCTAGAAAATCAGGAGATGTGTTTTTTAACTAGCTGTTAGTAGTCTTATGATGATGGTGATACATTTCACTGATTGGAATAATTTGCTTGCTGGAATTATTTTATGTCATTTCTTATATTAGGAGCTTGTAAACAGACATTGAACTTCAAGCAAATAGTACCAATTAAGTCTCATGAACCAGAAAGTATTGAACTATAGGATTAGTAATGCAGGAAGACAACAGATATTTATTCCATCAAATTTTTCAATTAGTCTTTTAAATTTATTTTCTAGTTGATAACCCACTCTTATCAAGATAAAAAGAAAATCTTATGAAGTTTTCCCCTATATTTTTGGTGTACTTTCCTTCCCTAAACTAAAATCAGAAATATCTCAAGAAGGCATTCATATTTATTATGTATTTATTGAGTTTTTATGATGGGCTATGCGGTAATCTATACACCTTACATTCCTATGAAGAAGGTGCCATTATTGCACCAGTTTTTTAGAGGCTCAGAAAGGTTAAAATACCACATTTCATGGACTCTAAGATGCTATCAACAGTAAGAAACACCATTATTTTATGCACCACCAAGAAAAAAAAATTACTGCCAATAACAATGCAATGCTTTAAGGAAAGTCCTATACTATGCAGATATTAGTTTCACCAGCTTTTGAAATATATTAGATCTACTAAGAAGGACTTCCCAATTTTTCCTGACTCAGTTGCACAGTTCGGCACGTGGTAGGCAGTCCTTTATCAGGTATCTTAATAAAAGAACAATAATGCTATCTCCTTTAGCAGCTTTCTTAATAAGAGAACAATAATGCTATCTCTACTTATGGGACTCCTTTACTTAAGTTTCATAAAACACTTGGATGTTATTTGCAAGAAAATGTGAACTAGCAGTCATTCATTCAACATCAAATGTTTGCTTTACTAATATCAAAATTATATTCTGTTGTTGTTTCTTTCTAGATATATAATGACTTCATAACTCAATGCTTAAATACTGCATCATCTTTTTGAAGAGTTAACCCAGCAGTTTCGCCTACTATGGACAGTCCCACTAAAGTATATAACTTACTTAAGGTAATGATAATATGAATGGCCATGACCATTTTACCCATACTTAGCCAACACCTACTATGTCACAATCACATGCTGCTTTACAGTTATTTCAAGACTCCATCAATTTAATACCAACCCAATTTTAAATATGCTAAAATGTAAAGGAAAAAAGTGTGTCTTAGAATCAAAGAAATATGGACATTTACATTAGGTCTCACTATTAGTGAGTGCTATATAATATCCCTGCTGAGTAGTCCTACTAGTGGTCAGGCCTACTAACAGATAAGAACCTATGGATGAGGAGAGATCTGATGTATCATTAGCCTTTTACCTCTTGGATAACCAATAGAGCACAAAGAGAAGGATAGAGCTTGCTCTCTCTAAAACTTTTTACCAAAGGAGAATAGGATGCTACTCCTCAGTGGTCAGCATCTCTAGCATCTCATCTGACTTTTAGGCTTAGATGAAAAGTAACAGACCCTACTGAAGAAAATCTCTCTGCCTAAAAGATCTACAACAGGCAAGCATAAACTCACCTTTAGTTCCACTTTCTACTCATTTCCAGAAAGTCATAGCATCTCTAGTCCCTGCCTGATAAGGGGTTATAGCCATTATCCACTGCTCAACTCCACTCTTCCTTGCATGAATTCTTTAATAAGCTGCATTGCTTACTTAAATGGCTCATAATTAACCACCAACCTAGCAGAAAACACTGCCTGACTCCATTATTATCAGGGAAGACATGCCCTACTTTAATTTCACCAACATGGCTTGCTCCGTAGCTACATTTTGTTAAGAAACGGAGCTTTGGCAGGTGCTACCCCATGAAATAAGGCAAACAGCGGGATTTTTTCTAATCTACTAGGCTTCCTAAAGTATGGCGCATTATCCCTGTTTTCTTTCTGAAACTCAGCCTGGTACATTGTTAAAGGAAAGAGCATAAGATACATAAGCTTTCTGTTGGATCCTAGTATTACATGTCCATATGTAGGCTTTAGAACATCTGTTAGAACATCTGTTTCCCCATATTTTAGGCTTTAATTTCTTTTCTTTATAAAAAAAAAACCAAATTAATGCATATTTATTTTTAAGAGAGAGAGAAAGGCAGACTGCAAGCAGGGGAGGGGCAGAGAGAGGGGGAGACAAAGAATTGGAAGCAGGCTCCAGGCTCCGAGCTGTCAGCACAGAGCCCAACACAGGACTCAAAACCACAAACTGTGAGATCATGACCTGAGCCAACAAAGTCAGATGCTTAATCAGCTGAGCCACTCTTTAATTTCTTTTCTTTAAGGCCCCAGAAGCGCAAATCATGTTGACATGTGGAAGGTTTTTTCTTCTTCATACACAATTCATTGTCAGTAGCCCTGTATTTTATAAATGCCAAATAATTCTTTAATTGGTTCTTACAGTTGGGTCTCATATGAATAAAAAAATTACTATTTATAATACCCAGAGAAAACCTATAACACCCGAGTCATACTGCCTTTTCAACTCTTACCCCACTGTAATCCATTTTTTACCCAAAGTCATGTTTTAAACTTCTTAAAACACTATTTCCTTGCCTATATGAGTGACTTCCTATTGCATTAAAACCAAAATCTAAAGTTCTTACCATGCCCCACAAGGACCTTTGTGACCTAGCCTCTGCTTACTCTCTAACCTGTTATTCGTTCATTCTCCCCACCAAGCAACTATGCTCCAAATACTCAAGGCTTCTCTGAACTGAACATTCTTAAAACTTTGCTGCTCCAAGATGTTTCCACATGTGTCTTTTATGCCTGGAATTTTATTAATGACCATTCTTCACATGGATAACTTCTTCTCTTGTTTTAGGGTATTCCATTTAAATGCTCCCCATTCAGTTAAACCTACATTATTACCCCATAACTAAAGTACATTTTATGTAGAATTTTCCCTACACAATTGTTAATCAGTTGTTTTTAATCTCTGTATTTTTTAATGTTTATTTATTATGAAAGAGAAAGAGAGTGCAAGCAGGGGAGGGGCAGAGAGAGGGAGAGAGAGAGAATCCCAAGCAGGCTTCGCACTGTCAGCACAAAGCCCAACATGGGGCTAGAACTCATGAACCATGAGATCATGACCTGAGCCAAAATCCAGAGTTGGACGCTTAACAGACTGAGCTACCTCTAATCTCTGTATTTTTTAAAGTCTGAAACCTACACAAGAATATAAGCTCCATAAAGGCATAGGTGTTAGTTTCCATATATCCTCAATATAATTCTGCCCACAAAATAAAGGATACTTATGAAAAGGAGAAGAGAAAGCAAATTGAATGTAGAATCACTACTTAGAAGTTTGTTTGTTTGTTTTTATTAAACCCACTATGTCTGTATTGTAGGCCTTTTTTCTCACCTAGAGAAGCAATGAATTTTTCTCCATTTGAAACTGAGATGAAATAATTTCCATAAAATACGATGTTTTCATGAATATTTGTTAACTTCTAGAGTTCTCTTCTAAGTCATTTAAACATAATAAAAAGATGTTAATACCTATAAGTCTTACGTATTTCTTCAGGAAAAGAAGAAACACAAAATAATACAAAAGTAAAATTAAAAGAAAAGGTAGAAGGAAAAAAACTAGTACCATCCTCTGACACTAGCCATGTTCCCAGAAACGTCACTTAGGTAAGGCGGGTCCTATTTGCCATTATCTGTAAAATGAGTAAGTTAATTAAGGGCTTAAGCCCCCTCAGATTTAAGTTGAACACTTTATGGTTATTCTTTTAAATCCACTGTTAGAAAATATACAGGTCAACTTAATTGGACTGTTCATATAAAATATTTTACTTTACCCAAGTATTAGCAAATAAATCCTTGATACTAGTTCCAAGTTCCTTATCTTTAAACTTGTTGTCAAACGGATGAAGCTGTTTACATTTCTCAGCTTTTATCTTTGCTGTACCTATAGGTTAACAAGTAAAAGAATCTTATGACACATTCAAACAATTAAAACATACATACAAACATACGTACACATCTTAATAGTTTTTCTTGAAATGGCAAGTGAGCTACTTTTGAACAAGCTAAAGTCAATCTAAGTAAAAAGCAAATTCTTCTAAAACAGTGCTGTCATAAAGAACATTCTATGATAATGAAAACTTGTCGTAGCCGTACTGTCCAATACTGTAGCCACGAGCTCTATGTAGCTATTAAATACTTGAAATATAGCTCCTATGACTGAGTAATCTTAATTTACTTTGAAATTTAAATAGCCACACATGGAAAGTGACTATAGTTTTTGACAACACAGCCCTAAAATGTAAAAGAGTCATCTTTGACATTACTAAAAATATCTTGTGCCAATAAAATGTACTACCATTAGGAGAGTATTTGATTTCTCTAATGTTACATGTATTTTTTAGTGTTTCCAAAATAATTTTAATAGTTATTACTTTATCTTACAATAATTCTTTCAGGTGGTACATGTATTAAATAATGCTAGGTAAATAGATTTAAATATATTTCTTTTTAAAGAAAACTTATGAACTCTACCTTTTTTAAAAAATGACAAGAAACAAAAATATATACTAATGAAAGTTTGGCACATAAATAAAATAGTATTTGGCAACATGAAGTTTCATGTGTTCAAATAACACTAGCATATGTCATATCTCCATGACAAAAAGAAAAGTAGTTCAGCCAAATTCTGAGAACGGGAAATGGGGGTGGGATAAGGAACCTACTGTATTTTAACTTAATGAATTACATTTTTACAGTCACCTCGTACACTGTGTGGGAAGCATGACAATGGTATTAATGTTATCCATGCAGTAAGTGAGACAAAACCGAAATAAATCCACCAACTCCTCAGCCACTTGTGATGATCATCAATGTCTTCAACACTAACAGAGAAAAATTAAAAATTTCAACTTTGTGTATTTCATTACAAAGCCATAATCAAACAGAGAGAAAGAGAGAGGGACAGGGAAGGAGGAAGGGAGGAACATCTTCTGTTAATTTGTCCCTATTGTTTGTTTTGCTGATTGTGACTCCCCCAGTTATGCAGGGTTTCTTTTATTCTACAAGATTCTAATTTGTTTCTCTTTTCTTTCTTTTCCCATGTCCACTCAGGTGGCACAAGTAATTCTTTGTTCCTTTTTAACTTTTTTGGTCAACAGAAGCTATGCTTTTGGAAGATTACCCCTTTAACTCTTACCTATCCTTAAACATCATTCCTGCCCATTTAAATCATGCACAACCTTTAGGGCAAGCCTGGCCTTTAAGGTGAGCAACTAACCTTTTATCTGATATCTAACCCTTTACATTACATACACTTGGAAATGCCTTTCTTACAATTCCTTCTCTGAATCAACTCAGATTGAGTGTTTATCACTCTCCTGGTGATCATACCTAATCACCCATAGTACTCTTTGTTAGCCTTTATCTTCCATTTTCCCTGCAGCTTTTTCTTGGTCTGCCTTGGCAGACTTTGCAGTAAGCAGGGCAGGATGGGACTGTGAAGGATCCTGTGTTGATTTTCTCTTTTACTCACTGTTCATTTTGCAATTTCAGCACTATTTGTCTTCAGTCATGCTAAGGCCATGATCTTGCAGAAAATGTTCATAGTTATAAAGTTATTTTGTATCATTTAGGGAGAAGATTTGGAGACGTTCATTACCATACAGCTACCACTGTCTTCAATTCCACAGACGCATAAGACCTTGTCTGACCATCCATTGTGGGACAAAACCCACATAGTTAAGAACCACAGTTGTGAAGGTGCTGGTTTCTCGCAGGTAATTCTATTTGTCAACAGTGACCTGGTGAGGAGCTTGCATATAGGCCCTGCCTTTCACAGAAAGTGGAGAATATTCCCAGTTTTATTTATTAATGGGCTAACTCCTTATCCATTGTTATATTATTAAGGGATACAAGTTCCGACTTGCAATACTATTAGGTTGCAATCTTGAGTTCCATTATCAGAGAGATATATATATATCTGGACACGGTATACATAGAAAGTTTCAACTCTACATTTTCACTAAGATTATATGTTTCCTCACTGATTAAAATATTTAGAATTTTTTTTCTCTTTTTACTTTTGAATCCAGCTATGTACTGTAACCATATGCATTATGCTATATATGATTATTACCTATCTGTAAATAATTGATAACCAAGAAGACTGAGGAAAATAGTCAGAAAATGTAAGCAAAGAATTTAATAGGTGCCATATATATTAACAGATTTTCCTCTTACTAGAAATAATTGATTAAGAAGTAATAACATAAAGATTCCAAGCGCATTACTAACAAAATAAATTACTAGGAATAAGCTTAATGGAATATTTTCAATAACAAAATTCCTAAGACTTTATTGAATGGCACAAAGGAAGAGCAGAGAAAATAGAGAAATATATACCATATTCTTGCATAGAAAAATGACATTTATTCCCAATTTGATAAGTAAATTCAAGTATCTCAAATCAAAATGTTTTCACTGTAACCTGAGACTATTAAGTTTATCTAAAAGAGTAATTTTGCAGAAATAGCCCCTGCTTTTTGGTGAATAATATTGAGGAAGGACTTACCCAACCAAATAGCAAATCATATATAAAGTTGTAGTTATTAAAACATTGTAGTACTGGCATGAAAATAGAGAGATCAGACAACAGATTAGAGAGACAACAGATAAGAAGGAAACCTATGTATGCAAGAAATTTAATTTATGATATAGATGGTGTATAATATCAGTAAAAAATAAATTGATTTAAAAAAAACACAGAATGATCCATAAATGTCATCAATACAATGGTATATCCCTTTGAGGGGAAAAATAGAAGCTTTACCCATTTCCCATATTATATAAAAAAAGAAACTGAAATTGGATATTACATTTAATGTGCAACTAAAACCACACAAGTACACTACAAGAAAAGGAAATTACAAGCCAATATCCCTGATGAGCACAGATTCAAAAATCCTCAACAAAATATTAGGAAACCAAATTTAACAAGTCATTAAAAGGATCATACACCACAATCAGTGGGATTTATTCCAGGGATGCAAGAATGGTTCAATATCTGCAAATTAATCAATGTGATACACCACAGGAACAAAATGAAAGATACAAATCATATGATCAGGTCAATTGAGGTGGAAAAAATCATTTGACAAAATTCAGCATTCATTCATAATAAAAACTCTCAAGAAATTGAGTAAAAGGGAAAATGCATCAACATGATAAAGGTCATCATGACGAACCCATAAGATCAGGAGTAACATAAGGATACCCAATCTCCTCACTTTAATCAACATTGCACTGGAAGTACTAGCCAGATCAATTAGGGAAGAAAAAGAAATAAAGGCATTCAAATCAGAAAGGAATGAGTAAAACTATCTCTGAAGATGACATGATAGTAATAGAGAAAACCTAAATACTCCACCAAAAAGTATGGACAATGCCAAGACATGACTCCATTCTATCAAGTCAGTTATTTCTGGATAAGGGCACAGAGTAAGACCAGTGAAATCTGTAGTTGTCATACTACAGATTTTTTGTCTTATCATACGCTCCCTTGTCAGATGCAATATTGTGGTATATACATGCAATTGACTATTTTTTAGCTTTAAAAAGAAAGTATTTTTACTGGCATATGCTATGGCATATGTTCAATAACCTTGAGGTCATTGTGCTAAGTGAAATAAGCCAGTCACAAAGAGACAAACACTGCATGATTCCACTTATATAAGGCATAGGAAGTAGCCAAAATCTTAGAAAGTAAAATGGTGATTTTCAGGGGCTGGAGAGAAGGGGATAAATGGAAGTTACTGTGCAATGGATATAGAATTTTAGTTTTGCAAGATGCAAAATTTCTAGTGAACTGGTGCATAACAGTGTGCACATGGTTAACACTACTGTACTAACTATACACTTAAAAAAGACTACAGGGGCGCCTGGGTGGCTCAGTCAGTTGGGTGTCCAACTTCGGCTCAGGTCATGATCTCGCAGTCCGTGAGTTCGAGCCCCGCGTCAGGCTCTGTGCTGACAACTCAGAGCCTGGAGCCGGTTTCAGATTCTGTGTCTCCCTCTCTCTCTGACCCTCCCCCATTCATGCTCTGTCTCTCTCTGTCTCAAAAATAAATAAACGTTCAAAAAATTAAAAATAAAAAGGCTACAATGATAAATTTTATGTCATTTGTTTTCTCCACAATTTTTCAAAAAAACCATATGCAGAATTAGTAATAAGGTTGTCTTTATAATGTTTTCAAACAATATATTGCATTTCAAACAATAAAGATAAAAGTGTATTTATATGTACATAAATACACGTATCAGTCACATTCACGTTTTTCTTAAAAATATGGTATAACAAATTAAAAATATATGTTTATAGGCTATATATATCCAATAAATATTTCATATCACATAAACAACAACAAAAAATGAAACAAAATGACTTACCTAATAAGAAAAGTACTGTTTTCAGTCCCCTTCATAAGGGGTGCTCCTATCACATAAGCCAAAGAATATCCAAGTATTAATGAAGCGTCCATTAAGCCTATGAAATGAATACTGAACATCAAACAACTACATAAGCCAGTTCTGTCATGATAAAAATTACATGGTTGAAATAGATTACTTCTGAAAGTTTCATAACTAACTTTATTAGTTATGAGAAGCAGAACTGAGAAGCAGAACCAATAGGATATTGAGAGAGAGATTATAAATAATTGGCTCATGCAATTGTAAGGCCTAGCAAGTCCAAATTTGTAGAGTAGGCTGGCAGGCTGGAAATCCAGGTAAGAGTAAAAGTTACAGTAGTGAGTCCATAATTAAGCCTGAAATCCATAAGATAGACCAGAAGGCTGGAAAAACTCAGGCAGAGTTTCTATCTAGCAGTCTGGTAAAAGAATTGCTTCTTTTTTGGGAAACCCAAGTCTTTCCTCTGAAAGCCTTCAACCAATTGGATAAGGCTAACCAACATAATGGAGGGTAATCTGCTTTACTCAGAGTCTACTGACTGTGTTAGTCTATTTAAAAAATATAGCATAAATATCTCTACTGGTGTTGAAACAAATAAATGGTTGCCGTAATCTAGTGAAATAGACACATAAAATTAGCCATCCTGTATTTCATCCAATGCATAAATAAAGAAACTTAGGCAAGTTAATTATATAATTCACTGTATCTTATTTAGTCTATATATTTAATGTGATATAAATATATTTATATTTAATATAAATATAAATTTGATATACCTGATTTCACTTTAATTTGTGATAGCTTGTATCCTTCACCCTGGCAGCTATGGTGGCAGGAGGTGGAGATACAGTGTGTATGTGTACATCTCAATTAGAACCAAAAGTAAAACAAACAGATTTGTTGCCACCCTCAGCCAACACTAATAAATCACAGCAAATTTTTTTCTAAAAGCAAATATACATATGAAAGTCAACTATTTTAATCTTTTGACATAATTTTCCTTACTTCTAGTGGAAAAAGCACTATTTTGGTGCAAAATGCTATTTTCTCTTAAGTCACCTTCACAATATATATTTTGTTAAATTTCTAATTTCTAAAAAAAATATGATAGGTAGACAACCCTGTCCAGACAGATGATCTACCAGGGCCAGGAGCTATTAAAACATAAGGAAATACAGATTATTCTGAGATATACCCCTGGGTTATTTATTGTAGGATACCATGACATAAAACACTGGAAACAGAGTACTACATTGTAGTCAATTAAATAGCACATCACTTCTCTTCTTGATGGGATGAACAAGATTATATTTTCATTAACTTCAAAATATCTGAGCTCCCCAAAACAGATGAAGTAAGTTAACATATGCAAAAGGCTTAGTACAATGGTGATGACGATTTCAACACTGAATCTAGCGCTGAGGAGGTATGAAACAATATTTCTATCTCCTTACGAACATGATGGCAGCAGCTTCCCACCTATGTCCCCAAAGCTTAAATATACAACTATGCAAGCAATTCAATATAATAATTTGAGGTTTTTTTTCCCCTGGAGAAATGAAACGCAGCCTATAAAGTTTGATATTACAAACTATATATATATATATATAAAAAACATATAAATGTTATATGTATTATATATATATTAGACACACATATAAAGAGTATAGATTTTATTACTTAAGACAGTATGTATTTTTGCAATTTTTCTTTATCTGTTTGATGACTTTCAGATGACTTGTCTACAATTCCAAATCTCAAGCAACTCCTCAGAATTAGGCAACTCAATGTGATTTTGAGGTCAAACATACCTGTTATTATTTATTATAATATTATTATAAGAGCCAATAATTAGCGCTTCCATATCAGCTTCAACATGTACACCAAGATATAAAAGCTCAATAAAAATTCAAAACGGGTCAATCATATTAGAGAGGGAAAACAACTTGCCTAGATAAATGCCAGCTGAGTGTGTGGCAACACTGTTGTCAATAAAGATTGTTCCAAGGATATAAAGAGGCATGCCTGCTATTCCCTGCACAATCTGCCCCAGGATGAAGGAAGCTATGTATTTTGCTTGGAATGATGGTGGGGCTTTCCTGCAAGTCTTGATGATCTTCATTTCTTGGCAAGTATCTTTTGAAAAGATAATTTTTTTTATTAAATCAGTCAAAAGTTACACAAACAACAAATATGCAGTATCTCTCATGAAATATTTAACCTTTTACAAAGCTATTTCCACCAGTATGCTTTTTTTAGTTAACATTTAATTTACACTGAATGTAGCCATTCTACAGTCAATCACCATATTCTCCGAAAAACACAATTATAAAAGGATATTTGTGGGAATATTGGGAAAGATACAAATATTATAAACCACATATAAATGCGTAGGCACAATTACATGTATATACACATTTATGTGTAAATATATACATACACACATACACACACACACACACACACATACAAAACACATATACACACATGTTCCTCTTAAATATGGCATCTGGTAGGTACTCCTGACTTTTGTCCCCAGGAAAAAAATATATATCTTAATTATACTACAAATATATTCTACAAATTAATACATTTAGCCTACATATTCACATTGTACAAATGTAATAAATACATAATAAATATATGTGAATGTTATATAGTTCACATACTGATGATATATCAACATATTTAATATACAAATTATATAGTATATATTAAACTATATTTAATATTGTTTATTTAAAGTATAAGCACACATCATAAGCATACCTTTAAATATCATAAGCATGTATATACACATACATACACACATGGACACATCCTCATGGCTTTTTCCACTAAAGTCCAGTTTAAAGTTGTCAAAATGGGTAAATTCATTTTAACATTTTTATAGAACTATACACAACAATAAAGTACCCAACACAACAGTGCCAGAAATAGCACTATGAAACCTCAAAATAGACTTCTTCTACTGGGAACAGCAAAAAGATTGTGGAATAAACTTATTAAAAAATGAACAAAGTAAAGAAGTCACTAATCTCTTCAGATTCCAAGTACTATGCAGAAGGGCAGCTCCCATTTTGAAATGGTAGGAGTACCTTCAAAAGGGTGTAATCTTTCTTTTTCTGTTTATTTATGTACTTATTTCTGCTTGTGTGTATGTGTGTTGAGGTCAAAATAAAGGGATTAATTAAAGCATACTGTGGAAGACATAAGGAATTACCAAAGTTCTCAAGAGATTTGTAATATATATGAAAACTGACAAAAGATAAACAATTATCCCAAAATATTCTTTCTTCTTCCTATCCCTATCTCTTAAATGAAAGGGTATCTGATCATGAGAAGATGAGAGATAGGCACATAAATGTTAGTATGGAGCTATAATTAATTAGCTTAATAAACTTGGTAATATAAATAGATACAGATGGATGGATGTACACACAAATATCACAGTCTATTTTAAATTTCTAGAGGAAATGGTTTAAATGAATAGTAATTTGTTGTATCTTTTATAATCTTACCTTCAGGGTCTGCACTCAATTGATAACGTCCATCACTAATGTATGGAAAAGCAAAGAAAAGTGAGCCAACTCCTACTAAAAAGGAAGAAAATGCAATCCATCTTGGTATGTTTCCTCTCCCTCCATAGTATGATATAAATAGTACTATCAGGCAAGATGAAATATCATAAGTCAAAGATAACACTAAATTTTCACTGGTCCCCAGATGATTCTCCTTCTGAAAAGTGTCAATGCTTAGATCTACAAGACCAAACACAATACCTAAAATGTAAAAAGAAAAAAAAAAGAAAGCCATAGTATGCATTTAAGAGACAAAAAAGAACACCATTATAATCATTACAAAGCAAAACAATTTACATTAAATTTATTTTACATTATTCTGATTGTTTAACCCTATAAGCACACGATCCATTTTCTAAAATGCTAACAGACCTTAACCTCTAAGAAATACTTAATAACTGAATTTTTGTACCTATTTACTGAAGAATAGTGATTTTTACTGATATTTATTGTCTTTATTTTTGAATTTTTTCCTTTTTTTTTAGAGTGGTTTTAATTTTTTTAATTTACACCCAAATTAGTTACCATATAGCACAACAATGATTTCAACATTGCCCTTAATGCCCCTTACCCATTTAGCCCATCCCCCCCCCACAACCCCTCCATAACCGTCTGTTTGTTCTCCATATTTAAGAGTCTCTTATGTTTTGTCCCCCTCCCTGTTTTTATATTATTTTTGTTTCCCTTCCCTTATGCTCATCTGTTTTGTCTCTTAAAGTCCTCATATGAGTGAAGTCACATGATATTTCTCTTTCTCTGACTCATTTCACTTAGCATAATACCCTCCAGTTCCATCCACATAGTTGCAAATGGCAAGATTTCATTCTTTTGGATTGCCGAGTAATACTCCATTGTATATATATACCACATCTTCTTTATCCATTCATCCATCTATAGACATTTGTGCTCTTTCCATACATTGGCTATTGTTGATAGTGCTGCTATAAACATTACGGTGCATCTGTCCCTTCGAAACAGCGCACCTGTAACCCTTGGATAAATACGTAATAGTGCAATTGCTGGGTCGTAGGGTAGTTCTATATTTAATTTTTTTTTAATTTTTTTAATGTTTATTTATTTTTGAGACAATGCGAGAGACAGAGTGCAAGCAGCGGAGGGGCAGACAGAGGGAGACACAGAATCTGAAGCAGGCTCCAGGGCCTGAGCTGTCAGCCCAGAGCCCAACGCGGGGCTCAAAATCACAAGCTGTGAGATCATGACCTGAGCTGAAGTCGGACGCTTAACCGACTGAGCCATTCTGGCATCCCTATTTTTAATTTTTTGAGGAACTTTCATACTGTTTTCCAGAGTGGCTGCACCAACTTGCTTTCCCACCAACAATGCAAAAGAGATCCTCTTTCTCTGTACCTTCGCCAACATCTGTTGTTGCCTGAGTTGTTAGTGTTAGCCATTCTGACACGTGTAAGGTGGTATCTCATTGTGGTTTTGATTTGTATTTCCCTGATGATGAGTGATGTTGAGCATTTTTTCATGTGTTGGTTGGCCATCTGGATGTCTTCTTTGGAGAAGTGTCTATTCATGTCTTTTGCCCATTTCTTCACTTGATTATTTGTTTTTTGGGTGTTGAGTTTGATCAGTTCTTTACAGATTTTGGATACTAATCCTTTATCTGGTATGTCGTTTGCAAATATCTTCTCCCATTCTGCTGACTGCCTTTTAGTTTTGCTGATTGTTTCTTTCGCTGTGCTAAACTTTTTATATTGATGAGGTCCCAGTAGTTCATTTTTGCTTTTGTTTCCCTTGCCTCTGAAGATGTGTTGAGTAAGAAGTTGCTGTGGCCAAGATCAAAGAGGTTTTTGCCTGCTTTCTTCTTGAGGATTTTGATGGCTTCCTGCCTTACATTTAGGTCTTTCAGCCATTTTGAGTTTATTTTTGTGTATGGTGTAAGAAAGTGGTCCAGGTTCATTCTTCTGCATGTCGCTGTCCAGTTTTCCACTTGCTGAAGAGACTGTCTTTATTCCACTGGATATTCTTTCCTGCTCTGTCAAAGATTAGTTGGCCATACATTTGTGGGTCCATTTCTGGGTTCTCTATTCTGTTCCATTGATCTGAGTGTCTGTTTTTGTGCCAACTGATATTTATTTTAATGTATTCATTTCAATCATAGAATATGAATAAATAACAATCTAATAATTATGTTTATCTACTACCCAGAACAAGAAATAAAACATTATCAAAATATTTGAAGCCCAATATGTACTCCCCAAACACATTCCTCTCTCTCTCTCCATAATGCACATCCTAGATTTGAAGTTTATCATTTCTGACCCTTTTAAACACTTTTTTTTTGACAATGTGTATATCCTTGAATAATACAGGAATTGTTTGTCATGTTCCTGAACATTAAATAAATGGTATCCTACGGGTGCTTTTCTATCCCTCAGTATCCAACTAGGAAAAAATATGCTAAATATTTGAAAGAAAAATAAATTAATATGACATTGGTTACCAAAATAATACATTTTTTGGAATGAAAAGGGAAAAGAGTTACTTATCAAAACTCAGGATCCCTACGACAAGGGAGGTTGCGGGAGCATGGGCCACTGCTGCTGCTCCAGCTGGAATTGCCGTCACCACCTCTTTTGCAGGAAGCCAGGACCCACATGATGCTTTGAGAGCCAACTCACAGCCACCCACTGCTTCTGCTGCTCTTGCAGTTGCAGACTTACAACCATAAGCACTGTTGCTGCTGATGAAGCTGAAGTGATTCCTGAGCATAAATCCAAGGGCTTTTCCTCACCAAGCATTGCTGCTCTTGCCAAAAACAACACCACAGACAGAGAGGAAAAAACAAAAAAGAGGCCTTCCTTTGCCCATTTTGCAAATCTACTGCCATAGCCTCTCACTGGCACCACCTAAGTGGAAGCCAGAGAGAAAGAAAGGCTGGGAATTGTAGTTTACAAGCTCCCAGTCCCCTTTGTAAATAGAGGAATGAGTCCAGACTGTGAATGATGAAGTTTATGGCCAACAGACAAGTAACTTGAGAGCTCACCCTTTAGACTACTCAGGACATATTTTCACCCTTCTTCTATTTAAACTAACATACCAAATTAACAGGGACACCATCATGTTTCTGCCTAACATTTTGCAATTATCATTCTTACAAACATGTTCTCACTCTTTCCCTCAAAAGCAGAGACACACAGTCCAACCAGTCATCATATATATCTCAAGGTAATGCGAATCCATCTTCTAGTTCAATCGCAAACCTGAATGGATTTTCTCAATACAAAAAGTAAATTGCAAAGGTATAAATGGTATAAAAGGTATAAATAACTGATCAAAGACATCATAGACTTAACTAAATTTGCAAGGGAATTACATTGAAAAAGAAACCGTAAGTCAAACTTAGAGCAACAACAGTTTAACAGAGCAAGACCAGGAGGAAACAAGGTATAAAAATGTTGCTGCATCAAAGAGAAGAATTTTCCTCAACTCTCATTTTAGATGTGGCCAAGGGGAATAATGGCCAAAGCAAAAAATGTCCTGTCAGTAACTATGCCCAACTCTGGTGTTGGGATATTAATTTTCCTTCTCAGGGATATTCTGTAACCTAGAGATAAATTTGCAACATTATCTCCCATAATACTCTTTGATCAAATAAAAAGGGAAAAAGAAAAATATTGGAATACACACACACAAATGTATATATGTTTGTGTTTGTGTACACATAAAACAAATGAGAGAGAAATGCATCATTGTTGTTTGTATTTCTCTAAATAGTTATGCAAACACAGTTGATATTTATAACCCCCTTCTTCCACTATTCACCCCCTTCTTGTACTTCTTGATCACGTATGACATGTGTAGGCTGATATCTCAAAGCATATGCCTCACCCTACAGGACAGCATCCCCATTTTTTTATTGTTGTCTCCTAGCTGGACCTTACCTGAGTCCTCTATAGGACATTATAATCATCTATAAGGCCAAGAATTTTGGGTTATGGAGATATGTAGTAAGATCAGTGAATTCCATGAACATGAACATCCTGATACATTTCTTCTCCTATAAAATGAGTTCCTTCATTTAAAGCAATGTGATAATAAGTGATCATGACAGTATATAAGGCATTCAATAAGTGCAATAGCCATATCAATGATGGTCAAGATGAATTATGCATTCAGCTCTTTCATAACCTCCATTCTTGATGCATTCTTGATGCATTCTTATTGCCACTATAAATATGAGCCCACTGAACAAGACATGCAGTGACTGGGGAAAGCGGCTGGCTAATTTCACAGTATGGTTATCTATCTCATTGTTGAACGCTTTCTCTGTAATGGATTTCTTTGGTGAACATCCACAAAGGAGAACTATGCCCATTTAAATAGACATAACACTTTCCCAGTTCTCCTCTAGTTACCAAATGGTGAAACCATTAGGCAATGGCAGCATGCCATTCTAGGCAATATAGATAACCAGATATGCTTCTTAATGTTCTGCCCACTGGGAATATTTCCTTTTCCTCTACTTTTTTTAGGGCCGACCCTGAGTGGAGCTACAGTGTGACTATCTACCATAACATATTTCCACCTTCAAAAAACCATAGGTTCACTAAAGATTATGTTTCTTAATAGTGAGTAGAACAAGTGAAGAAACTTTCCTTCACTTTGGAAGAGGTAGCCCTCACACTCCAAACCAATCATTCCCTAGACACGTCACTGAACTGGCAGGGAAATTTTTGGTGTATATTATCTCCCAGGTTTGATTTTATGTTAGTCATTCTATGAAGGCTGGGATCTAATTCTAGTTATGGTTCAGGCAACAGTAAGGGGTGGTGGGGTAGATCATAAGGGCAACCAGCACTCCCTTCACTTGGGTGAGGTAAGGTTAATATCTTCAAGCAAATAATTGATTTTTGTTCAGACATAGGAGAAATATTTGCTCCTACTGGGAAAGGAAGTTCAGGATTTGGGGATTTATGGTCCTCAGACTCATTCAATTCCCCAAATGCCTTGATCCCAAATCTTAGGGTTCTGCTGTTCCACAATGTCTTAACTCTGACAAAAGTGATCTGATAAATCTGTGAATTGAACTTACGTTGTAATTCGGGGTTGGAAATGATCAAAATATGCAGTGTGTCACTATAAGTGATGAGATTCTCATAGAACCATCAGAGAAGCTGATACATTTCCCTAATCATGCCCTAAACTTCTCATTTTCTTTCTGTAAACTTTCTAGAACAATCAGAAGCGATCAGTCAACCCTAGAATCTTTGTAGTCAAAAGTTCTAGAGGTGCCTGGATGGCTCTGTTGGTTAAGTGTCCAACTCTTGATTTCAGCTCAGGTCATGATCTCACAGTTCCTAAGATGAAGCTCCCCCTCTCCCCCACCCCCAGCCCCATCAGGCTCTGCACTGACAGCATGGAGCCTGCTTGAGATTCTCTCTCTCCCCCTCTCTCACTGCACCACCCTCCTGCTCTCACAGTTTTTTTTTTTTCCTGGTTCAATTACAATTCACATTGTAATTTATGGACAAATTAGTTTTATTACATTGGTGAAGCTAAAAGTTTATTTTAAAACTTTTCAAAACTTTATATTATATATCATAACTTTTACGAAATAAAAAAATATGACTCTTGATATGCACTCACATACTTTAACTTCTTAGCCATACTTGTCTCTAATAAAATGTTATTCATATTTTTTGGAGAATATATTTTTAATACGATCTTTTGTTTAACTGTTCTCATGAAATAAGCAGCCATTCATTCAAGTTGCTTTGTACAGTTTTGTAGTACAGGGTTAACTCAGCAGGCCGTGGTTGCTCAAAACAATGCCTGTCTTCAAAACTGGCCTTTGATTGGCTCCTGGAAAATGACTCTGAACGCTTGTAATATGCTGCCTGTTAAGAGTGCTTTATTACACCCGAGGCCTGGGGCCACACAGAACCAGTAAAAAAGTTTATATTAATAAGGTAATTTAAGGTGAACATCTGTTGTTGTATGCCTGAGGCCTTGGGCCATGCTGTATCAGTTTGATCAGATAATTTATGCTAACAATATAATTTCTGGCAAATGCATGTTTTTTTGTGTGTGTAGGAGTGGGGTAATGGAGTCTGAGTAGTTCAGGTCAGTCACACTGATGCTGTATGCTTACATGAGTAATACTTCCCAAAAACTTGGACACTAAGGCTCACATAAGCTTCCTTTTTTGACAACTCTTTGCATGTGTTATCATACATCGTCGCTGGAAAAATTAAGCATGGCCATGCAATTCCACTGGGAAAGGACACATGGAAGCTTGGGCCTGGTCTCTTATGGATTTCGTACCATGTGTCTTTTCTCTACTGATTTTAATCTGTATCCTTTTATTGTAACCATGAGGATAAGTCATAACCATGAGGATAACATCTTTCTCTGAGTCCACATCCTTCTAGTGAATCATTCAGCCTGAATGAGGTCTTAGAGACCTCAAAAATAATTGTTACTTAATATAAAGCTCCAAAAGACTGTTCACTGTAGATCATATTTTGAGAAAACACTCTCTACAGGTGCATACCTATCTAAAGAAAACACTACTAAATAATGTTCGAAGTTCTTTTTTTTTGTACTGAAATATTTTAGTCAAAATACTCCATTCAGAGAATTATTTACTAATACTTTACAAGACAAAACTCCTCAAGTAAATTGTCTCTGTGTACAATTATTTTGAATGTTTCACCCAATTTAAATGTGCAAAATCATAGTGTTTCTTAATTTCATTCCAATATATGAAAATGAATCAATGTGATTCACTAGATTAATATAATAAAGGAGAAAACCCACACAAACATCAAAAAAAAAGCATATAGCAAAATCCAAAACACTTTCATAATAAAAATACTCAATGAACTAGGAATAGAAAGCAACTTCGTCAAACCAATAAAGCACATATGTGAAAAACCTATAGCATACTTAAAAAGTGAATCAAAGAGTTATCATAGGATACATCAATTTCACTTCCAGGCATAAAAGCCACAGAAATGAAAATATATGTCCACACAAAAACTTATAAGTCCTGGTTCAATTACAATTCATACTGTAACAGTTCTACATGTAAGGAGCTTGGAAGTCACCACTCTGTCCTAACAGGCAATAAACTGAACAGACTAAAAAATTAACAACTCTTCTTGGAAATGTAACAGAGGAGAAGATGCAGGACAAACTTGACAAGATTGTGCATTACACTGGCATTATAACTCATAGGCCCATACACTTAAATTCTGTATTTGATTTCCAAAAATACAAGCTCTGCAGTTCAAAGAAATGAGGACTTATTTTAGGGATGTGATGGGAGCTCTAGAATTCTCAGACCAGGACTTGAGCTGAGAGTTATCAGAAATGAGTTTGTCATTTTCCCTTCATAAGAGCACTTTTTAAGGGCACTCAAGAGTCCCTCCTACACCAGAATCCTTATGGTCATTATCACTTCCACAAAGTAAAGTGTAGAGACACTTGGGCTTTTAAGATAACATATTTCAACTCGTACTTCATCCCAATCAAACACAAGTGATAGCTTGATTCATTATGATGCCATCACATACCAAAAATGACTACCTATCTTCCACTGTCAAACAGCTCAGAACTTCCCTCAAGACGAAAGGAATAATAAAACCAGTCCTAAAAATCCCATCTTTATGGGTAAATCTTCTGGGACTACACCTGATACCAATTTCATAACAGCCTGGATCCAATCAGGCAGGCATGGCCTGAGTCTGGTTATAAGGAGACATCAAACATAACCAGGTTGAAGTTCAACATACAGAATGAAAGATCCATATACTTTAAGACTTGTGTGGACATAAGAAACAGGGAAAAAAATGAGTAATTGCTGCAGATTAATGTCTAAAAATGTTCGTGGCAGTTGAGGCATATTGAGGCAGTTTGCGTTATCTGAGTGGCACCACCAATTCCTAATTTGATGATAGTGTTGCACTGATATTCCTGACTGAAAAGGGTGTATACTGTTTAAATAGAAAAGTGTCCTCACTTCGGGAAAATTTACACTGAAGTATTTAGCAGTAATGGGGTACCATGTCTGAAAAAAGTCTGTAGGTACAGAGAAAAAGTGAAGCAACAAATGTGGTAAAACGTAAACAACTAGAAAATCTGGGTGTATGAGCCATAGGAATTCTTTGTATCACTTTGCACCTTTTCTGCATGTTTCAAATTATTTCAAAATTGTTTAAAATGTAACAATAAATAAGAAATAGATCAACTGATAAATATACATGCAGAGATATATCATTTTTATGAATGGAAAACTCAACGTTATACCCAACTGAGCTAATAACCTGTATGAAGTCATTAATAAGTAGTGGAGCTAAAAACATTCACTGTAAACCAGTTGCTCAAAAACCTCCAATGGCTCTTCATTACTAGCCTAATAAGAAGATTCTGTTTAGTGAGTTAATACCTGTAAACCTTCTTACTCATCACCTAGCACATTAATAAAAAATAAACGCCTTTTGGGGTGCCTGGGTGGCTCAGTCGGTTAAGTGTCTGACTTCAGCTCAGGTCATGATCTCACAGTTCGTGAGTTCAAGCCCCACGTCGGGCTCTGTGCTGACAGCCTGGAATCTGCTTCAGATTCTGTGTCTTCCTCTCTCTCTGCCACTCCCCTCCCACCCCCCCCCTTTGTGGTCTGTCTCTCTCTCTCTCAAAATAAACATTTAAATAAATAAATAAATAAATAAATAAATAAATAAATAATAAACAAACACCTTTTAGTATCCTTTCAAAATTCTCGGTCTGGTATTTAAAGACCTTAATGTGGTGACAATCTGTCTTTTCCATCTTTTTTTTTTTTATTCCTTTATGCATTCAATACATATTTATTGAGTGTATTTTCTAACTTAGTCACTATAATTAAGTCCTGGGGAGACACAATGAATAAAATAAATATAATTACTCCTTTTGGTGCTTAGGTGAAACCATCATCTAAACCAAACTTGTCACTCAACATTCTAGAACAAGGCTTTTCTATATCTGAGTGTTTATTTTTCAAAAAATTCATTCATTGATTTCCTTTTACAATAAATACTCCTTAACTACATCCCAGCTATCAGAACTGTACTCTTTTATCAAGGCACAATTCAAATGCCTCTTCCCAAGAAACTACTTTAATAAAATCAAGACAAACTGATCACTATTTATGTGTGCTTCTTGTGATTCTTATCATATACAGCCTTTTTATTGCACTTACTTAGACATAACATTTTAGAGCAAAAGGGGATCATTTTCGGCAAAGTTCAATGCCGTCAGTGGAAACAGGCTATGAATCTAAATAACGGGCGGGGTGATAGCTGTGGCCAAGTAAGAATGCATACCCCCCCCCCCGCCCCCCCGCCCCGCAAAAGGCATTCAAATTCACATTCTTTGTTAAACTGTTCCCTCCAAGATAAACACCTTCCAGTTTGGGTTCTCTAATATAGATTATTTGAGGTCCCACTTCACCTCCTCAATTCACACATGAGGAAACAAACTCCAGGCGGGGAGCTGCTCAGCCAGTGCGTGTCTCAAAATTGTGAGCACAAGCAGGAACCCACCAGTGGCCACAGTTTTCAGTTTTACTTTAATCCCTCAAGTAATTCAGCCCTGAACTTCTCAGAGTTGGTGACCAAACATCAAATGGCTCAGCACTACCCTCCCTCCAGCGGCTAGCTGGAGGCCGGGCCCCTGTCACACACACTGTGTTAGGCAGACTGCGTCATCAGGTGCCTGCAGAGGTGAAGCAATGACAGGCGTACAAACCCCAAGTAATGGGCCCTTTCACCTGTTTTTATTTCAGACGTACCTTGAAAACGTGAGAGTACAGCTGCCTCAAGCTGGTCACCACACAGAGTCCTCTCCCCCACTCACAGCTTGTCCCCCGCCTCCCCCACCTCAGCAACCCTGAGGCACCCCGCCACAGCCCTCACCACAACGACCGCCACCCTCGCTCAGGCTCACCTTGAGAGGCGACCAGGATGCAGAAGAAAACCAGGAAGCACTGGATGTTGTTGAAACGCTGACAGCTGGAAATAACTATACAGCCCAAGCCACAAGGCCTTTCCAAACTTTCTTTCCCTTCTCGTGTTTTCTTCCTAAGGGCGGGCCTGGCCACAGCCTGATCGTTCCCCTGTTGTGGGAAAGCGTGGAACTTAATCAGGCTAGAGGAAACTGTCCCCAATTGCAGGGTTCTTTTCGTGGCGTTCCCGGCCTCCTCGGCCAAGGTGTCCTCAGAAATCTGGGCCGGGGAAGCCTTGGGCCCCATGTCTACTAGGGCGTCCTGCATGGCCGGACTGTGGCCTGCGGAGGCCGGGGTCTTGGTTCACAGAGGGCGGCGCCGGGCTAGAGGAGGTGTGCCCTGCGGTTTCCAGGCGCGGCCTGCTCCACCTGCTCCACCAAAACGCCGGCGGGCCCGACGTGAGGGAACTGGGGGCCACCGGAGGCACCTGCAGCCCAGGCCTCCAGAGGGAACGTTTCTCCTTGAGCAGAAGGCAAACGTCCCTGTAAGGGTGACAGTTGCCCAGAGAGAACTTCCAAGGCTGTTTCCTTCTCTGCTTCCACGTGGGGAAGGGGTAGGGGGTGGGGAGGAAGCTACTATGACTAGATTCCGATCATTGCCAGCACAAACAGGGGGCGCCAGAGTAACTCTAGTGGATTTAGTACTTTTTATTAGGAAGCAAGGAAAGAGAAATGTGCAGTGATGCCATATCAGAACTGTCCCCCAAATTCCCCCAGACTTACCTTACTGTAATGTTTTTTGAACTGGATGGTCTCACTAGAAACAGCTTGCAAAGTGTTGAAGGACCAGGAGAAATCAGAGACATGAAAAAAGACACTTCTATCATATTTGGAGAAACCAGCAAAGATCATAAAACAATATTCCAATGAATGTGCCTAAGTGTTTTACGTAGAGAAATTATTGTCCTAGAAACTATCCTTAGCCAAGAACAGAAAGGATTATTATTTTCCTCCCTAAATAGTGGGATGGGACCCCGTGTCATTCACCTTCTTAGGTACAACAATTTTACTGAAAAGAAAGAATAGAGGAGAATAGTAGCAGAATGTGAAACTTGTATGTTTTTATGGTGAAAATTCGTCTTCTTATTGTCTTCCTTTTCTCAGGCACAAATATTAATTATTCAGGCCATATATATGGGTGGGGTGACTTTATAGGAAAAATGAAACTAGCTTCCCTCCAATGGATTAGACATTGTGTCACCAAAAACAATACAGATCTTCAAAAAAATTTTGTGCTGCTAGTAAGTGCTTGGGCTGGTAGACCAGGAGAAAAAACACTGAGAAGTGCTGGGGAGGAGGGTACCACAGACCCCGCCTCCAACCTGAGTCCTCATCTTGCCTCACTATATGCCCATCAGTAAGTGGAAATGTTATTTTGCCCTTATGAGGAGACCTACTTTGTCAAACATGTGGTCACTACATAAGTAGAAAAAATACCTTAGTCTTTCCATATTCATCATATTCAACTAGGGTTCACCCTCACATTGCTTCATGACATTAATAACATAAAGGAAACAACATGCCTTGGAGGGTGGAAAGCCAGGGGACTCTTATTCTCGTGCTTTAGTACCTGACTGGGCACTGCCTGAGAGCAGAGGGAAAAAGATGGCTTTGATCAAAAGAAATGATTCTAAGACTTTTGCTTCTACCCAGAATATACAGAGCCAAACAGAATGTTACCTGACTCTAATAACAATAATAACCAAGAAAAACAACAACATAATAACCAAGACAATAACAACATAACAACCAAGAAAAAAATCTGGATTATATAAAAAATTATCACTTTTTTAAACCCACTGGAGAGGTACATTTGCAAAGCAATGAGGTGAATTTCTTCCAAAGGGTAACAAACCCCTAGGAAGAAGAATGGGACACACAGACTCTTTCAGCTTTGGCAGAACACAGAAGGAGGAGGTAGCAACCATAAAAGAAAACTTAAAAGCATATTGAAAATTTAAATTAACTTTTAAAGGACAAGTGAGGACTAAAAGGACTAGATAATGGTTTAGAAACCCTAGGAACCTCAGAGTCAAGAGGAATCCACACCCTCTTATTAGATATTTGCCATCTGAGAGAGCAGGAGAGTCCTCCTTTTTTTTTTTTTTTTAAGTTTTTAATGATTATTTATTTTTGAGAGAGAGAAAGAGACAGAGTGTGAGTGGGCGAGGGGTAGAGAGAGGGAGACACAGAATCCAAAGCAGGCTCCAGGCTCTGAGCTCTCAGTACAGAGCCTGATGCAGGGCTTGAACTAATGAACCACAAGATTATGACCTGAGCCAAAGTTGGATGCTTAACCTCCTTAATGAAGAATGCATTTGGTAGTGATAGGCTGACAATGAGGAAGAAACAAGGACTCTTCCTGATCTTCCTTCTTCCAGAGGAACCTGCTTCCAGTATGAGCTTTGCATGAATAAAAAAGCAATGACACTGCACCAATATAGGTGGGTCAGGAGAGCAGAAGGAAGCCCCATCTGTGGTACAGGCATACTGGACCCCTGATGAAAGCTGAGAGTATAGTAGTAATACTGTCAAAAGACTCTCAAGCACCCCAGGTTTCAGACAAAGCACACGAGCCTTTAATTCCCATTAGAATTTTAAGCACATGGTTCACAAAAGATAAATGGAGCAAAAATAAAACCCAAATCCAACTCTACCCCTGTCAACATTGACAAAACTAGACTAACAATCAGATAGAAGTATCATCACTTCCAGGTGTAAATAGATTGGTCTGCAATATACATTCATATACAGTGTCTGAAAATTAGTATTAAATGGTCTAGCATATGTATAACTGAGGTACCTGGGAGAGACAATGAGCTGGAAGATTATTTGCAGATATAATGGTCATAGATTTTACAAAACTAATAAGAGATGTAGAACCACATAAGCAATAATCTCAGAAAATGCCAAGCAAGATAAATACAAAAAAAAAAAAAAACAAAAAAACACACATTTAGACATATCATAGGCATAGGCTAAAAATCAAGCCTAATTAGAGAAGTTTGAAAGAAGCAAAGACAAACATAATTTATAGAGAAACAAAAGTATATTATACAATAAATACATAAATGAATAAATGGACATTTTAAAAAGTAAATAAAAAAAGAAAAGAAAATTATACTATCAGAAACTATGCAAGCCAGAATATAATAAAACTATATCTTTAAAATATGAAAGAAAAATTTCCAACTAGGAATTCTTTATCCATAAAAGTATCTTTCAAAAAGATGTCAGGAATTGTAAAAAAAAAAAAAAAAAAATTCTCAAAATGTTAGCAAGTCAAATCATTTAATATAATACACCAGATTCACAAAAGACAAAGTCTACCTGATCATTTTAATAGATGCAGAATAAGCATTTGAAAATATTCATCACCCTTTTGTGATGAAAACACACAAGAAATTAAGAATAGAAGGGAAGTGCCCCAAACTAATAAATGGTATCATACCTACTGCCCTTTGACTTGCTTCCAGGGTTATCTGAGTAAACCTTTATGCAAGAAACAACTGTGTGAAAGTGTAGTCATATTTTCAATACCTAATGTTGTTTAAAATACCCGTGGAGAAAAAAATGATGTGGCCCTTTAGGAAAGTTAAGTCAGGAATTCACCACTGGAAGCAGCAGGTGACAGTCATAAAAAGATAGGTCCTTTTCACTGTAACAGGGAGTATGAGCTAGAAAGTCAGGGAAACCACACCTGTATTATTGTTTACTAACATAACTGCATGATGATAGAAAGATGAGCTCCCAGAGGAAGATTTGCTCATGTAAATTTGGATTTTTTGTGGCTGTTGTTCTGATCACAATTTTTTTTTTTAAGTCCAAAGGAGTGTGAAAAAGAAATAATAAGTGGTGCCTCACTAATTTCTTCTCAGTTTTTTTTTAAATGTTTATTTATTTTTGAGACAGAGAGAGACAGAGCATGAACAGGGGAGGAGCAGAGAGAGAGAGAGGGAGACACAGAATCTGAAGCAGGCTCCAGGCTCTGAGCTGTCAGCACAGACTCCGACACGAGACTCAAACTCACGGACCATGAGATCGTGACCTGAGCCGAAGTCGGACGCTTAACCAATTGAGCCACCCAGGCGCCCCATTTCTTCTCAGTTTTACCAGAAAAGAGACTTTTGAAGTTTTTGAGTCTCTAAGAAACCTAGGTTATAGAGCCATACTGTAAAATAGAAATAAAATGTCAGCATATAAGTAATTTAAAATTTTCTAGTCCCACTGCAAAAAAGTAAAAATAAACAGGCAAAATTAATTTGAGTAATATATTTTATTTAACCTAATATGTTCTAAATATTATTTCAACATATAATTAATATTTTTGAAATCATTAATTATTAATGAAATATTTTATATATATATTTTTTATTTCCAGTAAGTCTTCAGTTTGTATTTTATACCTACAGGACACCTCAGTTTGGACTGGCCACATTTCAAATGCTCGAGAGCCATATAGAGCTGGTGGTTACCCTGATGGGGATTGTGATTATAGAGGTTCCTTTTCTATTCTAAAAAGTTAAGTTTATAAGTTTTTGGGGGGCCAAGATTTATTTAAATCACAGAATTAATAGCAATTCCTTTATCATATTTTATAATAAGTTGATGTTTTTCCATTTGTATAATTGGTTTTTTCGCCAGCTAAATGATTTAGTTGTGTCTTTTTTAATAGTAGCATTTATTCAAGGGAAAAAATGTCTAATCACAGGCTTTTGTTACATAATAGAGGGCAGTGCCATCCAGCTGCAAGGATTGTAGCCTAAGTATTTAATAAGAAATAACAGACCTCTATTTGCCTTGCACATTTTAACCTTACTAGACATCACATTTAACAATCCATGTTGGCTATCTTTATATGATGGTACAGTTTTTGTATAGAATCCTATTGTATGAATTTACTATAATGTAACCACTCCCATATTGATGGTATGGCTTGTTTACAATTTTTGTTTTCATAATATACTAAAATGGACATCTTCATATGTATTTTCCTGAAAGATTTTATCATGAATTTAAAACTACTTTTCAGAGGCTCCTGGGTGGCTCAGTCGTTTAAGTGTTGGACTTCAGCTCAGGTCATAATCTCACGGCTTGTGAGTTCTAGCACCGCATGGGGCTCTGTGATCACAGCTCAGAGCCTAGAGCCTGATTCGGATTCTGTGTTTCCCTCTCTCTCCGCTCCTCCCCAACTTGTGCCCTGTCTCTCTCTCAAAAAATAAAATAAGCATTAAAAATTTTTTCGAAACAACTTTTCATAGAAAATGTAAATAAAGTTGTAAAACATACCCCAATTTTGGAAATATTAAATGTAGAAAAAGCAAAAAACTGTCTTTGAATCTGTAAACATGGATATTAAAATAATTTTGCATATTTTCTACAAGTTAACAAATGACTGTTGCATTAAATTTCAATATAGGCTTTGAAATATAGCTACCAACTAAATCAGTCTCTGAGAAATTAAGCAATTCAAGAGCTTAAGATATTTCAAAAGATCAGTTTGAATTAAACAATGTGTGTTTATGAGGTGCTGTTAAATATCCTCCATATAGTATCTATTTCAGCTAAAACCTCTAAACATGTATGTAGGAAGAACAACTCACTAAAGTAACCTAGGGAGGCTATTTTATATAGCTCTTTTCGGCAAATGAGTCAATAAAACAGAAAAATGACATGATGTTACAAATTACTGTAATGTAGTTTATTTAACAAGGAATGACTTCACTATTAAGAAGAGGTATAGAACTGGGGCGCCTGGGTGGCGCAGTCGGTTAAGCGTCCGACTTCAGCCAGGTCACGATCTCGCGCTCCGTGAGTTCGAGCCCCGCATCAGGCTCTGGGCTGATGGCTCGGAGCCTGGAGCCTGTTTCCGATTCTGTGTCTCCCTCTCTCTCTGCCCCTCCCCCGTTCATGCTCTGTCTCTCTCTGTCCCAAAAATAAATAAAAAACGTTAAAAAAAAAAAAAAAAGAAGAGGTATAGAACTATCTGCGCGGTTAGTAAATGGCCCTGGATTGCTTAGCTGCCGAGGTGTATGGTTCTTGATTCTTCACTGATAGAGTGTAGTTATTTTTTGCAACAGTTTCTACGATGTTGCCTCCCATAACTATGTAGTCAAATTTGCTACATATTCTATATCAACTATAAGACCTACAGGTTGTAGGCTGAAAGTGATTGCAAAGTATTGTTAAAAACATTAAGTAAATTGGTGCTCTCAGCCATTACAGGTATTTTGCTTTATTTATTTTGTATTGGCTTCCCATGAGTTGCTTATGTTTATTGAGAATAAAAGTCTAACTGCTGGATAAATGAAATGCTAAGTAATTTTTAAACTCATAGGAAAACAAACGTGGCAACCATGAAGGAAGAATCATGTATGGAGAATTCAACCTAGACTTTGGGTCCAACTCTTCTTGGTTATTATGTGATTTGGGGGAATTCTTTTAAATATTCTTACCTTTAATTCTTCATTTATAAAATTAAAATAATGGCAACTCATTTAAAAATTATTGTGAGGGCCTGAAGCAATATGCTCAGAGTGTCTCACACAGTTCCTGGCATACAGTAGATACTTAAACAAAGATAATTATTTATAAAATTATTTCAAGCATAAAGTTTTATATTAAAAAGTACCTATTATGTGTAGCCCTCTACTACCTACTAAGTGAGACCCTCAGTCAATGGATAGAAGTTGACTTTACTGACGGGCTTTTCATCCTTAATTAACTGATAGAATGTGAAAAAGTAATGGTTTGCAAGAAACATAATAGCCAAAATCAATGTTTACTGTGAGGTACATTAGAGATAAGACTTCAGACACGTAGAAATAAAGTTAAAAGCTATAACAAAGAGTTTTAAGGCTTCCTGAAGCAGCTTTACGGACAACAAATGACTCTGAAAGGGAATAAGTTGGAAAGAAAAGGAAGAAGAAGAAGAAGAAGAAGAAGAAGAAGAAGAAGAAGAAGAAGAAAAAGAAGAAGAAAGAGGAGGAGGAGGAGAAGGAGAAGGAGAAGAAGAAGAAGAAGAAGAAGAAAGAGGAGGAGAAGAGGAAGAAGAAGAAGAAGAAGAAGAAGAAGAAGAAGAAGAAGAAGAAAGAGGAGGAGGAGGAGGAGGAGAAGAAGAAGAAGAAGAAGAGAAGGAGAAGGAGAAGAAGAAGAAGAAGAAGAAGAAGAAGAAGGGAGAGGAGAAGAAGGGGGAGGAGAAGAAGAAGAAGAAGAAGAAGAAGAAGAAGAAGAAGAAGAAAGAGGAGGAGGAGAAGAAGAAGAAGAAAGAGGAGGAGAAGGAGAAGGAGGAGGAGAAGAAGAAGAAGAAGAAGAAGAAGAAGAAGAAGAAGAAAGAGGAGGAGAAGAGGAAGAAGAAGAAGAAGAAGAAGAAGAAGAAGAAGAAGAAGAAGAAAGAGGAGGAGGAGGAGGAGAAGAAGAAGAAGAAGAAGAAGAAGAGAAGGAGAAGAAGAAGAAGAAGAAGAAGAAGAAGAAGAAGAAGAAGAAGAAGAAAGAGGAGGAGGAGGAGAAGGAGGAGAAGAAGAAGAAGAAGAAGAAGAAGAAGAAGAAGGGAGAGGAGAAGAAGGGAGAGGAGAAGAAGGGGGAGGAGAAGAAGAAGAAGAAGAAGAAGAAGAAGAAGAAGAAGAAAGAGGAGGAGAAGAAGAAGAAGAAAGAGGAGGAGAAGGAGAAGGAGGAGGAGAAGAAGAAGAAGAAGAAGAGGAGAAGGAGAAGGAGAAGGAGAAGGAGAAGAAGAAGAAGAAGAAGAAAGAGGAGGAGGAGAAGAAGAAGAAGAAAGAGGAGGAGAAGGAGAAGGAGGAGGAGGAGAAGAAGAAGAAGAAGAAGAGGAGAAGGAGAAGGAGAAGAAGAAGAAGAAAGAGGAGGAGGAGGAGAAGGAGAAGGAGGAGAAGAAGAAGAAGAAGAAGAAGAAGAAGAAGGAGAAGAAGAAGAAGAAGAAGGATAATGCGTAGATTCCCAGGTATGACTCCCTGACTGACATCTCTGTGGAAATAAGGGACATTCAGAAGTATCTGGGAGAGCTGGGGTTCTGCAGTTAAGAATTTGTGATGTTGAAATAAACATAAAGTAATTTTTACTCATTAGCTAGCGAAGCCTAGGAATTCAGTTGCAAAATGGTTGAGTAAGATTGAAGTTGGAGACAGTAAAAGATTACCCAGGAGGTCAATAGGTGAAGTAATACGCAGCTGAATAAGACACATAAAAAAGAAGAGCGTTGGAAATTCTTTCCTGTTATCGATTATACATTTTAATAAATAATTTCAGATGTAAAGCCATTCAAAATGATTGCTAGATTACATGTTAAAATTTTGAAAACAAGTAAGACACTAAAAAGTGAAGAGAAATTATTCCGACGCTTGTTAACATGAAAAGGATGACTCTATTCAAGACTCTGCAATAAGGGTGAGAAATTGTGCTCGACTCCCAATACAGCAAAGCAAGTGGGGATTTATAGCTAAAGAGTAGGCTGAGGGGGTCAGTAGATAGAAAACTACTAAGAGGAGACATCAAGCAAAAGAGGATTCTTGCTAACAGGACTCTTGCTAAGAGCAGGCCAAAGACTCCTATATCAAAGACGGGGACAAGGAACTTGATCAGATAACAAGCGTGATCAGATATCAAGGGTAGGGGGATGATGTCTTAGCAGGATTCTTTGCTAAAACTGATTTTGAAAAGAAGGCCTAGGGGAGTGTATCTAAAATTTGGTCAAGGAGAAGGTCTGTCAGGATATTTGATGCTTTGCTTCTGCACTGTGGCTGACGTTCGACTTACATTACCTAAAATAAATCTACTTTAATATTATAGGCCATTTTGAAGATAATCCCTCAATAAGCTTGAAAATACCATGTTTCATTGATGTATTAAAGGTCACAACCAAAGGAGGGAGTCAGGGAAGGGTACCGAGAGGGTTTGGTGCTAGACTTAGTCACAGGTAGGTCTTGGCAAAGATTGGTCAGAATTTGCAAGTTAGACCGGTCTCTGTACAGTCAATGATGGTATTTTCAGAACTCATCAGACTGTGGGGAGTTACTGTTGAATCAGTTTTGTCTTAGAACATATGGGTCCAAAGGAATTGCTGTTGAAAGATTTTGACTTTAGGAGGCCAATATAGAAAGTCTGTAATCACAATTTGGATGATAGTTTATATAATTTGCCAGTGTATTTTGCTTGTTATGGTTTCTGTCTGAATTCCTAATTCCCCTCTGCCACAACTTAATGACGGGCCCCTGTTTCCTTCACGTCTACTTAATCAGATACATGGTTTTAAAAGATTTAATTTGCTGCCATCTAGTGGTCATATACTTTCATTTTTATATTAAATCTAAAAGAAATGGATTGAGACATTTAAAATAGAGTTCACGTGCTGCTACATTTGTAACTTACATTTTCTTTCAGGAAAATAGTTTTAGTTATTCTCGCCTACAGAAGTACTTCATTTTCTTAATCATACTTCCAGTACTCTGAGAGCCGTAGTTACTGACTACACTGGGTGTGTGATAGTTTATTTTTACTTATACTGTGCTTTTATAACAGAGCTTACAATACTTACAAAACAAGTTTCAACACAGAAGTTTTAAATAAAAATTTTAAGCTTTGAATCGGGTTTTAAAATTCTCTTAATTAGGAATCAGGAATGCCTGATTTGCAAATTCTTGAGGCAGGGGTTGATTGCATACAAATTGATAACCTGTGGGGTTAAACTGGGCCATAGTTAGGTTTTAACAGATTGATTGACATTTTATGTAGGCTGTAGTTTGACTCAGGGGAACAGCTATTATCCTTCTCTCATCCCTGCAGGGAGAGAGGCCTTCTCCTAAACTACCCAGAAAGGAGCGGTGGGGATAATTTCCGGTCACCCCCTCTACCTCATTATTTGCATATATCCCAGAAAGAAGGATTGATTTGTCCAACTGGTGAGAGTGGGTCAGGATTGAGCATGCAGGAGCTGGGCCTGCAAGCTATCTGTCCTCTTTACCTGTGGCAACGTGGTACTGGGTACGTTGGATTCGTGGGAGGAAAAGTACGTTTCTGCAAGTCCCAGCTGTGCTCTTTCATCTAGCTTTTGCAGGAGTACAGCTGATACTTTGCTCTCACCTCACTTCTGTATCTACTTTTTTAATGTATTCAGAACTCAAAGGCAAAAAGAGAATATAATTAGTATCACCACGAAACCCAGTATTTTGCATGTGTATGTGTGAAACAGGACAGCAAGTGAATTAGAGGAAGTAAAATAAACAGTGAAAGGTCTCTTTTTTTGTGGGATTTAGGGATGCATCATAAACAGAGAAAGAAGACCTTTGGGAGGCCAAGCAAAAGAGAGAGATACTAAAAAAGTATTGAAGTTAATGCTGGAGCTGAGAGAGTGTTTAGCTCGACCAAGTTGACTATCTTCAAAGAGGGGTAGTTTCAAGACATTCAGAGGAGGACAGCCCTTTGTATTCTTAGAAAGTTTTGACCTGATTCAAGGTCCTGAGGGATATGATAAAAGCACTTTTCTTTACATCCCTAGTAATCAAAGAAAAAATTTAAATGGCCAATGAAATTGAACAGTGGAAGAAAGGGGAATTTACCTTTTATTGATCTATCGTGCGTCCCAGTAAATAATGCAGGTATGCTCAGCACACCTCTTAATCCCCTTCTCCCCATTTCTGCTGTTCTTTTCTCCTCTCAAAGGGGCTGGCCATGCAGGCTGCAGTTCCCAGGCTTTGTAATCAACTGCTCCCTGTTAGATTTGGCAGTGGGAAGCTAGAAAGAAGGAAGAAACCAGGGTGCTTCTCTCCCCTCTTTCTGCCCGTAGCAGTTTCTCTGCCAACAGCTGAATCTTCCCCATGGATCCTATTTCTGCTATTCAGCACCAGCCAGTGAGCTTCACGGATACTGCCTTCTGTTTCTCTATCCCTCCAGCAGGAGGAATGGAGCAGCTTCCTGCTCTTGCTAATTTCTGGAATGCCTCACCGTCCCCTACATGATTTTTCCGTTTTTCTGTTACCTATTTAACCAATTCCAGGTAACACCTTCTTTAAAAAACAAAAACAAAAACAAAAACAAAAACAACATATGGAGTTGTCTCTGGCTTCTGCTTTACTCTTAGGACCCTGACAATATATGCAATACACACAAATACTTATATTTTTTTATAAGTTTTATTCTGATTCTGATTCCATCTCCAACTCTTTCTTAGAAAAGCATCTTTGGCAAGACTGAGGAAAGCAACACAGACTTTTTTAGAATCATTATGTAGCATAATTAAGCTTTAAGAAGAGGTCCATATCCACCTTTAAGAAGAGGTTCTGAAGAACCTGCCCCACCCTGGACCCCACCATAACATCACTGATGGAATCCTCTAAGAGTGGAAACTTGCAGGTGAGGAGAAGGATAAAGGCCTGCAGGGACTGGCAGTGGGGATGAAGGAGAGATAGGAATACCGAATCTCTTATTTATAGCCTCATGTTCATTATCTCCCCAGCCCTGGGAGAGAGCGATGTAAGACACCCAGACTTGTACCAGGTTCGCTCCCTCCATGAATTTCTAGGATGTTTCTGAGGACTATTAGCACATTCCAGCAAATCTCTAACATCAAAACATGATTTTCAACAAGATGAAAATATCACTCACCCAAAAAAAGTCAGCAGTATCAAATATTTATTTACCTCATTAATGAGGGAACTGGCAAGATGGTGAGTCTGGTTCAAAAAATAGTTGCAAAAATCAAAGTATTTATAGTGGCTTAAAGAAAGGATAGTAGAATAAGAATACTAATTAAAATACAAAACTAGTTAATATTCTGCAGGCTGCTCAAACTGTGACCTCTGGGGTTCATCTCTTTTTATAGGACATAAATCGTTTCATCTCTTGAACAAAATTCACTTGTATTGCTATCAGAAAATAATCATGTGCATCTGCTTCTACAAGTGAATGACAACCATTACAGAGATATAAGATATCATAATCATTACTAAAATAGCAAGTCAAGCAAAAGAACTCACCTTTAGGGAACTGGATAATATTTCTGTGAACTTCAATACTTAGCATAACACTGAAAGGAGGCCCAGTAATCTCTTTGCCTATTTCTAAGATTTCGATAGCTTTTCTTAACATTTGCTTGAAAGCTGAACTACTTCCTGATTCAACAGAGGATTCATCTCTTCTGAAGGTTGCCACTAACTGACCTGAAGTCACCTTTCCCCAAGCTGCTATTCTTCTCTCCCAACAAGTTAACCTCCATTGTTGAGTCAGTGACCCAAGCATCCAGTTTCGCTCAGTGACCAACCATCCAGTTTCATCTGAGTCTAAAAGATTTCCAGGGACATGGGACCTTTAGAGCTAGAACCAGAAAATTCTGGGCAAACCAGGACAAATTGGTCATCCTAGCAAAAGAAGAAAGAAAGAAAGAAAGAAAGAAAGAAAGAAAGAAAGAAAGAAAGAAAGAAAGAAAGAAAGAAAGAAAGAAAAACCCTCAAAACTGGACATTACATAAAACCACCCCAAGAATCCCCTGGCCAAACCATTCCAACATAACTGCTTGTGAACATCTCTACCCTTAGTTCCCAGTATCCCACCATGTTATATGGAGCTCCTACACGTACTAGTGTTCTTCAGCATGACTGTCCTGCTCAGAATTCAGGACCAGGACTCCCTCAAGGACTCCAGAAAATGTGAAAGTGGAGAGTTTTTCATTCTGAAAGGAAACAAACTTCAGAGGTATGGATCCATTTCTTAGTAGGAAAAGTTTTTATTTATAATGCAGAGTAATTTCACTCCTCACTATACTATATCCCTTCATTTCAGAATGGAATATTGGCTTACCATAGGAAAATTCCCACTAAACTCATTAGGTTTTTTCCCTAAAACTAAAGAAATAGCTGATTTCAAAGGTAAATTCAAGCTTCCCCATTTATAGAAGCAAAACTGCTTGCAAATTTAAAATTGTAGGATTTTCCCTTCTCATAATATGTAGTATTTTATATTTTTCAACAATTATTGCAATAATATATCCCATTCAACAAACTCTATCAGTGTGAAATTGGCAGCTCTCCACCAGGAAGTGGGATTGATGTCTTCCCCGTGATTATGAGTGGGCCTATGAGTACAGCCAGAGTAATGCCTTCTGCCTTCTGAGGCTAGGTCATAAAGTAGTTTGACATGTATCATCCCCAACACAAAAACAAAATCAAACAACAAATATACATATATACCATATATATATATATACAAAATAATTTTTAAGCTTATTTATTTATTTTGAGAAAGAATGGGGGAGGAGGAAGGGCAGATAGAGAGGTAGATGGAGAATCCCAAGCAGGCTCTGCACTGTCAGCACAGAGCCTGACATGGGGTTCATATTCATGAACCATGAGATTGTGACCTGAGTTGAAGTCTGATGCTTGACCAACCGAGCCACCCAGGTGCCCCATATTCAAAATAATTTTTAAATGGTGACCAGGGACACATAACATGCTAAGAAGCCTGTTCATACACAGAGGTAGAAAGGAATGGTAGAATCCTCTGTTCTTATCATCCTTAATTATTCTCATGATCTATCAGCTAAGAATTCAAGCAAGTCCTCCTTGAATTTTGTTGAAAGTAGAGAATTAGAAATCACCAAACCTGCAAAAAAAAAACAAAAACAAAAAAACACATAATTTTACTCATTGGTGTTATTCACTATCTCAACACCAACAACCCTATTTCAGATAGTCACTTTACTTGGCCCTGAAGAATTTCTACATTAAGTGTAAGCAGCAGAGTTAAGGGTATTCATGGGTAAGAGGTGGGAAAGAGCAGGTGTGAAGAGAGAGAGGCAAAGAGGCGTGACGTCTCTGGAATAATCCCTCCTCCAGCCACAAGTTCTCAGGTAGAATGCATGTGGAGTTCAGGATCTAGAAAGGGATTCCCTTAAAGTTGTCCTAACTCTTTAAAGTGTTCATGTGCCAGGTGGAGGCCACCATACTAACTCATTTTATCCTTAGCACAACACCATGAAGTAGCTGCTCTTATTAACCCATCTTGTACAGGTGAATATTTGGACAAAGACATGTAATGTAATATTACTTGTCCAATGTTACAAACTTACCGACCGGCACAACCAGAATTCATATCCAAGTTGTCTCTAAAGCCCACATTCTTAGGCACTATCCTGTATATCTCTCATACATACTGTAAATTCAAATAAAAAACATACACACACCATTTTGTTCTGAAGTCCCACAGCAGAAAAAACAATAAGAAAGGAAAAATACATGTTAAATGAGAAAAAAGGAAATTACTTATGATCTCAAAGATTATTTGATCTAAATGTCTACTACCATGTACTTTATTTACTTAATTCCTAGAAACTTATAACCAATAGAAGAATTATGTGATTTGTTTTAATTTTCTGTTTATCTAGCATTACCACTTGGTAATAATTTTTAGATCCTACAGTTTATCTGCTTGCTAAAATCTTCCTGGCAGGAAGAAGCAGTCAGGAAGGAAAACACAAACATAAATCAGCATTTCTCTTTTCCAGGTCTTGCTCTAAAATCTCATTTGTCCTACTATCTCAAGAGCAGAAATTTTAAAAAGTTGCAATCAGTGTCTTTGGGAGATATGAATCTCTGAATCAATGTTATTGCAGATCTTGGAAGTTTTTTTTTTTCTCTTTTTCACACAGCTCTTTGCCATTTATTTCCCTCAAGTAAGGAATAACCATTTTACTTACATTTCATCAGCTCTAATTTATCACTTTTTCTTAACAACCTCCCAACAAAATTTTTTTATCAGCTACTCCAGAAAGAATCCATTTAAAGTGTCAATAATCCCTAGACTAGAATATTTGAGTAGTTAATTAAACTAAGTTCCCATTGAGAGTATTTTTTTTTCTGCATGATAGTAAAAGACAAGCTGGCTTTTGGAATTGTGGTCTTTAGCTTCAAGCTTCCATTAATTTCTGAATCTGTGTTTTGATTCATGAATTTTTAAGAGGGTGTTGATAGAAAGAAACCAGAATCTTGCCTGATACCATGCCATAAATCTAGAGTATTTCCATAGCAAAACAGCACCTCTGGGGAAATCTTACTGCAAGTAATATTAACCTTGAGCTTCAGGAAACTCCATTGTCTATAGTCTAGAGGATAGTAGATTTAGCCACAGTCAACTGTATTTCAATAGTAATTCAACATGCTATTGCAAAATTTTGTTAGTAATCAGTTCTCGGTTAGAGTTCCAGTAAAGACCCACTTGTTTGAAATAATGGGGGAAAAATGTACAGCAACACTGTGATCCACAAAGCAGGAGGTATTTCTTGTACATTCTGCCTGTTCTTGTCATGGTGTTTCAGGCCATGCCCATGCTTGGATAGAGGGAGGGAGAGAGGGAAGGTGGAAAAGAGAAACATTCTGAGCCTGAAGTGGGGAAATGTTGTTAAAAGTTTAGTGCGTTACATATAGAAAGAATCACACTCCATATTTCAGATTTGAGATGCTGTTAGCCTCTAACGTGTCTAACAGGGCAATAAATTTCTTTGACTACAGACAATGTAAATAGAAACTTCTATTTATTGAATTTCTTTTGTTTTGTCCTAGATTGTTACAGCATTAATCTTGTCAGTCAAAATTCCTGCCCTACCAATGTAAATATTTAACATGTCTGAATCTCAATTTCCCTATCTGTAAAATGTGGAGAACAATGCCTAATTCTGTACTGGGTATGAATTAAAATTAAGTGTATTAAAACCTACTACAGTGCAAACATACTGTAGGTACTCGGCAAATGATGAAAATGATCGTCATTATTAGGATCAATGTGAAATTCATAGGGAAAGCACCTCATGCAATATATAACACAAAAAGTTGGAACTCAGTATACATAAGGTGCCATTATTCCAGAGGCAGATTAGTTCTTGTTCAAGTTATTTAAATTGGACGTGTAGCCTACATCACACATGAACCCATGTGTAGGTCATCATTGTTCTTTTATGACAGGAAAAAAAGTAGTTCCACTCTCCCTCCTTGTCAATTCTCTACGATGTGTATTCTTGTTCATGCGTAGATCACCAGAACCAGGCTACATCTCTCACTACAAAGATAGAAATGATGGTATGATTAAGGCAAGGTTTAGTTAGTCCAGGAAATAAAAGCCAGGAAAGGAAGGTGATGGGCAGAATTGTGACAAACTGAGTTTTATAAGAGCTGAGAGCAAAGGAAAATTTGTTGGGAGTTCAGGAGAGGCCTATCACTGATATTAAGAGTTCAGGTCTGAAGAACTGCTTAAGCCCTAAAATCCTAGCATTAAAAGTTCCATTTGAAATAGTGATTTTCCAATCTGGCTATTGGGTTCTAGGTACAGGCTCTGCTGAATTTGGGGAATTCACCCTGAGTTACAACTGTAACTCAGAGAGAATTGAAATGAGCTCAGGTTGGAGAAGGACTTTAAGATTCCCACCATGTGTCAGTGCTCATTAGGATCAGGTCATCCAAAAGTCTGTGTGGATTTTAGTCAGTTTTTTAGGACTGGTGTAACAAAGGACCACAAACTGGGTGTCTTAAGCAACAGAGATTTATTGTCTCACAGTTCTGGAGACTACAAATCCAAGATCAACATACCAGCAGACTTGGTTGCTTCTAAAGATTGTGGCAAAGAATCTATCCCATCATTCCCTGCTAGCTTCTGATGGTTTGCTGGTAATCTTTGGCCTTTTGTGGCTTGTAGATGCCTCAACCCAATCTCTGCCTTCATTTTCACATGGCATTGTTCTTTTGTCCATGTCTGTATCTAAATTTCCCGTTTTTATAAGGGCTCCAGTCATATTAGATTAAGGGCACCCTACTTCAATATGACCTCATCTGAACTAATTACGTCCACATGACTCTGTTACCTCTAAGTTTCTGAGGCACCAAGAATTAACATTTCAACATATAAATTTTGAGGGAATAAAATTGAACCCTTAACAGGATCCTTGTAATTATCACCTGTTGCTAGGTCTCCCAGACAAATGTATGTTGTTACAGAGAAAGGAGCAAAAGTCCACTGAAGTAGAAATATGTGTATGAGTACACAGGAGACAGCCAGTACTGGTTTATTTTTTCAGTGGGGTGAATTAGCCAAGATAATAGGGGGTTCATTGCAGAAAAGAGCCCCAAGGGTTGGGAGACAATTATCCATGGGTCTTTCTCATTACTGCGTATCTGGTGTGAAATGTGGAGAAGTTTTAACATGTTAAGGATTTAGAAGCATAATTCTAAAGACCTGATGTTAAGTCCATCCATGAAGATGATGGAAAACATACCTCATTTAAAAAAAATTAAAGTTTATTTATTTATTTTGAGAGAGACAGAGAGACAGAGAGCATGGTTGGGGTTAGGGGCAAGAGAGAGAGGGAGATAAAGAATCCCAAGCAGGCTCCACACTGTCAGCATGGAGCTCAATGCAGAGCTCCATCCCACGAACCAAGAGATCATGACTTGAGCCGAAATCAAGAGTCAGATGCTTAACCAACTGAGCTACCCAGGAGCCCCAAAAAAGTATCTAATTTTAAGATGAAGTTAGATTAGTTTTCTGTGACTACTTATTTGCAATTTATCCCCAAATTTATTTGAAGAATAAAGGAAAGGAATTAGGTTCTTGGTAGTGAATAATAGAATCAAATTGACAGTCAAAGATTCATCAGGTAATCGGCAGATTTCAGATAAAAATAGGAACATTTAGTATTTTCTAGGGAAAAGACCAATAAATTAGAATGAATAATGATCTTTTAAATAAGGAGAGGGGCGCCTGGGTGGCTCAGTTGGTTAAGTGTCCAACTTCAGCTCAGGTCATGATCTCACAGCTCGTGGGTTTGAGCCCCGTGTCAGGCTCTGTGCTGATGGCTCAGAACCTGGAGCCTGCTTTGGATTCTGTGTCTCCCTCTCTCTCTGCCCCTCCCCCACTCATGGTCTGTTTCTGTCCCTCTCAAAAATAAATGAACATTAAAAAAATTTTTTTAAATAAATAAGGAGATTAAGGCTCCTGAGAAAGTTCTCCTGGTTATGGAATATGGTGACCAGTCTGCTATTTGGTGTCAAGAACAATAACTTTCTGGCAATAAATTCTGCTCCTGCAGAGACTGTATGGTTGTTTTTAAGAATTGTTTAATTCTGTAGATTTTGTTTTATTTTGCATGAATCCATCAGCTCTTCTTTACTTCCATTCCCTGTCTTATTATTATCCAATCCATTTAAAGTGTTTGCTTTGGAAGTCAGTGTTGTTCAGGCAAAAGTACCCACATACTGCCAATTTCAGCAGTTAGCTATGTACCACACCTCACTAAACACAGCTGAATTTCCAACCAAAGCAGTCACTGATTCAGCAGCACTATCAGAGGGCCTTGCTCTTGAAATGTCAAAAGACAACCATTAAGTGACATTCTGTGAAATAAAAAAAAATAAATGCATGTATGTTACCACAAGCCCAACTCTTGCCTCAAAGAAAAAATTAAATATTAAATGTGTATATTGAATTTATAGGTCATACTAGAAAGGTGGTTGTGTGTGTGTGTGTGTGTGTGTGTGTGTGTGTGTGTGTTAAATCAAATGCTTTGGTTCTAAAAGAAACATATCTTACTCTACAAAAATACCTCACATTACTCTAAAAGCTCTGTCTGATCAGTCAACATTGCATTCACAAAATGTGGAAGGGTTGGTTTCTCTGTCTCCTTTTTAAGTAACCCTAATAGCAGTTTTATTTTTCTTCCTTTTTTAAAAATTTTAACTCTTATTTTTTCTAGTCAGTCATGGCATAGTATTAGGGCTGGTTTTCAATAAGCATTAATCCATTCATTCAATAAGCATTCTTGAACGAGAGAGAATATAGTGATTAAAAACATGGGTTTGGACATTAATCTACCTGAATTTGTATCTTGACTCTGTCATTTACCAGCTCTATGTATTGTTTCAGGGCCTTGGTTTCCTCAAATAAGGATAACGGTACTACCCCTCTCCTAGAGAGGTTGCTGATTTGAGACATGCATTCACACCAGTCTAAGAAGCTATTGCTGGAGCAGTGGGGAAGGGAATAAGAATAAGAGTTAGGTCAATGCAAGGCTGTAAGGGCTGTGGACCAAGTAGATTTCCTTGGAATTAAGAGTATGTTTGGCAGGCAAGAACTGACGTTGCAGTAAGAGAGAGCAGCACATAAATGCATGCCAATGCATAAAATGAGAGCACCTTTGGGGAAATTCCAATACGTTTTCAAGGCTAGAATGAAAGTGAGTCTAAAGAAATGGTGAAAAAGTGAGCATGGAGAAGAAGGGGTGAGCTCACATATCTTTAGGCATGTTTTATATATGGTGTTATATATGTGGCAAAAATTTATAGTATTTTAACTTTAAATTAAATAGCTTACTTTTATTGATCACCTGAAGCAATTTAAGACCCATCATAAATAAAAAAAAAAAAAAAGGTTTTCATTCTGTTCCTTTAATGAAAACGAGAAATAATAAGCACCACCTTCCTTTCTGGGGAAATAGGAAAACAGGGTCCAGCATTGTCTATTACCATTGCCATTGTCACAAAATATCTTGAAAGGACCTGAAGATTTTGGAATCTCAAGCAACTGTGACTAATCGGTGACACAGATTACCTTTCTTTCTCTGATAATTCAATACTCTTTTTCTTCAGGGAATTGCACATTCACCTATTTGATATGATTCTAACAATGTGTCCATCCACCCAGATTGGCCAGTCAAGCATCACATGCCTCCAAAATTAATGATTATTCCAGAAGCAGACACTTGACCTAAACAGAGCCGATCAACTCTTCTCTGGCAATTAATATGAACTCTGGATGATGGGAGCTCTCCTTCTGTTTATATAACTCTTGTCTCTCCAGGGACAACATTGACACCACATGTAGAAAGCCTGCCTGAAGGGAAAATACAGAAGAGAAGAGCCAAGAAATAGAGAAAGAAAAAGAAAAAGGAAAAGGTATGCTGCATAGAATCAAGTCCTAAACTAGCAATAACCATCTGGATTATCAGTTATACTTGCCAATACATTTCATTTTCTTGTTAAATCAATTTAATTGAACTTCTGATCCTAGCAACCCAAAGACAACAGAGATGATCTAGAGTATGCAAATTTTGATCAGGATAACCAAATAGACAAAATAAAGTAAGCACAGGCATCTCTGCATATTATATCCATTTCATGTATCTTGGTAAACATTTCAATAAAAAGTTCTTATATATTTTTACTTAAAAGGGTCTTGAGAGATTCCAACTGTCAAAAATCCCCATCCCTAAATAGAATCACCTATGTTTCATGAACTCACTAAAAACTCTGTTTTGTTTTTTGTTTTTTGTTTTTTCTTTCAGGAATCACATGAGGAGATAGGCAAGGTGATTAAGGGCAGAGACTTTAAAGCCCTACCAGAATGCTTTGCCACTTACTAGCTATGTGACCTTCACTAAGTCACTTAACCTCTTTGTGCCTCAGTTTCCTCTTTTATAAAATGGTATAATAATTGTTCCTATCTCATAAGGCTATTACAAAGATTAAATAGGTTGGTATATGTAAGAGGCTCAGAGCAGGGCTGGACATATAATAAATATCACACAAATGTTTAAAAAGAATATGATGCTACTTTTTAAGCCGTGGTATAGAACTGCAATATACATTTTATTAAATAAATAAATGCAAAGAATAATCTTCATAGAATTAATGTGGTCACTAACATTTTCGTTAAATGGTGAATTTTAGATTAATGAAGTCTACATAAATCTGTGTCTGACTCTTGTAATTATAAGCTATTTTGTATACTTTTTTCAGTTACTGAGGTATTCAAAAAATTAACATCCAAATGTGCACACTTAATCTGAATCACTTGACAACTAAATTGCTTCCTAAGAACTTAATTTAAGGCAGACTACAGGAATCGCTAATTCAATTAAGAGGTAGAAGTCAGTGGAGGTAATTACACCGGTTCTACCACAGCGAACTCTGACATGGGAAGATGACTTAGCCCAGCCCTGCCCAGTTCTCAACAGTAAAATCAATGGCAGGGAATGAGCTATTCACCAAGTTTAGTAAGTAAACAGATATTAGTTCATTGCAATTAAGTCTTGATCCATAACTTGTATTTGTGAGTAAATTATAACCTACAAATTGCAGACCAGCTTAACAGTTTTAATATTTACTAAAAATTAAAAAAAATTAAACACTTAGAAGAACAGGCAGAAAACCAGCATTATCCCTTATAAGAGACTTTAGTTAAAATCATATAATCTATCTGTGTCTCAAGGTCCTCATGAAATAAACATAATGTTTGCCCTACTCAAAGCAAAGATTGCTGTGTGGTTCAACAGAAATAATGTTGATCAGCCTTTTTAAAGATACGTGATGTGATTGCAAACTACCTCTTCTATATGACTTAGGATCTTCCGGGCAATATTCATCAGGCACTTCCTATAGTGGTACTAACAATTGGATCCTTACTATGAAGCACATATTATTTCCATTTTACGATGTGTAAATTGAGACATAATAATGATAAATATTGGGTCCAAAATGACTCACAAAGCAAGTTATGGAGTCCAGATTCAAATACAGGTTGAACTGTCCTAAAAATGTTTACTTAACCCAGATGCCCATGCTCACTTTCCTCAGGCATCCCATTGATTCCAGCCTTGGCTCTGGAATCATATCTGTGAAGGGTTTGCTTTAACTTACTCAGTGTTGACAACATCTTGCCTCAAGCAACTGCCCCAGGGCCTTCCAAATTGGTGCCCTGAGAGTCCTGCAGGATTCCATTCAGCACGCACACAAGTGCAGATCGGGAGTAATGACACCAGATAACCTTTAATCAGTGCAGAATGAGAGTGAAAGGCAAATGCTCTGTCGTGTGCACCCTCAGGTAGACAGTTTTGAGATATTCTACACCTTCCCCTGAAGGATGGAGCTCTTGTCACCTACAGCAGTGACCATCTCAGTAACTTCTTTTGGTCTTGGTTTCTCCTGCCTCCCTGTTTGATCTTCTCCCTCACTGCTATCCTGTCTGCTTCCCAAATAACCACTGGCCCACAGATCTTTTATTAAAACTATGCTTTTAGAAGATCTCAGATTAAAAGGTGGATTAACTGAAGAATTATCGGAGATCAAGTTTCAACTAAATTAAGAACTCTTAATATCAGGCACTAATTTTTTTTTAAAAAAAGGGCCTTATTATTTTAGGTGTTGTAGACAAAACAAAAAGACATAATTGGCAGAAAGTACTCACAGTTCTGGTCACAGGAGAATGAATTTCACCATTTGGATATTCTTACTCAGGATAGATGGGATAGAGATGAATACCATGTTTATGGGCCTCTTAGGCAAAATCCAGTCTCCACCACACTTCCACATTAATGCTTTATTTTGTTTTTACAGGAAATACTCTATTGGCATACAAGTAGGGCCTCAAAGTATAATTAGATCAAGCAAATGTTATCTGTACCTGCTCCACCACCTCTAGGCTCACAGTCTAGACTCTTGTGCTTCCTCTGTATGTATTCAGTTTCCCAGATCCTGTTAATTAAAATAAGTCTGCTTGAGATGCATCTCCACTAAGGCAGACAGAGTAGAAAGAGGGAAATGGAGTCAGGGACAAAGGGACTGTTGTTTCTCTTTACTCATTTAAGACACAGTTGATCTATTTGAATTACTTTTCTTAGGGAAAAAGTTTACTAAACTTAGTAACTACAGTTAGAAATCTATTTCTTTCTAGTTACTATTTCTCTGATTAGGTGATTCTGGCCAACACAGCATTACTTACTTCAGGTCTATTGCATGTTTGGGACCCCCTTTCTGAATTCTGAACATCTCCACATCACTTTCTCCTCTGTCTTCTGAAGGGGGAAGAAATCTTCCACACGATGCAATATTGAATATTTTCTACTGTTTAAATTATTGTGAAGGCTAGGGTTTCTGGAGATTCATTATTAAGGTGGTTGCTACTATCAACAAAAGTGCTCACTGGAAGGGGCTCCTGGGTGGCCCAGCTGCTTGAGTTTCTGACTCTTGATTTCAGCTCAGGTCATGACCTCATAGTTGTGAAATTAAGTCCTGTGTTGGGCTCCATACTGTCCATGGAGCTTGCTTAAGATTCTCTCTCTCTCTTTCCCCAACCCCTACCCCACCACTTGTGCTCTCTCTCTCCCTCAAAAATAAATAAATAAATAAATAAATAAATAAATAAATAAATATAATAAAATAAATTAAAAAGTGCTCACTGGAATAAAATTACTATGCATTATTAATCTCCCTTGCCATCAGTGTTCCATTTATAAAGCTGGGATGATAAGATCTACTTCACACAAAGAGGATTAAGTCAGAAATCTATATAAGCCTCCTAGCACAAAGTGTGGTATATTCTAGTTACTCAAAATATATAATAAATATTCAGTCCTTTCTTTGTTGTCTAGAAATGAGAGCCTTTAGTTACTCCTGATTATAGCAATGTGCATATTACTAAAATTAAATAATAATAGCTATTACCTGTACTAATTATATGTCAGGCACTTTTCATGTCCTTTGTCATTTGATCCTATACTGTGTGAATTAGGCACACAAATCCCAACTTTAGAGATATAAAGAAAAGGAGGCAAAAAGTACCTAATTTACTAAGAACACACAGTTTAGCTAGCTAGAATTCAAATAGGTCTAACACAAAAACCCAGGCTATTAACCAAATGGATACTTCTAAATATCACTAAATTACTAGCTGGTTAAAAACTTAATACAAGTTCTAATGAAATATAACCCAGTGATAACCACAAGAAGAGCATTCTAATGATATAAGCTGAAAATCCTATCAAATTAATCAGAAATTCTGTTCTTTAATAAATACAGATTATTATGTGGAGAAAAAGGAACACATGACAGTTCCTTTTGGTAGAAATATAAACTGGTATAGCCACTCTAAAAAATAGTACTGAGGTTCTTCAAAAATTAAAAACAGAAATATCAGATGATCCAATAAGTCCACTAGTGGGTATTTACCCAAAGAAAAAGAAAACACTAATTCAAAAAGTGTTTTGCACAATACATTTATTGCAACATTATTTACAACAGCCAAGATATGGGCAATGTAAGTGTCTGTCTATAGATGAATGGGTAGCAAAATATGATACACACACATACATACACACATACATACACACAATGGAATATTATGCAGCCATAAAAACGAATGGGATCATGCCATTTGAGACAACATGCATGCACCTAGAAGTTATTATACTAAGTGAAACAAGTCAGACTGAGAAAGAAAAATACCATATAATTTCACTCAGAGGTGGAATCTAAAAAAGAAAGAAGAAAGAAAGAAAGAAAGAAAGAAAGAAAGAAAGAAAGAAAGAAAGAAAGAGCGAGCAGAATTGGAGCTATAAATACAGAGAATAAACATGGTTTCCAGAGGACAGGGCTGTTGGAGGTTTGGCCAAATGGGAGAAAGGAATATGGGTAGAGGGGGAAAAGGCTTCCAATTATGGAATGAATAAGTCACAGGAATAAAAAGCACAGCATAAGCAATGTAGTCAAGGATATTAAAATAGCAATGTAACAGGACTGATGGTAGCTACATTGTGATGAACAGGGTTTAATGTACAAATTGTCAAATCACTAAGTTGTACACCTGAAATTGATGTAACATAGTATGTCAGTTATACTCAAATTAAAAAATTAAAAATAAATACTGACTATTCAACATGCTTAATCAATGTAGATGTTTCATATGTTAGAAATTTCACAAAATTTCAAGCTCAGAATAAACCAAGTGTTTGTGGCAGAGAAATCGGGGCAAATGTGGAACTGGTGGGGCATTAAACATAATCTTAACTAATAGGATGGTTTCAAATGTGTTCATGTAACTGTTAACACCGCTACACAGAAATACCCTTTTTTAGTAAAAAGCTGTAAGATACTGCATCACTGTTGGTAGGGAATGTTGTATTTGTAGGTCTGCCCATTCTGGAATATTCTACTGTTTTTCTAAATGGCATACTACTGCACGTAATTTAGTTTATTCCTAAAGCAGTAGTTCTCGACTATGACCACATACTGTAATTCTGTAGGGAACTTTAATAAACGCCTGGGTCCCGTCCTTGGAGATTGTGATTCAATTGGCATGGGGTGTGACCTGGGCTTCAGGAATTTTTAAAGCCCCCAGATATGGCTACTGTGCATTCAAGGTTGAGAACCATCCTCCTAAAGCATGTTATAGGAAATATACATTTCACATACCTTTGTATGGCTTTGCTTCCCTATGAAAAGTAACATTCTTGAATGACTCAGCCTTACTCTCAGAGTAGATTTCAGGAGCTATACACTCTGCAGCATCCCTGCCCTCTTTGCCGTTCTGTGCAATATACTTGCTAGTATCTTGGCATTGGCCCCAGAGGGGCTTCACAGAGATGTTCTCCGCTTAACTCATGAGCTAGAATTGCTTCCAAGTTTTCTTTGCTCACCAAACAAGCATTGTACCAATTTACAACGCCACAAGAAAGTCAACTGGTATTCCTCAGAATAAATTGGATACTAGCAATAAGTCTCCTAAATACAAAGGTCATGATAAAGAGGAGATACTTAGTTTCAAATACCTGGATTTCACAAAGCAAAGGGATATGTTCTAAAAGTTAAATTTCTACGTCTCTATAATTATCTAAAGCATGTTAATTGATTCCAAGAGTTGTTAATTTGGAAAATAGTAGCCCTGTGGTAGAAGATATTCATGGTATAATTACTCAAGTTTAAATGTCATTTCTGCAGAATCTTGGAACATTTCAAATACATGATGGTAAGTCAGTATTTCTGTTAACATATGTATTTGTTTATTGTTTCAGAAAACTGAAATGAAAAAGTATATTCTTTCTAATTCCTTCAGGGAGCTAGTTAATAAATGGAAGTTCTTTTGGATACTCTAACTGATTTCAAACTAATTTATTTTTCTTATTAAAGCATTTCTTTTTTCTTCAAAATTTTATTTAAATTCTAGTTAGTTAACATATAGTGTAATATTGCTTTCAGGAGTAAATGCAGTGACTCATCACTTACATATAACACCCAGTGCTCAACACAAGTACTCTCTTTAATACCTACCCCCCATTTAGCCTGTCCCCCACACCATCCCTCCATCATCCCTCACTTTGTTCTCTACCATAAATATTCTCTTATGGTTTGTTTCCCTTTCTCTTTTTTTCTCCCTCCCATATGTTATTCTGTTTTGTTTATTAAATTCCACATATGAGAGAAATCATATGGTATTTCTTTCTCTTCCTGACTTATTTCACTTAACATAATATGCTCCAGCTCCATCCACATCACTGAAAATGACAAGATTTCATTCCTTTTGATGGCTAATATTCCATTGTATGTATATACCGCATCTTTTTTATCCATTAATCAGTCCATGGATATTGGGCTGTTTTCATAATTTGGTTATTGTTGATAATGCTGCTGTAAACATCAGGATACATGTACCACATCAAATCTGTATTTTTGTATCCTTTGGGTAGATACCTAGTAATGCAACTGCTGGATTATAGGGTAGTTCTATTTTTAACTTTTTGAGCAAACTCCATGCTGTTTTCTAGAGTGGCTGCACCAGTTTGCATTCCCAGCATGGTGCAAGAGGGTTCCCCTTTCTCCACATCCCTGCCAACACTTGTTTCTTGTGTTGTTAATTTTAGCCATTCTGACAGGTGTGAGGTGGTATCTCAATGTGGTTCTAATTTGTGTTTCCCTGATGATGAGGGATGTTGAGCATCTTTTTATTTGTTTATTAGCCATCTGGATGTCTTCTTTGTAAATATGTCTACTCATGCCTTCTGCCCATTTCATTACTGGATTATTTGTTTTTTGGGTATTGAGTTTGAGAAGTTCTTTATAGATTTTGGATACTAACCCTTTATCAAATATGTAGTTTGCAAATATCTTCTCCATTCCATTGGCTGCCTTTTAGTTTTGTTCGTTGTTTACTTTACTGTGCAGAAGCTTTTTATCTTGATGAAATCCTAACAGTTCAGGTTTGCTTTTGTTTCCCTTGCCTCCAGCAACGTGTCTAGTAAGAAGTTGCTACAGCTGAGGTCAAAAGGTTGCTGCCGGTGTTGTCCTCTAGGATTTTGATGGTTTCCTGTATCAACCTATTTAATTTCTAATTTCAAAAGAAAGATTGTATATGATCTGGTATAGTTCAAATAATGGTAGAAGTACATTTTGTCAATTCTTATCTGTCAAAGATCACCTAGAAAACACCTATACTCAGCACAGGTAGATTTGTCACTAAAAGCAAGGAAGACTGCACACCATGGGGAAATGGGTATATCAAAAGTAGGGAACTAGGAAAGAATTTTATAGGGTTTGGGAGACTGGCATCAGAAATAGGATGGAGTAAGCAGGATTGATCAAGCTGAAAACTAGGGAATTACTAGAGCAGACAATGGTCTCCTCTTTCGAGAATCCCAGAGGAGTTACTCTTGGCTCAGTTTGTCTATGGTCTTACTTTGTAACATATGGGTCTGAATAAACTGGTGCTATATCTATAATGGACAGTATGGTTTCACTCATAAGCAAAACTTATCTGTTTTGCAAGGCATTGTGCAGTAACCTTTCAGAAGTTGTGGTTTCTGTTTCAATGCTCAGTTCCACTATCACCAACTAGCTATCAGTAGGGTAATTTTTCACTGTAAACAGAATTGAGCCTTATAACCATGAAGTTTAAGCCTGCTGATTTTTCAATGGTAAGTCTTTAATTACACTTCTGATCTCCTCTTTGGATATAGATATTGTACTTTCCAAAATATTAATGAAAGATGTAAATTAAGTGATTCCTGATGGTGTTAATGCTTCAGAAAGGCCTTTCCTGACTATCCTATCCAAAGTATCCCATTTCCTAAACCTAGGATTTGAGGTTCAAACATGAGCACATATTATGCCATTACTCAATTTTATTGTCTAGATAGCATTTATCATCATTTGAAAGTTTCTTATTCATTTATCTGTCATCTGGAAAAGATCACAACAGACTCTCATGACTATAATCCTAGAACATCAACAGCACCTACCACACATAGGTGCCCAATAAATATTTGTTGAGTGAACACAATATTCATGTAACTTAATAACTTACTGATTAGAAAGACTTACTGTAATGAGTTGACAATCTAATTATATATATTTTATACAACCTTAAAATAGTTTTTAGAACTCAGCTATATTAGCAATGTTAACATTGAAAAGTATATGGGATATACATTTTTAAAATTTTTCCTTTTCTTTTTTTGTAGCTACAAAGGAACCAGAGTAAATTGATAAGATCTCATGAAGTTATTTGGAAAAAATAATTTCTAGTTCATTAGATTAATCATGAATATTTAAGAGATATGTTTACAATATTAAGTTATTTGGATCTAGAAACATCACCAAAATAAAATAATTTTCAACGCTCATATGACTACAAAAGCACAGTTAAGAATTTCTTCATTAGGAAATAAATATACTTTAATAGAACTAGTACTTATTAAAAATGGGAAATTCTAGATGGCTTTTAAAATCTACATCAAAAGAGAAACAAAATATGAAGTTATACAGCTGTCAATTTTTCATTTTTTAATTTTTTTTTTTCATGGGCTGAGGAGAGTAAAAAGGAAGCAAGCTTTCCTTTCTGTCACTTTCTCTCTTTTTTTTTAATTGAACTTTAGTTGACACACAGAGTTATATTAGTTTCAGATGTACAACACAGCAATTCAACAATTCTGTATACTACGCAATGCCTGTAATGATTTTATAAGGTGACAGGTGGTAACTATACTTCACTTTTTCTCTTAACTCACAAATTAATTTTCAAATTAGAATTAGTTATCCAAAGGAGGAAGAATGTTCTTCCCAGACTTTCAGAATAAGTTACATTTTTTACTATAATTTAAAAATTTTCTGGTGAATCTTAGTATTTATATCCCTCCAGTTCACTAATGTATATATCTTTTAAATTAATATTAGCAAACTTTGTGCAAAGATGGCCCTGAATTTATTATAATTATTAATGTCTAGATAACATTGCTAGAAATCACTTTTTTGAATAGTTGAGGATTGGTAACAGCTACTGAGAATCTTAAGAACATGAACTGGTAACACAATATGTTGTATATGACCTAGGTATAAAATCTTCTCTGAAAAGGTTTAATCATTTTTTTTCTTAAATATTACATAATTAAAGGGTAGGCCATCTATGCTTCAAAGATATTTCAAATCTATCTATATACATATAGAAGCACAGGCTTTAAAAAGCTGTTTTTAATAATTATTAAGTGAGCCAGATGCAAATTTTAAAGTTTATTTATTTTGAGAGAGGAAAAAGTGCTAGCTGGGGAGGGGCAGAGAGAGAGGAGATAGTGAGAATACTAAGCAGGGTCTGCACTGAGCACAGAGCTGGATGTGGGTCAGGAAAGGAATCTAAGATCATAACCTAAGCCTAAGTCCAATACTTAACCAACTGAGCCACCCCAGGGGCCCCTGCAAATTTTAAAGGAGAATTGCTGTTCTGAGGCGTTACCTTTATTTGATGCACTCTGACTGCTATCATCAGTTTCATGGCAGCATATTGTTTTGTATGTTGAACAGGAGTATACTGTAGCCACAGTCAGAATCATTAACCTTCTATTATGACAATTTATACGTTTCTACCACTCAACTCAGCTAATTGAAATTAGCATACTTTTCCTTCAATACCATTTGCCTCTAAAATTTGCAAAAGTAATTAGTCACATTCAGGTAGTTCTTATTTTTTGACTACTTAAAATTCCTAAAGAAGATGGAACATGAAGATCATTAACATGTAGGCTATACCCTCTTTCCATTTTACATGTAATTTTTTTTATTTATTTATTTATTTTTTTTTTTATTTATTTTTGGGACAGAGAGAGACAGAGCATGAACGGGGGAGGGGCAGACAGAGAGGGAGACACAGAATCGGAAACAGGCTCCAGGCTCCGAGCCATCAGCCCAGAGCCTGACGCCGGGCTCGAACTCACGGACCGCGAGATCGTGACCTGGCTGAAGTCGGACGCTTAACCGACTGTGCCACCCAGGCGACCCTTTACATGTAATTATAAAACACATTTTCTATGGTGTTTTGCCAGTAAAGTGACTTCACTTCATTTAAAAAAAAGGGGGGAGCCTGCCTGGGATTCTCTCTCCCTCTCTCTTTGCCCCTCCCCCACTTGCACAAGAGCAAGCTTGCATACTCCCTCTCTCTCTGAAAATAAATAGCATTTAAATTTTTTTTTAATTGGGGCGCCTGGGTGGCTCAGTCAGTTGAGCGTCCGACTTCGGCTCAGGTCATGATCTCGCTGTTTGTGGGTTTGTGGGTTCAAGCCCCACCCCAGCTCTGTGCTGACAGCTCAGAGCCTGGAACCTGCTTCGGATTCTGTGTCTCCTTCTCTCTCTGCCCGTCCCCCACTTGTGCTCTGTCTCTCTGTCTCTCAAAAATAAATAAATGTAAAAAAATTTGTTTTAATTTTAAAACTTTTTAAATTAAAAAAAAATATTCATAAATGATCTTTTCCACCACACCCAGTTAAAAATATCACTATGGCAAGGAATTTTGTTGGTTTACCTGCCTAGTATTTCTGCTCCCTTTTGTGATAACAGCATGGAATTTTCTCCCATGTGTCCTGATTTGGACCGTTCCACAGCACTCCTTCCTTGCTTCAGGGTGGCCCTATTATCAAAGCTTGCCCATGGCATTTCACAGGACTCAAGCAGGAGCAGTAAGTCTTCTCTGAAGTGGATCTAGAGATATTAAGACTTTTCCCACTGAAACTCTACCTGGCTGGATGTGAATTTGAGCTGGCAACAATCTTCTTCCCTGCCATAATGGAAAAGCCTATTTCTGGAATAAAACCAACTCACAGGTGAAACAGGAATGGAGACAGAAAGAAAGAATTCTGATACGATTATTGAAATCTCTTATATCTGAAGCATGTCCCTTCAACCCCAGTAATGTGTGCCAATGAATCTTTTTGTTTTTGCTTTCTTTAAGGAGTTTGATTTGTGCTTTTATCATTTACAACTTAGTGATTCATGACTAATACAGCTTTCTATCCTTAAACACAGTATAGATACCAAATTCTCTAGCAAAGTCCTTAATTATATTTGAGTTCCGTCTGTAGATTCCACTTTTTTATATTTGAATATTTTTAGAATTCATGTGCTACTAACAGTGTGGAGTAACTAAGCTGGAAAAGTTTTATATCCATACTGTGGTAGGGTCCCCTCCCTAAGGAGAGAGAAAAAAAGGGAGAGAAAACTTCAAGGTAACCTGGCTATGTGCCTACGTGACAGCATCCCTCATGACCTTGTAAACCGAGACTACTTAATCAGACTGCATGTTTATGTGTGTTACCATATATGGGAGACAAAGAAATAGAAAATGTATAAAAAACTATGCCACGTGATGTTTGGTGCTCAGTTCTTTGGGTACAAACCCAACTGAGTGGTCCTGGAAATTAAAAAGCCTCGGCGTCACAACTCTCTGTAGGAGAATCCTGCTGCAACACTACTGTAAATTATAAAGAAAAAATATATATTATCCTTAATGTTTAACTAGTTTGCTATTGTTCTTAATTTTGTCCCTAGTGTGCACTATTTTGTTCTGTTTAGAGTAACCAGTTGCTATCTTACTATTTGTTTTTGTTGTACTGAATCTTCTGTTACAACTTCTCTGTCATTAGATTTTGTCCACGTTTTCCTACCTAGATCTTCACGATGTAGAACAAATACCAAATTCTTGAAAACTTTCTTCTTCTACTTATCTCCTTCCAAGTAGAACTTCCAGTCTTTTATCTGGGTCTTTTCATCTCCATGGAATCCTTAAACCAGGTTGGGCAGGACTACATCACACCAAGCAGGGAAGAGGAAGTGGGAAGCAGTGGGTCTACGTCATTGGCAGTGGAGGATTTAAGCTCCCTAAAGCCCAATCTGAGGAAGGATGAAAAGAGAGTTGCTGGCTGGTTGCCCCTCCTGAGCTTTCTGGGGGGAACAAATGTTCACAATCAGATCTGACACAGTTAAACCTCCCTACCTGATTGTAGTTGGTATGCCTTACTGCATGAGTAAGTGTTGTGGAGAGATGGGGTGTGAATTATCTCCCAGAAGAAAGGACAAAGGGCTAAGCACAACTCCTGATTAAATGCACAGAGTCTGCCAGGTTGTATCTCCTGGGCAAGGAAAACAACAGGCCAACAGGGGCTGCCCAGCTCTTATTTTCAAAACAAGATCATTAAGAATGTTTACGGAATGTCCAGTATGCGCTGTTTTAAGTAGTCTACATACTATGCCCTAATCCAAATAATATTGTACCTTATAACAAATTATTTGGGCAAATTGTGGAACCTAAAGATTAACATAGCTCTTATTTAGCCTGCCACAGGAATGCCGGTGCAAGCGAAGTAAATTTATGGCATGCTTAATGTTCCTCATTAGGACTGAGAAAAGAATAATACGAGATTTTACCAAGTCCTCTTACGTTTCAGAATTTTCATTATACTGCAAATTGTGCCTCAGGGGAATAACCTGTACTTTTTTTTTTTTTTTTAGGTTTGTTTATTTAGAGAGAGAGAGAGAGAGAGAGAACAGGGGAGGGGCAGAAAGAGAGAAAGAGAGAAAGAGAGATAATTCCAGTCAGGTTCCATGCAGGCTCCATGCTGTCAGCGCAGAGCCCAACTCAGGGCTCAGTCTTGCAAACTGTGAGATCATGACCTGAACCAAAATCAAGAGTCAGACACTTAACCAACTGAGCCACCCAGGAGCCCAGGGAATAACTTTGATGAGGCTGTTTTTGCTTATGTTTTTACTGTTTTATGTTTTCAAAGCACAAGTCTGCAGAACAGGAATTAAGAACACTTGTAGGAGGGGCACCTGGGTGGCCCAGTGGGTTAAGCGTCCGACTTCGGCTCAGGTCATGATCTCACGGTCCGTGAGTTCGAGCCTCACGTCGGGCTCTGTGCTGACAGCTCAGAGCCTGGAGTCTTCTTCAGATTCTGTGTCTCCCGCTCTCTCTGACCCTCCCCCATTCATGCTCTGTCTCTCTCTGTCTCAAAAATAAATAAACATTAAAAAAAATTTAAAAAAAAATACTTGTAGGAGGTTAAGTGAGATACACAGATGAAACCTTATGAACTCATTGACATATCTGGCCTAACTGCGATAAAGAGAAGAGATAAAGCTGAAATAGGCATCATGGATCATGAACTAAGAATAAAAAACAGGGAAGACTACCTAGAATACCACAAAAGAAAGTAAAAATAAAACCACAACAAATGTATACTTTTAATACCCCTTAAATTGAAATTCATATACTTTTAATACCCCTTAAATTGAAATTCAACATGGAGAATTTCACCTAGATGTTTCTGAAATTATAATATAATATAACTTCCATATCTTCCATTTATCAAAGTATTTATTAGTATGGCACTTACCACCTAGAACCTACATTCTTTGCACAGATAATAGTTGCTGGGCCACTGGAAAACTAAATGCACAATCCCTGCAGAAAAGAAAAACAATAGGTGATAGAAAGAGATAACATAAAGGTAAAGAAAAAACTGTCTGTCTCTATATATCTGATTCAACTGAATGAATAAGAAGCAGAGTTTTGACAGTTGAGGTTGTGCTTACATACAAGACACAAGTTAGCTACTTCCTTGAAAATAACTGGCCAATTCAATCAAATGTTTAATTTATTTTTATTTTATTTTTTAATGTTTATTTATTATTTTGAGAGAGAGACAGAGCGCAAGCGGGGGCGGGGGGGAGCAGAGAGAGAGAAAGACAGAATCTGAAGCAGGCTCCAGGCTCTGAGCTGTCAGCACAGAGCCCAACACGGGACTTGAACCCACAAACCTCAAGATCATGACCTGAGTTAAAGTCAGATGCTTAACCGACCGAGCCACCCAGGAGCCCCTGGTTAATTTACTTTTAAAAGAAAGATTTCCCAATTGTAAGGTTGAACTAATTGCTTGTTCAGCTGAACTGACAGACAATTTTAGTTAAAAATAATCAAATCAGAACAACATGTATCTGGATAAAGTTGTTCAAACTGTTTTATAATCTTAGCACTTCACCCATGCTCTTAGGACAATGGCTAAAATGGTTGGTGTCCTGTAAATGCTCATTGAATATTGGCACAAAGACTTCATGTTTCATCAAACAGTAACAAGATCAATTCCAAATATTAGTGAAGAAAAAACATCAAAATTATTTTAAGTTGCATAATATAATAGACCAAACTTAATTGTAGTGCCATATTTATAATATTTAAATAGTTTCAAAATAGTAAGCACTTAATTATCTTAATTATCTCATTCTTAATCACTTTGAGAATGAGAGACAAATTATTAAAGGGCATTTTCAGCAACTAGACTAGGAGCCTCTATAAAATGAGTACATATGTGTCATGTCTAATAGGAATTGCTGGTGAAACAGTTCCATTCACGATGAGCTTACACCCAGCTAGTGCTTGAGAAAGTGCTGCATACCCTTATTACCTAGTCTGCCTGGTTTACACTATCTTAATGTTTTTTAGCACTTCCATGTGTGACTTTTGGAAAGAATAAGAAAGCGATATTTATACCAAGAAACCTTAATATCTTAAATTTTATAACATATCATTTTAATAAATTTGAAGTAAATTATAGCTGTATAATTTAGAACTTGGTATTAATGTCCAATCTTTCTTTCCTCAAAAAAAAAAGGCTTCAGTTATGAAAGGTTAGAGAACTGACTTTGCCCTGCTCTTGGTATACATCCAAGTTCTTTTTATCTTTTGTTCTGTCTTTGAAACATGGTGCCCTCTTCTGGAGAATCAAAACTACATCATGCCATTTCCTGAGTCATTTTCTTCCTATCAATACGGAGAAATTCCAGTCTGTCAGCAACCGGTCAGAGTTTAGGTTATATGCTCAAACCACAGAGAGTTTACCAATTGTCCACGAATTTCTTTATCTGTTTCTGTCACTGTTACACAAATCTGTAGAATTAAGAACTTTTCTTTAGATAAAAATTATCCTACTCGACCCATTGAGCCTGATGCCCCTCCTCTGTCACTGGCAGGAAAAGCAGATGATGATTCTGATGACCAAGCAGGTACAAATAAAAGGAAAAGTCATATTTAGCAAGATAAATTTAAACATAAAGCTTTAAGAACATGCTGATTACATCTAAAACACTGCACTATAAAATATGTGCAGAAAACTCAATCCCTTCAGCGGCATCATCTTTATTGCACACTGACTTGTAGAATTTAAATAACCACAAACTCTGGGGCTAAGGAAGCAAAATAGGGATCACTATGGATCTATATTGTGTGGAGAACATGGTTTGAGTAGTGAGTTAAAGGAAGTGGAGATAAGAGAGTCAGACCTGAACCTCTGAATGACTTTCGTTAAACCACTTAACTTCAACATACATCAGTTTCCTAATTTTTAAGCTGTGGAAAGCAAGTTTTGCCTCTTACATCATCATAATGTTGTAAGGGTGCTGCAATGAAATGTACATTGACTTCCTTTCAGTGAAGAAATTTGTAAAACATAAATTCTTTAGGTTACAATCCCCTTTCCACCAGAAGAGCTGAAACGGGATATAGTTGTGACTAAGCCACAGTTTCTAAGAGCAGAGACCACCAAGGTAGTCACACAGAAAGCATACATCTATAGCCTATTAGTAGCCATTTCTTGTTTTTATACAGAATTTTTACCACAAAATAGACACGAGTTTATTATATAAATAGGGTAAAGGTTTATGACTAAAATCTCCTATAATTTGTAGATACTATGCTTAATATATGCTTAATGGAAATTTTGTTCTATAGTAATTATTCTCTGAAAAAGCTTAAAATTGCATCTTTATATTTAGCAATTTTGAGTTGAATCAAAACTGTACTAAGTAATTTATTATGTAAATTGATGTAGTGTATAGGAAAGAAATATTCTAAAAATTAATAATATTAAGTTTCTATTTTTTAATTTTTTTAAATGTTTATTTTTGAAAGAGAGAGAGACAGAGCACAAGCAGGGGAGGGGCAGAGAGAGAGAGGGAGACACAGAATCTGAAGCAGTCTCCAGGCTCTGAGGTGTCAGCACAGAGCCCAATGAAGGGTTCAAACTCATGAACGGTGAGATCATGACCTGAGCCAAAGTCAGATGCTTAACCAACTGAGCCACCCAGGCACCCCATAATATTAAATTTCTTAATATGCTCTATATGTTTGACATCAGTCTATACAATTAAGCACAGACAATATATTCAATAGTTGAAACAAGATATTTTTAAACAAGATGAGAAACAATTTAGCTCTTGAATACTCAAGGCCACAGTGGGAATGACATCATGATCTTGGCTCGTACTGCTCTTTAGGGACCCATGCTGCTAGGAGACAGGAGAAACCTAAAGTTTGCCAACCATTTGGGATGACCATTCTCAATTAAGAATAAAAACAGTTCCTGGTTGCAGCCAGTCTTAGAAAAACAACAGCTGGCCACTGATAAGAGTATGTCCAGACCCAGGAATGGCTTTCCAAAGACTTAATTAAGTTAATGATTTTCTCTCTCAAGTTCAGTATACAAAAGAATTTTGTGTGTCTTCCCCTTGGAAAGTGTTTAATCTAATTTATAAAACCCATCAAGGGGCGCCTGGGTGGCTCAGTCGGTTAAGCGGCCGACTTCGGCTTGGGTCATGATCTCGCAGTCCGTGAGTTCGAGCCCCGCGTCAGGCTCTGGGCTGACAGCTCAGAGCCTGGAGCCTGTTTCAGATTCTGTGTCTCCCTCTCTCTGACCCTCCCCCGTTCATGCTCTGTCTCTCTCTGTCTCAAAAATAAATAAATGTTAAAAAAAAAATTAAAAAAAAAAAACCCATCAAATAGTTAAAAGAGCTTCTGGTATAGAGTGGAGAATAACAAATGCTTTCATTCTTCAAAGATACTCTCTAAAATGTATTTTTCATAGCTCCTGGTAGAAAAACTATGACATGGTTCCAAATGAACAAATTCCTTGATCTTTTCTACACTTAAATATTTCTGTCTTATATGTGTAATTGAGTGTATGTGTCCATTAAAAAAATATTCTCAAGGTGCCTGGGTGGCTCAGTTGGTTAAGCGTCCAACTTTGGCTCAGGTCATGATCTCGTGAGTTTGTGAGTTTGAGCCCCACATCAGACTCTGTGCTGAGAGCTCAGAGCCTGGAACCTGCTTCAGACTCTGTGTCTCCCTGTCTCTGTGTCCACTCCCTCAACAATAAACATTAAAAAAAAATTAAAAATATACATTCTCTGTACATTGTATCAAAGAGCTTTTGTTAATTGAGTCAAAGAAGTACATTGATATAAACTATATTTCTAGCTCTTAACATTGCTAGTTTAGAATACCTTAAAGCCCCCCCTTTTTTTTTACAATTTTTTAAAAACATACTTTTTACCCTCAAATTACATTCAGCTTCTTTTGGTAAGTACTAAAAGTATGTAGTGCCTTGCATGCTATAGTAAATGTTCATATTCAAACTGGTTCTACTAAATTAATGGAAAATATTGAGTTTTCAAAGTATTTTAAGAACCTTTCTTATAATGTGCAAAGGAAAACTTTATCCCTTTTCTAAATTTACATAGGGCTCTCCTGCAATTACACATTTGAGATGAAATACAAATTTTATGTAAATAAATTATTTTCAGGTTATTAATTTGGGAGAACAAATATATCTACAAATAAACCATTATTTGTACAATGCCATTTCTTCTTTCATGCTTTTTATTTGTTGTTTTTATTTTTATATACTGTTACCATCATTCCCACAATATATGTGAACTCCTGGAAGATAGGAGCTATGCCTCATATTCATCTTTGCAACTGTTGGGCTTCTTATTGTGTCTGGCATGTGTTAATTGCTGAATCAAAATTCAAAGGATAAATAAATAAACAAGCAATCAGAGACCTACATAACCATTTCCCCATATATTCATTTTATATATTTATAATACTACTAATATTGAAAATGAAAACAAAAGTTTGTATTTTGAAGCATAAGAGTTTCTTGCTTTCTCAGTATTCTAGTCTAACTTATCACTTTACCTTTGAGAAAACAATGGTTTTTTATTATGTAGTGTCTGGAATTTCCCCATGATTATATAGCACGTTTTCCCCTCCTCTTTCTTCTTTTAATACTATGTGGCACAAAAAAGGAACTATAGACATGATCGAGATGTTAGCTAATACTAATATAGTCATCATTTCATAATATATGAATCTATCAAATCAACACATTGCATACCTTAAACTTACACAATATTATACATTGGTACATCTCAATAAATCTGGGAAAAGAAGAAAATATCACTCTTCAAATTTATAGAAATAGAAAGTGGAATAGAGGTAACCAGGGGTTGGGGAGAAGAGGAGGTGAGGAGTTAATATTTAATGGGTACAGGTATCAGTTAAGGAATGAAGAAAAGTTCTGGAGATGGACAGTGATGATAATTGCACAAAAGGATGACTGTACTTGATGCAGCTGAACTGTATACTTACAAATAGCTAAAATGGTAAATTTCATGTTATGTGTCTTTTACAATAGAAAATTTATCTGTGTAATATATTTTAAAGAAGAAAATAGTATGCCAAAATATTTCATTTTATACATTTAATTATTTTTCAGAATTTTCTTACCTTGAGCTCATAAACTACCACACAGAAATAAGATTCAGAATAAAATAAGAATGTCTAAATAAAAAATAGGATAAAAATTGGCATGCTGCAATTCTTTCAAATCCAATGTAGATTTTATAAGTGTTTCTTTCCATATTTGCACTAGGTGGAGCCATTTGCTTAAACTGTTCGTAGGAAAATTAGGAAAGTATAGGCTTAATTTTATATGAAACTGCCAAAATGTTTTTCCATAATAACCATACCATTTTGCATTCCCTCCAACAATATATGAAAGTTCCAGTTGTTCTGTATTGTTAGCACCTGGCTACTCTTTTCAGTCACTCTAGTGGCTGTACAGTATATCTCACCGTAATTTCAGTGTGCTTTTCTTTAATGACTAATGATGTTGAGCATTTTTTAATGTGCTTATTTGACTGATTTATATCTTTTTTGCTGAAGTGTCTATTCAAATTTTTTGCCCAATGTTTATTAGGTTGTTTGTTTTCTTGGTGTTTAGTTGTGATAGTTCTTTATATCACCATCCAGCAACCTCGTATCTTTCCATTTAAACAAGATAAATGAAAACATATGTCCACACAAAGGTCAGTATATACATTTCACAGCAGCTTTGTTTACATTTACCAAAACTGAAAACAACCTGGCCACTGGTGGATGAACCACTCCTACATGCAACAACACAGATGAAACTTAAAAGTGAAAGAAGCTAGAGAGAGAACCCAGACACAAAAGCCTACATCCAGTATGCTTCCATTCATATAATATTCTTTCAAAAGAAAAACTATGGAAACAGAAATTGGATCAGTAGTTGCCAGGAGCTGGGAGAGAGGTAAAAGGACTAAATGCAAAGGGGCACTAGTAAATCTTTTGGAGAGATTAAAGTACCACACATCTTGTTTTTAGTAGTGGTTATATGATTAGGGACATTTGTTAGAAGTCATTGAATAGACACCTAGAAATGCTGACTTTTGCTGTTCATGTCATTGTCTGCTTGTCAAGTTTTATTTTCTTAATATTAAATATTTTAATATTCAATTAACCTGACTCAGAAAAATTGCCCATGAAAAAGCCCTGAAGAATTCTGGCAGGTTTTGTTAAAATCTCCGTTAACAGACAAATTGTAACTTCGATTTCTCTGTGCTACCACATTTTAAAACTGTGCATTGATACTTTTGAATAAAAATGTATTTAAGAGGCTCAAAGACACTAATTTGATAGAGATGATTTTTTTTAAATAATGAATAGTCCAAATATAACCTGGGAAATAGAATAATAGAACATCCTGGTAATCTATTCAAATCAAGTAACAAAGTATGTTGTTTTTTTCATAACTGAATACTCTCTTTCATATATATGTAAAAATTATTTTACTATTAAATGTGAGAAATCAAGTATTTTATTAGGCAGAAGAACATTCTGATATACAAACATACATATGTAAATTGTATATTTCTCTTAAATCTAAAAATATCATCATCTACTCAAAAGTGTCTTAATAAATCTATTTAGTTCTAACTTTAGTATTACAGCCCGATATCTCATAGTAAAATAAATCTCATCTTTAAAGATATTCTATAGAAATCTCCACCTGTATTTCATTTGGAGCAATTAGACCTGGGTTTCCTGGAGGGATGACATCTAATAGGTCTGAAAAAAAATCATGTTTTGTCACTTTTAAAAATATATTCAGTGAAATCTCATATTTAGTTCATGTGGTGAGAAAATTCAGAATTCCATAGCCTATGAGGTGGCCAAGAAGACAGGTTGGCAGAAAAGCCTCAACAATATGACAACATAAAAATAGTTTTCAGTGAATTTTAGGAATTGTAATAGAATTGTAGTCTTTAGCTCCCTAGAGGAAAAAAACTGGATCATAAAGTAGGGTCATAGTTAAAAAGTAACAGAATACTATAGTAGGAAAAGATAGAATTCAAGTAAGAAGAAAGGGAAGGTTAGGACCTGAGGTCTCTGGATGGGGAAAAACACAAATGTTAAAACATTTCTTCTGGGAACATCTGACCTCAAGCAAACTCCCTCAGGCATGAAGTTCCTCTTGAGAATGTGACCGACACCACCTACCCCACTTCAGGTTTCTTCAGGAATTTGACAAACAAAAGACCTGACTAAAAATAAGTAGACCATAAAACGCATGACCCACAAGCAACAGTCTGGCCATAGACAACGCCCTCATACAATGGAAACGAGCTAATCAAAAAGAAATGACCAGGCATTTAGGGTTACCTAGCCAATAAGGGTAGAACCTGAGAAGGAACAAGGGGGAAGAAAAGGGGGAGCGGACCAAAACCCTATAAAACAAAGTCCTTTACCCATAGTCGGGGACATTCGCTTTCAAATGCCCCTTCTCTGTAAAGAGAGCTTTCATACTATTCTTACTTTCTGATCTCATAATCTAGTAAACTTTTACCTACTGCTCATTTTATTCTGTGTTCACCTGTTCATTCCTCAAAGCAGTGAAACAAGGAACCCTGGGTATTGAGGTAAAAAATCCTGCAACAATACCAGCTTGCCTATGAGTTCTGGTCACCTTCCTCCTCTTGGCTCTGTATTCTGAGAAGAATGCCTAACGCATGCATCAGAGAGATCAGATTTCACATAAAATGCTTCAAAGCAGCCATTTCAAATATGTTAAAAAAAACTATAGGAAAGCATGATTAAAGAAGTTAAGGAAGGTATAATGACAATGTTCCATCAAATAAAGACTATCAATAAGGAGACCAAAAAAAAAAAAAAGAAAAAAAGAAAAAAAGAAAAAGAAAGAAAGAAAAAGAAAAAAAAGAACCAAATGGAAATTCTGGAGCTGAAAAGTTTATGTTAAATCTGATATCTGGTCACTGTCACAGACACTTTGTACTGTTTGTTTGTTTTTCTGGTTTCTTTGTACATCTTATAATTTGGGGGAAACTGAAAATGTTAGATGATATTATAGAAACTCTGGGTACTGGTTTTTCCCCTTCAAGGGAATGTTATTGCCATTTTTAAAAATTTGTTTAGTGAATGGCTGGATTATTTTAACATAGTCTATTCCCCATGCACACCCCTCCACACATAATCAAAGCCTCTGTTTTTTGTTGCTCTTCAGAAAGGCACAGCAACCCTAGAAGGGTAGTATTTATAAGGCTCTCTTCCTTTCTTACAATGAACACATTCAGCTGTTAAACTCCATGAATTTCCAGCTGATTGCTCTACTTTTCTTTTTTTATAAATAAAGATGTAGAGAGTTTGGGGGGGGGGGTTGGTTTAAAAAAAATTTTTAATGTTTATTTATTTTTGAAAGAGAGAAAGATCAAGTGTGAGCGAGGGAGGGGAAGAGAGAGAGGGAGACACAGTATCAGAAGCAGGCTCCAGGCTCTGAGCTGTCAGCACAGAGCCCAACGCGGGGCTGGAACTCACAAACCATGAGATCATGACCTGATCCGAAATTGGACACTTAACCAACTGAGCCACCCAGGCGCCCCAATATGTGGAGTTTTTTTAAGTTTATTTATTTTTGAGAGAGAGAGAAAGAGAGAGAACACAAGTGGTTGAGGGGCAGAAGGTGAGAAGACAGAGAATCTCAAGCAGGTTCTGCACTGTCAGCACAGAACCCGACTGAGGGCATGAACTCACAAACCTTGAGATCAAGACCTGAACCAAATTCAAGAGTCGCTTAACCTGCTAAGCCACCCAGGCGCCCCAATGCTCTACTGTTTCAGCAATGCCCCTAGACACATACAAACTAATCCAATCAAATGGTGGCTCCTTAGAGGAAATAGATTCTGTGGTCAGTGTCTGAGATTTGTTTAAATGGCAGGAAAGCTTCTCCCAGCTATCTTATTCTCTAGTTATCTCCTACAAACTTGGCAGCCAACCGTCTAGGCTATGTCTTCATTACATTCAAGAATTTCTTTCCAAATGCCTTTTACCAATTTCCACAGTTCTTTTGAGTGCGCTTAGGCTTAAACTTCATTAAACTGCTGCAAATGAAGTCAGTTCCTTTGAGAAAAGATTTGGAGCTATCTGTTTTATGGCCTGATTCTCCCTCCAGAAAAACTCTTTTAGCCAGGGCTGTAGAGCTGAAGGTGGTGACAATGTAGCTTACAGTCTAAGCTATATCTTCATAAAATCTACTAGTCTCTTAATTGTCTTTCACCACAACCTCCACTGTTCCTGAGAGAGCCTTAGATTTGAATTTCTCCATGCTCCATTGCAAATGAAGTCAATTCCTTTGAGAAATGGTAGAGTTATCTGTTTTACAGTCTGCTTCTCCTTTTAGGCAAAAATCTGTGAAGAAGGACCCTAGAACTGAGGGTGGGGTAAATGGCAAGCCTCTCTCAGTGTGGCTACTCCCTCTGGAAGCTGAACGCTCAGTGTAGGGGGGCAACCACTGAGGCTCTCTTAGCTTATCTCTCCTGGTGTGGAACCACTACCTAATGGTGAGGGCAAGTAAATCAGTGCCACAGTATTCTCAGGACTCCATACCCAAAGTAGAGCCTCTATTCTGTAAGTGAGGGCTAGATGGAAGAAGGGAGTACCAACTCTCATCAGGAATCACCTGGAACTTAGCTTCAGCAAGAGGTAGCTGGGGCCAAGATGTGAAGCACTAAAGACCTCCTTCCCCAGAGAAAAAAGCCCTCTGACAAGGGGCTAGGTAAGAAGGGGTCCTATCTTCTTGGCTGCAGTGTTCTGGAGTAGTTTTTCCATCTTGCTGAGCTGGGAAAAAGGAAAGGAGGAAGCAGTCCTGGTTCAAATATCACCTTTCTCAAAGTCTCACCTTTCTTACTACCTTTTATAGATTTCCTTGAAGAGATGTGTCTTTGCTTGACATTTGTCCTAAGGGCTATTTCTGAAAGCTTTACGTGATTGAGTTTTCTTTTCTCTTTCCTTTTTTCTTTTGTTTTGTTTTGTTTTTGTTTTTGTTTTTGTTTGTCATCAATTTCACTAAAGAACAGGTAAGGAGAGCTTTGTGCACTGTCATCCAAGAGATTGAACCTCTGATTCATCAGCATTGATGTTAATCAATGCTATGTGCCATGGAAATAAAAATAAATACAGCAATATCATAGAACAAATGATCTAATGGAAAACAGGAACAAATAATTACAACACCGTATGATAAGAGCTACAACAGAAAACTACAGAAAGTACAGTGGAAGGACAGAGAAGCAGGTGACATCTGTGGGGGTAGAAGAATGAACAACATGGAAGATCTCATGAACACAGAACCAAAAGGTAAATTGAGGAAGCTTTAGCAGTGCTAGATTCTTTATCCCTGAAAGTATTTTAAATAAAAACAATGATTATAGTTATAACGTCATTAATAATATAATCTGATACAAAAATTGATATGTTCTTAATCTTGAATCTTAAAAGCTCTAAGAATGTTTGTTATATTTGTCTGTAATAAATAATCTAAGTTAATCACAGTGAACAAACACAGCTTCAAATAAAGTTCTCTAGTCTCTGACTTCCGATAAGTCCAACCTGTTTGTGACCTTCAGCCCTTTTATACAGAAATCTTAAGCCTCCACTGTTTGTGCAGGAGAGGATACAGTTCCATATCAGTATGGTAAAGTCTCCAAGGAACAAAGAAATAACAGACAGGTATATTGGCTTTCTAGCAGACCATGCTAGACTAGTTTTCCATGGGCAGTCCCCGTTCTTGTTTCCTTTTTCCTATAAATATCCTCTCTGTTCAAAAATAAACTCAAGAACATCAAATCCCTCTCAAAAACAACAACAACAACAGCAAAACAACAAATAAAACAACAAGAACAAAAACAGGACAAAAACAAAAACAAAAATCAGTATTTGGCAAAGAGAAGAAGAAAAAGAAAACTCAGTCATCCTCTGCCTTGTTCCATCCCCTGGGCCAGCACATGAGTTTCTAATTCTGATGTAGGAGGGAGAGTCCATTGGCTTAGCCTCAGTTGGACTGGACCAGTGCTGAAGAGAAACATTAAAAATTTTATGACTTTGGCTAAAGAGCTTAAAGCCATTAAGATTGTATCTGGAAATCCATAGTAACTGTTGGATGCCTAGGATATAAAACATAATCTGGTTTTTACCTATGAAATAGAGTTATTCACTCTATCCTTAAAGACTCATAATATTCTAATTGAACAGAATATATGCATATTTATGACCAATGGTTTTAGTGTTACGACTATGACTGCTCCAATTTAGTACATGTCTCCTGCTCCTTCTTCTCTAACTTTGGCCAAGGCATAGTCATGGGCATTTACAGTCACTGTCTTAATTGATGCAGGCAATATTACAAATAACTGTTGCATTTGGACATATGATCTCTGACACGGGCATCTCATGTGGTAACAATGACACATGGCAAGAATAAATGATAGATTTTCTTCACCATGTACATATTTGAACATAGGTTGACTAGAAATAAGTCAGAATGATGGAGGAGCAGAAGCTTGTGGAGTTTGCATAGCATATTAGGGTTTTTTTTTTCTTTACTAAGATGTCATCATAGATCATAATTCCCTTGAGATTAAGTGACTGACTCTAAATAGTCTTCTTGTCACAAATAACTGAAAAAGTGTCAGCCTCCTTCCTAGTGAAGTCCCTCTTTGTCTCACAGGACTCCCAATAATGCTATTGTTGTAGTATCTTTTTTGAATTATGTCAGGGAGTCACTGAAACCTTCTGGCACCAGATTTTGAAAAAGACAATATGCTGAACAGTGAGAAATGGAGGAGAGGTGTGATTAATTGTCAAAGGAGAGAAGCACAGAAGCATAACTCTTTTTTCTGACAGATGCTCCAGCGGATGACACAGAGTCAAGTAATAGCATTGTTATAGAAATTTGGCCAACTGCTTTAGGCACCATCTGCTCATTTTCTCCCAGAGGAGTAATCCTTTTCAAAGGTTGAAGGAGAAGTTTAAAAGCCTGCTCAGGAATTTCGCGGATTTTCATCAATTTCCAGAACTGTGAGTCACTCAAATGTAACCCAAAGAAAACTTAACCCCAACTAGGGCAAGTGTTCTCAGAGCGGAATCAGACCAGAAAAAATGGAAAAACAAGGGGCACCTGAGTGGGTCAGTTGGTTAAACATCCAATTCTTGACTTCAGCTCAGGTCATTATTTCAGTTTTTAAGATCAAGCCCCACCTCAGCCTCCACACTGACAGCATGGAGCCTGCTTGGGATTCTCTCTCTCTTCCCTCTGTGTGCCTCCCCTCTGTGCATAAGCTGTCTCTCAAAATAAATAAATAAACATGTAAAAGGGGGAGGGAGAAGGGAAGATGGAAGAAATGAAAGGAGAAGAAAAAGATAAGAATTTTTTTAGAATTCTAAGTGACATTTGTCATATCTCTTTTACTTTCTTTTTGAGTGTGAAGTGTGGTCTGAAAATCTAGCTGACCAAATCAGCTAGAATCCATATCTTATGCTAAACATTTATCTTTCTGAAATGAACTCTTCTTTTACTTCTCCTTACGATTGAAATACAGGAATGTAATAGGTGAAGCAAGTTTGAAAAAGGAGTGGTGGGCAGGAAAAGAAGTATTTGCCGAGAATGTACAGGATTATCCTAAAGGAAACTCAACCAAGATGGTACCACTGTTTTCTCTACAATATCACCTACAATCTAAAAGATACATTTTCGGGGCGCCTGGGTGGCGCAGTCGGTTAAGCGTCCGACTTCAGCCAGGTCACGATCTCGCGGTCCGTGAGTTCGAGCCCCGCGTCAGGCTCTGGGCTGATGGCTCAGAGCCTGGAGCCTGTTTCCGATTCTGTGTCTCCCTCTCTCTCTGCCCCTCCCCCATTCATGCTCTGTCTCTCTCTGTCCCAAAAATAAACAAACGTTGAAAAATAAATAAATAAAAGATACATTTTCTCCTTGCTGAAGATTTGAAGTCTGAAGCCGTTTAACTGTGGTGGTTTGGTAAGCTTTGGTGTTAAGTAGATTATTGTTCACTTCCCAATCCTATACTTACTAGTTCTGTATGTAATCTTGGGCAAATTACCAATCTAAATTTCATTTTCTTTATGAGCTATTGAAAGATGCCTTCCAGGGTAACATACACAATTCCAAGGTGATTCGTTCATAGAGAATTCCACATGAATTGTGCCTTTTTCAGTCATGCAATGTGACTGGCCCTGTGCCTAATGTAGAGTGAGCATTAAAAAAAAAAAAAAAAAAAAAAAAACAACAGCTGTTAAGGATCTGAAATTTAGTCTTCTGCTGCAAAAAAGAAAGAGGAAGTTCTACAAGTGTCAGTGTAGCCTAGTGGATGAAAACATGAACCACAAAACTAGACTGTCAGTATTCTAATATTGAGTCATGCTACTTACTAACCATGTGATCTTGAGCAGTTTCCTTAATTTCCTGATACCTCGCTTTCTTCCTTAACAAAAGAGAGACAATAATAGTACTTAGCTTTTAGGGTTATTGTCATAATCAAATAACTTAATGCATATGAAACACTGAAAACAAAATCTAGTACATAGTAAATACTAAATAAACATTGGTTATAATTATGTTATGTGGAAAGGTATCCTAAATATATTAAGGTAAAAAAAAAAAAAAAAACAAAGTGCTGAATACCTTTAAAAAATAGGATAATTATATACATGTTTTAACTGATATACACATACAATTTCTCTGCAAGAAAGCTAAGAAATTAATAACATTTATTATCTATCTGGAGAGGAATTGAGTTCAAGGAGGAGAAGGGAGAGTTGTCATTGTATAGCTCTCAGTGCTTTTTGAATTTTGAGCCCTCTAACTATATTAGCTATTGAGAAATTATATTTTTAAGTACAGCTACTATATTATTATTATAATCAGTTTTATATCATTTACCTTATTTATTACTATTATGATCATAGTCAAATAGTATTGGGTACCAACTATTGTATACTGTAATACATTGTATGTTACACAAAGGAGAAACTGACCCTATTATTCAAGAGCATTGAACTGGACACAGGCAAAAAGTACAGAGGCCTATGGCATAAGGAAGAACATTGTGGAAGGAGTATACAGACCACATTCTGTGGGGTGAGGGAGAGATCAAAGGACTAAGAGATCACTCCTGGCTTGTACTATCAGTGAAGGCTTGACGGATGAATAAGCTTTCAAAGGCATTCCAGGTAGAAGAAAATGCATGATTTAATTACAATAAAACGGTGCATGATTGGAAGTCTCAAGAATTGTTAAGGTGTAAAGGAACAGAGGCCATGACTGGTGCTAGAATGCGGAAGAGAAACAACTTCATTCGCATGTCAACCAAGAATATGTCAGCTCATTAGAATAAATGCATGTGTGTTCAGGAGAGGGAGTTATTTAGGAGTACATACTGAATGAGAGAGGTAATTACTCGGCAGAAGGGAGAAACCACTTAAAAATAACCACATTGATTGATCGACTGATCAACTCTATAATTACAACTTTCAAACATCTATGTAGATAGAATAACAATTAATAATTATTATCTTCCTATAAAATTTTGAAGCCTTTACAATATGAGTTTGTGATTTCAAATGGTTTACAAAATGTAAAACAAGTTACTTATAAGCCATAGATACGTTCTTAATATTTACTAATGTTACCTCAGTTAGGATTTTCTGTGGTTTCCTTCATGTACAGAAGCTGAAAACCACCTAATCCTTTTCATTTTTATACTATTGTTGCAATAGTCTTTGAGTCAGAAATTACAAAGGATTTGAATTTGACAAACCATTACATGGTGTCTAAGAGGGGCTGAATTTTCTCAAACATTGTTTTGTAGGGCTTATATAATTGAAGACATATTTTAATTCCTACTTTACAAATAGGCGATTAAGTTTTAGAGAATTATGAATCTAATAACTGGAAGAACTTGGATTAGAATTCAGCTCGGTGTGTATATGTGCATGCATATATCCAGGTGGCCGGGGGGGGGGGGGGTGCAGAATGAAGAAAATGAACGGCCAAAGTCAATGGAAATTTTCACCACAACATTACTGCCTCAGGATCAAATTCCCATTAAACTGGAAGCAAACAGTTGTACTAACAGGGGAAAAACAGTCAGAGGAAACATACAGTGAAATATATAGACATCTACATAGTTCCCTTAGTCAAACACAAATTAAAAGTACCATTTTCTTTTGCCAATTTATCTTCCACTTATCTTCGGGAGCAGTTATCAATCTATTGACCCTCAGATCCAAATATATCTTTTATCGGGGCGCCTGGGTGGCGCAGTCGGTTAAGCGTCTGACTTCAGCCAGGTCACGATCTCGCGGTCCGTGAGTTCGAGCCCCGCGTCGGGCTCTGGGCTGATGGCTCAGAGCCTGGAGCCTGTTTCCGATTCTGTGTCTCCCTCTCTCTCTGCCCCTCCCCCGTTCATGCTCTGTCTCTCTCTGTCCCAAAAATAAATAAACGTTGAAAAAAAAAATTTAAAAAAAAAAAACAAAAACAAAAAAAAAAACAAATATATCTTTTATCTTCTGATATGACAATGGTGCTAGACCCTGTAAACAATTCTCCTTTGCATTGAATACAACATTAATTTTTTTTTTTTTTTTTTTTTTTTTTTTTTTTTGAGAGAGGACTATAAAAGGATACTACAGGAGAAAGGAGATTCTCTTCCTGGTCCTTGTATGGTTCTGTTTGTTTCTTCTTCGTATCATCCTGTAACCAGAGATAAATGGGTGGGGACATTCAGTGGACATCCTACCCCCAGCACATGCCCAGAGCATGGAGCCACTTGGTGAACTCACAGTTCCAACTCCTACCCAGTCACCATACTGCTGAGACCCTCCTGACACAGTTATCAGTTTCTTAAAGCAATATGTACCTTTTGGCAGCTGAAAATGAGAAGTTCAAGTTCAAGTTTTAGCATTTCCGTCCAAATTTGCATGACGCTGACAGACAGGATTTTACAAAAGCCTCACGAATAGATTTATCTAGAAGGTGACATACCTTTCAAATATTCTAATTTCACTTATCTCTTTAATTGTTCACACCATCAATACAAATTTATCTGTTTTGTCATTTGAGAGGAAGAAAAACGATCACAGACTTGAGAGCATGAAGATGCAAATAGCTCATATGGGTCTATGTGAGGGAGTTTGCTTCTTTGCATTAACAAGAGGAGTTATGAAATAAGCTTGCAGGAATAGGACGTTGCCTTTTAGAATGATGTGTGAATATTCCAAAACTAACATAAATGAGCTATTTAAGCCAATTGCATTCACAGGGTTCTAAATGGCTGGCAAATTATGAAATACATAAAACTGTGGAAGAGCCCCAAAAACTCGCTCTCAAATCATTTAAAAATATTTTCCTAAGCTGTGCCACAAACAGATGGACACAAAAGTATGTTCTACTTTCTCCATTCATAGCTGCTCTGGAAAAGAAACACTTTCTTAATATAGTGTCATTTACAGCTGGTGTTACACTGTTGGGGATTTTGACCATCTCTGCTTTTCATCACCAGCTACAATGTAATAAACATCTTCACATTTGCCATTGTGGCAGCAATATTAAGGGTTGTTAGAGCTAAACTGTCCCAATCCTTTAGAAGCTTAGAACTGCAAATAGGCATGTGTAACATGCCTACAACCTAGCTGGTTATATACTCATTAAAGCCCAAGAGCCAACTCTGATTATAGTCTCAGGAACTGCAGTCACTCATCACAGACCTTTCAACCCAGTGTGAAAGGTGATCAGGATAATAAGTATCAGTAAGGTGCACAGCTGTCCAATGCTCACCATCTTTTGGCAGGTGTAAATGAGCCGAGAAGTGACTGGGGAAGATATATAAATGTGTTCATCGGGTCACAGACTTTCTAGACATTTAGAGTTGGATGTAGATTAACAACCCAAGAAAATGCAGCCATAAGAAGAGATTGGTATCCATAAATTGCATATGGAAGAGTCAAAGCTTCACACTCACATATCCTAAAAATAAAGTGTTTTCTAAATTGCCCAGTTGTCCAGAAGAGTGTTTGGGAAGAGAGATTTCAAAGCCTCATATGATCCGGCCTCCACTTTCACCACATGTCCCACAGCGCTCCACACAGCCACACCAACTTTTCTAACTTCTCTCCCTCTGTTTGCTCGGGGAGAGGAACGGTTGCCCTCTCTCAAAAATAAATAAACATTAAAAAAATACTATGTAGGAGAGTTTATGAGAAAGAAAACTTAGATCTCTCATATATAGTATGTCCAAGATCATGAGCTGAAATAAAAATGCTGACTGCCGTCAGAGACAAAGGAATTTTATAATTTAAAAAAAAAAGTCAACACAAATATTAAAATCTATTTCAGATAAAAAAATGATTGAATTGAAAAGTCCACTTCTGGCCATGATGGAATAACAGAAACCTAATTACCTTCCCACCGTAAACAACTGGAAAACTGGACAAATAGATATTAAAATTTTTTCAGACAGTGGACTACAGGCAACATAGAAATGTGATCTCTGAGAAAATCAAAGCAGATGAATTTTATTCTATAACTGACCAACTTTCTTTTCAGAAAGACATTCTGAGCATTGGAGCAAAAAGGCTATCCCAAGCAAAACATGCAGTTTGCTTATTCAAGAAGCCCAAAACCACAGTTCAATGACTAAGGCAGGGTAGAGTTCCAGAGAGGAGCTACATAAAAAAACTTAAGAAATCTGCAAAGGCTAGAAAGGAACAATTGCAGATTTATGAGGTAAATTATTTCAAAGCTCCCACTCAAGAATGGGAGATGTTTGAGTTCCAACTACCTGGGGTATGGTGTCCTTGGGACATTCAGTAGAGATCCAAAAGATCGATTTTTTTAGTGCAGAACTAAATTATTCTTGGACCAAAACAACTTTGGACTCATGTAAACAAAGTTTAAAAACAAGCCATGCATGGATGAAACTAAACTAGAACTAAATTAATTACCTATCATAACAAATCCAAACTTCTTTAAAGGAGGCAACAAAATCTAGACATTCAACAATGTAAAATTCAAAATGTCCAGCATCCAATAAAATATTACCAGATACTCTAAGAAGCAGGAAAATTTGACTTACATCTGGGAGAAAAATCAGTCAATAAAAACAGTTACACAAACAGAGATGATGCAGTTTGAAAGCAGAGATGTTAAAATAGCTATTATAACTATCTTCAAGTGTTTAAAGAAAAAAAATCAATATAATGAAGAGTTAAGTAGGAAATAGTTTAGAAGAATCAAAGGGAGTTCTAGAGGTACAAAGTTTAATATCTCAAATTAAAATTTAACTGAGAAAGATTAATAGCAGCTTAGACATTGAAGAAGATAAGTGAATTAGAAGATATAGCTATAGAAAATATCCAAAATGAAAGAGATGAAAAAATATTGGGAAAAAGCAGAGTATCAATGGCCTATTGGGTAATACCAAGCATTCTATTATACACACAATTATAGTCCTAGAAGTAAAGGAGACAAGGGCAAAGAAAAATCGTTTGAAAGAATAATAACCCAAAATGTCCAGATTCAATGAAAACTATAAAACTACGTATCTAAGAAGCTCAACAAACCCCCAAACAAAATAAAACAAGGGAAATAACACCAGGGGCACATCATAATCAAACTCTTGAAAACTAGTTATATAAATGAAATGTTTAAAATAACCAGATAAGCAGACTTGCCTCTGTCATTGTTATGCTGCCAATGGTGGTGGTCAAAATAAAGAACTGGTTTCCTTCCTTAAAAAAATAAAATAAAATAAAATAACCAGATAGATGGCATATTAAATGCAGGGAAACAAAAATACGAATAACTGAAATAGAAACCTGTGGTTATCACTTGTTACTATGATTATAGATTGCTAATATCTATCTTTAAAAAAGGCAGAAAACCCTAATATTGTGAAAAGCTAAACTGGCTAAGCCATTTAGCATAGATTACTTAGGTTAATTAAATTGCCTTAAGTCACTTAAATAAATGAGCAGGGACTAGCTAGATGGCCACCAAAATTGTCTCTTCTTTTTGTTCAGCATACAACTAGCTGATTTGTATCTGTGGCCAGTGGGTGAATGTGATTCATGAAACATCCAGTCCTAGCTCATTAAAACCACCCACTTGACTGATTCTTAATGCTCTCTCTGTTTCTTTCTCCCAGCCAGCAGAGGACTCTGACATACTAGGGGGATGGCAGATATATCCCAATTTTCTCACAAATTCTGAGATACCCTCAACATGTTTACTGGTTTAGTTCATAATTGGTGAAATCTTGATCAGAATTTGGTTTATATTCTTCTGGATTCCTTTTCCAAAGTAGTGAGAACTCCATTAATTCTAAGTTTTTGGAGAATGTAGCCAGGCTTATAGCAATCTTCTTATGGTTATTAAAGGCTGAAATTAGTTTCTTAAATAATGGCAGATGCTTGAGTTAATTCCCTCTTCATTGTTAACGAGTTTAGGTAAATAGCTATCTATCTCGCATGTAAGCAGTAGTCCCCAGATAAACTGCTACTACACCATGGCATGCTAAATGCTCTAGCACCACCTGGAGGGTGCTTGTTTAGGTACCAAAGAGAGACCCATTATGTGACCTAGTATGTTCTTGCACAAAAGACACAGTGAGCATTCTGCATACCTGTGCTTGCCCGGTTCTCCAGAATCACACTGAAAAAATAATTCACATATTCTGTAGAAAGATACATAAAGGTAACAGACCCTATTTGAGAAACATTTTGATTCTGGCTGAAGGATAATTTCAAGTTATGGATTACTGAAAAAAGAATACTAAATGTTTTTCTTTTTACTAAAAGTATATGTAATCCTCAATTAAAATTAGGACAATTTAAATGTGAAAGATGAAAAAACATTGAAGAACAAACTGGATGGTATTTCCTAACTGGCTAGGAAATTGTTACTGTGGTTGGATGTATGAATGATCTATTAATTAACTTGTAATATGTCAATAAATTATACATATATAATTAATTATATAAATATATGTACATATATATATAATTTATTACTCTGGGTTCTTTGGCCAGTAGAAACTTACTCAAATGACCTCTTTAGTTCTTTACGCATGATCAGATTAATCTTTCATAACATTTTTGTTTTCTCATGCAACATGAAGTTACATCTATTTGACATTTCCTGACCCAGACCTGGATTCTGCCATTTTCCCTAGTTGCTCTGTTTCCTTATGGTGAGAAATTGTGGTTAGAAACCACACCTGAGCGCTAGAAAAATTTATTGTTACTGGGCTGGTCATTGTTTCTTCAGGCTTACAGCAGACACAGCTAGAAATGGTTTCCTAACAAAAATATACCTCGGTTCATACTGATAGCTTCAGTTCAAAATCCTAGATTTATTGACCTTAAATCTACAAAAACTTTCTCTCATGCCAAACATCTTGGCTCTCAAAGCAAAAATCACACAATGATTTTATCCAACATTACACATTCAATAATCTCAAATAACCACCATGATAAATTGAAAACATTGGAATTTTCCCCATATTTTTTGTTCTTCATACATCCTGTAATGATGTATGTTAAGATCATTCTGCCTTACAGTGTTTAGGATAGTTCTTACTTGTGTAGTTATGCCACCAACTAGACAAAACTTTAAGCTCATTTGTTTTACTATTTTTTTATTTAACAGGTTTATAATTACCTAAAATACTCAGATATCTTCTCTGGAGAAATGACTCCAAATCTACAAAACATGGTACAGCCTTATAATTCTAATTTCTACCCAGTCTGTCTACTTTAATGCTATCCTTATCCATATTAATATTTGTAATTTTGTAGTTATCCTTCCATTGTTTTATTTTAGTGTAAATAGATGTGTTTATGCATATAAGTTATAGCATGCTGTGTATATTTTACTTCACTTTGTTTCTTTCACTTAATGCATCCTGGAGACAGGATTTCATTAAGTCCATCTATATTTACTGAGAAGACTAATATTTTGGTCTCACTTTTGTCATAGTATTTTATAGATATACATGTTCATAAATATGTACATTTGTGTTATATATATATATTTTTTTTAACTCTGTGATCTATTTTATTCTACTATCTCTCACAGTATACCTTTTAGTATTTAGAAAGTTTGTAATTTTGTTCTAACAGTTTACCACTTTGGGATTTTTTTTTTATTAGAATCACACTTAAATTTGAGAGAACTGATTTATTAATAATAGGACTCTAGTCTTTATGACAATCATGTATCCATTTATTCATGTCTTATTTAAATTTGTTCAGCAAAGTTTTATATTTTTTAAATTCTTAATATTAAACATTAGTTAACAAATTTATTCCATAGCATTTTATTATTGCTGATGCTATTATAAATGAGATATTTCTCTATTTTATTTTCTAATTGGTTATTTATAAATAGATAAGCTTTAATTTTTCTTCGTTTATTTTGTATTTTATCTTACTCTCTTATTAGTGCTAAGTTTAAATATTTTTTTTATTTTGATATAATTTTAAGTTCACATGCAATTGTAAAATATAATACAGAGAGATCCCTTTATTATCCTTTTGCTCAATGTCCCACTAGGAAAACATTTAAAATTCTAAAAATAATGTGTTCACAGTTTAACTACACATTTGAAAAATCTATTCTTGTTATAATTCTTTACCAGTATCTAAATATATGTTATAATCCAAAATAAATATAAATAATTTATTATTAAGTTTTCTTGATACATTCTCTGTGAGCATTGACTAAAAATCTCAAATTTTAAATTATATAGTTATATTTTATATAACTGCATTTGGCAATTAGCCAGGGACCTATTGATGTCTGAAGTATACAGACTGTGTTATAGGTTTATTTTTAAATTCTTAAATAAAATACACTGCACGATCCATATGTTATCTATTCATCAAAAAGTCATGGTGCACAGTAAAGATCGGAAAACCATCTAATGGCTGTTTGATTGTTATTCATCTCTAATAGGCAAATACCTTTTGCAACCACAAAGATTCCAGAGGCAGCTAAAAATATTGCTTCCTTATTGACTTGGTAAGCTGAGGTATATGGAATTTGAGGCCATATTTTCATATCTTAACAGCCACCTTTCTTTCTCAAAAATGACACACTAACAATACACATGCTAAATTCATTGATATGTGAATGGAATATATAAAATGTGTACTGAACTCATTATGCTTTCCAGACTTTTGCTTTCATTTAGGAGGAAAAGTGCAAATGCATGACTATTCATTGCAGGCATTATTGGTATATTTAAATTAAGAAAATAGAAATTAGCATAAATTAAGCAATCAAATCTAAAAAGTGCCATTTGCTGGGAACCTCTGAACAGTTTCCACTTCAACCAGCATCCCCATTTTGCAGATATCAATTCTGGTATGAAAACATACCAAATGAGCAGGAAGGAAAATTCTTTTTATATTTTTCACCATGAGAAATGTCATAGGACAAAGACTGTGGAAATAGATGAAATAAAAACTTTGTTGGGACGCCTGGGTGGCTTGGTTGGTTAAGCGTCCGACTTCGGCTCAGGTCATGATCTCACGGTCCGTGAGTTCAAGCCCCGCGTCGGCTCTGTGCTGACAGCGCAGAGCCTGGAGCCTGTTTCAGATTCTGTGTCTCCCTCTCTCTCTGCCCCTCCCCTGTTCATGCTCTGTCTCTCTCTGTCTCAAAAATAAATAAACGTTAAAAAAAAAATTAAAAAAAAAAACTTTAATGTTGAGACATTTATGTATACTTAGATTAATTTAAGAAAATAAGGATTTTTTAAAAAAGAATCATACAACACTTGGCATGTTTCTTTATGCTCCCTGCATAGATTTTTTAAAATTATGCATGGAAAATAAGAAGCTATTCATATCTAATAATTAATCCTATACATATAACGATTTTTTCATAGAGTCACATTTTATCAACAAAAATACAAGTTCTGTATTTGTTATGTGTGTGTGTGTGTGTGTGTGTGTGTGTGTTATATGTTTTATATATATAGTATGGGCATATTCATAATTTATATTCATTATTATTATTCTCTAGTATTCTCTAACAACTAAAAATAACACAAAGTTGGTTTTGCCTATCTTACGAAAACAAAATACTTAAAATACTTTTTAAATTCTATCAGTTTATTTTAACCTTCAGTCATACTAAGTTTTTCTGTAATTTCTGGGTCAGCATTGTTTAGTAAAAATATAACATGAGCCAAAAAAGTAAGTTTAATTTTTTAGTATTCATTTTTTAAGTTTGAAAAAAAAGTAAAAAATAATTTCAATAATTTATTTTTATTAATTCAACATATCCAAAATATTATCACCTCAACATTTAATAAATATTCAAAAACTTACCAATGCATTATTTTCCATCCTTTATTTTTCATGGTAACTCTAAAATTGGTTGTATACTAGGCACCTTTAGTGTATCTAACTTCAGACTAGCTTTGTTTCAAGTGCCAACAACTGCATATGACTGGTGGCTACCATACTGGACAAATCCAGATGGGTCAGGTCATTATGCCCTTATGCAGGTTATGAATAGATTCTATGAATTATAAGGTGTAGAAGTTGCCACTGTCACCTCAAAAATAAACCACACCTCCAGTACATACCTGTTATAAGATACAGAATTATTAAGGCATACCCAATTTGATTATATCTAAGGCAACTGGATATAAATCAGCTTAGAGATCAACAAGTATATGCAAGCATAAATCAACAGTACAAAATTGCCTACCATTTGATACCACCCTTAGAATCACACTTTAAGCCTTAGCTGTTTGATTGTTTGTTTGTTTCTTTCTTTTTGTCCACTTCATAAAAGACACAGTGCTTATAGAAAAAGGAAAAAAAATCTATTTGAAAATCTTTAAGTTGTTTAAAAAGAAAAAGTTCCTTTCAGAAAGTTTATTTCAAAAGCAATCAAAAGTTGGCAAACTTTTTTTTTGTAAAGGGCCATATAATAATTATTTTAGGCTTTGTGGGCCATATAGTCCTTGTCGTATCTACTCAACTCTTCGATTATAGTGGGGAAAAAACATAGATAATATGTAAACAAATGTGTTTCATACATGTGTTTCAATAAAACTTTATTTATAAAAATAGATGGTGGGGCCTTAGCTTTAATCCATCTAGACTACTTTCATTGCAAATGACAGAAAACCAGGTCAAATATGTTGAATATTTATTGACAACAACAGCAAAATCATCTTAGCCAAAGTGTCCAAAAGCTGTTATCAGGTACCCATTTTCTCTCCACTTCTTGGTCATTAGCATATCCAGATTTAAATGCTTTTACTGCTCATGAACTCAGAAAGAAAGAGAAAAACTATATCAATCTCCAAAAAAATATTGGGGCCTTGGTTAAGTTATTTTCCCATCCTTGGATCAATCGATGTTCCCAGTAGAAGGAGATCCATTAATGGCCACAATAGCTAACATGCTACACACAGAAAACCAGAAGTGAGAAGAGAGAGAGATCTGATTGTCAGCCTTGCCAGATGAGAGAGAGGCAGAAAATGAAAGGCAGGGGAGGGGGGAACAATATATGAAAAAGAAAGGAAGAAATAGAGGTCAAGACAAATTAAAGACCCTCATCAACAGCATTATATCTCAGGATATTATCACTCCTGATGCATTAATTTCAGTGAATAAGGGAATACTAAAAGTAACAAGGACTTTTTCATCTGAGAGCATCAGGCACTGGGGTGGAATGGAGCTACAAAAACGGATTGCAGGTATAATGAGAGCCTCATGATAAGCAGAAGACAATGTGTACAGATTATAACAAAAACATCCAGGCTGGGACAAAATCACCAAAGAGTGAGGATTTCTAATAGGCAAGTTAAGCACTGAATCATGCAATCTGAATCAAAAGAATGTGTCCTGACGAAGGTCACTGACTGTAAAGGCAGTCTCATCTCATGGCATTTGGTGACAATTTGAGTTTCTAAAGCATAGCAGATATCAGAGACAGATGGATACTGGGTTTCAGAATAAAAACACCATGATCCGAATTGATGGTGAGAGATAGTACTGTGGTACTAATTAATACCTGGCTGTTGATCTGGAGTTCTTCAACACTCCCATTCAAGGTCAAGAATTTCCTATACTTGAGATAAAGCTGAGCCTGAAACTAATGATCAGTTCATGAGCATCTTATTTCCATGCAGAAATAAGATTCAGAAACTGAGAGTAGGGTCTTGAGAACAGATTTTTTTTAAGTTTATTTATTCAGAGAGAGGGAGCACAAGCACAAGCAGGGGAGGAGTAGAGAGAGAGGGAGACAGAGAATATCAAGCAGGCTCTGCACTGCAGAGCCTGACTCAGGGCTCTGAGCTAAAATCAAGAGGCAGACACTTAACTGACCGATCCACTCAGGCGCCCCTATATTTATCCTTTATTATTTTTTTTAGAGACAGAGTATGCACACAAGTGGGGGATGGGCAGAGGGAGAGAGAGAGAGAGAGAGAGAAGGAGAATCTCAAGCAGATTCCACACCCATCATGAGCCCTACCTACTCAGGGCTCGATCTCACGACAATGAGATCATGACCTGAGCTGAAATCAAGAGTTAGAAGCTCAAATGACTGAGCCATCCAGGTGCCTCAAGAACAGAGGATATTTTTAAAGATTATAATGAAAGTTTCTGTTCTTTAAGATGGTTGAGGTTTTGTTTTTGTTTTAGCAATTTATTTTCTTTAATATGACAACCCAGAGTAGGGTGGTCTGACAGCTCTGATTACCAAGATTATGTAGGATTCCAAGCTATCAGGGCAGCTCAGCCAACTTTAAATTAGTTTCCATCTCTGGGTTCAAGAAGACTGCTCAGTTCTTACCATTTCCCAGTCAGGTGGAAGCAGAAAATATTAAAAGAAGAAGAAGGAGAAATAGAAGGAAGAGGAGGAGGAGGAGAACAACAACGAGGAGAAGGAAGAGGAGGAGGAGTAGGAGGGGAAGGCAAATAGGAGGAGGAGGAAGAGGAAGAAGAAGGAGGAGAAGAACAACAACAATATAACAACAATGAGGAGGAGGAGGAGAAGGAAGAAGAAAGAAGAGGAGGAGGGGAAGGTGAAGAGGAGGAAGAGGAAGAAGAAGAAGAACAACAACAACAACGAGTAGGAGAAGGAGTGGAAGAGGTGGAAGAGGAAGAGGAAGAAGAGGAGGAGGAAGAAAATGAAGGAGGAGGAAGAGGAGAAAAAGAAAAAGAGGGAGGGGGAGGAAAGAAGAAGGAGAGAGGGAGAGGAAGAAAGAGAGGAAGAAGAAGAAGAAAGAGAACAGCAAACAAGCAGTGTCTTAAGAAGGAAGCAACAATGAAGTGTCACATATCTTATCCAATCACATCTTATTGGTAAGAACTTAGCCATATGGTCATACTTACCTGTGTAACTATAGAGAGGTTGGAGTGGATTTGAGTTCCGTTAAGTAAGAGAGGATATTGGACCCAAGATTCCATCAATAGAGAAATGGATAAAGCAGATGTGGTGTATACACACACACACACACACACACACACACACACACACAATGGAATACTATTCAGCCATTAAAGAGAATGAAATCTTGCCATTTGCAATGACAAGGATGGAGCTACAGAGTATAAGGCAAGTAAAATAAAAATACCACCTAATTTTACTCATATATGGAAATTAAGAAACAAAACAAATGAGTAAAGGAAAAAAAGAAAGAGACAAAGAAACAGATTCTTAACCATAGCAAACAAACTGATGGTTACTTGAGGGGAGGTGGGCAAGGGAATGGGTGACATATATGATGGGGATTAAAGAGAGCACTTGTTGTGATAAGCATTGGATAATGTAGGGAATTGTTGAATCACTATATCACATACCTGAAACTAACATAGCACTGTATGTTAACCAACTCTAATTAAAAACAAATAAATGAACACACTTATATCTTTAAAAAAGAGAGAGAGAGGAGGGCACCTGGGCGGCTCAATCAGTTGAGCATCCAACTTGGGCTCAGGTAATGATCTCGTGGTTCACGAGTTCAAGCGCCATGTCAGGCTCTGTGTTGACAGCTCAGAGCCTGGAGCCTGCTTCAGATTCTGTGTCTCCCTCTCTCTCTCTCTCTCTCTGCCCCCTTCCCACTCGAGTTCTGTCTCTCCCTCTCTCTCAAAAACAGTAAATAAACATTAAAGAAATTTTTTTAAAAAGAGAGAGGAGATTGGATATTGGAGCTTGAACTCCACTACCTATCATTCATGCTTTTAACAAGTATTTATAATTGCTTAATGGGATCAATTACCACTCAAAATAGAAAAAAAAAAGATTTTAAAAAATAGAATACAGTTACTGCTCTTGAAAAACACAGTGTACTGAAGAAGATGTCTATGGAAATGATTTTAGCAGAGTAACTGTGCTACATTGGAGTATGTTTATGAGGTTCTCGGAGCATAAAGAAAAAAGCACTATTGCCCACATAAGAAAGTCAACAAAAGATTCATAGTGGAGGTAGTATTTGAGCTGAAACTTTTTATTTTTTTTTTAATTTTTTTTTCAACGTTTTTTTATTTATTTTTGGGACAGAGAGAGACAGAGCATGAACGGGGGAGGGGCAGAGAGAGAGGGAGACACAGAATCGGAAACAGGCTCCAGGCTCCAAGCCATCAGCCCAGAGCCTGACGCGGGGCTCGAACTCACGGACACGCGAGATCGTGACCTGGCTGAAATCGGACGCTTAACCGACTGCGCCACCCAGGCGCCCCGAGCTGAAACTTTTTAAATGATTATGAGGTCACCAGGTAACATAAGAAAGGGCGCTTTGATCAGCAAAGCCTTGGCAGAATTCATTAGCCTTGGGGAATGGCAAGTAGCCTTGTATGAGTAGCTCTATTCAATGTGTGTGTGTGTGTGTGTGTGTGTGTGTGTGTGCGCGCGCGCGCGCACACACACACACACACACATGCAAAGGCATGCACATGGATATATGTTTGTATTAGGACAGAGAAATGAATTGGGGAGTGAGAGAAGAGTCAAGAAAGGTGCATAGGGACCTCGTAAGGAGTTTCAACTTGCTTATGAGGGATTTTAAGCAGGGTGGTGATATGGTAGATTGGCATATCAGAAATTTTATTTTGGTTGAAGTATCTTCTTATGCATTCTTCATTTTAATAAAAAAAAATTATTGAACACTGTCTTTGTGCCAGACCTATTCTCTGTCCTCTTAGAAAAAGCCAATTTTCAGTGAAATCAAAAACAGAGGAATCAATCTTGTTACTTGGAGATATTTCCCCTTTTGGTAATTTCTCTCTTAGGACATAACTTAGTCTTTAAAAGACATAAAAGATGAGTATCATATAGTTTTTTATTTACACTGTCCCCATTGGGTTCGAACAGCAGGTTCTCAGGCTCTTGTGTAAAAAACAAACAAAAACATTTCTGGCAAGCCTACCCATCTAGGTTGCAGATATAGCTAGATTCCAGGGGTGAGAAAAGTTTAGAGGAATCAGTAAAAGCATCACATCTCTTGAGACAGTTGGTCCATCAACCACAAAGCAGCCTTGAATTTTGTAGGTGGACCTCATTTTATTTATATGTAACCAAAGAGGAAATAACATCAGATACCAGGAAATCACCACTCCTAGTTACTTAAAATGAGAACCCGCTCCATGTCTTTACACCCTTATCTTAATTTCTTACCATTCTTTATGGCTGAAAAGAACCTTTGAGTTGGGAATTTGTCACTGTATAACTGCATCTGGCCAGATATATCCCAAGGTATTTATTGCTATCTGATGTGTAAAATCTTCTTTCTACTTCCCAATGATCTCAGTCAACTCATTAAAAATCATTAAAGTAATGAAGCTGTTATAATACAAAAAGACAACTAAAAAATTCCAGAAATATCATCCAGATAGTAATGTATTTATTTTCACCACCAGGTGGCATTATTTAGTTTTTAAAGGTTAAAAAAAAATCCATGCAGACATAATACCAACAGCAAAGTATTCAAAACAATTTAATACAAGAGTGAATAAGCTTGTCTCAAACAAAAGAATCATCAAAGAAACGGATTAATGTGTTCCCTTTGTTCTAGCACCATCCGTCTCTATAAGATGTTGCTTCTTTTGAAATCAGCTGAAGATTAATTATGTATATGGGACACATTGGGGGGCACTGAAAGAGGAGAATTGGGCCACAAGTGCTCATATTTGGAAACAGATGGTTTGAAAATGAATAAAGGTAATTAATAATGATGATGTCTTGACTGCATGGAGCAGCTGTCCTCCTCAGAGCTCAAAAAGCTTCCTTTATTATCTCATTTATCCTTTCTATGTTTAATCATGACATCAAGAATTGCATATATACACCTTATGTTTTGTTTTGTTTTGTTTTATATTTTGGGGAGTCCAGACAGTAACAATTCCTCCTGATGCAATAGATCTATATTCATGGTTACAACTGCAATGTGTAAAAATTCGCTGCAGGTTGTTCTAAATAATGGAACAAAAACATGAATACCACAAATAGGTAAAATTGCTTGAGCTGGGTGGGAGGCAAGGTAGAGGAACTTGAAAATATTTGCTATAGAAATTCAAACCCAAGAATACTTCTCTATGTATCAGATAGTTTTTAAAACGTGGATGGAGATGGAAATGAGTTATTTATATAGGATCTGAACTAGAATATAAGGTATCTGATTACTAAATTAGAAAATACTTTAGGTTTTTCTTCCCACTGACACTATAACAACTTCTTTCCAGAATCCTAGAATTCTACTCTTGTGAATATTTTTAAAAACCCCAGGGGTTCCTGGGCGGCTCAGTTGGTTAAGCGTCCAACTTCGGCTCAGGTCATGATCTCACACTCTGTGAGTTCGAGCCCCACATCAGGCTCTGTGCTGACAGCTCAGAGCCTGGAGCCTGCTTCAGATTCTGTGTCTCCCTCTCTCTCTGCCCATGCCCTGCTCGCTCTCTCTCTCTCTCTCTCAAAAATAAATAAGCATTTAAAAAAAAAAACCCTAAAATACCTTTGTTTTTTTCCAAGAAATCCTACAAGTTGAAAGCATAATTTGTTAACATGGTAATCTAAGGAGAAATCTAATTTTTTAAACCTATTTAGTGAGAAATAGTAATCTGATAAGAGTATGCCAGCTTGGGAAGTATTTTTGAAAGTAAATTAAACATATACTTTAGAAGAAATTAGCTTAACACTTGTGTTCCATACTTTATTATATTTAAGAACTGTACCTCAAAAAGCAGAAACTATGAGCGTTAGGGGTCCACCAGAAAATAGATCAAGTCTGACACCACCACCACCACCACGCCTCTTTTTTTTTTTTTTTTTTTTGCTTCTGGGTGGAGCCCTGTATCTATGATCTCCTCTTCCATTTTTGGCTGCTTCCAGCTTCTCACTACAGCCCTACTTTGTCCTCCTTCTCCAAACCTACTATCATGTATGCCTCCAGATATGAGAACAGCCATCAATCACTCTCTCTGTGTTTCTTCTCCTTTACTGAATAAATCATAAGATGCTTTAAGGAGAAAGAAGGTAAAACTTTTCAGAACCTACGTCCAAGAGGAAAGCCCTCTTGTCTTAGGCAAAGCCTTTGATGAAGTTATTACCACATTCCATTAGAATTTCTCTCAGTATTTTGAAAAGCTATGATTTCTTATAATTTTAGGACTGTAATATTTCTCCATAAATTGCTTTACCTATTATTTCTCTTTAATTTTGAAATAGCTGCAATTCTGAGTGCATCTCTAGAGCTCATTCATGGCACTACTGGCCTGGGACTAACTTGTTCCATGGAAAGCTGAAGAGCCATAAGCATCATTAAATCAGTGCCAGTTTGACAAGGAATATCAAAGAAATTCAAAGCACCACAAAATCTGCTTCAGATTTAGGCTAGTTTCCAAGCTAATTAAGTTCTTAGTAATTTTTGGAGAGTCATGTCTGAACCCACGGTCATTCCTCATTCTTCAAGCCTTCAGCAGTTGTAGGCCCTACTCCCTCTGTGCAATTCCCAAATCTTTACTCCAAGTCTGCACATGGAATCATTAATCATTCAAAAACATTTTAGTGAAGTTCTAATATGTCTTAGGTACTGTGCTTGATACATTAAAAATAAGAGGAACAAAGAATAAAACAGAACTTCAAAAAGCTTGTATTCTAGTAACTCTTGGGAGGTAACAAGCATCAAGTAAGGAAAGTGTTAAGTAGCCTGGATATGAAGACAGGAATCCAGTAGAGTTCCAATATGTTCCTTTTTTATGACCCTTTAACTTTCTACTTCAAATCCAAAGCCAGCTCACGCTAGAGTATTTCTTCAGATGAGTTCAAATCCCAGGACTTAGACTTACTGTTAAGTTATCTGATTCTCTCAGCATTCATTTCCTCATCAGAGTCATAGGGATACACAATAGCCCCCTCACCAGAAGGCTGAAGGATTACATAACATGGTAGGTTATCCGGAAAGCACTTAGCACAATGCGTGGCTTCTATCGGTTGTCTACTAAGAACATGATATAATCAGCATTTATAGAGGAGGGGTATTTTGGACCAGGATCTTTGCCAGGCTATTGCTCATATATCACCTCATTATTTCTTCACAGGAGCTTGAGAGTAAACCTCATTATTCTCATTTTATAAGAAGACTCATAAAGGAGACTTGCCTAATTTTACACAGCTAGCAAGGTGGAGGGTTAGATTCAAAATCGTGCCTTTTCACTTGAAGTCCAAAGTTTTTCCTTTATACATTTTCAAGGAACACACACCATCCTGGAAGAGACATCTCCCAGAGGACTTTCACAAGGTGCTCAGAGTTATTTAGTTCAGTTCGGCAACTCATGGGTCAAAGGTGCGCCACTGAAGTATGCCCTAGTCAACTTCATGTAGGGGAAGGAAAATAAAGCCTCCTCCCTCAGGATGAGACAGAGAGCTTTTACGCTTTTCCCCTACAGAGGACATGTTGCTGCATTCTGCAGAATGAGAAGGGAAAAAGTGAGCTGAGAGCTCTTTGTGCAATAATGAGATGGGTGGATTCTCGAAGTTAATGGTACCCCAAATGTTACGGAGCAATTGGCAGAGCCAGATATGTGGAAATGTTTCTCTGTGTCTCCTCCTTAGAACAAACCTCCAGAGAAGACAAAAGCTTCAGCATGAAAGGCAAGATCATAAGCAGTAAATGCCAGAAGACTATCAAAGGACTCAGAAGCCTTAGAGAGTCCTTAGCTCTCCTTTATAAACTTGTCTGAACGGAGGCCAGGTTCTATCCCATTGTGCCTTTGGAGTTGAGTTGCATGATAAAAGGCAAATGTGTCAATTTAACATTAATGAACTCAGTGCTTGGCACTTGTATTAATAATTTTTTTTTTTTGAAACAGTATGGGAAGCAGAATATCTAGTAGGTAAATTACCACTTGGATTTATTTCAGCATTGTAAATCACCATCCATCATTCATGTGTAAATAAAAACTTGATAGTGTTTTTGGTCCATCCACTATATTAAGTTAAAGATTAATAATTGCTCCACTTTGTTTTCACTTTTACTATGCAACCTATTTCCCAAGTCTTATATATCTTTGGCTATATTTCTAATCCACTGGACAGGAAATTTGATTCTAAAGTCTGTGTAATACGCTGTACATATTTTAGCATTATATAACAACATTCTTAGGGATACTTTCAGAAAAGATTTAAATTTTTAAATACTTTTGTATATATAGATTGTTTGAAATCAATGTCCTTAAACAGTAAGACATTCTGCTGTTCTTTAGAATTTTAACATCACTCATACTACTTCTTGTAGAGTCTGAGGCATTGTTGATTAGGACATGTGTATGCATATGCACACGTGCACGTGTGTGTGTGTGTGTGTAACAAAGTTCATAATGCATTAGATCCCTCAGTATTTCTAAGAAAGAGGATTGTGTCTTCAGTATATGACCTCTGCTTATTCCCAATCCATAACTTCTTCAATGCTGTTCTCCAAACCAACTATTCATGATCCAAACGTTTTACCTCAGTTGCTTCCCCTATATATTCATCCAGGTCAGTCCACACATATCATACCATAATACTACTTTTTCTAAACCAGCCATGAACTGACACAATTTTCCATTCCCAGTGCCATTTAAGACTCATGAAAAAAATACCTTCTCTGGACTTTTCATTCTTGAAAAGCTTAATGGCTTCTAACAGTTACCTTTACCTTTCTAACTTTCACAAACTTCTCCCATCTTTCTAAATAACATGATACTTGGCTCACATTTTTCTTCCCAACTTATATCCACTTCCATCGTCCTAAGTAACATATAATGTATATATGAATTAGAAACCATCTTGACATCATGCTATTCTTGCCTTTCCTCACATTTATAGCAAACATTTACCTCTACCTCAGGACATTCACATTTTAAGAGCATCACATTGTCAAAATGTAGTACTCTATGACTCAAGTATCTAGTTCACTGCTTTCTTTTTCAACAGCAGCATCTTTCCCAAACATCTCTTATTCCCTCACCAGCCCTACAATCACTCAGTTCACTACATTTCAATACATTTGCACCCTTGATGCCCTTGTGGCTTTATTTGATCCCTTTGTTTACTGAATCTGTGGGTTAACTTTTTCAAAGATTCATTTCTTCCAATTCAACTATCCAACAATATGCTAAGATCTATGAGGTGCAGAAGAAAAGTGGTATATGATTACTGTCCATAACAACTTAATATGGAAGGCAAGATATTCTTGTGTGATGCTTCTCTTACTTCTTCAGAGAAGTGACAATAACTTTTGTCTTAATTTAGCCTAGAGACAACACAGTCTGTTTTCTAGTCATTTGTCCCCTTAATTTCAAACTCCATCTCCACATTAGTCAACACTATGCCTGAAGTGAAAGGTAGGACCGAGTAAAATGATCTCAATTTGGTTTCTCTTTGTATATAAGATCTTATGAAACTGTCTTGCACTCATTATGGAAAGTTATTCCTGCTTTAATTATGATGAGTTAATCTTTATTTTTTTGTTATTTGTTAGAGAGACCAAGCATAGAAGCAGGCGAGGGGGGAGAGAAAGGGAGAGAGAGAATCCCAAGCAGCTTCCATGCTCCCTGCAGAGCCTGATGCAGGGCTCAATCTCACCAACTGGGAGATCATGACCTGAGCTGAAATCAAGAGTCAAATTTTGACTAACTAAGCCACCCACGTGCCCCATGAGTACTGCCTTTAAATTTTGTAGTGAATTTGGGAATAATTCACAATTTGTTAAAAACATGATCATTTGTAGTTAATTTTATGTGTTGATGCGGCAAAGCTGTGGTGGCCAGATGTTTGGTCAAACACCAGTTTGGATGTTGCTATAAAAGTTGTGTTTTTTTTAAGATGTGATTAACATTTAAATCCATAGACTTTGAGTAAAGCAGATTACCCTCCATACTGTAGATGAGTCTCGTCTAATTAATTGGAGACCTGAAAAGAAAAAAGATTGAAGTCTCCTAAGGAAGGAGGTATTCTGCCACTGCCAGTAGCAGAATACCTTTGAACTAGAGTTATACCAACTCTTCTCTGAGTCTCCAGCCTGCCAGCCTGCCCTACAGAACTGGGACCTAACAGTCCCCACAATCATGTGAGCCAATTTCTGGGGTAAAAATACACACACACACACACACACACACACACACACACACACACACAACCTATTGGTTCTGCTTCTCTGGAGAACCCTGGCTGGTGAACCATACCATATTATATGAGTAAACCGACATGGTAAGATAAAGGTCCCTGACGCAGAAATCTCTCTTGTCGTGAATACTTCAAGGAACAATCTCTTGCTTAGTTTGCTTGGCATATTAAATCTTAGTAGAAATATAAAATGCTAATTGTGGCATTAATAATCAAATATTTGGAAAAATTCAGTGTGTTGGTTCCATTTAAATAATTTGAATTGACTGTAGTTTCTCATTGGGTAGTGGGATTATCAAGACATGTAGATAGTTTCAAATATTACAGAAAGAAATTTATATAAACATAAAACTCAAAATCCATACCTAGCACTAATCTGTATATTCATTCAACAATGAGTCACCAATACGAATTTTTTCCCAACACATTACAGGGTTTCTTTTTCATATTTATGTGTAAAAAAGTATCAGAGCAGCATTAACAAATAAAGTTGAGAAGACATTTTTCACTCCTTAGTCAGTGCCAGTCATCTGCAGAATAAGAAAGACAAAGATTTGCTATATCATACTAAAATATGACTCTGGCTCAATATGATTCACTTTCTCACTGTAAGAAGTACAAAGGGACATAGTGGTTTTTTATTTGCTATGTTGCAATAGAAAAGTGATCATAAGTAACACTAAAAATTTATGTTAGTAAAGTGAACTATAATTACAAATAAAGCAGATCTCACAGAAGATGGAAGGACAAGAAATCAAGCCACAATAGGAAGATATCTGGGAGAAAATTCAATGGGTGTAAGTCTAAAAAGTCTGATTATTTTCATAACAAGGTGTTTATGAAATTATCAGGGTCCATATGGACCAACTAGCTGTTGTTTTTGAGAATTTGAACAAAATTGGACAGGCTTCAGAAGACAAGAAAGGTGATTCTATTTTAGAGAGGAAAATGTGAATAATTAGAGCAAAAAAAAAATACTGGCACAGAAAGAATATCAAGAAGAAATCAAGGCCAAAATGGTTTGCAAGATCCTTATGGAGGACAGTGCAATGGGACCTGCTTGTGTTCTTAAATAATAGGTTTTAAAATAATAATTTAATGTATGCTAAGGTAACAGCCTTCATATGTTAGGACAGAGCTACACATTTTAATCTCTTACAAATTTACTTAAGATTTTGCATGATGTTCTCCATTAACATTACAGGAAAAGGAGTCCACATACGACAGCTATAGTACCTGTTAATTTACCAAACATAATTAGAAAATGAGACCTAATCCCTTCCCACCCCCAGTGAATTTTCTAGATAAAACAAGAAAGGAGATTGGGAAGGGACCCAAATGGTCATAGACAGCATGGCACAGTTACATGTGCAGATTTGGTATTCAAACACCTTAAGTTTAAATCCTTGTTTTGTTTCTTAAAAATAACAAGATCTTGGGAAATTTACACAATCTCCCCAAGATATACTTACCTTCTCTGTGAAATGGAATAATAATAGTGTCATTTTATGAAAAGCAAATAAAGTTATAAAAGTAAAAGACTTGTTACAGAGACTGTTCAATTAATGATAGTTCTAGAAAATTTAATAATTTATTAACTCATCTACTTTTCCCACTCAACTGTGAGTTTCTGAAGAACAAGAATTACACATTGCTCTTCTATGTGTCTACTGTATATATTAGGAAGCCTAACACAGAGTGTGTACTTGATATAAATTCAATATCTCATATTTAGTATTCTTATTTTATAGTTAGTCATTTACATGGAGCAGATAATCCAAGTAAGCATAAAGAAAATGAAATAGGACAGTGCATGCTGGAGGAGGCAGGAAGGGAAGAAATATGACTTGTCTTATTGGAGGAAAGGGCTAATGAGCTCTCCATTGGTCAAGGCAAGTAAGACATCAGCCATCAGGGCAAGCAGATTAATAAAATAGCACCAGAAGCAGGAATACAGTCAGAGCTTTATTCTTAACACAAGCACCTTCCACTCCAGCCTCTTTTATACTTCCTGTTGAAATCATAGATATTCACAAGAAGAAACTATAACCTGCTGATAGATAGAAGTATCTGAGTGTTTTCATGCCTCAGAAGAACTGAAGCTGAAATCAGATAACTGTTTATTCACTCCTTCAACACTGTGGAATACGTATTATGTACAAGGTGCTAAGAATACAAATATACATAAAACACAGTCCTTGCCTTCTACCTCTTCATTGAAAGGGGCTGATAGGCAGCTGTGTAAACAAACTGGTACAACAAAGTTATATAGGAGCTGGATATATGTATTTATATACATTTATATTTATGCACTCTCTGCCACTGCACTGAGAATGAAGGTCTTTGAGTGGACTCTATACAGGAGGTAGACTTTAAAGGGTACATAATTAGGCTGTTCAGGGCAAAGGAATAGTGTCAGTTACTAACCTGAGACTACACACAATGACAACACTCTACACTCTGACCTAGTGCAGCTCCAGGCCCCAACCTGGTATGTAAAGTCATGTATAGCTTTTATGATACCTCACTCACTACTCACAGAGGTTTCCTGCACTTTCAGGTTTAAGCTGTGTCAGGTAGTTGAGGTTGCTAGGAATCTGCCATCATTGCGTTATATGGGTTAATAAATGATTGAAGTGTCCAAGGGAGCAGTTATGAGTAGGTCATTATCAACCCTTGAGGAACTATCAGTCCTGAAGGAATATTTCATTGTGACTAATACTGCATTCAAGCATGCTTGCATTTTTCTTTGATTTGGATAATGGAGACAATTATGCTTAATGAATCTAGAGGTGAAAGAATGCTCAAAGGACTGAATTAGACCTTTTACAATCACGATAAAATTTGACTAGTGATTAGTATAAACTTGGCTAGTAAGTAGGGGCAGATACTAACATACTTAGGAAGAAATTTCAAATTAAGGAAAAATAAGCTAGACTTGATTGTGTATAAAAAAATATGGTGGAAAAAGTAGTAGAGTCACAGTATATAATAGTTGTCCTATGTGCTGTATTTTTTTTTAGATTTCTCGACCTTGATAAAAACAAAAATCACATTTCTAAAAGAACTTCAGAAACTGGAGAGTAATTAGGACAGTGCCATGAAAAGGTGTCATAGCTCAGTATTCTTTAGCTTTTCCTGTCATATATCTCATAAACTATTCAAAGTATTCAGGTCTCACCATAATAGCAGCACTAAACTCATTTCTTTCAATTACTTTTAAAGTTTATAAACATTTTGTTCTGTTGACTTCCTGTCAATTGTTATAAAAACCAAGTGTCTCACTTAAACCAGTGCTTTTCAATCCATCTGTGGCAACAAACTGATTTTTATTTGCAATCCATTAAAGGCCAATGCTTTTATAAAATACTATATAATAAACTACTAAGTAAATGAAATAGCAGAAGCAGACATAAAAAACACAAACCTTCAGCTTAACCTGCCCAACCAAGGCATCCTCTGCATAGAGGACCCCAAGACCACCCAGCCTGCACCTGTTTCAGATCCAACTATCCCACTCACTAGGGCATCCCCTGTATATAGTCCCATGGACCTCCACCCCATACCTGCTACAGTTCCAGCCACCCAGCCAAAGTTCCCAGGCACACACAGTCTGTGCAAATCCTGCTCCTACACAGGGCAATTCCCTTAAAACTGGGAGAAGTAGCTGCTCCATCTAATTCATAGAAATAAACACCAAAGTTCAAGCAAAATGAGGAGACAGAGAAACATGCTCCAAACAAAGGAACAAGACAGAACTTCAGACAAAGAATTAAATAACATGGAGATAAGCAATATACCTCATAAGAGTTCAAATTAATGGTCCTAAAGTTGTTCAACAAGATACACTATACATTAATAATGAAGTTGCAGTAAGAGAAATCAAGAAAATAACTCCTTTTACACTTGCACCAAAAAGAAAAAATACCTAGGAATAAATTTAACGGAGGTGAAAGACCTATATTCTGAAAACGATAAGGCATCAGTGAAAGAAATTGAAGACAATATAAACAAATGGAAAGATATACCATGCTCATTATTAGAAGAAGAATATAGTTAAAATGTCCATACTATCTAAAGCAATCTACATATTCAATACAATCTCTATCAAAATTCCAATAGCATTTTTCAAAGAACTAGAATAATATTAAGATGTGTATAAAACCACAAAAGATCCCAAATAGCCCAAGCAATCTTGAAAAAGAGAAAACCTGTAGATATCACAAACCCAAATATACTACAAAGCTATAGTAATCTGTCAATATGGTAGTGGCACAAAAATAGACACATAGATCAACAGAACTGGGTAGAGAGCTCTGGAATTAATCCACATTTACAAGGCCAATTAATCTACCAAAAGGAGGCAAGAATATACAAAGGGGACAGACAGTCTCCTCAACAAATCCTTTTGGGAAAACTGAACAGCTACATACAAAAGAATGAAACTGGACCACTTTCTTATATCACACATAAAAATAAACTGAAAATGGATTAAAGACCTAAATGTAAGACCTGAAAACATAAAACCACTAAGAGAAAACAGGCAATAATTTCTTAGACATTAGCCTTAGCAACATATTTATGCATATATCTCCTCAAGCAAAGGAAACAAATGCAAAAATAAGCTATTAGAATTACATCAAAGTTAAAATCTTTTGCATAGCAAAGGTAACCATCAACAAAACAAAAAGGAGAAGATAATTACAAATAGTAAGGGGTTAATATCCAAAATATATAAATAACTTATACAACTCAACATCAAAATAAACCAAATAATCTAATTAAGTAATGAGTAAAGAGTTCTTTGCAAGATGGAGCAATGTATGAGGACTCTAGGCTTGCCTCATCCTAAAAATACAACTAGATAATCATCAAATCATCCTAAATACCCCATAAATTGATCTGAAGACTGGGAGAACAAACTCCACAACTAAACATAGAGAAGAGGACACATAAAAGAAGGTATTAAGTGCAGAGACACAGCATGGAAGAGAAATGGATCATGACCACTGTGGTAGGATGGAGCCATGGTCATGGAGAAGAGCAAGAGACAGTCTAGCACATTGGAAAGCATATGGTGAAAACAAATCTCCAAAGCAATTGGCTTGGAAAGTAAGGGGAGCCAAATTTTGTGAGTTCTTGCAATCAGCAGGGCTTAAAGCCTGGAGTTGTAAAGGTCAGTGTGAGAACTGAGAGAACTCAGAGGACACTGGAGTTTTAAACACAACTCCATCTGAGATAAAACTCTGGAGGGGGGTGACTCCAGGCAGGAAGACATTTTGGACATGGACAGGGTAGAGGCAGGGAATGGACAGAGACCTGAGACAAAGAGCAGGGGTGCTTGATCCCGGGTCAGTGAGAGAGCTAAGTTCCTGTGCCAGAGGGAGCTGGGTGAAGCCATTTCCACCTCTCTCGTGTATGGGTATGCACACATGCGCATGTGTGCCACACTAATTCACCTCAGTAAGCTAAGCAGCATCACCTAGTGGAGAAGAGAGCTGTTACACCAAGCCTTGCCCATCTGCACCCTCCACACACATCCCCTAGAAGACCAGCATAAGTCACTCTGCCTGTGTAGTGTATGGACTATATAGGGCTTCATATTTTCAATTCTAGGGAAACTGGATGTAACTTCATTGGAATTTGATTCTGTTTGCTAGTTTATTTATTTGTTCATTTTCTTTGCTTCTGTTTTTGCTTAAATAGTTTTTATTTTTTCTTTCTTTTTTCTTTCTTTATTTTCTTCCTCATTCTTGTATACAGAAAGAGAAAACTTTATTTTTATTTTTTTACTTTATTTTTTATTTTTAAAATTTTTATTCTCCTTCATTTTTTATTTCACTTTATTTTATTATATTTATATTTTAAATTTTTAAATTTTTTCTTACCTTTTTAAATTTTATTTCTCTTTTTTCTCCATTCTGTTAAGCTTCCTTCAAAACTCAGACCAAAAACACCTAAGATCTAGCTTTCTTTACTTTATTTTTTGTTTTGTTAATTTTTTAATTTTCGTTTTTTTTTTTTATTAATTTTCTTCTTCCTCCAAAATGACAAAATGAAGGAAATTCATCCTAAAAGAAAGAACAGAAAGAAATGAAGCCAGGGGCTTAATCAACACAGATATAAGCACAATGTCTGAACTAGAATTTAGAACCTTGATAATAAGAATACTAGCTGAGGTTGAGGGGTGTCTGGGTGACTCAGACAGTTAAGCATCCTACTTCAGCTCAGGTCATTATCTCGTGGTTCGTGAGTTCAAGCCCCATGTCAGGCTCTGTGCTGACAGTTCAGACCCTGGACACCGCTTCAAATTCTGTGTCTCCCTATCTCTGTCCCTCCCCCTGCTCATGCTCTGTCTCTCCATCTCTCTCGAAATAAATTAACATTAAAAATAAAAATAAAAAAAAGAGAGTACTAGCTGGGGTTTAAAAAAGCATAGAATCCCTTTCTGTGGATATAAAAGAAATAAAATCTAGTCCAGATGAAATTAAAAATGCTATACCAAGATGCAATCTTGAATGGATGCCATGACAGCAATGAAGCAGAGTAGCGAATCAGCAGTTTAGATGATAAAATTATGGAGAATAATGAAGCAGAACAAAACAGGGAAACAAAGGCAAAAGATCCTGATACAAGACTTAGAGAATTCAGTGATTAATTAAAAAGGAATAACATTGGAACCATAGGAAACCCAGAAGATAGAGAGAAAAAGTGGCAGAAGGTTTACATTAGCAAATTATAGCAGAAAACTTTCCTAATCTGAGGAAGGACACAGATATCAAAATCCAAGAAGCACAGAGAACCCTCATTAGAATCAACAAAAACTGACCATCAGCAAGGCTTATCATAGTCAAACTCACAAAATACACAGACAAGGAAATAATTATGAAAGAACCAAGGGAAAGAAGTCCTTAACCTGTAAGGGAAGACAGATCAGGTTCGCAGCAGACCTGTCCACAGAAAGTTGGCAGGCCAAAAATGAATGGCAAGATATATTCAATGTGATGAATCAGAAAAATATGCAGTCAATAATTATTTATCCAGCAAGTCTGTCTTTCAAAATAGAAGAAGAGATAAAGAGTTTCCAAGGTGAAATCTAACGTAGTTTGTGACCACTAAACCAGCCTGCAAGAAATTTTAAGGGAGACCCTTTGAGTGGAGAAAAGACAAAACAAAACAAAAAAGAGCAAAGACAACAAAGACTAGAAAGGACCAGAGAACATTACCAGAAACACCAACTCAGCAGGCAACACAATGGCACAAAAATCATATCTTTCAGTACTCACTCTGTCAATGAACTAAACGCTCCAACCAAAAGATATAGGGTATCAGAATAGATAAGAAAGCAAAACCCATCTATATACTGCTTCCATGAGACTCATTTGAGACCTAAAGACACCTGCAGATTGAAAGGAAGGGGATGGAGAACCATCTATCATGCTAATGGTCATCAAAAGAAAGCTGAAGTAGCAATACTTATATCAGACAAACTATATTTTAAAATAAAGTCTGTAACGAGAGATGAAGAAGGGCATCATACAGTAATTGAGTGGTCTATCCACCAAGAATATCTAAAAATTGTAACCAAAATATATAAATCAATTAATCACAAACATAAAGAAACTCATTGATAATAATACCATAATAGTAGGGGACTTCACACCACATTTACAACAATGGACAGATCATGTAAGCAGAAAATCAACAAGGAAACAATGGCTTTGAATGACACAATGGACTGGATGGACTTAACAGATATATTCAGAACATTTCATCCTAAAGCAGCAGAATACACATTCTTCTCAAGTGTTCATGGAACATTCTCCAGAATAAATTACATACTGGGACACTAATCAGCCCTCAACAAGTACAAAAAGATCGTGATCATACCTTGCACATTTTCAGAACACAACACTATGAAACTCAAAAGAAACCACAAGAAAGAATTTGGAAAGACCATGAATACTTGGAGATTAAAGAACATCCTACTGAAGAATGAATGGGTTAACAAAGAAATTAAAGAAGAAATTTAAAAAGCACATGGAAGCCAATGAAAACACAACAGCCAAAACCTCTGGAATGCAGCAAGGGTAGTCAGAGGAGGGAAATATATAGCAATCCAGGCCTTCCTAAAGAAGGAAGAAAGGTCTCAAATACACAACCTAATCTTACACCTAAAAGAGCTGGAAAAAGAATAGCATAAAAAGCTCAAAACCAGCAGAGGAAGGGAAAAAATAAAGATTAGAGCAGAAATCAATGATATCGAAACAACAACAACAATAAAAAAAAAAACAGTACAGCACATCAATGAAACCAAGAGCTGGGTCTTTGAAAGAATCAACAAAAATTGCTAAACACCTAGGCAGAATGACCAAAAATAAAAAGGAAAGGACACAAATAAATAAAATCAAGAATGAAAGAGGAGAGATGACAACCAACACCACAGAAATACAAACAATAATAAGAAAATATTATGAACTGTTATCTGCCAACAATTGGGCAATCTGGAAGTAGACAAATTCCTAGAAACACATAAACTACCAAAACTGAAACAGGAAGAAATAGAAAATTTTAACAGACCCATAACCAGTAAATAAATTGAATCAGTAATAAAAAATCTCCCAACAAACAAGGGTCCAGGGCCTGATGGCTTTCCAGGGGAATTCTACGAAACATTTAAACAGGTAACACCTATTTTTTTGAAGCTGTTACAAAAAATAGAAATGGAAGGAAAACTTCCAAACTCATTCTACAAGGACACCATTACCTTGATTCTAAAACTAGACAAAGACCCCACTAAAAAGGAGAACTACAGACCAATTTCCCCAAAGAACATGGATGCAAAGATTCTCAACAAGATACTAGCCAACTGGATCCAACAATACATTAAAATAATTATTCACCATGATCAAGTAGAATTTATTCCCAGCATGCAAAGCTGGTTTAATATCTGCAATCAATCAATGTGATACATCATATTAACAAAAGAAAGGATAAGAACAACATGATCCTCTCAATAGATGTGGAAAAAGCATTTGACAAAATACAGCATTATTTCTTGATAAGAACCCTCAAGAAAGTAGGGATAGAGGATTGTACCTCAAGATCAAAAAGACCATATGTGAAAGACACACTGCTAATATCATCCTCAATGGGGAAAAACTAAGAGCTTTCTCCCTAAGGTCAGGAACACAACAAGGATGTCCACTCTCACCAGTTATTCAACATAGTGTTGGAAGTCCTAGCCTCAGCAATCAGACAACATAAATAAATAAAAGACATCCAAATCAGCAAGGCAGAAGTCAAACTTTTACTCTTTGCAGATGACATGATACTCTATGTGGAAAACCCAAAAGACTCCACCAAAAAACTGCTAGAACTGATACATAAATTCGGCAAAGTCTCAGGATATAAAATCAATGTACAGAAATTCGTTGCATTGCTATGCACAAATAATGCAGCAGCAGAAAGAAAAATCAAGGAACTGATCCCAGTTATAATCGCACCAAAAAACATAAAATACCCTGGAATAATCCTAACCAAAGAAGTGAAAAATCTATACACTGAAAACTATAGAAAGCATATTAAAGAAATTGAAGAAGACACAAAAAATGGAAAAATATTCCATACTTCTGGATTGGAAGAACAAACATTGTTAAAATGTCAATACTACCCAAAGCAATCTGCATATTCAATGTAATCCCTATCAAAATAACACCAGCATTCTTCACAGAGCTAGAGAAAACAATCCTAAAATTTGTATGGAACCAGAAAAGACACTGAATAGACAAAGTAATGTTGAAAAAGAAAACCAAAGCTGGAGGCATCATAATTCTGGACTTCAAGTTGTATTACAAAGCTGTAAGCATCAAGACAGTATGGTATTGGCACAAGAACAGACACATAGATTAAGGAACACAATAGAGAATTAAGAAATGGAACCACAAATGTATGGCCAACTCACCTTTGACAAAGCAGAAAAGAATATCCAATGGAAAAAAGACAGTCTCTTCAGCAATTGATATTGGCAAAGCTCCACAGTGACATGCAGAAGAATAAACCTGGAACACTTTCTTACACCACACACAAAAATAAACTCAAAATGGGTGAAAGACCTAAACATAAGACAGAAAGCCATCAAAATCCTACAGGAGAAAGCAGGTAAATACCTCTTTGACCTCGGCCTTAACAACTTCTTACTCAACGTGTCTCCAGAGGCAAGGGAAACAAAAGCAAAAATGAACTATCAGGACCTCATCAAAATAAAAATCTTCTGCACAGTGAAGGAAACAATCAGCAAAACTAAAAGGCAACTGACAGAATGGGAGAAGATATTTGTAAATGACATATCAAATAAAGGGTTAGTATCCAAAAGGTATAAAGAACTTATCAAACTCAACACCCAAAAAATAAATAATCTAGTGAAGAAATGGGTGGATGACATGAATAGACACTTCTCCAAAGAAGACATCCAGATGGCCAACCGACACATGAAAAATGCTCAACATCACTCATCATCAGGGAAATCCAATCAACACCACAATGAGATACCACGTCACACCTGTCAGAATGGCTAAAATTAACAACTCAGGCAACAACAGGTGTTGGCAAGGATGTGGAGAATGGGGAACCCTTTTGCACTGCTGATGGATATGCAAACTGGTGTAGCCATGCTGGAAAATATTATGGAGGTTCTTCAAATTATTAAAAACAGAATTACCCTATGACCTATCAAGTGCACTACTAGGTATCTATACAAATGATACAGGAAGGCTGATTTGAAGGGGCACATGTACCTCAATGTTTATAGCAGCACTATTAGTAAATAGTATATAGTACTGTATATACTATATATATATATACATACATATAGTATATATACAGTGTATATAAAGTATAGTATAGTATATATAAGGGAATAATTTTTGGTGATCAAAAAGAATGAAATCTTGCCAGTTGCAACAACATGGGTGGAACTAGAGTGTATTATGCTAAATGAAAAAAGAGAAACACAAATATCATATGATTTCACTCATATGTGGAATTTAAGATACAAAACAGATGAAATAAAGGAAGGGAAGCAAAAATAATATAAAAACAGAGAGGGAGACAAACCATAAGAGACTTAAATACAGAGAACAAACTGAGGTTTGATGGCAGGTGTCAGGTGGGGGAGGGTGCTAAAGGGGTGAAGACATTAAGGAGGACACTTGGAATGAGCACTAGGAGTTACATGTAAGCAGTGAATTACTAAATTCTATTCCTGAAATTATTATTACACTATGTGTTAACTAAATTGGTTTTAAATTTAAATAAATAAATAAATAGGTTTTTTAACAAAACAAAACAGCAAGACAAAACAAAACATTTAAATACAAAGGAAATATCATAAGGCTATCAGATTTTTTACCAGAAACTTCCCAAGCTAGAAAGGAGTTACATGATATATTCACAGTGCTGAATGGGAAATACCTGCAGCCAAGAATACTCTATCCAGCAAAGCTATTATTCAGAATAGAAGGAGAGATAAAGAGTTTCCCAGATGAACAAAGGCTAAAGAAGTTCATGACCACTAAATCAGCCCTATAAGAAATATTAAAGGGTACTCTGAGTGGAAAGGAGATACCAAAATTGATATTATGAAGATAGGAAATACAAAAGCAGTAAAAATGAAGAATTCTGTAAAAAATAAGTCTAGGAACTCACAAAATTACAGGATGTAAAACATGACACCATAAAACTACAATGTGGGAAGGAGAGGAGTAAAGAATGGGTTCAAACTTAAAAGACCACCAACTTAATATAGACTGCTATATGCAGAAGATGTATGTACAAACATATGTGTATGTACATATGTACATATGTAATGTGCAAAGAATAAAGAGAAAGAAATCCAGGTATATCACTAAAGAAAACCAGCAAACCATGAAAGACAGATAGCTTCAAATAGAATCTTCAAAAACAACCAGAAAATAAGTAATAAAATGGTAATAATTTAAAATCTATCTATAATTTCTTTGAATGTAAATAAACTAAATGTTCCAATCGAAAGACATAGGGTGACAGAATAGATTAGAAAAAAAAAAAAAAACAAAACAAGGCCCATCTATATGCTACCCACAAAAGACTCATTTTAGACCAAAAGACACCTATAGACTGAAAGTGAGGGGAGAGAGAAACATTTATCACTCAAATGGATGTCAAAAGCCTAAATTTCAATACTTATTTCAGACAAACTGGACTTTAAAACAAAGGTTGTAACAAGAGACAAAGAAGACACTATATAATAATAAAAGGGACAATCCGTCAAGAAGATATAGCAGTTGTAACTATTTATGCACCCAACTTGAAAGCACCCAAATGCATAAAACAGTTAATAGCATAAAGGAACTAACTGATAATAATATAATAATAATAGGGGACTTGAGCACCCCACTTACATCAATGGACAGATCATCTAAACAGAAAATCAACAAGAAAACAAAGGCTTTGAATGATACACTGGGCCAGATGGATAATACAAATATATTCATAACATTCCATCTTAAAACAGAAAAATACACATTCTTTTCAAGTGCACATGAAACATTCTCCAGAATAGATCACATATTGGGCCACAAAGCAATCCTCAACAAATTCAAAGACTGAAGTAATACCATGCGTCTTTTCTGACACCAATGCTATGAAACTAGAAGATCAACCACAAGAAAAAATCTGAAAGACCACAAATACATGTTAAATAACATGCTACTAAACAACAAATAAGTCAATCAGGAAATAAAAGAATAAATACACAGTAGATGGAAACAAAAATGAAAACACAACAGTGCAAAACCTTTGGGACACAACAAAAGCAGTTCTCAGAGGGAAGCTTATAGGAATACAGGTCTACTTCAAGAAGCAAGAAAAATCTCAAATAAACAACCTAACCTTACATCTAAAGGAGCTAGAAAATGAACAACAAACAAGACCTAAAACCAGCAGTAATAAGGAAATAATAAAGATCAGAGCAGAAATAGATGAAATAGAAACTTAAAAAAAATTGATCCATGAAACCAGGAGCTGGTTCCTTGAAAAAAAAAAAATCTATAAAATTGATGAACCTCTATCCAGATGTATCAAGAAAAAAGGAGAAAGGACCCAAATAAATAAAATCACAAATGAGAGAGGAGAAATAATAATAAACACCACAGAAATATAAGCAATTATAACAATATTATGAAAAATTAAATACCAACAAATTGGACAACCAAGAAGAAATGGATAAATTCCTAGAAACATAAACCTACTAAAAGTGAAACAGGAAGAAATAGAAAATTTGTACAGACTGAAAACCAGCAAAGTAATTAAATCAGTAATCAAAAAACTCACAACAAAGAAAAGTCCAAGACCACATTGCTTCACAAGCAAATTCTACCAAACATTTAAAGTAGAGTTAATACTTATTGTTCTCAAACTTTTCCAAAAAGTAGAAATGGAAGGAAGACTTCCAAATTCATTCTATGAGTTCAGAATTACCCTGATACCAAAACCAGATAAAGACACCACTAAAACAGAGAGCTACAGGCCAATATCCATGATGAACATGGATGCAAAAATCCTCAACAAAATACCAGCAAGCCAAATCCAACAGTACATTAAAAAAACATTCATCACAAGCAAGTGAGATTTATTCCTGGGTTGCAAGGGTGGTTCAATATTAAATCAATCAATGTGATACATTACATTAATAAGAGAAAGGATAAGAACCATATGATAATTTCAATAAACAACAACAACAAAAAAAAGCACTTGACAAAGCACAACATGCATTTCTTTATTTTCAAAGTAGGCTCCATGCCCAACATGGGACTTGAACTCATGACCCCAAGATTAAGAGTCAGATGCTCTGCTGACTGAGCCAGTCAGGTGCCCCACGACATGAATTTCTGATAAAAATCTTCAACAAAGTGAGGTAAGAGGGAAAATACCTCAACATAATAAAGGCCATGTATGAAAAACCCAGAGCAAATATCATCCTTAATGGGTAATAACAGAACCTTATCCCTAAGGTCTGGAACAAGACAAGGACGTCCACTTTCACCACTTTTATTCAGCATAGTACTGAATAGCATAGCAATCAGACAACAAAAAGAAATAAAAGCCATTAAAATCAGTAAGGAAGAAGTAGAATTTCACTATGTGCTGATGACATAATACTAAACATAGAAAATTTGAATGACTCCACCATAGAACTGCTAGAACTGGTCAATGAATTCAGTAAAGTTGCAGGATACAAATTCAGTCTACAGTAATCTGTTGCATTTGAATTCACCCAATAATGAAGCAGCAGAAAGAAAAATTAAGAAACACTCCCATTTGCAATTGCACTAAAAATAATAACTACAAATAAACTTAACCAAAAGGGTGAAAGACCTATACTCTGAAAACTATAAACCAGTGATGAAAGAAATTGAAGATGACACAAAGAAATGGAGAGACATTCCATGTTCATGGATTAGAAGAACAAATATTGCTAAAATGTCTATACTACCCAAAGCAAGCTACATATTTAATGCAATCCCTACCAAAACACCAACAGCATTTTTCACAGAACAACAACAATCCTAAAATTTTTATGGAACCACAAAAGACCCTAAATAGCCAAAGCAAACTTGAAAAAGCAAAGCAAAGCTGGAGGCATCCAATTCTGGACCAGAAGTTATATTACAAAGCTGTAATGACTAAAACAGTATGGAATTGGCACAAAAATATACACATAGATCAATGGAACAGAATAGAAAACCCAGAAATAAACCCATAATTATATTGTCAATTAATTTTCAACAAAGCAGGAAAGAATATGCAATGGGAAAAGGACAGTCTCTTCAACAAATGGTGTTGGGAAAACTGGACAACAACATGTAAAAGAATCAAACTGGACTTTCTTTCACCATACACAAAATAAATTCAAAACGCATTAAACACCAAAATCCAAGACTTGAAATCATAAAAATCCTAGGAAAGAGCACCGGCAGTGATTTTTCTGACACCAGCCATAGCAACTTTTTTCTAGTTAGGTCTCCTGAGGCAAGAGAAACAAAAGCAAAAAACAAGAACAAAAACAAAAAAAGAAAAAACTATTGGGACCACATCAAAATAAAAGCTTTTGCACAGGGAAAGAAACAATCAACAAAACTAAAACTATTAAATGGAGAAAGATATTTATAAATGGCATATCCCATACAGAGTTAGTATCCAAAATATGCAAAGAACTTATACAGCTCCACACCCAAAAAACAAACCATCCAATTTAAAAATGGGCAGAAGACATGAACAGACATTTCACCAAAGAAGATACACCATCAATAGACACATGAAAAGGTGTTCATCATCGTTTACCATCACAGAAGTGTAAATCAAAACTACAATGAGGGGCACCTGAGTGGCTCAGGCAGTTAAGCATCTGAATTTGGCTCAGGTGATGATCTCACTATTCATGAGTTCAAGCCCCAAGCTGTGTTGTACCCAAGCTGTCAAGCTGTGCTGACAGCTCGGAGCCTGGAACCTGCTTCCGATTCTGCCTCCATCTCTCTGCCCCTCCCCTGCTCTCTCTCTCTCTCTCTCTCTCTCTCAAATATAAAATAAAACATAAAAAATAAAATAAATAAATAAAATGACATATCAACTCACAGCTGTCAGAATGGCTTAAATCAACAACACAAAAAACAACAGGCGTTGGTGATGATGTGGAGAAAAATGAACATTCCTGCACTGTCAGTGGGAATACAAACTAGTATAGCCACTGTGGAAAAGAGTATGAAGATTCCTCAAAAAGTTAACAATAGAACTGCTCTATGACCCAGCAATCACATGACTGAGAATATAAAAATACTAAATCAAAGAGATATGTGCACCCCTATATTATATCAGCATGCATATCGTGTGTATATATATATAATATATAGTATATATGTATACATATATACTATATATTATATATACATATATAATATTATAATATAATAATATAATCCTTATATTATATAATTATTATATATAATATAATACAATATATATGTATATGTATATATATACATATATAATATTATCATACAGCCATAAGAAAGAATGAAGTGCCATTTGCAACAACATGGATGGAACTACAGAGTACAATGCTAAGCAAAATAAGTCAGCCAGAGAAATACAAATACCATATGATTTCATTCATATATGGAATTTATGAAATAAAACAAAGAGTAAAGGGGAAAAAAGAGAGAGACAAACCAAGAAACAGACTCTTAACTATAGAGAACAAACTGGTTACCAGAGGGGAGGTGGGCAGGGAGATGGGTGAAATAGGTGATGGGGATTAAGGAGTGCACCTGTCATGATAAGCACTGGGTTATTAAAATAAAATTTAAAAAATGGGCAGCAGACCTGAAAAGACATTTTTATAAAGAAGACATTCTGCTGGCCACAGACATATGAAAAGATGCTCAACACCACTAATTATCAGAGAAATGACATATCACCTCTCATCTGTTAGGATATCTATTATAAGCCAGATAAGAAATAACAAGTGTTGGTCAGGATGTGGAGAAAAGTGAACCCTTGTTCATTTTTTTCTCAGAATGGCAATTGGTGCAGCTACAATGGAAAACAGTATGGAGGATCCTCAAAAAATTAAAAATATAACTACCATATAATCCAACAATTCTACTCTGGGTATTTTCTGAAGAAAATAAAACACTTAAAGAGATTCATGCAACTCCATGTTCACTGCAGCTAATATACCATAACTAAGATCTGGAAGCAATCTAAGTGTTCATTAATAGATGAATAAATACATGAGATGTGACACACACACACACACACACACACACACACACACACACACACACCATGGAATATTATTCAGCCATAAATAGAATGAAATCTTGCCATTCACAACAACATGGGTGTACCTAGGGGGTATTATGTTGTGTAAAATTAGCCAGAGAAAGACAAAATACCATGTAATTTCTCTTATATGTGGAATCTATAAAACAGAATGAATAAACAAACAAAAACAAAAACATACCCATAAATACAGAGATTGGTAGTTGCCAGAGACAAGGGGAGTGAGAGAAAGGATGAATGGAGGAAGGGGATTAAGAGGCACAAACTTCCAGTTATAAAACAAGTCAAAGGGATAAAAAGTATAGCATGGGAATATAGTCAATATTAGTGTAATAATGTTGTTTGGTGACAGATGGTAACCACAGTTAGTATAGTGAACACAGTGTAATGTATAGAATTATTGAATCACTGTTGTACACCTGAAACTAATATAACATTATATGTCAAATATAGTTTAATAATAAAATTTTCTTAAATTTAACGTTTCTATATGAAGAAAAAACACACAAGTCCAAATTGTTTATTATTACATTCAACAGACATGAATTACTCTGCCAAATTGCTTATACAAGTTTCTAAATGCTCACTTTCACCTTCTTTACCTGTCACATTGTGCCCCAGCAACAAACAGCCATGAATCAACATAGGCTCACAAACCACACTTGAAGTAGCACTAACTTAGGCCCTGGTGTGCACATGTCTGCAATTGAAAATCCCTGGTATAGCAAAAGAGGAGAAAAGTGTAATGATGTGGTGTTAAAAGCCCAGGACTGGAAGTCAGGAGGCTTATGTTCTAGACTAGCTCATTTACTCACTAGAACTCTCCACTTCTTCAGTTTTCTCACCAGGAAAATTATTAGATTAGTCTAGATGGTTTTAGCATTCCTGACCAGCTCTATTTAGCATGTTCTGTTTCTATGACTAAAAATTAAAAAAAAAAAAGATTTATGAAGGGAAAATGGCTACATAATTTGCCATCGGGAAGAGAATGTGGGTAAATTTGTAACTATATTGTTACTCTATTTGCATGGATGTGATTCATCCTATTCTCCATGACCCACAAAAACTTTCATATGGACACAGACATAATAATTCTGCCACCCAAATGACCACTTTAACCACCTACAAGTAATTGGAAAGACTGCAGTAAACTTGAGGCACATCTGAATCTTCTAATGATGTCTCCCTAATAATTATAACTCTTGTGCAGGTAGCAGTTGTCATATATATGAAGTTTATAATAATGAGAAACAGGATCCCTAGTCTCACATCTATTAAGCATAGAACAAAAGGGCATAGTCTCCAATTTTACTGTCAGTTACATATGTAATGTCTTTCTCTACTTAAAGCATGCATTGTTCAATTCTGGAATAGTGTACCAAGAAAGCTTATGTAACTTTTCTTCTTTGAAGATCATTAAAAAGAAGGAAGTTTTGGGGTGCCTGGGTGGCTCAGTTGGTTAAGCGTTCAACTTTGGCTCAGGTCATGTTCTCGCGGTTTGTGAGTTCGAGCCCCGTGTCAGGTTCTGTGCTGACAGATCAGAGCCTGGAGCCTGCTTCGGATTCTGTGTCTCGCTCTCTCTCTTCCCCTCCCCTGCTCACGCTCTGCCTCTCTCTGTCTCAAAAATAAATTTAAAAACATTTTAAAAAATTTAAAAAGGAGGAAATTTTTCTTTGAAAAGATTTGGTAATGACCAATATAAAAGCAAAGCAATGAAGAAGAGGGGCTCCAGCACTGTGATTTGCTGCTGTTGTTGAAGACGTAAGAAAAAATTAACTGATGGTAATGTTTAGTTTAATTCTCCTGGAAATAATGATATTCCTATTCTTCAGCTCTAATGCCTTTTTTTCAGGCCCAGGTTGCTTCTCAAATTCTCTGTGTATTCCATCAATTAGGTCCCAGAAGCTTCTCTCTTCCACTCTACTTCTGGTCCTGAGTTTAGATTCCTTGCTTTTTCATGTGCCTTCTACCAGATTAGTCCTGAAGACACAGACAAAGGCATCAGAGTAGAGAACTGCTTCCCCCAGATCACTGAACATTCTATCCTGCGGAGAAATTATTCCAGCTCAACCTTTGTAACAATAACACATCACAGCCTTCAGGTTCAGAGGTGAAAACAGTCTTCCTTTACTGTCTTCAAGAACCTCTAAGAAGGTGAACTCTTCCTCAGCTATAGACAGAAAACTGGAAAAGTATTGTCTAAATATCCATCCTACCAAGTTCCACAAAGTAGAACTAAAATATCTGCCTTTGCCTGCACAAAATGAAAATGTTGTATGGGAAAGTTCTGCAAGGGGCCTCCAGAAGTTCTCTGAGCCTGACAAGCCAGTTTCTTTCCTCTCAAGGTTCCACAGTAACTTGAAATGAGGGTTTTCAATTACTGCCTCTATTTGAACATACAATGTGTGGAATTAATGTTATCTGACTCAGTCAATTCAGTTCAACAAAATGTGTCCTAGCACCTATTAAGCGCAATACAGGGCACCTGGGGAGCTCAATCGTTAAATGTCTGACCAGCTCAGGTCATGATCTCATGGTTCCTGAACTCGAGCCCTGCATGAACTTGAGGTGAGCTCAAGCACTGTTTCAAGTGAGCCCCACTTCTCTCTCTCTCTCTCTCTCTCTCTCTGCTCCTCACTCGTGCCCTCTCTCTCTCAAACAAAACAAAACAAAACAAAACAAAACAAAACAAAACAAAAAACAATCCACTTGTGTTGCATAATAAGAGTCACTACATTCCAGCGTCTCTAATCTAGATGAGGAGAAAGATGCACACACACAGATTACTTTAACAAAGGTCAAAACTCTGATAAGTACAATGAAAGGGGCTCAGATACCTAAGGGAGCCGAGGGAGAAACTGACTCAATATGAGAAAGGACTTTTAGATGCCAGGGCTTAAAGAATGAGTAAAAATCTTTTTTATGTTTTTTTCTTCAAAAGTAATACATCCTCAATATGGAAAATAAATGGCAACAAAAATCACATGCGATCCTATCACCTAAAAATAATTACTTCTAAAATTCAACATTTTTATCTATGTATATGGAAACATGAATACTCTTTGAAGAAGATGTGAGCATCAGTGTATACTCCTTGGTAATCTACTTTTTCCCTTGACAATACATAATGAACATTTTTCTATGTCATTAGCTATTCCTTTAATCATAGGTATGGTTCATAAGTTTCATGTTCCTTTTATTTCTGATCTTGATTATAGCTGCTTACAGCTTGATGTTAAAAGGATTATGATACCATGTTCTAAGTGAGAAGAAATGCTTCAGTCTATTTAGCAATGTCTCCACAGGTTCAAGTTAGGGAAGCTGTGCTACAAATCCCATTTCTGGTTAAATTCTATGTCTCTTTCATGGGGCGCCTGGGTGGCGCAGTGGGTTAAGCGTCCGACTTCAGCCAGGTCACGATCTCGCGGTCCGTGAGTTCGAGCCCCGCGTCAGGCTCTGGGCTGATGGCTCAGAGCCTGGAGCCTGTTTCCGGTTCTGTGTCTCCCTCTCTCTCTGCCCCTTCCCCGTTCATGCTCTGTCTCTCTCTGTCCCAAAAAAATAAATAAACGTTGAAAAAAAATATATAAATTCTATGTCTCTTTCAATACCACATATTAGCTATCATATTATTGCATGTATATTTCAACAAATTCCATACATTTGGACATTCAGGTTATTTTAGATTATTCCATGTTACATATAACACCATGATGAATGTCCTTAGGCATGTATACTTGCCCATTTGCAACTATATTCTTTAGGAAACTTTCTATAACTGTTATTGCTGAATCAAAATATATGCAAAACTCCAAGGATTTTTTTTTTAATTTTTTTTTCAACGTTTTTATTTATTTTAGGGACAGAGAGAGACAGAGCATGAACGGGGGAGGGGCAGAGAGAGAGGGAGACACAGAATCGGAAACAGGCTCCAGGCTCTGAGCCATCAGCCCAGAGCCTGACGCGGGGCTCCAACTCACGGACCGCGAGATCGTGACCTGGCTGAAGTCGGACGCTTAACCGACTGCGCCACCCAGGCGCCCCTCCAAGGATTTTTAAAGTTTATTTATTTATTCTTGAAAGAGAGATTGCGAGCCAGGGAGGGGCAGAGAGAGAGAATCCCAAGCAGGCTCCATGCTGTCAGCACGGGGGCTGATGCGGGGTTTGAACCCACAAACTGTGAGATCATGATGTGACCAGAAATCAAAAGTCAGACCCTTAACTTAATCAACTTAGCCACCCAGGTGTCCCCAAGGATTTTTTTTTTTAAATCATTTCTTTTTTTTTTTTTAATCCAAGTTAGTTAACATATAGTGTAATAATGGTTTCAGGAGTAGAATTTAGTGATTCATCACTTACATATAACATCCACTGCTCATCCCAACAAGTATTGTCCTTAATGCCCATTCCCCCATCTAAAACCCCTCCAGCAACCCTCAGTTTGTTCTCTGTATTTAAGAGTCTCTTATGGAGCCTCCCTATCTCTTTCTATCTTACTTTTCTTTCCTTTCCCTTATGTTCATCTGCTTTGTTTCTTAAATTCCACATATGGTATTTGTCTTTCTCTATTTCACTTAGCATAATACATTCTAGTTCCATCCATGTTGTTGCAAATGACAAGATTTCATTCTTTTTCTTTTAAATGTTTATTTTATTTTTGAGAGAGAGTAAGCGAGTGTGTGTGTGAGAGTGACAGGCAGAAAGAGAGAATCTCAAACAGGCTTTGCACTGACAGCAGTGAGCCTGATACAGGGCTCAAATTCACAAACCATGAGATTATGACGTGACCCAAAGTCACATGCTCAACCAACTGAGCCACCCAGGTGCCCTGAGATTTCATTCTTTTTTATCGCTAAGTAATATTACATTGTATATATATACCACATCTTCTTTATCCATTCTTCAGTCAATGGACATTTGGGGTCTCTCCATAATTTGGCTATTGTTGATAGTGCTGCTATAAACATTGGGATTTTTTTTTAAGTTTGTTGATTTATTTTGAGAGAGAGCACGTGCAGGGGAGGGGCAGAGAGAAGGAGAGAGAAAGAGAGAGAGAGAGAGAGAGAGAGAGAGAGAGAATCCCAAGCAGGCTCTGCATTGTCAGAACAGAGTCCAGCCCAGGGCTTGAACTCACAGACCATGAGATCATGACCTGACCTGAAATCATGAGTTCAATGCATAACCAGCTGAGCCATCCAGATGTGCCAACATTGGGATTTTTAAAAGCATTACCAAAATATAGTGCATAGAGCTTATACCAGTTTAAGCAGCTTGAATCTGTGTGTGAATACAATAATTTCTGGCCCTATTCCCTGTGCTAGGTATTATGAGTTGTTTTGTTTTTTTTTTTTTTTTTTTTGATGTTGTGTGTGTGTGCGTGTATGTGTGTTTAGTCTTTGCTCACAATTTTGAGCTGGTACATGATTCATTTTATAAATGTTTTAGGCATCTTACAACTGCCGAGGGTGGAGGGATGTCTCAGGTACCTCAGGCCCAACCAGCAATCACAAGGGTGAGAAAGACAATATCTTAGTACACCTGTGGCCCATGGAGCACCCAAAAGTTCTGCTATACCTCATTATTAATTTTTGGTCTGTTAAAGCAGAAGTAACTCACTTATGATACAATACCTTTGAATCTCTTACTATAATTTTGGACCTATCCAACTGTCTTTCTAATTCTTTCAACTTGGGTTTTATATATATTGAGACTATGTTGTGAATGAAAAAAACAATTATGATTATTAGGTCTTCTTGATGGGCTATTCATCATATTATTTTATAGTGTCACTATTTCTATTCATGCTTTTTGCTTTAAACTATATTTTCCATATTGCTATATAGCTTTCTATTTGTAAAGTAGCATATAACTCAATGTTTAAAAAACTAATCTGACCATCTTTCTTTAATAGAGGAGTTTAATCCATATATAAATTTGTGATTTCAGACATATTTGGACTTATTTCTGACATTTTTATTTTATATTCTCTGTTACCTTTCTGTTCTTTTCAATACTTTGCCTTTGGATGATTTGATAAAGTATTCTATATTTTCAACACAAACTTCTGCTAGTTTTTAATCTTATGTCTCAATCTTAAATTTGAACACAAGTAATTAATTATAATTGTTCTTAAATAGCCTATAATTATTCCACAATTTTTATACTCCTCCTGACAATAACAAGAATCTTGGCAGTTTTTTACATCAAACACCCTCATCTTATTATTTTGTTTAAAATTTTAGGATCAACACCTTTCAAAACAAAACTGTTGTGTTGTCTTTTTTAAATTTACATTATTAATTTCTGTGTTTGACATTGTTTATTGTATCCCTATCTTTCAGTTGATTGATTTGTCTTGAAAAGTTAACTGGAATCTGTAGATTATAAACTCTCTAGGGCTTACTATGACTGAAGATGACATATTTGCCAAAGATCTTGATTTATAGCTTCGATACAAGTTCTAGATTAAAGATTATATTCTCTATACATTGACAATATTGCATTTCCTTCTGATATGTACTGGTCTAAATTTCATTCTCATTCCATTGTAGAGTAACTCTCCAATAGCTTTAAATAATTTTTTTTTTACTTTGACATTTGCTATTTTATTAGAGTATTTCTAGGTATAGATCATTGTGTTACATGTTATCCAAAGTTACTTTGATCTTAGGACTCATTATTTCTTCAGTTTTAGAAAAATCTTCAGCAGCCATCCACTAAAGACTGCATCTTTGTCCTTCACCCAATTCTACCTACCAATCTATTTCCTAACAGCCCTTTAATTTTGTTTGTATCTTTTCTTCATGCTGTTTTCTGGTTAGTTCCTCAATACCATCTTCCAATTCACTGTTATTCTTTTCTTTTTTTTTAAGTTTATTTATTTTGAAAGTGTGTGCATGCATGTGCAAGCAGGGGAGGGGCAGAGAGAGAGGGAGAGATAATCCCAAGCAGGCTCTCCACTGTCAGCAGAGAGCCCAACGTGGGGGCTTGAATTTACAGACTCTGAGATCATGACCTGAGTTGAAACCAAGAGTTGGATGCTTAAACAACTCAGCCACCCAGGTGCCCCATGTTTTTCTATAAAATTTATTCTGTCTACTATTGTGGTAGATTTGTTTCCAGAGATGACCACACACTATCTCCCATCCCATGTGCTTTTTACAGTGAGACTTTGCTACCCTTGAAAGGAAGAGACTGAGTCTGTGTCCCTTCCCCATGAATCTGGGTCAGTCATATGACTTGTTTGGCTAATAAACAGTAGCAGAAGTGACACTTTGCTGGTTCCAAAGGGCAAATTCTTTAAAGGGCCAGCCATTTCTGCTTTCATGCTCTCTCAAGAAAATAGCCACTATACTTTAATGAAGCATGGCCCACACTAATGAATGATAAGACACCATGTGGAAAGAAAAGAGCCACATGGTAAACCCCTGAGGCTTGTGAATGAAGACTTCTGGAGCCTTCCAGCCCAGCTGACTATAGCCAAGTCACCCCTGCCAATGCTACTAATTAAATACTCCCCAAGGTACTGACCCAGAATGATGAGAAGGTTGTTGATTTAAACCACTAAGTTTTGGCATGGTTTCTAACATGGTAATATGTAACTGAAATTATTATTTTTTCTATTTCAATGACTATATTTCAATTTCTAAAATTTATAATCAATTTTGTTTCATATCCACATATTTTATTTTGTTTCTGTCTGGTGTTAATAATTTTTGCCTTTTTAAAACAGAAACCACAGGAGCACCTGGATGGCTCAGTTGGTTAAGGATCTGACTGTTGATTTTCGCTCAGGGCATGATCTCAAGGTTCCTAAGTTCAAGCCCTGCATTGGGCCCTGCGCTGTTAGGGCATATCCTTCCTCTCTCTCTGCTCCTCCCCCACATGCACTTTCTCTCCCTCTCTCAAAAGTAAACATTAAAAAATAAAAATAAATAAAATAAAATGGAAATCACACCTCATTAATCTCTTTGAAACATCATAAGCACACTTATTTTAAGTCTTTTTCATTGGAGTAATTTCCTGTTTTGACCATCAATTTTGTTGTCTGTCTGCTCAGGAATTAGATTTCTTCATGACTATTTGGAGGGGGGATGGGCAGATTACAAATACTTTGTATGAGGCTTTTGATCTTTTCATTTTTCAATGCCTCTTCCCCACCATATCCCTGTCAAGCTACTGATTTCATAGTTGCTTCATGCAGCCCTCCAAAACCCCAGACCAGAGTCTTATCATAGTGATTTGGGGTCTTATTTATGGAGATATTATAGGTTTTGTAGCTTTGGTCACAGAACAAAGGATACCTTGGCTCAGTTACTTGTTCCCGTGGTTGTATCTGTTACCTTCTGCCTCACCAATCCCAGAACTTTCTCAAAGCGCAAATTAAGGTCAGGGAGAGTGTGCCTTTTTTTATTTTTATTTTTAACCTTCCTCTTATAAAGGAGGCAGTCCTACCCCCACCTCTGACTTCTGACTTCCCTTCCCCCACCCTTTATCCTGGGAGAGCTCAGGCAAATCTCAGGCATAAATAGCTCATAGAGCAATGAGCTGAAGATTCAGCCGTGTTCACTTGTATTACTTTCTTGGTTCATAGAGATAACTATTTTGTTTTTCAAATGGGCTCTTTCCCTCCTTCATTTTATATTCTATTGTTGCTATATATTTGGGCCACAGGGAGTGAGCAAATCATACATTTACTATATAACTTAGGCTAGAAGTACAGAATGTCATTGATTGAAATATCTTCATCACACATCAAGATCCTTCATATCCTTGGGTCTTTGGTAGGTCTTTCTATTCTATTGACCTCTGCTTTTCAGAGCTCATGTGATTAGATTGGGCCCCCTTGGATAATCCAGTATAATCTTCCTACTTTAGGGTCCATAACACTAATTACATCTGGAAAAGTCCTTCACAGTGGTACCTAGGTAAGTGTTTGATTGAATAACCAGTGGATGGTAATCTTGAGGGTACATTTTTGGATTCTGCCTATCACTGTAGCTGATGACTGAAGACATTGTGTAGGGTGAAAAACATGTTGTTTAAAACCAGAATTGAATGTAGGGACTGTGTCTTCTAAGGACAGTATTGGTAAGGAAAGAGGCATGAGGAGATATAATTTATGCCAGAGGATAAAATTAATCTACATACTATTCTATTCCATTTTAAGGCAGTGGTAAGAAAAGACTGCTGCTAAGAGGTGCCAAAGGGATGGAAATCTAAATTACTTAGAATAATATGAGAATAATTAAGGTGTGAGAAGGGTTTCAAGGCAAGAGCAGGCTCAGGTGTGTGGCCAGAAGTTGGATTCTAAGTAGACATTGCCCTCATCAACTTGTTTTAATATAAAACCTTTACATTGGGGCAACTGTTGGCTCAGTCGGTTGAGCATCTGACTTCCACTCAGGTCACGATCTCGCGGTTCTTGAGTTCAAGCCCCACATCGGACTTGCTGCTGTCAGTGCAGAGCCCACTTTGTATCCTCTGCCCCACTCTTCTTCTCAAAAATAAACAAACATTTATGGGGTGCCTGGGTGACTCAGTCAGTTAAATGTCCAACTATTGATTTTGGCTGAGGTCATGATGTCATGTTTCATGAGTTCGAGCCCTGCATTCAGGTTCTGGGCTGACAGTGCAAAGCCTGCTTGTGATTCTCTCTCTCCCTTTGTCTGCTCCTCCACTCCCATGCTGTCTCTGGCTCTCTCAAAACAAATAAACTTAAAAAATAAATAAAGTAACAGACAAACATTAAAAAAAAATGTACATTGACCCAAAACCCTTCTATTGACCCAAATCTTCAGTAAAACTGGACATCATAAACCTGTCTTCAGTGTGTGGCTCAAGGAAATAGCAAGGAAAGGGTTCAAGTTCTACACTGTGACTTATATGGAGCCGAGGTAAGAGGACCAAGTGCTTTAGCAGGTGAGATGCAAATGATGCCAAATGTTCAGAAGGTTAGGAACTTGGAACTAGAAGAGACCATGACAAAATTAGCCCTCAGAATTCACAATTAGCTTAAAAAAGAATCTGGGCCTTCCCATGGGATGGGTGCTTGGGACAATTTTTTTGAACATCCAAGAAAATAATAGTATCCCCCTAAAATCTGAGTTATAGTTTAAGTCAGTTCTCAATCTTAGTGGAATGTTAGAATTACCTGGGGAGCTATTAATAAAAACTCCCAGTACTCAAGCTATACTCCAGAACAATTAAAATCAGAATCTCTGGGAGTGGGACCCATCATTAGTATTTAAAACATTCCCAGGTGATTCTAATGTACAGCCAAAGCCGGAAATCACTGGTTTAAGCTGTGAAAAATCTTAAAGGAATCCTTACTTTTGAATATGGTCATTAGAAGAGAAATGAGTACATGAGATATTCTAAGAGATGGGAGAAAACCCACTGAATCAAAGATATGAGAAGAAGATGATTCAATTCTGCAGTAAAATTGAATGAGTGAGAACAGAGACCTTCAAATTGTACTAATAGGAGGAGACATTATTGCTATGAGAAGTCTACTAGTAAAATGGTGCGAGCAAAATTTGTATTACAAAAATTCGAAAAGTCAATGGAAAACAGGAAGTAGAAGTAAATGTAGGCTAATTTTGCAAGATATTAAAAGAGTTGATGAAACAAAAGATGGACACCATGACAGGGAAAGAGCCCTGAAATGACTAGGAAGCACACATACCAGAAGGAGCTTCATAAATCAAACACAAATTTTAATAGTTTTGAATTGAACGTTCTGACTATTCTGACTCCACACATATTTTTTTTATAGTCCTAAGTGAAAGGATTGGGAACCGTGTTTGCACAAGAATAAAAACCACTCCTTTACTTTTCTCCTGAGGAGAAGAATAGAGAACAGTAATTACAGCACAAAGTATGTGGAGCTATAATTCCATCAACTTAACCATAATTTATAGATATAGATGGTTTACTCTTCTATTCAATCTATCCTGCATTTGTGATTTTCATAATGTAGACAACAAGACAGTAATTTGGGAGAGTTTGCCCTTTAAAATAGAGAAAGCCTATTAGTGTAAGTGAACCCCATTTGGCAATACGAGGAAGAAATGTGAAAAAGGTCTAGAGCCAAGTTTGCCCTTTGGCTGGATAGGAGTCTTTCTGAAGTGACTGCTGTAAACTGGCCCTAGCTCTACCCTGCCTCCACTTCTGAACCACAAGTTATCCAAGAATGCCATCTCCCCCTTGGCTGTTCCCCCAGGGGGCTCTGGGCCCTGCAGGAGATGATGGAGGAGGACAGAAATGGTAGCAGCAATCTCATGTGTGAGTCAGTGGTACAGCTGGATTCAGAATATTAATCAGCAGTTTTATTTCAGGTAACTTGCAGGAGATATATATATATATATATATATATATATATATATGTATATATCCTTACAAACCACATAACATTTCACTATATTTGTATTTCACTATATTCTTATCTCCAAATAACCCTTCAGAAGTCCCTCAGCCATCCAGGACTACCTAGATCTTGCCTACCTAGAAAAGCTTTTGTTTTCCTCCTGAATACACATGTCCTTCTGAATTAGAAAAAAAGTCATCACTGGATTTCCAGTTTCTTACTGATCCTGCTAGAGCTCTATGAAAAAATTCAAAAAAAACCCTTTCAGAGAGACCCTGACAGACCCTAGAGGAAGGACACTCAAAGTTTGCCAGAGGAGGTACTGAGATGAGTTTAGTGAATAACCAGTTACCTGTAGCAGCCTTTGCCTAAGGGTTAGGAAAATTCCCCAGTCACTGAATCACAGGTGACCAGTGAATGGAGTTTCTCGGGTAGAAGTATAACAGGTTCCCACTGTATGGGAAGACCCTTCAGCTATATAACTAATTAGAAGATCTTATTTGAAGATTATCAAAAGTAAAGTGATTTGAGATTTGAGGGGGCCATTCTTGGACAGAATTTAAATAGAATTTTAGAATAGAAATAATTTTCACAATACCAGAGATCATATTTTATAGAAAATGACACCATGCAGACTCTAGACTGGGCTCTGTTTCAGAGATTTACAGTGTTTTGCTCTCTCCTTTTGTTTTGTAATAATATCCACCATTTATTGAAATCTTCCATGTGCTAGGTACAATACATAACTTGTCTTACTGAATTGCCTTACATAACACCATAAGGTGAATATATACACTCCTACTTATACATGAGTTAGTAGACACAGACATGTTGAGTATCTTACTGAAGGCCATACAAAAAAATTATAACAGAGCTAAAATGTTTATCTCAGATCTATCTGGCTCCAAAGTTTGCCTTTTTTCAATACATACATTACACTAATTTTCTATATACTTAAAGGAGCTTAACGACATAAGAGATATTTTCAACCCTCTGTGCTAGCGGAATTTCAGCACTACATAAAGCAGTGAGCTTATGGAAAGGCTAAAGAAAAGCTGAAGGAAACTGCTGGTAGAAATAAGGCTGCATAAAGGATAAGTAGCATAAATCTTATCCTTAAAGGTGTATTTCTAGAGAGATAGAGATAGCACACCATTATTCTGGTTAAAAGTAACAGGTCATTAACAATACCCTAACTTTGACTCAAGAAATAATTTTAAAAATATTAAGCTGAATTTATGAGGCTGACATGAAGGCTCAAAATAATAAAAGCCATCTTACTGAATGACACCAGAAATAATAAAAGAAACCCTGTGCTTTTCATCTTGTGACTCTTGAGAGAAAGTGGCAGTCAAGATTTAGGATTTTGAGATTGTTGTCATTGCAGGGGTGGGGATAAGAAATGGCAAAAAATTTAGCAGGGTAAACGGATTTCAGATAAAAAAAACATCAAGTTTTTTTATTTTTCACAGATTGATATTTAATTCCATTTATACCGTCAACACCGTACCAGGTGCTGTGTAGGTGGATAAGTATGGCATAACACTCCCCTTCTAGGAACTTATAATACAAGTAGGAAACAAGGCATAAATATAACAATGTATAATTTATTGCCAAAACAAGAGGTACTGAAAACAAAAGTTATAAAACTCAGAGAAGAAATAAGGAAATGAGGCCAGGAGTGTTCATTCACTCAATTAATATATTTATTGAATACCTCCTGTGGGCCAGGCAACGTAAGATAACTAATGTTACGGCTAACCGGTAGGAACATAGACAGGTAGACTTGTAAATACAGGAAATATTTAGCTAGGCAAACAAAAGGGCAGTGACTTTGTAAAGAGATGAAAAATTTTAAAGCAGCAAACTAATTACAGATATAAGCACTTTACATATATTAATTCACTTAATCATCACAAGAACTCAATGAGGTAGTTACTTTGAGTATTCCCATTTTGCAAATGAGGAAACTAGGTTTACAAAGGCCGAGCAATTGATTCCTTGAGATACACAGGTAGAAATGGTATATATAGCCAGCTTCAAATACTACAAGGTTTAACTGCTTTGCTATACAGCCTCTCAGGCCACCATGTTATAGAGGACCTGCCCCTGCAAAGAACACAGGATAAGTATGCCTTAGCAGGTATATTACCACAAGTTTGGGTAACATTTTGTCTTGGACGTTGATAGTCATGATTAATCTCTAAGGTGATAGTTCTCAAACTTTTTGGTGCATCAGATCACCTGGAAAGCTCATTAAAACACAAATAGCTGAACCCCACCCAGAGAGTTTTCAATCCAGTGGGTTTGCAATGAGGCCCAAAAATTTACATTTCCAAATAACTTCCCAGGTGATGCTGATGCTGCATGTCTAAAGACCATAGTCTGAAAACCACTGATTAAGAAAACAAGTGCTCAACCTCCCTGACAAATCTTATAGCTGGGTCCTTCCATCATCAAGCATGGAATTGGACATCTCTATTTTCACATCACAGAAATCTCAAACTCAATATGTCTAGAATTTAAATTACTATCTTCTCACTGAAAATTGGCTCTTATGTTTTTGCCATCTTAAGTGATGGCACAAGTTAACACTTAGTACTTTGGAAGCATCCCTGACTCTTTATTCATCTGTCCCCATTCAATGAAAGCACTGTGTCATGTTGATTTTCTTTAAATGCCTCTTTCTACAAATATTAAGCATCACTGTGTGCTAGTCTAGGCAGGATTAAGACTGAAAGACATTTAATACCCCAAAATGTCACCACCAGACAACGTCCCATTCTATTGTAAGGGAGAACATCAACTTGACAGAGTCTTAGCAATGTCACAGAGGAGAGGATTTTCATAGAGGTTGGGGATCTAGGCAGAAGTGGTTTAGGAAGGGTCTTTCAAAGACCCTTGAAAGGGTCTTGCAAAAACCTATTGAGACTGAGCAGTGGTTATTACATAACAGTTTACAATTGGTTATCATAGGAAGATTAGGGTCCTGCTATTTGATAAGTGAGTTGTTTGCCTGGATGAGCAGACTGTTGTCTCAGATAAACTGATTTGCAGGATTTACCTGACATAAATAGTGAAACTATTTATTAGTTTACAGTCTTATCTTTTTTGGCCAAATGTTTCTTGGAACAAAATATTAACTCATGTTGACACAAATGGTCTCTGTTCTTAGTCCTAATAACTATGTCACATTGATGTGGGTGATAACAGTTCTCCAAGACGCTGTGCCCTAGATTTAAGAAACTTGAATTCGGGGGAGGCTGAGTGGCTCAGTTGGTTAAATAACCAACTCTAATGTTTCAGCTCAGGTTATGATCTCACGGTTTGCTCATGAGTTTGAGCCCCACATGGGGCTCCATACTAAAGATGTAGAGCCTGCTTGGGATTCTCTCTCCCTCTGTTTCTTCCCTCCCTGGCTCACTCTCGAAAGAAAGAAAGAAAGAAAGAAAGAAAGAAAGAAAGAAAGGAAGGAAGAAAGAAAGAAAGAAAGAAAGAAAGAAAGAAAGAAAGAGAGACTTAAAAAAAAAGAAACTTAAATACTTAAATTCTGGTAAGCAGTCAGGGTTTCAAATACCTCCTTGTTAAAATTAAGTTATTTATAAGAAACAAGTATACAGAAAAGAATAAATATTTGAATCTTATGGAAGTCTTCACTGTGAAGGTACTATTGAGTTTGAATGGTTACAGGAGTGAAGGCAATCCAGTCCAAGTGAGGCAAGAAGAATATGAAAAACCCTAAAGACATGAAATATGATAAAGCCATCTCCTCTCTATCCATTCGCTCAAGCTTTAGTTCATGCCCTCCTCTTTCTTCAAATCAGTGAGGTTTTGGAGTGGTGAGGGGGTTTGGAGCTGATGGCCAAGAAAGAATTCTTGAAGATATCTTCGGTGCAAAACAGTGATTTTATTAAAGCATGGAGAAAGGACCCGTGGGCAGAAAGAGCTGCACTGGGATTGTGAAGAATGATAGGTTCTATACTGTGGATTTGGGGGAGATAAAGTCAAAAGGGAGGCCTTCAGAAGGACTTTTATATGCTAAAAAGGATTCCTAAGATACCCGACGCCTTGCTATTGTCAAGCTAAGGTTGTTTTCCCTCTAGTAAGGCATTAACATTATGACAGTAGGGAGTTCCTGGAGAAATGTCATACCCTGTATTTGTCAGTGGGCAGGTTATAAGGAAATTTAACTTTACCTGCCATTTCCTTTTTGCCTTTGTTCCCCACATCACTATGGAGGGAAAGGTGATATAGACTCAGTTTTCTGGGGCCCCTAATAGGTTTCTGGAGATTAGGCTATTGATAACGTTGCCTTTTTCTTATAATTTACTAAGATATTTGTAAACTGATGGAGACTCATGTCCTGCACGACTGTGATCTCTATCAGTGAACCATTTGTTTTCTTACCTTTCCTTTGTTCTTTGGCAGCCAGGAGTGCCTGAGGAATATCACACATTTTCTACCTGGGTGGGGAGAGAGGAGGAGCGGTTTGCTAGCTTATGCTTGGCCTTCAACTTGCCTTAAGGTCCTTCATCAAAACTACTTCAAAAATCTTTTAACTGATGCTCCCCACCTCCATCCCTAATCTTATACATGCATATCCCAATTAACTCAGTACTCTGCAGCCAGTGATTATCTATCTATCTATAACCTGGGCACTTAATCTTCAGCCCACAGTGCAAACAGTGCATAGTGCTCCTCTGGGGAGAAGGAAAGATGGTCAGGGAAGCACTCTGCCTCCTTCTCTAGTAGAATGACATCCACAAGGGCTTCCTTTTGCTGCCCAATTTCTCATAGGAAAGTTGTAGATGCCTGCCATTCCCGGATGGAGGGGTGGAGAGGGGAGGGCGACAGAGGAGGATAGTATTTTCAATTCCTTGTTACTGGTGAACCTAAATACATGGCACAGCAAGGATCTAGACAGGTCTTTACTTAAGTTTCAGAAGATAAAAATGCAAATTGTGTTGAGTGGGAAGGTGGGGCCAGGGTGGACATGGGATAGCTTTGTATCCCTAGTTTATTGAATTACCATCCTTGAAGGTCCCTTCCTAGACCTTCAGCATGTCTCCACGTGGATGTTCCCTCCAATGGCAGAGTGACTCCTCATGGACCCCTTCCTCTCTCTTCCTTGTGCTGTCCTCTTCTTGACTCCCCTGTGCTTGGAGTTTTTACTACTTCCCCCTCCCTTCTTAGATAGTGGACTTTTACCCAACAGTTATCAGGCTTCTGGCCTCTTTTTACGTCTCGGAAATCTTTATGGTCTCCAAGTTGTATGATGAAGGTTGCTGGTTGTGAGTTGTGCATCAGTCCTAGACATTCTCTCTCTATTCACTTCCACTGCTGGTTAAGGGGAGAAGGGGAGTTTCCAGTTTTGAGGAGAAGAGGTGAGAGAGGACTTTGGGAGTGACTATTTTACATTGCACCTTAATTTTATTTTTGTTTTGTTTTTCTTAAGAGGTATCTCTTAAAGAAAATCAGAGATCTTATCCTACAAGGGTTATTCTCTAGCCCATAATAGTCACCAAGTCTATATAGGGCATTCATATCCCCTCTCCTAGAGTAATGTTTATCCTCATTTTGCTTTAAAAAAAAAGAAACATCTTCCTACCAAACTGAATAGCATTATAAGTTCTTCTTCCATTAACCTAGCCCTGGAAGGTGTGATGTTCAGTCACACCTTCTCAAGTGCTAGTCTCCTCTGCCTCAACGGCAGAACAAGGACAGTTCTATGACATATCCTGCCACATGACCAACCTACTTAAAATCTCCAAGTTTCCTCATTTCTCATTAAGACTGAATATGCCCCTTGAGGGGGGCAGCCTCCTCTCAGCTACAACCAGCTGTTGTAATGAGCAAATGCAGAGTCCTCGTGGTAAATTTCCAAGATAAGTCAGAAAAAAGCTGAGGTTTTTAGTGAAATATCTCTATATTTAAATGTTGAGTGACATAATCAAAAAATACAAAACTGAAACAGAAAAAAAAATTACAGAAAAGCACATCTTCAATCTCTGACCTAAAGGATCAAGTCATCAAACTTCTTATCAGAGCCCAGGCTGTGAGGAAGAACTGGCCTCTGTCTCCTCTCTGGTCCCATCTCTAGTTGCTTTCTATAAATAGTGAATGCAACAGCATTCATTTAACTGATAAAATTAAGTTTAATATTGATATTAAACTTATTTTGCAGTTCCCACCTCATATGCTTTTGGAAGTATTATCTCCTCTATCTCGAGTCCACTGACAAATATTATCTACCTGGAAAATTCCTATTCATGTTTCAAAACATTTTGGAGTGCAGTCTCCACATTGAAGCCATTCGTGGTCAGACCTTCAAAATCATTCTCTCTGCTATATTACCTCTGTACCAATACATAGTTCTAATTATTATTAGTTCCCATTTATTGAATGCCTATTTTACTCCAGAGATGATAAAACAAAGATTTTTTAGGAAAAGTAAAAGAGTCTATTTAAAGCCACAAAATTAAAGCAAGACCTGGGACTGTAAATAATCAAAGCCTATCTAGCTTCAATGTCTACATCCATTTTCTGCTACTACATTCTACCTCTTGTTTCTGCATATTTTATTTGTTTATATCAGTTCCCTCAGCCCCTTAACTGGGATTAACTGAAAACAGAAACAATGTTTTATTCATTTTTGTAGCACCAGTACCTGGAATGTAATATACATTCACTGTATTTGTTGAGTTGAGCTGAACTGTGTTTTCAATGCAAATCATATCACTTTTATTCGGTACTGCTCTATCTTCTTTTCACTGACTAATGCTTGATATTTATCTAAATTTATCTTCTTCATTTTTGGTCATTAAAAAGAAGTTCAGTGTGATGTTTTTCAAATTCACTATCTTCCAAAAGAATAATGAACCAAAAGGTGGGACTGCCATCACTTTAATAGTGATGTACTTGATTCAAGTGACCATCTCTGGGCATGGTTTGAGAAGCAGGATATTAGCTTTCTATTTTCCCAAACTCCAAATCCTGACTTAGCAGGAAGAGGCCCACATTTGGGAAAGAAATTTGGACTTCAAGTAAACATATTTCAGCTACTGTTGGCATGTCTTTTCTATATCCTAAAGGATTTTCACAGATAAGGTCAGTTGTGATTGTCTTCTTCTATAAGCTACTGATGGAGATAAGTGTTTTCTTCACGTATAGGAAGGTGACCTAATTTACTTGTAGTTGATAAAGCATATATGCAATTTTAGTTATTTCCAGCAAGGAGTAACAATTTGTGCTCAACCATTTCAGTCTCCCCAAGATTCCCACAAGAGGAAAAACATGGCCTAAGGGAAAGATAGAGTCTGACTTCATAAAAACCCTCAGTGGATAAAATCTGTGACTGTAATCTTAATACACCAGGCTCAAATCCAGTGTTTAATTACCTTTTCTCTTCCCCAGCATCCCTAAGGAAACCCATATATTTTCATCCACAAGGTTGGCTAGAATTTTCAGCATGGGAGGAAAGGGAGTTGGGGAGGAAGAAAGACTCACCTAAGAAGCCACAAGAGAATATCAGGAGGATGTGTGGCACTTGATTCTACCGTGACTAGAATCACATTAATTCTATCAACCATGTTATTCTAATCAAGCTTTCTCATGATGCATTGATTCCCAGCCTCCTGTTGAGAATATCCCTCTCACACAGAGAGGTTTTATTCCAGTGGAGGATTTGAATACAGTGTTCCCTTAGGGACATTCATTTCTGAGATTGAACTGAAATGTGTGAATAGATTACTACTAACAGATTTACTTTGAAGTATTATGAGAATAACTCTCCTGAGATGCTGAAAATACTTCAGTCTCTACATTTTGGTAAAAAGAGGTGAGTATTCCACTTCAAAAATAAGGAAGATAGGGTTCTTTTAGGTTGTTTTAACTGTAAGTACTCATTAAAATGTCACAACCAAATGCTTTCTTTCTTTTCCTTTCCTCATAAAGGCCTAAGTGAGGTAAGAGTTTGTCCCCAGCCCAGCAGTTTAGTCACCTACTCTGGTAAAGAAAGCTTCTCACTCAGCCTCTAATCTTCCTATGCCTTTTCTTACAAATAATGAATGTAATGATTTTCTTTTTCTTTTTTTTTTTTTTTAAATTTTTTTTTTCCAACGTTTATTTATTTTTTGGGACAGAGAGAGACAGAGCATGAACGGGGGAGGGGCAGAGAGAGAGGGAGACACAGAATCGGAAACAGGCTCCAGGCTCTGAGCCATCAGCCCAGAGCCTGATGCGGGGCTCGAACTCACGGACCGCGAGATCGTGACCTGGCTGAAGTCGGACGATTAACCGACTGCGCCACCCAGGCGCCCCTGAATGTACTGATTTTCTTACATATAATGAATCATGCCTAGAACAGTATTTTTTCTATTCTAAATTTTTAAAGCCAAGTTTCAGGTGAAATTATCTTGCTCTTTGAGATTCAAATAAAATTTGGATTGAGCAAAATGCAACGTTTCCAAAGGTCTCCAATAATCCTGTGGACTGCTAAGACCTTAATGTCATTGCTGCTGCTTAGAGTACCTCAGTCTGTCTGCAGATTGGCTATGCCTCATAGCCCCTAACAATAGACTCCATGGACTCCCTACACAGTGCTGGTGACTCACCTTAACCTCCATTCTTTACAGCAATGGTTCTCAAAGTGTTATCTGGCACCAGCAGCAGCATGACCAGGGAACTTGTTAGAAATGCACATTCTTTGGCCGACACCCAGGCCACTGAGTCAGAATCCCTGGGGGCAGGACCCAGCAATATACATTTTAATAAACCTTAGTTGATTTTTTTCTTCAAGTTTTTATTTAAATTCCAGTTAGTTAACATACAGTATAATATTAATTTCAGGTGTAGAATTCAGTGACTCATCACTTACAAACAATGCCCGCTGCTCATCACAAGTGCCCTCCTTAACAGTCATCACTCATTTAACCCATCCCCTCTACCACCTCCCCTCCAGTAACCCTTAGTTTGTTCTCTGTAGTTAAGGGTCTGTTTCCTGGTTTGCCTCTCTTTTTTCTCCTATGTTCACCTGTTTTGTTCTTAAATTCCACATGTGAATGAATTCATCAAAACTACAATGAGATATCACCTCACACAAACCAGAATGACTAAAATTAACAACACAGGAAACAACAGGTTTTGGCAAAGATGCAGAGAAAGAGGAACCCTCTTACCCTCTTACACTGTTGGTGGGAATGCAAACTGGTGTAGCTACTCTGGAAAACAATATGGAGGCCCCTCAAAAAGTTAAAAAAGAGAACTACCCTATGATCCAGCAATTTAACTACTAGGTATTTACCCAAAGGATACAAAAATACTGATTCAAAGGGACACATGCATCCGATATTTACAGGAGCATTACTAGGAGCAACAATAGCCAATTATCGAAAGAGCCCAAATGTCCATCGACTGATGAATGGATAAAGAAGATATGGTGTGTGTATATACATACATATATATACATACATATATATACATATATATACATATATATATACATATATATATATATATATAATGGAGTATTAGTCATAAAAAAGAATGAAACCTTGCCATTTGCAATGATGTGGATGGAGTTTGAGAGTATTACAGTAAGTGAAATAAGTCAGTCAGAGAAAGACAAAAACCTTAGTTGATTCTGATGCTCAGTAAAATTTAAGAATCACTGCTTTAGAACAGAATTGCTCAAAGTGTGGTCCTTAGACCTACAGCATCAGATGAACTGAGAGCTTATTAAAATTCAAAATTTCTGGCCATACCCTAAACTCACAGCATCAGAGTCTCAGAATTCTGTTTTCACAAGCTCTCCAGGTAATTCTCATGCTTGCTGAAGTTTTGAAAGCACTACTTGAAAGCATCTCCTTTCACTATATCAGTCATTCCTGGTGCTCCTCACCTAGTTTCTTTTTAGCACAGAAACACAAAGACTCAAGACCCCATAACACAGTTCTTTCACATTTTTGCCTTCCCCTCCTTGCCAATACATACAGGTCCTGCTAACCTTCTGGATGTGATGGATTGAACACTACAAGGGCTTGCTGATGAGTCTAGCCTACCCTGACAGATCATTTCTTTACACAAAGGAATATTTCTCTCTAGTGGCCAATAGCATCCCCAAGAACTCAATGACAGTTAAAAAGACTTTGCCTGTGCAGAGCACAAAGAAAAAACAAAAATTACTTCTGGAATAGGTACTGGAGAAAGTTTGTCAAACCACATACAAACAGCATTGATGAGTCTCAGCACTGACTCAACCAAAATACACTGTTACAAATTGAAGGATGGAAGAAATACTCAGAAAGAAATGACCAAATGTGAATATAGTGGGTTTGGTTTGTCTTTGTAAACTGTATGGCATTTTATTTGATGGCATGGCAAATTTTCAACAGAAACAGAAAATATACAAACAATAAGGTACAACAAAGGAATTCACTGTGTCTCCAGTTCTTCTCTCCATAAAGGCACAAATGGAAGCAACAGATTCAAGATAACCCAGGAGGCCTTACTACATTGGGAATGTAGAAGATTGCTTTGGAAGGCTGAGAGGGCTGCTTTTAGAGCAGATAATGATTAAAAGGATGGAGCAAGAAGTCAATCCACTTAGTAAAGAGAAGGCCGTACAAAGATTGGGATTGGGTCAGCATGGAGAATTTCATTTCTCATATGCAATTTAATGACAAGGTTATTGCAAGTCCTTTCCTAGTAGTTAGTTTGCATTACAATAACTTCAGAGTCAGCATCATAGATGGCTTAGAGATATATGCCATCATTTAGCTATTATCGAGGTTCTAAGAGAACTTGGAGGGAATCTGCCAAATCAAAAAATACTTTACACAGCTAGTCACTTGGAGAATACATAAATTTTGGCACTGGCTTGAATGTCACATGGTGGGCTCACAGATTTAACTCTGTGCTCCTCCAGCAGAGTCCTGTGCACACATTAGGGTTATAATAAATGACCAAAAAGCAAACCGGTATTATTTGAATTTTATTGAAATATTTGAATTTATATCTAAATATAATTATATATACATACACATCTAAAAGAGGTGTAAGTTTTTAAAGTTTACTCCTGTCAGTATTTTATCAAAAGGTTTTCCTTGATTCTTTGCCCTGTTCTTTTCTGCATTGATAATGCATATCTAAAAATTTTAAGGTCTATTTCCTTCCCATGAAAAAAAAAATCTTTATTACATTTAATCTGATTTTAGGAAAGCAGCAGTGTTTCTTATAACACAAGATAGTAGATAGAGTCTGTGGTCTCAGTAAATGCAGTCTGTTTTCATTAGCACAGTAATTTGATTCTTTGGGTAGAGGAATGACTAAAATGTATATAATTCAAAGAAATATTAGGATACACAAATTATTTTCCTAGAACTCAAAAGAGACAAGAATTATTAAAAACAACCATAAGAGCAAAATTAACTGCTAATGACCAATTGATAAAATGACAGACCATAAATATGGGATGGGAATCCCTGCAGCCTTCAAAATATGTGGTCTTCTCCTTTTTCTTTCTTCTTTTTGATGGTATGTGCAGGTAGACCTTTACTAACCTTTCTTGTTAAAATATACATAGGTTCCAATAATTCCGTTTCCCCTGAACCTGACATTCATTTCACAGGAGCAGCAGGTTTATATGCCATTGGGAATAGAGAATGGAAAAGGGAACACAGGAGAAATAAGCCATGGAAGTAGCTTATAATTTGTCAAGAAATGAGTAAGGGCACCCACTTGTTAATCCTATTCGTGCCCCTAAAAAACGTTTTGCATAAGAACCTAGGATTAACATCCATTATTACACACTGGGATCTATGACCTAATATTTAGAAAACTCTTAATTATCAGAGATAGTAAGACATTTGCTATAATGCGGCAAAGCTCAGAATTCTTCAGGAAGAGCTTTCTACTTACGGACATATTTCTTGTTGAAGAAAAACATCCTCCAAAGAAAGTATAAGATAATGTGATGAATTTTTTTTTTTGGATTGGCCACAAATAAGTTTTGATTTCAACACGTTCCACAGCTCCCCAGAGTTGAAAAACTAAAGACAGTTCTACAATATCATATTTCAAAAGCAGCACAAGGCTTAACTGTTAAAGCAGTAAAGTGATTTTTATCTCAGAAGCATACAACATCATGAATAACATTGCCATTCAGAAACAATGAACCAGGGGCACCATTCTGTGTTGTAGCTAAGCAGGCTAGCTTGATTGTGAATTGTGAACGCAGTCCTGCCTGTTCCACTTAAGCTGACATTTTGTACAGACTAGAAGAAATGTGTGCTATGAGATCAATAAAGAAGTAATTAAAAGTAAAAGGCTCTTAATGATTGTAAATGAAGCTGAGAACACAAACTTGGATCTCAGTAACCTAGAGTTACGACTCTAGGGCCATGGTCTGTTAACATCTGCTTGTTGGGTATGAATGTTTTTCTTTCAAAATAGCACTGCTACATGAATCAACAGCTTCCAAAGGAACTATTTCATGCTATCCAACCTCAGGTCTCAGACTTGAAAAATCTCATTGATCTTTAGTGAAATCTCAGTTATATAAGTAGGAAGTTATTTTTAAAGTCATACCAGATGCTACAGTTCCTCCTCATTGCTCCCACATGGATGTATGCTGTTTATTCAGAATTGTGCCAAAAGCCCTGAAATAAAAAAGTTAAGTGGGACTCCTTCACAAACCTAAAGAAGAGATTTGCATGCAATGGGTCTGTAAATATTCCTTTTCATTTTATTATTTGGCTGCTGGCTTTGGAGCTGCCCACACTCATCCACACAAAAAGAAACCTAAGAGATTTTCCTTAGAAGACACATGGTTTTCATTCTGGAACTGACAGCAGGAGTTTTTCTTAATTTAAATCATTTTTACAGTCTTCTTACTGAGACTAAAACATTAACAAATAAACTACAACCCTAGCTCATCAGTTTGCCAGAAGAAATGTGAAGTAGTCCAAGATATCAGAAAAAAATCTTTGATAACATAAAAATGGCACTTAATTTAATCAAATTGGAGCTCAAATTAAAAGAATGTTCTATTACCACAATGTATCCATGTCTCAAAGGGTTCTTTCTATTATGTGTGTGTTTTTCCCCCATAATATAGAGTTAGAATTTGAAAACTAGCAAAGAAAGCCAAAGGAAAGTTCAGTTATCGGTTCTCACTGAGAAAGTAAGTTTACTTGAAATATGTTAGAGATAAAATGTTAAAACTACTTAGACTTATGTTTCTCTAAAAAATGTATCTATTCATTGTTGGATTCCTAGTACCTAGAATAGTAGCTTGGAAGTGCTCATTAATGAATGTACTTTAATTATCAGAAAAATCTCAGTTTTGAAAGCTGTGACTATCCCTCTTTTATTTTCCAAATCAATTGGTGAGCATCTTGGCTTAGTAATTAAGTCATCACTATTATTACCCACTTTGAAGTTGTAGGTTATGTCACTTATTACTGCTCTAGACATATCCTTTGTGATTAATAACCCCTATCCAATATTATTTGCCATCTATTTCTATGTAGAACTACCAATACTATTATTTACCATATTTCATATAGAACTACCACTGAATCTTAAAATAAAATTAAATAATTCCTTATAATTATCTAGTGCCTATGTAATGCTTAGAACAAGTTTTGACCTCCTTGCCAAGGCCTACAAAGCCCTGCATGATTAAGTTCTTGTTTATATTTCCAACCTTATCTCCTACAATTCTTCCTTGGGCTCTGTAGTGCAGCTCATTCCTACTTTAGGAATTCTGGTTTTTAAATAATGGTAAAGTAGCTTGTTTCAGACTAGCCCTCCTGCTAGAAAGGAAAATCTGGGGAAAATTAGAAAATCTGGGGAAAAGTACTCCTGTTTGAAGGCAGGCAGAGTGACAAAATAAGCATAAACTAACGGATATTCAATTTTGGGAGAAGGAAAACACACTGGTTGAGAACCACATTTATATGCTTTTCCCCTAATGGCACTTCCCAGTCTACAGCCCAGGGTAGGTAGAACTCAAGTAAGACATTATTAGAGAAGAGTCAAAGGAGAGAATTAGGGGCTGCCTGAGTGGCTAAAAATTGAGAGTGGGAAATTCTGGAAAGGAGAGAGCTACAGAAGAGAAAAACCACTTTCAATGTATACATTTATGTATAATCCCCATTCAAATCCTCAACTGGCTCCCAAACTTCAGATATTTAGGATGCTGGGGGAAGGCAATGGTTAGCAGAGAATTCAGTGAATTCTCTATACTATACTCATACTATATGGAAGTCAGATTTTGGAACCAGAGTCCTGTTGAGTTAATAGCAGCTTCCTAAATACATCAGGGTTTCCATTAACGTCCCAGAAGGACCACACTTTAGAACAAAACCAGATACTAGAGTTAACAGACAAATAACCATAATAAATATGTTACAGAATCTATGAGAAAAACTGGATATAATAAGGTGAAGAGATAGGGAATTTCAGAACACATGTGGAATTATGAGATACTAACTGATAATTATTAAATAAAAATTTGAAGTGGAAAAAATCCCAAATTAAAAATTCAATGGATGAAATTCATAGTAGATTGGATATAATAAAATAAAAGATCATTGAACTTGAAGACAGTTCAAAGAAATCATCTATAGTAAAGCACAGAGGGAAGCATGATTGGAAAAATAATGTAATTTTTACTCTGTAAAAATATGTAATTTTTACTATGTAAAAATAATGTAATTTTTACTAATTTTACTATGTAATCACATAGTAATTGGAGTACTAGGTAGATAAAGGTGAGTTAGAATGGGCAGACAGATAGAAAGAAGGGGGGAGAAGTTCAATTCAGTTTTTAACTCAGTCCAATCGGAAAATCTAAGTAGTTTCTATAAATAGCAATGTTTACTCTTTCTTGGACAAAAAAAAGTTCCATTTTGCAAACATTCTCCCTGTTCGCAGGTTCTTTTCCCAAGGTGATGCCTAATGTATGCTGGGAACAATTAGTTGAACTTGTGGCGAGGAGAAGGATCAGGGTCCTCAGGCACAAAGCTTTCTGGTCTCTGGGATGACATCCTTATCTACATGAAAGCATCTACCTCTTCTGACACTCTCAACTAAAACTTGTGTTTAGTGAAACTCAGGTCTATCATGGGCAGGACAGAAGTTAACTGGACCTCACCTCAGATCCCATTCCTAACAACTCTCAATATTTTTCTTCCAACCTCTAGGTCCATTGGCTCATCCCCAGCCAGCTTCTGTTGCTATGATAGACTTGCTGGCTTAATTCTGCATTAATGCCCCGTTGGAATCCTAAGCTTCACAGCCTCCTTCTTCACTATTGACCAATCTCACTGATGTGGCCTAACTTCCAAAATGGTACAGATTCCACCAGACAGGTGACCACTTTTCAGATTCCCACATGAATAACATGACACCTTCCCCTATTCCTTTCCCTTCCTCCCCTCTCTACTCCCAAACCTATGGGTCCTCTGTGACTTATCTCACACCCTCTGCACTTGGAGAGAACAAATCCTTCTTCTTGGTTTCTTTGCAACCTCTAACAAAATTTCCAAGACAGGAAAGGGTCCCTTCTTGTATTTTATATACATATCTCTCTATCATTAAGAACCATCTTCCAGCTCTGTTATCAAAGGCAAAAGGGAATTCTCTCTTCTACAGAAGAATACTCTAAGCAGACTCCTACAACCTTAAGAGCAAATTATTAAGAGCAGGAAGGGAATAAAAAAAATTGGGAAATCCTGTCTTAAGTCAATTGTCCTGGCTATTGTGTTCCTTTATTATCGTTTTAACAAAGCAGAAGTTATTTATTCTTTGTCTTTGTATTCCTTTTCCAGCAAACTTTGATATCTCCCTAGACATTTGGACTGCTTGACCTGACCAGGACAGAAAGGGAGGAGTACAATAATACTTTTCAAAATATTAGTATTATTCCATAATTTATTTTATTTATGACTGTGCAATATGGATGGAGCTGAAGGTGTAAATCCATTTTGTGGTAACTTCAATAGTCTTATGAGTATAGCAGCCCTTTGCATTTCAGAGTTTGTCAGTGTGGATGCTCAGATTAGGGAAGGACATAGCTCTGGTCACAGACCTTGTAGTAATACTTAATAAAAGTAACTAATGTTTTCCCAAGTCTCTGAATCTGTGTCACCATATCAGATTTAAGCCTCTTAGGGAAGAAATAAGAATAATTTGGAGAAAATAGTATCTCAGCCCAGAAAGTTCCAAGTAGACTCTTTTTTCCGTCATTCATTATTATCTCCTCTGGGTCATTATATATGTATTTTTTAACATTTACTTATTTTTGAGAGAGAGAAAGAGAGAGCGAGAGGGCATGAATGGGGGAGGGGCTAAGAGAGAGGGGGAAGACACAGAAACTGAAGCAGGCTCCAGGCTCTGAGCTGTCAGCACAGAGCCCAATGTGGGGCTCAAACCCACGAACCATGGGCTGAAACTGAAGTCAGATGCTCAACTGACTGAGCCACCCAGGTGTCCTATCCTCTGGGTCATTATAAACTGCATTAGATTCCATTCATATCAAGCCCTGGATAATGGGTCAATTATAATATTAAGTTATAACTGTTTTTAATTCCCAAGTGTGTGTTTATTATTAAAGGAATTCTCACTCTTCTTTTAAAAATGTGTGCTCAGTTGAGTCTAGTGATAAATTTTTACTTATAGTAATCAACAAAAAAAGATTTAGAGTAATGATTGATGGTACATTCATCTAGAGACAGGCATTCATGGGATTTAATTCAAACAGGAAAGTTTTCAGACTTCCATATATATATATGTATGTATCTAGCAGAAATAATTCCCTCAAGAGCTGTGAATTTCAAATGTGTTATCTCCACTGGCTTATTGATAATACTGTCTGGTGGGCATCGATGAGTCACACAAGGGTTGTAACAGATTCCTGTCTTTCCTTAAATGTCTTGTTCCAGTTTATATCAATCTAGCAAGGTGGAAAACAACTCACGCATACAAACCTTAGGCTGATGTAGCAGCTGAGTTTTATGTGTATGACTAAAGTTCTAAATATTTAATGTACAGGGTTCTTTCTAATTTCAGAAGAAATAGGAAAGCAGTGTTCCTGAAATCCCACAAGCTAGTCTATCATTTTAAATCCAAAAATGAAGGATTATGGTTCAAATGACTTCAAGTTAGCATTAGATGGTTCAGAAGAAATAAAACCATTTCAGAGAAAACCACACTTTTTTTGGAAGAAAGAGAAAAAATTTTCAAGTGTGTGTTTTATTTGCTAAAGAGTAGCCATAATATTTCCCATGATCAGAAGAGCATGACATAAAGCTCAATAGCATGATGAAAAACAAATTCATCCCTCAGAAATGAGGTGTGATACTTTTTACTGGACAACTTAGAACTTGGAAATGTTTTCCTATAAAAAATTAATATATTGTAGTAATAAATTAGAAATTTTCAAGTAGTGTATACATTATATATAAATAATATAAAATGTTAATATATTATTACTATATTAATATATAATCATTAATATACATACAGTTTCTCTCTCCTTAAGCTCTCACATCTATTGCAATGTGTAGTCTACTTCCATATGTTTAATTTTATGATAAAAGAGTATGAGAAACATAAAATATTTACTGAACAAATGTAGTAGATTCAGCTCTAAAAATTTCCTAGGTCTGAACCTCAACAAAATAGCCATATATTATATATATTGCTCCTTTGGTCTCTTAGCTGTGTCTACCTGGAAAACCAAATGCCCCAAAACCTACATGAAAAAATATGTTAAAACTGGTTAGAATCATTTAATGTGAAAATCCATGTTTGCCTCTAGGTAATAGGGACTGATTAGGCATGAAAAGCGGCAGAAGATTGCCAGCTTCCTTCTTAGAAGATTATCAGAGTGCAGGGCCTCAGGGATCTTTGACTAAAGCATGCAAAATAAGGATTTATTTTGGTAGCATCAAGCCTCTCTATTCAGATAATACTAGGGTATTTGGGCTCGCCAAACAGTAACATTCCAGTGTTTTTAAAAAGAAAATACTCTACATTATTAGAAGCTTGCATCTCACAAATAATTCAGGAACTAGTTTTCAACATGTTTCTTAAATCATATTTAAGGCACTAAATTCTACAAATAAGTCTAATCAATATAAAATGAACACATTTTAATGACATTTAAAATGTAAAGCAACATTGAAATCTGAGGCTGAGCCAGATACAGACTTAACATTGACTAAACTGTTTCAAATGCTATGTCTTTAAATTAATTTATGTTGAACGCAATGGGTACCAGAGTCAATTCTGGTTGCTATGACAACAGACACTGAAAATTTAAAGATCCAGCAGCAGGCTCAATTCCCTGCAAAGAGGGCAATTTTACATTAAAATTACATACCACTGCAACAGTTTTGATGAAACATGTTAAACAGATACACATGCGAGCCATCTTTTTTAAAGACAATTTCATTAGTGTATGTTAGATACCATGTTTATCATTTTAACTTAAATTTCCTCCTAGTTAGATTTAAAGAGTGAATTAGAATCTAAATTTCAGAAAGAAGCAACCAATTATCAAAATGCTACACTAGGGAAAGGAAAAATATTTAAACTAACCATGTAATAAAAAACAGTATAGAGTATAAGTCTGTATTATTTGCTTTGCAAATGTATCCTTGGCTGGTGGGCCACACTTATAAGATGGAAACTTGAAAAAATAAAAACAAAAGAAGGATATGCACTCATACGAATCGCTGAAATTTTTAGCTTGATCAAATGCATTACGTTTTCTCTAAAGAGTCTTAATTGGCTGTAAAATTACTGGATTTGAAAATGATTGTGTTTTGTATCATTCCAATACAGTTTTTATGAGGTCAGGGCTCATCAATTCTACCAAACAAACATACCCACTCATGTAGCCCAAAAAACAGTCACCTGGTGTATATAAACCAAATGGAGGGAGATGAGATGTGAGGGGCTGTCAATCAATGCATGCCAAAGAGGAGTGGAAGGTGGAGATCTCAGGAAGTGACACTCCTCCCTATGTCTCCTTCCAATGGAGCACGAAGGGCAAGGAAAATGACTACTGGGTTATAGTTAAATGCACATCATGATAGCCCGGGATCCCAATCTGTCTTCAAAACACTTATATGAAATATAGAGATTTCTTTTTTGTGTGTGTTCATGTTACAATTTTGAAATTAGATTGTTTAATCAAGTTTCATGTTTTTCATATCTAGTTTGAAGAAGAAACAGGAGATGAGGAAGATTATAAAAAGGAAAGAATTATTTCCCTCTCCTTAAGTAGGCTCCCTAAAGATTTCCTTAACATACAAGAATTCTAAGTCTACAAAAGATCTCAAGTATCTAAGGAATATGTATTCAGTTCATTGATCCTATTTTTTATAATTTAGAGGGATGCCTGAAATTTCCATTTTATTTGCCATCCAAACTTTCTTATTCCACAAGGCAAGAATTAAAAGGAAAGAAAACACTATTTGAATCCAAAATATGCAATGTCCTTGGAATACAGACTGTGGAGACAAAAATCAATGAGAATGTCCACATTTCAAATAAATTTTAAAGAGATGGGAAATCAAACTATTTTAATACGTGAAATCTAATATTGCTTCTCCAATTTAAAATTATAGGATATTAATCAGGTTGAAAACATGTTTATCCTCAGGATAAATGTTACTCATGACAATTCAACGGAAGAACATTTTTCTGTTAAAAAACACACAGGGTCAAAAACATTAAAATTCATTCATATTATATAAGTTTTCATTTGTTTCTTTTTAAGTGGTTTGAAAATAAAGACTACTAAGATCCAGTGGGTAGAGAACTATAAACATGATTCTAATTTTTAGTTTTAAAACTACGTGTTTATATAATCTACATAGAATAGTGTGTTCCATTAAAACCATCCTTCATGCTTCAAGAGTCCTCCTTAGGTATTTATAGGCCTTGGGATAAGGTCCAACTGTTAAGTGTTTGCAATGACTTTTCACACATTCCTGTTTATCAGCAACAACAGAGATGTGCTACATGGCATAAGAAATTATTTTTATATAATTTGTACCTCTTAAAAGTCATTCAGTGTCCTTGTACATTAAACAATACAAAGATGTTTAACATTACTAATTCAGTGTCACAGTTGAAGAGATATATCGCCTCCCTTTAATCATTAAAAAAAAAAATCAACATGTTTGAACAAGTGCCATGACAAGGCATATAAAGGGTATAGTTTAATAGAGGGGATAAGACCAACACTGTGATTTATCATGAATGCAAACAATGCTGAGAGAAGGTAGGAAAATCATTTTTGTCTGAATGTTTCAGAAAAGATTTTCAGGAAGAAGTGGGATTTGTTCTATAGCTTGAATTTTCAGTATAAAGGGAACAGATGGAAAAGAAGAAACTTTGGGGAAGTAGGGCCAGTACAAAGACACAATAGGTGAACATGTCCTCTGTTCCAGAGATCCTAAATGGATCCGCTATTGGAGTGAGACCCTGTCTAAGAAAATTTCAAATCCCAGTCTGAGGGACATAGAATTTGATTCTTTAGGCAGGAAGATTTTGGAATAAGCAAATGGCAAAATGTATGATTTTCTTCAGTAAAATTCATATGGCATCAGTCTAGATGGACTGCAGTGGGAAGACATGAGTTGAGGATACTAGTTAGAAAACTTGGTCTAAGCAAAATGAAAACAGACCTGGAGTAAAGTGATAGTAGGAAAGATAGGACAAAGGCATTTAGAAACGTTGCAGAGGTCAAATGAAGAGGATTTGGTAAAGGCCAATTTGATGTGGCCATCTTTAAAGGTTAAGAGATGTGATATGTTAAAGAACATGAATATATCAGAGTAGAAAATGTTAAATCACACTGCATTTTGGAAGTACAGAGTAAATAATAATGTCTTAATTTGTCTTTAGATGATGAGGTCTTTCTTTTGATTGCCCACCCTCACTCCTTTGCTAATTAAGATGGAAAAAAAAGTGAACTAAATAGCCAATTCTTTAAAGCTTAATAAAATCCAATAATTTAAATAGTCCCTTTAGGTAGTACATAGTCTCCATGGGATAAAAAAAATGTTCCTTCTCTTAGATCATCTCACTTACTCTCTTCTTTAATCCATAAGTGGTGAATGGATGTATGAGTGGAGGTATACAAAGACCTTGTTATATGACCTTGTAGAGTTGAGGAACTATGGAGTCCTATGCTATCTTTTTATCCTCTGGTCCTTAGGTAGTGACTCTGGTCTGTCTTGTCTTAGGCCCTGCAGACCTCCAGTGCAGAAGCTCAGAAAGTTTTGAATTTGGATTTAATTCTCTCAGTTCAAGTGCTGTTCTTGGTGATGGTTCCTGGGTATCCTGTATCCTGAGCTCACTTAAGCTTCCACTATGAACCCATGAGATGTGTGCCTTGGATTTCCATGCAACTCCAGTTTAGACTGTCCATTCAGCAGCCCTTGCTATGAAACCTCCTTGCCCCTGCTGCTCCAAACTACTCTGGAAAGCTGCAAAATTAAACTTTTATTTTTACTTTGAGGAAAACAAGGATAGGTTGAGATAGCTGAATATCAGGACCTGAGTGACTGGCTGAGCATTGTAGAGACTATCAAATTTAACTGAATCTGACTGCAACCTAGGTCAATATGGGCAGTCTGCTAGATGACATGGGACAAAAAGAGTCCTCTTATTAATATAACTGTCCTTCTCTAGGCCAACTCCAAGTAAGTGAAAATCTGGGCAGACATCTAAATGTGTCTTCTCCTGGCCTGTCTCTCTTACTCTTCTTATAATATTGCAGAGCCAGAGACACAACTTTTCATTTATGTCTTTTATATCATTGCCTCTTTTTCTCAGGCTCCATTTAACCCCAATGATGGACAAAGACCAAGGCCTCCAGCTCTGTTGTTAACATGGTAGCATATTAACAACATGGAACAAGAAATTCTGTGGGTTATTTGGCAACAGAGGAAACCAAAGGAGCTCAGAAAATCTGTTCTCAGTGATATTAGTCTGCTGTGTGATCCCATTTTGCATGTCAAAAGCTGAATATTTTTTACATATTTTAATCTCCCAGAGAAATGGACCTCAGGTAGACCAATTGGAAAATCCTTACTGGGAAAAATAATAGAAAAATTACATTAAATACCATTCAAAATGTTACTCATGCTACCAATGGATTTTTAGTAATCTGTGCAATTAATATTACATAGCACTTCTAAAATGAATAATTATGGATACTTCAAAAATGTTCACAGTAGGAGATAGCATATGCTACTTGAAAATGGATACTCATTCAGGACTTTAAATGACATCTATGTTTGTTGTATATAGAGACTGAATAAACACTTTGGTGCTATGTCTATGGCCAGGTGTGAAAACAGGATCAGAGGGTTTGTTGTTTTATTCAGTAGGTGAAGTAATTCAGTAAATTTAAAATGTTAGTGAATTGACTGACCATCTGATACATATACTGAAGTTTTTAAAGAGGAAGAAGAAAAAGGTTAGCAATGGAAACATTTAATTCATGTTGATAACACTTGCCCCAGTGCCTTTTTCTTTCTTTGTTCTGTTTTCCTCCTATTTCCTCCTATTTCTTTTTCATTCAGTCTGGGTACCCACAAATATATCTTCCTTAATTTCTCATTTACCTGTGATTCTCCCCAACACAAAGATATAAAACACCACCCAAAATGCAAACTTTAATTGTATGAGTCTCCACAAAATTCCAGAGAGATATGGGAAGTACAGAATATCCATTCTATTTAAAAGAAAAATTCAACTTCCTTTGGCTGAAACTTCCATATCTTATTAAATACCGTCTGAAGGAAGGCAGTATGACAATTTAATGACATATAAGACATAAATTTATGTGCCACTCCATTGTAATACAGTGGAACAGAAAGCCAATGAACTTTAGGTCAGAGGACTACCTGTTGCTCCAGCCCTGTTATTTACAATCTGTTTAACCTTAGTGAAAATACTTAAACTCTCTGTGCCTCCATTTCCTCTTCTGTAAAATAAGAATGACAGTATCTATACTGATTTCACAAGATGGCTGACAGAATCAAAACTAAGATTAGGTATTGCTGCTGAAAATTCTTTGTAAATTTCAGTGTGCTACAGACACAGTTGAGCATTATTATTTTTATCTCCATACCTGTAGCTGGTGTTGAGGTATGTGGCACCATATTGCCTCAGCACTCATTTCTATACACCCTAGGCTTCTCACTGAAAAGACCTATGGATATTTGGTCATAGAGAAAGCTTGGCCCACTCCAGACAAGCAGGAAGTACGAGTTACTGAACTCAGAAGTAGCCATCAACCAATAATGAATGAAGGATTGGTCAATAGAACACCTCAGCTTTCTTTTCGCTCCGCTGGAATAATTTGAGGTGCACCTTCTACAAGGCCTCCTAGAGTTCCCCAGGGGGAATGGGCACCAGTTTAATGACAGCAGTCACTTGCTTGATGAAAAACCCTTTATTGGTTTCTTTTCCTTCCCTGTCTGACTTGCCCACTCCCCTGCCGCTATTTCCTGGGATGACCTTGAATAAACCACTTACACTAGAATCCTTGTCTCACAGTATGCTTCACAGGGAAACCAAACAGAAGAAGTATCTCTTGACCAGGACTTGCCTTCTTTGTCTGCCTGGGAGAAATCTTTGAAGCCTGGCAGCCTAAATCACACAGGAATTCAAGTCTGAAGTATTCCGATTTCTCCCTTTTAATCCTTCAGTTGAAACCAGAATGACAAATTTTCCATTAATAAAATACAGTGGGTGATTTCTTCCCCCCTGGATGACTCACTATGCAGGCTAGCAGACCAAAAGCATTCCCAGACCATTTTGAGGTCAGCAAGTTCTCACTCAGCCTATCCTAACAGGCTCATACTTCAAATCAACAGGTATTTCTACATATGCCCAAACCTGTTTTATATAGAACAACAACTTCAACTAAGTAGCTAAAGATCTTCACCACCTAGGGGCCACAGAATTCTAAAAGTACTAAGTTCCCAAGAGTCATTAGTCTAAATTTCATGTTGCCTTCACATTTATACAAAAAGCAGCATTACTAAACCTTTCTTTTTTGATTAATAAAACACACTTTCTCAAAATACTTTTTTAAGTGCTTATTTTAACTGAAAATCTCTTCTTAACTATGAAGTTAGGAAGACCTAACTTCAAGTTCTGACTGCCACTCTCACTAGCTGTGACACTAGGCACATTACTTACCCCTCTAGACCTCTATTTCTTCCTTCTGTCCCTTAGAAACAATCAAAGTACCTAGATTTTACAGAGGCCCTGAGGAACAAATGAAATAAGCTTTGTACAGCCTGACACATAGTAAGTGTTCATGTTTGTTCATTAAAAGGGAATCTGAAAATACTTCATTCATGTATTCAATTAACATTTATCAAGCATTTGTTTATTGCTAGACCCTGTGATGAAAAAAATACAATCTTTCCCTTACCTTCAGGAGCTGTCTACTGGGGAGACAGATATAGTTTTTAAGTGAATAATTAAAACGTATAACACATTATATTATACTCAATGCACTATTGCACATTAGCATTAAATTGGTTGATTACAATGGAAACTATTTTTTCTTGAAAACAGCAACAGTAAAAGTGCTATCCACAAATTCTATGCTTAATGGGCCACGGTAGTATTCAGATACTTGTATTTTACTTATCCTATATTCAGCAATGAAATTTCATAACCTTGCAATTCTTTGAGAACCATTCTCTGTCTACTGTCAGAAAGTTAACATTTGAATGGTTAATACTGAGGAAAAGGAGAATGAGAGTATCATTCAACCGTGGGTCATGGTAAATGTGAAGAGAAGATTACAACCATGTAGGGTTTTGTAGTGGTCCAAGAGGAATGAATTGCTGGTCTGCCTAACTTATCATGTCACTCCACTAAAATCACCATCAGTGTCATGAACTGATATTGATTGGCTAAGTGCTTAGAGGCCTGGGAAATTTAATATTCTCCTGCCAAAAATACCTAGTAATATGTTTTGTTGATGACAGTAGCAAAAGCTCACCCTGCTTCCTGGTCTACAAATTCCAGCGTGTTTTCTTCTTGTCTAAGAATGTGCTTTGTGTATATATTGCACGCTCTTGACCCCGCTTCCCCCGAACCTGTTAATTTCCGCAGCTGGTCCTCACATGCCATTCCTCAGATGGGGACCTCACAGCATGTGCACCCTCTCAGACCTCTCTCACACCTCTCGAGGATGAGCAGGGTGCCATTGGCTGGGATTACTTGTGAAAGGAAGAGTCTGTTGATGAAGTGGCTCAGGCTCTGTTAGGAGGTTTAGTGAGGTATTTAACTGAAACAACAAGAGATGTAGCTGACACTTATAACCCAATCATAACATGTTCATCTCATAACACCTGGCTCTCAGACCCAATTTTTAAACTGTTTATGCCTGGTACCCTATAAGAATATCGCCAACTTTCTTTTCTTTTTTAAAAAAAAAAATTTAATGTTTATTTTTTATTTCTTTCTTTTTTTTGAGAGAGAGGAGAGACAGAGTGTGAGTGGGGGAGGGGCAGAGAGTGAAGGAGACACAGAATCTGAAGCAGGCTCCAGGCTCTGAGCTGTCTGCGTAGAGCCTGGTGTGGAGCTCGAACTCATGAACCGTGAGATCATGACCTGAGCTATATTCAGACACCTAACAGACTAAGCCACCCAGGCACCCCAGAATATCACCAACTTTCTTAAAAGGACGTCTCAGCACTGGGAAGGTCAACCAAGACTTCATCTTAACCTTGTCTTCTCATCTTTACAAAAGGGAATATTTAGTTTTTTTTAAAGAACCATTTGCCTATAAGACAAATGCATTTTTATTTTCTTAATTTCAGTTATTTATTTTGAGAGAGAGAGAGAGAGAGCACCCATGTGTGAGCAAATGAGGGAGGGGCAGAGAGAGAGGAAGAGAGAATCCCAAGCAGGATCTGCACCGTCAGCATGGAGCTGGACGCAGGGCTCGAACTTAGGAACCGAAAGATCATGATCTGAGCCGAAATCAAGATTTGGACCCTTAACCAACTGAGCCACCCAGGCATCCCAACAAGTGCATTTTTAATAACGATTTACTCCTATTTTGAGAACAATTGTAACTTCCTTAATCTTAGTTCTTCAAATCTCAGAGAGATACCTTTTGTAATAACAAATGTGACTTTATTTCTGTTCTTAAAAAAAGTATTACATTTTCTTTTGATGAAGAAGGATCACTCTACAATTAAACACTAAACTGACCATATTATCTTAATGCTAGATGTAGCTTTTCCTGAATGATTTCAGAATAAAGTTCTTATGTTTGGAGATAATTTAGGATTAACTTTTCCAGTATAACTTACCCTGTCATGTTATATTCAACCAATTATTTATTGGGGTGGAAAAATACTAAAAGAACGAGGAAGAGTTGACAAGAAGCCAAAGAACCAACACCACTGTGTTGTTGTTTTTGCTTTTTTTAACTCACAAGAAAATCTAGGAAACAGGGCCCTGAATGACTAAAGGCCAGGACGTGCCAGTCTGTTGGCATGGCTCATCATGGTCTGTCCCTCCAGCATGTCTTCCATAGAGTCATCAACGTGGCCTTCTTCACAGGGTGGTAGAGATTCAGATAAAGCATGGGTTACCCCAATACCTCATAGAGACAAAATGAAGAACATTTGAAAAGTTGATGTAGGTGCAGGAAAGGAACATGATTGACTGAAACAATTCAAGGTTATGACTAGCAACTCGGAGACAGATAACCTGTGAGAGGAAGGATTGGAAAGAGACGGCAGGCCACAGGCAGACCGTTGTTTACTCATTTCTTTGGAAAGTATGTCTAGATAACTGCTCTCATGGTATCGGCACTGCTTACAGTGGAGACCCATCCACTTAGTGCAACTTTCATTTCACAAATTAGAAAACTGAAGCTCAATTTCCTCAAGATAACTCACTATTAAGTAATAGAGTTGGATTAGAATCCAAATTTTCTGCCTCCTGCCTCAGTTCCCTTTTCATTCCATCAAGCTAAAGTACACCTAGAATCTCAATTGTTTTCTCATTAATTAAAAATAATTACATTTAAAAAAAATAATTACCTTGGGGTGCCTGGGTGTCTGACTCTTGGTTTCAGCTCAGGTAATGATCACACAGTGGTTTATGGCTTCAAGCCCCATGTCGGGTTCCATACTGACAGTGCAGAGCCTGCTTGGGATTCTCAATCTCTCCTTCCCTCTCTTCCCCTCCCCTGCTTGTTTGCTCTCTCTCTCTCTCTCTCTCAAAATAAATAAACAAAAAAATTACCTGCTTAATTGAGTACATGCTATGTTTTAGGAATTATAGTAGGAACTTTATCTAGAATTTACCAGTTAATTTCATAGTGACTTAAATGAGACAGGTACTATTACATCTGCATTGCATGAGTAAAGTAATGCTCAATGACATTGAATTATGTGTGGCATAAAACTGAGCACCTAATAACTGACAGAACTGCCATTTAGATCTATGTCTCTAATTCCACTAGAAATAAGAGGCAGATTGTGAAGATTAACTGTAGCCAAAAGATCTACATCTGCACCCTCCTTTATCTCTATTACAATGGTCTTAGTTCAAAATCTTCTTGTTGCTTAGAATATTCCAACAGCTTTTTAGTTTTATACTCTCCCCTGACAGTCCATCTTCTATATTTGCAACAGAATCATTTTTATTAACTTCAGTTTTGTTAACATACAGTGTGATATTAGTCTCAGGTGTACAATATAGTGATTTAACATTTTTATACATTACTCAGGGCTCATCAGGTTAAGAGTAGTCTTCATCCCCACCACCTTTTTCACCCATCCCTCTACCCACCTCCCCTCTGGGAACCATCAGTTTGTTCTTAAATTCCACATATGAGTGAAATCATATGATATTTGTCTTTTTCTGACTGACTTATTTCGCTTAGCATTATACTCTCTAGATCCATCCATGTTGTTGCAAATGGTAAGATGCCATTCTTTTTATGGCTGAGTAATATTCCATTTTACATATGTATGTATGTATGTATGTATGTATGTATCACATGTATATATCACATCTTCTTTATCCAACAGAATTATATTTTTTAAATGCATAACACATCATAAAATGATGTTATATTCAAGTCCACACAGCTAACAAGTAAGTGTCTGAGTGAGAATCAGAGATGCTAGGCTTTTTAATTTTTATTTCCTTTAGATCTGGGGCTCTTTTTACTCTTCCTTATTAATTAATAGCAATATAATAATTAGCAATATGATCATGAATTTTATTTTATTTTACTTATTTATTTTTTTGTATCTCATCTATTTATTCATTCAGTACTGTTCCAATGGCAAATAGGTTTTAAACAGTCTCCACTTTGGGGGAAGAAGAATGCAAGCTGGCCCTACAGCAGCCTACTTTACTTTTTGTTGAGTGATATTTTCTCTGTTTTATTTTTAAAAAGTATCCATTTATTCTTCTGGTAACTTTTACCCTAACTCTGTTAAATTTCTAATGAATTTTCAAATGTAATAATTAGTTAACAAAATGTAATAATATACAATGAAATTAAAAATTAAGTTCTTATAAATATATCATAGTTGAATATAATTTAGAAAACTAACACTTACAAAATGTCTTTAATAATTTCCAGGTTTTTAACTAAATTTCATTGAAAGCTTCTCTTTCATTTATGCAGGACTCAGTTCTGGGGATATCACTTAGTATTTTATCTATTTCTTGGGCTGACTTTCATTGCCAATAATCTTTTTTTCAAGTTTTTATTTAAATTCTAGTTAGTTAACATATAGTGTAATATTGGTTTTAGGAACAGAATTTAGTGATTCATCACTTACACATAATACCCAGTGCTCATCACAAGTGCTCTCCTTAATACCATCACCCATTTAGCCCATTCCCCACCCACCTTCATTACAGCAACCCTCAGTTTGTTCTCTATAGTTAAGAGTCTCTTATGATTTGCCTCCCTCTCTCTTTTTCCCTTTCCTCTATATTCATCTGGTTTTTTTTATTAAATTCCAGATATGAGTGAAATCATATAGTATTTGTCTTTTCTGAAGACAAATTTCTCATGAATTTTAATCACCCCTTATGACATCTTGAATTCTAAGAACAGTTTCTGAAATGTTATACAGTTAAAAGATAAAGTTATTGGCCTAATCTGCCTATTTGTGATATTAAACCATTGCAAATACCAGCAGAAGAATCAGTGATTGACAAAAAATCAAGATAAGGATACTACAAGAAACAAAAGATAATCTCCTTTATATAAAGATGGATACAGAAACATTAGCAAACTGGCATAAAAAAAATATTTTTGACTAAATTAGGTCTATTCCACGAATGCAAGGATGGTTTGAATTAGAAAACCTAGTATTGCAATTGAACATATCAGCATATTGAAGAAGAAAAACCATATGGTCATGTCAATAGTTAGAGAGAAATATTTTTCTAAATTCAACACCTGATTATAATAAAATTTTGAACAAATTTGAAATGAAACAGAGTTAATGATAGGGGTTTAATCCTAGAAACCTGGCTAAGTAAATTATTAAATGGTATTATGTAGCACTCTGTGAGGCTACACAGTCAAGACAGCTCTTCTGCCCATTATAAGTTAGTTTTCAACCCCCCAGAGCTTCAGTTTGACATGAATGGATGTGAGGGCCAGGTTCTCCTCACTACTTTTCCTCTTCTTTTTGTCCTCACAGTCATTCAACTACATGATTCCTTGTTGCTATTGAAATCATATTGTGTGTATATGTATGTGTATATATACACATACATATATATAGTCATACTGAATACTCTTATACTCTTGATGGGGCAGAGTCACAAATTATTTTTATTACTGCCTACTCATTATTTTGATAATAACAACAAATCATATAGTTTAATATTTACTTTTGCCTTCTAATAAATTCCAACATAAAGACATCAAAAATTTCAGAAATATAATCCTCTACAAGGAGAAAGGAAAAAAAAACATCTTTTTATAGTTATAGGATCATAACCCTAATTGCTAAGAAAACTTAATAAATTATATGATAGGGTTTATTTAATACAGGAGATGAAACAATCTTATGCTAATTTGGTCATTTGGGGGAGTTTTTATGTTGCCATGTGATATAATTATGATGACAGATAATGGCAATGTATTATTTCTGTAGGTGTTTTATATATGTAAGTTTATGAAAATACCATCTCACATAGGAGACAGTGTTGCATGCAGATACCAGGCATACACAAGGTTAGGAATAGAAATGCAAGCATTGTGTTTGCAGAACAATAAATAAAATATTTTGGCTGGGGCAAGGTGTTTGTGCATGGAAAAATCAAGAAGTAAATAAGGTCATGTTATGGACTGAATGTTTGGGTCCCCCCAAAATTTATATGTTGACATACTAACCCCCAAGGTGGTGGTATTAGGAAATGGTCCCTTGGGAGATGATTATATCATAAGCATGGAGCCCTCATGAATGGAATGAATGCCCTTATAAAAAGATACCAAGAGAGCGTTCCCTCTTTCTCTCACCACCCCCCAACCCCCTGTGTAAGGATATAAGGAAAATGGGAACACAGCCATTTGCAAATCAGGAAGACAGTTCTCAACAGACAGGATCTACCAGTACTTTGGTCTTGGACTTCCCAGCTTCCAGAACCATGAGAAGTAATGTAAGGTGTTTAACCCAGTCTGTTGTATTTGTTATAGCAGCCCAACTGAACCTCAGGTTCAAGAGGATCTTGCAAATGTGGAGCTAAAAGAAAACACTTTGAAAACTTTCCAAAGAAATGAAAATGTTACAATAAATGTATTTTTAGCTGTTTTGTTATGCCTTTTTCCAGCAAAGACAGTCCCTGTGGAGCAGTATGAAGAAGTTCTGCTTCTGCCTCCTACCAAAAGTTCCCCTATTCTGAGACTCCGTAAACCCAGGCAAAATAATTCTGTCATTCAAAAACTGAAGCTAACAGAAGGGTCTATAAGGGTGTGGGTGGACAGAGCTCAGGGGGATTCCCTAAAACAACTGTAGCTGAAAGAAGGGAGTCATGTGGGGGCCACAAAACCAGGTTTATTCCTATTGTCCTGATTCTTTATTCCTAGTGCTCCCTTCCTCTGTCAAAAATGTCCCCATTTAGACAATAAATTATATGGTTGTCCTATTTTTCGGCTGCCCACAAAGCACCTGTGGCTAACTAAGCCCTTGGGCAAGGAAACAATAGGAAAGCCAGTTCAGGCTGAATTGTCTTAAGTAGAAAGACATCCAGAGTACCCTCTAAACTGCATTGTAGATATCTTTTCTTAAAAAGGATTGTATGAAGACAGGGCAGGAGCAATAATCCAATTTTTTATTGCAAGGTCATGTTATGGACTGAATGTTTGGGTCCCCCCAAAATTTATATGTTTTTATTTTTATGTTATATTATATGTATTATTATATGTAACATTATAATATGTTATATTGTATTATATTTTATGTTATGTTAAAATTTATATGTTATAAGTTTTGCAATAAACTTAATGCAAAAAAATGTAAGAAAAGGACTCCAAAAATATCCTTAGCATGATTTTTAAATTTTTTATTTATGACCTCCCAAAGTACTATACAGAAAATTTGGGGAGATAAATTAAATGGAATAGCAACTCACATTTGGGGAATTTTTCATGTGACAGACACTGCACTAAGCAACAATAGCCTCATATGCAGACCCACCAGTTACAGAGTATCAGGCCTAGTATTGTCCAGGCAAATAATAGAAATAGGTTTACCACTGTTTTCAGTTAGGAGAGCTTTCAGCTACCAGTAACAGAAACCCCACATGACAGTGGCTTAAATAAATTAGGGTTATTTTTCCACAACCCAAACACCTACAGTTATGTTGTTCTGGCGTTATTACTGCTACTCAAAAACATTGTCAGCCATCCAGGTCCTCCTGCCTCTTGGCTGTCTATCTTAATTGGGTTGGTTTCCATCATGACCTCAAGATGGCCACTATAGTTTCAGATCATGCTGTGTTCAATGTAGGAAGAGAAAGGAAAGTCGTTTGTACCAAGTTTATTTAACCCTTCCAGAAACAAAATTTAAAATATACCTTTTTGGCCACCTCTCACCAAAATGAGTATGTGGTTTTCTAGCCTTTGGGAGATGCCCAGTAAAGATGGAGGTTGGGAATGTATGTGGGGTTAGCAAACCAAACATGTGCCGTGGGAACCAAGATGTAACTTGGGATCTACCAGTTGGTATGAACTCTATCCTTTCCCTCTATGCTAAATGTGGGAAAGTAGGGAATGAGGAAGAAATCTGCATTCTCCATATTCTTAGAGACATGGCTTTTTGTCCTTATTGCAACGCAATATGTCTCTGGTCATGGAAATAGTCAGGAAATCTTTGACTGTTATCCGCAGCTCTGGAGTGATGAAAATAATTTTCCTTTCTCCTTTCCCTTCCTCCCTCACCAATCTGAAAAGCTTTGGAGCTTAATATCATTATTAATTAAAAGCATTATTAATATATCAATATGTGCATGGGGGAAAGTGTAGAAGAATATGTATATGCTATCGATGGTTGTTGTGGGGGATGACCAGGGATCCTTCCATCTGCATATACATGTATCACTTGAATTTTTTTAATACAAGCATGTATTACACTTGTGACCTGTAAAAGCAATGAAGATATAAATAGACAGTTATTAAATTTCTCACTAGCTTTTCATGCTTTGGGCAGAACAAATACAGTTCGTTTCATCTTTCTGAAGGTTTTATGTTCTAACCAACATTGTGGTTCATTCTCAAACCTCGAAAAAGTTCTTCAGATATTCTGTAGTAGTGAAAACGTTTGTATGACTTAATCCACTCAAGGCAGATTACTAAAGTGTTAAAACACTCATAAACCTTCCTAACTCTTGTAAATAAAACTAAATGGCTTGCCCCTTAAGGAAATGTCCAGGTATGTGCTTGCCTTCCAGCTGTCAGGTTACCACAGCTGTTGCTTTGTGAAAAGCAACTTTATCAGGCTTCAGTACAAAGTTGGTATCTTCCAGAGAGAAATATCCTAAATTCTGTGCATCAAGCTGGACATAAGCCTTTTGATTGATAAGGCTGGTAATTTTTCCTAGAACTTTTCATTTCAGTGAATTACATAATAGTATGTCCACTAGGCTTGTTTTAATATGATAGAAGAAAATGTAAATTTGGCCTAATTTTTTCTTCCTAGAGACATGCTGTGACAGGCTCACAAAGTCACAGGCTGCCTAAAAGGTGAGGGTAAGGAAGAAGAATGCTATCTACCACAAAACTGAGTTGTGGCTTCTGTCTTCAGCTATAAATTCACAAGGTTCACAAGGTCTTGGCCAAAAACCATGCCATGGTTTTGCTCAAGAGGGTGCTCTTAAATTCATTAGAAGATTCTTTTCCTGGGGCACCTGGGTGTCTCAGTCGGTTAAGCGTCTAACCAACTTTGGCTCAGGTCATGATCTCGCCGTTCATGAGTTCAAGCCCCACGTAGGGCTCTGTGTTGACCACTCAGAGCCTGGAACCTACTTCAGATTCTGTGTCTCCCTCTCTCTCTGCCTCTTCCCTGCGCATACTCTTTCTCTCTCAAAAATAAACAAACATGAAAAAAATTAAAAAAAAAAAAAAGATTCTTTCCCGTTACTACCCATACTAGGATGACCCTAAGGTTCATAGTTTGTATGCCTAGGTCGAAGATGGATGAATCTTCATTCACTGATATGGTAAATATAGGAAGAAAGAAATATTGATGGTGGGGGGTGGGCAATCTCCCCCACTTGCCAAGTAAAAGAAGTTAAACAAGTTCCATCTTGAATGCTCTTTTTATTCTGTAGAGAGATAATACTTTCCTATCTTTGATAGATAATACTTGTCTTGTGATACTCTGCAGTAAATTTTTTGTCTTTTTTCCCTAATATTTGACAAGTTATCTTTATGACACCCATGTAAACTATGTAGATAAAAGTGTTGTAATAACCTATTTCTTGTAATTTTAACTATCCTAAAGTAGTTGGAAAATAGTAATTAACAAGAAAAAAGTTTTCTGAGTGTCCAAAATGGATACTCCAATGTAGAAACACCAAAGCCCATGAGTTTCCTCTGGTCAGGATGTTTGTCTTCACTCACAGGCTATTTGTTCTGGCTTGCCACCCAGTTCTAATGATCTTGATTAGTAGTGATGACTATGATTTAGAAGATAATGATGATGGATAGCCTCGGCACTGGCATAGGAACATTACATTATTTATAATTATCTCTATAACCATTTTAACTCTCCTAGGGGTAGACATTATTTACCCTCATTTTATAGACAGCAAACCGAGAGAGAGAGGTTAAGTAACCCACCCAAGCTAGTAGAAGGAAAGCTAGGCTCCAAAGAGCTATCTCTACATATCATACAGTCTTCCTGAACAAGACTATTATTGATCTTCCTCAGTGTTGCATCTTTGGCCTTCTGCTTTTCTCATGCAAAATTTACTCATAAAATAAGTGACCTCATCCAAATTTATGGAGGCAACCATCATCAGAAGCTAATGACTCCTAGAATTACCTTCCTTCCAGTTCAAACTTATTTCCTGCGTTCTAGATCTGTATATCTTACTGCCTCTAGGACATCCTTATTTCAATGTCCAACAGTTACTTCTAATTTAACATATCCTAAATTAATACTTCATCTCCTCTATCCCCTCCCCATATCTGTTCTTTCTCCTCTTGCCCTTCTCCTCCTAATGAGACATATCATATACCTAGTTGCCCAAGCCAGAAGGTATTCTTGATATTTTCTTCTCCTTCAATCCTCACATCCAATTGAAAACTGAATCCTATTGATTCTATCTTTTTAATGGTACTTGAGCCCTTAAATCACATTCTCTCCTCTCCACCTCCACTGCCAGCACCTTAGTAACCTTTCTATAATATTTTCCCTAGTTTACTATAACAGACTCCAAAATTCTAATGCCACTCCAGACTTATCCTGTACTTTACAAAAATTTGTTTAACTCTTCATGTAGGTGTCTCCATCTCATAAACCCTGAAAGCAAATTGAGACAAGTGAATTTTTAAACTTGATTTCTTAAACTGAATATAGTGAACATAACCATACTATTACTAGATGTTTCAGGTTGTGTAAGTGAAATTTTTAAATTCTTTTCTTTTTTTTTAACCTATTATTATTAGACTATATGCATTGTGTACATTGATACTTTGGTCAAGGTATCGATGTTTTATTTCTTTTTTTTTTTTTTTTTTTTTTTTTTTTTTAATTTTTTTTTTCAACATTTATTTATTTTTGGGACAGAGAGAGACAGAGCATGAACAGGGGAGGGGCAGAGAGAGAGGGAGACACAGAATCGGAAACAGGCTCCAGGCTCTGAGCCATCAGCCCAGAGCCTGACGCGGGGCTCGAACTCCCGGACCGCGAGATCGTGACCTGGCTGAAGTCGGACGCTTAACCGACTGCGCCACCCAGGCGCCCCTCGATGTTTTATTTCTTACAGCACCTGGTCCCTTATCTTACCCCTTAAAAGCCCATGGTCCAAATGGCTGCCATAATGACCTTTACTAAAATGTAAATCTGATTCTCTAATGGTCTTGCTTAAAATCTTGCAATGGCTCCTTACTTCCTCCAAGACAAAAATCCAGAATCTTTACTTGATGTAAAAGAAGCAATCTGAGGCCATTTTCTTGAAAGACAACTGACAATCAGTCCTATATATCAGCCCCTTAGGACATTACTAGATTATACTTAAAACAATGACGTAAAATTATACAGTAAAGGTACAGTTCTACTCACCATATTTAATTTTAAAAGCTATGAAGATTCCATTAGAAGAGATTTCCTGGAAGAATGTTTATATATGAGTGCCTAAATAAATAAAGGCCAGGAAGTTAGGAAATTATGTCACTGTACTTAACAGATTTTACAAGATGGCAAAACTTACCTGAGAAGTTAAATGAATTATTAAAAAATACAAGGTTAGTCTGGAGTGGCATGAGGTGTTAAATACAGGCCATAAGGGAAATTAAACATTAAGAAACTTAAGCCAGGCTTACATAGTGCAGGAAAAACTGACAAAAATAGGGAATATAAGAAATTAAAAGTCCCCCAGTCATTACCTAACTTAGAGGTCACAACTGGAGACCACAGCTCGGATTTTGCTTGAAGGTAGATTTCATCTGGTCTGTACGTATTTTAGGAACTTCCAAATTTCAATATTCTTAGCTCTAAAATGACAGACCAGTGTCATCCCATGAACTGCTATTGGTCAGCAACAACTACAGAAATTGAGCTTCAGCTTTTAGCAACTTTATAGCAGTTTGGCAGCCTAATCATATGTCTGTTGAATCCAAAAAGATAGTTTAAAATGCATTATTCTGGTTTATCGCAATCCCCACCATCCCCTATTCCTATTTTAAGTCAGACCCAATCCAAGTGCCAGGTCCTGGTGGCACTTTAGGCCTCCTCTCTCATTCATTAGATTCATTCACACATGGGGCAGGAGATCTACAACAGTTATGGTGTCTTGCCAAAGTCTCAAGAAACCTCACATATTTACACAATTAGATTAAAGCCAGTCACATTTGCCTGGTGACTTAACATTTCTAAGCTACCCGAAAGACCTACAGCACATCACATGTCTACTCAAAAGCTATTATCAGTACATCATGCTACACTTAGATACACATCACATGCTACCCTTTTTCAGGTAGATGGACTAGAATTCCTGAAGGAGCAAGAAAATATAGAGGGGGCTGGAAGCAAGTTCAAATAGCTGAGAAATGTTGTATACAGCAAGTATAAATTCAAAACCATTCTACTTCTCTTTTTTTGGTTTATCCATCCTTCAAACCAATGTGATAATCTGCTTCCAGGTGCCAAGTGTTTGTTCCCCTTTAACAATTGCCTTTACAATTTCAACTTACTGAAGCATATCATAGCTCTGAATGCTACAATGCACAGAGCAATACCCTGATTTTCTAGAGCAATTATTTCACCAGAACCCAAAACACACCTTGTACTTACCTACAAGTAAAGCTCTCAGCTTCCCTGATGATTTCCAAGTCTTTTCAAGTGTATTAAATACAAACTTAATCGTTTGACTTTTTTCCCTCCTCTGTCATCATCATCATTTTTAAAGACCTCTCCCCACACATACTGAATTCATCTCCAGCTTATTGCAAGCAGTGAGAATGTAAAGTTGACGTTCATGACCATCCTTATGTTAGTCGGAAGAATAAAACCAAGGCCAAGAGAATGCAAGCATAGCTGCAAAGCTAATCCTTCAAGCTTAATTACAGATTTAAATCTGTGAGTGTTTTGGAGATGGGTTATAAATTTTAATCCCAGACATTGTTATAGAAAACTTGTGTTCTAAATTCAGAATTAAGCCACAAAAGGGTGAGTGTTCACACTTAATACCCCTTGATAGGCTAACACATGGTAACATATGAGAAATATTTATTTATTGAATAAAAGTATGAATAAATGAATCAATCAACGAACTCGCTCTGAGACTCACTTGAAAGATTCCCCATGAGGTGGTTCTTTTCCCGAACCATTCCTCCTCCCCTAAGTGCAGATTCTGAAAGTGCCTGCCTCACTGTACCATACCAGATATTTGCTGCCCCTCAACCATCAGTTACTGGAGTACCCATGGTGAAGAACCATAGACTTGCTACAATGAGGGGAAGTAGGATTCCATTATGCCTGGTGGGGAACCCTGTCTGGAAGCTGACAACTACATGGAATTGACTCACAAGCTTCTGCAAGTAGATACAAAGCTAATGAGACAACATTACTCAACTTTGCCAAGGCAATGTAGAACAGGGATATGGCTAATTAAAAAAACAAAAAATAAAAATTTTCCACAATTGGGTTAATGTTCTTTATATTCTCCACACAAAGGTCTGCCTCCAAAGAGCCATTATATAGGGAAAATTAACTTCATTTTCATTGTTCACCATGAAACCCTGAAGTAATTCTAGATTGGGTAAATCTAGGAAGAGTTACCCAAACTAAAACTGGTCGAATCAATCCTGGCCATCAAAGGAGTAACAGATGTTATGGCCAGGCTGCCCTTACATTTTGCCAGAAAACTAAGTCATGATTTTAGACAGATTGCAACATTTTATGCAATATTCCAAATGGAGTAGTCGTTCTTACCTTAACAACTAACACCACAGAGCTGCTTGGGTGTGGAGGAGATTGTTTTGCATCCAGAACAAAGAAATCTGATATAGGCTAGGTATCCTTAAAAACCAGAAATTTTCTAGTGAACTCAAAGAACAGGGGACCACGATGTATTTGGAACTACAAGTAATTTCTGCAATATGAATATACATCTGCAGATTGGTACCAAATAACCACAGGGAGGAAGGTAAAATATTTGTTTCCAGCTTGCTGCAAGGTGTTTTTATTACAAAGTCACTGGTAAGTGGTGAGATTTTTATTCAATAGCATTGCTTGTAGCCAGCATGGAATGTCTGATGAAGGTAGGAGGCATATTTTCCACTGTCCTTCATGCTTCATACAGCGTTTATGAAATTCTCTCCTATACAGAATGTTGCCCTGAGCAACAGAGTGATTTTTATGTTTGGGGGCAGCAACAGCCTAGTGCTACACCCTTCAGCTCTACCCATGGTTGAGGAGCCTTCTATGGAGTGAGATGAGGCATCCAATACTCCTCCTACACCATAGTTGCAGACGCTTAAAATCTTAAAACTTGTTATTTTGTGTATTGCATGTAAATTTCAAAATAATCATGGGTGTTAAGCCATGATCTACTGCAGAAACTTCTGAACAGGAAATGGCCTTACCATTTATAACTCAGAGTTCCTCAGTTACCAGATTCTTATCTAAAAGTTGGTCTTATTGACTGGAGAAGAGATCCTGAGAATATTGATTACCAAAGTGGCTGTCAATCACAAAAAGAGAAGAAAGGGGAGGTTGGACTGCCAAAGCAAAAACAACGTGCCCACTCTGGATTACCTATGGCACTAATGAAGAGAGACATGTATCCAGAATCTCCAAACCCCAAATCTTGGCACCGTAGGTGTCCAAGGAGTATGTGCACAGAAGACACTATGCACACACAGAAGACAAGAAAAATTAATTCTTAATTATCAGCTAAGACTACAGTGTCAAACCTCTGGTTTATCTTATATCTCAGCAAGCCCAGAACTCTGAGGCCTCTTTTTTGGCCCTCCGGGTACACAGCATGCTCCAAGCCAGCTTTACCTTGGTTCTACGAAGTCATTCTACAGGTGGTCTCCCAATGCTGGGGAAGGGAAGGTCCCAAGGTGAAGCAGCACTAAACCACCTCACTGCACCTGGTGGGAAGGAAGAGACACAAAATGTCCAAAAGAGAGATCATTCAAGAGACACAGATGTAAAGGGGACCTGCAGAAGAGAGAGCATTTAACTTCTTTTCCTGTCCCTTCTCAGAAACTGAATATGCTTGATTCACATCAGAATTCAAACTCCTTAGGGTTAGTGAAATAAGTGAAGTGGGGAGTTTTGGAGGGAGGTAGTGAAAGAGGAAAGAATGGAGGCTGGAGCCTACATCTCTAAAGATTAGAGTGTCAGTAAATGCTTTGTATGTTAACTTGACTGTAGATAAGTGCATAGGAAACAGGAGGCAGGGCTCAGGTTTACTCTTCTCTTAGTTGTCCTACTAATACAGACTTGAGAGCAAACATTCCACACTTGGCTATGCCACTGAACACCACTAGCATATTTTCCTCAATAATTATAATGGACAAGGCAGAACTGGTGTAAAACCAGCTAATCTTAAAGTTTGATGAGTGAATCCGTCAGTTAACTAATGCAGCCATGCCCAAATAACTCTAAGCATGGTTTCTTGATTTGTAAAAGGAGAATGAGTTAAGTTTCTAAAAGTACTTTTTCTTAATTTCTTAGCTCATAAATCCCATGATTTATAAATTGATAATTTATTTTAATAATTTTAAGGGATTGTCATGCTATACAGTAAGTAATATGTGGACGGGGCAAGCATGGCGAGGCAAGCAGTAGCTATGTAGGTACCACCCCCCTCCTGAGGCAGTAGCTGCAAATGGGAACACTATAATCATAGAGCTAAGATACAGATAGCATCAAAACTCCCCAACCTCTTCCACTCCCATTCTCTTAATGAAATAATATGCCTCCCAGTATCCCACAGAAGAGTTCTGTGCAGTGTCTGGCATTGAGCTTCGGGTGGAGCCATTTACCCCATTTCAGTTCTTAATAGCTGTGAAAGGATTTGTTCAACCCCGATTGTTGATATTTCTCATGACCTGAAAAGACTGGGATGTTCAGATACAAACTGCAAACTCCGACCCCTCCAGCCTAGTAGTCTAAGTTATTCCTTAATGGGAAGAAGAGACGTTTTTTGTGAAGCTAACTGCAACTTAAATCTTCAGAGCCCCTTCATTTTTGTGGCTAACTATTGTGACCATGACAGGTTTTAGCAAGACGTTGAATTTGAAATTTTGCACAATAATTTTAACTTCAACCAATTAACACTATTACCCCTTTGCATTCTTCCCCTTTGCACTGTCCTAGGTGTTTGGTGGCATCAGAGTAGCCATGAGCATAACGGGATCCAGCTAAAGGAAATTTGAGATGCACAGTCATTCGACACGGGTTTGGCCTGGCTCCCAGTGACTTCTGTACATCCACAGATTTGTGCATTGCTAGTACTCCTGATGCAGGAAGGGCTTCCAGGAATGACTCGGTGATGAATCATCTGCAGGAAGGTACAGGGACAAAGGCTTTATTGTGATTTAAGTACATAATTTGTGGAGAAATGAGGTTTGAAAATCCAGAGCCAGACACTAGTCTATGGAAAATTCTTCTAATCATCAGACGTATAGAATTGTAATAAGGGGAACCAGTTCTCATCTATGACTGATAAAAACTGAATTTTTCTCCTATCAGAAATATAATCAATAATGCAGCCTATACAATTATGCAGCAACAATTTTGTGGAATGGTCCAAAAAAGAATTTATCAGCATTTCTGAGTTTGTAGGGCATAAACCTGAAGCGGTACTAACAAAAAACAAATATAGCTATATGTAAAGTCATGTTTTATTAATGCCAATGTATTAGATCACATGTTAGTAAATACAATGCATTGTCCTGATAAGACCAGAGGTTCAGATGAAATGACATGCAAAAAGGCTATGAAGGCAACAAAACACCCTGAGAATACAAAGTGTTTCCATGACCAAACTCCTACACTTACCTATTCAATGTGTTTTATATGAGTAATTTGATTACAAAATTATGTGGCCCATTACAACATAGCACTAACTCTAGCATACATTTAGCTTGGCATGTGCATTCCATAATTTCAGATTCCTTTTACTATTTTTTTTTCAGAATTATGGAGCATATCAGAATTTAAATGTATTAAGAAGAAAGTATCCAAGTAAAAGCCAAAATCATAACCAACAACAAAAAATATTTGTTAGCTGGTTTTTAAAAATGTTTAATTTGTGGCAATTTATCGTTCTAAATAAACATTCCTTTTCATACCTAATTTTCTATTTGTAATTTCCCATTCTTTTTCTTATTTTGGGGGGGGGAGTGTCCAATCAAATTAAGTTTCAGGCTGCACAAAACCTGAATCTGACACCGAATTAAACCAGCTGCAAAGATGTTGGCGTCCCTGGATATGCTGGCTCTACCATGTTGTGTAGAGCATGGCTGACTTTTGGGAAAATGGGCTCAGGCCACCCTTACTTCAGTGCATAGCTCTAAAAGCCCTTATCCCAATGATGAAATCCTAAAAATTCTGAAAACTTAAAGATATGTTTATTATTTGGCATCAACACTCATTTGGCAACTAAACTTAGCTGGAACTGACATGAGGCTATTTATAAATTTAATTGATCTCACTTAGTATGAATATTCATATATTATTGTGGAAATATTAAAATTTGAATTTAAGATGATGCACAAATCCCATGGGAGGTTTTAGAATTTATTTTTTTTTAACTAAATTTTTTTTTTTAATTCTGAAATACATGTAGATCTGGCGATCTATTTTTTTCCCCACAGTTGTCTCCCATGGGCAGGGACTTACAGAGTCAAGCAATCTGTTGGGGACTGTGATAAAGTTTGGGGAATATTTGATAGTATATGACTGGTGGATTCATGGATATCTAATCCCTGCCCTGGGTTCCAGAAGATACTGTTCACAAAAGAAAACTGATGGAATGGAGGCAAAATTCCATCTGATTATTGGGGGTTGCTGATGTGGACTTGAAACCTACATTAGATCTACAATGTCTCTAAGCCCAAAGAAATGATCAGCACACTTAGGCACATACTAGTTGTGTGACCTTGGGCAAAAGCTTCTCTGTGAAAAAAATGCCCTCCCCTAGAAAACATTATTTTACATCATCCACTTTATATTTTTATATAACATAGGCATAAATATATTATCTACTTTATAGATTTGTTTTGAGGTTTAAATGGTATAATACAAGTAACATACTTAAAACAATGTCTTAAATGCTTATAACATATGGATACCTAGTAAAGTTCAGCAATTATTATTCTATTACAGATGAGGAGAGAGAGTAATGATAAGATCCCCAGAAGGGCTCACATCTACTTACAAAGCACACTCACTCCCTTTGAGCTATAGTAACTAAGTTCTAAAAATGTAGCCCTGACTCCAATTGATACTTGTACACCAATGTTCATAGCAACATTATTCACAATAGCCCAAGGTGGGAATGACCCAAATGCCCATCAGCAAATGAATGGTATATACATACAATAGAATTTTATTTAGCCTTAAAAAACAATGAAATTCTGACACATGCTGCAGTATGTTGACATTCGGAAGATGTTATGCTAAGTGAAATAAACCAGATGCAAAAGGACAAACATCGCAGGATTCTACTCACATAAGGTACCAAGGATAATCAAATTCATATAGACAGTAAGTAGAATGGTGATTGCCAAGGGATGGGGGGTAGGGAGAATAGGGGGTTATTGTTTAAGGGGCAGGGAGTTTCAGTTTGGGAAGATGAAACAATTCTTGAGATGGATGGTTGTGATGTTTGCAAAACAATGCAAATGTATTTAATGCCACTGAATTATACACTTAAAAATGGTTAAAATGGTAAATTTTATATTATGTATTTTTAACACAACGAAAAAAAAAGGCTAAATAAATAAATAAATGTAGCCCTGGCTCTCTCCTCAACTGGCTTGTGAAGGTCCTCCAGCCCTCTGATAAGTCTACCTCTATTGACCTGAGTTTTCTCCTGTGTGCTCAAGAACGAATCTGTTGAACTGTAACAGAGTATGCATAAATTTGTCCTGTTCTGCTCCATCCGCTATTTACTGAGCACCAATATCTCCTATTGGAAACTGAAGTAATGAACCCAAGATGTCCAAATGAAATTGAGAAAGTTGTCTCCTTTTTTTTTGCTTTTGCCTTCTGTAAAGGGGGTGTCAAAGTTATGATTCTTCTTCCTCAATTTCTTACAGTTTTTAGTAAAATATTTCTTTCTGGTTTTATTTACAATCCCTCAATCTTTTCCCCAAACCTCAACAAACTACTATTGTATACTCAAAGTTTTCTTCCCTTCATCCTCCATTTCATTAGTCTTGTGAGTCTGATTCTCTCTTCCCTTAGGAGATGTGGCTGATATTTAGCTAGTATACACCATTACGGCCATGCCATTGATTAAATACTGAAATGGTCTTCATGGGTTGCATATTGCTACTGTCCTGTGACCCTGAGTGCCTCCTCCTGCCTCCCTAGCCACCCCAGCCACCCCAGGCCATCCCTCCAGGACCCCTCACACCTGGCACTATTCCATCAATGAGGAGTTAGCACATAGCATGGTTAGTGCTTACAGGACCACACCTCATCACCCCCAGCCAGTGGTCATTCTGATTGGCCAATGTCGTGTCTTAGTGGTTGTTAAATATTTTGAAATTGCCTCTGTCTGACATAGTCTGTTAGCTGGCTCCTTCACCTCTTAGAAATTGTCCTATTAAGTCATCAGCTATGCTCCACTTCATTAGTCATCAAGAAAAGGCAAATAAAGAATGGAATGAGATACCCCAACACATCCTACAGAATGGCTAGAATGAAAAAGAGTTGACAAGGATGTAGAACACATGCAGTTCTCATACACCGCTGGTGGGAGTGCAGCTACATGGGGAAATTGGTTACTGATATTTACTGAAGCTGAACGTATATGTGTTGGCACAGGTCATGACCCAGCAATTCCACGCTAAACAGGGAAATGTCTCTCTCTCTACACTTTGCCTCCTCATCTTTCAACAAGGGGATATTCCCCAGGGTTGCTGTCTACCTACAAGGAGACCACAGATACTGGTTGCCCACCCTTCTCAGATCCACAGTGGGACAGCATTTTGATGTGCACAGCTTTCTCAATCCTAGTGTCTCACAGGTATTTTTATGATGCAGCACTCCTCAATCACAGTAAAAAATTTCTACCTCCTCTCCTGCCTGTTTCTGTGACTTAATAAACTTTATAAAAATACCAGCACCCAGCATGGATTGCTGCCAAAGCTTTTTTGTTCCGTTCTCTACTTTTCCTCTTCAACAAGGATTCAATGGGCACTGCTAGTTCTCCTGTCTCTTTCTGGATGGAAATGTGAAGAAGGGACAAGCAGGAGAGCCACTTTAAAAAAGCAGAATCCACAAATTAGATGGGTACCTAAACATTTTCTGGTGGGTAGAGGCCAGAATAAGGGTGTAGCCTTGCTATTTTTTTCTCCATCCAGCTCTAGTTTCTTCATATTGGTTAGAAACATATCCTAGGGGTGCCTTGGTGGCTCAGTCAGTTAAGCGTCCAACTTTGGCTCAGGTCATGATTTAATGGTTCATGAGTTCCAGCCCCATGTTGGGCTCTGTGCTGACAGCTCAGAGACTGGAGCCTGCTTCGAATTCTTTGTCTCCCTCTCTCTCTCTGCCCCTTCCCCGCTTGCATATTCTCTCTCTCTCTCTCTCTCTCTCTCTCTCTCTCTCTCTCTCTCTCTCAAAAATGAATGAACACTAAAAATTTTTTTAAAGAAATGTATCCCAGATTTTGACATTAGCTTTTCTGATAATCTTAGTTTTTGGTGAGGTCTCTACTGCATTTAGCAGAAATATGCATCAAGTGACTCAGGTCAGACACCATTTAAAACCAGAGAACTGCTCCTTTTTAGATTATTCGGCAAAAGATCATTCTTATCTTATACATTTATATATTCCCCCCCCAACCTTGACCCCAAAACCTCTCAGGTAATGCTGACAGAGTCTTTTCTGACTTAGATTTTTTTATGTCACTACTCTACACTCATTCTTCAAGTAATGCCTCCCCTCCACCATCTCATGTCAGGAGGATGATCTTTTACAATATTAAAACACCTTCAAACTATAGTAGCAGCAACAGACTCAATTTCCACTAAAAGCCCAAAAGAGTGTCACTCTTGCCTTTAGTAATTTGAATATCCAGCAGTAACCCAGCTGTTTAAATATTCAGGATAGCACTTTTGTCTTCTGATGGTTACAAGAAGCTATAATTAATGCCCCCAAAGGTATTAATATCAGACCTACGCCTTTCTGCAGAACAGCCAAATCCAGCTATGTCAGGCAGAAGAAGACCACTCGGACATGTTAGTCATCACAAGAACTACTTTCATACACATAACTTAGAAAATAAAGTGTAATATTGGCTTCAACTCTAAGGCATGGCCATATTCCAATACCTTACTTTTAAAACTCTGGCCTCACCATTTGAAATCAAAGTTGGTATGCAGGTGGTGCCAATGGAACTTTCCCACCAGCCAACTGTGCCTGTAGGGAAGACAGGATTCCGATGAAGTCTCACCAGCTTTGATTATCATCCAGTGCTGGTGCCACAGAGCTACCCTTTCCTACTTGTCAGCCCTCCAAGAGACACAATGGCTTCCATTAGGCAAAAGCAATACCACAACAGTTATTACAGGAAGGAAGAGACATTCATCACTGGAATATTTTAGCAAATGAATCACAACAGACTGGTGCCATAACTCACGTTCTAAGGCCAAGTACAAAAATTATATGGTTTATTTTAAGGCAGCAGCAGAGTAAAAAAAAAAAAAAAAAACAGATTGAAAAACATATGATATCCCCTCCAGCTCAAAGCTCTATAAACAGCAGTGGCATTTGCAAAGTTCTGCGTGTCTTCTCAAATGTGGTTTCAGTTTTAATGTGTGTTGACATCTTTCTCTGTGTGCAGATTTAACTGGAAGAACAACAGTTTGTGCTTTTTTTTTTCATTTTGCTACAGGATGAGAAGAATAGGGAAAGAACCCAACAATCTGTATTTACATTGAGCAGCTATACACTCTGAATGAACACTAAGATATGGTTTTCCTTCGGTGATTTCAAATTAGCATAATGAAAACATGCTTAAGCCATTATAACACAGAAGAGATGTACTAGCCGTGGTGGCTCTTTACATTCTCCTGTGGAGCAGAGGCAAATGAAATAAATAAATAAGATGACTGGAAAGGAATTTTCTTTTTCAAAACCAATGTATGGTAGAGGAACTGAGTGCCAGACTTCACAGAACCACACAAAGAACTGGAGCTTCGAATTGTAATTTCCAAAATAGTGGAGTGAAAAATTAAGGAGCTCTAACATGAAACAAATTTAGGAAGAAAGAGAAAGAAACAGCATGCCAAGAACTGTACTGATTAGGAAGTGGGCAATTTAATTTCTTCAGGAGAGTAAATCTCCAACATGAATTAATTTGCTTCACGCTGAGACCTGCTGGTTTTTCTTCTTTCCTCAATCACTGTTTATTTCACAAAATCAGCACTCACCTATCTTCTTTGATTATTTAATTTTGGGAGGATTTTCCTTTCACAAAGCAGTTAGCGTAGCTAAACTCACTCTGCATGCCATGTGTAAACACATTATAATGGCCTGCCTAGGTGTGGAGATTATTTATTTCATCTTGGAGACATTGTTTTGACGTTCTACTTCCCCTCAAGTGAAATCTCTCAGTGACATTGCTGAATCCACTTCCCACAGAATACATCTTTCATTGACATTTGCCAAATGCACAGGTTCTGATACAAAATCCGGAAAGCAGTATTCAAACCATGGCATACATATTCTTATTTCTAAAGAAGTGAGTGGGTCATGGGAGATAGCCGATAGCACTTGTAAATAATACACAAAATGCCATTTTAAAATGAAAATAGGCATTGACGTCTTTGTTAGTAACTTCTCTGTGGATGTCTAAACTCTCCTGAGTTTTCATTTTATGCACGTAGGTCAATGTAATAGCAAGGTTTATTAGGATTCAAGGCTATGCCTTTTTTTAAAAAAGGAGACTGGTATCTCAATGAATTTCTTCTGGCAGAATATTTAGACAGAGATTATTAGAAATATGGTACACTTAGAAATAAACAGCTAAAGATCCCCTTAGAAGTGCCACAGAGTTTGTTTTTAACTTTGCCTCAAGGACAAGCATGACGCATATAGCCTCTCCTTTAATCTTTGTTTCTGTTTCTTTACTGCTTCTGATTAGTGACCTCAATTGAGACTCATTGCTCATGGCAAAGGCTGCTAATGGATTGTTTGAGCCTGAATGTGTTAAGATGGAATATTCCATCTCCCCAGACCCAAGGCCGGGGCTTTTCCACCTCCTGGACATTCTACTCAGATTTCTAGATAGTGATGATCAGGTTATTCAAACTGAGTGCTTTTTCACTTTTTAAAAAACAAAGTTCTCCTTTATCATGTTCTATATAGTGATATTTGTGGTCATTATATTCAAAAGCACACTGTTGGGCTGCCTCAATTTGAGCCAAGGCATTTTCTTATCAAAACCCATGCCAGGAGAGATCAAATCAAGAAACCAAATATTCATATAGATCTTCACAGTGAACTTTAATCATGAGGTAACCGCTCAGATTATTAGTCTATTGTAATTACGTTTATATGTTTTACTCACATGCTTTGTCACTTAAGAGACATGAAAATGCTATTCATCGTTGCTAGGAGATGGGTGACTATGGCAACAGTGTGGGACAGAGCCAGATGCAGCGCCTCAAGCATAGTCAGGTTTAGGCTCCGTTTTGATCTCTAACTGACTCCATAGCAGTCCTGTCCAAAGAAGCCCCAAATCGCTGCCTCTTCAGCTTGTTTCAAAAGATACACCACATGGCTTCTTCTCGCACACATCAGTTCTCCCCATTTAACAAGTGTCTTTTCAGTGCTTAACTGTACACCATGAAGTTGTCTGGAAAAGAGAAAAGCTGGATAACAAGGGGATTATCACTATTTAGCTGTGTTTTCATACTGTTATTAATTTAGTTCAGATCCGGTGCCATATGCTTGTCGTCATCATTCCACTGAACTCCTAGTGACTTTCATAGAAGTTCCATGCAAAGAATGAGAGCAACATATGGTTCTAATAGTGGTCTGTTCATTCCTCAAAGATTTATGGATGTTTTAAAGTCATTAATCGTTATCATTGAGACACCCTTCAATGTGTTCAGAAGGAGTACTTTCACTGATTTAAAGGAATCTTCACCATGCAGCCATGTCTAGTATGAAAAATAATGTTTGTTTTTCCTTAAAATCTTGGAAAGAAAAGAAAATTACTTATTTATCCCTCTTACAATCAAGGAAGGTGGCAGCAAATTACAATCATCAATGGTCATAGGAAATGGCCATTATATCTAGTATTCTAAAAGTAATTTGCTATTGGATCATGAAAGTCTTAACGGATTTACTCATCATTTTCATGATGTCACTCACCTTCAAAAAGCTATGACTCCCTATTGTCCACCACATCAAATCCAAATTCCTTCACCTGGTCTTCCTCTACTTGGGCCCCAACAATCCATCGAGGATAATTTATTCCCCTACATAAATCTTTCCTCTGACCATATTAGAGGAATTATCCCACTATCTCTCCCTTCCCACTGTTATTCAGATAGATAATCTCTATTTCCATTTCTGTACCTATGTGGCTGCCATTTCCTAAAATGTCTTCTCCGTCATGAATGTTCATTTTGGTTCAAATACTTATCAGGTATCTGCCATGGGCATGATGAGAGCACCACACCATCTAATAAGGGCAACAGATCCATAAAACTCAACAGTGGACCTCATTTTTGAAGCATTCACTGTACACAGGACTCACTGAGACCCTACTCCCTATTTAGTAATGTTCAGAATCTTGTCATTGTCATCGCTGGCCAACAGATCAAAGACCTGAGTCCTTGCTCAAAAGGTCAAGGGTAAATGATTTGCCCAAAGTCAGAGAGCCACTTAGCAGTAAAACTGAAACTACAACCTAGGTCTGTCTCATTTAAAAAATGGTACTTAGGGGCGCCTGGGTGGCACAGTCGGTTAGGCGTCCGACTTCAGCCAGGTCACGATCCCGCGGTCCGTGAGTTCGAGCCCCACGTCAGGCTCTGGGCTGATGGCTCAGAGCCTGGAGCCTGTTTCCGATTCTGTGTCTCCCTCTCTCTCTGCCCCTCCCCCGTTCATGCTCTGTCTCTCTCTGTCCCAAAAATAAATAAACGTTGAAAAAAAAAAAATTAAAAAAAAATGGTACTTAATCACACTGCTGTTTTCACACAATGAGATACTTTCAGTAATGTAAACATGTATTTCATAAAGATAGGAACCACTAACGGAGAATGATCCACTCCATTAGGGAGGGTCAGAGAAGAGTCCCTAGGGTTTAGAAAGGGGTTAATTTATAAATAAGTAGTTTGACAGTGAATTTAGCAGGCAAAATACATTTTTGGAAAGGGGTTGAACTTAGAATTTTAAATTCTTTTCAGCTTCTTTTAATACCAGTCCTATCAACTTCATGCTTTCCCTTTATCAAAGTGCAACTCAACGCCTACCTCTTTCCTACTGTTGTCAGTCTGCACACTGACCTTTGCTCTTTTCATTCTCCTCTAAACTCTAATGGCACTTCTTTTGCAGGAGCCCCTTAGCTCTTGATTAGATACTGTTTTATGCTGCTCTCAGTTTTCTGCACCATTCGAACACTGAGGAGAGTAGCCACATTTTTATCTCTTTTGTAGCTTCCAAAGCACCTAGAGCTGTATTAGAAACATCCTTGGTGATCTGCATGTGCCACTGATTGGCAATAAGTCCTCTATCATGTTTATAGGTTGTAAATTCTTTCATGCATGCAATCTTCTTGGATTTTCACAATAACCCAGAGAAGTATGCTGTGTGCTGTTTTTCATCCCCATTTTGCAGACTGGAGGAAACTATAATTTAGAGTAGTTCGTTGGAAAACCCAGAATCACCCTGGCAGTAAACAAATGAGACATTCAGTAAAAGAATCTAAGTGCTGTCTTCACTATACAATTCTTCATTCAGAGCATGATGGAGAGATGGGCTAACTTCCATATTCTGGAAGATGTATCAAGTCTCATATCCACATTATCACCAGTGAGTCTGTAATATAATTCTGTCTTCATATAATAAGTGTCTAGCCAATTTTATCTCAGAGAAGTAACTGCAAAATATTTCACTTAAGCCATTCAACCACTTGATAGTTGAACAAAGAGCAAAGAAAGGGATTTTGAAAATGTGCATAAAGTAGCATGGCGGTTACTCTTGTCCACTTGAGAATCAGCTTAACAAGTCTCATACAGACTGCAAACAGCAGGTGGGTATTTCCCAGCCATCTGCTGATTTCTCCAATTGAGAGCCCTTGAGAAAGTCACTAACATGATTGTGAAAGGGATGAACAGTCCTGCTCATTAATCAAAGACTGCAGGAAAGTAACCAAACTTGACTCTCCCTGCTGAAGGCTGGGCACACCGTCAAAGCCCAGAAGGAGGGCACGATGTAGGATAAAATGTCTCCTCTACTCAATGCAGAACTTGCTTTCACTACCATGGAAAGACCCTCAGTCAATGGCCCTCGGTGAATCCACTGTGAACACACATCCTGAATGAAGATCAGAGCCCTAAGTGAGCCCTTTAAAGGGCCTCTTTGGCAGAACACTGTTTTATCTCATCAGAAGTCAAACCTGAAATTATCTTGACATTTTTAACTGATGAGCGAGCAGGTAAGCATGTTATAAAGCATTCACTGAGTCTCAAAGGGCTTATTGGATCTTCCATCTGGCCCGCTCTTCTGCCCCAGACCCAGAGATAATTCTCCAATATTGACCACTGGGACAGAATTCAAAGGAGATATGTGAGTTCCACTTACCAGTGGTTCTGTTCAGAAAATTTGAGTCTAGCTGCTTCGAAGTATGTCTGCATTCAACACTCCGAACCCCCTTCTCCATTGTCTTCCTTCTCTCCTTCCCATTATTCTACACATGCACCCAGCTACATGGCTTTAAGATAAGGGATTTGTCCTATTTCTTTTTCTTTCTCCACTGACACCCCTCCAGAATACATGTAATGTATGGTCAGGTTAATAACATTTACTAAAGACAAGGCATGAGATTTAATTGAAGGGAAAAAAATAAAATTAGCTTAAACAAGTGTGGAAAGAATTCAATCTCACTAGTAAACAAACAAAAAAACTATATACCACTTCTACCTATATACTTGGCAAAGCTCTTTTAAATTTCTTTTTTCTTCTTTTTTAACAAAATTTATTTTGTATTTTGTAATGACATTTCTCAGTGCCAGAGTCACTTTGTAAATAAATTGCCATAAGTTATTCAATCCTGATTAAATTCTCAATGACATGCTGTTCTCTACTTCAGATCAGCTTCCCACCTCAGAGATCAGGCTTCTTATTCCTGACTTTGTCCCAACAGTTTCCAAGTTTTCCCTGTTCAAATCTCTCTTGATCCTGGTAATGATTTCTTCCTCTCTATTGGATCTCTCAACTCTCTCGTCCACACCAACTGCACCACAGCCCAAGAGGGTTTAAAGGCACTCTTTGGGCACTGCCTGCTCCAACCCCTTTCCAACATTGTGCCCATCACAGTGCACGCCTCACACTCAGCTTCTTTTTTTTTTTTTTTTTTAGTTTTTAGTTTTTTTTTTTTTTTTTTTTTTGAGAGATAAAGCAGAGGAGGTGCAGAGAAAGGAGGGGACGGAGGATCTGAAGCGGGCTCTGTGCTGACAACAGTGAGACCAATGCAGGGCTTGAACTCATGAACCATGAGATCGTGACCTGAGCCCAAGTCAGATGCTTAACCAACTGAGCTACCCAGGCGCCCCCACACACCCAGCTTCTGATGTGACTATAGACTTACTGATTCATCTTGATTTTCCTTTACTGTGCTAATTAGCTCACATAAAATATTTTTTATATTTAAAAATACCAGAACAATTCAGAGGCACCAGGATGGCTCAGTTGATTAAGCGTCTGACTTCAGCTCGAGTCATGATCTCATGGTTCGTGGGTTTGAACCCCATGTTTGGCTTTGTGCTGACAGCTCAGAGCCTGGAACCTGCTTTGGATTCTGTGTCTCCCTCTCTCTCTGCCCCTCCCCTGCTCACATTCTGTCTGTCTTTCTCTCTCTCTCAAAAATAAATAGACATTAAAAAATTGTTTTAAATAAAAATACCAGAACAATTCTTATTTTTTCAGTCAATATATCCCAGTTTGGGAGGGAGGATGAAAATCCATTCTGTATCTGCACACAAGTTATTGACAGAAAAGCATTAACTTGCCTCATGAGCACTTCAATTAGTTCTCAAAGTACATCTTTCTTACGCTACCTTCTCTGCTTTTATTTCCATGAAGAATACATTATTTCCTTCCTCAAAAGGCTATGGCAGTAAGAAATGAGATGAAAGCAGCACACACAGTATGCATCCATGTTGCCCTGGAAGGTACTGAATGTGTTTCCCCTGAGTTCCCTTCCTTTGAGTTTCACGCTGTTATAAATGTTACTTTCCAAAGACTACTAAAGATTCTTTTCAAAGTGACCTGGGAACTTCCAAATCAATCAAACTCTATTTTTTAAAGATGGCAGGAATGTTTTGTGATAACATCTAAAAATACATTTTAATAGAACCAGCATTTATAGTGGCATGGATAAATTTATAAATTACATTGTCAGAATCTCAATTTTATTTATGCCAAATTGAAATATAAAGCACCGTATGGGGTATCTGGGTGACTCAGTTGGTTGAGTGACCAACTCGTGATTTTCACTAAGGTCATGATCTTGTAGTTGGCAAATTCAAACCCCACATCCAGCTCTGCCCTGATAGTGTAGAACCTGCTTGGGATTCTCTCTCTCCCTCTCCCTCTCTCTCTCTCTGGCCCTCCCTCTCCTCACACAAAATAAATAAATAAGCTTAAAGAAAAAGAAAATATAAATAGCATATGAACCCTTAGAAAACTCAAATACAATATTATGTACCTTTTTCAATTTGTTTCCCCACCACCATCATATGTAAGGACAGATTAAGCCCTGAGTTATGTTTCTATTTAGTTTTCCTATCCAATTTCTGTTCTCGATCACTTTAAGCAGAGAGGATTACTCAAGGGCAGGTAACCAGAGGGAAAATAGGTAAAGCAAAAAGCCTGTATTATCTTCATATTAGAGTATTCATATTGAGTAAGTGAATAATTAAGAGTTAACAATACACGGGCACCTGGGTGGCTCAGTTGATTAAGCATCAGACTTCAGCTCACTTCATGATCTTACAGTTTGTGTGTTCAAGGCTGACGTCAGGCTCTGTGCTGACAGCTCAGAGCCTGGAGCCTTCTTAGGATTCTGTGTCTCCCTCGATCTCTGCCCCTCCCCCACTCATGCTTGCTCACTCTCTCACTGTCTCTCTCTCTCAAAAATAACAATTAAAAAGTTAAAAAATTTTAAAAAAGAGTTAACAATACATTTCTTATTGTTTTTGTAGATTAATATTTCCAATAAAGTAATCAGTAATGCTCTCTAAAGCACACACCTAAGAAAACACATTTAAGTTATCAAGCTTTACTGTTATTACTTACATTAATTTAATGTAACTTGGAAAAACAATCACACTTTATATTTTAAACTTCTTTGAAATTGTATACAAAATGGACTTCCTTGCACAAAAATATGGATTCAAAGTGATCTTGGTTTACATAAGTGATTTTAATTTAAAAAAAAAAAAACAAGTCAGGGCGTTTGCTGAACTCTATGAGATTTGTTTTTACTGCCCTTCACTAGTGTGCTTAGGCATTCTTACTGTTAAGAATTCCAGAATGGTCTATGTATTTCTTACGAAAATGAGCTTGACAAATAATCACTAAATGAGTTTTTATTCTGCAAATTGATAGTAAAGTAATAGTTTCTATTTGCCACCTGATTTTCTCTTTATTTTCCAACAAAATTTAAAAATAGGCAGATTCATCCATTAAAACACATCCTCAACTGAATCTACAGTCAAGTTTAATTGAGAAGAAATACAAAATTATCCTCTAACACATAAGAGGCTAATCATATATTCTGGATATAATGGGACAGCCATAATTTCAAATATTTGGTCCATTGATGTGTCCCAATTTTTGATCCAAGATATAGGATTACTCCAACCATATGATTGTGTGGGTTGACATTGACTGGTTACTTTCAGTTAGTGCAGAAATACTCATTTCCAGAGGTTAGTTGGAACGCAGCATATGCCAGCTACGTGGTGGCTTCCAGAAAGGAGGTGGGGGAGGGGGGTGAAATAAATGAATGGGACCAAGAACACTTACTCTTATCTTGATGAGCACTGAGTAATGTATAGAATTGTTAAATCATTGTATTATATATCTGAAATTAATATAACACTGTATGTTAATCATACTTCAATTAAAAGAAAGAAAAAAACAATGAAAGCATTCTATGAGAATCAATTGATTATATGGAATTGGCAATAAATGGTGTTGCATATAAAAATAAAATAAACTCTGTGAAAAAACACATATGCCAACCATGTATGAGGAAGCTCTTGAATAACTTTACAATTTCTGTATTATAGCTTTGCCATCCTCATATAGAGAGTTTCTGACCACAGAAATGAATTGCAAATTTTTCTGAAGGCAACTCATCTTGGTTCCGCATAATAAAAACCAGTAAGGCAGTGTGTGTGGTGCAAAGTACATGTCACTTTGTGATTTCAAGGTTTTAATTCAAAATGTTCAAAGCAAATTTTTAATAGAGCAAACTGAATCAGACGTTCAAATGTCATGTACTCTGACAACTTTTGTCTCCCCTGCACCAAGATAATGGACTTCAAAGCCAGAGAGACGTGGCTTCTTCATTTCCTAGCTGCAAGATGTTTCCGAAACTTAGTTAACCTCCAGAACTTTATTTCCTCAATGGCAAAGTGGGGTGAAGAGTTTACAGAATTGCTGGCAGCTTTAAATGAGCTAAAGAAATGTGAGAATGTCTGGCGTGTTGCCTGGCATATAGCAGATACCCAATAAATGTTAGTTTCATTTTCACATCTCCAAAATACTTTAGTAATATGTCCCTTCATTGTAATTCTGACCTTGCATTTTACATAAATCCTTAACTTTGAGAAACTTTTACAATTTAGATACCAACTTTCTCAATAAAGTTGACTGCTTAGCTCTTCTATGTGATTTCAACAGCAACAAAAAGTCCCCTTGACTTCAAAAACAGTTCTCTTTGCTATGCTCTTACCTAAAGCTCCTAAATTTTATCGAAGACAAAGGCATTTATTCTAGAATTACAGATAAATCCAAAAATATAAATCCCCCAGAGACAGATAGCACCATGACTTCAATTCATACCAGGCTCTACATGACTGATAACAGACACTTTTCTTTGATAAATGGGCAGAGCAGGAGTGAGAGCACAAGGAAATGCAGAAATCTGGTCTGGGAAGAGGATCTGCCGAGGGAGGAAAATGATTTTGAAATAAGGGACAAAGACAAAGACAAATTTCAACCACACAATTTTTCCTCTAGACCAGATTCTGCAAAAAAAGATATGATTTACATCACAATGACTTTTTTAAAAAAACAACTTTGGCCTGATGATGAATCCAGTTTAAAATATAGACTTGACCATGGTGATATTTTCTGCTATTACTGATTAGCCCAGGGCATGTATACGATCAGAGATGGTATAATTAGAAATATGTCAGTGTCCACAGTGTGCTAGCCTCTGCCCACAGGTGTTGCTAGTAGGTAGATCCGTGGGTATCTTTAACATTCCTAATTTAGTGTTAGGAATTGGTATTTTCAGGCTTGTTTTCCCAATGGGTGGAGGAATGAATAATTGAACTATTGAGTGGAACTTACAGAGAAGCTACAGAAAATATTAAATATCAAGGTTTTCACACCAATCAGTGCTTTCAACCCCTTGCCCTCTGGAATGGCTAGGGCCTCCAGTGGATGCTCTGGAATGGCTAGGGCCTCCAGTGGATTATTCTGGACCTACCAGTCAGTCAACCAAAGAAAGAAACCAAGAGAGCAAGAGGGTTTTGGGGGGTTTTGTTTTTTTTCTAAACCTAACATAAATGACTGTTTGCAATATGCTTCAGCCCAAGATACCTAATCCTCTACTTTAGTTAGGAGCGGTAGCCTGGTGGCAGAATATCAGATGATTTAAGCAAATTCTGAAAGCACTAAGCTGTCAGACTTGGGTATTTATGGTCTTTGATTGCAAACTTCGAAAGAACAAAGACCATGTCATGTATATTCTGAACCAGCACTCTATGGATACTCAGGGAATATTAAACAATAACATTTTATTGTAGAAGGCCTTTAAATGTCCTCTCTGACAGTCAGGCCAGGCTCCTCAAATGGTATTGCATATTTTGTATTCATTCTGAAGCCAGAGCCTTCCTTGTGGTAAAGTGTTCTTCCTCTTACATCTCCCCTGAAGTTAATAAAACCCCAGACATCTTTCAGTAAAACAAAACTAAATATAATTTCTACCTAGAAGCTATCTCTGGTTATTCCAGTTTACCCTTAGAACTTTTTTTTTTTTGTAATTAAAGGCTGTATAATGATATGATACTTTGAACTCTTATGTTTCTTCCTTGTTTTAATCTTGATATTTCCTTTTCTTAGCTGTGCTACTGGTTCACTGTGGTAAGGATCATGTCCTACCATTCTAATACCAATCCCATTCCCATTTATTCTTAGCCCTTGGCATGTGATTTTTTTAAAGATATTTTTTATTTATTAATTGAAAATCAGCTAAATTATTAAAATCCACACATATCAGCATTTGTTATGTTTGTGTCCCCTTTCCCAAATTTGTATGTTGAAGCCCGAATCCTTTATGTGACTACAGTTGGAGATAGGGCTTTTGAGAAGGTGATAGAGGTCAAAGGGGGTCTTAGGTAGAGTCCTAACCTGGTGCCCTTATTAGAAGAAGAAAAGATACCAGAATTCTCTTTCTAGAAGGCAGCCATCTCCAGCCAGGAAGAGAGCTCTCACTAGAAACCAACTGTTCAGGACCTTGATGTGGGACTTCCAGCCTCCAGAACTGTGAAAATAAATGTCTATGTTCAAGTGACCCAGTCTATGGTATTTTGTTATGGCAGCCCAAGCAGACTAATGAAGCAGTTAAACTGTTTTGAGGAAGTTCATTATGCATGTTTTCAATTTCAAGAAAGAACTATATTCAAAGCCATCAGAAATCAATTCTCTGGTTTAAGTGTACAAAGAAAGAAAACCTTTGGGCAATTCTGGTTAAAAAACTTTGCCTTTCACCTTCAGTAGTGTAGTGCCAATTTTAGGAAAAGATCATGAAAAGACCCAGAAAAATTCCTTATACATTTACGAAGGTAAACAAAGTCAAAACAAACATCTAAAAAACAAAACCACTAATTATAAAGTAATAAAATCTACATGACATTTATATAAATTAAAAAAATAATTTTATAAAAAGCTTTCAGAGGAAGTACTTCTCAAATGTTGGCATTAATTTAAAAAATGGGAGATGGTCTTAAAAGGCCCAACCCAATAGTCTTTTGTAACCAGTAGGGGGCAGCAAGGCACCCCAGATCCCTCAGTGTCTGAAACTTGAGGGAGTCTTGCCAGGTTGGCCAAGAAATCGTCCAGGGGAGCAACAGGAGGCAGGGCAAGCAACAGATATGCAGAAATAAAGAAGCCAGAAAGTTGGGATAAGGCATTAGAAAAAAGAGATGGTAGAAATACCCAAGTCAAAATTACCTGGACACCAATGCAGAGCTTTGAATTAGAACTGAGAATATGTATGCTTCTAGAAATCAGTATGTGTCAGCACTTCCTTAATACCCCTACCAAATTCACCAAAATAATACAGAATGTTTGGGATGCTCCTGCCCTAATTTCTCAGAGTTTAAATCTGAGCACTCTTCCTTTCTCTTGTACTCATTGCCTTTAAGCCTGCGCAGGAAGTAGGCTCTACAACATTTTGAATGGTTCAGTGGTCTAGGATGAAGGGTAGGTTCACTATTTCTCCCCCAGGAAAAGAGAAGAGAGACTTTCAGCACTGCATAACTGTAGAAAAAACCAGTTTGTTCCAAAACTAGACTACCCTTTGCCTAACAGAATATGCCCAGAGAATTAGGCCCTGGAAGAAATTAAGCTAAATCTAAAAGATCTCAGGTAATGTCAAAATTTAGAATTGTTAAATTCCTTACCACTTTCCCTATACTAATATGGCACCTTTTTTGTGGTTACTATGCATTTGATAAACACAAAGTTGATAAATTGTTTGCTGGTGAGTTGAAAAGATTGTGAGAAAATAGATAAATTTTCTCAGCCACAAACTAAGAGCTTACAGTTTTCCCAACTTGCTGAAGTAACTTCATAATGTTTCTGTGAGAAATGTTTCAGTAACGAAAAGATTATAGAGATCCAGAAGGAAAAGGAGCAGTGCTTTTTTTCTGATGAATGTGACTTCTTTGCTCTTTCTCCACTAAGCAAATTCCATGTTGGTCATAGCAGAAGGATTAACTTCCACTGAGGACCATGATACAAAAAAGAAAGCGGAGTAGGAAAAGAAAGGGGGAAGGGGAGGAGGAAGAAGAAGAAAAGGCAAACCAACAAACAAATAAGATGCAGTACATATCACCACATCTGTCAGGCATGAATATTGGTACTAAATTTTCAGAAATGAAAGCTTATACATATTCCACCCTTTTCTGGCCTCTGACTATCTTAGTCTCAGAAACATGAACGAACTCTTCTGTTGGGATTAAGCAAAAGAAATTTCCCCTCAAGACTTGACTTCAGCCTGCAGTGAATTTTTATGATCAAGTTATTAACCCCTGAAAAATGGGATTTATAATGGAAATACCGATAGATTCTTAATGGTAGCTGTGCTGGCAGGCACCTATATATTAGCCTTAATAATGTCATATTATAAAACCAAAGTGATTGAAAACCTACTAAGTTACACTTAAGGAATCCCTGTTTCAGTAGTTTTTGATATGTCCCTCATGTGAATGATTTTCCAGGCTGTTCTGAAGACTAGCATCCTATATTTTTGACAATTAGAATTGCAAAATCATATAGGACTTTGTGAACATCGTAAACTTAGAACGGCATATTTATTTCTGAATGGCTCGCGACTCTGTGGTCCTTTTTTATTTAGGAAATTTACCTGCATAAAAATCTTGAGTTCTCCAGCCATGAATTCTATAGCCTGAGGCCTTTCTTCTTTTCCTCCCATTTTTATACATTTTATTCTTATTTCTAGTGGCTCATTGCACAGCTGAAGGGGATAACAATGTAATTTCATGAGCAGTGACCAAAAAGAAAAAAAAATCCTTGACTTGGGTGGATAAGCAGACTCTCCACACTGTTAGTAGAACTACAGCTGGATGCCAGACTTTCATTGGCTTAATCTCGTTACATAACCTATTCCCTGCAACTGTCTTCTGTTATGGCCTGTTTTATGTGACCTGACAGCGCATATACAGATGTAGCAGTAAATACATGCTGCCAATGCTTAAACAAAAATTTTCCCTATCATCATGTTTATCAGGATAAATGTGTTGCCAGATATATTCTTCTTCCTGAGTTGATATAAGCAGAGCATGGCAAATGTCATCTCTCCCTCCTCAAGGGGCTCTTCTGAAGATCTCATTTGGCATTTGAAAACAATGAACACGGTTGAATAGATCCAGATGCATTCTCTAACAGAAGTTACAGAAACATGGAGGCAACTTTATCCTGCCAATAATTGTATTATTTCAGGGCTATTCTGACATGGAGCAGGAAATTCAAAGCACTTTTGCCCTGAACCAACTGTAGCACACAGCACAACAAGGAAAGTCAAATCAGTCAGAGAAAGTTGTGAAATCCTATGCTTTATGGCCTTTGGGATGTGGGAAGCTGTTTTCCTGCATTTTTCAAGAACAATTAGAAAAAAATCATGTAAACATCATAGATTTAGATTTGTGTGCGTGTGTGTGTGTGTGTGTGTGTGTGTACACACAGATATATAAATACAACAGCAATAGTACCAGTACATTTATGCATCTCCATTACAAATACTATCCTAAACAGAATTTGCATGGATGGAGTTTTCCCTTAGCCTTTATAAGCCACTGGGAACAATGCAAGAATTTCAAGTAACCACCCAGCTTTCCATTTTCCATCACTGAAAAGCTTACCCTTTGCGTGCAAATCTCTCGCTGTGGCTGACGGCTGTAAGCCCATTATATTTCAACTGCCATCTGGCAGCAGAGATTCAATCCATTGCTTCAATCACAGTGGCCTGTCTTCTCTAGCTCTGGGAATTGCACTAAAGTGTGTGATTTAAATGTCTTCACTGTCAAATTATTGTTGTTTAGTTCATCAAGATAAATTTAAAAAAAAACATGGGGAAAAATATGCCCTAAAGAGTATCATTTGTTGTAGGGAAGAAAGTATTTGAAAACCAACAGTTGCTGAGAGACCTCAAATTAGTTTTATTCATAATGCTAGGTTTGCTAAGTGTGAGGTAACAGAATAATAATTACCAAATAAGCCAAATGCTTAATGTATAAAAGGCCCAATTCAAACATTTGGGTGGGAAAATGTAGTGTTTTAAATAATTAGAAGTTTATAAAATCTTTGCCTTTTTGCTCACCACCCTCCCAAGATCATTTCTAATTCATTTTGCAGTACATTTGCCAGGCGATTGTTCTTTACCAGGCACTGTGAGAGGTAGTGGGAATAGAAAGATAAATAAGACATGGTCCTTGCCTTCTAGACACTAGTAAAAGTAAGAGAACAGCCTTTGATTTATGACTTGCTAAAAGTCACTTCTTTGTCACAAAAGAAAACACAGCTGACAGTGGCAAACTGGGGAAAACATGGCTGCCAACTTCGCATAATCATGCCTGGCTTTTGCTAGGTTTCCCTGCACACCACGGCATATACTACCAGAGGATGCCTACAGTTGTTCTCAACTTTTTATTTACCCAGATGTGCCTACGTGATGTGACACATCCTTATCAGCAATTGTAACTCACTTGGCCAGTAGTTTTCTTCCTTTCTTTTTTTAAATGTGTCTTTATTTATTTCTGAGAGAGAGCGAGAGCGAGAGCGAGGGAGAGAGCACATGTGCATGTGAGCAGTTGAAGGGCAAAAAGAGACAGAATCCCTAGCAGGCTTAGCACTGTCATTGCAGGGCCCAATGCAGGGCTCAATTCCACGAAAGAAACTGTGAGATCACGACCTGAGCAGAAATCAAACATCTGATGCTTAACTGACTGAGCCACCCAGGTACCCTGGCAGTAATTTTCAATGGTGGCAGTGGGAGAGTGTCCACAAAACTGTTTAAAAAAGCCCACAGCTGGTTTTGATAGTGCACTTAATCCCTGCCTTGAGAATGGGTGCTCTACCATGTAGAACTGAACAGTGCAAGGCAGGTGAGTTTCCATGTGTGTCCCTTGTGTAACTAAGAAAGACAATTGAGAAGCTAACTATGAGCTTCATGTATAAGCTGGCCCCCTTCACCCTCTCCCCTCCAGGGAACACAGGCTTTCTATTTATGCAGAGCAGTTTCTCTCTCTTACCTGCTCACATTACTGTAAGTGCTTTGGCTCCATATTTTTCTAGGCTTCACTGCAAACAATACAATTTTCAGATTTGGCATTTGTATATTCTTATTCCACTTTTGGGAGAAATCCAACAGAATATCTGATAAAGCCCAGGACCCCTAAGTTTACATGAGCCAGGTCTCCTGGGCTAGTCAGAGAATGAGACTCACTCAGACATTACTATAAAATGGAAGTTTGGATAAATTAGACTAAACATACAGAAGAAGGATTTGAAAAAAAAATCAAAGGGGCAGAAGCTATGATAAGTTACTGTATTTAAGTTATGAAATTCTGATCTCCCCATTGGAGCAGAGACAGAAAAGAAAGGAAAAAAAAAAAAAAAAAACAAGTGAATTGAAGGTTCTCACAAAGGATATTGGTTGACAGAAGGATTTCCAAGAGATAAATCCTGTTTCTATCTCTGCTCCACAGTAGAGCTACAGGGAGAGTGGATCATTTCACTTCAAAACTCTTCCATAGTTCCCATCACCTGCAAAATGACAGCCAACCAGCCAGTCTAATCAATGAGGGGACAGGTGGCAGTGCATGTCCTGAGCCCATTTGTCTGCTCCTGTCATAGCTCTGCCCCATGTCCATCTATATCTGGCTAAGTCAAATTGCTTGCTAATCTGTGCACCACAGCCCTCTCCTCCCATGCCCCATGCTGTTTTCTCCTTCCACGCTTTGGCTCCTGCTATTCTGTCTGATAGAAATCCCCTCTTCACCTTCCTTGGTCTAGCTGGACCAAGGTTTTTCTACTCTTCAAGACCTCCTCTGGTCATCTCCTCTGGGAAGCACCCTGTTTTCCCAGTTTGGCTGAAGACCTCCTTCTTTATATTCCCACAGCATCCAAGTGAATCTATGTCTTACCTCCTACTATATTTATATTTAAGTCATCTGTTTATGTGCACATTTCTTCATCTAGACTGTCAGTTCTTCAAAGCTAGTAAGCTAAGTGCAATGCCTGGAGTGTAATAGACTTCAAATAAGTTGGTCTTTTGTTTGTATACTAAACTTAAAAGCAAGCATTAAGGGAAAAATCTTGTGTGGATAAGATAACGTTGAGCATATTAATGAAATTCTATATAATTACATTTCCAGAAAAATATAAAAATACAAAATGAAATATCAGAGCTGAAGATTCTCAAACTCGTATACCACACACCCATGACTGTCGTCATCACTGGCCTAGGGGTTAAGAGTCTATCTGGAGACTGCTCACTGATTTTACCTGTTCCACCAACTGCCTCCAGTAAGTTACTGACCTACTTTTGCCTCAGTTCCTCAACTGTGAAATGGGGGCAATAATTGCATCATTGTGAGTCTTAAAACAAGACAGTATATGTAAAACACTTCTTAAAACTTATTATGATCACTGTTGCAGCCTTTTACCTCCCTTACCATATAGTTTTCCCCATGTGTTATTTCCATCCATTGTAGCAACCATCTACTGAGTAATAAAACAAACTGCAAAAATTACTACTGCAAAAATCCTCGCAGCACGGTAATAGAAGTATTGTTAGCTGCCATTTTATGGATGGTGATATTAAAGCTCAGATAGATGAAATATATTACTCATAGTCATACCATTAGTATGTGGTGGATCCAGAAAATAAAGCCAAAACTAGCCAACTGTAAGACCAGTACTTTTTCACAACACCAAGATGCTTTCTCAACACCTCAGGAAAAACAGAATTGTGGAGCTTTTATAAGTTCATTGTTCCTCTAGAATGTGGTTGTATGATTTCAAGTGATCTAGAAAAATTACCTACCCTCTCACTTTCTAAAGCCTGACAGTCATGGGGCGCCTGGGTGGCTCAGTCAGTTAAGCATCCAACTTCGGTTCAGGTCATGATCTCACAGTCCATGAGTTCGAGCCCTGTGTCGGACTCTGTGCTCACAGCTTGGAGCCTGGAGACTCTTTCAGATTCTGTGTCTCCCTCTCTCTCTGCTCCTCCCCCGTTCATGCTGTCTTTCTTAGTCTCAAAATAAACATTAAAAAAAATTTAATGCCTGACAGTCGTTAAACAGGCAACAACATATTTAGTTCCACGGTCAGAAGTCAAACAAAAAAAGAGAGACTATTCCTGAGAAGTAACGTGTTAATATTCACACTAAAGTGTTAATGACAAATATGAAGCCCTTTCCTAAGAGCCATATTAGTATAAAGCATCAAAGGAATGAGGTAAGTGTACAAAATTACTTTACTACTTAAAGCAGAAGAAAGTGAAAATCAATTTTTAATATCAAAGTAGTTGTTTTTTTAACCTGTTGGGGAGATTATTTCTGATGATTTGCTGGAAGCTATGAAAACCTTTTCAGAAATATGCTCAAAAGCATACATACTCATTCATTACAACTTTTGAATGTCTTGTCAGGAGATTCACAACTCAAAAAGCTCAAACCTAGATTTCCCCACAAAAATCTCTGGCTGGGGTCCAGTGATGCCAACACAAAGATTTTGCAGGAGAGACCAATATGGGGAAAGGAAGGATTTAAAAATATCAAGGAGGCCAATACAAGCTATTTCCACACCTCATAGACTTACTACACTCTCTTCTATTAATTTTGAGATGCCCCCAAGTTTTCCACATTATCTTCAGTTTAAGAACCAATGGCTTGACAGTCTACAGCATGGGGAAAGATATTTGCAAATGATATATCTCAGAAAGGATTAGTATACAAAATCTATAAAGAATTTATCAAACTCAAGATCCAACAAATAATCCAGTTAAGAAATGGGCAGAATAGACATGAATAGACATTTTCCCAAAGAAGACATACAGATGACTAACAGGCACAGGAAAAGATGCTCAACATCACTCATCATCAGGGAAATACAAATCGAAATCACAATGAGATAGCACCTCACACTTGCAAGAATGGCTAAAATTAACAACACAGGAAACAACAGATGCTGGTGAGGATACAGAGAAAGGGGAACCTTCTTACATTGTTAGTAGGAACGTACACTGGTGCAGCCACTCTGGAGAACAGTATAGGGGTTCCGCAAAAAGTTAAAAATAGAACTATACTTTGATGCAGCAATTGCACTAGTAGGTATTTACCCAAAAGATACAAAAATGCTGATTCAAAGGGGCACATGCACCTCAATGTTTATAGCAGTACTACCAATAATAGTCACATTATGGAAAGAGCCCAAATGTCCATTGACTGATGAATGGATAAAAAAAATGTGTCATACACACACACACACACACACACACACACACACACACACACACACATTGGAATATCACTCAGCCATCAAAAAGAATGAAACTTGCCGTTTGCAATGATGTGAATGGAGCTAGAGTGTATTATGCTAAGTAAAGTAAGTCAGAGTAAGACAAATACCATATGTGGAACTTAAGAAACAAAGCAGATGAACATATGGAAAGGGAAAGAAAAGAGAGAGAGAGTGAAACAAACCATGACAGACTCTCAATGATAGAGAGCTAACTGAAGGTTGATGGAGGGAGGTGGGTGGGGATGGGCTAGATGGGTGATGGGTAATAAGGAAGACACTCCTTGTGATGAGCACTGGGTGTTATATGTAAGTGATGAATCACTTAATTCTACTCCTGAAACCAATATTACATTATATGTTAACTAAAATTTAAATGAAAATTTAAAAAAAAAGAACTAATGGTCTGAAACATTAAACAATATGCACCTCCTGAAACCCTTAGCATTCATTTCATCATGCTCTAAAATGTAGGGTAGAATTTGTTTTAAACAAGGCTTTCTTGACCACGTGTAACACATTCTGATGAAGCTAAAGAAAGGGAGTATAGCATTAGATTTGGGGGTTATACAAATATTAATTGCCTAGAAAATATGAGACAAGCATCAGGGGGTCTCTCAGGTGCAAAGGAGCCCATTTCCTCTCATCATGAGCCTCCTTTCCCTTTCTCTCCTCCTTCAGCCCAGACTCAGTATGCACTTGCTGCATATTGCCATCCATGAAGGACAAATGACTCACTCTTCTATGCTTGTCTGTTCACTATGAATTCTGAGAAAGATCTACATTTATGCATTCATTCCATTGGGCAAGCTGAGCACATGTGCTGTTAGAAGTTGCTGCTAGCCTCTTTCCATATGGTCTTGCTTACAGACTTCAAAACTGAATAGACTGAGACAGAAACTACTCAACATTTGAATATCAGATCGTGATGCTTGTCTAGGGAGCCCCATTGAGGGTTATGGTGAAGCCACTGATTCCAAATATAGCATTATTTTTCATATGGCTTTCATGCATACCCTTAGCTTAGCCCCCAAGAACTGTTTTACAAGCTGTTACAAACATGGTAACCAGAGCCCAGGTTGTAGGAAAAAGAATGCTAACCATGTGGTGATTCTGCGGCACAATTTTGCAATCTTCAAATCGTAATAAATAGGGTTGCTTCCGTCCTATTAAGCATTCATGACTTTGCTGGGAACCGAAAGACAGATGGACAGAAATGTAAGAAGCAATGTAGTCATTGAATAAATGGAATGGCATCAAAACGTGTGCTAGAATTTTGCTTGTGAAGAACATTTAGATGAAGTACTTAGAATGTCACAAAAATAATGCCCCCCAATTTAAAAAAAATCACAGTTCAGAAAACTATAGCAACCTGTCAATGAAAGAAATACCAAGCAGATGTTTTTCTTATTTCCAAATATATTTAGAATTCTGAGGGAAAACCACAAAGGGTGTTTTTATTATGCACCTGTTGTGGTCAACATCTGGCACTAGTTCTTGCCAATCCATCAACACTGCAATGTTGTGTCTCCTTCCAGCTCACAGGGAGACTGTAAATAAACCCACAGTGCAGAGTACGGCTTTTCCTTTTCCCTTTTCTTTAATTCTCCTTTATTTTTCTTTTTCTTGTCTTTATTTGTGTGTCTGTGTGTTTGTTTTTCATAGCAAGAAGGGAGCAGCACAGAAAACAGAAAAAGTCTATTTGTGCCATCTATAAACTGTATAGTATACACGCCTCCTAAAGAAGGAATTACAAATGTAGTAGGATGAGAGAATTTAAATTCTTTTTAAGAAAAAAAGGAGTTGCCTGGTATCTGCCAATCTTCTATTCTTTCGTTCATTTAACAACTACTTTTCACTACTCGGGCATAGTACGTAACACAGTGCATTAAGGCCAAATTAAAAATACACTTGCACAATGAAAAGTCCTTGCTCTCATGCAAGACAGGGCATACACTCAAAGAACTATTATAAAAGTCTGTAAGTGAGGGGTCAAGACCTAATGCTGATCTTATTTACGAGACTTTTATTTATGTAAACTGGGAGGAACATTTTCAGGCCCTGGCACAGGAAACAGGAGAAAACTTTCTATCAGTTATTTCATGAAAAGAGAGAGAGATCAAATTCCATTACGAAGAGCATAGTTACCATCTAAATTATTTTGTTATTTTTAGATTTTGGATAAGTGGGTCATTGACTAAAGATTGGAAGTTTGTTTTTGTAAAAGAAGTATTTTATTCATCACTTGTTACACTGGATTTTTTTGCATAACAGATTCTTTTAAGCCACTTTTTTTTCTTGTCTAAAAATCTTACTGGAAATGTCAGGTAGGTAAACAGACAAGACTTGCATTAATCATGTTCCCATTTACGGGAACTTACAAACACACACACACACACACACACACACACACACACACCCTTGTACAATTGTAGCTAGAAGTTCACGGTGTGCTTTAAGACTCTTGATTTCAAGTGAGGAAATTCAGTTTGAACTAAGAAATAGAGACACCATTAATTCATAACAAAGGAATGGGTAAGAATGGCTGGAACAAGGGACTCATACATCTTCAGGACTCTTGCTTTCAGGTTTCTGCTTCTTTCTGTATGTTATTCACTGCTTAATTTCTCCCAGACAGGCAGGGCTCTCCATGCTGTGAGAGATTTGAATGTGTTGCCAATAGCATCTGTGTTCAAATCATCCCAGATTCACCATCAGAAAGAAGAAATTCTTTTCCACTATTCTTGACTCTTTCTCATGCCAATCTTAGTCTGAAACCTCTCTAAAATGGACAATGGTAGTAGATGTCCATTTGGAATCACCACTAAAGCCAGTGAGGTAGTATCAGGTAGGAAGAAAGGAAGCTCCAATTCTACCATGTGGAGATAGCTGGGTGGGGGGCATGGGGAGGAGAAGGAGAGAAGTTCTACAAAGGTAGGAAGAGCCAGTCCTCCAAAGAGAGGAATGCTAGACATAGAAGTAATTAATGACCTCAAATGTGGTTTAAATATCTTCAAATGTTTGATGCCATTGTGATTGTTTTTGTCAAAGCTTTATAGTTTCTGTGAAGGGTATATGTTCATTTGTTATTGATAAAGGAGTTCTAATCTTGTTTTGCAATTCAAATACAAAGTATATTACTTGTGATTGAAAATAATGGAATTATATCTGGGGGTATTATTTGATTCTTTGTATTTTATTATATTTTTACAATTATTTAACCTCAACAAAGTTGTTATAATACTTCGCTGTTGCAGTGATAGTTGTAAAATCACACACAAAAATATGTGCTTATAATGCCATAATTAGAAGCAACATATTAGAGATTTGGCCGTTTCTAGTACAGCCTATTTCTTTAAACATTTAGAGTCAACATAGATTTTTTAAAGTGCCTCTAATAAATTTAGACAGATCTCTTCTTATAAAGCAATTTATTTCTATATTGTTACAAACAAAATGTCTTGTTCAAACTAACTTACTTCAATGGTTTAGGGGGAAAAACGTACTTGTAGATAATTTTAGCCTTCTCAATGGCAATTTCTATTCAAGTTCAAATTGGAATTGACTCAAATGAGTGAAAATCAGTTCCATTATTTTCATTTTCTACAATGCCCTTCACTTCCATTTTTTTAATGCCATGAGCTAGTCATTTCTTATTTTCTTCACTTTTCTTCCAAGTAGATTCATATGCATAGCTTCTAATTTCCCAGATCTGCCATTTTAATTTCTTAAGGCATAGATTAGATTTCTAATTTTGAACCTTGTAGCACAAAAACATAGAATGGGTCAGACAGCTGAATGTAATTAAGATTGATTGGCCAATTCAAAAATAAAAACAACTAGCCAGATAAGGGGTTAGTGTTTGTGCCAAGCAAGTAAAAAAGAATCAAATTACCTAATCGCTGGAATGAAACGCTTGAATTTTGAAAGAATAAAGTCTGGTGATAAAATAAACTTGAAAGTGCACTATATGTACTACAATGTACTCTCTTTGGGCCAAATATAATATGCCTGCTAGGAAGATCCGTGGAGATGTGTTCAACCACAAATTATAAACTGAAACTTGTTCCATATTGGTGGGCGACCATAAGATATTTCCGTGTAACCACAGAGCCCCTGGGTCTCAGAATGGTGTATAGCAGAGTTTTCATGAACCCTTCAGGCACTATTCTGTAAAATCCAGTGTGCACAGTACTAAAAGTCATATGATCATTTTTTTTTTAATTTAAAGTGTACTTATTTATTCTGAGACAAAGAAAGCACGGGTCAGGGAGGGGTGGAGAGAGAGGGAGAGAGAGAAAATCTCAAGCAGGCTCTGCACTGTCAACACAAAGCCTGACACAGGGCTCAAACCCACAAACAATGAGATCATGACCTGAACCTCAGTCAGAAGCTTAACCAACTGAGACACCCAGGCACCCCCATGTGATCATTTTAGATGTCACACACAACACTTTCCTTTTCCTTTTACTCAACTTTTAATACATTGACTTTAATATAAACATTAGAATTATATATTAGATAAAAAACAATATCACACCCACATTTTAATGGCTAGTTTGTTAAGACTAAGATTTAAGTTGAGATTTAAGATTAAAAAAGGATAAATTTGAAGAAACATATCCAGTATTCAGTTGCTCATTCTACAAGTATTAAGCAGGTAGCCAGTGTTGACCTTGTTGAGAAGGTGAGATCTGAGCCAACTTGGAAAAGGTGAAGGAGGGAGCCAAGTTGATATCTGGGGTAGTGTTCCTTGCAGAGGGAAGTTAGAACAGAAGCCCTGGAGTAGAAGTGGCCCGTGTGTGGGAGGAATAGTAAGGAGGCGAGTGTGGCCAGAGAAGAGAAAGAGAGGGGGCCAACAGATTATGGGGAGCCACACCATGTAGTGCATTCAGGTGGATGACTGTAGAACTATCATACAATCTGGGATGCTCACTAGAGTAAAGAATATGTATTTGTTTAATAGTTACATCAAAACATCATGTGTAAATTGGAGCTATCCCAGGAAAACTGAAACATAGGGTCACTCAACTCATACAACAATGTAAAGACTTTGGCTTTTACTCTGAGCAAAATGGAGAGCCATTGCAGATATTTTTAAAGGATTGTCCTTGCTGCTATGTTGAGACTAGACTGTAGTAGGGTGGGTGTAAAAACAGACAATAGGTGATAATTGAGGTGATACAAGCATATGACCAAGTCTAGAAAGTACTGTTCTAGCACATATGGCACTGTTAATCCTCCTGATCCAGGATAATTCTGTCAGGTCCCTAGAAGAGATGATGTCAGGATATGCCTAAAGAGTTTGTACCACAACCCAAGAGATTAACACGTATTTTCTATAGCACTGAGCTAGATACTAGAAATATAATATTGAAACCATACACCTAGACTCAAGAAATTTGATTGGAGAGACAGAAAACAAATTTATGTGACAAATAATAAACCTTCAAAGATTGTGAATTGGGAATACTAGCAGCCTGGTGAAGTTATTCTCCTGATGTTAGAGGAGAAACAAGAAAAGACATTCTAGGCAGACTCTAGCAGGTGAGTTCAAAGAACTCATATCTCATTTTTTCTTCTGAAACTTCTGACAAACCCCCAAAAAGAGTGTGTCTAGTTTTAAACCTAGAAAACTCTTCCTGGTGATTCTAATATTAGTGCTTAAGTTGAGAACCATTCACCATAGTGAAAGTACACTGGATTACGGGATATTCTTTTGGGACAATTAAAAACAGTGTACAGTTACACCCCATTGTGAGGTGCTAAAGATAGAAAAACTTGGAAGAGACTAGACAAAAACATGGGTTGAGTCAAGTTTTCATTTGTATAAGGAAATGCAACTAGATAGAGACAGACAGATAGATGGAAATGATAGATAGAGGTGATCCCTGAAGAGCACAAATTTGAACTGTGTAGATACACTTAAATGTAGAGTTTTTTCAATAAATATATGTAAAGTACTATAAATATATTTCTTCATCCTTGTGATTTGTTTAATAAGATTTTTTTTCTCTAGCTTCCTGTAAGAATGCAGCATGTAATACATATAACATACAAAACATGTGTTAGCTGTCTATGTTATTGGTAAGGCTTCCACTCCATAGTAGGCTATTAATAGTTAAATTTTAGGGGGAGTCAAAAGTTATACGTGGATTTTCAACTGCACTGGGTTGACACCCCTAAGCCCCACATTGTTCAGTGCCAACTGTGTATGTATTAGTCTGCCTGGCCATAAGAAGATACCACAAACTGGGTGCCTTGAACATTTATGTCCTTACAGTTCTGGAGGCCAAAAGAGCACAATCAAAGTGGCTTCAGAGCTGATTTCTGCTAAGAACTCATTTCCTGGCTGTTCTCACATGGCAACTTCTCTGTATGTATAGACATAGAGAGAGGGATCTCTGGAGTCTCTTCCTCTTATAGGGACACCAGTCTTTCAGATTAAAGCCCCACCCGTATGACCTCACTTAACCTTAGTTACCCCCTCTAAAGTCCCTATCTTCAATACAGTCGCTGAAGATTAGGGCTTCAGCACATAAATTTTGAGGGGACAAAATGAAGTCAGTAGCAGTATACAGTAAAACCTTGGTTTGAGAGCATAAATTCCATTCTGGAAACATGCTTGTAATCCAAAGAACTTGTATATCAAAAGAATTTCCCCAGAGGTACCGAGTGGCTCAGTCAGTTAAGCATCTGACTTTGGCTCAGGTCATGATCTCACGGTTTGTGAGTTCAAGCCCCATGTCAGGCTCTCTGCTGACAGCTCAGAGCCTGGAGCCTGCTTCTGATTCTCTGTCTCCCTCTCTCTCTGCCCCTCCCTGCTTGCTCTCTCTCTCTCTCTCACACACAAGAATAAATTAACATTAACAAAATTTTTAAAAAAAGAATTTCCCCAGAAGAAATAATGGAAACTCAAATGATTCATTCCACAACCCAAAAATATTCATATAAAAATGATTACACTACTGTAATATAATACAAAATAATAAAGAAAATACAAAATATTTTTAAAAGTAAACAAATTAACCTGCACTTACCTCTGAAAACCTTCATGGCTAACGTGAGGGAGACAAGAGAGAGGAGGGTTATTTTGTAGGACGACTTTCACTATCACTAACGGAATCACTGCTACCTATTGGCTTAAATGAATATTTTTCTTTTCTTGCAACTTTAACAAAGAACCTATCCAATGGCACTTGCTTTTGCCTCTTTTTGAGGATTTTGAGGAAATGTGACATTGCACTGATGATCACCCACAATCCCGCAGCAAGAGAGAGAGAGAGAGAGAGAGAGAGAAGGAGTGGCTCAGATATGATCATGTGACATTTTGTGTCACATACGATTCATATTGCAAGACATCATTCATTTATCAAGTTAAAATTTATTAGAAATGTTTGCTTCTCTTTCAGAACACTCTCAGGAAAAAGTTACAATCTGTATATCTATAAATGTCTATGTATCTATATTTATATATGAATCTAAATATGTCTGTCTATCTATCTATCTATCCATCTACTAAACTGTTGGCTACAGGTAACTCAGTAGGGGATAAGTACTTTGAATTGCTAGGTCCAAGCTAATTGTTGCAACTCTTCTGATAAACAGCAGGCCCGTCACTTTGAGAAGGAATTGATTTCACTTTGACTACATTTAATTAACTCAGAAGCAAAAGAAATATATCATTTGTGTATATCTTTTGTCCAAGAGCTGATTCAAAATAAGAGCTCTGACTCAAAATGGTTGCCACATTACATAGCCTGATTATACCTCAGGAGGTAGATACAGGCAAAAACCCTTGTCTGTCTCAGAGTCCTTACCATTTCCAGACAAGTGTATAATGACTAACAAATGCACCAGTAGGAATTCTTGGTAGAAGTAAACGTGCCTCTTCTCAACTTCCTCTAGCACAAGATGATAATTTCAGTGACCTCTGTCCTATTCCCCAAACCTGTTTCCCAATTGTTATGCTATATGATTGTACAGGTTCATCACCTTTTCCCCAATTTGGGCTTTAGCTCTTGCTTTAATTAGCTTATGTTTTAGTAGAATGAACTGAACTTGACACCTTTAAGCTCTCACTTTAAATTGATCTAAACTCTTTTGTATTATACATGCTGTTCCTTTTTATTTCTTCCAACTGAATCTTACAAATTGAATATCATCTGCATACTTGAAAGAAGAATTTCATGTCCTCTCTCTGCAGCTCTCCTGTCTTGTGGATAATAGTAATTCTAAAATGGGTTTGTGATAAATCTTCTCTGAAAGGAATTTAGGGAATATGCAAGTAGGAATGCATTAAATGTAAAATGTAAACTCTTCATTTTACAGAGGAGGAAATTGTGGTCTATAGAGATTCCATGATCTGCTTAGAATTACTCAATTAATGTCAAAGCAAAGCCTAGAACCCAGAGAACTTAATTCCAAATAAAAACAATGTTGTACTAAGAAAAGGATCTTGGGGCGCCTGGGTGGCGCAGTTGGTTAAGCGTCCGACTTCAGCCAGGTCACGATCTCGCGGTCCGTGAGTTCGAGCCCCGCATCAGGCTCTGGGCTGATGGCTCAGAGCCTGGAGCCTGTTTCCGATTCTGTGTCTCCCTCTCTCTCTGCCCCTCCCCCGTTCATGCTCTGTCTCTCTCTGTCCCAAAAAATAAATAAACGTTGAAAAAAAGAATTAAAAAAAAAAGAAAAGGATCTTACTGAAATGTTTTAAGAGATAATTACTCATTTTCTGAATTAGAAATCTAGACACCAACGTCCCCATTAATAGATTACCATTGGGAAATTCTATCTTCTTTTGTTATATGTTTATTTTATATGCAAAATAAAAAAGGTTCTTGTCAAACACCTTAAGGGGATATATAAATTCACACTACAAATATTAGGAACCAGCAATAGTCACAAGTGATATTCTGTGATGTTCTTTGATATGCATCTCCCAGAAGCAGAATTGACAGGCACAATCTTCATGTTACATTTTTAAAAATGGAATGCACTGCCAAACATATAGAAAGCCATTCAGGCAAAGAGCAGTGTAGAACAAGCCAAGAGGTGATATCCTGGCCAAATAAAAGTCAGTTCTCAAATAAATACGTCTAGAAATGGTAATTTCAGTTTATGTCTTCAGTTGTATAATCTGATTATTGTAATAAGTAACATAACAATAATGATGATGATGATGATGATGATGACGGTGGAGATGACAACAGTTAACATTAACATGGTACAACATGCCAGGCACCTTTTCAAGCATTTTACATTTATTTGATCCTCAGAAAAGTCATATAAAATAGGTACTATTATTACCCTTTTTAAAACTTCTTTTATAAAAAGCATAGGTGTGTGTGGAAGGCAGAATTTGATAAGATCAATGGAAAAGAGAAAGGCCTTGATGAGGAAGCCTATGTTTGGTATATTAAGAGCAGGGATTCTTCTGTCTACTTGAGAAGAAAATCCAGCTCACAGTGGCTTAATTAAAATGGATATGTATTGGCTTGCATAAGCCAAAGGCTGGATCTAGGGGCTCAAATGGTGTCCTCAGCACTTGGTTTCTTTCCATCTTTTGCATCTGCTTTGTTCTGTGATGGCTTCATTCAGGTCAGTTCTTCCTGGAGGGCTAGAGAGTAATAACCACAGCTCCAGGCTTAGATCTCTTCACTTTAGCAATCCCACCAAAACTAGAACTTTTCCATTCCAATCATCAAAGCCGTATTACTATACTGGAGTTTCATTGGACTGACACCCATCAAATTGGGCCTATGCCCATCACTGTGGCCATGGAGCTAGAATATGATTCAACCAGAACTAGGCCATATGCCTATTCCTATGCTAATCATCCTCCAAAGAAAAATCAGTTTTTGTTATTAGATGAAGGGAAAATGACGCCAGGAAAGCAAAAGTCAAAGCTATCTACCAAAGCATAGAAATAAGTGCATAAACATACAGGGCAAGACAGAAGTCATAAAAGAGTGGTGAAGGGAGTTAAGGTAAGACAGTTCCTTTAGGAGGGGAAGAAATCATACAGACAGAAAAGAAAACGTTAGAATGGGATATAAAAGTGTTCTTGTCATTACGCAAGTAAAATAAAATCACAATGGGTTTTAACTTTTATTATGACTTTTATTCTGCATTGGGTCTTGCTGTAATTCCCAGGCTCTATGAAAAGTAAAAGACTACATTCAGCTGGGTTCTGCATTAAATAACCTAAGAGCATGTAGCATCAGCTCCCAAATTTAACCCAATGCAACAATCAAGCTGTTTGTGAAGCTCTGGGTTAAGCAGTAAGTGGCTGATGAAAAAGACCGACTTATAACCAACTACAACTCCAAACAGACCATGGTAAGTACTATAACAGAAATGCTGACAGTTATTTGGTGGGGGGTGGGAATCTGGAAGAGGTTATTAGAGAGAGACAGAAGGTCACAGAAGAAAGCATCATGGAAGAAGTGGCATCTCCAGTAGGCCTTGAAAGATGAGAAGAACCTTGACATGAGAAATTATGGGGACAGTATTTAATGGTAAGAGGTGAAAGAAAGTAGCATCTAGTGATGTGAAAGCAGAAGTCTTGAAAGAATTCTAAAAATAAGATAAGGTTATAAATGTAGCTGGTGAACAGAGTATGAATGGCATATGGGGGGATTAAAATTCTTCAGGCAAAGAGGGACAATTGAAGAAGACCTTCAAGTGTCAGCAGAGTGTCATTAGTTGTGTAGTGCTAATAGAATTGTCCTACAGAAAGAATATTCTGGGGGCACCTGTGTGACTCAGTCGGTTAACTATCTGACTCTTGGTTTCGCTCAGGTCATGATCTCCCGGTTTCTGGGTTTGAGCCCCGTGCTGGACTCTGTGCTGACAGTGCGGAGCCTGCTTGGATTCTCTCTTTCTACCTCTCTCTCTGCCCCTCCCCTTCTCGTGCCCTCTCTCAAAATAAGTAAATAAACTTGAAAAAAAAAAAAAAACATTCTGGTGGTAGAAGACAGATTGGCGGAAACAAGCCCAAGGCAAGGAATCCCACTGGGAGTTTATGGCAAAATTTTGAATGGAAGAATAGTGGAGATGAAAGAAGTAACAAAGGAAAGAAAGGAGAACATAAAGCAAGAAATAGTTTGGAGTAGAATTCATAGAACTTGTCAATAATTACCTGTGAGAATTGAAAGAAGAGATGAAAAACAATTTCAAGACTGGGAGCTTAGGAGAATGGTGAAAAGGTGATGCCATTAATGAAGCTAGATGTCACAGAAGGGAGGCTGGTTTGTATGTCTTACTTGTCCAAATTAGTAGAGTGGGGCAGGGCGTGCATGGGGAAAGAGTGAGGAATGACGTCACAGCAAAAAAGAAACAAATGCATGATTGGAAACATTGTATGATGCAGGTGAAGAAGACAACCTTTCACAGGTTGTGACTGTTAAGCTATAATTTAAAGTATATTTAGACTTTTTAAAATGTTACTTATGTTCTCTAGCTACTAACTCTGAATCAGATTCATATAAAATGAAAGCTTAAAAAATACCAGCTAAATCGATTTTCATTTCCCTGACTGCACCTTACTAATAATCCTGAACCCTTGTCATCTAGACTTGCTGCTTTCTTCATTAAGTAAGCCTAAACTTTTAAGAAGGAATTCTTTCATCTGTACAAACTTTAGTTCATTTCCTGTCATTTTCAGAGAACTGATTCTTGTCTTGTGCAGTCTCCAGGTTCTTTTCTCTAAAGATAGTGGAGAAGTAAATATTTAGTGAATATGCCCTTATCCTCTGACACAAGCTCTCTAGTCTGCTTTTAAAACACCCTGCAATTTCTTTCATCTTAAAACTAGCCAGGGGGAGAGGAAGAAGTTGGAGGTGATTGCTTGAAATCAAACATCATTTTTTGAAAAATGTCAAGCACTTGTTTTGAGTGAGATTCTAGGTGGACAGGGAAGGGAAGCAAATAACCTAACAATAGCACCCGTAAGGGATGGTTTCAGTGATTATAATGCCCAAGCAAATCTTTTTCCTCTGGCCTCTGTGTTCTCAGATCAGAAGTATTCCGTGAAGAACTCATCCCAGATTTAACACGATAAACAACATGCACTGAGATAACAATGCATCAGGGAACCCAAAGTGACTTTTGGTTAACTATCAAAGCTAAAAATACTTATTACAGCTGCAACTCCCTTCCTCTTGTCCAAGATGTTGGGGTATTAACTGAAGACTCGGCGAACGGGAGCACGGCAGCGGCAAAGACAAGCCAACTGTGAAAGGAAGAAAGAGAACTCGGACTGAAGGGGAAGATGGGATAAAGGGTCAAATAAAGCTGAATGTTGCCCTTAAAGATAAAGTGGTCACATTAAAAAAGAAAAAGAAATACTTATTACACAGGTAGCAGATTTGCCTTCCCCACTGCCTCTTCCTTCTTTATTATTGTTCACGAAGCTCTATTTTTTCCCACCTCTCCTCAGATGACTTAAAATTAAGTCCTAATGAAGTTTACCAATGTCAAGAAAAATAAATCCCATTGTTCATATCAGTGATGGGCTGAAAAATGAATGTATTATATAATTCTGGCCAATCGGATGAAAATAAAGATCTGCTGACTGGTTTCTGGTGAAGTTCCCTTGGTGCTGCGAAGAGGAACACGCAAAAGGATGTCCATTACCCTGCTCCCCATATTATTTCAGATGGTGTCAAGTGTGAGTGTGGTAACACCTAGAACTTGAGCAGCAACCATCTGGCTACCATGACTGGTGCTAGTCAAAGACAGAGTCAGATGGCAAGGCAGACACCAGGAGAGCTTGGGTTCTAGGGGATTTCATTTAACTGCTGAATTAACCAATCTGGAAGCCACTGTTAAAATTATTATAATTTACTTTAAAATACTTCAGCATATACAGGGGCACCTGGGTGACTCAGTCAGTTGAGTATCTGACTCTTGATCTCAGCTCAGGTCTTGATCCAGCATTGTTAGTTCAAGACCCACGTTGGGCTCCACACTGGACATGAAACCGACATCCTACTTTAAAAAAAAATCACCATAGATTGTGATGTTATGTGAGTGTAACTTGGGTTGAGTTCTAAGCATTGTAATCAAACATGCCCTATCCCAGAGTGATCAATGACCATGGCAATCAAGAACACAGGAGTGATCTGCTGGCATTCTCATCAGGACATCTGTACTTCCGAAAGGCTAATTACAAGCACTTCTGTTACCTGGATCTTGCTCAATAACCTACACTTTGCTAATTAACATACTAAATGTCAGAAAAGGGCTTTGAGTGATAAAAATAGCAGCCTGTTGACTAGCATGATGCATGCTAAAATTGGGCTCTCACTGGTGAAACGGAAGGTATTTAAATTGTGTTGATTTGCTAAAATTATTTTACAGACACTTCCTACTCTTGCATGAATAGAGAATAAGAGTTAAGCAAGGTCATAAACCTGTGCTCCTCAGGATTTTTTCCCAGGCTAAATTCCTAAACCAGATAGTCCCTAGCCTTGGAATCTAGAATCCTATTTGCCTGCAGCAAGCTGCAGGGATGGCAGAATCTTGTCTCAGGAATCTTCGTGATTATCTTCAGTGGCCCTTTCATACAAGATGGTGATCTGAGACTGTAGAAGGGTAGGGAGATGGGACTTCCTCAAGCCTAGAGAACAGACTGTACAAATTCTTTGCATTCACGGGCCCACCAATATATGTTTAGTACAATAAATTTCTGTAACAGTGTCATTACACTTAGATTATTTTGTAACATTACCCACCTTAAGTCTGCTTATTTTGATACGAATGCTTTTATTTATTGTCTGAGATGGCTGAATGAGGATTTTCTATTACTTGCTGCTGAGAGCATCCTAATTTATGTACCCTACCCACCAATGAGTTCAGCTGTTATCTCTGCAACTTAGGTAATAATTTGAAGGTATGAGTTATAGGAAAGATTGGGGGGGGGGATGCCTACATGGCTTTGTTGGTTAAGGGTCTGTCTCTTGATTTTAGCTCATGATGTCATGGTTCTTAAGTTTGAGCCCCATGTCGGGCTCTGCAATGTCAGCACTGAACCTGCTTGGGATTCTCTCTCTCCCTCTCTCTCTCTCTGCCCTTCCCTGGCTCTCTCTGTCTCTCTCAAAAATAAGCTTAAAAAAAAAAGGAAAAAAAAATTTTTTTTTTTACTTAGGAAATGTGTTGTAGGAGAAAAAAAGAATGAAACAGAAACTCATGAGATGAAGTTTGAGACTCCATTCTGTGACAGCCTTGGATATATCATTCAACCTCCCTAAGAATGAGTGACAGGCAAAGTAGCAAATGAAGACGAGGGAGTCAGACAGCCTGGGTTTAATCCTGGCTTCATCACTTACTAGCTGTGTGAGCTTTTTAGGTTTTAATTTCCTTATCATATAATGGGCTAGTACCTACTTACAGTTGTTGTAAGGATTAAACAGGACATGACACGATCAACCCATAGCACAAAGCCTGGCATGGTAAATAGGAAGTAAATATTATCATTATAATCTCTAAAATAAGGTAATCAGTCTGATTGGTCACCTCATTCCTCTTCTTTCTTTCTTTCTTTTTAATTATTTACTTAATTTGAGGGAGGGAGAGGGAGAGAGAGAGAGAGAGAGAGAGCACGAGCAGGGGAGGTACAGAGAGAGTGGGAGAGAGAGAGAGAATCCCAAGCAGGCTCCCAGCCATCAGCACAGAGACGTGGAGCTCAAAGAGCTCATGAGATCATGACTGGAACTGAAACCAAGAGTCAGTCACTTAGCCAGCTGAGCTACCCAGGCTCCCTCTCTTCTTTCTAATACTTTGCAATTTTACTTTCATTGTTGTATGCTCCAGAGAAAGCATTAGTAAAGAAATGTAAAATTCATCTATTTTAAATTCAGGGTTAATCCTTGGGTAAGGCAATGCCATCCACTCCCTTATTTATGTAGTCACACATTTATTGAGTGCCTACTGTAAACAAGGCACTGTGTAAACACAGGAGATATCTCTGAGGAGCTCTTAGTCCTGCAGAAAAACCAGGAATATCTGTTTTTCCCCCAAACTGAAATGCTTGCCCACATATATTCAAGTTTCATAATAGTCCTTTCTCAAAACAGGCTTTGATACAAATTTGTGTTCCGTGTTATATAAATCTGTGTTCCAACTTTGAGCCCCTCACCCAATGCGGAAATTAACATTCATCCCTTTGTTGGTGGTGAGGGAACAATAGCTATGACCAATGAAGAGCCTGCAGAGAGTTAAAGGAAATCATGAACCATGCAGTTCTGAAGGATTTAGGTGCCATTGTCTGCAATCACAGTCACTTGTAATCTGACACAGACCACTAAGGAGACCTTCTATACTAATGAAATAAAGGGCTGAAAACAAGGATCTGAGACAAGGAGCTTCTTTAAAACTAGTAACTCTTTCTCCCCCTCTTCCCCATAGGCCTCAGTTTAAATTTTCTCCTTAAGCAAGAATGCCAATATTTTCCCCTCTGATCATGAAACACTGCTTACAAATTGAACTCTTTTTATCACATGCATTCTACCACGTGTGAGAGCACAGTGAGCCTTGGCAACCGGAACAAAGCTCCCATGTGTCTGGACCCACTGTACTGCACACACTTGAAACACCATCTGCAGGCGGCCTTTCCTCTCCAACTTGTCAGGGTGAGAGGCAGAAGAGAATCATGAGCTGAGATGCTTCGTTGACTGGCAGTAAAGCTGTCAGTACGAGGGGAACATCTGTACCAGCCAAATCTGGTGAAAATTAAACAGTTAACTAAGTCTGAACATACATGCAAGTGAGACTCTCAATGTCTGTAAAACAAAAACCATGCCTCTAAACCCCTGATTATGTCTCCATATCTTAGCATTCACTGCAAGCACCAGGGTCACATGAGGGTCATTTAAATCTTGGAAATGTCTTAGAGATGCTTCTTGGATCTTTAGAGTGCTGGTGTCTTAAGGGGCGTGTGGGAGGAAGCTGGGAATCAGTCAGCCTTGCCCTTGTCCTGATCTTTCTTCACCTTTCTCCATGGTGAAAACAGTGAATTATCTCAGCATGGACAATATTTCAAAATTTTCCCCTGAAACAGTCTCTAAAGAATAAGTGTTTATGATAGGAGGTTTTGTGAACTACAAATAAAAAAATTTTTTTAAATCAAAACTCTCTACTTCTGCACCAATTGAAACAGGTTGATCCTCTCAGTGTGATCCCTGAGTTTAGATTTGTTAAGAAGTCTGGCTGAAAAATTCTGAAGAAAGCCTGTATGTGCACACAGAAAAAAATTGGACAGGTAGAATGATAGCCAGCCAGTGAATCTTATGTGGGCTAAACCATGAAGCATGTTAGGACTTCAGTTAATGATGGCAGTTGGGGAAAGAGAGTCAGGAAGGGAGTGTCAGGGAGGACTAGAGTTCATGGCTCAAAGAGCGACCAACATTGTGAATCATGGCTGCCAAAGTGTCAGAGCGAACTCTGGCTCCATCCATACCAGCACTCACACCTAACAAGGAAGTGACCTAGGACACAGGAGTTTCTAGACCGTAGGTGGCAATTCTGGTTGAGTAAAGATCTGAACCGGCAACCACAGGTGCAGAAAGCAAGGAACATTGAGAGATAACCAAGACATTTGGGCTCCAAATAAGTGAGCTAGTGTTAGGGCTCTATTCTGGGTGGGTACTTGTAATGCAGACAGGGTTATCTGACGAGTTGAGTATTTCACAGTGTAGGTAGAGAAAAAAGCTACCATAAGGTGATCAGGTGATTGGGGGCTCATCTCAGGGACCCCCAGTTTCTAAGCTGAAGCAAGATAATTACAAACCCCCTCTTGTGGGAGGCAGAAGTATTCTATTGTATATGTTGGCAATATATATTTAGCCAGTATTGGCTCAGGGACTAGGTGGTTTGAACCTGTCTACAGCCTTCAGTGAATGCTGCTGAGCAGGGTCTGGAAAGGCAAGGCCTGGCATCTGGCAAAATTTTCTTCCAGGACCTCTCTAAACTCACAAGCATGTTGCCCTTGGCCTAGGTGTTTCCTTATCTCCTCATTCTTGGTACTTGGTCACCACCCTACTAGTTAAAATGTATTTTTTAATATGGGAGTCCTGACTATATCTATACACACACCTGAGAGGACTGTCCTTATGAAGTTAGCCATCATCCCAATCGCAGCTCTTAGCCCATCATTATCCTGACCCCACTCTCAGCATGAACATCATTAAATATCTACTGCAACCACTACACTGACATAATTATCAGTAAATAGGAATAAATTAGGGTGAGGACCTGCTTTAAGATGTCACAATCATCATTTTCTTCTCAAGTAATTAGAGAAGAAGAGAAAAATCTGGAGGTAAAACAGTGGATTGAATAATATTTCCATGAGTCATTAGCATACTCTAAAAGTGACTCACAATAATAAGTTCTGAGCTCTGGAAATGTTCACCTACTTAGCAAATTCTGGGAAAACATCAGAATCTTTTGGGATGAGGTCAACTCTCTGTAAGTATGTCACTCCTGCTTCCCATGATCTGTTGATGATTTAACATGTTTTTTAAATTTTTAAATGTTTATTCATTTTTGAGACAGAGAGAGAGAGACAGAGCATGAGCAGGGGAGGAGGAGAGAAAGAGGGAGACACAGAATCCAAAGCAGGCTCCAGGCTCTAAGCTGTTAGCACAGAACCTAATGCTGGGCTAGAACTCATGAGCCGGAATCAGACACTCAACTGACCGAGCCACCCAGGTGCCCTGATGATTTAACATGTTTAACAGGGCGACTTTGTAAAATAATAATAATGATAATAATAATAATAACAATAATAATAATGGCTTTAGCTTGTAGTTCATTCACACCAACTCCCCAAAAGGATAACACAGAGTTCCTAAAATTTCTTTTGTGACAAACTGCATTGAGTAATTCATGAGGAGAGAGGTTGGGAGAAAGTAGCAAAAGGGAAAGACATGGGGAGGAGTTTGAGGTGGGTTTAGGGAAGAAGCAGAGATTGCCCTCACGGTAGCTGGCAAGGCCCTGAAAAATGGTTGGGTATCACCCATTTAAGGACCCAGAAAAGCTGCAAACTAGACTGACACTAACAACCTCATCACAGACCCCATGCACAAGTAAAGAGCCAAAGGAAGCTTAGAGAGTGAGGGTCTCCACAGTGACCTGGGGGGAGCCAACTTAAGAATACCTCTCTCCTCTTCTGGACTGCCTCAAACCCTTCCTCTTTAGCATGGCTCTAAAGAAACGGTAGTCATATTAATTACTAGGATTGAATTTCTATGATTCTGAATAATGGGGTGTTTATGGGCAAATATAATTTTATTTTGAAAAATGAAGGATGGTAAAACTTTCCCATTCTAGTTTTGAGGAAGGTAAAATTTATACCCACTGCCCATGTAACAGACTAAAGAATATTGCCCAACTTTGTGTTTGTACAAGGAAAGAAGAATACTAATAAAACATTGTAATAGGTAATGGGGGAAAGTCTGGAGAAAAAGAATTAGAAAAGATAGGGGAGTGGCTCCTCCATGGTGTCCTAGCACCCTTTGCTCCACTCCAGATGTGCCATATGCGCAAAGGTGTGAACTGTAGCCTGAGTCATGGCAAGATGCCTTATGAACTTCACAGAGCAGAAATGAATGGAAGGCTAGGGATGGCTTGGAACCATTGCACACCTGCCTTTCTTTCTCCCCCAGGAGGCTGTCACGAGACAGTTTCCCACTGTCTCTGCTGAAGTATGAGAATTTCAGCCCCGCCTCCTTGAAGGTACAGTGACAGACTATGAAACCACTTAGCTATAGTCTAGAATGGGCTGCTTAGCAATGGGATAACCCACAACATGCAATACAGTCATTCAGTCCGTGTGGGTTCCATGGCATCTGTTTTGTGGTGTGGGAAAGGGAACTGGCATTCAGCAGCTTTAATTACTCTTACATGGACGGTCTATGTAAGTAATAAACTCTAAAAAAAAATGAAAAGTGACTCCAGGGTCACTGTTGTCAAATCAGGGTCAAATCAGTGTCAAATCAATTTGGCCTTGCCTTGTCTTCTGTGTGCAACAGGAGAAAGAAAAAAGCTAGAAAGGACGACCAAAGTCTCTAAAAGAAGCATGGAAAGCTATTCATGAAAATTTATTTTACAATAAACTTCTTAAAAGTAGTTCGAAAAAATGTAGTAAAGGAAAAAAATGGTGCTTGTTTTAAACTCCCACCTTGTCTACACACATGAAATGTACAAGCCATCCCTCACGAAGTGAACTGTGTGGTGTGGTCCCTCAGGTGGGCCAGTGTGGACGGTCAGAGCTGAGCAATGGAGGGCCTGCCATAACCAGGATCAGAGATTATGATGCCTGCGAGGAAGCGCGAAGTGTCCTTCCCGTGCTTACATATTTCCATTATTGGTTTTTCTATTTTAATGTTTAATGTTATGAGATAGAAATAAGTTTTATTAAAAGCGGATTCTTTTTGTTTTCTTGTTCCTATATTCCAGGTGAAGTAATGAAAGTTCATTTAATGACAGGAAAAGACTTTAAGCCAAGAAGGAGTTCAAGTTTCTAAAACTGTGCTTCCTCCTTGCCCACGTAAACAGAGTCAAATCCCAAGAAAATGTCTTGGATTTGTTTTCAATATTCTGTCTGCAGCAAACACTAAACCATGAAGGGGGCACAATGATACTGAAAGGGCAGGGCTACGCTGATATGCTATTAATATTTCCTAAACTCATATTTTGTGCCAGAACCAAAAAAAAAAAAAAAAAAAAAAACCACACAAATTTTATTCAATCCCTATGACTGTTTTGTGAGCTAGTTGTTAGTAGAGCCTCTCACCATGTTCTTTCACATTTGTTTAGTTTAGCTGGTGGCAAAGGCTTAAAGAATAAAACTAGAAATTTAGAGAGAGAAAAATCCTAGAATACACACACACACACACCTAGACAAACACTCACATATATAAACATAAACTTTGGCACTTATTTCAGGGAATAAGATGTAAAGCAAAAATGTTAACTAATTTAAGAAAACATCTAGAATAACATTCCAATTTTTAAAAAACACCTTAGGTTGAAATATGCTTTCGTAAAGGAAACGTATATGTATACTTCTTTTGCATAAAAACAGTATTCTTTCTTCTGAAGTACAGTCTCACATGATTTCATATTGAGTGACAAAGAGTCAATTTGTTTTAAGCTGTAATTACTCCTTTAGAAAAATTAATTCGTGGATGTCACTCAGTATAGGTTTGTAGTAAGTTTGCTTTCACCTATACTGAGAAACAAACTAACAACGACTCCTCATCCAGAAATTACTGTTGTTTCTGTATATATCACTCCATCCCCCATCCCACTCCCAACAGTGATTGATACATGTGATGAGGAAAATGGAAGCTGAAAAGGTAATGAGGCCAAAGAAATCCCATGAATTTTTTCGCCCTGCCTTTAGCAGCCTAGCCTCAATTAATAATACTCTGACACAGAGAAGAATGACAAAATGTCACATCTGCCATTAAGTAGTTATGAAATTTCTTTAGTTTTAAATTGCATTTCTTAGAATATTCAACCAATGATTCGCTCACTAGCAAATATTTATTGAGCTCTTCATGTATGTCTGGTTCAACCAATTAAAAAACCTAGGAACTTCTGAGTCTGGGTTATTGACAATGGTTCTAAGGCCATCTTAAGTAGCCTAGGACATCAGAAAAGATCTCTAGAAAGCCGAATTCTTTAGGGCCACCTGGGTGGCTCAGTCAGTTAAGTGACCGTCTCTTGATTTCAACTCAGGTCGTGATTTCACGGTTTGTGAGTTCCAGAGTTCTTGCTGTGAGCAAGGAGCCTGCTTGGGATTCTCTCCCTCTGCCCTTCCCTCTCCCTCTCTCTCTCTCTCTCTCTCTCTCTCTGCCCCTCCCTGTCTTGCCCAGGGATGTGCATTCTCTCTCTCTCCCTCAAAATAAATAAACTTAAAAAAAAAAAAAAAACAGCCAAATTCTCTATCTTAAATCAAGGGGATTTATAAGAAAACTACTATGGCTTTAGAAGAAAAATTCTATATATTATATTCTTAATGGACCTTCTTCCATTTTCTATTTGTCACTGGGTAGAGGAAAGGCAGTTGATTAAGCATCTGACTTCAGCTCAGGTCATGATCTTGAGCTGGTGAGCTCAAGTCCCACATGGGGCTCTGTGCTTACAGTGCAGAGCCTGCTTGGGATTCTCTCTCTCTCCCTGTCTTTCTGCCTCTCCCCCAGTTGCACGTACTTTCTCTCTATAAACAGATAAATAAACTTAAAAGTGTGTGTATATATAGGTATACATATATATATATATATACATACATATAATAAAAGTGCAACAACAAAAGTAGCTATAGTTTATTAAACATTTTTTATGTGCAAATCACTTAACACCTAATTACATCTTTTTCCTTGTTTAAAATCTGGGGGTCCATTGTTTTCTTCTTGGGAATATTGAAGAGATAACACATTTTAGATTGGATATGGTGGATTTGAAATCACACACACACACACACACACACCTACTTAGAATTATTGCTATTTTTCAGCACACTGCTTAAACCACAAATTACTACCCTCACTACCCTCACTGACATCCAATTTTTTATGTTACATTTGTTTCTGTAGCCTAACTTCAGCATTTAAGAACTAAGAAGTAATAGGAAAATTTGGTTTCTTTATCTCTTTTTTTTTTTCTATTTGTAAGTAGAGGAAAATGTATAATTCCATTCTATTTTTAAATTGGAATATCCCTTAACAGTATGAAAATAACTTAACAGTATGAAAATAACAGTTGAAAAAAAAAACTAATGAGGAAAGCACTACTTCTCTTGGAAAAGCAGTATCCTCAACTGAGGCAGATTATATGATTCTTCATGTTAAATCTCAGGGAAAAAAAGCTAACATTTGAACTTCAATTCAAGGGTCCAATTTGTCTCTGAATTTCAGACCAGCATTAAATATGATACAGTGTCAGGCATCATATTTTGATTCTGAAAATATTGTTTTTGAAAATATTCCAATATACTTAAAGGGATATTAGAGATTAAGGAAGATAAGCATCACTTCATGTATACTAGAAACTGGAACTGCAATAACTTGTTACAGAAATACGATTGCTCTAATCTTTCTTTCAGATAGCACTAGACACAGATATCATACATATTTAACAAGGATTTAAACAAATATTTAGCCAATATTAACAAATATTTGCTAAAAAGATGATCATTTGTTAAATCTGTTAAATGATCCAGCTAAATAAATGAGTAATTTTTCAGAATATTTATACATGTCAAGCCTAGTATATAACACATGCAGTACAGTACATTAATTCTCTCATGTGTCTCCATAGGTCAATGGAATAATAAACCCCAGTCATTCATTATAAAGATGGAATGCTGATGTGATTTTCTTGGGACTCTAAGCCATAGGACTTCTACCCTGAAAATATTGAAAGATTTATACTTCAAAGATAAATTATCAACACAGAGATTATGCTTCCCAGTGTTGGAAAATGTGAAATAACAATAAGGTAGTGGTCAGAAAACCATATTTCTCTACTTACATTGTGTGACAGACATGAAAATAAACCATAGGACCTAAAGAAAAATCGGGACGGCTTTAGAGCATTTTATCTGTGTCTCTTTTTTCTGTTCCAGTTTATTTGGTTTTCATGAGATCCTGTTTATGAGATTCTCTAGGAGCCTTTGCTATAGAGTGCCTTTTGTTTCCTTGACCTTGTGACATGAAAAGTAGATGAATATAAAGGATGTGGGGAGGGGGAGGAGAAAGACATTTATTCAAGATAATATAAAGGTTCTCACTCTCACAAGTTACAGAATTAATGATTTTTGACACTAATTCTAGGGCTAAAGAAATTCTTTAAGGGGTGATAGAAAAAAAGTGCCTAGTTGCTTAACTTATCATCATTTATTGCAAACCTAAAGGTTCTGACTATAGTAGATGGACTTTTTTTAATTCTACACAAAGACAAAGTAACTGTCTCTAATATTTTGCGCCCCCCACCACAAACTCTAGTATGAAACAAAGTAATAAGGCCCAATATTAGCACATCTTACTATCACAGAAATTAAATAGATTTCTAAATCACTGCATGAAATTTTAAGTATATTCTTTTGACATGTATTACTATGATAGTAATTACCAGCTTATAAATACTCCTTTCACAAACATTTATTGAACACCTATTCGGTGTTAGACATATTGGTAGTCTTAGCAATGCATGGCCTATCTCTAACCCAGTACTTTTCAAACATTACAGAAATGACGCATTCTCTTATCTGTTTTTTCAAACAGACTGGTATTCCTTGAAAGCAAAATCACTGTCAGTAGAGTTGCCAGTAACAACTCCCCAGAGAAGAAGTTACTTGAACAAAATTTTGAAAGCCACTAATGGTAATCATAGTATTGATAATAATTACAATATTAAGAAGGAAGAGGAAAAGAAGAAGGGGCAATATTGAAGGGATTGCTAATTACTAGTATTCTCTGTTTATTTTCCCATTTAATCCTATCATAACTCTATGAAGGAGATAACATTATGGATTGATCCCATTTACACATTAGTAAGTCAAGATTCCAAAGTGTTAGTAGCAAGGTGTTAGCATGATCAAATTCATCCAAGAAATAGAAATGAGGAGGTGGAGAGTGGTAGACGGAGAGAGGGGTGTCTGTGGCCCATCATTATGAGGCACTAGATATGTATATCTGGATTTTGGAAGCCAGAGGTCTGGGTTGTAGACATAGATTTAGGAGTCCTTGACTTACACAGAGTAGTCAAATGCTTGTACATGTATAAACAGGACAACAAAGAAGAAGAAGATGGGTTGAGTAGAATACTTACAGAATACAGAAGGGAGAGTATTATGAAAACAAAGGAGGAAATGATGTCAAGGAAGAGTGATGGAAGTATCAGATTCTGCAGGAGAGGTGAAGTAGGATGAGAAGGGAAAGTGCACATCATTTGAGAACTTAGGGTAGAGGAGTATTTGTAGTCATGTGATTGAGCATGTGATGTGGCAAAAGCCAAAGCTGAGGGCTATGGAAAGAAACAATGGACACATGCATCCCAATATTTATAGCAGCATTATCTACAATAACCAAACTATGGAAACAGCCCAAGTGTCCACTGACTGACGAATGGATAGTATATACATACAACGGAGTATTACTCAGCCATAAAAAAAAAATGAAATCCTGTCATTTGCAACCATGAGGCTAGAGCTCGAGAGTATAATGCTAATAAAATAAGTCAAAGAAAGACAAATACCATATGATTTCACTCATATGTGGAATTTCAGAAACAAAACAAACAAGTATAGGGAAAAAGAGAGGGGGGGGCAAACCAAGAAACAAACTCTTAACTATAGAGCACACACTGATGGATACCAGAGGAGAGGGGGCAGGGGGATGGGTTAAAAAAGAGATGGGTATTAAGGAGTGCACTTGTTGTGATGAGCACTCAGTGTTGTATGGAAGTGTTGAATCACTATATTGTGTCACCTGAAACTAATATTACACTGTATGTTAACCAACTGGAATTTAAACTAAAACTTTAAAAGAATGAAAGAAAGAAAGAAAGAAAGAAAGAAAGAAAGAAAGAAAGAAAGAAAGAAAGAAGGAAAGAAAGAAAGAAAGAAACAGGGGCACCTAGGTGGTTCGGTTGGTTAAGTGTCCAACTTTGGCTCAGGTCATGATCTCACGGTTCATGGGTTTGAGACCCGTGTAGGGCTCTGTGCTGAACAGCTCAGAACCTGGACCCTGCTTCAGATTCTGTGTCTCCTTCTCTTTCTGCCCTTCGCCCACTCGCACTCTGTTTCTCTCTCTCTCTCTCTCTCCCTTTCTCTCTCTCTCTCTCAAAGATAAATAAACTTTGAAAAAATTTATAAAACTAAAGAAAAGAAACAACGAAGACATGGAGTGAAAACTTCTCTCAAGGAACTTGGCTATAAAAAAAATAATATAGAAGTAAGGGCAATATAAGATAAAGGAAAGAGCTTTTACATTTTTAACATAGGAGATATATAAATATGTTTCTGAACTGAGGATAACTTAGTAGCTCCCAGGAAGAAGTGAGATTTGAGATGGAGAAGGGAGGTGACTGATATAGGAGGTTGGGGATCATGGAATCCAGAACAAAGATGGAGAAATTAGGAAAAGCTAGCAAAGAGCCTCTAAAATGAATGTGGGTGAGTTAAGCCATAAGCTAAGTCATTAAACACACAAACATACTGGAAAAGAATGTGTGTATTACATTGTAAACAGCTAGTCTCTGAGTATATACAAGGCTCTTTGAACTCCATGAAAGTATGACCAACAATCAATAAAAATAGGGATAGGATATGAGTAGCAAGGTCACAGGAAGGCAAAGCAAACAACCTATAAAAAAGATAATTAAATTCACTCAGAACAACAGGTATACAAATGAGGATATACAGAGATATTTGTTTTCACTCATCAGATTGTCAACAATGCAAAAGTTTGACAACTTTGAACTTTTGTTATTGTCACAACCTTAAAAAGAAGGAAAACTTGCAATATATACATATCATAAATTTCTTTACCCTTTGAACTAGGAATCCCACTTCTGGGAGTTTATCTCATCCTTAAAGAACACCTTGGTCTTTCAGGATTCCTTTTTTTTTTTTTTTTTTTTTTTTTTAATCTTTTGTTTCTTTAACTTTTCAGATTCTGAACTTCTTGGACTCAAAAATTCCATGTCATTTGAAACATTTTTTTTAATTAGAAAATATTTATATCACTCACAAAATAACATATATTCAAGGTTATTTTTTGCAACATTCTTTATAATAGCAAAAGATTAGAATCTCTCTTAGTTTCCACGAATATTGGACTGACTAAAAATATCTTATGGTATAGACCATGTAGTTTTAAAAATGCAATATATATATATATATATATATATATATATATATATTCTGTGTCATAATATATCATCAGAGTATGTGATATAGAGTACCCTTGGATAGATTTAAAACTAAAAAAAAAGAAAGAAAAGAAAAGAAAACCATGGTGCAAGACAATGGATATAGTAGCCTTCATTTGTGAAATGAAAGAGGAAAATAAGAATATATATTTAAATTACATGAAGAGGGGCGCCTGGGTGGCGCAGTCGGTTAAGCGTCCGACTTCAGCCAGGTCACGATCTCGCGGTCCGGGAGTTCGAGCCCCGCGTCGGGCTCTGGGCTGATGGCTCAGGGCCTGGAGCCTGTTTCCGATTCTGTGTCTCCCTCTCTCTCTCTGCCCCTCCCCCGTTCATGCTCTGTCTCTCTCTGTCCCAAAAATAAATAAACGTTGAAAAAAAAAATTTTTTTAATTACATGAAGAACCACAAGTCAAAACTAAAAGTTAATGCCTACCAAAAGGGGCAAGAAAGGGAAAAGATATGAGAATGCGACTTCTCAGCATATATCTTTTCATATCATTCTGATTTTTGGATAATTTAACTATGTTAGCTATTAAAAAAATAAGAGCATTGAAAGAAAACATGAAATAAAATTTATTGTTTGCACTCCTATCCTTTATTCATGATTAAATCAGTAAATGCTGCACAAAAGCTGTTCTCAGCCATAAGGCTCTAAAACATTTTGTCTCCAACAGATGTGAAGTATTCTGTATAATAAAATATCAAGGTTAGGAATGATTTTTTAAAATATATTAAAGCCAGTGTTTTCCCCAATACTCTCATGCACTTAATATCCAATGTGCATTTGGAAATGCAGTGCAGTAGTCTTGACCTTATGCACAGGGATTCTTTCCAAGACCCCCCACTGGATGCCCGAAACCAAGTACAGAACTAAACCCTGTATATACTGTATTTTTTCACTACACATACATACCTATGATAAAGTTTAATTTATAAATTAGGCACAGTAAGAGATTAACAATAATAACCAATAATATAAAGTGGAACTATTATTAACAATACACAATAATAAAAGTTATGTGAATGTGGTCTCTTTCAAAATATTTTATTGTAGTGTACTCATCTTCCTTTAAAAAATTTTTTTAATGTTTATTTATTTTTGAGAGAGAGAGAGAGAGAGAGAGAGACAGAGCGCAAGCAGGGGAGGGGCAGAGAGAGAAGAAGACACAGAATCCGAAGCAGGCTCCAGGGTCTGATCTGTCAGCACAGGGCGCGCGCAAAGCTCGAACCCATGGGCCATGAGAACATGACCTAAGCTGAAGTCGGACCGGCGCCCCTCACCTTTCTTTTTTAATTTTTTTTTAAGTTCATTTATTTTTAAGAGGGGGTAGGGGGAGAGGGCGAGTGCAAGTGGAGGAGGGGCAAAAAGAGAAGGAGGGCGAGAATCCAAAGCTCGCTCCTCACTATCAGCGCAGAGCCTCCTGTGGGGCTGGAGCTCACAAACCGTGAGTTCATGACCTGAGCCAAAGTCAGAAGCTTAACTGACTGAGCCACCCAGGTGCCCTTGTACTCACCTTTCTTATGATGATGTGAGAAAATAAGTTGCCTCCATGATGAAATGAAGTGAGGTGATGTAGGCATTGTGATGTAGAGTTAGGAAACTACTGACCTTCTGATGATTCATCAAAGAAGGATCGCATGCTTTCTGGCAGAAGAATCACCTGCTTGTGGTTGACTTGATCACAGGTAACTGAAACAGCAGAAAGCAAAACTGTAAACAGACTACTCTACTTGTGGTCTCAATTGGCTCCAGGGTCTCTTGTGAATGTGACTCACATGTGAATATTATGGCCACACTTTATTGTACAGAAGCAACAAGTTTAGCAAATGCTATTCTAGGGTTCCCCCAAAAAATGTTTAAACTAGAAATCTCAGCTTTGTTTGTATTGCACTGTTAAAATGTGAGAGACAATTCCTAGGAATTTCTACCATCAAAACAGGAAGTATAATGGTTTACTAATATATTACCTGGAACCCAAGAAAGACCATGACTGCCTGGTTCTCTTTTGCTCAGGTTCTGAACTTCTTAGACACAGAAGTCCAGCTCTTGGGAAATATATATGTATGTATGTATGTATATATATATATGTATATATATATATATATATATATATATATATATACACACACACACACACAGGGTTTTGTTTTTGTTTTTGTTTTTTTAGTAAGAAGGAGGCTATTTGCATTTGAAACTATGAAGTTTCACAGGCCAAATAATGTTTTTTAATTTAACCTCATGTCCAAATAAATTCTGACGGAGAGAAAAAGAATAATTTTTCATAGATGTTATTTGTATATCAGTCCCAAAGAATAAATGATTTCAACACTGCTGCAAATAGCTCTCGGGTAGTGAAATTTCTGCAACAGACATTTTCCTCTAGAAAGCGTAAAATAAATAAACAAACCCTCCACAGTGCATTTGGTGGCTTGAATTCTAGGTAGTCTGAATTTAGAGTTACAAATTAGCTTAGCTCTGTATATCCAAAACCTAAAAGAAATTGAACTGTGTAAATAGATGAATAAGTAAGTAAATAACTGTGAGTTTACCCCCTACCCAAAGAGAAAATTGATCTACAGCATCAGTTCTGATACGGTTCCTTAATCAGTAAAATTAAGGGTCTTGGATTAGACTGTATATAGCCCTCACTACCTTAAATATTCTGATTTCCCTTCCTCTTGGTTGCGCTAGGAAACAAAGTTGCATTTTCCGGTGGTCCTTACTCTGAGACCAACATTTCCAACCACATCACTCACTACAATAGACAAGAAAATCTGAGGCTTAAACTATACTTTCTGCCAAGAAAAATTTTCAGAGACATATTCTGGAATGAGTGGGAGCCCTCTACAATGCAGAGCTCTGAGAGATGAGAATCTTCTTTTTTGTTCCAGCGTTTTCTGAAATTCAGAAGCATTATCATTGCTTCATACCCTAGCTGAGCAATATAAGGTTTCTTTCCACAATCTAGGTTGAGAAATACCATATAAGAAAAAAAAAAAAATCGAAGTGATCTAACAGCATTCCTCTAAGGTGGTCTGCAACTTTTGCCCTTTCTTAACTGAATATTGAAAAATCTGAAAAAACACAGCTCAAAGAAAATAGGTTTTATATCTTTATTAACTTGAGATGTTTCTCCCAGGAAAGAGAGATTGTTGGCAGAAAATAATGAAAACACAAGGGCTTGTGCTGTATGCTGAAAGAATTGCTCCTGAGATGATAAAGGTGAATGCAGATAAGGACCATCAAGATGCAGCCTATTTGCTTTTTTTAGTTAAAGAAAATTATGTTTCCATTCCATTCCTATCCATCCTGGCTATGAAGTAACTGTCAACCCAGAGATGTAGAAGCTCCAAGTAAATAATGTAGACTTAATTACTTTGGTGCCCTTTAGGTATCTAATGCATACTATAGATGATTGCACTGTCATTTTATCACTGGGAGGTACAAAATAATAGGTCCATCTTCAAAGGACATGGCCTTAACAGGACTAGTATTTTTACTTTTAGTATCCAGAGTACTGGAATAAAGGAAATCATTAACTATAACTTAGGAGTATGGAATAAAGGAAATTACTAACTATAACTTAAAGCAGAAATATGCATACATTTTAGTCATTGCAAGCACTAAGTCAATTTAGGTATTCTCAATGCCACGTTTTAATGGAACCAAATTTTCCTACTTGAAATAGGAATTTTATAATAGTCATATGTTAATGGAACAGGAAGAAATTTCTTGGGCCATCTCTGTGCCATGTGGTCCACTGAAACCCCAATTGTAAATATTTCACCTATTTTGAGACACATATTATCACGTTTAAACATTCATCACCTCCAAATGCATCTTACATTAGGTACTGAATCAATTTAATTGGCAGTGTTTTTCTTTTTCATTGGTACATAAAATAACAGTGCAACTCTGTGATCATGAAGAATGGTAAATGACTGATGCTTTTCTTGTCTCATATGGTAAAAGGATTACTTATTTCATGGAATGAAGCAAATAAATAAAGCATTAAAATCAGCGTATGTTTTCTCCAGGCACTAAGGGATGCTAATAGTAAAGCACGCAGTGAAGACCATAACATTATTCTGTGGTAAGCCGAATAATGTCTTTCAAAGATGTCCACATCCAGAACCCCAGAGTCTGTAACTATGTGGCCCAACATGACAAAAGGGATTTCGTAGATGTGATTACATTAAACCCCTTGAGATAGGGAGATTATCTTGGATTATCTGGGTGGGCCCAGAGTAATCATAAGGGTCCTTATAACAGGGAGGCAGGAGGGACAGAGTTCAGGAGAGATTTAAGGATGGAAGAAAAGGTTGGAGTGATGTACTTTGAAGAATGAGGAAGGAATGAAAAGATTGTTTTAGAAGCTGAAAAACATGAGGAAACATTTTCCTTCAAAGCCTTCAGAAGGAATGTAGTTTTGCTGACACCTTAAATTTAGCCTGTAAGATCTCAGATTTCTGCCTCCAGAACCATAAGATTAATAAATTCACGTTGTTTTAAGCCTGCGAGTTTGTGTGATTTTTTTTACACAAAACGGACATTTTTACAGCAATAGGGAACTAATACAATCCTCTCCAAGAAACATCCTCTGAAAAATACAGAATATATTTTACACACCTTCTGGTTGGTCTCAATATATATACATATAGTAATAATTCCATTCTTATTTTATAAGAAGATACAGAGCTCAAAAAAAAAGATGGAACAATAGATGTATAGAAAGACGGGTAGATTAGCGAGTACATAATAAAGCAAAAATAGCAACATGCTAATTACAGAATTGAGGAAGTAAGTATACGGATATTGGCTGCATACTTTTCCTTTCAACATTCCCATATATTTTTTAAACATTTTGTAACAAAATATTGGTAAGGGGAAATGTCAAATGCATATTTGACAGCATTAAAATAGAGATGATGTTATTCTTTGAAAGAAAAAAAAAAACAGCTTTCAGAAGTGACCCTGCAAAAAGATAAGCCCGTGCATGGCTAGCACTATGTAATTGGGTTAAATCACAACTTTTATATTAGTCGTAATTTTCATTTATGAGGTTTTTTATATATATAAAGCCAAAACCTGGAATGAAAAAAAATGATTCTTTTTCTTCATTAAGAATAATTTTTTATTCAAGCATGACTTTTAAAATGGTAAAAGAAATCACACACAGAATTTAACAACATGTACTGAAAGACATGCTTGCTGCAATTCTTATGTCAGCAAAAGAATTATAAAACAACCTTAATATTTCCCAGCCTGGGAAAAAAACGTGAAGTAGAAATTAGCCTTTAATTCTCTTCCACCCTCTCTACTAGGACCCACTCTCTTGACCTCCCCCCCCCCAACCCCTCTCTACAAAGGGATTTGCTCTGTATCAGAGTTGGAAAATGAACAGCTAGGTTGTTCTTTACCAAGATGGTTTTATTTTAGCCGGCCTCTGCTAAAAATTTCAGTGCCTTTAGTTCCTACAGTGAATGAATAAACAATGGCAGAGTTCCAAGTCCTGTTCCAAGTCCATGCCACAAAGTATCTGTGAATCTCCAAAAGATGAAGCCTGGCTTGCTTCCAAAATCAGTTCATGAGGTTAGCACTACAACCTATGCGCGGTGAATAGCTCCTGTTACCTGGTTAATAAGTGAAATCATGTAGGAACTGTAAAGTAGACTATTGTTTTCTGATTATTTCCATATCTTTGGATTCAGTTATGCTCACAGTCCACAGCACTGCTTCTGAAATTTTAGAAGAAAACACAATTAATAGGAACAATAAGGTATAAAACTTTTATTCCACCTTTAAATTCTGTGACTGATTTTCATTATCACACTTATATCTCAACTGGTTAATTGTATTTAATTTTTTTCATATTCCTTCTACTTGTTTCATTATATCTATTATCCTCTTAAAATTGCCTATAACCTACAGTAGAGTATCTTCAGAAATTAGCCAATTAAACAAAGGCACAGACCATTAAGTAACTTAATTGTTTGTTCAATGGACTTTGCCAGTTTATTTTAGATTATCCTATTTTAAAAATTCACTTAGATGTACTGCCAACATGTAAAGTGCCCTGCTTGATCTCAAGTGAAACCATACTGTTATTATACCTTTTCGAATCATCCTTGATTACTGTTGATAACATTTTCCTCCTTTTAGGTTTTAAATTGAACTCCTCCAAAAAAGCATCCCTTATGTCTTCACCTTCTTTGTTAGTAATATAAAGAATAGAGTCCTCTCTCTCTTTTTTCTCTCTTTCTTTTTAATTGCATTGGATTAGATTCCTCAGCTGGGCCCCCAAGTGCTACTCAGCAATTCTTTTATTTAACTCTAATTGATTCCCTATTGCACTTGCCACAGCAACTGTTTGAAAATGCATCTCAAGGCTCCTAATCCACACCTGTCATCCTTACTCTCAGTAAATAATTTTGCCCTCTACCTAAATCACACAGACGACCAAAGCCCTCTGAAGGAAATTCCCATTCTGGTATATATCCAGCATTTGATATTTTCTTGGAAACTTATTCTTTCTGATTCCTCTATGATCTGAAGGCAGGAATGTTACTTCCTTCCAAGACTATATCTTCTACATTTTCCACTACATAGGAAAAAACACTGCTTCATCTATAATGTTTGCCCTGTATGAACAAGTAGATTTCCCCCTTTCTACCCCATAGCACACCAAACAAGTCTGAAATATTTAAACATGACTTTACTGAGGGCTAGAGGATAATGAAAGAGAAAAAGTTCCAAAGAGGTATGTGTAACCAGAGGATCTGATTTGCAATACAATGGACCCATCTTCAGTTTATGGCCTACTACAGGGTCCTATCTTCTTGGCTTCCTAGACTACCTACACAGAATCCAACAGCATGCAGGAGCATACATCTGGGTAGATGTCCTCCTCAGGAAGAGGCCAAGATAGCAGGATACAAAGAGGTAAGTATTTCCTTTCTTGACTTCCCAGGGACCACCTTCAGAGTATTCTTTTCTTTTCTTCTCAAGATGGACGCTAGGAATATCTACTCTACCATGAAAATCACTCTGTGTTCTACCTACATAAATTTTTTGCCCACGTTCTATAAATACTTTCCTTATCCTGATTTATAGTCTTTGTTCCTGGAGTACATTTCTTCTGCTTCCCTTCCATGAATGATCTACCCATTCCTTAACACATTTCCAACTTTCGTTTCCTCCAGATGACCTTCCCAGGATTGGGAAGGTCTCTAATTGCACTTATTTGTTTTTCCTCTGATGTAGATGATTCTCGACTTGTAGGATATTTGTTAGTTGTATATTTGGCTGCCTCTTTCACGGGATTGAATTCTTGGGAAGTAAGAAATCTGCCTTTTTCATAATAATATCAAAAATTACATATAAGTTATTATTATAATTTATACTTACGTGTGTTGAACCCTTTAGGCTGCTTAACAAAAATGCCATAGACTGGGTAGCTTATAAGCAACAGAAATTTATTTCTACAGATCTGGAGGTTGGAAAGTCCAAGATCAAGGGGCCAGCAGATGCTGTGTCTGTGAGGGCTTGCTTTTTGATTTATAGATGGCTGGTTTTTTCTCTATATCCTCACCTGGAGGAAGGAGAAGGGGAGCTCTCTGAAGTTTCTCAATAAGGGTTTTAGGAAGGTTTTTTATAATCCCATTAGTGCCCTCGTGATCTAATCACCTTCCAAAGGCCCCACCTCCAAATACTATCACACTGGGGTTAGGTTTCAACATATGAATTTTTGGAGGACACAGTCAGCCTATGGCATTCTGGTCACGTATGTATCAGATGGTCTGCTTTCAAAATGTTATCTCATTTCATCTTTACCACAAACTTAAGAAATAGGTTCTATTATTAGCTCCATTTTACAAATGAGGAATAGGGGAAAAGAAGTTCGATAACTTGCCCAAATTCCTACGATATTAAGGATTGAACCAGGCTTTATGAGTAAGCATCTAATTCCAGTGATCTGGCCCTTGGGTCTTACACGACCCCCACAACAATCCCTTTCACTAACAAGTACTACATAAATGTTGGTTGACTTTGAGATTGCAATGGTTCTTCCATTTAAAGCAAGGTAAGTTTTAGCTCTCAACTATATTACATGAGAAAGAAAAGATTAGACTTTAAAAATAAAGTGCATCAGGGGCGCCTGGGTGGCGCAGTCGGTTAAGCGTCCGACTTCAGCCAGGTCACGATCTCGCGGTCCGTGAGTTCGAGCCCCGCGTCAGGCTCTGGACTGATGGCTCAGAGCCTGGAGCCTGTTTCCGATTCTGTGTCTCTCTCTCTCTCTGCCCCTCCCCCGTTCATGTTCTGTCTCTCTCTGTCCCAAAAATAAATAAATGTTGAAAAAAAATTTTTTTCAAAAAATAAAAATAAAGTGCATCAAAAAGACCACTGCAAATAAGAGACCTCAACTCATACAATTTATAGGAAAAGGTATGGTTTGGGTTCATTTGGAATATCAAAATGAGGGTTATTGGCTCCTAATTTAAAATTTTTTGCAGAAAAATAATAAATAAAAACCAAGAGACCATGTGAAGCCACTTACATTTTCTTTATACACATATTCTTGCACACCTAAGTTATGTTACCAAGTCTGATTGAACAGACTATGTTACCATAACATGTCACCATTTTATTTAACCCTATCAGTAAACAGTAGTATTCCCCATAGTACTTTCCTTTTCAAGCTCTTAAGTTAACTAAGAGCTGTATCTTCTAAATGAATCATCTCTTATAGGGAATTCTTGATGAATGTTGGCTAATACAAAATAAATGAATTTTCTTGGGAAGGGCAGTTAAGATGGCAAAGTAGGGGACCTGGATTTTCCTTGTCCCTCAAACACAGCTATATTTAGGTCAAATCACTTGGGACACCCATGAAATAGATCTGCGGAGCAGCAGAAGGATCTCCATAGCTGGAGGAAGACAACTTGGCAGGATGGAGGTGTATATATGTGTGTTGGGGGAGATAAAACAGTGGAGCTGTAGAGGAAAGGGAACCCTTTCTGTGGAAAGACAAAAAAGAGAGAAAAGAGAGAGGGATTGTGAAAATATGGCATGGAGTTAGCACAAGAGGAAAACCTCTCTGGACCACGGACTTGTGCAAACAGCCTTTGGAGCTGAAACTCCAAGGCTTTGAAAGTGCACGACTTTCTCCAAAGCAGAACCACAGCGCGTGCTCCTGGGGAGGGGGAGAGCTGGCCCAGGGGTGCATAGCATGGTGTAGTGATCTCCGAGGCACATTGGGAGAAAATGCTTCCTTTCCTGGAGTACTTTGGGAAGAGGGCTTATTGCCTCCCCAAGGACAAAAGACCCTGCAGGTTCCAGCCACAGGTCTTTCATCAGCAGGGTGACAGGCTCTACTCGTGAGCAGGGGAGAGAATCCACACAGTGCTGGGTCCTTTTAAGACATGGGGTTTTGAATCCCAGCTGAGCGCCAAGAAGAAGGAGCAGGAGAACTGTGGTGCAGGGCAAGCCAACTGCCCTCACTATTCTGTGAGGGCTGCCTGAACAGCATGGGTTCAGATTCCTGGTCCACAGTGGAGAAAGTGGGGTGACACTGACACCATTTTTCTCCTCAACACCAACATGGTGGGACTTCAGAGAGCAGCACAACAGCTCCCAGTGGAGGCAGGACAAGCTTATAACCAAACCTCACCCTTCGTGCCTGGCAAATGGTTAGTTACTGGAGCAAGACTGACTGAGCCAACACAGCCAATACAGTGACAGCAAGGATGGGAGAAGCAGAGGAGAAGATAGATGAGATAGAAAATAAAATTATGGAAAATAATGAAGGTGGAAAAAAAGAGGGAAAAGGAATTACTAGATGACAAGGGGATAAAACAAAACAATACCCTTATCATAGGATTCCCAGAAGAGTGAGAAAAAGGGGCAGGAGGTTCATTTGAACAAATTATAGTGGAGAAGTTCCCTATTCTGGGGAAGGAAACAGGTATCCAAGTCCAAGAGGCCTAGAGAACTCCCTTCTAAATCAACAAAAGCAGGTCAACAACACAACATATCATAGTAAAACTTGCAAAATACAAAGATAAAGAGAGAATTCTGAAAGCAGCTAGGGACAAAAGGTTCTTAAACTAACAGGGTAGACCCACAAGGGTAGTAGCAGACCTGTCCACTGAAACTTGGCAGGCCAGAAGAGAGTGGCAGGAAATATTCAATACTCTGAATATGAAAAATAGGAGGCCAAGAATCCTTTATCTATCGAGGCTATCATTCAGAATAGGAAAAAGGACAGATAAAGACTTCCCAGACAAACAAAAACTAAAAGAGTTCATGACAACTAAGCCAGCCCTGCAAGAAATTCTAAGGGGGACTCTGTGAGTAGAAACCAAAAGAGACTACAAATGACCACAGAACATCACCACAAACATGAAATCTATGGATAACACAATGGCACTAAATTCATACTTTAAATAATCACTCTGAGTGTAAATGGACTAAATGCCCCAAACAAAAGACATAGGGTATCAGAATGGATAAAATAACAAGATCCATCTATATGCTGCCTAGAAGAGACTCATTTAAGACCTGAGGAACCCTACAGGTTGAAAGTGAGGGGATGGGGAACCATCTATCATGCTAATGGAGGTCAGAAGAAAGCTGAAGTAGCCATACTTATATCAGACAAACTAGATTTTTTTTATTTTTTTTCAATATATGAAATTTATTGTCAAATTGGTTTCCATACAACACCCAGTGCTCATCCCAAAAGATGCCCTCCTCAATACCCATCACCCACCCTCCCCGCCCTCCCACCCCCCATCAACCCTCAGTTTGTTCTCAGTTTTTAAGAGTCTCTTATGCTTTGGCTCTCTCCCACTCTAACCTTTTTTTTTCCTTCCCCTCCCCCATGGGTTTCTGTTGAGTTTCTCAGGATCCACGTAAGAGTGAAAACATATGGTATCTGTCTCTGTATGGCTTATTTCACTTAGCCTCACACTCTCCAGTTCCATCCACGTTGCTAAAAAGGGCCATATTTCATTCTTTCTCATTGCCACGTAGTACTCCATTGTGTATATAAACCACAATTTCTTTATCCATTCATCAGTTGATGGACATTTAGGCTCTTTCCATAATTTAGCTATTGTTGAAAGTGCTGCTATAAACATTGGGGTACAAGTGCCCCTATGCATCAGTACTCCTGTATCCCTTGGGTAAATTCCTAGCAGTGCTACTGCTGGGTCATAGGGTAGATCAATTTTTAATTTTTTGAGGAACCTCCACACTGTTTTCCAGAGTGGCTGCACCAATTTGCATTCTCACCAACAGTGCAAGAGGGTTCCCGTTTCTCCACATCCTCGCCAGCATCTATAGTCTCCTGATTTGTTCATTTTGGCCACTCTGGAGTGAGGTGATATCTGAGTGTGGTTTTGATTTCTATTTCCCTGATGAGGAGTGACGTTGAGCATCTTTTCATGTGCCTGTTGGCCATCCGGATGTCTTCTTTAGAGAAGTGTCTATTCATGTTTTCTGCCCATTTCTTCACTGGGTTATTTGTTTTTTGGGTGTGGAGTTTGTTGAGCTCTTTATAGATTTTGGATACTAGCCCTTTGTCTGATATGTCATTTGCAAATCTCTTTTCCCATTCTGTTGGTTGCCTTTTAGTTTTGTTGGTTGTTTCCTTTGCTGTGCAGAAGCTTTTTATCTTCATAAGGTCCCAGTAGTTCATTTTTGCTTTTAATTCCCTTGCCCTTGGGGATGTGTCAAGTAAGAGATTGCTACAGCTGAGGTCAGAGAGGTCTTTTCCTGCTTTCTCCTCTAGAGTTTTGATGATTTCCTATCTCACATTCAGGTCCTTTATCCATTTTGAGTTTATTTTTGTGAATGGTGTGAGAAAGTGGTCTAGTTTCTTTTTTTTTTTTTTTTAATTTTTTTTCAACGTTTATTTATTTTTGGGACAGAGAGAGACAGAGCATGAACGGGGGAGGGGCAGAGAGAGAGGGAGACACAGAATCGGAAACAGGCTCCAGGCTCTGAGCCATCAGCCCAGAGCCTGACGCAGGGCTCGAACTCATGGACCGCGAGATCGTGACCTGGCTGAAGTCGGACGCTTAACCGACTGCGCCACCCAGGCGCTCCGAGAAAGTGGTCTAGTTTCAATCTTCTGCATGTTGCTGTCCAGTTCTCCCAGCACCATTTGTTAAACAGACTGTCTTTTTTCCATTGGATGTTATTTCCTGCTTTGTCAAAGATTAGTTGGCCATACGTTTGTGGGTCTAGTTCTGGGGTTTCTATTCTATTCCATTGGTCTGTGTGTCTGTTTTTGTGCAATACCATGCTGTCTTGATGATGATAGCATACAGATCTTTTACATCTTTGGTTAGATTTATTCCTAGGTATTTTATGCTTCTTGGTGCAATTGTGAATGGGATCAGTTTCTTTGTCTTTCTGTTGCTTCATTGTTAGTGTATAAGAATGCAACTGATTTCTGTACATTGATTTTGTATCCTGCGACTTGGCTGAATTCATGTATCACTTCTAGTAGACTTTTGGTGGAGTCTATCAGATTTTCCATGTATAATATCATGTCATCTGCAAAAAGTGAAAGCTTAACTTCATCTTTGCCAATTTTGATGCCTTTGATTTCCTTTTGTTGTCTGATTGCTGATGCTAGAACTTCCAACACTGTGTTAAACAACAGCAGTGAGAGTGGACATCCCTGTCGTGTTTCTGATCTCAGAGGAAAAGCTCTCAGTTTTTCCCCATTGAGGATGATGTTAGCTGTGGGCTTTTCATAAATGGCTTTTATGATCTTTAAGTATGTTCCTTCTATCCCAACTTTCTCGAGGGCTTTTATTAAGAAACGTTGCTGAATTTTGTCAAAGGCCTTTTCTGCATCGATTGACAGGATCATTTGGTTCTTATCTTTTCTTTTATTAATGTGATGTATCGCATTGATTGATTTGCAAATGTTGAACCAGCCCTGCATCCCAGGAATGAATCCCACTTGATCATGGTGAATAATTCTATTTATAAGCTGTTGAATTCGATATGCTAGTATCTTATTGAGAATTTTTGCATCCATATTCATCAGGGATATTGGCCTGTAGTTCTCTTTTTTTACTGGGTGTCTGTCTGGTTTAGGAATCAAAGTAATACTGGCTTCATAGAATGAGTCTGGAAGTTTTCCTTCCCTTTCTATTTTTTGGAATAGCTTGAGAAGGATAGGTATTATCTCTGCTTTAAATGTCTGGTAGAACTCCCCTGGGAAGCCATCTGGTCCTGGACTCTTATCAGACAAACTAGATTTTAAAAAAAAGACTGTAACAAGAGATGAACAAAGGCATTATATCATAATTAAGGGGTCTATCCATCAAGAAGAGCTAACAATCACAAATATTTATGCTCTCAACTTGAGCACACCCAAATATATAAATCAATTAATCACAAAAATAAGCAAAGTTATTGATAATAATACCATAATTGTAGGAGACTTTAATACTCCATTTACAACAATGAACAGATCATCTAAGCAGAAAATCAACAAAGAAACAATGGCTCTGAATGACACATTGGACCAAATGGACTTAACAAATATATTCAGAATATTTCATTCTAACGCAGCAAAAAACACATTCTTTTCGAGTGCACATGGAACATTCTCCAGGATAGATCACATATTGGGTCACAAATCAGCCCTCAACAGGTACAAAAAGATTGAGATCATATCATGCATATTTTCAGATCACAACCCTATGAAACTTGGAATCAACCACAAGAAAAACTTTGGAAAGGCCTCAAATACATGGGAGTTAAAGAACGTCCTATGAAAGAATCAATGTGTTAACCAGGAAATTAAAGAAGAAATTTAAAAATACATGGGAGAAAATGCAATGAAAACATGATAGTCCAAACCCTTTGGGATGCAGTAAAGGCAGTCTTAAGAGGAAAATACATTGCAATTCAGGCCTATCTCAAGAAGCAAGAAAGGTCCCAAATATACAACCTAATCTTACACCTAAAGGAGCTAGAAAAGGATCAGCAAATAAAGTGTAAAGCCAGCAGAAGAAGGGAAATAATAAAGATTAGAGCAGAAATAAATGATATAGAATCCAAAAAAACAGTAGAACAGATCAATGAAACTAAGAGCTGGTTTTTTGAAAGAATAAGCAAAACTAATAAACCCCTAGCCAGATTTCTCAAAAAGAAAAGAGAGGACCCAAATGGATAAAGTCATGCATAAAGGAGGAGAGATTACAATCAACACCACAGAAAATAAATGAATTCTCTTAATAAAAATAAAAGATTATCCAGACTTTTGATGCATAATATGTAAAATGAGTTGCACCCAGGCAGGAACAAGTTGCTGATGAAACTCTCAGTGTCTTTGAACATAAACATTCCAGGACCAACTGAATTTTTTGTCTAAGTGAAAGTATTTTTCTTTTTTCAAATAATTAGGGAAATGTATAATATCAAGACAGTAGCTATGAAGGGCATCCACCTAAATTGAGCTTATGAGACTAGAATATAAAATATATATAAACAAGAGACAGAAAGTAAAGCATTTTATTGGATGAGTTATTATAATGTAATATCGAATATTTTTAAAATAACTCACTTCCCAATTGTTTTCATACAATTGTTTTTGTTTTCCTTTAAGTGTATTTTAAAGTAAAACTGGAATTGTGAATATTACCATATTAGCTGCTGCACAAAAAAAAATTGTTCTGATATATGGCCCGTATAAGAGATGACAAGTATTACATCTTCTTTAGCTCATTCCAACACCACTCACCTTCTTCTGCTGTACCTTACTTGAGCAGATGCAAAAATATGTTACAATATGGAAATCCTAAATACTGCTTTTGAATTCATACAGTTTGTATTTTACTGACTTTTTAAAATCAGTTTGTTTCTCCCCTTAATATTAGTAGCTCAGCACATCAATTTAAGAGAACTGTGCCCTGATGGATAGAGAGCCTGGATCTCAGCAGTATTTTCTTTCTCCTAGAAGCAATAAAATATAGGATGAGCTATTAGGATTGGGAGGTGGTTGAGGGAAGAATAGAGGGCAAAGGTAAGGAGTGTCCAGAAAAAAATCATGAAGCATTCTTAAGCCTGCAGGAATTTATCGGATAATTTTAATCCTTAAAAGAGATCTTTGAAGATTTTCATGCTTTCTTGTTGCCAGCAGTGTTTCTGTTGAAATAAGATAATTTCTGTAATTGTGTACCTCAGAAAAGAAAAAGAAAAAAAATTGAAACATTGGCACATTTTTTCTAAAATACCAAATTAAACAGAATGACAGACTGAGTTAAGGACAGAGAAAAGTGGCAAAGCTTTGCACATGCCATGACCTCAGATATCCTGCCATAAATTATGTGGATGCTATTTGTATGCTTAGAACAAGTTTCTTTGTGAAACATTTACATAAAACATGATAAAGGTAGCCAGAGTTTACTGATGAAGTACCTAAGAGAACAGAATTTCTTTTTAAAATTGCTGAGGTAGGGGCATTTGGGTGGCTCAGTCAGTTAAGCAACCAACTCTTGGTTTTGGCTCAGCTCATGATCTCAGTTTGTGAGTTTGAGTCCTGCATTGGGCTCTGTGCTGACAGTGTGGAGCCTGCTTGGGATTCTCTCTCTCTCTCTCTCTCTCTCTCTGCCTCTCTCTCTTTCTCTCAAAATAAATAAGTAAACTTAAAATAAAATAAAATAAAATAAAATAAAATAAAATAAAATAAAATTTCTGACTTAGGGGGTGCCTGGGTAGCTCAGTCGGTCGAGTGTGCAACTTTGATTCAGGTCATGATCTCAAGGTTCCAGCTCCACATCGGTCTCTGCGCTAACAGATGGATGCTGCTTGGGATTCTCTGTCTCCCTCTGTCTCTATCCCTCCTCAGCTCTCTCTCTCTCTCTCTCTCTCTCAAAAATACATACATATATACATACAAGCAAACAATTAAAAAATTCTTTCAAGTTAGAAGTAATATGTCAATTACATGAAGAACAATGTCTGGGTGTAAAAATATTCCAAGTTTTCATAAAATGAACAATGTCTATTTTTGTCTGAGGCAACAATAAAGTTGAAGGAACAAAAAGCATGGCAGGGCCTGGAATGATGATGTTGCTAACTAGTTTCATGAAATAAAAAGCTTTAAGCTAATATCATATGATATATAAATATATCATATATAACATATAAAATACATAAAATGTATTATGTATAATTATGTATTATGTATAAAATACATAAAAATACATATATTTCACAGATTTCCTTATTCAACCCTCCTCACATGGTACAATGTCCTTTAAAAATGTGGTTTTGTTGAGCTTATTATTCAGATTCATAACCTCATGGGATTTAAGCAAAGGCTGAGACACATTTATTAATGCCTAAAATATGGTTCATCTCACTGCAGTGACATGAATGCCAAAAAAAAGAACCAGATATTGCATTCTTCATCAAATATTGAAATAGAGATTATCTAGTAAATGCAGTTTTTTTCCAGGAGCTTATGGGAAGTAATTTGTATGTATGTGACAGATATCTGAGCATCCTTCATTTAGTGTATGTTTTTGTGTATATTTGCACATATTTTAAAAATGCCACCCTACTTTCAATGTCCTGGGCCTCCAGGCAAACTGACACCGACCAGAGCCCTTCCACCATCTAGACATCCCTCAGCAGGCCATGGAAAGCTTGGTGACTTGACGATCAAAAAGCAAATACCCATGACCACATGCTCTCGCTTCCCCCTCTCCTTCTGCCTTTGACATTTTTATGCCATTCATGTAAAAACTCTGAGCTTATTCCTCCAGAAATTCCACAGGTTTTTAATCATCTACCTATCCAATAGGGTAAACCTGCTCACCTACTTCCTCTCAACCAGGAGTCTGCCTCCTGCTTCTCATGAGCCTGTCACCTTGACAACCTTGTGTGCTTCCCCTGTTACTTGTCAGTTACGTATAAATTCCCAGCTGCTCAATATAGTGTGAGAGATGACAGTATTTCATGTCGTATGAATTTTAGTGTAGTCCTAGTGAGAATATAAAAATGAGAGGTTATAGGTTAAAACAGTAGTTCTCGAAGGTTTTGGTCTCTGTATCCCTCCATACTCCTAAAGATCCCAAAGACCTTTTTGGTTTACGTGAATAATAGCTACTGATATTTTTTGCATTAGAAAGTAAAACAAAATTTTCAAATATTTATTAATTCATTTAAAAATAATGGTCGTTTGGGGCGCCTGGGTGGCTCAGTTGGTTAAGCGTCCGACTTCGACTCAGGTCACGATCTCGTGCTCCGTAAGTTCGAGCCCCGCCTCGGGCTCTGGGCTGATGGCTCGGAGCCTGGAGCCTGCTTCCAATTCTGTGTCTCCCTCTCTCTCTGCCCCTCCCCCGTTCATGCTCTGTCTCTCTCTGTCTCAAAAATAAATAAACGTTAAAAAAATTTTTAAAAAATAATGGTCGTAAACCCACTACATGGTAACAATAATATATTTATGAGAACAAAATACCCTACATTTTCCACAGTGAAAGAAATTCAGTGAGAAGAAAGCCATTGTTTGCATTTTGGCCAATGTGTTTAATGTCTGATTTAATAGTCAAAATTAAATGTAAATTCTTGCTTCTCTTATCTGCTTCTACAGTTAGTCGCTTGTGATATCACATGTCATATAGATACTGGAAAACACTACCTGCTTCTGAGCAAAAGTGATAAAGGCAGATATCTGTCTTGTAATTTAACCTCACGGATTGTGGGGTCTTTTATACTTTGTGTGGCATAACTGTAAAAACGTTTCAGCATCTCTCAGCCACCTCCCGGATTTCATTGTGAGATCCTCTGGAATAAAGGACTCTGAAAAAGAAACCATTGAGAATACAGTGCAGTGCCTCTTAAAGGTGAATAATGAACAGAATCCTTCTGAAGTAAAAATAATTTCAGGGACTCTTCAATGATTACTTAAACTATCTTTAATATGATGTAAATATAAACTAAAATCTAGGTGGAAATTCATTGCATAAGCCCTTGGACAACTATTATATTGAAATTTAAAATTACAAACTACATAAACAAAAAACAAAATTCTAATTCTTAACACTGATTTAATGTGACAGGTGATATTTGCTGGATATTTCTGACATGAATATAATACTCACTGCTCTAGCAGCAAGGCTTGTCAGCATGTGTGTACTATCACGTTCCATGTGTAACACAGTCTTCTCTCTCATGCTCTCATTGGAACTCAGGTGCCCAAAATTAGATAAATCATCATCTTCAGTGCACATTCTCATCATTAATCCATTCATAGTCCTCTTACACTTAGTTAGCTGGTTAATTTTTGTAGTGTTACAAACGACAGTAAACCCATCGCTCAAAATAAAATTCAGGATCCTGAGAAGGACAGTGATAGTGACCACACATTAGGGTAGACGTTTTACTTCCTACTCCTCCCTTACCTCAGGCTTTATTACTTCAGGCACACAACTGGCCCTCTTTGACCCTCAATTCCTCACTTGTAGAAAGAGGAGGGCTGATCTACATTACTTCCAAATTTCCCGCTGGCTTTCAGAGGAAAAGAGAGCAGATTCTAGTCAGATCTTTTTTCTTTAAATTTTTCTCCATCGCCCAATAGCTTAGTTCTCACTTTAAAAAATGAGGATGTATACATAAGGGGTGAATCACAGGAATCTACTCCTGAAATCATTAGTGCATTATATGCTAACTTGGATATAAATTAAAAATAAATAAATAAATAAGTTAGTCAGGATAAAAACAGTACTGACCTGACAGAGTTGTTGTGGAGATTAAATAAAATAATATGTATGAAACAGTAAAACACAACAACAAACACAGAAACAAAAACTTAGGATCCTGACAATAGCTTACACTGACAATACAGCCTCCTATTCTATTCCCTAGGCTCCTATGCCTGTGGTAACCATCATCTTAATTTCTGTACTTACGATCATTTTTGCCTTTTAAAAGATGGTTTTATGTCATATACATAGTTTTATAAATGTATAAGAAGGATTATATATTTCTAAAAAGCACATATTTTATTTTTATTGTTTTTAATTTCATAGGAGAAATATGATATTTGGAAACATTTTTTCCTTTGATATTATATTTCTAATATCCATCCATATTGTATTCCTGCATGGTGCCGCACTTTATTCACTTTACTATATCACATTCTATTGTGTGAATATGTAGCAGTTTATCCAGCCACCTTTTTATTTGTGGGTAATGGGTTATTTCCTATATCTTCACTGTCAAGAACAATGCTTCTTTGAGCATTCTTATTCACACATCCTATTGTACATATGTAAGTCATTTCTTCTACCATTTTTCTCTATTGGAGTTCCAGTAAAACCTATAGCATACCTGATGTCACATGCTCTTCACTTGGCTCAAAAACATAATTTATATAATCAAAAGAATAGAGCATTTTTGAGCATTTACTGTATGGCAGACAATATTCTAAGATCTCTACTCATATCAACTCCTTTAATATTCACACTAACCTAGTGAGGTTGGTAGTTATCATTTTCTCTATTTTACAGACAAGGACACTAGCAACTAAAAGTCAGAATAAATTTTCAGAGATATTGCCCGGATTCAAACACAGGCAGTTGGGCTCCAGAGCATGCTGTTTTATTACAACCATCATTAATTCTTTTTCTTTAGCTCACAAAAATGACTTGTGACAAAAGCAATGAAATTGCATGGCAGTCCTCAATTAGAGGGTCATCCAGATAAACAAGACTATGTTTACATAAATTATGTAAAGTTAGAATTGAAATGTAAATGAACATTTTAAAATTTGTATATTGTTTCTGGACATTCCGAAAATATGTCTGTAGACCCTAGTTTGAGAAATAATGCTATCAAGGAATGACTGGTTGGACCTTCTCTATAATCTAGGACTTCAGTCAAGTTTATTGTAAGTGATAGGAATGCAACTGAAAGTGGTACAACAATAAGATAATTTGTTGTCTCACAGATTTAGGCAGGATGCAAGGTAGTCAGATGAAAAAAAAAAATGTTGCAGGAGAAATGGACAAATCTGTGACAATAGTTGGAGACTTCAATACCCTTCTTTCAATAGTTAATAGAATAAGGAAACATAAAAATCAGCACAAATAAGGAAGAATTTAATAGCATAATCTGTCAAAAGGATCTAATCAACAGGTATAAAACACTCCACACTACAACTCTTCCCATTAAAATCAACTGGTCTATCTTGCATTTTAAGTTAACACTTATTGAAGAATGATTCAATAACATCATGGATGCTCATGTGAAAAATGTCGGTTCACTGAGTTATCCAAATCTTCCCTATTTTATTGTGCAACATAAAAAAGTACATTTGCTAACATCATCACTGACCTTTAAGAAAAATCTTTAAGCACTGGAAAATACAAGTTTTCCAAAAGTCTAATTTTGCTTCAACGTTTGGTATTTATTACTGGCAACAAATATTGTTATTTATTTTCCTTGAAATCACAGGCCCGCATTGTTCATTTTCCAGAAAATATCTGCCAAATACCTAAGTCTAAATAACTACATTTTCTCTGCCAGTAATTTCTTTTCAAGTAAAAATGGTGTTGCGTGGAGACGCAGCTATATTAGCTCACAACTTCAACAATTGCCCCAGTGCTTTTTCTCATAACAATAGTATTTGAGTACGCAGAAGTGCTTCATGAGTACTTTGCATTTGGTGACACAGAACATGAAAAAAATGGGTATTCAAGTAACAAATGTAAGAGTTATTTTTACTGCTACATCTGTGACATTCCTAAGTAAAGTTGGCATTAAAATTTTTATAATGTAAGTGTATGGCTATAAAAAATTATTATTCATACAATTTGGTGCCTTGATTCATATTAAGGCACCAGCCGTTTTACCCATGATTTCTTTTGTGCCATCACTACAAATGGAACACAGTGAAAAAGGCAAATAATGTCTTAGTATTATTATTAAAGAAGTTTTGACTTCATGGACCCCCTGAAAAGGTAAGAGACTCTCAGGATTCTAGGGACCACATTCTTGACAGCACTGCTCTGTTAGAACAAATCTTTTGCTTCTCTGGTTCAACTGGTGTTTCCATCCTGCTAGAATAGTAACTAGAATGTAGTAGGTAGTCACTAAATATTTGTTGGGTAAAGAATGGAGGGATGAATGAATTATCCCTGTAGACACTTGGTTGAAATTTCTTTACCACTCTGTAAATGTACAAAGACTAAGAATTCATCCATGAATTAGTTAATTTACCTTTTTAAACAGCATCTAGCCCCAGAAAGGAGAAAGAAGAAATAGTTCTAGTTTGATCTCTAGTGTATAAAGTCAGATGCAGATAAAAGAGTACATCTAATACGGATATAAAACAAAGATATCAATAAGGCATCAGAGAAATGGTGGCTTTTTTTTTCTAATCTCAAACTTCCATGAAAATTCAAAGGGAGATGGTAGTAACACTTTTATATTGATATGAGTCAGATGATAAGTTCATTATAAAAATATGGCTTTATGGTTACTTACAAGAACCTATTAAGCCAGATTTTCCCAGGAGAGAGAGAAAAAGAATGTCCATAACAGTATTCCTTTGGCCTGATTATTCAAACACCTAATACAATTATTATGATTATCTATTTTTGTTACAGATTAAATGCCAGTAGACAATACTTTGCATTAGATTTTATTCTTTAATAAACTGTATTTTTATTATAAAACATGCCACTTCTCCACCTAAAACATAGGGATAGAGACTCCGTTACATAAAGTAGCTATTAGAATAAAAAGCAAGATTCAAAATCTTCCCCTTTGAATAGTCATCTACCATTTGCAGGCAGCAGTGTGTAGCCAAGACTTTGGGGTTAGAAGGAATAGAAACCAGAGTCGGAATCCCAGAGCCATTTTTTCCAGCTCTCTAAGCCCCTGGATGAGTTTTTTGTTTTTTGTTTTAATTTATCTAACATGGAGTTCTCTCATGTAGAGGAGATCACAAAATTAATTTCAGGTGAAAACATTTTTGTGAGTTGCCAATTCATGAAGTAATGGCTTTGAAAGTGGCTGACAAATTATAAAGAAAAATCAACTAATAGTAATGTTCATTGCTATTTTTGCAACTCAAATAAGTGTGCTTATACCTAACCAGTCTTAAGTCACGTCAATATTGGAAAAGAATAAAGGTTTTCATCATGAATATTAACCTAAAGGAAAATGCCTCTTATTTTTGATAATAAAAAATACTGGAAATTTAAGTCATCATTTCCTATCTGCAAACTGATGAGCTCTATATCTTGCATTTCTAAGGCTTCCAATAAAAACAGGAAAAGAGGATTATAAGAGCCACAATAGCAGATTAAGAAAGGATTAATTGCAGTTTACAAACCACTGAACACCTAAAAAACACCTATTGGACATTTAAAAACTAGCTACTAAATATGACCACATTAAGGTAATATATTTTATTCCCCCTTTAAAATATCCTTTGCATGCAAAGTATATCTATCTATCATGTAGTCAATTATCTTACACAGCATGAGATCAATCCTAACATATGCACATGAGAGTAATAACATGGTATACTGTTTGTTTGAAAGTAATAGGTACACTAGAATAGTCTACCATACCGACATACCTTTAATGTCCCAGTGTTAAAAAGGCTCTTTAAGATTGTGAATTAGCAATAGTGTGTGAATGCTCCAAAGATGGTACTGATGCAATTACTTAGAATGTTAAATGCATTGGGAAATCTTTCCTTTTATTTTATTTTCTTCACAAATGCAGGAGAAAAAAAAGCTATAGGGATCATTTCTTGTCTTAGTCTGAGAACCCCTGTGGAGAGGATCCAAGCGTGATGTTTCCTTTGAAGTGAATGGAATATCCATTCTCAGATCAGCCATGAGGATATATAGAGGAGAACAAGAAACTGGCTGAATGAAAACTGACATTAGCATTTAAATAAGGCTAGGCTTAAAAGAAAATTTATGCAACAAAAAATACTAAGATTTGAAAACTAACATGCAATTTTTCAGAATCCTAGGTCAAACCACCTTGCATTAGAAGCAGGTCTTTGTTAGGTCTAACACAAAGAAACTAACAATAGAAAATGTTCAAAAAGCTTAAAGGTTAGGTCAGATATAGGAGATCTATAGCATATTGAAATATCATAGATGCCAAGTATTCCTACTGTGGATACACACAAAAGTCCTGCAACAGCCATGGATTGTATGTGTCCCAAATCCTGATTTTCATTCTGTATTTAATACTAGTAGACTGGCAACGAATAAAACAAAACACAACAAAAATAACCACCACAAAACAATATTCCAGTTAAGAATTCAAGCATAAATCTTGCTGATGTGAGAAAATACAGCATAGGAAATATAATCTTCTTTTAATGCAAAATGTATCTGCCATCTATAAAACCAAAATAGAAACCATAATCAGTGATTTCAGCAGTATCCATCATCTGTCAATCAAAAACTAGGCTTTGAATAGCAGCAGTGTTCTTGGTGTGTTCAGCTGAGTTTAAGTCATGGCTCCTGATTTTGATGTTTATACGTAAAAAGATAGCTAACTATATAAGGCAATATGGGTTGAGCACCAAAAATTTTTTGAAGGAAGAGAATCTTAGTAAGTTAAAATTCCCTGCAAAGGTTTCCTAGACAGTTCTCAAAGGATGGAGAGCACCTAGCCCAACAGAGTGGAATGTTGAGGTCCTGCACATAGAGGGAAGTACCCAAGCAGAGACTTGGAAACAGGCAGGAAGAGTGAGTTTGAGGATGAGAAGAGGACCAAAGGTCTCTAGAGCAAAGAGACCTAGCAGTGCCTGGTGAAAAATAAAGGAGGAGAGGAAGGTTGGGATCAGAATGAAGAGGGCTCTCTAGTCAGAGCTCTCATGGCAAGTCACAGACCTAAAGAATCATAATTGGAAGGGCGTGGTGGGGTTGATCAGGTCCAACTTACCGAGTAACCCTTGACTGCCTCTTCAAGCACCCATGGCGAATTGTCATCCAGTCTCTGCTCACAGAATGATGAAAAATTGATGTGCATATTAACTTTCTTAGGTCCCTGGTCTTTTCCCCTTGTACACATCATGAATTCATAAAATATGACCCCCCAAATTTTGTGTTGATGAATGACAGAATAACATACTCTTCGTACTGGGGGAATTCAGGGAATGGAAATGGAAATAGCCAGGAAAGGTATCATAGAAAAGGAGGACATCAATGGGCTTTGAAAAATGGGTAGTACTTAGGAAGTAGAGAGGAAAGGGATGGATTCTGCACAGGTAGATTTTAGGAGGAAAACCTCAAGGGCAAAAAGAACATACATTACGGAGAAAAAACTACAAAGATCCATCTTTTTAGCACAGATTTTTCATTAAGAAGTGGTGAGTGTCAAGACCATCAAAAAGATATCAAAAGACTTTGGATTTGTTGATGTAGACAATAAGTTGCTACAGTAAATTCTCGAGTAAAATTAGCATTTAGAATGTAAGGAAAACATGCTGAAAGTAGCATTTTTAGGAAGACCAAATTAATGATAGTGGACAAGATAGATGGATTTAGAAAAAAACTGGAGTCAGAAGCACTATTTAAGAATCTTTTTAACTGGAAAAGCAATAAGAATGAAATCGGTGTAAGCATTTTGGAAAACAATTTGGCATTACCTGGTAGAGCTCATGGCCCAATGATTCTGCTCCTTGGTATAGTCCCTAAAGAAACTTCACATATGCACCAGAAAACATGCATATGAATGTTTGCTGCAGTATTATTTATCTTAGTAAAATCCTGGAAACCTCTCAAATATTCATTAACAGTAGAATAAATAAATGCACTGTGGCATATTCATAAAGAGCAATGACAACGAGTGAACTAAAGCTCCATCAACACATAAATACCACCAAAACATAATTTGACTGGGAAAAATAATTCACAAGAGAATTTTATATATTTGTTAATGTGTGTGTGTGTATATTTTTAAAAATATATTTATATATTCATGTGCCTGTACATAGATTCTCTTGTGGGAATTTTACTTATTATCTTGTTTATTATATATACACATTTATATATATAGTTGTATGTGTATACATGTATAAATTCTCTTGTGAATTGTTTGTGAATTTTTATAATTTTACAAACATATAAGACAACCATATTTTTGTTTAGGAATGCATAAAAATCTGGGAAACATATAAGGGATGGTAAGGGAATGATATTATTTACCTCTGGGGAAAAGAGCATATGATTGAGGAGGGAGGGTCTTTCTGAGGTTTTGGCAACACTATTTCTTTAACTGCATGCATATCTGAGTTTATTTTGTTATTATTTAACAGTGTAGCTATATTTTATATACCCTTAAGTAGTTGTGATATATTTCACAAGTTGAAAACAAATATTAAGGATTTGATCTTGGGTGGTCACAGTGGGCGTACAAAGAAATACACGTGTGGTGACATTCACTGCTCATTTGTAAGATTACAACAAGAGTTAATTTTGTACTACTAACACTAGTGCTGAGGATAAACTATGCAAACCAACAATGCACTAAAACTATGACTTACATTTGGAATGAAGGAATAGCAATTCTGGAAGTCTACTGCGTATGGTTTTTGACAAAGGGTAGCATGGTAGAGGGGAAAGAAGTCGTGAACTGTTGAGGCATGCTTGAATGTTGTCATCCACTCTGAAGTACAACGTGATAAGGCTCCCCTAACATGAGCTGCAACATGTTGGCCTTCCATTGTACCCCTCTTCTATCTCACCAATTCCATACCCATTGTTGATTCCTGGCTAATTGTGAAAGTTCTCTTTCACTTTTCCAAAAATATTTGTGAAAAATGAAGACTTATGTCTCCCTGTGATACTATGATTTACTATATGCATATGGTCCTTCAGATGACCAGAATACATTTCTCATACGTATGTACGTGGTCTTCATTCAGTTCCTGGCTCATAGCTCCCCAAATCCTCGGAATTTTCTGAGCAATAACAGCAGTGGGAGCATCTTTTATTATATTATTGGTCTCTTGCCTTCAGTTTCTGAAAATGCTTCAAAGCCATAAAGGTAAAATGGGTGTGTTGTTACTCATAACCAGCCCCTTTTTACACAACTGGGTTTATGCTAATGCAGTGACTTTTGGAAAGCACCTAGGGATGGGGCTGGTTGCCAGAAGAACCAACCATGATTAGAGGTTTGGAATTTTCAGTCCCACTCCTTGATTTCTGGGAGGTTAAAGGGGCTGGATATTGAAGGGTCATCAATGAGCAACTAGTTAACTCAGTCATGCCTATGTAATGAAGCCTCTATAAAAACCCAAAAGGAGGGGGTTGAGAGAACTTCCTGGTTGGGGAATCAGAATGTTTCCTTCTGCCACCGTGCCAGGCCCAAGCTCCATGAGGACAGAAGCTCCTTTGTTTGGGACTCACCGTATATACCCCTTCATCAGGCTGTTGATTTGTATTCTTTAATACCCTTTGTAATAAATCAGTGATCTAGTGAGTAAATGGGTTTCCTGAGTTCTAGCAAATTAAGTGAGTCCAAGGTGGGGGCCAGGGGAACCTCTGATTTATAGACATTCGGTCAGAAGTACAGGTAAGAATCTGAGCTTGTGATTGGAACCTAAAGTGGAGGGTGGTCCTGTGAGAATGCACCCTTTATTTTTGGAATCTGATGCTATCTCCAGGTAGATAGTGTCAGAATTGAGTTGAACTGAGTTGAATTCTCACACACTTCCTGAGAATTGTTTGTTGGTATGGGGCAGAGTCCACATACACAAGTTGGACTAGGGGTCCAGGAACTAACATACTATTTCTTACTCTCCCTCCCTTTTATCTTACTTTCATCACCCAATATTTATTCAAACTAAATGTCAATTCCATGCAAAGTACTGGGAGCCAGAGGTAAAGAGGCATGCATTGCTTTTCAATAATTGTTGTAACAAATTACCACAAACTTAGCATCTTGAAACACAAAATTATTTTTATCTTATAGCTTTATGGGTCAGAAGTGCCAAGCGGGTCTCACTAAGCTAAAACCAAAGTGTGGCAAGGCTGAGTTCCTTTTTGGAGGCTCACGGGAGCATCGATATTCTTGCTCACCTAGATTATTGACAGACTTCAGTTTCTTGGGGTTATAGTCCTGAAGATCCTTTTTCCTTGCTGGCTGTTGGCTGGAGCTCATTCCCAGCTTCTAAATCCATGTGCACTATTTGGCTTATAGCCCTCTTTGTCTCCGAAGTCAGAAAGGCAGTTAAGTCTTTGTCATGTCTTATCTCTCTGGCCTCTTCTCCCATCATTGAATCTCTCTGATGAACTCTCTTGCCTTCCTTATCCACTTTGAAGGACTCATGTGATTGGACTGGGCCAACCCAGATACTCCAGGAAAATCTCCCTGTCTTAGTCATATCTGCAAAGTCTCTTGCCATGTAAAGTAACATGGTCACAGGCTCCAGGGATCAGAGGACATCTTTGGAAGCCATTATTCTGCCTACCACATTGGATTTTTTTTTTTTTAATTATAAAATGAAAACCAAAGCCACATAATTATTAATGTGTGGCCATGGAGTGGTGATTAATAGTGCAGCCATGGTAACAAAGGATAAGAACTATCATTTGCTTCAGTACATTTTTCTATTTTTTTTTTCCCCTGGGAAGACAGAAAGATGCAACAGGTGAGGAGCACAGCACAGTGCCTGACACATAGTAAGCCTTCAACAAATAAGAGATCTCATGTGACCCAAATGCTGTCAGTAATCCCATCCTCAGATGCCTTCTTTTTAATATTCAAACAGTTAACCAGTCCTCCACCTAGCTGGACTGATAGGAAGGGCTGCCTTTTACTATATTTCCCATCCCAGACAATTTAAGGGTCATAAGTGTTTCACCATCAGGCACCGTTACCCTGGGCTGCTCTGAAGGTCACAACACCATCATTTCCCTCTCCTGCAGCTGTTACAGATGTCTCTCATAGAGCTTCCCTAAGCACTAACCCATATCTTTCCCTCCATTCTCCAAAACTCAGCAAAGTCAGCATGGTGAGATGAGAAAATGGATGGAATGCAGACAGGGAAACTTATCATTGGATCCATTATCTGTATCCCTATACAACCATCTTGCTACCGACCATCTGCTGTTGATTGCTTTGCTTCTGGGACCAAAGTGGCTGCCAATGACCAGAGTAGACTGTGACCAATCCCTCTATACGTGCTTCAGGTATTCAGGCATTCAGTGTCTCGGGTGTCCTTTCCTGAGAAGAGTCAGGCCTTGATCTCAGGAGAGTAAAAATACCCACTAATGCCTCCTCCCAACAGAAAACCCTTCCACAAAGGGCAGGAGCAGAGTGCCTGCTTGCCCAAGCCTCAAGAAAAAGCAGGCATTTAAAAATATGTACTTGTTGGGGCGCCTGGGTGGCGCAGTCGGTTGGCGTCCGACTTCAGCCAGGTCACGATCTCGCGGTCCGTGAGTTCGAGCCCCGCGTCGGGCTCTGGGCTGATGGCTCAGAGCCTGGAGCCTGTTTCCGATTCTGTGTCTCCCTCTCTCTCTGCCCCTCCCCCGTTCATGCTCTGTCTCTCTCTGTCCCAAAAATAAATAAACGTTGAAAAAAAAAATTTAAAAAAAAAAATAAAAATAAAAATATGTACTTGTTTTTTGTAGCCATCAATATTTCAGAAATATAGGGGACTAATCCCAAAGCACTTCCTTGAGTGAACTTTTGCTTTTTTTTTTCCATAAAATAATCTTATGTTATTTTTGAAGAAACTTGAAGTTTAGGCCAACCTCTCACCATGTACTGGAAAAAGGACAGAGAGGAGAAGTGATGTGCATGTGACACAACTCATCAGCAATAAATGCACAATAAGGAGAATCAGGTATTCTGACCTCCTGTATGCTATTTTGAAAAGCTTTTTTTGGTTCATGATAAAAACAAAAAAAAGTAACACCCATATGTGGTTCTTTTGCTGCTAAATAGGACTGGAAATTTTGTCATTCTTTACATATCCAGGATTTTGTTGTTGTTGTTGTTGTTGTTGTTGAAAACAAATCTCCATTGCCATCCCACTAAGAACCTAAAATAGAGAGGCAAATTTACAGGTGTAAAATGAAAAGAAAATACAAATATGAGAAAGAAAACTGTGAAGCAAATTTACTTCATTTTCAGTTTTCAAGTCACTGAAAAGAAACAGGATGCTATGACAAAGGATGTAGATTATGCGTTTTGAAAATAACATTGGTCACTTTCTAACAATAAATGTATTACATGTTATTTTGGAAAGTCCGGAAAAGTATAAACCTTTTTAAAAAATTCAACAAAATTGAGGTCACATACGCAAATAATTTCAAAGAATCTATCAGTCCTTCTAATTTCCTTTACATGTACTAATAACCATTTGTATATTTTCTACTTGAAAAATATGGGGGATTACCACTTTCTACCAGCAAATCAAGTAAGTCCATTTGGTGAGAAATTAACTGAATTTCTTATTTAAACAAATCTAAGCTCATGGAGCATTGTTGGAGTCATTGATTTGCAGAAATTTCTAGTGACTCAGTGGCTATTCTAGCCTTCATCTCTGCCATACCACCTTTATAAACTGCTAGTAGTCACTCCAGATAAGGTAATGAAGGAAAGCAGTAGCAACTCAGATTTAACTTGACCTTGTAATCTCTACTGCCGAAACACTATTAACTCATTCACCTTCTCCAATATATCAATTTCCTCTCAACTGATTTCTTTCTTATATCCCCTTTTCCCACCTTGCTCTCTCTATCCAAGCATGCTAAATTGTATGAAGAGAGCTTTTATGGCTTAAATACGATATTGTATATAAAACCTATCATGTATTCTCTTTCAGGTTAGATTATTTTCATTCCATAAGCATATTCAAAATATTAACTACTTACGTGAAATTGCCAGAAGCATTTTGACACTCCGTTTTCAGAATCAAATATTTCTTTCTTCATTAGTGCTGAATCTACATAAAACTGATGATCCTGGTTGTTCTCTTTTTTTTTTTTTTTTTTTTTTTAACGTTTATTTATTTTTTTTTTGGGACAGAGAGAGACAGAGCATGAACGGGGGAGGGGCAGAGAGAGAGGGAAACACAGAATCGGAAACAGGCTCCAGGCTCTGAGCCATCAGCCCAGAGCCCGACGCGGGGCTCGAACTCACGGACCGTGAGATCGTGACCTGGCTGAAGTCGGACGCTTAACCGACTGCGCCACCCAGGCGCCCCATCCTGGTTGTTCTCGTAATGATTTTGTTTCTAAACCTTGGACATTATAGAAATAATTAATTATAGCATGTATCCGTTTTTTTAAAGGCTAAATTGGATAATGGTTTAATAGCTCAAGGAGATTACTTGTGGGAATTTAAGACTTATAAGATTCGGTTTTCCCCAAGTCTATTTTCCTACAGTGATCCATGGCTTTGATTCCAGTTACAAATCACCAAAACCAGGGTAGGTGATGCACTTTCATTGTGAGCTAGCCTCGCTATCTTAGCCAAAAAGTTAGGTAGAGAGAACATAATTTGGTAAGGAAAACTTACCTTGTCAAACCAAACTAACAACTTTCGTGATTTAAAAAAAAAAAAAAAAAAAGTAAAAAATTGCACCCAGTTGGTAGGTCAGTTCATATTAAATAGTATATTAAAAAAGAATAGCTTTGTTTTTATTTGCTACATGTTCACATGCTGCCAGTGGCTGCCCTGAGTGCAAATAAAAACCACCTAGGGAATTAAAGGAATACCTATCCTTGGGCTCCACCCCCCATGGAGTCTTGATTATTTGGTTGAGGCAGGCTTGAGACATCAGGATTTTTAAAGCTCCCCAGATAATTTTAATATGCAGTCAGGATTGAGAATCACTATGTCTAGCCAATAAGACTGAAATGTATTTTCCTCCCCAAATAAGGGGATTCTATGAAATTAGAGGGACCAGTTCCTGGGGAACGTGGGATATATGAATCATAATTAGGCCCTCTAAGTGTCAACCACAGTCTGGGCAGGGAACACCTGTTGAGCCAAGGATTAGAAATGAATGATGCCCTTTGTACTGCAATGATAATACATTCTACTCTCTGGGAAGCTATTAAGATATTCCTCTTAAGAATTTTTTTAAAATCTATTTTAAAGTGTCACAAGTAATATGAGGTATTCAAGAAGGCTCTGTGTACTTAACCTGGCAGGGCTTTCTGAAACATATTTTGGTATTTTATTTATGTGTGCATCATGCAGTGAAAGAGGGGAGAATGGGAGTTTGCCTGAGAAAAGAAAAAGAGAAAAAGGTTTTATATTTGCATTACATCAAGGAAGTTTGACTTGGCCTAACTATCTCTTATTGCACTTTTCAAATCTTGAGGTCTATTTGATGCATAAATTTCATAAGAATCAAGCCTCATTTAAATGATAATTTATGTCCTTAGAATGCCATTTCCAGCCTTGTTCTTCTGCACACCCTTGGAGCTGATCAGAGTGTGGTGATTCCTTTGTTTTCAAAGGAAACTTCATGTTCACATTCTCTCTACAGGGGTTAGTAGAGGAAGACAAGAAAATAGTTCCATAGTGTTTCTGCCAGTTTATGAAGAAAATTTTTCCTCCTACATATATCATGGTACATAATTGAATTAGTACTCCAGTAGGAAAGGGTTTGCTATTTCATACTCCTATAGTTTTTTCTTAACACCATGAAATTAAAGACATGCCAGCATGAAGCTGTATATTCCTGATCACTTTCAAATAAGCAATGTAGTATATTATTTCTTTTATGTGCTTTTATAGCACATGCTGTGCAAGATAATTGACTCCATGACAGATGTCTGCATTTCAGAGGAAAATTTATTTGTGAAAGAACACACATATATTACTTTAACATGGCTCTATTCTTTATGTGGTCCACAAGGTGCTTTTTGATGACTTGTAAATTGAAATTAATATTTTCTCTTGCCATTCTGTATATGCATAAGCAAATTTGACTGTTTGATATAACCAGTTTGAAGCTTATTCTACTACTGAATATAACCCTCTGTTCTCAATCAGGGTTGGGTGCTCTTAGATCTTATTGGAAGAGCTGCAGAATGTAGAAGGATGCAGTTTTCTTTCTTTTCAGAGAAGCCCGTAGGCCTGCACATTCCCCAACCGTCCAGGATAACTTCTGTTCATTGGAACTGTCTTTACAATGAAATGACTACCAGAAAGATCTAAAAGAGTACAGGAAAGATTTTCCATGGATCTCCTTTTATTCTGTCACTTCTGCTCAAAATGTCACTCTTTCCCACGACAAACACTGGTAGGCAACAGCATCTGAAGTCCCTAACACTTTTCTGTGAGGTGGATTGGCTTGGAGAACTGGCAATATTGGGTGGATGAGGCTGCTGCGAAGGCAAATCGAAGCAGGAGAGGTTTAAATTTTTTTTTTTTTAACGTTTATTTATTTTTGAGACAGAGAGAGACAGAGCATGAACGGGGGAGGGTCACAGAGAGAAGGAGACACAGAATCTGAAACAGGCTCCAGGCTCTGAGCTGTCAGCACAGAGCCCGACGCGGGGCACGAACCCACCGACCGTGAGATCATGACCTGAGACGAAGTCGGACGCTTAACCGACTGAGCCACCAAGGCGCCCCAGCAGGAGAGGTTTAAGGAGGACATGCCCATCTCAGTGTACTTTGTAATACTTCCTGAGACCAATTCTCCTTCCTGTAAATAAACTCTCCCATTCTTTTTGGCTACAAGAATTTTCCTAGGGAAAAAAATCTAGACCCTTTATCCCCATCAGCTGGCTGGACACTTTTTGCCATAGGATTGTACCGTATATATAAGATCAAAATAACTAATAGATATAGAGGGATTACCATATTCAGAAACGATGCAAGTTTAATAAGACTCCATTTCAGAGATGGTTTTTCTTTTAATGAGAAGAGAAGAAGAAACTTCTTATTAGGGCAGGTCCCTTCTAGCCTCTGGGACTTTGAATGGCTTAGCCTTTTGTGCACTAGCAGAAATGAGGAAAGGAGATTTCATAGTTGAAATTGAGGTAGCCTTTACAATAGTAACAGTGGGACACCAGGGATGGTTCTGTAATGGCACTTCTACAGGGCAAAGCTCAGGGGAGGTGGAGCCCTGAGGCCAGGAGAAAAGAATCTTCTCACCTACAAAGTGGGGGTGGTTGGCTCTCTTCCATAAGTTGGTGCTAAGCTTGTGTGTGCTCAGTGGCTGGACTGCACACAGACTGGAACGTTCTGAGGCTGTGATGTCTGACTTCTGAGCTTGGGGGGGACTTCCTCAGGCAGACTGGCTCTGTGTCAGTGCAGGTGAAGCTGTGGCTGTGCCCACTCTCTGGAGACTGTGAGAGAGGGTTGCCATCAGATAAAATAGAAAGCGCTGTCCCAGCCATTCTCTTATCTTGGAAAGGAAAATTATCTCGACATAAAAATCCACCGAATTGAACTTAAAAATAACAACCACCATAGTCTTAGGACTTCCATCCCTCCCCACTTCCTTCTTTTCTCATCAAAAGAGACTTCTTAGTTCAAGGGAGGGTTCCAAGTGTTTGTTTCAGTAAATAACCCAGGCCGGGAGGGAGAGATAAGTGAGTTAGAGGATGCCTAAGGCAGAAGAACAACCAGGCCAGCTGTAAACCTGACCCAGCTGTTTCCTTGTATCTCCTCAATGACCCATCACTTCCCAGGATGAATTACTCATCTTTGGCCAAGAGCTAGAGGGGTTATCAGACTTCCCAGGAATTTAGGAGGGAAGTGGAGCTGGTGAAGGCATGCTCTAGGTCCTGAAGTTTATCCATGACTCCACTGCTCTCGGGGAATTCTGTTGGAGATGGTCCAAATTTTCCAATCTGTCTACTGCAAGCATTGATGCTTTCCCAAGGGAGAAATGGATTTTCTTTCTTGGAGTTGCCCTATGGCTGGAAGGCTTTGCTTTCTGCCTTACAGCCTATCTCCTGCCTTTTCATTCGGTTTGCATTTTCCTTCCCTGCCCTCAGTCCACAGGCTTATTTTTCTTCCTCTTCACTGTTTCTCCTCCCAGATTGCTCTTCGCTCCCCAATCCCTCAACTCCCCCCCCCCCCCCCCCCCCCGCAAGACCCCAGGAGGATCTGCTATTTGAAGAACCAGCTGGAATGGGAGAGGCTGGGAGAAGACAGAGTGGGATTTAGGGAGATGAGAAACGGCTGGCGCTGGGGAGGGAAAAAGCACGGTGCATGTACCCAAGAGCTCACCTGTAATGGGATACAGAAAGTGGCAGACACGGCCCTCGAATTGTACGCGTATTAATTTGTGGGATCAGTAACGCTCAGCATGTCACCTCATGGGTACAGAACCTTCCCGCCGAAACTACCCGGATCCTCGGCACCCTGTTTCCTCCTGCTTTGAGGTGAGGCCCGGAGGGAGTTGGCTCCTTAGTTCCTTGCCCGCCCGCACTTTAGGGGAGAAGTGGTCAAGAGAGTGCGCGCTCGGCGCGCTGCAGGATTAAGATTTGGGCGGGGCGGAGGACGTGCAGACCTAAGTGGGAAGCCAGGCTAGGAAAGGGGGTGCCCCTAGGCCTGGGGTGCGGGCAGGAAAGGACTGCGAAGAGGTGAGTGAGGAACCTGAACTCAGGGACCGGGTTAGGGTGTGTGTGTGACTAGAAACCGCACCTTTTCCGCAGGTTCAACCCCCGGTGCCCGGTCTGCTAGTTGCCTACCCTCTCTGTGCCAGAGTTCCCAGCCGCAGGCAGGAGCGGGAGGCGGCGGGGGAGGGGGTCCTCGGTTCCCTCGGGAAATGTCCTCCCAGCCCCTCGCTGGGCGGAGGGAGAGTCGGACATTTTCCTCGGCCTCTTTCCGGGCAGCCGGCGTGGCCACCTCGCAGGGCTGCTTTTAAGGGACACGGGACTCGGGCGGAGCAAAAGGAGACTTTCAGGCCCGCCCTTCACCCCCTGCCCAGGCTCAAGAACGAGCCCCAGCTCTTGCCCACCTCCTGCCCTCACGTAAGTGCAAACACCCAGGACGAGCGATCCCCGCAGGGAAACCCCGGCAAGCTGCGCGCGACCAGGAGGTGACTCTGCGGGGACCTCGTTCCCAACCCCCGCGGCCCCCCGCCCGAGGGGGCAGGGGCGGAGCGCAGGCGGGCCCGGGGGCGGCCGGGAACCGCGGAGCCGCCCCGGGGGAGGGACTGCGAGCTGTCCCCGGGAGGGGAGGGCGAGCGGCGGACCGGGCTGGGCCCCGCGCGCGCCAGGAGGAAGGAGCCCCCGCCACAGCGGCCGCCGCGTGCTTAGGCTGTCCCCGCCCAGGGAGCCGGAGCCTCCCAACTAACTCCGCCCGCCGCGCCCGTCGCTTCGCCGCCGGCAGGCTCTGGCTTCCGTCCCGGACTGTGCCCGCGGCCGCGCAGGTTGGTGCCGCCGCCGCCGCCGCCGCTGCCACCGCCGTGGGGCGGGGCGGGCCGGGCGAGGCTGGGGTGGGAGCGCCGAGGGGGCTCGGAAGTTAGCCCGACGCTGGGGCCGGGGCGCCGACACTGCCCCCTCGGCGCCCGACGCGGTTGTTGATTTCCTCCTCGGCTGCGGGTCCCGGGGAAGCCAGCGCCTCGGCCGGGGAGGGTCGCCGGGACTGAGCCTTCCTCGCGCTCCCCTGGTCTCTCCCTGGCCGCCCCGCCCCGCCGCCTCGGCCTCGGCCGCTTCGAGAGGGGTCACCCCCTCCTGGCTCTCTCACCTTCGCACTTCTTGCACCCATTAATTCGTACGCATTAATTCGTTCTTTCTGCCCCCAACTTCGGGAACTCTCGGTGCCGGTGAGAAAGCCTCCCTGGTTCCCGGCTTGCCCCTGAGCCTAGTTTGGGGGGAAGCGGGGTCCGCCGCGCGGGGAGAGGGGCTGGAGCTGGGGAGCGACCTGGGGGGCTCGAGAACCGGCGGGGAAGTGCCGGGAAGCGGTGGAAATTCGCTCTCGCCCGTCGCGTCCTTGCCCAGCTCTGCCCTCCTTCCCGCCGTTCTGCCGGCCAGACTAGTGCGCCCGCCAAGGGTGATCGCAGAGGCGGGATGGACATAGCCGCCACTTGGCGCTCAGTCGGGATTTCAGTCGGGTCTCGGTCATCCTCCTGTTTGCGTGGCTTTGGGACTCGACCCCTGGGCACTGGGTTGGTGTCTGCGAAACGTGCGTCCCCTCTGCCCACCGCGGAGGGTCGTTGTGAAGATCCAGTGGGATGACTTAGGGGTGTTCCTCGACTTCGAGCCTTGTCGCCCGTCTCTCGGGAAGCTGCTGGATGGAGGGTCCTGTGTTCTAATCATCGGAGTTCAGGTGCTTCTGCTGAGATGTAATTATGTCTCTAGGTGGTTGGGCGTGTAGCTCTTCTGGGATAAAACGCTCGTGTTTCCGGATCGGGTCAGGAGTGTTCAGGGTTGAAATCGTTTCTTCCCCACCGAACCCAAAGTACCAAGCTAGGGACCTTACATATATTTCTATGGCCATAGGAATTCAAACAGCGGAAGATCGTTACTGGCCTCATTCTTTGTAAACGAGAATTGTGTGTGCTTCCGATGTTTGCCAACCTTTACAATCTCTTTTCCATCTGTACTGAAATTTAAATTTGCTAAAAATTCAGGAAGTAGACCTTTATTTTAGTAGGTAAGTTTAGACATTTAGCTCAAAGAAAAGATAGATACTCTATCGTTGGCAACTTTTCAGTTTAAAATCATAGGCACAAGAAGCATGGTTAGCACCATTCTAATTACTGTATGAAGAAAGCAAGTAAATGGCCTAAGAAAGTCAGCTTTAGACTTGATATTAAATGTCTGAGTCCCACCATCCATGAATTCCTGATTTTGTAGACATTTCCTAAGTTCCTGTATTGTACAATACATGGTGATAGGTGCTTGAAAAGACAAATATACAATATATTCCTTGTCCTAAAGAGGCTTCCAGTCTAAATTAGAGAATAATATTTTTACTTCCTATTTTTATATGAACATCGAATATATCCTAATACTACATACAGCAAGTAGAATGATATCAAGAATACATTATTGAAGGCCCTTTAAGATAATTAATTTGGTGAATCTACTTAATAGGTTGAAATAAAAAGTTTACCTAAGCCAGTGTTTTCTGAAGTGAAATTTCAAATGTTATTTCACCAAATGGGAGGCATTCTTTGTAATAAAATAAATCCTGTATTTTTAGAATGAAAACTCAGAAAAAGTATCCATGCATATATGATATGGTAATCAAATGTTAAAAGCTATAGAAAGTTCAATTCTAATTCAGCTCTCTTTAGTCAAGTCAATTTATGGTGCCCATATATGTTTTTTTCTCAGCTCTTTGAGAAAGGAAATTATAATGGCTAGAAAAAGTACAGAGATTGAATGTAATTTTTTTTTTTAATTTTTTTTTCAACGTTTATTTATTTTTGGGACAGAGAGAGACAGAGCATGAACGGGGGAGGGGCAGAGAGAGAGGGAGACACAGAATCAGAAACAGGCTCCAGGCTCTGAGCCATCAGCCCAGAGCCTGACGCGGGGTTCAAACTCACGGACCGTGAGATCGTGACCTGGCTGAAGTCGGCCGCTTAACCGACTGCGCCACCCAGGCGCCCCTGTTTTTCCTATTTTAAAAGAATTTAGCTTGGCACAAAGGATGAGCAAGAATTCCATCTGGAAAAGATTGACCAGGCTGTGTTGTATTTGGTGCAACATTAGTGACATCTCTGGTTCTTGTCAGTGAGGCAAGCCACCTTGAAGGGCATCCTGAGGGAGATGAAGTTAACTTTACACTTGGCCTTTTTGTTTAGCACCTTTTTTTTTTTTTTTTTTTTTTTTATCATTTTGAGTTGAGATTAAAGATCCTGTCACTGCTCTGGAAACTGTGCGGTTTGGTAAATAGTCATGAGTCTTCAGCCAGGAAGCTTCTTATGTAAGAACTTTATTTACCCCTTTTAACTCCTTTAGTAAAAGCTAATCGTTAAAACTACACACACATAGCTTTACAAAAAAAGTCTCTGAATAAAGTTGTTGGTATTATGTTCTCTCAAGTCTCCTTGGAGGAGTTTTGGTCATCTTTATCTCCTGTCATTTACTGTACTTGTGTAGAGAATAAGACCTTCATTTTACCCAGGGTTGGACAGCTAGTTAGTGGCAGCAAGAGTAGATCTATAATTCATATTGCTTGAGTAATAGTTCTGTGGCTTTCTTTCTTTCTTCCTTCCTTTCTTAATCCTGGGTGGTCTTTTATCATCTAAGGTATATTAAAAATCTCATGTTTGTAAATTGTATATGGTTAAAACTTTTGGATTTGGGTTCTGGTGGGCCTGGGTTTGAATCCTGCCCTGCCATTTAGTAGTCATGTAATAATGGGTAAGTTACTTAACCTCCCAATTTCCTCAGTTTCCTCATCTCCAAAACGGGCATAATGGAAGTACCTAGCTCAAAGGACTGTTATTAGGATGAAATGCGCTTAGCACATTGCCTTTATTTAGTACAAAACCTACTTCTCTACTAAAGTAGTTATTTTAGTTTCTTGGGGCAGGGGATGATGTTTCAAAATTTAAAAATAAATAAAATTAAATTGTTATTTAACATTTAAAAAATAAAAGCAAAAACAAAACTATACGTCACCCCCCTCCCCAATATTTTGAATTGGTCATTCTTCAGCTAATGTTTGTTTACTTGGTCAGCAATGTTTATTGAGCTCCTACTGTGTGTTGGACTTTTTCCTAGGCACTGGCATACAGTGGTGTAGAAGATAGTCATAGTCACTCTTTTATGACCTTAAGAGTCTGGGGAGGGATCTGGACTTGTAAACAGAAAATTATAATCTCATGTGATTCGTGCCATGATAGGGGTAATGCAGAGAACCACAGGAGATGGGATGGTGGGGGCCTGGGTGCGAGAGTGTCCTCCAATGCATCACCTCATTGTACCTTGGGCTGGTGGTGGGTAGGGAAAGCTTACTGTGAATACACTAAAACCTGAAGAATTAATGATAATTAGTAATTGCAGAAGTTGGGGATTGAGGAATGTCCCAGACCAAGGGGAACAAACAGAGCATGATGCGTTAGAATGGAAGTCAGGTAGATAATGTAAAAGAATAAATGAATGAGAGTGGGAAGGAGAGGTGTGGCACCTGCAGAACCCAGGCTTTGTTCAAAAGAAACAGTGATACTCAACTCCAGCCAAGTGTTGTCAGGTTGGGATGCAGGCCTTGTATGGCCAGATGCCCTAGTTGTTGTTGTTGTTTTTAAAAAAATTGTTTTTAGTGTTTATTTTTGAGAGGGAGAGAGAGAGAGAGAGACAAAGCATGAGCAGAGGAGGGGCAGAGAGAGAAGGAGACACAGAATCTGAAGCAGACTCCAGGCTCTGAGCTATCAGCACAGAGCCCGATGCGGGGCTCAAACTCACATATTGTGAGATCATGTCCTGAGCCAAAGTCGGACACTTAACCAACTGAGCCACCCAGGCGTCCCAGAGGCCCTGGATTTTTAAGAAGAGCTGACTGTCTAGTGTAAGAGATTTGGGTACTCTAAGCTCAGGGTCCCCCTTCTGCAATGCAATCATTAGGTATCACTTGCCCTGTTTGCATCATACTGTGGGAACTGGGTTTCAAAGAGCTGGCACAACTGTATTAATACCCTTGCTATTGCTGTTTCCGTGAGTAGTGTAGTCCTTTGTCTCATACTTAGCAATATCCTGTCTTCTCCCAGCGTCTATAAAGCTGTGGCATGCTTATTTGTTAGCTTGCCAATTGGGTAAAATCTAAGATCCTTTACAGTTCTTTAAAGCCACTAGGTACATTGTTTAAATTTAAATTTTAGTTAATTAAAAAAAATGTTAATTCCTCTATCACACTGGCCACATTTTAAGTGTTTAATAGCCACATGTGGCTAGTGACTACTGTTGTGGGAAGAGCAGATACAGAACATTTCCATCACTGCAGGAAGTTCTACCAGGGATTGCTGGTTTAAAGCTTCAGATTTTTTTGTGTGTTCTTGGGTGAGTTGAGATGAGTTGTTGATTTCAACAGCCTAAAAATGATAACTTGTTTTCATGTTAGGCTCATAGGAGTTCCTTTATACAAAGGAAATATTTCAGTTTGGATAATCAATGCAGTATTTGGTTCAGGCCTCTTGGGAAAATAAAAGCAGAAAATTACCTAAAGTGTCAGTTTGGAGACTGGACAGACAAGGGCCATGTGGCAACAGAAATTCTCCATGTATATGGCATTTCTCAGTATCATGTGGAGATAGGATCTGTGCCCAAAGGAGCTTGAACTTCTGCACACTGTCTTCAGTTTCATCTACTAGGCATGTTTACTGTGAAAGGATAAGAGGTGCGCATTCTCAAGGAGGTTCTGGAACACTGCCAGTCCACCAGCACCCAGGCTGCTCCTTCTGCCCTCCAGCTGTGCCATCTGAATTCATATAGAGGATGGAGGAAAGGAACAAGATTCCCAGTGGCTCTCATTCAGGGAGTTTAAAGGGACAGCCTGGAGGACAGAGCAAACTAGATTCAAACAGGAGAAAAAAAAAGTAGTACTTTACAGCACAACTTTCAGTGACACCGCGTGGGTGGGAGAAAATGCCAGGAAACGATAAAAACAGCAGATCCCCTCTCTGTCGGGGGGGGGGGGGGGTGGGGGGATGGCGGGAGGGCAGTTCATTTTGAGGAGGTCATGGACCACAAGTCCCGGGAAGGAGAAGCACAACATTATTTCTATCATTCTTTCTGTCATTCTGTAGGCCCAGGCAACAGCAGTGGCAGCCTCAGAGGACGGTTTTTTACCTGCATTGACTGTGAAATTGACTGCAGTCATGTAGGTACAGCATAAGCAAAACAAAGGACAGTGGTTGAAATTTAAAAAAAAATGAAGGCGGAGGCCCTTAGGGAAGAACCATATTACTACCTGCTATTTCCCTGGCTAGAAATGCCCTATAAAAAATTTCAGATTTGGGGAATTTCATTTACGTGTGGCAGAAGAAATTTGCTTGTACGTATTTCTAGTGTAATAAAATGGTTCATACTTGAAGACAAATTCAAAGTTTTAAAAATTTGAGTTTTAGAATATTTTAAAAATTGCATTTATTGTTCACAAGTTCTTACATGCATAACCCAGAGTACGCTATGGCTGTCTTTTAGAACTCTTTCACAGAAGACTTTTATAAAAGAGACAGGTTAATTTTGAAGTCGCAAGATGATGGGATGATTGTTTGCATATAACTGGAGAGCTTCTGTGTTATTTAAAGAAAATTTGTGTAGGCTACACATATAGCTCTTGTTTACCCTGCTAAATGCATAGACAAACCCTTATTTTCACAGATACTCTTCAGGTTTTAAAAGATTTGGGGAGAGCTGGATCATGTGCTGTTAGGGTTTGTACCAATGTAGATTCCCCTGCATAAATTTCTCAGTTAGTAAGCTTTTACTCCATTTTGTGTTTCAGTGTTACTTTGCTCCATGTCTTTTTGTGTGTGTGTGTGAATTTTGAAATCTTAATTCTGGAGGGGTGGAAAAGGTTTGTGATGTTCCCTGTATTCTTCCCGCCCCTCCCAGCCTAAATCTCACACCGTCAGTTTTTTAGCATGCTTTCGTTTTTCCCTTTCTGTTTTGTTTGCCACAGTTTTGTTAGCACACTTCAGGCTTGCATTTCCTTGTGTCTCCTTTCTCTTCATATCAACAGCATGAAATTGGAAGTAATCATTGTCTGTTGTATTTCTGAAGATCAGAATTCTCAGCAGTTCCATGCTGTCCTTTCGCAGGCAGGGTGTGGTAAATCATCTTTGGAGAACTGGCTCCAGTAAAACTGGAGTATGTGGTTGAAACTGTTGTGCCCTTCTCAGAAACAAACCCAGGAGACTTGGCTGTTTATTGCATGAGTCACTGATGGGCTCAAATGAAAGGAGATGGTACTAGGTTGCTTTTCATTCACGTCCACGTTACCTCTTATTTTAAAAGAAGCCTGAAATAAAGAAAAACCAGTAAGTTCTTCCTTTTCCCTCAGAATTTAGAATTACATGGATTCAGCATTAGGTGATAAAAACAACAACAGTTGAGGGTTACAAATCAGGCTTTGTCCTTTAACCCCTGATTTCCTGTGGTGTTCAAAAATTTTCAGTGTGTACATTTCCTCAAGTCATACATGAGTGGCTTTAATCAGTAGCAAAGTGGGTTCTTTCTATTATATACCATTTCCTCCATGGACCTTGCCTCACTTAGCTATTGCTCTATGCCTAATTGACCACAGTGAAATATCTTTAAAACATTTTCCGGGGACTGAGGACTTTTTTGAGAATTTTTATAAGAGCAAATGCCAAGAAGGAAAGTTTGAATAGTTTCTTTGCAGAGACAATTGTTTCCAGAGAGACTGATGAGTCAAGGAGTCCTTAATAGGATATGTAGATGTAACCTTTCACCTAGTTACTGTCATTACCTAAGTCATAACTATGTAGTTTTAGCAAATTGTTTGGACTGGTTCTTGTCTAGTTCTTAATGTAACAAACTCCCTTCGTCCCATTCTTTTCCAGTCTGTAGTCAGTGTTGTTTCAAAGTTTGTATTGCCCTCGGCTTCCCCTTGTTCCTCCTGTTTTAGTGCCAGCTTGTTATCATATTGTACATTTCACTAGTATCTTTGTCTTCAGCTCTTCTTCAGTATTTGTGGAAAGTTTTTATATATGTATTTGATACTGGCTTCTAGCTCTTTGGTTCCTACCAAGGTGCCTTCTTTCACTTATTCAACAAATATTTATTCGGTGCCTGTCATGTACTAGGCACTGCTCTTGACCCTAGAGATTCGATAGGGAGCAAATTATTCATGATCTGTGCTGTCATGGAGTGAAGAGTCCAAGATGAAGACAATCATTAATTTAAAAATACCCACAGCAACTAAAATTACATGAATGTACAGAGTTAAATGCTCTGAATAGAACAATAAGGTGTTATGGGCTTGTGTAACAGGAACCCGAGTAAGTAACACTCGATTAATATCTGGAAAATGAGGTGGAGAATTTGAGAGAGGGTGGGGAGAAGAATGGTCCTGACAGCAGACAGAAGTTTGTGCAAAGGCCCTGTGAAGGTGGTTGGTCATGGGGAGGAGATGGATGGCTGCTGCATTCCAAGTAGAAATGACCATGTGCATTACACCTGTTTGTATGCTGTGGCGTGGTAGTGAAGATGGATTAAAAAGTGTTTTAGAGGATAACATCAGCCGTATTTGGGAATAAGATTCTTTTATTCAGTCAGCAAATATTTATGAGTCCCTGCTTTATGCCAAGATTTGTGCCAGGCTCTGGAGATACAGCTGTGAATAAGACAAGCAAGATCCCTGTACTTGTGGAGTTTATGTACTGACGAGAGTAATGGCTAGTGAATAATTTAAAAATAAATATAATTTGAGGTAATAACAAGTCTTATAAAGAAAAATGAAGCCATGTAAGGGAATGGAGAATGACAAGGGGAGAGTCTTCTTGTATAGAGTAGTCAAGAACGATCTTTCTGAAGAGGTGGGTCTTTTGAACAAAGACCCAAATAAAGTGGGGGAGCTAACCATGCAAAAATCCTCTACCAAGCAGAGGGAGCAGCTAGTACAAGGTCTTGAGGCTGAAACAAGAACCCCCCCACACCCTCAAAACAAACCAAGAAGGCCAGTTTGTCTAGAAATATGTAAGCTCTCAAGGATGTCTTGCTCGAAGCTGAAACTTGGAGCATCTAGAGAGATTCATTATACTCTGTGTAGTCATGACCACTCTTTCAAAGCCACACACTGTACCAGTCACAATCCCACTTTGCTCTGCCATTAAACTGCTACTGGGACAGTTTCCTTCATCACATCACACGCCCGCTGAAAGTCAGGCATTGGTAACTGCTTGTCCATCATGTCAATGATAACCCTTTGATCGGCTCAATGGAAGGACCCCTTTTTTAAAATTTTAACCCCATTTTCCATTATAGCCTTCTCTGGACTTCTCCATTTAGTCATTTGAAAGGCCCGATGTTTGTTTAGGCCTTACCCATAATTTGTTATCTTTCTCCTTGATGTTACATTTATTCACTATGGTGCCTCTTTCCTTTTTGTTAGTCTGTTTCCAGCTCTTCCTTCAAGGCCAGGTTCATAAGTTACCAGTTACTTTTTCTACCAGTTTCTTCTGAATTACCCCATTTTATTTGGATCACTGAGCACCTCAGCCTAGTCAGTCTGTAGGATACTATTTTTTTCCTTTGTTCCTTGAGTCATTGGAAGAGGCACCACTTTAAAGTGCTACTGTTGTTTCAAGTTAAAATATTTATGATTCTATTCTTCCTAGAAAAGACTGGGCACCAATACTAGCTCTGCCATATGCATATGCGACTTTGGCCAACGCATTCAACCCTTTGAGGTTCAGGTTCCTTGTCAGTAAGATGAAGATGATAATCCTCCCCTATTTCATTCACAGTGTGGTTGTGAGAAGTAAATGAAGTAAAACACAGGAAACATGTTTTAAACAAATGTAAATACTGTAGATGGGGGGCGCCTGGGTGGCTCAGTCGGCTAAGCGGCCGACTTCAGCTCAGGTCACGATCTCGCGGTCCGTGAGTTCGAGCCCCGCGTCGGGCTCTGGGCTGATGGCTCAGAGCCTGCAGTCTGCTTCTGATTTTGTGTCTCCCTCTCTCTCTGCCCCTCCCCCGTTCATGCTCTGTCTCTCTCTGTCTCAAAAATAAATAAAACGTTAAAAAAAATTAAAATAAATAAATACTGTAGGTGGGCATATTTCATTTCCTCATCTAAATTGCCAGTTTTTCACACCAGTTCCTAGTGTGGAATCTTGTGTGCTGCCGGAATTCTTTGAGGCTTCTTGAGCTTCTAGCCTCACTACGCAAGCTTGGGACATGCAAGTCCATGTCCTGTGTAATAGTTTCCTGGGGCTGCTATAACAAAACACCAGAAACTGGGTGGCTTAGCACAACAGAAGCATATTGTCTCATGGTTCTGGAGGCTCTGAGCTTAGTGTATGGTCAGGATGGGTTCCCTCTGAGGGCTGTGAGGGGGCATCTCTTCCATTCCTCTCTCTTAGTTTCCAGGAGCCCCTGGCATTCCTTTGCCTGCAGATGCAATTCTCTTGGTGTCTTCACATCACCATTCCTCTGTGTCACTGTGTCCAAGTTTCCCCTTTGTATAAGGACACAGTCATTGGATTACAGCCCACCCTAATGTCCTCATCTTAACTTGATCACTTGCAAAGATCCTATTTCCAAATAAGATGACATTCACAGATACTGGAATAAGACTTTAACATCTTTTTTAGGGGATGTGATTCAACTCACATCTGTATGATTCAATACACATTAAGAAATGGTAATCACAAATATCATGAATTAGTTGTGTAATATTAGAATGATTGATAGAGGTGATGGGTTAGGTATGTAAGAGCTAATCTTCTGTATGACATAGGGCAAAATAAATGAAATACCTGGTCAAAGTTCCATGTGAAATTCTGAACGTACGTATATACTTATTTAAGAATTCTGCAAGTCCTGTTAATTTCCAGTTGGTGTAAATTAGAATAGAGAGGGACAACCATACTTTTCTTTTAATAGTACATTCAGATATTGTACTGATGTGAATGGAAACAAATATGTAATTCTTCTACTTATTCATATAATCTTTATGTAGACTCTTGTGTGTGAGAAGTTTTATTGCTTCAATTGTTTCTTTGGCCTAAGCATGCTTCCTTTGACTCTCCGGAAGGCCACATGTGGTCCTCTGACACAGACTAACCACTCTCCACTAAACGTCTGGAAGGATCTGTGGTTTTTACGTTATTAGATGGCTCAGCCTCAGTTGATTAAAAACTCACTCTTCTCTTAGGCTTAAAAATCTCATATATTTGTTTTTATCATCAGTTTCTTTTTTGTTTGCATTTATTTATTTATTTATTTATTTATTTATTTATTTATTTATTTATTTTTGATACCGCAGGGAAGAGTTTAATACGATTCTATCTGTTGATGTTGGAGAATACTTAAGTGCTTCTCTTGCAAGAGTTTTTTATCATATTTGGCATTAAGGTGTTCCATTTTTTGTGTTACTCTTCAGATGGCCTCTTCTTCTAGTGTTCAGGACAGCCTTTGTTACAGGGGCCCTGAGGAAAGGTACCTGCAGCTGGTGTGGTGGTATTTTCCTGTGTACCTGGCCGACCTGTTTAAAAGTCTGACCATTTTTTATTTTCTAATAGTCTAGCACGTAGATCACATCTGAGAAGCCTATGGTAGGAAGCCATTCAGATTTAGTGAATAGAAATTGAATACTTGACCTTTACCACAAAAGTGGCTATTTTTGGTCAATCAGAACTTTTTTTAGCATAGCTCTTATATTCCAAATAATTATGTGATAGAGAAAGGTTTTAATTGTTGCACTTTAATTAAATTGTTTCACTGTTATTGCTATGTTGAGATTTTTGCTAAAGGAAAAACAGCCATGGATTATTTCTGCTTATACTTTTTTGTAAAAATTTTTTAAAGAAAAAGGCAAGCAGTGAATTTCAGATTTCACTGTTACTGTAGAAATAAATTTCCTCTTGGTATGCAATCAAGTAGATGTCATCAGGAGAAAAAAATGTTTTGATCGTTATTTTCCAAATCTACTAGAACATCTTTCTGAAACTAGAAAAAAATTGAAAAATCATATGAGAAGGATAAAATCATCACAGGAGATTAAATTTATTGCTACCTTAGTCTTCACTATCTGCAAAATTTGATTTTTCCTTGTTCTTAAGCAAAGTTTTTGACATATATTTTACTTTCTAAACATAAACACCAGAGGGTCAAAACAGTGACTGAAGCGATAACATCAACCAAAAATATGTTGAAGAGAGAACATGTTAGATAGAAAATTTCATGTGTTGAGGAGTGAGACATGTGGGGAGAACATTTGAAAGAAGTATATTTGTTCCTGGAGTCAGGAAAGATCTTGATTCTGGTCATTTAAATTTTTTTTGCTATTTTTGTTTTGGCAGTTTTTCATTGTTCCACTTTAAATGTGTATATTCTTTCTCCTGAAAACATGAGCTTTAAGCTATACTTGGGACTATTTGGTGTTTCATGTAATCTCAGCATCTAGTAGAGATATTTGACCCAAGGGGTGCTTAATCACTAGGTTCTGGGGCAGTCATTCCAGAGCATCATCAACTTCATTGATACTGGTTGTCTCATTGAGTAAATTCTCTATACTTGAAAAATACAGTTTTTGTTTGTTTGTTTGTTTTTTTCAACGTTTATTTATTTTTGGGACAGAGAGAGACAGAGCATGAACGGGGAGGGGCAGAGAGAGAGGGAGACACAGAATCGGAAACAGGCTCCAGGCTCCGAGCCATCAGCCCAGAGCCTGACGCGGGGCTCGAACTCACGGACCGCGAGATCGTGACCTGGCTGAAGTCGGACGCTTAACTGACTGCGCCACCCAGGCGCCCCTGTTTGTTTGTTTTGAGGTAGTCAAAAGGATGGACTTGAGAGTTAAAATGCCTTATGTTCAGACTCTAGGTCTGACTTTTACCAGTTTGTGACTTCAGACAAATGACTTATTTTCTCTATGCCTCAGTTTCCTAATCTCTGAAATGAAATAATAATAATAACAACAACAACAATAACAACAATGACTCCTCACAGGGTGCCTGGGTGGTTCAGTCAGTTAAGCATCTGACTCTTGATTTTGGCTCAGGTTATGATCTCACGGCTGTGAGATTGAGTGCTAAATCAGACTTTACCCTGAGTACTGAGCCTACTTGGGATTCTCTGTTTGCCTGTCTCTCTCTGTGCCCTTCTCCCACTCATGCTCTCTCTGACTCTCTCAAAATAAACAAGTAAACTTAAAAAAATAATAATTCACCAGTAGCCCTTGTGATACTGGTTATATGCCAGGCATTGTTCTAAACACGTCACATATTTTTAACACATTTAAGTCTCACAGCAACTTTGTGTCATAGGTAGTTATTATTCCAGTTACAAATAAGGAAAATCAGCCACTCATAGGTCAACGTAATTTACCCAAGGTCACATTGATATTAAGTGGTGTGGCCACTATTTGAATCCAGGGATTCTGGCTTGGGGGCCTATGCCACCCTGGAACAGATGAGATGCTCATGTAATGCACTTAGTCTGGAGTCACGCACTTATGAGCACTTGAACTACCACTCCTTTTCACCACTACTGCTATTACAATAACTACTACTACTGTTTATATTGCCCACTCTGATTCATACCTAACTATATTTTAATAATAATCATTTTCCCAAACACTCTCTATAGACTCTGAAAAAATGACTTTACTAGTGTCTCTCTTATTGTTTCCCTTTTTTTAGTTATTTTCAAGGCATTGATTCCTAAAGGAGTTTTTGAACATAATGTTTTAGCATGTCCATATAATAAAAGTATTTTGTACAGTGGAGCCATTTATAGGTCGAGGCTATAAAAAAAAAAAAATCCACAAGGTGTTGGTTAAGCTTTTGGGAGTTATAAATTCTTGACAGCCATTTTATTAAAAAATTAAAAAAAAAATTTAGTGTTTATTTATTTTTGAGACACAGAGAGAGAGAGAAAGAGAGCATGAACAGGGGATGGGCAGAGAGAGAAGAGAAGGAGACACAGAATCAGAAGCAGGTTCCAGGCTCTGAACTGTCAGCACAGAGCCCACCCAATGCAGGGCTCGAACTCATGAGCCGTGAGATCATGACCTGAGAAGTCTGACTGAACCACCCAGACACCCATAAAAAAATTTTTTTTAATGTTTATTTATTTTTGAGAGAGAGAGCAAGCAAGTAGGGGAGGGACAGAGAGAGACAGGGAGACATAGAATCCTAAGTGGGCTCCAGGCTCTGAGCTGTCAGCACAGAACCTGACGCAAGGCTTGAACTCACAAACTGCGAGATCATGACCTGAGCTGAAGTCAGACACCCAACCAACTGAGCCACCCAGGTGCCCCATTGATAGCCATTTTAGTGTCTCTTCAAAGAAGTTAAACCCTGTCACAGTTTAAAACCTTTATATTTCAGTACATTGTATACTTGATTCTGGGGTGGGCGGGGGGGAGGGTGGGCAGTAAGATGTGAGGGTAGTTGGGAACTAAATGTCCTAATAACCTTTTTTTCCCATTGCTAAAAATTATAATTCTGATAATCATTTAGGATGACCTTTCTTTCTTTCTTTCTTTCTTTCTTTCTTTCTTTCTTTCTTTCTTTCTTTCTTTCTTTCTTTCCTTAAGTAATCTCTACACCCACTGTGGGGCTCTAACTCATGATTCAGAGATCAAGAGTGTCATGTTCTACCAATTGAGCCAGCCAGGTGCCCCTAAGATGCCTCTAAAAAATGAAAATAAACCCATTTTCCAGTTAGGAATGAAATTGAAGATTTTTGTCATTGGTACTACATTCTAAGGGGAAACATAGGAAATGGCAAGAAGTGGTTTTAGTTTTTAAAGTATAACCCTGTATGGAGTTTAAACACACCAACTTTGCAATGTTAACCAAGATTTTTTTTTTTATTTGTACAAAAAACTTGGTGGTGACAATGATTTTGGCTCCTTCCCATAAACACTGTGTACTTATGCCTAGTGACTTAGTCTAGAGTTATCAACTATGGGAATACAAAGGGAGGAAACACTGGGGGAGGAACCTTTTAGAATCCTGAGAAGAGGAAATTGATGTTTACACTGCTGTTGGCTAGTTTTGAAGCTTTTAAAAATAAAGTTGCATTGTATGTCTCAAATTTTGTAGAAAGAAGACTAATGCCAATTGGAAAATAGCATTCTGGGAAGGTTTATGACCTGAGTGGCTCGGAAACCCCCTCAGAGGCCATGGCTCACTAGAAGGTCTGTGGCTAGGTTTAAGAGAAGAAATGTTTATGTGTTCTCATTCTAGTAAACTATGGACATAAGTATCATGATAATTGCTCCCATTTATTGAGGGAGTTTTTTATAAAGGAGAAGAAAATCAGCTTCCTGGCCTTAGATATTTTGGTTAAGTCTTAGCTCTCCATTTTAATAGCTACGTGACCTTGGACAAATCACTGAACCTCTCAGTGTCTTAGCTTTATCATCTTTAAAACAAAGATACGCTAGTACCTATTATATGTGGTGTAGTGGTTGTAATTATTTTTTGAAGTGATGCATATAAAATGTATGTATAAAATGCATACAAAATGCCTAGCACATGATTAACTGTATAGTAAATATTAACTATTACTATTATTATTACTATTACATGTTGTATACCTACCTGGAATACTTCTACTGCTTTCTATAACCCTGCAATGCAAACCATTATCCCTGTTTTACAGAAGAAAACTGAAGCTCACAAAGGTGAATTATTTTGTTCTGAAGGTGAAATCATGTGAAAATGGTCCTTCTTTTGGCATCCTTTTTATCCTGATGGTTATGTTCTGCTGTTGCCCATTAATACCAAGCTTGTGAGATAGAGCATAAGGGGTTTGCGATTGTTTTTCTCAGAATTTATGTACTAGGATTATGATGCAATTTACAAGATACAGCATCCTCAAACTTATGAAATACAAAGGCCTCTTTCCATCCTTATTTCCAGTTTGACTTAATTATGTTTGTCGTAATGTTATGTAAATATATCCCAACATGGAGTAAATGTCTTAGTTTATAGCATTTACACAGTTATAAAATAAAGCAAATTTACAAATTGAATGCCAACAAAACTGCAAAAACAATAAAATTCAAGTAATGACATTAATTTATGTGACAGATGTGTTATTCTGCTGCAAGTAAACTGTCAATTTTGGGTTTATCCATACTCCAGATGGGTTTTATGTTTAGTCTATGACTACCTTTTGATTTAATGCTATTAATGTATCATAAACCTTTGAATATCTATGGTTTCATGTGTTCCAGCTCAAGAAACAATGTCTTTTTAAATGAATGTTTTATGATTTGATAGCAATTTCAAGCTGTTTGACAGTTCAGAATAATAGGACTTTAGGAATACCAGTTTTACCGGGTGTTACTTGACAAACCTGAAAAGCTGTTGTATTCCCTTCAGAGTCAGTGTTTAAGAGTAACCTTCACCCCAGTCCTGGCCCTGAGCATAGGACCTGGAGTCAGACTTCTTGGGTTCTCATTGCTGCAACAATACATTTACAGGAAACTTTAGGTGAATTATACATTTCTTTGTGATAAATGAAAATTACTGGGTCAACTCGTGTGAAGATACGCATATTTTGTTTTGCGTGCTTTTGATTGCCATTTACAGTGACAGTGTAGAAGAGGGCCCAGTTTACCACATCCCGAATTGGGAGACAACAAACGTTTCTTGGAAAAAGCCAAATGGGATAAATATTTTAGGCTTCGCAGGCCACATGCAATCTCTGTTCCAACTGCTTAACTCTGCTGTTATTTGTAGACATTGAAATTAAACTTCATATAATTTTCACGTCACAAAATTTTCACGTTACACGATTTTTTTTTTCCCCCAACAATTGAAGAATGCAAAAACCATTCATTTTTAGCTTGCAGACAATGCAAAAATGTCTGGCAGGGCATTTGAGTTCAGGGCCTGGTTTGTCCAGGCCTGCCCTCGACGACATGTGATAGAGTGAAAAGGTATCTCTTTTTTCCTTTTATTTATGAAGGCAGTAGAGTGTGGTGAAGAACACAGCAGCTCTGAACAGAGCCTGTTTGCCCTGGGAATATGACTTTTTCGTTGACTCCGTTTTCTCAACTGAAAAATAGGGGAAAGTTTTTTTTTGTATCTCGGTTGCAGGAGATGAGGTAAGAAACTGGACGTATAACATGTAGCACAGAGTACATCGTCTGCAGCTTTAGCTCTGGTCATTTCTTTAATTACTATTGAGGTCATACAGTTTTCATGTACTTATTGGCTATTTTAATATTTTGTTCTTTTATGACTTCTACAGTCATATTTACTCTTTATTTTGATGCAATGCCGTATTTATATATTATCAACCCATTGTCAGACACTTAATGAATTATTTTTGTTTGCCTTCTGGTTTTGTAGTGGTGAGTTTTTTAAAAAACAAAATAGTCTCTCAGTTTTATATATTTCAGTTATTGAAGAAATGCAATTATTTCAGTTGTTGAAGATAAATGCAATACATTTATCTTCTCCATTGTTTTTATTTTTGTAAAAATATTCTCACACTAAGGTCAGATAATATTTACCTATATTTTTAGTCTAGTTGTTTTGTAATTTCACATCTTAACTGTTTAATTCTGGAATTAAATCTTACATATGTCATGATTAATACTGTTTAATATAGACTGTTACAAATTAGTTCCACATCATGAATTGATGAGTTATTTCCTCCCCACCCGTTTAAAGTGCCACTTTTTTCTGATTCCAGGTAATTTGGTTGAATGGAAATGGACCTGAAAAATATTCTGGTGGGGAGCACCTGGCTGGTTAATTCAATAGAGTATGTGACTCTTGATCTTGGGGTTGTGAGTTCAAGCTCCATGTTGGGTGTAGGGATTACTTAATAAAATATTAAAAAAAATTTTATTTTAAAAACAAGGCTCTCAGTATGACACCATTCTTTGGCCTTCAGTATTGGTAATTTGGTACAATATGAAGCTTTTATATGACTTTAATAATTTTTATCTATCTTTTAATTGTGGTAAAAAACATCACAAAGTTTATCATATGAACTCTTTTTAAGTGTATATAGTTCAGGAGTATTAATTAAATTCATATTTTTATGTAACAGATCTCCAAAATTTTTTATTACTTATAAAACAGAAGCTCTATACCCATTAGACAACAACTCTTCACTTCCTCCTCCCCTTGCTCTGGTAACTACCATTCTGCTCTATGTTTCTATAATTTGACATTTCAGATAACTCATATAAATGGAACCATGCAATATTTGTCTTTTTGTGACTGGCTTCTTTCACCTAGCATAATATCTTAAGTTTAGAACTTCTTAAAAATATTTTTTCTAGGACACCTGAGTGTCTTAGTCGATTAAGCCTCCTCCTTAAAAACAAAAAATTTTTTAACGTTTATTTTTGAGAGAGAGACAGACAGACAGACCGTGAGTGGGGGAGGGGCAGAGAGAGAGGGAGACAGAATCCCAGGCAGGCTCCAGGCTCTGAGCTGTCAGCACAGAGCCAGACATGGGACTCAAACCCATGAACCTTCAGATCATGACCTGAGCTGAAGTTGGATGCTTAACTTGAGCCACCCAGGCACCCCTAGCCTCTGACTTGATTTCTGCTCAGGTCATGATCTCACGTTTGTGGGATCAAGTCCTGCATCAGGTTCTGCACTGAATCCCTGCTCGGGATTCTCTCTCTCCCTCTCTCTCTGGCCCTTCCCTGCTGGTGCGTGTTCTCTCTCTCTCTCTCTCAAAATAAATAAGTAAACATTAAAAAAATTAAAATAAAATTGTAAAAAAAATTTTTCCCATTATTTGGTATCCTGGTAATTATGGGTGAGATTGAAATGTTTTTAAATCTAGTTTCTGATCTAGTGGGATTATGGATGTCCTTTATGTCTTATTGCTTTCAGATATATCTTAATGTATTTATCATACATTTTGTAGGAAAAAATGATGCAAGAATTTCTGCTGGACTTTCAGGTTATTTTCTGTGTGTCTCTTGTGGTAGGACCTGTAGCTGGTCACTAGCCCTGTTCTGGCTCATTGGCTGCACAGTTATTTGCCAGATCTTCTCTGTGTACCAGAGTACCAAATCTGATCATCCCCTATTATCAAAATTTGATTTGGTCCTAATACATCACTTGTATCAAATACTTAATTGTTACAACTTATCACTGTGATTGGACATTGAGTTTTTCCAACTTAAAAAAAAATTGTGATCTGCCAGAGCAGGAATTTTTAGCAGACTGAAATTAATAATGAAATAAAAAAAAAAGAAGGAAAGGAAAGGAAGAAAGAAAGAAAGAAAGAAAAAGAAAGGAAGAAAGAAGGAAAGAAGGAGAGAAAGAAAGAAAGAGAAAAATACCAAAGCAATATTTAGGAGAAAACACTTTTTAACATGAACAAAACACTTAAAAACAGTTTTAAAGCTATTCTTCTCTTAGGTGCCCAATTTGCCATTATGTGAAAAATATCAGTGAACAAATTAACTACATAGCTTTGAAAAATAGATACCATTTAAAGAAAATTAAAAGCTACAAATATATTGCATAACATTAAGAAACTGAACACAAACCAAAAGGGAAAAAGAATCAGCCAGCGTCAACTACTGTTAACGTGAGTATTCTTACAAATAGGTGGGTTGATAAATATAGAATAGAATCATGCTGTGCTTACTGTTTTGTAACCTGTTATCTGATCTAACTTGTGGATATATGTCGGTTGCTTCTTTTTCTTCGTTTCAAGTGATTTGGTAAAAATAACCTAAATTTTCTTATTTTTTTCTCAATCATTTTTTTTTCTGTGTCCCCATCCCTAATTCTTTAAGGTTTTTGTTTTGTTTTGATTGGTATGATTAAAATAATTTCAGGGGTGCCTGGGTGGCTCAGTCCGTTTAGCATCCAACTTCAGCTCAGGTCAGGATCTTGTGGTTCATGAGTTGGAGCCCTGTGTTGGGCTCTGTGCTGACAGCTCAGAGCCTGGAGCCTGCTTCAGATTCTATGTCTCCCTCTCTCTCTGCTCCTCCCCGACTCATGCGCGCGCGCTCTCTCTCTCTCTCTCTCTCTCTCTCCTCTCTCTCTCTCAAAAACAGTAAAAAAATAATAATTTCAAAGTCTTGTCCATATGTACATTGTAAGTCGAAATCTGTATGTTCTACAAAGTGATCACCACTAAAAGTCTAGTTACAGTCCATCACCATACAAGTGAACCCCTTTCTTCCCTTTTGCCCACCCCTTGCCATCTCCTTCCCCCCTGGAAACCACACATTTGTTCATTGTATCTGTGACTTTGTTTATGTTTTCTTTAGTGTGTTCATTTGTTTTTTAAGATTCTGCATATTAGTGAAATCACATGATACTTGTCTTTGACTTATTTTACTGGGCATGATACCTTCAAGGTCCATCCCTGTTGTCACAAATGGCAAAATTTCACTCTTTTGTTGTGACTGAGTGGTATTCCATTGTGTATAAATATTGCATCTTCTTTATCCATTTATCTATCTGTGGACTTTTAGATTGTTTCCATTTCTTTGCTATTGTAAATAACACTATAGTGAACAAAGGGGTATATGTATCTTTTCAAATCAGTATTTTTGTGTTCTTTGGATAAATATCCAGAAGTGAAATAGCTGGATCATATAAGTTCTATTATTAATTTTTTGATGAATCATGATACTGATTTCCACAGTGACTGTACCAATTTATATTCCCATCAACAGTGCACAAGGATTCCCTTTTCTCTGCATCCTCACCAACACTTGTTGGTGATAATAGCCATCCTAATTGGTGTGAGATGATATCCATTGTGGTTGTGACTCGCATTTCCATAATAATTCATCATGTTGAACAACTTTTCATGTGCCTGTTGGTGGCCATCTGGATGTCTTCTTCGGAAAAATGTCTTTTCATATCCTCTGTGCATTTTCTAACAGGTTGTTTGGTTTTTAGGATGAGTTGTGTGAGTTCTTTACACATTTTAGATATTAATCTTTTGTTGGATATATGACTTGCAAAAATCTCCCATTCAGTTGGTTACCTTTTCATTTTGATAATGGTTTCATTTGCTCTGCAGAAACTTGTTAGTTTGGTCTGTAAGCCCATTTGTTTATTTTTGCTTTTGTTTCCTTTGCCTTTGGAGTCAGATGTACAAGAACATCACTAAGACTAATGTTCAGGAGCTTACCACCTACATTTTCTGTATATACAAAACCCAAAAAACTCTGTCATAAAGCTGTTAGAACTAATAAATGAATTCAGTACAGTAGCAGGATATAAAATTGATGTATAGAAATGTGGCATTTCTATACACAGATAACAAATTATCAGAAAGAGAAATGAACACTTACAATAGATGCATTTACATTTACATCAGAAAGAATAAAATACCTAGGAATGAATTTAACCAATGAGGTGAAAGACTTGTACACTGAAAACTGTAAGAGTGGTGAAAGAAATTGAGGAAGACACAAATGGAAAGATATTTTGTGCTTATGGATTGGAAGAGAATCAATATTGTTAAAATATCCATACCACCCAAAGCAATCTGTAGATTAAATGTAACCCTTATCAAAATTCCAATGGCATTTTTTACAGAACTAGAACAAATAATTCTAAAATTTGCATAGAACCACAAATCATCCCAAATAGCCAAAGCAGTCTTGAGAGAGAACAAAACTGGATATATCATGCTCCCTGATTTCAAACTACACTACAAAGCTATAGTAGTCAAAACAGCATGGTATTGGCATGAAAACAGACATAAATCAATGACACAAAATTGAGATCCCAGAAATAAACCCACACATATATTAACAATTTATGACAAAGGAGCCAAGAACACAATATGGGGAAAGGACAGTTCCTTCGTAAAGTGTTGGGAAAACTGGACAGCTACATGAAAAGAATGAAACTAGACCACTATCCTACACCCTACACACAAATTAACTCAAAATAGGTGAAAGGTTTGAATGTAAGACTTCAAACCATAAAATTCCCTTCAATTTTTTAATCTACCTGGTTGAGTGAGTGACTGAGTGAGTGAGTGTGTGTGTGTATGTGTGTGTGTGTGTTGTGTAGGTCTGTGTAGTGTGAGGTATAATTTTAAGTTGATCCCTTCCCCACGTTGCTTAAAATGATTTAGAGCATAGTGTATTTCTTCTCCATTGAGCTGTGGTTTTTCTTTTATGTGTGAATACAGAACATGACTTCCTGGGAAGTTTATAGGTTTATTCTTCTCCATGAGAAGATGTATCTGTCTATTCTACAAGTACCAGATCTTATTTTTTGTAGTTTGAAGATAGGTTATATGACTGGTAAGTTATACTTTTTAGTGATCCTTTTTTTCCAATTAGATTCCCTATCATTTGTTTTTCCCAGTCATTGATTCTTAACCAACGTTATGCATAAAAATTATCTGGGAAGCTTTGACCAAATATATGTGACATTTGTAAGTTGTAATTTCCTAAGTGTAAGGTGGGACACAGGCATGTGTATTCTGTTAAAACTCTGATGGATTCTGATATATGCCTATGTTTAACAACCACTGTTCAGAGATGTTAGCATTGTTACGCTCATTTATGCTCTACCTTGAGATTTTTTTTAGTGGAATTGCATTAAATTTGCCAATTAATTTTGGAAGAAATAACATTTTTATAGTATTTACTCTTCTCATACAGGGTAACAATATTTATTTGCCATTGTTGCATAACTGTATTGCTCTCATAAAAATTTTATTTTTGTGTATCTCACATGTTTTTTATTAGAGTTATTCCTATATATTTAGGGTTGTTTTGTTTTGCTTTGTGAATGGGTAAGGCCTCCCTTTTGCTCCCTCATATTTTCTTATTTGTTTTTGTGGGTATGCAGAAAAGTTTTTGTGGGGAGAGAAGAATGTTTGTATTGTAGGGCAGTTTTCTTAATAGTTTCTGGAACTTTATCTTAGTTGAAATGGATCTTTTTCAAAATCACCATGCAGCAACAAAAATAGGGATACAAAAATGGAAAAAGTGAGGCAACATATGAGTTGACTTAAAATCTAGAAAGGAGATTTTCTGTGAATTAAAGACTGTTCAGGTTACTTTCTCATTGAGACCTACCTTGACTATGCTGTGTGAATTTGCACACCTGCACCTCTAATTCTTTATCCTTCTGCCCTGCTCTCTTTTTCTCCCATAGAACTTGTTATTGTCTAACATATTACATAATTTACTTTAAATATTTTCCCCTTACTGTCTATCCTGATCAGAATCAAAGCGTCATTGGGCTTATTTTTTAGAATAGCGCCTGGAACCTAGGAAGTGTTCTATACATTTTAGTTGAATAAAACTTCAGTTAGGGAAAAATCAAGTATTTAAGTGAGGGTTTCTGAAAATAATGACCTACTTGTCTGAGTAAGGGTGAGAAATCTGTTCTAGTAGAGAATTTAAAAATTAGCCAAATGAAGCTTTTTCTTTGCGGAAGGAACCCATAGGTAAAACGTGCATTAGGGAAGCAGGCTTTTAGCTAAGAGGTCAGTGATTTATATTTGAATATGTGAGAAACAGGATGTTGCTGTTCATGCTGAGGGCTCTGTTAACTATGTGGAGATCTGTTTTCTTTCAGCAATAGCAGATTGGGTTAGCCCCTCTTTTGTTTCCCCTACAAAAGAGAGGTCATTGAAGCTATCATTCTCCATTTTTAAAGATGAAGATAAACATGAGAAAGAAAAGTTGTTTTGCTAGATTAGAGATTAATAGGGGCTCGTTCTGTTTATTTCTCCTGTGATGTTGTAAGTGAAATGTCATCTGCCAAATTTCTTCCTGCCCTTGAGAGACCTGTAGTCATTTCTGTTACAGGCAGAACTGTATTAATTATGGCTTAAACACTTGAATGGCACCAGCCTGGATATCTGCTATATATATTTGTATTGCCCTAATATATTATCATGCCCTTTTGTAGTATATATGATATTTATGATCAAATAACATTTCAGTATGTAAATGCTTAGTTACAATTAAGTGAGAAGATGTAATGAAGTATTCAGAATCAACTCTTGGAGCCCCCACTAGTTTGAAAAAGTTCAAGGAAGAAAGCCCACATCACAGAAAATTAAAAAGGAGACTTGGGAGGGCCGCCTTTCACCTTCTCAGCTCCCCACATTTTTTTTTTTAAGATTTGATTTGTCTTCCCTTTTAATACTTGCGTATCGTTCTTCCGCAGTCTCCTTGATTTTGCCCTATGCTTGTGTTTATATGTTTATATTTGCTCTGTCTCCTGTTTTAGGTGGTAACATTGTCAGTGGCAGACAGTTTGTCTCCTATTTTATAATTCCCTAGAGCATTCTGTACAGTGTTTTAAACAAGAAGCACTCAATTAATGTTTGCCTCACAAGTAAACAAGAGGGAAAATTAAGGTTCCAGGAAGGAGATTGTAACATTACCAAAAATTATATTAAGGAGTCAGAATAATCAAAACAGGCATTTGGTCTCTCTGGCATTCAGAGTGAGATGAAAAGTGGACCTCATACGGATGGATAAAATGAGTTTGGGGACTGCTCAAGTAGATTACTGTTATTGTTTGCTTCCAAAGCCTGGTCTGTGGCATTTGTTCCAGAGGAAATTCTAGATCAGTGGTGATTTAATCCTGCCAAATGACAAATGTCTGAAATGAGTCATTCCCATTTTCATTCACTTTGTTTGTATTTTATTTATGTATTTTTATTTTAGAGAGAGAGCACAAGCGGGGAGAGGGGCAGAGAGAGAGAGAGAGAGAGAGAGAGAGAGAGAGAGGGAGAGAGAGAGAGAAAATGAATCTTAAGCAGGTTCCATGCTCAGCACAGAGCCTGACCCAGGGTTCTATCCCATGACCCTAGGATTATGACCTGAGCCAAAAATCAAGACTCAGACATTCAACTGACTGAGCCACCCAGGCGCCCTTCACTTTGTTTTTACATGGAAGACCACATGGACAACCAAATAAATGAAGCTGAGCTTTCTGGTTGGTTGGCACTGACAATTTTCACAATTCATCCTTGTCGTGGTTCCCATAGTAATATTTTAGATGTGGATCCTGTACAAGATGAGTTTATATTGTATATTTGGAGGGAATAGTTTGTGTGAATTTGAATCAGGCAGTCTCTACTACTCAGAGATCTTTTGATAGTGTGAATCTAAGACCAGAATTACCTGTCATGGAAAACTCTTGGACTTGCCATGAGGAACCTGGGCTCCTCTCCAGGCATCCAACTTGACTTCCATAAAATGAAGGAGCTGAATAAGGTATTCTGTAAAGCAAAGATTCTCAACCCTGTAAGATCCAATGCTTCTTTTTTACAGCATATGTTTTGTAGTACCTTCTTTGCTACCAGGAAGTGAAATCCTATATAATATAACCTCCTTGCATGCATAATTTTATAAAAATATATATATTACTTACATTTATGTGTATATAAAATTTCTACTTGTAATATAAAATAACAATACAAATCAAGTAATTTATAATGAAATAATATACTTTTAATATGTAAATTAGTTACAGTTACACAGGAAGACATAATGAAGTATTCAGAAGGCTGTGCCTATATGTAGAATAACAGTGTATGTGATGGCTATACACATAGATTGATGTTTTTATTATATTGCCCACTCGGATACTATAAATGGTGTTGGTGATGTTATTTTTCCAGAATGATGAGCAACTCTTGGCAGAGTTCCAGATTAAACAAAATGCTGCCTTCTCTTGATTTATGTAGTTTCATTTCTAAACATAAAAGTTTTTAAACCATACAAAAAATTTTTTGTGTTCATATGTATGATGGAATTAGGCTCTGGCTTAGATAATCATAAACACGTTGATCACCATTTTGGTTCATGAGACATTTGAAAGTTGAGTAGCATACGGTATGGCACTCTATTAAGAGTGCACATTGCGTGATGTATCTCTGGACCTGGCCACCTAATGCCTGTAGCCCCCTTTTGTCACACCAACCCTGATGCCAGATTTCTGCATCACCTTCTAGGGGACAGTACTGCCCCCATGGAAAACCATTGTCCTAGGGTGCAGTTTCTTAACCTTAGTAACACTTTTCACATTTTAGGCCAGGGAATTCTTTATTTAGCGGAGCTGTCCTTGTGTTGGAAGATGTTTAGCAGCAATCCCTGGCTTCTACCCACTCGATGCCAGTGCTCTCCCCTAGTTGTGATAAACAAAAATGACTTCAGACATTGCCAAATGTCTCTTGGGGGGTGAAACTACTCCAGGTTGAGATGCATTACTCTGAGGTCTCTACCAGCTCCCCAAATCTGTCATTAGAATTATGTAATATTTGTTTATATGGATAAAAAACATTGCATACCACACTAATAGGTAGTATTAATTTTTCTGTCAGGCTCAGCACTAATGGAGGCTTTGACCAATTTCTCATTCTTGATTTTCTAGTTATTCAACAGTGGGATTATTTTATTGCCTGGCTTTGGAGGGGTAGGAAGTATGTACAGTGTAGGATGATAAATTTCTTAGTATGAGAAAAATGAAAATTTCAAGAAAAACTACCCTAAGAAGACCCTCTGATGGGTAGGAGTTCATGGAATTCCTTTCTGACAAGTTTGACATTGATGTTAAAGGTTACAAAATTAGAATTTCAGTTCTGCAGGAAATATTAGAAATTCTATGGGTACTTTCTCATTTTACAGATGAGAAAAGGACTAAAAGCTAAAGTGCGGTCATAGTTTCAGTGTGAACCAGTACTTTAATAAATCTCATGGGTGTCTCCCTGATGCTCTTTGTACATTACAATGTCTCCCAACCAGGCTATATTTGTAAAAATAGTTCTGCTTTTTTGCAAGCTCTGACTTTTGATGCGACATGAAAGACAAAATAATACTTTTCTTTAAAACCTTGATGTCCATTATGCTTGCCAGGAAAAACAAGTGAGAAGGTTCACTATCAGATACAGGGACTTATATTCCTAGATTAAACAGAAATATTTTTAATACTAATGTTAATAACGCCACTTGCATGAAGCTTTTGTGGACTAGGCCTTTTTCCAAGAATTGTATCTTTTAATTCTTACAATAGCCCTATGAAGTAGATACTGCTTTTATCATCCCCCTTATGTAGGTGAGGTGCCAAGAGCCCAAGAAGCCTGCCCAAGGTCATGGGGTTCCTACGTGGCAGAGCTGGGATCTAAGGCCAGTCAGTCGACTGCCAGATCCACGCTCTTGTTCGCTATCTGCTCCAGTCTACTTGCTTCAAGCCTTAAGCACTGAACTTATGAAGGACAGATAGCTGTTACATCCTGCTGGTGAAATTGGTATTCTTAGGAGTTAAACGTTTGGAGCATTTCAAACCTGAACACTTTCGGGACACATTCTATTTTCTCCAAAGATGAAATCATTCTTCACACTTCTCCAACATTTACACCGAAGGTGAACTCACTCTTTATAGGGTATAAGAGCTCCTTTCATCTTGTCCATATCTGAAGCAAGTAAAGCAGAATTCTGGCATGAAGTTCATAGCAGGAAGGAACCAGGATCTGAAATGAAAGGATTATATGAAGTCATCTTCCTTTTTGTTTTACCCTTTGTTATTCTCCCAGAGGAAGGAGAAAGGATTTTGAAAACGTTTATTGCAAAATGAGTTCAAACTCATATATATTTGATTGACAGCTATAAGTAGAAAGAAAGAAAAATCCAACCCTTACTTAGGTAAGACAGTTGATGGAAAACCATCTGTATTTATTGAGAAGTGAATGCAAACCTTTTCAAAGGTAATATTTAAAAAATCAAAATAGCATTGCAGGGTTTAGAAATATTTCCAAAGTCAATATTAGGTTTGTAAGTGCAGCCAGTAGAGAAGGCAGAATCAATTAAGTTCTATATTCCCAGTGCTTTCTCTCTTTCTCTCTGGTTTTATATATTATTGGTGATACTGGTATAGGCAACACGTTGGCTTCTTTTTTCCATTTACCTTTTTTTTTTTAAAGAAATTGTACTTTTATGAAAAGTATTTCTTAAAATTTTCATTCTTTCCGTATACTCTCCATACTGTTGGTAGTGTTTAAATCTCTAAAGGGCTTTCATTTCCAGGTTTTTATTTCCTAGTTGGCAGCCGTACTTTTACACCTTCGTGCAGATGGAAACTTGGCAGGAAAGTTGTACATCAGGGTGTGTTTCTGTGGGGGATTCGAAGGCAGGAAAGGAAGATGCTCAAATAAAAAGAAAGTTTTTCATTCAGTATGATCTCAGCTGGTGTTGTATATTACTCAGTTCATTCATTTACCTTATGAACTTAATGTTTAGATTTGCTGTCATGCTCAGGAGGGGTTACACAATTTGTTGGGCCCGGTTTGAAATGAAAATGTGGGTAGGGCTACCAGACTGAGCAAATAAGAATAGGGGACACCTGGCTACATTTGTGGGTTTTGGGGTTTTTTTTCAGCGTTATTGAGGTATAATTGACAAACTCTGTATATGTTTAATTTTTTTTTAATGTTTATCATTTTTGAGAGAGAGAGAGAGCAAGAGGGGAGGGGCAGAGAGAAGGAGACACAGAATGTGAAGCAGGCTCCAGGATCTGAGCCGTCAGCACAGAATCCAAGGTGGAGCTCCAACTCACAGACCGCGAGATCATGATCTGAGCTGAAGTCAGCCACTTAACTCACTGAGCCACCCAAGCGCCCCCCAAATCTGTATATTTTTAAGATGTACAACCTGATGTTTTGCTATAGGTATACATTGTGAAATGATCACCACAGTCAAGCTAATTAACATACCCATCAGGCCATATAGTTACCATTTTTTTGTGTGTGGTGAGAACACTTAAGATCTATCCTCTTAGCAGATTTCAAGTACACAATACAGGGATGTCTGGGTGGTTCAGTCAATTAAGCTTCTGACTTCAGCTCAAGTCTTGGTCACATGGTTTGATTCATGGGTTCAAGCCCTGCGTGGGGCTCTGTGCTGACAACTCAGAGCCTGGTGCCTGTTTTGGATTGTGTGTCTCCCTCTTGCTCTGCCCCTGCCCTGCTTGCACTCTGTCTCTCTCAAAAACAAACATTAAAATTTAAAAAAAGAATTTAAATTCAAGCACACAATACAGTTCACAATAGTGTGCAAATCAGAATCACCTGGAAGATTTAAAAAAACTCCACACAATGAAATCCTGCATGTATTTGGTTGAGGGTGTATGGCAGGGCATTTTATGAAACTTCCCCACGTAGTTTTAAAGTGTGGTCTCTGGCCCAGCAGCATTATAACTACCTAGGAACTTGTAGGAAATGCAGATTCTTGGGCCCCATCCTAGTCCGGTCAAATCGGAAAGGGAGAGGGGTCTTATGGCAATCTGTTTTAACAAGCCTTTCTGGTGAATGTAATATACTTTATAGTTTGGAAATCCTGCTTTATTTTTTTAAATTTTTTAAATGCTTGTTTTTGAGAGACAGAGTGAGACAGAGTGCAAGCGGGGGAGGGGCAAAGAGAGAGGGAGACAGAATCCGAAGTAGGCTCCAGCCTCTGAGCTGTCTGCACAGCACCTGATGTGGGGCTTGGTCCCACAAACTGTGAGATCATGACCTGAGCTGAAGTCAGACGCTCAGCTGTGCCACCCAGGTGTCCCTGGAAATTCTGCTTTAAATGATTGGAAACTTAAAAGCTTTTAATTTTCTTTTTATGTTAGAAGAGAACTCTGATAGAGATGTATGAAGGACTGATTAAAGAATAAACCAGAGGATAAAGCAGTCTGTTAGAAGCTGTTACCATTACAGGTTCCTGGGGTAAGAAAATGGGGCTCAGAACTGGAGCAGTGAATACAGGAATGAAGGCAGGTGACAGATTCAGGAGATGTGCCAGAGATAGAATTGGCAGAATATTGTGATGAATGATTGCATTGAAGGTATTGAAAGAGAGCACGGGCTGAAAAAAATATGAAGTTTCTTTTTTGGTTGATTAGATGATGTGATTAAACAAGGTAGAAATGTGTTTGGGAAGTGTAAGCTTGGGGGAAAAGATAAACCTGTTGAATATGAAGTGACCTTAACCATCCAAGGGTTTCTTGCCTAAAATTTGGCTCCAGAACTTTGAAAGCAAATGGGGATTGGGGGGAATTGTGAGTTCTCACTATGGTATTTACATTTTTAAAATCACTCGTTTAAATGGTTATATATGTACTAAATTATATATATGTACTAAACATGTCCATTTCACATCAGATTGAACCAAAGATGATGAACTTTAAATACATCTGTAAACTCTCTTATTTGGATCATTTATATGGAGTTATTTTTAGTAATTAATAAAATCTGTAGAATATGTTAGCAAAATTATAGTAAAACAAAAGTTACTTTTTGTAAACTTACATTATTCCGTTCTTGGGTCAAACATACACAAAAGATATTCATTTCAGGGAAAGAACTGAGATAGGAAAAAGAAAAAAATCTTGTTGCAGCTTTTAATTAAAGGAGATGGTTTGTGTCATAATTAAAACTACAGGTTCTGGAGCTAGACTGAGTTACACCTACTTACAGGAGTAGTGACTTTGGACATAGTACTTACACTCTGTGCTTTCGCTTTCTTGTTTGCAAAGTGGCTTAGTTGGTTGGTATTATCCATTTTATAGGGTTTTATAAGCATTGATGAGTTCATTTTTAAAAGTATTTTGGAAAGTGCCTCGCATTTAGTTAGCCATAATTAAATTTAAGCTCTTCCTAATACTGAAAACAAATTTTCCCTCTTTCTACTTGGTCTTACTTTCTAAATTGCTGCTGTTAACAGTTTCTGAGTCTTCTGTTATTTCTGTCATTTTTATGAACTTCTGAACATTGAAGGGAAGATTACAAACCAGCAGATTTCTAGGAATTGTATTCTGAAACGTTCATGGAGAAAAGGTAGAAAATACCAAAAATGTAGTACAATTTATATAAATATGAAAACTAAACCTTGCCTTTCAGTTTTGACACATTCCAGTTTATTAGCTAAAAGTTGACGGTCAGAAGGACCTAGGCTCCAAATTCTTTACAACTTTAAATCTATTCCATTAATTTTCATTCTGAGTAGTCAGTAGCAAATCAATAATTTACTCTGAACTGGAATAAGTAAATTACTACTCTTTTGATGCAAAGTATAAAGGTCAAGAATATATCATAACAATTTCTATATCAAAAGTTATGTGAAAGAAAGCTACCAAGCAAAGCGTGATTATAATTAGGTATAATAATGATAATTCCCAGCTGTAACATTTGACCCTTACAACGCGGTGAGAAGAAGGTAGCACCTCTGGAAGCAGAAAATCATCTTATTCTTCTATCTGAGATTTGTAAATTAAAACTGTTCATCACCACTCTTGAATTATAATGGCATGACTTTCACTTTAAATCTTCCCTTAGTTTAGAAATCATTATGCAGATATAAAGGCCAGGGAGAAATGTTCCATCTTTAACATTTTGCTTATCCTCTTCAAAAATGGTTTTACAATCCACATTTTCCAACCCATTTCAGTTGAGCTGGGGAGCTGGCAGAAGAAGAATAGATGTAGTCTGGGGTATTTGTATGTCCAGGCCCTATCAGACCCATAGGACTCTTGTAACTTGGGCATATGCCCAGCCAGGTTCTAAATATAGCTTTCACGATCCTGTGCTACTTGGAATTCTTGTGTTCTGGGAATGGCCCATGGTTGGAGTCAGTAAAAGGTATGGAAAATATGCCACGTTATGGTTTAAGTGCCTAAACTCAAACTTCACTTACCGCAGTCACCTTTACTTCCAGAAGAAAACTATTGTGCAACTCTCACCAAGGAAATCCAAATTAATGATACTCATGGGGGGCAAGTAGAGGTGTGGATTCTTTGGCAAAACAGATAGGGCTTTACAAAAAAACTAATGTTGGATATTCTCAGGAAATATTGGTTATTTCCAGTATTGATCAATAGCCTCCCATCTAAGGAACTGAAGTTCTCTATGTTAGGATTTAGCATGTATAGTGAGTACATTTTTGGGATTTATTAAGTGATGCATATATTATAGATATTTCAAAGTTGTTAGTATCAGTGTTGATGAATTTGGCAAAATAGATTCTTTAATTTTTTTTCAATTTGGTTTATTCATTTAATATTGCAAAATGGTGGCATCCTAACTCTATCATTCTATCTTCACTTTACTATTTGATTTAAGAGCTAAAATTGTATCACGTCGTTGAAAACTTCTTGTTCTCCTCGCTGTTAAAATAGTTGAGGGAAGTCTTGTCCTATTTCAATTAATTTGTATTTCCACAGCTCTGACTTCAGTATCAATCACTGGACCCTAGTAACATAAATCGTATATTTGATGTCTTGGAGGAGAAATGAACAGATATGAAGTAATTTTCTATTATAACTTAATCACATAATTCAGCTTGCTTCAAATTGTTTGTTAACAATGTGTGACAATTTATGTATTAAAGATAAAAATTTATAATAAGTAACTGCCCACATACTTTACTTGAAGGGTAATTACCCTTCATAAAATCCATAATTCACCAGCTTTGATGAAGGTGGCAGTGAGTTATGATGGTCTTTACCTTGTCAGAAAGACTTTAATAACTTCATCATGCCACTGGTATCTTAAAATTATGGATTGTATGCAAGGCATAATAACTCTATTTCTTTTTGATTGAAACTACATTTCTCTTCTCAAGTGGTCAGTAATTCACAGTTAGGAATTCAAATTGGCTTTGCATCTCTAGAGTATATTTCCACTCACTATAGTGATGAAATGCCTTTAGTATATTTACATAGTTTTAAAAACTACTCACATATTAATGTGAGTATAATCCTCACATATTAATTTTTTTATATAGTGGGATCCTTTTGTAGTACCACTGAATAACAGATAGTAATATTTGTATTCTGGGCCAGGTATATTAGATCTGGCTTTTATGGTGGTATGAAATTAAATATTGTGTTGAGAGAGAGGGTCATGATTTGATCTGAAACATACTACCTTGTTCTTACTCTATTTGGTTGAAGTTCTTCCTATTAAGTAACTATTAGTTTAACAGCAGAATTGTGAGCATTGTGGTGGGCATTTTCAAAATATGTATGTGTTACTTGGAAGTGGGAGGTAAGAATATGTTAATAGTTGGAGGGGAACATATCAGCTACAAAAACAGAATGGCTTGGTGGTTTAAGTGCCCTGATGATTCACACTGAAAAGCAGAGAATACAAAGTGTGGGGAAACAGGAAGAGTATTTATGGATGACAGTACCAACGAGCGATGCACTTTGCTAGGGAAAAGTTGGCTAATGTTGTTATTAGCAGGAGGTTTACCATTAAGTCTTAAGTATGAAAAATTCTTTTATTTTTAACTTGGGTTTTTAAAGCATACCCTGAAAGAGAATAAAATAGCTATTTTGCTGTTAAAAATTCAGTCTAGAGACTGAATTTGATACTGATTTTTAAAATATCAAAAGATATGTTTATTGAAAGTTGGAATTCTTTTTTTTTTTTTTTAATTTTTTTTTTCAACGTTTACTTATTTTTGGGACAGAGAGAGACAGAGCATGAACGGGGGAGGGGCAGAGAGAGGGAGACACAGAATCGGAAACAGGCTCCAGGTTCTGAGCCATCAGCCCAGAGCCTGACGCGGGGCTCGAACTCACGGACCGCGAGATCGTGACCTGGCTGAAGTCGGACGCTTAACCGACTGCGCCACCCAGGCGCCCCGAAAGTTGGAATTCTTAAAAGCAGAACTTACCTAGCAATTCTCTTTTTTGTTTATTCCCAAAAGATTTGAAATCAGGAACTTGAACAGATATTTGTACATCAGCGTGCATAGCAGCATTATTCATAATACCCGCAAGGTGGACGTAACCCAAATGCCCATTGATGGATGAATGGATAAAGTGGGATATACATGCAGTGCATATTAGTGTTAAAAAAGAAATGAAATTCTGACACCTGCTACAACATGGATTACCCTTGAAGACAGTGTGCTAACTGAAATAAGCCAGACATAAAAGGAAAAATACTGTATGATTCCACTTGCATGAGGAACTTAGAGTGTTCAGATTCGTAGAAATAGAAAATAGAATGGTAGCTGCCAAGGGCTGGGTAGGAGGCGGGCAGAGAATGGGGAGTAATTGTTGAATGGACACAGAATTTTGGTTTGGAAAAGATGCTAAAGTTTTGGAGATGGACCGTGGTGATGGTTGCACAATAATTTGAATGGGACTTAATGTGAAGTCTAAAAATGGTGAAAAGGTAAATTTTATGCTATGTATATTCTACTTTAATAACAAAAACAAAACTTACTAAAATGGTATCATAAAGTAATAAAATGGTTCCAGTTAGAGAACAAACTAATAAGACATATAGAAGGGTTAGCTAATTTTTCATATTCATAAATATTCAGTAGTCATCGTTAGACTGAATTGGAGGAATTAAATTCCTTGTGTTGTATATGATCTAGGGAGTGATTTGCCTAAATAATTAAAAATATTTTCTTTCAGACATAATTCATAGAACATGGAAGATGTTCAGTAAATATTTGTTGATTGCTCTTTGTTTATTCAGGAAATTATAGTCATATCTTCATGTGCAAAATAATCAGCTTAACTGTAACTCGTTAAGCCTACTTATAAGCTCAGTGAACAGATAGAAAATATAACCTTTAAAATATAGACAATAAAACTGCAGTATACAATATATTAGATTATGGGAACTGGTATTTCTTAGTTATTATAAAATAGGCCAAGACTTTTTGTCTTTGGTATTTAAAACAGTATTAGTATTATCTTGAGAAATGGACAGTTCGTCACCTGAAAGATTGGCTGTAGGGTTGATAGTGCTATTATCTTCATTTTATAGATGGACAGAGATCACTCTGGGTCTTGTGGCCATCTCGGTGCTTCTTTTTTACCATGACCACAGCTTCATTTAAGCCTGTGGTTCTTATGAGGGTGATTTGACTATTTTCCTGGGAAGAAATCTAAGTGGCGATGCAGAAAACCTATCTAAATAGTATGGTATTAGGTTACGTAACACTGCTTCATATGGCTGGTTTTGCCAGGTTGAGAGTGATGCCACTGTGTATTTTTGTTGGCAAAGAGTTGATTTTAGTCTTTTATAGGAACATTATTTTCATTATTCTGAGCAGTATGATTCTAGTTATCAGAAACTATCTCCTACATAGGAACTTACAGTTTTGTTTTTCTGAGTAATTATGTTGTCTCCCCCTTCCCCCACCCCGGCCCATTACTTCTTGAATTATATTCATTTATTAGGCAACATTGGCAAATGCAAATGCAAACAACAACAACAAAAAAACCAAAAACAAAAAACACAAAGGTAATGCTATTTTTTAAATTACCCATATTTTACCACTCAAAGATAAGCACTGATATCATTTGCTTGCCAGCAGTTTTCCTGTTCTGCCCCGCATGTATGCACACACAGGAACAGAGATACAAAACTGGAAGACATAAAATTAGGATCGTAAAGGTTACTGTATTTCATAACCTGCAATTTTTTTTTCGCTGAGTGTTAAATAGTAAACATTTTCTCGTGTCACTAAATATTCTTTTACAGCTGCTTTCTAAGTAGCTGCATTGCCCTTTATTTTATGCCTATACCAATTCTCTATTACTGGGATTTTAGAATATTATTCTGTTTTTGTTATTATAAGTGGCAGTATGCTGGAAATACTTAGATTAATCTTTTGCCTATTTCTATTTATTTTCTTTTAAAAAAATTGTTTTTAAGTTTATTTATTTATTTTGAGAAAGAGAGAGAACACAGGCAGGGGAGGGGCAGAGAGAAGGGAGACAGAATCCCAAGCAGTCTCTCATGACCTGAGCTGAGATCAAGAGTTGGATGCTTAACTGACTGCGCCACCCAGGCACCCCTGTATTTTTTTTCTTAAAATAAATTCCTAGAAGTAGAGTTAAGTAAAGGAATATGAACATTTTAAAAGGTGTTTGATCCATATATGCCAAATTGTCCTTCAGAAAGATTCTTCTGGTTTATACTTCTGTGACGTTCTATATGAGAGCAACAACTGCCCATTCTGGAATTAGTTTGTGTGTGTGTGTGTGTGTGTTAACTGCCAATTAGAGAAATAAAGAATTATGATCGTTTATTTTAATTTTCAACGGTGACTTGAGCATTTTTTATATGATTGTTGAGCATTTATTTTTCTCCATGTTGGGGTTAATCCTATGTGTTCCTCTTTTTTATTTGTAAGACTTATTTATATGCACATGTAATGCCCCCAATTTCAAATCCGAGAGACCACCAAGGAGCCTATACCAATGCAAACGCATGAGGGTTTATTTGCAAGCTCAAGCTTGCGCCCAAGTATACCCGACACAGCGGAGCAGCAACTTGGACCCCTAGGTTAAGAGGTGTAGCAGTTTTATAGGGGCCACTGGCCAATGAGATTGTAACACACACAGAAACTTGCATAGTCATGTCAGTCCACACACGTGGTCAATTGAATTACAATTTACCCTATAGTAACAGTTTGAACTAGCCTATCACTCTGGTCAGAATTGGCACGCAAGTTTGGTGGGCAAAAGGCGGGGTTTAAGAATTGGCGGTTAGGGGTTCCGCATTCCTATATGAGCCGGTTTCCAGTAAGGGTGTGCTCAGCGGCTTGACTAGGGTGGGGGAGTGTCTTAAGCAATAAGTAGGTCATGTGGGGGTTATACATGAGATGGTGGGTGTAGCACAAAATGGAGTTAGTCTTGCTTTGCTTGTCCAGGGGTAGGGGATTTTTGTTAAATTCCTTGGGTCCCACACATTAAAGATATTACCCGTTTTATGTTATTTTTTTTTTTTGCAAATACTTTTTCTTCAGTGGATTTTTCTATTTTCAACATTTTGCCAAGTGTTACCAAGGTAAAAAAAAATAAAATAAATAAAAAAAACAAAAAAATTCTTTTAGATAGATTACTTAACTTTATTTCAGTTTTGTTTCTGAAGGCAAGATAGTTTCCTTTCTTCAACCCCAGATGAGAAACATTTACCCTGTCAATTAGCCCTAAAGCATTCAGTCTTATAATAATAATAACTAGGTAACTTTAGATCCTTTGTTTCTAAAGGGATTTGTCTCTGATAAGGGGTTTTATCTAGGTGTTAGTAGTTTCTTGAAGGAAAGTGTAGGTAGAGCGAACATTTCCATTTGGATATGTTCCATTACACCAAGTATTGCTGAAGCACAACAGCAGTTGGCATTTTTGCTGGGTAATATGCAAACATGGAGAGAAGGTGTACCCATGCTAATAAGGAAGATAATAATTTAATTATTGCGTAGAATTGTGTTTCTTACAATAGAGTGTTTAAGTAACACTTTTTCCAAGAAGGAGATTAGAGCCATTTATTGTTTGCAGGTTATAGTTTATATTTAAACATGGTACCTATGTAATTTAGGAAATTCACTTCAGATATGTGAAAGTAACACTGATGTGTAGACATATATGTGGGTTTGTATATATATCAGAGGGGATGGGGTGATGAAAGTAATGCCAAAATCATAATGTTGAGAAATATATTAAAGGTAAATTAAATCTTTATGGTCATAAATTGCTCTCCAATCCAACAGTGATAAAGTGCACGTGAAAAGACTATAAGGTTACTTTCAAAACAAACAGTTACCAGGTTCCAGGAAATGAATGTATTTGCATAAAAAGCACTTGGCAATTACAGAAGGCCTGTTCTTTATCTGTTTACCAAGCAATTGACTGTTAAGGTCTCTTAGGTTGTGTTAGGGGCCCTTGATGTGCACTCTCTTAAGCTTTCAAAAACATGATACAGGAGCACCTATTTGCCACTAACTGGCATTATGAAGAGTTGGAATGGGGGCAGTGTACTAACATAATCTGATAGCAAATTGAGTTTTCGTAATTTGAAATCCCTTCTAAATATATTAGAGGTACTTGCTGTTTAAAGGAGCCCTATAAATTGTAACTTTGTCAAGTGAAGAATTTGCAATTCATAATTACCATTGGTTTAAACTTCTTGCAAATCGGAGTACAGCTTGACAGTCTTTGAGGCTTATGGTAGTTTCAGTTTGACTATGAACAAGAAATGTGCTGTCTGTAGCCATCTTAGAGAAAAAAAGTAACAAAGTCTCAGGTAGCAAGTAAGTTAATAGTGCTGCGAAGTAGACTCTGATGTTAATCAAGTATATAGAAATTTTTTTTTCTCTCTAAAACATCTGCCCTTTGTCATCATGGTTGGTTAGGAGTCTTGGTCATCATAGGAACAGAATACATTCTTTTCGTTCTATACCAAAATGTCTTAAACCTACTTTTTCCTTTACAAATTGTGTAAGATAACCTGTATGAATTTGTGAATTTTTGTAGAACACCTGATTCTTTGCTTTTAAAATTCTTAGAAGAAACACCTAGATATATATTTGAATATCCATATAAATTGAGTTATGTCTGAAGTACCTAGGCTTTTTCATTTCTAATGTTTAAATTAAAAGCTTTTGTCCATGGGACTTTGTCAAAATTTGAAACTATTACAGAATGTTTAGAACAGTTACTGGTTCAGTGCGGTATTTTAAGCATATTATATATATAGTATATTTAAGTAAACTAAGTGCAGTAAGTCCTGGTTTTATTTTAAAGCTCAAAAATCACAGATCTAGTAATGTCTTTTCTTATTTAAAAACTGAACTAGTAAAAGATTTTGAAGCATTTTGAAAATATTAAATGTGTTAAGTAATTATAGCAACACTGTAAAAAAAATGTTTGTTTATTTTGAGAGAGAAAGAGAGAAGGAGAGAGAGAATCCTAAGCAAGCCCTCACTGTTAGCACAGAGTCCTATGTGGGGCTCCAACCCACATACCATGAGATTATTACCTGAGCCAAAATGAAGAGTTGGAGGCTTCAGTGACTGAGCCACAGGCACCCCAGAGTAGATTATTTTTACATTAAGAATTTAAAACTTAAATTCAACACTATGTGAAACATATCGAATATATTGTGTTATATTTACCTGAGAGTTTCTGGTTTAATAAATTAAAGGCACATTGCTCTCTTTTTAAAAATTTGTTAAACAGGCACGCCTGGGTGGCTCATTTGGTTGAGCATTCGACTTTAGCTCAGATCATGATTTCGTGGGTACAAGAGTTCAAGCCCTGCATTGGGCTCTGTGCTGTCAGCCTGCTTCGGATTCTGTGTCTCCCTCTCTTTCTGCCCCTTTCCCGCTCACACTCTATCTCTCTCAAAAAAATAAATAAACATTAAAAACATTTAAAAAATTTGTTGGGGCACCTGGGTGGCTCAGTTGGTTAATCATCCGACTTTGGCTCAGGTCATGATCTCACCATTCATGGGTTCAAGCCCTGCCTCAGGTCCTGTGCTGACAGCTCAGAGCCTGGAGCCTGCTTTGGATTCTGTGTCTCCTTCTCTATCTGCCCCTCCCCCACCCGCGTGTGCGCTCCCTCCCTATCTCTCAAAAATAAACATTAAAAAAGATTTTTTTTTAATTTTGTTAAGCATATTCATTCATTCACAGATCTTTTTATTGAGGAATTTTAAATAAAATTTATTACTTATCTAATACTTTTGAGTTTATAATGTACTTAAAATGGTTTATTTATCCTTGGCCAGTTACTTCTTGAGACTCATACTTTTCTATTTTATAGGGCTAATTTAAATGATCATTTAAACATGTTTTGTTTCCGGTTATCTTCTATTTCTGGTATATTGAGGGTCATACAGGACTGACTGTGATCACCAGGTCTCACAAAGATGGGAGTAGAGGCAGAACATTCTTCTTAATAAAGTCCAAGAATGACCCAGCCTGGAGCAGAGGTGTGATTTGGCTGGTGGAAATGAATATTTTCCTGGAATGAATTGGCAGAAGTGGGTTCTTACTGATTTAGATACATTTTCAACCAACTAAAGGTAGGAATTATTAAATCTAGGATTGAACAAAGCATTTCAAGCATTTTATTAGAAGTGATTAGATGAGGGAGATTTTTCTGTCCTTAAAATTAGAAGATATTAGTATGATTATAATAGCAGATTCTTCTTAATCTGTAGTATTTCTAATGTAGACTTTTACTAAAAATTTAACTTTTGTAGAAAACTGAAGCCATTTGATTATATGTGAAATTTAGTGAAATTTACAAGTATTTAGTTATGCTGTTCCCCACCAAAAAATTGTTGTGTGTATAAATTAAAGATTATCAGCTTTAAAAATGTGTATCATTTGGACATGTAAAATGTAACTATGTAAATTCTGATGTTGATGTTTTGCTTGATAACCACGCACTTCAAAATCTGACAACATGTTTCATGAGAGTGATGATTTTATTTCCACTGTTACTTACTTAGGTTATGTGACTTTTCACAAAATTAAATATATGTTAGCTGGTTCCTCTAAACAGCGACAAATGAAAGAATAGAAAAATGGTTGGAAAGGAAGATGGGTTATGTTGCCCTCATAATTATTCTGTTTGCTTACTGCTGTATCTTTCTCAGCACACCCTTAGGTAAAACTCTGTACTTATTATTGAGATCTTTGTGGCCACCAAGTGAGGCAAGAAGAAAAGTTTAAAACTGCTGCTTGACCCCTAATACTAGAGATGCTCAGTTGTTTGAGTGCCACTAAGTTTAAAAGTGCTTATCAGAGCAACTCTTTACAGCCTTAATTTGTGTGTAGATTGCTGTTTGTGTTGGGACTATCTGCTTTGTATCAGGCTTGCTAGCTAATTTCCTTGTTTATTAGCTAAGTGATTTTCTTAATGGCTACCCTTTTGACAAACGAAGAAATCTTAGCTACTCTGACAGGGAAAACAAATTTAAAGACTCACGGTGAAATGAATGAGGAACATCTGAATTCATGCTGCTGCTGTATTGTTGGTGTGGGAGAAAATCTGGTGACTGACCTTGAATCTTGACTGAAGTCACAAAAATATGCATAATTTGGCCTTTATCCATAAAACAAATAGCAACAGTCTCCAGTCAAGGCAGGGATTCAGTTTCCTTTGTTTGGGGTGTGGAAAAAGGAATCTTTTCCAACCTTATTATCTGAGATTTAGTGAATTTTTTACTGAAATATTTTAGAATCTTCATTTTGACAGATGCATTTTGTATGATTCCATGTTTTATTAACAAAGAGGTATTTTGTTTAATTTGTGTTTGAAGATTTACAGGCTTCCAATGTTGTGTTTTAAGGGGAAATGTTTTTGTTGTTGTTTTATTTGTTGAGTAATCAAAGAAAATTCAAATACCCAGTTGCACCAACAAAACCTCTCATGATCCGATGATAGGTTTTGGATTAGGGCCCTGGAAAGATCACTGGGCCCTTATATTGGAGAGCCAGTTTAAGATTTCTTACAAACAAATTTAGCATGGCTCAAGTCAGTGAGGGTAACACCAGGGAAGCTGAGACCTCTCTAGAGCTAACAGCCTGGGAACTCCACTGACCCTTTTTGAAGTCAGTCTCCAAGAGTTGCCCTTGATCCATCTTAGAAACCAGGTTTATTTATTTATTTTATTTTTAACATTTATTCAGTTTTGAGAGACAGAGAGAAACAGAGCATGAGTGGGGGAGGGGCAGAGAGCGACACACACACACACAGAATCCAAAGCAGGCTCCAGGCTCTGAGCTGTCAGCACAGAGACCGATGTGGGGCTCGAACCCACAAACCATGAGATCATGACCTGAGCCGAAGTTGGATGCTTAACCAACTGAGCCAGCCAGGCGCTCCTATCTTAGGAACCAGGTTTATAGGTGAATAACATAGGACTCTTACAAACCCATTTCTGCCTCCACAGTTTGCGAATCTGACATGATACCAAAATGTGTATTTATCCATTGGATGTAATCTCAGGGCTTGAGCAGTGAGATTGGGTATTTGCAGTCCACAAAACAGAAATCCATCTTTTAAGTAAGACAAGAAAATGTGATCTTCCTAGTGATTAAGTGGAAGTCACCTTTGCCTTTGCAAACCAGATTACAATTCTGTTACCTCTTTATTTTGTTTATTAAGCACACCACCATCAGTAAGATTAGAGAAGATAGTAAACAGAAATAAATAGAAATAGAAAATAGAGAAAAAGAAAAAGCCTTTGTTTCTCTTCCATCCTTTCTTTTGGCTGTCCTTGACTTAGGCCTCTTGTTTTCTTTCCTGTGGTTGCCCATCACATCAGGACTTCACATTTTATAAACTAAGTTTCCCTCCTTGAAATGTAGCCATCTGCTTCTGTATCACTGTGAGCAAATTCCTCAACCTCTTTGTGCCTTAATTTCCTTATTTGTGAAATACTGATAGGATAATACCTCTATCATCAAGTTGTTGTGGGGATTAAATGCATTAAGATTATGTCATGTACTGAGTTTAGTACCTGGCTATACAAAGTGCCACATGACCCGTCATCTAATAATTGCAAATAGAACCTATTAATATATTAATGATATTGAGCTATATACTTCATTGCCAAGTTTCAAAATGTTAAACAAGACAGGGTTGTGAATTCTTTATGTGCAGTGGCACAGAGGCTGGTGTTTTGCTTCCTTTTTCTGAATGACTTGTAGAATGTCTTATTGATAAAAAAGGACTGTTGGGTCAGTCCCCAGAAGACTACTGAATGGTGAGAGAGAATGTCCTAAGAATCCCAGGAATCAAATTAAGTCTGTCACTTTATTGGAAAAAGAGACAGGGGTAGCCATTGTGTTGAGCTGCTTGGTTATTATATGTTTTCATTTATGTATTCATTTCTCTCATAGTAGACGTGGTACTTTGTTTATCTAATGTGAATACTCCAAATTATATGACCCTTATTAAATCTTATTTTGAAATTAACTTCTGGCATGGTGAGTGTATTTCCTTTCAAGGCATCACATTTTAAAACATTTAGAATATAACTTCACCCATTTTACATTGAGAATATTGTATGCAAAATAATTTTGAAGGGCATTTTATTTCCTAGTATGTGTTTCCAGCAGGTGGCTAATGGCTTTTGACCTGCTGTAGCAGCATACAGAACTGAATGTCAGACAGAGTATTTTTTAAAAGCTGCATTTTCATCTTGCATAATGTGCACAGTGACTTTTTTTTTTGAGATTGTCTTGCATATTTTTCCAAGTAGTTATTGATAGAGATGTGTCAATTTGATAGGAAATAGAAAATGTAATGTTACAGCATTTAATTTTTAACAATATTTAAACTTGTTCAGATTGGTAAATATAAGTATCTTAATAAATAATATCAGATCTAATATGTTTACATGTTAAAAACCATTTAAAATTCATGGTATCAGCCTTACATCTTTCCCATATCTTTGAACCATTGTTAAGAAAAATCCCACATTTTAATCCATTCACTTCTCTTTTTAGTGATTTCCATTTTCTCTTGAAATTTATACAGGATATTCCATGGCCTATTTCACACAGCCTTTGAGAATTATACATACTAAATAATAATTCTCAATTTTTGTGTGAAAACAGACCATGACATATACTCTATAAATGATAGAGATTGCTCAGGGTTCCAGGATTAGCAATTATAGATCATTGTCAATGTTAGTTTCAAGTTAATGTTGGCACAAATTTTCATACAACCATAGTCTTTATAAGGATCTCCCACATGGTTTGTACATTTGAGTAACACTCCTGATTTCAACTTTGCTGGATTTTTGAGATGAAGTTGCATATGTAGCTTGATTAATGACCAGAGTACCTTGTGGGGTGGTGAATCAGAAAATGCCAATGTAAAGAGTTCTGTTTCCTGTACTGAGTGTATTAGAGCTGGCATTTTGCCCCTGAACTGTATGATGAAGGAGGAATATTGTTTGTGTGTTAATGCATTTAAGGCTTAATTTCTGAGGCTGAGTTCTAATCTTGTTTATTCCCTCAGGTAATTACTGGTTTTCAAAATGCAAAAGAAGTATATCATTGGATTTTTTTCAAATGGTTAAACTTGTAGATGTCCTTTTTTTTTTTTTAATTTAGGCACTAAAAATTCTCACACATCAAAGTAGCTTGTGATTCTCATTTGTGGCTAGAGAGTTAATCATCTTTCAGTAGTGCTTTGAAGTTGGCTTTTCTTCTTCTTCTTCTTTTTTTTTTTTTTCCTTAACCCAGCATGAATTCATGAATAAAACTAACCACTCTGTTAGGTATCGTGCATTATTGCTTTTGCCTATGGCTCTTGCTAATAAAAATTCAAATTCTGGGTAGTTTGCTGGAATTAGATCAATGTAGTATGTGGCATACTTTTTTCCTGTTATGAAGCCCTCTCACAGAAAATAAGTGCAAAGGAAAGCATGGTGGCGGGAAGAAAGGACAAGGCAATTCAAGATTAAATATATTTAGCTTTTCTGCCTATGGTGTGGTTAGTCTGTAACCTACACAAGAGTTTTTATTTCTCAGTGCCTTAGAATCCTTGAAATTAAAAGTATTCCTTAGGACATTAAATTCCTAAAAATTTCTTTTCTTTAGTCAAAGTATATGAATCTGCTTTTGTGTGTCAGGATGGGGTAACAATAACAATAGCAGTAACTTCATTGATACAGGGTATCTGTGGGCTTGTGAATGCAGCTAGATGGGAAGCCATCAGCTGAAGAATAGGTAGGTGATTGCTAAAATAACTTGGAACTCTGACAGTTGCTAAAATTAAGTCATTTTGCTTACAAAATTACCTAATAATCAAATAGGATTTGATATTTTAACAACTAGGATGTTTTCCACTAACATCGGCACAGAAAAAGAATTGTGCCAAGATGCTTCCTTAAGAAAGCAACATGTTAATTTAGAAACCAGCGAACATGCCAGAATTAGAGAGATGATTGAACAAGACATTCCATCCTGGAGCCAGATGTGCTAAGCTCAGCTGGAAAGACCCTTAAAGTGCAGTTAGGGGAATACATATAAGGACTTATTTAGCAAATTTACATGAATATATTACAGTGGGTAGGAGCATGGTCTCAGGAGTTAGAGATACCCAGATTTGGTTCTTAGTTTTAATTATTTGAAGGCTGGTCACTTTGGGCAAATAAATTATTCCCTCTCAGCCTCAGGTTTCGTAATTACGTAATAGGAATAGTAATGGTATGTAATTTATATTATTATAAGAAAAAAGTACCAAAAATTTAAATGAAATTTATAGTGAACAAACACAGCTAATTCTAGAGCCTTGCTCTAGAATTCTAGAGCCTTGGAAATATGCTACCATTTATATATCTTGCATATATTGGAACACATTGTTACCCAGGCTCATACTTGGCCTCAGAATCCTGCTCAACACAGAATGCCCGGAATTTTGTAGAAGTTGGCAGTCAACGTGAAACATTCATTCTCCCTAAACTAATCCACTTCTACCAGTCTTCTCTCTTCCTTCTGTTTTGCTGACAGTATCCCTAATGCAGGTGTCAATTCAGTTACTTAAAAAGTGGGAATAGAGAGATTGGTTATTCATAATCATAATGTTCAGACATTGTGCTGGTTGTTAAGTAGATGTTTCCCAAATTTACATTTCCAGTTCTATCCTCTACCCCGAGCACCATTCATGAGTTCATTACTTGGCTTCTTCACTTACTAGTCTAATAGGTATCTACATTAACTGCTCACTGCTCTCTGTCCTCCGGCCACATTGGGCTTCTTTATGTTCTTCATACATTATGAGCTTGTTTCTGTTTTAAAACTTTTAGTCTTCCTGATCAGTTATTTTACACATCTTGCTCCTTCTCCTTATTCAAGTATCATTTCTTCTGAGGTTCAGGTTTTTCTGACAAGTGTATCTAAGTCATCTTCCCATTCAGTCAGTTTCTTATCTTCTCATCCTGTAAGTTTCTTCACAGCCCTTTTCTATACATATAAAATTATGTTATTTATATAATTTTTTATTGTTTTATCTCTCATCCCAGAATGCAGGCTTCCTGAGAGCAGTGACCTTGTGTGGTGTGTTCAGCACTGTGTATTCTCAGTACCTAAAAATGTGACTGTTTCCTAGAAGTGCTCTCAACTACATTCAGAGGTAGGATTATTCTTTCCTTAATTTTATAGGTAACAAAAGTGATGCCAGGGAGGTTGAAAGCTTGTCCAAGATCACAGGAATGGAGGTGACAGAGCTGAGATTTAGACCCAGTGCTGTGCCCTAGGAACCTGTGCAACAATGCCTCCCTTTTCACAACTGAAGGTCAGGGACATTAATGGGTGGGAGGGGGCTCTGTTGAGTTCTTGGAACCACTCTGAGTCTCTGGGCCACAGTTATTGTTCCTATAGCATTGTCAGACAAGCCCTGGTCCTGATCACTACACTCTAGTATTCTTGGCTTATCTTCTCTTCCCTTTGCCTTTTCAACTCAGTGCCCAAGACATGCATGATTAATATTTTACAAGAATGCATTCAGTCCCTTGGGAAAGACAATGAAACAGTGGACTTTAAAGAAGCTCTTGAAGGGCTAGAATTCATAGTTTTGAACCCAGATGTAATTTTCCACCTGGTGTGGTTCTTCCTCTTTCGTAATGCTATATCCTGAGCATCTATTACTTGACAGTGGCATTTATTAGGGCTGTAGCTTTTTGTGTGTGAATTTGCTTTAATCACACAGATAATGGTTTGCTTGTAGTTGGCCCCTATTGACTAGACTAGAATAGTTCGGCTTCTGCTCTTTTCTGCTCCATCCTCTACCCCCCATGCAAAATGTGATGCTGAAGCTGGACCACTTATATCGTTTTAGTCCGATACACTGTAGAATACAATAGGCAATCTTGTAATGTGTATATATCATTAAGATGTAGAAATATGTTTTAGCTTTTGGGGGAAAATGAACAGAAAAAGAAAACCAGGGCAGTTGATTAAAAAGGGATAATCCACTGCATAATGAGTCACACCCAGCAAATTATAGAGGAAGAAGTTATTGGTGCTTTTTACTCTAGGACATTTGCTGTGTGTTTCTGCATTTGACCTTTTAGAAGCTATTGACATCATTTGGGAGCTGCCTGTAAACCTGCGTTAATCAGTTAAACGGAAGGAATCTTAGCATTGTGGAACTGACCGGTTGATTAATTTCAATCCAAACACACAGTCCTGCCTGGATGCCCTCTGTGAGACCCTTGCACAAAAGGATTTCATTCAGAAGCATTATAACCCACATCCTGCTGTCAGACCCTTTCAGCTCCGTTGGTCTCCTTAGACTGCAGGCAGCTTCTTTAACCCTGCTTATGCTCCCTTTTATTTCACGAAAACAATATCTATGCTGTGATTCATACAAATGCTCTACATTTCCTTCAGAGTTCTTTATTTGTATCCTAGGGAAAATGTATTTTAAAGTTTCACTAATTGAGAGACTAAAATGGGAATTTATTTTAAACTGGCTTCTTTAGAAAAAGTGTATTAGAACTTAATCCAGAGCTTCCTCTGGGAATCATAATCAAAATTAGAATCACGAAATGTTGAAATAACTTTTTGGTATTAGACTAAGCCATCATCTGTAATTCCTTTGACTTTTAGATTCAAAACATTGAAGGCTTTATAATCTGTGTTTAGCTTTGGGAAAACATTAATTGACTCTTGAGTGAGTTCAGAGGTAGTATAAAGATCTAGTTCTGGATCTTTAAATGAAAGCAAAATTAAAATTCTTTAAGGATAAAACTTTGAATAATTTCAGTCTGTTACATAAAGTGAGAAAAGAATCCACACATTGGGTCCTCTGCTGGGCTTGGTTGCAAAAGAGGGCAGGTATCTGTGGGGAGGAAATGAAAAAAAACTGCATTCTATAGAATGCTTCCACACATGGAATATTAGCCTGGAAAAGACCAACATCCCCATTTTAAACACCAAAAGACTGAGCCCCCACCCACCCCCACCCCCACCCCCACCCCCACCGGCTACTTGATTAGTCAAGTTCTTAAGGGCCCTTACTTGGTCAGTTTCTACTTCCTCATCATCTAATTACAACACTTTTCTGGAATACAAAGGAAGCTTTTCAGAGATGGTGGCATAATCTGCTTCTCTGTGGTTTTGTTCATTTTCGTTAATTTTAATAACTACTACTTACTGAGTGTTTGTGTTGTGCTGGTACTTTGTGCCTTATCTTTGTCTTCATAACTACAATACGAGGTAGTACTCTTCTTCCCTGTTTGAAAATGAGGAACTGATGTTTAGCAAAGTCAGGGGCTTGCCCAGCATATCGGTTACTCTGAGAAGGTAGGATGAAACAGAGGAAGCAGCCTTTGTATGATGGTAGCTAGATACAGGGAGATAAATTGTAACAAAAGATGTTTCTCCCAAGCTTTGTAAGTTGACTTGAGAATATTATGGTGAATGCATGACTATGCCATGGATCGTTGGTAAGATAGAAAAATTAAGGCCATTTTGGCCTGAATTCTTCAGAAACAGCAGATCCACTGTGTAGGAATATGAGGGCACCTCCTTTCTGGCTGCCATTGGAAGTAGTGGATGTCCAGGTGGGGAACATGTTGGGAAATCGGGGAATCTAGAAGCTGTGTGACACAAGAGAATTCATGGCATCATTCTGAGCTTCTGCTTCTTATTTTTACTTCTAAAAGTGAAATTCCAATTTCTACTTTACCCTACCTACCCTGCTAGCTTGTTTCAAAGATTAAGTGCAATAATTTCATCTTAAACACTCTGGAAAATGAAAAAAAATTAAGACATAATAAATTTTTGTTCATTTATCTGATAAGTATTTATTGAATGAATGCCAGATGCAAGGCAAGGTGCCATGTAGAGAATAAGAGGCAAATACAGACTTTTGTCTCTACCTTTCAGAAGGTTAAATGGAGCAGGGAGATAAGACACATGCTAATAACTAGACAGTGGAATGCTTTAAATGCAGTTAGTAAGATAGAGAACACTGGTGTTTCTGAAGAGGAACCCATTCCTGATGGAAGGGATGGGCCGTAGAGGATTGTTAGATTGATAGGGAGGAGAGACAGGAGGAGTTGTGGATCAGGAAGTAGGTGTGGGATTTCATGAGGAAGAGACAGAAAGCGCAAAGGCCTGGAGGAGGGAAAGGATGAGGACATATTAGTGTGCCTCACCGGCTGTATGTACCTCATTGGCTGTATTTAGTTCATTGACTATGTAGCTCAAGGAGGTAGGTTTGACAAAGATGGGTTTATAGTGAAGCTGTGAAATCTGCAGTTGATTCCGTGGCTCACAAGGGGCCTGTTAGGATGTTGGATTTTTGTGGTAACCTGGTAAGAAAATGTTTTGTGATGACTCATTAAGGACACAGTGATGCATGAAATGATTAAAGAAGTGAGCAAGACACTGAAGTCAGGGAGACCCGAGACCACAGCACTATGGGAGGACTGATGGAGAAGGCTGCATAAGAGGGGCAACTATGGGACAGGAACAGAAAGGAGATAGATCACTGAAATTTGGCCCCTGACTGGACTTAAGGACAATGGGGAGTTACAACCCTTTTGCCATTGGAAGTTCTTGTGATACTTTTTTTTTCTTTTAATTAAATCAGTATGAATTTGTTTTAGTGAACTAATTTGAACCCAAATGCTAGTATAATCCCATATGCCACTGTCATTTTTGATTGTTTTTGTAGATGTTTAACTGAAATTAGGAAAAGGGTTGTTTTAAGACCAGAGGAGCCAAGAACATTGCTCATCTGGGCTAGAAATTCAATGTAAATTATGAGGCAGAGCTGATTTGGGATTAAGGGTGTTTATATATATCATCAGAAAAGTGATTTGGGGGAGGAGGTAGGCTGGCTACTGTGGCTGACTGTTAAGGCTTTAGAAATCCTGGCCGAACATCTCCTCAAAAGTGGCACTTTAACCCCCATTTGCTTCTGAATCAGCACTTGCCAACATAAATTTACTTTAGTTAAAGAAACAGGGTCAGCCCAGGGCTTTTTGAACACTAAACTTTGATTGAAGGATTACGGTGGTTGCATGGGAATTATATGAGATTGATCATACTTTGGTAGTCAAGGGGTGACTTCTTTGGGAAAAATGCTGTCTTTTGTTGTTGTTGTTGTTGTTGTTGTTGTTTTTGGAAGAGTATTTTCACCTTCTAACTTTGGTTTTCTTTCAGTTTGAGAAATTATAATATTGTTGAATATCTGTGAAGCCTTGGGATCTGCTAGGAAATAAGAAGTAGATTTTCTGATGTTTAGGACAAATTAAAGGGGTGTACAGTTATCCAGCAAGAATATGTCAGAGCTTGGTGGAGCTCATGCTGTCATTGGGTAGATTCTGTCCCTGATCCCAGCTCTGTGCTGTGAGTGGCTTAATGTAGGTGTGTACTTCACAGGGCTTCTCTGTGAGATCCTCAGGGATCCAAGGAAGAGGTAGTGATTTTTGTACGAAGTTGTCAATTTAGGAAAGCATTTATAATCTTCTCTAAGAAGGTGGTGAGATTGCACTGATTATAAAGTGTATTGGAGTGGCAAGAGGAAATAGAACACTGATGAGAAAATGATTTGTAGATTAAAAGGAGAATAAAAACTAAATGAAGCCTGGGGTTAGGGAATGGAAGTTGGAGAGATTACGCTTCTTTTCTGTAAAGTAGACATCTTTTAACTTTATTTTTTAATGTTTATTTATTTTAGAGAGAGAGAGACAGAATGCAAGCAGGGGAGGGGCAGAGAGAGAGGGAGACACAGAATCTGAAGCAGGCTCCAGGCTCTGAGCTGTCAGCACAGAACCCAATGCGGGGTTCTAATCCACAAACCATGAGATCATGACCTGAGCTGAAGTCGGATGCTTAACCGACTGAGCCACCCAGGTGCCCCTAAAGTAGGCATCTTTAATAAGACCCATAATCTGGCTACCTGGGGCCATTTGTCTCAGTGACACTTGATTTCTATTCCTGCTGGTGGTCTTACATGTTGCGTTCAGCCCTTTGGTCGGAAATCTCTTGCTTTGGCCTTACTTTTGGATATACTGTTTTTTAAGCTGTACCTTTTAAAAAAAATGTAACAAACTAGCTTTACTGTTGGACTATTCCTTTTTGACTGTCAGTTTTCTACAAAAGTCCATTCACCTTCTCCCTTTTGTGTGTGTGTTGTCCAGATAGCCTTTATTTGCTTTTCCCATCCAATTCTGTTTAGACAGGTGGATCATCTTCCTTCTGAGAACTGTTTAAAGCAACCTTAAAATTGTCTGGCTGGTGTATTAGGATATAGTCCACTAAAGCTGTCATTGGTGTTCTCTGAGAGCAAGTAGAATAGAATAACAAGTTCAAACACATTTTCCATTTTTTGAATTACAGTTGTAATTCATATCCATGGGTAAGAAAAACACTTAAAAGTATAAAACTATTATATAAAGTAAAAATTGGAGCATACTCTCAGTCTGTAATTGGATATGTAACTTCTAGACATTTTCCAATGCATATTCAGGTAAGCAAATACATTTATTTTAAAACATGAATCACATATATAATATATATGTGTGTGTGTGTGTATATATATATTTATATATATATATATATATATATATATATATATATATATATAAAACTATTGTCACTTATATCATGGTACACTTTGCATATGTATTTACATTTTCATTTATATCATGATAAAGTATGCATATTTTGCTTCTCAAACTGAGGATCTCAGGAAGAACAAGTAAAATGAAGGGAGTAATTCCATTTTGTTGGAAGGCTTTTTCATCTTACCAAAGTTAAGGAACCCTGAATTTCGTGTTTTTTTGTGACAGCTGACTATTCTACTTTCACAATTCTCCCTAACCTCTACAAGCAGTGAAAAGTCCAACTTGTCAATGAGTATAAATTCTCTACATTATTCCGGGTTGTAAATCGGTGCTGTTGTATTCTATTTTACTATTTTTTTAAGCAGTATTATCGCTATGCATTTGTACACTGTTTACTCACAAGGGAAACATTAAAAGGCAGGCCGCACCTCATCTAGATTGAAATAGAGATAATAATAGTTTCTTTGAAGTAGCTTAGATCTAAGTATACTGTACAGAATGACAACCTTCATTTTTTATTGCGTTATGAATATCTTAAAGATGATCTGCCAAGTTACTTGCGTTACGATTACAGTATCTGCAGTAGAAAAATTAGACCGGGGTATTGTTTAAAAAACATGTCAATCCAATCTTCATGGAGAAGAAAACAATAGTTTTTATACCACAGATGATAAATTGTATACTTATTAAAGCATCACATCTGATCGAATAAGCATGGTATATCATTACAGATTCAGTCTGATGTTGAAGTGTTGTTATTTTAAGCAATTACTTTAAACCTGGTATTTTTTAAAGGGATTGTATTCCCACGAACGTGGGTGACAGATGTGGAGGAGGACAAATAGTTCAAAGGGAGATTTAAATTATGTGTAGTTTTAGGGAATGTTACAAGTAGAAGTAATTCTGTGTGTGATAGAAGAGACTTAATCAAAAAGACTGTGTGGCAGTAAGACAGCAGATTTCTTCTGATTTTATCTGGGTGTCATAATTAGGCATTTCGCTGGAGGTGTTTCCTGGATAAGTGATGTATTGGCAAGGCTTTCCTGGAGCTTGGAGATAAATGGAACGGGCAGCTGCTGCCTCCTGGAGAAGTAAATAGAATCAGTTTTCATTGTTATCAGCACATTGACCTCCGAAGGCACAGAAGTGAGCTTTCTTTTCAGATGGAATCAAGTATTCATCCTCAAGGAAAAGGATGTTTATAATGCGATAATATTAATGCTCGTTAAGTGAGAAAACCATCTATGAATACTTACACTGTTGCTACCTGGGAGCATTATTTATTGACCTGTGACTTTGTCAGAGCTTCAGCTGTGAGATGAATATTGCTAGTGGAATCATGTAATGACATTTGTCATTAAAAAGTCGTGTCTCAATGAATAGATTCAAAATTCACTGAGTCCCCTTGCTCTGTGTCACATTTGCCGCTTCTGTGACAATCTTCACTTCCCACTTAGCAAATCTGAGCCTGGTAGCTTGAGCCCCAGGAAGTTGTTAAAGCAATTAAAGGCTTCTGTCTCCCAGCACATTGCTTGGTTACCATAGTATCCTCTGCCTCCAAGTCTCTCCTGATGATGTCAGTATGCATACAGGGGTTGTTCAGAGCTTTTACGTGGGGATGATTCACCCCGCAATAAAGCCCCTCTCCCGTTGCTCGGTTTCCAGCGCACTTTCAGATGTCCCTAGAAATGGAAGGTGAGTGCCTTGTTTTGCATATCAGAGAATTACTAAATGCCTCTATTATTCTGTTTTAGGTATGTGAATGGTTTCTTCTTTCTAAGATATACTAATAACTGAAATCATAGTATATGGGAGCATTTCATCCAATTACCTGGAATAGACTTACAGTTTGTACTCAAAGTGTGTGTTTGTGTGTGTGTGTACGCATGTGAGATAGGCTTATAAAAATAACTGAATGCACAATGTAATGCTTGCTACTCTCCCTGGTAAGCAGCATTAGCAAACACAGTTATAAAAATAACTGAATGCACAATGTAATGCTTGCTACTCTCCCTGGTAAGCAGCATTAGCAAACACAGTAGAGCTTTTGATTACAAATTATTTGAAATACATAAATTCCCTAAAATATTTTGACAAGCGTCACTGTTTTTAAGTCTGTAAATTATATATTTTTATTGGTAGTTTGTACATTTTATCCAGTTTAAATATTAACATTTTAAAGGTCAAGATGACATGGGCAGATACTAGAAAAGAAGGGCCAGGTTGCATTGAGAATTTGCATTGTTAGAGAAATTAAAACTTCCATTATAGCAACAAAGATTCAGTTACAGGGAGATGTATGAAGCTTCAAGTATATTAATAACTACCATTTCATACTTATTTTATGCTTTTAATGCTTTTCTAAATAACTCACAATTTGATAGTAAAAACAATGCTCCTATTGTCATGTTAAATGAAATTAGGGCTTTATAAAAGTTTTCCTTTAATGCATATTCATGCTTCTTAATGATAAGCCAGCTGAGTTCAGCTCTATGACAAGAATACTTTAGAACCACTTACAACATTCTCCTAGAAGAGCCATGAACAAACATTTCCCTTGAAAAGTTAGTTTTGTGTTTCAATTTTTCTACTATGGTATGCCTCTTTGATAGACAATAAATGATGACACACAAGGCAGGTTTCTTCCTCCCAGCCTGCTTCTGAGTCTCGATGCATTATGAGAGTTCTGTCCATATGACAAGATTAGTCTTGCATTTATTTCCTCTTCTTGATTTCCACAGGACTGGTTGAGTATGTCTATGCAGACCATGCTACTGTGTATAAATGAAGTTGGTAGGTGAAGGCAGTTTCTAATTAATTAGTGGATAGCTTTGCAAGAGAAAGAAAGAAAAAGAGTAGAGTGGATGGAGTAGAGAGCCCCTCTCCCCCAATTTTAATGTAACTGAACCTTCATTGTGTGTGGAAGTAAACAGGTGGCTCTTTTGAGATGTGGGTCAATGGTTTAAATGGTTTAGTCCATTTCTAGAGAGACATTGATTAAAATTTTTGTTTTATTTTCAGCATCTTCTAGAATATACCTTCCTTTGTTTTTGTGTGATACTTAGTGGACTGGTGATACCCTTCACTCACCTTTCTACAGAGAATCTGTAAGAAATAGAGTTGTGAGGGAGTGTGAAAAGCCAAAAAATTTAAATTTAACTACTTGTACGTGAAGAATTTCTGTCTTAAATATCATAAATGCTTATTTATGAGTTCTATTCTGAAAACATGCTAAACTACTTTGACTTTTAATTACTTTATGTTTAGAATACTTAATCCTGTTCATGTGTTTGAAAATTTGCTAGTTAATTGCTATCAAAAAAAATTCCTGGGGCACTTGGCTGGCTTAGTCAGTAGGGCTGTGGCTCTTGATCTCAGGATTGTGGATTTGAGCCCTACATTGGGTATAGAGATTACTTAAAAATAAAATCTTTTTTAAAAAGTTCCTGAGAAGTAGAGAGATATTATGACTTATTTACTACATATTGAGATATGTATTACATATATTACATTTTTACATTACAGTAATGTACTTAATAAATTACATTACATTAATATTACATTACATAATTACCTTACTACATATATTGCATAACTTAGATCATGGTAGGTTAAATACTAAAGAAATTAAGTCAGTGTAAAGTGTTTTCATACTTTGAAAAATTCTTTTATTGAAAACCTCTTTCCAAATGCTTGTGTTAAAAAGGAAACTTTTATATCCAAGCTATGTTCCATGAAATTTTTGCTCATTGTTGTATTAATGTTTTGGGTGATATAATTTAATCTATTGAGTAACTAACTCTTTGTAATTAAAAAATACTTCTGTAATTTTGAGCCCTTAATATAACCATGAAGATATTTTCCTGCTGACTTAACAGATACGGGTGGCAGTTTATAGAGAGTATACTGTGAAGATTATTACAGTTTCTTTTATCCTTGAGTTAAGAAGTAATTCCAAGCAGTTTTAGGCAGGGGGTTTTAAAAATTGTCTTAGGAGAGTTTTCATTTTATTCTTTCATTTTATTCCTATGTCATAATAAGAATGTTTTAAGTTTTACAGATACTCAAACTTGTTCTTGCTCAAAATATGAAAATGGCAGGTCTGTAGAGTTTACCATCATGAGACGATGGACTATGGCAGGAGAAGCATCACTTTGGTTGTCACCAGAAAGACAACAAGCTAAATGAAACTAGTATCCAAAAGAATTAGAAGAAGCTGTATGGAGAAGATAGACCTGAAAATAAACATTCTTTTTTCCAATGAGAGAAAGCGGTTCAACTTGTAAGGGACTGGTTAAGTGCTTTGCCCCAATTTTTTTTTTTTTTTTTGTTATTGTTTGTTTTGTTTTTTTGTTCTTTTAATGGCAGAGCCAGGGCTAGAACCTGGACGCCCACACTCTCATAGGCCGGTTTTCATTATCATGGCAGCATTCTCCCTAGTTGGAGGTGAGCCCTTTTTCCTAGTCAACTTTTCAACCTACTTCTCCCCTGCAAAAGGAAGGATTACAACAATATAATAAGTAGGGAGTTTATTAGTTTTCATTTGTTGCTGTAACACATTTAGCCAACATGGTGGCTTAAAGAATACGGTATTTTATAGCTCTGTTGGTTAGTAGTCTGGCACAGCTCTCAATGGACTACAAAGTCAAAGTATCAGAAAGGCTACATTCCATTCTGGAGGCTCTAGGCGAGAATCCATTTCCCATCTTTTCCAGCTTCTATGAACTGCCTGTATTCTTTGGCTCATGGCCACTTTCCTTCCTCTCTACAGCTAGCAAATGCTGAAGGAATCCTCATGCAGCCATCTCTCTGGTTCTCTGCAATTGGGGCAGAGTCTTGACTTTTAAAGAATTCATGTGATTAGATTAGGCTGATTTTATAACCCAGGATAATCTCTCCATTTTAAGGTCCTTAACCTTAATCACATCTGCAAAGTCCTTTCTGTCCTGTAAAGCAGCATATTTTACAAATTCTAGGGATTAGGAAAGAGGCATCTTTCGAGACTTTATCCTGCCCACCACAGAAAGCTTACAAAATGTATGGCTGATTTTATCAACATTAAATTCACACATTGGATATTTTTATTGACAACTATAAGTTAAACTGGTGATTGCCTACAGACACTATGAAATTTTGACCTAATTCGGTGGGTGCAGCCATCCCCTGCATAATTAATGAGGAAAAATCAGATTAGAGAGTAGTGTTTCACCAATTCAAACATTTAAAACTCTGAGGTATGGATCTGAGCCTTATAAAGTGACACAATTCTCAGTTTAATATTTTTAGTGAACGGCTCATGTCAAATGAAGTTAATTAAACAAAACTGATTTGGGAATGCAAAAATTCCATTAGTTACCTCGTATGTGAATCATCCTGGGTTTCTTTAGATACTGAAGGGTAATGGTGGGGCCGCCAGACGCAAAGGTGAGCCCTGGTAACCCTGAGTTTTGAATAATGCTGTCATTCATTGATCTGCCGTTAAGCCATTTGCGTCAAAAGACACAGCAGATGAATCTGACAGGTATGCCCTCACTGGTTTCCTAGGAAAGGCACAATATATTCCCACAATCAATAACACTAGACTTGAGGCCAACAGCTGCAAAAATAGTTTATTTTATTGTTCATATCCTGTGTTTATCATAGATTTGAGCCAATTCATGGCACATGTATCCATCCATACTAAGCATTAGGTCATTTATATCTAACAATAGTTTTTAAAACTTCTTTGCTAAACACCAGTGGTAAAAGATGCAGAGGAGAGAGAACTCTAGCATATTACTTTTGGACAGAAAGCCTAAAATTACTTTTTGCTGTGGTTCTCTGAAGGAAAAGAAATGGGAAGAAAATCAGCTATACTCTTTCTCATATTCCTTTTTACTTTTGGAATCATTTTCTAAGGAAAACTGAAAACTACCTTACGACCCTTGCTTAGAAGACATGAGCTTGTGGAAGGCACATTTCTTTGCAAGAAGTAACTATGGGTCCTTTTGGTACTAGAGGGGTGCAGCATCCTTAGGATTCTGTATAAAAGCATAATCTGATTTCATCCCATCATGGGATTTATTTTTCAATAAAAATATCATTTTTTTTTTTTCAATGTTTTTTATTTATTTTTGGGACAGAGAGAGACAGAGCATGAACGGGGGAGGGGCAGAGAGAGAGGGAGACACAGAATCGGAAACAGGCTCCAGGCTCCGAGCCATCAGCCCAGAGCCTGACGCGGGGCTCGAACTCCCGGACCGCGAGATCGTGACCTGGCTGAAGTCGGACGCTTAACCGACTGCGCCACCCAGGCGCCCCAAAAATATCATTATTAAAAGAAAGGTGTTATTTGACAATGAAGTTTAAAATAAAATCAGCTAAACAATTTGATAAACAACAAAATAGCTGTGCATCTATAGAAAATATCTCTAAAAATTTAGTTGAAAGTTTCTTCATGCTCATTAAATTCACTTCAATGTTTACTTTTATCAATAGTATGTGTTAAATGCTAATATAAATGAAGAAAACACAAACACTTTTAAACGTTAAAAAAAATGTGTACACAATACTCAATACTGAATTCCCCAGCTATAGTACATTAGAGATTAAATCTCTTTGTTTCCTTAGGAAAAAAAAAAATCATGGAGCAGCTGCCATCTCTGATAGAAGAGACTATTTAATTTTTAAATCATTTTGAACTGGCTCAGTTGCTTTGCCGATCCTTTAACTTTGTTAAAAATTATCTTAAAAGCTTATCTTTGAGAGAAATCAGAGATAAAGGAACTAATTAATGGAGATGAGAGTTTTGAGGTTCTGAATCATATGTGGTCAGTGAGTGGTGGATAAGGTGGAAGGAAACTTCAAAATCAAAACTTCAAAGATTGTTATGATTTCTCACAGACTGTTTTGAAAACCAGCTCGGTTTTATTTCTAGGGGGATTTTCTCAGGCAATGGGAGTAAAGGCAATCAGCAAAGAAAGGATGGAACTAGGCAGTTATCCTAAATCTTTCTTGTTCCAAAGCCTTTGTAGATCAGAGAACCACCACAAGCTCTACTCACTTTCCTCACCGACCTTGCATTCCGTTGTTTTCCTTTAATTGTTGCTTTAATTTGACTTCCGTCCTTAAAATAGGTGAGCCTTGCAAAAAGGAAAGCAATTATTGAAATTTTTATGAAGAAAGTTCTGTTATTTTAATTTGTGGAATGCCCCTGTTTCTGTCAATTTCCGCTATGGAAGCAAGATTCTATAACCATGGACCAATTTTTTTCATTAACTCCTTCTTTGGAGCGAGTATTAATGGAAATAAATGGTTCCCATTCTGCTTGCAAAATCTGTTGTGGGGCTGGGGGGCAAAGTCAGAGCAGCAATACTTAAATGACAAAAGGCACAGGGAGAGAGGCTTGCCATCTTCTGTCAGGGGGTTACGGTGAGGAGGGCAGCACAAGACCAGCCAAGAGGGTGGAAAGCTTAGACAGCACCACTTCTCATGCCTGGTTCTTACACTTGATCTTAGCCAAAAGGCCGAGAAGCGATGTCTCATGCCTGGTTCTTATTGTATCCTAGATGACTTTACAACAAGTAAGCCTATGTTGGGGGTTAGTAGGTTGATTCCTGGGATTTAGCCACAGTCATGCTAGAAAATAGAGCTGTTCTCAGGTGCTTTCTTCCCATTCCAAGGGTGTTGGAGAGGGGAGGCAATTGCAGACCATCATGCGGCCTTCAATATTCCTAAGTAAGGGAATGAGCTCACCAATGATTTAGCTAAATTGAAACCTTCTGTTACCAAATACATACCACAAGTTAAGTTTAAAGTTTTCCCTAGAGTCTTAGGAGAGAAAGTGACAGATGAATGTAACTTACCAATTGGAGTATTAGAGTATGACAGGAGTCAGGTGGCATTGTTTTCCTTTGTTGGCAAAGGTCAGTCTTGTCCTCTTCAATCAAAGTGCAATCTCAGTGATTACTATTGAATGCTGTCACGTGCATGGTGGTGCACTAAACACAATGCAGAATTAATCAAAGGACGATGTGACCTTGTATTTCAAGGAGTTTCCGCTGAAAGAGGAACTACATATGGACAGTAACTTTCTTATCACTTAATAACCCATATTGTCTTATTTTCATGGTTATTTTTACCAAGTGGCAAGTTCCAGTTGGAATTTGATAAAGTCATTTTATTTACATTCTACTGAAAAGTAATGTTTTTAAAAACGGTAAACGAGGGGCGCCTGGGTGGCTCAGTCGGTTAAGCGGCCGACTTCGGATCAGGTCACGATCTCGCGGTCCGTGAGTTCGAGCCCCTCATCGGGCTCTGTGCTGACAGCTCAGAGCCGGGAGCCTGTTTCAGATTCTGTGTCTCCCTCTCTCTGACCCTCCCTGTTCATGCTCTGTCTCTCCCTGTCTCAAAAATAAATAAAACGTTAAAAAAAAAAAAACGGTAAATGAGTTGATGTATTTACTTGGTGGCAGACTTATTGTTATGCTGTTAAGCGTTTTATCCTCCCACCTTTCTTGGTCCCACTTGCCTGACTTAAAAAATTTTTTTTTGATGTTTCTTAATTTTTGAGAGAGAGAGTGAACAGGGGAGGAGCAGACAGATAGGGAGACAGAATCAGAAGCAGGCTCTAGGCTCTGAGCTGTCAGCACAGAGCCCAATGTGGGGCTCGAACGCACAAGCCACGAGATCATGACCCGAGCTGAAGTCGGACGCTTAACCAACTGAGCCACCCACTTGCCTGACTTAAAACTCACATACTTTCTTTGTGTTTTTTTCTGTTGTAGAATGTCTTTCTCTTCCTTATTACCCACACATGTAACATACACATGCTGACATACATGGGGTTACTTCACAATGAATGCTTCCTATGTCAGTCCTTCTCTTTACTCTTGTTTGCCTCTTCCTTTAGGCTCCCTATAATATTTTTTTTTTAATTTTTTTTAACGTTTATTTATTTTTGAGACAGAGAGAGACAGAGCATGAACGGGGGAGGGTCAGAGAGAGGGAGACACAGAATCTGAAACAGGTTCCAGGCTCTGAGCTGTCAGCGCAGAGCCCGACGTGGGGCTCGAACTCACGGACTGCGAGATCATGACCTGAGCCGAAGTCGGCCGCTCAACCCACTGAGCCACCCAGGCGCCCCAGGCTCCCTATAATATTTAATGCAAGCAGCCCACTTCCTGTGTATGGGATCCCTATTGAGTGTAAAGCATCATGCTACACGTGGAGGCCTCTGCCTCTCCCTTTCTCCCGCTGCAGAGCCTTGATTGTATAGTTATCAGTCTCTTCTGTGGGTGGAAGGCAGGTAAAATTAAAGGAGAGACAGGGCAGAAGGAAGAGGCCTGATTGGTTCTAGAGAAAAGAAATTGAAGGTCGATTTTGTAAACCAGGAAAAGGAACTGAGAGCACTGATTGTGTTGAGACACTGGAGTCTTGTTAAGTTGATAGGATGAGGTAAAGAAGCAGCACCAGCAGAATTATTTTGACTGTTTCATAAGGCGTTTTATGGTGAGTAAAATGGATTGCAATATTTGCACATTGAAACTTCTGCACTAAGTTACCAGTGTATCCTTTTCAAATGGCTAACACCCAAGTGCAAAAACCTCAAAACCTTACTTTCTTAGAGATCACCTCAACTATTCTGTTACCCTGCCCATTCTCTGGCCATCATTTCTCAATCTTGGGTGCTAAACTTGGAAAGTGAATTCTTTACTTACTATTTAGAAACAATGTGTGTTTTCTAAATGAAACTTAAAGAGCCCAAGATTTTTTTTTTATGCCAAGAAGCAACATATATTAGGCTTGATAATAGTTATCTAGAGTTGCCTCCTAATATGTTAACTCTGAGGACTCTCCAGTAAAATCGAACCATTGTTGAAAGACTGATTGTGCAGAAACAATAGCCTGAAATTTGCCCAGACGTAGTAAAATGTTGGAAGTTTGAAGAAGAATTGATTTTTCTTGTCATTGTATTTTTCAGTGTAACAATCTCCTGTATTGATTTGGTTTACAGTCTATGGTCTTATTGTGTCATAGCAGATAAGTCACTGGTTATCTGCCTGAAGTTTCAGTGTTTGGGATTTTTTCATCTTTGCAGTAATGTCAAAGAAATGTAGTGGTTAGTAGTTTTTAAATGCGAAATTTGGCAAAAAGAAAAAGCATCCTTGATGAAAGCGTTCACTGAGGAATTTTTACTTAGGCTTCATGACACCCAGTAATTATCAGATTGCAGTTACTTTTCAGAGGTGTTTACCCTGAGTTGAAGTTTTCACCAATCGATGATTTGAATCATGAATTAACTTTCATGTTAATCCATTGATTTACCTCAGCATTCAGTATGCCAGCCTGTGTAAAATTACTATATTGTTGCTAGGCACGTATTTTTAATTCGTTGCTGCAAAAGTTAATACTGGGCTCAGACAATCCCTGTTTTAAGAAACTTACATCAGAGTGGGAGAGAGAACCTGAGAACATAAGGCTATGATTCTACCCTCATACACGGTCTTTCTTTGCCCTCCTACACAGCAAAATGCTCAAGTGTGGTTGTTGAATTTTTCTGCAGTTCATTTCCTCCTGGTCTGTCTTGAACCCACTTCTTTTGGAGCCCACTTCTCCACCAAACCTGCTCATGTCAGGACCGTGACTCACTTTCAAGTCAATACCTTGGTCAGTTCTCAGTTCTCCTTGTATGTTACTTGAAGTATCTTTTGAAAAGGTGGTCATTTTCATTTTCTACTTCTACAACTACCACATTCTTTTTGTTTTCTTTCAACCTAACTTGCTGTCCTTCCCAGTCTTGTTGGCTGGTCCTTCACCTCCTTAGAACTTAGGACTCTTTACAGTCCTCCTTACTCTAAATGTTGGATATCCTAGGGTGCAGTCCTTGGTCCTGGTTTCTTTTCTGTTGAAACCCAATTTCTTAATGATCTCATACATTTTCTTGCCTTTAAATTCTATCTAACATTGACAGTTTCCAGATTCATATTAGTGATCAGAACCTCCCTCTTTAACTCTAGATAACATATTCCACTTGGGGAGTCTAATAGGCATCCTAAATGTAACATATTCAAAACTTCTGATCATTCCCCTGTGTCAGATACTCTTCCTATAGTCTTTCCCCTATCTAATATCCCAGAAATGATCAATGTTAATTAATTAACACTTTGACATATGTCTTTCCAAGCTTACGTGTGTGTGTGTTTCTCATTGCTATTCATGAGATCGTTTTGTATATACCATTTTTTCCTCTGATCCTTCCCTACCCACCCCCTGCCCCACTTTACTATGAACATGTTTTGTATACTCTTGAATGTTCTTTGGGAATCTTGCTTTTAGAAGCTATTTGGTTGTACCATAATTTATTAATGACTCTTATGAGTGAATATTGGATTGCCTCCCATGACTTGCTATTATAACTTAAACTATAACTAGCATCCCCATTACATCTAGTATCCGTGTTACAAAAGGAAAGAAAAAGCCACTTAATCATTTTAGTTCTGCAAGATCCCAATATGGTAGCCACTAACCATATGTGGTTTTTGAACACTTAAATGTGACTAGACTGAACTAAATGTGCTGTAAATGTAAAATACACACCAAAATTCACAGAATTTGAAAAATACAATATCTTAATAATTTTTGTATTGATCACTTATTGAAATAGTATTTTGTTTTATTGGGCTAAATAAGATATGCTTTAAAAATTGATTTCATCTTTGTCCTTTACTTATTAAAATGTGACTATAAGAAAATTAAAAGTGGGGCGCCTGGTGGCTCAGTCAGTTAAGCCACCAACTCTTGATATTGGCTCAGGTCATGATCCCAAGTTTGTGCATGGGGTCGAGCCCTGCGTCAGGCTCCGTGCTGATCATGGAGCCTACTTGGGATTATCTCTCTCTCTCTCCCTCTCCTTCACTCATAGGCTCTCTCTCAAAATAAATCACTAAACTTAAAAAAAAAAAAAGAAAATTAAAAGTTAACATGTGTGGCTTACAGTATATTTCTTCTGTTGGACAGTGCTGTTTTAGTAGCTCGGGTCAAAAACCTTGGAGTCATTCTTTTCTCCTCTCTTCCTTTTCTACTACTTATCCTGTGAATGCTACCTAGAAGCTGACCACTTTCCCCACATTTGCTACTGCCACTCAGATCCAAGCTGTCATCATTAACTCTTGCTTAGATTCTTGCAACAGGCATTTAACTTGTCTCCTGACTTTTACAGTCTAATTTCAATATATTGGCCGAGGTCATTGTTTTAAAACATGTCAGATCGTGCCTCTCCTCTTCTCAAAACCTTCCAGTGGCTTCTTGTATTCAGGGTAGAGGTTAAGTCCTAAAAAAGCTGGTCTCCATCTACCCCTTGGACTGTATTTCTACACTCTCCCTGTGGTGAGCCAAACTTGTTACCCACCTGAGGTCTTTACATTTTCTCCTACGGCACCTGGAGTGCTCTTCCTCCAGTTATCTGCCGGGCTGTACCTTCACCTCCTTCAGGTATTTGCTTCTTTGTGAAATCTTCCATTAACACCCTATTTAAAATTATCAGCCTGTCCCGCCCAACTGTACCCAATAATCCCTAATTCCCTTTCTCGATTTTTTTTTCTTAGTGCTTATCATCTAACATATTTTTCTTATCGATTGAGTTGATTTTCTGTCTTTCCCCACCAGAACATAAATTCCATGAGGGCAAGAACCTTTGTTTTATTCACTGCTATCTCTTGAGCTCTGAAAACAATGTTTAGCATATATTAGGGGATAAATAACATTTGTCAATTGGATGAGTAAATGAATTTATTAGCACTACAGGTGCTCTAAGGACTTGAAGTGAAAGATTATAGGTGTTTTGTGAGATAAGACAACTGCTGCTTTCTTTACTGAAATGAACTAAAAGGAGGTAAGATTGGGTAATCATGGTGGGGCATTGTTAGAGAGGACCTTAAATCCTAGGTGGAGGGATCTACATTTAACTCAGTGGACTATTAGGAGCCATTCAAATTCTTTAAGTAGAAGCACAATAGACTGACACTTACTTTAATCCTGTAGGTAAGAGAATAGATAGATGGACAGAGAGACAGTTGATGAAACAGTGCATAAAAGAATAATTGATTATATCACAGAGAGACCAGAGACAAGAAGACCAATTGAATGGATAATAAGGTCATGCAGTTGAAAACTAAGGACTTGCTACAGGAACCTACAGGTTTTGACAACCAATTGTATGTGATAAGGGAGGAATAAAAAGATAAAGATGACTGTTCTCTAATCCCCAATGGCAGCCTTGATGGGAAGGTTAAGAAGAAATGGGGAATCCTGAAAGAGGCAAGTTTTGAGGGAAACAAGTGATTTCAGGCTAGGGAAATCTTAAGCTTAAAGAGATATGAATTCATGCAATGTTTTCATGCGCATTTCAAGTTTCTTCAATGATGAGAGCACATTTGACCAAACTTGGGAGCTTGCTGCCTCTTAAATTCATGCTATGAAGATGTTCTGGGAAAGGTAGTAGAAGGATGACCCTGCTTTTATTAGTATTTGCCAATGGAAATATAGTGAACTCTGCTTTAGATTTGCATATTGCAGAAACATTAATTATTCCCAAATCAGTCTGGGCCTAACAACAACCTGGAGTATTGGTGAAAGAGATAGTGTCTAGTGTAGAGTGTTTGCTTGCTGCTAATTAGTAGTGTTGGGATTGGCATGTTTGGAGCAGTCATTAGGACTGAAACTGAATTATTTTAGTCATGTTTGCAAAGAAAGTCACAGAATGCATTGTGAATTACTTTGTGAAATTACATTTTCTGACTTCATATAGTCTTTAAGAACTGAAGTTTGCATGTCCTTGCTCATTGAAAATGTTTCTGTAGTATAATCAAGGAGCTTTAAGTAAAGTTGTTTTACATGCTATGCCAGTGTTTGTGGGCATCATAGATAATCTCATTAATTTCTTCTGGGTATTTAAGGATAGATTCAAATTATTGACCTCACCAATGGGTTTATCTCTTATTTTTGATTTTTGGTGACATGTCTTTTTTTGAAGTTATGACTCTACTTCAGAGGTAGCTTGTTAGATGGTCTTCCACCTAAAACATAAGTTGCAGTGAAAGCTCATAAAACTTCCACCAGGCTGAACTTTTAACCACTGTACAAGAAATGAAGAGATTTATGTATCATTAGCAACCGTCTGTTTCTGGAACTGATTTGATTCATTCAACAGATATTTTTTGCAAATCCACTATGTGTCAATACTATTGATCTACCAACAAAAATTCCTCCCTTTATGGAGTCTGTATTCTAGTTGTGTAAAACTGACAATAAACAAATAATTAAAATATATTGACTGTTTGAGTATGGTTAGCACCGATAGAAAAATAACAAAGCAGGAAGTAGAGGTAGGGAGTGATGAAGTGTTTGTGGTTGGGTTTGCAATTCTATTTTGAGTGGTCCGAGAATGACTCACTGAGGGTCATGGTTGAACCTTTGGAGGTGACAGATGAAAAAACAAGGTATCGAGGGGCCTGGGTAAAGAGTTTCAGCCACAGGGAAGAGCAAGGGCCTAGGCCTTGGGTGTGTGCAGATGTGTTTGAACAACAGCAAGGAAGTCACTGTGTCTGGAATGGGGTGAATGAGGGTGAGTAGCTGGGGATGAGGTCAGATAGGTAATGGGGACAAGATGGTGCAGGACCCTTTTAGTCCCAGCAAGAGCAGAGACCAGTGGGAGTTTTGAACATGGGAGTGGCTTGCTCCGACTTGCCTTTCTTAAAGCTCACCCCGGCCAAGGAAAGGAAATGATCAGTTGGGAGGAACTGTGGTAACCTTGGTGAAAGGAGCTAGGGACCAGAGAGCAATGGAGAGATATTCGGAATTTACTTTGAAGATGGAGTGGAGAGAAAGGATTGGGTATGAACGAAACAGAACTGGGGATGACTCCAAAGGTTTTTGATCTGAACAACTGGCAAGATAGAGTATCTAGATAGAAGATTATAAAACATTGTGTAATATTTCCTGGTTGTTTGCAATGATGCATAAAATAGTTCAGTTGGTTTTTGGTAGCCTGGAGTGATTTTTTTTAGGCTCCAAGGTTATGAATATCGAAGAATTTCCTTTCACTCACCTGTCACTTCCTAATATTCCTCTTTTTTACTCTTAATTTAAAATTTTCACCTTTGTCATACATAAGGAATCTATTATTTCCTGAACCTTATACCCATTGCCGTAATGGATTATAGCTGCCTTCTCGCCGTTTTATGTAATTGGATGACAGGCTGCAGTTATAAATCTAGCAAGTCAGGGGCGCCTGGGTGGCTCAGTCGGTTGGGCGTCCGACTTCGGCTCAGGTCATGATCTCGTGGTCCGTGAGTTCAAGCCCCGCATCGGGCTCTGGGCTGACAGCTCAGAGCCTGGAGCCTGTTTCGGATTTTGTGTTTCCCTCTCTCTCTGACCCTCCCCTGCTCATGCTCTGTCTCTCTCTGTCTCAAAAATAAATAAATGTTAAAAAAATAAAAATAAAATAATTTAAAAAAAAATAATAAAAAAAAATAAATCTAGCAAGTCATATACATTTTCTTGTATGGAGGAGAAAAAAAAAAACATTTGATGTGGCAGTATAACAAAGAGTATAATGTATTTTGTGCTACTCCACATTTAGTAAGTTGGCCTAATAAATACTTTGTTATATGGAGAACATATTTCCTTACAAAATAATCATGATTTTTTGGAGCAGGGAAAAGGAGTTGGGTGATGTGGTTTCTAGTCTTCTAAGAATTTAAAGTTAAAAAAAAAAAAAGGAAATAAAAACATCTAGTTATTAAAACATCTCATTGTTTGGTGTTGGATTGGTAACCTAGTTACCTTTTATATGTAGATGAGGTAGCATTTGATTGAGGATCAAGGTTCTGATAATTATAAAATGGTGGTGATTTTAGGGTGATAATGGTGATCTTTGATATATTTCTAAAAGTTTTGTGTTTTTAGAACATTTTGAAAGTGTTTCTCTTAGTATACTCAGTTCTGAATTATCTGTGTCAAGGGGCTCTGATAGTGAATTGATATCTGAATTCCATAGCAAATATGAAAATTGGCTCAAGGCAAGACCATTTCTTTACCAATGCTGTGAAAAGGTAGCATATATTAACTGTCTTGTCATTACTTGTTCTGGGGATAAAACTGGGAAAAAATATGAGAAGGTAGGTATCTTAAGGGTGGGTGATAATTTGGATAAGAAAAAATAAACTGGATTAGCAAAAGTTACATATGATTGTATAAACATTTTTGGTTATTTAATGTAAAAGGAAATAGTTTTTTACTTGATCAAGAATGATTCAATGAATAATTTTGAAGAAACATAATTCTTCAATTAGTTATAAAAACAAACCAAACTTTATACAGTCCCACTAAGAGCAGCCATTTCTGTCCGATTTCAGCCTGCTTAGTTCTGAAATCTTCTTTCCACCCTGTCTCCTCTTAAATACTCACCCCTCTTCCTCCCTCTCTCCCCTTTCCTCTTCACCTTTCCCCTACTCCTCTTCCTGCTAAACTGCTACCCACTTCATTTTTCATGTATTTTGAAACCTGCTTCAAACCTAAGACTATTTTGTAAAAAGTTACCAATAATTTTCAAATGGCTAATTGTAATGGGTCCCTTTTGGATCCTATGCCAAATAATCTCTTGGTTGCATTTGACCTGTAGATCACCATTCCCAAGAGATAAGTAGGCAGGAGGGAACATTATGAACTGTCAGGTGTCCCTGCTTTTCTGCATGCTGTCCCCCCATCTGATATGTCTTCCCCCACTTCTGCCTTATTTGTCTCAGTGAAAGCATTTATCCTTCTGAAAGTCCCCCTGAATCCCAACAAGATTACTCTTTCCCTCCTCTCTGCCACCATGCGTGTACTTTATTTATACGTCTCATTACATGTTTTTGTTTTGTCTTCAGGTACTTGCGGTGTTGGCCACTTAGCTAGACTCTGAGATCCTTTAGGGCAGGGGCCATCTTTATTCATCTTTACTCCAACCCAGCGTATAATAAGCACTTGATAAATGCTTATCGGATGAATGAAATTATTTTGTCATAATGCACATTTAGAGTTTAGAAATCCTTTTACTGTCATTACTTGTGTATGTTCCTATAGTTTCTCAAACTTCAAAACGTAACTAAAACTTTGAGGTCGCTGTGAATCCCTGAAGTTACTCTATAATCCTTGATGCTAAATATTTGGTGCTAGTGAGAGGTGGCAGGGAAGACTGAGTTGGGAGAATACAAAATGTTAAGGCAAAAGAGACCTCTTTCCCTTTAATCCCTCCCTATACTCTTCTTGCTTGCTTGCCCATCCCAGTCATGGGGAGCCCCTGAACACATCCAGGGTGGAAGTGCAAAGTCCAAGTACTGTCTGTACTTCGACACTTCCTGTCCACATGGTGATGAAATAAGGTGAGTCCCAGAATGAACTCATTTATGAGAATAATAGCATGATAACCAAACAGCCTAATATCATTTGGGAGAAAATGAACAGGGTGTCTGTCACTTACCAGAAACGTTTTGAAAGCTCTGGTATTTCTCTTACTGACATGAATTTTTATAATAATCTAAAGATATATTAACAAGTATAATATATACTATGTAATTACAAAAACACAATAATATAAATTTGTGTATTAAAATAAATGAGATTTTCTCATTTTATTGAATTTTAGTAGGATTACCCTTTGGTGTCCAGAATATTTGGATCATATTTTACTTTTCAATGATTACCTCTTTTGTGTATATAATTCTCTCATGCACATTAGAATTGCCTTAGAAAAAGAGTATAACATAAAGCTGAGGTAAAATAGAAATATTTTTGAGAAGATATTCACACTATCACTAGATTTTGTTCTTAATTGACAGTGCTCTTTTTTTTTTTTTCTAGTACATGGAAATTTCTACTTTAGTTTTTGAAAGAAATTACGTGTTATGTCTCTTGTACTCTATGAAAATGTGCAGCTCTGGCAGTTACACTGGATGGTTTCGCTGTAGTAATTAAAACACAGATGGAGCTCATTTCTTTCCCAAGTGTTTGATTGGCAGATAGTCTGTGATCAACGCTTCCCTCAGCTGAACATGTCAGCACCATCTGCCTTCAGTCAGCTTGGAGAGGGGGGTCGCAGCAGAATTTCCTGATCATCACATGAGCCAGTTTAAATAGAGTATATTCCTCTTGCTGAAGCCACCAAATGACTTATGTAAAATTACGTATAATATATAAGGGTTTTCAAGACAGTTGGTTTGCAACTTGATGAAATATTCATTAATTAATATATATGTTTTTTAATTCACCACTTCCTTCCTCTGCTTAAAATATTTAGAGCATAACATAAAGTCACCATACCTTACAAAGTTAAAATTTCTAAACAAATTGAGCTGATGGGGCGTTTTGTTTTTAGCGAGGTTATTAGAGATGATTTTAAATCAGGGTCCTGTGTTTTGAACTATTAGTGCAAGCACTAGTTACAAATAAAAATTTTTCAGTATGCTGTCTCCTAAACCCAACACAAAAATCATTTAGAAGAATATGCTAATTTTAAAAAATTGTGTATTTATAACTGTTAGAAATAAATTATGATGAATGGTGCTTATTTAGATATCAGGGTAAGAAATGGATAGAAATTTATGCTCATCCAATTTTGATGCAGCCGAATGAATGGGGGTTGATTGTTATGTAGAAAACATACATTTAAGGCATTGGAAGCACCGAAATAAGGACATTTTTTAAAAAGAAGAAAATATAGTTATTTCATATTCTTGGAAATGTATTTTGGAATCTATGATACTTGTGCAAACAGATAGTCTAGATTTGTAAAGACTGCACATGCATTCATAATAACATGAATTCTATATATAATTAAATAATGGAAAACTGATTTGACTTCCCCCTTCCCTGTCCAAATGGATACATAGTTCTGAGTGCCAAATGAAAAACATGGTCTTCCGCACTTGTGGGGGCAAGTGAATGAAGGAGACTGTTGCTCACAGAATGTTAGCACAAAGAATAAAGGAGTTGGATTGAAAATCATTCTGAAGAACGTGGAATACACTCATTGCTCATGGTTCCTGTGGAAACCCTCTTACAGTAAAGGGCAAGTGACTTTGGGGACTTTGACAAGCATTTGATGATTAAATTGGTAAAGGTAATCACTTCCCAGTTGGACGGAAAAATATGATGAGTTGTGGAAGGGAGAATACAGAAAAGAAAGAAAATAATTATGTATGTGTAGAAATCTATCATCTTCTATTACCAGAAACTTTTAAAGATAAACTTTGGATTAGTTTCTCATTTTGTTTGAATATATAATCACCTCTGTTCAAGCTTGCAGTGTTTCCAGGCAAAGAGTAGGGGTGGGAAAGAAGAAAAGAGTTTTAATTTTAGTTACGTAAAATGCATTTTAGTTTATGTAGAAAACATTTATCCCAATGATCCTACATTCTCCGAAGGGGAAGGATGGGAATAATTTTGATTTAACAAAACAGATTAGGATAAGAACCATAAACAAAGTGCTGCAGAAATTCAGAGAAAGGAGTTTCCAAATTGAGAGGCACCCCAGAGCACCTGAACATAGAGTCATTCACTTAAATTCTCCTTCTCTAACTTACCTTGTCTCCTTTCCCAACCTGTTTCTTCTTTCTGTGACAGTTTTATTCTGTGTCAATATTTTCTATATAGTTTACATTTGCCAATATCCATCTCATTATGATTATCTATGTACTGTGGATCTCCAGAGAATTTTGGCAGATGTCACTTGGCTAATAACAACCAACATTTATTGAAGACTTCGTGTGTGCCTGACAGTTGTCTAAGTATGTTCTTAGTTCATTCCTACAGAAACCCTATTATTATTTATTTTGCAAATGAGGAATCCCATAATCCAGCTAATCCAGTAGGGGGATTGAGATTACTGTGGGAAGATGGGCTCCAGATTACTGTTCCCTAGTGCCATTTAGACCCACCTGGCTCCTTGAAGTGTCCTGCGTGTGAAGAGTACATGTCCCCTCCAACTTCATCCTCTCCAGATTAAACCCAAGAAAGGGCAGCAGAGGAGACTGAGAAGATGGTGTCACAATGAAGTGTTAAACTGAAAAGAGGGAAAAAAAGCTGAGAAGGGCATTTACATTTGGGAGAGACTGAGCAGAGGGCAGACTGCTCTAGACATGCACCCATGGCTGGTATGGACTCCCTGCCATGCTTGCCCACCTGGCTTCCTCCTCATCCCAGTGTCCAAGGTGTGCCCCCCACTCATGTCCAGTCCAAGTGCTGATGGACAACCGAGAGACAAGGGGAGGAAAAGTGCTTCTTAGGGGAAAAGACGTTTCATCTCATTAATTATTTTTTTCCAGTTAAAAGAGATTTCTGAGCACCTGGACAAGGTGTTGAATGGGATGTGGAAAAGTGAATCTTTTACTTCAAACACGATAGAAAGTGTACTGGCCTGAGAGAACGTGAGTTCCTTTGTCTTAGTCCCAGGATTTATGCTAACTTTCTGTTCTTCATTTTCTTGTGGGTAATGTGAGGGAGTTGGGTCACCAGTTCTAGGTCCCTACTAGCTCTGAGAAAAGTTGGTGATGATAAGGAGCTTACAGTTTAGCTGAGCAGATATGAGGCCTGTCCACACAAAGTTAACTACAAGGAAAACTTAAAAATGGGGAAAGAGATACAAAGAGAGGTTCCCCCTGGTGGTGTGGGGATTAGTTGGACTAGAAGTTCCCTACTGATGTGGTGATGGCACAGGTGTATAATTCATTAAAATTCATTGAATTGTATATTTAAGATGTGCATTTAATTAAAACACAGCAAAGAAAAAAAGACGTGATATATTTTTTTAAAGTATCTCAAATCAGTGTAGAAATTCCATATAACAAACTCTAGGTATGGTCTAAGGGTTTAAGAAAGGTGCTATATCAGGAAGGTGGAGGGTCAAATGTGATAAATATATATAAGATAGCCCAGTAATAGACCCTGCTTTTTTGTGTGTGATAAGATACTATTTTGCTTCCCTTAACTATTTTCATTTCTTTTTCTAAAGATTTTTTTATTATTTTTAAGTAATCTGCATACCCAGCATGGAGCTTGAACTCACAACCCCGAGATCAAGACTTTCATGCTCCACTAACTGAGCCAGCCAGGCACCCCAACTGTTTTTATTTCTTAAGATAGTTTTTAGACCATTACATTTTTTTTCTTTTTCCTTGTCTTTTTTAAGTTGCATCACATTTTTCTTTATCCTTTCTTTAAAAAATTAGCTCTGCTATTTCTTCAAATTTCCCTCCTTAGTTTTTTTTTTTTTTTTTAATATGGCAGTTATTGTGTGAGTCTGGCATGTCTAGACAGTTCCTGGCACATAGTTAACACCCCATAAATATTGGTTACACAAACCAAGTTTATATCACTATAATTGTTTCGCCAATTAAACAATCACCTACATTTTCACCCCCTTCCTAAAGAGATGATGCATTAGGTATACTTTGGGCTGTTCCTTTAAAAACTTTTTGTTCTTATTTAACATTTTTATCCAAAAAGGTTTTTTTTTTCTTTTTTTTTTATCTTTGGTTAAAATCTTAAACCATTATTTCATTGTCACCTTTCACCTAACTTATCCATGCATGCCAACAGCAAATTGAGTGACGTTGATCGAAATTTTTGTTGTTTTTGTTATATCCAAGTGTATAAGTTAAATAAGTGGTTGGCAATACATGATCTGCTATTACATGACACCAGGATTCAAAGATAATATAATTAAAAATGCATTTTACTAAAATGTCTTGCATTTAAACAAGATGAGGAAGATTGGAAGAGAAGGAGTAGGTGAAAGAAGTCGGAATAATGCATAGCTTAAGAGATGAAGTATTAAGCATGGAAAGAAGCAAAAGAGAAGGGAGGGCAGCAGTTCCTGCCCTGCTCCTGACACTCCTTATATTCTGCACTATCCTGATGCCATTATCCAAGTTATCCAACCTTGGTTTTTTGCTGGTTTGAATTCATTCTGGGCCATGCTGATTTACTGTTGGTTATTTTTGGTCTTTATTTTTCCTCCTCGGTCCCCTAAGTTCTTAAAGTCTGTGCCAATGTTACTTGTTTCCAAAATCCAAAAGGCAAAACTGGCCCTAGAAAGGGTCCTGCCTCCCAGGTGAGTCTAATTCCAAAGTGCCCAAGAGGTTTGATTTGACTTTCAATATCTAAAGGTGTCCAATCTAAGAGTTTTGACGGAACAAAAATAGGTTATGGGCAGTGGCGATGTCTGAGATCATGAGGATGAAAGGGGTGGGATTTAAAACTTTAGGAAGAAAATAAATATGTTTGTAAGGTACTCTGTACAAATTTAAAATGCTCCATTCTTTGTAGTGTAGTTCAGTGGGAGGCCAGATTATATTCTAAACTCTAAAATGAATGCATCTCCAAATGGGCAGTGAAGAGAAGCCCATAATCCCAAGTTTTTAGGCTCCTCAGTTAAATCTGAATGTTGACACCAGGTCCCAGAAACTGTGGTGTATTTTGAAGGTTTTCATTTAATTTGTTAACTCCTCTTACCACAGTCCCAAAATACAATGACTGGGTGTATAATATAGTTTGAGGATAACAGTGTTAAGTTTGAATGAAGTTCAGCTAGCCAAGTTGCTGTTTTCCCACTGCCATCCTTGTGTAACGTCTGACTAATGAATATTTAAACTTTTCCAAATGGACACGATACAGAATATTTCTACAGAATTCTACAATATTAAAAAAAAATTCTCAGAAGTTATCTTCTGAAATATAATTTTGGTGGAGAAGGGGAGAATGAATGAAGAGTATGGAATTATAGAGAAGATAGAAAAACTATGAGGAAAAAGCATTAGCTCCTTTAGAACCAGATCTCTCACATTTGTATTATCAAAGCTGAGAGTCTTAGGAATATGGGATATTGGGATGGGATCAGAATAAAATCGCAATGTTTGTTTAGCCACATTGAGTTAAAACAGTCATAAACTGCTACAAGATCTTAACTCACTTTAAGGGAAGAGAGTTACATGAAAATTTAAAAAGATTTTTAAAAATATAAGTAGGAATTCATGGTATATAATTCCCCTAATTTTAAAATCAAAGGCTAAAATAATTTTTTTTCCTTCTTGGAATGTTTCATTTTAAGTATGTGACCATCATGTAGAACTTTCATGTGGGAATTAATTAGACAGGAAAGACTGAACAACTGGATGATCCAATCTTTCTTCCATCTGTGACTTGATTCCTGGAAGGAGCCCTGGAACAGATGTCAAACTACAATCAGGGTGAACAGTTAAAACTAAGGAGTCGTAGAGCATACTTGACTAGGAATTAGAGTTAGGGGTCCTCTCTTTTTCTATGGGCATTTTTCTCCCCAAGAGTGGCCATGAAGAAAGAAACTGCAGTGATTGGTACCAGTGGTCTTGAGTTTAAATTTACCATAAATCTTTACATTCCTGTTCTCATTTCTGCTTTGTAAGGCAGAGTCTGAACTTAGGATAATCAAGTCACAAAAGGAGACTAACTATATATCAAATAGACTGACCCTGGAAAAGATAGTTTTGCTCCCTTCTCTGTTTAGGAGAAAAATACTTCAACTTTCATTACTTAATCTTTTCTTTGCGTGTTCCTAGTTTATTAAGCACTAATTTAACCTAACACTTTTATTGTGGTTAGGAGCATTGGGAATGGAAACATTTAAGATGACATTTGGTTTATTAAAACCTCCCAAAACTAGCAGATGGTTTAGGAAAGCAGCATTAAAGATGTTACTTGATCCTTAATTCCAGACCATACTTGATGCTGCATCTGGAAGAAGAACTATGCCAAGAAAAACGCTATTGAGTTAAAGACTGTGTTATTCATAAATATTTAGGAAAATAAGAGACAAGTGTTCATGAGCATAGCTTGTGAAACCAAATAGATATTCCATGGGAGAAGGGTTCTGCAAACATTTCCAAATATGTGGTATTTATTCTTAGAACATTTTAATAAACCTATTGAGAATAGAATTTTATAATGAATCCAGCCAAAACTTGATAGCTATGGTGCTTTATCTTATCCATTCTCTGTACAAATGGAAGTTGTCATTTGTTATAGTCACTAGGATGAATAGTCACTGTGTATTTAAACTCCTTCACACCAAATATAGAATCCTCCAAGTTTTGACTTTAAATATTTTCCCAGCACTTAAAATATTAAAAAGCTGAGTTTAATTAATTGGTACCATATATAACTGTGATAGGTGGCATCTGGTTACTTTTCTGTTACTACTCTTTTGCTGTAACCATTCTATTTGTGAAGTTGTGCTTCCTGCTTAATACATGCTAAATGTTTTGTTTCCTTTGGGTGAGGCAAAGGAAGCTTCAAAACTGTTAAATACAAGTGACAGTGTTTCCTAATTAGTTTTATGGGAGTAGAAATAAATTACTTAAAAATGATGAGAAATAAATTACTTAAAAATTTAATTCTTTTATTAAGAAATGTAAACTTTATACAATACGGGCTTTTGTAAACAAACACTTTTATGTTCTAATCCTTGTAGTTACCATATTGTTGCCGACCTATGTCTAGATGGCAAGTTAGACTTCAGAGACCCTGTCAGATGCTGAAATGGTCAGGAATAGGAAATTACCCATTAGTTAATGAAAGATCTCTTTGGACTTCCTAAGATCCAAGAAACTCAACAGGGGAGACACTGCCTTTTCTACTTGAGCAATGATGGTCTTTGGGAGCCCTCAGGCTCTGAGTTGTAACATAGTCAGCCTCTTGTGTAAGTTAACAGAAAATAGAAAAATCTAAGTCATACTCAAACATACGAATTAAATGGCTAATAATTATATTTTAAACATCAAATATTTCCTTATCGGACTCCTGAGAAGAAACCTTGGATAATGGATCTCTCTAGAGAGAAATGATTTTAGATTCTATAATACTATTATCTTTTATTCAACGTTGCAAAATTTAGATCTAAGTCTTGGGTAGGAAATTATATATTCTGTAAATCAAATATATTCTTAATAGTTGAAGAAAACAGAATCAGAAGAGAATCAATGACATGTTTAATAGTAACCTGGCCATTTACTGCTTGCCTGTGTATGAGATCAAATATCTAATGTCAGATTTTAACAGCAGCATGATATGCCGGAAAGACCATCTTATGTGGCGCCAGGAGACCATTTAATGTAGCCTAAAATTCAAGCTCCAAGAGTACAGACTGTGTGGACTTGGCCAAGTCATGGAACCTCTTTGAGTCTCGATTTCACCACAGTTAATGAGTAAATAGGAGACTAATCCTACTTTCTAGAGTTAAAGTACTATGATATGTAAATAAGTACTATGATATGCATTGTAAAAGCTGGGCTTGAATTGTAACTTTACCACTTTCTGGCATTGTAATTTTGGATAAAGTATTTAACCCAATGGAGTCATGTTTTTCACAATTTAAAATAAAGATAAGAATCCAGTATTTGCAAACTGTTACAAAGTAAGAGCTTCAAAAATGTCAGTTGCTGTTATAACTTACTATTTTAACTAAATGTCTACACATCTCTTGTCATCTGGAGATCTAAAATAACGTAATAAAATTTTATTTTGTTTGAAGTTATTGAAAGCCTATTTATTCTAATAGATTTTTTTTTGTTTTTTTACTTGAAGACTTGTTACTCCCCACGCTTTCTTGTAAATTAGAATAACTTAAGCTAAGGCAGTATGTAGAATGAGGAGCTTTCTTCCTAAACCGATAATGCCCTCTGTATGTAATGTTTCAGCTTTCTGATACAAGGGACTTGAGAAGGAATGGATGTCCAGAATTCTTTCATTGTTTATACTGTGCCATAATTAATTACAATTTAAATCTTTTTGTTGATGTGTTTGGCATAAAATAAGAGAAGCTTGTATGACTCTATAGAGAGAGGGTAAAGTTAAAAAAAAAAAATTGATGGGGCGCCTGGGTGGCTCAGTCAGTTAAGCATCCGACTTCAGCTCAGGTCACGATCTCACGGTCCGCGAGTTCGAGCCTCACGTCGGGCTCTGGGCTGATGGCTCAGAGCCTGGGGCCTGCTTCCGATTCTGTGTCTCCCTCTCTCTCTGCCCCTCCCCCGTTCATGCTGTGTCTCTCTCTGTCTCAAAAATAAATAAATGTTAAAAAAAAATTAAAAAAAAAATTGCAATGAGAAGACATTTGAAGCCACTCTAAGCTGCTGGTGCCCTCCTGTAGAGAACATATTTGAGACACACAAGCAACTGCCTACCTTTTACAATCCATTTAGAGAGTCAACCTCAAACCTTTCCTTAGGTAATGGGATTAACACTCTGCTGGGACTGCAATCTTTAAAGATACAAATTTGTTTCTAAATGTTCTAGCTAGTAATCCTATGCTCTTTAACAGGTTTTACAATGTAATTGACACTCTTGGAATGGAAAACGCAGACCTCAGACCTCTTTCTGTCTACTGGATTAGGAAATATGAAGGCTTTAACAGAAAGCACTCTGTCTTGAGAAAGTTATAATTCGTTGTGCCTCATCTTTGTTCTTCAGTGGTAGTATCATTGAAGGGATGTGAAGAGTAAGGTGAATTTAGAATACAGTGATACACAGTTGCTTTTATAAGCCACTCAACCATACATGAAAAAATTTCCTTTTAATGTCCTTAATTTGTACTACTTCAGAAGAAAAGTGTGTTAAGAAACATTTTCAGTTTAAGCATATTGCTTGATAATTAAAAACCTTCAGATCCAGTTAGTTTAAATATAAAAGGAATAAAAGTCAAGAACTGTTCAGTTCTTCTCTTTACTGTCTTCTTTGAACAAGCCATACCTTACCTCCCTGGAAGGACAATATAAGTATTTTGAGACATTATGATCCTTGGAAAATAAAACAAGATAAAATCTTGGTAAACTTCTTTTATAACACATTCCTGATCATATTCTAATATTTTTATTCCCTTTTATTTTTAATTATATCCTAACATGAATAATGACTGAACATTGTAAACAAATATTATTACTTTTAGAAAAATGCCTATAAATTGATCTATTCCAAGTCCGTTTTCATGAAGCATACTTTTTTTAGAGCTAGGATTCCAATGGTCTATAAAATATGAATTATAATATCTTTTGAGTGTTACTGTGAGTTTAATATAAACACCACTCTTGTTGCCACATTGAGTAATTTAGATAAAAAAGCAAATATTATTCTAGTAAAATTTTACCCGACATTTGTTGTAATTTTTCTTTTGAAACTACACTCAATTTCTTCTAAGATGTTCTATTTCCCTTTCTGTTTGATGTACTATATTGTCTATATCTTTACCTTGTCTTGACGGCTTCTGATCATAACTCTGAATATCAGTTGTGTCTGTGCTGTAGAAATGCTGGGGTACACCCTAGGGAATACTGACTTTGGCATCAGAGGCCTGATTTACCACTCTTTGACTACCTACTGTAAGTTATTCAGTTTTTTCATCTGTAAGATGGAGCTAGTCATATACATCTAGGACAGTGGTGAAGGTTACATGAGATTGAATTGTATATAACAGTGTGTGGCATATAGAAGGTGTCTCCTAGTTCAGTAAGTTTAGTTTCCTAGTTCATGGTAGATAGAATGGAAATGCAGATGGTTGGGTGTGGTTTGGGGTTTGGGTTTGGACAGTTCTATGCTTACATGCTGAGTGCATCTGTGGCCTTGATATTTATCATATTATTATTTCTTTGCTTCCTTTTTTATTAATTGAAAAGAGAAGGAGAGGAAGAATGAACCTATGTAATCTCCAAGGTAGTATCCTTTAGCTCTCAGCATAGGCTGAAAGTATATGTGACTTAATCAACTGCATTTGCAGATAAGAAGTTCCTACCTCATAGGGTTATTTTGAAGATTTAAAGATATAATAATTCAAAGAGCTTATTAGCACCTGCTAAGTGCTCAGGAATGTAAGCTATTACTAATATAAAGATGTGACTCTTGTGATAGAGTTTGCATACTGTGAATTTTGGCTGAAAGTTATATGTATAAACATTTTCTGGGTACTCCAATTTAGGCTAATCTATATGTACTCCATTTTTTTTTAAATACTAAGCTTTTAATCGTTATAATTATCAATAAAAGTTGCTAAATTATAAGAATATTTGATATATATTCATGTAAACAAACAATTCCTTTTGGATTTTTAATATGTAGTCTTTAAATAAAAAAGCCAAAAATTAGCAAGTAAGAGGTTTTTGTCTTTAGAAAAGAGTACCTGTTAGGAATAATTCTGAATATATCTTATATTTTATCCAAATGTAGACAGATTATCTGTGTGTATATTACCTTTGGAAATCTCAGAATCTAGAGAGAATTTACTTAGTCTCTTTTTTCCGGGCCTTGGTCGTGCATCATGTCAGTAGTCCACTGGTCAAACAACATATATAGAGCTCTTTCAATATACTAGGTAAATATTTGCCTGTAACCATGGCTGATGTCTAGCTGGGATACGCTCATCTCCTATTAATTAAAAATCCTATACACAGCAAATTAGGCATTTTTGCTTTGAAAAAAATGGAGGACCTAAAGGAGGCTCACAGATTTTATAGGAATAATGCTCATCGGTTGTTAAACTTATGCTCATTGTGGTTATGAGTGTCAGGGTCGCAGGGTAAGTCAGAAGTCAAGTATGTCAATTTATAGATCAGAATATGAACTTCAGTGTGGTTAAGGTACTAGCCTAGGGACCATAAGTTTCAACTTCTGTGTCAGCTCTGCTCAGTTGGGATTTTGGCTGCTTGAAGGTCATAGACTTGCCGGTCAAGGTCACACAGCTAGTTTGTGGCAGACCTTGGACTAGAACCTAGTTCTTTCGGTTTCTAATCTCATTTTCATTTCTCCTGGCCATTTTATTATAAAACTCTTGGAAATCTTTATATTGAATACATTTTTATAACCTTGTAATCCATTATGTAGGCATAAAAAGTTAAGATTCTGACATTTTTATTATATGCAAAGGAAGTGAAAATTATCTTGTTAAAAATATCATGCTTATTATTCAATTTTGAAAATGCAGACAAGATGTGTGAAAGAGGAATGTAGCTTCATATGCATATCTTTTAAGTGTGACCCTTTGTTACTGTGCTCTGTTGTACAAAGTATGCTATCAGCTTTTTTAAGGACCCGTTTCAACATGGATTAAGTCTTTAGGGAATTAGCTTGAACTATTTTTTGGCAATTGCCAAAACATGCATATGTGTGGAGTAGAAATATATTATCAATAGCTGAAAGTAATTGTGATGCTATGTATAATATGAGTGTATTTCATACGGTTTTTAAGGCCGGTGGGTGAAGTTTGTGTATTTCCTGGGTAGCATTGTTAGCACACGGTAAATATCTAACAATATGATAACTCTTTCCTCATATAGTATTTGCTTTAACTGGAAAAAATTTACTGCTATGCTAATATGGTACAATTCTTAAATCATGTTAAGATGCTAAGTGAAATTCATGGCATTTTGTTACAATATTGTCATTTTTTATAGGAACTAATTTGTCTTTCTTCCTCTCGCTCTTCTGCACACACTACACCTTCCTCCAGTCATTGAACTTTCCTATGACATGCTCTATGTTTTCATCTAACTGCCTTTGTAACCACTAGTACTAAAGTTCTACATTCCCTTAAAACCCAGGCTTTAAAGATGGTCTCAGAGCTGTTCCCTTTACGTCTTTTGTCTAGTAGTTCTTTATAACCTGAAAAATTTATAAATGTCTGAATCTAACCATGATTGCAAATTTCCAAACTTTTCTCTGTTTTGATAATTGAGTCCTACTTTACCTAGTAGTGTATTGATTATTTGGGGACACACAGTAATTCCTCTTAACAAGAATACTAAAATATTATTGGAGCTAACACTGTTTTAAGTCAGGCCTGACATTGACCCATGAACATAGCTAGGGCAAGGCCAAGCTAGTCTGGTATAGCTTCAGGAGCTTCCATGTATGTCCCCTTTCTCCCAAATATTGTCCTCCTTTTCTTTTATTCTTACATATTGCTCTTTATTCTGTAGTTAGATATACCAATTTTTCAATAAGTGGTTAGAAGGATAAGTTACGGAGAACTCATTCACATGAAAGTGTAATACCAGACAATTGGGTACATAACCACCTCTAGAGCAACGGGAGGCGAAACAGCTAAGTAACAAGGGGCACAAGCTTTGAGTCAGACACTCCTAGGGTTAAGTCTTTTTTATTTTTTTTTAGATATTTTGTCATTTTGAACAAGTTAAAGTTTGTAAGTTCATTCAGACCACTGTTTCCTCACTTGTAAAATGAAGATGATAATGTTTCATCAACTATATTATTAGAAAGTGAATAAATGAGAAGCTGAGGCCCCTCCAGGCATGTTTTGTGGGGATCATATCTTTGCCAGGAATCTTTCCTGTTTACTTCTATTGGTTGAGGAAATGTAGAGGCCATGTTAATGCTTACAGCTGTGCTTCCCGTTATTTATAAACATTCTTTGCTTTTCTTTGATGATGTTATAAGTGGATTCATCCTCATCAAACTGAGTCTTTATTAATTGAGGATTTCTGCCCTCAAGCATCCTCAAGTACGGACATACAAGAAAGAGTTAAAATACAAAGCTTTTTATATAAAGGTCATCAGTGCTACAGGATGTTGGGGAAGGGAAAGAACACATTGTGCAGATCAAGCACCATATGAATGACAACTCCACTTTTCTCTTTGGTGTGGCCATTGAGATAAGTGGCATAAAAGGATGTTTGATACTGGGACTCAATAAGGGTAGTCCCGTAAAAATCTGTAAAGATCATAATTTTGTCAGATCTTGTTTGCAAGGTTTGGTTTCATAGAAGAAATTAGCATATCTTTTAAAAATATTTAATTGATTTACCATCTATACTTGAAAGGCAACTTGGTTTTTTCACATTCCAATGAGTGGAGCTTAGTATTATTCACAGGGTGAAGGATGCTGCGTTCCCCACACCTATCCCTAAGGGCTCACATTTTCTGAGAACACATCCTACATTGAATTTGCGATTGTCCATGAAGCTGTTATAGAGTAATGGCTGAAATACAAATTTTATCTTTGTGTGTTTGTGGCAGCAAAATGCAGAGTTCTCCTACTTGTTTGAGTAGCAGTGTTTATTTCATATACAGAGGAGAAGCAAAGGCATATATAATTAATTATTGAATGTGTCTAACACTAAATGGTTCCCTTTTAAAAAAATTTTAGTCAAAGATGGATTTGAAATGTGTTCTTTAATTCTACGTTGACTAATTAAGTAAAGGTTTTATGAATATGTTGGAGCTCTCCTGAGTTTAATGCCAATTAGTTTATTTTGTTTTGGATGATTTTTTTAAATTTCACTTTTGTTCCTCATCTTTGTATAATCTTTTCCCCTTCTTTTGCAGTGGCTCTTTCCCCCTCATGCAATGGCCATGATAATTTCTATATCGTTTCAGTTTTCGTATATGTGCTGCCAAAGAGAGCACCCATTCTTTTTGGAACATTTACCTTGAACTGAGTACAAAAGAGTTTGTTATAATATTGTACTAGTTGAAAGTTGCATATCTGTTAACAAATATTTGCTGATGTCTTGTTATGTGTGAGGCACTATGCTAGGTATTGGGGGTATAATAGTGAATAAAGCTTTCAAAAATCCCTACTCTCATGGGGTTTACAGTCAAATTAAACAAAGTAATAAGTAAAATAGGTAATATTGTAATTAAACTAAACACTTTGGAGCAGTACAGGGTGGTGGGTGATCCTAGGAGCATGGGAAATGTTGCAATTCTAAATGTCAAGGTCAATGAAGACCTCACTGTAAAGGTGATAATTTATCAAAGACCTGAAGTGAGCAAGAGAGGAAACCAAATGGATACCTACCTACGTGGGGTGAGAATATTCTTGGCAGATGAAACAGCAAGTGCAAAGACTCTGAAGTGGGAACATGCCTGTGTGAAGTACAGCAAGAAGGCCAGTGTGCCTGTAGGATAAGGAGCAGGGGAGAGGAAGGAGGGAGGAAAGACCCATGAAGAGGGGTGGGCGGTGGGAGAGGTTGGTTTTATAGGGCCTCGCATGCCAGGATGATGACTCTTGCTTTTACTCTGACTCAAATGAGAGGGGTGTTAAGCAGCGAGATATGAGCTGCCTTACCAAAGGCTTACTATGATTGCTGTGCATTGAGAACAGATTATAAGGTGGCAAGGGCAAAAGCGGGGAGATGAGTTAGGAGGCAATTACAATAACCTGGGTATGAGAAGATGGTATCTAACTACCTACTGTGCATTCATTGCTGCGTGTATTGTATACAGAGACCAGTGCAAAGGGACCATTTCTATTTAGTTTTTAGTCTCTGCATTGTTTCCCCTTGTGGCACAAATCTTACATGAAAGGGAAACAAATCAATGAAAGTGACATCCTTCACATTGTTTTAGTCATTACTGTGATAATATGAATCTTGTGTGTGTATGGCGTTATATAGTTTTTCAGAGCATTCTTATATATATTGCCACATCTAGCCCACACTATAGCCTATTTAAAGGATGATAGACCTGAGGTTTATAGGACGTGGCTAGAGTCATGCAGCTGGTTCCTTCTTTTTTCAGGAGCGTGCACGTTGGCTTCTGTGAATATGTATAAGCTAAGCAATAACCAATAACCATCTATTCATGGAAGATGGGATTTGGGTACACTTAAAGAAATTTACTCAGCTGCTGACTCATTAAAGAGTATATTTATCATTGGTGGTGGCTGGGTTGTCAAGCTGAAAAAACAGCTTTGTTATTGGAATTGAGTCTGTAAATTCTTCAGAGGAGATTCTTTATAAACAAGAATATGCATTAATTTTCTCCTTTTAAGTTCATCATTTCTGTTTGCAGGATTCACATGTCTAAAGATGAAGTAGATAAAAGAGTTCTAAAACTGGAAGAAACTTCCCCCCCAAATGGAGGGGGGGGTTATAATACCGAAAGATATTTAATTTTTGCTGAACAGTATTACTAGGTACAGTGTCGCCTTGTGTATGTCAAAATATTTCAGACAGATGATTTTCATATATGGAATTTAACAAGGCTCATGACATTTTACTTTTAACCTACAAGATACATTGAATACAATTAAAATAGTCAAGTTAATGTCAAAGGAAATAACAAAAATAACTTCTCTGATTTAATTTAAATTTAAAATATATTTTCAGTGTTTCAGAGAAAGAGTGAGGGTATTGCAGAAATTGCTCTATGTTATAGTAGTTGAGAAAGCAGAGTGTGTATTTTGTATGATGTAACACCTATTGCAACATTTGAATGAACAAAATCTGAATGGGAAAATACACCTTTGTAGTCAAAGGGAATAATATATCACTTGAATTGTGCTCCTGAATTGCCATTTGTCTGGGAGATTGAATTTTTGAACATAACAGCAGTAAAATGCAAAAAAGGCAGATTAATATAGTGATGACTGTGAAAAAATTTAAGTGCTCAGGATCAGAATTTGAACTTATGGTCCACACAATAGTACTCCATTTCTTTCTTACAAATATGATTATTGAAAAGATTAATATTTTATGTTGAAACGCCACTTATTTGAATAACCTCTCAATTATATTCCCCATTAAAGATGTTTTCCCCCCACTTTTTAGTTGAAATAGCAATATGTATAAAATGCAGTTGATGTTCTGGCTTTCAATCTGACAAGCTTTTGCAATATGTAGAATACATGATAGGCAGAGCCCTTTCAAAATGTTCCTTTTGAGCTTTTTTCTGGGTAATGGTTTCTGGATTAGCCTAGGGATTGGTGCCGCGGGTAGCATCTGAGATAGTGGTTTCTTTTTCTCTAATCCTGTTCTTTCCTATGTGGCCCACTCTTTAAGTCCTTCTTCTTCCCCCCTTTTGGTTCTTTTCTTGTTGATTTAATTCTTCTGTTCAACAATATTATCGAGTGCCTCCTATGTGCCAGGCATTATTCAATACAGCTCCTTGCTCTCTTGAAGCTTCCCATCTTGTGAGGCAGGTGAACCATCACACAAACAAGTGAAAGTATTCACTATGATTAGGCCCAGAGAGTAGTGAGAGAGAGCAGGGCACCTTTGTGCTGGGGAGGTGGGGGGAGGCAAAGTCTGCTCACTTCGTGTGGAAAGATGGAGCTGTTTCTTCCTTCTTGAGCCTTTTTCTCAGCCTGATTCCTAATAGCCTGACTGCACTCACAACTTTCATGTACCCGGAGTTGAAGCCAGTGCCACGGTGTGTCTCTTCCCCCACTTAGAGATCTGCCAGTGACAGAAAAACGTCATTCCCTAATGTGCTTTTGCTTTTCTTACTTCCTATTAAGCATAACGGTCGAGTATTTTACAAGACATTCCTGATCCTTCCACCACCACCTAGCTTCATTCTCTTCGTACCACACATGTTGTATTTGCTTCTGTTATAGACCCTCTCACGTTGCCTTATAACGTTTCTCTTCCATCCCGTTATTATGCCAGCCCAGCTGCCCCTGTAAAAGCCAGGTAAGCATGGTTTCTGTTTATCTTTGTTTGTTTTTCCCCCTGGAGGTTAAACAGTGACTGAAGCAAATAAGTTTCAATAACTTATGTTGTATTTTGTAACCATATTAATAAATGGGTTATTTTTATAGTACTTACTCTTACAATAATTCCAAGCCACAAATATACTTTTTTCCAAGATGTAAATTGTTAAGTGAAAGCACAACATGTAATATATTATGGGATTAATTTCAGAAACTAAATGCACTTTTGTCAATTAAATAAAATGTAAAAGGTACATTAGTAACTAGTTTCCTCTGTTTCAGTATTTATATTTTTCATAGCCAAAGACAGCAGGATTCTGAACCACATTTAGAATTAATCAGAAGATACCTAAGAGGCATGTAGAAAAACAACATAATTATATATGTGGTTTTATATATGCACTGCAAAGTGAAATTAGATAAGTCATTTGAAGAGTTGTATGATTCATTATAATGCAATCCACTATGTGGCTCACCTTAAATTATAATGTAACACTGAAAAAAATGCCACGGCCCTAAAGAAATATTTTATGTGAGGGATGTCATCATGCATTTACCGGAATCAGTACCGATATTTTGTAAGTTTTCATAGAAAAACTTCTAAACATTTTAAAGCAACATTTAAAAAGAACGTTACATTGTGAATATTTAGTTACGTGTTTTTATTTGTTCACTACTAAGATAGAGAAAAATTGATTATATTGAGATCATTCTTAAGGTTTTAAAACTGCCATTATTTCCATTAGTTAAAAAAAAGTAAATAAGTATCGATTTATAGATCAGCAGTCATTGACTTTAAAACATCAAGGCATTTTTGTATTTTGTACAGCCTTTTAAAAGTCTACATACGTTTTTACTATCTTTAGTCATACCAGTTTTAAAGAGTGGTCATTAAGTTCTTTGGACATGAATTACTTGCCCCCAAAAGAAGAAGAATATTAATAATATAAATACTTATGTTTATTTTTTGTAAAAATATCTACATTTAAAGTTTTATATTGTTCCTTCCAAGATGTCAGTTAGTAAAATGACAAATTCAGCTAAATATAGTGGAGAGAAGGGAAGAAAAAATGTGAATACAACTTAATAATTTCTTAACTTTGGTTTTCTTCTACGTGTCAGAGAAACTTATTTAAACTCAAGTTTTAGTTGAATGGTAATTTTTATTATTTAAAAGAGAAATGTGGCATCATTGTAATTATACTCTCAAGGTGTATGTTTGCTTTGTTTTGTTTTTAATTTATTGTGAGTTCAAAGGGAATAGCTGTCTCATAATGAGTTTCTGTCCGTGATCAGGAAATAAAAATAAGAAGAAAATAGTGAGGAGAGGGTCTCTGCTTCATAGTCTAATCCATCAGGATAACACATATGTCATGCATGTTCTTAATTCTTGATTAAAAATCTCGATTAAGATGGAAGAGATTCTGGTTTTTCACCTTTAAATATTCTTTAATATAGAGAGTTGACAGTGATGGATTGACTAATAAGTAATAAATATAGAATCAGAGGTCTGGAATAATCTTTGAAATATCACCTCCAACTCCCTGAATCTCAGAAGTAGTACATTGAAGTATTTGAATTCCTAAAGATCTTTAAAGAAAATTTCATCACTTTTTTATTGTGATATATAGCATTCATACAGATGAATGCGTAAAGCTTAGACAGTTTAAAGAATAGCCATATATTCCTATGGGACCAACACCCAGTTCAAGAAATAGAACATTACTCTTGCCCTAGAACATTACTCTTTCTCTCTACATGAAATTGCTTTTACTTTCTATCAAAACCAGTTCCAGTTGTCAAAGTTTATGTTCAAGGATTACATGTAGAATCACTGTGTTCCCCTTACCTCCCAAAGTTTCAGGGCTTTATTACTGGAAAGAGTTAAACTCAACAGAGACCCTGCCTAGACCAGAAGTATTTCTATTCCTGGTGATTCTGAAATGCATTTAGTGGCTGAAAATAAAAGTGTGTCATTTAGGTAATTGTGCCAGGTGATGTGTTTGTTGAAAGAGCTGTGGGGAGCATCCTTCTATCTGTCTTTAAAATGCAGAGACTTAAGATGAAATGTTGTAGAGATTTGGGCAGATGGGACTGAGAAGAGATTCTTGGGTTGACATCGATTAAATCCATCTTTCAGGATGATAGAAAAGATCCAGTAGTACTACAATCAGCTGAAATAGTAGGGTAGAAGGTGACTACTGGGAGGCAATTTTCTTTTTTTTTTTTTTTTTAATTTTTTTTTTTAACGTTTATTTATTTTTTTGGGACAGAGAGAGACAGAGCATGAACGGGGGAGGGGCAGAGAGAGAGGGAGACACAGAATCAGAAACAGGCTCCAGGCTCTGAGCCATCAGCCCAGAGCCCGACGCGGGGCTCGAACTCACGGACCGCGAGATCGTGACCTGGCTGAAGTCGGACGCTTAACCGACTGCGCCACCCAGGCGCCCCGGGAGGCAATTTTCAATTAAGACATCAGACAAATGTGGGCAGCCGGTGGCTTAGTCAGTTAAGCCTCCAACTTCAGCTCAGGTCATGATCTCACCGTTTGTGAGTTGGAGCCCTGCATCAGGCTCTCTGCTGACAGCTCAGAGCCTGGAGCCTCCTGCTTTGGATTCTGTGTTTCCCTCCCTCTCTGCCTCTCCCGTGCTTGCATTCTGTCTCTTTCTTTCTCAAAAATAAACAAACAATTTAAAAAAGACATCAGACAAATGACTTCAGTGAGTGTAATCAAGTTTTTCAGAAGGAAAAAAACGTGTACTGTCATTTTTTACTAGCCACTAGATCTTTAAATATACACCTCAGTGTTCTGCCCACAAAACATGTTGCTTTTCTTCATTTTGATAGGTACAACATTATGTCCAAACTTATTTCTTATGCCACTTCTTTTTTTTTTAAGTTTATTTATTTTGAGAGAGAAACAGAGGAAGAGCTTGAGCAGGGTAGAGAGAGAGGGGGAGAGAGAATCCCAAGCAGGCTCCATGCGGTCACTGCAGAGCCCCACACGGGGCTCACTGTGGGGCTCACTTTCAGGAACCGCGAGATCATGATCTGAGCGGAAATCAAGAGTCAGACGCTTAACCGACTGAGCCACCCAGCCTCTCTTCTTATGCTACTTTCTTACATTAGGGCCATTTGTTTGGTTTTGTTTTATTGTATTTTGGATTATTAATCACTGAGCAGATACTTTATTATTGTAAAAGGAATTATAAATATCATTGAAATGGTGCTGGTGTTGAAGGAGCAGATGGGTGCTGATTTCTGCAGTTTTTTGTCTTTGTTTTTTAATATTTTCCCAAAGATAGCTGTTGGCAAAGTATAACAATCTGTGATCAGATTACTGGAACAGAGAAAAAAAAAAAAGGAAAAGGAAATTAACCATACATAGGTCTACATATATTTTTTCTAAAAAGAGAAAAAACCCAACACCTCTAAATATGGATATTTGTTATAATTAAAGAACATAGAAACACTTCTATCAGACTTAATATTGCACCTCTCCCATTTCATGATTTTCATTTTCCCTTGCCCTCCTGTTTACCTCTATGCTCTGTAGTGGATCTGTGTAATAATCATTGCTGCCGGGGCAAAGCTCCCACCAGCCAGAGATGTGACAGTTCACAAAGAGAGATGTTTTGGCATTCCCAGACACAGAGGACATTAAATTTGGTGTGAGACAGAACAGGTCTTCTTTATTTTGACCTATAAAACATAGATGCTATTGTAAAAAATATCACTACACAAAATATCTTCAGCCAGTAGCTTTGGATGATATCAGTCTTCAAGGTTTGCACTGTATTTTATTACTGTATGTTTTGCCTCCTCCTCTTTATATTTTGAAAAGAAAACCAAGGGGATTCACTATACTATATATCAATTTTGAAGCAACTTGTCTGGCTTCAGAGGCATCTCTGAAAGGAGTGTCCCATTTCCTTGTTAGAGTATATTCTTTAACATGTTAAAGGATCATAGGTTTTAATATCACTAGCTGGGGTAAAGGGCAAGAACTAATCAATATTCTTTCCTGGATCTGTCCCAGGGTGTCTTGCAAGCCTATCTGTTTCCTGTTTCTCCTTTACTTCTTCTGCTTGAGAGCTTTTCTAGTTAAAGTCTCCCACATCTCATACACAGTCCATTAGGATATCCCATTTTCTCTACCTATAAAGTATACTTGGAATCCAACCACTTGTTACCTCGACTGCTACCACTTTGGATTGAACTACCAGGATAAGACAGAAAAAGATAATAAGATATAAAAATACTACCTAATAATAATATAATTTATAATAATATAAATGTATAATGATTTCATAAATTAATGAAATAAATTTATAATTTAATTTATAGAGGCACCTGGGTAGCTCAGTCAGTTGAACATCCGACTTCTGCTCAGGTCACGATCTCAAGGTTGCTCAATTTGAGCCCCACATTAGGTTGGCTGCTGTCAGCGCAGAGCCTGCTTCAGATCCTCAGTCCCCCTCTCTCTCTGCCCCTCTCCCACTCATGCTCTCTCTCTCAAAAATAAATAAAGCATTAAAAAATACTGTAAATTTATAATACTATAATATAAAAAGAATATACTTTCCTTGCTTTATCCCCTTGCTCCTCCATTCTTCCCCTCAGTCCACAGTCTCCATAAAGAAGCCAAAATGATTAATTTGAAAGATAAATCCAATCATGTCCTTCTTCTCGGCCTCTGTAGTGACTTTCCATTTGACGACAGGCCATAGTCCTTACAGTGACCCATAAAGCTCTACTGATCCAATCTCCATTACCTGCCTGAGCTGCCCCCCTGACTTGATTCCAGCACATTTGCCTTTTTGTGGCTGCTTTGCTCCAGCCCTTTCATCTCCCTGGAGACCTCTGTAGACAGCCAGTGTCCTCACTCCTGACCTCCTGGGAGTCTTGGTCACCTGTCACCTTTATAGTCTCATAGTTTACTGCTTATCTTATCCTAACATTCTCATTCTCTTTTCCTCTGCTCTCCTTTTCCCATGATGATCATCACCTTCTAACATACAATGTTATTAAACTATTATGTGTTTATGGTCCATTTTCTTGCTACGATGTAAGATGCATGAGGGCTGAAATCTTCCATTTGTCCATGGTGTATTTTAAGCACTTAGAAATTATTTATTCAGTAAATGAATCCGTATAAAATAAATGATTGGTATACACCTTACTGGCTCTTCACTTTTCTTCCTTCCAGATCTCACAGCCGCCCTTATTTGTAACTAGACAAATGGGTGGCATCAGCACTAAATCTCTTAGATGTAGCATCCTAAACCAAATATTAGAACCAAAATTTTAAAAGGAAAGTGAATCTCAAACATAAATATCTTTAAGTCGTTTTTTAAGCATGACCATAACACCCTTATTTCTGTCTCTCTCAAAAACATCTACAAACTTTCATTATCGCTTTTGGTTCCAAAAAGGAGTTACCAAAAAGAGATGTTTTCAACCTAGATTTAATATCCCTATTGGTATCCATGTTACTCTAAGGGTAATTCAGTTCTCCACTAATTTATAGATGGGAGGAATGAGAATCTTGGAATAAATGCTGAATATGATCAGATAAGAAAATAGATCAAAATCTTCTTGTCATAGTCCTTCTAGGCTGCTATAACAAAATACCATAGACTGGGTGGTTTATAAGCAAAAGAAAGCTATATCTCAAAATTCTGGAGGCCAGGAAGTCCAACATCAAGATGTCAGCAGATTAATATCTGATGAAAACCTGCTCCCTGTTTCATAGGTGGCCATCTTTACATTGCATACTCATGTGGAAGGGACAAAGAAGCTCCTCAATGTCTCTTATAAGAACACCATGCCCTCATCATGTACCACTGCTACCTAATCATCTGTCAAAGGCCCCACTTGATAATATCATCACATTGGGTGTTAGGATTTCAACATGAATTTTGAGGAGGGACACAAACTTTCAGTCTATAGCACCTCTCTATTCACAGAGATAGAAATAAAATTACATCAAGATTAAAGGTGGAAAGTTTTTAGGAGAAAGTTTGGCATTAAATACCACAATAATATGGGATGCCTGGGTGGCGCTCAGTTGGTTAAACCTCCGACTCTTGGTTTTGGCTCAGGTCATGGTCTCATGATTGGCGACATAGAGCCCCAAATTGGGCTTTGCACTGGCAGCATGGAGCCTGCTTGGGATTGTTTCTCTCCCTTTCTCTCTGCCCTCCCTCCCCTCAAAATAAATAAATAAGCATTTCTTTAAAAAAAAAATGAAAATCCACAAAAATATGAAAAAATTCATTTCTGGCAATAGTGTTTAAAAAGCAGCCACTCTACATACCATGACCTTGTTGAAAAGGGTAATTATTTAGGTTAGTATATGAGTATTTTGTGTGAACTTACATGATAACATTTGAAGACAGTACAGGTTCTGAATGAAAGAGTAAAGATCTCATATAAATTAATGGAAAAATATAGATCCACAGAAAGTGTAGTGGAAATATGGGTTGGGTGCTAGAACAGGAAGATAGATTAAAAATTTTACCAAAAAATTTTAACCAACTTTGGCTGAAAAATTTTACCAAATGCTAATCAATGAAGGGAGGAACCTTTTGTTTCAGTTTTACCCCTAAAGTAGGTCACAGTGTCATACGCTAAAAAGCTAGAAGGGACAGCAAGTGCATTTGATTAGAAAATCAAGGTCCCAAATATCATTTGAAATGGGCTTGAGCAAAACAAATATAATTTAATGGCAGTAGTGAGGACTTCTATAGTTAGTACAAAAAAAAAAAAAAAACCTGCATAATGAAAAGATGGTAAAGCTGTATAGCATAGAAAGATCATTAGAATTCTAGTAGCTACCAGAAAAGAGTCTGATGTGAAGATGAACTATTGTAATGAGCACTCAGGGTACAAGGATACTTCCTAGGATTTTTTGCTTTCAGAAACCACAATTTAAGAGGGACTTGAAAAATGGAAACTCTTTTCAAGAATGTTCGTCAGAGTGGGAAATGAAGGAAGAGGAATGAACTGTCTGGAAAATACACTGCTTAGGCACTGACCATGAAGCTCATTTAATCCCCTTAACTCTGCAAGTGGATTAATGTCTCCACAATATAGAAAATTTAGTATTGCTCTTTTCACTAAATCGAAATTATCAATGAAACTTTCAAATGGACACCATCTTGGGAAAATATCTCAACAGAACTAACTCAAGAAAAAATAAAAATTGGAAAATGTCTGTAACCATTAAAGGGATTCAGTCACTAGTTAAAAAACTTATTTACAAAAAAATCTCAAAAGGCCTAAACATTTTTGCAGGAAACTTCTATAAACAATTTTGAGAATATACAAACTGAACAAAATACAGTCTAGAAGAATGTTTTATTTGCAAATCATTTTATAAGGCTTGGATAATCTTGATGTCAAAACCAGAGAAGAGACTATGATAAGAGAAAATTAAAGGTAAATCTTATTTGTAAAATTAGATGAAAAAATCCTCAGTGAAATAAGAAAAACTGAACCCAGCCACATATTTAAAACATGTATCATGACCGAAGGTGTTTTATCGAAAATGTTGAAGAGTGGTTTGACCTCAGAAAATTTATTAAGGTAATTTCCCACATGAGTAGATTAAAGGTTAAAAAGAGCACATTAGTAATGATTTCACAAAAATATTGATAAAATTCAGTGTCCCATTGTAATAAAAACTCTTAGCAAACTGGAAATAGAAAGTAACTATTCCTAACTGGATAAAGGGAGTCTACTAAGACCCACAGCAGATGTCATGCTTGATGCTGAAACATGTGAAGTGTTCGCTTTATATTAGAAATGAGGCATGTCTACTCTCACTGCTCCTATTTACTGTTGTAGTAGATGTCCTAACCAGAGCAGTAAAACAAGAAGAATGAAAATTCAAATATTATATGTAAATGTAAATTAAAATTAATATATTTACATATGGTTAGATTAAAGATACATTAAAAATAGTAAAGTCTTTTCTTTGAAACAACATTAATCCAAACTATTTTTAAATGATGCATAAAAGGGAGAAAAATTAGGTTGTCTTTATTTGTTACTTATGGGTTTTATAAATATGTTCTTCGTTTCTATTCAAAAGTGCTGATATTAATGGGAAAAAAGCCATGGGCAAAACAAAGTCTAGAGGAAGCGATTATTTTGTTTTGGAAACTCTTTGACATAAAAATTCTTTAATTAAACCGTATTGTCTTAGACATAGTAGATTCAATTTAGCTAACATATAGTATAGTATTGGTTTTAGAAGTAGAATTTAGTAATTCATCCCTTACATATAATACCCAGTGCTCATCCAAACAAGTGCCCTTCTTAATGCCCATCACCCATTTAGCCTATCTCCCCACCTACCTCCCCTCCATCAACCCTCAATTTGTTCTCTGTGTTTAGGAATCTCTTAGGGCTTGCCTCCCTCTCTGGACATAGTGTATGTTTATAACAATGATAAACAATTTTCTGTAGAAAACTGGTTTACTACATTGGGTCCCACAGACTTTAATCCTACTGGGCAGTAGTGGTATATAATTTGGGAGTGGATTTGACTACATACAGCAAAACAAATGAAAATATTTCAATAAGATAGCAGTTAATTTCTTTCACAAAGGAAAGAGATATATGTGTTTTGGAGATAAGGTGGTCTGGCTTTTCCATATATTCATCAGGGACCCAGGCTCATTCTAGCCTACCACTCTAGCATCTTTAGGTATAGCCCTTGTCCTCATGGTTCAGCCCAGCTGTGAAACCTCCAGTCATAGCATGCCCTTTTTAGCCAGCAGGATAGATGAAGTGGCAAAGCAGGACGTACAAATAATACTTTGGCTTTACCTATCTGCTGTTGAGGGTGAGGCATGTCATCCTATAATTGAGCAGCAATGTGACTAGCTAAAAATTAGGGTTTTTGTGCTGAAGGTGGAAAGAGAAAGGGATATTGTAAGGCTAGTGGTCCTTGTTACAGGTCAGGTGGCTGTTTAAATTCATAATAATGCTGGTTTAATTGCTGGAAGATTAGAGGAGACATACTATTTTTTTAAGTTTATTTATTCTGAGAGAGAGAGAGAGAAAGAGAGAGAGAAAGAATCTCAAGCAGGCTCCATGCTGTCAGTGCAAAGCCAGGTGTAGGGCTCAATCCCATGAACCATGAGATCATGAACTAAGCTAAAGCCAAGAGTCAGATGCTCAACTGACTGAGCCACCCAGGCACCCCACAGAGAAGACATATTCTTCACTTGATTTTTTTTAATGTTATTTATTTTTGAGAGAAACAGAGTGTGAGCAGGGGAGGGGCAGAGAGAGAGGAAGACACAGAATCTGAAGCAGGCTGCAGGCTGTGAGTTGGCAGCACAGAGCTCGACATGGGGCTCGAACTTACGAACCCCAAGATCATGACCGGAACCAAAGTTGGATGCTCAATCAACTGAGCCACTCAGGTGCCCCTTTACTTGTTTTTACCCAGTATAGGAATAAGTCTGTCATTGAGCACTTATTTTTTTTAAGATGACTTTGTCATTATGAATAGTAAACACACTAGCATAGAAACAAGAAATAACACATATAATAAGCTTCATTAAAATTCAGTTATTTAGAGTGAAATTGCCTAATTCTTCCAGGCAACTCATACTAACAAATTGTACTTAGCATAATTGCTGGGTTAATATTATCTCTTTTTCCAAATTACATATTTTTGATTCACATTTATTATGGCAGTTGTCCTCTGCACTTGGAGTGATAACACACTGTTTATTTATACATTGGGGTACATATATCCTTTCAAAACAGAGTTTTTGTTTTCTTTGGATAAATGCCTAGTAGTAAAAGTATTGGATCATATGGTATTTCTATTTTTAATTTTTTGAGGAGCCCCCATACTTTTTCCACAGTGACTATACCAATTTACATTTCCACCAACACTGTACATGGGTTCCTTTTTTCCACCAACACTTGTAATTTCTTGTGTTTTTGAGTTTAGCCATTCTGACAGGTATAAGGTGATATCCCATTGTGGTTTTGATTTTCATTTTCCCGATGATGAGTGATGTTGAGCATCTTTCCATGTGTCCGTTGACCATCTTTATGTCTTCTTTTGAAAAATGTCTGTTCAGGGCCTCTGCCCATTTTTTAATTGGGTTGTTTGTTTTTTTGGTGTTGAGTTGTGTAAGATCTTTACATATTTTTGATATTAACCCCTTATCATTTGCAAATATTGTCTCCCATTCAGTAGGTTGCCTTTTTGTTGTATTGATGGTTTCCTTTGACGTGCAAAAGTTTTTATTTTGATGTAGACCCAATAGTTTATTTTTGCTTTTCTTTCCTTTGTTCTTAGGAGACATATCTAGAAAAATGCTGTTTTGTTCGATGTCTGAGAAATTACAGCTTGTGTTATCTTCTAGAATTTTTATGGTTTCAGGCCTGACACTTCGATCTTAAATCCATCTTGAGTTTGTTTTTGTACGTGGTGTACATGTAGCTGTCGAGTTTTCCCGGCACCATTTATTGAAGAGATTATCTTCTCCTTAGTGTATATTCTTGCCTCTTTTGTCATAGATTAATTAACCATATAATTGTCGGCTTATTTCTGGGCTTTCTATCCATTGATCTATGTGTCTGTTTCTGTGCTAGTACCATACTGGTTTGATTACTACAGCTTTGTAGTATATCTTGAGACCTGGAATTGTGATACCTCCAGCTCTGTTTTTCTTTCTCAAGATTTGGAGAAAAAGAGAGCAATTAACGGATAGGCTGTTTTGAATAACTTTATGAGCCAGACTTTGAGTAAGACATAATTTCTCCACTGGATATGCACAATGATACTAGGATTTGGGTTGTTCCGGAATCTAGAAACATTCTTATTCCACTATCAGGGGCTGTTCTAAGAGAGGAGGAAGAGGGGGGCATTAACATTGTTCTAAGAAGCAAGTCAGCACAATGCCAAATGATGAGTCTTAACAGCTTGGTCAGTGATATGTTGTACAGTGTTCTATCCTCAGTCCTGATGCTTTAAAGAAATCAGTACAGCCTAAGGGCTTGCTGATCCATGAGCAGAGGCACCACCACATGTGATCCAGCACATGATAAAACATTTTAATATTTCTAGAACTGTGCTTTCTTACCTTGGATATGTACATTTAATGTAATCACTCTTGTTTTTTTTTTTTTTTTCCTCCTTGCAAAGTTTCTATTAAGTTGAGGGTATACTTCAAAAGTGATGGTTGGTCCAAACAAATAGAAATTCAAAGGAAAAAAAATAAAAATAACTTCAACCTAAACCTCACAGCTTATATAAAAACTAACTTAAAATGTATCACAGTTAAATATGAAACATAAAACTACAAAACTTTTACGAAGGGGCGCCTGGGTGGCGCAGTCGGTTAAGCGTCCGACTTCAGCCAGGTCACGATCTCGCGGTCCGTGAGTTCGAGCCCCGCGTCGGGCTCTGGGCTGATGGCTCAGAGCCTGGAGCCTGTTTCCGATTCTGTGTCTCCCTCTCTCTCTGCCCCTCCCCCGTTCATGCTCTGTCTCTCTCTGTCCCAAAAATAAATAAACGTTGAAAAAAAAAATTAAAAAAAAAAACTTTTACGAAAAAAAAAAAAATAGGAGACAATCATCAGGACCTAGGGCTAGGCGAAAAGTTCTTAGACCTGACACTAAATGCACAATCCATAAAAGGGAAAATTGACAAATTGAAGTCATCAAAACTAAAAACTTTTGCTTCGAAAAAGATGCTGTGAAGATGTGAAGACAAGGTACAGAGGCAGAGATGTATTTGCAAACCACATATCTGACAAAGGCCTTTTATCTAGAATATAATATAAGCTTTCAAAATTCAACAGTAAAAGAAAAAAAAAGCAATCCAGTTAGAAAATGGACAAAAGACATGAGTAGACATTTCATTGAAGAAGATATATAGTTGGCAGTTAGGCATATGAAAAGATGGCCAACATCATTACTTACCAGGGAAATGCAGATTAAAAGCAAAGTAAAATATTACTACACACCCACCTATCACACTGGCTAAAATGTAAAAATAGCAATAACACCAAATAAAGCCCAGGGTGTGGAGAACTGGATCACTCATACATTACTAGTAGAAATCATTTTGCACATAGCCACTCTAGAAAAGAGAATGACAGTTTCTCACAAAATGGCCATATGACCCAGCAATTGCATTTTTGAGCATTTATTCTCAGAGAAACAAATTTATGTTCACAGAAAAACCTGCACATGCCTGTTCATTGCAGCATAATTTAGAGAAGCCTCAAGCTGGAAACAATCCAAATGTCCTGCAAAAGATGATTAGTTAAACTATGGTACATCTGTACCATGAAATAAGACTCAGCAGTAAATAGGAATGAATTATTGATATGTATAACAGCTTGGATGTGTCTCAATGGAATTGTGCTGAGAAGCCAATCTCAGACGATGACCCAGTGTATGATTCTGTTTATAAAACATTCTTGAAATGACAAACTTATAAAAGATAGAGACCAGATTTCCTCATGTGCTGTGGATGATAGTTGAACAGGATGTTACCATAGGGAGAAATTGGATGAAGGTTATCTGGGATCTCTCTGTATTATTTCTTCCGACTTCATGTGAATCTACCATGATCTTAAAAGCAAACAAACAAAAAACTAAATGGTCCCTTCAACTCAAGGGAAAAGGGACAAAAGACTCAACCTTGTAGTTAAATAACTTGCCCATGATCCCACAGCGTGTGAATATAGCAGTGCTTAGACTTGAACTCAGAGAGCTGACTTTAAATCTAGTCTCTCTTTCCACAGCACATGCCATCCTCCTGGTCCCACTCAAGGTAAATAGCAGTAATTTTTACATGCAGGCCTTTGCAGCCATTTCTCCAAAGGAAAAAAAAATGAGAAAGAAAGAAACATTAAAATTAAAGAAATTCAAAGAAAATTGGGATCAGATGTTAGGTTGTAGTCAAACTCCCCTCAACTGTGCCTCTCAAACATCTCAAGGTCACTTGGGGTTCTTGATAAAATGCAGATTCGAACTGAGTCAGTCTTGGGTGGGGCCTGAGACTAGTTCTGATAAGCTCCCAGGTGATGCTAAAATTGTAATCCATGGACCAGTCCCTGAGCAGCAGGGATAAAAGGATAAAAGAAACAGGGATAGCTGTTTGTAACTAAGGTAACGAAGAATGCCTTACAACAAACAGCATTTCAGATGCAGTTAGGATACTGCACTCCAGTGGCACATGGAATGAGAGAGGAAGAAAAACATTGTCGGGCTGTAGTTTAAGCCTGGGGAATCCATCCATAAGTGAAGACAGCTGAGTGGAAAGAGACACACACTCAAGAGTCAAAGCGTTGTGTTAAGATGATGCTTTGCAGTCAGTTGCAGCAAACAGCTGTTGTAAATGTGAGGTTGTCTACTTTTTACATTTGTGTGTAAAAGAAATTATTGATAATGTAGGAAGTTTATTGTGTCCACAGCCTAGACTGTCATCAGACCTGACAACTCCAGTTCCATTCAGTTAAGTGTTTTGGGATTTGATTTGTCCTGTTATCTAAACTAATTAAGGTCAGAATATCCAAAGTTCCATTTATTCAGGGGTACGTATGTTTAATTTTTGTATTACTGAATAGCACAAATAAATTGTGCCAAAGAGTTTTAGATGCCCTTCTTTCAAAGTCACTCTTTAATTATTAATGCTTTTATCAGGCTTTCTGAAAGGTGCCATGTTTCCGAGAGTAACTAAAGCTTGATGGGGCTTTATGTTATGATAGGAAATTAATAAATGAGTATGAGAACTGAGGAAATGAAGTGTGAAATTGTGTGGTATTTCAAAGTGTGAGCTTCTTTTGTGATCTATATTTTATCACACACTAGGTCATATTTGGTGGAGTATTTGCTCATGGGTCAGCAAGCCCGTAGGCTGTCGTAGTTTCTTTAAAACAACAAGCTTGAAGGGTGGAACACTGATCAACTGCACCCCTGGCCGAGCTGCAAGACCTTTTAATTTCATGGGGTGTTGTACTGACTTGCTTCTTAGGAACAGGCTAATGCCTTTTTCTTTACCCTCCTCCCTTAGAACCGTCCCTGGTGGTGGAAATAATGACACACAAAACTACCCTTGAGAAGCTTACTTTCTCATTAGTCTCTCGTCTCCACTCTTGCTCCCCGTTCCTCCACTTCAGCCTCCACTCCACAGCCAGAGTTTACAACACACCTGTGATTCCATCACCTACAGGATGAAGTCTCAATGTATCTCGGCACAGATCACAGGGCCTCTTGTGTGTTGGCTCCTGCCTTTCTCATCAGCCTCGTTTTCTAGCCCCCCCCCCCCCTTCCAGTGTTCCTTGAGCTCTGGCCATACTAAACTACTTGTAGTTCTTAGAACTCACCTTGCTCACCTGCCTCTAGGTTGACCTATAAGCTGTTTTCTCTATTTGGCATGTTTTTTTTTTTTTTTTAATTTTTTTTCAACGTTTATTTTTTTTTTTGGGGACAGAGAGAGACAGAGCATGAACGGGGGAGGGGCAAAGAGAGAGCGAGACACAGAATCGGAAACAGGCTCCAGGCTCTGAGCCATCAGTCCAGAGCCTGACGTGGGGCTCGAACTCATGGACCGCGAGATCGTGACCTGGCTGAAGTCGGACGCTCAACCGACTGCGCCACCCAGGCGCCCCTGGCATGTTTTGTTTATTTGTTTTGTTTTTTTCCGCTTGGCCACCTGCTGGACACTTGATCCCTAGCTTAGTCACCTCCTCCATGAGGCTGCCTTAGTCAAGGCTGTTTGGTTTCAAGGTATAGAAATCCACTGAAATTATCACCAAAAAAGTGTTTATGTAAATGAAAATCAGGCCACTTCATGCTTTTCTGAACAGGACAGGAAATATGCTAGGGCTTTGGAGAGAAACCAGTTAGGAACCAAGTTTGCTCCCTTGGTGTTGTGTAGTTTCCATCACTCCTCTCTGTGACTGATCCATTCTTCTCTTTTGATTTGTGAAGGGATGTTCTGGCTTCTCTACCCTTTTGTCACTTCAGCTTGCTAATGGCTTTGCTTTGGATTCCCCTGATATCATTTGGCCCTGATATTACATAAATTTCTGACTCAGCTAACATCTCATTTTCACAATATCAGATTTTTAGGCAGAGATGTTTACACTGGCCCAGTTAGGTCAAGTGGCTGATTAGCTGTATACAGAGCTATATACAGGATTGTATACAGAGTGAGGTCCTACCGTAACTTCCATGGAGCCCACCATTCAAGGCTGGGAGGTGTGTTTGGTGCTGCTTCTCTGATTCTACCGCTCAGAGGGAGATGGTCCTTCCCCTTTCTCTGAAGTCTCACTTTACAGCGTTCCTACACACAGTTCTACTTACCCTTCACTCAGAGGGTATACTGATCTCAGATTTTAGGGCATGACATCTCAGTTCATATGAATAAGCCCTTTTCCAAATTCTGGGGTGGCTTTCCCTCTCATGGTTTTCTTGCCAAGTAAGAGGAAGTTCACTTTTTGGAATGGCCGTGTTCTCACTGGGATTATTACAAAAACTTTGTTGGTGGTGGTGGTGGTGCAGGGGACTCAATTCTGTTTATTTGGGGAAAATTATAATTAAATTTAAGAGAAAATTAGGTTTTTTAAATCTCTTGTGCTGTGAAAATGTATACTTGAGTGAGCTAAAGATAGTAAAATTACATCTAGGTTAATATCATTCAGCTCTCTAAACTCCTTCCTGACTATTCCAGTGAGAGTGCTTTAGATGATAAGGGGCAACGTTTTTCTAAGAAAACTTATTTAAGTGGAAATATCCTAAAGAAACTCAATTAAAGCTGAAATCAGAGAATTATGGAGTTTTCTCTTTAAATACATACCACATCCTACAAATTGTTCCATGGTGCTCTATTTTGAGAATTTATCTCACAGAATACCAGTTCTATAATAGAATAGGATCATGGTGAAGATTTTATTGATTAGGGCAAAGAAAAGTACTGTTTTTGAGAGGCCTATTCCATATAGCCTGTGTGATCCTCTTGACACACCTCTTACTTCATGCTGAGATTTGCTGAATATATAGAATGATTTCCCACTGTGACTTTCAGGAGAAGGGTATACCTGAGGAGAAGAAAAATTGGGTAAAAATTTTTGAATTATAAAATGTGATCTCTTTCTCTCCATTACCTTCCTCCCCCCCTTTTTTTTCTTCTTTATCCAGGAAGCATAGAACTTGATTGTGCTTTATTTTTCCCACCCATAAGAAGATAATGAACCTATTGCCCTTATGTACTATGATTATTTTGGGGAATCTTGTGCATGTACCTTATAAACCATAATGTTTTAGAAGGGTGAGACACTGTTAAGGGTCTAGTATGTGCAGTGAAGGGAACAAAGATGCCTCACATGTGACCCCTACCCTAAAGGGTTAGCACTTATTTGGGGAGTCAGGATAATCTAGTCTCCTTGTCTGAACATGAGAAAAATCATTTGGAGTAGAATCTGCTCCTATTTTAAAAGCCCTTTCCCTCCGATCCCAGATTATTCTTATTATTGGATCAGTTTGGGAAATACTGACAAAAGATTTCATTTTCATTTTCTTCAATCATTAAATGGAGGATAAAATGCCTACCCAGGAGATTGTGACAAAGTATGAATAAGGTAACATTCCTGAAAGTACCCGCATGGTGCTTGGAACATGATAGGTGCTTAGGAAATGGTAGCTCTTCTTCCTTTTAATAGAACGAAGAAAGAATTGACAGAACCTGAATGGAGGTACAAATTAAAGTGTCCTGGTAATTCAGAGCAGAGGAAGAAGAGTTTGTTTCCATTTGGGAAGGTGAGATGAATTCCCTGTACTGACCCATCAGTATGAAAGGTGGTGTGTGCAGCAGGTTTAGTGGGCAGGCACTGGCATATCTTAGTTCTACAAGACTGGGTTTCAAATCCTGGGTTTTCACTGAACAGCTGAGGAACCTGAAACATGTCACTTAACCTCATGTTGTCAGTTTTCTTATTTATATAATAAGAGTAATTAAAAAAAAAACTAACTCATAGGATTGTTGTGAGACAATAAAGCCCTCATTCATTCATTCATTCGATGAGCATTTTTGAGCACTTGCTTTCTGTCAGGCATGGTTCTGCATGCTAGGGATATAGCAGTGACCAAAGAAAAAACAGAACCCCACCATATAGTCAGTGCTCAACAAATGAGAGCCATTATTATGCCATAATAAAAAGTATTCCAGCCCTGTTAGTCTGATTTATATTTTGTTGCCATGACAGATATATAAATTACTGGAGCTTTAACCATTTGGCTGGAACCACAGAATCAAAATAATAAGCCTTAGCTGGAAAGAGCACCAGAGCTCCTATGGGATATTGCTGATGTTGCCCCTTGTATACACATCTGGTAGCTGTTGATGCGCAGTGAGTGTGCCCCATTATTTTTTTAGAAGTAGTGATTGATTGATTGAAAACTGTGTGATCTAGGTACATAATCCTATTAAATCCTTCTTGTGAGTCAGGGCTCATATTTTGAAGCACTTGATGGTGGTTATACTTGTAATCATTGACCAAAGGCATAATAAATTTAACAAGTCCACATCATGTGCGCATATGCGTATTTTGAAGGCAGGGCATTGACAAGGAAGATGAAGGAGAGGACAGGAGTAAGGATATACCACCTTAACTTTGTTATCATTAGCTACAGTTGGTCAACAACCAGTTCATTATGGTCAGGATTACCATATTAATAGTTTGTGCTGAATTGTTCCTAGTCTTAGTTTGGTGCTTATTTGTTTTGCTGAGGATCCTCTTTGTATACATGCATTGGTAGTGCATCAAAACCTTGAATTAGAATTTTGCAATGTATCAAAAAGCCAGATACTCCTTGTTAAAGTGTTATGATAACAGAAATAGTCAAGAAAACCAGGCGGGAACTTAAAAGACTGTAGGAAGAGAAATGCCATTATTACATTTTAGAGGCATTGTTCTTGAGTGCAAATGCATGGATGTCTTCATGAATTACGCAAGCTGAGAATTAGCACTATGAGCTTTTGTGAAAATTAGTGTTTGTGCAGTTTATTGATGGTGTAGATGCTACACGAAAGACATTTACCACCTTCATGAATAAGAATTCTCTTTGTTAGTTCTATTTTTAGTCATTTAGTTAAGGAAACAATTGTCTTCACCGCAAGATAATTTCAGTTTTGGATAGAAATTTGAACACAATTTTGTCAAATAAAACTCATTCATGTACATACTATTTTCCAGAAAAAAAGTGTTGCCTTCAGAGTAGACGTATGTACATTAGCTTTTAATGAACAAGTCCTTTGTCAATTGTCCATCCCTCTATTTATCAGTTGTCATAAGATGTATGTGGATTTATACTGATCTGTTTTTAACATTTTAGATGGCTAGACAAATATCCAAGTTCACCTTATTCTCATTCAACTAACAGAATAATTCCTGCTTTCTGGGAATAAAAACATTGAATGGAAAAGGAATAAAGGTGTGCAAAACAAATGCTGGATTTTTCATAATTCTGCAAGGTGGTATACTCCCTGACATCTCATGTTTCTTTTGGTTCATGTGAAGCTTCTGCTTTTGCCAAGGGCCAGGAGATAGCTACAGAGGCTCCAGTCATCCTTGAATATACGGTGGTCCGAGCCAAGTAGGGGTCAGGGAGAACTAAAATGCACATGAGGCCTTCTCTTGTCATCTTGCTCTGTTTCAGTCATAGCCATTGACATCAAGAGATTTCAGTGTATCATTACTGGAAGGGAAAGGAGTGGGGATAGTCTACCATGACTAGAAGACTATTTGGCTGTGTCCAGTTTCCCTCATACATCAAAACCCACCTATTCCCTCATGGTAGCCTCTGAGCTTTTTATTCTTATCCAGATGCCATATTTAGAAACAAGGTATATTATCCTAGATTAGTGCAAGTGGAATGGTTTTCCAGTACATCCTGTGTTGTATGTCAGTCAGTTGTGGTTGACCCAAGAATGTGAAGACCCAAGGAAGAAAAGTCAAGGAGGATAAGTTTCGTGGAAATAATAGACTTTGATCCTAAGGGGCCCTGATGGGATCCTGTTTGTTTAGGGCACTTACCAGTAGGGTGGATTATTATGCATCAGATTTACAGAAGTCTGACCATCATCTTAAGACCCTGGAACACCATGCCTGTTGCAGAGTGATCAAAACTCCTAGGCCATGGTTTCAAAATTGATACTCACCCCACCTGCATCAGAATACGCATTCCAGGTCCTTACCAAAAGCTACTAGATGTGGGTTAGTAGGTGTGTGCTCTGGAATCTGCATTTTTAAAATAATCTTATTAAGAATAAAGAATTTAATTACAAAGAAATAATTAGTGGCAGCTTATTTTCTTTTTGAAATTTTTAAAAATTTCAATTTAAAATTTGATACCAAATTCTCAAAACTAATTTACCCTCGGTTTACTTAATTTAAAAAATATTTGTATACATTACTTGAAGTCAAACAGACAATATTGTGATGCATTTTTAAAATTTAATTTTTTTCATAAAAATTTCCAAAAAAAATATTTTCATTGAAGAGTGGTAGGTGCACTCTTTAACCCTCATTCCCTATTTCCCTTATCCCCCCATCCACCTCCCTTCTGGTAGCCATTAGTTCTCTATAGTTAAGAGTCTGTGTCTTGGTATTTCTTTCTCTTTTTTTTTTTTTCCTCCTTTTGCTCATTCGTTTACTATAAAAAGTTTCTGCACAGGGAGGGAAACAATCAACAAAACTAAAAGGCAAACCTACTTACTGGGAGAAGATATTTGTAAATGACATATCTGATAAAGGGTTATTATCCAAAATATATAAAGAACTGATACAACTCAATACCCAAAAAAGAAATAATCTGATTAAAAATGGGCAGAAGACATGAACAGACATCTCTCCAAAGAAGACATCCAGGTGGCCAACAGACACATGAAAAGATACTCAACATCACACATCATCAGGGAATTGCAAGTCAACCACAATGAAATACTACCTCACACCTGTCAGAATGGCTAAAATCAAAAACATAAGGAACAGCCAGTGTTGGAGAGGATGTGGAAAGAAAGAAACCCTCTTGCTTTTTGGCAGAAATACAAACCGGTGTAGCCACTGTGGAACACAGTGTGGAGGTTCCTCAAAAAATTAAAAAGAGAAATAGTCTACAATCCAGTCATCACACTACTGTGTATTTACCCCCCAAATACAAAAACCCTAATTCAAAGGGTTACATGCATCCCTAGGTTTATTGCAGCATTATTTACAACAGCCAAACTATGGAAGCCGCCCAAGTTTCCATCAATAGATGAATGGATAAAGGAGATGTGGTATATATTTACAATGGAACATTGGTCACCCATAAAAAAAGAATGAAATCTCATCATTTGCAATAATACGGATGAAGCTAGAGAGTATAACGCTAAGCAAAATAAGTCAAAGAGAGACAAATACTGTATGATCTCACTTATGTAGAATTTAAGAAACAAAAGGAGCAGTGGAATCTGTATTTTAAGCTCCCTGGGAAATAATAAAGTTTTAACAACATTGTGTTATGGGGTTGTAGGAATCAAACTCAGATTTAGGAAGACCCAATAGTGACCTGAATCCAGAAGATTTTGCTGGAAACAGTGCTCTGGTTTTGCCTCTCACCTGACCCATTTGGACATGAATAGATTGGCTTTGGTGAGAATGGCATTGATCTGCAGAACAGAGATTCACAACCTAGAGACTTTTAAAAATCACACGTTGCTTACCCTACCCCTCAGAAGGTCAAACTGAGTAGGTCTGAACTTAAACATTTATATATGTAAGATTCAAAGATCCTAGAATCGGAGGACTCTTATACCAAGCAGGCTTTATTTATCTAGTCTTAATTTTTTTCAAAAATAGGCTCCCATCTCCCACTTTGCTTTTTGACATTTCGTAAATACTTTGGAATAGTTCAGCAACTGGACATAGATCAGTTTTGATACTGTAAGACTGATGCTTGAGTATATTGGACTTTTTGGAGCAGTTTCTGTCTTCATGATTGATTCTCATGGAAGAAAGTCTTTTAAAGTAAAATATGCAAAGCCTCTCATGGCTATTGTCTTTCTTTGTCCTCCAAGAATCCCTATGAGATAAAGGGGACAAGAATAGGTTTTATTGTTCTCTTTTAAATACTTGTAATTAGAGCAAGTCCTGGAAGATTCCTTGTGAGAGCAAGCTTGGATATGGTACATAGACATGCATTCATGAGCAAATGAAGACATTTGCTTCAAGAGCAAATTCAGGAATGTGTCTTGACCTAATGGTCAAGAATCCCCAGTTACAGAATACTTGGGTCTATTTCTATTACTAAATTTAAAGGGATTTGAATAATCTAAGTCTAAACCTCTCCTCAATTAAGTTATAGTTTATTCAAAATATGGTTTAATTGTATTCTAGGTAGTGGGGACTCCCACTGCATTCCTGAATAAATAGCTAAAGCACACATATTTTAAGTCTCTAGTCCTAGAATTTCAACAGAATTAGATAAGGCAAAAAAAAAAAAAAATAGGCGGAAGTGTATGGAAATGTTTTTGCCACTGATTACATGGTTTTTGTTTGTTTATGCCTCATTAATTAAAAGCATTTGTTTTATTTTGAAATATCCAGTTGCATCTTTATAACTAGGTTGACAAAATTAAATAGAAACTATCTTTTTTCCATTGAAAGAGGTAGTGTATATGTTAAGGTCATAGGCGAGTAGATATTTGGTGATATTTTAGCTACGAAAGCTGCTTTGAAGTATGAACAATAACAAATATAATTGCTGTTGTGTTTTACCTATCTTATTTAGAATTAAGCATTTTATTGTTTTCCTAAGAAAGGTAAGTATTGAATATTTTAAGCTTTTCTTTTATTATCAAGAGTTATTTATTAATGCTTTCTGATTTCTTTTGATATATGACATACAAAAAAAGTGCCCAAATTTTAGATGTTTTTGGTGGCATTCAGTTGAATTTTTAAAATTCTACCTCATTCAGCCATATTTTTGTCCTATAACCACTGTTTTAGTCCTTAAACACCGTGTCTTACTTACAGATATTGAAGCTGCTTCATAAAATTCGGGGTGTATCACTTTTTAAAAAATGGCTATCAGATAATGAAACTGTAATAAAAAATGAAGAACTACCCAGTGATTCCACAATATAGAATACAGAGAGTAAGAGTCAACATAATATAATTGGCTTGTGCAGACGGACAGAGTCCAGAGAATCAAGCAGTAATGTTGGTGGTTTATGCGTTCTGGGCACGTGTCAAAATGCAGGACATTGCAGGAGTGGATTCGATGTTTCATGAAAACAGCCTTGGTGAAAATCTGTGAAGCATGGATCCCTCATCGCTCCTGACCTAGAACCTCTGCCAACACACTGCCTTTTTTCTCCCCTTAACTGGAGCTCCCGTGGCAATATCTAATGCAAATCTCAGCTGCTTCGTGGAGCTTTTTGGAATTGCCCTGTCCCTCAGGGATCTCTCCTTCTCTCAGCTCCTTGCTGCTCATTATTTTTGACACACAGCATTCAGTGTATGCTCCCCTGAGTTATTAGTTTCCTCTTTAATTATGTAATTAGTGAATGGTTCAGTGGTATATTTCTTGTCCCTTATCCAGAAGGCCAGAAAAATGCTTTTCTTAGAAAGACATTCTACTGGGAGTCACAGAAACCCTGGACTAATAGACAGGAGACATTTTATCCCTGGTTCTCCTCTGATTGTGGGAAAGGAACTTTGAGCAGAGCACTTAACCTACCTTTGTTTCTTTCCTCTGCTATTAAATGAAGGAATTGAACTAGATAATCTCCAGATAATCTACTTTAAAATTGTGTTTCTGAGACTTCAGGTTCAATGTGGCAGATTAAGTACATGATTTTTTATCTTTTTCATCTCCCCAAATCTCTCTAAAAAGGGTAGAAAGGGAGTTTAAAAAAATTATAAACCTGAAAAGATAAAGAGACTAAGAGAGATTCTACAGCAAGTAACAGATTAATACATATTTGGAAAGTGGAAAGTAGAGAACTGGTAATAAGCTTCGTATAACAGGAGGTGTTACAACTAAGTGTCCTTGAGAGGTAAGCCCCACGAGAAGCATGCTGATTGGCCTAAAAGACCACATGAAAGTTTCAAGCCTTGGTGATGGGCTATGTGGAAATCGGGAGTGCTATCTGGGGCTGCAACCAGGGAATTAACATGCAGTCTGTTCCAGCCTCCTTTCTCTTCCTGCAGAACGCTGGCAACATATTTGACCCTTTCAGGAGATGGGCAAGTTCTTCTCTAGAGAATTGAAAACCCCCCTGATGAAGAGGAACTTAGGTGTCTGAACTGAAAACGAGAATTTAAAAAAAAAAGAGAGAAAAAGGAAAAGAAACTCATTTGGAACAAGCAATGTAGAGAGGAATAGAAATTAGAAATAGCTGAACACAGAAAATAGAAAAAGTTGAGGAAATCGCTAAGAAAGGATGTAAACAAAACACACAGTAGAAAGGAAATGGTTTTACAATTTGAGGAGCATTCCAGCAGATCCCACATGGAAATATGGAATTCTGAAAAAGAGAACAGAGATAGAGAAAAGAAATTATCAAAGACATATATAAGAATATTTATCAATAGAATGATTTAAATCTTCAGATTAAAATGACTTCATAAGATGAATAAGAAATGCCTGAGAAAATGAATGAGAAAAGACTTCTATTAGGGCACATCAGTAAAAGTTCAGAACAGGAGGCTAAAGAGAAGATTTTTAAAGCTTCTGGGGATGAGAGAGGGGAGATTGAGAGAGATCATAGATAAATAATGAAAAATCAGAATTAGGTTGGTGTCTGACTTTTCAACAGCAGGATTATAAGAGAGAATATAGAGAAGTAATATCCTTAAATCTCTTAGAGGAAATGATTGTCATCTTGTAAATCTATATCCAAACACAATGAAGGATGAAGCTAAAATAAAGATATTTTATTTTTAGATAGATACTTTAAAGATAGGTGAAGGTGATTAAGAGGTACAAATTTCCAGATATAAAATAAATAAGTCATGGGGATAGTATAGCATAGGGAATATAGTCAATAAAAAAAATCCAAACGTGGTTCAGAAACCATACCATAGTTCTTGAACTCTAGTAAAAATAAAAAGGTGTTCAAGAAAGTTAACAATCATAGGACAATTACTTGGCTCAGTGAAGAACAACATTTATGTATCTTTAAATTATGGTTTTACTAAACCAGTGCTAGTATTTAATACAATTTAAATACTGATTTTACTAAAAATTGTGATATGTCCAGTACTGAATATAATAAAGGCCTTATATGAAAAACCCACAGCAAACATCATACTCAGTGGTGAAAAACTGAGACCTTTTTCCCTTAAGGTCAGGAACAAGACAAAGATGTCTGCTTTCACCGCTCTTATTCAACATAGTATTGGAAGTCCTAGCCACAGTAATTAGACAACATAAAGAAATAAAAGGCATCCAAATTGATAGGGAAGAAGTAAAACTCTCACTGTTTGCAGCTGGCAGGATACTATATATAGAAAACTCTAACGACTCTACCAAAATACTACCAGAACTGATAAATGAATTCAGTAAACTCATAGGATATAGATTCAATGCACAGAAATCTGTTAACATTCTTATACACAAATACTGAAGGAGCAGAAATTAAGGAAACAATCTCATTTACAATTGTACCAGAAACAATAAAATATCTGGGAATAAACTTAAACTAAAGAGGTGAAAGACCTGGACTCTGAAAACTATAAAACACTGATGAAAGAAATTCAAGAGGATGCAAAGAAATGGAAGGACATTACATGCTCACACATTGGAAGAACAAATGTTATTAAAATGTTTACCACGTGAAGTAATCTACCATTTAATGGAATCCCTATCAAAATACTGACATCATTTTCCACACAACCAGAAGAAACAATCCTCACATTTGTATGGAACCACAAAAGACCTAGAATAGCCAAAGCAATGTTGAATATGGAGAAAAACAAAACTGAAGGCATCACAATTCCAGATATCAAGTTACATTACAAAGTGGTAGTAATTAAAGCAGTATGGTACTAGTATAAAAATAGACACATAGATCAATAGAACAGAAAACCCAGCAATACACCCAGTTATATGGTCAATTAATCTTTGACAAAGGGAGAATGAATATCCATGGGTAAAGACAGTCTCTGCAACATATTGTCTTGGGAGAACTGGACAGCAACATGCAAAAGAATGAATCTGGACCATTTTCTTTCACCATACACGAAAATAAACTCAAAGTGGATTAAAGACCTAAATGTGAGACTTGAAACCATAACAGTCCTTGAAGAGAGTACAGGCAGTAATCTCTCTGACAGCAGCCATAGCAACATTTTTCTAGGTAGGTCTCTTAAGGGAAATAAAAGTAAAAATAACTATTGGGACTGTATCAAAATAAAAGTTTCTGCACTGAGACAGGAAACAACAAAATTAGAAGGCAACCTACTGAAAGGGAGAAGATATTTGCAAATAACATATCTGATAAAGGGTTAGTATCCACATATATAAATAAGTGGTACAACTCAACACCCAAAAATCAAATAATCCAATTAAAAATAGGCAGAAGACATGAACAGACACTTCTCCAAAGAAGACATCCAGGTGGCCAACAGACACATGAAAAGATACTCAACATCACACATCATCAGGGAATTGCAAGTCAAAACCACAGTGAGATACTACCTCACACCTGTCAGAATGGCTAAAATCAAAAACATAAGGAACAGCCAGTGTTGGAGAGGATGTGGAAAGAAAGAAACCCTCTTGCTTTCTTGATGGAAATACAAACCAGTGTAGCCACTGTGGAACACAGTGTGGAGGTTCCTCAAAAAATTAAAAAGAGAAATAGTCTACAATCCAGTCATCACACTACTGTGTATTTACCCCCCAAATACAAAAACCCTAATTCAAAGGGTTACATGCATCCCTAGGTTTATTGCAGCATTATTTACAACAGCCAAACTATGGAAGCCGCCCAAGTTTCCATCAATAGATGAATGGATAAAGGAGATGTGGTATATATTTACAATGGAACATTGGAACAATGGAACATCAGCCATAAAAAAAGAATGAAATCTTGCCATTTGCAACAACATGGATGGACCTAGAAGAGTATAATGCTAAGCAAAATAATTCAGTCAGGGAAAGACAGATGCCATATGATCTTACTCATGTGGAATTGAAGAAAGAAAACAGGTGCGCAAAGGAAAAAAGAGGGAGAGAGAGAGGGAGAGAGGCAAACCAACAAACAGACTCTTAACTATAGAGAAAAAACCAGAGGGAAGGTGGGCAGGAAGATGAGTGAAATAGGGAATGGGGATTAAAGAGTACACTTACCTTGAGGAAATAAAATAAAATGATAAAAATTTGTGATATGTTTATTAGAAAGCAGGTGGTATGAGAAGGGTGGTATAAGAGACTTCATTCCTCATCTTCCAAAGTAATAAGTCAAAAGATAATGAATAGAACTGTGAGTCAGTAAACCAGAACATTAGCACATTTGGAAAAATGAAGTAAAATACCTGAATAGTCTGCTAACAGTTTGCAAAAAGTTGCATCTGAGGAGTGGGACTCGAGATAGTTGGGCAGAGGATGGCTGTTTTCACTGTAGGATTTTAGCATTATTTGACTTTTAACTATGTGTATATACTACTTTGATTAAAAAATATTTTAAAGTTTACGTCCAGTTTTATACAATGTAATATATATGCAAATTTTGGTATATATAATTTTCTCAAACTTTACTGTGAGACCCTCGAGAACTGTGTGATGTATTTCTTTGTATCCCTTGTTGGCATTCATTTGCTTAACATTTATCGAGTATGTCAATGTTGGAACAGGTAGGATGAAGTCCCAGTCTCCCTGGATTTAAAAACAACAACAACGAACAAACTTTTTCTACATGGAGATGAGTATGAGGCCTTAGCACACATAGTGCATTGGGTAGGAGTAGGCATCCAAGTGTATATTGAAAATCACACCCTTTATTCTGTGTAACTCATATAAACTTCTTCATAATGCGTACCCTACTGGGTAGTTGGGAAGTAATGAAATTTGCCCATTGGAATTACCTGGTTCTTCTGCTTTAACATTCTTTTTTCATGTAAGTATTTGCATGATTTCTAAATCCAAGTCCCTGTAAGGATGGCTGTTCCTTTTATTTGCCCTCTCCCTTCCCCAGGGAGGGTCTTGGTTCAGGCTCCTGGAGCAGCCTCCCTCTCACATCACCCATCACTGAGCAGGAGGAGTGGGGGTATTTCTGTAGGTAACACAGAAGGAAAAGAGGGAAAGAGAGTGGTGAATGACATAAGGGCTTTTAAAACTTGAGTTTGGATTAACACAGTTCACTGCTATTCCCCTTTCATTGGTTAAAGGAAGTCACATACCCATTTGATGCCAGTCCTGGTGATTCCCCTTCGCAGCTGGGCCATAAGCTACCCAGCTGTGGGGAAGTGAGGTGTGTTTCTATAGCAGATAAGGTGCCTACAAAACTCAGACTCCGAAAATTGGGACATGAAGAATAGAGAAAAAAGACAGAAGAGCAGCAGTAGCCATTGACTACTGCTAGCCATTAGGCCTCAGATTGAAATACCTTAATTTGTGGGCGAAATATGAGGGGACAGGAACTTAAATTAGCAGATTCCATTTCGAGGAAGCTAAAGACAGGATAATGTGCTGACTGGATCAGTGCTGAGCAGTAGGGATGTGGGATCGAGAGAACCTGAACATGAGCACGTGTGGAGAATTCTGCTCCAGAGTCAGATGCATTCTCCAACTTAGAAAATAGTTTTACATGCATAAAGAGTAGGATTGCTTCTCCAGATTTTTCTATAATTCTATTAATTTTGACTTTCTCCTTAGAAGACAACTTCAGAAGGTTTCAGTAGTGAGTGAAATACTTGTGTGCATATGTATGTATTTTGATTATGTATTGGAACATACTGCATAATTAAACTTAAATATTTTAATGATATCTCATTTGCTATATCCTTGGAGGATAATTGTAACTGCGTAATTTCCCCTCCAGTGTGTTTTGTTTTTACATAACAAAGGCTGCCTTAATGAACCTTTATCTCATTACAATGTAATACCAATAGTGATTTAAATATCAAAATGAAAGGGAAATTTTAGCACAGCTTTATTCTATTTTAGGCAAATTAATACTGCTTAATCCATTTATTTTTCTGGTTTTGATATTAGCATTTGGTTAAGATAAAACCTACTGGTAAAAAAAAATGCTGACCTCTTTGATAACAAGCAAATTTTTGGTATTTTATGAGAAGATAACAAGGCAATTACCCAGTTTTAGGAACAAGAAATAAAGTAGGCCATCTTAAAATGTTACTTTGGCTAAATCAGAATGAAACAGTTAGTAGTATTTTTTTAGTATCTTAAAACAGCTCTGTGGCTTTGCGTTCAAGACCAAGAGAGCTGTATTATTATTTATAGAGGGAGAAGTTCCACCTTTTCCCCCCTTAATCTTGACCTAATCAAATACTTTAAAGTATATTTTCCCATTGTTTGAATTAACTCTACTCATATTTAATAATATTTTTTTTGTTTCTGTCATTCAGCTTTTGTTTAGTCATGAATGAAGATATCATGAAGTAAAATACAAATTCCGCCATGCCCAAAGAGCAGGATCTGGTATGGTACTTTCCTAGCTGTATACCAGCATCACCGGCCTGGCACTGCCTTCCCATTTGGTATCCATCCCTGAATCATTGAAGCACTTATCTGCCAGCCATTATGATAGTGGGAATGACCAGCTGATCAAGCATGGGCCATTAATTTTGAATCCGTTGATAGAGACATAAATTTCCCAGAAATCATATTGAAAGATAAAATGGTCGGCTTCTTTTAAGTACATGCTAATATACCTCAGGGATGATTGGAACCACTGATTATTTTATAGTTTTATTTTGTCATTGGAATTTTAAAAGGTTTGACGATGACATTAGTGTGTTTTAAAGTAACAATAAATATGATCACTCTAAATCTGTAATTACTATACCTTTATGAATAGTATGTTTAAAGGCCTAAGGTCCTATTTGTTTTTACTTCTGTTTTTACTAAATATTTAGGGATGTGCTGTTTCAAAAGAGAGAAGTCTTCTGGTGGAATTACTGGACTGGCAGTACATTGTTTGCTTTATCAGTAGAGTTTTACATATTGTCGTGAGTTGTATTATGACCACATTTTTTTATCTGCAATGATTTCTTTGCTATTTGAAAGAGTCTTAACTTTATGATAATGGAAATTCATTATAACGGGAAGCAAATTTTTAAGAAAATAAAATTTGTGCATATACGCCAACTATTAAAATTTCATTTCAAAGGCTTGAAAAAAATTCTATTTCAAAAGAACCAACTTCCAGCAAAGTAATTCACATAATCCCTCTATTTAGGAGTAAATATTAAATTCAGTAGGATCAAGTAAATAGTAGTAAACTTGATACCTCATATAGCATTTAGTATTTGTGTAGCAGTAGTTACACAGCACATTTCATCTTCAAAATGCTTCAGCAACAATAAGTTATGTTTCTTGTCAATATTCCTATAAAGTAATAGGCAAGTGTTACTAATAAGAATCTATTTGTCTCACTTAAATCCCAAGCACCTAGTTGGGTCTACCATTTTATATTTATTTGTTCCCAGAAAATAACTGCTTGTAGAATATAAATTCATGTTATTTACCTCTACCACAGATGTCTTTGGGCAGCTCGTTCTGCAAGCCTGACTCTGTATAGTTTACTTAAGTCATGTGACACAAACTCAAAGGCCATGACATACTGTACCTGTCAGTGCCCGTACCCAGTAAATGTTTCCTAATAATCTTGACATACCATTGGTAATTCCCTTGAAATATAAATGTTATTCCTGATTACTGGAGCACATTTCAAATGATTTAGGTTGACTTTAGTTCTCTTTTTGCTGAATGACAGAGTTCCTGCTTTTGCTCTTATTTTTCTTGTTAGGAAGAGTTTAAATTTGGATCTTTTAGCCCTATTTTTTTCCTGACTTTTCAAGGATAGTTTTTTGTTTGTTTGTTTGTTTGTTTTTGTATTCTCAAGTTAGTTAACAAACAACGTAGTCTTGGCTTCAGGAGTAGAACTCAGTGATTCATCTCTTACATATGACACCCAGTGCTCATCCCAAAGAGGGCCCTCCTTAATGCCTGTCACCCATTTACCCACCCTCCCACCATCAACCTGCAGTTTGTTCTCTGTATTTAAGAGTCTCTTATGGTTTGCCTCCCTCTCTGTTTTTATCTTATTTTTCCTTCCCTTTCCCTATGTTCATCTGTTAAGTTTCTCAAATTCCACATATGAGTGAAATCAGATGATATCTGTCTTTTTGTGACCAGTTTACTTCACTTAGTATAATACCCTCTAGTTCTATCCATGTTGTTGCAAATGGCAAGACTTGCTTCTTTGTCATCTCCGAGTAATATTCTGTTGTATAGCTGTATATCACATCTTCTTAATCCATTCATCAGTTGATGGACATTGTGTTCTTTCTATAATATGGCTATTGTTGATAATGCTGCTGTAAACATTGGGGTGCATGTGCCCCTTCGAATCAGCATTTCTGTATCCTTTGGATAAATTCCTAGTAGTGCAATTGCTGGGTTGAAGGGTAATTCTGTTTTTAATTTTTTGAGGAACCTCCACACTATTTTCCAGAGCAGCTGCACCTGTTCCCATCAGCAGTGTAAAAGTGTTCTTTCTCCGCATCCTCGCCGACATCTGCTGTTCCCTGAGTTGTTCATTTTAGCCATTCTGACCAGTGTGAGGTGGTATCTCATCATGGTTTTGATTTGTATTTCCCTGATGATGAGCGATGTTAAGCATCTTTTCATGTGTCAGTTGGCCATCTGGATGTGTTCTTTGGAAAAGTATCTATTCATGTCTTCTGGCCATTTCTTCACTGGATTATTTGTTTGCAGGTGCTAAGTTTGGTAAGTTCTTTATAGATTTTGGATACTAATCCTTTATCCTGTATGTCATTTGCAAATATCTTCTCCCATCCCGCCAGTTGCCTTTTAGTTTTGTCAATTGTTTCCTTTGCAGAAGCTTTGTATCTTGATGAAATCCCAATAGTTCGTTCTCGCTTTTACAAAAATGGATAATTTTACAGTATCTGTCATCTGAAGATCTTCTAGTACTCTGAAACTTTACTCAAAGATGAGGTATAAGTAGATTCAGAATGTACAGTGCAAAATTAGAAAAAGAAAAGATTTAAAAATTTATCCATTGATAAAGCTGAACCTAAAACACCAGTAAGAACTTCTGTCTCTGTGACTCTTTACTCTTTTCAGAATTTGCTCACGGTAGCCCTTTGGTAGTACGTTTATCAATTATCCCTCTTTGGTACAGGAAGAAACCAAAGTGCAGAAATGTGAAATGAATCCCTAAAATGGGACTTGAAACCACAACTTCTGATTTCAAGTGCAAGTCTTCACGCTCCATTTTACACCAGTAGTTTGCATCTTTGGGTTCAGGGTCTTCTGGAGGAGAGAGATTTTGAAATTTAGCCTGGAGTCACCGATAGAAAGCAGGCGTTGTGAGATGGGAAATATCATGTCTCATGCTTATGTGTATTACTGGTTTTAGTTATATTGGGAATAAAATAGAAATTCGTTGAAAATCATTACTCAGTCAGTAATAGTTTTTTTAGCCTTGACATATTTTCTTAATAAGCAAATACCAGCCTTACAGCCTTTATCAAGTGTAGCCTGGCATTTAATAGCTCCTACCTCTGGAATCAGCCATTGTCAATGTCAAGCAAGTTCCTTAACTTCTTTGTGCCTCTATTTCCTCATCTGTAAAATGAAGATAATACTCTAGTTCATAGGATGTTGTGATAATTCAATGAAATAATACATGAGAAGTACTTAGAACACTGTCTAGCATTTGGCAAGTACTAACTGTTAAATAATTTAATTATTAAAAGTATCATTTATTATTATGGATAGGTCCATGAAATGTTGTGATTTTAGAAAGAGGTTTTATTACTTCAAATATGGGAACCAATTTTCCGTATGCTACTGTTGTGGGCCTCTTTATTTTGGTTAAAATTGGCAAACACCATTGGTCTATTTCACATTTTTCTGTGACTTAAAAGCTCAACTTTTAGTTACAATATAAGTCAAGGTTAGGGCCTATAACTTCCATAATGGAAAGAGGAGGCAAATAAAATCAACAGGGTGTGCTCAGGCCTCCCCTCCTGGGGGGAGTACCACGAGGACTGTACCCGGTGTGTGCTCCCAAGCCCAGAGGGTCACGGGCCTCATTGTTTTTCAGCGTTCATTTTCAGTGTCCGGGTGTAGTGCACATCACTATGGGAAACCTTGTAAAGAAGACTAAAAATGGGGGAAGAGCGAGCTGGTCTGTAAGCATCTTGTTAAAATAAACCACTTCTTCCTAAGCTCAAGGCAGCAAGAAACGGTTTAGTAGCAATGAAATAAATTCACCACCTGTTTGTGCAGCGGTATCAAAGAGTTCTAGCAAACATAAGAATGCTTTGATCCTTTCAGCCAGAAGAAAATTATGAAGCTCCTCATTGGTAGTTCATGGGGGAGTTTGGGGACACTGATCAAAGAAAACTATTGCTGTAGATGAGAAATTAAAATGTCTGAATATCAGCTACTTTAATACATTATGTTTCTTTCAATGGTGGATTACATATTTAAAGTTTCAAATACTGTTCTTATTAAGTTAAATTTTATTGTAGCTTCTATGCCATAAAATAAAAAACTTTAAAGTGGTTTTAAGCAACCATGTTCCTATTGTTAGTGGCTTTCAAATTATGTAGCTGAGACGGATTGAGGGGGCACTGTGTGCCGTAGATTTTATAGAATCCCTCTAGGTTGCTATAAACTCACTTGAGCAAAATTATATAAATGAGAGAATGTTTTGACATTATTTTATGATCCTTAAGAAAAATTCCCATGTTTTTCAATTATATAATAACATTATCTAATTATAGATACCGCTGTTAAGTGTTGTAATTATCGAGCTGAGAGGCTTGAAGAAAAGGATAGCCAGACAAACTTATATCATAAAAATGGGTATGTTTATAGGCATTTTATTGTAAGGATTAAAACATTTGAAATGAAAAACATGAGAATCATTTGAAAATTTAATTCTGCTATGGGAGAAAATGCTTCTATGTGAGTATCACAAGAAGCAAAAGATAAAGTTAAGTCTTATTTTTGAATGGGAATCTAGACATTTTCCTGTAGATTTTTTACTTATCAAGAAAAAGAATTCTTATTTTTAAACTTATTTTTAGCATGTTCTGGATCTGAGGTTTTATGTGTAGTTAATAGCTCCTGCCTCTGAAGTCATCAGGAGGCATTTTACAAAATATGGAGTAAAATGCTTTGGAAATAACCATGCCTAAGAATGTAGAATCAAACAGGAAAAAGAACCCTCAAAAGAGGACATCTCATTTAAAAAAATGTGTTGATAATTGCAAGACAGAAGGAGAGGCAGATCCCAACTATAGACCACATCCGTCTAAGCCCAGTGGCTGGCATTAAATATTTGAGCTTAAATATGGTACCTCCCACCCCATTCTCTACCAACTTCCTCTTCAAAATGGGAGAAAATAATAATGCAAAGACCCACAAAGGAAGCATTACAAAGGTAATGCAAAAGACCTTTCAATAGCAAAATCAGTGGGCCTTTCAGTGATCCACACTTTATTGAAAACCACAAGACATTTGAAATTTATTCAGGTCTTGGGCATTAGTTTCAAACTAGTTTCTTAAAAACTTCACTGAAGAGGAAGAAGAGAGTTTATTAATTTTCGAAGAGAGTTTATTAATACAGGCTAAAGTGGAGATAGCCTGTAAGTTTAGGTCCTCACATCTAACTCTGTGAGTTAGCACAGAAATCACTGAGGGCTCTCCACTTTGCTAAGCAACTCTGCAGGAGAAGGCTGACACCCTGTGATCCAGCACTTGATGGGAATATTTAAAGGAAAAGAGTGGTGAAAACTGTAGATGTGCTTTGTGTTCTTTTTCTGAAACTAAATTCTATGTGATATTCTGAGCTTGTAAATAAATAAGATACCTGCTAGGCAAATGAGTAGCATACAGAGGAGCTGGTCTACTTCTCTGACATCAGTAACAGTTAATGCTTTCCTGTGCAAGAAACTAGTTTCCTGAGGACTGCCCAATGTAGTCCTTAGAACTAAAAGATGTGTGCTGATTGGAACTCAGGGATCTGTTTTATCTTACAGTAAGATATGCCAGCAGTGACTTTAGATACATGTGTTATGAAGTAACATTTATATTAGTCAAAGCTGAAAAATTTAATTAAGAATAATGTCTCTTTTTTTTTCCCCCATGGAAGTATTTACAGGACTGAGCAATTTGATGACTAATGAACATATTTAAAGGGCATCTGGTACTGATCATGGAAACCAAAAAATAAAAGAAAATTTGTTACTGTTGGCAAGTTGTTATTCCAGTAGAATCATATGCTGAATGGTACCCCTGAGATTTTTTTAACATAAATATTCTATAGTTACCCAGCCAGTTTTGACTTTCAAGTGAAAAATACTTCAAATTGGCTACATACTGAAATAACGAATTCCAAACAAATCCACGTGCAGAAAATGCCACTCAATTTGGTGTGCCTTAGTAATGAAGAGCGAGAGAAAGAAAAGGAGGAAGGAAGGAAGGAAGGAAGGAAGGAGGGAAGGAAGGAAGGAAGGAAGAAGGGGAAAGAAAGAAAGAAAGAAAGAAAGAAAGAAAGAAAGAAAGAAAGAAAGAAAGAAGGAAGGAAGGAAAGGAGAAAGGAAGGAAAGGAAAGGATGGAAGAGAAAAGAAAAGAACAAAGAAAAGAAGAAAAAAAGAAAAGAAAAAAGAGCAGCAACTTAGTATATCAGAGTGGGCAAACTCTACCCTACGTACAGGGTCAAGTTTACCTTTTCACATAGAGAAATGCTGTGCCTCTGGGGTTACAACACAGATGATTTTAGGGTCCAGCTAGTAATGTTAACAAACAAAACAAAACAAAGACCTCCAATGAATAGACAGACAACAACTATACCTTCATGCTGAGTGGCAGTTGCAACAACTACTCTTGTCTTCAGGATCTGGGAGTAATAGGGGGGAGTGGGGACCGCGGCAATCTGCAGAGCACTGGCCTCGTCTAAAAAGAAGACACAACTTGGCTCAGTTAATTGTTGCCATATGGAAATGTGGGTCCAAGGATGCCAGATTTTACAATTCTTCAAAAGACACTTTTTATGTGAAATCTTTTCATTTTGAAATGTTTTCTCAGAATTCAGATTCAGTTGGGAAAAATTCATGCAAGCCAAAAGAAACCTAATTTTGGACCAGACTTGGACTTTAGTCATAAATCTTAAATTTGTTCTTTCTGAATTAGCTAAATGAGTAATGTTAGTAGATTCACAGAGGATATGTGAATGCTTCCTAATATGTGAATGAAAAAAAATAAGACTAGGTAACATTGATAGCTGAGTAGTTAAGGTCTTCAACTATGGTATCCGATTGCCTGGGTTAAATCTCAGCTATGTACCCTGGGTAAATTGCCAGTTCTCTTTGTGTCCAGTTTCCACTCTGTAAAATGTGAATGATAATGGTATGAATTTCGTAGAGTTGCTGTGAGGATTCAGTTGAACTTATTGTCCACACAGTGCCTAGCACACAGTAGTTGCTCAATAAACATTGGCTATTAGTTTATAAAATAACGATCTTCAGAGGACTTGGCCTTTTGTTCTTGAAGAAAACATTCCCTGTGAATGTAGAGTCTTTTTTATGTTGAAAAATAGGAACTAAGAGAATATATTCTGGAGTCTAAAGCCAGGATTTGAATCCTTACCCTACGGCCATATAACCAGGGCAAGTTAATTATTTTTCTAAGGCTCAGATCTGTCATCTATAAAATGAAAATAATAGCCTGTACTTTAAAGTCATAAGAATTCAGTGAGATAATATGTATAAAATCAATACTTGGCATATAAGTCAATAAATGTTACCTGCTTTTTTGATTGTTATTTTCCCATTATTTAGAAGTTCCATATTTGCAAGCACTTTTGTTTTTGGCAATTTATGTCTCATTATATGTATTTGAAGGAAACTGCATCACATTCGATTTACAGATTAAATTTCATGTTAATGAACCATATTACAACATTGCTTCTCAACCAAGGTGATTTACCTTCCAGAAGACATTTGGCAATGTTTGAGACATTTTGTTGTCACAACTGAAGAAAGTACAACTGAAATCTAGTAGGCAGAGTCCAGAGATGCTGCTGAACATCCTGTAATGCACAGGCCAGTCCCCTACAACAAAGAAGTATTTTTCTAAAGTGTTTCTAGTACTGAGCTGGAGAAATCCTGCATTGTGGACATATAACCACCATAAATATTAGCTTATAAAGTTCTTGCCAAGAAAGAAGAGTTATTCATTTTTCAAAATATAACCTAACTCAGATAGAAATTAACATGTAAATTGAAATATATAGATTCATATCCAATAAAATATTTTAAAATGCATATCTATATCTGTATATATTTTTTCTGGTTACAAAAGTAACATAAACTTATAAAAGTTGAAAGCCTACAAAAACATATAAATGGAAAGTGAAGGTCTGCCTTTTTCCCCACCTGTCCCCATTGAAAACCACTGGAAATACAACTGAATTATGTTACTTCAGGTTTATAAATGCATGTGTATATTGTTGTATAATTTGATTTCTCTTTCTGAACAATTCAGTCCTACAGTTATTATGTGGGGCAGAGCAAGGTAGGCATTTAGAAAGGGCAGCCTGGCATAGGGTATGGAACCAACCTCAGGGAAGGAGAGTGTCCATGTGGTGGGTTGGTGGCCTTCCATGGGATGCCATAGCCCAAACAAGGTAAAGAGGGCATCCATGTGTGTGAGCAGCCCGCTATAGGATGTCAGCGAAGGCCAAGTGGGGTGAAGAACACAAACAGAAAGCCCTGGTGCTAAGAGGGTTTTGAGCCCAAATGAGAGAAGAGGCAAAAAAGCAAGAAAGCTAGCTTATGGGGGCCACAATTGAGACTGTTTGAGCATCTAAGTAAATAATGTAAGTAAGTAAAGTTAGTAGCAGATTAAAACCCACTGAATAAGGGGCGCCTGGGTGGCGCAGTCGGTTAAGCGTCCGACTTCAGCCAGGTCACGATCTCGCGGTCCGTGAGTTCGAGCCCCGCGTCGGGCTCTGGGCTGATGGCTCAGAGCCTGGAGCCTGTTTCCGATTCTGTGTCTCCCTCTCTCTCTGCCCCTCCCCTGTTCATGCTCTGTCTCTCTCTGTCCCAAAAATAAATAAACGTTGAAAAAAAAAAAATTAAAAAAAAAAAAAACAAACAAACAAAAAAAACCCACTGAATAAAATGAGTCCGTTATGATGTAATAAATAGTAAATAAAATGAAAGTTTACTTAGAATTATAATGTTTACAAAGTTAAAAAATTTTCCACCAAAAAAATTAATAACAAAGGGAAAAATATCTTTACAGTGGAAAAGCCTGGAAGACACGCCTTAATCAAATGATTTAACATCATCAGTAATGAGACAAATTAAAATTGCATGCCATCTCATGAGAGGCTGTTGTAGCCAGCTTCCAAGAAGATGATCCTTGCCTTCTGGTATTCATGCCCTTGGGTAGTTTTTGTACACATTGAGTGGGACTGACCTGTGTAACCATAGGACATTATAGAAATGACGGCATGTGACTTCTGATGCTAGATGCTAAAAGACCTTGCTCACTCTGGCGGAGGGCAGCTGCCATGTTGTAAAGGCCCTTAGGCAGCCCTGGAGAGAGGGCCACATAGTGAGGACAGGTTGTTTCTGCTAACAGCCAGCACTAATTTACTCATCCAAGGTGAGTAAGCCACCTTGCAAGCAGATCCTTCAAACCTTCAGTTGACTGTAGCCCTTGCCAACATCTTGATTGTAACTTCGTGAGAAAATCACCCCCACTAACCTTCTTCTTTTCCTTATGCACAGAAACTATTTGAGATAATATTTGTTGTTTTCAACTACTAAGTTTGGGGATAACTTGATATGCTTCAATGGACAACTAATGCAGATACATTGAAAAAATACGGATACATAACCTTCTGTGATATTCCTACCAGAGATGCACAACCAGAATCTAGTCCTTATGGAAAAAAATAACAAATACTAATTGAGAGGCATTCTGCGAAATAACTGGCTTGAAATCTTCAGTAGAGTAAAGGTCACAAAAAGAAAAGACAGACTGAGAAACTATCTTGGCATGAAGGAGACTAGATACATGATAACTGTACACATAAGGCTTGATTCTAAACTGGACTTTTGCTATTAGAGATATTATTGAGATAGTTGGCAACATCTGGAGACTGACGATTAGATGGTAGTAATGTGTAAGTGTGAATATGTTTATTTTGATGACTGCATTGTGATAATGTAGTGGAACGTACTTTAGGAAATACATACAGAAGTTTTCAGGGATGATGAGGTACCATGTCAGCAATTTACTCTCAAATGGTTAAAGGAAAAAAAATTCTTTGTAACTGTACTTGGAACATTTCTAAGGTGCTCCAGTGGCGCAGCAGTCAGTGGTTAGCTACACCGCAACATTTCGTAAGTTTGATATTGTTTAAACATTTTTTTAATTATGCAAGAAGAAAAACAATATGTCATAGAATATGACCTTGCCTATAAAAATAGACCCATCTTGTCCTATTTGTTTGTTTGTTTGTTTATTTATTTATTTATCATTCATTTATTTAGAGAGAGAGAAAGAGTGTGTGAGCTGGGGAGGGACAGAGAGAGAGAAAGAGAGAGTGAGAGAGAGAGAGAGGGACGGAGGGAGAGAAATCCCAAGCAGGCTCCACACTGACACAATGCGGGGCTTGAACTCAGGAATCTTGTGATCATGATCTGAGCTGAAACTAAGACTCCAACACCTAACTGACTGAGCCACTTAGGCTCCCCTCTTGTCCTTTTTAAAAGGGATTCATAGTATTCAAGTTTTAATATTAAAAAAAAAAAAGCTTTTTGCCATTCTCTCATTGATGAGCATTTAAACTGATTCCAATTCTTTGCTCATTATAAATATCCAGTTCTTTGTTATTATAAACCATGTCAGTAAATATCACTTTAAACATGTTTGTGCTCTTGTTCAATTTTTGCTTAAGAATAAATGCGGAGAGTTGAATTGCTATGTGAGTGGATATGCATCCTTTAATCAGTTTAATCATAAGTCATTGTAGGAAACCACATAAAATCTTCGTAAAAGAAAATGAAATTTATAATTTGGTAGTTATTTTCATTTGTTTTTTCCCCCCACTAGAAATTAATCTCTGTAAAAGTGAGAACTTTATCTGTCTTGATTATCACCATCCCCAGCATTAAGCAGTCTTAGGCACTCAATAAATATTTGTTGCAAGAACAGTAATAGTGAACATTTATTATATGTCTAGCACTGTTCTAAGGATATAAATTCATGTACTTCTTGTAACAGCCCAAGAATAGGTAGTAGGATTATCCATTTTACTTTTGAGGAAACTGAGGCAAAGAGAGGCTAGGTACTTGCCCAGTTTCACAAGGCTATGAAAGGATGAAGCCAGGGATCCAGGCAGTTTTCCTTTGGTTTACGTGTTCTTTGCCACTGTGCTATCTTGGTTCTCTTGTTGAATAAAGGAATTAATGGCCAATGTATTTATTTGATTCTTTGGTCAATTACAGATTTCAACTACTTTTTTTTTTTTTTCAAATGAAAATTGAAAGGAATGGAATTCTGACTTCGTAAAAGCCAAATTCATTTTATGGTCCTTTCTACTAGGCTGTACTTAACTTCATAATGTTACTGTTCTTGAAATTAATATTCTGTACTGGGGCGCCTGGGTGGCGCAGTCGGTTAAGCGTCCGACTTCAGCCAGGTCACGATCTCGCCGTCCGTGAGTTCGAGCCCCGCGTCAGGCTCTGGGCATCAGCCTGGAGCCTGTTTCCGATGCTGTGTCTCCCTCTCTCTCTGCCCCTCCCCCGTTCATGCTCTGTTTCTCTCTGTCCCAAAAATAAATAAAAAACGTTGAAAAAAAAATTTAAAAAAAAAGAAATTAATATTCTGTACTGTATAAACTTTACATCATTCTTGCTACAAATTTATGGACATGGAAACAGAATATTAGCTTTGTATTACAAATAAAATAGTAACTCTGGGTCTGCAGCTTTAGTCTAGGAGGCAGAATCTTTGTCACTTATTTTTCAAACATATCGTCCACTCTCCACTTGGGCGCCTCTGCCCCTGCCTGTCCCTCAACTTGGACTATGTGTGTCCATCTCCCACAGTGGAAACCCGACCCTCCAAACTCCCACTTCCATTGGCAACTCCTATACCTTTCTCTTTTTCTTATTCTCCTCTTGAAGGTTAAAATTATCTTTTCTTCCTCAAAATTCCCTGAGTTCTTTTTATAGTACTATAGTATAGTATAGGAATACTACATTCTAAACATATATTAACTGTGTTAAGTTCTCATCCCCCTTAATAGACTATATTGTCTTTTCATTTTATTCATGTTACAAAACCCAAATATATATTCCAGCATTTTGAACAGGATATGAAATTCAGTATTGTGTTTTTTTGGATGAGGGAATGGATTATCTCAAGGAAATATATTTTCAATTTTTCAAATAATAAAGACTACTAAGATTTGGATATTATATATTCCACAACTTTCAGGAATTACAAAATAACAAATGAAATGGTTACACTTTTGTTTTTCATATGGTGATTTGTATTTTGTCTTTAGTTTACAAGGCATCAAGAACCAAAGAGTCATTAGCTTTCATTTCGATGGGACCTTCTGTTCAGTTCATGGCTGTAAATACCAGCTTTGCTTCTACCTACAACTTTAGTTCCCTTTTCTTTTAATGGGTGTTTTAGGGACATCAAAGGTAATAAAATCAATCAAAGAGATAAGTGGAATATTTTTTCAAAGGCTAGTACTTCAGGATGTGTTCCCGTTAAAGAATTTGAATACTGAATTTGTTTCAAGTGTTTGTATAATACCATATCTCCCTGCCAACTGGAAGAAGGACTGTCCTTGAATCCTGTTCTGCATGAAATAATAAAATATAATCCCTTCTTCACATACGTTTACAAAAAAAAGAAAAAAAGAATACCAGGGAATGTGAAGTATTGTCATTAGACAGGATTATATTTTCTTGCTGGCAGAGGCAATGCTATAGCCTTCAGGCCCGTTTTTTCTCTTCCCCCTTAAGGACTTCTTTCCTTTACCCACAGGATTCAGACAAAGATGAAGGTTTTTGTTGCTGAAATCTCAAACAGCAAACCAAAGAGAAAGTTCAAGCAAATATCATCAGACTTTTTAAAATGTCATTGCTTGTGTAAGTTAATTGTGGTCTTTTGGGTGCTGGTGAGCCCCAAGCACCCCTTGGATTGGTCAGATATTCAGTCATTTTATTTGTATTTGGTGTAAGGTATTCTTCTGGAAAGCACTGATCATGAGGTTTTCTGATTTAATTTAACGTTATGTTTTTTTGTTTTGACTTTGTTTTTTGCTTGTTTGATTGTTAGGTGTTTTTTTTTTTTTTTTTTTCAATTAGCTCAATATCTTGTGCATTCCAAAAGATAATTTAGAGGCTAATGTATTATTGTGATGTACTTCTATATGATCTTACTGATTTTTTGTTTTTACTTTTATTCATCTAGCTAATAGATTTATTTGAGTCTCCCCAAACCATGTTTATAATTGGTGATTCAAATAAAACTTTAAGGAACACTGCATGTTAGCTACTTGACCTCAAATTATATGTAAAAAATTAAAAATAATAATAATAATAATAATAATAAAGAAATATTTTTCTTTGGAACTATTTTTATATTGCGAATGATACATATGAAAATAATGTCTTCTATCTAAAGTTACAAACGATGCATAGTCTGAGTTAAGTTCAGAAAAACAGTAAAGTCAACATACCTCTTTTTCAGAATTTAGCCTATTTGGCTTTTCCTCCTAAAACCCTGAGTTCTGCAGGGCTTCTCATTTCTATTAAGTTCTTGGTCATACCCTGTGTAGGTGAAATTCATTTGGGGGCCAGCTGAGATTTTCCCTACTGTTTCTAATTGCAATGCATTGTAAATCTCCAAACTTTATTCAGGAAAGTATGTCTTTTGTGAGGCACGCCTTATAAGTAAGAAATTATTACTTTGTGTATCCAATGCAGAATTTTAAAATCGGCATTTACATTTCATGTATCATGTTAGCTGTAGATCTTTTATTTGTTTTAACATTATCCTGAGAACTTCAGAGATTACTTCTTTGGTGATCGTTCTTGAGGGGGGAACCGTTCTCCTGGAATCTGTAACTCTGGTGCATGTATATAAACATGCCTTTGTTCTCAAAGTCTTTCTATTTGATTACTGTTGTGTCCAAGTGCTTTGTCTCTGCCTCTCTTAGTTGTTTTTTTTTTTTCCTTCCCTTTTCTTGTACCTTAGTGTGTCGTTTGTGTGAATAACTTTGTTTACATTCAGCAGAGGTACTAAGTGCATTTTTGATAATAGAAGGGAGTGATACAGGCAGTAAGGAGAAGACATCTGGAGAATGGGGTGGAAGAAAGGGAAAAGGGGGAACAGTTAGGAAAGGAAAAGGAGAGAGTGGGTGTGATGGAGGAAGAAAGAGCAAAAGCCAGAATCGGGGTGGGGGGGGGTATGCAGGTTTGTGAGATCTTGGGGGCTGGTCGTGGGGGAGGGAGATCAACAGACCAGCATTTTCCCCAGGCTTGGGCTCAAGCTTGTGAAAACTCCTAATGTGTTAAAGAACCTCAGCTGGGATTTGCTGAGGACAAATGCTGTAATGTGTTAGTCATCCATTATCTGCTTCTATTTTTGCAGGTTCTGAATGATGACTGACGCGCGTTTGTGCGATAGCCCTCACAGTCCCTGTCATTCCCGAGTGATAAGGCGCCCGCACCACTAGCCCCAGCACCGGGGCAGAAGGGAGCTCTGGAGGCTGGAAAGCTTCCGCTCGCGGACCGGACAAAAGTACCGCCTACCCAGGGGCTTGTGCGTGCGGCTGGTGATCCAGGCACCTCACCTCGCCCGCCTCGCCGCTCCCGCGGGCAGATGGTGTGCGGCCGCCGCAGGACGCCCGCCGCGCCCGGGCCATGAAGTAGCGGCTGCTGGCGGCGCCGCTGCCCGACCGCCGGCCCCAGGCGAGCGCTGCGCTGCCGCCGGGTCCTCTCCCGGCGGGGCCGGAGCGGCGAGGACATGGCTGGCGTGCTGAGCCTGCTTGCTCTCCTGCTTGTTTTCCCAAGCAGCTGTTTGGGTTTCAGAAGCCCGCTTTCAGTCTTTAAGAGGTGGGTGTGTGTTTTTTCAGACGGGCGGGATGTTGTTTGGATGGTTCCTGTGCATGCTGTTGAAAATATAATCACTTTTATGAACCAGAGTGTTGTGGAAATATGCGAGGTTGATTTACTTGGCTGAAACGACTTGGGATTTTAGCACAGTAACTTGTTGTAAAGTCCCTCGTACAGAAAAAAGCCCACTGTATTGTCGCCAGGCTGCACTGGCTTTCAAAACTCCAATTAGAAGTTGTGATTTCCAATACTAATCACTCCCTCTCCGGGAGATATTTCAGAAACTACAGTAGAGTCGTTTAGACTTGAATGCTTTCTTGTTTAAAACAGCCTGAAGAATAAAATATCAAGATAGATAAGTGGTGGGGAGAAGCAGATCATGGACTGTAATAGCTCAGGAGAAAACATTGAGCTGTATATACACTCCTCATAATTACCATATTAAATATTCATGCACTTGTACATTTGTAATTCACATCGCAGTCTTTTTCCCTCCCTCATACAGCTATGCCTACTAGCAATATTATTGTTGGTGTTTTGTTTCTGGCTAGTGATCCTGGATACTCACAAAATAGTTACAAAATTTTTACTTGGTTATAGTTAATGATTATGCCATTAGAAAATTGATATGCCTGTGTTGATTTCTAATTTATGAATACTGTATTAATTGAGTAGAAACAAATACATGTTTTGACAAGCTTTTATTGAATGGAGTTTTAAATGTAGCCAGCCTGCTCGCTGGCTTTGATGATATTTTGTTTCCAAGTTGGGCATATGTTGCTCCTAGACTATAAAATGCAATTCTGATGTTTTAGAACATTATATAGTCATTACATCTTTTAGACTTATCTTTGGAACTAAATCAATAATCTTTTATCTTAAGATCTTAGAATTCTTTTTTTCCCCACTTCTCATGTGAAAATTCCATTATGTTCAAGGATATTGAAATGTTCTTTTTCAAGGTTTAAAGAAAGTACCAGATCCTTTTCCAATGAATGTCTTGGTACCACCAGACCAGTAATTCCTATTGATTCATCAGATTTCGCGCTGGATGTTCACATGCCTGGAGTCACGCCTAAACAGGTGAGAGGCATTCTGCATTTCATGATTCCTTGTTCTGTATACTATCTGTAGCTGAAGCAGGGAAAGTGCATTTACAGCAGTAGTAACTTCTTTGAAAGTAGGCATTTGATTTCAGGACTCCTCAGGTAGGCCCAGAATAATTGAATATTATAAAGAGGAGTAAATCTTTCAGGGTAAATCTTTCGGTTAAATTTCTTTTTTAAAAATTTTACTCATATTGTTATTTGTGTTTTGAAATGGAACCTTGGAAATTTATGTTTTGAAATTCTCAGTGGACTAATAGCCTCTGTAATGCAGCATGTAAGGATGTATTAAAATATGAAACATTATTCTAATAAAGGGAAATGATATTGAGCAGCTGCATCTAAGAAATTATTTAAATACCCTTCTATCACAGCCACAAATTGAGAAATAAAAGCATGTGTTTTCCTGCCAAGAATTTGAAAAACAAAACATCACACACTTTTAAGAAAACTGTTCAAACAGGTGGTTGATTGTGAGTTTTCTTTGGTGTGATTTGCTTGTTATAAAAAAAATATATTTTGAAGAAATAATGGCAGAGCTCATACAAGTACGCCCTATAGAATATTTTGAGTAAAACTAGGTTGTTGCCAAGGTTTTCCCTGTTTTAGAAGAAGCTCAAACTCAGTGCTGTGGTGTGTGCAAGGTGTCTCATTAGGCATAAAAAGGCCAGAATTAATTATGCTTTGTAGTCAGGCACTGTGGGGATTTATGTGTGTCATTAAAAGATAGTCTTCTTCTTTTGAAGGGCTGTGGAGACCGGGTGTTGTAGAGCTGCAGTGACTGATGACTCATTGTTGCAGATAACATTCTAGTTTCCTTTCCTTTTTTTTTTTTTTTTAAGTATTGAAAAAACAAAAGTCGGAGAGAATTCCTTTGAAATTGACATCCAGATGCTCTAAGAAAATACACATGGTCCTTTTTTGGGCGCCTAAGGATTGACATTCATTTGTTTGAAAACCTGTGTATGATCTAGCTATCTATAAATAACTACTTTACTATTGTAAAAGGACCCTCACCCCCACCCCTGCCCATTCTCACATGACCAGGCAGATGACTTAAATGTACATTCAGTTGTTAGTGTCCTGGCCTTTAATTCCATAAGCTGTTTATTTAGTACATAGTCAGAAGAGGTGTAATGAGATTGGGAATAGGAGAGAGCAGTGGCAGTTGCTCACTTGTGAAGAGTGCTCCTTCTTATCTCTTTTCACTTTTTAAAACATTTTTTTAATGTTTATTTATTTTTGAGAGAGATACAGACAGACAGACAGAATGTGACCAGGGGAGGGGCAGAGAGAGGGAGACACAGAATCCAAAGCAGGCTCCAGGCTCTGAGCTGTCAGCACAGAGCCTGATAAGGGGCTCAAACCCACAAACCGCGAGATCATGGCCTGAGCCGAAGTTGGACGCTTAACTGACTGAGCCACCCAGGCACCCCACTCTCTTTTCACTTTTAAAAGTTTTTTTGGGGGCGCCTGGGTGGCGCAGTCGGTTGAGCGTCCGACTTCAGCCAGGTCACGATCTCACAGTCCGTGGGTTCGAGCCCTGCGTCAGGCTCTGGGCTGATGGCTCGGAGCCTGGAGCCTGTTTCCGATTCTGTGTCTCCCTCTCTCTCTGCCCCTCCCCCATTCATGCTCTGTCTCTCTCTGTCCCAAAAATAAAATAAAAAACGTTGAAAAAAAAAAAATTTAAAAAAGTTTTTTTTTTTCACCTATATTTGCTTTATGTTAAAACTGATTTTTTTTTAAATCCACTAATTGGCCTTTAAGCCCTCTTTTCCCCCAGGAAAAAGTTATTTTCTCAAGTAGTCATTTGTCATGATTCGTTATTATTCTGTTTTTTCTTCCTGTTATTTTACAGAAATAACATTTAAGTTATTTAACAATAGTAATAATAGGTAACTATGTTGGAGTCAATATTGTCAGAAAGATTCCTAGAGGAATTGATGATTTTTAAAAAATGTAGAGAAGATCAATTTTCATAAAATAAAATGTGTTTACTTTTTTTTATAATTTTATAATTATAAAAATAAGTCCTTGGCAAAAGAACTTACATGAAGTTATAGCTTGCTATTCTCCATTTGCATCCAGTTTTTGCCTTATTCAGTGAGCATTTTCTGGTCACCTTCCCAGCAGACGTCTCCTCGTTGCTCCTTCTCTTTAAACCATGTGGTTTCTAGGAGCTTTCTACCCAAGATCTAGAGGGTGAGGATTAGCCAATCACTGCATCCCATCTCCGCTCCCACACTAATTGGTTCAGAAGAAGGTGTGTGACCTAGAATAGTACAATTAAATCTCAAGACTTTTGCTGAGAATGCATTTGTCTGTTGCATGTGAGCAGGAGGCATGCACTCTTAGGGTCTGCTGCATCCGTGAGGGCAACCGTGCCTAGAGTAAAACTAATACCATAGAAGGTAATGCAGAGACAGGGAAAGAGCAGATGTTCTAGGCGACCTTGCTACTTAGGAAGTTTTCAGTTACATTAGGCTTTTTGTTTCAACCAGGTTGAGTTGGGTTTACAAGTTCTGACTTGTAACTGAAACTACCTAACAGAGTAAGTGATTCAGTTGTGCTGCCTCATCAGCTCAGAACTGGTTGTTGAAGGTTTCTTCCACTTCCCCCATCGTGAAAATACCAAGAGTATTTACTCACGTGATCCAGCCAACCTAGCTATACCTTGGAAACCTTCCTGAGAAATGAATTATACTCCCTACTGAGTGTAGCCGGGAGGAGATGGACACAGAAACCCATTTCCTTCCTGAACTTGGTGTTGTTGGTGAGGAAGACCAAGAGTTGTGATAGTATGAGTACTTTTGGTAGAGAAAGTATTCTTTTCCCAAAAAGCAGATGAAACCAAATTTCACGCAAATACTTAGAGGAATGGAGATTACAAGGCAAGAAAAGGAAAGTGAAACATATTAGAGGAAAGAAATAAAGGAATAAAAAGAGTTGGTCCCCCCCCCAAAAAAAATTCAAGAGAATAGAACGATCAAGAACAAAAATAAAGGACAAAAAAAATAACTATAATCTGAAGAAAAGAACATTTTAAAAATCTTATAAGAAAATGAGGAGTAAGGAAACATAAAAGCAAGGAGAGGCATGGAGGAGTTAAAATCTTTTTTTTTTTTTTTTTTTTAAAGAGCAGATCATGAAGAGCAACACAATTTAAAGAAAGAAGTAACTGAGGGCCCCAAACTTAAGAGTTAGTAATTGAAGCAGACCAAGTTGGTTAAAGAGATATATTCACTCAACAGATTTTTTTTTATAACACATATCTTAAGTTTTGGCAATAACAAAATAACAATGTACATCAGTGAATCTGCTCTAAGACTTTTCCTTGGGAAACTTGAGATTGTTAGGTAGGCTTGAATAGAGAAACAAACAGATGCGGAACAGAGGTGGAGAGAATTTAGCTACAATACTGACACAGTATAAGTAACTCATTTTGTTGGTGGAATACAGGACAAATTAGTGTGTTACCAAAAAATCTCCAGTCATGTCAGGTCTCTGAGTTGCAATCCATTCAGCCATATCATAGACTCCAGAGCAACCTTTAAAGAGTACTCTTGTTGAACCAGCTCTGGAGAGTCTGGGGAAGGTAGTTTAATTACCTATTGCAATGTGAATTTTATATTCAAGATAAGCTCACTGTCTTCTGTGACTTGAAATTTTAAAAAATAATTTCTGTCTTCTTTAATAAATTTCTTATTAATCTGTATGTTCTCAGACTTTGGGAAGAGAGGGAGAAGAGAAAGCAGCTAAGTAGCCTAGAGTAGGGGTAAAGTAAGCGCATCTGGTTTCTGATGGCACAGGCTTCAGACCCAACAAAGGTGCAGAGTGTAGTGTCTTGAGGCTCTTCTCTTAGCACTTTCTCTTCCTCATTTGCTTCCTTTTCTCACCAAAGACCCTGCGGGCTTTTGCTGTCGCCAGTTCATATCAACAAACAAAGCAATTTGATAAACTGCCAGTTGATGGTCACAGTAAGATGCTATCATCAATTTGATGTGCATGGACAAATGTCCATTTTAAAAACAAAATAAATGAGGCATAATCATGATGATTTTATATAAAGTCTGTTGTCTAAGTCTAAGCCAAATCTGGTGTGTTATGTAGACTTCAGGGCCAGGTTGAAAGCATTCTTGTCCCAGCTCTTGTGGTGTCAACTATGGTGTGGTTTTTAACCAGTGGGTCCTGCTCCTTCATCTATAGATGGAATAATAATTGTCCTTACCCAGGACTATTTTGTGGACTGAGCAAGATAATCCCAGCGGCATGTTCAGGTGCCATGCATATGATAAGTTCTCATGAACTCTGAACTTGTATCATTATTGTTATCCTGTATGTTGAGGGAAATGTGAATGAGTTTTTTTTTTTTTTGTATTTTTTTTAAAGTTTGTATTTATTTATTCTTGAGAGAGAGAGAGAGCAGGGGAGGGGCAAAGAGAGAGGGACAGAGAGAGAATCCCGAGCAGGCTCCACGCGGTCATTGCAGAGCCCGATGAGGGTCTTGAACCCACAAACCATGAGATCATGACCTGAGCTGAAACTAAGAGTCAGACGCTTAAATGACTGAGCCACCCAGGCACCAGTCTTAAGATAAGAAAGAAATTTCCAGCCTTTATGCTTTCGGAAATAACTTCGTGGGGAAGGTAAAACATTGTAATAATTTTGAAAGAGAGGAAAGTTAGCCAAATGAAGAAAAATAGCATGAACCTGGACAAGAGGAACCTGGGCAGGAAGAAGTAAGTGCGGAAGTCACTCTTGCAGTGTGCCCATTCCCCAGAAGTTATTTCTATTAAAAATGGCTCTCATGATCAGAGAATGAAGGAACACTGAGGATGAATATGTTTTTCTCAAAGTTCTTATATATTTTTCATACTGCTTTCATACTGCTTAGAAAAGCCATTTCATCAGTATAAAGTCTTATTTTTTTTAACATCAATTCGAAATTATCCTGGATTTCTTCATTTTGCTGGAGACTTTATACATTGACCTTATTTAAAAAAATCACTCTTACCTAACATTAAGTCTTTTCAAATCCTAGGTTTAAATAACATTTTATTTATTTGTTATCTCTGCTCTTAGGCCCTCTGCAGTCTTGGTAAGGACTTACAAATGTAAATTAATTTGTAAAAATATAATTTTATAGAATTAAATATTTTCTTTGAACCTAATAACTTGAAATCATGTAACAATTGAATTTCTTTACATTAGGATATGTTAGGCTGTCACTAATGTGGTCATTTTCCTCCCTTATTTTGGGAGCAGTTTGAGAATTAAATAGGAGTACACTTTTCCTTTCTGAACCTCTTGCAGATTCTTGTCGCATTCTGTATTTGTCTTTTGAAGAGTCACAGATTATGCTTTGAAATCAGAAGGCAGCCTTCCGCTGTGTTCCTGAACACAAATGTCTATCACCAAGAAGAGCAGGAAATGGAAAAATTCTGAGTTTAAAGATTATATCTGGTATCCCTGAACATCAAGCTGAAAAACCTTAGAGTCTAAAGTTGTCACTTATTTTAAAATAACACTGAAAGAATGTAGTCATTGAAATAAAACCATGATGAACAAATTACTCCTGTGAGATTTTCTCAAAAGCTTCCCACAGTGTTTCTCTTTGCTTTTTTCTCAAAACTGGATAACTATTAGAAAATGTTTACTAATATATTTTAACTTTTCATTCTCTGACATAAAAAGAAAGAGATTCCCTTTGCTTTCCCTATGCATAGAAACATGTAATAAGAACCTAGCTTTTGTAGACTTTTCTTACTGCACCTGTTTAAAAAATCAGTTTCAGAGGCACTTGGGTGGCTCAGTCAGTTAAACATCGGACTCTTATTTTGGCTCAGGTCATGATCTCAAGGTTTGTGAGATCGAGCTCTGCCTTGGGCTCTCTGCTGGGCTTGGATCCTGCTTAAGATCCTCTCTCTCCCAACCGCTCTGGAAAACAGTATAGAGGTTCCTCAAAAAATCAAAAATAGACCTACCTACAACCCAGCAATTGGCCAACTAGCCATTTATTAAGAGGATAACAAAAATGCTGTTTCAAAGGGGCACATGCACCCCAATGTCTATAGCACTATCAACAATAGCCAAATTATGGAAAGAGCCTAAATGTCCATCGACTCATAAATGGATAAAGAAGATGTGGTGTGTGTGTGTCTACATATACGTAAATATACACACACGCACACACACACACTAGAATATTACTTGGCAATCAAAAGGTATGAAATCTTATCATTTGCAGCAACATGGATGGAACTAGAGTGTATTAGGCTAAGCAGAATAAGTGAAAGAAAGAAAAATACCATATGATTTCACTCATGTGTGGAATTTAAGAAACAAAACAGATGAACATAGGGGAAGAGAAGGAAAAATAAGAGGGAGGCAAACTATAAGAGACTCTTAAATGCAGAGAACAAACTGAGGGTTGCTTGTGAGGTATTGGGTGGTGGGGTGGGCTAAATGGGCAATGGGCATTAAGGAGGGCACTTGTTGGGATGAGCACTGGGTGTAATATCTAAGTGATGATTCACTAAATTCTATTTCTGAAATCAGTATTACACTCTTTGTTAACTAACTTGGATTTATATTTTAAAAAGAAGAAAATAGGTTAAAAAATTCTTTCTCTCTCTGTTCCTCCCCCACTCACGTGTGCATACTTTCCCTCAAAACAAACAAACAAACAAACAAAAATCAGTTTTAAAAGATCAAGCCAGTATCATAACTTCCCTTATAAACAGCATTTGCTTAGGATATATGTTTATCAAAAGTAGTATACAAAAGTAAATGAAGAAATCGCTATAATGTCTTAATTTTCTTAAGTTCAAAATTGCTGATAAAATTAGATGTTTTCTTGTAGTCACTTAGTTGTACAAAGTTTGGCTTATGACTGACTTGGGGAATATTCTAATGTATTAAATCTATATGTTTTTATATTCATCATTATGGGGGATAAAAAGGAATCCCAATCAGTGCTTAAAATTCAGGACAGAATTACCAAGGACACCTGCCCTGCAAATGAGGCTTTACTGGAATAGTTTTTAGTTCTTTGGGGGTTGTGATTCACTTGTCTCCTTCTCTCTAGTTATTAATATGTAATAATATTTGCATTTTTTTAAATAAAAAATTCCGAGGTATTTTTTGAGCATGAGAATAAAAAAGAGGGATGTACTCCATATCCCATTTCAAGGCTAGTTTGACTTTCAGATTAAGCCTCTTGTACAAGTGGAGAAAATTAATCTGTGGGCACCAACAGCCTTCTGGGCACTAGCAGTAGGTTATCTGTTGCACTCATTGGAGAAAGTGGATTCAAGGTCTTCCCAAAATAGCACGATGATTGCTGGGAAATGCTCAGAGAAGATCCCTATCTGACTCTAGAGTTTATGTATCTGGAACCCCCATAGATTCACTGTCCACCTGTATGTGGCCAGTGGCCGTGTCCCATCCTGCCTTCCCTAGTCCTGTGACCTGTTCTTCCACTGCACCCTCATCCTCTTCTCATTCAATCTATGCATTAGGACAAACATGGCAAATAGGTTTGCTTTTTGAGGCAAGTCCATTTGAATGAGAGGAGCTGCCTAGAAATTGTTAAGAACTGTGAGACCATGAGTGTGAAAGACAAGAGGTAGTGGCTCCAGTATCCAGTTCTATGCCAGTGCATTTCTGTTGCCAGAAAAAATATATCATGGGTAAAGGTTGATTGCATTAAGTCATTGTCTTAAAATGAACATGAATCACAGCTTTTAGTGTTTCTTAGTTCTTAGTGTTTTAGTTTTTTTCCCTTTACAAAAACATTAAAGGAGCATGGTTGTCTTGCTACTGAAGGAGAAAAATCAAGGAATATTCTAATTCTGGACGAGTATTTGTTTTTTATTCACAAAGACTTAGGCAATGTGTATAAATTTCCAAGAGTTAGAAAACTAATAACAAGAGAGATTAACATGCTATACCCTCTACCTTCCCTAAACCAAGGAAGTAATATTATCCATTTTACCAATGGAGAAGCTAATAGTAAAGACAATTCAGTGATTATTAGAAAGGAAAGTCACCAGACCTTTGTTTTGTTTACTTAGCTGCCTCACATTAAGTTGTTTTTTCCACTTTATTTTTTGAAAGTTCAGGATTGGTGTCGTTTAAGATGCTACACGTCACATTCTCTGGTTGGATTTGTATAACTCACCTCCTGCTTCATCAGCAAGGCTCAGTTATGTGAATTAGGTAGAATACAAAAACACTGAAGGGATCTTGTAAACTGCAAATTAAAGTCGTACATTGTTCACTGCTAGTTGTTTAAGTTTAAATCATGATGCTTCCTCTTTATTTTTACTAAAACCTATATAATGTCCACTTGGGAAGGATATGATTGAACTATTAACAGTGTTTTCTTCTGTGAGAATAATCTAAACATCTCCCAAATCTGGGTTCAGAGCTGCAAATACACATCAAGCTTTTTTTTTCTTTCTTTATTAAAAATGAGAAACAGGACTTTTTGTTTTCAATTATTTTTTGTTATCTTTATATCAATATGATATTTAAAGAAAATATTTTACAATATTTTCTAAGAGACTCCCTTATGATCATCTATTTTCTCAATAAGATTTTGGGTTCTTGTTGTTTTTTATTCTAGTAAATTTTTTAAAGGAGAAAATATATTTATTGAGTGCTCATTATGTAATACCATTCTATTAGGCACTATATAAGCATTGTCTTATTAATTCTCATAAAAACATTGCATTTACGGTACTAGTAGTCCCGTTTTTATATGAGGTATTGAAACTCGGGGAGATTAAATAACCTAGGAATCACCAAATAGCCAGTAAATAGGAGAACAAGGATTTAAATACAGATTTATTTGAATCTGAGACCATGTTTGTTTCATAAACCTGTTAATGGTTTATATGTATTTTCCAGGGAATGTTTCTATATATATATTTTATGTGTGCATATGTGTGTACACAGACACATATACTTTTTCTTACACATATATTATACAATAAAAGCTTTCTTTTGTCACATAAACTAAATAGAGATCACTGGTTCCATCTTAAATCCTTGAGTAACTTTTTTCTTCTATTTTCGCATGTCCATCCAGAAAGAAATGTTACTAATCTGAATTCTGATAAGGTATTTCTGATCACCTCGCTGTTAAAAGAGCCTAGTTCTGTTTTGTACAATTTTGACATATCCCTCTCTGAATCTAAGTCAGAGATTAGCAAATTATTTCTTAAAGTGTCACATAGTAAATATTTTCAGCTTGCCAGCCGTATGGTCCCAGTTGTAACTGCTGTAGTGAGAAAGCAGCCCAAGACAATATGTAAATGAATGGCTTGGCTGTGTTCTAGTAAAAAAAATTATTTACTAAAACAAGCAGCCACCCATGCCCTGTAGTTTCCTGATCCCTGATTGAAAACCATTGCATATGCCATTTAGGCTAATAAATGGATTTAACCTTTGACATCTTATGAACTGTGTCTTCTGACTTCTAGAACATAAACAATAAAAATACCAATGCAAGGTTAACAGCTCTTTGATCTTTGTTCCTTAGTTACCTATTTGGTTTTCGTGAGTTAAATGGTCAAAAACAAGACTTTTCTTATTTGGAATATTGTGTTTCAGTCTCCTCCATCTCAGTGAACAGCAGTGCCTGTGTTACATAGTTCCTGTAGGAACTAGAAAGACACTGGAGTCTTTCTTGGTTCCTCTTTCTCACACCCCATGGACAATATGCCAGCAACTCCTGCTGGTTCTACCTTCCAGATATATCCAGAATCCAGTCCTTTCTCACCACACTCATCTCTCCCACTCTGGCCCGTGTAACATTCTCTCTTCCTGTATTATTACAGTAGCTCTCCTCACTGGTCTCCTTGCACCCTTTATTCCTATAGTCCGTGCTCCATCCAGCAACAAATTGCACAATATCATTCTATAGAATATTATGCAGTAAGTGGAAGACTGAGAGAGATCTACATGTGTTGCCCTAGAAATATTTTCACTGTGTGTTGAGTGAGAGAAGCAAACTGTAGTCATATGCAGAGTGTAATCCCATCTTAATAAAAATAAATAATAACAAAACTCCTGAATGTGTGTGTGTGGTTAGATATTTTTGTACAGGCATGGAGGAAGCTGGAAGGAGATACATTAAACTGTAAACACAGGTTCCCTTGGAGAAGTTAGCAGGTGAAGGAGGATAACAGCAGATTTTTTAGTTATATATCAAAGTTGTTTCATCATTAAAAAGATCATCTTTTATTTTGTAATTGTTAAAAATTAATAAATAAATAAGCACTATCACCAATGAAAAGAATACACAACAACAACAAAACAACAACAAAAGATCTTCATTTCTGATATAAACCCTAATGTTCTAGAAATCTCTAGAGGGGTTTTCCACACAATGCCTCTAATTGATAAATTTTTAATTCCTATTCCTCTGCTTTGCAACAATGCTATTAAGAGAGCCTGATTAATTAAGGAATTTAGGAAATTGGTACACGTTTAGCAACAAATAGAGCCTTTTTTGTAGGGGGTCATTCTTCTATTTTAGTTGGTCTGAAGATATTTGTCGAAGGCAACCATGCATATCTTTCCACATTAGCAAGAGAAGTGATTCTCTTTGCACTTATGAGCCACCAGAAAAATCCTCTTTGTTTCACTTGTTTTCAGATTTATGTAGTCTGAATTAATATTTCAATAACCCTATTCAAGAGGAGCATTCAGAACCATTCCACATGAATGTTGCCTTCTTTAAGCAAAAGTGCAGAACACACTCTTTCGAGGCACAGATTGCTTTTCACAGATAATGTATTCTACTTAATCATATATAAAGGGACAAATCTGAGGTACACATTAAAGGAATAGCTTTGTCTCAGCATGCAAAAGTCACCTCATCCAACAAACCCCAGTGCAGTTTTAAGGAGGAAGATATATAAAAATAGCCAGTACATTTCTGCTGTACATTGTGTCATACTCCCACCCTCCGCGAATCCAGTGTTAAATGAAAACATTTGCCATGGCAACATCGATTTACAAAGGGCAAATGATGTTTCTGAGATATTGGAGGACTTCCTTTCATAGATCTCAGATGTACACACAGTTAACACTTTAGCACTCTTATTTAATAATTTTATGTATAACTGAACTTGATTATTTTTAAATGTTTTAATTTGGAAGTAGAATACAAAACAAAACACTACACTCTCAACAAAAACTGACACCAAGTTAAATATACGTTGGAAAATATCACTAAAATATTTCAGCTTTCACTGTTTGTGGAAATCAAAATTATTTCATGTGGTAAGCTACACTGAACTATGGTTAAATCGTTTGCTTTCAACTGAATGAACATTTTGCTTTGAAAATGCAAATTATCTGTTTACCTCACTATTTCTATAATTGATGTTACTAGTTATAATATTTAGCTTCCCCATTTTGGACACATTAAAATATTAATTTTATCTCCTTAATGTATTTTTCATAAATGCTACAGCAGTATTCACAGATATTTTACTGTTGTGGTTTTCATCCACTTGCCTCAGGCTTCGAAAGCAGACACAGGAGCTGTAAGAAGGAAGATAGATTGGTAGCCTGGGTAAATGTGACTATTAAAGAGGTGACTGTAGTGGGGTCAAACAAGTTTAGAAGTTAACAAATAGTCTCTGTATTGTTTTTGTGCTCTCATAACCACTCTGTAATACAAAATGGAAAAAACTATGCTCAGGGGTAAGGAAATTAAGTTCCCGCCCTAAACAGCTCAGAGCTAAGGGTAAAAAATTTATCTTACTCAACATGAATTCTTTGACTCTGCCAGAGGTATATACTGTTCTATCTTACACCTGTCATTTATTTAATCAGCACCGTAAGCTTGGGTCTAAGAAGCCCATGGCTGTTAGGTGTAAGGGGACTTTTAGTCTCTCAATCAATTATGGCAGGAGTCAGTTGAGATAAACAAGGTATTTCATACAGTTACAACCCACAATATTCCCTTTTCACTTTGGTTTGTGATGACCTGAAAACCTTCTACAATAGCCAAAGAGATTTGAAGCACCACTGAAGCAAATAAAAGCCAAATCTAGCGCTCTTTTAATGCTTTCAAGTCTGCTGCTGGTGAGGGACTCCAAATTTATTGGAAGACTGTGTATCATTTATTTATTTCCGTTTCCCTTCCTTTCTCAACATGTATTTCCCAAGATTCAAAAATGTCAGTTGTCCAAAAAAGGTTTACAAATATATGAATCCAAGGCAGTTTCTTTGCTTTTAAAAGAGATAAATCTTCCAGAACCTATTTATTGTAGTTATGAACTTTAGAGAGAACAGGAATATGCAAACCCATGAAACACTCTGTTATGAAGGAGAACATTAATTAAAGAATGATCTTGTCACTTTATTGTGGTAGTCAGTTCAAGACATCATGGACTGACAATGCTTTCTTTTCTTTGAGGTGTGTTCAAATCTGGTCATTCAGGCATATATGAAGATGTTCTAAGTAACTTCAAAATGTAAACAAGATTGAAATGGTTTTTCCAATTCTTTCCTTTCTAAATATCAGTCTTGCAGACCGTTTCTCCCCCAGGTTTTTAAGAATAATCTTATGTAACCATCGTGACATCATTATATAGCAGTCATTATACTACACCTAGCCTATCACGTAATTACAGTGAATAGAATAGTCTCGATAGCTAGCCCTTCCTTATAAAATTACTTGTATGAGTCAGGGGAAGAAGGCTGAATTCAGTCTGAGTAGTCATCACTCAAGGAACAAATCCCTGTTTCGTGTCCACTCGTTGAAGTATTATCCCCACTTCTGTCTTTTTCGAGATATACGGTCAAGGATGTAAGTTCCTTAAGAGAAAAGGCTTGTACAAGTTTCGTTCACTCTTGTATCCCCTGGGCCTAAAACAATGCCAAGTGTCCAATAAAGATTAGTTGAAAATTTTTTTTTCAAAAGGGAAGGAAGTTACCTTCATACTGAGGATATTCCCTGCCCCTCCCCGATACCCCCAAACACACACACATACATGCACTTCCCAGTGACTGTGGTATTTTTTATGCCTCCACACTGATGACAAATCTCCTGCTTGTGAATCCCCTGCTGCCATGCTCCTAATATGTAAGAAATCTTCATCAGATCAATTATTTTTATTTCAACTGTAATCTTTTTACTTTTGTGCGATTTTTTTCACTTTTATCAGCTTGAGATGAAATTTACTTAAAAATAAAAAATCACCAATTTCAAGAGTAGAATTCGATGAATGTTAATAAATATATATGCAGTTGTATAATTGCCCCTTAGTCATGGTAAATAACATTTTCATCACCCCTGAATGTTCCCTTGTGTTCCTCTGTGCTCTTTCCCATTCCTTCCCCAAACCCAGCCTCTGGCAAGGACTGATCTCTCTGTCACTACAGTTTGGCCTTCTCTAGATTCACATGTAAATGTAATCACAACAGTATGTCTTTGGTGTCTGGCTTCTTTAACTTAGCATGAGACATTTGAGATTCATCTGTGACATTGTGTTTATCACTAGTTTGTTCCTTTTTATTGCAAGTCATAGCCTTGAGGGAGTCTGGACTTTTTGCCTTAGGCAGACTGGCTCCAAATCTTGTGCTTTTGACCATTATGTTAGGATGTTTTTCAGTTCATATAGTTTTCTTATCATCCCCATTAATGCTGTTCTCTTGCTGGGAATCTTCAGTGACTCCTCGATCTGACCTCGTATGTTTCCTAGTCCACATTCTTGAATTCTGTGTCCAATGGTCCCCATCTGTGCCACTTTAACTTTTGTTCCCTGCATTGCTACTTCCTGACTTTCCCATTTTCTACCATGCTTAGCCTGTTTGTTATTCCTACAAGTAGATGCCCTGGAACTGATGTCATTCTTTTGTGCCTGTTATAATGTCTTTGCCCTGCATCTTCACTTATTGAAATCATACACTATAAGTTAAAGAATCCATGTACCTTTCGTCATGAAGCTACCCGATTCCCTCAAACTGATCTCATCTCAGTGCTGTGATACTTTATACCACCATTCTAGACCTGTTGTAGGGTCACTTACACTGATTCATTCTCGTGTTTTAAATCTCTCCCACTAAAAAGTCTCTCAAACCAATGACTGCATCTTATTCATCATTGTGCATATTTTGGTCAGTTTACACTTAGGCTGAGCAAACAGACATCACAATCTTTATTTAAAAGAAGTCAGCTCATACCTGTCCTGCAGATTAGATATTTTTTTGCACAGTGTTTTGTATCATGCCTTGCACATAGAAGGTACTCAGTGAACATTGTTGATTAATAGATCTATCTGCCTTAAATCTGTGCCCAGCTATTTCTTCTGCTTTTGGGTACGTGTAGGAAAGCAGGTTGGCTGATGACTCATATGATGTAATAAAGATTGTCTGTCTAGTTAAGGCTATATGTTTACAGATTGATGAGGCTGTTGCGACATCTCATCTCCTTGGTTAAAATGATTGGAATAGCATTAGACTGTGTTCCCTTTCTAGTGTCTAAAATCGAGGTGTCTACAGTTTTCATTTCTTCCTTCGAAATGCCTTTCTGGTCTGTCCCTTTTCGTCTCCATCCCAGTGACACTGGTTTCTTCATTCCCGAGTCTTCCTGCACTCCCTGTCCAGTTTGGCTCTTGCTGTGTTCCTGCTGTGCTTGCTCTTCCCTCCCTGCTTGCCTTGGGTGATGCCTTCCCAGCTTTCCAGCTTCCATGTCTCAGTCTGATCACCATTCTTTCAGAGGAGCTTGTCCCGACCACCTCCTCTTCCCTCCTTCGCTGTGATGCCCCTACTCCACCTTTCAGGGAACTGTCAGAGCCCCCCCAGCTCCTAGGATGTGCTTCACAACTGCAGTTTTTACACTTGTTCGTGTCATTACTCTCCTCATGCCTCTATTTCGTCATCAGACTGTGGACCGTGTGAGGGCAGGAAACATACCTGTTTTGCTCACCATTGTCTGGCAACGCTAGACTTAGTATATATTTGTGGGATCAATAGATATATGGACCGTATGGCCAGATATATGGACATATTTCACTGCTATTCTCCTGTTACAGACTTAACCCAGACTGAAAGCAACATCTCCTGGTTAGTTTCCAGACTCCACTGCCTTCTCCCTCCCATTGTGTCCTTATTGCTAATTCTCAGTTCCATCAATGTGTTCTTCCTAAAAGACTGCACTCATGACTTAATGCCCCACACCTCACTCTCTTGCTATAACCAGCCTCACATCTAAATAGATCAAATCGAAATTCACTTTATCTCCCAGGCCCTTTCTATTACCTAGCTTCATTCAATTTTTTCAACTTCCTTTCTCAGAACTCCCTAAAATGTCACCTCCACGCCTGTTCATCACACTTGCTCCCATCTGGGTTTTGGTTTTGGTTTTGGTTTTGGTTTTGGTTTTGGTTTTGGTTTTGGTTTTGGTTTTGGTCTTGGTTTTTTCAAACTAATTTTGTAGCTTAGAGGGTCTTTCTTTTACCTCTGTTTATCTGAATTCTTCCCCTCCTACACAGTGACTCAGCTTCTCTGTTCAAGATCTCTCAGATGCTAAGAGAACTCTAGGCCACTTCCTCTGTTTTTGTGACTTCCATTTGATCATGGAATATGAAGAAATGCCAAACCAAGAGTGTAAAAGGAGGGATGTATTCTACTTGCTGGGAATTCTTCATTGGCCTCTCCAGATGTACTTTCCACTCATCTCTAGCCTTCTCTGCTCTGCAGGAGACTTACCTTTATGGATTCCATCCATAGGCTCCCTTACTCTCTGGCTTCCTGTTGGCTCTAGTCATTGGGAGGCACAGACAGAAAACTGAAAAGCAGGAAGATGTGCTGACGGAATTTATTTCCTTGGCTCTTTCTCTGTTGGGCAGCTGGTTGACACTGACAATTTCTCTTGCTTTGCCATAGCTTCTATTCTCTCTTATGGCTAAAGCAGCTTCTGGTTTTGACAATTCTTCCTCTTCTTGCCTCATATGTCTTTAAGTAGTAACAGCTTGCTACTTTGTGAATCCCTGGGGTGTTTCAACATCACCCACATGCTTCTTTTAACCTAGCTCCTACCTTTATTCTCGGTTCCTTGGTTACATTTTCCTTAATTGTCCTCTTTATTTTCCCTTCTGTTTCCTAAAGAAACTTGACTGATATATTTTAATATTAAGTATAGCAAATTAATACTTTTATTACAAAGATGGTACAGTGCCATTCACAAGAAAATTGCAAGATTTGTAAAATATGTTAAGTCTGTGAATTACAAGTGGTGAACAAGTTGGAACTTGTAAGATAAATGTCATCTTTTTTCAGTCTTGTCTGTGTGTCTCTCTCTGCATAATCTTGTTAGGAGAAAAAGGCCCTCTGAATGTTAGGCCCTGCCAGATGGCCCTCCTCCCTGTCCCCTGACTGGTCCTATCTAGGACCAAGTCATGACTCTCCCTTCTCTGAACTCCTCTATTACTCTTCTAGCCCTTAACACTAAGCTTTACACCTCACTCTTCCCTAAGCCCAATAGGCTTTGTCTCCATTAGATTTTAAAGTTTCTGAAGGGAGAGAATTATTTGTATGTATTTTTGTGTACCAGGATTAAAATATATACGGAGTCAAGATATGATGGTTGTTCAGTTTGTTTGTTATTGTATTAGTTGGTTGATAAGTTGGTAGCAATGATTCTTTGGGGACAAACTGTACCTTTTTTATATTTTAAACATTTTTAATGGAAACTTCTAATGTACACAAAATTAAAAGTCTTATATAATGAACTCCCACATACCCATTCATGATGATAAACCCATGCTCAGGCTTATTATCATTCCTTCCCCAACACACACACTGAATTATTTTGAGGCATCTACTAGACGTCATTTCATTTCATAGTATTTCAGTATGTATTTTTAAAAATAAGTACTTTATTTTGAAACATAACCACATTTACCATTATATCATCATATATCTAGTCAGTATCAAATTTCTCTGATATGTATTTTTTTTTAATGTTGGTTTGTTTGCATCATGATCCAAACATAGTCCCCATGGTAAATCTTGTTGATAGGTCTCGTTTATAGGGATTCTTGAAATTCCTTTTGTCTCTTTTTTCTCCTGTAATTTATTTGTGAAGAAAATGGTATTTGTCCTAAAAAGTTTTCTGTGTTCTAGGTTTTGCTGATTGCATCACTAGAGTATCGTTTAACATGTATCTCTGTCCTTTGTATTTCCTCTACTGCTACATCTAAAGGCTTGATCAAATTTAGAGTTTTTAGCAAGAATTTTTCATAGGTGATGTTATATTAAACCAATAGGAAGCATATAACGTCTGGTTGTCTCTCTTCTTATAATGTAAATCCTAATAAACAAATTGGGAATTGTGAAATTGATTGACCCATTATAAAGTTTCCTATAAGTTTTTCACCTATTGGTTTTAGCAGCCATGAATATTTATCATTGCCTCGATTTGTTAGAAGTTGCATATGATGAGTATTCTAATTATGTCATTTCTCCCAGATTTGTCAATGAAAATACTTTTATAAAAAGAAACTTTCCTCCAGGGGAACTCTTGTGCATTGTTGGTGGAAATATAAATTGATATAACTACTGTGAAAAACAGTATGGAGATTCCTCGAAATTTAAAAATAGAAATACTGTAGGATTCAGTAATTCCACTACTGGGTATTTACCCAAAGAAAATGCAACCACTAATTTGAAAAGATACATGCACCCATAAGTTTATTGTAACATTATTTTACAATAGCTACATTATGCAAACAACCCAAGTGTTGATTGATAGATAAATGGATTATATATATTTGCACACACACACACACACACACACACACACACACACACACAGTGGAATATTACTCAGCCATAAAAAACAATGAGAGCTTGATAGATGGACCTGGAGGAATTATGCTAATTGAAATAAGTCAGACAGATAGAGATGAATACCATATTATTTGCCTTATATGTGTAATCTAAAATACAAAGCAAACAGACTCTTAAATATAGAAAACAAACTGGTGGTTGTCAGAGGGGAGGTTGGTGAGGAGGATGAAATAGATAAAGGAAACTGAAAGGTACAAACTTCTAGTTTAAAATAAATAAGTCATGGATGTGAAAAGTACAGCATGGAGAATAAAGTCAATAATATTATGATAGGGTGCCTGGGTGGCTTAGTCAGTTAAGCGTCCAACTTTTGATTTCAGCTCAGGTCGTGATCTCAGGGTTTGTGAGATGGAGCCCCACATTGGGCTCTGTACCGATAGCACAAAATCTACTTGGTATTCTCTCTCTCCCTCTCTGCCCCTCCCCTGCTCAGTCTCTCTCTTTCACTCTCTCTCTCTCAAATAAATACACATTAAAAAAATAATACTGTGATAATATTCTATGGTGACAGATGGTGACTATACTTAAAGTGGTGAGCACGGAGTAATTCATAGAATTGTTGAACCAATGTGTTGTACGCTTGAAACTAATATATTGTATGTTAATTATACTTAGACAATAATAATTACAAAAACCATTTGATCACTCTTAAATTCAGTTTATTATGTTTACATAGTTTATATCTTGTAACTGTTGGATATAAAAGGTCATATTTTCTTATAGCACCTACTAAGGGCTACTGATTGTTTAGTTTATTGTTCTTATTATGCTGTGTATGTATAAGTCTATGAAAACTTCAGGAAATGAAGCTGATTTTAAAATGTTGAATCTACTTTTTCTTTTAGTGTCAGGGATTTCCCAAGCTGGTTTAACAAAGGACACTAATACTAAAGTGCAGTATTTATGTTTATAATGTAAAATTAACTGATGACAAGTAAAAACATATCTGGGAAATGGACATTTTCAGTTTCTAAGCTCTTTGGTTCATTGTAATAATAACTCCATTAACTATATGACACGTTTCCACCCCTGGGAGTTGAGATACAAAGAGAAGACAACCTTTGTAGAGTCATTCATTTTCTTGAATTATTAATTTGTCTTTCAATGGAAGTTGGAAAGTTGCAGTGGGATAAATTTATTTCGATAGTCTTTTTTTTTAAAGCATAAATAAAATCCTTAAAGGAAAAAATGACTCACTGCTCTGGAGCTATTTTTGTAGGAATAGGCCCTTTGTGAAATGTTACTAGTCATGCAGTTTAAAAAAAATTCAACAAACAAATTCAACCAACATTCACTACATACCCAATTCTTATGCCAAGTGGTCTTTGGCAATACAAACAAGAATAAATCAAGGCTTCAGCCTTTAAAACACAATGTAATAACAAGGGGACACACTAGCAAACAAGGAGCTTTGTTCTAACCTGCCTGATGTTGAAACAGAGATGTTTATGATGTGCGAAGGAAAAGCAAAGAGCATTCCAAAGAATATTTTTATATTTGATTTTATAGTTCCTCTTAGAAATTCGAGGCAAAGGATGAAATCTGTAGTAATGTTTTCTTTATGAGTTGGAAACCTAAGGAAAATGAACAGTTTGCAAAATCACTGTGAGGGAGGTTCAGAGAGACAGAAGTGTAAGCATATCATGCCTGTGGTACCTCTTGTTTGGAAGAAAAAAACATTTTTCAGAAGGTACAATTGTCTTTTTTTCACTTACGGTTAAACTGGTTTTCCATCTCTTATTTCCCTCAAGATAATCAGGTTTGCCAAACTGGGAATTTGGCATTTTATCCGCTCCTGGCCTCTAAATCTTAGTGTATTTTGGCACCTACCCAAGAGATGCAACAGAAAATGTCTAATGTAGTATATGTTTAGTTGACATAATTATTTTACTAGGCAAGAAGAAAAGATTTCAAAAATTCTGAATATTGCAGATCAATACACTGAAATGGACCCAGCTACCCAAAGATTATCTACCACTGGTTAAATTCAGAATTTTGATGATTTTTGTTTTTGTTCTCAGTAATATTCTGTCAGGACATTTTGGTTGCCTACTCTACCAGCACTTTTTTTTCTCCCTTTCTTTCTTTGACCTTCCCTAGCCCAGAAAGTGAATCTTGATTAGACTAAGCCAATCATAGTAATTGTTTTACCTTGTAATGATTAGTTTAGAAAATGGCGTGTGATACAGTTCTGGCCATTTAGATGTAAAGGGAATTCTGCTGGAAGCAAATGCTTCTGGGAAAGCTTCACTCTTGAACGGGAACTGAAGGAAGGACTTTCCCTCTGTTGGCCTTTGGGAACTAACCTGAGAATATGACATTGAAAGCTGATGCAACTGTCTCGTAATCACGAAGAAAGAATCCTACAGATGAAAGGCGATATACTGAATATGATAAAGTTGATAGATGGAAGAACCTAGGTCTTTGATGACATTGTTGAGTTGCTGGATGAAATAACCATTCCTGCCCCTGTCTTATTTCTGGAATTCACACACACACATTATGTGAGAGACGGCATCTCTGTTTAAGCCATTTTGAGTTCTTCTGCAATTTGCAACAAAATGTACTCTTAGTGATCACAAACATTTTCTTAGGCGTTTTACATATGACTGAGATGGTATTTATTTGATTTAGTACGGTCTTTGTGATATGTCCTGGTGAGTGTATGCTCAATCCATTATAGGAGAAAAGGGCTGTTTCTGATAAACACTTTCCTTGATAATAATGCCTCCTTCCCTTCCATTCAAATCCACTCCTAAGTCATGTCTGTTTTACCATTTAAATGTCTCTAAAATCTGTTCTCTTTTCTCCTTCTTTAGTGCAAACACCCAGTTTCAAGCTAATATCATCTTTTTTTTCTGAATAACTATGTGGCCTTTTTACTTAACTCATCTAATCAATTCTAGCTTCCATGTCACTTTCCTACAAAAAGTTTCATTGGCTTTCTGTTGCTCTCAAGAAAAACAAAACGGGGATACCTGGCTGGCTCAGTCGCAAAAACATGCGACTCTTGATCTTGAGGTTGTGAGTTTGAGCCTCACATTGGGTGTAGAGATTACTAAAAAAATAAACTTAAAAAAAAACATAATAAAAGACAAACAGTATAAAACAAAACAACTGGAGTCCTCAACATGGACCACAAGGTCTAGCTGTATGTACTGCATCTCCTTTTCCAGTCAGCTTAACACACGTGCCCTTGTCTCTATGCACTGACTTTTGTTTCCTCGATCACATCAAATTCTCTCCAATTACAGGACCTTTGAAAATGCTGTTTCCTATGCCTAAAACTTTGCTAACCCCCCTTCACCTGGTCATTTCCCCTGAATTACTGGCTCATATAGCAACTTGTACTGTTCCCATGTATTATTTAAAATGGGAAAAATTTAACATTCATTTGTGTGATTATTTGTCTGCTCTGTTAGTAGACTGCAAGCTCAATGAGAAGAGAAACGATATATACCTTTGCTCACAGTTTCATGAGTGTAGCCTAGTGCCTGGTTCCTAGGAGTCTCCCAACAAATATGTTTGTTGAAGGAACAAATGAATGGGTAGATGAATGGATTTCTACACAGACATTAAAACAGATCTAAAGGTAGGCAAGTATAACAATAGCAGAGTGGAGCAGCGGAAGCGTGCTGGGCCCATAAAGGTAGGCAAGTATTAATGAGATGCCTATGACAAGACATGTGGGAACAGGCCCAGAAATTGTATTGATCACTTTGTTTGCTGATGGTTCCTTTTAAATTTCTTTTTTTTTTTTTTTTAATTTTTTTTTTTCAACGTTTATTTATTTTTGGGACAGAGAGAGACAGAGCATGAACGGGGGAGGGGCAGAGAGAGAGGGAGACACAGAATCGGAAACAGGCTCCAGGCTCTGAGCCATCAGCCCAGAGCCCGACGCGGGGCTCGAACTCCCGGACCGCGAGATCGTGACCTGGCTGAAGTCGGACGCTTAACCGACTGCGCCACCCAGGCGCCCCTATGGTTCCTTTTAAATTTCAAGAGAATAGGAGGCAACTCAAGTGGGAAGGTAATTGACAGACCTGTTGAATTCTGGAGCTTCTCTTCCACGATACTGTATTGCCCCAGAATCAAATGGAAGCCACTTATCACAGAAGCCTGGTGTTTGGGGGTAGTGACTATGGGGCTTTTTTGTTCTGAAGTGTCTCCAAACAGATCTGAGGTAGTTATTTTCCAATTTGCTGTGCTAAAAGATAGAAACATAGGCGTGGCTAGTTAATGTTGGTCAAAGTTTCCGAAAGTTGACTGTTTTTATTCTGGGGAAATGATGAAAAGCATAAACCACTGGCTTAAGCTTGGAGAAGGTAAGTAGTAGAGGCCATCAGCAACCTCTGTTCAGAACCCTAGTTTCCTCTCACATAAATTCCCCATAATCATGAATCCAAAGAGAAACCCACCACTATCACCACCTGTTGTTTCATAGGTGATTAATTATAGACTGTTATTAGTAAGCTCCTTTCTGTTTTCTCTTAAACGAAAGCGTGTGAAAGCTCTAAGACAGATGTTCACTCACCAAAATATTTTTTCCGTCATCATTTGCTCACGCAGATTTGTAATTCCCAAAGAAGAGCCCTTGCCAGGAAGTAGCTTCCACTTGAGCTAGTTGGCATTAAGAATCTTGTCATCATCAGCCACAGTGTGATTATAGTTTAAAAATGCAAATGGGATTCTGGGATGAATCAACTGAAGGATGAAATTCATATGAAAAAGTGATGCTGTATAAAACCCTAATTAGGCAGCATCTATAATACAGGTTTCAGTTCAGCCTTTCTTAAATTGTCAGTTTATTGCCACCAAAGGAGGAAGGTACGTGCAAAATTCAGCAAATATTTATAGAGCTCCCAGTATGTGCCAGATATTATTCTAAATAGGATGCAAAACAGACACTGTTACAAGAAGATTACATTCTAGATTGGGCTAAACATCCAAAAAGTACGTGGGGCTGGGGCTTATAGCTTAATATTAGGGCAAGTGTGGAACAATTTGGAGAATACTTTCTTTTAGTCAGTTTGGGAATGTTTTAACATAAAATCTTCACGATGACTATTTCTTCCAGAGCCTAATGAATACAAATATAAATAGACACATATTTTTTATTTATATGGTAAGGGAAAGACAACAGCAAGGGAAAAATGAAGATAGACTATATACAAAATGACAGTTTAAGGGATTTTATCTGTCAGTATCTTAAGTTCTGGTTTTAGAGAAGTACACTTTTTTTTTTAATTAAAGAGTTTTTTATTCCTCATCTTCCTCCAACTTCGCAACATAAGTATATATTGGTGAAGAAGTTTAATAGCTTATTATTCTTTTAATATAGAATACAGCATCTAAAATAGAAAGTCTTGTTTGTCTTCTTTCTTGACATTTTTTTCTCCAAATTTTCATTTAAGTTCCAGTTACTTTGCAATGTAATATTGGTTTCTGGTGTAGAATTTAGTGATTCATCACTTACATACAACACCCAGTGCTCGTTACAAGTGCCTTCCTTAATGCCCATCACCCATTTAACCCATCCCCCACCCACCTCCCCTCCAGCAACTCTCAGTTTGTCCTCTAGAGTTAAGGGTCTGTTTCTTGGTTTGCCTAGAGAGGTGGACTTCTTAAACCTGAGTTTTTCACTTCAGAAAATCCTCTGTGCTTTGCTATAATTTTCCTTTGCTTTAGCTTTCTTTTATACTAGGATGATGTTGAAAATACAGACTACTTTCTTTTATACTAGGATAATATTAAAAGATACAGTATAAGCTTAATAAGCATGCATTAAAGTCACTTTGGGAAATAGCAGTTTGATTCCATTTTCCATCTCGATCAATTAAAAGAAAACTTTGAAAGATAATTTTCCAGTTGCTTCCTTCCTCTCCTAACTGAAATCCTTGTCAAAGAGGCCTGATCACTTCCTGGGCCTTTCCCTTGTTGGACTGGCATCACCACCATCAGTCCCTGAGATTTCCGCTAGTTCTTTGCAAAATGAAACTTATTTAAACCCAAAGTGAGTACTGTATGAAAATGAAGGGCTTTGTGGATCCTTCACACTTTGTCTACATCAGATTTAAACTGTGCATGATCTGGGTTGGTAAAGAGGTTACTACTTGCTTTGTAAGCAATACTCTAAGGCACAAAGTCACAGTTGCCACCATGAAATGGTTTCACCACTCTGGTTATTTAGCAAGGGATGGCTGAGAAAGGTTACCAGAGACCGTACCATACACAATATAATATTTCTACAGGTTGTGGCCTATTAACAGAAAACAACCAATTTGCAAAGGGTCACAGAAATAAAATGTCCAGGTAAAACTGGGTCATGTTGTCTATTTGTAAACCTGTTTGTGTCATTACACTGAGTAGTCTCCTTAAGAGAGGTTGTCTGCAGGGATTTTTCAAGCTCAAACAATATAAAGACAGCGAGGGGGGTGCCTGGGTGGTTCAATTGGTTAAGTGTCCAACTTTGGCTCAGGTCATGATCTCGCGGTTTATAAGTTTGAGGCCCGCATTGGGCTCTGTGCTGACAGCTCAGAGCCTGGAACCTGCTTCAGAGTCTGTCTCCATCTCTCTCTTCTCTCCGCCCTTCCCCTTCTCACTCTCTCTCTCTCACACACACACACTGTCTCTCTCTCAAATATAAATTAATATATATATATATATATATATATATATATATATATATATATATGAGGCTATATCAGTGAGGATATTATCTAATCAAGATCAAATGATAGTGTTCAACACTAGGATCTGAATAGTACCTCTGGTTTCCCAAAACAAAAATTACTGGTTTCATGTGAACAGATGGTTTTGTTTGTCCCATATTAATTTAAATAAGCAGTTGATTTTGTTAACTACTCATTCCTTAGAAACCACTGCATCTCTATCTCACAAATGACTAAATCAAAATAAAGAACACTTTTTAAATAATGTAAGGAAGGTGTTACTAAACCCTATTGTCTATGGGAGAACTCTCGTTTTAAAATGGCTTGATTTAATAGAATATAATAGGAGTTCTTTAATAATAAGTACTCTTTTTTTCATTTCTAGTGCATTTCTTTTGTTGGAAAAAATGTGCTTTTCTTGGATAGTTCCCAGTAGCAGCAGTAAAGAAGCATCAGCAATATCATATCCCTCTTGATTCAGATTTGGCTGATGTGCCATAACAGAGAGCACTGGGAAACACGGCTGTGTAGATTCACATTATTTCTCCCTTTTTGTACATCTGAGCCTTATGTTAGCAGTTTGAATCCACAGTATTTTACAGACAGTCCCCTGGCACCAAGCTCAGATCCAATGTTTTTCCCACAGAGAGAAAAAGAGGATTCATGATGATGATATATGGAAAATGGTGAAAGGTTGTATTGGTAGTTTGGGTTGAATTATGGAAGCATCCCTTCTGGGACAGTGTGTTCAAATGAAGAAGCTATTATAATGGGCAGTAAGGTGCTATTTTTGTGTCTACAGAACGTGTTGGAGAGAAGCATTGATCTGAGTTATGTATATGCTTTCAAATAGCTTTACTTTACAGAAACAAAATAATGGCAAAATTAAATTGCTGTGGCTGTAGACTAGTTCCTTGCGGTTTGTCAACAGGCTTTCATGAAATACTCTCAGGTGCTATTGAAAATTTAGGGGACTTGGACTAAAACGTCCTGTTAAATGTCATGTGTCTTTGATTTCTTTATTTCTCCCCTTAATCAAAGAAACAACTAAAGTTGTGTCTAAGAATTGAAATTTTCTTTTCAAATATTAGAGAGGTTTGAAAAACAACCTTTTAATAGCTGTCTTCCTATATTGGAAACAGAAGTGCTTTAATGAGCTGGGTTCAAATTCCATTTCATCAGTTTCAAGAACTTTGTTTTATCACAAACATGTTACTTACCTGTTTGAGCTTCAGTTTTCCACCTTTAAAACAGTGTCTGCTTAAACACCACCTGGCAGTGTTATCATGGCAAATAACTGATGGAAAGCTCCTAGAATAAAGTAGAAGGCTCAGTAAATGTTTTCCCTTTTACAAGGTATCATACACCAAGTGCTGATTGAATGTTTAAGTCATTTGAATTTTTTTTTTTTTGTATTGTTGGTTGACAGAGAGTATGAGATTACATTGATCTGATGAACATATTATTAAATCGTGTTCTTGATGGTCATCCTGCAAAAAAGAAAAACATAACTGGTTACTTGTTCATATCAGTGATATAATGATTTTATTACTTTGATAAATGTGTTGTCCCAGTTTTCTTAATATTGTTGTCTTCAGAGGCTTTGTTTTTTTAAAAAAAGTTTGTCTATCACAAGGTTGGTAGCAATTAACTATGTAATTATATGTTATAGCCTTAAATTTTTATATTGACCGTTGTTTACAGCATGGAATTTAAATTTCTTGGTAACCTGCTATAGATATTAACCTGTATTGAGGAAACAGTATTTTGTAATCACCAAAATAATTTTTCTTTCCCTGTGCTATAATGAGTTCATAATAGTTTGGCAAAGGCCGCTGTCCAATCCATTATTCAGCAAATTACCTGTCTTGCCAAAAAAAAAAAAAAAAAAAAGCTACTCATTTACTTATGAAGAGTCTTACATTTAATTTTAAATACAGGATTTAGTCTCATAGTTCGAGAAAAAGAGGTATGAAGATTCAAAGACTCTCCAGAATCACAATTTAACTAGATTAAAATGGCAAGAAACTAGATTAATGACAAGAAAGTAGCAAGAAAGATAGATAGTTATCTCTAATCGTCTTAAAGGCATAAACTTGAGGACTTTTAATCCTTATTCTGACACTAACTACCTGAGTAGCCTTAGGTAGATCAATAACCTTTCTGTGAATCAGTTTCCATTTCTGTAAAAATGATGCAGTGCCTGTTAGACCTACTCACAGCATAATTGTGAGAAGAAAAAGTAGCACAAAAAGAGTTCTTACTCAGACTCAGCCAGCCTAAGGGGGACAGAACTTGGCCCTGAGTCATCTTTAAGATATGGCTTCTCCGATTAGACCCTGTAAATGATCGTTAGATCATATGATCCCATATGATCATAGATCTTACATAGATCTTGAGCTCTCAACTAAATTCTAGGAACCAAACTATGTTACCAGAATGTTACAGAACAAATCACTGACACCTTTTACACTTGAGAGAAAAGAATAAATTACTTTTTGTTATTCTCTGTTCCATCAAACTGTGGTCTTCAGAGCTTTTAGCTGAAGGCTAATTATTGATTTGATACATACTATTTTTTCATGTGCTCATTTTTAGAAAAAAAAGTTTTACCTTCTTTTCTTCTAACAGAATTATTTTTATCTTGAAAAATGGGGTATAAGTAAAAGACTAAATCAGAGTATGATGGGGCATGGTACACCATTGATCAAAGTATAAAACAGACTTTGCTCTCCCAAAACAATTTTGCCAAATTGTGCAGAGGCTCTCCCTCATCTCGTCCTCATTTTTTTTTTTAAACTGGTTTCCACAGAAAAGGAAAGAAACCATTGAAATTTGAATACATTCTCACTATCGGAGAAGGTATAAGCCAAGAAATAAAAATTGGTAAGAGGAAGACATTCCCAAGTTATTCTGTCCTTTTAAATTGTGCAGCTGCTGATGAGAATAAGAATTACAACATGGATCCAATCAATTCTGAGTATGATAGTAGTTTCCTTTGTTCCGTCTATGGAACCATTATTGTGCTTCGTTTATTTTTAATCAAAAGAACCAACTTTTTACACTTGATATATGTATTTATTCCTATAACTTACTATTCCAAAAACAACTTGCGATGGTTTATAATAAAATGAAAGGTAAAATAAAACCGAAAACTGTTAAATCCAAATATAAAAGAAGTTTTGTTTAGTTTACATTTAATTGCAACCTTTGATCCTTTATTATTACAAATATATGCTTAGCTACTCTAAATTGACTTTTGTTTTTATGTTTGCTTGTAAGTCATTAATTGTTCATATTGCTTTGAATGATCTGTAATGCATTAGTCGGACTGCCTGTGTTCAGATGCCAGCTCCTGCACTTGTTAGGGTCAAAGGTAAATCAGGTGGGCACTAGTTGAAGTGGTAAGGACAGATTTTCTTCAGAATTAACCATTGTAATAGTGAAGGAGGTCCAGTGTGGACTGAACTCAACTTTGCCAAAACAAAGAACAGAAGACCTTTGAAGCCTTGGAGGGTACTAAGGGAAAAGCCCTGAGGGGTGTTAGGGAGGTTGGTCCATGTGACTAGTGCTTCTGGGTTTGTTCATTGGCACCTATCCAGAAGAAAAACAAGCTTCTCCTATCTTCATGACAGGAAGCAGTGATATAACTTAGAGCAAGGCATCCACTGGCTGACAACCAGAGCAGAATTGTCTCATTGAATGTCAGAAGACAGTTCTGGGTTATAGAAGATTTATATCTCAAAGAGGCAGAGCAAAGATTTATAATTGCCAACTTTCTAAAGCAAAGGGGGGAGGGTACTACTCAAGAGCCTATCAGCCTACTGTCAGGTTTTGGCTACAGCAAACAGTAAAGTTACTTAACCTCAGTTTGCCTCAGTTTCCTCATCTGTAGAATGGAGAATAATAGTATCATATCATAGAGATGTGTTTTGAGGATTAAAGAAGTTAATACATGTAAAGTGTTTAGAGCAGTGCTGTGAATAAATGTTAGTGATTATTCTCACTGTCTTTAAATGGAGTTCATAATAGTATCTATCTATCATATTTGATTGTTTTAGTTATTAAATGATATAATACAAGTAAAACATGAAGAGCTATGCCTGACACATAAAAAGCATTCTATAACTGTTGGCTTAGAAATAGTAATAGTTGCCGCAGCTCTGTAGTAGCCACTAAATATCTTCTAGTCCTGAATTATTTCTAGATCAGGATGACCAAATAGCAAAGAATCTTAAACTTCCTGTGTTTTATGTTAGAATGGAGTAGGTACGTTTTGTAATGGTAATAATTCAGAGATTGGAAAAATATTTATGAGCAATATTGTGTGTGATTCTAAGATCTTTAAGCATCATTTTGCCATTGTATTTCTCGAGTTTTAGATATGCAGGCCACATGTCCATCATTTATGTCACTTAACCTCCTTACTGTTCAACCTTCAATATTTCCCAGCATATTTCCTTCTTAGGAAAGTAAAGGTGAATCTAAATAATTGTAAATCCATTAAAGAAACAAAAGAGTTCGGGGTGCCTGGGTGGGTCAGTTGGTTAAGTGGCTGACTTCGGCTCAGGTCTTGATCTCACAGTTCGTGGGTTCGAGCCCCGTGTCAGGCTCCGTGCTGACAGCTTGGAGCCTAGAGCCTGCTTTGGATTCTGTGTTTCCCTCTGTCTCTGCTCCTCCTCTGCTCTCACTCTGTCTATCTCTCTCTCTCTCAAAAAATGAATAAATATTAAAAAAATTTTTTTAAACAGAAGAGTTTGCTTAATTGAGAAAAAAAATGGCATTTATAGGAGTAGTAATGGGGGTGCCTGGGTGGCTCAGTCGGTTGGACATCTGACGACTTCGGCTGAGGTCATGATCTCACAGCTGGTGAGTTCGAGCCCTGTGTCGGGCTTTGTGCTGACAGCTCAGATCCTGGAGACTGCTTTGGATTCTGTGCCTCCCTCTCTCTCTCTGCCCCTCCCCAACTTGTGCTCTTTCTCTCTCTCTCTCTCAAAAATAGACATTACGGGGCGCCTGGGTGGCGCAGTCGGTTAAGCGTCCGACTTCAGCCAGGTCACGATCTCGCGGTCCGTGAGTTCGAGCCCCGCGTCAGGCTCTGGGCTGATGGCTCAGAGCCTGGAGCCTGTTTCCGATTCTGTGTCTCCCTCTCTCTCTGCCCCTCCCCCGTTCATGCTCTGTCTCTGTCCCAAAAATAAATAAATGTTGAAAAAAAAATAGAAAAAAAAATAGACATTAAAAGTTTTTTAAAATAGTAATAAAGACTGAACCATATTTATCAAATTTTTCAAAAGTTGAGATGTTGATTTGCTGTATATTTGAACTTCTTTGTTTCCCACCCAATACAGAATTTTAAGAAGAGGTACAGATTTCACAGTTTTTCAACGCTAACTAGTAGGTTCAGAGATACCCAAATGATCTCTATCCATGTTTATGGAATCTCTTGATCCCAGCACTATATAGTAATAATCCATGAAGTATGAATTACTAAATGCAGTATTTGTGTTGGGTATATTACCAACTATGGTGCACAGGTCTTCCACTAATGAAGTGGAATGCATAGATGAAAAGAGAATCCCATTCTCCTTAAGTTACAGTTTTCATCACTAAAAATTCTTGGTGTTAATATATTTGATAGTGGAAAAATGGCCATTTAGGTAAGAGACTGACTGGTTGCTGGAAAAGAAAGAATAACTTGAGTTAATGTTGATTTCTTCAATGTACTACATAAAAATATTAAAGTAAGGGAGAACCAAATATAATATTACCTTTTAAGACCAACTTTTTTTCATTGTACTTCTCTAATTAATATTTGGGGCAGTTGTAAAGTGATTCAAGAAATTGAATAATTATGCATACAGTGAAGATGGTCAACACCAACTAACCTACCATTTTAAAGTCAAGTGCATAAAGTATTTCACTCTTTTTATAGAAGTATCTAAAATGTTGCCTTTTAACTGTGACAGAACTAGAAATATCAGTCATAATAATTGGTGTTATAAATAGGATTTGAGGTCAATTAGGAAAGAGTCTTAGAAAAATGTTTGGAGTACCTAAGTTCTAGACTTGGCCCTTCTATTAACTTGGTCACACCCATTCAGCAGGCATCTTCACCTCATTGGGCCAATAGTTCTTTTTCAGTCATAGAGCCCATGCTTTTACTTGTTATTTTTCCTTCTTTACTAGCTGCAGATTAATTCAGATTTTGTATCTTTCTTTCTCTACCAGTCTGATACGTACTTCTGCATGTCAATGCGCTTGCCGGTGGATGAGGAAGCCTTCGTGAGTAAGTATTAATTGGATGGTGTGCCAGGGTGGGCGGTCGAAGGGAGGGCAGCTATTTGAAATCAGTGAAAGGTTCTCTTTGATGGTTATGAGCATATTAATCTTTTACTGTCAGTTTCTAAAATGCACTTATCATGCCTAATGCAGAAACAAACTAGAGAGAGCCACTCAGAGACAAGGTTGCAAACTGTATCTGGAGAGATTCATGAGTAATAGTAGTTAAGGAGTTGCATGCAGATGTCAATGGTCGCCAATACTGTGTGGTCCCATTTGTATAGTATTGGCTTTCTGTCTGTGGCTGGATGCTTAATTCCGCTCCACTCAACAGACTGTTTATTTACCTGCTGGTTCATGCTATAAATCGACTGTACTTAGAATCAACATTGGGGAATTTAAGATTTTACCTGTCAAATAGTAGATGGATAGAAAGGAAGGAAGGAGAAATTGAGAGAAGGAAAGAAGCGAAGGAGGTAGAGATAGGGAAAGGCAGGAACATTGGTCCTGTTATTTCTATTGTAGAATAAGAGGACTCATAAATGGCAGGTCCTTCCCCAGCTGAGCTTTTAAGTCAGATAAGAAAAGTGACAAAATACCATCTGTTTCCATCTAGGTTGTTTTCATTGAAATATCCTCATGACAAACTTTTAACTGTTTGGGAGGAGGTGTGATTGACAAATTATTCATGGATTTGTTTCTGTCTCCCACTGCTTCACTTTTCTGGTTTGAGATGTTAATTTTGGAGAGAAAGTAATGGTAATGAGAGTTGTGCTTTGGTCCCATGAAACTAATCTTCAAGTAGGCTGTCTGAAACGGCCATTATGTGAATTATAAAATGTGTACTGTTGCCTCGGGGCCATCTGAGGATAAATTTTCATGAGATGTTCCCACAGGAATATACATTACAGACCTGAAAAGCCAGAGCAATGTGCATTTTTTTCCACACACTTTGGTGGCAATTCCAACAGAAAATACAACTTAGAATAGCACTCTACAAATTTGTTCCCAGAGTTAATTCTTAAGAATGAAAGGCCTTAGGAAGTTGAGCATTGCCTGTGTGTCCTCACTTTGTATAATAATCGAATATTACCAAGAAAAAAGGTAGAAACGACAATGCTCCCAGATCCTCAACTTTAACTTTAAAGACAGAGAAAATAATTGTAGTGCCTTGTGTAATAGTAAATGTGATTTAGGTTACAAATTCATCATTAAAATATCAACAGTAAAGGTTTTTTCAATATCATATCCACATTTTTGGCAGCCTAGGAGAAAATAATATTTACTCACTAAAAGGCATTTTTACATGATGTTTTCTTCTTTATGATTTTATATTTTCTTTCCAAGCTCCAAGAAAGCTTGATTCCTCTTGTTTCACATTTGCATAGAAGAGAAGGCCATCTCCATGCCTGTATGCATATGAAAGTCATGTTTCACAGCAACACTACAGGTCTCACATTAAGAGGTTATTGACTTGTTTCTGGAGGTTGGTGGTAGTATATGATTTCAGAGCTGGTGACTCTAAGGACTATAAATATATATCCTGGAATGCGTTATTGCTCTCCTAATAGAAATGTGTTTACTTTCACATAAATTAAAATCGAGAAGTACAAGTGAATATATTCAGTCAAGGAAAATATTCATGGGAAACTCATAAAGGACTATATCAGAACTAGGGTACCAAATGGTTTTGCATTTTCTTAGGCACCTCCCTTCTCAGATTAAACTGTTCCCAGTTTGAAGGTCCTTAAAGGATCTTGTAAGATTAATAATTATTTTCAATATATTTTTTTCTTTGTGGCTGGGAGGATTGCATGAATACTAAAGATTTTGTCACTTGTTCAAAACAGGGTTGTTTCATCTTCAATGTGAGTCCTTTAATGTACTAGCTCCAGGCGATTTGTGGTTACTACTATTTGCATAATCCAGCAACCACAGATGTTTAGGTGTAAGCAAATTAGAACTGGAAAGTTGAAAACCAAACAATCATTCATATAAGGGAATAAGTAAGGGGAAGGTTGCATGTATTGTCTCATTAATTCTTAGGGCAAACCTGAAGGTAGCCCCACTTTATAATTAGAGAAACAAAGGAACATCTCTGTCTTTGATTTAATCAAACAGGAGGGCAATAGTTTGTATAGGATCCTTGTTCATAGAATCAGCTCATTACCACCCATCATTTACCAGGGGCCTACGAGACACTAATATACTTACAGCTAAGCATATTTAAGCCATTTTATAGAGAGGAAATGGAGGGTCAGAGAGGTCAAGGAACGTGAGCAAGATTTTTACTAGCTGTGTGTTCCCCTGTCATAAGAGATTTGGATGCGAGGATAGTGAATCGGGGAAGAAATGAAAGAAGTTATCAAATGGATAGATAGAGCTGAAATACAGCAATCGCACATCTCTGTCTTACATCAAATACAATTCTTTCATTTCCTTACCTTTCAGTCTCTACTAGGAACACTCTGGTCGGTTTTGTCAAAAACAAAAATAAACCTCAAACCATCCTACAAAGCTAAACCCAGGATACACAAAGGTGAAAGATTTGCAGTAGGAAAAGTGGATATATAGGTTGTATGTTGGGAGGGTGATCATGCATAGCTTTTCCCTATTCCCAGAGTGAAAGTTCTTCTAGTGGTAAACAAGGTTTTGCCATGATTGAAATATGTGGGTTCTCCCAAATTCTAGGTCTCAGGATGCCTTATCATAAGATTAGATATGGTTGAAAATGAAGACTTGTAAAGCATTTACTACTTTATTTTTTTCTTAAGACATTTATCAATTTTATATTTTCTGCTTTCATTATCTGTGCCTTTTCAATTTTTGAAGGCCAGCAGGATATGTGCTACTGAATATGGTGGGGACTCAATATTGCTTGCTCAATACATGATTGAATACTAAAAAAAGTGTTGTGCTTGGCTATTTTTAAGACAATGTATCATCTAGTAGACACTTTACCTTTTTGCCTTAAATTTTACTCTTATTTGAATATAAGGGAATAATTCTTTTTTTAAGAAAAGCCACTTGTTCATACATTCAGCAGACTTTAAAAATTCTGTTGTGTGTTAGTTATTGGGCAAGGCAATGGGGATGTGAGGTATGACACCAATTCAAAGAAATTATAGCCTGGCAGAATTCTAAAGACAAGAATATAAGTATTATAACATCTGAAAAGAACTTTCTCCTTTGGCTTTTCAAATTTCTAAATTTTTTTTTTTCAATGTTTATTTATTTTTGGGACAGAGAGAGACAGAGCATGAAGGGGGGAGGGGCAGAGAGAGAGGGAGTCACAGAATCGGAAGCAGGCTCCAGGCTCTGAGCCATCAGCCCAGAGCCTGACGCGGGGCTCGAACTCACGGACCGCGAGATCGTGACCTGGCTAAAGTCGGACACTTAACCGACTGCGCCACCCAGGCGCCCCGGCTTTTCAAATTTCTAAAGAAGATCACAAAAGGCAGAGTACAATTGAGATTGCTTATTAGGACTAAAACAAACTCTCTTCATGGTGTTAAAAGCCAGAATTGCATTTGAATAATTCATAATTTTGGCTTTCTGCTTGTGTGACTAGTTATGTAACTCATTTTAGACAAACATATTTCTTAATTCTGAGAAGATACCATCACAATTGTCATAGAATTTATATGTGCATATGCCCAGCATTTTTATGTATAAGCATGCACAACATCTTTGATGTATTTATATGTCTCCATTGAATTAGTAAATGTGAATTAAAGTAGTTGTTTGGGGAAATAGTCTAATGAAGATAAATATAATTTTTATACTTTGAACAGAATCATAGCTTTCCTTAGAGCACTGCTTTTGTTTATTGTTTTAATAAGAAATCACAGATTGGAATGGGTGAAGGTATGATAAAATCTGCATTTGACCACTGAACTGTGATGCTGTCTAAAAGGTGTTTTACAGACACTCTGAGGAATTGACTCTGACAGCAGCCCACTCAGCCAAGAAATTTGACTGTCATCTTCATCCACTTGCTTTCCCTCACATGGATGACCAGTAAATAAATGTGTCTTTTCCTTAGTGAATGATGGCGGGTCCCTATCTATCAAATTGCACTATACAAATGAGGTAGAAGCCATTGAATTTAGAAATAGATGAAATTAATCTAATGATTCATTGCTTTTCCTTTCCTTGGGCTTCTCTCTTGAATGTAGAACAATGTCTTCTGCAGAATAGCACCATGAGACTTAAATATTTCTGAATGTGACCTTTCTTAAACAAAGCACACGTTCAGGTGATGTTGAGTTACCTCAAAAAATAGAGGAGCAGTCTAATTTTGATCATGTTTATGGGTCATTACATAAGGTCATTACAAGACTATAAAGACCAAGGTTGGGTAGGATACAGTGCTCAGATAATCACATTTTATGGCGTGACAGCAGTAAATAGAAGGTGTGTGTGTGTACATACATGTGAGTCTCCATCCCCATGAAGTCATTCTGTCACCTTTCTGCTTCTGATTAGTTGCCTGCATAACTTTTCTTTTCCCTCTTCTAGGATTTTCTCCAACATGAAAACTGTAGTCTGTGTCTTCACGTGACCATTGGGTATCTTCCCGCAATCACCCTCAGAAGATTTTCTAGCATCATAGTGAAAGTTACTTGGAGAGCTAGCGCAAATAAGATATGCTACACCTATAGGTCTCTGATGCGCAGATAAAACCTGATTTGCTTGGTCATAAACAAAAAAGAAAAGATGTTGCTGCCTGCCTTGTCTCAGAGTATTTCTAGGATGTCTTCTATTGTTTGGTCAACCAAATACCACATTTCCAACATGACAACCCCTGATAATGCCCAGGGTTCTTTCAAGTAATACAACAAAGGGAGATGGAGGAGTAGGAACCATCTCATCATATTCTGTAAAGCTGAGAGTTAAGATGCCTTCCGTTACATACATCTAGAGATCACCAGAAACTGACACGTTGACTGTGCTGCTTTATTGCATTAATGTCAAAATGCCACCCCCCCCCCCACCCCCCGCCTCTGCCGACACTCCCAGGAAAATGGCCAATCCAGAAAGCCCGGGTCTGAATCGTATTCGATGTGTGAATGCCCTTCATTAGTGAAGGGTACATGACATTTTGACAGTCATTCTGAAGTAGCCATTTCTGCTATTTCAGTAGGGACAACTGTAGGGGCCAACTCTAAAAAGATGAACGTGAACTGTTCTAGTCAGAGAAAACATCATGTGAGAGACAGACAGGATTTTATCTGCATCTGGGAAGATGGTCTATTTGGATCTGCAGAGGGGAGGAGAATATTCCAGTGGCCAACAGTATGATCAGTGAAGGAGCACACTGGGCACAATGTGAGCCTCACCACCTGCTGGCTGCAGGGTTGTACACAAGCTACTCAGCCTGTCTCTCCTCAAGGCTCATCTGTTTGAGGGGAAAAGACCAGACATAGGGTCATTGTGAGCAATAAGCGAGCCTAGCAGGGGGTGGCCCTCAGTAAATGCTAGTGGTCGTGGGTGGTTATTAGGTGCAGAGGGCTGTCTGAGGGGAGTGCAGGGTGAGTGTAGCTGTCATGTTGGAAACGTCGCGGACCAGGAGACTGGTCAGAAGGGGCTATGGATTTTGTTCCATAGGAAGTTAATAGGGGACTACTAGAGGGATGGCGTTACAAATATCGGGATTAATGAAGCTTATACTATTTTAGCTTGCACAGCCTGGCTGATAAAGTCTATTTACTGATTATTCAGTTGGTTCTGACATATACCAAAAAAGTTCCATTTTAAAAGGTATATCATCCAGAAATCTAAATCTTTTTTGTGCTTAAATTATTTTATTCAGAGGCAAGGATTATTTCATTTTAAATTCATGTTCAATTTAAAGGCTTGCTCAGGTGTCTTATTTCTTGCTTAATTTGGCAGCAGCAGCTTAACGTCCTCATAAACCACATTAGGGATTCTTTCTGAAGTGCACATCATTGTCCATGCTAGTGAGGGTTAACAACAATTTATCTATTAAACATTCTGATTTAAAAACATTCAAGCAAAAGGTCTTTATTTTGGTATAGAATTGCTTTACAGTTTTGGAGGAAGCTGGTGGAAGATAATATGTGATTGCTGTGGGTTTTTAACATGCTGCTAAATGGTTTGTACTGCTATGAGCTCTACATTTATCTGAACCTTTCTGACCCAGCTGCAAGATTATGAACATTAAGGGTGATCATATCCTACACTTTCATGATAGTTTACAGCCTTATCTTCAGTTGCAATGGATTTTGATATATAATCTTTATTTTTTGGGAAACAAAGAAATGTTTATGGAAGGGATATTAAGATTTGGGGCCTATCATTTTTTAAAAATTTTAACAGCTCTTTTACATTATTATGTCTTAAACCTTACATGTCTGTAGTCTCCATACTGAATATGACTGGAAACACTAACAGTAGTAGAAGACTGACACTACACAGACATGACTGTAATCACCAGAGGCTCCATTTGTGTGCCTGCTTCAGACCTCGGCCTTAAAATGACTTCAGGTGATATAGCTGAAGCTGTACGATGTACTGCAGAGTTCCAGTGATCTCTTTTAACACACTGATTTTGAGGGATCAGCTAATTATTTTCAGAAAAATTTTCTTTATAAATTTATTTTAAAAGAAACTTTGTTCTTACTGTTTGCTTTGTGCCTTTAAGAGAGTAACACAGTCCACGTTAACTAAGATGAGTTAACCAAACTCTAAGCATGCTTATATAATATATATATTCAGGCACTAAAAATGTCGACTGGGGTCAGAATCACCTGTGAATCACCTGTGAAACTTTTCAAAGGTACACATGCCTGGAATGACCTCTGAGATTTAAATGAGATATTGATGGGGGAAGGGGTAGGACTGACCCAGGATTAACTCTGAGCATCTCTACTTTTAATGAACTGCATAGCATAATTCTAATGCACACTATTAGATAGAAAGTATCATTGACAAAAATTGTTTAATAACACGTAAAAATATCCACAGCATAGGAAAGAAACCATTTACTATGTATAATATGATTCCACTGGGAGGAAAAAGGAAACAAAGAGAACAATAATGATCTCTAATGATACATATGGGCAATAATTCCAGAATGCCTGAATTCTGAAGATCCAAACTTGCATTTAAAAGTCAGTTCTTTTTTATTTGATAGGTTAATTATTGGTGGTCTATAGTATTCCTCTATGGCATATCTTTAACTGAGAGGGGTGTACCTCTTATATTCAGTGGTAATTTAGGGTTGATTGTGCATGGATATCTCCTAAGTCTCTAGTTCCTATACTTGGCTATGTGGGTTCTTCAAAATCTTTCCATGTCCCACGTCTGGCAGATACATCAACATTTGATATGCAGACCTGGATATCAACTTGGAAAGGAAAAACGGAGAGAAAGCCAAGTGCTAAATGAAATTCCATCCTAGGTCACATTCTTAGAGAATTTTATGGTCCTGATTTGTGTCTGATGTGCGTTAAAAGAAGCCATAAATTTCAAACAACCTCATGCAGTTAGAACAAATTTTGCTTAGAACGCCAGAAAATAGACCTCATTGTCTCTGCTAAGTACGTCGCCCACACGCATCCTCTCAAGTCTTTCATTGCAGATGACATTAACCTTTGAGAAGTCCTCCACCCTGTGCACTTTCAGAGCCATTGCATTTCCTTTAATTAATGTGCGTGAGTTACTATTTCTGGAGTCTTAGTCCTTCAGAAATATTTGATTCCCAGGACTTGCTCACACTTGCTTGCCTGTAAACTGCTCTCTGATCTTATACATCAGGCAGTCTGAACTAACACCCATTGAGACTGAAGTTCCATTTTCACTTAAGTAACTGTCATCTTATTATTGAGTTAGAAGAGTCGGTGGCACTTTTTAATCTTATGGAATATTCCCTTGCATTCTCACAAGGCTGTGCTTCTGCCTGTTTGTGGCCATCCCAAGGCTGCCTTTGTTTATTCTGCCTGTTAGTTGTCGTAATTATCCTCTGGCTCCCTTCCCCTTGGATCCTGTACTTCTTTGGCGTATGATGGGAGAGAGAGAAAGAAGGGAGAACTTCTTTTAAGATGTGATTTGAAAATATTTTCCCATATTCTTTTTGTGTAGTGTTGAAATCTCCAGCATGGTCATATGTGTATCTTGTGCCCAACAGACCTCATTCTTATTCACTAGGGGTGGGATCTTGTTTTGCAAAGCTAGGAATAATAAGTAGGAATGGAGCAAACCCAGGTAATGAACCTGTCAGCATAATCTTTTCCCAGTTGACCCCCCACCATTGGCAGCAGGCCCTTCAAAGAAAGTGTCCAAGGCCTGCTTTATTTTATGGCACCTACTGTTTGTTTTAGATTTACATTTTGATATGACATTCCTTTTGCTGGCAGTACTTTTCATTTCAACTTGCAATGAATTGTACTTTGAACTATAATCATATAAATACTTTGATATTATACTCTTTCTTTAGGATGTGAAAAAGATGGTTATATACAACTCTATACCAGTAATTTACTTAGCATTCAAATGAGATCTTGAGTTTCTGGAAGAATGCATGAGTCACGAGAGTAAGTTTCTATGAGAGGGAACTCTGAGGAATGTTCTGTTAACTACCTCTTAAAGATATTGATTTGTTTCTAATTATAGAAACTAAAATTAAACACTAATCTGGTAAGCTTTCAATGTGGAGCAAATAAGTGGTTCTTAAAGCAGTATGTCAGAAGGAGAAGAAAATCAGAAAAGGGACAGAGAAGTTATACTTTGAATAATTTTTGCCCTTTACAAAGGACAATTAGTCCTCTGCATAAGCAGAGGCTCAGGCGAAACACTTGACTTTCCTTCCTAATGAAAAGCCAAAGAGATGGTATATCTTCATGATCTGTTTTTCTCTCAACAGGTCTCCTCTCCATCCTTCCCTAAATGTTTTTGCTTAATAACTCATTTTATAAATTTAATAATGGCCCACTTTTTTTCAAAAATAATATTTGTCTCGTTTCCCAGCAGTACACACAGTGATTTAATATTTAAACAAAAAACAAAAACTGTTGGGGTATCCTACACAGATCCTGACAGCTCAGAGCTTTCCTGAAAATTCTGTCCTGAGCCTTTTGTTCACCCTCATGGCTTGAGGGTTCAATTTTTGAGTGGTTCCCAAGTATGTAATTCTCTGACTTCTTTCTTGAGCAAGAGTCCAATCTTCTACTGGGTATTTCCACCTGGATTTTTAGATGACACTTCAAATTCGTGTTGCTTTGCACCCAACAGCTTAATTCTTCATAAAATGCATTTGGCCATGTTGGTTTATTATCAAAATTCCTAGAATGATTCAAACTTTGGAAATCTAATATAATCCACCCATAGTAGAAGAAGTTAAGGGGGATGAGAACCATATGATCATCTACATAGGTTCTGAAAAAACAGAGGAGTTATCTTCTTGTTTGTCAAACCCCTTGTGTATTGACAGAGGGATATTGAAAAAGAGAGAGAGAGTAGAAGGTGGATACAGTCAGATCAAAAGTTAGATGTCCATAGAGTGAGATAAGCCATTTCATAAAAATGAATATAAGATAACAATTACATCACATACCAAAATAAATTTTAAGTGAATAAAAAACAAAGGCCAGCTACTCCCACCTCAGAGCTTTTTTCAAATTCCCTTCTGCAAGGGATAATACCCTGGGAGGATTCTGAAAGAAAGGAAGGATATCCTGTACTTGAGAGTGAGTCTATGGAGATAGAATCCCTCTTATTCCTTCTATTTCTCTTGGTAACAAATGTAGACTTGTTAACAGTAGGATTTTCTATGATTTATGAACTGTTGTAACTTCCAATTGATTCTTTCCTTCTAAAGTATCTTCTTCAACCTCCTAGGCTTATTGTATTCTTTGGTGGTAGAAAACAAAGCCTTAAGTTCTAGCAAGTCCATTTTCCAGCCATTTGTTAGGTTTTTAAATGGTGGTATTAATATCTCATGATGGGATTTTTGGACTTTAAATTCTTATTTTCAATGCAGTAAGTGAAAGACTTTTTATTTCCCCTGAAAGTTGTGAGTCAAATGGCTCATAGTAGGTGTTAAGTTTTCTGACCAACCACGCTTTCCAAGTCATGACACTATACTTTGATGTAGAACATATTTTATTTTGTAAATACACCTGTACTCACATATTTTAACAATAAATGATGTTTTATTTTATCAGACAAGAAAAGACAAAATATGCAGTTTTGCATACACCCGCGATTCAAGATCATTTTAGATTGTTTAGCATGTTTCTATGTAAAGGTGACTGGTAAACTGTGTTGGTAGAGCAGCAGTTGAATGCAGACAAAAGTAGCTGAGCCAAACCCAAACCAGAAAAGGCAGCTCATGCTGAATATTGACCATGCACAATAGTATAATTTATCTTTAATTTTTTCTTTGTTTTATCTCCAAACTCATTTTTGTTTAATGTCTTTCAACCACTATTATTCAGAGAAAAATAAAGAAGTGACATTTGATAAGTTTCAGTATCCTTTTAACAAGCGCACAGTGCTCCTCTAGGACAGTGATTTTTCTCTCTTCTGTACTTTCATAAAGACACATTTTCCAATTTTATTTTATTTTCTAATAAACTGTTTCTTCATATCACATCCCAGTGACTACTGTTGGTTTAAGATGGTGATAAATTTGCATTAAGAATCCTTCCGCTCATGTTCTGACCACTCACCCTGGTTTCTGTTTCACTGCGGTGTTGTGCAGTATTTTATAGCACTCAGCACTCTACTGAAATCTGGAAGGGAATCTGTTGTGAACATGTAGCCTGGAGCTTTCATTTTGTACCCGCATACTGTTCTCAGCACTTTAAAAGGGGTCTTCCTTTAAAAAGTATGTGGGTGTATGCATAGCTGCAGCCTATACATTATTGCTTTTCTCTTTTTGTTCTATAATAGTTGACCACTGTCCTGCAAAATTAAATTGTCAAATCATGCTCATCTTAAGGAATAAGATAGTTTATACAATCAGGAGCAACATAATATCATTGTTATACAGCTATTGGTATGGTTGAGTGATGGGGCCTCTTGGAACGTTTGTGCACAGACGTGTAACTTGTATTCACATTCATGTGTCATTTTCTTTTAACAGTTGACTTTAAACCTCGTGCCAGCATGGATACTGTCCATCATATGTTACTTTTTGGATGCAATATGCCTTCTTCCACCGGAAGTTACTGGTAAGGGATAATGGGCTCATAGTCAAAAGGGGTGTAGAAAATGTGTATGTTTTATAAATACAAATTGCATCTGTATATGTATTTTACAACTGATTAATAAATAGGTAGAATGCTTACTTTTCAGAAAAGAACATTGTTCTTTTGTATCACGTGGTTATCATGGTCTGATTATCAGTTATTTAGTCTGCTATGGAGCACATCCATCAGTCTTAGACACTGACTTAATAAATGTATGTCTGTTGTTGTAGATAGTGTATCAAGGTACAGACAGCTTATTTAAAAAAGACAGACAATTTAGATAATGGATGTTCTGGTGTTTACTTTTTTTAAGATCTTGCTTTAATCCAAGGAGCACCATGGCTCTGTTCTTTGAGCACTCTTTTATCCTAGACACTGTGCTAGGTAATCTGTATACACCATTTCATTTTCTCCTAAAGTTTTTGTAGAGCAGTTACCATTGTCCCCACTTTACAAACAAGGAGCTTGAAGAGAATCAGTATCATGTTTAAGGTAACACAGCTGGTTGGTGTCAGACCAGGATAGAACCCTAGGTTGTCTGGTTCCAAATCCAGCATTTCACCACGCTGCCTCCCATTTATTCGAGCAACTGTTGCAGTTTTAGAATTTATTTTAATCACTATGTAGAGTCTTAATATCAGTAAATGATCAGTAAACATCTATTAAATGCCTCTTGTGTCCTAGAACTATAGCAGATGCTGTGGAATAGAATACATAGATATATTTTTAACCCCCAGAAGCTTACAGCTTAATTTATGGCTTGAGATCTGTCCTTCCCTTTTGTTCTTTGGAGTTCATGAAGATTGGTGATCTTTGAAAATAGCTATGCATTTAAGCCTCATATTTTGCACCGATAGCCAGAATCACTGTTATGTATTTCACAGTCCAGAATGACTAGTGTGTCTTGCTTTGCATTGAAAAAGTATCTGTTTTGTGTTCCTGTCCGTGCATAATCATGTAGACTGATAGACCCTTCTCTGTGCATCCTAATATTCATCAGGCTGATGCAGGGCACACAGCAACTGTATTCTAGTCGTTCTTATAACAAACGACTGTAATATGTATTTGGAACTGTTAAAAGCACAGGGCAATTAGTGGAAATCTCCAGGGACCAAGTACCATCAAAGCATTTGTTAATAGGCTTAAGTTATTTGATGAAAGGAGCATATCACATAGGAATCCTGCTCACATGACTGGGTTTACATAAAAATGGAGCCAGCAAATCACAGTTAACACTCTTTGATAGCAGCAATCCAGTTTTTGCTCTTCGATAATTTTTTGTAAATAAAATTCTGGGAGTAAAAGATTATTCTGGGGGCGACTGGGCGGCTCAGTCGGTTAAGCATCCGACTTGGGCTCAGGTCATGATCTCGCGGTCTGTGAGTTGGAGTCCCGCATTGGGCTCTGTGCTGACCGCTCAGAGCCTGGAGCCTGTTTCAGATTCTGTGTCTCCCTCTCTCTCTGACCCTCCCCCATTCATGCTCTGTCCCTCTCTGTCTCAAAATAAGTAAACGTTAAAAAAAAATTCTTAAAGATTATTCTGTGACAGCTTTTTCTGAATCTTACACAATAAATCACATCCTTTGATTTTATGTTTTTAAAATATTTCTTGTGAAATTGGAAAAATTTAGTTTGAATTGGAATTAGTGAAAATGGCAGGAAGGAATATAAGCTTTTAAAACCTGCTGTAACTTTATCTTGGTAGAAGAGAATGAGGGAAAAAACAAAACGTCACTAAATGTTGTTATGCTTTCAATTGAGAAAGATTATATACAATGAACTAAGCCTGGTTTACTGTTCTCCTATCAAGGGAATATCAGAGCAAACATTATTTGGGCCCTGTAGAAGTATTTATTAATATTCTTAAATATACTGATTTGAAATTAAGTCTAGTAAAATATGTATATTTTTTTTCCAAAAGACTTCCAAGTGTGGGAAAGAGAGAATTCGAAGAAAAATGTAAATGAAAGCGAAAATGGCAATTTTGAGTAAAGTAATTGCTAGATGTATTATTTTGCTAAAATTACTACTTAAAAGGCAACATAGTACAGCGAAAGAGTAGTGAACTAACTAGCTGGATTCTCTGGGTTAATTACTTATTTCATATGGACTGGTCTAAGTTTCTTCATTTCAGCAAGGGACTACCACTGGATCATTTCTAGAACTCCTCTGTGCTCTGTAATTCCATAATTCTATGAATATAAATTGCATGCAGATGCTGAGTCAGATTGGAAAGTCATCATTATAAGGCGTTGGAGATATGTGCACTGGTTGACTCACCTCAACCAGGCCTCCCACTGCATTACTGCTGAGTAATTAGAACTCTGAATGGCATTATACCTATATCATTTTAAGGGGATTTTAGTAATCTACCCTGCAGCCCACTTTCCCACTTAGTCTATAGGTTTGTTACGATTGACTTTATAACCATACAAGAAGGACAGTAATTGATGGTGGTATTTATCTTCTTTGAGCCAAGCGCAAGTGTTCATCTAACATTTAAAGTAGGATCTTTTTAATCTATATATCTAGGATCTGTTGGATAATGTAAACCAAGAGGTATGCATTAAGGAAAACTCTTCCAGTGACTCTGGCTTCCACAATCCAGTCTTATTCTCCATATAAAGATGGTATAGACTTTTTATCCCCCAGTATTTGGCAAGATCCTTGCTTCTTTAAAGCATTGGCACTCACAGAATATTTCACAGACTAAACTCTTCAGTTGCTTCACAGAAACATCTCATACCCTGTCTCCTCGCAGCCACACAGGCACAGCCATGGAAACAGCGCATGTTTTCCAACTGCTTGGCCCCTCATCCTCCCACCTGAATTACAATACTAATAACAAAAATCTATCAGTGTCAAAGCCTCGCATTATTTTTCTTGAATGTTTGAGTCATAGAATTTATCACACTCATTTTACAGTTGCAAATCTATTCTTCAACAGCTCCAAGATACAGACAGTAGTTAAATTAACATTCCCCAGCGTTCACATACATTTTTGGTTATGCTACCTGTAATGTTTTTTGAGGCTTAAGAAAATCAAGAACTCCTTCACACTCTGGGAAAACCTTTATGGAAATACAAAGCTGTTTTAGTGAAAGAAGAAAAAGCTAATGGGATATTTTAGCACCAAAATGTCAGGCTTTCCTCTTTTTTTTTTTTTTTTTTTTCCTGTTTGTTAGCTAGGATTAGCCCCCTGTTTTCACTTCGCTGTTCTATTTTCATTGCCAGCAGGTTGGCAAATAGGTATGTGTCTCTAATAAAGTAAACATTTTCCCCCTGAAATTATGAAGTTATAATTCATCCCCTGTCTTCAGGCAGCACTTTTAATATGAAAGCAAAGAGCTATTCTGATGATATTTCACTGTTGTGCTGCCTTCCTTTGCTCTTTGTAATTGCCTCTTTCTTCTGTTCATTAAAATATATTTACAGTTATATTAAGTTTACATGAAAATACTAGACACAGCATGAAGCAGTTTTCATTATGTAGTCATTTTAATTTTAAAGTTTTTTTTTCCCCACACATATTCCAGTCTTTTGTGTCTCATTCCAAATTAGCAGCCCACACCGCTAATGTGTCTAGTTAATTATATGCATGTGCATTTAAATTGCATACATTGATGTGAACCTTTTAATATACTGTGGGGTGGTCCCTTTATAGTTAGAGTGGGCCTGGTGCTCAATTCCAAATTAACATACCTCTCGAGGATGCAAACAAGGACCAGCTGATGGAAAAGCTGCTGGCCCTTGTGAAGAAGGCAGCAGTACCTGTCAGATGTAACCCTCAAACCTTCTTTCCCAGGCCCTTAGAGGAGGAGACAATTAACTGTATCTAGGGACCAACAGAAAGTAATAGCACCAAGACTGGAGCAAAGCGTAGCAATAGCATGATTTGTTGGACTCCACTGGTGTTTGCAGACTTCACTCAAAGCGTAGCAGTTCTAAGTTCTCCAGATTTGTTGGCTACACGTGAGGCATAGGTGAGTAGATGTACCTTTTAGGGTCAGTAAGGAAATGAGGTGCAGTAAACTGGGTAATTTGGACATAAAACATCTATTACAGCTCCTCGCTAAAAAATGGTAAATTTCTAAAGATCTTAGAAATATTACATTTGTCTATTCTATGAATACCTTTCTTTATTCTGTTTTTATTCTCAGTTTTTTAAAATAATGCATGGCTGGCTATGGAGAGTATTTCAGGCTTTGAAAATCATGATGTTTTGTTCATACAAGTTGTTTGACATTTGGGGTAATTCAGGAGCACCACTTTTTGTAATGCTAGTTTGTACAGGCTTGTGCACTTTTATCTGATGAGCACAGGACTTAGGGTTTAAAGCAATTTATGGCTGCAAACTGCAAGATTATGTGCTCACAATATTGGGTGATTAAAGCGAATGGGCTTCTCATGTATCCTGCCTTGTACTTAGGCGTCATCTTCTATACATAACTAAAGTCATTTTGTTTAGTCTTAGCAATTAATATTTGATTTAAAAACTATTTCTAATGATGCTTATGACCAAGTACTTTTTACAAATCAAAGATGGCTTCTACAGGGTTGTTTGATCTTTTTTGAAAAGAAGAATCCCAGCTGGTTAAATGAGGCTGTTTCCAGCTGTTCTAACTTGGAATCCTTCTCAAGCTAAAGCAGTAGTGCTTTACCATCCTATGAGGCTTCAGCTTCAGTCCCTTTTCAACTGCTTCTATTTATTAACCACCTGCTGTGTCTTTTTAAATGCCACTGTCTCCACAGGGTTACAGATGCTGATGTGGTGAAAGAGAAAAGTAGCTAAAACATACAAATATATATATCTAGAGAGAGAGAGAGAGAGAGGAGCCAGTATGTGAGACACCCTGCTTGGTTACTCATTTAAATGACTGTTTTTTTTTTTTTTAGGGTGCTAGTACTTTCCGGATACGTCTACTGTTTTGTTGCCTCCCTCACGATGCTAATGATTCTTTGGTTGGGAGTGGCATTCGCATACACTGCCTTTATGCACCCTCTCCATATCCTAGCTATCTGTCATCCGTGCATAGTGTATGTTCTGCAGTCTCTTCTTTGTTTCTTCTGCTGTAAAGAAACTTGTAAAGCTAAACGTACATAACATCCTCGTCAGTATAAATAAAAATAACACAATCTCCAAAAACTGCGCTGTTCCTCATTCTAAGCCATGAGGACACAAAGTGTGTCTTTGAGTGTAGTAGCAAATTTTAGACATAAATTTCTACTAGGCTAAAATTAATTGTATACATTTTCTTTTTATTGTAATGTAATAGATTCATATGATAGCGCATATCAGGGTAGCATAAGGGATCTTTGTTTATATAAAATACACTTGGTACTTATTCTTACTTCTAGTTACCAGTGAACCTATTCCTTGGCTAATTTGTAGGTGCCTGGATTAGAGGTGTTGATAGGAGTTCCTTAGCAACTGACCAGTTCTTAGTTGACTAGTGTAAACTTTCATAATATACAATGGCATGATTATAACCATTTGGACAGTTTCAACAGAAACAAAAATTACATAACTTTGAATATGGTTCTTTCTTGGCAAGACGAAGCATAGTGCTGTAACACCTAGTTTAGAGCCAGTAGTAATAAACATTGGTCAAATTATTTAACCTGTGTTCGTCTGTTTCCTTATCTGTAAAATGAGACTACTAATCCCACCTGATTGGGTCATCATGAAGTATAAGTAAAGGAATGTAAATAATGTGTTTGGTGCGGTGCCTGGTTCGTAGAGGTCCTTAATAAATGGTAGTTGTTATCCTCATTTGTTTATTAATATTTATTAACCATTCACTATGTGCCAAGTACTTTGTTAGGCACTGAAAGTTTGGTGTGAACAAAACAAACCCACCCTCTTTTTTTATGGAACTTATGGCTTCTTTAATCTTGCTGGGAAGGTGGGAGTGTGGGTATTGTGGGGCTATTTATCAGGCCACTTTAAATCACCACTTTTATTTAGCTTTCCCATTGAGTATCTTTCTAATTACTGTGTTATTAGCAATACCTATTGCCTACCCATTGCACTGATATTCACATAGGATTTGTCTGAATTGGGAAATAATTGTCTATGGGTTTATAGAGCACTTAATGAAATTTGAATATCTGATTATTCAGGATGCAGTTTTGAATGATAAAGACATTCCACATGTGCTGTTGATTATATATTGTGTTTCTTAAAGAAACATTCTAACTTTGGATTAGTTTTTCAGTGGCCCTGATATTTAATTTATTAAAATTGGAATTTAAGGCTATATAGACTTAACTTGAAGGCATGACAATTTTATTTAAAAAAATTTTTTTTTAGACAAAGAAGAAATGACTTGTCAGATCTGATCTTCCCTGAGTAACCTTGGATTTTAAATAGCCTTTAACTGATACAACTAGAGAGTACTTTAACAGTCAATCATGCTTTATTTGGATAATTCGAAATGACAGGTTAGCATTTTTCAGTGCTTGGCATAGTCTGAAAATATTCATGCCATCTGAATGGTTTCCCCATGGATTAGAGGTGAAAAGGTTCTAAAGCAACGGTCCAGGAATCCAGAATAGTTTTCTTTTCAAAAGTTAATTCTCATCATTTTTACTATGACGACTAAGAAACCACAAGGGAACTGTGTGAATCTTTTCACAATTAACAGGCTTAATCTGGATGAGCCTTTAGGAGAAGCTGCTAGATTTATAAGAATAAGAAACCCAATTGATGAAGCCTGAAATTACAACAGCCATTGATCAAGGGTTACATTGCCTCCTAGCCTGAATACTTTTCTTATTAATAAGAATAGTAAAAATCCTCTCTGTTTTTACAGTACTCTTTGAAAAGCCAAAATACACAATACCGTCTTTATCCTGGTGGTCACCTTATGTGGAGAAAATATGATGTTATTTTTCACTTAAAAGGGAAAATGGAAATCTGAAAATGAAAAGACTGCAGGGATTTTAATTAAATGCTTTTGCCACCCGTTTGCCATTGTATCATCTGTTCTAGAGCCCATTTCTCTTGGCTTTCTTATTTTTCCTCTCTACCTAGTCCTCTCACATATTAAGTTTTAGGATTAGTTTGAATATCCCAGTGCCTTCCAGTGAGTCATTCTTTACTCAGTCTTGAGTTTAATAAATTTCTTAAAAATTATAAAACAGGACTTAAAAAAATCAAGGTTTGCTTTTGGAGCTCTACTTTTACCAGAGCTCAGAAGAAAATGAAATGTCTGGAGCACTTGGGTGGCTCAGTCATTTGAGGGTCCGACTTCAGCTCAGGTGGTTTGTGAGTTCTAGCCCTGCATCTGGCTGTCTGCTGTCAGCAGGGAGCCTGTTTTGGATCCTCTGATCCTGTCTCTGCCCCTCCCCCACTCATGCTCTGTCTCTCAAAAGTAAATATTAAAAAAAGAAATAAAGAAAATGTAAAATCATTGTCTTCTTGTGAATAAGTGAGGACAACTTATTTTATCTAGAATTTTGTTTTAGAATTGTGTACATACATTGCAGCTTAGTTCAGATATGAGAGTAGTGTAGTCATCGAAGCTTATCTTCATAGAATATAATTTTCTGCCCATACATCAATCTCATGAATTGAGACAGAAGGGAGTGTGACAGGCAGAGCTTTGAATCAGGGCTTGAATACGTGACCTTTGGAAGTTAAACTCTCTGAGTTTAATCAGCTGTAAAGCATAACCTCGTTGTATTCTTCTTGTGAAAGCTGATTTCTTTTTTTTAAATTTTTTTTTTTTTAACATTTATTTATTTTTGGGACAGAGAGAGACAGAGCATGAACGGGGGAGGGGCAGAGAGAGAGGGAGACACAGAATCAGAAACAGGCTCCAGGCTCTGAGCCATCAGCCCAGAGCCCGACGCGGGGCTCGAACTCACGGACCGCGAGATCGTGACCTGAGCTGAAGTCGGACGCTTAACCGACTGAGCCACCCAGGCGCCCCTGTGAAAGCTGATTTCTATAAAACACCAGGCAATAATTCAGATTTATCATTATTTAATGTTTTAGTTAAAACTTTTTAAGTAAATTAAAAAAAAAATTTTTATATTTGAAAGTACAATAAAATTGAGGTCAGTTCAGATTTTTTAAGTGTTCATATATGAAAAGTTAAAAACATACTTGGAAGGCAACTTCACCAAACACTTCTTGGATATTGACTCAGTGACAGGCAGGTATGCAGGTGCTGGGAGTTTATGACCTTAAATCACTAAGTATGCACAGGATTAGTAAGCTGATACTTAAGATGAACACTATGGTTAACAAGTACAAGTTGGCCTGGATAGGGACCAGAGAAACTTCCCCGAGGAGAAAGCCTAGAGGGAATCTTGAAGGAGAAAGTCAGTACAGGTTTGTCAGGCAGAGATTTGGGGAAGGGGTTTTCCAGGCAAAGGGAATAGTACAGAAGAGAGACTTTACAAACTGGCAGGAACTTGGAGTGCCTGGGTGGCTCACTTGGGTAAGCAGCTGACTTCAGCTCAGGTCATGATCTGACAGCTTGTGGGTTCAAGCCCCGTGTCTGGCTCTGTGTTGACAGCTCGGAGACTGGAGTCTGTTTCAGATTCTGTCTCTCCCTCTCTCTCTTCCCCTCCCCACTTGTGTCCTGTCTCACTCTCTCTCTCAAAAATAAATACATTAAAATAAAAAAAGAAACTGGCAGAAACTTGGCATGAGTATAAGGGGAATTTTTTTCTGAGATATAAAAGATCCCAGATAATGAAAAGTCTTAATATGTTGTGCTACAATGTTTGGATTTTATTTTCATGCTTTTTGGGAGGAAGCATTTGAAAGATTTGGTGCCAGTGAATGACATAATCGAATATGTATGTTAGAAAAATGTACTAAAGCTGTTTTCTCTGTTATATTTCATTCCGGTTCTCTCTACTCATACACTGAATTGACTTCCATATCAGAAGAAACAATTATCTTGTTTAACCTAAGACTGTCATCACGTTGATGTTAGGCACTTTTGTATATTTATGATCTTCGTTGAAAGCTCTGTAAACTGCCACCCGAGTCTGTAAATTTTAGTAGCTCACAATAGTGAGATATAAAGTTCATCCCATCTGACAGTCTCATTTCTTAAAACTATAATAGCATGAGTCCAAGCAGGAAGATTTTGCTTTTGGGCACTGTCCCATTCCCTGTGCCTTTGGTACGGTTGGCACAAGGATGTCACAGACATGTCCAGTGCACAAGTCTCACAGGATAATAATCCTTCATCATAAATATATTGTTCTTGACAGTGAACACTAAGAAACCACAGGTTGATGTATTTTACACTGCACACTAACCAGTTTCTTTCTACAGCCTGATTGAGAGAAGCAAAACATTTGTTAAATATAACCTTATGGGGACCTCCTGGTTCCCAGTCCCTCAATCATTTATCCAGATGGATAACAACTGTCTGCACTTACTGCCTTTTCTCCCACCCATTTCTGTCTACAAGCAGGGACATGTCTGTGCCTCTGAGTGTGAAGGTACATTTTACCAGTGATCTTCTTATCTGTGACCTGGGTGTTGTCCCAGGTCCTCCTCAAGCCTCCCCCAGGTCCTCCCCAAGCCTCAGTTCCTAACCTGTTTAGAAAGCTACCACGGTCTGCCTTCATTTCTCTCCCAGCCCATGGGTACTGCCCACTTTCTACCATGTGAGCCAATGTCCTGCCCAAGAAGCTGTCTCTGTCCTTCTCATTGCTAGTCCTGAAACCTTTCAAGTCTGCCCAAACTCCTGACCTGACCTTGCTTGGTGCCAGTTTCCCAAAACACAAATATGGAAAGGCACTTAAAAATATCACCAAATGGTGTTTTGAACAAATCCAATTCTTAGAATGGAACAAACTAAGAGATACAGTGTAATGGGAAAAAAATGTGTGGCTTGTAATCAGACAGCTTTTCGCTTATGAAATTGGATCTACCGATGTAGATTCCAGTGTGCCAGTTACCATAGTGAGTGTCTTACCCACATCGCCGCCACAGCCCAATCAGAGAAGTTTCCATACAGGAACGAGGCCTGGGAGGGTTTACAGACATGCCCAGTCTGTATGAGGGGGGAGGTTCAACTCCAGATACGTCTTTCTGCCTGGGCTCCTGTCACCACACAACACTGCCTCTCAATAATGAGTCTGTAGATAAAGTGAATGTTTTATTAAATAATGCATTGCCCTAGTATAGTGCTTTGAGGTTTATAAAGTGCTTTTATTTATATCTCATTTGATTTATGGAATAACTGTGAGGTAAGTATAACTAACCCTGTTTTTCCAGAGAGAAAACTGAGGCTCACTAGATCAAGTGACTTGCTCAACATGAATCAACTTCTAAATGGCACAACCAGTATTCATAAACTTAAGAAAAAAGTCACATATGTATAACACCAGGAACATCTTAATGGGATATACTTGTACTGCTCCCTCTGCTGAGAGTAGGCACTGGGTACTACTGTTTCTTGCCGTGGCCAAAGACATATTGACGATGCTGATCCCCAAAGGGGATATGTGTATGCCATTTGGTTTAGTCAACTTCCAAAGTAACAGTGTTAGCTTTGGTTTATATGCATTCTCTGCGTGATGCTTACATTCCTACCCAATTTACACAGAGTACATTCCACACAGGAACATACCACATTATAAATTGTATATCATCTTCACAGGATCGTTTCATATCGGGCAACACACAGACAAATCTCCCTTTGTGTTTACTTTTTTTACATGTAAAATTATTGTTTAGTCTTTGTTAAGATCTTAGAGCTGGTATGACTACAATCATGATACAATGACGTATTTTACTGTGTTTTCCAATGCCTTCCCCTTAACCTCTCTGCCCTCCTTGGTGGAGATTTTTTATGCATTTTGCTACTTGAATCTTCATTTATGGCTACTTTTTTTTTTTCTTCTTCAGGTTTTGTGATGAAGGAACCTGTACAGATAAAGCCAATATTCTATATGCCTGGGCAAGAAATGCTCCCCCTACCAGACTCCCCAAAGGTATATCTGAGGCCTCTTGCATAGTCTTCTATAAAGCTGCTTAATTTCTGACTCCAAAGTACTTTTTATTATATGTTCTTTCCACAGTTGTTGACAGTGTTCCATTTTGCAATTTCACACTAAAAAAATATCTGTATTACCTGCTTTGTATTGAAAAGGTTTCATTTAAGTAGTTGCTCTTTCTCTGCCTCTCTTTGGTATAACTTGCCCAGCACAACAGCTTGGATAGAATTAGAAAATACCCTAGAATACCTCAAGCCACCTTTGGCCTACAGCACATTGGTTCCTGACAGCAGGAGCATTTCAGAAGCCAAGAGAGCTAGGAATTAAATAAATTGCTGTTTCAGCAAACAGATTAAAAAAAAAATAGTCTTGGAACCTGGGTATTTAATGTAATACCAAACCTCAACTGGCTTTCTATCTTCACTCTAAATTGCTCATCACTACCAATGTGTGAATGAATTATCAGGCTCTCTTCTATTACCTTGATGTTTCTTAATGTCAAAGGGAATGTGCAGTTCTCTAACAGAATATGTCTGCCATGCTTCAGGGATGGTGTCTTATACACCTGTTTCTCTCTTGCCTCCCTAACTTTGCCAGCTCTAACTGATACCTCTTTTGCTTTGCTTCAAATGAGCTTCTGAATCCTCTCCATAGTTTACCAGGCAGCTGCTACCAAACACTTTTGCAAACTAATGGGGGCTGGGGGAAGGCTGTTATAGATTTGTTGACATTTTAAAGATCCATTGGTTGAGCAGATAAAAAAATTTTTTTTCTCCACCTGTAAATATTTTCTCTGTAGATTTTTAAAAAGCTTCCTAGGAAACTCTATTAATAGTAAGACCATTAGGAACCCTTCAGATTCCAAGCACTTATTGACACACTGGACTTTGTAATCTAATTGATAACTGGTTTCCTCAATGACCTTTCCACAGATACCTGTTTTCATATGGGAATAAAAGCATTTCCCCTGAGATATTTTTAAGAAGTCTGTTTTCTATATTCAGTCAGAAAATAAAAATGAACGTGAATATATTCAAAACAAAATGAAAGTGGGTTTATGTATGTCTGTTATGTACTCAATAATGGCAGAATTTTGTTTCATTCTATTTCTTTCAAACTGAGTAAATTCTTCTCTTAAAGTGTATGTGTTTACTCTGGTTCTGAAATGGGAAGTATGGATAGAAACCTATCAGAGCCTGTAGAAGGAATGATAGATTATATTAGAAATTTTCAGTGAATGCCTGGTTCATTTCCTTTTTCATATAACATAATTTCATATGTTATATGCTATTTTATTTCCCTTTGGATTTCATAGATAAGCAACCTGAGATTAGTTCCATTTTAGACTTTCATCTCTAAAATATTAATTTATCATCTTTATAAATCTTTAGGAGTTGGATTCAGAGTCGGAGGAGAGACTGGAAGTAAATACTTTGTACTACAAGTACACTATGGGGATATTAGTGCTTTTAGAGGTAAGTTTTTAAATTTTGGAACTAAGCACAACTTTCAATACTATAAATATATAGAATGCATACAAAAACTTAAAATGTATGTACAAACTGTTGACCACACTCTCTGCTCATTGGGAAAAAAAACTGCTTTTGTTTCCTTTAATTTGAGACGATTGAAGCAATGACTTTTATTTTGGAAATGATGCCATCTTATACATTCTACTATTCTGCTATGCTTCTTTCTCTTATGCTGACTTCATGGTTCTTTTGCTTTCCAATGTATTGTCTTATCTATCCTCTCCTTGCAAGCAGTATCGTCAGAAGAATAGGGACTAGCAATTTATTTCCATTGCTAGAGGCAAGCCATTGAGTGAGTCACCATACTTTGCAGTATCAGGGAGGTTCTCAGACTCTAGGGCTCATGTCAGTGCTTTCTCTGTAATCTACACTTGCCACTTCATGAACTCATCCATCATCCACTGCAGTAATGCACAGACCCCACCCACTCTTCTGACACTGCTGAACACCCCCCTAGACACTCATTGGTCTGCCCATGATTACGATGCACTTCATTTTTTTAATTGAAGTATAATTGACATACAATATCCGATTAGTTTCAGGTGTTCATCACAGTGTTTCAATATTTTTATACATTATGAAACGATCCCCATGATAAGTCTAGTTACCATCTGTCACCATACAAAGTCATTACAATATTATTGACTATATTCCCTATGCTGTACATTAATCCCCATGACTTTATAACTGGAAGTTTGTACTATGTACTTCATTTAAACCCTCCTTTTCTTATTATAGAATCATTAACATGAGGAAGGGGCCCTGTTCCCAAGGCAACAGAGACTGGTACTTGTTATTCCTTCTGCTACATTTAGTCAAACTCCAACTGCCTTCCAGGTTCACACTTCAGTGTTCACGGGAGTGTAAATATTAAGGAATCTTCTCCTTGGCTTATCAGCTTTTCCACTATGTCTTGCTGACTTACACATATTGCCCCAAGTTTTCTAATTTAACGTTATATTTCTGCTAACTAACCTGATACATTTTCCTCTCCAGACACATTAGCTTTCTATCCAGTAACTAAGTCTTGAAGTACATGTCCATCTCTGCCTATGAATTATCCTCTGGGGCCTTTGCTGAGAGTGCCTCGTGTGGTGATAGTTTCCATAGATTCCCAGTATTCAGGATGGGGACAGTAAATGCGGTCTTTCTCTGGGAACAAATGTTAGAAAAATTGTATATAATTTTTCAATTAGAGCTAACATTGCAGTCAGACATATTATCAATTAAACAACCTCCTGTGGACCAGCCCATGAACCTGCCTTCCAAATGAAACTTGTTTTTCTATTAAAAATATACTTTGAGGTATAGTATGCAAATAGCTTTCTGTTTTTAGAACAGAACCTAAAACCTTAAGTTGTTAACTGTAGTGTTGATAGAGGATTCTGTTGAAAACAATGAAATAAATGTGTTTGAGCAACGACAGAACTTATCTCTTCTAAAAATTGACTGTGTGGGTGTCAGTGGAACAGGCAGATGCCACCACTGCTGACTTCCAAAGCACTGACCTGACAATAATTTTCCCAAGAAGGCAAGGAAGGCTTTCCCTGTTCCCACAACTAAGGTATCCGGTCATACCTACACACGCTCCCCCACTCCGACTCTCGGTCCCTCTATAGAGCCCTGGACTTCACTTTTCAATCTAATTCCTCTTAGCTTTATAGTACATGCTAACACATACCACAATGATACCCTAGGCAAGATGGATGATATGGACTAGTTTTTAAGCTATGTTACTGTCATAATATATATTAAGTTCTTACTGGTGAGGAATTAATTTTGTTTTATAATTTATGTTTAATCTAGAGATAATTTAAGTTTTGATATTTAGGGGTGCCTGGGCGTCCTAGTTGGTTAAGCATCTGACTTTGGCTCAGGTCTTGACCTCACGGTTCGGTTTGTGGGTTTGAGCCCCACATCACTCTCTGTGCTGACAGCTCGGAGCCTGGAGCCTGCTTTAGATTCCATGTCTCCCCTTCTCTCTGCCTCTCCCCTGCTTTAACTTTGCCTCTCTTTCAAAAATAAATAAACATTAAACAAATAATAAAAGTTCCAATATTTAATATGTAAATATATAGTTATTCTTTACTGTAAGAGACTGATCAGAAATTTTTATACTAATTTTTCATTTTCCACCTTTTTGAGAACAATTTTCCTAAAAGAAGGTGCAGATGAGGTATGAGTTAGAAGCATTACTGGTGCTATAATTCATAGGCCTTATTGTAATATAATAAAAATATAAACAAAAAATTTCACCATGTAATTTTTTTAGTAGCCTTAAATACAGTTTTGTGCCTTAAGCTATACACGGGTACATGGCTCAGAATAATAAATAAACACATGGGAAAATATCAAATCTCACTAAAACTAGAGAGCATTTTATATTTATTAAATTGGGGGTGTGTGGAGATTGAATTATAAAACCCAGGACTGCCAGGGTTTGGACTAATCTGGTGATACAGTTTGGGGAGCTTTTTGAATTAGTGCACTGTTTTGGAAAGCAACATTATCATATTATATACATTTTATATAGAACAGTAAAATCTTGCTCAAGGCTCTTATCCTAAAAAGAGTTGTTGTTTTTAAATGAGCTACCTACCCATGGTTGTTTCTGCTCCATTAACTATTAATATGAAAAACTGGAAAGTTAACAAATGTCCCTAATAATAGGGGACTAGTTAAATAAATGGTATAATAACAAAAATAATAAATCATAAAAATGTATAGAGACCACATAAAACCATAAGTAGGCTTGCATGTTTCCAAGTATTATAAGGAACAAGGAAAAAAAAAAGAAAATAGTCAATAAGCATGAAAGACAGGATTGTGTGATTATTTTTTTTCCTTGAAAGTGTTATAACATTATCTTAAAGTTTTTAAAATTCCACAAGTAGAAGTAATATGTTAAGTCTGTCAATACCTACCAGTTAGTATGCTGTATTCTCAATCATACCCTTCTGACAAAAAGCATCAGTATAAATCCCCTCTATATGCCTGATTTCCTATAAGGAGTGATTTATACTATATAAAATTTTTATGTTCTGATGACACACTTATATCTAGATATACCTAGAAGTAGAAAATAATTATATCATCTTATCTTCTAGTGATGAAAAATCACATATGTGCACATACACATACACACATATATCGTCATATTGGTGTTGGTCAGGATTTGAACCTAATTATGTTGAAACCGTTTATGATATTTTTGAGTATAGAAATTATACATCAAAAGCAGACTAACACTACAAGGAAGTTACTGCACCCCTGAAAAATAGGAAAATGTTCAGCTTCAGGGTGTGAGTATTTATCCTTACAGGGAATGTTTTAGACATCTGAGAAGCCTAGGACTTTTTTTTTTTCTTTCTTTCTTTTTTTTTTGAAATTTAAATTCAAGTTAGTTAACGTACTGTGTAGCCTTGGCTTCAGGAGTAGAAAGAACCCAGTGATGCATCTCTTACATATGTCACCCAGTGCTCATTCCAAAAAGTGCCCTCCTTAATGTCCACCCATTTAACCCATACCCCTACCCAGTGTTCCTCCTGTAGCCCTCAGTTTGTTCTCTGTATTTAAGGGTCTCTAGAACTTTTCTTTAATAGAAACACCAATAGTGAAGGTAAAATATTTTAAAATTTATTGGAATGTTTTAAAGTATCAGAAGCCAGATGGGTGTGTCTTACACTGTGATCTCTATTAGTGGGAAAAATTGAGTGTGATTTTAGACTGAGTTCTGTGGAATTACATGAAATATTTGTTTTGGTTTGGGTCTTTGTTTGTTTTGGAAATTGCACAGAATGTGAAGCTGTTAAAAGCATCATTTAAAAACAGCTATCTTTATTAAATGCCATGTCAATCACAGTGTCAGACCCATGCTGGTGCTGGTATCCTAACCTTCCTGCCCAGAAGAGTTTAGTATATGCCAACAGGAGGGACAAGCACAGAACTGCATTTATAGACAATTCTAGAAATGTATATCAAGTACTGAGGCTGTGGAGGGGCAGAGCACGCAGGTTTGCTGGGAAAGCGGGGGACAGCGAGAGGAAAAGGCTTCTTAGAAGGTGGAAACAGAGCAAGGATTTGCGTGGTGGTCAGGAGCCCCCAGGTAGGCAGGGGCAGGGGGAAGACATGTTCCAAACAAAGGTGAAAGCATGTGTATAGACACAGGGAAGTGAAAAGCCCATCCATGAGGAAATTTCTGTAATTTGGTGCTCCTGGAGTGTGAAATGTAAAGACAGAAGTGTCAAGAAATGAGAACATTGGTGAAAGGTGAGGGCCAGACCATACAGAGCCTTGTCAGGACTTTATTCTCACAAACACTCAGAGTGCTTGTCAGCCAGACAGTAACCTAGGCTTCAGTCCTAGGCTTGACTGTGTGGAAAAGCCACTAGCCTTATGAAGAAAGCATTGAGGCTTTAGGAGACCCAGGTAACCCAGAACTGAGGCTCCGGAAAGCCAGAATGAGTTCTTTTTAAAATATAGAGTCACTAATTTTTATAAATTAATATTCCATGGAAAACATAATGTAATATAATTAGAGATGAATGTCCCAGGGAGCCTGGCTGATTCGGTTGGGAGACCATGAAATTCTTGATGTTGGGGTTGTGAGTTCGAGCCCCATGATGAATGTGGAGATTGCTTAAAAATTAAAAAACAACAACAACAAAAAGAAACGAATATCCTGCATAAGCAATAGCATTCAGGGGTTAGGTGTTTAGACTCTAAGACCAGATGGCCTGGCAATGGCACTTGCTTGTTTTGTTACCCTCACAAACTTTCTAAGCCTCTCTGCCCCCTCATCTATAAAATGGGATCATAATGGTTTATAGAAAGGTACCTGGTAAGTGCTCAATAAATATTAGCTAGTATCATTATAGTCCCTATAAAAGGCTTCAAAGTGACAATAAATTGCCCTAAATGCAACCTTTTGTCGTAGTTGCCTATAATATAAAGGGTGTGTTGGTTACTTTTCAGGGGTGTTATAATGTCTTGTATTTAGACACAGAACTAAGCTACTAGAAGTTTCCTGGTTATGCTGTTTCCTGTTCTCCACAACATTTGTTGTTATTCATAGTTCATTTATAAGAAGATAAACTACAAGACAGTCCCTGCCCTCAAGGGAATTAGAATAATGGGAAATAGAGATTCCTCCTCTTTTTTCTTTCTTCACAAGTTTTTTTCAGTAATGTCTTGTTCCAAGAAGAAAATTATCCTGAGATTGCTGTAGAAATTTGGCACATCTTCTGGATGCTTTGGCCTAGGGGAATCTCAAGAAACTGGCCTCTCCTTTCCAGAGTTATCGGCATTAGCTTGCTATTTTCCAGCAGTAACTCATTTCTCAAATTGGAAAACTTGCTCACTCACTAACTGAAGTTGGAACGGATATCCTTAAAATGGAGATAAGAACCTCTGCCCAAGTGCAGAAGTTCTGACTATCTTTGTGTGGCAGAATTTCCAAACTGTCTTACTTTCCAACTACTTACTGTCCCTTCAGCTCTTGTTGCTGATAGGAAAACTATCAAGGATACAGAGCCCTTCCCACACCCTCGCCCCAAACACACATACATATCTAGGGTTTGCTTTTACCCCTTCATCACAGCTCTCAAAATCCACATACATTTTAGTATGTTCCTTGGAATATAGCTAAAAGATTCATTTTCCTTTAGAGGGGTGTTTAATACTTGTACTCTAAATGAGATGATCGAAACCTGAGGTACCTGTTTTCAACTCTCTTTTCTGTGAGCTCTCAGAAATTTAGTCTCCAAATTTCTGGGGTTATAAGTAAAATCAGATCATAAAATTCCAGTTAGAACCCTTAAAGAAGAAATCATTTTTAATAGCCAAGTTTTTTAGAAAGCCAAGGTTTTAGCTCTGTAAGTATTATAATTATAAAATATTTTGGACAGAAATCGTTCCCAAATATATTACATGTCTTTTCAAATTAAAATAGGTGGTAGATGTTAAATGTATAGTTGTGTCCAACACAGCTGTTAGTTTCCCTCCCTATCCCCATCCCTCTTTTCTTTGTAATTTTGGGATATCGTTCTAAACGTCAACGACTGCACAATGATTTCCCTTAAAATTGAATATATGGAGTTTTTCTGTGTTATTGGGCTTGTTGCCTCCTTCTATCTGCTTTTCTGTATTTTCTGTGTGTTCCTCTTTGTCAAGCTACCACTTCAACTCATTTTAATTCCCACAGAGCACTGCGTGGAAGTAAAGATGAGTAGGCTCAAAAATCTGCCTTCATGTAGGTCACCATCCAATGGCAAAAAATAAAAATAAAACAATAGCTATGATCACATGAGTCAGTACACAGTCCTCGCAGGTGGTGAGAGAGGGGATTGATAAGCAGGTAAGACCATACCCAGTTTAGAAAGAGATTGATATTTTTAAAGAGTTTTTTAAATGTTCATTTATTTTGAGGGGAGGGGGGAGGGGCAGAGAGCGAGGGAGACACAGAATCCAAAGCAGGCTCCAGGCTCTGAGCTGTCAGCACAGAACCCGACGCGGGGCTCGAACTCACAAATCGTGAGATCATGACCTGAGCCAAAGTCAGACGCTTAACCGACTGAGCCACCCAGGTGCCCCAGAGATTGATTTCTTATAGACATTGTGCTCCCTTCTTCTAAATTGATGCATTAGATATGAAATCCAGGTGACTAAGTTTCATATAATTGTTTCCAAATTTAGAATAAACAGACTCAGATTTAAAGCCTTTCAAAGGAACTTTCTGAACAAAATCATGAGAACACTAGTGCCTGAACTTGGTGACCTTCAGATTTGATTTCTACTTGGCTTCTTTGTCTTATTCCATCCTATGATCCGTTAGGTGTGGCTTCTGAGCAGCTTAGTTCAGGGGAGGTGGGTATTCTTGGACATAGGATGTGAGTTCACACATTCACACGTCACACTCATCCACATGCACACCCTGGGGATCCCCGTCTCACCACCACTGCAGGAACAGTAGAACGAGCATGAAGGAATCAATGGCAGGCAGAAGGGAAAAGAGAGGGCTCTCGAGGAATTCTAATTCCACTGTGACTTCTGCTGCATCTCTGCCTCTTACAAGACTACTGCCAGGAAGCTATCAGAAAAAGCTTTGAAATTGTGAGCACAGGAAAAATCCCTTGCTAATGCATTTTTGAACAAGATGGAGTATAGATCAGTGGCAGGGCAGCGACACTTAAAATTATTTCATTCCAGTATAAAGCAGACTACTCTGACTTCAGTGGAAGCATGAGAGTGCTCTTGACTCCCTGGTACCTGGGTCCTGGATAACAACGGGGAAGGTCACACCCCACCGCTTCCTCTGTTGTCTTCTCTAAATCTCTCTCAGAGGCTTCCTCCTGCGCTCTCTCCAGGAAGATACACCCATGCTTGACTTTACTTCTCTACAAAGTGAGGGATACTATAGGTGGGGTGTTTAAAGCCAAGTATTTTCTATTGGTTTGGATTACTTTCTATAGTTAACTAACCTCCTTTGAAATTGCAATTGTGGAGACTGTTGTTCATGCTTCTCCTCACCCCCAGCCCCTCCCCACCCCCCAGATGCCTGAAAGCCATGGGCCTATACACTGACAGAGAGACCTAGATGGCACCTTTCTAGTCCTCAGCCTGGCCTTCCCTGAATAGGACCGTTAGTGCACGTAGTCCAGAAAGCCTAATCCCCTTCCAGAATATAGGAGGTTCGTTCTCACCATGGTCTTTTATTCCAGAGTGCACATAATGTGCCCAAATTCTCAACACCAGCAACAGCACCCCTGCTTAAGCAAGCGTACCTTCAGTAGATGCAGAAATGTGGCTCCGGAAGGCTGCACTTTGCCCTTTTCTCTTTCAAGGCTGTGATACCCATGCCATTCAGCAAGTCTCCTTTCTTCCCTCCCCAGCTCCTACTTTTTTTAAAGTTTATTTATTTGTTTATGGAGAGGAAGAGAGCCCATGCACACGCACATATGTGCACCCTCGCAAGGAGAGGGCAGAAAGCAAGGGAGAGACAGAATCCAAGCAGGCTCCGTGCTGTCAGTGCAGAGCCTGATTCCGGGCTCGATTTCACAAACTGTGAGATCATGAAGTAAGCTGAGATCAAGAGTCAGATGCTTAACTGACTGAGCTACCCAGGCACCCCCCAACTTCCACTTTTTATTTCTCTTTTATTACTTGATAAAAGTACAAACTTTTACTCAGGTGCTTTGGGCCATGTGGTTTGGAAGTAAGGACTGTAAACCTGATAGAAAGGTGCTTAAGCTCATAATCCATGTATTACATTATGTCACCTTTGGGAGGCTGAGGCACCATCTCTCATCAAATATGCTGATATTCCTATAGCAAGATATTCAAATAGTCACACTACAAGGCATAAATAAAGACGTAAATAGCATCGCATCCATTCAGCCCAGATTTTGCTGCCAAACATTATTAAAAAACTCTTTAGGCTTCCAGAGCTTTTCAGATTTCAGAATTGCAAAAAGTTCTATTAGAACAAAGAAACCTATTCCCTAATACTTGAGTTATCAGTTGAAATACTAACAAGATTGGAGGACTCTGGATATATTTGAATATTTTCCCATTAAAATAATCTCACCCAAACTTTATTTTTCATCTTTTGGAAAACACAGAAAAATATTAAAAAGAAAAGTAAAAACTCCCTCACAATGCCTTACTCTTCAAAAAACCTGTGATATGAGGTGAGGGTTGTACATCTCTATGAATATACTAAAAACTGTTGAATTATACACTTTAAAGTGGTGAATTGTGTGGCATATGAATTATATCTCAATAAAGCTATCGAAGAAAAGGTATATAGATGGCAAAGAAAAAAATCTATAATACCCTCTTCACTTGTACCTCCCTTTCTCGCTGGACACCCACCTTCAGGTAAGTATCATTTAGATCTGCCTACTTTTCATATGCTTATCCTAACTAACATTTGTATACACACAAAAACCACAGATATGTATATATGCACTTTTTCTCTTTTGGACAAAAATCAGACCACTTTTCACAGTTCTGCATCTGCTGTTGTTTTTAATTTAACAATGTACCCTGGGCATATTTCTGAAGCAGCCCATGTAAAACTCTTCCATTATTTATAATGGCTGCCTAGTATTCTGTTGTGCAGATATACTATAATTTATACATCCTTCTCTCTATTAAAGACATTTAAGTTCTGAGTTTTTTGCTATCACAAGCAATGCTGCAGTGAACTTTAATGTAAGCAGTGTTTTAGGTAACGATGTATTGTTTCTGCAGGGTAGATTTCTAGAAATGGGATTTTGGGGTCGTGGAGTGTTTAAACCTTAACAAATTCCACCAAATTGCCTGACAAAACAGTTTTTCCAATTTACAATCCAAGTGAATGAGTGAGCCCCATATCCTTCCCTCCCCTAGATGTTTTCACACTTGAAAAATTTTGCCCATTGTTTACTTAAACAAAGGAACTCCTCTTACTGTTTCATTAAAAGGATTGGAATTAGCTGGAAGGTCTTAATAGAATTACCTCTAAAGTACATAGTCTAGTTAAGGATTTCTCAAAATCTGATCTGAGGACCACCTGCACCAGAATCTCCTTGGGGTGCTTTTTAAAATGAAAATTCTTGTTCCATCCGGACCTACTGAATCAGATGCATAAAAGGTAGAGGTGAGGCACAGGTGTATTGGAGCTGCCTCATAATGACTCCAAGACCCAATTGTTAATTTTCACATGTTTTTTGAGCCTTTTGCTAATTATAACCATCATTAAAAATGAAGGCAATAGATACTCAAAAATCATCATCTCCTAATTATTCACCGCATTTTACTATTACTGCTCTTGGGGATATTTAAGTTATTATTTCTATTGTATCTGTATGGTGGAAATAAAATAAAGTGGCGTGTTAGCTGCTCATCTCTTCCCAACCTAGTGTTCACTGACGTCACATTGATAACTTGAAATCAACCATTATATTATGGTAATTGACAAATGCTGTAGATCTGTGCTTGAGAAATTATTTTATTGGATCATATTTTTAAAAAATGATGGAAAAGATGTCAGTAATGCAGATTATTGTGAATAGTCAAAAAATTTGAGGAAATATTCCTCCAGTATTCAAAAACTATTAGCCGGTACAGGAAAGATTTTGCTCACATCATTGACAAGCAAATGCAGTTCTTACATATATCTTTGTTGTTTCAATAACCAAGAATATAGGGGCGCCTGGGTGGCGCAGTCGGTTAAGTGTCCGACTTCAGCCAGGTCACGATCTCACGGTCCGGGAGTTTGAGCCCCGCGTCAGGCTCTGGGCTGATGGCTCAGAGCCTGGAGCCTGTTTCCGATTCTGTGTCTCCCTCTCTCTCTGCCCCTCCCCCGTTCATGCTCTGTCTCTCTCTGTCCCAAAAATAAATAAACATTCAAAAAAAAAAAAAAAAAGAAAATTAAAAAAAAAAATAACCAAGAATATCAACAAACATTCTTTTCTGAATTACTCCTCAGTTACAACTATATATCGGCTATGGAAAAGTTCAGCAAAAATTAAGGAAATAATTCTGTGAAATTCAACTGGTGATATGGAATTTACAATAAAGAATATTATATATTTTATTATTTATGAATTATGTGCTGCATATCTTTTATATTAACAAAAACTATAATATATTTATATGTACACACAAGCATATTTTTCCCGAGAGACAACAGTATGTTACCGGCACACCAGGGAGCCCAGAATTTTGAAATTTTAATGAGCTGCCCAGTTGATTTTGAGGCAAACTAAAATTTAAAAGCTGAGGCTCAGATTTTTCTAGTAAGAATTGAGTTCCTTCTACATTTTTCCCCCCCTCCCATGCTACAGGTGTGTCAGGGCATTCTCTGGGGACTTGGGACATGAGCAGAATAATTTGCATTTACCAAAATAAGTATAATTAAATCTCAATTCTCTTAAGAAAGGGGAAGCTTTGAAAGAGGAAAATGCATTTAATTACTGCCTGGTTATTCTAGCACTTTCTTGATTTCACTTAGAAATTTAAAAGAGAGTTTGTTTTTATTCTTAACGTTTTCACAAAATTTGGTGTAAGTCAAAAAAAGTGGTGTAAGTAGAAGCCACTTAGACTGAATAGATGACTGCCTTGGACATGTCCCTCCCTATATATAGGTGTGCAAATGTTCCTTCTTTACATTTAATCTAGATGAACCTTTTTGAAGGGCAGCAAAAATAAGTTATATCCTCCCCCCAGTTTTTACACTTTTACTTCTTTTAATGTTTATTTTTATTTATTTTGAGAGAGAGAACAGGCAGGGGAGGAGCAGAGAGAGAGAGTCTCAAGCAGGCTCCATGCTGTCAGCGCAGAGCCCGATGCAGGGCTCAATCTCACGAATCATGAGACCATGACCTGAGCTGAATCAAGAGTCAGATGCTTAACTGAGCCACCCGGGCATCCCTTACATTTTTATTTTTAAGTGGAGCTTATGGAGTGACAAGGACTAGAAAGTAAGAGAAAAGCAGAGACCATGAGACCAATTCTGAAAGAGAAATGACTGGCAAGCACTTGGTAACATTCCACCTGCACAAAATTTCCATAGCTCCTTAGGCCTTTTCAGATAAGAGATGGAAATGTGGTTAAGAATTGTTAAAAAGAAAACCATAACTTTTCTTTTCTTCTGTCATAAAAAAGGAGTGAAACCCATAGACCTTTATGAGTTGTGTACTAACTTGTTTTTAAAGCACTGGTTTTTAACACCAGATACTGAGTGTTCAGGGTGACACAGCATGAACAATGTCCCTCTAGGGATCATCTAGCCCAACCCCTCCATTTTACAGAAAGGGGATCGATGCTGAAAAAGGTTAAGTGATTTGCCTAAGGTGATATAGCTACTAGTCCAATGCTATTAAAAACCAAAACAATTTAATTTGTGTTGGATTTCTAGTTTGTATATGAGCCAAAGTTCATGTCTTGCCTGTATAAAACAAATAATGGAGTCAGTGTTTCTAAGAGTCCTTTGAACTGCTAGGAACCAGGAGGAATGAGCTTTTTGAATGAATATGGAGTCGTTTACCTCATCTCATTTCTGCCTTTCATCCTGATGTATGAAGTAATCCACTTCCCTTATCCAGCAGGGATATTTCGAAATCAGGTTGCTTGATAGTACCACTGATTTCAGAAGAACTGTAATCGGATGTTCTTCATGTTCTTGTCTACCCTTCATTATACACAAGCAGCTTGATATGAGTCATGGGAATGATTTTAGGACTATTCAGTACCTCTCAAACGATCCAAAAGAAGCCTATTCTCCTGCAATATTTTTTTTTTTTTGTTCTTGCCTATCTCTTCACATAAATGTGAGCTTTCTGATTCCCTAGCTTTTTCACTTTGTTAATCATCCTCAGTATGGAAGACTAATGATCCTTATTCATCTCATTCATTCCATGGGACACCTGTTTATTTTAATACCTAAATATGGTCATTAAGAATCAGAAATTGCATTTTCATTCATTTGGTTGTAAGAAGACATATTAAACACTGCAGTATTATTTCTTTGTTAAAGAATATATTCAGAACATTTTTATCCCTTAAAATGTGTTTTTTAAAGCAATTTAACATTGAACAATGTAATATTTAGCTTAAGTGTGTCTTTTTTTAGGAAGAAAACTTCCCCTAATACCATTTACTTTTTCATATTTTGAATTTATTTTCTGTTTTTGAAGAAAAGCTTATATTTTACCTTCATTTACCTCTTTGCAACCCATGCCTTTATAATCACTCATACTTATTAACTTCTCTCTTGAAGTTGGTCAGGGCTACATAGTCCCAATTAATTAATTCTATTTAAATTAATAGCAGATAACATTTCATTTTTTAACCAAAAGAAATTAAGAGGAGAAATAAAGTTACTTGCCCATTGGCTCACATAAAAATAGGGAGATGCAATTATGTTTCAGTGAAATCTAGTTCAGGGCACTGACACTCTCCAGGGCATCATCCTTGGATGTTACCCATTTTGCACATACTCCAGCTAGTTTCCTACCCTTCACCCTTTCTCTCATTGCTCCCCATCATTGCCTTAGCATGTTTATGTTTGTTTCCTATGTTCTAGGAATTCTGGCAAAAGAGGAATTTTTAGAGAGATATGCTAGGATTTGCACATTCCATTTCCCATTTACTATTAATACCCTTTTATGGTAGTTGACTGTCTTACTTGTAAAATGGAAAAGATACCCTCAATAAATATTTGACAAATAAAGCATTTGATGAAAATGATCCAATTATAATATTTAGTGATATTTACAAAATATTGTTAGAAAAATAGAATCCACCCTTCCCTAGACCTGGAGGAAACCCCACTAACCTCCCTGTTTCTGCCAATGGAAACATTTCTCTCTTCTTCATTCAATTTGAAAACCCTTCATCCTGCTCTGCATTTCTTCTCATTACAAATTCTTATTTTCTCTATCTTTGAAAACTTTCAAGAATTTTTCTTCTTGCAGCAATATTTCTCCTCTTCACACTTGTCTATCCCCATCATTTTTTTGCAAATGTTTCTTATTCTTGTTTCCCCAACTTAATTGTAATAAATAACTGAAAGAAGGATAAAATCTGATCAATAACCACAGTCCCTTCTACACTAACCCTTTATGTTATGGTATAAAGACTTGCTTAAGGACTAAGGGAATTTTGAGAGATAAATCTGGTCATCAAGGGGTTTCAGTATTTTTTCATTAATGTAGAAGTGATACTTAGCACTTATATACCTTATGTAAGTATAGTTACAGTATAAGTATACTTATATATAAGTATACTTATAGTATACTTATACTTATATATAAGTATACTTATAGTATACTTATATATAAGTATACTTAGCACTTATACCTCTCAACTCTGAAGTGTTTTATAAATGTTACTTTATTCACATTACAACATAAACATATTTATTGAATTACTGAAAACTAATGCTAAATCAAATATAGGAGCTATAATGTTCAAAGTGTATTCCCTAATTAATACCAAGGACTACATGCATGCATAATTATATGTAAATTAGATTTTTTAGATTATTTTTTTTTCACTGAAGAACCAAGCACAATACACAATAGTATTTTAAGTTGAGGAAGATAATTGGGTGGAAAATGTAGCCACTGATTTTAGATTGAGCTTCAAAAGGCATATATTGCAGCTAAATTACTGCATTTGCAGAATATGAAGTTCGTGTTGTCAAAACAAAGTAGGATAGTGTTGCCATAGCATACCCTCTTTTTGTTTATCATTCATGAGCATTTAGAGGTTTAAATTAAATAAAAGGTGGAGAGCATCTTGCACAAAGGAGTTAAGAATTCCAAAGGAGATGAAAGGTTAACCTTTTATATACATAAAAAAAAAACTTCCAAAATGATTTTAAAAATCATGATAGAGCATTTTATATGAGAAACATTTTTAGCTTTATATTTCTTTTTTTTTTTTAATTTTTTTTTTTTCAACGTTTATTTATTTTTGGGACAGAGAGAGACAGAGCATGAACGGGGGAGGGGCAGAGAGAGAGGGAGACACAGAATCGGAAACAGGCTCCAGGCTCTGAGCCATCAGCCCAGAGCCCGACGCGGGGCTCGAACTCCTGGACCGCGAGATCGTGACCTGGCTGAAGTCGGACGCTTAACCGACTGCGCCACCCAGGCGCCCCTAGCTTTATATTTCAAATTGAATTTAAAACAGTATCTTTGACTAAAACTTTGAAAGTCCTGGAGTATCTGGGTGCCATATTCAGTTAAGTGTCAGACTCTTAATCTTGGCTCAGGTCATGATTTCACTGTTCATGAGCTGGGGCCCCACATCAGGCTCTGCACTGATGGTGCAGAGCCTCCTTGGGAATCTGTCTCTCCTTCTGTCTGTCCCTCCCTGTTTGTGTGTTCTCTTTCAAAATAAATAAGTAAACTGAAAAAAAATAATTTAAAAACTTTTCAAGTCCCTTTTCATTCCATTATTTATTTAATACTTTTTCTGTGGTTCCTAGACTTTTGCATGGACATTCAGCCCTCAGTGGGGAGAACAAACAAAAATTGGGAAGAATGCAGAAGAAAATTTAGATTATCATTTTTAAAATGAATATATACTAAAAACAGAGACACAGAAGTAAGAAAGTTGATAGGGCTTTCACTGACAGAAAGGGAAAAAATATTTCATAGTAACCAGGTATGATATTTAAAATAGTCCAGTTTAACTAGAAGCTAGTTAAGTGTGCTGGGTTTTACCTAAAAGACAACTCCAGAAAGACTAATAAATGTTTACATATGGCATATCCATGACATAAATATTTAAAACTTAATGCCTTAGGAATGGGACACAAATGGAGGGTTTTCCCTCTTGATATGCATGCTGATTACAAGGGTATGTTAGCATTTTTAAATTCCTGAAGTTTAAGTACCTTTTGATTTGTGCACTTTTCTCTTTATTATGTAGTTCAACAAAAAGTTCAAAAATCAATCAACAATTAAAAACTCAGTGCCATTTTTAAAAAATATTTACCTAGGATTGGTGGATTTTGTCCTTTACTTCCTTAGAATTATGATTCTGGGGCAGTTTGATAATTCTGAGAGAAGAAATCACATAAATCCTAAGCTTTGCTGTAGATACTTTTTTTTTCTTGCATTCATAAAAGATGGAAACAGGAAGGTGCTTTGACATTAGTCATGCCTTAACATCCTCCACCAACAGAGTGATTGTAAAAGCACGTTGGTGAGCCTGCCTGCCTGCCTTCCATTTGATCTCTTTTGGGAACAGCACAGGCCATCATTTGTGCAAGTCGTCTTCTTGCAAGATGGATAAATGCATTTTCTCTTCCTTGCCACAGGACAGATGGAAGCTAGTAATTTCTGCTAGTCCCATAGCAGAGAATACAAAATCAAAAGAGGCTAACTCGCTGCAGTGACAGCTTCAAAAGGAATCCCTTTTTGAAGATTTTTTTTTTTTTTGTAGTGCTGGTTTATTTAGCACCGAAGCTTGTCTGTTAAGCCAGCTTTCAACGGCCTCCAGGTTGTGTCTGTATTAGCAGTGCCCCTATTGCAGATATATTTGCTAAACAGATACACATTTGCCGTGACAGCTCAAGGTATTCATGCTTTTTGAGTGAAGATTATTTTATATCAATGGATCTATAACTGGAGAGTACTGATAGTCTGAGATTATGATTTCAGGGATCCACGGATTCTCTAGGAGCAACTTGGTGCTTCAAATTTTTTCTTGAAGAAACTCTTAAGAAAAAAAACTTCCAGGTATACATTTTTTGGTAAATTTGGAGGATCATTTTTTACTGAGTACTGTCCAGTGACTTTGAGACCTGTACTTATGATACAGGTGGTACCACAAAAACAATAAAGGAGCTGTGTATTAGCTTCATTAAAACCAGAGTGAACACAGGAAAAGACCCCAATTTGCTGTTCCCTCTGCCTCCTGTGCTGTGTCCATCTCATCAGCTACAGCTTTTCCGACTTACAGAAAGAACCTTTTTTTTATATAACCACGCAGTCCAACTGTATAGAAATAACTTTTATTTTTTTAACAGCATAGTCCAGCTGATAAAACTGACAGCAAGCTGTTCCAATGCGAAGGCGACTGGCTGTGTTTAATCTATTAAGAGACCACACCATCTACACTCCTAAGGGATTTTCCAAGTAATTTTGCCTACATGAAAATTTCCCTGACTTTAGAAATGAATCCCCAAGTAGTCTCCCATTCTTGGTCACCTTGGGAGCCATGATGTAATCTCAGAAAAACATCATCTGTCTCATTAAGTTAATATTGTTCATTTAGAACAAAGAAGGTGGGGGCGCCTGGGTGGCGCAGTCGGTTAAGCGTCCGACTTCAGCCAGGTCACGATCTCGCGGTCCGTGAGTTCGAGCCCCGCGTCGGGCTCTGGGCTGATGGCTCAGAGCCTGAGCCTGTTTCCGATTCTGTGTCTCCCTCTCTCTCTGCCCCTCCCCCGTTCATGCTCTGTCTCTCTCTGTCCCAAAAATAAATAAACGTTGCAAAAAAAAATTAAAAAAAAAAAAAAAAAAAAAAAAGAACAAAGAAGGTGAAGATCAAGCCAGCCTAATAAGCAAATAGTTACTACGCTATCTGTACAAACATTATTGCAGAATTATTGGTGTATACTAGTGATATCCTTCATTCATTTTTGTTTGTTCAAGACAGGGAAAAAGTTGGGAAGGTAGCCTTTAAGTTTTGTTCAGAGCACTCTGAGAGAGTAGAAAGGTATGATACAGTTTACTATTTGCTTACAAATTTTGTGAAATATGTTTTTTATCATTAAAGATGTTACTTCTTTGTTTTTCATAAGACTTGGCAACGGTTTCAGGCATGCTTTGTCAGTACTTCCATAAGGAAAGGATCCATTATCCAAAACTGTGGTTGGAATGGTAGATAATGGGTATGCTTTATCCTTTACCACCTTAGGAGAGTGCAGTGAATTGAAATCCACTCTACAACTGTCTTTCTGAGGATTTTTCCAATTAGTGGGATGTAGTTTATAACAATATTCCCCCAGGATTGATGGTTAACCTATTTTTTTTTTATTAAAGCAGGAAACAACCAGGACAAGATGAGCTCATGAAATGTAGAAGGCTATCTCTAGAGGGAAAGATTAGGAGACACCAAGAGTCTTCTAAGGACTTACAGTGTAATAGGTTATTATCATGCATTATTCCACAGTTACTTTGCTACTTAACTATGTATCCAAGCAGGAACTACAAGCTATTATTAGAAAAGCAAGCTAAATAGTTTGGAATGGATAACCTCATATCCCATGCATTCACCTGCCATTAAGAGAAATGAACTTCCTCCTTAAGTGGATGTCCTTAAGTACCACTGGTTACTTATCCATTCTTGCTTAATTCCTTTATCTTAGTTTCAGGATATTTCATAAATAAAATGCCTTGGAAGTGTTTAAGAAATAGAACTTTTTTTAAAGTAAGTAATGTTTACTAACTAGTAACATTGGAGAATTAGTTTTGATACCCAGGTATGACCCAGTTAGCGAAATTACTTTGGCCAAAGCTCCTAATCCCTGCAGCCTCTTTTTCTCTATAAAGTGCCAGAGTTGAACTCCATCATCTCCAGAGTCCCTTCCAATTCTGAAATTCGGAGTCTATATATTTGATAAACTATCTTGCTGTGATTATAGGTCTCTGCCTCAACAGAGGAGAGCAATTTCTCAAGAGACAAGCTTGAGACCCTTGTGGAGTGGTTGTCCAGTTTTCATTTTGCTCAAGATTAGATTCTGATTGAATGCTGTTTTCAAGTTTCATCCAGTGTCTGGAAATACTTGTTTCTTCCATTATCAGACTACTCTCCAGAAGTCTTACCATTCAACTACTAGTACTCTTTTTTTTTTGTTTTTTTTTTTTTAATTTTTTTTTTCTTCGTTTTTCTTTATTTATTTTTGGGACAGAGAGAGACCGAGCATGAACGGGGGAGGGGCAGAGAGAGAGGGAGACACAGAATCGGAAACAGGCTCCAGGCTCCGAGCCATCAGCCCAGAGCCTGACGCGGGGCTCGAACTCCCGGACCGCGAGATCGTGACCTGGCTGAAGTCGGACGCTTAACCGACTGCGCCACCCAGGCGCCCCGACAACTACTAGTACTCTTTACTGTCCTATGCTGTGATGTGCTTCTAAGACATTATTAGACTTTCTTATTTTACATCTCTTTTAAAAAATAATTCTTTTAACTTTTCCACTGTTAACATCTTCACCATTACTAAAGCTTCAAGTACATACATATGACATTATAATGGAATATAATGACATATAATGAAATATATCCCATTGTCTTCTGATACCTATCTAGTGAGTGAAGTTTCATCTCTGTATCTTTAAATCCATTAGGCTATAATTATGTCTTACTAAAAGAGAACAGCAATCATGAAAGATCTCTTTAACAGGGACATCTTGGGTTTAATCCTCGATAAGTACAGAACATTAATAGGTAGGAGTCAAGTATTCACCAGTGTACCTTGAAGAAAGAACGAACCTATAGCCCAATCCAATGAGGAAGACAATAGTTTACTTTGGGATAAGAAAATTTTAAAAAGTAAATGAAGCTGGCTGGAAGGAAGACCTGTCAGGATTTTTGCATGAAGACAGTTGTGCAGGATAAGTGAATAAATGTAGATTAAAGCAACAGTTTCGGTATCAGGATGAAAATGGCCTTGCTGTCTTTTCTGCAAACATAGAATCCTATTGAACTGACCTCTAGTCCAGACCTCAGAAAGAAGCAGATTGTCTTCAGTCTGATCAGGGGATGCTTTATTACTAACAGTTGTGGAAGGATCTTGAAACAATGCATTATCAACTTTTTCATGGTCCTGTGGTACCCAGTCCAAGAATTTCATCTTAGCCAGACCATGGTACTTATGTCTTACTAATATTTCTTTATTTAGTGATTACTCTGTTCTGTATCTACCTAGTACAGACTCTTCTTAATCAGCATTTCTGTTCCCACTTTGAGAGTATTCCTATTTTGTGCAATATCTTTAAAATACCATTTCAATTCTAATTCCCTTTTTTAACCACGTCTTTACTCATTTCACATTCTCATGTTTGGGGTTGGTGGGTGGCCCAGTGGGTTAAGCGTCTGACTTTGGCTCAGGTCATGATTTCATGGTTCGTGAGTTCAAGCCCCGCGTTGGGCTCTGTTCTGACAGCTCAGAGCCTGGAGCCTGCTTCAGATTCTGTGTCTCCCTTTCTCTCTGCCCCTCCCCCATTCTCTCTCTCTCTCTCTCTCTCTCAAATAAATAAACATTAAAAAATATTCTCATCTCCTTTTCCCCTTTTTTTATAACTTTGTTAATAGTTGAAGAAATTTTATGTGGTCTAATTTCTACAGTTAAAGAAATTCCATACCTATGACTATGAAATTATATTTGTTAAAATAAAATATTCATGTGTTGAAGATTTTTGGGATCTACCAATGAAAAGAATAATAATAATAACTAACATGTATTGGATATTTACTGTGATCCGCAAAGACTGTATGTTCTTTATATAGATTATCTTATTTATAGACTGTGGTTTTTTAGTGATATCAGTATTGATTATGAATACTAAATCTACCAAGTATTAAAATTGATAACCTTCCAGATCCTACTCATTGTAGACAAAGGAACTCAAAGAGCACCTGGCTGCAACTTACGATCTTATAAGGCACTATGGTCAAGTAACTGTGTGTGATTAAAATACACAGATTAATTTCAAACTTTCCACCCAACATGTCGTCCACTGTACAAACATGTACAATATTTATGTGGAAATATAAATTGGGGAAGTTGTTCACTTCCTAGTCTAGCTTTCTTTCAAATTCACTCCTATAATTTCAGGCTATTTTAGTTATTTGACTCATTACTGTTCCTATCTATTTTTAAGCTATGGAATTCCATTTCTCTGGTCTTCTGCCCTACATTAACTTTCCTATCTATTTCCTCTTCTCTCTTCTCTCCTGTTTACTTTCATTCTAGTCACAGAATCAGCCTTTCCGAGGAGCTTTTTCAGCTAGCTTATGATGTTGACATTCTGAGTTCATTTTCTATACATTTCTTAATGATCTCAGTCCTTATTTTGCTTTTTTTGTTTTATGTGGTAAAATATTAGCAGAGGCACTGATGTGTTTTTTAATGATAACCTTTTAAGTTGTCATCCATTTTTAAAATTTTTTTTTTCCAACGTTTATTTATTTTTGGGACAGAGAGAGACAGAGCATGAACGGGGGAGGGGCAGAGAGAGAGGGAGACACAGAATCGGAAACAGGCTCCAGGCTCTGAGCCATCAGCCCAGAGCCTGACGTGGGGCTCGAACTCACGGACCGCGAGATCGTGACCTGGCTGAAGTCGGACGCTTAACCGACTGCGCCACCCAGGCGCCCCGAGTTGTCATCCATTTTTATGATGATGCATGTCAGAGACAGATTCATAGATAGCCTAGTGAATTGAAATGAATTAATTCTTATGAAGCTTCGTATCCTGTCGCTGAAGTACTGTGTCACAATAGAAGGGCAAAGTCAGAGCACACTGGAAACCATCAGTGAAATATGCAAAACTAGGAGAAGTTTCTGAGTTCACCAGAAGTAAGATCAGAGTAGAGGTTATGGAAATAAGAATGCATCACTATGGCAAGGATCACAGTGGGAGTTAGAAGGTCATAATCTCCGCACCAAACACTAGGCTGAAATATGCTTGTCTCCAGAGCTACCACTTGCTGTAGGAATACCAGTGGATCCAGGAGCCCTCCAGGCCCCCAGACCACCTTGTTTGAAGGAGTTTAAGTTGCTCCCTCGGGGACCTCTCACTGTGTGTGTACGCAAGCACACGGGCTCTTCAGGGTAAACTGTAAAAAGTAGCATGAAAAGAGATTACAACCATTTACAATAATAAAATTTGACTTTGAAATGATATATATGTAGCAGTTGACTGTAATAATGTCTAAAATGTATATAAGTAATGTTTTATAAGTATTTTCCTCACTTGGAGATAACTTCTACAATTTTATTCAACTTAAAATATCATTGTTAATGGGTGCCTGGGTGGCTCACTCAATTGAGCATCCACTCTTGGTTTCAGCTCAGGTCATGATCTCACAGTTTCATGAGTTCAAGCCCCATGTCAAGCTCTGTGCTGGCAGCACAGAGCCTGCTAGGGATTCTTTCCCCCTCTTTCCCTCTCTCTCTCTGCTCCTACCCCACTCATGCTGTCTCTGTCTCACTCAAAAAGAAACCTTAAAATATCATTGTTAAAATGTGTATCCATTATTAACAGGATTTCTTTTTTTCTTTTATGCTTATTTGTTTATTTAGAGAGAGAGAAAGTGTGAGGGGAAGGGCAGAGAGAGAGGGAGACAGAATCCCAAGCAGGCTCCACAATGTCAGAGCCCAACGTGGGGCCTGATCTTACCAACCGTAAGATCATGACCTGAGCTGAAATCAAGAGTTGTCACTTAACTCACTGAGCCACCGAAGTGCCCCTAAGTAACAGAATTTCTTAAAGTAACACAGAATTATAACTCTATTACCCCATGATTAAATAATGATGATAATCCAGAGTGTTCTGTTTAATTTAAAACATACTGTCTACATGCTTACACACATACCCGTGCACACACACAGCATAGTTTTTAGAAATGCCCTGTTTCTTGCTGATTCAGTGGATCACATTGACCAGATAAATTTGATGTAAATAAATTCCTTCAGCAGTGACTCAGAAATTCTATCTAGTGTGGTTTTTAAGTGTATCTTGTAACTAACTTTAATTCTATATATTGTTATTTCTTGAGCTTTTTGTAAAATAGGCAAGATTTTTACTTTGGATTTTTATGTTTATTCACCAACCCTCTACCCATATAAGATTCACATTATATAGGAAAAAAAAAAAAAAAACATAAAGCCTTAAAACTCAATCTTTCCTAAAGTCATTATGATATGTGAGTCAGAAGTTCAGATGTTTTTCTTAAGAATGTGATGATCATCTCATATTACTACTTGAGTTTTTAGCTGATTTGCTATGATTGTGTGGTATCCTTGACCTTTTTATAGGATATGGCATGTGGTTGATAAACATGAGTTCAAAAGAAAACCTGTACTGTGTCTTTATAGTGGAGTGAGTGGTGAGACTGTGACTCACTCTTAAAACTCTAGAGTGGGGGCGCCTGGGTGGCGCAGTCGGTTAAGCGTCTGACTTCAGCCAGGTCGCGATCTTGCGGTCCGTGAGTTTGAGCCCCACGTCAGGCTCTGGGCTGATGGCTCAGAGCCTGGAGCCTGTTTCCGATTCTGTGTCTCCCTCTCTCTCTGCCCCTCCCCCGTTCATGCTCTGTCTCTCTCTGTCCCAAAAATAAAAACGTTGAAAAAAAAAATTAAAAAAAAAAAAAAAACTCTAGAGTGAAGTAAATATACAACAATTACATAGCAATGGCTCTTATTTAATTTGGAGAAAACTTTTATAAGTCTGGGTATTAAAAAAAAAAGTCCTCAAATTAAAATTTGACATGTATAGACTAACATAAGTTTTTGGCTTATTTTTGAGCTTTTCTCTGAGTAAAAATCCTCTCCATTTAGACAATTCTAGTAAAGAACATTATCTAAAGGAAGACACACTGTCCCTGGCATTAGCTGGCATGTTATTATTATTAGTAACATTCCTGCTACTCTGAATTTGATGACATTTCAGCCTTAATGATGAATTTCCTTAATAGTTCCTGCAATGTGTTAACTTATTTATTAGTTGTTCCTGATTTTCTTTAAGTCATGGTAAAGAATATTAGCCAAGTTGGATATCAAAATGTGACTCACTTGGTTGTTTTAATGCAAAAATGTAATGTAAAACCAAGAAGCAATTCTCATTGCACACTGGCCCTTTTGTTTGGATGGACATCATATGGGGAAAAACTCTCTCCTGATATGTTGTTAATTAAAAAAATTTACAAAGCCTAACATTCAGTAATCAGTGATCTATAAGTGCCAGGTACTGTGCTAGGTGAACACCTATATGATCCTATCACTTCATTCCTTAAAATCTTCCAGTGGCATCTCTCAGACAGAGAATAATAAAACTTTTAACACACTCTGCATGGCCTACACAATCTCTAGCCCCATGACCACGCCATCCTTCCTGGACCACAGTGGATAAAATTGCTATGCACTCTCACATTATCCTGTTGAGTTTGCTGTGACATTATTTTGTTTATATATTCGGTGTTTTGTTTTTCTGTATCTCTCCTACCTACCTCATTTCCTTATCCCTCCATTTGCATTAGAGCGTAAGTACCGCGAGAGCGGGAAACTTGAATATATTATTTTTCACTACATCCCCCATGTATAGAATAGTGTCTTAATATAGCAAGTACTCAATAAATATTAACTGAATGAAAGGATGATTATTGTCTCTCAAAATAACCTTATAAGATGGGTATGATGTTTTTTATACATACGAGAAATGTTTCCTAAAATTGACTAAACTAAATTAGTGAGTCTCTGGAGTTTGGAAATCATTTGGCATGAATGCATGGTATACTTTCAGCCATTCTCTTTTGATCATGTAGATGTTTACATAATTCTGGGTGAAGTCCTTGGCTAATCATATTGAAAGTAGTACAAACTAGGCATATTTACTATAGCTCATGTAGTTCATTTAGGAAACCTTAGTCTCAAAAATAGTCTTTTGTAATGTTTAATTTAATTTTAATTTTGAGACAGAGAGAGAGCATGAGGGGAGGGGCGGAGAGAGAGAGGGAGACAGAGGATCCAAAGTCGGCTCTTCACTGACGACAGAGAGCCTGATGCGGGTGCCAACTCACAAACTGTGAGATCATGAGCTGAGCCAAAGTCGGACACTTAACTGACTGAGCCACCCAGGTGCCCCCAAAATAATTTTTTTAGGACCTTAAAAAGCAATACTTAATTATCCTTTCTATATTTAAAAGCATGGACAAAAATTAAGCTAAACCTGTGTTGTTATTTGTTACTGTTTTCTCATCTCTTTAAATGTTTATTTATTTGTTTTGAGAGGAGGGAAGGGGAAAAGAGAGAGGGAGCAAGAGAGAATCCCAAGCAGACTCTGTACTGTCATCACAGAATCTGATGCTGGGCTCAATCTCACAAACTGTGGGATCATGACCTGAGCCAAAATCGAAGAGTTGGACACTCTACCGACTTAGCCACCCAGGTGCCTCATCTCGCCATCTCTTTAAAACTCACTTGAAATTAAAAAACAACAACAACAACAAAAAAAAACCTCACTAATATTATTATGAAAATATCACCACATTGGAATTTGATTTAGGAGATTAGATAGAGATCCCTTTGTAAAGTGACAAAAAAAACCTGATTAAATATAAAATGTTTATCTTTGAATTTATTCCTGCACTATCTTTGTTAAAATCAATCTTAATACTATATCAAGAAATTTCCTTTGTGTTTTATGGCCAAAGTATTAAATAATGATTTGTTATACTTTCTGAATTTTATATCTGGTAAATCAAAATGTATATCTTGTTAGTTAGGTTACTTATTTTTATATATTACTGTATGAAGCTACCTTTGTTTTTCTCATAAGAATTACAGCTGAAAGAAGGAAATTCCCATAAACTATTCTATCTGCTGTTATTTGTTAGCATACTTCACTTCTTAATTTCAAGTATAAATCTGTCAATCTTGCACACACAGTAGTTATTTATATTAAATCAACTCAAAATTGACATATAATGTGTTATAAATACTTAGAATAAAATGTGAAGTAAAAAGAATTTAACATATACAGAAATAGAAGGAATGAGTAAGTATGAGTTACTACTCATGGTCTCTGTGGTGACAGATCAGCAAGTTCAACAGAGATAAAAATTAGGATGGGTCATTTAAATTTTTACCTTCTTTCTACTTCAGGAAGGCAAAGGCATAAGGAAAAGGATTTGTCAGAGGTCTCTAAAGGGTCCTTGACAAAAATAAAGAGATGGTTGGAGGCTTTCCACTGCAGTTGGGGTGAAAATTAGCATCAGGTCTCTATTTAGGAGGGAAGAATGGGCAAGGCATAGAAGTTAAACAAAGTGATTCCTATTCATATATCAAAAACATTGCCGACTCTAAACCTGGTTGTATCTTGAAAGCTCAAAGTATGGACTGCTACAATTTTTTAAAAGTAGAGAAACTAGTTGTCTGGAGCCACCGTGGAGCAAACCATCCAGTTAATCAACTTTTCTGGATGTTTCAACGAGATCGCTCATTCATAAAGAGCAGCAACAACTTTCTTCTCTAAGCTTTGACTAGTATCTTGAACGTCTGCAGGAAAGCAGTTGACTTAGCAGTTTGCGGTGTCAAGAAAAAACCACAGACTTTTATTGTCATGATGCATTGGAGATTAAATATATTCATGAATATGAAAGTACTCTGCAAACTATAAAGCACCATTGAGATAAAACATAGTTGGGTGTTTTTAGTGTTGAGTTATAATCGTTTAAAATTTATTAGTTTGAAATTCGATTTTCACATTTTCATATTTAAGATGTGTATTGTGTGTGTGTGTGTGTGTGTGTGTGTGTGTGTGTGTGTGTGTGTGTATTTTCAGATAATCACAAAGACTGTTCTGGTGTGTCCTTGCACCTCACCCGCCTGCCGTAAGTACTTCCAGTTACCCCAGCTCAGTGACAGCTTTAAGATCTTTGAGAACTTAAAAGTGGGAAATCCACTGGATTCATTGTCTATTGCTGTATAACAAATTACTCTAAATTTAGTGGCTAAAACAACAAATATTCTGGGCACAAGCTTACCGGGGGACGGTGGCTAGTGGTCTCATACAAAGGCTGTGATCAAAGGCTCAGCCAGGGTTTCAGTCATTGGGAGCGAGGGGTGGGGAGGGGTCCCCTGAGGTGGAGCCATGTCCGGGATTACTCACATGGCTGTTGACAGGATTCAATTCCTTGCTGGCTGTGGGCTGGAGGACTCCCTCATTTCTTGCCTCGTGGGCTCTAAACAAGACAGCTCACAATATGGCACCTGGTTACCATCACACCCAGCAACAGAAAGCAAGAAAGGGCGTGTAAGATAGAAACCACAGCCTTTTTGCAGCCTAATATCGGAAGTTACTGAATAATATAGAAGTCTGATAGGTGAAGAAAAGAGTTGCCACAAATCTTTATACTCTGACTCCTATGGAAAAAAAAGTGAAATTGCATTTGCCTTATTCTGCTTGTTAGAAATAACAAATGCCTAAGTCTAGTTACTATGCTCAATCCATGCTTAAGGGAAGAGGATTCGACAAGGGCATGAGTGTCAGAGCTAAGATATTGAGAGCTAGCTATTGGGAGCTTTATTATAAGCCAGGATTCTCCAGAGAAATCAAACCAGTAGAAAGCACACGCACATGCATGCGTGCACGCACACACACACACACACACACACACACACACACACACACACATATGTATAGAGAAAGCCAGATTTACTTCAAGGAATTGGCTTACATGATTGTGGGGGCTGGCAAGTCTGTGATCTGCAAGGCAGGCTGGAAATTCTGGCAGGAGTCAGCATGCAGACTCGAGGCAGACTCCAGTGCAATCTGGAAGCAGAATTCCTTCCTCTTCCTGGGACCTCAGTCTTTTCTCTTAAGAGACCTACCCACAGGGTGAATGGTAATCTGATTTACTCAAAGTCGATAATTAACATGTTAGTTACATCTAAAAAATACCTTCACAGCTACATCTAGACCAACGTTTGACCAAGCAACTGGGCTATCACTTGCTTCACCAAGTTAACACATAGGATTAACCATCACAGGAGCCATTTAGAGACTGCTTTCCAAGTGCACCATGCCATAAAAAATGTGTTTTTAATTCCTTGCCCAGGAAATTAAGTTATTTTAAGAAAAACATCTATTCTACCTCTTTTTCCATATTGTTTTGTTTTAGTTTTCACGTGAATCTTATAGACTGGTGTACTGAAGTATATCTTGTTTTTCTAAGGCCATAGTTTTGATGTTTCAAATAGTTAAGATAAATATTATTGTTTCCCGCAGACAGCCATTAATTGCTGGCATGTACCTTATGATGTCTGTTGATACTGTTATTCCACCAGGAGAGAAAGGTAATTATTTTTTTCAGATTTACAATGATCTCATTACTTAATATATAGAAATGCATTTACAGAATATTTTTAATAAAATTTTGAAATGACCAATATCTCTGAAAACTAAACCAATTCTTATTATTATCCTTAGATTTAAAATAGATTTTTGTATTATTCTAAGCCAGTAGTTTATTATCATCCATTCTTTTATTGAGATGCTAAGAATTAAGGTCCATGGGTAGGTAGTAAGTTATGTAAATGAAAGAATAAATCCTGAGTATTTTACAAATCAGTCTTCCATTCTTTAATGGAATGGAATTGGAAACAAACCTCATAGCATACTGTGACATAAACTGCTACAGAGAATATCAGGTTCAAAATCAAGAAGTTAGCAAATCTTGATTTGACTCAATCTTCGAATTCAGATATACTGAGCTTAATTCTCTGTTTGTAAAATGGGGATAAAATAGCTGATTCTCCGAAACTTACTAAAAGCTTTTAGAATAAGTGTAATATTATTTATCAATGTATCTGATCTTCTGATGAAAATGCCCTATTAAATATTATTCATTTGTTTTTACTGGGAATCTTTTAAAGCTAATGACAAGTATGGTATCATTGTTACTGCTTACTTATTATCAAAGACATATTTATTGAATAACTACAGTGTTTTAAACTGAAGGGAAAGAGATGTATATGAAGTGGTTCCTTCTCAACAGGAGCAGTCAATCTAATTACCTTAGGTGTTTGCAATTTTTCAAAAATCCTTATTTTCTAAGAAATAAAAACAATTTTTAAGCTTTTTCAACTGCATAAATTTCATGGTAAAAGTAACAGATTAAGCCTATGTTTTTCCTGACGGTATGTCTTGATTTGGTCCTAGACATTTTCTTGTGAAGGAAATTAAATGTGAGGGCAAGAGGTTATTGCAAGAGGGTAAGAGGTCATCTTAGAAAATTGGCTGGCACATAATAAGCATGTAATATCCACTGAGTACATGAATGCATGTCCACTTTATAGGAAAATCCCTATGCCTAGCATCTTGTACATACTGCTACCTATACATACTTTTAGACAAGAATAATGTTGTTTTCCAGCTGGATAGTGACCTGTTTTCTGTGTTTTCATTTCTAACAGTGGTGAATTCGGATATTTCATGCCATTACAAAAAGTATCCAATGCATGTCTTTGCCTATAGAGTTCACACTCACCATTTAGGTAAGAACTTTAAACTATAGGTTAAATTATAAATATTTACCATTGTGCTTGCTAATGCTATAAATGTACAATGTAAATTATATTTGACCTTAAGTCTGTTTCTATGAAAGATGTTGTTGCATAATACCTTGAAATTCTATGTTTTTTCATATCTTTTCATTAAAATACCTAGCGTTTGGGGTTCTGACAATATTCAGATTTTATTTTGAAAAAGGAAAGCAAATAATGCCTTTTATTTTTCTAATACTTTATGATATTATATGATTCTAATTTGTGTTCATTACAGGTAAGGTTGTGAGTGGGTATAGAGTAAGAAATGGACAGTGGACACTGATTGGACGCCAGAGCCCCCAGCTGCCACAGGTGTGTAGAAACTAGTTTAATTTTGAGAGAAAAAATGTTAATCAGCAGATAATAATTTTAGAAACCCTCATAGAATCCTTGTGAATGTCTCTAGAATCCTAGCATCTCTAAATCTACCATTATTCTGTATCTAAGCTGTGTGTAACTGCCTTTTTTACAACTTCCAACTTGATGGTTTCTCTTAACATTTCTAAACAGACTTGCACGTGTGTGTCTTCATCCTTTCTACCCAGGGCGTGCCAAGCCTCACATTATTAAAGCATGCAGTTCTGGGGTTTATTGGTAATATTAATGAATTGTGTTTATCTTCTTGGCAGGCTTTCTATCCTGTGGAACACCCAGTAGATGTTAGTTTTGGTGACATATTGGCAGCAAGATGTGTATTCACTGGCGAAGGAAGGACAGAAGCCACGCACATTGGGTATGGTTTTGCAAATTTCGCTATTTAAAAGTATTTTATTGGGGCAAGGCATGATTATAAGTGACATTTATCTTTGTGACTGAATCACAGACTTTCTCCTATCATGAGCAATTATAATAAAGTATATATAGCCTTTTCTCATTTTAGAACTGAGTGATGAGGATAAACTCCAGAACATGTGCTTATTTTTTTACACTTGCCTTCCTCCTTTTTATTCAAAGCCTTCCATATCACACCTCCATATATTATGCTTGTCGCAAGAGTGTATATTACTTCCTCAGGCTCATTTAATAAAGAAAAACATAATGGAAAATGAAATTTCTTTCTCAAGTGTCCTTTTGCCCTATGTTCAAATTTAGGTAAATATATAGCTTCCACATTTGGTGGTGTCCATTAATTACTCAGAACTGTGATTTTTTCTGCCTGTTAAAACTTCTATGTATTCATTGTTTTCCAGTTGTTTAGTCAACCAAATGAGAATAATAATATGTAGCACTTTTCTAAAAGAGAACATTGGACTTTAAACAGTTTTTAAATATTGAGCCTCTTTGAAAGAAGTATATTTTTTATAACACTAAGTAAAATTTTCAAAGCACTATAAACTCTTTCAAAAAAAGTTTGCCTTGGGGCGCCTGGGTGGCGCAGTCGGTTAAGCGTCCGACTTCAGCCAGGTCACGATCTCGCGGTCCGTGAGTTCGAGCCCCGCGTCGGGCTCTGGGCTGATGGCTCAGAGCCTGGAGCCTGTTTCCGATTCTGTGTCTCCCTCTCTCTCTGCCCCTCCCCCGTTCATGCTCTGTCTCTCTCTGTCCCAAAAATAAATAAACTTTAAAAAAAAAAAAAAAAAAAAAAAAAAAAATTAAAAAAAGTTTGCCTAAATTAAAAATGAAAGATAAAGGCCCTTATCATAGTTTTTGTTGTTTTGTTTTCTTTTGTTTTGTTTTTGCCAGAAAAGAACCAAGGAGCCTTCTTTCCATGTTACACTAGGTTATAAAATATTTACTGATGCCACCTGGAAGCTGGAATTTTAAACTACTTGTCTTTGATCAGAGAGAAGTTATAGAAAGTAGGCACCTGAAAATATGCACTAGATGTACTAACGATGATTCTTGCAATGACAACACCAGCTATTGGTTGTCAGGGGAAAGGGAAAAGATGCTGAAGCAAGTAAAAGGAAAAAAAGGCGTTTGAGACAGTGGAATAGGATTTTTTATTTCTCTCTAAGATGATTTTTATATTAATAAACATCAATTTTAAGGCTAAGGATAGAGCAAACAAAAAAATTATCGTTACATTAAACAAGAAGTTTCTAAGAGTTTTGCTTTTGGATAAATTTTTTAAGTTTGGGAGTCTTGAGGAAAACAGCAAAATTACTGAGTCACATGAATGGTAAGTAAGAAAAGGCTTGACAAAGTAGACAAAATTAGATTTGAAGGAAAGAATTAGACCTTTACTTCTCACGTGAAGTAATAGGAGTCACAGGGTATTGATCAGCTATTTTCCACTCTGTGTTAGCGTAGACCTCCACAGCTTTACTGAAGTACCATTGGTGATTTTATTAACCTTTGAAATAGGTAAACAAAGTAAGAAAAAAATCCCTTTCAACACGTTCTGTGTATTAGTGTACAAGTGTGGAATAGGTAGAAATTTTTGCTGAGAGCCCCCTTAGCAATTTGGAAGGACTTATAAGTTTGACCAAATTATATCCTTTGAGTGTCCTCTGTGAGGCAGTATCCAACATAAAAATTAGTAACTTGTTAATAGTGCCAAAATGAGAGGCCAAAGTAATCTCAGGAAGGCTGTTTCATTTTTCGGAGTTCAGAACTAATTCCAAATAATTCTAGTCTTTTTAAAAATATGCATTTTGCTTGGGGCACCTGGGTTGCTCAGTCAGTTGAGTGTCCAATTCTTGATTTCAGCTCAGGTCATGATCCCACGGTCATAGGATTGAGCACTGCATCAGGCTCCATGCTGGGCGTTGAGCCTGCTTGAGATCTCTCTCTCTTGCACGTGCACACACACTTTCTCTCTGTCTAAATATATATGTAAATAAATAATAAAATAATACCCTAAAATGACTGTAAATCCCATGTGGGCTAAAGGGAATGCCATTTTGAAATATAAATGATAATAGAAGGAAATTACAGGAAATTAAGTTATGGGATGAGCCCATATTTGGAATATTTAATTTATATTAAGAAAGCAACTTTTCCCAGTGAAATGATAAACTAATAAGACAGGCTTGAATAAAATTTGAATATGAATAATAATTCTCATAACAACACATGGTATTCCTATAGCACTAATATGCATTTTAGTTTTAGAAAGGTTATAGCATCATTGCATTCATTTTGTAAAATAATGGATACTACTTCCATAGGGTAGTATAGAATTACAGTTGAGAATGTAAACAGTAAAAAAAGAAAACCAGTATTTTATGAGTCTGTTAAATGATACTCTGTAAAGTTCCTCTCCCTTTTCTCCCTTCCTGCCTAACTCCCAACCCACATACATGAACATGCACTCCCTCTGGGCACAGGTGTGAGCCATGAGCAGGAAGCCTACTCAGATGCAAGCCCACTTACCCGCAGGTCATACGGGGCTAGGAGATGTCCCTCCATGTCCTGGAAGAGCCACCTGCATCAAATGTTTAACTTTCTTCTTCTGCAGCCACCTGGAAATTAGGTTTTACGGGGAAATTCTATCAGTGACCTACCAGGATTTTCAGCTGAGTATTCTTCCACCCAATCTGAGCATAAGTTTGTAGTAAGCTAAAAATCTTAGGACTGGAGAAAATTTTGCCTGAGTGGAACAATGATAGTTAACTAATAAAAAGCACTTTTTAAAAATAGGGACTGATATTTTCATAGCAGGGACTCAACAGAATATACAACCATTAAAAAATGGTGGATTTGGGGGGGGGTGGTGCCTGGGTGACTCAGTCAGTTAAGCGTCCGACTCGATTTCAGCTCAGGTCATGACCTCACGGTTCCTAGGATCAAGCCCCGTGTCAGGCTTTTTGCTTATGGCATGGAGCCTGCTTGGGATTCTCTCTCTCCCTCTCTCTGCCCCTCTGTGCTTTCTCTTTCTCTCTCTTAAAATAAATAAACATTTTCAAAAAAACAAGGGGATTTGGGGGCATCTGGGTGGCTTAGTCGGCTGAGCATCTGACTCTTGGTTTTGGCTCAGGTCATGATCTCGCATTTTGTGGGTTCACACCCCGCATCGGGCTCTACGCTGACAGTGCACAGCCTGCTTGGGATTCTCTCTCTCTGCCCCTCCCTGGCTTGCTTTCTCTGTGTCTCTCAAAATGAATAAATAAGCTTAAAAAAATAGATGGATTTAAAATAAGACGTATTAATTTACTTAATGGTAATATTTTTTTAACCTAGATATATTAAATTTCTTTTTAAATAGTAAATATGAATATGTCTTAGACAAAGTTGCACCGATGTATATACTGGCAACATAGTACTACCTAATTTATGTAAAAGCAGTATTTTGTGGCTGACTGCAGTACATATTTTATATTCAATATGAGACTTCTCTAAATTCATTTCTAATATTTAGTCAAGTTTAAACAAAACAAAAAAGAATTTTATTAAGTCAGTTAATTAAGCTAATTAAGTCAGTTAATTTCCCAGAAAGTTTATATGCTAAATTTTGAAATTAACTCTTGAGAATTGGTAGATAATATTAACCTATTTGGTCATTTTTCTTGGTCGTATTTTTCATTTGGAACCAGTTATTTCATGTACATATGAGAATGTCTGATGGATATTCATAGATATCAAATACAGTACTTTAATCAACATTTTAAAGTGTATTATATGCAAAGATAAAGGTATATGATCAATAACTCCTTAATGTATAAGTTTAAAAGCACCATGAAACCCCTTATGAAACAATTCAAAGTTTTGAAAGTTTTTTTTTTAACGTTTATTTATTAAAAAAAATTTTTTTTTAACGTTTTATTTATTTTTGAGACAGAGAGAGACAGAGCATGAACGGGGGAGGGGCAGAGAGAGAGGGAGACACAGAATTGGAAGCAGGCTCCAGGCTCTGAGCCATCAGCCCAGAGCCTGACGCGGGGCTCGAACTCACGGACCGCGAGATCGTGACCTGAGCTGAAGTCGGACACTTAACCGACTGAGCCACCCAGGCGCCCCATGAAAATTAAGTTCTTTAAAGTGTTCATATTTCTTTCCAAAATTAGTATTTCCCATCATTCTTTTTTTTCTTAATGGGATTAGGGCTGAGGGCATGATCAATGGAAGGAGTGTCAGAGTCACAGTGTACAACATGATTTGGGTTTCTTTAAAATGGGACATTTGAGAATATTTTGTACTTTCTTAAACCTCTATTACATATGTTTATATGAAATAATATATTTTACTAAAACCTTCATAGAACATAGATGATAAATAGGTAGATAGATAAATAGATAGCTATAAATATTCTTCTGGAATGCCTTAGTCCAAGTTCATAAAATTAACCTGACTCAGCAGTATGATATATTAGGCGTAACTGGTTATGCCATAACAAGTTGTAAACATTTATTAAAATAGAGTATTCATTCTTCTTTCCTTCAACAACTATTTATTGAGGGCTTAACTATTTTCAGGTTCATCACACTTTGTCAGATTGAGAGCTAGCTGATATAAAAAGTAGTAATCACATAAGCACTTTATTTCGCTTGATGAAAGACCTGCACCACTGTAATTTTGGAATACAGCTGGTACTAGGAGGCATTGTTCAGGGAATCACATTGGCATTAGGAAATGCATAAAGGGCTATTCAACAGAGCCAGGACCTACGTGTGAACACAGCCTCCCAACATACTTTCTCATGTTAATAGTCATTAGGTTGACAGAGTTGAATTGCCCGTGTTGTTCTTTATGGAAAATAAGGGAGATGTGTCAGAATTCTCCCTTAGGAATACAGAAAGCAGTTTGATTTTTTTTTTAAGTTTATTTATTTATTTTTGGGGGTGGGGGGAGCATGCACACTCATTTGCATGTGAGCAGGGGAGGGGCAGAGAGAGGGAGAGAGAGAATCCCAAGCAGGCTCCATGATGTAGCACAGAGCCAACACGGGGCTCTATTTTACAAACCTGGAGATCATGACCTGAGCCAGAATCAAGAGTTGATGTTTAACCAAAAGCAGTTTGATTTAACATCATATTTTTTTGTTACTGTTGAGTGGAAGAAAGAAGGATGTGGAATAAAATAGGCAAATTAGTTTGCTGGTACTAAGGGTGTCTTGAGTCCTAACCCATTTAAGAAGTGATAGTTTCCCTGTCAGATAGGAACTCAGAGTTACCTCAACTACAAGTTCAGTTATGGATGGAAAGGAATAAAGTATGACTCTTTTCTTTCTCTTCAGCTCTTTAATGAAATTTTCTGTATGACAGCAAAGATTCTTAAGTTATTTGACCAGCTCAATTTTGTATCATAAAATCAGTATCTTAAAAAAACTATATTGGTGAGCAGATTATGCTATCTCACAGGCATGTGTTTAGAGATGAACACGGGCATGATGTTCCCGTACAGGTAAAATAGGGGAGGATCTGTCCATGGATTGGTTGCAAGTTTCATTTATTACTATATAAATTTATTAATATTTTACTTTCACTAATTGGAGAAGCATACATGATTATTTTGCTTTCCCTCTCTGCATGATGATTCAGGGTCTCCTAAACTAGAGCCACATCTTGAATTTCTTCTCCCTCATCTCTGTCCCTTGATCTATATATTTTACTTCCCTTTAAACAGGGGAAGGGTAGATAATATGGTGAGAGGTTCTGGTTTTATTACTTTGACACCAGCCATTTCTTTTATAGCGCAGTTTTCTGACCAACTCCAGCAATGTTAAAATGGAATTCTTAGGAATGGTGTTTTGACACATGAAGATCTGTGTAGTGAACAGGTGTTTGTTTGGGATCGCACCTCCCCATTTGCTTATATTTCACGGGAGAAGCAATTACACTGACAGGTATCAGATTCAGAGAATGAGAAGCCAAATGACTTTTAAAGCATGAAAAGTGCTTCCCATGGCAGGGATTCATTCCTCTGGTCTCTCAGGGGCTCTACATTTTCAGACCTTACAGAAACTACATCCCTGTTTTGAAAAAAAAAAATTTTCCTTCCCTTGCTGATGTCATTCTGTTGCTATGGAGAGGAAGAGAGTGCCACATGACATTGCTGGAAAAATCACCACTGACGTATTTTTGTAGAGCAAATAGTCCACTTCATAGCTTGTTTTTTATTAGCAGAGGCTTGCTAAAAATTGTCAGAACACCAAAAAGGAAACATTCATCTGCGCAAACTACCTTGGAAATGAAAGTCTCATGATGGTGTACCAAAATAATTCCCTCCTAATAGTAATGCAGAGAATGAAATACATGATAACCCACATGAATTGAGAAAGAAGAAAACATGTTTTAAACTACTAGGCATAACTTATATTATTTGGAACTTTTATCTTGGAAATGTCTATCCCACTGTTTTATTTTATTTATTTAAGTTTATTTATTTATTTTGAGAGAGAGCGTGCACGAGCATGTGTAAGCAGGGAAGGGTCAGAGAGAAAAACAGAGAGAGAGAATCCCAAGCACGCCCCATACTGTCAGCAAAGAGCCCAACATGAGGCTCAACCTCACAAACTGTGAAAACATGACCTGAGCCAAAACCAAGAATCGGACACTTAACTGACTGAGCCACCCACACACCCATCATCGCACTGTTTTAAAATCTATTTTTAATATTGAGTCTTTCAGTTGTTCAGTGCTGCCCCATGGAGGTCTGAGTCTTTAGAAGAGCTTAGGATTGCTTGCTTTCATTTTGTATCACTCCTGAGGCTCCCTTTTCTTCCCTGGTATAGAAGCCAAGGTGCCAGTTCAGGTTTCAGGGATACATTTATGATGTCTTAGGGTCAGTACATGACTCTCCATTCATGTGACCATGAGGAAGAAGGCAGTTACCCAAAGCAAGATCCTAGACTCTCAGGGTTAAATGGAAGAAGGCATTTTTGAAGGCTTGTAAATAATATATGACATTCCTGTTAAAGTGTCCTGAATTTTACCGTTATTAAATGAATAATTAAGATTTTTCTGTCAGAAAAGTACTTTGCCCAATCTCTGAGTTTTAGCAAATGGAAGAAGGGCTAAAGAATAAAAGGACTTAAAAGAGGAAAGAATGGCTGCTTAAATGCCATTTCCATCTGCCGTACTTGGTACTGCAGGGAGTGAGTGCGAATGGATACTCCATTATGAAGTGGAGATAGGCCTTTGACACTGTGCTTTAGATACTGAAAACTGTGATGGGCTTTAATGAAAGCTATAAAATAAGTGCACAATATTTCCACCTCTGAACCTATTGCTGGCAGATTTACTGGTTGTGTTTTTCTTGCATTAAGAATATGTTTTACGTGAATGGCTGATTTGTTATGTCTTTTTTTTTTTGCTTGCAGTGGCACATCTAGTGATGAAATGTGCAACTTATACATTATGTATTACATGGAAGCTAGGCATGCAGTCTCTTTCATGACCTGCACGCAGAATGTAGCTCCAGATGTGTTCAGAACCATACCACCGGAGGCCAGTATTCCAATTCCTGTGCAGTCTGATATGGTTATGATGCATGGACATCACAAAGGTAAAACGGGTATTAATTTACAGTACAATATGATTTCGTATTTTATATTTTCTTGCATATCACACTTGACTGTATGATTAATATTTAAAATCACCCTCCTCCTGTCACAATCACCTGTACACACAATCCGATTCCCACTTTCCCTTCTTTTATAACCTGTCGTCCCTCCTGACATGTCCCCATCAAAACAGTTAAAGTGAAAAATCTCAACTGGTGATGAAACAGATTAATTTGGGGGCCAATTCCAGAAATGTACCTCTTTTTTCATTCAATTCATCTTTTCTAGTTTCCCCATTTGATTCCTTCCATAGCAAGTAATGACTTATGTAATTTATGAATTTATACACCATGTTCTGAAGAGTGCTTCAGTTTGCCAATGAAAATGGTGATTGTCTCCAACCATACCCTAAATTATCTATTTTAATGGGCCTCCTCAAGCAAAGAAGAGTTTGTGATTTATGAGGCATTTCTAATCTTGGCCTTTTTGGTCTCATTCTCAGAATTGTTGATGAACTTGCTCTTCCTCTGCAAAATGATCATACTGATTGTCATTTTGTTAGTTTAAAATTGCAAAACCCACACCCTGTTTTATTGGATGAAGTATGCTGAGACTTCATTGAGTTTTACAAGTTCAATCTTAAAGTGCCAGAGCACCTTCTTATGTCTTCCTATTAGAAATTTTATGAATGAAGTTTACATAGCACTTAGGTCACTTATTAAGATCTTAATATATTTATAGAATATGCCTTAAAATGTTCTTAAAATATCCTTAAAATTTCAGTAAGTTCAATTTTTAAAATTACAAGCAGTTTTATTAATGCATTTTTAGTTTGGTATCAGGTATGTATTACTGAAAGGGTAGTTGATTTAATTATTAAGTCAGAAATCTTCTTCTTAATTGGTGGTTACACTGGAGATTTTTGCGAATTAAATTCTTAATGCTATTGTTTTTATGAAACATAAGACCCTGAAAATATTTTTATGTTGATGGCATATTTCCAATAAGCTATTTAAAGTATATGATATATCCCACAAATTTATGCTCAGCTTTTTTGATCCTTTACAGAAACAGAGAACAAAGATAAGACTTCCTTACAACAGCAGCCAAAAGGAGAAGAAGAAGTGTTAGAACAGGGTATGTATGCATAGTTTTATAACTTGGCCTATAAAAGTGTTCATATTCCAGTTGGGCAACCAAATCTTAAAGTTACTAAGATATTTTAGGTCTTACCAGCCTCGATCCCTGTGTATTGCTGTGTTTATATAATATATAATTCATGAGAAAATGGTCAGTTGTTGTACTTTAGCTTTGAAAGTAAAATTCCTTGATGTAATAATTTGGACCCATCAGATATTTCTTTGTTTTGGTTTACTTAATATTGTATCTTTTATATATAGCGCAAATATAATTGCTAGAAACATTCATTGGGCAGCATTTTAAACTTGAAAGGACTTTACCATTTAAAATCTTGTGTATTTTGTATGGTATGTTCATTGACTGTATTTGAAATAAATTAGGACTTAAACTTGCATCTGGCCTCTCTTAAGTCTTCTCTGCCTTCAGTAAGGTAGGTGGGATTACCAACTTAGACATTTATAGTTTTATATTAAATTGCCATCTGATGAATCAGGAGAGCATCCTTCTTCCTCTGATCCATTTATTTGAAGCTGTAATACTTGGTCCTTGCATGTCATACACTGCGTATCTTGGCACTGAAAAATAGTTTCCTCAATTTTTTCTCACTAGTTGTTTCAAAGATGATACTTTGTGTTATGTGTTGGAGTATGTTATCTTATCAAGTCTTTTTGGCCTAGATAGGATATATTTTAAAACATTAATGTTAATGCAAACATACTTCTTAGGACAACATAAAGTGTACAGGAAATAGATATTTTCTATTGGCAACAGACAGAAATTTCTCACTCTTTGGATATTGTAAACCACTATTGGAATTCTTCAAAATGTATCCTAGGAGGTCCAGGTCAAAGATAACACTCTTGCATTAAGAGTATTTGCAAAATTAAAGAATACAGACTTTTTAAAGGGAAACATGCACTCTGAAAGGGAAATAAGGTAAACCGTAATAGAAATGTTTTTCAGTTATATAGAGTATGTTCCATAGCATCTCATTCCAACAAAATGGCCTTTGGGAAAAATAAAATAGAACTTTAGCTCAAAGTTGTTGGTACTTTTCTGTTGAGTCAAAAAAAGGGAGATGATGTTATACTAAATGGCTCATACTAAACTATTGAGTATGATTTAAATTAGCTAAATTTATCAATCCTTTGTGTATAATTTTAAGGAAGTTAGTAACTATAACCTAAATATGGTAGTAGTAGTAATAGTGTTTGCTATAATTGTACTGAAATTTGATCAGACTTAAAATGAATCATTTCAATTTTGATATTGAACACACTGTTTGAAATATATGTCTTTGAAATAACTTGAGTCATCTTAGCATACTCTTCCAAATAGTAACATACGTGATACAGTATGGAATGAGACCATCATTTAGTAGATGTGTCTAATAAAAAGATAAGTTTCTATGGAAACTTAGGCTGGGCTGTGTTTTCCTTTTCAAGTTTGTTGAGTTGATCAAGGGAGACACTGAAACTTCTGAAAGGTTAGAAACCCAAAAGTTTCACTAGGTGAAGAACCTTAAATGTCAAGTTTAACCTGTTCTTTTCAAATAAGATTTAGGAGGGGTCTATCACTTATGCCTAAAAACCAAATTCTTTAAAACACTTTCATGTTTTGCCAGTCATTTACCCTTTCATATCTGATAGCATACATATAATTTTAAGAGTTTAAATATATCCAAAGACTTACTGATTCCAGAGAAGAATTCCACGGACACAGAAGAAATTATTTTCTTATAGTTAGTGCTTTATTCTACTTACGAATAAAAGTGCTGTAAAGTTATTTCACTTGAGAAGAAAAAATATTCTTCTGACTGAATTTTCATACTACCGAAAATGGGCTATGGCATTCACATGTTGACATTAGTGGGTCCATCAAAATGTCACCTCCCAGGTTATTTGAAGACAGATACCTAACCAAAAACCATTCAATGTCCATTGTAGCCTATATATTATTCTACAGGCCTTTGGGGACCACCAGCCTGTAAGTTAGAGAATATAAAGGTATGCCAAATACATATTTATACACATAGTCCATTTGATTCGCTAATGAGGTCAATCTGTCTCCTTGCGCTACACGTGGCAAATCTACTCATTACTGAGAGAGTAAGTACCCCATTCTTCTGAAAGATGTTGATTTGCACAAAATGTGTATTTGTTTTCATTCCCTGAGTTGATAGATTGATCAGGGCTCTAATTATTCAGATAAATTATGCCACATCTGCTGATTTTAAAGTAAACCCTCCAACTCAACCTCCTGCCTTATTTTGGTGCTCTGGACAAAACAATTTATGTTCAGGTACTCCTCCAGGTTGTACTGATTCTTTTAATATTTTAAATCCCTAATAAATAAAAGCCATGAATCATTTCAGTTGTGCTAGCCACAAGTTAGCAGACAGCATCTATGTTGGTCACACAGAGGATGTCAGATCCCCAATGGAAATAGAACACTTGTGGAGCAGGAAAGAAAAGACCCCAAATGTCAGAAAGGCAAGTTCTATACCCATCAGTAGCTAAATAATAGAGATAGTTCTTCCTGGAGAATACAAACAATATTATTTTTACTTCCTATCTTAATACATTGGAAAGCATACAGGAAGATAAAGGTCAAGATATATTAATAAATGCTCCATTGGAAAGAAGGGATGACTTTTATTAAGGTAGTAAAAAAAGAGAGAGAGAAAAGTATTCATATGCTATAGGCTGAAAAAAAATGTAGCTCTGTCACATTATTTATCTGATACTCTGTTTCTCCAGAAGGAATAGAAGTGGGGTGTTTTTGAAATTCAAATCACTGAAATTGCTAGCTATTAATTTTTGTCAGGATATTAACCTTGATTGGAAATTTTACTAGAGTTCGAAAGAGACAGCTCAGATCTATGAATCTATGTAGTACTGCCCAGCCTATGCTTACAAACACGCTTACCTTCTGCAGTATCCTTGTATATATTTGCTTCCTGTAGAACAAAATTTGGTGTAAGGCAAATGTACCTCAGACCTTATCTCAAAAGATGTAATTATGAAGACATCAGAAGAGCCTCACTGTATGACAGCTTTACCTTTCAGGTTGTCCTGGATCGTACAACAATGAGACACATTTTAGTGAAGCTTTAATTAAGTCTGTGGGAGGGCGGTGGGGGCGGTTAAAACATAATGTTTATTTGACTGAGTTGTTAAATAATATTCATTTAAAAAGATATGGAATTTAAGGAAAAGTATAAAGAATCAAATAAAAATCATCCATTATCCCCAGAAATATGGATGTATATGGACATCTTTGTGTGAAATATATATTATATATACATTATTTTGATAATGTTTAGATCATATATGCACAGTTTTGTATCCTTTTTTTAAAATATTATATCTTGAATATTTCTTCCAACTACAGAAATTACTGGCAAGCATGATTTTTAATGCCTGCATAGTATGTGTATATTCCTACCTATACTGCTTTGAAAATAGCCTGTTTGCCTGTAGGTGAGCTAATCTGTTAATGAGTTAATTATGTCTGCCTCCAAGCAGAAAAACACTAATAGGTATTCAAAATGAACTGAAATGTTACTGTCCTTTGAAAACACTGTAAGTGAGGAATCACCTGTATCTGTAATAAGTACAGTCAGCTAAATAGTACGACTCAATTAGACATTGATTCTGAGCGGAGGAAATGAATCCCAGGAGACTTCAGAATGAAAGGGTGGTGTTGAGGTTTCCCAGAGCAGACACATGAACATATCCTTTACTTATATCTTATGGTTGGCACTTTTAGGAAAGTAAAGTGTGTTTTGTAATTTCTCTATATTTCTTATGCGTATGACTTCTCATATACGTTCGCTATGCCTGTGGTACAACCTGAGCTTTCTTTCAACATTGTTTGGGTGAGGAGCTTGGGCTGAAACAAGGAAGCTTACCAGCTTCAAGCAAGCATCAATGCAACTACTATTAGGAGTGCTGATTTTGAGTGTTTCTCTCCTTTATAATTCAAAGTATAAGGTGCAGTATTGAAATTCTGCATTGAATTCTGCATTCTGCAATGAAATTCTGAACATTGAAATTCAGTGTTAGTTGTATTGTGAAGATTTGATGTCTTAAAAAAAAAATCATGGCAGAACTGAAAGTCAAAATCTACAACACCAGTTGTCCTTGTTATTATACATTATGCTCTAGACAGCATTGCTTTTGCTGCAGAAAGGGCCTTTTAACATGTTTTACTCGGTTTTCTCCAAACTCTTCTCATTGTAGTCTTTGTGCCCTCATATAATCAATCTTTCTACTCAAAGGTCAGCATGAGTGACTATATTCCCAAGGCAGGGAGAATATGACAAAAATACAATTTGTAGAGGGAAAACACTCCATGACCCCAGATAGTTAAAGGTGTTCAGACACCTTCTGTGAAACAGAATAATTTCACCCTGGTTTTATGCTAACAAAAATGAATTACCATTGGCATGTCTTATCAAATAAGCAGAATCAAGGGAACAAGGTTTCAACTTTAAAAGACAATAGTCTACTGCAAAAGCTTGTTAAAGTGACAGTTGGTAAACCATTTATAGAGGAGTGGAGCAAAGTCCGGGCTTAATCACACAATTTGTATTTCTTTGCTTTATTCAAAATAGAATACTTCATTCATCCCCTAATAAAGTCCAAATGGTTTTAGTAGCATCTTCTTGGCTAATTCTTTTTTTTTTTTTTTTTTAATTTTTTTTTTCAACGTTTATTTATTTTTGGGACAGAGAGAGACAGAGCATGAACAGGGGAGGGGCAGAGAGAGAGGGAGACACAGATTCGGAAACAGGCTCCAGGCTCTGAGCCATCAGCCCAGAGCCCGACGCGGGGCTCGAACTCACGGACCGCGAGATCGTGACCTGGCTGAAGTCGGACGCTTAACCGACTGCGCCACCCAGGCGCCCCTTCTTGGCTAATTCTAAGCGCCCTCAGTGCCACTTTGCTGTTTGAAAGAAGTTACAATTCTTGTTTGTATTCCCATTCGCTAAAAATTTATTGGTTTGTTATGATTTATGAGCAGCTCACAAGTCTTTACATATTGAACTCATCTATCAAACGCAATTCTAAATACCCCCCAAGGCTCTGGGAAGCTGAGTGGATGCTGTTTGAATTGGTTTCCTAATAGCAGAATAGGCAGATGAGAATGATCATTTATCACACAGTTGTGCTTTCTGATATAGATCTGTGTGCATGGTAGTTGCAAAAGCCATCATCTGCTAACTTCTCCTTTTTTATATTTGTCTCATTTTCTTAGGAAAAGGTGCAGGGAGAAGCTCATTTCTGATTGTTCAATTCAGTAGGAGGAAAAAATAATAAAGTTCACTTCTTTTGAGATCCTTGAGCTGGTCATCATGATCATGCTTTATTTCTCTAAGGCTAGTGGGATAAATGTTAGTGTTAAGTAAGTGCTTAATAAACCAAATCAACTAACCAGAAAGGAAGATCAACCATGACTGAGTTACAAACCAAAAATATTAAAATCTGAAAAGAAATGCCTTTATTTCTCCATTCCTCATATCTCTGTCATTAATCAGTTACGTTGCACATTGCAATCTCACTAGCTTAGTTACTTGGCATATTTTGTCAGGGGTTAAACGCTGATGAACATCCTATTTACTTTCCATGTACCATAGAAATGACAGAGCAATAATGAGAGTTGTTTGGTTTGGGTAATAAAGGACTAGTGGTACGTATGGGAAATAGGACTTCATAGTCTGAAGATTACCACAATGTTTCTGATTATTTTTTTAAATGCCTCCACAATTAAGATTTTTCGCTGTCTAGGAGCACCTGGGTGGCTCAGTTGGTTAAGTGGCTGACTCTCGGTTTCCACTCACGTCATGATCTCACATCAAGAGATCAAGTCCCATGTTGGGCTTTGTGCCGACAGCACTTTGGAGCCTGCTTGGGATTCTTTCTCAAAAATAAATAAATAAACTTTAAAAAAATATATTCTTAAAGATTTTTTACACTGTCTAAAAGTAGAGATACTTATTTTTTTTTCCAATAATTTTAAAGCATTTTATTTAAAAAAAAAAAACTCATGGGGCAATTTTTCAATGTATATTTCTGTTTCATTTTGATCTCACTATATTCCTGAAGGTAAGCCAGAAAAGTTTTCATGTTGATGGCAGGGAATGTGAATGGTCCCTACTAAAGAAAAAAGGCCCACTGAGTCATGAAGTAGTTAATGCAAGCATACAACTTAACACATTGGGAGTTTAATTGGTAGTGTTTTAGATTTTCTTCTACTATGCTGTGTACTTTTTCCTGGCACATTAGCTGCTAGCACAGTTATGTTTTCCAAATCCAGACCCACTCAGCCAAATTACATAAAAGAACTAGAACATTTGTGCATTCTATAAGAATCAAAGTTTGAGTGAGAAAAAAATAAATGGACTCACTGCAGCCTAAAATCATCAAAGAAATATTTTTATTTCTACTGATGCAGAGGCAAAGGGTGACATTTTTAACAATTATTATTCATCCCATAATAATTTACTGGGTAGCTGCTGTGATAGGAATAGTACTAATCACTGGAAATATGACAATGTGTAAGAAATGAGAGACTTTTAATGTTTCCATAAAAAATCACATTTATCCCTTGCCACTTGTCCCTTCTCAGATAGTTTAAATGTACCATTTTTTTAAGAAAATCTTATAGAGTTTGATCATACTACACATAAGGTATATTAGAAGTGGGAAGTGAAAACTGTTGAAGAGAACAGAAAACCCTCCTACTTTTTCAAACCAAAGGTAGCCGGTCATTATTCTTTAGGCCAGCTTTGTCAAATCACTATGGTATGGAGGTATTAACTAGTTTACAAGCATCTTATGTTATGATATGGAGAAGGCAGGCCAGCAAAGGACAAAAAGAAACTTGTTCAGTTAAAGAGCACACCCGGCACAAAGCTCAGAAGACAGTTCATTTAAATAGAAAAACAAATATAGTAAGATTCACAGGTCTGAGGTAAATTCACAGGAGTTTATTAGCCACTATAGGGAAAAAAAAAAAGTGGAACCTGGATCCAGTATAGTCATCAGTTAGAAGGTGTGCCCTTAATACAGGTTGCTCCTTCAAATCCCAGTTCAACTTCCTACCAGATGTGCAGGTTTGTACTGTACCGTTGATTTCCTTATCTCAACTGAAGACAGTAAGTATTTTGTAGAGATGAAATGTGTTAAATCATATACAGCAACTCAGCAAAGCAACTAGGTAATGCAAAGCTCACAAAAAATTTTAGCTATTACTGTTGTCATGTGCAGTTTTATAAAGTACTTGTTTATCCTCTTATCTCTGTCAACAATAGGTAGGGTAACTGTACATCCCAGTTTTTCCAGAATTGTCCCATTTTATACCTAGTATAAATTTTACCATTACCCTTTTTCTTCTCAAATATGTCCCAGTTTGGGAAAGAAATTATATGGTCATCTTAGCAGTGGGAGCCAGAATAAAATTAGAGAATACCCCTGAGAAGTATATAGATTGACAGAGCCGAGAAAAAGGTGGGGCATAAGCAAGGAGTGTCCAGGGAAGCAGGCTACCATGAATCAGAAGTCAGTTCCACAGAGGTAGAACAGCTTTAATACCATTACAGACAGATTTTGACGTTGAAGGCAGGGATGAAAATCCATTCTGAGGAAGGAGGGGAAGAGTCTTTAAGCATGCCAATCAGATGATAAGAATCCCAAATGAGTTCTGGTGGTAGGGAGGGAAAAAATGATGTTGACACATCAGCGTTGATGAATTAGTTGATTCACTGGTGAGAGAGGGACGAATCCAGTTTTCTGGATTGATGGACCCAAAACATGCTTCATCATCAAGACAGATACTATAAAAAGATAAAGTATGGGGAGGAGATTAAGAGCTCAGTTTAGGACAGGTTGAGTTCAAAATTCCTATGAAACAGACATCTAGGTGGAAATTTCCACAGGGTGGTTTTATAAATCAATTTGGTATTAGGAGAGCTCCAGATATGAGGGTCATTTGTCTGGAGGCAGCAACTTAAGCCTTGTGAATGGCTGATATTTCTCAGCAGGAAGAGGCCTTAGCCAGCGGAGAGAAAGGATGCCAGGGACAGACCTCAGAAAACATTTTCATATGTTGGGCAGAGGAATATGAGAAAGCAAAGGTGACAGGTAGAGGAGATCTAGAAAGAACAATGTTATAAGCAGAGAGTTTCTGAAGGGACTTTCAGCAGTGCTACATGCCGCTGATAGGTTAAGATGGCTGTGGCAACTAAGAGCTCTTGAGCAACTCATGTGGAAGTCATACAGGGGTGAATGAAGAAGTGGAATCAGATGCCTTTGGCTTGGGAAGGAGAGAGGATGTTGTGAGCAAGGATGAAGTAGCCTTGCATGGTCCAATATGGTAGACGCTAGCCACATGTGATTATTTAAATTTGGGTATAAATTAATTAAAAGTAAAATTAAAAACTAAACTCCTCAGTCACATTAGCCACATTACAAGTTCTCAGTAGCCCCATGTGTCTAGTGGCGTCATGTTGGGCAGCACAGGAACAGGATATTTCCATTATCACAGAAAGCACTGTTAGGCCATGTTGGAACTTGTGAAAGGAAAAGGGAAGGCAGAAAAGTCTGAAAGATAGACTGTGTCAGAGGAGGGTCTCCCTTGCTTCCATGACCCACTCAAGGTAAATGCAGACTGAGTGTGCTTTTATCCTGAGTCAAGCCTTTGGCAAAGAAGCTGAATTAGGAAAAGAAAAGAAAGCAAATAGGAAAGGCTCCAGAGGGTAGTGAGAGGGCTGGCATCCAGAACATTGGAGTAGGGATAGTTCTTTTCCAAAAATAGACTTAAGAAAAAAGAGAGAAAGCGCAAATACAATTTACTTTGGCAAAGCGAGGAGGCAAATCACTACAACAGCCATAGTGACTTGAGAAAATATAGGGCTGTAAAGTTAAAGAGATCTTTTTTTTTTCTGTTAGGAAAATCCCAATACCTGTATATGAGATAAGAACTGATTTTTTTTTTTTAAGTTTAGGTAAACAATAGATGGAAACAGATGCATGTGCATGTTACAACTGGAATTTATGTCTTTTTTGCTGGTAATTAGCTACAATTTAGTGATACCTCCTTTATGATATACACCGAACTGGGCCTTGTACATTAACTTCTTTAAATCCACCAAAGAATTCTTTTTTTTTTAAAGAACTTTTTTTTTCAACGTTTATTTATTTTGGGGACAGAGAGAGACAGAGCATGAACGGGGGAGGGGCAGAGAGAGAGGGAGACACAGAAACAGGCTCCAGGCTCTGAGCCATCAGCCCAGAGCCTGACGCGGGGCTCGAACTCATGGACCGCAAGATCGTGACCTGGCTGAAGTCGGACGCTTAACCGACTGCACCACCCAGGCGCCCCTAAATCCACTAAAAAATTCTTAAAGGTAGTGGTCATTGTCTATATAATGTTAAGGCACAAAATAGCTACTAAGCGTCAGGGTTGGATTCAAATAAGAGTGTGCAGTATACCCCAGACACCGGGCAGTAACAATACAGTGAAAGACCTGTGGGCCATATGTGCACATAGCTAAGACCCCTAATTTGATAGTCAAGGAAGGCTTCTTGGATATAAGTAACACCTCAGTAGGATCTGAAGGCTTAGGAGCTAGTTGGTTACTGGGGAGCAATTGTCCCAGGAAGAAGAAACAACATTGTAGAGTGACATTGAAGGAAGGGGAAGTCCAATTTGTGTGTAACATAAACTGAGGAGAAAGAAAGGAATATTGAGAAATGAGATTGGGGTAGAGACCCCACAACTTGCTCCATTAATTTTCTACTCCATCCACTGCACTCAAGGTTAGATATACCTGGCACAGAAAAATATTTAACATCTGAAGATTCCATATTTCCACTACCCCAGAAGCGAAAGAAAAACTCTCTAGTTTGTGTGTAAGAGTGTAAGAGATAGCCATCTAGTGGTCTCTCTCTCTCTCTCTCTCTCTCTCTCTCTCTCTCTCACATGTCATCTCTATAAATGAGATGCAGCCCTAAATTTCATTTTCATAAGGCCAGTGCAATCTGTATGCAGCGAAGCCTAATACATTGCTAAAGGTTTACTTTCCTCACCCAATGATAACTGTAAATGATAATTTCAAAGGAACTGGGGTGCTGTGCATTTGATATTTTATCACAGCTTTTAGATTTTTACTGACAAACCTGAAGAACCATGCGTAGTTGCAAGTCTGTGTTCCTCCATCAATATTAGACTAATGACATGGATTCAAGTTTTAAAATTCTGGTTTTTACTCATTCCTGAAATAATCTTGTGTTTTATTTTCCATGTAAATGTTTCATTGCACAACAGCACATTAAACTATTTGTATTTAGTGTGAGGGCAGGTGAATTTAACAGTAATGAATTAATTTCTTCCCTGTGAGGCAAAATGCCACTGTGGCCTAACAGATTTGGTTGAGTTGTAATTTGCTTTGTTCATTTTACTGAGATTGGCCCTATTACTTGGTAATTATTTTTTGATTGAAGATTTCACCTGGGATAAGCCACTTTCATGGGAAAGAATTGAAAGCTTTGAGTCATTAAGCCAAGACTATTTGTAAACATGACAGGATCTCTTAGCATCATTTTGGAAAGACTTCATGTCCCCTTGCACCAATTTTTTAATAATATATTCTTTAGTGGAAAGCATCATAGCAAAACCGGTTATCATTTTCATTTCCTACTGGTCATAAAAAAGATTTTGTAAATGTTAACTGATCATGCTGTAAATGTAATTAAAACTTAAACAGTAAGACTCCACGGTCATAACTAATTTCATTAGCAGCCCTTAGAATAGGGTGAGGGAAAAGAACTGAGTGTTTGTTCAACCTTGGGGTTTGGCTTAGAAGAGCAGATTTGTTTCTATCAAGAACGTAGACATGTTTCCAATTCACATAGTTGATGTAAATGGATTTAAAGCCATAGATGTAAATGATAAGGATTAAAATGCTTTGTGAACTTTCCATAGTCATATTTTATATCTCTCATAATGTTTTATAAATAATATTGTCTTCGTGATATCAGATGATCACATCCAAGTTTACTTTTTAGTACAGAAAGGCATGAAATACATCGTGATGAACCATTCCAATGATATTAGTTTGTTAAAATCTTTTTTGTTTGAAACTGATTTGAGGTATTCTTTTTTCACAAAATTATTTTTCTGGAACTTGTTCATTTCTTGTCTAAAATGAACAACTGGAGCTACACACAGTAGCACTGCTAACAAAATAATAATAACAAAACATGGGTGTTTTGCTTGCCAAAGAAATGCATATTTACGTTTCTTGTGTTTTATAGCATATGCTGAAAAAATATACCTTTAATTTCTTGTGCATTATACTTTAATAGGCTTTTAAAGACAACTTCAAAGGGTTTTCCTTGAAGGTAGCTCTTTTCTGATGTAGCTGTTGATCATATTTTTATAAATCTGATGAACTGTAACTTCCAAATCAACCCGACTCTACTGTGAAAACCATTTACTGAAACATGCCATGCAATCACATGCACATCGTTTTGTTTCCACTAATATGCAAATAGAGGTTTTCTGGTGTTATTGGCTCCTGAGATAATAGAATGACATAGGTGGTATATACAATGAAATGTGAAGCCTATTATTTTTTTCATTGTTCTGGAAAATCATCCTTTTTCCCCTGATGCTTAAACATCTGAGAGCAACCTTCTCTCTCACTTATTATGACGAATCAGGTGATGGTATTTTTAAGGCACAAAATTTTGTAAATTTTGCAATCTTATCAACCCTCCACCCCTTCTCTCTTCTCTTTTTTCCACAGGTGATTTCTATTCACTACTTTCCAAGCTGCTAGGAGAAAGGGAAGATGTTGTTCATGTGCATAAATATAATCCTACAGAAAAGGCAGAATCAGAGTCAGACCTGGTAGCTGAGATTGCAAATGTAGTCCAAAAGAAGGATCTTGGTCGATCTGATGCCAGAGAGAGTGCAGAGCACGAGGAGAGGGGCAATGCTATTCTTGTCAGAGACAGAATTCACAAATTCCACAGACTAGAGTCTACTTTGAGGCCAGCAGAAAGCAGAGTTTTGTCATTACAGCAGCCCCTACCTGGTGAAGGCACCTGGGAACCCGAACACACAGGAGGTGCGTTTAGGGCTTCTTTTAAAGAACAAACTATGAAATGCTACAATCCACATTAGCAAAATCTGAAGGGAATAAAAATGAATGGGTGAAAATACTTATCGATAAAAAAAAACTCATCAGAAAAAAACATTACTATGATTTGGGTTATCAGATACCACCTTTGTTTGAGGTTTTATTATTGTTTTGGTCCAATACTTCATAAATTCAGCTTCTGTTCAGTTGATGAGCCAGAATTACCGGGACCAAAAATATCTAGATCGTGTTCGGAGAGTGGCATGTGAAATTCAGCATTAGAAATTCTTACCAAATCAGTATTCTCTATTTTGCTCAATGGAAAGAAACTGAAAATTCAACCCCTGATCTGTAAAGTCTCAGTGTATGAAATGCTTATATGCTACCTTCTTTTAAGGTAATTAAGGTCCTCTCAAAGGAATCTTCTATTTCGCAGCATTCTTTTCCAATTGACTTGTAAAATATAACCATTTTTATGATTTTGATTTCTTAAGTTCCATTATCAATTACTATCTTAATTGAAAATTTAGTTTAGTTTTTTTTTTTTTTTTTCTTTCCTGAGGGGACCTCCAGCAACTCAGAAACTATCAGATTTATCTTTATTTCTAACCAGGATTCCTCTGGTTATGGCTTCCATAATTAGAGGACAATACCTTATTCCCTTCAGGTTTCTGTACCAGCAAGCTATGGATGCCTCATCTTTGTCTTTAATTGTATTGTGGCCTCTTTCATATTGATTGTGTTTCATGTTACTTGCTAATGTGGAAAGCCAGATAATACAGCATGTGGAGATAATCTCCAAAAAAGTAACAGATATGGGTGCATGGCAGCTGTCCATGCGTGGGCTGGAATGGCTCAGGCTGCCAGCTTGGTGTTTTCAAATACAGCTTTGCAGTAAGCCATAAATTATTCAACACCCAGCTGATTTTTATTTATAATTGAAAAAAAGTTAGCATGTGGTGCCTTTTGCTCGCACAGAAGTTTCAAGCACTGTCCATTGGGTCTGGTCTAATACTTTCTATGGGGTGTACTGGGACCCAGTTTCTTACATCTTCATACTTAAACAGAGTCAGCCCTGCTCTAACTCCTAAATTTATCTAATGAAACTATTTCTTAAGAGGGTTTCCTAGACTCCACTGCATTAGAATCACCTCACCTAAGGTGCTTATGAAAAATCTAGACTCCTGAATACTACCTAAGAACAACTGAATTGACATTTCCAAGGGTGGTGCCTAGAAAATCTGCAGTTTATCACGTCCCTATCCATTTCATAGACAGACTTGAGTGTCTTTCTGAACCTCTATATTAACGACAGCAAATGGTAACCCATACGACATGAAAATATAAAAGGCAGAAGGGCTTCTTTGGCAAGAGTACAATTCTATTCAAGTGCGAAATGTTAGAGTTGCAATATATTTTATCCCATGACTTCTCTTTGTTACCTTGGATTTGAAATAATATTGTGGTTCTTATAATTTACCTATAGGTATCATAAGTATGCATGTAAAAATCATAGTTTGACTTAAGGCATTGTATTCCTAAAACCTAGTTAGCTTTTCTAAGAAAGAAATATTTAAAATACCCCAAATACATTTACTTGCCAGATCTCATACCTTATAGGGTGGTCAAAATGGCAGTGTCCAGGAGTAAAATGTTGCTGCAGGATCTGGGTCAGGAAATTTCCTTTCATTTAAAATATGTGGGTAAACGTCACTGAATTAAATAAAATGATGAGTCATAGAAACATACAGCACAAATCCTCATTATAGAAAGAAAATGTGCCTGTGTTTCCTTTCTGCAATGATTTATTTTAGTGTTATTTCACTACTCTGATTCGAAAACCTTTTAAACGTTAAATGTAAAATAGCAAAATTCATACTTAGGTAAGCTCTTTCTGAAAGTCTTTTTCTTTTCACCCTTCTGTCACTGTTTACAGCACAATATAAAACCTAACCTTAATTGAAAATGTTTCATTCCTTTGTGTAAGCCAGAGAATGCCCTATCCTCAGGAAACTTCCATTTGCAAAAAAAGAAAGTAGGCATTATTAGCATGTAACACCCTGATAAAATACATTAGTAGTCTAATTCATGTATATTTCCCAGGGTATGAGCAAGGGGGATAAATTTGATGGATAATCTCCCATTGTTGTTCTCATAGCCTTTTCTTTACTTCAGACAAAGCTGAGAAGGGGACCCTATAATAGTCTGGAGGAACTAACTGTCTCCCTAAATGCCTAATTTGCTGTAAGGAATTGTATTACCTTCAAAGAAGAAGGTAGTTTTTCATATGAGATTATTACTCAAACAAAAACGCGAGGCTATGGTGTTGCTTAATGTTATAGCTCCTACTCATTTCAGATGCCTTTGAGACCTATTTTAATTTTTAAATGAAGAAACTGAAGCCTAGAGAAGTTAACCCATTTCAGTGAGGTCACAGAGTCTGAATTTAAAACTTGGACTTTATAACTGAATTTAAAACTAGAATGCACACTTCCTAGTTCTTTACACTTCATTACAGTCTTGCTCAAAACACTGAGCTAACTTGTTCGCCCAGTTCAGATATGCCTCCCTGGAGCTCTGGGCCATCACTGCTGACAAGCTGGAGGCTTCCACTCAGGACTCTGTTCTAATGTCCACAGTTCATGGCACTAGCACAATCCAATACAGGAGCATTTTATGCCACAGCACTTTGGATTTCATTGACTGGACCATACTTTGGAACTACAATACAGTAATGTATCCCATCCAGCTGATTTGAGAGGTCACAGGTGAAATTATTGGATCGACTCAAAAATCTGGATGTGACTATGTGTGGTAGGCCCAGAACTACCTCATGGTTTCAAAAACACCATTTTGTGGACTTTTAGATTTGTCTGAATTCCGCTTAGTTCCATACCTTGGCAGCTGCCTTTAAACTTGAATCCCCACCTCATAATGGGATGAGCATCATTGGACACAGCTGCATGAAGAGCACAACCAGAATGACATTTTCCATCTTTGCTATGAAGCCTTTAGCATTCCCGAGAACAAGATGGTTAAGTATTGTGTCTTCATCGTGTCTCTAAGAGCACAAATATCCACAAATAGCACCTCTTTCTAAGTCTTGTCTTCATGACCTGTGGTGAGTCTGTTCTGAAAACTCTTGTCCCAACAGTTGTGAGAACAACATTAGAAACAGGGAAATTTCCTGGACAGGTGCAGCTAGACTAGCACAGAGGTTTTGCAACTATTGTTGGAAAGGACGTGCCTCACATAGGAAGCTATAGCTGCAGTCTCCACACAACGTACACACATGCATGCACACGACACACACATGCACACATGCACACGATTCAGCTCACCCCAGAACAGTTCTGCATTTGGCCAAAATAAAATCTGAAAACCATTCCACGCAGGTTGTATGCTGTGGATCACTTCAGACTCTGGAGCCTGACTTCCTGGCTTTGAATCCTAACTACACCACTTATTATGTGGTCCGTAGGAAAAATTAGAAAAGAAATTCTCTGGGCTTTAGTTTTCTCATCTGTAAGAATGAGGATGATAACAGTACAGTCCTCATAGGGTTTTAGTGAGGGTCAAATCATACTTCCATGTATGCCAGGTAATGCATGGAAAGGGCTTTGAACAGTTTCTGGCACACACAAAGTATTAAATAAATGTTGTAATACATTAACAATACATATGATTATAATTGCCACCGTTAACATCATGTCGGATTAGGATTTCAAAATTTTAAACACCAAAGCAATAGGAGTAAATGTTAATTACTATAACTTAAGCAGCACCCATGAGAGAATTTTCTTGGAAAGTGTAGGAAAGCTGTAAAATTTGGCACTCTAATTTGATAAATTCAGAAAATGACTTGGTAGTGTTCTGTCGTAATGGCAGTGTGTGGCTCTCAAATCTCTGATCACTTACATTGACCTGCCTTGACGTTTTCCTGTGATACATGATGTACAGTGTGGAAATATTCGACTAGGTAAACTGAGAAGCAAATACACTCTTTTTTACACCTAACATCATTTGTTTTTTTACCATTAATTTGATATTTATATTGAGACAATATTCGTAGGATAGGAACAAAATCCTAGTCTTTATTCTAGTGGCCTTCTGGAAACCACACTCACTGAAAAATAAATCTAAAACTATATTCTCAGTGGCAGATTTGATTGGAATGCTATTTGCTAGCATATGGAAGCCTGGTTCAGCATATATTGTATACCTGTGAACAGAAAATAATATCTGCATGTGTGTGATGCTTATCAAAGTATTCACAGACTCTTAATCAACTCAGAGTCTATATTTCAGTCATATGCTTACCTCTAGGTTCACATCTTATAGAATTACCAGGTAAAATAAGGCATTCAGTTGGCTTAAATTTCATCCCTAGAGGGAAGGAGACTAATAAAGACAAACATATACATAGCCCTCACTGTGAGCCAGGCTAAGTGTTTTAGGTGCATTAACTTATTTAATCCCCATAACAACCCTATTTATAAACCCTTTTAGAGAGGAAGAAACAGGCACAGAAAGGTTAAGTCATGTGCCTAAAATGCCATAGCTGAAGGAACCAAGATTTGCTCAAGTCTTGGTTTTAATCACTTTGTTATTCTGCCTCACAATAATATAAAATGATAGATAGATAGATAGATAGATAGATAGATAGATGAGAGAGAGAGAGAGAGATAGGAAGGCAGGCATGCAGGAGGGAAGCATGATGACAGGTTTTTTTTCCAATCATCCCGTCATCTCATCTACACTTGTAGTAACTCTTGGTGTAGATTACTTTTGATCATACTTTCTCAGTCAGCATCCAAACATTTTGACCAAGTCGAAGATCTCATTTGCAATTAAATTTTAAAAAGAAAAGAAATTCTGCTAATGCTTTTGGCCCCTATGTCTAAATTCTCTTCCTCACTTCATCCTCATTAAATGAAACACTGTAATTTAATCCTTGTTTTCTTTCTGACTTGGTTATAAACATTTCTCATCTGTTTTCAGTTAATTATCGCTATGGCCGGCGCTTCTGATGAGTAACAGTCTCTGCCCAAAATAAGTCACCTTTCCTCACTAGATGACAATTCCCAAGTGTAGAAAAAGCAGCCATTACATTTCGTTCTTGTTGAGGTCATCTAGTGATTTCACTAAAACTAATCTTTTAATTACGTAACACTGAAGTCACAGCTCTGGGTTTAAAATTAGATTTTTTTCTTAACTTTACTTAATTCTGTCATTTCTTCTATAACACAGATAAATGAATGCCCTTTTAAATGCATATTAATAATTTCATATGAAAGTAGCATTGATCACTATATTAATCTCTTTCTTGGAAAGGTATAATTCATTAATTCTTAGTGATTTATTGATATAATTTTAATAGTAATGTTTATTTTTTTCTGAAGGTCGTTAACTTTTTTTCTAAATATATAGAATATGAGGCTGCACATTGACCTTTATAATGAGTGCAAGAATTCCTCCGAAATAATCCTATTATTTGACATCTGAATTTAGAGCAGCTGACAGAGTTGGGAATGGCTTGCCAAATGTCATGCATAAGAAATTTGTATTAATTTTCAAATTAAAACTGAAAGGCTGCAACATTAGTCATATACTGAATCGCCTCTTAAATGAAAGCTAAGAAAAATCTGAATTCTTAATTTTTAACTTCTCCATGATTGAAAAAGTTAGGTTTAAGTTAGAACCCAAATATATTTTATCATGTAATTTCTTTAATAAGGATTTGAAATAGTTCTTAATTGGGGTTTAGAAAGTAATCAATCTTGACATTGACAACTAAAGTCTGGCCCCAGCCCACAGTTCCTTTCCTGTGAAGTGAGAAAACGACCTGGGATGACCCAGTACTGTTCTGACATTCTATGACTCTCATGTAGCAACAGGCAGGGATTGGAGAAACATGTTATTGACTCCATCCATATACCTAGACCACTAGTCCTAAAAGACTGCTTTGAATCTTGATCATCTAATCTTAAAGGGAACAGCTTTTAACCACCTAATAATGAAAAAGATGGTGACACTGGAAGCAAAAACATCAATTAACTGAGCTACTGTTCACAGAGGAGACATGAACTCAGTTTTTCTGTAACTATTTTACAATTTCTAGTTAACCTGGAGACCTAGATCCTAAGAATGTTGAGGTCTTGGGTTGGTAATCTTAAAAGTGTGTGATGGTATTTTTAAATGAAATTTTAAATAGTATAACCTCTCTAAAAATTTTGCCATGCACAAAGTAGTTCTCCTTTGCATTGACTCAGTACTCACAGTGTATATATTTCTTTTTATATATTTCCTTACATATTACCTTTACTGTTTTGAAAATTCACCAAACCTATACATTTTAATAATATGTTCTATTTACACTATTTTTCCTTCTTGAAAATTTCCAACCAAACGGACTCTCATATGTGACAAAATAAGCTGTTAACAACCTATCAGTCAATGCTTTTAGCAGACTTTTGAGTGCTTACCAATCTAAGGTCATTGGTAATTGGGGTCATTCATAGCCAGTTTAAAGTTGATTGTGCAGTATTTCCAATAGTTAATGAAACTCACATGTGTCCCGGTTTGTTTATTTTGGACGCTGCATCTATTTTTTATCAGAATTAGTATCTCTGGACCTTCATGAGCACCTAGCTTCCAGTACCTGCTGGATGAACCACTGAATAGAAATGTTCTAGGAAACATATGTTTATTTTCTTTAATAAAAATGATTAGCCAATTAGCATTTTTATTGAGTCTCTTAACGTCTTCAGCAGTGTGGGGAGTAAAAAGAGGTAGTACAAGTGAAATATAAGATTATAAGGGTGCTTAAGTGCTGGTTGACAACATAAATAAGTAGACTGGACCACAGCATTCTGTTTAGTGTATTTATGAGGCCATAACAGGCAGCCAGGTGCTGTGTTAAGACTTTACAACAAATAGTGAATACGACACGATCCCTGCCCTCAAGAAGTTCCATCTGGGTGCAGTAGTTCTGGGCACTGAGAATCTGATGAAAAGCAGCTAAATATCTGTGTTATCATGAGGTTCAAGGTTGCCTTGAAGACCATCCGGACTCTTCAGGAGCTGATGAATGAACATCGAACAATGACCACCAAATGGACAAGCTGTAACGGAGATGGGAGTGAATGACATACAACCTGAGAACTTTAAAATAATTGAAAACATTTTCTTTGGGGGATGATATATCCATCTGTTGATCTATCTAGACATCTCTAATTGTCATGCTTATACCACTGCTTCCAGATTTCACTTTCAAAAACACAGTTTTAATCATGCCACCCCATGCTTAGAAACCTTCACTGGCTACCAGTCGCTTGTAGCAGCAATTTGCATCCTTTTTTCCTATTATGACAAACGTGATAGATGATGAATGTTATTCATCTGAGCAGCCCCATTCACATCCACTGCTGTGCCCAGAATTGTTTGCAAATGTAAGCGTGCCAGCTGTAACTCTGTCCCCCTTCTCTTCAATTCAAGAAGGCATATCAAAACACGTGAGTGAGAATGATATTCTCATGGGCCCTAATATATTTCAAAAGTAAATTATTCCAAACTCTGTGCTTTACTGATACTAATAATATACTTGCAGCATGCCTCAAAATTAATCTTCGTATAGATCAAGACACCACAGCTCAGACTGACATTCATTCGTTGTTAACTCCATACTCTGTCATATGGTACACAATATATTTTCCAGTCTAAACTAGATCTCCAGGTCTGTTAATCCCGCCTTTCGCTCCCCTAGCCCCACCTGGACACAGAGAGGTATCCTTTCCAGATTATTTAAAGATCTTGAAAAACATTCTGCAATTGTAAACATCCTCGCTTTTGATCTTTCTGACCAAAATATTCTCTGCTCGCTTCTGCACTCACTGAACTCCTCACTTACCTTTAAGTGCATACACAAGTGTTTATTTCTCTGGGAAATCTCCCAGGTCTAACCTTAACCCTACCCTCTCCCAGCCAAGCCCCAGGAAGGATTATGGACCCTCTCCTGTGTTCCATCACTACAGTGTGTCATAAGTATTTGGTTTCTGTTTTTCTCATTTTATTCTACAAGGTCTTCAAGGCCAAAAGCCATGTTTTATTCCCAGAATCTAGCAATGCCTTACATAGACAATACACTTAGCGAATACTTGAAGATGCTTCTGCAGAAGTTGTAGGCAGAACTGACCTAGGCATTCAGTTGCGCTGTTTTCTTAATTTTTATTAAAGAAAAAAATTACATGTGCAGAGGTAAAAAGACTTTGAATGAAGCAGTACTATTTCCTTAAGTACAGTTGAGAAAATTACTTTAAAAGTGTTTATTCTCACACCAGCATGCTGTCAAGCTTTCATAAGCTGATCCTACAAGCCCTGTGCTTTCCTTTCTTCCTCCAGTCTTTAATGCCTGTCTCTAGGGATTTCACTGCATGTTGCCACATCCTCCAGAGGATGGGAAGGAGCAACGAGACTCGAATTGCTGCATTTCTACCTCTCGGCATCTCTGTTGAAGTATTCGAGAGGGAAAGAAATATGGAACTGATACAGTTGATTTCACAGTATCTTCCTAACTTTATATCCTCAGTCAGTACAGCTACTTCATACATCATACCTCTTTATTCATAAACATGTTTATAAAAGGGCCTAACACAAATAAATGCAGGTATTCTCTAAATATAAAGGTACTCTGATTAGAAATCAGAATAACTTGAGAGTCACAGAGTTTGTTATGTTTCCCTTCTCTTGTGTCAGGAAACAGTGAAATACAAGCCATGAAAGAGAGTGTCCCTCCAATCCCATTGCTATAGGAACCCTCACATTCAGAGAAATGAGATTGGTATCTTATATAGATTCCTTGTATGATATAATTAGCGATGGTTTATTATAGGGTCTTGTGTCTATTGAACATCTAGAATTTACACAGGAGTCAGATCACACACACACACACACACACACACACACAGGCTTACTGCCCATGCTTGCTATTGATTCACACGTAAAAGCTCTGTATTAAAATGATGCCATCCATGTGGTCTTATTTCCCAAACATACTATTTTTAAATAAGAATCATGTCAAGAAGAAAGTAGTCTCAGATTTGCTCTATAAGGACTTTCGGGTAAGCTGTTTTCATAGGCATGTTATCAAGAGGAAAAGAGGGCATACGGTCCCCAAACAAATTCACAGTCACTTCATTTCATAGCTCAGGAAGCTACTCGGCATGTGCATGTGGTTTATTTATTTAGAGCACGGCTTGACTTTTTTTTTTCTTTGCGTCTAGTGACATTACTGCATGAGTTTCTTATAACCATTGTGCATCTTCATGAGGTTATACAGCTTTCCTTTTTACACCAAATGTCTGTATTTATCTTACAGATTTCCATGTCGAAGAATCACTGGATTGGCCTGGAGTATACCTGTTACCAGGCCAGGTCTCTGGGGTGGCTCTGGACCCTAAGAATAACCTGGTGATTTTCCACAGAGGTGACCATGTCTGGGATGGAAAGTAAGTAATATTTTTCCTTCAGGGTGTAAATGAAAATAAATATAGCATGCATCACTTTTTGTTAAACTAGGGTAATAGTAAGAGAACTACCAAGGTTCTTTGTGAACTTGATTTTTGTGAGCAAACCATATTTATCCTTTTAATGCATGACTCTGATAAGTAATGGAGAGGAAATCTTGGGCATTTTAAAACAATTAAAGTAGTTTCACAAACTAGTTGATGGAAAGAAGACAATGACAATCTGATTCTGCCTACTTACCATTTTCTACCCTTGTCCTTGAAGCCACCTTCACATTCTTAAGGAGGATAATATTAAAAGGCAGTTAAGAGAGTACATTTGCCGAGGCCTTTCAAGACTTCAAAGAAAGTGCATCCTGAGAAATGATCAACCAAGAAAAGTTACTAGTTGACTACAAGAAAACACTTTGTTATTTCCGTGTGCATGCTGCATAAAGAACCACTTTAAGACCGTTGGACTCTCCTTTTCCATCAGACTGCTGCACAGCAGTGAAAACAATTAACCTTCTGGAGATTATGGTTGAACCAGTTTAGCCACCACATGTATAGAAATAGTAGCTTGACCTTCATATTTTCATACAGATTAACTTTATCACTCAAATTTTCTCTTTTTATGAGCACCAAAGACTTAAGAATAACACGAGGACTAATTCCCCTGCTTTTCCTTTGGGTTTCTCTTTCCAACCTTTTATTCTACCTTCCACTATCTACTTAGAAGGATGTTGACTAAAAATGTCTAACATTTATTGTTTACTGCGGGTCTGTCACTGTTTTACATGTTTACCTAACTCACCTTACAACAGCTGGGCACTGTTATTATCACCATCATTCACATTTTCCAGATGAAACCAAGAGGAGGTAAGTGTTTTGCCCCACGTCTCTGAGTTAGAAAACGGCAAAACCAAGCTTCACTTCCTTTTCATCTGACTCCAGGGTTGGCCCAGTTGCCCACTTTGCAATATTGCGTTTTATAGGATTGTGAGCACATTCACATGATGACATTTTTAAAAGGTTGGTCTCAAATCTAGCAGGTTATCTTAACTCTCCTGAGTAATGAATATCCATTTATTCATTTATTTTATCACAAGTGTGCATATGAAGGTGAATCTTAAACTAACAATTAACTGTAATGAATCTTCTCCTTTCAAGTGTATAGCTGTAGGGTCTCATTTGGAAAACGGAGAGCCTATATATATAGTTCAGTTATTTTTTTCCCTCTAATTTCAGAGATATTGATTATACTTATGCTGGTGCTAACTCCGCTCTGTCACACAAACGTGTATGTATTTTTCTTTGTTCAGGTAAAGATGGCACTCATTCAGCATTTCACAATACATTGGTAGTTTGGTTATTGTTTAATTGTCCTCTCCAGTTGTCACACTTGAAAATGGAATCTGAGAAAGGAATCACCTCAGAGTTCAAAGCAATCGAACTCAGTATTCGTATTCATACATCTCTGTTACATCGTCTCAGTCATTATTGAACATCTAATGGTATTTTAACAAGTGCTTTTAAAAGCAAACTATTACTATTCATTGTAGCATATTCTTCGTTTTAATGAATATTGCTACATTTTCTGCATGGATTTCTAGCCACATTTTACCAGAGGAGAAAATTACAGCATCATTTTCTCCCATTGATACTGTTTCAGCTGGCTAAAGCTAAATTGGATAAAGTCCAAGTCTCCATTTGAATGTGATATTCCAAGTAAACAGCAGAGGCTGGAACAGTTTCACAGGAGAAGGGATCAGTAAAGGCCAGCTTGGGGTGGGAGATGATGACACAACACTGAAATAAGAGCCACATAAGAACAGTTTCTGTGACTTATATGTTAGTCCTCACTCAAGAACTGCTTTTTCCTGGCATCTAGCTTTCATCTAGATAACCAGTATCATGTGCAAATAGATTCCAGCTTCAGTGCCAAAGCCCTGGTGTGTTTATCCCGATAAATGGCACCAACAAAAGGGTGTTGTTAAAAATGCAAGACTTCTTCAGAGCAGATGTGCTAGTTTAACTTATTAAATCTCTATTTCTTCTTTCTTGTTCATCTTTATCTTTCAGGTGTAAGAATTTTGTTAGCTGTCTTTCCTTGTGTCTCTCTTGTATTGTCCATTGGCCTCTAGCAGCCTTTTCAGTCATGGTTGCAAGGACATTCTCTTCTGGAACGTACTTCTTTGCTTTTAACCACTGTCTGCTTTATTATTCATGAAGAGAATTAGAAGTGGATTACTCTTTATTTTTTTAGAAAAATAGATTTGGATTTGTACGCTCCGTTCTTTGAACAGTCATGCATAGCGATCCTTCATATATAAGCTGCATTATATAAAATAGGCAAAGTACATAGTTTTTGTTCTCCCTCATTAAATATCCAAGGATTGTAAAAAGAAAAAGACAGCACCTTCCTGAAAAATTTATGATGTACTGGTGAGAGACAATGGTCATTAAACATTGGGAGGAAATTGCATTCTTATTGCTACCACTGTTTGAATAGAGTAGTGAGAAATCCTGTATTAATCTTCCTTGGAATTTTTCTCATCCTGATAGTTCTCATGTTCACAAAATTGTAGTTTCCTTAAGGTCAGGACTTGCTCTAAAACTAAGCACTCTGTGTCCCCTAATTTTTAGGATGTGATCATTCTTTATTAGGCATGCTTCATATTAATAATCCATACTTAATACTTAGTACCCAAAGCTCTTTGATATCATCATATCAGCTTTTTTATAAGTAGTATTACTCTTCATTTCTACCTGATTTCCCTGATCACCCCTTACTCTTCTATTTAACCATGCTAAATAAGCATGGCAACCAAACTGAAATAATAATAATAATAATAATAATAATAATAATTATAATAAACCACTTAACCTCCTGAAAGGTGGTCATCACTCCCTTTCAGTATTTGATTTCCATTTTCTTTCCTGTCCATCTCTTACTACAATGTGGCTACTTTAAGAAGCTTCTTCTAGCTGCAATAAGAAATGCCTATTATCAGAAGGATGTAATGAAATGTTTAAGAGCCTGCGGTCTGTCCTGGTGTTAGGGAGGCATCACAGCTAGAGCTCTTTCAAGTTTAAATGTGTCCCAGCAGGAGGTGGGTAGCTCCTGCCTCAGTAACAGCTGTTCCTGGGTCTCAGTCTTAAAATCCAGACTCCTGTCAAATCTTGCTTCCTGGCCTTTCTTTTATTTATCTCAGCTATGGTTCTGGTTCCACTGTGCAAGACTCACATCACATACCCACTTAACTAAACCATGGGTTTTACCCCTTATTTTTAGGTGTTAAAAAGTTGTTTCCTTTGTACAATTAATAAGTTTTCCACACGGAGTGGAAAGGAAAGTTGGAAGTTGTATCACTTGGAATTCTTTCCGTAAGAGAGAAAAACAACTCAAACTACCTTCGGAAAAGAAGAAATAGATTAGATTGTATAAGTGAAAACTTCAAGGGTATGGTAATCCAGATGACATCACTAGGATCCATTTTTTAACAAATTTTCTCCTGGTTAGCTCCATTCCTGCGCCCTGATTGATCTCTGTCCCTGCTTTCGGCTTCAGAATCACATTATCACACTAGTCTCACAGAAGACGTAGTCTGTGTCCTGGACAGGTCAACAGAAAATCCTTAAATTGAGTCTGTTAGCATATTTTTTGGTCTGACTTAGGTCATGTCTCCTCTATCTCCAAACCAGTCGTTGTGGCAAAAAAATAAAATCCACTCTTTGGCTTAGCTTGAGTTTTTTTCTTCTGTGTCTGGAATGTAGGAATAGAGTTGACATCAGAAGCAAATGCACTGACAGCGGGCTTAGAATGTTGGGTCACCTAAAGAAACATTGAAGTTTCATTAGCTCAATGTGGGGCAGCAGACATTGGGCACCCAGAAGAGCAACTGTGCACCAGAGAGCTCACCTCCAATCTCCCACCTAATGTACACACACCTCTTAGAAGATCTTCCACAGTCATCCAGTGCTTGAACTCTCAGTACCAAGAAATTCCCTATGATATGAGACATACTTTCCAATTATGGGACTCATCTAGCTGTTATAAAGTTCTTCACTATGTTAAACTCAAATCCGAGTCTCCTAACTCCACCTGCATGACAACCTAACGCAGGGTGAACTTACTCCCATTTATCCATGGCAATTACTTACACATTTGAAGAAAGTCTTTTCTTCTCTGGAATAAGTATCCCCAGGCCATCAACCAATCTGTATGCTGACATGATACTGTCATCTGAAGGTAGTTTGATTCCTCATCCTTTTAAAGTGTTTTGTGGAGAAGTGGCCACAATACCTCATGTATTATCTGCTCAGCAATGCAATTACTATCCTTAATGTGTATTCTAGATATCTCTCAGCGTAAAAAGTTTGTATTCACTCTTATTCAGCATTCATATCATCTTGTTGTGTGTTGAATCTGCTAAAATCTTTAAATACATTTCATAAAACTTTTACTGGAAATTTATACTTATGTGGTGTTTTTATTTTTTAACATATATTTATTTTTGAGAGACAGAGAGAGACACAGCATGAGCAGGGGAGGGGCAAAGAGAGAGGGAGACACAGAATCCAAAGCAGGCTCCAGGCTCTGAACTGTCAGCACAGAGCCTGATGCGGGGCTTGAACTCACGGACTGTGAGATCATGACCTGATCTGAAGTCGGACGCTCAACTGACTCAGCCACCCAGGCACCCCACTTATGTGGTGTTTTAAAAATACTGAATTCAGGACTTTATTCCAATTATATTTCCCGTCATTAGATTTAACAATTTATAGATATTATTTAACCAGAGAATGAGCTGTCCCTCCCAGCTTTGTATCAAGTCTATTGATGTACATGCCTTTCATATCTTCATAAATGTTGTTTATAAAATTTGAATAGTTCAGTGGTTGGCTTAGCAAAGTTTTGTTCTTAGATATGTGGTCTTCTGGGATTCTTCTCCCATTTGCCCCCCAAATAGCTCACAAAACATGTCTTCATCAGTGCTTTATGGAATGTTGCCAAGATCTCTTGTTTCAGAAATCTCTCTGCATCCTTTCAGAAAAATCGGTTCAAGATTTGTCTCACTGGTTTTCTGGAGTCTCAGTTAAGATATCTGCTTCATTTAAGAATTAAGTGAACCTGTAAAACAGAACTCAAAGTGACTGAATGGTACCTTAGTACCTTCATATCTGAGAGAAAATCATGAGGGGTTCTACAGAAAGAATGTTTCCATATTCTAGCATTCTCTCTCACATTGTCATTTGCCACTCAAACCATCTTCTTCCAGATTTATGTTACTTTCTCTAGTTCTTCGTTATGTGACTATTCTTCTATCGCTTTTGCATACACACATTCAATTTGATAACTGGCAGGGAGATTCTCCAGTCCAGTGAGGTCAGTCCTACTAAGAGAAGACTATATATATAAATATGCAAATATGTTTTATATATATATATATATATATATATATATATATATATATATATATATATATATCTCAAGACAGCTAACCTAAGTTTGAACCTTGGTTACCATTTTTTAGCTCTGAGACCTGCATGAAGATGTTTGCACTCCTTTAACCTGCAGTTCCCTAGTCCAAAAAAATGAGGACTTTCATAAGTGCCTCATTCTATTGAGTAACAAAAAGCACTTTGTTCAGTGACTTCTACTCAGTGGCTTTAGTGACCCAGCAGAGCTGGTGCTATAATACCTAGCTCTTTGTTCTTTTCATCCCTGTTTGTGATGTCTCCAATGCTAGGTCCATTGGGGCACTAAAGAGTCATACTGGTTTCTTTGTCTGTCTACCTAATTTCCTCCTCACAGAGATTTTTTGCAATGTGTATATATTCAGAAGTGAGTGTTTTTAACATATTATTTAAGTATATTCCACTTAAAGACTCTGGCCTTTATATGGTATATCTTTGCTTTCCTAATATTGAGGGTATCTTTCCACTTATTTTCTCACTTGAAAACTTACAGTTCTAACAGATGGTTAGAGGAGGTGGTGGCGGGGGGGCGGGGGGAGATAGGTGAACTTGGTGTAAGGAATTAAGAGTACACTTATAATGAGCACTGAGTAATATATGGAAGTGCTGAATCACTGTATTGTACACCTGAAATGAATATAACACTATATATTAACTCCACTGGAATTAAAATTAAAACATAAAAGGAAAGAAAGAGAAAACCTATGGTTCTCTCTCCAGCTTCTTAATGTATGTAATTGCAACATTATATTATACTTCTCTCTTCAGTTGCTATTATTTATTTTGCATTCCCTTAATTTTGATTGATGGCACAGAAGCTTATTTTCTTCTTACTGGAGTTTATTTTTTGTGTGAATATAGCAGAGCATTTCTTCTCAGCCTTATCTAAACTATTTGATTGGCTGCTAATGTGCAAAACCATTAATGGGGGATTCAAACTACTAAAATAAAGAAGTGATGAATTCCCACCCATGAACCACAGTTCAGTCTTTTTGACTGAGTGCGTTTTCAGAGAAGCAAACAAAAGTCAGCAGTGCTCCAGGCACTGTGTGAAATTTGCAGGGTATTATTATATCCTGTAAAAAGTTAAATGTGCTTGAAATAAAGACTTCTCTGTAGCATATAATGTGGGGTAGCTGCTTTAGAACACTAAATAAGCAGTTTGCTATAGCAACAGTATATCCAGTTCTGTAATCTGACATCCATTTGTGAACTGTTCAAGGGTTACCGTTCTTTGAATTACAGGAATTTATAAACTACTTTATTTGGCAGATTTGGTGTGCATGTGTATGTCTGTGACTTTCCCATTTAAGAAAAAATTTCAACTTCTGTCCCTTGCCCTGTGTGACTACCATGCACGAACTGTTAGTGGCACAAAGCTCCACTATCCCAAATGAAAGAATCCCGACTGGCCTTGATGTGCCAGTGAGTGACTGTCTCTTGATGTGCAGCTATAGGTATGCTGAGGTCTGTTATGCTCCAGCTTTATCGGGATATACAGTAGGCATTGTTGCCACTATACAGTGCCACTATTATTAAGTATCAGTAGTGGGTCAGAACACTACATATTAAGTGTATAGCACTTGGTAAGAACTATGAGGACTTGGTAACTTTCCATGTTACTAACTCACAAGTGGGGGCAAAGTAGATAAATAATACACTAGTATGTTCCATGCCCAATCCAATAAACTGCAAGAATACATGAAAAATTTAGAAAATACAAAGGGGAAAAGGAAATCTAAATACAATCAGTAGATTTTTAGCAATATCCATAAATATCCTAGTTATGATGCTGTATTATAGTTGTGCGAAATGCTACTTTTGAAGAGAGAAGTACATATGAATCCACAGTTCAATTCAAAATTTCTTTTCAAAAAAGAGGAAACAGATTTTAACTCCTTACAGTCAGGGAAAGTATAATTCTCACATTATTTAGACTGCTTTGGTGCTGTCATAAAGCACTGGAATGTTCCTAGATAATGAAGAATATGCCTTAAAACAGATCATAAATGAAGAGACTATTCTATTGTACATGAATGTGAACCTTAGAGCATACTCTGAGTCTCAGACATGCTGACCTTATGCTATCCAATATCATAGACATGTTGGAAGAAAAAGAAAACAACACTGATGGTTGAATCCAATGCCATTGTTTTCTAGAAGAATAGTTATGATGTTTTTAGTATAGAAATTCATATTGAAAATAGAGTTTCAGATACACAATAACTCTTTGGTGTTTCATTAAAGAATTACATCATGTTTGCCCTTTACCGGTCTCCCATGTTTTAATAACACCTTGTACATTCTTACATTGGTTCTAATAAAATTTCACATTTCAATTTAATGAAGATCCCATGAATATCTTATAAAATCTACCTTGTTAGTGATGTTACTTCTATTTCATAAACTCAGGTATTTTTTTTTCTAGGTACTGCCGTGTGGTTTTAACTACACATAATAGCATATGTAAACAGTATTACTTAAGTTTTAGGTTGACAAAGTTGAATCAATATTTTGTTTTTAATTGAATGCATCATTAATAAGAACTACTTCAGGGACTTAGTGTTATCTTTCATGGAAAATATCCCCAAAGACTCTAACAGTCAAGAAGCTCAAATAATCATGTGATGAATTTTTTAATGGCAAGAGAATGTAATCTTGAAATTTTTATTCTTCTACTGGGACTCTACATAAGTTCCACAAAAATGTCAACCAATCAAATATCAACCTAATCAATAGGTCTGTGACAGATCTGAGCACTCTTTTGCCTTTCCAAACTGCAAATGTATCTCCATTAATAGTTAATATTATTCAGGTTCTTCTTTTGCTTATACAGTTGAACTACAACATATTATTTTTTTTCACAGCTTTGTCTGATTCTATAAAGGAAATTCTGTTACAGCTTTGACTGTATCAAATAGTTTCTGTTACAGAAATATTTGTTGATCATCCAATGACTCGTCTGGAAAAATATGTATATATTGTGTATATTTTTATGTAGATACACATATGTATGGCTCAACTATGTGCTAATTCAATTCTTCGTTCTTTAACATATAAATTGGTCCCTTTGTGATTTGTAGATTTACCTTTCTGTTATATAAGCTTATATTACAAGATTTTATCTTTGTCATTTGTCTCAAATAATTACCCAAACAGGAATTGAAATAAATATAGTATCTATGCTAATTGTCAATTTAGGTAAAGATACTACCAGCAATTTATATAGAAATATAAATGGAAAAAATGTATATAAACATATATGTTCATAATATTTTATAACCTGGGAGATAGAATTAAAAAGCAGAAACTGTCATGTTTGTTTTAGCTTTATATTATTATGTAGTTGGTCATTTTGTACTTAAAGAAAAGTTGTTTTATGGAAGAAGTTTTATGATTCCAGAATCAATTTATGTTTTATATTTTTTAAATACTTTGAACATTATATACTATATCCTTATATTATGTATTTGCATGTTGGGGCACCTGGGTGGCTGAGTCGGTTAAGCATCCGACTTCAGCTTAGGTTATGATCTCGCAGTTTGTGAGTTCGAGCCCCACGTCAGGCTCTGTGCTGACAGCTTAGAGCCAGTCGCCTGCTTTGGATTCTGTGTCTCCCCCTCTCTCTCTCTCTCTCTCTCTGCCTCCCCTGCTCACACTGTGTCTCTCAAAAATGAATAAATGTTAAAAAAAATAATTTTAAAAATATATGTATTTGCATGCGGTTCTTATGGCAAATACTATAGCAAACATATTTTATATTCCTTCCTGCTATCATTTACACTTTCCTTATTACATTGTGAGTTAAAATAAGTTATGCTTCCTTTTGTAGTTTCAAAGAAAATAGCTATTGAATTAAAATATTTTGAGGAGCTTTGAAAAAATAAGAGTTCTTGGTAGTATTTCTTAAATTCTCATGTGAATATGAATCACCTGGGGTTCTTGTGAAAAGTATGGACTTCAGATTCAGTGGGTCTGAGACCTTGCATTTCCAGGCAGTCCCCATGTCGTTGTTCCCCTGGCCCCTCTGAGCAGCATAGTTCTACAAACGGTACAGATGTAATTATATTTGTAATTACGTATGTAGTTACCCCTATATATATTGGTATATATTTATGTAATCAAAGGTACAGAAATGTGAAGGACAAAGAATGAAATCAAAGTCTAAGCTCTTCGGTTGACTATGTATTTAGAATCTCAAGTGAATGGTCTGCATTTCTCAAGTTCATTGACCTTTCTCATTGGTTTATTTTCCATTCTAATGCTTTTGTTTGTTTCTTTGTTTTAAGCTCTTTTGACAGCATGTTTGTTTACCAGCAAAGAGGACTGGGGCCAATTGAAGAAGACACTATTCTTGTCATAGATCCAAATAATGCTGCAGTACTACAGTCCAGTGGAAAAAATTTGTGAGTTAAATTACTTATTTTTTTTTAATGTTTTATTTTTGAGAGAGAGCAAGAGCGCGCACGTGTGCGAGTGCATGGGGCAGGGGCAGAGAGAGAGGGAGTCAGAGGATCCCAAGTGGGCTCCTTGCTGAGAGAAGACAGCCTAATGCGGGACTCAATCCCACATGTGAGATCATGACCTGAGCAGAAATCAAGAATCAGACACTTAACCAACTGAGCCACCCAGGCTCCCCTACTTATGTTGTTATTAAGGCTCTTGCTGCATATATTTTATCAAAGTGTGTCACTGGCTCTGGTCCTGTAAAGGGTGTATTGTACAGCAGTGGCAAAATAGCAGAGCTTAAGAAAGCAGGTGACTAATTGGACCATCCCATCTTTCATTTTCTAAATAGGTGGCTCTAAACTGAAATTAGAATCACCTGGGAAGCTACAGAAAAATTAGATTGGATTTAGTCTGGAATGAGGCCCAGGCATCAAAACAGTACTTTTAAAGCTCCCCAGGTATTCTAATAGGTACTCAAACTTCATAGAACCATTGATACACATAGCTAATGAAGTGAGCTGCTAGTCAGCTTAGATTTGAAGATTAAAAAAATTTTTTCAGCGTAAAAGTTACATAACCAAACTCATCAAGTAATCAACATTAAGGAAAAAGGCTTCTTTCTTCCCATCTCAAAGGGAAGACTAAACAAATGGCATTTTTAGCTTTTCTTAGCATGCATAGGTAATTTGGCCTTGAAAGCCACTTATTATTTGCCCTTATTCCTAGATGACATTTGGCAACCAAAAAAAAAAGTTGGCTGATATTCGTGGTCATAGAAAGGAAGGGCACCTGCTTACAGTGTCCTCAACCATTTTAACCTGGCAGCTTGAGGAACTATACCCTGCTCCGTCTGCTTAGGCACAGGAAAAGCCAGGGAGCCATCCATCCACCTGAGTGCAGCTGCTTATGGAGATGGTGATACTTTTTTATAGGATTCTAAGATGGTGGAGTCAGGGGCCAAATCCTAATACCAGCTTTATCACTTCGTGTATTTGAACCTGTCTCTTCTATGCTTTACTAATGAATCAGAAACATTCTTTTTCCAGAAGGGAATCAGAGAAAGGCAGAGCAACTGTTGCCAAATGAACCTGGCCAGCCATGGGGAGTCTATTGAAAGCAAATCATAACTCTCACATTCAGTCACCAAAACACAGATTTAGTTCAGTCAATTAGTCAAGGTCAGGGTGTTCCAATCTTGGCACATGAAAAAAGAATCTGTGGTGTCAACACCTTGGTTAAGGCTAGACGCTGACAAACAGCCTGTGGATTGTTGGATGTCATGTGACCAAACCACATTAAGATATTGTCCAGGTGTGTGTTAATTCTAAGTTCCTTAAGCCTGTGAGCCTCTGTCTACATTACAGTTCTCCCACCCACATCATTCCAACTGATTTTGTTAAATAGATTAACCTTCTCTAATGATTATCCAGAACACCACTTCACTTTGCTTAGATGAACACAGCCCCTGTCTGCTGGAAGATGTTCTGTTGGGTTTTATTGTGTTTAGGAGACACTCTTAAAGCTTTTGAGTCATATAATTAATATTTTATATTAATACGGCATTCATTACATTACCTTGAAGTATACTGAAGCTATTCAAACTATATAAATCCATTTACATTTTTCTACACAATTTGCTTTATGCACATTTCTAAAATGGTAATATTACCTTTGAACTCATTTTTAAATTGATGTGATTTGTGTTGTTTAATATACCATACTTTGTAATAAATATTTGTAATTGGTTGTAGGCTTCACTTATGGATTTTTGAAAGATTAAATGCCATTTAAGATTTGTCACAAGGAGGTTTCTATGATAACAGGCATTTTCATTTAACTTATGTTGGTCTTTAGGAATGCAGGTACCCATTTATCAATTTATCAATTTATATTACCTTTACAGATTAATTAGCAAGACATTCCTCTCATGTGGGCTTTGGGAGTAATTGTACAATTAAGACAATTATTTTTATTTTGCAGGTTTTATTTGCCCCATGGCTTGAGCATAGATAAAGACGGAAATTATTGGGTCACAGACGTTGCTCTGCATCAGGTAATCTTCCATTTGGCAGTTATTCAAATAGAAGTTCATGGAGTTATGCTTTTGATATGCTCTAGAGCTGTGTGGGTATTTTTCTGTCACCCAGGAAGTTGATAACAAGAAAATACAACTGCCAAAACTGAAATTTTTCTTTTTGAACTCAGTGCCAGAAAGAGCTAATATGTACGTAACTGAGTCACCCTTCTCTGCAGGGCTGGTGGGACACCTAAGGGCCTGATGTGAGGCTTCACCCTGATCACTGTATAGGACATCCCACCCTCCTTCTTGGCTTTTCCACATTTGCTTTTCTTTCCTGCATCCCCAAGTCTTAGTTCTGTTTTGTCACTTGTTGTTTTAAACTACCTTAATCTATAAATCCTTCAAGGTCTTTAGTACATCCACGTTTATGTATAAAACATTTTTGTTGTTTTTAAAGGAAATTATATTTCTAGCACAGAATAGCCTAAAGTCTTCCTCTCAGAAGATAAGCTCTACTATCCATTTTATGAATAAGTGGCAAAGAGGTATGAAAACTAGAAAAAAAAACACAACTAGAACTCAGAAGACATAACTGTAAGAGTCTTCAAACATCATCTCAGTAAACATTTATTGCTCATGTATTATTGGGAGAGCATTGTACTATTATTACATTAGCCAAGGAGAGACCCAAAAGGAAGTGTGAGGTGGGTGGAACAAGACATCCAAGTACTAGTCTCCCCTCACCACTAATTACCTGGATGACCTTGAGCAGATTACTTAATGTCTAAGGGCCTCCCTTATCAAATGAAGGAATCAGACCAAATGATCTTTAGAGTCCCATCCCGTTCTACAAAGTATCTTCCTCTAAATAAATCTCTGGGAGCTTACACTATAATTGCCTGTGAAAGTCTTCTAAGGCAGCAGTGTGCCACTAGTAACCATGCGAAGTGGGTAAGGCTTTTGTTCCTTGTTAAAAAGGTGTTCAAACTGGATCCAAACAGTAAAGGTGGCCCTCTGTTAATCCTGGGAAGGAGCATGCAACCAGGCAGTGACCAGAATCACTTTTGTCAACCCACTGATGTGGCTGTGGATCCAGACACTGGAACCATCTATGTCTCAGACGGTTACTGCAACAGTCGGATTGTGCAATTTTCACCAACTGGAACGTTCATCACACAGTGGGGAGAAGGTACTCAATAAGACTTGATCTCTAATTGTTATTCTTAGCCAGTAACACTAGGAACTAGAGATTGGCCACCCCTCACATTCTCTAGGATTTAATTGTCCCCTCCAGTGGGAAAAGCATGGCCTTTGTATGCACCCAGTTGCCAGCTTTCTTACACACACACACACACACACACACACACGCACACACACACGCACACACACACGCACACACACACGCACACACACCCACACACACACAGTCTTGTGAGAGGGAAAAAGAATGCCTCAACCTGAAAACTTTGTCCAAAAAGGGAGAAAATCTGTAATGTGTTTGTGGGTAAGAGATATTATAGAACAAACTTAGTACCTCATTTTTCCCCTGGTTCCAAATATTTAATTGTTTACTATCATGAGTTTGGAAAACTAGAAAACTTTAACATTAGAGGTTTGGGTGATTTTACAAATTGTATAGCTGAGATTTTTCTTTCTTCTATATCTATAGAATCTTCTGGGAGCAATCCTAAACCAGGCCAGTTCAGGGTTCCTCACAGCTTGGCTCTTGTGCCTCATTTGGGCCAATTATGTGTGGCAGACAGGGAAAACGGTCGAATCCAGTGTTTTAAAACTGACACCAAAGAATTTGTGCGAGAGATTAAGCATGCGTCATTTGGAAGAAACGTATTTGCAATTTCATATATACCAGGTATTTCATCTTTATTTGTTATATTTTGTCATGCTGTCCTCTATCCTTACAAGTTACTTCTCTTATCTTAATATACTCTTATTATAATTTTTTTCTTATTAAGGGATTGAAGATGCTTTATCAGATCTTACACTCTTTTAGTGTAAAGATGCCTTGTAAATCATTTTCAACTCAGGTGACCCTGTTCTTTATTCAGCAATAAGAAAGAACTCAAACTTAACTGTGTGTAATGGATTCAAAAATTGTTTCCAAACATTGATTTTCATTTTTCCTTAATGATGATCATTTGCTCTAGTTATTAAATGATTCATATTATGTCTTCACACATCATCAACAGATGGTGTGTGTCTGAAAAATCAGTATCCAAAATGCTTCTGCTCCACATTTTTTTTTAAAAGCAGTGGCCAAGTTTTTTCCCAAAGATAAATATGTAAATTAAGTGAGGCTTGTATTTAAATGTCAGGAGGAGTGACCAATAAAATCCAGAATTTTGTTTCCTATTTTCAGAATAGATTTTCTTGATGTGAAGAAAATCAGAAAAATAATATAAACTTACGACATAAGATCCAGTTAATTCATATTACAAAATAACTTGCATAAGATTTCTTTAAATCATTAATACTGAACAACTGAAAATATATTTCTAAACTATATGTTTTTTATAGTATATTTCATAAATATAGGTGTACCTATATTAAAGTAGTATTGACTATTTGTAGCCACCACTGTTATATTTACATTTCTTGTTTTATTAAAGTTGCATATGCCTGCTGTCTTCCCAAGCTGCCCCCAATTTATTTAGGACATGGAATAAACGGATTCAAGTATGCAGATAAGGAGCAAATTTGGCTTCCACAAGGAATAAGTAATGAAGTGATAAAAGACTCATAAATTAATGTCAGTGAAAAAGAAATTCTCATGTTGGTTTTTATTTTATATCTAAGGAATAAATTTGGCAAGTCCATTCACTTAAAAAGAGGGTGATCAAGTTCATAGTGAATAAAAATAAATCAAATATGAAGAGAAAAACATTAAGAGAGAAGATGAGAGAAAATCTGGTTAAAAACAATCTAAGCAAAGACAAAGTGTATTATAATTGGAATTCTCTCTACAATATTGCACAACAGTAATTGATTCTCATAGTATTGATTTTTTTCTTAGTACGATACACTGAAGAACCTTTTCCTGAAATCCTTAAAAAAAAGATGAAAGGATCTTCAACAGTCATTTAGTTTGATGTGTATTTTATTGTTTTACTTCTTTAAAACATAATATTCAATCATCTGAAGTGTTTAAGCCAAACATCACAGTTTCCATTATTTTTTATAAGTACTACTATATTAAGAAATACAATTTTGCTACAAAAAGTATTCACGAAATTAATATTAAAAGGGTGGTTTAGGGGCACTTGGGAGGCTCATTTGGTTAAGTGTCTGACTCTTGATTTCAGCTCAGGTCATGATCTCATGGTTTGTGAGAGATTCAGCCACGCAATAGGCTCTATGTTGAAAGCGTGAAGCCTGCTTGATTGAGATTCTCTCACTCTCCCTCTCTCTTTGCTCCTCCCCTGTTCACACTCTCTTTCCCTCTCTCCCTCTCTCAAAATAAACATTTAAAAATAAATAAATAATGAAAAGATGGTCTAATTTTTTTTAATTAGGAAAAAGTAGGTCTTTGATAATCTGAAGTATGCATGTCACATTTTCAAACTTCATTTGTTTAAAATCATATTATTCTGTTTCTGCTATAACATCACGTATTGCCTTTGTGTATTTTTCTCTGATTCTTCTGGTAAGGATAGCAGATATTACTTATTTTTTAAAAGATCTAACATCCCACAATAATTTATGTAAAGGTTATCACTAGGATGTCTGTGATATGTCTCTCCATCTAGATCTATTCCTAAGCCTATGTATCTATATCACTATGTGTGTATTCCTGATTTTTACTGGCTTCCTAAATGGAGAGGCCTTATAATTCCTGGTTTTCCTATTGCAAGGAGATTAGTCCCTTAACCTGTTTGCCCCTGTTGTTATTACTTAAGAAGATAAATTTGCTTAGTGTATTATTTTCTACTTTTGTTTTCAATTATAAGGACCAGGCTGACCCTATATTAATAGTCTGTGTAATGTACATATATATATTTGAAGGCCAGTTTTCTCCATATTTTAAAGAGTGTTTAACTGGATGTGTTGTCACAGGTTTGCTCTTTGCGGTGAATGGGAAGCCTTACTTTGGGGACCAAGAACCTGTACAGGGATTTGTGTTGAACTTTTCCAGTGGGGAAATTATGGATGTCTTCAAGCCAGTGCGCAAGGTATTCACATATATTGCCTAGGTATCCGTTTTCATGGGAATAAACTAAAATAGGAATCTTGGCATTCGATTTGTACTTGAATAATTTTTAAAATCTTGAAGGAGATGTGATAACCAACCGTCTTAGCTAGGTTGATAGGGGTTTCCTGTTACTATGTTTTATTTAGAATAAATATCCTTGTCTGTTCTTAGATCAATTTCTTCAGATACAAAGCAACACTGTATGCTTTCTAAGGTTCTTAGTAGACTTCACACAGGATAGCAGGTTGAAATTCACTGTAGTTAGAATACCAAAAAAAAAAAAATAATAATAATTATGTCTTTTCCTGGTTTCATCCAAGTAGAGAAGATACCACAGTATATCAAATTGTACTTTTGTAATTCTCTTAGATCCAACAGAAATCTCGTTTGCTTTTTGTATGCTGTTACTACATTGAGCAACAAGACTTCAAAATAGCACTTCCTGCAGTTTATTTAAGTCCTAAAGTCTTGGTTTAGATAAGAGACTAAAAGCTAGTTTTGACTTCACAAATGGCTTACCACTGTTTATTCTAATAGTGCTTGTTTACAAACACACTGTCTGGTTCATCATGCCCATAGCTCTTTTGTCTCTTCAATGTACTTTCTCTTCAGTATAACTGCCTGAATGATCAGATTGTTCATATAAACTTCCTAGATGTACTTGTGGCAGCACATCAATTTTAGAAAATTCAGCCTGTTCGCTATCGACAGTAGCCAAATTAAAGAAAGAGCCTAAATGCCCATCGACTGACAAATGGATAAAGAAGATGTAGTATATATATACATAATGGAATAGTACTTGTCAATCAAAAAGAATGAAATCTTGCCATTTGCAACAACATGGATGGTACTAGAGTGTATTATGCTAAAAGAAATTAGAGAAAGATAAATATTATATGATTTTACTCATATGTGGAATTTAAGAAACAAAACAGATGAATATAGGGGAAGAGAAGGAAAAATAAGATGAAAACAGAGAGGGAGACAAACCATAAGAGACTCTTAAATACAGAGAACAAACTAAGAGTTGCTGGAGGGGTGTGGGTAGGGGGATGGGCTAAATGGGTGATGGGCATTAGACGGGGCACTTGTTGGGATGAGCAGTGGGTGTTAGATGTAAGTGATGGAACATTATTACACCATATGTTAACTAACCTGGATTTAAATTTTAAGTAAAAGAAAAAAAAAATTCAGCCTGCCAAAATGCTGCTAATAAGAGTTATTTCTCAAAACATGTAAATGTTTACTGGCTTTACTTGGATCAAAATGCAGTTGCCATAAAGCACTGGACAAACTATCACCATACTCATAATTCTTACAGTATTCTTTAAAATACCAAATTTGCTAGATTAAAAAAAAACAAACTTTAAAGTGTCTCAATATTTGAGAAATATGTCTGTGAGAGTACTGACAGCTAGTCTGGGATTTATTTATCCTAGAGATATTTATTAACTCCCTACTCTGTCATACACCATGTTAGATAACTAAGGATATGGTGGTGAACAGAACAGGACATAGCCTACATAGCCTTTCCCTCAAATGGAGTTTTAGCTAAAGTTACAGGATCTGAGTTGAACCAAACTGAATCTGAACTAAAGATTGTAGTACAAATTCTTTACTTTTCCTAAATTTCTACTGATATGCAACAAGAAGGACTTTTCACCGTATTTTACCTGAAAAGCTATACGGAATCAAATATCCAATCATAGTACCTTCAGAAAGAAATTCATTACATTGATAATACCTATTTTACTTCAGCAGTGTTGCAGATCCTTACTGATTATCTGATATTCATTGTTTTGCCCCTTTGAGTTAACTTCCTCATATCTGTTGATAAAGTAAGAGACTTAACTTTCTTTCACGTCTTCACTTTGTATTAGTACAGTGTTTGCCTTGATTGTTCTTTTAATGCTAATATAATATACTGTGTCAACCAGGACATTAACTTTTAATTCATATATACATCTAGAAAGCAAAACTATGGGCTAAGCAAGAAGCTAAATTCTACATGAGCCTTATTCTCATAAAAATATGAACAGCCATGAATGAAAATCTTAGAAAGCATTATGCCTAAACATTAGCGTTCATCAGACATTCAACAATGAATAGGTCACAAGATGTAAGTCGTAAGTCAGTATAGCAAACTTAAAAAGAGAGTCTGACTCCCAGTTGAAATTTGCTTTTCCTTTCAATAAACAGGACTTACAACAAAATGTAGAAATTTGTTCTGTGTTGACTCTGTAAACTAACATCAGTTGATGAATCTCTCAGAATTCCCATTTAATCACATTATCATCACAAAGATTAAATTTGGGTGAAGGAAACCATATGGTACTCTGATTCCTAAGTATGAAGAGATTCTTCTTTCAAATCAAAAGTCAGGTTTTGCATAATGTGTACCTGTTTGTGCCTGTCTACCACATATTTCCCCATGTACTTCAGTTCTCTCTTCTGTTACATTCTTTAGAAAAGTTTATGCCCGAATGTATGAGCTTCATTTTATGTCTATGCAGGGAGGCTCAGACCGTAGGACAATAAAGATCAGGGCAAAAGATACACAGTTACCTTCCACTTTCTTACCCCCATTATCACAAGAAAGCCTACGGTCCCTAACATCTGGTTGCACACACACTCTTCAGGCTGGAATGGAATGGATCCCTGCCACTCCAAGCCAAAAGAAAAGAAAAAAAAAACCAAAAACAGAAAACAAAAACCAGCCTATATTTATGTTGTTTCTCTAACCTTAACAATGGAGATTAAAATTACAGTATTTGATAGGATTTGAACTCAAAATTTCACACAAGTGAAATTACTTATCCAAAGCTACAGAGTAAGTAGCACACCTGGATCATAAACACAAGTCTTTAGACCCTAAAATGTGTTTTAACCTTTTAATTCCCAGAGGTACACATCCATATACCAATGGAATATATTAAACTACAACATAACTCGGTGCCACTTCTTAGAGAACTATTTTACTTCATATTAAGTAAGTTTAAACATTATTTCATGTTAAAGAAAACATAACTATACAGAGAACACAAATCCCTTATGCAGTTTTAAGACAGAATACAAGATTTTGAGAGCAGGTTGATTGCCCTGGGCTCTGTCATCAGATGCCCCAGGAGGATGCTGTCATTCTTTCTTGTCAGTGTTACTTTGCTAGGGAGGGGTACCTCAAGAGAAGAGAGGAGAAACCTCAGAAAAGTTTACAAAGCCTAGAGTGGAAGGTCTTTAAATCCATTCAACTCTGAAATCCTAAAGCTTACAACATGATTTTCTGTTTCAGATAACATGAAACAGAATAGTTCATTAAAGAAATTACAGTTGAGTGCTTCTGATTGCAGTAGGAATAGAGGTCCTGAAGTCCTATCCACTATTTCTCCCCCCTCAGCCCCTCCAATGGCCTCAGAGTATCTCCAACAGAACCCCTGGCTCCCTGGATCAGCTTGAGAACCAGAGATAGAAGTTTATTGTTATTGTAGCATGGAATTGATGACATATTGTGATTTATTTAAAGCAAAGTCCTTAGCTAATGACAAGTTCACACATTTCCCCCTCACCTATTTATATTATTTTTCCTATCAGAAAATATGCAGCACTTTACAACCATATGCTTTGCAAAGCAGTTTCTAAGAACATATTTTGGTACAGAAGAGGAACTGCCTAGAATTTACAAGTCTGTTGCCACGTATTAGCTGAACCCAAAATAAAGATGAACATTTAATGACTGGCTTGTGAGATTTCAACAAGGCAACATTTTGATTTCTGGCTTTCTGTTCTTCTCATGTGCATTTGTCACAGCTCATTTGATAGTATGAAGGAATGAGCCTCCTTGGCATGGCTGTCTCATGTTTCTTTTCAGTGTGACAAATTGTTGATGATTCTCAAAGTACAATAGTATCTCCACAGTATGTATTCTGCCTGCCTAAAGTGAGCTAGGAACAGTAGTTTGCCTCATTGGTGCCCTTTGTACTCAGCAAACTGAAGTGGGCAGATCCTGTCTGATAAGACCACAGTCAGGATAATGCTCCTGTTCACACGCACCGGTCATATTTCTGAGAACTGTATACTCAGGCCTACTGACCTCAAAGGTGAAAAAAATCATCCATGTCCTACCAGCTGGTGGACACGTGGCACCTCCGAAAGCTTCAGTAGCCAGACAGAAATGGCAGCAGCACAACATTTTAAGGCTGCTTTTCCAGGAACTAGTTTAGTGGCCTTAGGAAAGTCACAGAAAGTGCTCCCCTGTCTCATGTCCTCATGACTGAGATGGCAATGATTTGAAATGGAACTATGTCATGAAGAAAAACATTAAACCACTGAATATTGAAATAGGTAAAAAAAACAAAAAACAAAAAACAGGAAGTACTTGCAGGAAACACTCTATTTGTTTCCTTTTGCTGACTGAAAATACTACAAATACTGGGCTTCAGAGTAAGCAAACGCCACATTTGCTGCGTATCACCTTGGATGCATTCAGACTGAATGCCCTGAAACTTTGAAATGACTCCTCTTATCAGTAACGTATAAACAGCTTGTCAGGTAGCATATGGTAGGTAGCTTGATGGGAGCAATAACAAAAATTAATACTCAGTCTTTTTTTACTTGTGTAAATTAAAACAGGCAAATGTGATAGTGATTAAAAGAAGAAAGAAACATGGAGGCAGAAATAAATATAACTAAATAGGTGGCTAATGTAACAGCAAGTAAACAAAACTGTACAAAATTAATCTTCCTATAAATGCTCACTTTTAAAAGGTTTGAAAGTCAGTGGTGAGGGTCCCTTGGCATTTCCTGAGGTGGCAGAGTCGGTGCCTGGTGAATGAGTGAATGCTTCTTCTTGGCCTAGAGTTGCTTTGACAGAATTATAGGTTGTTTGGTTTGATTCATAGGCTTGCTTTGTTGTGTGCTTTGCTTTGTTTTTCTGCCTTTTCATGAAGAATTCAAGTGTAGGCTCACCACCCTCATTTTTATTCTGGCAGCACTTTGACATGCCTCACGATATTGCTGCGTCAGAAGATGGGACTGTGTATGTTGGAGACGCTCACACCAACACTGTGTGGAAGTTCACCCTGACTGAAAGTATGGTTTTTAGAGTATTACTGTCCACATTTTCCCTCAGTTGCATCGCTTAAGAGCATGTGAAAAAAATATTTGCATTCCCTTCTCTTTTTATTGATAGGAGAAGGAAATCAAAGCATAATTGGCAGTTGTTAAACGACCTGTTTGGTTTCATTCCAGGGATTAAGCTGATTTTTAAAAAGTAGAGAGAAACACTTTTTTTTTTTTTTTCCTGGCAGTTATCCCCTTGTTTCCACAGATACTCCACAGGAAATTCTTGATGCCTGGAGTAATGTCTGTTACATTGAAAGCCAATGTTAATTCCAAGTTAGTTCCAGAGGGAGATGATGGCTTTGGCAAAGCAGAGGAGCTACTGGCTTCCACCCTGGTGTCACTTCCCATGTGGCTCTTCAGCTCTCGGTAGCTGCCGAGCACCTAGGAGCATCAGCACATCTGTGTCAGACACATAGTATCCCAGGCAGGAAGCACTGCATTTTCTCCTTTAGACTTCAGCTTGTTCAGAATACTGAACTGTTGTTTCACATAACTCAAAATTATGTCTGGGGACAGAAGAGTTTCCCCATTAGGATCAAGCCAGCTACTTTTGGGGATTTTCTAATGGCAATTTGGACATTATTTCTAATTCTTGAAAAGTATACTAACCTAGCCTCTGACATCATACTAAAAACAAGTTTCTCAATTAAACAGGGTCCAGGGCACCTGGGTGGCTCAGTCGATTGAGTGTCTGACTTTTGATTTCAGGTCAGTCATAATCCCTGGGTCATAGGATCGAGCACCACATCAGGCTCCATGCTGAGTGTGGAGCCTGCTTAAGATTCTCTCTCTCTCCCTCTGTCCCTTTCCCCCACTCGCACTCTCTCTCTCTCTCACAAAAAAAAAAAAAAAAAAAAAAAAAGGCAGGGTAGAAACAATAGGAGAAGATAGGGTTAAAGAAAAGAATTAAAGAATGGAAGACAGTAGAGCTGAGGTATCAGGAACCGCAACAAGCAATTTTAGATAGATAATAAGTTCATTTGGAATTAATGAAGATAAATACTAATTATAACAAGGAAGAGTGAAAATTACAACAAAGAAAAGAAGTTATAAGAAAGAGAAGTAATATCAAGAGTCCAAAAACTTTAATCGTTGAGCATACAGATCTTGGGACCCAAGTAAATTTGATAACTGCTATCTTCAGAATTGTCCTTTGAGTAGCTTTTGCTGTTTTGTAATAAGGACCCAGTTAGAGTTGAGGGCACAGAGATGTCTGTGGACTGTTCTACTCCAGCAGTAGCCTTACATTCCCCTTGTAAGTGTAGCTCTCCCACCACCTGCCTCCTCAAAGAGGAACCAGAACGTGTGGGCAGACAGGAAAGTAAATAGATGGATAATTCCCAATTCCAAGACTAAATCCAGGCTTTTCCAGATTAAAAAAAAAAAAAAATGAATAGCTTTCAAGATAGAAAAGACCTCAGAAATCTAGACAGTATCTTCATTTTGCAGACAGGAATATGATACTTGAACTCATTAAGATTCTGGTCTGAGGGTCTTGATACCATCCTAGTGGTCAGTACTCAACAGAGATGCATATCCAAGTCACGGTGAGGAGGGCTTTCAAAACACATGGCCACATCCTACTCAAGATCTATAGAAAGAAGAGGGTGACAATATGTGTATTTTGGAAAGGCTTCCAAGTGGTTTTGACAATCGCTTGGTTGAGAAGCGCTGCAATAAGCATTTAGCTTTGAAAGAGAAAAACGCTCTCTGGAGTCCAGAATGCAACTGAATAATAAATCTCGAAAACAGTACTTTTGGAACAGTAAGACTGCCATCGGAGGCTAAACAAATGTCCCCTGTCTTTGCATTCTACTATTTAACTAGTGAAATCTACTTATGTAGCTAGAATACTGGTAATCAAACATGGCAGAGTTAGTCATCAGTCCATGTCCATATAAAAACAGAACCACTTGATATTTCAAAAATACATTCATTATGAACTCCACAAGGAAAATCTTATTTTGAATATGAAGAACTTAGAAATATTTCAGCTTTCCCTAGGAGACTGTATCCAGGATTCATGGGCCTGGCACCAAATTAGTGGTTTGTCTTAAAACTCTTCTGTAATATGATATTGCATTTGACGAAGTGAGAAAATATTTGCTACTAAGTAAAATTAATGTCAAAATTAAGTTTTCAAATCTTTTTTGGAGATTTTGATTTTCTTTTTCCTTTGCTGTGCTATTTACAGAAATGGAACATCGATCAGTAAAAAAGGCTGGCATTGAGGTCCAGGAAATCAAAGGTTGGTCAGATTCCTCTTATGACTGTGAAACCCAAGACTATTTGTGCTGAATTATTTTATGGCTCTTGATTGCACATTAAAAAATATCAGACTAAAAATATAATCCGGTAAATCATCCATAACTTCTACTATGTACTGAGCCTTTAAACCTGCATGTTGCTACTGTTTTCTCTGTTAAATGGACTGGTAATAATGAGCTCAAATTCACTGATTTCAAGTGATAGAAAGTGATTCTGAACAAGCGGGCCAAAGACATTCAAAGAGGAAAAAAAAGTAAGTCAGCCACTTTTAGAAGTACATTAACCTCAGACAAGCAGAAAAATACCATCCAGTATACTGGAAAAGGCCTTCCATAATGGGCTGTAGTCTAAATGAGTGAAAAACATATCTTTGGTGAGTTTCTGTTATAGGGGCCTGACAAGATGAGCTGTTCCCTAAGCTCCAATCTTAGCACCAATCGCCCCAAAATTTACTGAGGGCCATCTATGTATAAGGGGCTATAATTGGTTTAAGGGAAATGTAACTGTGCCTGACTTCAAAAGACTTATAACCTATAAGGGGAGAGAGAGAGAGAGAGAGAGTGTGTGTGTGTGTGTGTGTGTGTGTGCACGCACACGCATATGCATATACACAAATAAGTATAGCTTTGGTACATACTATCAGGAATGGGAAATGGAATTTAGCTACTGTTAAGCAACCACTGGTTTAATTCGAAATCCTAGTCAAATTATTCTCTCCCTTTCCTAGGATCAGTTTATATTTGTACATGTTATACTATCTTCAGGGTTTGGACATGGTCATGTAAAATTAAGAACTCAATATAGGGTGCTCCCAATGTTTAAAAAGCAAAGTGATTTCATTATTAGTTGCTTTATAAATGATTCACCTAGATATTCAGACTTAACCCTAGGCTTACTTGTTTTCCTTTCTCATGAAAGCAGATGGAAAAAGATACAAAGAAGCAAGAACCAAGAGGGAGCTTAGGGATTTTATATAGGCAGATAAGAGAATATAGCCAACTCAAGGTTGAAAGGGGTAAGATAATATTATAAAATAAATAGCAAATGTTTGGCATTTATAGAGATTCAACACAGGTGACTCTACTGGGTGGCACTGATACCACACTCATATTGAAGAGTTCCTGATCCTTTATTTTTCTATGATTGTTACATACAGAATTATTGGTGAGTTGTTTTCCCTGGAATAAGTATGTTATTATTAATAATAGCTATCATTCATGGAGCACAAACAATGAACAATACAAAAATTACTAAATTAATTCCTTACACCAGCCATGTGATAATTTGGTATTATCCCCATTTTACACACGAGGAAATCGAAGATCAGAATTACTACTAAGTGATAGAGCCGGGGTTAAACCACAGTTTATTTGCCACTGAAGTCTGTGCTGTTAACCACTATTCCTGTACTACTGAGGAGAAATGAATACCACCAATTCATTTACCATAAATTCTTCCAAGAGCTATAGGTTGGGGACGGTTGTATGTACTCTGAAATCTCTGGGATTACACAGTGGCCTCAAGCCACTTCTGTTTAAATAAGTTCCATCAAAAATAAAATAAAATAAAAATCCTAGATTATAGTATTTGGATTGTTGAGAACAGCGCATCCACACTGATCTCTTCTTGCCTGGCCAATGAAGGATGAACAGTGAGCGCTCTCCCCACACCATTTCCTCTTTCCTCTGTGCACACCACTGACTGAATTCAGAAAACCTCCCAGCCTTGTAGCGGAACACAGGAGTTCAAATAGTAAATGTCATTGAACTATCTTGTCATGACATTCACATTTTAATAGGAATACCTAAACTCAAATACCCAAACTCAAATGAAGTTCTTCTAGTCCTCTGTTGGATTCATATGACTCTCATTAAACCTTTCTTTTTTTAAGATTATTTCCTTATTACACAAAGGAGTATAAAGCATGCTGAATCTCCAAAAGTTTGTCTTTCATCAAAATCTGAAAACTTAATTTAAACCATCCCTTACAAAAGAGAGGGAGAAACATCATCCCAGATTTAGCTGCTGTATAAATTTCCAAATTTGAGTAACCTCTGATGACCTTCATTCCCACTGTGAATAGTCATATAAATGATGAGTAATAACAGGGTTTTAGAACCAGTGTTGTGTTCACAGGGAGTTGCACAGGTAAGAGAATGTGTGATGACAGGAAACTTAGGAAAAGCACTTTCAAATAAAGTTGCTAGGGATAAAAGATGTCAAAATCATAGCCTTTACCCCTAGCTCCCCAAATAAAAGATGATGATAGTGAATCAGTCTCAATAACATAGAAAGAAACTCTCTAGGGCAGCTAGCATCTTAGGCCTTATGGAGAACAACATATTATAGGGGAAACACACTGCATTAAAAAAATAGTACTAAAAAGAAAGGAAAGAGTAATCTCATTGGTGCTATCTGCACTTTTCCTGTTACTTGCTAGTATGCCATCTAAAACCTTCAGTCGTCAGTTCTGTCTGTAATAAACTGGGTAATAATTGCTGTATTGCTGTATTAAGAATGTCTCTCCTTTACTGTCCGAGTTATTCCAATTCCAAGAGGTCTCTGGGCTTCTCCCCTCTCTCAAGGGGAAAGAAACATGTTCATGCTTGAGTGTGTGAGCTCACACAAGAATGCACCTAGCCTCCCTTTCTAAACTCAGGGCTTTAAAGAAGGGAAAAAACTTCCTGTATGTCAGCTTTTCAAAATTATATTTATTTCCAAGTACGTATAGGGATGCCAGAAGAGCTTGTTTGAAGACATTTTTGTTTAAAATGCAATACATCTGGCATCGTACATGATAGAAAAATGTCACATGAGGCAGCCCCTCTCTTCCAGAAGCCCCAGGTTCTGGATAATATTGGAGCTTCTTCACTGCTCCTTCATCAAGGATGCTCCAAATTAAAGAATTTAATTTTCAGTTAAAGAATTTAGGAAAAAGAATAAAAGTGGCAGAATTTGAATTGTTACTGTTTTGAAATTCCTTAAATCCTTAAATCATAACTATTTTTTAGACTTTTTATTCCACTTATAAAAGTTCCTGAGAAAGAACAATATATATTTTTTTTACTGGGAAATTTAAATTTATCCTCTTTCTTTAAGATATAGAGTATTTTTTAAAATCTAAACATACTTCAGCAGGTTCAAAAGTTAGAATGTTTGTGTATTTTTAGTAGATGCACTCAGATTACCAAAGGGAATGTGGACATCAAGAATTTCTCAAGTGTAGTGTGTATACTTTAGTGAGGTTATTACCTCATTCTCAGCATACTCTCTGTGAATGCTAAACTGATTCTGTTAGTCTGTCACCTACTTCACAGTTCTTGTTTCCTTTTACTGGAGCTCACTCCTAGCTCTGCCTTTATAAAAAGGGAACTGAAAATGAGCTGGTACAGCCATTGTCTCTGGTGCCAGTAAACCCACTAAATGACAGAAAATGCTATGTAATTATTCTGGTTATAGTCACCTTCAAATAGAAACAAATCCTTCTTTCAAGGCAACAAATTTTTGACTACCAATCTGTATCTTTGGTCTGTTTTTTAATCTTGTCTTCTATTTATTGTTATTTTCCTGCTTAAATATAGAAGGAATTTAAGTAAAACAGAACAATTTGCCTATCTCTCCTATAGTAATGAAGAAAAAGATGTAACAATTAGTGATCAGGAAAAGTAAGAATCACACTTATATTCCTCTTGGAAACTGAGATCCAGACAGGTTAAATTGGAGCCATCTAGATCTACGAACCAATCCCTTTCCTTCTCTCCTGCTGAAGTTTCAAAGAGCCACTCCAGTGGACAAAAAATTGAAATAATGGTTTCCCCTTAACCATAGTACAGAGAAGGAAATGAAGACTATGGGGCCATCTGTAAAATGGTGATACTAACAATGCCTACTCATAGGCTTGGTGTAATGATTAAATGAGAACATTGCCTGTAACAGTACAAGTGCTCAGTAGGTTTCATTGAGATCATGAAGGAGGCTGGCTCAGAACATTGAAGGAAAAAGCTGCAAAAAGCTTATAAGCAAAAAGCTTATAGTGTCTTAAGTAATTTGAGAAATCCTTCGTTGGAGAATTGTCCAGCAAGCTACTAAGCATGTGAACACATATTAAACATTAACCAAAGATTTTCCTGATTGTGTTGAACCAGCTATTCCTGCCATTTTGTCAAAATTTCCATGAGGCCATATGATACACTCTACATCGCACCAAGAAACTGAAGTTCCAGAAATCTTGTGAGCATTTTGGCAAAGATGATAGTAACTTCTAGACTTTGCACACTAGGGTTTTTGTACAAGCACACATATGTGCTTCTGGAGGGCAAGAATGTTGGAAGGCTCAACCTTCAAGTCAGTAGTTGTTAAGATACCTGAAGCAGTTTATATGGTCCAGTTGAATCATTTCCCAAATAGTACTTTAGGCCTGTTATCTACCCAGTACCAGTCAATACCAGAGAATTGTTCTATTTTCATCATACACAGAATCATATATACAGTGCTTCTGTGTATACTTACGGCTTACTAGGAACTGTATAAAAGAACCTGAAAAGGACACAGTTCTTTTTCCAGTTTGAAATCCTAGAATAAATGTGTGTCACTGTGCATGCGATGTGCTCATGAACTCATTGAACATTAACAAGATTCATAAACTAATGATACAAGGAAACATGCTTATTAAACACCATCCCTATGATAAACATTCACACTCAACAATTTTATGAAGGAGGTGTTTTGTTTGTTTGTTTATCATCATAGTTCTACAGATGAGGTTACTAAGGCCCAGATTATTTAAGTAACTTGCCCAAAGTTACACAGCTAATTTATATATGAGAACTAGGATTTCAGTCTAGATTCATTTGACTGTAGTATGCACACCAATTCTTTGCCTGCACCATACTGCCTATTAATTTTAACTTTGAAAAAAGTGCAAAAGGAGGATATTTGTTTTGTGGAATTATGGGGAATAAAGGGTAGGATCAAAGAAAACCAACTTAAAGGTACAAAACCATTGGGTGGATATTACTAATCACAATACCTGCTGCTAGCTTGGTAGATTCAGATATTGAAATGTGAACCCCACATGCACGGAACTCAACAAGTTCTTTATGAGCAGTTGTTGATTTGACTGGGTAGGGGTGGGTGGTTGGGTTTTGGAATCTTTGAGTCAGTTGAATATTGTGAACTCTTCTTTCCCTGAAGAATCCGAGGCAGTTGTTGAAAACAAAATGGAGAACAAACCGGCCTCCACAGAGTTGCAGAAGATGCAAGAGAAACAGAAACTGATCAAAGAGCCGGGCTTTGGAGTGCCCATTGTTCTCATTACAACCCTTCTGGTTATTCCGGTGGTTGTCCTGCTGGCCATTGCCTTATTTATTCGGTGGAAAAAATCAAAGGCCTTTGGAGGCAAGTAAAATGAGCCCCTTGAACTTGGAACCTACCTTTGAAAGAGTGTTTGGCCTAAGTATCCCCAGAGTTTGGTTGTGATTTTTTTCAGTGTTTTTTCTAAATGCTCTCTGCCTTTTTGGATATTATTGTTTATGTTCCAAATATTGTTTATAGTTAGCATCACCATAGAAAAAGTATCTGAAGCCTCAGAAATTTAGATAGTTAGATTAAAAGATAACTTTTAATACTGCCTTTTAGCAATTGGCATAAGCCCAGTTAATGTCTCCACATGAAATTGTGTAGATATGTAGTCACTATAAATTAGGGTCAGGAAGGAGGAGATCCTTGCTGTTAGAAACAGGCCCAGGCCTCAAAATACCTAGGTCCATTCTTTGGGAGTTATATATTTCCCCTGCTAGTCCTGGCTTTAGCTCCTAGCTACATGACCTTGGGCAAGTTACTTAGTCTCTCCAAGCCACAGTTTCCTCATCTATAAAGTAGGGATAAAATACTCACAAGGTTGTGTGAAGATTAAGGGAAATAATAAACATAAAGCATTTATCAACAGTATCTGCCACCAGGTAAGTGCTCAAGTAACACCACCAATGATTGTGAAAAACAGTCATTGGTAATACAGTAATAGAAGTCATAAGTCATAAAAGATACTTATCTTAAATCTCAACTTTCTCAGGAAATCAACTATTTATTCCTACAATACATCATTCAGTAGCTTTTAAATAGTCACAATTTGGGACATCAGCCTTCCTTCACCAAACAAGACAGGGTCCAGTGTTGGAATCAGTATTTTATCAGATCATTATCATAGTGTAGGAAGAGGAGCTGTGTTCCTTTCAGGACATTCAAATAAACAAATAATCCAGCCCATGATTCTTACCTCCCAGGAGCAGTCCCTTGGCTGGCTTCCCAGGTCCTAAGGCAAGAGTCTACAACTGTGTCGGGGAAGGAATCTGTGGGCCAGGGTGGGAGGCAGCATTCGATCAAGAAGTAGCATCTGATTCTATTTCAGGCCAAGGCAACCATGGCAGGGATTCAGTGCCCACGGCAAAGCCCTGACACAGAAAAGCACACAGAAACAAAGAACAGAGGATTCCATTTAATTAGTTGTGAAAGGGAATTTTTCTAGGACTTTGGTTTGCTGTTCATCTGCAATTGATAAAGTTCTCAAAAATACAATTAACTCTTCAAAAAGAACTTCTTTTGAGCCCCTGTTAAGGGTATGGAACTGTGGTAAGCAGGAGCAAAGATAAACATAGTCGTTGTCTTCATGGAGTTAGATGGAAGCTTCAAAAGAGCAAAAATCTTACATGTTGACTTGTTTACTTATGTATCCTCAGCACAGTCACAGTTCCTGGCACTAGGGGTTTAATAAATAGTTGTTGGGGAAATGACTGAATAAATAAGTGGAGCTCACAGAATAGATGAAACATAAAAAAAGAGAGGACTGTATATAAAGGTAACAACAGAGGGTGGTAAGTGCAGTGATAAATACGCAGAGCATCAGGAACACGAGGGGCTGGGACCAGGCAGCAGGAATGGTGGTATTCAACCACACTGGAAGGAGTAGTAGCTGGGGAGTTAAGAAGGTTTGGTCTCTCCTGTTCACCGGTAAGCACGTGTGACACATCACTGTTACAGAATACTGAATTTACAGGAGTGTGTTGGGAAGGCAGAGACCTAAGTCAGACCATATGAAATTACCTTTATTCATATAGAAATATTCAACAGAAATATTGCAGTTTTATATGGTTCCATATAATACATTTAATTCTAAAAGTAGATCAGCCTGTCACCTTTTTTCAGCATTTGTTCTGGATAGATCTTGTCCAATTAATGAGTTTTTAGTAACCCTCATAAAAGACCTTCCATTTCTTCAACACATACTTATTGCATGTCACTTCCACATCAGACACTGTGGTAGGCACAGGGAATACAAAGCCAGCTAAATAAAGGCTGTCCTGCATCCTTATAGAACTTATAATCTAATCTGTTGGCTCTCTAACAGTCTTAATCAGATTCTTCCCTTCTTGCCTATTTTTCTCCACACCCACTCTTCTACCTTTCCTCTGCCATCTGCTTGCTAGCTTTTTCCTCGAGGCTGCCTCTACTCCTGGTTAGAGGCTTCATAGGAGAACCCCAAGCCTCACTTCCCTGTCTACAGCCCTTAGGGGAGTAGCCCTTAGGGGAAGTCAGGACAAAAAGTACAGACAGGTACAGAGCAAAGGGAAAAATAAGTCCATTGGGAGTTCTGCCTCCCCATAAAGAAAGAAAGTCCATCCATCAGGAAGATGGGAAGCTCCAAGGGAGAGTTTGGGTCACTTTTATGACTGAAATTATTCAGTGTTTCAGGTCCTTGCCTTCACTTAAGTCCTACACAAAGAAGAAATGATGTATGTGAATTCAAGGCTGTCTCAAGCACAACATGTACTGTGCTTAATAGAAAGATTAAAGCCTGAGACAAAACTCCTAATTTATAATAACCAAAGCTTCCCAAGTTGTTACAAACTCCTGGTAATTTAATTTTGTCCTAATAAAAATAACTAATATTTATTGAGCATTTACTGTGTAGCTACCAGGCACTGTTCTAAGCACATCACATGCAGTATCCCATCTAAACCTTGCAGATGGGTAGGAATTATCATTGATCCCTCTTTTCTCCAATGAGAAAACTGAGGCTCAAAGAAGTAATTTATTGAGACTGCACAGCACTGAAGTCGAACCCAGCTCTGGCCCTCAGATACATCATAATAATATATCGCCTTTTTTCCCCCTTAGAATTGCTTACAGACAAACCCAGGCCTTGTTTTTAATCATTTATGAACCTCTGATTCGGTATTGAAAGTTGAGCCCATGGTTGAGGAGGGTGACTGGGACTCATTTTGAAATGTGCCATCTTTTTCTAGCAGATTCTGAACACAAACTTGAGGCAAGTTCAGGAAGAGTGCTCGGAAGACTTAGAGGTATGCCTGTGACCTTTCAGAATCCTTCACATGTGGCTCAGAGTCAACACGCTCATGTCCTTTACAGAGCAGGGATCTAATTCCCATACTCTCTCTAAAAGTAAACTCCTCATGTGCAGCACAGCAATGTTAAATGCAGAATGCAAACCGTAAACTAAATTGAAGTATGTGGCGCTGGCAGCACATTTCCCAGTTTCGTTTTTTTCTACCTTGCCTTTCTTTCTATATTTAATTCTCTTCCCCTGCCTTTTATCTATCTGGCTTCATTTGTCTTCAGTAAATTTTCTTTCACTCCTGTCAGCATGTCAGTGCTTGTCATAGTGAAGATGACCTTTTCATATAGTCATTGAAATGAAGAGCTCCTCAAGGGATCCCAGTTCCAGAGAGCCTGGAAAAAGCAGGAGCTGGGAAATGAATCTTAAAGAATCCTACAGAAACACATAATCCTGGGGAGCTTTTTTCTTATATATTTTAATAAATCAGTACAAGTAATATCTTTCTGACTCTGTAGGTTATCTCTTTTACTTCTGTTGTTATTGTTAATATCTACCCTTTCCCATCCCAATATCTAATGTGTTTACCATTTAAGAATTTACAAGTACACCAAGAATCATTTGTGCAAACTTTCCATCAGTTCTGTGTCACTGTGTGCTTTCTCCAGGAAAGGGAAGTGGAGGCTTAAACCTCGGAAATTTCTTTGCAAGCCGGAAAGGCTACAGCCGGAAAGGGTTTGACCGTCTTAGCACCGAGGGAAGTGACCTAGAGAAAGAGGAGGATGATGGAAGTGAATCGGAAGAGGAGTATTCAGCACCTCTGCCTGCGCCCTCACCTTCTTCCTCCTGAAGACAGGCTTTGATTTAGGTTGATGAGATTTTCCAAGAATGCCCGATTCCTTTCCCTTTAGCACGTTTAGAGTTTTGTGTATTTAATTGTAAACTGTACTAGTCTATGTGGGACTGTACATGTTTTATTTCATTTGTTTTTAGTTGGCTTCTGTTTCTAGTTGAGGAGTTTCCTAAAAGTTCATAACAGTGCCATTGTCTTTATATGAACATAGCCTAGAGGAATGGTCCTCTTCTTCCATCACACTACTAATTTAATGATGGAAGCTTTGCTCATTTACATTTTTGAGACTTTTCTGTAGATGTAAATAACCCCATTCTCTGCTTGAACACAGTATTTTCCCAATAGCACTTCCATTGCCTATGTCTGTCTTTGGTGCCTTTCCTGTTCAGCATTCTCAGCCTGTGGCAGTAAAGAGAAACTTTGTGCTACATGAGGACAAAGCTGCTAAATCTCCTATTTTTTTAAAATCACTAACATTATATTGCAATGAGGGAAAGAAAAAAAAGTCTCTATTTAAATTCGTTTTTTAATTTTCTTCAGTTGGTGTGTTTTTGGGATGTCTTATTTTTAGATGGTTACACTGTTAGAACACTATTTTCAGAATCTGAATGTAATTTGTGTAATAAAGTGTTTTCAGAGCATTAGCTGTCAGAGTGTATTTTGCAATTTTTGCATATTTGCAGGGTTTTGTATACAACTTTTGTAATAATTACACAAACCACGGATATAGTGAAAACTACCCAATGTCTTCAGCAGAAAGAAATGTGTTGTATTGTATTAAAATGAAGATGATATTTTGTTATGTAGCTGATATAAATTAAAAACCAGCATCAGAGTTTACATACATGTGTAAATCCAGGCTCTCTTTTAAATTTAAAGAGGGGTTTTGCCTGTGTATCAATCAGGAGGTAAATAATTTAATAAAAGGTGATCTAGCTAAGAGGAAACCTGTGTCTCAAGTTACATATGCAAATAGACCCATCAATATAGGTTACTACTAGTTTTCTTTTTAAAGAATAATTTCACTCCAATTCCATGTATTCATGGGAATATTCATCTCTTACAGGAACTATGAATTACTTTTATAACATCTTTTTCATAATTCATCAATGCAGTTTAGTAAGAACGTGATCACTTTTCTTTGTGTAATAATCAGATTCTAGAACCCTTTCTTCAAAATGCCTGTATTTGCAATCCAGGCATCTTAGTAGTGGCACATTAGAGATTTAATTGACTCATCATGAAAACAATACAGAGTGCTTTGCAAAAAAAAGTATATTAATTAGAATGTCTTCCAGCTATGTTGTTTTTAAAAATCTAACATAACCTAGATTTTTTTCTTCTCATACACCAAAGAAGATCTGATTGAAAGATTTATTACTTCCCATATATTCACCTTCCTGGTATAGCTTAATTTGGGCATCCTACCCAAATAGAAGCTTCACCTTTTTTTTTTTTTTTATTCTTATCTTCCTTCTCAAATAAGGATATATTTACCTCCCTTTGCCCACTCCTTTATGCCCCTTTCAGTGCATACTGGTAAACATGTAAATATACAATGATAACACTATTCTGAGGTATATGTGCCTGTTCACAGTATGTAAGATATTTTTATTTCAACATCAGAATTAGTCCAGTACCCCCCCCGCCCCCGCCAAGACACATGTTTTATAGGTTGACTTTGATGCTGTTCAAGTTTGCTTACATTGAGGAAATTAGTTGACTTGCACTAAGGTCATCTTTTGTGGTGCAATATTTGATCATCAGCTCCATTAGCTGCTTTTTTAAATGTTATCTACATCAAATATTATTCCTAACAGTTTACAATGACTCAATGGATGCAAAAAATAAATAAAAATGATAAATGATAAGGAGGTGAAAAAGATAAATGGAGAACAAAGATAAAAATGGAGAACAAAGATAAAAAGAAAAATTAATACGAGGGTAGTTCCTATTACACCTGCTCAGGCCAAGACGTTGGCTCTAAGCTTTCTAGCAGCTCATTAAATAAAACGTGATTAGTTATATAATTCATAAATCCATTAAACATTTAGAATTCCTAATTATGACAGAAAAACTTGTTCCCAAGTATCTTCTGAAAGACAGCAGCAAGATGTGTGAGTAAAGTCTTCAATAATATCCACAGAGTAGACAAATACATTTTGCAAGTCTGTTCTTACATATATCCCTCAATATAGCATGTGACATATCTCATATAAGAAAATGGCATTATAAAAAAAGATACAGAAAAAGAAAATCTGCTGGGGCATTATAAACCTGTCCTAGTATACTACCCTTATTCTACTAACCTGGCTTAAAGATGGTAGACTAGAAATGAATGAACTGCATTGCCTTCAAGCAATCTCCCCATTGATTATCGTTCTTAGCTGAATTTCATTCAGAGACACTCAGAGAATGCACTGCCTGGGAAGCGTCTCAAGAAGTGGATCCCATCCCTGGCTTCACAGTAGAATCCCCTGGGGAATTTAAGAAAAAAAATAGGCACTCCTTCCAGAGAGCCTGATTTAGTTGACTTACAGTAGGACATTGGTATAAGTCACATTTTTTAATTTCTCTAGGTAATTCTAATGTGCATCCAGAGTTGAAAACCATTGTTTTTGAGAATTGGCTATTCAACTTTGCCAGTTACTACAAGTAGATATATATTTGCACATAAATTATAGTTTACAGATGTTTGGACAGAGGAGACAGGATCTGAGGTATTTTGTTTTGACCATTAGTACCACGATTGGAATACCTCAATTGTTCATTGTTTTAAATTAGATAATTAAAATAGGTATAACTGACTTATTAAAAAGGCGAAGAGAAACAGCTGGGCTTTGATTTTTTTTTTTTTACATTAAATTATCCAGAGACTATTGTTTGGGGGATGTAAAAGAACAGTCATTCACTGATTTGGCTCTGAATTATCATATGCATAAAATCTTTTGTTCTAAGCTTTCTTCTTAGTTTATTATAATTTTTAATATATTAATTTTTTTAAGTTTTATTTATTTTGAGAGAGCATGCACGAGCAAGGGAGAAGCAGAGAGTAGGAGAGAGAATCCCAAGCAGGCTCTGCACTGTCAGCATGGAGTCCTACAAGGGGCTCAGACTTACGAACCGTGAGATCATGACCTGGACTGAAACCAAGAGCTGGACGCTTAACCAACTGAGTCACACAGGTACCCCATCTTCTTAGTTTATTAAATCAGCATATTATTTTTCAAAATTCCCATGTTTCTTTAAACTCTCATTCAAATGTTATATAAAGTGAGTATTTAAGTAGCTGAATGATAAGGGAAGCCACAGACTTGGTCTTAGGGCTTATTCCCCAGACTGTCACCTACTTAGTAGCCCAAAGTCGATGTCAAAGTTATTGTAGCCTATAGCAATACTTCTCAGACTTCAGCAACTGTAAGTATCAACTGGGGCTACTTATTGTAAGAGGACTAACTCTTGGTCCCATTCCCAGAGTTTCTGATTCACTACATTGAGCGAGGCCTAGACCTCTGCATTTTTAAAAAAAGTTTATTTATTTTGAGAGAGAGAGAAAGCGCATGTGAGTGGGGGAGAGGCAGAGAGAGAGAGAGAGGGAGAGAGAGAATCCCAAGAAGGCTCCACTCTATTAGCATGGACCAGGAAGCAGGGCTTGATCTCATGAATCATGAGATCATGATCTGAGCCAAAATCAAAGCTTAACTGACTGAGCCACCCAGGAGCCCCAGATCTCTGCATCTTTAAGAAGTACCCCTGGTGATTTGGATCCAGGTGTTTCATGGACCATCTACAGGAAATACGGTCCTACAAGGATTAGCTAAGCCTTAAATTATTAGGCACACAAAGCCGTTTGCTCAAATATGTGGTCTCTATAGAGCAAAAGGCCCAGAAGCCAACTCTCCTTATCATCCTCACTCCAAGGAGAAGCCACATTCGACTTCTCTCTCAAATGGCCATGCCCTTACTGTCCTTCCAGCTTCTAGACATTTTTCCAGATGCCTAAATAGACTTCCCCATCAAACTCTTACCTCACTGGGTTATAATTAAATAAATAAGAACAAAATTTTTTGGCTCATTATCTCATAACAGAGGATTTAGGGACACAAAAACTATCATCAGATCTGTCTCTCTCTGTCTCTCCCTCATTCTCTCATTCTCTCTCTCTTAACACACTCTCTTTCTCTCCCCTGCAGCTGTTTTCCTCTGTGCTGGTTTCATACTCTAGAATTTTCTTTCTATGTGATATGAAAGATATCTCTGGTAGATGTCTGAAAATTTGAGAGAGCCTCCCCTACCTTCCCCATATCTATATCACTCCCCCAAAGGATTCAGAAACACAGTAACACTAGTATTTTCTTCTTCAGAAATGACAGTAGATTCACAAAGATATATCCATCAGCCTTTATAGTTCACTCTTTTAGGAGTTAGGAAAGTGAGGAAAAGTTTTCCTTGGACCTTCTATGGCCATGGTCATTTCTGAGCTAATCCTTAGCAAAGGGAATGGGATTATTTTTATACTACCCAGGCCCATGCATGAAGCTTGATGGGATGAAATTTCCCTAAGTCTCATGGCTCCAAAAGAGAAGTGCTAGACACTGAAACAAAATTCAGACAGGAAAGAGAGGTAGAAGAAAATGGTTGTTAAGGAGGCAACCAACAGTCCACTACAGGCTAGCTGTACTCTAAGTTTAGAGAATAAAATTCATTTATCAATAGATACCTGCTAAACTCCCAAAACCTCAAAAAGCTCACAATGTTCAAGGGCAAAAAGCATAAAATCATTGGATTAAACTCAGTGATTGAAGTAGAACAACACACCTGACAAAGTTTGTAGTCAGGGATCATAGAAGGTATATATTAATACTCAAGAAGGCATTTAATAGAAAAAAATTAAATGGAAGTTGTTGGTGGGCAAAAAGTCTGCATAGTTCTTCAATAATTAATTAGCTTTTTAATCACCTTAGGGCTTCTCTAAAAATCAAATATTGCATAGTTTGTTCAATATGTAGTTGATACTCTTCCAATAAGAATATAATTTCAGAATACCAACAAGTATCTAATAAAAATTCCAAAAAAGCAAAAGTTCTGGGTGACAGTTGAAAGTATGTTCTGAAACAAAGGCTGCAAAATATTGCATTGGTCCCAAAGTTCCTGGACTGAAAAGAGCCTGAATTCCATATCAAAGTTTAAAAAACATTTTAGTGTCATTTTCACATTTGTATATGATAATATTTAAACTCTAAATCATGTTAGTTTTCTTAAAATATCTAATATATCCCTTTCATTATTTTTATTATTTTTTGTTTTTTAAATTTTTTTAATGTTTTTATTTATTTTTGAGACAGAGAGAGACAGAGCATGAGCAGGGGAGGGGCAGAGAGAAAGGGAGACACAGAATCCGAAGCGGGCTCCAGGCTCCGAGCTGTCAGCACAGAGCCCGACGCGGGGCTCGAACTCACGGACTGTGAGATCATGACCTGAGCCGAAGTCAGATGCTTAACTGACTGAGCCACCCAGGTGACCCTCCCTTTCATTATTTAGATAGATTAGAAGAGATATGTGCATTCTAATTAAAATATAAGTCAATTGATTATTGACTGACAGTCATAGCGAGAAGGAGGAAAAGAAGGACAGAGGGAGAGATGAAAGTGACATCCACATACATAGATTTCTCATCAAGAGTTCTTCAGGATAGTTATTACCAGTGCAGTGAATGGCTGACATCTGGTGGTAAAACAAAAAATTTGCATGGATTTGTGCACTCATAAAAGGAGCTATTCAGTGAATGATGTCTGTGTCTTCAAGAACAACTTAAAATGCTACTAGTCATCCAGTTTTTATGTTTACATCATGCCATACATCCAGGTATTCGAAAAGATCTGGAACATCAGGTGTCACATAGATACTGACAGTACCCATGTCCTCTTTGCCAATGCAGTCACCAGAGAACAGAAAATCATGAAATTGTTTGGCTATTTTTTTTTTAATGTGAGCACTTGAGGCAAAAATAAACATATATAATGTCTTTCAAAATCATTTTCTTACTTTTAAGAAATAAGAGAAAATAAAAATTTGGTCCATAAAAGTAAAAAAGTTGGGGGCTTAATATTGATCCCTGGGAAAGAAGATGCAGCCAGTAATTATGCCAAAGGCCATGACATCATTGGCAAGGAGATTACTGACCTAGACTTGATCTGAAAACTGGTGGATCTGTGTACAGGGCTATGGGACTTGCATATCTTCCACAGCTTCAGGGGCAGCACCAGCTCTAGGTTTGTGCCTCTCCTTATGGAACAGCTCTTGGTAGTCTATGGCAGGAAGTCCAAACTCAAAGTTGCCAATCCCCCAGGTTTCCACAGTCATGGTGGAGCCCCACAATTCCTTCCTGGTCACCCACCCGACCCTGGATCATTCTCACTGTGCCTTCACGGTCAGTGAGGAAGCCATCTATGACATATGTCGACACAACCTAGATACCAAACGGCCCATATATACCAATCTCATTCATGTGATTGGGCAGATTGTGTCCACCATCATTACCTCTCAGCAACTTGACACTACCCTGAATGTGAATTTGACAGAATTCCCAAACAACCTGGTCCCATATCCACTTTCCACTGGCTACCAATCCCCAGGCATCTCAGCTAAGAAGGCCTATGATGAGTAGCTGCTTGTGGCCAAGATCACCAATGCCTGCAAGCCAGGCAATCAGATTGCCAAGTATGACCCTTGCTGAAGCAATATGTTGTCTGTAGCATGTAACTGGGACATGGTCCCAAAGATGTCAACACAGCCATTACCAGCATCAGGATGAAGTGCACCATCCAGCTTGTGGATGTTGCCCAACTAGATTTAAAGTGGGTCAACTACCAGCCCCCCAATTGTCATCCCCAGGGGAGACCTGGTCAAAGTGCAGCAGACTATGTGCATACTGTGCAACACCACTGCCATGGCTGAGGTCTGGGCCTCCCTGAACCAAAAGTATGATCTCATGTAAGCAAAGTGAATATGTGAGAAGGCATCTATGAAGGGGAGTTCTCTGAGGCCCTGAAGAACCTGGCAGCTCTGGAGAAAGATTAAGAAGAGGTGGGCATGGATTCTGTGGAGGAACAGGCCAAAAAGGGGGAAGATACTAGAGTGCAGCTGGCAGGTATTTCTCTCAGTTGGCTTTCTCCTGCTACCCCTCAGAATGGCTGGTTTCAAGTTGTTTACAATTAAAGTTTCTGCATTAAATGAGTAAAATCATAACTGTGAATACTAAAAACGATTGAATTTTCACTTTAAATGAGTGAATTTTATGGTATGTTAATTTTACACACACACACACGCACAATCATATTCAAACCCAGTAAACCACGTCCATCCTCAAAGCCTGAAAACTCCTGATCACAGGTGGGCCATGGAGAAATGCCTCCATGTCTTCCAAAATTGAGTCATAGCTCCTTCAAATACTGAATCATTCCTACCCCTACCAAGCGCCTCACTAAGTAATTCCCTAGCTTTACACTTGTGAAAATACCCTATAGATGTCCTGCTTAGGCCAGTGCTATACACTTCTCCAAGGACATTCCTGCTACACGGCCTTCCTTGCTTAGGGAGAGACCCACAGATACCGGAATGTTTCTGTTGCATGTGGAAGTCTGTGTCCCACAGCAGAATTTCTCTGCCTGGTGTTGTCCTCTTGCTGTATGTCCCCATCCCACCATCAGGTAGATCTATTGCCTACTTTAGATTTCTCAACTCAGGGAGCCTCTGTCCGTGAGATTCAAAACCTAAAAGACAGAGGGCCTTCCAGTAGGGAGAGATGTGAAGCTAGCTATGGAAAGAGCTGCGTATGTGTGGGAGGAGAACAGAAAGCATTCAGCTTTCTGCTCCTTCACTACCTTCACTGCCCATTCCATCTTCCCTACTCACATATGACCAGTCCTTCATCACAGTTGGAATAAAACTCTTTGCCAATGGAGCCAAACACAGCTTTCTCCTCCGAGTTAACTGAAATGTCATATTGCTTCAGTAAAGCCCTGTATCCCAATGACCTTGGCAATATAGATATCTTAGTAAAATTACACACTATGCTAAGACTTTTAGGTTATGACAAGAATTCAAAGGAAGATTTAGAATTAAAGGCTAATAACTCAAGTTTGTGAGGTAGGATAGGAGATATTCCTAAGAATTTCTGATTCTTTTTCTGGAAAAAAAAAGTTCTCTCTCCAGTTTTCCACCCGAAAATTGAGGTAAAAATAGGAAAAGTGATATTCTGTATAAATTACACTGGATTGTAAATTCCTCAGCAAAGACAAAGTACTATGTGATTGCAAAGTAATATGTTATTGCTGAGACCAACGCTCTGTCTCATTCAGTATGTACTGGCAGATGAGGATGAGATTTTTGAGAACTTGCAAGCTTTATTTGCAGTCCCTTAAATGTGGTGTTAGCATCAGCTATATACATCAAAAGGGGGAAGGGGGCCAAACGCTCTGCTGCCATCATTCATAAAGCTAGAAAACTTGCTTGAGCATCTGTTTGATCTGCCAGGTAATATAAATAATGCCATAGAGTATGTACAATCAGTCACCAGATGCTTTGGATCGCTGCCTCAGCAGTGATTAACAAGAAATGTGGCAGGTCAACTATAAGTGCAGCAAAGAGAATGTCTTGGCCTCTCCAAAAGGAAACATATTAATTAAAGTTTTATTCTGGAGAGTTCTGAACTGTGCATAAATGAATGCTGAATTTTTATCCCCTGGATTCCAGACTCTTATCCAAATATCTACCCAACAGTTCTACTTCAATGTATAATAAGCATCTCAAACTCAACACGTGGAAACTGAACTTCTCTTTTCTTTCCCAAGTCTCTTCCTCCTAGTCTTCCTCATCTTAGTGGCAACTCCATCTTTCCAGTTATGCAAGCCTAAAAAGTTTAGAGTCATCATAGATTTCTCTCTTCTTCTAAACATCCACCTCCAGTGTCAGCAAATCCTGTTTACCTTCAAAATACAACAGATATTAGCCATTTCTCACCACCTCCATTACTACCAGTGCCATCATCATCTCTCACCTCAATTACTGCAACAGCCTCATAACCAGTCTTCCATTGCCCTTTCTCTGTCCATTCTTAATCCAGCTTCCAGAGTAATTATCTAAAAAAAATAAGAATTGATATCATGTCACTTTTCTCAAATACTTTCAGGGAGTTCCCATATTACTCAGACTAAAAACAAAGTCGATATGAGGCCTGAAACAATTTATTCTACCACTTTGCCTCTATGATCTTCTGTTATACTCCCTACTACTCTGTTCTAGGTCTCCTGGGCCCCTTACTATTCCTCAAAACCACAGACACAGAAACACTGAAGCATCTTTGCGCTTGCTATTCCTTCTCTCTGGAATGCTCTTCCCCCAGGTATACACATGGCTCCTTTTCTCACTTTATTCAAAACTTTGCTCATGTGTCACCTCCTTCTGTTAGTTGATTTCTCTGCTCCCTATTGTGTTCCTGACTTCATTCATGCTTTTTTTATGTAGCTGTAATTTATTCATTTTCACTGCCACTTAGTATTCTATTGTATGAATAGCCACAATTTATTTATCCATTCTATTGATGGATAGCTATGGTGTTTCTAATATTTGCTATTGCAAAAAAAAAAAAAAATCCTCCTATAAACATTCATGAACATAGCACCTGGTGCAAAATGCTGCATTATAGACTTGTGCATCTTCAGCTTTGCTATAGAATGCTAAATTGTTTTTCAGAAATAGTTGTATCAATTTATACACTCACCAACTATATATAACTGTATTGTCTGCTCTACAGCCTTGCTGAGATTTTTAATTATTCCCAATATGGCAGTTTTTAAATCATCTTTAATAATGGTTTTGATCTGCATTTTTTTTTTCTGGCTATCAATGAGATTGAGCATCTTTTAATATACTGATCAACTGTATCAGGATTTGAAGAGGGAACAAATGACATGTTAGGATAATTAAAGGAACTAAGTACAAAGATGTTCATGGAGTGGAGGTGAATCCAGACTGTCAGCAATAGAGCTGCTTCTACTCCTAGATCCAAAAGGATAAGAGGAGGGAAAGGTTACTGGAAACCTAGAGGAATAGAGTCTTATGAAGCAGGAAACTTTGGTTGGAAGAAACAGCTAGAGTGAGGAAGGGATCAAGGAGAATAAATATCTCAACTTCACTCTCCTCTCCTGATCTTCTGCCAGGTATCCCCATTGGCTGAATCCAAATGGATGTCAAAGAGGATGAGAACGCTGCTGAGGCCAGGATCCTAAACGAAGCATGGGGTGAAGAATGTAAAGTTGGTATATAGGGGCAAACAAAAGATATTTGCAGGAGCTATTCATTTTTACTTTTCTCTCCTATGAGTAGGAGACTTTCGCCCATTTTTATATTAGGTTATTTTTTTCATATTGATTTATATTAGTTCTTTATGTGGACAATTATTTCTATTGCAAATAAAATTAGTTTCTTTCTGATCGTTATGACTTTTCTTTCTTTTCTCTTGCCTTAATATACTGGCTAGAGCCCCCAATAATTAAAACCAGTGATATTTGTCTGGTTCATGATCTTACACAGAATATTTGCAAATTTGTCTTCATTAAGTATAAAGCCTATTATAGGCTTTTTTTTTTCTTAACAGCATATACGGAATCAGGATAAGGAAATGCTTTTCTGAGTTTGCCAAGAGGTTTTTGTTATTGTTGTTGTTTTAAATTTCAAATGGATGTTAACATTCAGCAAATATTTTTTCTCCATCTACTAAATACAGGGTCTACAAACTACTGTCCTCAAAGGCCAAATTCAGCCAACAATTTTTTTTCTTTTTGGTAAATACAGTTTCATTGGAAAAAAGCCACACTCACTTGTTTAAGTACAATATGGCTGCTTTCATACTACAATGGCAAAATGTGTAGTTCTGTGGCCTGCAAATCTAAAAATACTTACTATCTAGTTAGCCCTTTGCAGAACTTTGTCAACTAGATGGTTATACAACTTTCCTCTTTACCTCTGATCATATGGCTTAGCTGGCTGTTCTCAAAGCGAACACCCCAAATCCATTCTCTGCCCTTTACTGCTCTATTCCCTCTGAGGCTTATTTTCACTAATTGCATCCCCAAGCTCCCTTGCCACTGGCTTTTCATGAGGGCTGACAAATGAGAGGCAGTAACAGGAGATGGGAGGCTGGTAGCCCTCATTGGTCACAGTTCTGACTTGTTATGGTTCTGGCAGAGGATACATTCCTCTACGGCTACAAAGACTTATGGTTAAACCCTTTTCCATAATTCCATTTCTCGCTAAGCATTTCCTCTCTTTGCCTTTGCCCTTTCAATCCTAGAGTTCTGGCTATTGTTAGTCACCAAAAGGATGTCCAAGTATCTGTTATGGGTTCCATTAATCCTTCTGTAAACTGTTCCTTAAATTTCTTTCAGTTATAACTATCTTTTGTGTTTCATCTCTTTCTTGCTATGTCTCTTAGAAATGCAGCTGTTAATTGTACAAACTGCTTTTCTAACATCAAACCAACCTTGAATTTTGGGGATCTACTCAATTGGTCATATTGCATATTGTTATAGGTCACTGCATTCAGTTTGTTTTTTTTTTTTTTTTTTCCTTTTAGGTCTTTGTATTTCTATTTATGAGAGAATAACCTGTTATTTTCCTTTCTTATTCTGTCCTTTTTAGATTTTGATATCATGATTCTGCTACCCTCATGCCAAGATTTAAGGAGTGTTCTGTTTTTCTAGATTGAATAATTTATATAAGATAATATGTATTCTTTATGTTTTGTTACAAACTTTTGGAAAAATCATCTGGCTTATTATTTTAAAATCACTTTTGCAAGTTAAATTTTTTTAGAATTTATCCATTTTATTAAGTCTTCAAATTTATTGAAACAAAGTTGTGACACCCTCTTTTAAATATATGCCTCATATCTGGTTCTGACCCTTTTGACCTCACAGTATTATTTACAAATTCCCTAGATTTATTGTTTTAGTAGGATTGCTAACTCTTCCCTCAGTGCATGTCATTACATGTTTATTTTCTATTCCATTAATATCTATTATCTTCATGATTTCAATTATTGTATTTTCTTTAGGATTATTCACTTGTTATTTTTACATCACATTAAATTAAATGCTAAGCTCATTACTTTTTAACTCTTATTTTTTTCCAAGATAGGCACGTAAGTCATAAATTATCCTCTAAGGACAATTTGGGCTGTATCCCACAATTTTTTTAAGCAGCTTTAATGAGACATAATTCACATACCATATGATTTACCCAGTTAAAGTGAATAATTCAATAGCTTTTGGTATGTTACATGATTAACTTTATGGTAAAATATATACAATATAGAAGTTGCCATTTTAATCATTTAAAGTACACCATTCAGTGGTATACTTACATTCACAATGCTGTGCAACCACTATCTATTTCCAACATGTTTTCGTTACTTCAAACAGGAATGCTAAAATCAATAACCATTAGCTCTCCTTTCCCCCTCCCCTATATCCTGGTATCTACTAGTATCTACTTTCTGTCTCTATAAATTTGCCTGTTCTTCTATTTCATTAACTGAAATCATACAATACTTCTCCTTTTTTGTCTGACTTATTTCACTTAGCATAATGTCTTCAAGGGTCAATGATGTTGTAGCATTATTCAGAACTTCATTCCTTTTGATGGCTAAATAATATTCCATTCTATGTACATACAACATTTTGTTTATCCATTCATCTGTTGATGGACACTTGGGTTGTTTCTGCCTTTTGGCTATTGTGAATAATGCTGTAATAAACACTGGTGTAGAAGTATCTCTTCCAGTCCCAGCTTTCAAATACTTTGGGTATATACCTAGGAATTAAATTACTGTGTCATATGGTAATTCTGTCTAGATTTTTGAAAAACAACCAGACTGTTTCTCTCAGGGGCTGCACTATTTTACGTTCCTATTAGCAATATACAAGGGTTCCAATTTGTCTATATTCCCATCAACATTTGTAACTTTCAATTAAAAAATTAATACAGCCATTCTTGGAGATGTGAAGTGATATCTCATTGTGGTTTAGACTTGCTTTTTCCTAATGACTAAAGATGTTAAGTGAGCATCTTTTCCTGTGCTTTTTGGCCATTTGTATATCTTCTTTGGGAAGTGCATGATCAAGTACTTTGCACATTTTTTTTTTTTCAACGTTTATTTATTTTTGGGACAGAGAGAGACAGAGCATGAATGGGGGAGGAGCAGAGAGAGAGGGAGACACAGAATCGGAAACAGGCTCCAGGCTCTGAGCCATCAGCCCAGAGCCTGATGCGGGGCTCGAACTCACGGACCGCGAGATCGTGACCTGGCTGAAGTCGGACGCTTAACCGACTGCGCCACCCAGGCGCCCCACTTTGCACATTTTTTAGTTGGGTTGTTGTCTTTTTGGGTGTTGAATTTTTAGAGTTTTTAATATATTTGTATTTTTTCTGGATTTTATATGTTTTTTCTACATTACATAAAAAAGAAGCTATTACCTCTTCAACCCATAACATATTAACTTCCTCAGGTAAAATTAGTGATTATTCAACATAATTTGTGATCAGTATGGCTTAACAGAAGTCTAACTCTAAGTCTTATTCTGAAAGCATAGGCAGATTTGCCAGTAATTTACTTCTAGCTATGACCAAGTCACATAAACCACCACTATGATCATTTTATCATTGTTTATGTACCACATAAAATTGAAAAACGAATATATATGTAATATGTGTATATATGTGTGTGTTTCTCATATATATATATATATGTAAGGATGAAATTCTAAATAAAAAGAGCAAAACCCAGTATAAAATACTGCTCAGAAGCCCAGAGACTATAGATTTTGTACTATGATGCAATAGAAACATGTAATATTGGAGGAAGAGAACCATTCCATTTAGTATTTTTCTCTCTACCACTATATGAAAATAGTACAAGGCAAGGATTACAGTCAGACTACCTTTCCTTTAGTTTCTCCTCCATTCTCCACTTCAATTCTTGAGACCTTTCAGAACTAACAGAGGCTTCATTGCGAGGTAGGGGAGAGGAATGAAGTTGTCATTGGCTTTCTGGTCTCCTCCAGCTACTCAGCAGACTAAGGAATTCCTTCTGTGTGCTCCTCACAAGGACCTTCAAAGGTTGGATAATTGGGTGGTCAGATAAGGGAAGTCCCCCAGGCCCAGGGCTACTTAACTTCTAAACAAGGTGTGAGTGGGTACACAAGGGATGTAGCATTAATGGGCATGAGGAAGTAAGAAAGGGGGTGAGGAGAACCTTGAGGGATTAGAAGAAGCAAAAGAAACATTTGCCTGGGCCTCACGCTCAGGGCAAGCTACCAATTTAGATACTTTTTAATTTGATGACACTGAATTGATCTTTGCCTGCTTAACATTAATTGGTAACACTGCACGAAGCTAGCATTTCCCATTTAGTAACAGATGCACTTGTAGAAAACAGAAGTTTGAAATAAGTTTGCTTTTTAAATGCTTATTTTTGCTTTTAATTATTAGTTAGAAACTCCCAATGGAAGTGGCACAGTCCTTTGTAGAGCTCTGAACAAAACAGTTAAAACTTTCTATGCAGTCACAACCCTGAAATCAAGACCTGAGCTGAGATCAAGAGTCAGATGCTTAACCAACTGGGCCACACAGGTACGCCTTCCCCCACTGTTTTTAAATACATACCTTTTTTTATTGTATGAATGAATCCGATAACTAACCATGTGGTAAGTTTTCTTTTATAAATCTTAGTGAGTTGTTTTTAAGATGGTCATATAGGAAAATTTTACACTTCACAGGTTAATCATGATATTTAAAAATAACTTTTCAAGGGGTGTCTGGGTGGCTCAGTCGGTTAAGTGTCCGACTTCATGATCTCACAATTCGTGAGCTCGAGCCTGTGTCGGGCTCTGTGCTGACAGCTCAGAGACTGAAGCCTGCTTTGGATTCTCTGTCTCCCTCTTTCTCTGCCCCTTCCCAGCTTGCACTCTGTTTCTGTCTCTCTCTCAAAAATAACCATTAAGCAAAATTTAAAAATAACTTTTCAAAGATATTATTCTCATTTAAAATATATTTTTCTTTTATTATAGTCCAGCATCTCCATTTCCTACTATAACATGTTTTTAAGTGTACACCACAAGGTGGCATACAAAACTTCATAAAGACATTTCTGGACATCTGTCAAAACTTTACTATATACTTATAGAAAACCTCCCTTAAATCCAGGCAAGAGGGACTCCAACCCTGGACCCTTTGCTTGAGAGCTAGGCTCTGTCCCATTCTATCATATGTCCCTCCCCACACGGTAAGAAGATCACAGCAACTGGGGACGTGTCCCTCCTCACCTGGAGAACCTTTTCCAAGGCCTTCCTGGGCCATCCCAGGACAGTGGATGAAGCTGGGAAGCACATTCCAAATGTCTGGACCGCTGAAGCAGCACACCTGCAGGAGCTGGGGGTGGGTTGTCCTTGGGACAGGACGGCGTTGGGACCAAGAGAGCTGAGTCCAGCTCGCCCTGCTTTGCTGCTCATCAGTGCCGGGCTCGAGGAGTCCGAGAATTCTGGGAACCTTAAGAAGGCATGTTTGCCAAGGTAGGAACAATTTGTTAGTGTGATTTATAACTTCTCATTATTTAGGCATATGGTATGTGGACCTCCATTTTCACGGAGAGTCCTGCAAACATTAGAGATGAGACCGTGCACGTACAAAATTTGTTATTTTTGGTGTATATTTGCTTACTTATAATCTGTACTTGAAATTAGACTACACTAGAATCCTGAGATTTCAGCAATAAAATCAGCAGCTGATATGACTAGCTTGTATTGGCTATTTATCAGGAAGTAAAAATAACTGTCATCAAAATGGCCTATAATAGAATTTGTAAACAAAGGTAAACAAGGCAGCTATTATAGCTAGCCACCACTATTTCAGTTTTCCTCCTTCCAGGAATATAAAGACTGTACTTAACTATCCTTAGGTATTACAGGTGTGGCCATGTGGCTAGCTTTTTTTTTTTTTTTTTTTTTTAAGTTTTGGTTTAGACTCTTTTTATAATAATCTTACTGAGATGTAACTCTCACACCATAAAATCACCCTTTTAAAGTGTATAATTCAGTGGATTTTAATATTTTCAGTTAGGCAACTAACACCATTAACTTTAGGACTTTTGTACCATTGCCACAAAAAGAAATTTGTACCTGTTAGCAGTGTATGACTAGGTTTGACCACCGTAATTGGAGATGGAAGGTTGTGCATGACATGACAGCAAGTCTCTTCATGGTGCTGGGTTTGCTATGTTCTCCCCTTACCGTGGTGGCGGTATTCCACAGGTGAGGCTACACCAGCTTGTCTCTTGGGAGTGAGGATAAAAATGGAGCCAAGGCCTTAATGAACCAAGAATGTAGCTAAGAAACACTTTCATTGTGTTAAGTCACTAAGATTTTTGGGGTCGTTCATACAGACAGCATAGTGTAGCCCACCATGATCAATGCACACAGGATAAAGATCAGTTTGATCATAAATTAGTTAGGGAAGGCAGAATTTTTTTTTAGAGTGTCTAGAAATTGTAATTATGACTTTTGGGGTGCCTGGGTGGCAGTCAGTGAGCGTGTGACTTGATCTCAGCTCAGATCATGATCTCACACTTTGTGGGACTGAGCACCACATAGGGCTCTACGCTGACAGCATGGAGCCTACTTGGGATTCTCTCTCTCTCTCTCTCTCTCTCTCTCTCTCTCTCTCTGTCCATCCTCCATTCTTGCACTCACACTCTCTCTCAAAATAAATAAATTAAAAAAATAAATGACTCATTACTAATTACCTTGTTACAACGAAAAAGAGGCTGATTTTGAATGAGATGATCATTGGAGGAAAGTCATTTGAGCAAGGGACACTTGACAATTACATTAACCATCAAGGGCCCAATATGACATCATCACAAACCCTGTTCTGCTGATGGGAGGAGCATGATAGCTATCACTATTTTGGACAACTATGCTTTCTTAAGATTTCTTTATGGACTCCTACCCGGAATTTAATTGGTCTATGGTATAGGGCCCCAGATTCTTTTTTTTTCTTCCTTCAATCATGTATCCTTTAGCCCATATTAAACATAATTTAATCTTTCCTTTCTTTTTAAATTTTTAATGTTTATGTTTAAGAGAGAGAAAGACAGCATAGTATGAGTGGGGGAGAGGTGGAGAGAGGGAGACACAGAATCTGAGGCAGACTCCCGACTCTGACCTGTCAGCACAGAGCCCAAGATGGGTCTCGAACCCATGAACAGCAAGATCATGACCTGAGCTGAAGTCTGACTCTTAACCAACTTGAGCCACCCAAGTGCCCATAATCTTTCTTCTTAAATGAGTAATTACAGTATCTCAGGTCTCTATTTCCAGTATCATATCACCGTTCAGTAAGGTTCATACATAATGTGTGGGATATTCTGTTGATCTTAAAATATGCTCTATTCATTAACAGTTTAGGTTCCCATTACGCATCACTGCCAAACTGTATCAAATAATCCCCATTCTTTTCTTCTCTCTTCCTCTAATCTTTATTAGCTATCAGATTAAACTTCCTAAAATGTATTTTTTATCATTAATTTTAATGTTGATTTTTGAAAGAGAGAAACAGAGTGCGAGCAGGGGAGGGGCAGAGAGAGAGAGGGAGACACAGAATCTGAAGCAGGCTCCAGGCTTTGAGCTGTCAGCACAGAGCCCGACGCGGGGCTCAAACTCACAAACTGAGAGGTCATGACCTGAGCTGAAGTTGGATGCTTAACCAACTGAGCCACCCAGGCAGGAGCTTCCCTAAAACGTATTTCTGATCATGACACCTCCCTATACAAAAACCTTCAGTGAGGGTGCCTGACTGGCTCAGTCAGTGGAGCATGCAACTCTTCATCTAGGGGCCATGGGTTCCAGTCCCATGCTAGGTGTAGAACTTATATTAAGAAAGAAAAAAAGTAAAAAGCAAAAACAAAACCTTCAATAGCCCTCAGAAAATAAAAAATAACTTAGCTAGGTATTTGTATTACTTTGGTAGGGCTGCGATAAAAAAGTACCATAAACTGGGTTGTGTATAAAAAAGGTTATTTATTGCCTCACAGTTCTGGAGGCTACAAATCGACAATGAAGGTGTTAACAGGGATGATTCTTTTTGAGGCATGTGAGGAAGAATCTGTTCCATGCCTCCTCCTTAGTTCCTGGAGGTTTGCTGGTAATCTGGCATTCTTTGGCTTGTAGAAGATATATGCCCAGTCCCTGCCTTCCTCTTCATTCCCCTTGAGTCTGTGTTCAAATTACTCCCTTTTATAAAGACATCAGTCGTATTGTATTAGGACCCCATTCTACTCCAATATGACCTCATCTACACTGATGTTTACATCTGCAATAACCCTATTTCCAAATAAGGTCACATTCTGAGGTACCAGAGTTTAGTACTTCACAATTCAAACCATAACCGTATTCAACACCCTCCACAAAGTTTCATTCATACTTCCCTTTTCAGCTTTATTTTCCCATACATTACACCTGAATGTAAGTATCTGAGGTACTATAGACAACCAAAAGCCCTGCCTTTCTGTGAATCACTATAATATTTTTCTGACTCTGTTCATTTTTCTTCCTCTCTTTTGTACCGTCTCATCACATCCTGTGCAATTCTTCAAAGTCACGTTCAAATGATCCTTCTTTTGTAAGCATAATCCTAAATTTTCTATCTAGAAGTTAACATCTCTCCTTTATGACACTCTCTGTATATCACCTGTACTTCTCTAATGGACTTCAGCATGTAATTTTTAACTTGTGTTATACATGGCTTATATGGTCTATAATCTTTACCACACTGTAAATCCCTTATGAAGATGAGACACACATCTAACTCATTCTTTAATCTCCCCACAAAATTCTTCAAAGTGTTTTACAACAAATATTTGTTGAATAAAGTTATAAATATCAGAATATCAGAGCTTATAGTTGAAAATCTTTTATACTAGTTAGCATTATTTACTTCTCTAAGATTGAAAAAAAATGTTATTAAAGGTGTTTTTGGCTTAATATATACTATGGAAATGCACAACTGTTTTCAAACCAATACATCGATTCAGATACAAATTCTGAGCCTACAAGGTAAAATTATCAATACCCTTTAAGAGCTTATTAAACAACTCTAAAATTTTTTCCCTACAATATTGTTTTTAAAAGTTCCTATGACACAGAAAGAAGTTTCACTTAATTCATCATTATGGTTGAATAAATATTTATTAATCCCATTCTAGGTAGTTCAAACTTACTTTTCAAAGGGGGAAAATATTCCAAAAAAAAATTAAACTGAAAACATGGCACCAATAGCAGAGAAAGATCTGAGAGTTCTGAGCTGGAATTCAGTTTCCTTCCTAAGAAGTAAACATGCTTTGCCTATTCTCTTTTCAGAAGAAAAAGGGAATTCTATATATTATATTTTCTTTGCCTTTATATATATGTATTGACATTCAAACATAAGTTTATATAAATTAATAGTTATAAAATAAAACTTCAGGATTTAGTCATCAAGAGTGTGTCAAGACACTTCTATACAACTTTTTTGAATGGAAAAGATATCAAGATTCAAGGTGTTATACATTCTAAACAAACACTTTAAATAGATTTTAGTATTTACTAACTTAAGTACTCAAGGACTTGGTTTGAAGAGTCCAACAGACTGAAAGTCTGCTTTTCAAGAGTACTATGATCTTCCAGCAATGGAGAGATTTTGGCACTTCTATATTCTAATAGTTCACCATCTTTGCTTGATGTCAGTAACTCATTATCGACTACACCAATAGTTGCATCTTCTACCAGAATATTTGCTTGGTATGCTCCAACTGGAATTTCAGGCAATCCGATGTAGTCATGATCTGCCACTACCGAACCTTGCAAGAGATAAAGACTATCTGAAAGAAGAAACATCATAAGGTCACCTTTTAGTATTATAATTAAACATCATTTTAAAATTAAACAATGTTAAATAAGGATGAAACCCCAAGTAATAAAAATTAACAATCAGATTAACTTCTGGTGGGTTCTCCTATCTACTAAATAAATATACATGTCAAAGGATGAATAAAATGATATATACAGGGGCGCCTGGGTGGCTTAGTCGGTTAAGCACCAGACTCTTGATTTCAGCTCAGGTCATGATCTCATGGTTCATGGGATCGAGCCCCACATCAGGCTCCACGCTAACAGCACAGAGCCTGCTTGGGATTCTCTCTCTCCTTCTCACTCTGTCCCTCTCCTACTCACACATGCATGCTCTCTCAAAATAAATAAATAAACATTTAAAAAAATGACAAATACAGTTCATATGCATAGAGTTCAGGAAAGACCAAAAATTTTAAAAGAGTCAAGTTTTCCTGTTCCCTTGACCTGTCTTTGGCAGGTATGGGTGAAGGGATAGAAGGGGCTGAAGATGATGGTAAAGATTAAAAGTTATAGAATTCTATTTCTGATGTTGGTGTTATCCTTAAAAGCACCTCTGAGTGAATTAATGGGATCTTGAATGATATTTAACAAATTAAATCCTCACATTTGTAACTTCAGATAACCTAATCTTCATAGAATATGTAGTAGAGCAGTAATATCAAATTGTTTATAATATGAAATTATAAACGAATAATAATATGAAGTTACTAGAATGAGGCTTCTGTGAGAGTTACTAAAGTCAGGCTTATATGATACAGGCAAGTAGGCAAACTTATGTGTAAGTGGGCTTAAAATACTTAGGTTACCTAAGTCTAATTTAATACCAAAATGTTCATGAAATTTTAAGGTATAGCTAAATTCATACTGAAATACTGACAAGGAACTTTCCTTGCCAGCATTTTATTCTATTTTGAGCAAAGTTATCATCACTATCAAGAAAAAAAAAATGCTTAATATGAATGTTAAACCGATGGAAAAGCAGTAGCATCTTTATAAAAGAAAAAAAAAGATTAATGTATATAAAAGGATTCCTCCCAACCTGGCATTTTTTAATTCATTACAACAAAGAACTCTTCCACCATAGATGATTAACTTCCTGGACCCCTGCTTTCTCTTTCTGGATTTTTCTCCCAAAACATTCATAATTCTACGATTTTAATGTCTTAAAGAATCCTCAAATTTTAAGTTCAAGAAATATCAAAAGGAAGATTAATTGCCCATTTAGATAAGAGATTAACAAAAACTTCTCAGAGCATATAAATTTCCTAATAAACCTTGGAATATGATCCCCTTCTACCCATTCTCATGCTAACTTGTGGAAAGCTTACTGAGCCTACTCCAATCCCATTAAGTTTACAACATTTAAGCACTTTTGATTTAAAAACTTCAAAAGATCAAAGCCATGGTCTCTACCCACAGATGGTATAAATGGACTTGGCTTGTGTGGGCATTTAGTTTTGCCCATTTTATTCTTCATTAAGCAAAGTATACTTGGAATTTTAGTTTTGAGAGGTTTTTCCAAGTTTTACCCCACCAATTCTTATTTATGAATAGTAGGAACTAAAACTGAGAAGGATGGTAAGAAGATACACATATTTATGATGAAAATAAAAGTATGGATAATTGAAGGTGGTTAAGAATAAGTTTTGTAGGTTAGCATGATGAACTGTTGGACAAGAGGTACTCTGAAAGATAAAAACCAAACCATACAAACCATGAGAAGTGCTACTGCCCAAGAGCAGGAAGAAAGAGCAAAATTGTGATCAATGCATTTGAAACACTTTAGCATATGTTGATAAGATTCAAAATCTAAGTTCACACTTAGCCTCTTAATATTGGAGAAGGCTAGATACTAGTATATAAGAGAACTTTAAAAGGTTAGGTATGATAAAAGCATTGCTGATGAAATTTTTCAAATAAGCCATGGGAATTCCTGCACAAAGCTGCAAAAATATCAGTGAAAGCAGATACCACAGCATTTAAGGTATTTCCAAAGATCCTTGCCAAGATCTTTGATGAAGGACGTTTTTGGTCTCAAACACTCAATGCAGATAAATCAGGTCTCTTTTAAAAAATATGTCCAGTAAACATGTATCAACAGGAAAAACATGCACAGATATAAAGTTCTTAGAAGTTACCACTTTGGTATCTTGGAAATGTACTCACAGACCTTCAGCTTAAACACCCCCTTGTTACACTGAACTTCGAAATAAATGGATTTTACCAACTTCACTTGTTTATAAGAGGAGAGCTTCTATATATATGTCTTTATAATAATATACATACTTTTTCTTTTAAGTAAGTGATACATTTTAAAGTACCTATTGCAATAACACTGTAAACAACAAGAACTATACCTGGCAAATTCTATACAAATCACTTTATATGCAATGGAAAATTACTCTGGAGATTTCAAGCCTTGTTTGTGTAAGAAAAAAAACAAAATTCTCATTCATTCAGAAAGGTCAAATATGTTTCAACTCCTACTATGGTCTAAACCTACTGGAGCTAACAGAAATGCTCTTTAACTTCAAAACAAATTACCAAAAATTACCTGAAAGAGACTTTCAATCAGGCCCTACTCACATGATTAAATAATAATAATTAGATACACTGGGTTATATCAAATATATTATTAAAATTATTTTCACCTATTTCTTTCTACTTTTTTTTTTTTTATAAATTTTTTTTTTTTCAACGTTTATTTATTTTTGGGACAGAGAGAGACAGAGCATGAACGGGCGAGGGGCAGAGAGAGAGGGAGACACAGAATCGGAAACAGGCTCCAGGCTCTGAGCCATCAGCCCAGAGCCTGACGCGGGGCTCAAACTCACGGACCGCGAGATCGTGACCTGGCTGAAGTCGGACGCTTAACCAACTGCGCCACCCAGGCGCCCCTATTTCTTTCTACTTTAATGTGACTACTAGAAAATTTAAAATTACACTATTACATAATTTTTGCATTTTATATATATCTACTGGACAGTACTGATGTAGAATAATCCTGAGTAAGGGATATTAAAAAAGAAATTAAGTTTTACCCCCCAAGATAGAGAGGTAAACATACAATACTAAAACATTTTCAATTCAGTCACATTACATGATAAACTTTACTTAATTTTTCTTTTCTCATTCTGTTAATTTAGTTATCATTATGACATCGGTTTGATGAAAAGCATTATTTCAGTTTTGACCAGACTGAATAATTAGGTCTTTAGTTTCTCACAAAAAGAGGTAAGGTGTTACCAGCAGTTTGACATACTTTTCCTTACTCAGTTTTTGTTTTTTTTTTTAAGTTTATTTTTATTTTAAGAGACAGCAAGCAAGCAGGGTAGGGTGGGGGGGAGGGGGCGGGCAGGGAGGGGTGGGGGAGGCAGGGAGGGAGGGAGGGAGGGAGGGAGGGAGAGAGAATGAGAGAGAATGAGAATGAGAATCAGCATGGAGCCTGACATGGGGCTTGAACTCAGAAACCATGAGATCATGACCTCAGCTGAAACCAAGTGGGAAGCTTAACCAACTGAGCCACCCAGGCACCCCACCTTACATAGTTTTAAGCGGTAAAAAAAGAAACAAATTTTTAAATTTCCCTAAGAAGAAAAATAACTTAAAATTAAAGTCTCAAAAAAGTCTGTGTAATTCAGTTTAATTTGTTTCTTCAAACAGAAAAGTACATGGTTTTAAAATAATTTTCTTATTCTGAAAAGAGGTGACCAGACTAATTCTATATATGGCCTGATAATCCTAAAAGTATTAGAATGTGTTGCCACACTAGTATATCCTTCCTTATGATAAAATAACAACAAATAATTATAATTTGATACTACATAATTGTCACTATAATAGATAAGCAATACTAACAACAGAGAACTGAAGGACTCTTGATTTAGAGATTATACAGCTAGGAGCCCAAACAAAGGGAGGTTCTTTGGATGAATTACGTTAACAATAAAAATCATGGGCTTGACAATAAAGAACTAAGGTTAGTTTTGTTTCCTGACTGTAGACCGTAATTGTGGTTGGGAGAATAATGGGCCCCTAAAGATGTCCATGTACCAAAAACTCCCCGAACCTGTACTTATATTACCTTACATGACAAAGGAAAATTAGAGAAGTGATAGAATTAAGGTTGTTAACCAGCTGACCCTAAAATAGGGAGATTATCCTGTACTATCCAGGTGGCCTCAAGAACATGGTCCTTAAATGTGGAAGGGGGAGGAAGAGAGAAGGTTGCAGTGCCTGTGACCTGAGAAGGACTCTACCAGCCATTGCTGGCTCTCGAGAGGCAGGACACCACAACCCACACGAGGTGGGCAGCCCCTCAAAGGTGGGAAAGGCAAAGAAATAGGTTCTCTTCTAGAGTTTCCAGAAAGGAACACAGCCCTGCCAACATTTGGCTTTAGCCCAAGAAAACTTATCTTGGAATTCTAAGATACTGAATTGTAAGATGTGCATTTTAAACCACTGAATTTATGGTAATTTGTCATGGCAGGAAAAGGAAACTTACAAAATAATGAAGACCATTTCATAAATTGTGAAGGGCAATCAGCAGACAGATATCTATCACAACTTCCAACCAAAACAAAATAAAACTACTCAAAATGTATGTTGGATATGATAAGGAGTCAGTAACATTTTTCCTTTCAAAGGGGACATTATGATCACAAAAAGATAGTATAGAATGTCATAAAACTTCTTGTTAAAATAATTAGTCTTGAAAAGGTACCTGACATTGAACTACTAAACAAAATGACATAGGGTTGCTTAAAATAGCAATGAGAAATATTGTAGACCTAGTACTGAATGTGTTGCCTCATGTTCTAGATAAGAATGGATAAGAAGTTGGCAACAGAAGCTTATCTGCTTTGGACAGTGAGTCTTTAAAACAGCTACGAGATCTCATGGCTGGTAAGAGTAGCAATGATAAGTGCAGACAGACAGTGCACAGCAATGATAAGTGCAGAGGCTATACCTCTTTCAAATTTATGTCAAATGAAAGAACAGGATTTAAGTCATTCAAAGACATTTAGTTTGCTTCACATTCAGTTCAAGGACTCTTTAAAATCAGCTTTTGAATTAAAGATTTTCAAGCAAATGTGTGATATTGAAGAAAAAGATGGCAGAAATCACATTTATATTGAATCTAAGAAAAAAATGAAAAGAAAAGAAAAAAGAAAAGAAAAGAAAAAGAAACACAAAATAAGAAACAAAGAGTAATCAAGAACCAGATTCCAGGATGGCCAGACCACACATCCTTTGATTAACAAGAAAAAACAATTTTACCCATTTATCTCAGGTTTCTTATATGTACACTAGTACTAAAATTGTAATTTCTTTTATATTACTGGAAGAAATATCAGCAGTGAATTCGAGCATGAGGCAAAAATTAGACTGCCTCTGTTTAGAAGCTGTTCTCCTCAATTGGATTCTGAAATATGCAGGAGTAGCAAAATGTTTGGCCTCCTTTCTGAAAGTCTTTGGTAACAGCAAACTGTAAAATGTTGAAACAGATCCTGATACAGCAACATTTTCAATGTAAATTTTGTATTAACTAAGGAAGGTTTACACATTAGAAGGGAGCAAGTCCTGAATGCTGAGACTAGGGAGAAAATCATGCTAGAGAAAAAAGGACAACATGTACCTGTATAATCAGTTTTTTTCCTACTTAATTTGCATAAGACAAATCACGAAGGGAACTCAGTACTGAGAAGAGGTACAAGGAATGAAAGTGCCGACCTTCCAAGAAAGAGAATGAGTACTGTGAGATTTCAGAATTAGAACAGTCCAAGGTAAGTTTACTAACAGAGCAATTAGGCTGTCATAAGCAGAAGGAAAGGTGCTAAGAATTTTAAACATGAGAGTTGTAACCCAGAGCGGAAGCAAAGCTGAACTATTCTTGAGCAGCCTCCAAGGGCATTTTTATCCTAAAAAACTAGGGTAAACATAAATAGTCTATTATTGCTCTTATAATATTCACTTAAGCCTGGTACTGTATTATCTTCCTTTGTTATTCATATTCAAATAATACTGCTTTATAGGAAAAGCAAAATTAACTGGATGAGGTACCAATTCACTCCCTGTCAGTTATCCACCCGAGAGAATCTCTAGGGAGCAGTTAAAATAGGCTGGAGAAAGTGGGATTTAATCTGAAAGCCATGGCAAAATGTCACTTATCTCTTAATCTCTGAACGGAAGAGTTAAATCAGGATATCATCTTGACTGTTCAAAACCACATTTGGGGGCAAGTATAACCTTGCTGTCAAAAGGCTATCACCTCTTCTGACAGTACCTTAAAGCATTCTGACTACACCCTACTCTGCACCCTCCTTGCATCCATCATGACCTGACTATGGTGCAACATTACAAATTAATCACTTTTTTTTTTTTAAGTCCCCTAGTGTATTTATCTCACAGAATTCTGGTTAGTATGGTTGGTTCTGGCATTATTTATCTTAGTTGATATTTTCTGATGCTAAACGAGGCACAAAGTGACAAGTAAAATATTGTGAAAGTAAAAATAGAAAAGGTATTAATTCTTCCTTCTGTGAAATAGGTCCAGCATCTCCTATGTGAACTGTGGGGCAAATGTGTGAAAAGTAAACTAGAAATCAAAATAAAATTTCTTCCAAGCCTGACAGTTTCAGAAGAGACATTCTAATAAAACAGAATACCTCGTATCTAAAACTATACCGCATTTTATAAAAATGAGAAGGGGAGGGGCGCCTGGGTGGCGCAGTGGGTTAAGCGTCCGACTTCAGCCAGGTCACGATCTCGCGGTCCGGGAGTTCGAGCCCCGCGTCGGGCTCTGGGCTGATCGCTCAGAGCCTGGAGCCTGTTTCCGATTCTGTGTCTCCCTCTCTCTCTGCCCCTTCCCCGTTCATGCTCTGTCTCTCTCTGTCCCAAAAATAAATAAACGTTGGAAAAAAAAAAAAAAAAAATGAGAAGGGGAAAGAAAACCTAACTAAGAGAAGGAGTTTAGGCCAGGGTCGGGGGATTCTTATATTATTTTTAACTTCTCTCCTCATTCAAAGAGTAAAAATTCAGATAAATGACAGATGTTTACCTTGTTCACTGGACTCTCTTACATAGGGCTTAAGGTGGGACATTTTGATAGGTCTTTTAAGTCTAGTCCCAGTGTTGTCTCTCAGAACAGCACATCCACTTTCGGTAATATAGTCTATGACACAAGGACCAACCCATTCAGACTGGAAACGACCATCCTTCCACCAGTTCTTCCTTTGTCGTAAAACTTCATGACCTACTTTTAGATGAAATGGATTTAACTGCTTTGGTTTCTTTTTAACAATGACTTTGCTTTTATTCAGTTCCTCAAAATTGTTATTCTCCACCTACAATAGCAAAATAAAAAAGAGAACAAAGGAATGAAAGAGCTATAGTATCTTGAAGGCAAATGCAGATAATAACAAAATGGTTATTTTACTGAGATACTACTACAAAGTGGGTATGAATCCCATTTGACTCTTAAAATATTTCAAAACCAGTATCATTATTACCCCAACTTCACAAAGAAGTTGAACTGAGATTGGTTAAGCAATTGGCCCAAATCAAACAACTGGAAAGCAACAAGACCAGAAATCTGAGTTCAGCTCTACTTGATACCAAAATACAAGGTTCTCCCATTATTGTCTCTCAGGATTTTAAAAAAAAATTTTTTTTACATTTATTCATTTTTGAAAGACAGAGAGAGAGACAGAGCACAAGCAGGGGTGGGGCGGAGAGAGAGGGACACAGAATCTGAAGCAAGCTCCAGGCTCTGAGTTGTCAGTACAGAGCCCGACGCGGGGCTCAAACTCACAAATGGTGAGATCATGACCTGAGCCAAAGCTGGACACTCAGCCGACTGAGACACCCAGGCACCCCGGTCTCTCAAGATTTTATAGCTAATAAGCATACTGTTTTATCAAGACAAACAGAATTTAACAGAAAAAAATTTGGCTTAGTATATTATATATATGTTTATGGATGTGTGCGTACCTCCGTGTGTATGTATGTGTATGCCAAAATTTTTTAAATTGCCTTATGGATTTTTAGATTATAGGGTTTTCTATTAAAGAGAATCACCTGTCGTCCTGATGCTGTCTTACTCTCCATTTTTGATAATTTATCAGCTTCTTTAACTGCACCTAGAATTTTGGCAAACATACTTGTATCATCACCATCCACTTCATGAAGAATATCTGAAGTCTCAGGCATATAAGGATTTCGATTAAACATTTGAAAATATGGTGTATTTTTAGTAGGTTCCTATTTTAACGAAAATAAACAACAATTTGTAATAAATTACATAGCAAGAAATAGTCATCACTCAAAAGTAAGGAATTATAGAAAGTACAAAAAGACACACACCAAGTGAGTTACATTGAAGGCAAATGAAATGGCTGATAGGTGATCATCCCAGTTGTTTGGGTGGTCAGCACAGTGTTTACAAAGAAATGCTTTGATTGTGCTAGATGTACTTTCAGTTCGATTAACAGCTTGGGAGGCGTGAGAAATTACAATTTGCTTTGTGCCAAACAATCCACATAGTTCAACATTGATCTGAAAAATATATAAACAAAGTTGACTTTAAAATTTGTATTTTATGCTGATTCAAAGGGCCACATGCACCCCAATGTTTATAGCAGCACTATCAACAATAGCCAAACTATGCAGAGCCCAAATGTCCATCAACTAATGAATGGATAAAGAAGATGTGGTGTATATACATACAATGGAATACTACTTAGCAATGAGAAAGAATGAAATCTTGCCATTTGCAACAACATGGATGGAACTGGAGAGTATCATGCTAAGCGAAGTCAGTCAGTTGAGGAAGGCAGATATCATAGGATTTCACTCGTGGAATTTGAGAAACTTAACAGATGAACATAGGGGAAGAGAAGGAAAAATAAGATAAAAACAGAGAGGGAAGCAAACCATAAGAGACTTTTAAATACAGAGACCAAACTGAGGGCTGATAGGGGTGGGAGGGTGAGGGAGTGGGTTAACTGGGTGACGAGCATCAAGGAGGGCCCTCTTCGGGATGAGCATTGGATGTCATATGTAAAAGATGAATTGCTGGGTCCTAGTCCTGAAACCTAGACTACATTGTATGTTACCTAACTTGAGAATATAAAAATTAAAAAATTAAAAGAATAATAAAGTTTGTATTTTACTCTTCCACTGACTGAAAGGTTTCAAAAGAATTTGAATCTTGCCTTTTTCATTGATCGTAGCCGTTCTATATAAAAGCATACATATTGTATTAAAAACAGCAATGATTATTTATTGAGTCATTATGTGGTCAGTACACTAAATGCTTTACATTAGCTTAGAACAATCATAAGTTATCATTAACTCCAATTTACAGATAAGAAGTTGAAGCTTTGGGAGGCTAAGTGCCTTGCTAAACATACACATACAGCAAGGAAATCAAAGAAAAGAATTTAACACTAACCCTGAATTCATGTAACATTTTAATTCAGCAAACAATTTCTCAAAAAAACACTAAGTCACATAATCTGGTTAATAGCTATGTGACTTTGACAAGTAACCAAACTTCTGTGTACTCACTTTCCTCATCTGTAGAATGAAGAAAATCCTACCCAGGACTCTTGAGAATTATAGGAGTAGATGTTTGTAAAGCACCTAAAACAGTTCTTGGCAACTAGTAAGTACTTTATAACTTGTAATGTTACTATTATTGTTGTGGTTATTTTATTATCTGCAGGACCTAACAAAATCCAAAATGAGTTTAGAAAACTTCTAACAGTAAGTCTATAAAATGTGAAACAACTTACTTTTCCTACCTTATGTCTCGGACTATATTTTATTATTCTTAACTGGGTAAACGTTTGATTAATAAACCTGTCTTTTGAAAAACTATATCCTTGTTGCTTAATTGTAAGAAGACAAGTATCATAGTAACTAAAAAGGTAAAGCTAATAAATTAGGAAAAAAAACCCAACAAAAACAAAATCACATTTCCCAAGCTGCTGTGCAGGTAGGGGTAGTCATGTGATATAGTTCTGGCCCAAAGAGCTATAAATGGAAGTTGCTGGGCAGACTCAGATGGTACTAGCTTTTTTTGTCTGTTGTCCTACCCATTTCTTCTGTCTGAAATACAGACTTTGTGGCAAGGGCTCTGGCAGCCATGTCATGAACATAAGACTGTCACATCTCAAAGATGATGGAACATAATACTAGAAGCATGGGTCCCCAGTGACATTCAGAGTTACCCTTCCAACCTTGGACAGCCGAGAGAAGAGAGGGGTACTCTCTTGTACCTTACTTGGGGTAAGGATATCAGGATAGCACCTTATTCTCTTACTTGTAGCTAATAGAGTTCCTAGCTAATATATGTACTAATTTAGGCTGCCTCCTTTTAATTCAAAAGTAATTTAGAAGAAATCCTAGAGGGGCACCTACATGGCTCAGTGGGTACAGCATGCGACTCTTGATCTCAGGGTTTTAAGTCTGAGCCCCCCATTGGGTGGGGAGGAAGGAGAGAGGGAGAAAGAGACAGAAAAAGAGAGAAATCCCAGAGAATTGGTATCATTTGGGTTAGCCTCAATCTGAGGTTATAATCAATGGCTTTAAATGACTGACCTCTGGAAAAGGGTCAGACAACTTTGTTTCAATAAGCTGTCTAGGAATGATCCAGTGAATTCATTTGTGGGATGCTATCCTGATATCCTTACCCCAAGAGCCTTTTTTCTTCCATCAACAAGACATTCTATTAATGGTTATAATTTTGGTTTTCCTTAAGACCTATCTTTAAAATCAAAGAAGCAGATTTTCCGTTGACAATGTTTATTGTCTTTCCTTCAGAGACTTACAAAAAGTTCGTGCATTTTATTAAAACATCTGTATTTTCATCCAACTGTGTAATACACACACACACATTGTATTCATCCACACTGTAATATTCTAATATTATTTCAACACTTTAGCAGTGTTTTCTATGTATTTTCTGGAAAAGAAAACATTACATTTTGTCACCATTATGTTCTCTCAGTAATATTTAAACCACTGAAATCACAGCAAAAAGAACAAATTTTCTCAATGTTCTGTGAGTTTTAGTTTTTTGCTATTAAACCTCACAAAAGAGGCTTATAAACATTTATTGATACCTTTGGTAAAATTTCCAAACTCCTGGATTATCACATGACTTTAAACATAACTGGAAAAACTGGTGATTCATAATAGCTTCATAGTGTTATTATTATTATCTCTAAGCACTATATGCACTTAGGGTGAGGCTTTTCATTAGTTACTTTTCATTACTTACTGAAAGGTAAGTAAAATATGCTCTTAGATATAAGTTATTTATCTTACCTCATGAATGAACTCCTCTCTTTGGTCCATTATTATTTTCTGTGGTGGTCCATATAAGAAAAATATATTGATAATAGCTTTAGAAACTTCTGATGGTGAAACATCACAGAGAGGCAAAATCACAACCCATTTTGTGAACAAATCTGCCATGATTATAGCATACACGTGACTTCTGATGCTTGTATGAAATGGGCCCATCAGATCAACAGTAACTATACTCCATGGATTCTCCACCTTGAGAAAGTTCTGTTTAGGTGCTAGAATAACTGTATTTTTTGCCACTTGGCAATGCTGACAAGCATATACCTATAAAATAGGCACACAGTAAAAAAAAAAAAAAAAAAAAAAAAAAGAAATGCAATACAGATGTTAATATAGTCAACATAATACCAGTCTTATAAATCTGAACTTTAAAATGGCTAACTGGTACTTTGTGTTTTGAAAGAGAAACTTTTAGACTATTCTCAGAATAGAATAAAACCTTCTATTTAGAATAATAAGCAAAATATTACTTGTTATTACAATCCAAGGACTACCTTAACAGGTCTTATTCACATGGAACAATAGTTTATATTCAATAAATATTTATTAAATGAATAAATCTTCAAACAAATTTCTTATATCAAATTTGTTAAAATTTGAAGTCAGTAGCTAAATATACAATAATTTCTATAAGCAAAAGATTTTTTTTAAAGTTATCATTCTAATAAATGTAGTCATTAATCTATTCCAACAATATTTATTAAAACATAATTTTATTCAAACAATACTTACAGATGCCAGAAATCCCTCCAGGTCTCAAGAAAATAGAAAGATCAAAAGCAAAGCCCATGCTGTCATGGAGGTTTTTATGTAAGTGGGATGAGAATTGATTAACATATGGATGCTGCCACTGCTCAACGTATTTCTAGAATTCCACTTAGGAAACTTCTTTCAAACCAACTTGTGAACAAAATTTTATAAGCTGTCTTTGCATTACAGTTACTTTTAATCAAAAGTCTTATCTTCCAACTTATATACTAGTTTTCATAATAACCTCTGATTATTTCCAAAAATCATATCCATTCTCAAATGATAAAGATTTGGCAAATATTTCACTGAATAAAGTAATGTGTGGCAGGTTATAAAGGCAAATACAATTACCGAGGTCTTAGAATATATGCATAGACTACAAACTGATAACTCATAAATGATTTTTAGTTAGATGTTGGTTTAATTTTTTATACCTGAAATGACAATCTTTTCGATGTACTACTATAATTATTAAAGGGATCTCATATACATACCAAGGAATTCCTACCATTCATCATATAACGTACACTAGAAACAGTAGGAATCAGATGACCTACCAGTAAGAATACCAAAATTCCTAGATGAATTTCCTATAAGAAGAAGTTGAAGGTTTAAAAGGTCATAAAATTACAAAACTCAGACGAATTTCATTATTTTGCAACTTGATTTTACCTTTAGTTGATTTGGGGTATCTACCATATTTGATATTTTCTGTATCAAGATGAAATATGCACAAAAGATGAGAGCATACAATGGATCTGACTTATGAACATAGTCTCCTCTCAAGAAAAGATCACATGATTGCCATCAGAGAGGTAATCATTTAGTCAAAAGAATTTCAGCCCCATTTGAATTCTGCCTATACAAGAGTTGAATGATGAAAACCTGGTTCTAAATAATCTATTTAAATATGCTATTTTTCAAACGTTTAAATAATGTTTTAGTTCAAATTATACTTTAGTGATTTTAAAGGAGAATTTTTATGGGAAGTAAAACTCCTTTTAAATGTTTCTGTACAAAAACTACCATACAAAAAGTGCTTAATAAGAGGTAAAATCTAGAATAAATCTGGAGGAATAAAGAATTTTGGATATCTACTACAAAGACATTATTTAAAATATTCTCGTGCATGCACAAGTGGGAAAGGGACAGAGAGAGAAGGAGAGAATCTTAGGCAGGCTCCACGCCAGTGAGGAGCCTACTGTGGGGCTCGATCTCACAACTGTGATATCATGACCTGACCCAAAATCAAGAATCAGACACTTACCGACTGAGCCACCCAGGTACCCCTAAGAAATTCTTAATACATAAGCCATACCCACTGTTTGACATCATTGGTCACAGAAGTCCAATAATAACTGGATTCCACTAGAGTAAGGGTCCTGGATATGCCATGATGAGCTCCAGTGTCATTTTCATGGCATTCTCTTAGGACTTTCTTTTTTTCTTCTTCTGAAACAATCACCAAACGATTTTGTTTTCTGTCTTTTCCAACATAAAACAGCTTTTTTTCTAGAATAAATAATGCCAAAAAGATATAATTGCAATTTTTAGAGACCAATATAGTTTTAAAATAATCACAGCCTTATCTTCAAGCCGTTATGTTTTTTTTTTTTACTCTTTTTTTCCCTCTAAGATATCATATTTATAATGTAATGAATACATGCAGTCTGAAAGGTTTTCAGCTGCTAAACTTACTAGATACACAGGAGGAGCACCAGTTGCTGTTATTTTGTAACTATACCAGTGCAGCTAGCTTGCTCACCAAAACATGTAATAACCACAGAAGTATAAAATTATCTTTCCATGGGAGTACTCAAACTGGAAAATATTTGCAGGCACCTCCTAAAAATGGCATGAATTAGCAGATAAATTACGTACAGATAAGCAACTTCTAGAGTGGTATTTCACCATAACTACATTTTTTTAAGCAACTATCTATGTTACATTTTTCTAGATTTGGACAGGAAGTGTGGTTTGTAAAGCAGGAGAGTGGGAGAACCTTTATCTTTAAGATAGTTCTCTGTTTTCCTTTGTAGGGCACCTGAGAAGAATCTACAGCTGGAAAACAATCAACATAGGGTGAGAATCAGTACCTCTCCAGTGTGGACTCAAACTCCAAAATACAGCATCAAGTTACTAATGTGCTTAATTAACTATATGCTGAGTGGAACATTCCTTACTTGAATTAGAAGGTAAGCAACTTAAGAGCAGGAACCTCATCTAATTTATTCATCAATGTATTATCCTCAACCTAACATGTGATTGGCACACAGTAGGAACTTGGTAAACATTTGTTGCATAAATGATTAAATAAATAAATGAATGAATCCTAACTTTACCAAAAAGCAAAACGTGTCCTTACTAAGTGTAGAGGAATTATAGGAAGGGTTATACACAGAGAGATAAGAGGAGGTGTTTATTTATTATTTGATAGTCTTCATGACCCGCTTTTAAGGAAGCCTGATTTTCTACCTATAGACAAAACTCCCATTAATAGCACCAACATTCATTCATTTATCTGGTGACTACCAGCTTATTTCAACTCAAAACTTCTCTTCCCTGTGAAGAGGAGAAAGAGAAAAATTATCATAATCTTTCAACATAAAGATACTACTGCCTTTCAAATATTCATTCCATTCAGGGGGATTAGGTGTCCAAAAATGAATGTGATCCTGAGAATATCTGATGGCAGGGGGAGACCACAGGAATAAATATAGCAAGAAAAGTTAACGTCAACACTTTCATATTAGCATCAATTAAGCTCTTTATTGATAGTGACATAAGAGGTAGAAAGTGTCATTAAAGTTGGAACCACCTGAGAACAAAAGCAGGCAAGGTTAATTTAGGTGAGTGTTTAATTTTTCATGGTATCATTTTCGGTCTATGATTTAAAATGGCCTTTTCATGCTTACTAGCATTCAGTTAGCTTCAGTGTCATTTTTATTTTGCTTTTGAGTGAGTGGCATCATCAATTACACTGGTAACTGTTGAGCAACAACCAGTTACTGCAGAAATTCTCAGGACTCCACAGAGAACACACATGGAAAAGGATCTATATTAACTTTTTACTTAAGATGTGGGGCATTAATGTTACCTCTGAAGATAAATTTTTTTGCTGCTCTTCTTATGCCACTCCTCTCACTTGGTAGCGTAGTTGGATGATATTCACCAGTTCGTTTATAATACGCAATCTGCTTAAGATGAAGGTCACCATTTTTTCCACTACGGACCATCATGAACCTAGGTAAAAGATATTTAAAGATATAACTTAAATGATAAGCTTGTGCAGTTGCTATTTCAGTGCAGGCTTCTGTCATATTTCTGCTTACATATGAATTGAACATTCCCGGGATATTATCTGTGACGGAGATAATTATAGTACAGAAAAGGAACTGTGTGACGTATATGAACTAAAATATTCAAAAGCTATTTTTGAGATACATCATGACACATTATCTTGTCTCTTTCCATGTGAGAAGAAACGCTGAAAATTTCCACATAATGGGAAAAAAGAAAATAAACAAGTACACTTCTAAAAGTTTTGCTTCAAGTCTCTCACTACCATCAATCGCAATGTTACTTATTTAAGATGGTTGTTATGTGACATTTAAATACATGATAGGTTATAAAAGGCAGAAATAGTTTTATATTACTCCTAAATATATTTATGGTCATTGGGAAATGCAAAAACAAAGCCTATCCAAATAATTTATGAGATTTTGGAAATGTTCAAATGATAAATGAAAAAGAAGATATTTAGCTATGCTAGATCTCATATGCTCTTCTGAACTGCATCTAAGCTGCTTTTTCTTGAAGAGAAATGATTTTTGGTCCTGTACATAATTCATGTTATAAAGAAAACTCTGGGTGCACTGGCAAAATTAAAACCAAATAAAATGTGTCTACTTTAGATCATAAATTATATGGGAAATCACTAAATTTAAAAGAAAAAAAAGACCTCGTCTTTCATATTTTCAGCTAAAAGGAATTATTCTGTGCAGAGTATTGGGTGTGCCACCACTCTCATCAATCCAGATCAATTTTTGGCCTTTCTTTCCCTGCTACTGTGCCCTAAGAGAGTGACCCTTACAGACTACATTTATAGTTTTCTGATTAGACTTGTTCAATGGGAGGTACCAGCAGGCAAATCAGAATGGAGAAGAGTCAGGATATTCATTTCACAGGTCCTTCCTTGGTTTAGGCTGCAACCTTCTATAACTATACCTCCTGTTGAGTAGCCCATCCTCCATGTCTCTAGTTCTCATTAGAAGTCTGTAACATCATTTCTTCTTGCTAATTCAGGGGTACTATGCCATCCTTATTTCCTGCTGTTACTAATCTCCAGGTTCCATGTTGATTTCCCGCACCCTGTTCTTATGTCTTTATAGAGGAGCTTCATTAAATTTTCTTCAAATTCCCAGCAAAATGTATCTTCTATTTCCTACCAGGGCTCTGATACAAATACATAAAGTTTTGATTTCTAAAAATAATACGGATGTTTACTGACCACTGGAAGATCTAGGGAGGAGGCTACAAGAGAATGCTACTGCAGAGAGAATGTTAGAACAAAAAAGAATAGAGTGTGCCTAGGAACCCATGGCTTAAATAGCCTATTAAGTGTCTTCCCCTATGATATATCACTTTCCACATTCAATAACTATGTTTCTGATCTTTTCATAACTTCCAGTGAAGTTATGAAAATTAAAATAACATTAAAATAACATTAAATAAACAAATAACAGAATTGTTATATTCTGAATTAAAATAACATCTTTTAATCTTGGGTTAGCATGAACTATAAGCCATTTTTAAAGGCAAAGTTTCTGCAAAGCTAATTCTGTCCTCTCATAACCTAAAAAACAAGTTAATTATCTCTGTAATGTATTATAAAAGAGTTTGTTCTAAGTTTATTCACTTTCAACTAAATATTAAGTATATGCATTTTTCATTTTATAACAGATAGCTATATCCCAAAATCAAACAAATGTAACTTATTACAGTTTCTAAAAAATATCAAAAATGAATGGATCAGGTTTTAAGACTTACTATGAAACTACAGTTAATACAACAGTGAAGTATTGGCATAAGGATGGACAAATACGTCACTGCAACAGAACAAGGAGTCCAGAATTAGATCCACATGTATACAATCAATGTACAACAAAGGCATAAATAAATACAAAGCGGGGAAGAGAAAGTCTTTTCAATAAATGATGCTGGAAATATCTGCTATATGTACGGGGGGGGGAATGAATCTTAACTACTTACATCTTCCACAAACTTAATTCCAGATAAGTCACAAACCTAAATATGAAAGGTAAGTTATAAAGTTTCTGGAAGAAAATATAGGAAGATCTTCAAAACCTTGGGATATGTAAAGACTGCTTAAACAGGACACAAAAATCACTATTCTTAAAAAAATTATAAAAAATTGCACTTCATCAAAATCAAAGCCTGTTCAAGAGGAAAGGAAAGTTAATCCACAGACTGGGGGAAGATATTTTTAATATATATATCTAACAAAGGACTCATACTCAGCATATATAAAGAACTTTAAGACCTAAAAACTGAGAAACCACTTGAAAAATACATATAAGCAGAATAAAATAATCTTTTTATTTTATTCTTACATAATTACAATTACTTATAATGGCATGCATGTACTTGCTAGTCAGTGTACAAATTCTCAAAGCTTGCAATCAGATTAGGCACTGCTGGCCTCATTTCCTCTTCCACATTGATTTTCCTGCAGTATTTGCTTTATTACCACAGCAACCATCTAAAAAACCAGTTTTGCAAAGATATCAAGAAAGCAATGTAGTGTGACCATATGTTGAAACTGTGAACTACCTCAGACTAGTAGTCCACAAGAGATCTGATAGATGTTGAGTATAGCTGTGCTTCTTTGAAAGCTTAAAATATTCCATGGCATCCTGTCAATTAACTATGATGTCCAGGAAAGCTTTGGCACACAACTTGAGAACCGCGAGTTAAAGCATTTAACAAGTAAATACAAACTAGATTTATTGAGTTAAATATCTAGATGTTAAGTAAGGAAAGGCTGTAGACTGAGAACACTGATTATATATATATATTTATTTCGGTTGTTGTGTGAGTTTTTTTTTTCTTTTTTTAATGTTTACTTATTTGAGAGACAGAGAGAGAGAGAGAGAGAGAGAGAGAGAGAGAGAGAGAGAGAGAGCATGAGTAGGGGAGGCGCTGAGAGAGTGGGAGACACAGAATCCAAAGCAGGCTCCAGGCTCTGAGCTGTCAGCACAGAGCCCGACAAGTGGCTCGAACTCACAAACCGTAATATCATGACCTGAGCTGAAGTCAGACGCTTAACTGACTGAGTCACCCAGGTACCCCAGAACACTGATATTTATTAATTATAGGTTCATGGGGCACCTGGGTGGCTCAGTCAGTAGAGTGTCCAACTTTGACTCAGGCCATGGTCTCCCAGCTTGTGAGTTGGAGCCCCAAGTCAGGCTCTGTGCTGACAGCTCAGAGCCTGGAGCCTGCTTCGGATTCTGTGTCTCCCTCTCTCTCTGCTCCTAACCCACTCGCATTCTGTCTCTGTCTCTCTCAAAAATAGACATTAAAAAAAATTTTTTTTTTAATTATAGGTTCATCAGAGGTACAGACTGAAAGTTTTTGTCAAATGTTTAACTGTAACCAAAGAAACCTGGCAGATATCAATGTTAATACTAAGTTCTATAAGTATATGACAGAAAGCACCTATTAGGTCAATCTCTTATTTCTGTTCTCTAAGCACTTTCCAAATAAAGAAAAAAAAAAGCAAGAGCTAATTTCATAGAAGAATAAGATTTCTTATTTCATTTTCTCTTTCAAAGTTAATTTTTACACTTTTAAAACATACACCTTTCTTGGTGATACGTGTTTCTAGCTTCCAGAAAAAAAAGTTCATTGAAATAAGGCTTTCTAATGTGAAAGACCAATTTTATTAACAGAAGGCTTACTATATTTCATATTTCTATTCTCTGGTATCACACTAATATAGAAAAGGATACTAAAAGTATATTTAATTTTCAAGAAGTAAGGAAATATGAATAAATTTTTGAAAAATTAAATATACCACATGACAAATGTAAAAATTAGATCTTTGACTGTAGAACACAGTAGGTTACCACTAAAACGAAGGCCAGAGATTATGATTCAATCTCACACTTTCCAGATAAGGAAAATAACTTCAGGTGGTTAATTTAGATAGAAATTGGTAAATTATAATATTCAACAATGGAAATACATTATTCCTTTCTGAAATAGCATTAAAAAATCCCCATAGAAGCTTCTGTCTTAGAATCTAGAATGCTGGAACAAGAGCCCTTCCCATCCTAATAATGAGAAAAAGCTGCGTAAACTTCCTAAGATGTCAGTTCTCCTCAAAGTGATCTACAAAATCAATGCAACACAATCAGAAACCCAGCCAGCTCTTTTGTAGAAACTGACAGGCTGATTCTAAAGTTAAATAGAAAACCAAAAAGACTTAGAATAGTTAAAACAAGTTCAAAAACCAAAAGACTTAGAATAGTTAAAACAAGTTCAAAAAACAAGGATATAGTTGAAGAATTTCACATTACCTGGTTTCAAGACTTCCTTTAATCTATAGTAATCAAGACTGTGGTATCGGAAAACGATAGCCAAAGATCTATGGAACAGAATAGTGTCCAGAAACAACCACAAAGAAATGGTAAATTAATTTCTGACAAAGATGCCAAGAAATTCAATAGAGAAAGGATAATATTTACAACAAATGATGCTAGAACAACTAAGCACCCATATGAAAAAAGATGAACCTCAATTCATAACTTGCACCATGTGTAAAAAGCAATCCCAATGGGTCATAGACCTAAATGTAAAACCTAAAACTACAGAACTGCTAGAAGTCAACAAAAAAGAAAATCTTGGTGAGCTTACATTAGCAATGATTTCCAGAGAGCAAATAAAAAGAACCATCCATAAAAGAAATAATTTAAATTTTACGAAAACAGCAATCTCAGCTGAGAGAAAATATTTGTAGTACACACATATAATAAAGAACTTATGTCCAGAATTTGAAAAGAACTCTCAAATCTCAATAAGGTAATGATCAATCCAACTAAAAAATGGGCAAAAGATTGAACAGACATTTCATTAAAGATGACTTGCAAATAAACAGGTGAAAACATGTTCAACACAATTAGACAATTAAAAAAATACAAATAAAAACTAAGATGCTACTACACATCCATCAAAATGGCAAAAAACAACAAAAAAGAAACAAAACCTGACAATACTAAGCACTACAAAGGGTACAGAGCATTGCTGGTGAGAATAAAAAATGGTGTAAACATGTTTGAAAACAGTTTTAACTAAAGAGAAATTATATGTTCATACAAAAATGTATATGTGACTGTTTCCAGAAGCTTTATTCCTAACAGCTAAAATCTGAAAATGAACCAAATGTTCATCAGTGGGTGAATGGGTAAACAAATTATGGGAGATCCATATGATGGAATTGATAAGGAACATCGATAAGGAACAAACTAAAAATCTACTTAATAATAAGGATGAATCTCAAAAATCATTATGCTAAGTAAAAAAAGTGAGACACAAAAGGCTACACACTATATGCTACTGTTTATACAATATCCAGAAAAGCCAAAACTATAGGAACTACAGGAACAGGGAACAATTTTTTTTTTTTTAAAGGAGAATTCTCTAAATAACTGCAAAAGCAATTTTTAAAAATTGCAAATATTTATACAGTGCTTTACTGTGATGATCCTCTCAACATCCTGTCAAGTAGGTACTAGTTGTATATCTACTTCATAGATAAGAAAATAGAGGTTCACAGACATTATCCAATTTGTACAAAGCAACATAGTAAGTGCAAGCACTAGACGTTTGCAGCTTGTTCTATGTTGTTTCAAATTTCCCGTTGGCTTTTTTTCCCCTGCTACACTAATAACTGAATTATTGTCCTCAGATTTAATAATTCTTGGCTCAGACCTCTGCTAGAAAACTTATAAAATACTTTTTAATTCATAATTCAGGTTATATATGAGAAAGCCATATTAATTTTTAATCATTTCACATGGTTTGGGACACAATGGACATTCAACTATTTGTAAATGAATAAAGAATTATTTGCTCTTCCTCATAGGAAAGATAGCACTGAATTAAAAAAAAAAAAGGACACATGTTCCAAAGATAATTGTTATTTCACTTAGGAAAACAATACTTCACTTGCATATCTATCGCACTCCAAGAAGGGTGTGTCTAATAAGTCATGACTTTTAGGGGTCAGAATTTCTAGTGTAAGAGCTACCTAAGTACCTAAGTCTCAGTATCCACATATGAAAAAAGAAAATAATACTTATCCTTCCTTCTTCATAAATATCAGGATCAATGAGATTGAAAAGACTTGGAAAGTCCTTTGCAAATAGTCAAGCAATATACAATTACTGTTAAAACATTTCACTATTATTGGGGCGCCTGGGTGGCGCAGTCGGTTAAGCGTCCGACTTCAGCCAGGTCACGATCTCGTGGTCCGGGAGTTCGAGCCCCGCGTCAGGCTCTGGGCTGATGGCTCAGAGCCTGGAGCCTGTTTCCGATTCTGTGTCTCCCTCTCTCTCTGCCCCTCCCCCGTTCATGCTCTGTCTCTCTCTGTCCCAAAAATAAATAAACGTTTGAAAAAAAAAATTTAAAAAAAAATAAATAAATAAAAATAAAAAAAAAAAAAAAAACATTTCACTATTATCAGCCACATCAAGCTGTTCAAAGTAGTAAAGAACACTTTCTTTTCTCAAAAGCTTTCCTTACAAGTAAAAAGATTGAAATTCTTGTCTCTTCACTTATGGGGATTAATGTTTTATGGCAATGTTTGTTTGTTGTAATGCTAACATCAAAACCCAGAAGACTCAAGAGTTATTTAATACATTATAATGAGTTTATAGTCTAATGGGGTTCACAACCTTAAATACTTAAGAAAAATCAGTTCACAAAAAGGAAAATCGTGTAAGTTAGGTTGAAGTTTGCTGTTAATATTTGGCATTTATAGGGGCGCCTGGGTGGCCCAGTCGGTTAAGCGGCCGACTTTGGCTCAGGTCATGATCTCGCGGTCTGTGAGTTCGAGCCCCGCATCAGGCTCTGTGCTGGCCGCTCAGAGCCTGGAGCCTGTTTCAGATTCTGTGTCTCCCTCTCTCTCTGACCCTCCCCCGTTCATGCTCTGTCTCTCTCTCTCTCTCTGTCAAAAATAAATAAACATTAAAAAAAAATTTTTTTAATTGGCATTTATACACAAGAGTAACTCAAAGAACCAGTAGTTTTTTCTTGTCAAAGTACACTCACCATGTGATCCCTAAAAACCATCCAATTGAGTAGTGAATATAAAGAAAACGGCTTTAAACCGTAATATTAGAACAAACCTAAATATCTTCCTATACCCAAATACTGAATGAAGGTATCGTTTACAGGATAGAATTAAGTGGTTTAAGTTATAAGAATGAAGTTTAGGACTTCTTTAAATATGTTCTTATTTTTAAGAATTTGTGTATTAAAAAAAGTAGGAATGAGAAAAGGAGGTGAAGGTGGCTGACTACAACTTCTAATTTTGCAAGAGGAACTGTCAGGATCAAATTTGGTTGAGCTTTAACACTATGTCCCTAATACAACGTCAAATAAAATCAGTAAGTACCTGTGTAAATACTTATTACTTAATTCCTTTAATCATTTTATTTTGTGTGCAATAAAATGAAGTGGTTACGTATCACTTTAAATAAAATTAGGATTGGACAAAACCCATCAAGGCTACCAATTTAAGCCTCCAAAAAGTTGTTAAATGCATGTGTTCCACCTTAAAAACTTAAAATCTGAAACATTTCAATGAACATGTGAACTTGTGATCATTATTTTTACTTCTGCGTTAGTCTACTTTAATCTCTGACAAAAAGAAAAGCATAACTTTACGTAATGTTAAAGACTGGGAAATCTAATTACACCAGGCACTTCTAATCTGATTCAACCTATAAATTGGTTTTAACAAAAAATGCCTTCATCCCTATATGCATACACATGAAGCCACATGGGATAAGTGAATTTCCATTTTGAAAATTATTTCTCCACTTTAGTTCAGAAAAGCTCATTTAAAGGAAAAGTCCACAGAAATAAAGTGTGTATTTTGCCTTTAGAACTACGGGACAAGATTGTCCCTTGAATTCGCGTCTCTCCCCGCCACAGGAGATTGTAATTTGGGGCGAAAGGCGAATATTTCAGATTAAATGGCAACTATGATAAAGTAAGTAGGGAGACTTCGTTCATGTCAGCCAACTGCCACGGTCAATTTTTGAACCTGCTCCGACTCTCGCACGCTATTTTAACTATTAGAGAGCATTTCCAGGGAGGTTTAATGGCTCGTTAATCAATTCTTCAGGGCAAGGTCCAGCTAAATTTAACAAAAGCAGGAAGACCATCAAGTAAAACTCGGTTACACAGACTAGGCACCTTCCCACGCCTGACAAGAAAACTCGCCCCTTTTCCACTCAGCGGGCGCGGGACGCCGTAACGCCCAAGCAAGGCCCTCTCGCCCCAAGAGCGCCTGCGCAATCTCCACAGTCAATTAAACCCTTTCTTAAACTAGTCGATAGAAATGGTTTTGAAATTACTGTCAGGTGATGCCTCACTTTAAAAATCATCAGACATAACAAAGCATACCGGGACGACCACTCACCGAAAGTGGTCCTAAAGCAAACGACAGGATTTAAGCTTCCTCTCGCGACTTATCTGGTGCTGCCGGAAGCGGAACTACCGGTGTCTTTAAGAGGTGTGTGCTTATGAGGGCCGTGCGGACCGTTTGGCAATTGCCGGAAATCGTTCCGCCCGGTGAGATTTTTTGGTGAGACCCGAGGCGGGCGGGGTGAGGCGCGACCGAGATAAGGGAGGTGGTGTAGTGCTTTGCAGAACCTCTGCGTGGCCCTTCATCTGCTACTGTAGAGAGGAGACCGACGTCCTACCTAACATCTGTAGTCTTTTGACGAACACCTCACTCCTGTCTCCGACATTAAAGGGGAAACCGAAGCCCGAGTGGGCTCGGCTATCTCCTGCAGCTCGCGTGGCTACTGCAGCGGTGGCAGGTGAGGATTCCGGGACCGGAGGAGAACCGAGTTGCCGAACCCGGTCACCGAGGCCGCTGCCGGGCAGTTGCTTTGTCTTCTGCGCTTTGCGGAGCCCAGACACGCGCTCTTCCCAGGGGCGTGTGCCAGAGCGAAAGGCAGCGTGGGCGAGGAAGGAGTGACACTACAGCCCTGAGGCGCTTTTCGCGTCTGGATTTCTTCTTCTCTTCTATTGCCTCCCTTTTTTATTTCTTGGTTTTGAGATACACGAGATTTCAGCCCAGCCAGAAGGGAACTGCCGAGCGCCTAAGCTGATACTCTAGCCTGTGGGCTCGCTCCACCAAAGTAGGCAGCCTCGAGTTTGGGGACTGCTGTGGGTCGAGATCGCTATTTTTGTTTTCATTCCTCAGTCTTTGCCCCTTTTCTCGCCGCCTGCACCCCCACTTCAAGAGAACAAAAAGGCCCTTGCGTTGCAGCTTTCCAGAATAAAAACGGAGGCTGCAGGTCTCTGCCTCACCTAATCAGTTCGAGTGTGTTGCACCTCGCGCGCTTGGAGGGAGAAGGAACGAGGGTGGCGACCATTGTATCTCATTTACTAGTTTATGGACGGCTTCTGGGAGTTTGCGACCTTTGAATTCCTATGGGTGATACTTGTCTTGATCTAGTGTGCTGGAAGGCTTAGCTGGGGAAGTAGGAAGCATGGCTGGCTTTAGCACCTAGCATCCTTGCCCGACGCTGGGATAGGGTATTGTTTTGCTGTTGAAAATTCTTCAATGAAAAATACAGTTTTTGTTTCAGGCAGATTAAATATTAAAGATAGCCGCCATTGACTGAGTTCTTATGTGTGCCAGGTGCTTTACATATGTTCTCATGTACTTCTCTCAACAATTCCGTGATGTATGTTAGATTATTCGTCTCATTTTCCAGAGGTAGGTACTGAGGCTTGGAGAGGTCACTTAACTCGTCCTAATAAACTTTTGCTACTAGTAAACGTTTGAACCTCTGTTAGAAACCAGATTTTTCAGGTTCCAAAATCTGTATTATTGACTGTTACTATTGTCTTACCATTGTGCTTCCTTGCTTCCAGTTACTTCACTAACATTTTAAGTGTTTGAAAGTATTCATTAAAAACAAATTCAGTGTGCCTGTTTATGTCTGACGAAATGATCTCTGTCCTCATGGAGCTTCCTTGTTCTGATGCAGAATAGTTTAGAAACCAAAATACTGACTGTAGCATGGGTTTTTTAAAGCGAGTGATTAAACTGACGTGCAGAAGGTTCAGAGTTGTCCAGTCAAATCTTGCCATTTTGGGTTTTAAACTCCTATGACTTTCATGGTAGTTGTGAGGATATTACACTTAGCGTTGGCAGCAGCATTGTCACCATTCACAGCAATGTTTCCATCCGGAAAATGCTTTTGGGGTTTCAGGAAAATTGGTCATGTGTCTATTTAGACTGAGCAATAAGAGCTGAGGGTCCTCAAGAAAGACGGACTTCTGTCCACTACATAGGACTGATGGATGATCCAAGGTGTCATTTTAAGGATTAAGTAGCTTAAATTTGGGGAGAAGATGAGTATTTATTCCAGGCAGTAGTGTTCATGACAGTCTGAAGCAGTGTGGTAAGACTAGAAAACATGTAATGAGGTCTCCAGCAGAAGCAGTGGCAAAGAGGAGTTTCTGTGGCTTCATTGCAAGGGCAGTAAATAGGTACATTCTAAACTAAATGGTTTGTCTTTGTTCTGTGCCAGTTAAGTTAGATCAGGAATCTCTTTTTTAATTATAAAAGCCAATAAAAGAAACACCTCACATTTACTAAATGTTTACCCTGTGCTAAATTGCTGCTTTGGCATTTAGTTTTCAAAATAATTTATTAAATTTATCACAGTTTACAGATGGTGGCTAGAGAGTTTCAGTAGCTTAGTTAAGGATACGGATCTGAACAACTATTAGAAAAAGCTTTCTAACCCACTTTTGTCAAAGTCTAGAACAATGGTTCTCTCTCCTTTTTAAAAAAGTTGATTTCTTTTGAGAGAGCACGAGCAAGCGGGAACCTGAGCAGGGGAGGGGGCAGAGAGAGAGAGAGGGAGAAAGAGAATCCCTCCTTGGGGTGGTGAGATCATGACCTGAGCTGAAATCTGGAATCTGACACTTATTAGACTAAGCCATCCAGGCCCTCTTAGAGCAGTGGTTCTCAAAGTGTTATTACCAGGCCAGCAGCATCAGCATCACCATAGAATTTTAAAAATGCAGAGTATTGGCTCCCACTTTGAGACTTTAGTATTTTAACAAGCCTTCCTGGTGATTCTGATGTGTGATGAAGTTTGAGAACCACTTCCTTGAGTGTTGATACTTTAGTAGCATAGTACTTTCCAATTTATAAATCAGAGTTGAGTAGCATTTGTCTTTTGAACAAGTATTTCTACCTTTTTTAATCACAAACTGTTTTAAATTTCCTAACACCGTGCAATTTTAATTTGAAAATTGGATACAGTGAAGCCTGCCTAGGTACACTAGGGTTTCACTATTTAATAGGGAGCCGCCAATTAAACTAGAATTACATACATCTTTAGAAATAAGAGTTTTGGAGTTACACTTTACAGTTTTTTATCTAACATACACTCCCAACTCTTAAGAATATTTGATCAAATAATTTATTATATTACCAGTAATCCAATGAATTATTTGATATATAGTTTCATCTTGGTAAGTAATTAGTTTTAATGTGACCAAGGAACAAGTACATGTAAACAACTTTGGTAAAGAATGTTTTGAGATGTCACTGTTACATGAGACTTCTTGAACTGATGTTGATAGACATCTGTTTATGTGGAAAGCTTGGGTGTCAATCACATAAAATTTTTGCAGAATTTGTTACACTTGTACATTTTTTTTTTGAGGAGAGAATCCATAGATTTTTATTAGTTTAGCCAAAGAATTTTTGACTTCTAAAACTTCAAAAGCTGCTGTTAAAATGAAATATTTTCTTTATTCTCGTTTTATTGATATTTTTTTGAGACTAGAATGCAGAAAGGTTTTATTCCCTAAAAAAAATAAAAATAAAAAAAGCCTCGTTTGCAAGTTGAACTTTCAAGTTACAGGCTTTTAAAAATTGATTTAATGAGTTTTCAAATTGATTTATAGTTGTCAATGGGTTTTAAATTTACATTGCATTTTATCTGGGGTTTTTTCCCCCAGATATTGATCTGATCTATTCAGATATTACTGAACTGTGTTGCAAAGGAATTCAGCTTTTAATGGAATTTTGTTATAATTTGAATAATTTTCTCACTTCTTAGATATTTTTGGACTTAAAGAATTTACTGTGTATTTTTATTGTTACTGTCTTTTTGTTATTTTTGAATCAGTTTGTTGAATTGTTAAAATGTAGATTATTAAATATCAAAGCCTAATTTTTTAATATCATGGAAGAAAATGTCTTTGTATTTGAAGGTATGCATCAAATTACTGGTAATGATTTTACAAGTATCATTTTACTTTTACATGAATGTTTTTGAAGTACAGCCTCCAAAATTAATTTTTTCATTGTATTTTAGGTAGAAAGATTGTTGCATTGACTCACTGAAGCACTAAGCCTCTCTTTTAAACTTCATCAACAAATGAAGCAATGATATCTGAGAACAGAAGAACATTTGCCAACTAACTGTCATCACAATTTCAAGTGATTGTAAAAGCAAAAACAAGCTGCAACAGACCTTGTATAGTAGAGAGAGAATGGTTTATTTAAAAGCCATTTTAGTATAGTGCTTTATATCTATATCAAATGAAATAAAAATGAGTGAAGCCCCCAGGTTCTTTGTTGGGCCTGAAGATACAGAAATAAATTCAGGAAATTATCGACATTTCTTCCACCATGCAGATGAAGATGAGGATGAAGAGGATGAGTCTGTAAGTTTTTTGGTGAGAGAAGACCAGTACAGTATAGACTTCTTACTCATCACTGTTAAAGTGAATTATTACTGTCTAAATTGTGAAGCCATTTTTGCACATAGTAATTTGTTGGAAGTATTTTGCACTAAAACAGCATGTTTCATTACAACATTATTGAATCTATGTTGCATCAAGAAATCCAATCAGGAGTCAGAGTTCTAAGTTGTTTAATGATGCTTATTCTAGTGTCTTTCACTGGTATGCCTAGCGTGACACAAGACTCAGTTGAAAACATGGCAAAAAGAATAGGACCATAAACCAAAAGGATTTCTTGTATGTAGAAGTACCTAAAAAATATGTCAAGAGAAAGAAGTAAGTTGAAGGAAATCATTTTAAAGTTACAAAGAAGGACTTCTTAGCTTTGTTAAGTTTGTCATGTTGTCAACACAAGTGATGCTTGACTCAAAGATAGCCTTATGTATTAACTATTCAGAAGCCTGTAACTGTGTGGCTAGGAGAGGCTACCTCAAGTATCCACAGGGGTGTTTAACTGTGTAAGTCTTACTTTCTTTTTGATCTGATCTATTAGGATGTATAACCATAGTGGATCTTCAGGAATAACACCCATTTATTATGTTCATTTTACCATAGTTATATTAGCTCAACATTTGTCTTGTTTTCCCTTTACACATAGACATTGCTTTACTGTGAAGACTGATTCAAGATACAAAGTTATGTTTTTTTTCCCTCATATTTCCAGTTCGAAAGAGAATTTTGTTTTCAAACCTGTTATACTTGGTAAAAGTAGTTAAAAACAAACCAAAAATAGCTATTAGATTATTCTTTAAATCTTTTTTCATAATTATTTAATACTTTTCCCAGTGCAGTTATGCGTGTCTGAAATGTGAATCAGACTGCTTTCACTTGAAACCTTTCCCACCCACCCCTCATCCTCAGCCCGGGAAAGATGATTTTCAAGCTTCTCTTACGAGCAGTGCTTTTCTTCATCTGAAGTATTGTCTAGAAATCCAATAAGTAAAACAGGAAAGCAGACCTTCTCTGGCTGACTTAAACTAGGAAGTGCTATTGACTCAGCTTCAAGTACTCCTATCCCTTTTCACTAGAGTACATCTGAACACACTGTGAATGTCACTGACCATCAAGTCCACTTTTTCCAGATTAGGACTTCGGTCCCTTATATCCAGAACTCTATTTGTCTCTCTTCCCTTCTACCTTTTATGTTTCAGCAGTATCAAATTTTTGCTTTTCACGTGTTATTCTATGTTGTGCCATGCCTCTTCGCCATTGGGTGTATTCCTTTATCTGGATAGAATGCCCTTTTCTGGGAAGGGATACCTTGTGAATAGTTTTTCATTCTTCAAAACCCTGCTCATTATTCATATTCATTCTTCCCCTTCTCCTTGTAAACTTGAATACTTCTTCCTCAGTACCATTCTATACCTTAACACATATACTTGTATTCCATGTATCATAATGTACTGCATTGTTACTGTAATCCCTGTTAGATTCACAGCACTTTGAGTGTAGGTAGTTTCTGTATATCTAACTTTTAGTATAATTCTTAGACTATTGGTACTAATTAAATTGAACTCACATTTGTGATGTATAATTGTCACTTTTGAGTAGCTTCAATTTGGTTCATTTAACCTATAGATTGTTGACCTATAGAACAAAATGATTTGTTCTAGGTCATTCTGTTTTTAAGATTAAAGGTATGAATTTCATTTTAGACCTTAAATCTGACAAAGTAATTTAGATCTGTTTAAAAAGTAATTACATGCTATCATGTAATTTTACCTGATAGGAAAATTCTGTGATTTTGCCTTAATAATGCAGCTTTATTTGTGCATTTTAAACTTGAAAGTTTCTAGCTGATCTTAGCCAATGAGTAGATATTAAATAGATCTGTAATAAACAAAATTTAACATTTTAATATTAAATAAAATAAAATAAAATAAAAGTAGCCTTTTAATCTGTAAAACAGTAGGAAGTGTTAGGTCGAATGCTGTTTTTACTGAAGTATAATTGACATTAGTTTCATGTGTACAACATGGTGATTCAGCAATTGTATACATTACAGAATGCTCACCATGTTAAGTGTAGTTACCATCTGTCACCATACAAAGTTTCTACTTTGTATGCCCTATGCTGTACTTTTCATCCCTTTAACTTCTCTATTTTATAACTGGAAGTCTGTACCTCTTAATCCCCTTCACGTGTTTCACCCATCCTTGCACCTCCCCTTCCCACTGAGAGCCACCAGTTTGTTCTCTGTGTTTGAGTCTAGATGTTTTGTTTTGTTTTTTTTTTATTTCTTTCAGTTTTTAGATTCCACATGTAAGTGGAATCATAAGGTATTTGTTTTTCTGTTTCACTTAGCATAATATCCTATAAGTCCATCCGTGTTATTGTGAATGGCAAGATTTCATTCTTTTTCTTTTTCTTTTTTTTTTTTTTTTTTTTTTTTAAGGTTTATTTTTGAGATACAGAGAAAGAGCACAAGCAGGGGAGGGGCAGAGAAAGGGGGACAGAGAATCCAAAGCAGGCTCCAGGCTGATACCAATGAGCCCGATGTGGGGCTCAAACTCACAAACCGCAAGATCAAGACCTGAGTCGAAGTTAGATGCTCAACCATCTGAGCCTCCCAGGCACCCCTTTATTCTTTTTTATGCCTGATATATATATATACATATACATACATGTATATATATTCTATATCTATATATACATATATATACATTATATATGGTATGTGTAATATATATAATATATATCACGTGTATCCATTTATGGATGGACACTTAGGTTGCTTCCATATCTTGGCTGTTGTAAATAATGATGCAGTAAACATATCTTTTTGAATTAGTGTTTTTATTTTCTTAGTAAATACCCGGAAGTAGGATTAATAGGTAATATGGCATTTCTATTTTTAAGGTTTTTTTTTTGTTTTTTGTTTTTTTTTTATTTATTTTTGGGACAGAGAGAGACAGAGCATGAACGGGGGAGGGGCAGAGAGAGAGGGAGACACAGAATCGGAAACAGGCTCCAGGCTCTGAGCCATCAGTCCAGAGCCCGACGCGGGGCTCGAACTCACGGACCGCGAGATCGTGACCTGGCTGAAGTCGGACGCTTAACCGACTGCGCCACCCAGGCGCCCCTCTATTTTTAAGTTTTTGAGGAACCTCCATACTGTTTTCCACAGTGGTTGCTCCAGTTTACATTCCCACCAACGGTGCATGAGGATTCCTTTTTCTCCACATCCTTGCCAACTCTTGTTACGTGTTGTCTTTTTGATACTAGCCATTTTGACAAGTGCGAAGTGATGTGTCATTGTGGTTTTGATTTACATTTTCCTGATGATTAGTGTTGTCGACCATCTTTTCATGAATCTTTTGCCCATCTGTATGTCTTCTTTGGAGAAATGTCCGACTAAGGTCCTCTGTTCATTTTTTAATTGGATTATTTGGGTTTTTTTGATGTTGAGTTGTAGGAGTTCTTTGTATATTTTAGAAGTTGACCCCTTAATAGATACATCATTTGCAAGTTTCTCCTCCCATTCAATAGGTTGCCTTTTTTGTTTTGTTGATGGTTTAGCTTGAGTACTTTTGTTGGCTAGGGAAATATTCATTAGGAACATCATGAGCTGGATAGAGGCTTTTGATCAGGAAATAATTGAATAAGAGAACATAAAAGTGGATAATCAAGGTGGAAAGACAGCAAATCCTGGGAAGGTTAGGATTTACAATCAAATTCAATACCAATTTGACCTCTAGATTTTATGAGTTAGAAGAGGCAATGAGGAAATCTAATTTTAGGCATAAAGAATAGCAATTTAAATCTGATGTTATCCTATTTTATTTTTAGATTTATAAGAGAGAGTCTAGTAAAACACTTGAGCATGGATTATATTGTCATCTGAAATATATAAAATATGGAAGGGGGAGAACTAAAAAGAAAAACTAGACACAGCTTTATTTATTTGATAAATTATTAACTATTTAAATGCAGAGACCTCAGAATGAATCTTGAGTGATTTTGTAAACCTGTGAGCTGCTCATAAATTATTTCTGTCTCCTCCTTTTTTTAGTCTCAGGATGAACCATGGCCTTTGAGCTATAGTAGGGGTGCCAGAGATGAGCAACACCATTAATGGGAATATTGAGTATAAAGATAGGAGCTTCAAAGAGCATTGACACCTCTGTTAGCAGTTTGGCTTTCTCCAAAATTTTCTTCCAAGTTGTCATTGGTGACCAACTCCTATTCAAGCTCAGTCTCCAAAAATAGTTCAACACTGTAATACAGCTTTGTAGTCAGAACATCTTATTTTAGGCAAGAGAATTCTTTATCTCACTCTTATTGGTCTTTTTACTTGGATTAGATAAGTTTTGGCCCTTATTTTCCCCTTTCTTTTGTAAGGAGAACAACAAGTGTTGAAGACAGTCAAGAAAGGAGTATTTGTTTAAGTTTAAAATCAGAATGAAAATAGTAACGATGTCCTGAAAGTGTATTGTTTTAGAATTTTTTCCAAACCTTTGTAAACAACTATTTGTTATTTATTATAATAACAATGTAATTTTGAAAAATGCCTTTTTTGGTTAGTGTGTCATTTGTATTAATCACATCCCTCATCTACTTCTGAACAAGATTTAAAATAGCTCTACTTTGCAGTTCGTATTGAGTCAACCTGATTTTTTTTGTTTTGTTTTCCTTCTGTTTTAGCCACCGGAAAGACAGATTGTGGTTGGAATATGTTCCATGGCAAAGAAATCCAAATCCAAACCAATGAAGGAAATTCTTGAACGGATCTCCTTATTTAAATATATCACAGTAGTAGTATTTGAAGAAGATGTTATTTTGAATGAACCAGTAGAAAACTGGCCTTTATGTGATTGTCTTATTTCTTTCCATTCTAAAGGTATTAAAGAATGGGGTGGGAACTACTTTTATCCTCTTATAATAAAACCAATACATACTAATTGTAGATTATTAGGTAAATTAGAAAAATAAAATTAAACCTACCCACTCTCACAGATCAGTGTTGCTAACATTTTGATATATTTCTTTTCAGCCATTTTTCCTCTGTGTATTTTTTAAAAACAAATTTACTATTACAGTGTATATGTCATTTTATATTTAATTTTCCATTAACTATATCGAGGTTTATTTTCCTTTCATTACATTCTTCAGAGACCTGATTTTCAATGACATCTTAGCTTGTCATCATGAGGATATACTATAACATTTAGCCAGTATCTTAACAATTAGTGTCCGGTTTTCACTATTAAAAATAGTGAAAAATAGGTTGATGAATCCTTTGAAAGTATATCTTTGTTACTCTAAGTTATTTAGAATGAATTCTTGAATTATTGAATATTTTAAGGTCTATGCTTTTGTCATATAGAAAATGATGTTTCCTCATATACATATTTATATTTTATTTCTGAGGCGCTTAATATTTGAATTTTAGACTTTACTCGGTTTCTTTTATAAACCAAAGTGAAATATAATTAAACTTCAGTATTACTTGATGGTGAAGTATGCCTTCATAGTAAAACCCACTAATCAAAATTATTAGTGAATATCTGAAATTTTTATTACCCAGTTATCTGTGAATTAAATGTATTTCTTACTAAGAACTATAATTTAAAAGATAAGTACTCAGTTATAAATGAATTCACATTAAAGCAAACTTGTTACCAAAATATGTAATCTCTAGCTGTGTTAAAGTTTCACTTTACTTAGGTATTCAAGAAACGTCTTCAGCCAGAAAGGGGTGGAGCATGTTTGAGACTTCTTGTGCTCCTATAGCCTATAGAGAAGCCAAGGCCCTGGTCTTTATAAACTGAAGTCCTTTATTTCAGAGAATATGAAAATTAGCTTATCTTTGAGGGTAAGGTTTCTTCCCTTACTACTACATGGTTCTTCCTACAGAGCTATTTATTTGCTTGTAAAAACTAGGTGCTCTCCAAGGTGATATCCCATATGCTGTCTCTTGGTAAGGGAAATGTCCTCTTTAACCACAACAACAAAAGCAGGGAACTGAATAAGGGTTCCTATATGCTGAGTTCTGTTAGGAAACGTAAAATCATAGACCTCGAGATATCTTTATGACAAGTGATGAATTCTTCTGAGAGTCTTTACAAAAGTAGAAGGGTTTATAATTTGTGGCCAGGTGATTCTAGGTAGAGTACTTTCATTACATTTTAAAAACTAAAAGGAATTTAGGAATAAGTCTTTTTTAACTGACTGGTTTTTTGTTTAGTTTTTTTTAACATCAGTATGCCTTAGTACTTAACTTCTCCAACTGTTCCGATAATGCTACAAAACACAGTGTCTTCACAGGTATACTATAGTATGCTATAGTTAAATTCTAAAGTTATGCATACCTAATGATTTTTACTCTATTTCTTCAATTAGATATTCATTAAAATATTTTCATTTAAGGAATAATAATATTTATTGGGAGCTTATTATGTCAGGTACTGTGCTAAGTGTTTTATGTATACTCCTTGATGGAGTTCCTCCAAAAACTGTACTAGGTAAGACTGTCAAAATACCCATTTATAGTTGTGAATCAGGGGCTGAGAGATTTTAGGTAAATTTGCCCGAAATCACGTAGCTAATGAAAGATGGAGCCAGGACTTTGGACCCTGTTATATTAACCTTTAGGGAATACTGCCTTACCATCTCTAAGTAATAGGTATTGATGGATAAAACTGGAGCTTTTAGCGTCGATACAGACAGCATAGTAGAATCATTAAAATGCTTTAGATACTTTAGGCCTCTTACTATATCTGCCATTTGATTTATTTTCCTTGTAATTAGTAATTTTACCAAAGGCTAGTAATTTTTGAGTTAATTTCTGATAACGTTGACCTAGTAACAGCAAGTATGATTCTACTCATATACTTTATATTTAGAGCATATCTTTGCAAGAGAATTAACTTTTGTTTTTGCTATTTTAAAGATGCATAAATTCTTTGAATTATCAACAATTTATATGTATAGATATCAAATTTAAAAAGTGAGAAAGTTATATATATTTTAAAAATCACCAAGTGATTGTGATATATTTATTTATATATAGATTTCTGTTTGTGTATGAGGTAATCTTAACTTTTTATCAGTGACTTTGAATAATCAGGTGTTGACTAATGTGTCAGTGCTCTAAATTTGGTTATATAACCACTAGCTTATTGTGCCTTATCAATCAAATTAACTAGGAAAAAATAAGACTTATTAATAGTACGTTAAGTTTTATGTGTTTATTTTTCCATGATTTATATGGAAAGTAGTGATAATAAAACTAACCTTTTATCAGAAATGGCATAAATTCAAATTGATAAAGTTATAGATGTCAACTTACCTTGAGATTGTACAGAATATGTTAATAATATGTGTTCTTAGGATTTCCACTGGACAAAGCAGTTGCCTATGCAAAACTCAGGAATCCATTTGTAATCAATGACTTGAATATGCAGTATCTCATACAAGATAGGTGAGTGATGGAGATGGCTGAATAAGGGAAGGAAAATTAACATTTATTTAGGATATACTGTAAGCGATACGGCATCAGGTGTTTTCATATACGTTAATTTTTGGTATCTTCTAAATAATACTTAAGAATAGGTATTTATACCCAATTTTGTAGATGAAGAATCTTGAAAATCAGGGAGATGAATCGATTTGCCCAAAGTCACAAGTAGTCCTGCAAATAGTGGGACGAGGACTTAAACCAGATTTATTTAATTTCTGGAGTCTACTGAACCACTGAAAATTATGAACAACATCTCTGTCATGATGACTGATGATGAAATTAGGGCTATACTAGATTATTTTTAATGGTAAAGTGCAACTGTTTTGAAAAATACCTCACTATATTAGCATTCATTTTACAGGTCAAAAGCATGGATTTCCAAGAGACACTGTAAAATACAAATATATTTATTTATATTGTTTGATGTTTCACTCTGATGGCTACCCTTATGATTTCACCAACATTTGATTTTCCTTTACGTGAACATTACAATATGAGATTATATGTATGAAAACACTTTATAAACTATAAGGCCTTATGGTTTTTTGTTTCTGGTATTCTGTTCTTCCAGATAGTGACATTATTGATATCTAAAACTTTAAAACATTTTTCCTAGTTTTCCATATTAATACATGCTTATATGTTATATACATATATATGAAAATGCATATTTACTTTAAGAAATTTGGAAAATAAAAGCATCAAGAAAGGATTTTACCCTGCCACCGTATCTATCATATTTTTTTCATATAGAAAGCAATATGTACATGGACTTACATTTTACACATTTACATTTTACACATTTACATTTACACATTTACACACAATACAATGAACATTTTCCCGTGCCATTAAATATTCTTTAGGTATAAAGTTTTTAATGGTTAGGTAATATTCTGTCATTGCTTATAGCAACTTTATTTGACCATTTCTTTTTATACATTTACATTCCCAATTTTAAATGTTAGTATTTTATTATGCCACATAAAGTATTGTGCAGACATTTTTGTTTTAATATTGCATAATATTTCCTTTGAATACATATTTTTTTGATACTTTAAATGACAAATTTTTTATTTAAAAAATAAGGCTTGATATCCATGCCTTTTTAGTAATACAGTAGTAATAATGTACTTGTGAAATAGAATAAAACAATACAGGATGTTTTCCCTTTTTTTCAGGAGAGAAGTATACAGTATTCTTCAGGCTGAAGGTATTTTACTTCCACGTTACGCAATTTTGAATCGTGACCCAAATAATCCCAAAGGTAAGAGTAAGAGATTTTGAGCGAGCTGCCTTTTGTCACTCAACATACTTTTGAGCCACTTCCCTTCTATAATTAAGTAGAAGGAATTTGAAGAATTCATAGTATTTTGTTTACTTTTTTTTAAAGAAATGAACCAATTAAGTATTATGTTCAGTTGAAGTGTAGCACTATAAGCTAAAAGACCCAGTAATAATTTAAGAGTTATATATCCTACTTTTCTTTGGTTTGCATTTGACATCTATTTGGGAAATGTAAAGAAGAATTTTTAAATTATGTGCTTAATAAATTTGTATTGATTAGTGTAAACAAGTGATTTATCTCTGACTCTTGAATTAAGCATTAGAAACTTCACACTAGAATGCTGTGATTAAATTTCTGATGACTAGGAATTTTGAAATCTTATTACCTACTAATGTCTTAAAGCACCCTTTGCTTCATTTTTCTGGTTATCTAAAACATAACATGTAAGTTATATATAGCAGTCTAAAAAAACCAAGATAAATGTTTATCTGCATTAAGATTTAATGTTCTGATAAGAGTATTTTAGGGAATTCTGATGATTTTATTGTATCTAAAAGCAACTTTTATTAAAAACAAAATATAACATTTATTATCTGTAATAGGGAACTTCCCTCATTTGTCTAGAGGTAAAAAAATAACTTCCTAATTAGAGTGCTTGCTTACTTTGTATAGGTTACTTTAGTAACCTGAATAATTTCATGTTTTATAGTATCTGTGATACAAATGATCCCTTACATTTTTCAGAAGATGATAGCGTTCTAAAATTATTTCTCAGTCTTTCTTGTTGGTGTCATTTCCTATCTAACTTTGTATTCTGTGGATTGATAAGGTGAAATGACAGATTCATAAGATTTTGAAGAAAAGCTATAGTTTTTAATGTCATAGATCATAGATGTTGATGTATGTTGTTTGCATAAATAGTTTTAACTAAAATCAAATCATATATTATCCAAGCTTACTTTTCTTTGTAATCTCCATTGTAGTAAAAACTTCAATAATAATACTATTTCCAGATAATATACAGTATGTAATTTTTCCTGATGTTCTGTTTGACTTCTAGAGTGCAATCTGATTGAAGGTGAAGATCATGTAGAAGTAAATGGTGAAGTTTTTCAAAAGCCATTTGTAGAAAAGCCAGTCAGTGCAGAGGATCATAATGTTTACATTTACTACCCAACATCTGCTGGTGGTGGAAGTCAAAGACTTTTTCGGAAGGTAAACCTTTGTTATCCCAGGGAATACTGTTCTTCATACTTTGTGCAAATTTTACTAAAAGTAATCAAGTATTTAATAGAATTAAGACTAAGAATGTATCATTTAGGAATAAATGAAAACTCTTCTTTGTTAGAAAAGCAAGGCATTATTTTATTTTTTAATGCGATGCATGCAAAATTTCTAGGTACAAAGTATGAAGAGTATTATTTGATTTCATTTGCATCTTCCAGTTATGTATCTGGCCTATGAGAAATTCAGGTAAAGATCAGCAGTATTTAAGAAAAATGGCACCTTGGGGCACCTGGGTGGCTCCGTCAGTTAAGCCTCCAACTTAGGCTTAGGTCACGATCTTGTGGTTTGTGAGTTCAAGCCCCGCGTCCGGCTCTGTGCTGGCAGCTCAGAGCCTGGAGCCTGCTTTGGATTCTGTTATCTCCCCATCTCTCAGTCCCTCCCCTGCTCGTGCTCTGTCTCTCTCTGTCTTTCAATAATAAATAAGTGTTAAAAAAAAAAAAAAAGAAAAATGGCACCTTAGGGCACCTGGATGGCTCAGTTGGTAGAGCATGCGACTCAGGGTCTGAGTTTAAGCCCCACATTGGGCATGGAGCCTATTTAAAACAGAGAGAGAGAAGAAAAATAGCCCCCAAGATGGATGATTCATAGACAAAAATAATACCAATAATTTTTACATACATGAATGACAGTATGCTTAAAATTGCACCCATAAGAGGATGTGGAGAAACAGGAACCCTCTTGCACTGTTGGTGGGAATGCAAACTGGTGCAGCCGCTCTAGAAGAGTTTGGAGGTTCCTCAAAAAATTAAAAATAGACCTACCCTACGACCCAGCAGTAGCACTGCTAGGAATTTACCCAAGGGATACAGGAGTACTGATGCATAGGGGCACTTGTACCCCAATGTTTATAGCAGCACTCTCAACAATAGCCAAATTATGGAAAGAGCCTAAATGTCCATCAACTGATAAATGGATAAAGAAATTGTGGTTTATATACACAATGGAGTACTACATGGCAATGAGAAAGAATGAAATATGACCCTTTGAAGGAACATGGATGGAACTGGAGAGTGTTATGCTAAGTGAAATAAGTCATACAGAGAAAGACAGATACCATATGGTTTCACTCTTATGTGGATCCTGAGAAACTTAACAGAAACCCATGGGAGAGGGGAAGAAAAAAAAAAAAGAGGTTAGAGTGGGAGAGAGCCAAAGCATAAGAGACTCTTAAAAACTGAGAACAAACTGAGGGGTTGATTGGGGGTGGGAGGGAGGGGTGGGTGGGTGATGGGTATTGAAGAGGGCGTCTTTTGGGATGAGCACTGGGTGTTGTATGGAAACCAATTTGACAATAAATTTCATATATTAAAAAAAATAAAAAATAATAAAAAATAATATTAAAGATTTAAAAAAAATTGTACCCATAATAAAATAAATGCAAATGAAGTCTAAAAGTTAATGACATTGAATTACTTTTTGGATTGCCAAAGATCTAAAAGATTGAGGTAGTTGGAAAACAAGCACAAGCCCACATGTTGTTGGCAGGAATGCAAGTTAATATAGCCTCTTAGCAATATAATTTAATAATACATTAAGATTTAAAATGTGTGTACATTTATAATCATGGAAATTCAAAGAAAAAATTCAGTGGGATACTATTTTATATCCATTAGAGTGGCAAATATTAAGTCTAACAATACCAATTATAGTAGAGCAGTGGGAACTAATATATGTGCTAAGAGAACTCTAAATTGTTAAAACAGTTCATAAAGGATTTTGGCATTATCTATGTATGTTGAATATGAGCACCTAGCAATTCTATCACCTGGTAATTCTACTTGTAGTATATACATTAGAAACCCTCTTGGACATGGGACACATATAAGAATGTTCAAAGCAAAACTGTTCTACTGACAAAAGCTTAGAAAACAACCAAAATATCCATTAATGAATGAATTCCATGTACGTACACAGTGGAAAATTCTATAGTAGACAAAGTGAACAAACCAGGTTACATGCAACAACATGGTTGAATCTAAGAAACATTATTCTTACCATTCATTGTATATTTATGCTATTTAACTTACATATAAATTGTAATTATGGTAGAAAATAATACAGCGTCAACTGTATAGTAAGTGTTGTTAAATACTTGTGCACCAAAAAAATTTTTTGGAAATATCTAAGATGGAAAGATATGGTGAAAGTTTATATTAATAAAATGAGATGAATAATTTAGTTTTTATATTCATGGGCATCTTTGTTTTCAGATTGGCAGTAGAAGTAGTGTTTATTCCCCAGAAAGCAATGTACGAAAAACAGGCTCATATATATATGAAGAGTTTATGCCCACAGATGGTACTGATGTAAAGGTAGGATTGATTACAGTATATTTTAATTTTGTATTTAGTTTACCGATGGCAACAGAAAAAGAGATTACCCTTTAATTAGTTATATCTATATTCTGGATCTCTTTTTTTTTTGTGACTAGAGATTGTTAATCTGTTTTGTATTATGAATGCCTTTGACAGTCTGAAGGCCATGGACCCTTTTTTTAGAATAATGTTCTTAAATGCTTAAAACAGGATTGCCAAGGAGACAAATTTTATTGAAATACAGTTATAAAAATATTTAATAAACAACTTGGTGATATAATAAAATGTATGCTTCTTTAAAAGGACATTAAATAATAAAGCAGTAAAGGTCTAATAGCCACCAGTTTCTAAGCATTGATTAGCATAAATGATGTTTGAGATCCGCAGCAACCGTAGCATAATGTAAAAATATGTTTGACTTCTTTTGGTGACAGACAAGGTCTTAATTGCTTTACCTTCAGCCAGTCTTGGTCTAAGGTATAAACCTGATCATGAGCCTCTCCTTTAAAATTCTCTTATGGATTTTTGTTGACCAGAGGATAATAATCAGGTTCTTAAGTGTGGCATACAGAATGTTTCAGTCTGTCTTCTATCAACCTTATTTCTTACAGTATAAACTATACTAAATAATTTACTCTTATCTGAATACATCATGCTCTTTAACACCTCTGGCCTCTGTGTTAATTACCTGTGCTTGGAGTGCTGTTCTCTTTCTCATCTGCTTTTCATTCTATGCTGTCCCTCACCACCACCCCCATTTTTTAATCTTCCTTTTGGCCATTACTTTCTTTTATGTTTTTATAATTAACTTGTACCTCTCCTTTGTTAAACTTAAAACAATTTGAAAAAGATCACCTCATATACAACCTAGTATTCCCTCATAATGCTCAGCATATCAATCTCTCCAAAGAACAGAACTTCACTTTACCATTTTTTTGCCATGTTATTGTTTATAACCTTTTCCATTGTATTGAAAATTTTGGCATGTGAAATAGAAAGAGGTGTGAAATGAATAGTCTGGAGACTGAAGTAAAGTTTTATTATTTTTCTTTTAGTTTGTTGTCTGCTGTTTTTTAAAATACATTTTGAATAATATAAAAATTTTTATATATTTTAACTTTAATGAAAGGTTTATACAGTGGGTCCAGATTATGCTCATGCTGAAGCTCGAAAATCTCCAGCCCTCGATGGCAAGGTGGAACGAGATAGTGAGGGAAAAGAAGTTAGATACCCTGTTATTCTGAATGCACGCGAGAAATTAATTGCTTGGAAAGTCTGCCTTGCTTTTAAGGTAAGATGTTTTAAAGGCCATACAGGCCCCTGTCAAAGAAATTCTAATGTCTTTTTTGAGTAAAAGAAATGTTATTTGGGCATTTAGTGGTAGAAGTAAGCTGAGAAAATAAAAATGATACATTTAAATGGTTTATGTACTTTTCAGGGGATTCTTATAGCGCCATTAATAAAAATACATAATAAATGAAGGACTTTGTTTCTCTCTATTTTATCTGTTATATAAAAGGGAATTTTGTCAATTTATTCAGAAATTAAAATGATGGAGGAAAACTTAACTAAAACAGTAGCATTAACCAGTGTTTAGAGGTATTATTTAACATGCTTAAAACAACTGGTTGCAAGTACTATTTACTCAGAATTGATACATGATTGTTTTCTTGAATAAAAAAGGTCTTCAGTAGTCTTCTAGCCTTGGTAATACATCCTTTAGCCTATTTGTTGTATATGATAAAATGTGTTTTTGAAAGCAATACAAATAACATTCCTTAAAGAAAACTTTTTACTGCTAACATTTGACTAGTTCCCTCAGTCTACATCATTAGGTTTCCAGTAATGTATGGTAAAGATTTAAATAGAAGTAGTACAAGTTGCATCTAACAAAGGATAAACTTCACCTTTTTGAAGTCTTGTCTTGAGTTATAATGTAAAGACTAGGATGTGTTACTGGTTATTAAATAATACTTTATGTCTTAATAATTTGAAGTCACTTTTATGGAAGGAATATTATCCTGTAAGTATATTTTAATAGCTTTGTACGAATTATCTTAACTTCGTAATACCAGGATTCTAAAAGACATGACTTAAAATCATATTTATGCTAATGTGTCATGATTTGAATGTAAAATGCAGAAGTTAGAAAATTCTTGGAGCCTTAGTAGGAAATTTATACCTTGCAATGGTTTTCTTCTCCCAAATAAAATGTATTTAATTCATTTCAAGTGCTCACAAGTATATAGTTGTCAAGTTTTAAAAGATTCAGAACGAAGGGCACCTGGTTGGCTCACTTTGTAGAGCCTGCAACTCTTAATCTCAGGGTTGTGAGCTTAAACCCCACAGTGGGTGTAAAGATTACATAAAAATAAAATCTTTCTTTAAAAAAAGATTCATAGGGATAATTGGACATTTCCTCTGGGACATATCTTCAAAACTACTTTTTCTTTATGTTTTCCTTTATGCTTTGGATTAAAGTGATATAATTTCTACTATCACAAAATTTTACAAAGCCTTTAACATTTTTTTTACTCTTTTTAATTAAATATTACTTGAAGAACTTCTTGTTACGGTAGGTTATTTTTTGGCCTCTCTAGTCCCTGAAGCATTTTTGTTCCATATTTACTTCATGGTGTGGAACTAAAACAATCATATAGTATGTTTGACATATTTTCAGAGTACTCAGGTTACAGATGAGTAATTTCATTACTTACTATGAAGTAAACTAAGGTGCAGTAGTACATTTTTAGGCATTTATAAAATTTGATATGTTGTAATAAGACTAGAACATTGTGAATCCTAATTCAAATGTAACTTTAAAGTTTATAATTTATTTTAAATAGCAAACAGTTTGTGGTTTTGATTTGTTACGGGCCAATGGACAGTCCTATGTCTGTGATGTCAATGGCTTCAGTTTTGTGAAAAATTCCATGAAGTATTATGATGATTGTGCAAAAATACTTGGGTAAGAATTTTTTATCTTTTTCTTCTATACCTTTGTTATAGCTAATGCATAGTAGGTATTCAGAAACCAAATAATTGTAAATGCATCAAACGATCAGAATCTTGTAAGCACTCTAGAGTAAAAACAAATGTTCACAAAATGACATCTCCAAAGAACCATGACAAATCTTTAATTATACTTCAGGATATCAAAGGCGGATTAATTTAGGGCCAATATAGATGAAGTTTTAAAGATACTTAACTTCATAGATTCACAAATATATACCGTGATTATTACAGTGATTGTTAGTCAAAACAGCTAATTTGTTAGGTTACTTGTCCCTCAAGATTTTGATACATAATTGAAAAGGTTTAATTCTCTTACTTTAAGGTACAAAATGAATATTCATGAAAGAAGTAACCAGGGTAAAATAGAAATATTTGGAATTCAGGGTTCTTTTGAATGATACTGCTTTCTACAAGCATATGTCAGTTAAAGATAATCCCATGAGATTATTAGTGAATTCAAAAGAAAATATTGCATGTAGAAAGACCATTTTTATATTCTTTGACCTATTTTCTTATACTTTGATTTAGAAGATTCATAAGACAAATATTTTTGAACCATTTCAAAGTATATATGACAGAGCCATAAGAAACTTACATTTTAAAATGTGTTGTCATGGGGCACTTGGGTGGCTCAGTCAGTTGAGCATCTCACTCTTGATTTCAGTTTAGGTCAAGATCCCAGATTGGTGGGATCAAGCCTCATGTGATGCTTAGCTTGGAGTCTCCTTAGGATATTCTCTCTCTCTCTCCCTCGCTCCCTCCCTCCCTCCCTCCCTCCCTCTCTCTCTCTCTCTCTCCTGCCCCTTTCACCCACTCATGCATGCACTCTCTCTCCCTCACTGTGTCTTTCTCAAATAAATAAATAAATAAATAAATAAATAAATAAATAAATGTATTGTCCTAATTGGAGTCAGCTTTTATAGAATATTTTAAAGATTGGTGAACTTAACCCTTAAGGTGAAATTTAGGGGAGCTTACTAAATTTTAGCATGAATAAGTGCTGAATTTAAGCAAAACAAAAAATGTTTTATAATTACTTAACATGTTTTCTGTTTTTAACCCTATTAGTAAAGTATAATAGAAATTTATTAAAAAAGAGCCACAGTATTTAGAGTAACTTCAAAAGTGATCAATAAACTTGTAAGAAATGATCCGTAGCCATAAAGAAGAGCCAATCTTGGTTTTCAGATTGTATCTATAAGTGCATATGATGCAGCTTTAGTGATTTATTTGAATCCAATGTGACTTATATTTTAAAACTAACGTAAATAATTAATAATTCCAAATTCATGGCATCTCTTTAGGGTGTTCTTATATACCAGTTTAGAACTGCTAATCTAATTTTTCTTTATCAGGATTGAGTCTTTGAGTTAATTTTTGTGTGCTGTAATCACAGAGTCACTAGTTTGACTTTAATTTCATTGATTATATCATTAGTCATTAAGTACTGAGGTTTGCCTTAAAATAAATTAATTCTTAGCTTTTTATTTTTGTATCAAAGCAATATTGTAATGCGAGAGCTTGCTCCACAATTTCATATCCCCTGGTCAATACCCTTAGAAGCTGAAGATATCCCAATTGTACCAACTACATCTGGAACTATGTAAGTTTGAATATTTTCATTTAGAAATTCCTTGGGTTTTGTACATCAGTCTCTGCTATTACAATAAAGATTAAATTTCTAAACGATCATTGGACACTTTACTCTGTATGTTTTCATATAATTCACTTTGCAGATGGAAAAATAGACTATATGCTTTTGCAAGGGTCCACCTAGACTAAAACTCTTTTGTATTGTTAAAAATAAAATCTGAAAGGGGCGCCTGGGTGGCGCAGTCAGTTAAGCGTCCGACTTCAGCCAGGTCACGATCTCGCGGTCCGTGAGTTCGAGCCCCGCGTCGGGCTCTGGGCTGATGGCTCAGAGCCTGGAGCCTGTTTCCGATTCTGTGTCTCCCTCTCTCTCTGCCCCTTCCCCGTTCGTGCTCTGTCTCTCTCTGTCCCAAAAATAAATAAACGTTGAAAAAAAAAAATTTTTAGAAAAAAAAAATAAATAAAATCTGAAAAAAAATTAAATAAAATCCTGAAAAATGCTTGTATAACTATAGAACTATTGAATTAAGTCACAAAAATAAAGGAGGTACCAACAGGTATGTCACTTAAAGTTTCATAGTCAGTGGCTGTACAGCTTTTATTCTCTTATTGTATAAAGAAAAAATATAGAGTTTTATCTTGAGGTAAATTAATTAGATCAGTATTGCGAAAGTGTTTTATAATATTCTAGTGAAAATTACTGCTTGAAACTCATCTGCTACTCAGGTGGGTTGACCAAATGCTTCATATTTACAAGTTAGACATTTACATTAGCATGTTAAATATTCTGCGAAGGGCTGGTTGGGATGGAGAAACACAAATATTTAATTTTGTTTTAAACCAGTATTCTCAAACTATTTAACATAAAAAGTTTTAGGTAACTTATTAAAATCCTGCAGGGTTGTGTTCTGTGGCCTGTAGTTTGTCAAACACTAAATTATACCCTAGCATTCTTTCTAAGACAGTTTTATCTTCTAGTAATTTAAGTTTGAAGTACTTGTTCTTCTTACAAGGGCAAAATAAATATAGCAGCTATCAAGTAAAGCTTTATTTTGCTTTGATTTAATAATAATTAATCTCTGCTACAGACCAAGTATTTTATGAAGTTCCGGGATTGTCATTCGTTTACTTTTATTCCAAAGTTAGCATAGTCATCTCTAGAGAAGAAGCTGATATATAGCTTAATATTACTCCTCCTCCAGCTTCGTAAAATCTTTTTAAGATTGGATTTGATAAAATTGATAAGATTGGATTTGATAAAATTGACTAGTTGTTACAAGTACTATCTCAATAGGAAACTTTTTGAAATGGTATAAGATAGCTCTAAAGAAATGAGATGTTGTGTGAGTCTGAATTATATAACACAGATCTTTGTTAGAAAATTGAGAACTTTTATTTCATTTTAGGATGGAACTCAGATGTGTCATAGCTGTAATACGTCATGGGGATCGAACACCAAAACAAAAAATGAAAATGGAAGTGAGGCATCAAAAGTATGTTTTAAGGGGAATAATTTAACACTTAGGAGATAATTTAAGATTTCTGATAGGTGATTAGCTATTTTGATCAATACATCATACAGGAAAACTGTTTTCCCATTTCTTGGCCATTAATTTGAACCACTGGATGGAGACAAAATCCATTTAAAGTAATTGTATATATTAGCATCTGAAAATTATGATGGCAATATCCGTAAATTATCATCCATCTGACCTAACTTTCGTTTATTGTAAAAGTGTAAACATCCTAAGATGTTAAATTTTGGTTTGTTATTCTCTCACATTGCTTTCTCTGAGTCCTTGAACCTCTCAACCTTGTAGAAAAAACTTGGTAGAATAAAAGTTTGTTATTTCTATTCACTATTTGATTTGGAAATAATAAAAATTTAAAACTTGAGCCAATAAATATGTGTTGAAACATTTTTTATATGTATATGTATGCAGTGATTTCAGAGAACATAATATGCAGTTTTACAATCATATATTCAGTTTCCATCATGAGAAAACTTTTAAAAATAATCTATAGTGATTATTAGCTTGCCGTGGTTAGGAGAATACCAAGTTTTGTCACTGACAGTAGATGAGCAACCTTGTATAGTGAAAGAGGACATACAGTATTTGAAATCCATAGACCAAGTCCCATGTCTTCATTAATTGATTTATGTTAAGTATATGGTGGTAATAGTAATTATTGCAAAGGACTAACTGTGCTCTTTTGTTTTAATAAGATTTTTCGATCTTTTTGAAAAGTGTGATGGATATAAATCTGGGAAATTAAAACTCAAAAAGCCAAAACAATTACAGGCAAGTGCATTTGACTGCTTGTTGGTTATAAATTGCTAATGGCAAAGTAACATAAAAATTCAGTTCTTTATTATTTTATAGGAAGTGCTGGACATTGCCCGACAACTTCTTATGGAGCTGGGGCAAAATAATGATTCTGAAATTGAAGAAAACAAGTCAAAACTTGAACAACTTAAGACCGTATTAGAAATGTGAGAATATTTTTGAAACCCTTAATTTTGATAACTAAATTTGATAACAGTGTTCTTTTATAATGTATGACTTTCTATGTTAAGTTGCCTTCACAGTTTGATCGTTTTCCACTTTAGTGCTGAAGCTGAAGAGAAATTAGCGAAAGTTTAGTGAGACTTTTATTTGCACCAGTGAGAAAATAGATTGTTGTGTTGAAGTTTCTTGTTTTAGTTTTACTTTTAATTTTGATGAGAAACATTTGGATCTTTTATGAAGTACCACTTAGGATGAAAGCAACATGGCTAACTTGAGCACAGATTAAATGTTGTTTAAGTAAAAAACAATTTTGAACTATGCTTTAGTCAAGTGAAATTGATAACACCAGTATTACTATTGGAAGCTTTACATTTGGCCACCTAGAATCTTATTTCCTTAATTTTTTAAATGCCCATACATTTCTGTTTTATATATTTCTATACTTTGTCATCTCTTCAAATGTCTAACTTTTGTAGAGAAACTTTTTTGTGTTTTCCTTTCTAATGTGATTAGAATGACTACCTATGGTACAGACATTCTGCTAAGAGTATTTTAAAGAATTCAACAATTAATTAAAAATAGAGGAGGGCATTAATATGTAGATTTAATTTTCTCTAGATGGATTTTAGTTTCTCTTTAAGAGGTTTCATTGAACACTTACTGAAAATTGTTCATTCCACTTGCCATTTTGTTTTTCAGGTATGGCCATTTTTCTGGAATAAATCGTAAAGTCCAACTAACTTATCTCCCTCATGGTTGTCCTAAAACATCTAGTGAAGAGGAAGGTATATCACTATTAATGCCTATTGTGTTTTAATTATATGTAGAGACTTATTACTCATTGTACTGCCTTTGGACCCTCTCCTTTGTAACAGTTAAGGAGCTGACATGCTGAATAAAGGAAAATTAAAGTGGAGTTTTGTCAACTTTGCTTTCTATCCTTTAAATAGAGGATAGATTGGGCCTCCTGGGTGGCTCAGTTAAGCGTCTGATTTAGGCTCAGGTCATGATCTCACGTGTTGTGAGTTCGAGCCCTGCATCAGGCTCTGTGCTGACAGCTCAGAGCTTGGAGCCACTTCAGATACCTGTGTCTCCCTGTCTCTGTCTGCCCCTCCCCTGCTCACATGCTGTCTCTCTCTCTCTCAAAAATAAATAAAAACATTAAAAAAAATTTTTTTTAATAATAAATAAATAAAGGATAGTTTACCCTTTAAGGAAAGGATCTATTTTATTTTAAAAACTGTAGGACTCCCCATTTACTCTGGGGTTGTTTCAGAAACCTTATTTAAATGTTACTTAATCGGTCCCTTTCTTCCTCTTTTGGTAGAAGAGGGCAGAGTATTCAGGAAGAAAGCTCAAAAAGTACAAAAAGACTATTTGAAAGAATACACAATAATCATGTTTCTAATTAGTTAATTTCCTCCACCAATTAAGTCTGAATAAAGCATTTAAATAAGGTCATTCTCCTAAAAGCAGTCAGCATAAAACTCCAAAAATTCATTTACGTTTTAAAATAAAAATGGGCAGACGGGTGCCTGGTTGACTGGTTGGGTCAATTGAGCATCCGACTTAGGCTCAGGTTATGATCTCATAGTTTGTGGGTTTGGCCCCGCATTGGGCCCTGCGCTGACAGCTCAGAGCCTGCAGCCCACTTTGGATTCTTTGTCTCCCTTTCTCTCTATCCCTCCCCTGCTTGTGCTCTCTCTCTCTCTCTCTCTCTCTCTCTCTCTGTCTCTCTCTCTCTCTCTGTCTCTCTCTCTCCCTCTCCCTCCCTCCCTCCACCACTCTCTCTCTGTCTCAAAAATAAATAAATAAGCATTAAAAAAATAATAATAATGGGCAGAAATTGTAGAAACCATTTCATGAAGAAATGTAGATGCCCAATAAAACAGTTATAATAATAGTAATAATTACTTTTGCCTGTCTCACTAGCAGAGTGTTTTCTTATTATTTTGTCAAATCATTGTTAAAGAATGTTGATGAGAATATAGTATGAGTGGATTTCAGTCTGTTGGTAGGAGTATAAATTGATGTAGCCCTTTGAAAGGTAATTTGGCAATATAAGAAACTTCAAATATGCTTTTACCTTTTTTTTTAAGTTCATTTACTTATTTTGACAGTGTGTAAGAGGGGGAGGGACAGAGAGAGAGAGAGAGAGAGAGAGAGAGAGAATCCCAAGCAGGCTCTGCACTGACAGTGCTGAGCCCCGTATGGAGCTCAAACTCACAAATCATGAGATCGTGACCTAAGCCGAAATCAAGAGTCTGATGCTTAACCAACTGAGCCACCCAGTCATCTCTCATATGTTAATTCTACTTATAAGGATTTATCCCAAGGAAGTGATCAAATATTCAGGGAAAGATTGGCCTGTGGAGATATCCCAAATGGCATTATTTATAGTGGCATAAATTGAAGTAGTGATTATCTTAAATGTGAACACAAGTTTGTTTATATTGATCTTCATATATTTATTTTAAAATTTGACATTGCTACTGTGTCACACTTTGTGATTGGTAGCAATACAGATTAATTTCCTATACTTTAATGTTTGTAATCAAAAATATTCTGTATATAACTATGATTGAAAAAGTCTGTTAATTAATTGTCCTTCCATAAATTAATATTAGCCTGCATGATAAAGCACATACAACTACAAGGTACTACCCCTGGCACAAAGTTGATTCCTATCACTTTTCATGAATCATCATTAAGTTTTTTAGCACTTATATTGCTCATTTTTAAATTACCTCTTTTCTGTAGCCTATTGCAGATCTTAGGACATAAAGAGCAGATAAATTAGGTACAGAAATTCATTCACTTGTGGAATATCTGAGAAAAAACTTTGGTCGGGTACAGAAAAAGATTACACAATTCCAAATTTAATTTTTTTTTTTTTAACGTTTATTTATTTTTGAGACAGAGACAGAGCATGAACAGGGGAGGGGCAGAGGGAGAGAGGGAGACACAGAATCTGAAACAGGCTCCAGGCTCTGAGCTGTCAGCACAGAGCCCGATGCAGGGCTCGAACTCACGGACCGTGAGATCATGACCTGAGCCAAAGTTGGATGCTTAACCGACCGAGCCACCCAGGTGCCCCCACAATTCCAAATTTAAAAAGCTGCTCTTGGCTACATTTTATTGTATATCTCATTCATAAGTTTAAATTACAGTAAGTTTTAGGCTCTCTCACATCTTTCAAAAAATTATGCAAATCATTGATTCCTCTTTGTAAAAATGTATACATCTTCACTTCGGCTAACATCACCTTTTATGCGAGCCTCTTGATATAAAGACAAGATCTCGATCCTGTGGTGAAGGAGCTCTTAATGTAACAGCTGGGACAACTAAATTAAATATATTGGACAAATACTGTTGCTGTGATATCACTATGAGAGCATGGAAGGTGGAAACATCACTTCCTTTCAGAAAACTGGGAAAGAGCCTTCTTCCTAAAGTGAGGAAGAGATTATGAAATTAGAGTAAGATTTTAACAGGTAGAGCAAGGGTTGTTCCCTACAGAATCAAAAGCATACAAAGATAGGTATGTTCAAAGGAACAAAATAATTTACATAAAAGCTATTTTCTGCTACAGAAGAGAAAATAAAGAAAAAATTAATCTTGAAACACGCCTCTTTAAAAGAAACAAACTTGACATTTATTTGCTTTTATTCATTAACATATATCTTAGACAGCCGAAGAGAAGAACCATCCTTACTTTTGGTTCTAAAATGGGGAGGAGAACTAACTCCTGCAGGCAGGGTCCAGGCCGAAGAACTTGGAAGAGCTTTCAGGTGTATGTATCCTGGAGGTCAAGGTAAATCTTGGAGTTTCTTTAATTTGGTTAAGTTTATGCATTGTTTTTTCAAATCTTCACTTATTTTGAGATGTTACTAAATATTTATAGAAATACACTGAGACAAAAATATAGCTTAAGTGATTTGAGTATTTATTTTCAGGAGATTATGCAGGATTTCCTGGTTGTGGTTTACTTAGATTACATAGTACCTACCGACATGACCTCAAAATATATGCCTCTGATGAAGGACGAGTCCAGATGACTGCAGCTGCTTTTGCAAAGGTATAAATAAATGTTTTTCAGAATTACTAGAAATTTCATCTAATACCACATTTTAAAAGATTTTTGCTAAGGCAATATTTAAACATTCCAAATTTGAAATTTCCAGCTCAAGCCCTGAAATTGTGATAGGTTGTATTATTAATAAAGTTTATTCATTGCAAATAGTTAGCTTATTCCTTATGAAATTCAGCATGTAACAAAATAATTATGATACTTTTCATTAATTTGCATACTAATTTTTGAATTTGTGTTGGCTTTATTTAATATGTTTAGGGGCTCTTAGCCCTAGAAGGAGAGCTTACACCCATTCTTGTTCAGATGGTAAAAAGTGCGAATATGAATGGTCTTTTGGATAGTGATAGTGACTCTTTGAGCAGTTGCCAGCAACGTGTGAAAGCAAGACTTCATGAAATACTTCAGAAAGATAGAGATTTTACGGCTGAAGATTATGAAAAGGTGGGTCTTAGCAAACTCTTCTATATTGTGAAATACGCACACACATATAAAAGTATATAAAAACAAAACTTATAACAAACTTATAACAAAACTTATAACAAAAAGTATATAAAACAAAAACTTAGAGCCTATTGTATTATAAAGCAGTACTCCTAAGGGTGCCTGGGTGGCTCAGTCCGTTAAGCGCCTGACTTCAGCTCAGGTTGATCTCACAGTTCGTGGGTTCTAGCCCGGTGTCAGGCTCTGTGCTGATGGCTCAGAGCCTGGAGCCTGCTTAGGATTCTTTGTCTCCCTCTCTTGCTGTCCCTGTCCTGCTCAGCTGCCTCTCTCTCTGTGTCAAAAATAAACATTAATTTTTTTTTTTTTAAATAAAGCAAATACTCCTATAGTCCCCATCCAGATGGAGAAATAGAACATTGAGACACCTCTGATCCCTTTGTGCCCCTTCTCAATTGCAACTCCTTCCCAATCTCCTAGACATAATTACTATCCTGACTTAATAGTGCTCTTTTTTATAGTCTTCTTATATCAAGAATACTTATTTGGGTAAGTAATCATCCCTAACTACTATGGTCTCAGTTTTGGCTGTTTTCTAAGTTTCTTACATTAGATTAGGTTTTCTTTTATGTTTGGCTTCTTGTGCCCTATGTCGTGTTTGTGACATTTATCTGTATTTTTGAGAATTTCCACAGTTAACTAAAAATCAGTTCTATGTAGTACTTTATTTCAGGGACTAACAAACTTTTTCTGTAGAAGACCAGATAGTAAATTTTAGGCTTTGCCGGTCACATGTGATCTCTTGATGCATACTCTTTTTTGATTTTTAACCACCTTTTAAAAATACTGGGGCACCTGGGTAGCTTAGTCGGTTAGGTGACCGTCTCTTGATTTGGACTCAGGTCGTGGTTCATGAGTTTGAGCCCCACGTCAGACTCTGCACTGACAGTGTGTAGCCTACTTGGGATTCTCTGTCTCCTCTATGTCTCTCTCTGCCCTCCTGCATATGCACTCTCTGTCAAAAATAAATACGTAAACTTAAAAAATAAAAATGTGAATACCTTTCTTTGTCCATGGGCTATGCCACAGACCACATTTGGCCTGCAGGCCATAGTTTAATGACCCGTATTCTATTTTATGAACATACCGTAATTGATATATACCTTGTATCATTGTTATAGTTTGGGGCTGTTGTGATTAATATTTCTATGAGTGTCCTTGTATGTCTCCTACTGCATATGAGCATACATTCTCTTGGGTACATTCTAGGATTGGAATTGTTGTGACCCACAGTATGCTTAAGTTTCAGTATCAGATAATGTCAAACTGTTTTCCAAAGTCATTGAACCAATTTATACTCCCACTAGAAGTCCATGAAAATAATCATTGTTCTACATAGTCTCTATTCTTTGCATTCTCCGACTATTCAGTTTTGGCCATTCTGAAGATGGATGTGTAGTAGTTCAGCGTGGCTTTGATGTTTTTTGACCATTTAGATATCGTCTTTCATGAAGCCTTCTATTAAATCTCTTGTCCTTTATTTCTACCTTTTGTCTGTATTTTTTCTTATTGAGTGGTAGAGGTTCTTTGGATATGTGTTCTAAATACCACCACCTATTCTGAGCCTTTATGATGTCTTTCAGTAAGCAGAGGTTCTTATTTTTCATGAATTCCAAGTTGAATTTTTTCCTTTATGGTCAGTGCAGTTTTGATGTCGTCTAATTTCTTTCTTTTTTTTTTAATTAGTGAGGTATAATTGACACACAGTGTTGTTTCAGGTGTACAGTATAGTGATTAGACAAATCTATATGTTCTATGCTTTGCTCAGCACCACAAGTCTAGTTACCATCTATCACCACACAGTGCTATTACAGTACCACTGACCATATTCTCTATGCTGTACTGTCTGTCCTCATGACTTCAATAACTGGATGCCTCTATCTCCCACTCCCCTTTGTGGTCAGTGCATTTTAATGTTTCTTTTTCTAACTAGAGGTCATAAAATACTCTTATGCATGATCTTCTGTAAGCTTTACTGTTTTGCCCTTCACATTTATCTGTAATCCAGCTAAAATTGACTTTTGTGTGTGCTATAAGGTAAAGATGTCAAACTTAATTTTTGCCAAGTGTATATACATCCAAATATACCAATACCACATACCGAAAGGCTCCCCTTTATAGTATCACTTTATAGTATCATCTTTATAATCTATCTGGTGGTCTATTTCTACACTATATTCTTTTTTCGATCCTGGGCCACTGAATAAGATCTCTCAAGTCCTACATGCTTCCTTCTTCAAGTTTTTCAGGACTTTTTTTGCATTTCCATATAAATTTTAAAATATGCTGTCAAATATCCTGTTGTTATTGATTTAGATGCATCAAATCTAGTTTCTGAAAATTTATCTTAATATATTTTTATGCCATTGTAAATAGTACTTCTAAAAATTTTATTTTGATTATTGATACATAGAAATAGCTTTTTAATATTGACTTTATATGCATCAACCTTATTGAACTCATTTGTTAGTTTAATAATATTTCTGTAGATTTTTTGGTCCTTTAAAAGCATACTCACAGGTTTGTTTCTTCCTTTCTGATCCTTATTTGTTTTATTCTTTTTCTTGTTTAACTTCAATAACTGGCACATTCAAAACAATGTTCAATAGAAGCGGCATTTATTTTCTTGTCCATGTTCTCAAAGAAAGCCTTTAATGCTTGTCCGTTAGGTATGTTTTCTGTACATTTTGTAATAGCTATTCTGTTTCAAAATAAATTTCACTCTGTCCCTATTTTGCTAAAAGTTTTGTCATGAAAAGTTACTGAATTTCATCATTTTCTTTTCATCTGTTGCATCGTATGATTTTTTGTGATGTAAAGCTATTTTGGCTCTTCTGGGGCACCTGGGCGGCTTAGTCAGTTAAGTGTCCAACTTCAGCTCAGGTCGCGATCTCACGGTTCTTGAGTTCGAGCCCTGCATCAGGCTCTCTGCTGTCAGCACAGAGCCTGCTTTGGATCTTCTGTGCCCCTGTCTCTCTGTCCCTTTCATGCTCCCTTTTTCTTAAAAGTAAATAAAGTTAAGCTATCTTGGCTCCTAAAATAAATTCAGTTTACATATATACATAGTGGTGGTGGTGGTGGTGGTGGTGGTGGTGGTGGTGGTGGTGTTAATATATCTCACTGGTTTGGGTTTACTATTTTTGGTTAGAAGTTTTACATCTATGTTCAGGATTCAGATTAACCTTTACATTTTAATTCTTATGCCTTTGTCTGCTTTCAATATCGGGATTATGCTAGTCTCATAAAATTAGTTAGGGAGTCCTATTTTGGGAGAATAGTTTGTATACATATCTTTAATGAAATGTTCGGTAAAATTTACTGATAAATCCTATGGACATTTTCTTTGTGGGAAATCAAATAATCATTATAATCATGGAGTCCAGAGTAATTGTTGTTATGTGTTGTGTCAGTATTAAGTTACATTGTTGAAGGAGTTTATCGTATCCTCTTTAAATTCTTTGTGATGTCTATAGGATTTTGTAGAGTTGTCACTTCTTATTTCATAACATTCTACAGTTTTTTTTCTCTTGATCAGTTTAACCATGGTTAATATACTTTATTACTCCCTTCAAAGAAATAACTGATTTGTTGGTCTTCTGAATTTTGCACTTGTTTTCCACTTGATTAATTTTTGCTTATATTTTTTCCTTCCACTTTTGTAAACCTGTGTCACTAGCTGTCTGCTTATTAATTCTTGAATGTTCAATCTTTTCTAAAATAAGGACTTTAGGCCATAAATTTCCCTTTATGATTATACGCATAAATTTTGTGGTTTATGCAGTTTGGGATATTTTCTAATTTCCTTTGTGATTTCTTCTTTGGTCATAGATGATTCAGAGCTGTAGTTTTAGAATTTCCAAACCTATGACATTTTTAAGTTAAACTTTTTTTATTTTGAACTTTCTATCATTTCAATAAAAACAAAACTTTGTGACTTTTTTCTTTTCTTCACTGTTGTGTGTTAAAATTTCTCACTCGTGGATTTTCCTTGTCTTTGTAGTTCTCTTAATTTTTGCTTTACATATTTACATTTGATACCATGTTATTAGGTAGATTGCAAATTTAGAATAGATACATTTCAATCAGTACATTTTGCCTCAAAGTTTTGAGATGAATATAGTAACAACAGCTTTTCCCCTCTTACTTGATTTTGCATTGTATATCTTTTTTTACTTTCAATCTTGGAAATTATATTTTTAGGTGTATCAAAATCTGCATAAAGCTAGTTTTTTTTTAATTTATTATGAAAATCTTTGTTTAAGGCAATTTTATTTACATTATAAATTACTGGTAAATTTATATATGAATCCATTATAGTTTATCCCACTCTTGACATACTCTTGGTTTGGTCTTAGGCAAGTTGCCTAACCTCTGTTAAGTACCTCATCTGGAAAAAGATGGTGATAATAATAGAGTCTTAGTGTTATTACATGTAAATATATGTCGAACGACTAGAACCATATTGAGTCAGCAATTTGTCACTGTTAGAATAAACTCTCATTGTAAGTTAGAGTACTTTTGCTAAATTTTCTCTGTGGACAATCTAATGATAGCTTATGTTTGCTATTTTTTTAACATGTAATTCTGAGATTTTTACTTCCTTCTTGATGTTATTACTATATTTGGGGGGGTCATCTTCATGTGTGGTATTAAATTGTTCTCCAACTACTGGAAAGTTTTGTATATTGTTCTCTTGGACAATTAGGCATAACTACATGTGAAATATATACTTTACTCATTTGTAGCTTACTCCGTCTGGGAGCATTTCTCTTATCAAATCAATGCATTTAATTAAAAATCCTGTGAAGACCTGTGACAAAGTTTATTCCTTGATACAAAGTTTGACTTCTCAGATCAGACATCGAATGGAAGATCCCAAATCATCAGGTAAATACTATGTGCCTTGGAACATAAAGCAAATAAAAATATTAACTAATTACTATAAACATTTTAAAATAAGATGCATCAATTCTTAAAAAATTAAGTCTCATACTATATCTAGGTATGAGTTAACATACATCCAGCAAAAGAATAATAATTAGGTTATGGTTTATTTTATCCATGATAGCATGACAAAGATAATAAAATATTATTTGATTAATTATGTAGCATTGTTATATAGTTAGGCAGCAAATAACTAGCATAATAAGAAGCAAACAATTGGAAGAAGATCTGGACTCTCACTCTGAGATTAGCTTGGTTCTAATTTGGCAACTTTGAAATCTAGGATTCTTAGTGGTAAGAATAAACCCTTTCAGCTATTTGATTTCTAAGATTCCTTTCGGCTAAAGACTGTCTATTCTGTTAGTTTTGTGAATCTAATAAGAAAATTATATAGTATTTAAATTTTGAATTGAAAATGTATTAGCCTAAGAGTTTTGTTATTGTTCTTTTTCTTTTGATTATTGAAGTGTGTAACATGAGGATAAGTCTTTTACAAACCCAAACCCAAGTCCTAAGCCATGTATTTATATCTTTTATTTAAGTTTATAAAATGTATGGTTACTAATAGTATACTCCTATGGTAACATTCCCTACTTTCTTAACAGTTATACCTCTGATATTTAAAAATGTTTCTAATTGTCAACTTTTTAATATATACCCTTAATCTGAGTCTAAGTTTAATATGCTAAATTTGTTATGTTGTTTTAGATATTCAACTTTACCATAGTGAAACATTAGAGCTTATGCTACGTAGATGGTCCAAGTTGGAAAAAGACTTTAAAACAAAGAATGGAAGATACGACATTAGTAAAATCCCTGACATATATGACTGTATAAAATATGATGTTCAGCATAATGGTTCCTTGAAATTAGAAAATACAATGGAATTATACAGGCTTTCAAAGGCATTAGCAGATATTGTTATCCCTCAGGTAAGTAGTTCCTAGGAATCAGTTTTCTTACAGTGTTGAGTAGATTCTTTTACAATGCCTATCACTGGATAAAACATAGTTGGTTTTGGGGTGCCTGGGTGGCTCAGTCGGTTGAGCGGCCGATTTTGGCTCAGGTCATCATCTCACAGTCCGCGAGTTCTAGCCCCTCTTCGGGCTCTGTGCAGACAGCTCAGAGCCTGGAGCCTGCTTCAGATTCTGTGTCTCCCTCTCTCTGACCCTCCCCTGTTCATGCTCTGTCTCTCCCTGTCTCAAAAATAAAATAAACGTTAAAAAAAAAAAATTAAAAAAAAAAACATAGTTGGTTTTCTTCTGTCTATAAAATCCATAACTTTTAAAAGGAAACTGAATAATTGTGAATTTTATATTCAAAACTTTTTTAGTATAGTAAGTCATTACCTGATTTTCTAATAGTTTGATTATAGTGACTTTTTAAAATTTAAGAATTAATACTCTTAAAGAACAGTAATATCTAACAAACAAGACAACTAAAACAGAGTGGAATAAATTACTTAAGTGTTTGCTGGGTACCCATTATGTACCTATCAAGTCTGTGCTATGAAAATATGTGAGGAATGGGAGAAAAACGTAGCTGTGGCTCCAAATTTTGCAAGTCTTTTTACTTCATGTGCAAGTATTTTGAAATTATTATTTAGAGGTCAAGGTGTAAGTTGTTATCGGAGGGGTGTGGGTTGGGTCATGGGTCTTTTCATTTATAGGAGAATAAAAATAAAGGTGTAACCAGAATTCAAATAATTTAAATGTAATTAGGGCAGAGAATCAGATTGATAATAAACAGGTAAGTAACAAGACAAATTGAGATACAGGAAATGTTAGCAGATACCCTTTTGGGACCCGTTTTCAACTTAATTACTAATGATTATGTGGATACTGTAAAGAGGAGATTGGAGGGGCGCCTGGGTGGCGCAGTCAGTTGAGCGTCCGACTTCGGCTCAGGTCATGATCTCACGGTCCGTGAGTTCAAGCCCCGCGTCAGGCTCTGTGCTGATGGCTCAGAGCCTGGAGCCTGTTTAGATTCTGTGTCTCCCTCTCTCTCTGACCCTCCCCCGTTCATGCTCTGTCTCTCTCTCTGTCTCAAAAATAAATAAACGTTAAAAAAATTAAAAAAAAGACCTTTAAAGAGGAGATTGGAGTAAATCAGACATTCCAACTATGAGCAAACTTAAAAAGCAGGAAAAAATGGAATACATGAAGAGTATGAGGATTCTGAGCAAAAGTTGCTTCACTTAAAGATACATATAAAAATAATTAAGATCAGTGTCCTTACTATTTACAGAAAGTTCAGGAAAAACTACAGGCTTTGACAAACTGGAAATTCAGACAGTGCACAACTTGCCTATAATTACTTGTGTTCATGTTAAAGATTAGCTTATTCTTTCAGCATGAGAGAACACTGCTTATTTGTTTGATTAGATGTATAATATAGACCATCTTTGGTATATTACATGATTCACTGGTTGGAAGTGTAAGTAAGATCCAGTTTTTTTTTCACTGTTTTGTATTGCTTTGTGCATATTAGGTTCAGTGCACATTATTTATACTTACTCTTACAGTGGAGATTATTTTTAAGTATGCTGTTTAACAGGTGAGCTGTTAATATAAGATTCTTAAATATTTCAGGTGACTATATTCATTATTCAAAGTATGCTTTAAGTATATCTATACTTACCACTTTAGTGGCTAAATACACAAATGATTTGTTACATAATCATGTCTGTTTTGTTACATGGCTTATTTTACCTCATGTCTCCTCTTTTTCAGTTATGTATATACTACATGTTCTAGAATTGGGAATGAAAAGTTGGTTTCTTAGAGTTGGGCTTAAAAAGATAGTCAAGTGTTAAAAGGGTTTTAGATGTAATCTCTCCTATGTGTTATGTATGTATTTCAGGTATATTACTTACATCACTGAAGAAATTTCTTACCATCTCCTTGTAACTTAAATTTTTATAATGAATTTTTTAAAGTACTGTAATTAAAAGAACCAGTAAAAATGAGAATAGTTTGGGAAAGATTTGAGATGTCATTTGTATCTTTTAAAGTAATTGGTCTTGCTCAGTGGTTCTCAGTCTCTGTTACATTGTCTTTTGATGCACTTAGCTTAGATCTTCTCAGCAGTCTGAGAACTTATTTGAAGACATCTCCAGAATTTTTTTCTTGGATAAATTATTTATTTTTTAAATCTTACAACTCTTCAGACAGCATTTTGTCCAAGCTTACCAGAATCAGTCTTATTTTTGGTAAATTCATAATTGTATTTTGGTAAAGTTATAACTTTAAAAGCAGCAGTTTTTTTTTTACATGCTTTCCTAGAGTTTTGAAATTATAATTTGAGGAAAGGACAACTTTGGGTTTACCTCCCTAACTTTTTGGTTTGATACTCTTTATTGTGGCAAAAATTTGGGATCTCTTCTTTTCTAATGAAGTGCTGAATTCATTCCAATAAATAATATTTTGTTTTGTTACTTTAAGTAAGCCTTTATAAATCCAGAACCATGGACAAAAAACAAAACAAAACAAAACAAAAAAAACAGGCATTTTTCAATCACTGAACAAACTAAAAATTACTAATGTATATGTAGTAATTGTAATGATACTATAGTTTATAATGGGGAAAAATGAAAATTTTGCCTACCTCATTTTCAAGGAAATAAAGAGTATTTCAAGCAGAGAGACTTGATTCAGTTAAATAATGTAAAATTTTGACTTGTTTAGAATATACTAATTTAGTTTTAGAGAATATCACTGTCTCTGCAAGAAAAATGCATATATGCTCTGGTGTACCTCAAAGTGTTGCTATACCTCTAAAAATACATTTCTACTCTTACATTGAACTGATTTTTATATCAGTGCTATGTGAAATATGTGCTTCTAATCATATCTAAGCTTAAATACAACATAATTACTTTTAATTATTTTAACAGTTAAACTAATTTTCAGCTGTTAACAGAATTTTTGCTGTGATAAAATTAACTTTTCACCTTTTGACCAGTCTCAATTTTCAGCAAATAGAGGTCCTGGCTTAAAAATGATACTTTAAAATCATCATGATAGTATGGCAGTCAATAAGAGTATGTAAAGACTAAATTTGGTATTAAGGTTTTCTTAACAGAGATCACATTTAAGAAAGTTTGAAAACCGTGTCTTTGAATATTTATGGATTGTGAAATGCAGAGGATTGTTTATAACAGTATTTGCCATAGAAAGTCAATTGACACTCTCATTAAATAAAACCACATAATAAGCTTTCAGATAGCCTCATCTTGTATTTTAGTTAGTCCTATTTATGGCAGAAATATTGTAATTACACTTGAGAACTAAAATATCTAACAGTTATTTGATCCCAGTTGGTGGTAGCAGATGAACAAAATATGTCAATATGTTAAAGGGAAAGATGTCTTTATTACAAAATTAATATACTTATGTGTAAAGTTAGAAAATGTAGAAATAGCAAAAAAGATCACTGTGATGTTACCAACTAGAGAAAAACATTTTAATGTTTCGGAAAATTCTTAAAGGACTTTCTCTTGAATCATGAAGATACAGTTTTTCTCATAAATTCATACATATAACAAATGTATTCTTTGCAAAAGGGAACCAGGAAAGCCATACTATTTTACAACCTGATTTTTGTCTCTTCACTTAGAACGAAGAACTTCTTTCATTTTATTAAACCTATATGTACATCGTTATTTCTAATAGCTAAATGGTATGATGTAATAATTATGTAATGATTTTTTCATATTTGGGAACATGATATCTTTTATTTTGCTCTCTTTAAACATCTTCACATGCACTCAAGACTATTTCTGTAGCTCCAGAAATCTTTTACCAGTTTTCTTCCAATTAAACAGTGTAGAAGACTACCTGTTTATTCATACCTTGGTAACAACACACACACACAAAATTTCCCCCTGATGATTTTTTTTAAATTTTTATTTTATTATTTTTTTAATATATGAAATTTATTGTCATATTGGTTTTCATACAACAAAAAAAAATTTTTTTAATGTTTATTTTTCAGAAAGAATGAGAGACAGACTGTGAACAGGGGAGGAGAGAGAGACACACACAGAATCCAAAGCAGGTTCCAGGCTCTGAGCTGTCAGTGCAGAGCCCAATATGGGGCTCAAACCCATGACAGCGAGATTGTTACCTGAGCCAAAGTCGGATGCTTAACTGACTGAGCCACCAAGGGACCCCTCCCCTGATGATTTTTAATGCCAATATTTTCCTTTTGTTCACATATACACAATTATATGTATACATACATGTTTTTTGCATACCCAATTCACAGTCACCTATGTTGATAAGATTATTGAACCAATGAAGCTTTAGTTTAAGATAAATGACACCAAGAAGTATTTTCATAGGCCTTCCATCTGTAATCGATCAACCTCTTCTTTATTTGGCACTTTTCAGATCTGTTATCCATAAATAATTTTTGCTATCTGGGAAGTTCCTGATAGCAGGAAGTAGCCTTTAAATTCAGATATCCTGAGGGGCGCCTGGGTGGCGCAGTCGGTTAAGCGTCCGGCTTCAGCCAGGTCACGATCTCGCGGTCCGTGAGTTCGAGCCCCGCGTCAGGCTCTGGGCTGATGGCTCAGAGCTTGGAGCCTGTTTCTGATCCTGTGTCTCCCTCTCTCTCTGCCCCTCCCCCGTTCATGCTCTGTCTCTCTCTGTCCCCAAAATAAATAAATGTTGAAAAAAAAAATTTAAAAAAAAAAAATAAATAAATAAATTCAGATATCCTCAATGAACTTGGAGAGAGATAGTATGCCTGTTTCTTCCTTCCTTCTCTCTTCTCTCCTTTCTGTCTCTGTCCCTCCCACTCCACTTTTCTGCTTTCTCCCTCTTTCCATCTACACAGCTGTCACAGCTTTTTCTCTTCACACATCAGGTCATTTTTAAATCTACCTCTTTGATCTCATTTTTATTACAATTATGAGTATGTTCTCTTAACACTTCATATCGTAATTCCTCATTGTAAATTTAATTAACTCATTATTATAGGCATCATTAAATTTGACAATTTCATGACATTTCTTGCTCACTACTAGGTAAGTCTTTAAAAGTATTAGCCAGGGGCGCCTGGGTGGCGCAGTCGGTTAAGCGTCCGACTTCAGCCAGGTCACGATCTCGCGGTCTGGGAGTTCGAGCCCCGCGTCGGGCTCTGGGCTGATGGCTCAGAGCCTGGAGCCTGTTTCCGATTCTGTGTCTCCCTCTCTCTCTGCCCCTCCCCCGTTCATGCTCTGTCTCTCTCTGTCCCCAAAATAAATAAACGTTGAAAAAAAAATTTTTTTTTAAATAAAATAAAATAAAATAAAATAAATAAATAAAAGTATTAGCCAAAGGCTTTTAAATAATTGTTTAGCCTTTTTCATCTTGGACATTTAAATCAAATCTCATGGTTTCATTTATTTATATTTCTTTTCATAGGGTTATTGATTGTTGTTCTGTGCTTTAGTGTTTATGTCCTTAATCCATCTTTCTTTTAGGGTTATTTCTTCATTGAAAACTTTATGATTGAGTTGAGCTACTGTCCATAAAGATTACATTCATCCATTCATCCTTCCCTTTTAAGAAATCACTTGCTTTTTCAGTTCTACCAAAAGAAATTTTCCCATTATACTTAATAGTTGTAGGAATAGTATCCTTGCAGTTGCAAAAAATGTAAACTAGGAATTGTGTAATATTAAAAAAAAAAAGCTTAATAGAAATATTTTGTCTGTTACTAGAATGTTTTAGCAGTGCATTTGTTAGAGTGCTTTGTCATTATACCCTTTTTCTAATATCATGTATTTTCTGCTCAGGAATATGGTATAACTAAAGCTGAAAAACTGGAGATTGCCAAAGGCTACTGTACTCCTCTAGTTAGAAAAATTCGCTCAGACCTTCAGAGGACACAAGATGATGACACTGTAAATAAACTCCACCCTGTGTAAGAGACTGTACTGGTATTTGAATCTGTAGGCATCTGTTTTTCCATACTTCAACTCTAATGTTCCTATGAAGAAATCAGGAATGTGTCACTTAGCGCACTATGGAAATAAGGATTACCTAGATATTCCTAACAGTTAACTTCCAACCAAGGTTCTTTAAGTCTCCAAATTGAGGAAAAACTGAGGTGAACAGGAAAAGGTGATATGTGTCATCATTCACATGGGATCATCAATGTGTACCCCATTCAGCACCATAAATGTCTGTGAACTTCCTTAGTGCTAAGACATTTGTCATTACTAATAGAGGAGCTAAAATGACCAAATTATTTGCAGTGAACTTGACTAATGTTAACTTTTGTTTTGACTAATCTCAGAACTTCTAGTTAGTTCTAGTTAATCTTCATGTTAGAGAAATATCTACTAAGGTAACTCCTCCTTGTGGTTGGAAGACTGATAGATTTACTTATTGTGGTCTTTGACTTCTAGTAAGATTAAGTTCCATTTTACAAAATAATGTCAGTACTTAATGAGTTTTGACTGTATGCTTATATTCTAATACTGTCTGCTACTAACTTCAGGTATTCCAGAGGTGTTCTGTCTCCTGAACGTCATGTCCGTACCAGGTTATATTTTACCAGTGAAAGTCATGTACATTCTTTACTATCTATTCTTCGCTATGGTGCCTTATGCAATGTAAGTAAAGTAAGTTATTCCAATCTACTTAACAAATATGGTTCTGTGAATTTGTAATCAAATCACTAACACTAGTCTTTGTGCAGTTTCAACAGTTGATCATTTGCCATCATTTGTCAAGGGTCTACTATATTCCAAGCACTGTGATAGATGTTGGGAATAAAGACATGTTCCCTTCCCTTTGGAGAAGATTAATTTAAACAAACAATAATGCAAAATATTTAAAAAAAAATTTTGTTTTAACGTTTATTCATTTTTGAGACACAGAGAGACAGAGCATGAACGGGGGAGGGTCAGAGAGAGGGAGACACAGAATCTGAAACAGTCTCCAGGCTCTGAGCTGTCAGCACAGAGCCCGACGCAGGGCTCGAACTCACAGACCGCAAGATCATGACCTGAGCCGAAGTCGGCCGCTTAACCAACTGAGCCACCCAGGTGCCCCAAATGCAAAGTATTTTAGATGATGTTATAGGCTGGTGGTAATAAGATAAAGAGAAGCTGATAAATTTGAGTTATTTAGGGGTTAGAAAGAACTTGATGTTTGTTTGGATATTGCTCCTCTCATCTACTGTTAGTAATGAATCATTCCAAAGTTTAGCTTAAAACAATCACATTTTTATCTCACAGCTTAAAGGATTGACTGATATACTTAGGCAGTTTCGCTTTGGGTCTCTCATGAGGTTGTAGTTAGACAGTGACTGGGGTTTGAATCATCTAAAGCTTTCCTCATGTCTGGTGCTTGATGCTGTATGTCAGCTAGAACTTCAGCTTGAGTTCTTGACCACAATACTTACCTCTGGCCTCTTCATGTGACCTGCTTCCTCCAAACATGGTAGCTGAGTTCCAAGATTTAGTTTCATAATGGAACAAGGTGCAAGTGCAAGACATTTTTATGACCTAACTTACAAAGTCACATAACATCACTTATACTGAGCTGTATTGATCGAGGCAATCACAGAGGTTTATCCAAGTTCAAGAGGTGGGGAGATAGATCCACCTTACTACATGAGTGGAGTGTCACTGTCATATTATCTGATGAGAATATGTCTCATCTTGACCACACAATCCATATTTCTCCCATATTCAAAATTCACTTAACCTTTTACCCAGTAATACCCATCCTATCCTATTTAATTATAAACTTGGCATCCCAGGCTTCTTCATCTAAGTCAAGTCCAGATGTAGGTGGGGCTCCTTGGACACAACTCCTTGAGTGCTCAAAAGCATTCAGTCTTAAAGACCTATGCACTGAAGAGACCAATTATCTGTCCTTCAAATACCCATTATACAGTGGTGGGTTAGGCATGAGATAATTATAGTAGATAAACTTTTCAAGAGAGGGTAAAACAGAAGGTATACTGTAGTCATTGGTCATAGCAATTTTGAAATCTGCCTAGGTACATGTTGCCCATTCTTTAATTAGGGTTCTATCATTCTGGAGTAATTTGAAATACATTGTACTAAATAAATCATACCCAAAGATCTCTTAAGGATAAGCCCTTTTCTACCTTGGGTTCTCTCTGTGGTTATTAAGGGATGGCATTCAGCAATCCTTATTATTTAATTCTGAGCATCTGAAAAACATATTCCTAAGATCTTGAGGAAGTCTTCTGTTTCTTTGGAGGATTTGAGGTCTTAACAAGTGTTTTTGCAATCACATCGTTTTCATGGCGGATTCCTGTGTACCCTTTCTTCCTGAAAGCCATCTTTTAATTACAGCATTGTTTGTTCCCTAAAAAGGCTCGGAATGAGGAACAGTTTTTTTGGTGTGTGTGTGTTTTTTTTTTTTGAAGTCTTGGCTTCTTTGTAATTGACAGTTTCCCTGCAGCTTAGCTGTCTCCTGTCACAGGCAGTGAGAAGAATCTTGATGACATGTTCAGTACTTGTCCTAGAAATCTCCATAGCTAGCTCATTAGATATACTTTTTATTTTCCACCATCTACAGGCTAGTGTTTTTACACTTTATGCCACTACATAGCAAGAGTTCTTTTTCTTATACCTTCCAGTAACATTTTTCTTTCTATAATCCCTGACCAACAACCTTTTCACGGCCCATTAGGCTTTCACTAATGCTCTCCTTGAGAGCCTTCCAGTGCTCACAGGTATGAAGGGTAAGAAAGAGAAGAGAACTGAGAAAGATTCCCATATCTCTAATACGGGTAAATTGGTAGATATTCCTACCCATTCGCTGATAAAAGTAACACCTACAGAGAGGATCAGGTCTTAGAAAGAAAGTAGTAAGTTTAGTTTTAGACAGCTTGAGTATGTTCATATGTGAGGACACAGATGTGAGTTAAAGGTACAGAGTTAAGCCAACATATTAATGACAGTAAAGTAGTGGCTGGTAATAAGATTCCCAGAGATTTTGCATTTGAAAAGATAAAAAAAATGACATTGTAGGGATTGACAATGGAAGTGATAATGTACCAAAGAGACTTAAAAATTTTAATATCTTCTTTGTTTCTCAGTATACCCAAACCATAGATTATCCAAAATACAATGTCACCCTGTTTTATATCAAAAATATTTTTGCATCATCTGTAAAATAGCAACAAATAAGAATTTTCCTTTAATTTTCTTATTCTATTACATCCTAAATTTGACATTGGTATATATATTGATGTACACATCTATACACATCTGTTAACAAAATGGTCGGTCCTTAAAAGAAAATCCAGCCTTGTTTTCCTACTTTTTTAGTAAAGAGAAATTAGATGTATAATGAAGATTTGTTTTTTATGTCTCTTGATTCTTAATTTTATTATTAGCCTTGATGAATAACTAATAATTAAAGTAACCCTGAAGTTATTTCAGTGTTCTGTTCGAATCATGTTTTCTAATTCATATGTTCTTCCCTCTTATTTTGGTTTCTTGTTGGTCCCTAAGGAATAGCCAAGTGACATCCCTTGCAGCTTTAATAAATGAAATAGTTGGGGAAAAAAATGACCCTTAATTAGCAAGGCAAGAATTCATATATCCAGTAGTAATGATGGAATTGTTCTTGGGGGAGAGAACTACGTCTCTTACATGGTTCATTTTTTACTCTCTTACATTTACTTAGGGGATGAAGCATGGAAAATATAGGAACCAATAGAACAAGGCTATGGAGCATAATAGTGAGCAATGGAGAAAATGGCAACAAATAAGGATGAAGAGCCAGTGCTTTGGGAATCCTAAAGGGATTAGGAAGCAATTTTTAAGCAGGGAAGTAAATGGCTTTGGTTGCTGCGTGGACAGCAGATAGGCTGGAGTAGATAAGAAGAAACCAGTTAGGAAGCTATGGCAGTGATCTAAAAAAGATGATGTAATTTGGACTAGGGTGGTGGCAATACACTAGAGCTTGTTGAGTATATCTCACGCTCGGCTGCATTTGTAAAACAGAAACTGAACACCATTCTTTTAAAACTCTGCTTCCAGATTTTCGAAAAAAAAAAAGTATTTTTCACATTAGTAAATACATGTAAAGTCTATAATATCAATATGATGTCCCATTTGCTAATTTAAAAAAATTAATTTATTTGAACTATAAATCATTGTCCCAGGTCATAATATCTTTATAAGACCCTGTAACTAATATACTTAAAACCCTGAAATTGTAGATTTTGAAATTGTAGATTTTTCAGTGTGAACTCGGTAAAATCTAGCTCTCCATAATAGATTTTTTTTTAAAGGTGTTTATTAAGGAAACAATATTGTAAACAAGATTTCAGGGACTATATTGAATGAGACTTAATTTAAAAAAAAAAGGTTTTTATGGATTTTTGCATACTGACTATATTCAGGAAGTTACTAAATATATGCTAAATATACTAAATATGTAGTATATATAGTGCTATATATATTATGTACATACTACACATAGTATATATATAGATATATATTATTATATATACAATATGTATAGTATATATATATAGTACTATATATAATGTATATAAATATAAAAGTGCTACTAAATATTATTTAATTTCATCTCTTCATTAGCACTGACCTAGCAGAACCTGTACCTACAGCACTGAATTAGATATTATTAGATGGTGTTCTTATTCATAATGTAGGATCATGAACCTATTGAAAATTTTTAGTGTTTAATTTAAACCCTTCATTTATAGTAATTCTCATTTAGTATAACTCAGAAATGTTATACTAACTTATATTTTTCTTTATTAATTTTGAAAAAAATGTATATATCTTTGCACATATACCTTCCGCAAATACACTCACAAACACACAGATGCAGTTGTTTCTCTGGAATATTGCTTAGGTTAAGAGTAGCCGCTTTGATAGCTTGGCATTACAGCATTTAGAGGTGTGGATAGCCATTTGTTACAATGATGCTAAGCACACATGGAAGAATACAAATTATATGATGTATATTTAATTTTACTCTTCCATAAACTTGAAAAGGGGCATGCTTCCTCAGGGATGTTGAGTGCCTAAATTTGAAAAGGAAATACATGCTAGTTTTGTTTTCTGGGTTTTTTAATATGCAATTAACATGTGGTGTTATAAGTTTGGGCTTTTGTATATCAAATTTCATTTCTTAAAACAATGCACATTTTATACTGAAGTGCAAAATACTGAATACTCTTACTATATGCAAAAAATTGTTGTATACCTTTATTCTAAAGTTTATGACATGTGGAAGAGAGTTTTCTGTGATGTGGACCCTATTGACTATTGACTGTAGACTTTGTACCTTGACTAGTTTAACCTTTTCAGATAGAATTTTCTACTTAGAATGTTTGTAGTTCATGTTCTCTAGGATCCCTTTCAGTTCTGATGATCTGTGATTAGATATTTAAAGACCATGATTATCTAAATGAAGGTGGAGGAGCGATGAAGGAGATGGTAAGATTAATGGAATCTACATGTGCCACCTCCTGCTGATTATTTTAAATACCACTGCAGTGTAACAAGGCATATTTACTGATAGGCATGTAATACATACATGCACTATTTGATGGTGGAAAAATAGCTCTATTCTTAGACGATAGTATTCAGTTTACGAAGCATGATACTACATTAGGTACTTTGGAACTTAAGGTTAACAACTCACTGCTCCTTACCCTCAGAATTCAGTTGTGGGTTTGTATTTCAAGAGATTTTTAATTTTTAAATTCTAGAAGCTATTAAAAAAAGTTACCACTAGACTTTCTAAGAATGCCATAACAGATTTTTAAAATAATTTACCTAAGCATAAGTAATTTATCAAGACTTAAAGATAGTGGAGTTATTTTGAGAGGTTGAGCATATACTTATTTACCTTATTTGTATGGTATCACTCAAGATTAAATAACTACCATAATGAAAATAGAGTGACTTTCAAGTAAAGCAATAGGAGAAAATGCTTACCATATACCTTTTGTTTAGGAATCGAAGGATGAACAGTGGAAACGGGCTATGGATTACTTAAATGTTGTCAATGAACTCAATTATATGACTCAGATTGTTATCATGCTTTATGAGGATCCTAACAAGGTAAAAAGAGTTCTTGATTTGGGTGTATTACCATAGGTAAATAAATAGCCTGACGTTTTTCATTTTGAAAATGTTCTATAATATTTTTTAGGATCTTTCCTCAGAGGAACGCTTTCATGTTGAATTACATTTTAGTCCTGGAGCTAAAGGATGCGAAGAAGACAAAAATTTACCATCAGGCTATGGATATAGACCAGCTTCAAGAGAGGTAATAAAGGTGAAATTCTCAGGGCTTGGTTATATACTGTGAGATCATGACCTGAGCCGAAATCAGGAGTTGAAGACTTAACCAACTGAGCCACCCAGGCACCCTGGGAGGACAACATTTCTGAGCATACTAGAATTTTATGTTTTATTTAGATTTTTTTGTATTTTTTTCAAAATTTTTTTTGATGTTATTCATTTTTGAGAGAGAGACAGTGACAGAGACAGAAACAGAGCTCGAGCTGGGTAGGGGCAGAGAGAGAGGGAGACACAGAATCCAAGCAGGCTCCAGGCTCTGAGCTGTTAACACAGAATCCAATATGGGGCTCGAACTCACAAGCCAGGAGATCATGATCTGAGCCCAAGTCTGACACTTAACCGACTGAGCCACCCCGGGGCCCCTAAACTTTTTGTATTTTTAAGGCCATTATTTACAATGCTTAACTATAGTTTTGGTTTGGGTTTTAGTCGTATTACTTGAGCACTGTTGCAGGGAGTATGGCCTGTCGCAAAAGATGAGTGCACAAATGAAGTGCAGTTAAGCAAAGGTCCTCATACTGGATGGAATGAGGCCCCAGGGCCCCCGACTCCAGAATGAAGCTTTTTGTTAGGATAATTGTGCATAAAGTCATCTAAGCAAGTATTAATTAATCTAATGGTTTAGCTTTTCAAGGTTGAATTTCGAGTTAATTGTTGCTATAACACTAGGAAGGGTCAGGTGTGAAGGAGGATCCGGCCCTGGACAATGTTAATGGCTCTAGGCTTAGGAGTCTAGCCAGCCTAGTTCAGGTATGTAAACATTTCCTAAGGCCTTGCACCTTCTCCAGCCTTTCCCTTTTGAAGTCTTTTCCTTTGATGCTTCTCTCCTGCATCTCCCACAGAGCACTATTGCATGGTAAACATTGTGCTAATAAGCACTTGGCACAAATTACTGTATTTTAATTCTTAGAGTAATCTTACAAAGTTAAATATATATTAAATTTAAAACTTTTTACTAAACTATAACTCATATTGATAAATCCAAAGTGTATAGCTTAATGATGTATTGCAAAATGAACACAATTATAAAACAGCCAACCAGGTAATAGAATAATATCATCATTCCAGAAGATCCAGTTGTGCCCCTCCCTGTCATAGCCTCCCTGTCTTCTCCCCAAAGATACCTATCAAGACAGCACCATGTTTTAATTATGCCTATTTTTGAACTTGTTATAAATGAAATCACAAAATACATGCTTTTTTGGGGGTGTGGGGTGGGTTTTCTTTCATTATGTTAATGAGTTTCATCCATTCTGTTGTTTCTGTTGTCATATAGGATTACATGGCAACAATAAATAGAAGTAAATATAGTGCAATGTGTTCATCTATTCCACTTTGATCATTTGTTTCCAGTTCAAGCTATGAAGATGAGTGCTTTCATGAACATTCTTGTACAAGTCTTTTGGTGAATATATGTACACATTTCTTTTGGATATACATCAAAGAGTAAACTTGCTAGGTCATAGGGTGTGCATATGTTCAGCTTGAGATAATACAGTCAAATAGTTTTCTAAAGATACTGCCATCTTTGTCAGCCCCTGGTATGATATAGATACAGATACAGATACAGATATAGATACAGATATAGATATAGAATTAGATATAGATATGGACATAGACATAGACATAGACATAGATATAGATAGATTTTTTTTTAGTGTAGCCATTTGAGGGATATGTAGTGATTTCTTGTCATGGTTTAAATTTACATTATCCTCATGACCAGTAACGATTGGCACCTTTTCATATGTTTATTGGCCATTTGGATATGCTTTTATGAAGTGCTACTAGCTTGGACCAGTATGGTGTTGAATAGAAGTGTTGATACTAAACACTTAGACATTCTCAAGCTAAAGCAAAAAGTAATGTTGCAAAGAGATCTTTTTGGGATTTTGATTGAGATTACATAAATTCTCCAGATCAATTTTGAGGGCAATAACAAGGACTTGGTATAACTCTGAATTTATTTAGCTATTTTTATATCTTTTTGATACAATTAAGGGATTTTTTTCATGTGTTGTATCTTTGTCAGATTAGTTCCTAGTTCTTTGTATTTTTATACTATCATAAGTGGTTTATTCAAATTCTCCTTTGTTTGTTATTGTCAAATTGAATTTTAACTCATTTTTATATGAAGATTTTATAACTAGCAGCCTCACTGCATGCTATTATTCATTCTAGTAGTTTATCCATAGAGTCATTTGGATTTCCTATGTATATGATCATATCTATTAATTGTGACAAATGTCCAGTGCAATGTTGAGTAGATTTAGTAATGGTAGACACACTAATATTTCAGTGATTTATTAACTGATGATGTGTCAAGATCTTTTTTTTTTTAATGTTTATTTATTTTGAGAGAGAGAGAGAGAGAGAGAGAGAGAGAGAGAGAGAGAGAATGAGCAAGCACGAGCAGGGGAGGCGCTGAGAGAGTGGGAGACACAGAATCCAAAGCAGGCTCCAGGCTCTGAGCTGTAAGCACAACCCCACGCAGGGCTCGAACTCATAAGCCGTTAGATCATGACCTGAGCTAAAGTCAGATGCTCAACCACCTGAGCCGCCACCCAGGCTCAGTTGTCAAGATTTTAGATATCCCTTGTGTCAAGATTTTAGATATCCCTTAACCAATGAAAGAAGTTCCTCTTCATTTCCTATACTCCTTAGTTTGATGAGGGGTTTTAGGTACTTCTGCTTGACTTCTTTTTGCTAATCTTATGTTTGTGAGATTCTTTGATATAATTATATTTACTTTTAGTCTGTTCATTGTTACTGCTTTACAATACGTGTTTTAGTGTTATGACTATGCCCCAATTTACTTTTTCTATTATAGATATATATTTGGTATACATTTTTTTAATTTGTTTATCTTTTACCTGGGACTTTATCTTATTCATCTGTGTCCTGGCACACCCAGTAAATATTTAGTAGGTCATCGCATGATTATTTATGTATGTAGTCATCACATGTGTTGGGAATATTTGGAACAGAATTTAAATATTCTGAAATTTATAAATTAAAATGCTGTTTTAGTTTGTGCTCATGCTGATGCCATTCCTATATAATAAAATTGATGTCTGTTATTACTGTTATTTGTTATTATTTCTTATTTATTTTGGCTTTTGATAAAAATTAAGTACTTTGTTTTAGATGGCTTTATATTGTCATTTAGCTGTTTAATTTCTCTGTGGAGTATATGTTTTTATTAAAGTTGGGTACTCTGTCATCTGTCTCATGATACCTAGTATAGTACTAGGCTGTTGTAAAAATTCAATTAATATGGATTGATTTGAATAAACAAACTTGTATATGTACTTCAACTGACTTCACCAACTGGTGGTTGAATTCGTTCATCAGAAGAGAATTTATCTGAATTTTATATGTTGTATTCTTTGCCTACAGAATGAAGGCAGGAGATCTTTTAAAATTGATAATGATGAGGAACCACATACTTCTAAAAAAGATGAGGTTGATCGTGCTGTGATACTGTTCAAACCAATGGTATCAGAGCCAATTCATATACACAGGAAGTCTCCACTTCCAAGATCTAGGAAGATGGCTACAAATGAAGTAAGTATATGTGTCAGAGCATGTTTTTATTAAATAAACTAACTATATTTTAATAAACCAGAAAAGAAAATACAGCTTTAATTATGGAACTTGGGACCATATTTATTTTATTTTTATTTTTATCTTTGCCTATATTTCTAATAAATATTTTAAAAATATAGAGGCCATTAAAAAAGATTAGTTTTAAGAATCTGGAGCTCTATGTATAGTTTTTGTAACCAAGTTGAACAGATATGGTAAAATAAGACCTTTCCAAAAGCTGATCTATTTTTTTTTTTTTGTCCTGTCACTTTAGGTTATTCTAATAAAGAACTTTTTTAAGAGTTTGATGTAATGAGCAGAGAATAATTTTTGTCTGAAAGGAGAGAGGTATTGCCAGAAATGCTTCAACAACAACTGATTCCAGTGACACTGTAATAAAGATATGAACTTCTAAAATGTCAGCCTGATTGCAAAAACCAGTATAGGAATTTTTTTTTTTTTTTAATTTTTTTTTTCAACGTTTATTTTTATTTTTGGGACAGAGAGAGACAGAGCATGAACGGGGGAGGGGCAGAGAGAGAGGGAGACACAGAATCGGAAACAGGCTCCAGGCTCTGAGCCATCAGCCCAGAGCCCGACGCGGGGCTCGAACTCCCGGACCGCAAGATCGTGACCTGGCTGAAGTCGGACGCTTAACCGACTGCGCCACCCAGGCGCCCCAGGAATTTGAAAATTTGAAGAGATAGTTGAAAGTTTACCTTTGTCTACAATTAAATAAAGCTAGTTCTTATGTTCTCTAATAGAATAACACTTAAATAACTACTAAAAGAAGCCTTAAGAGGAAAGTTGAAGAGTTGGATTATAGCTAGTTAAGTAAATATTTAACACCTGTATATATTTTTATATTTTAAATACCTTAATTTTGGGTTATCTGTGTTCTCAGTAGCATGATTCTCCCCAGCACTGATTGAGATTAGTGCTTATAAATGTTGTCTAAATGCTAAAGTAAAAGCATAGAGCAAGATTGTAAGATAGAAGCAACCATAAACTTTTAATTAGAAAAATATTTTTTGTTGATAATTAAACATGCCAAGACTTAAGAGTTAGGTATAACATTTATTTAGCAGTTGTTGAGTCAGAATATAAACAACAAAAAAGAATTATGCTCATTTCTGTAGCCTCAAATTATACAAACATAAGTGCTTTAGGATTCTCAAATTTCAAATATATCTGTGACCCAGTTGGGCAAGTATGAATAGGAAAAACATCCATCAGTAAAATAGATTGTTATAATTTTATAATAAAAATTGTGTACTAGTTAGGATTTCTATGATATTCTAAGTTAATTATAAAAGAGGATGACTAACAACTGTAGAATTTGGAATTATGTTCTACTATACTTAATTTAAAAATGAGAAACCTGGGGTTATGTTCAGGTATCTTTAATTAAAAAAAATCGGGAAATGACATATTAATATAACCTAAACTACCATTTGTGTGAGGGCAGTGATTTTGATGTTGTTGAATAAGAGCAATCTGCAAATTAATCAGATTGTTCAAAATTTCACCATTAAACCTTCTCCTGCACTCCAAAAACGTTATAACACTGATACAGCCAAATGTGTTGGGAGTCCATTTTGCAACACATTTATATTTATAAAATCTTCAACAAAATTACTGCCCTGTTAATTCTTAAGACGCAGAACACATTTATAAACCTTTTTCTCATACTTAAATAGTTGCTTTCAAGAGATTATTTCTATGCCATGCTAAACTTTTACTTCCATAAGGTAAATAATTCAAGTAAAACCTTGAAGACTTTTTCCAGCGTCCACCATCTCCATGGATATCAGAAGTTTGTACTTCCAAAAGACACACAGAGAGAAAGACTATTCTCTTCATTTTGTGCAAGTAGATTTTACTCTGTCCTCACTGTCTGAAACCTGAACATGCAAACATGTAAATGAGAATGTTTGCTGCATGTTTTGCCTATTGAACTCTATGAATAATCTTTGGAGGGGGTAAACAAATAAATAACTTGAAAGTGGAAACAAGTGCAGTTTGAATCCATCTTACCTCTTTTTTTTTTTTTTTTTAATATGGCTGGCAGACAGGTTTTCTTTTCTACCTTACATACATTGAAATCTCTTTAACCCTTTGCACAATTCTTTAGTGCTTTGGGTTAAAAGGTTAGTATAGCACAAAACGTCTTGAATATCTAAAATTAAACAATACTTTCATATTTTATAAGTTGCTAAGACAGAAAATTGTTAAATCTTTCCAGTTTTAAGAGACAAGGAACAACTATTAAGCAGTATAGATATTTTGTATATTTAAGATAATAAGGTAATTCTTACAGTTGTCACATGCAATTAGATTTGTAAGCCATTCCTGTCAGTTTCTCAAATATTTGAATTATTTGGCTCCCAAATTACTGTTTAATAGTTTCTTAAAAATTGTTAAACAAATGCAAACAAACTGTATTTTTTTTTCTTTCTGATCATTTGGCTCTGTTGTATCTAACTTTGCATGCTCTGCTTTTTTTTTTTTTTTTTTTTTTTTTTTTTTTTTTTTTTTTTGCCCCTTTCTCACTTCCAGGAAGAGAGCCCCCTGAGTGTGTCTAGCCCAGAGGGTACTGGTACCTGGCTGCATTATACCAGTGGTGTGGGTACTGGGCGTCGAAGACGCAGATCAGGGGAACAAATCACTTCTTCCCCTGTCTCCCCCAAATCATTGGCTTTCACATCCAGTATTTTTGGCTCATGGCAACAGGTTTTTAAACTTTACTTCATTAAAATTTTCTACCTGCATTCAGAGCAACAAATAGCTGTCTTTGAGGACATCTAATCCCTTATATTTAACATCAGAGTAAATCCTTCTGTATTTTAATTTTTAATTTTCAAATGCTTGTGATATCTGACAATATTTGAGGGAAAGAAACCACTTACCTTGCATGTGTTTAGGATTTTTACTGGGAGGGTTTTAAATATCCAGGACTAAAAAGTTAATAAGTTTTATACTCCTGGAACTTTTAGTGTTAATAAAAAAATTTTTTTAAAGGAGAGAAATTGTTTTTTTGGCGTAGTTGTCCTTTAAAACATTTAGAAACAAAATTACATAATTTGATGGTAAGAAAATTCAGTAACCATTTCCCCCATAATTGAAATATTAGACTCCATTTGGAATTTGCTGAGAGTTTGAACATTTTTTAAAAATCCAAGATTTACATGGTCCTGTGTTAATTAGCACGGCTCATGTAATACTGATTGTTCTCTCCCTCACTATTGTATTATCTGGAAGTATCTAATTTAAGGGATATATACAGCGTGGGGTTTAGTTGTGTAATATTTTAATGCTCTCTTTATGAGAGGTTATAATGTATAGGTGCCCATTAATAATGTGGGCCAAAGTTAAATGATTTCAGAAGGACTTTCTGTGATGACATTTGCAAATTTAAAATACTAGGGTTTGGGGGTTTGTTTTGTTTTATAGTGGAAGGTTTTACACTTCCATGCTGTTACACATGACTTTTTTGAGAATTTCAGCAATTTCCTTTTGGAAGTATAATGCATTTGATTATAGGAAAAGGGATTATGGTATCCATTAAGGCTGTGAATATTTAAAGGTTACTCTGATAAAGCCCGTGCATGGATCAGTAATTGTATGGTGACCTCAACAGTCTCTGTCTGTCTTTTCTTTTGTTTGTGATTGTTTTTTCCCCCCTTCAAATACAGGAGCTGTTTAAAAGTGGGCATTTGGCTTCTTTTAAGAGAGTGTGAAATTTTATCAATCTATTAATTGTTTCTTTTCATCTGTCTTGTTTCATACATGATATTTCATTCTGAATGCCTGCTTTGCACCACTTCATTGCAAGGACTTCATATGAAATGGACTCCCTTCAGAAGGGGATCTTGCATGATCTTTCATGTTTTATGTATTTCTACTAATATTTATCATACAGCTTATTAACCTTTGTCTGTCTGGAACAGGCTGCAAATGAAGTATGGACTTTTAAATTGATTTTACTGTTTTACCTCATTTATTTTGCTTTCCTTGTGCAGGTTGTATCTGAAAATGCTAATTATCTGCGAACACCAAGAACTCTTGTGGAACAGAAGCAGAGCCCTACTGTAGGTATGTGGTCTAAAGGAAATTGAATTCCAGACCTTCAACTCCCTATTTTGCACACATGTAAAACTAACTCTTCAGTGACGAAAGCATGACCAAATGCTATGCTTTATTTTTATTTAACATACACTAATTCAAAAATGTTGAGTTGTACAACTCAAAGTATACAATAAAGCTTTGATAAAATGAACAAGAAATAGCATTTAATTTTGATGTATAATTTTTTTTAAATGTCCATAATGTAAACTGCTTAGTCCAATTGCCAATGCTAGTTTTTAGTCTTGTATTCTATAAATTAAAATCCCAAAATGCTTTAATTTAGGAAGGAACTTCATTTTTCCTACTTGATAAAATTGTGATTTCGCTATTGCATACAAAACAGAACCTTCTACTTTTCTGATTAAAAAAAAAAAATTTAGGGGGGCGCCTGGGTGGCTCAGTGGATTAAGCATCCAACTCTTGATCTCAGCTCAGGTCTTGATCTCACGGTCATGAGTTCAAGCCCCACGTTGGGCTCTGTGCTATTGTGAAGCCTACTTTAAAAAATTGTTGTTGTTGTTGTTTTTAAGTTATTTACTAAAGAGTGTTTTAAACCCTTTCTTGGTGTATTAATTTTCCTTTTGACTATTTCCTAAGAGAAACCAAAGCAAAACTAATGCACAGAGATAGTTGTTACTCTTTCTTGACCTATAGAACATAATTGGTTCTTTGCAAATAATGTTGCAAAGCAACATCGAGAAAGATCTTGCTAAACTTACCGGTTTTAAGCTCATTGTTGATAAACTATATGAGGTAATAGCATAGTATTTTCTGTAAGTAGTTGTCTAAATAGGTTTAATAAAAGCATAAATAAGTAATTTTCAACTATATATGTACTTTGCTCTGTATACTAAGTATATGAACTGCTTGTTGATGCCTACTTACTTGAATATCTTTAGTTAATTACGTATAGCTTGTGTTGGTAACTTAATATTCCCACATGATCTTCCTTTATGTATCAAAATGTATTTGATAGAAATTTATTTAATCTTCACCTAGTGGTAAAAGTTTTACTTGGGTGTGAAGACTTTGACTACAAACTAAACATCAGTTGTATTGGCTGTGTTTTATTTGCTAATAATGTGTTTCATAGGGTCTTATTAATTAAGATCTTAAGTCATTCAAGTATTAGAAGTATAAGATGATTTAGGCCTGGATGACCTACAAGAAGCTGTTCTTACCTGGTCTTCTCACAAATTAGTAAGCTTTGTTTTATTTCATAACATATGTTGATGATTCTTAACTCAAGGGTTTCAGAAAAAATTCTTCATTTACAGACATACATTCAAAAATGCTGACCTATTGTGACTAGATCTGTGCGAAGAGATTTCTTTATATGACCTGTTAATGCAAATTGACAGAATCCCTTATCAACCTAAATTAACTTCTATAGTAGTGTTTTTAATAGTTTTAAAATGTATATGTCTAATTGTGTAGGCATATTATTTTCCTCAAAGACAACATTTTATACAGTGTTAAGTACCCTCATTTGTACATATGATAAATGGTGGTGGTGATTATATTAAACTTGACATTACAAGCGAATTGTGAGCCTGTTCAAGGCACTGCCAGATAAGTGTGGTAAGAGCCATGTTATTGCATGCTGCATGAATTCCCAATGTGAATGGAAGAACACCCGTTGTGTATGTATTTTCTCTAACTCCCATCAGGGTCTCACTGTGCGGGCCTGTTTAGCACCTCGGTGCTCGGGGGTTCTTCAAGCGCACCTAACCTACAGGATTATGCTCGTACTCATCGTAAAAAGCTGACTTCTTCTGGCTGCATAGATGGTATGTGCACACATGCACACACAGATTCATATCCACACCCATGCACACACCCATGAGCATATAGTACTTCTCAAAGACAAGCCTAAGCCCACTGACTAACTCAAATGGAATCCTAGCACCCTTTGCCTAAATGACAACCAGTGCTCTCTTATCCATAGCTTGGATTCATGTTTCATCAAAGAGTTAATTGTAGTTAGACATACAGTACTTATTCAATAAATAGTTTGTTCAAATGTGAAGTTTAGAGCTGCATTACATGTATTGGGTCTTTTAGCTAGTTGATAAGCCATATTATAAAGAATAAATCTTTCCTTGATCTTTTAAACTTTTGTTTATCGTTATGCCTTATTTTACTTACTGATATTGATAAAAATAAAATAAAGTGAATGGAATGTAGATAAGTAGAAGAAAATATACTTCTATACTTGGCAATATTTTTATAAAAAAAAACATATGATGAGAATATTTTAGAATCCCTAGTTGGATGGCCTCTCACTGTTGTTAATGTACCTTAAGTTTTAATATTTGGACTATCCTTGGAGGCTTCTGGAAGCTTGTCCCTTCTATTAATAGGAGTGTTTATTACCCTTTGATTTATTTAAAACTTCTTTTCATATATCCACAAATTTACTTAAGACAGTAAAACATGGACTTAACAGAATTGCTGGCTCATCCTGCTTTTCTTTCTTTTGTGTATTTCATTAAACACTTTGCCTCTGTCCTCAAGCCATTTTACTTTTAACCAGTACCCTCTCTCATTCCCTTCTGCATGTCACCTAATTCTAACCTCCTTATATATTTGTTTTTTCCCTCTTTTTTTAAGTGTCCTTCTTTTGGTAGCTATTACGAATTTCAGGTACCTGTTTTTCTCTTTCTCAGACGCCACACGCGGTTCTGCTGTTAAAAGGTTTTCTATCTCATTTGCTCGACACCCAACCAATGGTACGTTTTGCTTTTATTTTAAAAGATACTCCCCTGCTTCATCCTTTTTTATTTTTCTTTTATTTCAAACTGTGGGGTATACAGTATCATTCATTTCTCCATTCTTAATTTCAGTTGGCATGTAATTCCAACTTACTATTAATCCAAAATATTGATACTGTCTCGCTCCCTTTTTCAGCTGTAATTTACACAATCATTTAACATCACTCATCTCAAATTTTTAAATGACCACAATGATGATGAGTTTTAATACTAAATTAGCACCTAAAAATCCCTTCTAATTTCTCAAGTGATCAGTCTACACAAATTTTAAAAATACAACAATTAGTATTGTTTTCTTTTTAAGTCTTAAATATTTTAATGTTTTTTTTTCTTCCTGAATTCTTTTCTGATCACATAGTTATTTTATTTAGCTACTTGATAAAAAATACTGAGCCATGCTTGTCAAACAGCCAGATGATGTCTTTGAAAAGTTCTTGGGAACTAGGAGATGCAGATTTCACTGTGTAACATTTATCAGTGGCTCTTTGTCTTAAGCAAACTCAACCTGGTCTGGAGACCTCTGAAAATTTTATCCAGTATTTACTTTATCCTCATGTGGCCATATGGTTTGCTGTTGTCAAGCAACCAATTCTTTTTGGTACCACTGCTTTTCGTTAAAATTTGGAGAACTTCTGATAGGAAGAACACTAAGCTAAAAATCTAGAAAGCTCATTCAGTTAAATTCAATTTCTGAGGCTGAACAGTAAAGTGTTTTTGTGGCCATTGTTTATAAACTGAATTGTTGCATTATTACAGCTTTCTTACACAGAGCTTGTTCTTCTGGGTCAAGAGGGAATATTTACTGACCACTTGTAAGTAATTGAGGATAGAAGAATTTAAAAGAAAACATACCCGTTTTTGCTTTTATTCGGAATGAAGGTACTTTTATCCCCTGGATTTTTTTTTTCCTTTTAACTGCAAATACACCTTTCAAAAATTCAAGTCAAGTCTTTCAAAAACTTAGATGAAACTGAAGGATTAAACACAAGTTTATAGCCATTCTCCCCCTTCTGGATCCTATAGAAGTGCACTAAATACTTCTGGAGGTGGAGTAAGAAGATCTCATCCTCAACAAGAAAATTTACCCTTAAAGCTTATGTGCTTTTCCTCCTTTGTAGCTCTTTAAATGCTACTTTCTGAAGAAAAAGATCCTTATTTGCTACAGCTGCAGCTTCTAAAGAACTTCTTAGAAGAAAAACCAAAGTCACAAGAAAAACAAGTCACAAAATTCTAAGAAGAGACATTGCAGGTTTAAGACTGACTATAGTTTTTGTGCAGAATGCTTATGTATTTACAGCCAGTATGGAAAGTTTTACATAGGAGAAATCTGTGTTTACTGAAGCTTTAAAAAAAAAAAAAAAAAAAAAAAAAAAACTTTAACAGAAAATAGAGTAACTTTATATTCCTTTGGCTAAAGCTTTTTTAAAAATGTGGATTTTCCACACATGTGACTTAATGCATTTAAAATGCATGTCTTTCAATTCTAGAAATGTTTCTTTGGGGTTTTCAAGATTTTTTTTCTTTTTTATACTGTGTTGTCTTATCTGTCCTATGAATTGTCATTTGACTCTTGCACTTTTTATTTCCCCCTAACTTTCATGTTATTTCCATCTTAATACATATCATGGACTTACCCCCTCCCTTCATCTTTAGTTCAAGGAACATGGTGAAACAAGTATCTTCTGACAGTGCTTTACCTTATTTTCTGGGCCTCTGTGCAGAACACCTACACCTCTATAGGTGCTGGTCCGTTTCCTCTGTGGAATGTCTAGGCTCCAGTGGTATGTTTTTATAGCTTCTAAACATGACAGCAGGGTGGCTTTTTAAATTGCTGCGCTAACCCTTTCATTGTGCATTAAATACAAAGTTTACTAAAGATAAATGGGGAGAAAATGCAGTCCTGAGGAACCTGATTATATTATTATTTGCCTGTTATAAAATCTAACAGGCAAATGCAAGGAAATAGCTGTTACAGAATACTTAGCAACATTCTGATGAAAGGATAAAAAACATAACATTGCTAAGTTTTGTGTAATGCAAAGAAAGGGTTTGCGCTTATTTGCATGAGTCTTATACTTTAAAAAAATGTATTACTTGTGCAAGCCCAATTCTTTTAGTGCTTTATTTAGGTGCTTTAGCTGCTGTTATGGTATAGTTTCTGTTTTGTTTTGTTCTTTAAGCATATGTAACATTCCGTCATGCTTTGGTTTGCACCTGAAAATCAAACATATCAATTTTGTAAATCCTTTGGTTATTTTCATAGAAAGATTAGATTCTCTTTTAACCAGTTTCTCTATTCCAGCCAAGAATTAGTCAGTTCTTGGGTCACTGTTTCCTCCTGAAATTAAGTAAATATCAGTCAGTGTTAAAATGAGCACATGCCTATTGAAGGAGAGAATTTTGTAGTCTGTTTGAGTTTAATTAATTTTTACTTTTTATTTAATAACGTTAGCCTTTATATAAAATCTTAATCTAAGTATTAAAAGTATTTCCTTTGGAGGGAAATTAGTTTGAATGTTAGAAAGAAGAGGTGCAGGAAGACTTACTACTTTAATTGTTTATGAGAGCAATTTTAAAAGCCATTCAGTTGAATAAAATTTAAATCAACAGGCAATTTTTATAAAAAGCGAATAACCTATATCTTGTTTTTTAAAAAAGTGTATATTGTAAGCAGTTTTGTTTCACTGATGGTATTAATATATATGTGCATGATTTGTTTCATGAAATTTTTCTATTTCTGTGCCATTGTTGAATGCAAACATGTCTGTATTTTGTATTGCTTTTTACTTGGCCTAACGGTACTCAGCTAGCAATTTCCAACAATACAATATTTGAGTTATTTCAATAAAGGTAGGTAAAATGTGTTTTGGAATTTGATTTTCAGCATAAATGAATGAGTGTGGTTTTTCAGGTCACACTAGAGAGTATTGTTGGCCTTGGTATTACTAGAAAAGTTACTTAAAATCACTCCTCAAGTAACTACAATGTAATCATTTTTCAACAAGAAGTTAATTTTAACATCCTAGCATCAGAGACACATCATGGCATCAACTTACTCACCTGTCAAATAGACCTGATTTTTATAAAGTACAAACTTAAACAATGTAATTTTTCTGTCCCCCCCCCCAGTTTTTTTTTCTTTAAATATCATTCTTAGATTTTACTAAAGTGTAGAATGAAATTGTGTGCATGCGGTACTATGTGAATACATTTAAAATGAAATCTTTGTCACATCTTGTTCCAGTCCCATATTGCATAGCATCTGGTGTCATGACTTCAGAGATCTCATGTGATTGCATGTGATAGATTGGAAAGACCTAACCTGTACAGTTCTAAGCAATGGTCTTCTTCCTTCTTAGTTATTTTTTAAATATCCAAATTTTTTTTCATTTCTTTTTTTCAGGCTTTGAATTGTATTCCATGGTGCCATCTATTTGTCCTCTAGAAACTCTTCACAATGCCCTGTCTTTAAAGCAGGTGGATGAATTTCTTGCTTCCATTGCTTCTCCATCAAGTGAAGTTCCACGGAAGACCCCTGAAATTTGTAGGAAAATAATTATTATTGTTATTGTTGTTGTTGTTGTTGTTATTGTTATTAGTTTCATTATTTTGTGGCAGTGATATTATCAGACTATAAGAAGAATTATTACAACAAACTCAAGTAGTGATAGTGAATAAAATTTTAGGAGAGAAGGGGGTATAAAGGAACATTATTTGAAATTCTTTGGTGTTATTGATGTGGAATGCACCACTTTTCTTTATAACTCCCAAAAAACTTTCCTCCCAAAAAAGGAAAAAAAAAAAAAAAAAAATCTAAGACCCAGCAATAGAAGTCAACAATATAGACTGATGGCCTTTTTTTCATTTTCTTACTGTGTGTGATTTTACAATAAACTTTTATTGTAGTTTTTTTAAAAACTACAAAATACCATTTGTCATTAACCCACACATGCACAAATACCATTCCATGCCTCACCACCTCTGGTACATATTCACAATGATTCAGAAGGAGCTCTTGACTAAAGAGAGCAAATTAGGACAACAGGTTTTCAAATTATGTTCTTCAGAAAATATTCTGCAAAAGTTAATGCATGTGTGTGAAGAAAAGGGATTCATGACTCAGTAAATTTTGGAAACTGTGTATTATATCCCGCCTCCCTTTGGAGAGACAGAGTTACATTAATGTAGGAAAACTGTATACTTAGATTTTCTAAAACTTATTTTTTGCGAAGACACATTTTTGGTGACACATTTAGACACCATGTAGCACTATTCTGAGGGACATCATTCTGGGAAACCTTTAGGGGTACCTTTTTTGGGTATGAGAAGTCAGCTGACTACTATGATCCTCAGCTCTATAGGATCCTTCAGCCTGTGGGAATTTCCAGTTTAGGAAGCATCCAGTTTGGGAGAGCATGCTCTGCTTAGTTAAGAATCTTGCTAGGGCTAGTCCTATTTTTTTGTAAAGTCACAAACATTGAGTGTATACCTTTCTTCTTTTTGTAAGGAGCATACTATAAATGTGTTTCTCTGAAGAATGAAACCAGAGGTCTTGGAATGAAAGCCACTTTCGTGTATTGCTGTTCTCTTCCCTTTTCTGGCTTTCACATTGTATTATTCTAGAGCGTTCTCGTCACATTGTATTCTGTCTAAATGGCACCCCTTGCATTTCTCCAGTATAGTGGGCTTCCCTTTTCTTCCACGTCTAGTAGTAGAGGTCAGGTTTCAATCATTGATGGCAATGGAGAGATACTTGGGTTTATGTTCTAAAATATTTCACTTTAGGAATGGTTTTAGGAAGTAGGATTTAATTTCAAAGTTTTCCTGTGAATGTGTCTGACTCTGAGATTTGATAATACTCCAAATGAAATAACGTCTTTAAGCTGTGTGAGGTCAAAGTTAGGAAAATGAAGTATGTTTATCTTCTTTTCCCTGTTAGCTGATAGAATGGAAAATGCTTTTCCTCAGAATGCAGTGGAGAACCTGAATTAATTCTCATTTACCATTTACCCCTTTATATTTGATGTTTCACAGCTTCACTGGGGCAAGGATTTATAATCTTAAAATAAAGATGAAAGAAAAGTTCTAATTAGTAAAAAAAGAACTTAGGATAGATATCAATGTTATTTAGAATTTAGAAGATTTTCAGTGAGTGACTTACAGGTAACAGCAGTAATGACATCTGTTTTGGAAAGAGAATTGTGCTAGAACATTTACAGAAAGAAAATCTCTGAAGGTATATTCTGTGGTGCTGTTTTATTATGATGGCTTTATTTCTGTGGTTAGTGAATTCAATTAATCAGAGTATATTATTGAGGTGTATTAATGAAGGGTATTAAATTCCTTTTCCAGTTCAGATTAGCTCTTCTCTATATCCTGGATATAAGGTGTACCCATATTCTCTCTAGTTCTCTTAAAATTTCATGCCATTACTTACTAAGGAAACTAGATAAGAACGTAAATACAGTTAATGCAATTCATAGAGTTGAATAAACCTTAAAATCAAGCTAGTTCATTGGTCTTCAGACTGTATTCCCAAGAGCTTTTGGAAATTCCATTAGGAAGATGGTGCTAAATGGTTAGGCCTTAGGTCGTGCATGGCTGCTTCAACTAGAGTATATGTTTTCATCTATTTTATTTAAGATCTCATTTGAGAAAAAAATTATTCTTTAAAGAAAAAAAAACTTAGACACCATTGAGGAAATCAGGTGGTTAGTGGTCAAGCAATACTAAAAAACTCATGTCTTCTGAGTGTATGGTTTTTTGGTTCTTCTTGAGTAGTAAAGAAAATAGGTGCCAGCTATGATAGAAGCCTCTGAATCCTCTGTTTTATACTGTAGCTGCAGAATTAAGTGAGGTTTGATGGGGGGTGGCGGGGAGGGGAAAGTGGGTAACGGGCATTGAGGAGGGCACCTGTTGGGATGAGCACTGGGTGTGGTGTGGAAACCAATTTAACAATAAATTTCATATTAAAAAAAGAAAAGAAAATAGGTGCCAGCTGTAATAGAAGCCTCTGAATCCTCTATTTTATACTGTAACTGCAGAATTAATATTTAGTAATCATAGTATATTTATATTATTTTATACTTAATTCCCTGAATTGTCAAGGAATTAGCATTATAATGTAGACTATATTGATTTTGTGCTATTTATAAGGAAGCCGATATTGTTAATCCTCTGTCATTCAGAAAGGCTTTTTCCTCACTTCAAACAAAATTAAATCAATTTTGTGGCAACTAGAAGTTAGCTTACAAGGGAACACTAACAGTATCAGATGGGGGGAAAGGTGTGGAAATACTAACTGGATAAGTTAGAGATGGAAGTTAACGAGACAGGATCAAACGTGTAAGCAGGAAAGAGCTTAGTAGTGGTGTAGTGCTTTACATGATGCTTTCGGGATTTTTGTCATCACTTGTATGTTATATCGTTAGTGACTACTTGGAGCTTCTGCCAATGGGATTTGTATTCATTCAGTGTAGATACGGGTCAGCCACATGAAACACATTTGCTGTGACTGGCTCACGTATTTGTTTTTCAGAGACATGCTGTTTATTGCTATCAGGTCCTCCAAAAATTGCAAAAGCAGGCGAGTTGGTGTTTTGTTAACTCCTCACCTCCCTTCAGTTAAGAACCTGGAAGCTCATGCCAGAAGCTCTCCTTCCCCAGAGGACTTCATACTTCAGAATTACCGTACTTTTCCTTTTCATGCCTCTCAACCACTGCACCTTGATTAGAAAGAGGAAAAAAAAATCTTTAAAATTCCTAGCATTAAGATAAATCTCACTAGGTAATATAGGGAGACAGTCTGATTTATTACTTATAAATATAATAGATTAATAGACCATAGTGTTTATAAAGTAACTGTCCCTGAATCTCTACTTCATATTTTTAAGAGAAAAACAATTTGGGAGTTTTTTTTGTTTGTTTGTTTGTTTGTTTGTTTTTTTAACTAGGCAGTAAAATTATGCCATTAGCTCTCTGCCATCCCTTAAGAATCTGAGTTTCTATCAGGACAATAAAATTAAGTCCATTGTTCTATTCTTGGCATGCCATTAGTAAATACTGTTAAATGCTTATTATTTGCAGTATAAACAGAACATCTATTGGGCTAAGAGCATGAGAGAACTTTTTATAGGAAAGATGATGTAGCCGAATTTACTTTGTAAACCTTGCATTGTCTATTTTCTCCTGTAATGTATAGTCCTAAGTCCACTAAATATGTCATTAGAAATTTCTAAATGTAAGGACTTGGTAGGAAATTACTGAACTGCCATATCTGTTTTGTTTTGTTTTGTTTTTTTCTTTTCAGCCTCTGCAGCTTCACGTTCCAGTCCAGTAATGAGAAGAAAAATATCTTTAAATACGTATACACCTGCAAAAATCCTCCCAACACCACCAGCTACCTTAAAGAATACGAAAGCAAGCAGCAAGCCAGGTTAGCAGTGTGTGAATTTGTGGATTCTGTAGCGCAATTAGAGGAGTAGTAATAGCTTGCCTTTTGAGTTTAAAATCTGTTTTTAAAAAGGATCATTATACTTCCTAGAGTTAAAAACTGTTATTGTAGTCTGTTGATGTATTTGTATTTTTTCCTCTGTTGTCTCCCCCGCCACTGTATCTGTTAATAAAATATATTTCATACTCATACTGTTCTCCAAACTAAGTTATGAACTGTCTCCTATTGCTTTTCTTTTGAGTCTAGGCTTTACTTTAGTCATTTTATATGAAAGATTTTTTTTTTAATTTTTTAAAACATTTATTTATTAGTATTGAGAGACAGAGACAGACAGAGCATGAACATGGGAGGGACAGAGAGAGGGGGAGACACAGAATCCAAAGCAGGCTCCAGGCTCCAAGCTGTCAGCATAGAGCCTGATGCAGGGCTCAAACTCATGAACCATGAAATCATGACCTGGGCTGAAGTTGGACGCTTAACCAACTGAGCCACCTACACGCCCCCTATTTTTGTCTCTTTCTTTACAGTGTTTTAATTCTCCATGCGCAGTCTAATGACATGAGTACCAAATTCAACTATCTTTTATCAGCTTTTTTTCTATTTTTTTTGAAGATTTTATTTTTTAACTAATCCCTGCACCCAACGTGGGACTTGAGCTCACAACCCAACATCAATAGTTGCATGCTCTACTGCCTCAGCCAGCCAGACACCCCAACTTTTTTTTTGTTCTTATTTTTTGGCATATTTGACTGTGTGGTTGATCCTTGCTGAAATCCTCTCTTACTCTGACTTCCATGGTGTACTCTGCCTTGCTGTTACTTCCCTTTACCCGACTCTTCTAGTCTTACCTGACAGTTGTTCTTCCTACTTTGCTATGCCAGACAGGGTCATCCACCTGTTCACTTTTTCTTACCCTATACTTTTTTTTCTTGAGAGACTTCTTTATAGCTCCAAGGTTTGACTGTATCCTCACTGGAAATTTCTTCATTCTTTTCCTCATTTTAGTGTCTCACAAATTCTTTTGGTTAATAGTTTAGGCTTGGGAGTCAGAGGGACCTAGATTAAAATCTCAACACTACTACTTATTAGCTTTATGACTTTGGGTAAGTTACTAACCTCTCCGATCCTCAGTTTCATAAAATCGGGGTAATAGTACTCTTTTAAAGGTTGTCAGAAATGAATGCAATAACCTATGTAAAGTACTTGACATACATAGTAAACACTCACTAAATGTTAGTTGCTGTTGTTACACTGTTGCCAAACTCTTCACTTCCTCCCAAATAAATCCTTGTGATACTCAGGTCATTTTTCTTCTAAAATGTTCTCCTTTTACTTCCTACTCCCAACCCAGCCCCCTCCACTGGTGATGTATTTATATGATTACCAAAACGAGAACTCTTACAACACTCTGTACCACTGACTTGATCATTTATCCCTGATTATAGTTCTGTCAGGTTATCCGGCCTTATACATTAAAGGCAATATCTTAAATACAAAGTTTGCACCTTCTAAATAATCAATATATGCGGGTACAGACAACTGAAAAAGTATCTTAAATATAAATTACAGTGTATTCCATATACAACTCAAAGCTAACATTTGTGTAGTTTTTTATGCTACAAAACACTTTTTTTGTTCATACATTACTAAACATGGCCTTCAGAGATCAATACCATTCTTATGCCATTACGGATGAAAAAATTGCAGAGGTTGTGACTAATCCCTGTTCACATAACAGTCATAGGCCTAAGATTTGAATGCTCTTTGAATCATGGTCCATTGTTTTTCTCTATATATTAGACACATAATAAATGTATTATTTCATATGCCTTTTTAAATAATAAAGATGAAATGGTGTTATTTTGACTTTTTCAATATAACATAAGCCAATAAAAGCCAATCTTGCATTCCTGGAATGGACCCCACTTGGTCATGATGAATAATTTATATATATGTTGCTGGATTCAGTTTGACCTTGAGGATTTTGACACCTGCATTTTTAAAAGATAATGATTCATCTGTAGTTATTTTTTGTTTTTGTTGTTGTTTTTGTTTTCATGTTGGGTTTTGTTTTTGTGATGTCTTTTAAATGTTGGTATCAGGCTGATGATGCTGGCCTCAAAATGATTTGGAAGTATTTCTTCCAGTTCTATTTTCTGAATGAAGTTTTTTATAAGAGAGGTATTTCTTACTTAAATTTTGATAGAATTAATTTTCTGTTACATTTTAGTCATGGCTTTGGTAACTTGGTTTTTCAAGGAATTTGTTCATTTTATCTAAGTTGTCAGTTTTCTTGTTACTTCATTATCCTTTTTTAATTTATTTTAAATATTTTTTAATATTTTATTTTTGAGAGAGAGAGAGAGAGCAGGGGAGGGGCAGAGAGAGAGGGAGACACAAAATCTGAAGCAGGTTCCAGGCTTCAGGCTCTGGAACACAGAGCCCAAGGTGGGACTCAAACTTACGAACCATGAGATCATGACCTGAGCCGAAGTCAGGCACTTCACTGACTGAGCCACCTAGGCGCCCCACTGCACTATGATACTGATAATTTGTGTTTTGATTTTTTTTTTCATTATTCCCACTAGGGATTTATCCATTCTGTTGGTGTTTTCAAAGAACCAGATTTTAGCTGTTTGTTTTATAGTTCACTGATTTCTCTCTTTTAATATTGCCATCCTCCTACTTACTTTGGGTTGACCTTTATTCTCTTTCTAGTTTCTTAAATCACTTGTTATTAGACATTTCTTCTCCTGTTATATAAACATTTAAGGCTTTAAGTTTCCCTCTGAGTACTTCTTTAGCTACATCTCACAAAAGTTACATTTAATTCTCATTCTCATTCAGTTAAAAATACTTTATAATTTGTGATTTATTCCTTGAGTCATGGAGTATTTAGACACGTATTGGTTACTTTCCAAATATTTGGGGGTTGGAGTTTGGATGTCTTGTTACCAATTCCTTCATACCGTTGCAATTACAAAACATACACTGTACAGTCTTAGTATTTTAAATGTGAGATATTTTATGGCTTAACATTTGGACTTGGTACATCTTAAATGCAGCAAGAGCACTAAAAAAGAATTTTTATTCCATAGTTCATTGATGTAATGTTCTATCAGTATCCATTAGGTCAGAATTGCTGATAATCTTTTTCATATCTTACGTGTTTTTCCTATTTTGAGGGGTGGGGACATGTGGATGGAAGGAGAGGTTCTGAATGTGCTATCAATTGCTTAGAGAGCAGTTTCCACTCACAGCTGTACGATTGTCTTTTTCTTCCTTTAATTCAATCAGTTTTTATTCTGTGCTTTGAAGCTTTGTGATTACATACATACATATTTGGTATGCCTTCCTAATGTATGGACTCACTTATCATCATGAAATTTCCCTCTGATTCCTAGTAATGCTTTGTCTTAAAGTTTATCTGACGTGAATTTTGCTACCTCACATTTCTTATGCTTACTGTATGCATGGATTATTTTTCCAAACAACCTGTGGTCTTCATATGTAAGGGATTTTTTTTTTTTTTTTTTTTTTTTTGTAGGCAGTATATATTTGGCTTCTTTAAAAACCCATTCTAGGGACACCTGGGTTGCTCATTCAGTTAAGCATCCAACTTTGGCTTAGGTCATGATCTCTCAGTTCATGGGTTTGACTCCCACATCAGGCTCTGTGCTGACGGCTCAGAGCCTGGAGCCTGCTTTGGATTCTGTCTGTCTGTCTGTCTCTCTCTCTCTCTCTCTCTCTCCCCCTCCCTCCCCCTCCCCCACATGTGCTCTCTCTCTCTCTCTCTCTCTGTCTCTCTCAAAGAATATAAATATTTTTTAAAAATTTAAAAACCCATTCTAACAATATCTGCCTTATAGTTGCAATGTTTCTGGTTCATTAACATTGTAATTATTGATATGGTTGGGTTAGATCTACTATGTTATTATATTTTTGGTTTATACATTCTGATTGTTATTTTTTATTCTTTTCTGCCTTGTTTTGTATTCAATATTTTTTAGAGTTTGAGGGGCGCCTGGGTGGCGCAGTCGGTTAAGCGTCCGACTTCAGCCAGGTCACGATCTCGCGGTCCGTGGGTTCGAGCCCCGCGTCAGGCTCTGGGCTGATGGCTCAGAGCCTGGAGCCTGTTTCCGATTCTGTGTCTCCCTCTCTCTCAGCCCCTCCCCCTTTCATGCTCTGTCTCTCTCTGTCCCACAAATAAATAAACGTTGAAAAAAAAATTAAAAAAAAAATATTTTTTAGAGTTTTATTTTAACTTATCTACTGACTTTGTACCTTTACCTTTTTGCATCATTCTTTAATTAGTGGCTATAAATACACCTAACTTTTCATGATCTACTTAGAGATAATTTTATACTACTCAGAGTAAAATGTAGGAACCTTGCAACTCTGTAGATTCATTTACCTTCCTCTCCACCCATCCTTGACACATAGTTATCCATGTATGTTACTTCCACATATATTATAAAGGCTACAATACAATGTTAGAATATTTGCTTTACACAGTCATGTATTTTAATGACACTTGGAAGAGAAAAAAGTATTTTATTTATCCACACATTAGCCATCAGTCTTCATTCCTTTTTCTAAATCTTTGTTTCCATCTGGTTTTATTTGCCTTCTACCTGAATCTCTTTAGCATTTTTATACTGCAGATCTCTTACTGTATTTGAAAAAGTCTTGATTGACAATTTGAGGAAGAAAGTTTTTTCTTTCAGTGTTTTAAAGGTGTTGTGTCCTGTTTAGGGTTCCCATTGTTTCTGATGAGAAGTCTTTGGTAATTTGAATTGTCCCAATGTGTGCAGTGGGTTGAATTATTTTTTTCTGCCTGCTTTCAATATTTTTTCTTTAGCTTTGATTCTCAGCAATTTGACTATGGCAAGCATGCTTAGAAATTTTTTTTTTTTTTTTTTTTTTTAATAATCTGGGTTGCGGGCGCCTGGGTGGCGCAGTCGGTTGGGCGTCCGACTTCAGCCAGGTCACGATCTCGCGGTCCGGGAGTTCGAGCCCCGCGTCAGGCTCTGGGCTGATGGCTCAGAGCCTGGAGCCTGTTTCCGATTCTGTGTCTCCCTCTCTCTCTGCCCCTCCCCCGTTCATGCTCTGTCTCTCTCTGTTCCAAAAATAAATAAACGTTGAAAAAAAAATTAAAAAAAAAAAAATAATCTGGGTTGATGTTCACTTTTACCTATCATCTCCATTCTGCTGTTAAGCTATCTAGTGGGTTTTTTTTCAGATATTTATTCCTTAGTTTTAGATACTCTTTTTTGATTCTCCAGAGATCTCCAAAATTTTATTTATCATAAGCATATTTTCCTTTGTTCTTGAGTAAGTTAAAGTACTTGCTTTAACATTCTTGTGTACTAATCTAGCTGACCTCAGAAATAGTCTCTACCAATTTATCCATTCCCAAGAAGAAAGATGTTTTCCTGTTTTGTTTCATACATTGAGTACTTTTGGATTGCATCCTAGACATTATGAATGAGATGTTGTATAAACTCCAGACTGTTATTTTTGTTAGGCTTTTCCCAAGAGTACTGAGTTGTTTGGGTTTTTTTCAAGCAAAGAGTTAACCTTGGGCAAACTCATGTTGCAAAACTGTGTTCCTTGAAGCAGTCAGCAGCTCATCTTTCACATCTTTTCTTTTGGCCTTAGCTGCACTCTTGGAGCCTACCCTCCCCATGCCATAAATATGATCATGTTTTATACAAAGAACTGGAGACTCTCCCTTTCTGGGATCTCCCACCTGATTTTCCAGCAGCTATAGTTGCTCCAGTACTTATCTTCTGGTTCTTCATGCTAGTAAGAATGAGTTTTATGTTTAGTTGTAGTCATTGCACATGTTCAGACCAGATACTCTCCTTAGGCCTACAGCTTTCAAAAAAATGAGGGTGGGGGGGACTCAACATGAGTTTCCTTCCTCCAAGTGTTGATTTTTTTTTCCAGTATACACCTGCTTTTGTTTACTCTTCAGTGTCTTCAAGTAGTTGTTTTTCATATTTTATCCAGAGTTTATACTTGTTAACCTGCAGGAGAATTAGTCTGGTAGGAGCTTGCCCATCCATACCAGAAGTGTCATCTATCTTAGAATAACTTTTTGATAACTCATAAGGGCTTAATGTTGGTTTGGATGTAGAAGGATGAGTTCTAAGTCAAGACTGTTTATAGTTTTCTAACATTTGAACTTTTTAAGTAGTGGTAATATAAAAGAGGAGAAAATAGATTTAAGGGGAAATGACAAGTTCAGTATTAAGCATATTAAGTTTATGTTTACTGTCAGTTATATATATAGTTTTCTATAGTTTTATATAGTTTTCTAATATATATAGTTTTCTAATATATATTTATGGAAACTATATAGAAATGTATAGTTTCTAATATATATAGTTTTCTAATAGGATAAACAGAATAAACAGATCTTGAAGTAAGGGAAAAGACCTGGACCAAAAGTATACATTTGAATATCGTTAGCACAATAGATAGATGGTAGTTAAAAATGATGGAATAAATTAGTTTTCCAGGAAGAATGTAGAGTGAAAAGACAAATTTGGAACACACCCCATTGACGTTACTTTCCTGTATTGATGTTGAATTCTAAAAAGTTAAAAGGTTAAAAATGCTCTATTGAATTGTTTACAATGTTTCACTTACATCACAGTTATAAAGTTAATTATTTGTCACTTAGCAGTAGTATTTGAACGTGAATTGCTTGTGAAAATCTAAACAATTTTTCTTTTTTTGTATAGCTACCAGCGGACCTTCTAATGCCGTTGTTCCTAATACCTCATTTCGAAAAAAGACTATAGCTAGCAAAACAGAAATGCATGAACACAAAAAAACCACTGGGAAAAAGAAATGAAATCTTAGCGGAAGCTGGAGCTCCATATATTTATAAAAATCACATTGTTCGATAGAAAAAGACACGTAATAAACCTTGACTGAAAACTGTCAAAGCAAGTAATTGATGTTTCTCCTTATACACCTCTGTATTCATTTTAAAATATGTTAAATCTAGAGAATTCTTTGTATATATTCAGGTAAGGACCTTTTCTCATGATCTTGAAATGTTTAAAACAATGTTTATTAACATTTTAGCAAAACTTACGGTGATGAAGGTCTGTCATTCTTAATATTATGTTTGCTATGTGCCCTCTGTAAAGAAAACGACAGGAGACCTCAGCTAGCCTGTCCCAGTGTCTCACCAGTAATGCTGTTTACTCAAGAATCTGTGAGGTGACCTCTATACATACTTTCATTTTCACGGGATTGTATGTCAGCTATAAAAACCTATAGCTTGAGTTGGAATTTGACAGCCAGGATTACATATTATAGATTTTTAAAGTATATTTCCAAAGAGATTTCACTGACCATTTGGGTTAGAAACTTTTTTCCTCCAATTGTTAGAATTACATATATGCTGCAATATTTAATAACTGGAGTACTAGCATATGGGTTATTTTTCCAATATGTGCTTTGAGGTTTTTTTTTTTATTGTGTATTATTTAAAATATTACATATACAGCTGGGGTGACTACACCTTTATGTGCATAAATTTCTATATTAATTTGTAGAAAATACTTGCTTTATATATTTCCTTATCATAAGGTGCTTTTGCTCATCAGGAAAATACTGCTTTATGTATCGGGAAGAAAGACATCTTTAGAATTTCTTTTTAAGAGACATAGTTGATAAGTTTATAAATGTTACACTTATTTTCAGAGTTCTTTTTAGATATAAGGAAACCAGTTCAAAAATGGATATCAGCAGTGTGAGGAGAATGTCTCAATTCTGTAGTTAGGAGGTATTATGCATAACACCTCTTTTTAGCATTTCCATTCTTATCTCTAGTGTATCAGTTGATCTCACTAAGAAAGCTTAAAGATTGAACATTGGATATAAATGCTCTTTTCAAACTATTAGATTTTGAAAGGAAATTGAGATCATTGTTTTGTGATTTCATCTGTGATGTGAAAAAATATTTATTGTATTGGTGCTTTTTTATCCCCTAGTGCACAAATACTTATAAGCCACTTGAATGACTTAAACTGTAAACCAAACAATACAACCTGGTAAGAATTCCATGCATTGCCAGTCAGGTAACTTAAGTTGCTAAAGCTTTACTTTGAAGCTTGTATTTAGGATATTATTGAATTCTCATACGAACACAACTATTAAAACTCTTCAGGAGGCTCTCCTAACTTTAAATCATCACCTATGAATTGACATTTAGAAAATAAACATATTAAGTGTTAGTTTTAAAAGGTACCAGATGCAAAAGTCACAAATATATACAATTATATAAGTTCATATACTTCACGTGAATGTACTTGTATTATATGGAGACATGTCTTGTAAACAGTTGAATGTACCTAAACTTTCTGTATGTGAAAATGTTAATGTGCTCAGTGTGGGAGTAAGAAGCTACTTTTATTTTTTAAGTGGAACTTAATTAAAATATTTTATTTCCAGAATCAGAGAGTCAATTAAGTGGCAACTTATTTTTGATTTCTAGTCTTTATCTCTTTACTTTTAGCTTTCAAAGTAGAAATAAGAAAACTATTTGAGTATTAAACGATGCTAATCTCAGGGGTGCCTGGGTGGCTCAGTCGGTTGAGCGTCCGACTTCGCTCAGGTCACGATCTCACGGTCCGTGAGTTCGAGCCCCGCATCAGGCTCTGTGCTGACAGCTCAGAGCCTGGAGCCTGCTTCAGATTCTGTGTCTCCCTCTCTCTCTGGCCCTCCCCCCGTTCATGCTCTGTCTCTCTCTGTCTCAAAAATAAATAAATGTTAAAAAAAAATTTTTAAAAAAAAACGATGCTAATCTCAGATATGAAATAAAACTTACTGTTGGCCATATCTATTTCCTAGAAATTAGCTACAGAAATTCAGCATAGCTCATTTTTACCATTGTTATACATGAACTATGATTTCACCGTAGTCACTAAACTCTGTAATATTTTTGTGTAGACTGATTAGATAAACTGATTTGAAAGAATCTTTGAATCATTTTCTAAAACAACAGAAGTCTTATATATCAGAGCAAGAAATTACAGTTATCACTCTTTAGTGCAGGTTTGACTGAACCATCCGTTTCTCCCATGATTCTATCCCTGTATGGGTTTGTTTGTTTGTTTGTTTGTTTGTTTGTTTTAAATACTGCAAGATACTGTTTCTTGCAGCCCAGTCCTCCAAGCAGCAGAGATGAGAAAGCCCATCCTGAGGAGCTGTCCAGCCATTCTAGGATGTTAGTCTTCATGGTGCATTATTCCATCTTTCCTTCCTTAATCCCGCATCTGAACGCAGACCTCACTTTCCCCTTGAAGCAATGCTGGCAGATTTTGCTGCCATGGTTCTATAGGATTCTCCTAAGTCCATTCTAAACCCCAGGAAATACATTTGAGGTGTTGTACCAACATTGGATTAAACAGCTAAATGTGCTGAACAGCTTATCTCAGGTTTCCTTTGAGCAGGAAATGGAGGCAGAGGAGAAACAGTAAAGGGACAGAGAACATGTGACAGTGTGCTTGCTTGCATATACATGGAACAAAAGGGCAATAGACAGCAATTAAAAGAGAAAAGCTAAATGTATCGCTCTTCAATAAAGATCTAATTACAATTCTTAAGACAAGAGAAAAGCCTCTTTTGAACAGTATTATTACCCAGAGTTTCCTCCCGGTTTTGCTGACTCTAATGTGCATGTCCACTATTACCTAGTTTCATGCTAAATTTTTTTCATGCTAAGATTTTGCTTTTACTTGGTCTTGTGTGCATACTTTAATGGAAAGTCCACAGTATTTCCTTGTGTGCTTATCAAAGTTTGCTTTACATACAGTATTCATTAATATGACCTCATTTTATCCTTGGTTTATCTGGGCAGAGTAGACTGCCTATATTATTCTTAGTAATGTTGGGATTCTTAGTAAACTCTGTGAGTTTAGACCCTCTCTAATTCTCTTGAGCTGTACCCAGAGCTGTCATCAACAGCAGCATTCTTGCCCCTGGGGACAATTTTTATCCTTCTGAAGGGGTCACTTGATATAAGGAATTCAAGTAGAAATAGCTCTCCCTTTGCACAGAATCATTCATAGGTACCAAACTATTGCCGTGTAAGTTTTTCTTTATATGGGTCAGTTTTTGTTGAAGGGTCTACTCTGTATTTTCAGAGAATGGAAAACTTTATAAAATCTATTATTTTATAACATATATAAATTATATCTCAAATATGTCACTTAGGTTTTCTATAACCTTTTCCTTTGGCCCATGTGCTTAGTCATGACTTGAAAGAGGTAAAGGAAGCTTTCCATATAAGGATTTTCTCCTTTTATTACCTGTGTTTTTTTTTTTTTTATTTCTTTCTATATTTTTATGTCTTCTGTTGCATATGAATTCATGACTGCTAGATTTACAATGTGGGTTTTACATTTATCATTATAACAATATCTTTTGTTGTTATTTCATTGGATGCTTTTGCCTTATAGTTTAAAATGTCAGATATTAAGATTATGACGTTTTATTTTAAAGTACATTTGCTTGATACACCTTTATCTATCCCTGAATTTGTTTATGTTTGTGTCACTGTGTTTAGGTATTTTAAAATAGTGTGGTTTGCTTTGTGATTCACTTTTAGGATTCCTCCTATTTCATACATTAGTGTAGTGTTTTTATATGTAATATATTTCTGCTTTTAGATTAATGCTTTCTGTTTTTATTGCTTTTTTAGGTTTTTTTTTTTTTTTGATCTTTTTTGTAGAACAGTTTTCACTGCAAGTAAGAAAAACTCCAGTTGAAACTTAAAATCATAAGGAAATTTATTACCCATTTTGGGAAGTCCACAGACGGGGTGCGTTCTGGCCACAGTGCTTTCAGTCATACTGTCATCAAAGACCCGGGTTCTCTACCTCACTCCTGTAGCATAGTACAAGTACTTCATCCCAACATTTCCCACAATGTTCACACATCATGTTCACACGATGGCTGCCAGTGGCAGTCAGGGTTTTATGTTCTCTTGTTCATGTCCAACACAACAAAAATTGAGGAAAATTCTCCCTCAGCCATGGAATAGTCTTTCATTTCAGTATGATTAGGCCTTCTTATTTGGTCATCTATCGCTCCTGGATGAATAACATTCTCTAGGAGAAATCCATGGGCTTATTGGCTCTGGAGGTGGTGGTGATGGAGTCAAGTTCCGCCAAATGCCTCAGCCCTGTTGACAGTTTGGACCGTTTAATGCTTTTCTGGGAGCTGTTCTCTGCATAGTAGGATGTTTAGCAATAATCCTATGCTAAGCTGCTAGTTGAGGTAGTCAATTAAGGCAATGAGCCAAAATGAAAATAATAATCAAATTTTTATTTACTTACTGTGACAATATAAGCAGGAGGCCAAAAAGGAATGTAGCACTGGCTCCTCACTGTTCTTTCCTAGCCCCCCGCTGAATGGCACTGGCCAAGGGTCAATCAAGCAGTGCAGGTGGAGGAAATTGTCTCAGTGTTTTGAAGACAATTTTTGGTGGAAATTTTGATTATTGCTGAGGAGCACTGCCATTTTATGAACCCAGGGAACTGGGGACAGGGAGAGAAGGAAAGGCTAGAAGTGGAAAAACAGAGTGGAGAAGAATACCTTGGTCAAGACCTGTCCCCGGGAAGAAGGTCTCGGTGGAGACACCTGAAGGAGTCCCGTAAGAATGAGGCCTCTGAATGGAGGTGTCAGGGCTAGGAGTGCAGATATGAATATAAGCATGCTGGCCCTTGGTGTCTTTGACTATATAGCTCCCTTAGAAGACTGTGTATGGAGGACAGCTTTTCCTCATAAAGACTTCCAGGCAAAACTTTTTTAAATTGCCCATGATAAAGAAGGCCTGATAGATCACACATAGGATTTTGGCCTGAAATTGGTCTCCTCGTCCTGGTCTCTAACCTAAATGCCAGTAACACCCCCTGAAAGAGAGTCTAAATTGTCTCCAGACATTGCCAAATGTCCCCTACAGAGGCAGAATCACTCCCAATTAAGAATCCTTGCTTTTAAGCATAAGATTATGTGAAAAAAGGATAGATATATGACCAAAATTAGGGTTCTTTTAGGAAAGGGGTGGAGGCATGAATAAGGGGTAAGTGATCAACAATATGAACACTACACTTTCATTGTACTATCCGTGTTTGCTGTACTTCCCTTTGTTCCACTTGTTCTCTTCTTAACTGTAATTTTGATTTGTATATTTCATTTTCTAGATGCTCTTGATACCCTGTTAGGAGCAATGTCCAATTAGTGTACTTTTTTCTGCCTTTCCTCTAGAGCAGTTTAAGTTGACAGTATTATTTCCTTGGTTCTTCTTGTGTTTAGCTTTATACCTGTAAATGTTTTATGCCTTTATTACATGCTTATCAGTTTAAATGCTATATTTTGCACCCCTCATTAACAGGTTGAAAATATTTCCACCTTATCCCCTCTTGGCCTTCTCTCAGTTTACCCACCTCTTGTATTCCCTCTGGTGTAGCATTGTTTGGAGCATGGTCTTCTTCTTCTCTTTTCCATTTCTTTCCTAAAGTCTTTTAGCTCCTGTTGCATTTCCTTTGGTTGTGTCGCTATGTGGTTTCTGATCACTTGTATCTCTGGATGAAGTTTTTGTTTTCTTATTTGGTCATATATTTCATATGCTCAGTGGATTCATTTTTTCCAATGAATGGCTTTATCTGCTATTGTTTCTCCCGTTCCAGTCCTGCTTTTTTTGGAGTATATTTGTATGAACACTATTATGCAGGCTCATTTTCATTTACCACTCATCTCGAAATAAGTTCCTTTCTGGATCACCTATTTGATATACTTCCATATGGTAGTTAATAGCATTTTGGGCTAACAATTCTTCCTGGGTAATACGGAAGCGACTTATCCCAGGTCTGCAGGTCTACAAAAGTTGTTTTTTAGCCTTTTTATTCTCTGCAGCAAACAGTGACTGTCAGCCACAGAGCTGCTCCCCTTTGGGGCGACTTTCCTCCACTCTTGTCTCATCCACATACTGCTTCTTGTAAGTGACATGTCTATATTTCCTCCTTGGGCTTTGCAGCTCTGCTCCTCTGTGGTACCAGGAAGTATCCAGAAAACACCCGAATGGTGGTGCTGACTCCATTTCCATTGTTTCAGACAAGGAATTGGCTTTGCCCCTTAGAATATGCCAGCTATTTTGGAGTCTGTTGCTCTGATAACTTTGAGGTCTGGAGCTGTAAGCATCCTCTCCAGGGATCTTCCTTTTATATCTTGACTGCATCTGTTAGCTCTTTCTCAGAAGTTGTGGCGGAGGTTACAAGTGTTTTCTAGTTTTGTTGAAGACTGTTTATATTTCTTTTATTTTAAGATAATTTACATTTGTTTTATATTTGGGGATGATCATTTTTATTGAGAAATGATTTCTCCATTTTCAAACTGGATATCACTTCTTTTTTTAGTACTATCCTTTGACATCAAGGAAAAAGAAGAGGAAGAAAAGGAGAAGTTTCTATTTTCTTACCACAGCTATGTTTTTTTAAATGAAGTTAATAATGCCCCTTATGCCTAAAGTCCAATGTTGTCAGGATCAAATGAAATGATGATTTGGTAAACTGCAAAAGGAAGAACAAATTTGAAGCATTATTTGTGTTCTTTTGTTGTAATGGAGTTGTATATAGTCCAGATGTCAACCAGCCTTCTGTTTTCAGTTGTATTTCAGCATTTTTGCAGTCAAGGATGTTCTAGACAGCTCCCAATACTCTTCTATGGTTGCTTTTGTTGCCACAGGAACAGCTTGCCTAGTAACAATCTGACAAACCAAAAAAATAAAAAAAATCAAGGTTATTTCGGCATCTTTTCCATTTATAAAATCTTTCAAATAAGACAATACAGTCCTTCTTAAAGCAAGGTTTTAAAAAAAAAAACAGTATTTAACAAAACAAAATGAGGCCTTCCCTCCCACCCATCCATCTCATGTTGTGTGGTGTGAATGACACAATTTATGTGACCCTGGTGAGATAACGGATGTATGATTTAGATACCCATTTTAAAGCCCTTACAAGGATGTATCTCGATGAAGAAAGTAAGCTGTTTATTTATCATTCCATGTAACGTGCTTCAAGAGTCCTTGATATATGAAGGATGATTTTTTTTAAGAGCTAAAAAAAACAGTGTGCCTTCTGAAAGTGTTTTGCTACTTTCGAAAACTAGATTTTTCTGAAACCAGTCAATTGACTAGAATGCTCATTGTTAAAGGTGGATGGATGGATGGAGGGATGGATGGATGGATGGATGAATAGATGGAAAAATGAAGGGAAAAAAATGAGGGAGAAGTGAGGCAGAGAGAATAAAAGAACGTAAGCTCTACTGTACTACCAAAAAACATTGCTGATATGAAGAAGTTGGAGGCCAGATAATTAAAGACTCTCTTGCCATACATAGAAATGCTAACTTGTCCTATAGTCAAATGAGACCTGGGAGTCCCTAATGTTTTAACTCACAACAGTTTTGTATAACTGACTCTTCATTAGTCATTTAGAAACCTTTCTGAAAGTTTCTAATATGCCATATGCCATACCTACCTTGTTCTTGAACATTAATTTAGGTAGATAGCATAACTAAAGTAAGAGTTACTGGTACTGATGGCCATTACTACTCCCTCTTGCTCCCCAGATGCTCATTTAAAGAATTTACTGTTAACAGTAAGCATAAATAAAGTTTATGCTTCAATATTTATAATTTTAGAATTATCTATATGAGGATTTTACTAGCTCCCATTTGTTAACCTGAGTTCATTTAGTTCTGGATATTGGTTGATAATATAAATGCAAGCTTTTTTATGTTTAAACAGAATAGAATATAGTTATGGAAATGTTTACAGCAAGAACAAGAAAAAAATTATACCCAGCATATCGATGATGTAGTACTATGATTGTGTAAAAGCAGATGGCCAATAGGAAATCTTTGAGTCTATAGGATAAGTTCTATATTTCTACTACATGTGCATTATTGCCTTGTCTGGTTGTTAAAATGGACATCTGTAAAGTTGTGGCATAAAATGATCATCTGGGTTATCAGCTGTCTTTAGTCTATGGTGATGTGATTCTAAGAAAGTTCTTTTCCTTGTTACCTTCTGCCCTCTATATTCTGACCAATGCTGCAACCACAAAGAAGTGGATGATTTGTCTTGCTGTATGAGAAATAATAGACTGATAGCATTCTATCATAACATGGTTATAACTCATTTTGACAAAAAAAAAAAAAAATTATCCCTAAAAAACTAGAGTTACTCCATAGGAATCAGATGACCCCCATATTACAGACTTGGGCCAGGAGGCTACGACCTGAGCAGAAAAGTTGGTTGCTAAGTAAGGAGTAAGAATTTGGGAGGAATTTATCTGCTCAAAATCCTACCTACTTGCTGGATACAGTGTCTATGTAGGGAGAATCATTAAGAAAGCTCAGTGAACTCCCTGCCAGACACACAGATAACTCCTTTTAATATGCAAATACCCTTGGAAGGCTTATGTCATTAATCTGGCCATTAACCCCATAATTTATCAAATGCTTTTCTCACTGTCTTCCGAAAGGCATTCCTTCACCAAATGCGTGGTGGGTGCAGATTATAAACCCATTACTATGCTAAACCCTGGTGAAAATGAAAGTCCTGTTGCCATTCTTCAAAGAATTTACTATCTATTGGAGACCAAGTGCTCTAAAGCAATCACAGAGACCATGGCAAAATGAGTGAGGAACTTATATTTCAAACACTTAAAAATTCTGGATAAAATATTTATTTTGGAAATGCATGTAGCAGCTCAAAAGCAAGAAATTAAAACCAGAAGGTATCAGAAATGAAAGGAATCAGCAATTGAATCAAGTCTGAAGTCCTTTTGTCTAAGGGATTCAAAGGGTACCTGAATCCCTGATTTTTCAGGGATAATTTACTTGATCAGCGTGAACTATATTAGCTAAGGGTACTGTTGAGGAAGCCTTGAAGTTGCAAACTGTCTATATGGCTGGAGCTGGGTTCCATTCGTAAAAGCAGGAAAGGCTCTACAGTGTGCAAACCAGAACTGTAAGATCTCATACCTACCCTTGTAGGTCCACAAAAAGAAGCAAATGCCAAAACATACACTGGGACACTTGCATAATGCAGGGCACACACAGGGCGCTTCCACACTAGAAATCACACTGAAAAAAAGCTCACTCAAAAAACAACTGGCAGGGGCGCCTGGATGGCTCAGTCAGTTAAGCGTCCAACTTCAGCTCAGGTCATGGTCTCACAGTTTGTGAATTCAAGCCCCATGTCATTCTCTGCGCTGACAGCTCAGAGCCTGGAGCCTGCTTCAGATTCTGTGTCTTCCTCTCAATCTGCCCCTCCCCCGCTCACACTCTGTCTCTCTCCCTCTCAAAAATAAACATTAAAAAGAAAAAAAAAAAACCTTGCAAATCCCATGAAAAAACACTTGGCATCCTAGGAGATTTTCTGAGGAAGTACATGGTGGTGTGTTATTGTGGCATAAAAGGAACAGAATAAAGTTGGGGCAGGAAGAGACATTTAAAGGGTAAGATAGGAAAACAGCGACGACTTCATGAATGTGCTTGGGGTGGTGTAGAGTAGGAGACTTTAATTTAGGAGATTTCAAGAATTTCATAACATTGGAATATAAACTGTTGGAGACAGGGATGATTTCCATGCTGACATAATCCCAAATAAAGTGTGTATTTCAACGTGGTATTCTGTAAGTTTTAATAATTTTTCAAAATAAATGATGTCAAGCTAATATTATAACAGTAAGTAAAAAATTTTTAAGTCACTTTTATTCTATTACCCTATATGTGTTTTCATTTTTTCATGGTCTCTTACAGTTACTGTTCTTAAGTATCTTTACATAATTGTAATTATTGCACCATAAACATAAAATGTTTTTCCTAGGTTCTTTACTCCACATTACATGATATTTTCCCATGATCAGTAGTATTTATAATGGTCATAATTGTCACTTTAAAATCTGGCATTTTACTTAAAATTAAGATTATTAAAGTAATACTTACATATTAGGTCAAATGTTACTAAAATGTAACAAAAGAGCTTCACTTTCCTTACTCTTTTTCTCTGACTTCTACCCATCCCTACCCCAAGTCAAATCTCATTTTCTTTTTTTTTTTTTTTTTTTGGCTTTTTTATTTTTTTAATGTTTATGTATTTTTGAGGGACAGAGAGAGCACGAGCTGGGAGGGGCAGAGAGAGAGGGAGATACAGAATCCAAAGCAGCATCCAGGCTCTGAGCTGTCAGCACAGAGCCTGACGTGGGCTAGAGCCCGAAGTGGGCTGGAACCCAGGAACCACGAAATCATGACCTGAGCTGAAATCGGTTGCTTAACTGACTGATTGCTTTCTTTTTTTTTGGTTTTATTTTTTTATTTTTTATTTAAAAAAAAAAATTTTTTTTCAACGTTTATTTATTTTTGGGACAGAGAGAGACAGAGCATGAACGGGGGAGGGGCAGAGAGAGAGGGAGACACAGAATCGGAAACAGGCTCCAGGCTCTGAGCCATCAGCCCAGAGCCTGACACGGGGCTCAAACTCACGGACCGCGAGATCGTGACCTGGCTGAAGTCGGACACTTAACCGACTGCGCCACCCAGGCGCCCCATGGTTTTATTTTTGATAGAAATAGGCTGTGTGTGTGAGAGAGCTGGGAAGGGAGAGAGAGAGAGAGACAAAGGATCTGAAGCAGACTCTGTGGTGACAGCAGAGAGCCCAATGCAAGATTCAAACTCACAAACCGTAAGATCATGATCTGAGCTGAAGTTGGCTGCTTAACCAACTGAGACACCCAGGTGCCCCCAAGTCTCAATGTCTAAAGGCATCTCCTTATAAGTTTTCCAGCCCTTTCTTCAGATATTCGCCCCCATATTTCTGTATAATAATCTTCTACAACTGTGTTTTATCAATTTTAGATATTATCTATTGACTTCTTGTTATGGTAAGTAAGAATTTAAATTTCTAAAGTCTACCTTCCTTGTCTCTAATAATGTTAAATCATTAATCAGTGCATACAATTAGTGGTTGTGTAAATACTGCTTATTGCTGAGCCAGGTAGAATGCTCTGATTGTTCCTTTTCTTGTAAAATACTTGGTCTTCTTGAAACTGTTTCATTGGTTCCCATTCAGTATATGTATTGTGAGTTTTTTTAATTTTCCAATGAATATATAAAGCAGAGTTCAGTATTATTTTCAAAGTAACAGATAACTAATTGGTTCCATGTTTTCCCCTTGAATATCACCTTCTTGTTTCTTGTCAGTAGGATGACTTTAGAAGTTGGGCCCACAAAACTAGACAAAAAAACAATGACAGATACTCAGAGGTCAATCCAATGACATCTTTCTATCCCTAAGAGTTGTGTGGTCTTACCAGTCAGGAAAAATTCAAAATGAATGAAGGGTTCATAAAGTTCAGTTTTTAAAGTTAGACAGGGAGATATTTATACTTGAAGAAGGGCCAAAGAAATTCAAAATCCCATCAAGTCATATAGCCAATTACATGGAAGTGGTCAACTTAAAGAATTCTTTGAGTAGACAGAAAAATTAAGATAATTTGTGTTTCCATTCTAAGAGTTGCAGTACACTTAAAATCCTCTTCCTTCTTTAGGTCATGACTTTCTTAGTATAGCAGCTATAAGCAGTGCTCATTAAGTCCCATCAAAGTTGAAGGCAAGAATCCCATCCTTGCCTAGTCCAAGGTCTTCTCAGAACAGAAGGAAACTGAACAAGCTGAGAAGATGGCCATAAAAATGACATAGGATGGTAAGTTCAATATTTTATTGGTAGGTAGTAGTTTTTTCCTTAGTGGGAAAGAACTATTTATCTTTTAACCTTGATAAGACTCAGAATTAAGTAGAGGAATATTTAGGGAATCAAAGTAACAATGTTTTTTTGTGTTAAAGAATCTCTGCAGGGGTACCTGGGTGGCTTAGTTGGTTGACCATCCAGCTCTTAATTTTGGCTTGGTCATAGTCTCACAGTGGGTGTAAGATTGAACCCTGCCGTCCTGTCTCCTGTGGGGCTCCACCCTGAGTTGGAGCCTGCTTAAGATTCTCCCTCCCTCTAACACTGTCCCTCCCTCACTTGCACAGACGTGCTCTCTCTCAGTCAGTTGAGAGACCAGCTCTTGATTTCAGCTCAGGTCATGATCTCATGGTTTGAGTTCAAGCCCCACATGGAGTCTGCACTAATGGTACAGAGCCTGCTTGGGATTCTCTGTCTCCCACCTCTCTCTCTCTCCCTCTCAAAAATAAATAAATAAACTTTAAAAAATTTTTTAAAGGGGCGCCTGGGTGGCTCAGTCAGTTAAGCATCTGACTACAGCTCAGGTCATGATCTTGTAGTTTGTGAGTTCAAGCCCCACATCTGTCTCTGTGCTGAAATAACTTCTTTGAGTAGACAGAAAAAAATAGGTAATGTGTGTTTTCATTTTAAGAGTTGCAGTGTACTTAAAACCCTCTTCCTTCTTTAGGTCATAGCTTACTTAGTATAGCAGCTATAAGCAGTGCTCGGTAAGTCCAATCAAAGTTGAAGGCAAGAATCCCATCCTGCTGGGAGTCTGGAGTCTGCTTTGGATTCTGTGTCTCCCTCTTTCTGCTCCTTCCCTGCTCATGTTCTGTCTCTCTCTGTCTCTCAAAAAATGAATAAATGTTAAAAACAATTAAAAAAGAAATTTTAAAAAAGAATCTGCAGTTTTGAGTTTTATGGAACTGTAGTATTTAAGAAAACTTGGCTAATTGGACTTAACAAATCAGCTTTATGATTCTAATTTTAAGATGTGTAATTGATTTAATTTAATTTCAAGTTGAAATCTGACATTAAATTTATAAGAAGTATATGAGCACCTTGGATTGGAATATGTGTCGCACATTTAAAGCATTTAAAGTGCAGTTTAAAAAGTTTAAACAAGTCTCATGAACCAAGCTACTAAATGGGATTGAATATTAATAAGAGGATCCCTGAAAAGTGATTAAAATTTACTAGCTTTATAAATATGACACTGTTATCTTTAAGTCAACTTAAGTGCTTAAGAATTTTGAATTTGTAACCTTACTAAATTGAGCATTTTAAAAGCCAAAGTGCTCTCTGAATAGTCTTTTTTGTGCCCTCAGGCTGCCCTTGACCACATGCATTGCAGAACTCAATTAACAGAGTCGCTCCAGGGTGAGCCCCTTCTCTGAGCCTGCCTCCTTGCTTTCCTGTGTTAGCTTTATGTTTCCCAGATTCTGTGCCCATGTCCTCCTCTGAGTCACATGGTCCCACTCAGAGAAGGACACAGTGTTCTTCCAAGAAGGAGAAAGGGTGAGCCTGTAGAAGACTGGGTGAGAAACAGATGTTGAAGAGAAATCCATCATTGTCTTCCACACGGCCTTTCCCCCAAGCCCCCTCCCATCCTTGCCTCCCACTAAGCCCTATGCCCCCAGCCCTTCCCTGCTTCCTGGAGTGGCTGGTTTGCTTTTCTTTGGTGTTCCCATCTGCATTGCCTTCAAGTGCAGTTGCCTCTGCTCTTTAAATCCAGTAACACAATGTGCTGGGCTTTTTTCTTTCCATAAATCTGTTGACACCTCTCATCTGATGTTCTTTCCATTCATACTCTCTTTATGTTGTTGCCCCCCCCCCTTTCTTGTCATTTTATTTTTTTATTTTTTATTTTTATTTTTTCAACGTTTATTTATTTTTGGGACAGAGAGAGACAGAGCATGAACGGGGGGAGGGGCAGAGAGAGAGGGAGACACAGAATCGGAAACAGGCTCCAGGCTCTGAGCCATCAGCCCAGAGCCTGACGCGGGGCTCGAACTCACGAACCGTGAGATCGTGACCTGGCTGAAGTCGGACGCTTAACCGACTGCGCCACCCAGGCGCCCCCTTTCTTGTCATTTTAGAGTGGTTTGGGAAGAAAGGGTAGGTACATTGTAAGAGCTGAACTTTTCATTAATAGGAAGTCTCTTTCACAATATGTAAATAGCCTGTCAGTTCATCTACCCTAATTTGTTTAAATGTCTGTTATTATAGACACCTTAAATTCCTTCTTTTTCTTTCCTGACAGCTCGTTTTCTTCTGATAAATTATTTCCTTGTAGTAAATTACAAGAGGTGGAATTATGGGATCAAAAGTTGTAAAGAGATACAGTGTGGGGTAGTAGAAGTGTGGGTTTTGGTATATAGTTTAATTCCTAATTAAACGCATTGCTGTGTGATTAGCAACTTATTTTTTTGATCTAACCCAATTTAGATTGAGACAGAATATTTATTGCAAAAATCAAAATAATCTGCAAGGAAAATAAAGTAAAATTAAACTAAATAAAATTTAAAGTAGCTATAAGTATGGCTTAAAAAATAAAAAATAAAGTACTTTCCTTGGTGTTAAAATCCTGCTACATAACCTCCTTAACAAATTTAATTCCATTACTTACCATTTTCCTTTCTTAAAACATCTCTAGGTTTGATAATTTCTATGCATCAAATCACTTCTAAGTTTTACAAACTGTCTACACCCTCAGTGCTTTTTTACAAACTGTCTACACCCTCAATGTTTTCTAGCACAGGCATATGAAGGTTGAATAGTGTTTTTTTGCACCTAATTAGTGCTTAGCAAACTGTATTACAATAAAAACAAGTTATTTCACTAACATCCTTTTGCAATTCGTGTGAAAAGTTATTAAGCTGGGGCACCTGGATGGCTCAGTCAGTTGAGCGTCCAACTCTTGAATTCATCTCAGGTCATGATCTCAGGGTTGTGGGATTGAGCTCCGCCATCAGGCTCCACACTAAGTCTGGAGCCTATTTGGGATTCTCTCTCTCTCTCTCTCTCTCTCTTTATCTAAAATTAAAAAAAAAGTTATACTTTTCTGGAATCTTGCCAGCTTTTAAATAATGACTAAGTACAAACAGGAGAATGGTGTCCTTACCTCATTGTCCTAACTGCATTACTAAGAAGTTGATTGCCAAAACTGCACAGATAACAGATTCCTAGCTTTTCCATTTCAGTTTTCACTTTGAAGAGGCCAGTTTACTACAGAATCTGTTTGGATTGAAGCCTGCCCAATTTTTGGCTCTTGCTTCACTCTCCTCAAACTATGGATAAGACATTAAATATTTCCTTGAGTATATATTTCACTTTCAATTGGCACCTTTATTAAAAAGAAAAGCACAAGCAAAATCAGAGTAAATGGGGGTAGTCATTAGAACATCAGAAAGGAATATAAAATTGTTTGTATTTTTCTGAAACGTTGCACATATTACCAGAAATAAAATACACAATTTTTAAAATGCTAAGCCTATTTATTATTCACATGATTTAAAAAGAGAAGAAGTTCTAGTCAAGTAACTCAGCTACAGGCCTTTCATTTGAATAGAGACATTATTTTCAACTTCATCGTAAATTATTTTTCCAAGCTCCTTAAAGAGCCTGGGGAGATTACCAGAGCACGTATTATTATTCTTGATAGATAAGGAAGTTGACCTCCAGAGAGTTTGCCAAAGGAAACACAGTAAGTCAGTGACATAGCTGTAAAAGGAATTCAGGTGGCCCAACTTCTGGGCATTTTTGTCTCACAGAACCATCTTTCAATGATTAGCTCTCTCACTGCTTATTACTTTAATTTGCTAACCTTGCCAAGTGGCTGAAGTCCTGAGGAAGTATCATTTGGTGTTTGAAATTCATTATGCAGCTACTGAAAAAAAATATTTTTCAAATCAGAAGTATTTTAGTGCACAGAAATTCTGGTAGCTTGACTGGGTTTCAGGAATCTTCATGCAAGAAGTATAGCTTGGGGCACCTGGGTGGCTCAGTCAGTTAAGCGTCCGGCTTCAGCTCAGGTCATGATCCCACAGTCCATGGGATTGAGCCCCATGTTGGGCACTGTGCGGACAGCTCAAGAGCCTGGAGCCTGCTTCGGACTCTGTGTCTCCCTCTCTCTCTGCCCCTCCCCGACTCATGCTCTGTCTCTGTCTCTCTCAAAAATAAATAAACATTAAAAAAATTTTTTTTAAAAGAAGTATAACTCAATCTTATTATCTTTTATTTATTCAGTCTGTATGTCAACTCTGACCACAGTGTGGTTATGGGAAGAGAACTGAATGAAAATCTGGGAGGTCTGTGGGTCTCAGCCCTGTCCTCCACTAGTACATCTCCCTGGGCAAACTGGTCACCTTCCTCCAACTTCAGTTGCCTTTTAGGTAAAACTCAAAATAATATCTGCTTTTCCTGCTTTCCAGGCTTTTTGTGATGAGCAACAATAAGATGATATATGGGAAAATGCTTGGTAGACTCTGAAGCATACCACCAAGGTAAGATATTATTATTTCCTCAATACCACAGAACAGGTGAAGAGATACCTCTTAGGTTCATGGAAGTGGAAGGCCACTTAAGACATTTCAGCCTTTGCTCTTGTTAGGATTTATTTGCTTGAATGATACAACTTGACCTTTAGTAAATATTTCCACCACGAAAGCAATTCAAGTGTGGCGGTTTACAATAGGCTGGGTGTCTCTTTACAAAGTACAAAGGTATACCAATTAGACCTATGTGAAATTCCTGGTCTTTAGGGATGAGAGTAATAGGGAACAATATGTAGGATTAAATCCAGGTTTACTATAATTTGGTAGCTTATGAGTTGTTTTCAGACTTGCTATGTGGCTACTGGGTTTTCAAATTCTCTTACCAGTAAACAGTAGGTTTTGAAAGAGCAATAATTTAGTAAACTCTATGTTTGTGTGTGTCTGTATACATGAAGGTGCTCATGCAGGCAAGAGTTAAATGTTTGGAGAAAAACTGAATTGTTCAAAATTGTTGTTGACCTTTTATTGCAAGCAGAGTTATCACTCATGGAAGATTCATGATGCCAAGAATACAATCTAGTGCCCAGCATAGAATACTCATTTAAAGACCTGACTGAAATGTGGCATAATACAAGTTTAGATTTAAGTTTTCTGTTCCATTTTGGTGGAGGGAGTGGGCAGGAGAGCCTGCTAAATTAATATGTATCTGTGTGGCAGGTTGTACCTGTGCTTGTCCAAATGTGCCAGGGCTTTAGTTGCACTGAAGATATACATCAGTCTGTCCATTTGTACCCACTCTGTCTGACATTTGAAATTCCTTTACTGTAGAGTTCTGAGATAAGAAATTTGGATCAATAAACAGGTGAATGAGAGAATAGAAGAGAGGAAAAAAGGAAAGAGAATTGATTTTTAAGTCAAAAAGTACTGTAGAAAATAATTATTTATTTTTCCAATTGTGAGATAATTTATTTTCTAATAGATTTGAATCCCCTCTAATATATTATTGGCATTAACGTGGACCTTTAAGAAAACAACATATGGGTGGGGCACTTGGGTGGCTCAGTCAGTTAAGCATCTCACTCTTGATTTTGGCTCAAGTCATGATCTCATGGTTCATGAGTTGGAGCCCCACATCAGGCTCCACACTGACAGTGCAGAGCCTGCTTGGGGCTCTCTCTCTGTCTGTCTTTCTTCCTCTCTCTGCCCCTCCCCCACTTGTACGCATGCACTCTCTCTCTCTCTCTCTCTCCCTCTCAAATAAAATTAAAAAAAAAGAAAAAAGAAAACTACGTATGGGACATTGGTCAATTCATTAAGTGATGATGGTCAGAAGTCCCTTAAACATATAGCAGTTATGTAAATGATCTTTCTGCATCAGAATTGCCCAGTGCTATGCCCCTTATTAAGTAAAAAAATAGGCTTAAGTTTTCAATTTTCTGATAAACAAATGTTTATGATTAATAAAACTGATGTGAGAAATTAATGCCACTCTTCTCCATAACATACGTTTTTGGGATTGCACTATATGCCTCAAAAAAATGTTTAGAAATGGTACTTACTTTCATGGCATTTATAATGAGGCAAGTCCCTTTGACTAAAAACTAAAAAGCAAAAGCATACACTTCTGTTCTTTCACGACTACTGTCTTGCTCTAATCTTTACTAAACTCATCCAAAATACGGCCTGTCCACATGAAGCATTGGGCCTTTTAGAATGGTTGGTAATACACTGTTCAGTTAAAGCTGAACAGTTGTTAATGCAGGTCTTTTGTCTGTTATTACCAATTACTTGGGGGAAAAAGTTCAATGATTAATTAAATCTGGGAATAAGCCCAGATTAAACAAAGTTAAATGTGCTTCATTAATGCAAGTGTCCTTCATAGCCTTTAAAAATGATAACAAGTCTGTGATTCTTCCAATGGGGAACTTAATAGACAGTGTTCCCCAAATGCATTTGACCTTGAAATTCTTTTCTCATGGATGTATCTCTTGGGAGAGAAAGATCATTTAGAAATTGACATTAGTATGGATATTAGGAAAGCCTTTTAAATGGTCTGGTTCCAGATTATAATCAGACAGAGTTCTAGCACTAGCTCAGCTACTTATTAACTATGTCCCTGGACATGTCACAAAAACCTTTCTAAGTCTTAACTTCCTCATCTGTAAATGAGAGTACAAATACTTACTTCAAATTGTAATTATAAGAATAAAAACAAAACAAAACAAAAAAAGCTATGTGAAAGTGCCCTGCAAACTGCAAGGCATTTTAAAGATAGTAAACATTATGAAAATAATGGGCATAGCATTAAATGTTGGTCTCACTAAGAATGTTTGACCTACTCATTTTTTTAATATGCTATGACATTAGATTAATGATATGCAATTATCAGATTTTCTGATTCAGCAAAGGAGAGCTGTTCTCCTCCAAACCATTCAGGTAGTGAAGTATTAACTTTAGGAGAAATAACTATAAAGTAATGAGGCAAACATTTCCATGTGGATCATTATTTTATAACAATATCATGTGAACTCTTGCATAGTGTTTATTGAACTAGAGATGATAGATGTTGAAGAGCAAGCTTCATTATGGTTGGTGAAATACCAGACTGTAACTTTCCTCACTTGGATTGGTGGTAAAATACTCAGAAATGAGGAAAAGAAAATTATATGAGTAAATAACAAAATGATTTTGAGTTTCTCCCTAGTATCAACTATATGGCTGGTGGAGATAATAATGAACCCATAAAATTACAACATCAGATTGGAGAAGTGTGAGGAGGCAGAGGGTCTAAAACATCTAGTATTACTGAAATAGAGTGAATTGGTTCTTCTCTATAGAAAAACATGACAATGTAATAAAAGACTGAGGTTTGGAGCTAGACAGCCTGGGATCAAGTCCTGGTCCTGCCAGTGTATAAGTCATCTATAAAATGGGTATAACAAATAGTACCTATTGTACAGGGTCGTTGTGAAAATTAAATGACTTAATGGATATAAAGTTTCAAAAAAGCCATTATCCTAAAGGTGTTTAATAAAGGCAATTCATATATTCAACACCAGATGGCAGTGTAGCCATCCAAGGTCAGGTTGTCTGATAGGCGATGAGCCAGCATGAATCTCTGAAATACAGGGTAATCAAATTCTAGAAGATTTCTACGAAAATAAGATGAATTTAAAGGCTCTATGCAAATAATTCTATATAAAGTCACAGAATATATATAAAAGAATAGCTTTAAAAAAAAAAAGAAAAGCTTAAATAAAATATACCTGATTACCATTAGTTGCTTTCTGTCACCAATTTTTCAAACCATGGCTCCATGGTTTACTAGGTGACTAAGTTTGGACAGGTTACTTACCCTTTCTAAGCCTCAATTGTCTTATCTGTAAAATAATACATAAGTTTAACAAAAGTTTGTTGAGCCACTGTATGTCAGGCTCAAAATGTTCTAGGAGCTGGGGATATAGTACTTTTTAAAAGGATAGAAATCCTTGGCTGTGTGATGCTTATACTGTACTCCAGTAACTAGTCTCTAATTAATAATCAGAGAACATCTATCACTTGAAATCAGACACTGGTTGTATTCTAGGATGTTAGATGGAGACCCCCTACCTCAGTTTACACTGAATCCCCAAAGGCTGAGAACTAAATCATAGGTTCAACATATCTCCACATTTTGTAGTAAGGTATTCAATAGGCCACTGATGCAGTACCTGCGAAAAGAGTTATCAACCACTGCAAACTTCAGCTCAATACATACCCCCAAGCATGTAAGAGAGCTTGGATGGGTCAAAAGAAAGAATTGTTTTTAAAGAGAATTTAGAGACACCTGGGTGGCTCAGCTGGTTGGGCATCCGACTTTGACTCAGGTCTTGATCTCATGGTTCGTGAGTTTGAGGCCCACCTCAGGCTCTTTGCTTGAAGTGAGGAGCCTGCTTCAGATCCTCTGTCTCCCTCCCTCCCTGCCCTTTCCCTGCTCATGCTCTATCTCTCTCTCTCTCTTAAAAATAAGTAAATAAACATTTTTTAATAAGAGAGAATTTATTTGGGACAGTTGTTGGAGATCTGAGCATCCTCACCACAGTGAAGAGTGGGTAACGTTCCTTCTCACCTACATGAGAAAGGGACCTTCAAGAGAAACACTGGGAGGACTTGATGTGAGTGTCCTGGAGTTGAAGCACATGAAGTTCATGTGAGAGGCTGTGGCTGGTTAGGCCTGAGGTAGCAGAGCCAAGGGAGGAGAGCTGAACTGTTTGCGAAGTACACTTCTATTGCTGACTGCCAGAAAGCATGGCTGTTTCTCATGGACAAGATGTGAACTCCAAGGATGTGAAGAATCCCTATCTGGAAAGACAATCTGATACTCAGTGTTACAGGGTAACCTGAGGCCCATTGCAATTTTCAAGAGTTTATTAGAGCAAGTGTGGATAGGGATGGAGCACTCCATGGACAAGAGGTGGGAGAAAAAGGCTTTTATAAAGCAAACCTGGAAGTAAAGCAAGGAAACTGATTGAATGTAGCTTACGTGGTTGCCTTATTTAGGAGCAACCAGTTGGCTGTTTGTGATTGGTTGTTCTTAAATTTCGTTTTCTTCAAAGGAGTGCATTTACAGGAATTGACTCGTGTTTAAGTTTCTGCTTGTTTACACAGGCTATCAAGACAGTAGAGCCACCTCAGTCTCATGGCTTCCTTTTTAATTCCTTGAACACCACAAAGGAGATGGGTCACCAAGTAGATGCCCAGGGCAGGAGGGAGGAATCATGATGACCAGTTGGGGCAAGGTGCAGTGAGCCTCACAGTGTGAGGGCCTCAGCAGCAGTGTCTCTGAGGAGCTCTGCCAGAGAAGGACTCAGCCCTAGGGGTCCACCAGCTCAGGAGCCCCAAAGGTGCAATCTGTGCCAGCCAAGCAGGGCTTTCCTGCCCCGGACTCTATCTCTGAAGTGAGGGTGTGAGGAGTTGCCCATGCTGGGACAGGAAGGGAGGACTAACTTGGAAGAAAGCTTGGAACATGAGTTATTACACTGCACTGAGCATTTTAATTATTAAACTGAGAATATTCTTATGCCCAGATGGGATTAGAAGGCGTATGTTCTTGTTAAGATTCCAAAAATTCAGGTATCTGCCTGACATTTCAACCAGGGACAGGAATACACTTAGCCCTCCAAGTAAAGTAAAAGCAGATTTAACATATGTAAAGTGCCTAGCGTAGTAAATATTTTCTATTTTCATCACTGTTTTTATTATCAGCTTATGTAACTTGTTGGACTCTAAGTTGTACCATTCTTACACTGAAGATCGAGTGAATGTTGCCAAGGACACTCGAATGGTGTACTGTAAAGAGTGGACCAAGCAGAATTCATGTGACTGTTTACTTCCTTCACAATCCATCCACACCTAGGGTCTGGCTCTGTTTCCTAGTGCCATAAAGTGGGGGGTAAAGTCCCTTACCTGAATGTCTGATCCATATTTTCCAATCGTCAGCACATAGTCCTTCTCAGCTGTCCAGTAAGGCTCTATGGTCCCGACCAAGGAAACAAAGTCAGGGGTGCTCATCTGGCCATGCAGTGGGCTCTCCATAAAAATGTGTAGAATGAATACACATATGAAGGCCTGGGGCAGGATGAGGGACATCAAATTACTTTCAGGATTTTGATGATGAATCCATTCTGGCCACCAAAGCAAAATGGTGTAATTTGAATGGTGTCTTCAGAAATATTTCTTCCCCACAAGACTGTGAAGTGTTTCCACCACAGAGTGCCACTCCTTTCAGCAAAGGCATGCAGCATTTTTCAGAGCGGTGTGCTGCCAACTCTTCCAGTGTCAACAGGAATATAGAGAGAAAATAAAAGTTTCCACAAGGCAAATAAGCTTGAGAAATGGTGCACACTTTTCCCTCCCTACTGGAACATACACGTGAGCATATTACAGAGTCCTCAAAATTGCATATTAGTTTTGCTAAACCCAGAATATTTACTGACTTCCTAGGAGCTCTGAACACCATTTCCTTTTCCTCAGCACACTTGCTTAATGTCCCTCTGACGACTGTTCTTTGTCACACCATTCTGGATCCGTAGGATTGATGCATGACCTCCAGAAAGGCTCTGTGCAAAGGAAGAGCACGAAAAGAAGTTGGTGTGGAGATTATCCCCAGCCATGATTCTGGAAAGTAGAAAATAGGACTGCAAGGATGCAGGATCCATGGGGAGAGGTAGCTTTTGAGGAGGTGATGGAAGATAAAGAAAGGGTTGAAAACCACTGTATCTAGAAGACTAGGAGATCAAAAGGAAGCAGGAGCACAATGGAAAAATGGAAAAATGCAATGTGTTTCACAATTCTGTGTATGGCAAGATATAGAAATAGTACTTTATGTTACTCTAGGGGACAAGAGCTTGGTGGAAGATGGAAGTGCCATAGACTACAACTCAGTTATCTATTTTGTCCATTTAATTAAGACTTCTATAACACTGTGTTTCAGGCACTGTTCAGAGCATGTTACAAACATGAATTCATCAAATTCTCAAAATAATTGTGAGGTAGGTAATACTATTATCATCCCCATTTCACGGATGAGGGAACTAAGGCACAAAGACATTTATTAGCTTAAGGACTGGGACTCAGGTCTAGATCCTGTCTCCAGAGGCCATGCTCTTAATCTCTGCCCTCTGCTGACTTTGTGAATCCATGAAGTCAAATAGAACACTGCTGGAGGTGATCCCAAACCATCTAATAGTACAAACAACAATTGAAAAATTAAAGGAAAAACTCCCTCTCTTTTAGGTCCTCTGGAATGGGAGAAAGTTCTCCACTTTAATCAAAATTGACTGACATTAATGTTTATTCCTGTAACTTCTTGCTATGACCTTTCATATACCCAAGATGAAACTAAAATTGATGTGAGGGATAGTGTTCCAGGTAAAACAACTTAAGTGATAAAACTTGTTACCTCAGCAATGTTGCCCGAGGGGCAGACTTACATTTTTCATGGAAAATGTTAGGCAGAAGGTCTTGATGCCATTTCATGCACCATTTAATCAGGTTTAGCTCTAGAAACAGGGAGAGATGAAAAGCTATATTTTTCTTTTTTAAAAATACAACTCCTATTTTTGGCATAAAAGTAATTCATGCTCACTATAGACAACTTTGAAAAAAACATAAATTATAATTAAGAAAATAAAAAGTATGCATAGTTTACCACCCAAAGACAACTACTTTGATGTATTTACCTCTATTCATTTTTGTCTTTTTTTTTAATTTTTAAAAAATGTTTACTTATTTTTGAGAGAGAGAAAAACGGAGCACAAGCAGGGGGCTGGGGGACAGAGAGAGAGGGAGACACAGGATCCAAATCAGGCTCCAGGTTCTAAGCTGTCAGCACAGAGCCGGACGTGGGGCTCGAACTCATGAATGGTGAGATCAAGACCTGAGCCAAAGTCAGATACTTAACCCACTGAGCCACCCAGGTGGCCCCATTCGTTCTTTTTCTATGCTGAATATATATGTGTGTGTTTAACATAATTATGGTCATTCTGAATACACGTTTGCATCTTACACATTAACATTTTGTCATGAACATTTTTTTTGAGTGTCTCAAAGAATCTTTATGTATGATTTGTCTGTTCTGTTGTTTTAAATTCTTTATTTTTATGTGTTGGTGCCAAGCCCTGTGCTCTTTGTCTTTCGATATAAGGAATTTGGTTCTTTTGCTTTTGTCTTTTGCAGTGATTTGTACGGGTTTCATTTCTTGTTTGTACTTGCACTGAAAAAACAGATCTCTAATTATGCAAGTCAAGACTGAAAGTAACTTTTTTTTTGACTCAGTTCACTTCAATAGATAGGAAGCTTTTTATGTTTCTGTTTCTTCACACCTGTCCTTCTCCACTTCTTGATCTTTGCCAGCATCATTTGGGGTTTAAACTATTATTTAATGTAATATTATATGATAGTTAATATTATATTGTATATACTTATACTTTAAATATTTATTATATTTGTATATTCAAATATATTCTTAGAGATGATTTAACTTTTATAATTCTTGTGACCATATTCATAACAATTTTCTTCTTTTTTACTTTTTTACTCAGAAATAATTTCAGACTTCTAAAATACTACAAAAACAAAAAAAGTATAAATGCTTTTGAAGGTACATACACTCCTATATCCAGATTTGCAAAATATCTCAATATATGCTTCCTCAAAGAATTGCATAGATGCATATGAAAAATGCATAACATTAATTGTCACTAAGAAAATATAAATTAAACCCACAATGAGATACTACTACACCCTTGTTAGAATGAGTAAAATTAAAAATGCTGATTGTACTAAGTGTTGGCAAGGAAGCAGAACCACCAGAACCCTCATATGCTATTAGTGAGAATTTGAAATGATATGATCATGTTGGAAAAGAGTTTGACACCTACTTTAAAAATTAACATATACGTATCATATGACCCAGTCATCCCACTTGTACATATCCACCCATGATAAATGAAAATATAATGCGCACAAATACTTGAACCTGAATGTTCATAACAGCTTTACTTGTAATGTCTACAAACAGGTGACTACATAAACACATTGTGATATATCCAAACCATGGACATGTACTATTCCGCATTAAAATAGAACACTGTAGATACACGCAGGAACAGGAATGAGTCTCCCTATAATTGTGATGATTGTAAGAAGCCAGGCGTAAGAGAATCTGTACTATATCATTCCATGTATGTAGCATGTTAGAATATGAAAACAAATCTAATGACAAAGCAGATCACTGGCTGCCCAGGTGGGGGACGGGGTGGTAATGCGATCTCTGTGGGAGGAAAGGATGACAAAGGCACAAGGTAACTCTGGAGCTGATTGGTATCTTCATTATCTGGGTTGTTGGGATGAGTTCACAAGTGTGTACATACATCAATACTTAACAAATTGTACTTTTTAAATAAGTGCAGTTTGTTTTCTTTTAGTTATACTCCAATAAATCTATAAAAAATCATAATAGACACAGTATTTTTATATATATGGTACTGTTTTCTGGCTCTTTATAAAACATAAAAGATACATAAAAGCATTTAGCACTCTAGCAGGCAGTTATAGTAGAGGCTCAGTATAATTTAGTTGAAAATAAATCTGATTTATGACTCTTGTTTATCAATATGTTTGGCATAGAGTAAAAAGTATACCTCTAATTCCATATGGAATCATAGTTTCCCTTTGGTATATTTTTGGACTAAACAAGTAAAAATGAATGCAAGAAAAAGTTTTCCTGGCCCATGGAACCCAATGACAAAACAGCAGGAACAAGAGTCAGATCATCGGCCTTGCTCTCTCTTTAGATATATAGATACAGAGACATATATGTACATGTGTCTATATATATTCATACATAGTACACACAGAGAAATGTACAAATTTAAGAGGATTAGATAGATTTTTAGAAATCTATTCATTGTTACCTGATGGTCAGAGATTTCAAAGTGAATTTATACAAGATGCCTTAAGTACAGTTGTGTTCAATAGATTTTTTTAAATGAATCTATTTTGTGTTTTGAGTTACTTATGTATTCACATAAAAGTCTTTTAATGAAAATGACTTTCAGTATTTTAAAACATTAGTTTTGGTCATCTAGCCCTAAACGTTGCTCCTTCCTATGAAAAACACTACTCTAAAAAAGCTTCCAATTGAAGATACTAAACAAAATAAATACTGTTTCCAAAATTATTCTGGCACTGAAGTTAGCATTATTTGTGTAACAGTCATTAGAGACAACTGATAAAGAAGATGGTCACTCAGTGGTTTAAAGCAGGAAATAAAGGGGCGCCTGGGTGGCTCAGTCAGTTAAGCGTCCAACTTCGGCTCAGGTCATGATCTTGCAGTTCATGAGTTCAAGCCCTGCATCGGGCTCTGTGCTGACAGCTCAGAGCCGGGAGCCTGTTTCAGATTCTGTGTCTCCCTCTCTCTCTCTCTGACCCTCCCCCATTCATGCTCTGTCTCTCTCTGTCTCAAAAATAAATAAACATTAAAAAAAAAATTTTTTTTAAAAAGCAGGAAATAAAAAATAATACTTTGCTTTCTTGTTTACTTTTTCATCATTTGAATATCTTCATGCTGTTATTACTTATAAACTCTGGTTTATCAAAGGCCAAAGTTCATTATACAGTTAATACTTTTTTTTTAATAGTAAAGTTAAGGTGTTAAGTTGAAAAAAAACTGAAAAGAGGAGAAATATGAGAAAAAGGAGGTAGAATGCTGAAGATTTATACTATTAAGTTTAAAAGATTACTAAATATGCATACCAAATATAGAATTTCTAAAATCACCATTTAGCTTTGAGCTCATATTTAATTAGCTCATCAATAATTCAATATTTGTTAGGCTTCTATAGTTAAGGAACTATGAGAGACACCATGATAGATGATTCTTAAATCTTCAAGAAAAATAGTACATAAGAAGTGTAGCATATGGCTGGAAATTGAACCTTGGGAAACATATTTATAAGGGATGTGAAAGAAGTAAATCCACTGGGAGAAAAAGTGAATAAAAAAGCTAAGAGGAGAATCTGAGTAGTGTATCATCTTGGAAACCAAGCTTATATCATAACCACATTTGACACAGCATTGAGGACATGTGGTAGCTCGTCAATATCCAATATCCTCTCCTTTGAGGCATATGGAAAACAACACATTCCGGCCCCGTAGGGGGCAGACCTGGCAATTTGACTAGTTCTAGCCAATGAGCTTTGAGCAGCAGTGGTGCAGCAGAGCAGATCTAAGATGTCCTTTCTCTCTCTTCTCCCACCATGTGTTGGCATAGTGGAAGGTCCATCAGCCTGTGTCCTTGAATGACGGTACGAAGCAGGGCATTTTTATGGTGACATATAACACGAGAGAGAAATGTTAACTCGTGTGGTGTTAAAGGACTGGGATTTGATGATTGACTGTTTTTAAAACACAAATTTAGCAGCCTTGACTAAAGCAAGCAAGAAGTTAGCACTGCTATGTATCAGAGCAGCCAAAGCAAATTCTGCCAGCCAGATTTTGGTGGGCCTCTGATGCTATCTTAAAGGATTTTCTCTTTCTGGATCAGAAAAACAACACAATCATGTGTCTCAGATAAAAGAGATAAAACAAACACGGCCACATTTTTGGGTGATACGTATTGACTTATCATTTCCAATCTCACAACATAATACATTTTATCATAGAATACCATTTACTTGCCTGAAAGTTCCATATTGCAATGAAGCATCTTGTTACCGTGAGCCTACACCAAATGTTAACAATGTTTATGAAGTGCTGGAGCACCACGCATGATTTTATATGGAGTTTGAGTAAGGTAAGTTTTTTTTTTAATGTTTACTTATTTTGGAGAGAGAGAAAGCAAGCATGAGCAGGGGAGGGGCAAACAGAGAGGGGAAGAGAGGATCTGAAGCAGGCTCTGTGCTGACAGTAGAGAGCCCAATGTGGGGCTCAAACTCACGAACTGTGAGATCATGACCTGAGCCAAAATTGGCCACTTAACCAACTGAGCCACCCAGACACCCTAAGTAAGATAAGTTTTAATCACCCCTTCCAATCAAGACACTATGCTATCAGGCACCACAAGATCACTCCCCCAAGATCAACGCCAGTGAAAACAGTGGAAATAGAAACATCAGGATAGACAGGAAGCTGTCAGAAATTCCTGGGAAGACTGAGGGCTGTTTTGAATGGTTGCATGAGGGAATGAAGGTCCTAGTCCAGGGCATTCTCGATCTTGCCTCAATTGTGCCCAGAATCCACATAGATGCAAGTGTCCTCAAGTGTAAAATCTTGGCAACCCAAATGTTGGTTAGGAGTTTCAAAAACAAGCAGGTGGAGATTGATAGCCTTGGATAGTCACCTCTCTTCCCCTGACTCCTCACCCAAACCTCCAGGACTGGTGACACAAACTAAGATGTTTTTCTGGTGCCCATGGCACTCCGCCTTTAGGCGCACACATGTCCGCTGCCCCACAAACACTCCAAGGGCATCAGGTCTGAGTTAGACTGGAGTTTGACCTTTGGTCTTCCCCCACATATGTTTCTGGACAGAGCAATGTGTACTCCAATAGGAATATTAACTGAAAGGTTAAAGTAAGGAGATATCTGAGGAGCACAGCTATTTTAAAAGAAAACAGCAAACTGCATTAGAGTCCATCAAAAGAATAAATTTTACAACTGATGGGACAAGGATTCAAAATAAGCATTATAAATACACTCAAATGGCTTAGGAAAGATATTACCAATATGAAACAGTATGAAAATGTGAAAAGTAACAGGTGGAAATATTATGTGTAAAATAGTATAGGACTTGAAATAAAGAGCACAACAGACAGGATAAAAAGTAGAATTGGCACAATAGCAGAATTAATGAATACGTTGGAGATTTGATGGAGGCACTCTCCCAAAAGGGAACAGGTAAAGATAACAACACAGAAAATATAAAAGGAAAGTTAAGCAATGTGGAGGTGATAAGTATAAAAGCTAACATCTTGATATTAGGAGTCCTAGAAGTAAAGAGAGGAGTTAATGTTTGAAGAAACAATGGACATCAATTGCCCAGACTGAAAGGTGAATGTTTTCAGTGAAAAAAAATATATATAGTGTGTGACAAAAATGAGAAATAAAGAAAAAGCCACATTTAGGCATAGTCTATAAAATTTAAGAATATCCAAGATACAAAACTTAGTAAATTTCAGGAAAAGCAAATCAGGTATCCCTAAACACATACAGCTTATCCCTGTATGTACTGTTCATAAGAAATTATTACATTTCTAAGCTATCAACTTGCTGTAATCAAAACAAAATAGCACTTGTTTGCAAAGGCTGATTATGAAGATAATCCAACCTGGTTTGAGGATATGGATAATTAGTAAAAGAGCAAAACAGCTTATTCACCACAGCTGGGGGAAATATATTTTCCCTTGACTAGATGCAATATTTTCTTTGACTCTTTTAAAGTCCTAAGCAATATTCTGAATAAACATCACTCTACTATCTGACAGCTATGAAGAAGTATATATAGATTAATACTTTAGTGGGATAAAATTATAATAAAAGTAAGCTTACCTATTAAAATGTTTATTATCATTATCATATTGCAAAGTAGTCTGGCTTAGATAGAAGTTGTTCGTGTAAATGATTGTAAGTAATATTATTATAACCAGATCAAAGTGTGTTCTTTCCTCAATTTTTTAGTCCTCCAGTTAAAAATCAGTAAATTTTAAGTAAGAAATATTATCATTGTCACCATCATCATCATCATCACCACTTTCATGTGTGTTAGTATCTCCCCTCTCCCCCATATATATATTGCTTCTGAGTGATCTTAGGCATTGGGATTTCCTAACCACCAACCCCTTTATGCCATGCCATAAAAAGTAAGCACCCAGATTTTTGTTTGTTTTTTGCCAGATCAATTGCAAAATTCCCCTTCCTTCCTTGCTTCTCTCAACATTTATTGAGTGCTCACTATGTACTAGCACTGAATTATGGTGATAAAAGAGAAAAAAAAGCTTTGATCTCTGATCTATACCTTCTGCAAGACCTGGAGGGCTGGTGAGCAATTGCTCCTTGCTCAACAGTTCTTTGTTGAATATCCTGGGGACTAAGGGATTTGAGGGAATAGAATCTAGACCAAGAAGGTATTGATTGTATGTCGCAGGTATGCTCCCAGGATATGGGAATGAAGAAAGTTGCTCATCCAGGATTTGTAGCAATGGAAAGGCAAGAACTGAAAATGTGACTACAGAGACATGGTAAAGCTAACCTAGGTTTTAGGGGGGAAAGGATGATCAGCATTCCTCCAAGAATGTAGTAATGTCTCATCTCTCTCTCTCGCTCTCTCACTCTCTTTCTCTCTCCTCCACCCTCGCTCTCCCTCCCCACCTCTCATACATACATACATACACACACACCAGGTTTGATTTAAGGCCCAACCTTAAGCATGCACAGTGTGATTTTAAAAACCAACTCTTTTCTTTCTGACTCTGTGATTTAGCATAGAGAAACAAAGCTTTCATTTGCCTGGTAATAATCATAATAGAGTTAATAACGTAGCATTCCCAAGATGGCTATGTTACTGAGAAGCACAGGAACCCAAGAGCTGACTTACAATTTCTGGCTGTGTCATTAATAATGGGCTTAAGTTTCAAAAATAATCAATAAAGTGATAGTGCAAAAATCACAATGCCTTATAAGGAAGTCATAGTCATCCTATTTGCTAAGGTACTTAAAACAATAATTGTTGATTAAACTCACTAAATTGTGGTGGATGGAGGTGCCACGTCCTCAACAAACCAGATACTGTCTCTTAAAAAAAAAAAAGGTTGATTCAGAGAAGCTTTCTTTGTAAGACAGCCATGGGGGCTTTTCCAGGTAAATACTTAGAGGTTCAAAGAACCGAAAGGGTAGCTTGGAGAAGTGGAAATCTAGGCTTGGAAACAATTTAGGGCTCTTGTCTTTAGGTTGCCCAGGAAAGAGAGGTCAAATGGGCCAACAGGAGGACCTGGATAATCTACCCAACCCCGTGAGGGTATGTGCAGTTCTTACTGAAATCCTAAGTAGGCAGACTTCTAATATCAAGTTGCTTTCTCTGCCAGCGAAATATTTCTTTGAGAAGTGATTAAATGGACTTTCTACTCCAAATTTGTTTTATATGACTTTGGGTAGTGGATTTTTCCAGGAAATGGAGAAGTTGATCTTTACAGTTGTTAAATTATCAACTTTAGCATAGGATGAGAGAGAAAAAAACTGCACGAAGCTTTTTGAACACCAGCTTATCCTTCACAGATGCTACCTCTCAACATTTCAAAGCTTTGGTCATATGCAACAAAAGGAGAGTCCAGTCTCCTAATAAGACTATCTTTTTCAATAATGAGTACAGAGAGACGGAGGTTAGTGACCATTGATATCTAGACCATTCTGTCCCTATGAGTCTTCTATTCATGAATTCTGCTGAATACTTAGGTAGGATGATGACTTCAATATAAAAATCTCTTTGAGTTCCAAGAAGCCCCAAAATGATAATCACCTGTGCGGTGCACATTAATATATGTGTGCTATTTACAGAAACGAGTCTATGATCTGTGATTTGACTGTCCTTTTGACTACATTAGAGTTTGAGCTAAGAACTTATTGTATGCAAATTATACATCAACAAGGGCAGGATACTTTGAAATGTAAATGTCAGAGTTAAATGTCAATGTAGGGACTTCAACTGGCAACTGGAAACTTACAGTAAAAGAGGCATCTTAAACATTCTTTAGCTACAACATTTCACTTGTGGCTATTGAAACAATATGGAAATACAGAAACATCAAAGAAACCTCACATATATTCATAAATTTGAGTTGATGTACATTAGGTTAATGCCTTATGAAACTGTGGCTCTGTGCCATCTTCAATTAAGGTGGATGCTCATGTAGATACAGTATATTACTGGTGTTAATCTACTGATTTAATAGGAACTAACCTGTTAAAATGGTCTCAGATTGATTTGTTGTCTTATTTGATTAGGTGACTACACAGCTGATAATTCTCTGACATTGGAAGTTTGTTCCTAATGAAAGAAAGCACCCAAGATAAGAAGGGGAGAGGCAAATGTGGGAACTGGGGTTTCTTTCACGTTGTGAGTAGGGATACTTTGGGTCTACTGAGTGTGATCTATGTGGCAACCTCTCCCATTTCACCGACTTTTACTCTCTTTATGCGATTTGTGAAGGAAAAGGTTCATTTCACATCCACCCCCCCCCCCCCACCTCTGAAGCCTCATCTTGGTAACTGGTCCTCGTGCCGCATCCTCTCCATTGCCCTCAGTTCCACTGGGGGCTACTACCTTCTAGAACTCCCCACTGTCCGCCCTGCTAGGGTACTGGCCTGTACTCCATGTTCCTGTGGTTGGAAATTCTGCACTTTGATTTATTACTGTGTAGTCTAATTCCCCAAAAGTGCCAGCAGTCAAGGCTGTATGGGTGAAACAGTTTTCTCTGAAGAATGAAGAATAATTTAATAAAATTAATTACAACAAAGGTTAAAAACCTTTAATATTATTTAATATTAAACCTCAAATATGTCTGTTTCCCTAGTCCAAGAGAAAAGAAAAACAGGCAAGTTCAGCCCATCAAAGGGATCATTTAAGAGCAAACACTATCTGTCTTGTTCTTCTTCCTTCTTTTTCCTTGCTGCCAATGTTCACCCTCCCCGTTTTAGTAAAACCCTATGGCCTGCCCCACAGGGACTTAACCTGCCCTTGTTTCTAGCCCCTTCCTCCAAGGAATGTAATCCAGAAAACGAAATCATCCTCAACCATATTTTCAGTAAGATATTCAATCTGGAACAACATCAAGGAATTTCAGCAGAAAGTCCATGTTGGCTTTGGCTCTCAAAAAGTGAAGTGTCCTAAGGCTTAAGAATAAGCTATGGGGGCGCCTGGGTGGCGCAGTCGGTTAAGCGTCCGACTTCAGCCAGGTCACGATCTCGCGGTCCGGGAGTTCGAGCCCCGCGTCGGGCTCTGGGCTGATGGCTCAGAGCCTGGAGCCTGTTTCCGATTCTGTGTCTCCCTCTCTCTCTGCCCCTCCCCCGTTCATGCTCTGTCTCTCTCTGTCCCAAAAATAAATAAATGTTGAAAAAAAAATTAAAAAAAAAAAAAAAAAAGAATAAGCTATGTCTGGGGCACCTGGGTGACTCAGTCAGTTGAATGTCTAACTTCAGCTCAGGTCATGATCTCACAGTTTGTGAGTTCAAACGCTGCATCGGGCTCTGTGCTGACAGCTCGGAGCCTTGAGCCTGCTTCAGATTCTGTGTCTCCCTCTCCTTGTGCCCCTCTCTCTCTCTCTCTGCCTGTCCCCCACATGTGCTCTCCCTTTCTCTCAAAAATAAATAAACATTAAAAAAAAAATAAATAAAAACAGAATAAGCTATATCCATTTATCCTTCCTAGGGGTAACTAATGAAAACACACACACACACACACACACACACACAGAGAGAGAGAGAGAGAGAGAGAGAGAGAGAGAGAGAGACAAATACACGGGTGGGGGAGGGAAATGAACAATAAATGTCAGAGCACAAAAGTTTAAATTCATAGTAAGGAATAGAAACATATTTCTAACTGTAATATAATATGGGAGATAATGTGTAAGAGAATGTATCTTCACCTCTTACCTGACTAGTTAATTGGCTTAACTTCTTAAGGCCAAGAAAATTCCCCAAAGTCCTTTCCACCTGTAAAGATTTCTTTGGTTGCTGCATTTCTGTTGTTGTGTTTAACTTGGGACGAGGGAGCCCCAGACGAGCCTTGTGGAGTCGCTTCACCCCCACAGGTGCACAGGGCCCGACACAGTGGCTACCATGAAACATGCCCCACTGCAAACAGCAAGGGAAAAGGCAAGGACTTTGTCACTTTATTACTGTCCCCTTGCCAGTACTGAAGAGTTTTAGCCAAAGGAAAGGGATAATTCCCGAATTAAAGGGATTTGCCCCTGCAGCTTGAGGAACTGGAAGGAGTTCGTGCACCAAGAACGGTCATTCCGAGCAGCTCACACATTTATCAGCCTTCGGAACGTGGGTCCACTTAAGAAACAGACACGCTCCCTGCCACCGCCTGTGGCACAAACCCGGTTCAGACTGGGGAGCCAAGACACCTCGATGATGAACACTAGCTTCTCCTCCACCAATGAAGCCTCTGGTTTTTACATAAAGTGAACTGTGATGTCACGAAGCTGTTGCCCGACAATACCTTCTTTATTTCATACACTCACCCCTCCAAATTTCCCCAATACTACCGTTAGAAAGCTCAACTTGACTTCTTTTCTTTTGTAGATGTTTCTTTATTTTTGAGACAGAGACAGAGCGTGAACAGGGGAGGGGCAGAGAGAGAGAGGGAGACACAGAATTCCAAGCAGGCTGCAGGCTCCGAGCTGTCAGCACAGAGCCCGAATGGGGGCTCGAACCCACGAACTGTGAGATCGTGACCTGAGCCGAAGTCGGAGGCTTAACCCACTCAGCTGCCCAGGCACCCTGGCAACCTGACTTCTTAATTCAAGTAAATCGATTTTTAATGGGGAAGGGAAATTAAAGAAGAAACTAAGATTTTTGAGCACCTTCTGGACGCCAAAAGCCCTACACCATTGTTTCACTGCATCTTAACTTCTACTCCATGAGGACGTATCCTCCCCAGTGTAAGTATTCCATCAGGTGACGCTGTCTGAACCCGAACCCCATCTCGTCTGACTCCAAAGCCCACTGACGCTGCTTTATATACATGTGGCCTCTGTTCAGCCATAAGCCCGGATGTACAGCTTTTTACACAATAACCATGTTCCTGAAAAATGTAAATTAATTTCTGTAAATGGAATTCTATTTCCAATGTGTGGGGAGGCACTTTATTTTAAAGCTTTACTGCCTCACTTGTGAAATGATTAGAGGGAGGTAGTTTTAGCTACTAGTTCTAGTGTTATTTCGAACTGGAAAGTGTTAGGATGTCACAGCACATAGTGCAGTCTTCCACGAAGTCATTCTAAGTCACGGGCCCTTTCTTCCAGGAGCGGGTAAGATGCTTTAAAATCATAAATCGTAAGGCAGGAAAAACACGTATCAACCAGTGGTTGGGCATCAAATACAGATCGACATTTCCGCTGAATATTTCAGGACTACATCTATCACAAAGTGAGATAAACTTCATTTAGACTTCTAGCAATTTTAGATTGAAACCCCAGCAGGAGGAACATGGGAAAAGTCTGGATCTGGTTTAAGTCTAAATCAAAAATCGTTTTCAAAAACAGTGTAAAATCTCAATCAAACTTTCATATAATTTGCACCATGTACTTGGTGATACATGCTTCTTTTCAAACTTGTAAACGCTTTGAAAACACATACAGCTGACCCTTGAACAACCCTCTACCACCATGCTGTTGAAAATCCACATATACCTTTCAACCCCTCAAAACTTAACTACTAGTAGCCTACTGTTGACTGGAAGCCTAATCAGTAACATAAACAGTTGATTTGTATATGTATTATGCACTGTATTCTTACAATAAAGTAAGCTATAGAGAAGAGGATATTAAGATAATCATAAGGAAGAGAAAATACATTTATAGTACTATACTGTGTGTATATATATATATGTGTGTGTATATATATGTGTATATATAATATATATATGTGTATATATATATTATATATACACATACACACACACACACATATATACATAAATCCATGCATATGTGGGCTGGCGTAGTTCAAACTTGTGTTGTTCAAGGGTCAGCTGTAGTTTCTGAACTGTTTTTTTTCAACACCTAAAGAAAAATCAACCTAAAACTCCATTCTGGATTTGAAAGCAGAGGAGCCTTAATGTAATCATCCAACTCTTGCTCTGGTGCTGATGTGCAAGTCTAGGAAGTGGTCAGTAATTTCATAGTAAACAAACTGTAGTAACTACACTAGTAACAAAGAGGAACGAAGATTTTCCCACCAACTGCTTTTTATTCTGGAAAAGAATGAGTATATAAAAATGAATATTCATAATTTTAAAAAAAATAAAGATTTTGGCTAAGTGTTTAGGAAGAACAAAGTACTTGTAATACTGCAATAGGTTAATGACTGGAAGGGGAAAAGAGCCACTTAATGTACTTTCTGAATAGAAAATTAACAGATTAATCAAGACTGGTAACAATTGGAAATCATCAGGCTTTGATTGGCTGAGGAATTACAAAATAGATATGTGAAAATTTATTTTCTGAATAGGCATTAATTTTGCATAGTTCAAAATTGGAAATATACAGAAGAGTGTATTTCAAATTTACCTCCCACTGTGTTCCCCAGCCATCATCTTTCCTTTCCATCATCTTTCCTCCCTGGGGGCAACTAATACTTTCCACTTCTTGGCTATGCTTCTAAAAATATGTTCTAAATATGCAGATGTACTGCTTTTAAATCCAATATTTTAACGTTTGTTATTTTGAGTTATTTTGCAGTTATAGGAAATAATACAGAGAGATTCCATGAACTCTTTAGCCAGTTTTCCCCATTGGTAACTTACAGTATAGTGCTACGTGGTACTATATTTTATGGTGCAATATCACAGCCTTAACCCCTGGCAACCATTAATCTCTTCTCCATTTCTATAATTTTGTCATTTCAAGAATTTCCTATTTATGGAATCATACAGATTGTAAGATTTTGAGATTGGCTTTTTTGTTTCAGTACAATTCTCTGCAGATTGTTGCATGAATCTATAGTTTTTTCCTTTTTATTGCCGAGTAGTATTCCATGGTATGGTTGCATCACTGTTTAACCATTCACGCATTGAACAACACCTGGGTTGTTTCCTGTTTCTGACTATAATGAATAATGCTGAGCGTTATTATGAAGGCTAGAAGTATTCATGTAGAGTTTGTTGAGTAAATGTAGGTGTTCATTTCCCTGGAAAAAGTGCTCAGGAGTGTAATCGCTGGGTCATATGTAGCTGCATGTTTAATTTTTTCCAGAGTGTTTTTCCAGATTGTTTTCCACAGTGGCTCTGCCATGTTACATTTTTACTAGCAATGTGAATGATTCAGTTTCTCCACATCCTCACCAGCATTTGGTGTCGTCACTATTTGTTATTTTAGCCATTATGATAGTTATGTAAGTAGTATCTCATTGTGGTTTTACTTTGCATTCCCATAATGGCTAGTGATCTTTCCATGTGCTAATTTGCCATCTGTATATCCTCTTTGGTGAAATATCTCTAAATATCTTTTGCCTATTTCTAATTGGATTGAGTTTTTTACGGTTGAGTTTTAAACATTTATAATGTATTCTAGATTCCAGTTCTTCATTAGGTATATGATCTGTAAATATTTTCTCCCCATCTTCAGTTTGTCTTTTGATCCTCTTAACAGGGCTTTTAGCAGAGCGAATGTTTTTAATTTTAATGAAGTCCACTTTATTAGTTTTTCATCTTATGAATCATGTTTTGCATATTTTAGCTAAAAGTTTAGCGTTTTTGAAAAGTTTTATAGTTTTTATAGTTTTATGTTTTACATTTAAGTTCAAGATTCATTTTTAGTTAATTTTTGCAGAAAGCGTAAGGCATGTTGAGCTTCAATTTTCTTTTCCAAGACGTCCGATGGCTTGGAGCAATATTTGTTCTAAAGGCTATCTTTCCTCTGTTGAATTGCTTTTGCTTCTATGTCAAAAATCAGTTTCCAAAGGAGTAGACTGATTCTCTCTGCTTTATTCTTCTTTGTTAAGATCTTTTTTTTTAAGCTGTTCTAGGGACTGTGCCTTTCCATATAGATTATAGAATAAACTCATCTCTGTCTACAAAAAACCTTATTGGGACTTTGGTAGGGACTTCATTAAACCAGCAGATCAATTTAAAGAGATCTGACATCTTTACTAGGTTGAATCTTCCAATCCGTGAACACAGTATGTCTCTTTGTTTATTTCGATCTTTGATTTCTTTCATCAACATTTTATAGTTTTCAACCTATAAGTCCTATACCTATACCTAGATATTTCTATTTTGAGTGATTGTTATTGATACTGTATTTTAAATTTTGGTTTCCATATACTCATTACAGGTACACAGAAATACTGTAGACTTTTGTATGTATATCTTGTATATTGAGGCCTTGTTGAACTCTTTAAATGGTTCTAGGAACTTGTTTGTTTATTTGTTTTTGTTTGTAGATTTCTAGGGATTTTCCATAGAAAATTAGGTCATCTGAAAATAGAAGTAGTTTTCTTTCTTCTATTCCAATCTTTTCTTGCCTTATTGTACTGGCTAGAAATTCCAGCACAATTTGAAGATGAGTAGTGAGAACAATTTTGTATTTTCCCAAGTGCTTAGGGGAAAGCATTTCATCTTCCACTATTAATATCATATTAACTGTAGCTTTTTTTATAGATGCTCATTATCAAATTGAGAAAGTTCCTCTTCATTCCCATTTTCTATGAGCTTTTTTAAAAATCATGAATAGCTGTTGAATTTTGTCAAATGCCTTTTCTTTATTAATTGATGAGATCATATGAGTTTTCTACTTTAATATATTACTATGATGGATAACATTGATTGATTTTTAAGTATCAAGCCAGCCTTTCATCCCTGATATAAACTCACTCGGTCATAGTGTATACTTCTTTTTATATATCACTGATTTTTATTTGCTAATATTTTGTTGAGTTTTTTTACAACTATATTCATGAGGGATATTTGTCTACAGATTTTTTTTTTAGTAGTGTCTTTTTCTGGTTTTGGTATCAGAGTACTATTAGCTTCATAAAATGAATTGGGAAGTGTTCATTCCTCATCCTTTTTCTGAAAGGGACCACAGAGTTGGTACTAATTCTTTTTTTTTTATGTTTATTTTCATGTTTATTTATTTATTTTTGGGAGAGAGAGAGAGAGAGAGAGAGAGAGACAGAGTGCAAGTGGGGGAGGGGCAGAGAGAGAGGGAGACACAGAATCCAAAGCAGGCTCCAGGCTCTGAGCTGTCAGCACAGAAGCTGACACGGGACTGGAACTCACAAAATATGAAATTGTGACCTGACCCAAAGTTGGATGCTTAACTGCTTACCCGCTTAACCAACTGAGCCACCCAGGCACCCCTGGTACTAATCCTTTAAATGTATGATAGAGGTTTTAGGAGTTCTCTCAACCCAGATATTGCTTTTTGGAAGCTGTAAAGTTATGAATTAAATTTCTTTAATAGTTACATGGTTGTTCTCATCTACTTCATATTGGGTATATTTGGGTAGTTTATATTTTTCAAGGAATTGGTCCATTTCATTTAAGTTGTCCAATGTATGAGTATAGAGTTGTTCATAGTATTTTCTTACTGCCCTTTTAATGTCTTCAGGGCCTACAGTGACATCTTCTGTTTTATTCCTGATTTTGATCATTTGGATTTTCTTTTTTTTTTAGTTTTGCTAGAAACTGAGTTTTACTGATACTTTCAAAGAACCAGCTTTCCATTTCATTCATTTTCTCTATTGTTTTCTGTTTCAATTCCATTGATTTCTGTTCTGATTTTTGCTTTGGGTTTATTTTGCTCTTTTTGTTTCTTTTTAGATTCTAAAAAGAAGAGATTATTGATCTGAGATTTTCCTCTTTTCTAATGTACTCTTTTTAGTGCTACAAGTTTCCTTCTCAGGACTGCTTTACCTGTGTCCCACATGTTCTGAAATGTTGTATTTTCATTTTCACTCTGTTAAATAAATGTATTTTTAAAATTTCCCTTAAGACTTCCTCTTTGATTAATGGATTATGTAGAAATTTGTTGTTTTGTTCCAAGTGTTGGGCATTTTCTGGTTTTCTTTGTGGTATTGATTTCTAGTTTGATTTCCTTGTAGTTGGAGGAAATGCTCTGTATGATTTGTTGTTTTAGATTTGTTCAGATTTGATTTATGAACCAGGATAGTCCTTCTTAGTGTATGTTCCATGGGCATTTGAAAAGACTGTACAAGTGCCCCTGCGTGACCCAGTCAGTTGAGCGTTTGGCTCTTGATTTCGGCTCAGGTCATGATCTTGCTATTCAGGAGATTGAGCCCCATATTGGGCTCTTGTGTTAACAGCCTGGAGCCTGCTTGGGGTTCTCTCTTTCTCTCTCTCTCTGTCCCTCCCCTGCTCATGCTCTCTATCTCAAAATAAATAAAATAAACATTAAAAAAAGTTGTACATTCTTCTGTTCTTGGGTGGAGTGTTCCCTAGATGTCAGTTACAGCCTGTTGGGTGATGTTGTTATTGATCCTTGCTGATTTATTGTCTAGTTGTTCTATCAGTTCTTAATAGAGGGGTGTTGAGGTCTTCCACTGTAAGTGTATGTTTGCCTTTTTCTCTTTTCAGTTCACCAGCTTTTGTTTTACGTAATTTGCAGCTCTCCTATTTGGTGTATTGCACAGTAGTCTCTGGGTATATTGACCATTTAATCATCTTATAATGCCCCTTTCTATCAATTTTCTTTGATCTGAAGTCTACTTTATCTAATATTAATGATGCTACTCTTGTTTTCAACAATATTTGCATGATGTATCTTTTTTTTTTCATGCTTAAACTTTCAACCTGCCTATATCATATATTTGATAAAGGACCCTAAATATAAATGACTGATAATGTGTGAGGCTTAGTAGGACAGTCCTATACCTTAGAAATATTCTTTGGCTCCAAGTGTGTGCTAGAACAGGAGGGGGCTAAAGGGAGGATTCAAGTGTATAGGACAGGGCCATCCCATCTATGGACATGTTGTGCACTGCAGCCTGCTGCCATAGGTGATAGTTCTGGGAAGGGACAATAGAAATCTCTGTGGATAATTGCATATAAACCAAAGGACTTCCTCCCACTGCCTGTCATCACCACCTACCCATGGCCTGGAATGGAACTCTTGGAACTCTGACCCTACCCAAGGGAGTGGGGAAAAAACTTGAAGAAAGACTGAAGCCTTGAAAGTGAAATAAAAAGATGTGCTGATCTGGGGCCTGTTTGCCCTTAGATGCAAACCCCATGCCCTTCCCCTGTTTGCCCTTAGATGCAAACCCCATGCCCTTCCCCTGTTTGCCTCCATGTTGCAGAAGGGCTAAGCCCTGAAGGGTGTTTTCCTGGTTCTCATGATGGCAGGAGTCTACATTTGGCTAAATGTCAGGCACTGGCAGGAGATCAGAGGGCAGGAGGAGAGGAGAACCTATGTACATTTCCCCCTTTTCCCTGCCATAAAGGACTACTTGGCAGTAGCTGTTTCTCCTCTGTGGCCATAGCTCCCAGGTTGGCCATAGCTCCCAGTTTGGCCATACTTTTGGGTCCCTGGGCTCCAGTAACCCTCTCTACTCCCCTTATTTCTCCAGCAAGGGTCTATGCTCACTTCACCAACTCCTGTTTAGCTTCTGAGTTCTTCCATTGCCTGTGTTATCCTTTCCTTGTGTTTAGTTGTCTGTTTGGAAAAACTTGAAGTGGTCTCTATTTTCCTAGTTAGCCCCTGATGCAAACAAAAGGGTTTAGAGGAAATGTGCAATGTGGTATTTCTTACACACTTGGCTTTGTAGTTTCTCTTTCTTTTCTTTTTTTTTTTTATTAAATTTTTAAATATTTATTTATTTTTGAGAGAAAGAATGTGAGCAGGGGAGGGGCAGAGAGAGAGGGAGACACAGAATCTGAAGCAGGCTTCAGGCTCCAAGCTGTCAGCACAGAGCCCTACCTGGGGCTCAAACTAACAAACCATGAAGTCATGACCTGAGCCGAAGTCCAGTGCTTAACAGACTGAACTACCCAGGCGCCCTGTAGTTTCTGTTTTATATCCACTATGTTATTATCAAATTTACCTATCCTGTTCTCGTAAGCTGGCTGTTTGCTATTTACTATTTACATCATAAATACTATTTACATCAATGTATAATCCTTCCCAGACAACCGTCATTTTAAAGTGATTTTTCTGGGGAGGCTGGCTTGAGGCAAAGATGGCCTTTCAGATCACAAGGTCTATTCTACCTTTGTCCCTATTGTTTATAAGCACAGCATTTTTCTTTGTAGATTGAATAGATCATCCTCACAGAATATGGGAAAGCTCTGGCAAGAGCTTCCACATTCCCCACCTCCCTTGAGCTCCAGCCCCTACAAGCCACAACACATCTGAATTAAGGCAGTCCCAGTCAGAGTCTTTAGGTGGCACAGACATGTCATTGAGGGGCCACACGTAAAGCTATTATCAGTCATTAACCGCCTCACGAATTGGTTTGTTAGGTAGGTGTTCTATGTGACAATCCTAGACTGAAGTTTTGATTGGATGAAGAGTTAAGGCAAGGATGCAAGCACCACCCAAGGAGCAAGGCAATTAGGAGACAATGCTCTCCTAAGAGGGTTAGCCTGGAGCCTAATAAACTCAAGGGCAAGGGCACCTGGGTGGCTCAGTCATTTGAGCATCTGACTCTTGATTTCAGCTCGGGTCTAGATCTTGCAATTCGTGGGATGGAGCCCTGCACTGGGCTCTGCACTGTCATGACAGCAAGGAGCCTGTTTGGGATTCTCTTTCTCTGCCCCTCCCCTGCATGCCCCTTGAGCACAGGTGCTCGCTCTCACTCTGTCTCTGTCTCTCTAAATGAATAAACTTAAAAACAAAAAAACCAAAAAACTTAAGGACAAATCAGCACTTTGTTGCTTTTGGTCAAAAAAAACATCGCTAAACGTTCAGAGCAAAGAGCAAGTACAAGGCATTCTTCTGAAAAGGTTTTAAGATTTCAGACGGGACAGAATGAAAGGAAGTTTCCTAATATAATATACACATTGTTTTGGAAGTGGTTTTATGAGAATGATCATCAGAACAATTCACTGCTGTGTCACACAGATTATAATCTGCAATAACTTTCAGTGTGTTCTCCTGAAGTACTGATGCAAAAAAAAAAAAAAAAAATCCATTCGTTTATTTGATACTTAGTATGTTGTGCCAGGTTCTATATTTGAGAAGTTATGTACACATCTACGTTTGAAATAAAATAATTTATGTTTTTTGGGGCACCTGGGTAGCTCAGTCTGTTAAGCGACCGACTTCAGCTCAGGTCATGATATCGCGGCTCATGGGTTCGAGCCCCACTTTGGGCTCTGTGCTGACAGCCCAGACCCTGGAGCCTGCTTCAGATACTGTGTCTCCCTCTCTCTGCTCCTCCCCCACTCACGCTCTCTCTTTCTGTCTCTCAAAAGTAAATAAACATTTTAAAAATTTTTTAAGAGGCGCCTGGGTGTCTCAGTCGACCAGCGACCGACTTCAGCTCAGGTCACGATCTCACAGTTTGTGAGTTCAAGCCCCGCATCGGGCTCTGTGCTGACAGTCTGGAGCCTGTTTCAGATTCTGTGTCTCCCTCTCTCTCTGCCCCTCCCCTGCTCATGCTCTGTCTCTCTCTGTCTCAAAAATAAATAAAAACATTAAAAAAAATTAAACATTAAAAAAATTTTAAGTAATTTGTGTTTTCTAAAATTGTTCTTTAGAGAATATTCTTCAAAGTCTTCTTCTCCCTCTAACTTCCCATACTTACTTTAGGACACAGAGAGGTAGTATAAAATGTCTTCTAGCGGAGAAGCTGATGGGCATCGCTCTTTTGAAACAGGGGTGTTCGGGTTTATTTGTTTTTATGTTATCAGAAGCATATACAGATTTGGGAACAAGTTTGAATCAAGATTTGTTTAAATTTGTATTAAGTTTATGCCTTTTGTGTTCACATAAAGTATTTTGTTAAAAAAAAAAAAAAGAACAGTAACAACTCTCTTGGATTGAGACTGGAACATAAATTAGCAACATCTATAAACAATTTCGTCTTTCCAGTGCCTGGGTTCAGACTCGGCTCAGGCACTAAGTACAAGTGTGACCTCGAGGAAGTTAAACTTTCCAAACCTTCAGGATGTGGATAATCGGTCACTCCCTCACAAATTTGTCGAGAGGTGTAAATTTGGAAATGCACGTGAAAAGTCTTGGCATATATTCTTATCACTGAGTTTGTGAACCTGTTTGGCGGAGGAGATGCATATGAATTGAGAACAGAAAATCTTGATCAAAGAAAAGAATTTCTTACAAGAATGGAAAAGATCAAGCCTGAGGCTTCAAAAATAGCTAATCCAATCAGAATGAATTTGAATTCACCTCACTCCATTCCCTAGATATTTAGCAGTTTTCTAAGATTTGAAGGGTCAAATTTGTAATTTCATGGGCTTTCAGTCTGCTCAGGGCTGAGTCCTTTAAGCAGAGACTCACGAATGACAAACATCACCACACCACCTGAGGAAACGTACGTGCAGCCTAGGCCAGCGAGTCGGAGCTCCTCAGTTGGGCTGCAGGTTTGGACTGGGAGGAGGTGTTACGACTCCTCCTCCCGTTCCCAGTCCGCAACTCCCCCGCCCCCGCCAACTACTTCGGGCCTCTTAGCGCCTTTCTCCGGCCGGCCCGCCCTTCCTCCGGGTGTCAGAGCGGGGCGCAGGAGGCGGGCCCAGCGCAGACGGGCTGCGCCTCCGCAGCCGGAGGGAGGAGGGCGGGAAGGCGGGCGGCGGAGGAGGAGGAGGAGGAGGAGGAGGAGGCGGGGACTACGCCGGGCGGTAGCTGGCTCCGAGCGCGGTGGGAGAGGAGAGGGTACCCGGCTGGCTCGGCTGGCGGCCTCTGCCCGGATCTCGGCGCCGCAGCCCTGCGCCTCTCCCGCCCTTCTCTCCGGCTCTGCGGCCCAGGCGCGGCGGAGGTGGCAGAGCCCTGGGCCACCGGTAGGTTGCACGGGGACGGCGGTTCCGCCTGCAACCTTTTGTGCTGCAGAAAAGGTGGTGGTGATGGGTGGGTGGGTTGGGGGGGTGCTCCAGTCACCGAGCTCCGGTGCCAGCCCAGTCGCGGCACCGCCCCTTCCTCCCTGCCTCGTGTCGGGGCCGGGCGCGCGGTGCCCGCGGTGCCCGCGCGGTGCCGGGGAACCCCAGGCGGGCGGGTCGGCCTCGGGGTGAACGACGAGGCGACCCCAGGGGCCCCGAGCCTTGGCGGGCTGGTCCCTGAGCGCCCGAGCTGGAGGCTGGGCTCTGGTGAACTGGGTGGGGCCCCTACGGGGTGCGGGGAGCCCGCGGCTGCTTGGCACAGGGGTGGGGCTGGAGACGCCGTGAGTGTGCAGCGCGTGTGAGTGTGCGGGGGCGTGCGCCCCCGTGTGCGCGCGGCGTGCGCTCGCCGGGGAGGTGCGGGGACCCGACCATCCGGAGCGCCTCTCCCGCGGTGCGGCGGTGCGGAAGTCCAGGCGCGTTGGCGCGCACGCTGGTTCCTCCGCCGGCGTGCCCGCACCGCGGGGCAGACGGCCTCGGGGCCCCATTGAGAAGTAGCTCTTTCCCCGGCCTGCTGCGCCTCTGGCGGCGCGCCACGGCCGCGCGCCTGGTGCGACTGCCCCGGCCAGATAGCGCCCACGGGCGAGCCCTGAAGGTCTTATCTCGCCGGCCCTCCTCGCCCCCACTGCAATCCTGGGGGTGAGGTCGCCCGAGAGCCCGCAGCCCGCGCCCGCTGCGCGTCTGCGGGTACAGCGGGGACGGACAGGCCGGCAGTGCCGGGAGGGGCGCGCTTGTAGATTGGGGCGGGTTGCTGGCCAGAAGCGAAAGCGGCAGATTTGTTGTTGGGCATTGCCGCCCTCTCCCCACCTGTCGCGGGTGGACTTTTGTAGGGCGGGTGATAAGCGGGGGAAAGGGGTTTCCAGGCGGGCGGCAGTCAGACGCTGAGCAGGCGGCCCCATTGTGAAGCTGCCAAACTCTCTCTAGTGGTGGAATCTGCAAATCTGCCAGCAAGGAGATGGGAAAATGAAGGGAATGACGGCCCCGTCCTTTTCCCCTTGCAAGTGTTCCACGTCCTTAGGGTTTTCCTGCTTCTCCACCCACTTCGGTTTGCATCCGGGTGGGTTACTGATGAGTGTCGAGCCAAGATGCTCACAGTGTCTGTGCATGGTGGTTGTACATAGGTAAAACTGGGGCTGGGAACTTTTTAATCATTTGAGGAAGAATGGAGGCAGTAGCATTTAATCGCATGCTTGCTACTCCTAGCCCAAAGAGCAATTCTTGCAAAACCTTTCTGACGTTACTAGACTTCATTTTACATTGTTTTTCTCAGATGAGCCACTCTACAATTTAGAGTTGTTAGTTGCTTTGTATGTTTTTTTTAACCCCGTAGAAGTTACGCTCTCAGGGAGATATAAATGATCTCCGTTTATTTTCCCAGTGATTTCAAAATAAAGTGTTGGTTATTATTGCAGAAGCTTTTGGTACTTTATTAATTAAAGGCCATGCTTTGTGCTTACAGTTATGTTTAATGAATGTTTCACAGATTTCAGTGTTTTTATCATGTAACTGTGTATGCATTATAAACTTAATAAAATGTCCAGGATGAAATACAAGGATTAATGAGCCCCTAGACCTCTTGATTTGATAAGAATGGTGTATAGAAAATGCTTCTGTCAGCATTTTAGTTAATTGCAAATGAGACTGTTTAATAGTGACTATTCCAAGATGTAAGATACATAGGATATTCATTGACCTTGCATAATGGTCAGTAAATTTGTTTACCTTCTCTGTGTAACTTTGTATGCTTTGGGAAGCTATTGTACACTCTTAAAAGTATGTAGTGTGGTAGAAGTGATAAAACTTTATATACAGTGTTTAAATTTTCTTTGCTGTTGCCAATTTATATCCTCTGGGGGAAGAATCACCTCTTTCCTCCAGAGAGAACTCTTGATTTCATCACAGGCCTATCAGAAGTTGTTTCTGGTTTTAAGCTTTCATGTGGAAGGTTAGCCATTTCCACCATGTGCACCTGTCCCATTTCGGTTATGTTTCCTAGGAGGCAAATTTCTTGTAAAGACTGCATGTAGACCCCAGTTCCAGTTACCATCAGTCATATTTGTAGTGAAACTCCCATTTTTTTTTTTTTCCTAAAAGTAGAAGGTGACTTCACATAATGGTAAGACAACATTGGTAATCTAGCTTTAATTTCTACTAGCAGAAACAGAGGGGAAAATGAATGCTGCACTTTGAGGGGGTTGCTATTGAAAGAACTGATACTAGCAAGAGAAACACATTTTTGTCTACTGAACCAATTATGGGTTGTCTTACCACCCTGGTGAGATTAGTGATTTGTTTGTAAGGTCAAGGATGGTTTCAGAACAGTCACACTCAACAGCTCTTAAAATTTTTGATGTTAGTTTTTATGAGTTACGAATGGAAAAGTAAGATTAAAGTAATCTTTAAGAGGATCATGTAGGGTAGGCACAGCTAAGCATTTTGTTTTCATTGTGTGTGTTGTGCTTTAGCAGCTAACCTGTTTTATTTCTGCTCAGTGTTTTGTGACTTGAGAGATGTTTTGGTCTGTGTCTTTTTTGTTTTTAGAGTAATATTTGAGACTGGTGGTTGCAAAATATTTTCATTAATCTGAATGCGACTTTTAAAAATAGCTGTTTTTTTTTTTTTTTTTTTTTTCCAGGTGCTTTTTTAAAATTACTGATCGGTCCTCAAAGATCTACTCTGAGAAATACTCCCTGTTTCCTTTTTTTTTTCTTTGTGTTTTTGAATCTAGAATTAGAACCCATAACCACTACTCTACCAGTTTCCTTTGCCCAAAATTTATCTTTTCATAACATAATCTTTAATGATTAGTGGGATTTATTTACCAGAATTTTGCAAGGGCTATTTCCTGGCCTTCATATTTATAACCATATGGTTTGGAAGTGATAGATGTTAATTTTTTTTCTTACTGCTATTTTGTTAGTGGATCTGTGCTGAAGTCTGATATTTAGGGCTTTTTTGAGTGTAGAGATTTTGTGTGTGGGTTTGAACATTTCCATGTGGGAGCTTTCTGCATTTGGGGAAAAAAAAACACTCCCTTCTCTGGGTTCCCAGGACCATTCAGGTTTCCTGTTCTGTGTATTAGATGTATATTATTTCCATGTCTGTCTGTCTTTCCTTCCCAGCTTCACTTTTTCTATTTGCCCCAGTGCCTGTACAATGCTGGGATATAATAAAACTCCAGAAATACTGTTGAATGACAGAATGAGCAAATGAATAATTGAATGGCTCAATGGATACACCCAAAGAAATACTCCTCAGATCTGTATGGGAAGCCACTGTGCAAGCAGAGGGGGCTTTCTTTCCCTTTTCCCCCCTGTTTTAATTCATTGCCTTTTCATTGTTAAATATTACTTTTGAGTAGAATAACAATGTAATTGCCAAACTGGGACACTTTTGAGAGATAAAGGGCATGCTATAAATAATTATGCCAGAGAACAGGCTCTGACAGAGACATGGCCACCCTACTTTTGAAGGACATTCTTCTTTATTTACCTGTTTTGCTATCTATCACCTTGCCTGTGAAATTTGACACACTCCTAGTTAATGTTTGCAAACTTAAAAAAAAAATTTTTTTTTAATGTTTTTAGTTATTTTTGAGACAGAGCATGCGCATGGGAGGGTCAGAAAGAGGGGAGACACAGAATCTGAATAGGCTCCAGGCTCTGAGCTGTCAGCACAGAGCCTGACACGGGGATCGAACTCATGGAGTGTGAGATCATGACCTGAGCTGAGGTTGGACGCTTAACTGACTGAGCCATCCAGGCGCCCCAGTTTGCAAACTTTTCTATCTGCAGAAGATTCATTTGCAGTCGTGTGTTGAGTGTCTTTTGCTTACTCACTCATGGCCTCCCTATCCAGAGGCCTGTGGGGAAGTCCTTGGCAATGCTCAGTTTTCCCTATTTACAGTGCTTACAAGATAATGTCACAGGGTTTTCTGTTTGTTTCAGCTGTTTATAGCTGGAAGCATTATGTACTCTAGCCTCTGGTCTGTTTACTTCAGTCTGTCTTTCTACACAGCATTTAGTACATCTTGTAAGAATTACACGTGAATTCTTTTCCTTCTTGCTGACTGTTTTTGAGAGGAGATGCATTGATACGTCGCCAAGCCTTCATGTTCAAAACATTGGCCAGAATCAGTTGCAAGTGTTAAGAGATTTATAGATTTTAAAAGTACTCTAAAAATGTTATTTCAATCTAAAACTTTATTCTAGATTTGAAAGCAGAGGAACCTTAAAGTGATTATCTCCGCCAGCCCTGGAGCTGAAGTGGAAATTTAGGAAATGGTTGCTAATTTCATAGTAAACAAAGTGTATTAACTCACCTTCCCTATTATGACAGTGTCCGTGGGCTTTGGAGTCAGACCGGTAGGCATTGAGATTCTTGCTTGGACTCTCAAATAGTATTATTTGATTGAATACTTTAAAATGGGGGTAGTATTTTCCTCAGGGAGTAGCTATAAATCCCTTATAGCTTTTAGCGTAAAGAAGGTGTTCAAAAATACTGGTTTCTTTTTTATTAAAAATCCCAATCTGTTGGAAACTTTTATATTAGACTCCTAATTGTTTGTAGTAGATGAGGGTAAGCCCTTACTATAGTTTTTTGTTTTGTTGTTTGTTTTTGTAACTAGTTTCCTTTATAGGCAGTCTCTTTAAAGAAGTTATATTCTTATACTCGTGTCTGGTCTCATTCTTTTGATTCTTCCCCTTTTTCATCATCTTTATCCTCCTCCTCCTCTTAGTCCCTGTGCACAGATAGCAGGTGGTACACGCCTGACAGAAAGCAAAGTCAGAAATGAGTAAAACTGAGACCAGGAAAGGAGCTGCCGTACCTTGGTGTTGCCCGGGTGGCTCCCTTGGACTCTGTGTTTGTATTCTATTTTTGGCTTGGCAGTGCCCTATTAGGGATAATCAGTTACTACACTTTGTTTACTATGAAATTACCACCATTTCCTAGACTTCCACATCAGCTCCGGGGCACGAGTGGGATAATTACTTTAAGGCTCCTCTGTTTTCCAATCCAGAATGAAGTTTTAGGTTGATTTTTCTTTTGCTGTTGAAAAAATGTTGGACAATACATTTCATCAGTGCATTTAAAAGTTTGAAGGGAAGCATGTATCACCAAGTACATGGTGCAAATTATATGAAAGTTTGATTGAGATTTTACACTGTTTTTGAAAACGATTTTTGATTTAGACTTAAACCAGATCCAGACTTTTCCCATGTTCCTCCAGCTGGGGTTTCACTCTGAAATTGCTAGAAGTCTAAATGAAGTTTATCTCACTTTGTGATAGATGTAGTCCTGAAATATTCAGCGGAAATGTTGATCTGTATTTGATGCCCAACCACTGGTTGATACGTGTTTTTCCTGCCTTACGATTTATGATTTTAAAGCATCTTACCCGCTCCTGGAAGAAAGGGCCCGTGACTTAGAATGACTTCGTGGAAGACTGCACTATGTGCTGTGACATCCTAACACTTTCCAGTTCGAAATAACACTAGAACTAGTAGCTAAAACTACCTCCCTCTAATCATTTCACAAGTGAGGCAGTAAAGCTTTAAAATAAAGTGCCTCCCCACACATTGGAAATAGAATTCCATTTACAGAAATTAATTTACATTTTTCAGGAACATGGTTATTGTGTAAAAAGCTGTACATCCGGGCTTATGGCTGAACAGAGGCCACATGTATATAAAGCAGTGTCAGTGGGCTTTGGAGTCAGACGAGATGGGGTTCGGGTTCAGACAGCGTCACCTGATGGAATACTTACACTGGGGAGGATACGTCCTCATGGAGTAGAAGTTAAGATGCAGTGAAACAATGGTGTAGGGCTTTTGGCGTCCAGAAGGTGCTCAAAAATCTTAGTTTCTTCTTTAATTTCCCTTCCCCATTAAAAATCGATTTACTTGAATTAAGAAGTCAGGTTGCCAGGGTGCCTGGGCAGCTGAGTGGGTTAAGCCTCCGACTTCGGCTCAGGTCACGATCTCACAGTTCGTGGGTTCGAGCCCCCATTCGGGCTCTGTGCTGACAGCTCGGAGCCTGCAGCCTGCTTGGAATTCTGTGTCTCCCTCTCTCTCTCTGCCCCTCCCCTGTTCACGCTCTGTCTCTGTCTCAAAAATAAAGAAACATCTACAAAAGAAAAGAAGTCAAGTTGAGCTTTCTAACGGTAGTATTGGGGAAATTTGGAGGGGTGAGTGTATGAAATAAAGAAGGTATTGTCGGGCAACAGCTTCGTGACATCACAGTTCACTTTATGTAAAAACCAGAGGCTTCATTGGTGGAGGAGAAGCTAGTGTTCATCATCGAGGTGTCTTGGCTCCCCAGTCTGAACCGGGTTTGTGCCACAGGCGGTGGCAGGGAGCGTGTCTGTTTCTTTTTTTTTTTTTTTTTTTTTTCAACGTTTATTTATTTTTGGGACAGAGAGAGACAGAGCATGAACGGGCGAGGGGCAGAGAGAGAGGGAGACACAGAATCGGAAACAGGCTCCAGGCTCTGAGCCATCAGCCCAGAGCCCGACGCGGGGCTCGAACTCACGGACCGTGAGATCGTGACCTGGTTGAAGTCGGACGCTTAACCGACTGCGCCACCCAGGCGCCCCAGCGTGTCTGTTTCTTAAGTGGACCCACGTTCCGAAGGCTGATAAACGTGTGAGCTGCTCGGAATGACCGTTCTTGGTGCACGAACTCCTTCCAGTTCCTCAAGCTGCAGGGGCAAATCCCTTTAATTCGAGAATTATCCCTTTCCTTTGGCTAAAACTCTTCAGTACTGGCAAGGGGACAGTAATAAAGTGACAAAGTCCTTGCCTTTTCCCTTGCTGTTTGCAGTGGGGCATGTTTCATGGTAGCCACTGTGTCGGGCCCTGTGCACCTGTGGGGGTGAAGTGGCTCCACAAGGCTCATCTGGGGCTCCCTCGTCCCAAGTTAAACACCACAACAGAAATGCAGCAACCAAAGAAATCTTTACAGGTGGAAAGGACTTTGGGGAATTTTCTTGGCCTTAAGAAGTTAAGCCAGTTAACTAGGAAGGTAGGAGATACAGATAGATTCTCTTACACATTACCTTCCCAGGTAGGGGGAAGACGCAAAGGAGATGCTAGAAACCTTAAGCACTGTGGTAACTCCAAAGAAGTGTTTTTCAAATTGTTGCTGGGAAGGAAGGAAGGGAGGGAGGGAGGGAGGGAGGAAGGAAGGAAGGAAGGAAGGAAGGAAGGAAGGAAGGAAGGAAGGAAGGAAGGAAGGAAGGAAGGAAGGAAGGAAGGAAGGGCATTGTTTTCCAAGACCTTTCCGTTTATTTGCTTCAGAGCAGCAGTCTTATGAAGGATTTTTAATTGTTGCTATTTTGTGGCTAAAATGAGTAGACACCAAAAATTAATTGCATGACAATAACATCACACATCCATAAAGGACTTTGCAGAATATGTTCACCTGCCTCCTCTCATTAGATCCATACAACAACTGTATGAGGAGGAAGGGTGGTACTGTCCTCATATTAAATAATTGCTCTTGATGTAAGGTCAAGAGGCAGTGTTGTTAGCAAGGCCAGGACTAGGACCTGTTCTTTTGACCTCAGCCTCAGGGTTACTTTTTCCATAGGATACTCTGAATCTCTTGAACACACGAATTGGTGGTGGAATCGACTTTGAACCCCCCAAGTTTTTGTGTCTCTGTGTTTAGTCCAGTTAGCTGCTCTTAGTCTCAAGGTAGAATTTCAGCAGCAGAATACAGAGGAACAAACATGATAAAGTGTTTGAAGTTAAAATTTAGCCGAACAAACTCAAATTGCTTTAATGAAATGAATTAATATTGTGTCCTCTCTAACCTGTACCTGGTGTTAGTACCTCCTGCTAGTTTCATCCTCTTTTGCAGTTAGAATTCTTATAATTGCTTTGTAAGTTGTGTTACTTGTTATATTAAAGGTTTATTTTTATATTTCATGTTTAGTATCTGGAGTAGAGCAGAAAAAATAGTATGCCTGTGTTCCCTTGGGACTCATTGGACATTGTACAGTGACATCTTCTGGGATTTAGTCTGGTGAGTTATATTTTGCTTTTTCTGTTTGTTAACCAGTTGTGTGAACATAGTATCGTAATGTAATTTAAGGACCACATAAACGATGAACATGAAATGTCAGTATATCATTGCAAGTATGTACACTACAATTACGAATTTTTTCATGATGAGAACTGAAATTACTGTTGCAGAATGAGACTGTTACTATCTTGAAGTGTTTGCTTCATTGACTGAGTAGGTTTTTTTTTTTATTCCCTATAAGATACAGGACATTTTATGGAATAAGATTTCAAAATAGAGTAGTTAAGAGGTAGTTGCTCTAATTTCAGGGAGATTTTAGTAAAACATGAATCCCTAGGGATTGGCACAATAATTTGCAAAAAGTTCTAGTTGTATATTATCCCACATAAAGAATGGCAAACAGGTGACTGAATGGAGCATCATTTTCACTTGGTCATGTAGCAGTTCACTGCAAGTATGACGTTCCTTTTATTACTCCATGAATTTAAACTCGTTCAAATTATGCAGTGCTGTTGTCTTCTTTTAGTTCTTTTTCAGTGTGTCATCTGTGTATCTGTGCCAACACAGGTGTCCATGTGACTCCATCTCTTTGAAGGTGAAAAACATTTAATAATGATCATTATAGCTTTTAGCATTTTAAAAAGTGTGTTAGTGTGAGTTCATGCTTTGGTATGTCCTTCTGCTTGGGCAATGTTTTTGTAGGTCCTTCGTTTGAATTAGAGTCATCATAATCCTTGGGGGGTGGGGGGAATCCTTGGGGAAAAAAATCTAGTTTCCTAATGAGTGATTTCCAAATTAGCAGTCAGCAGCAGAATGACTCAAAAGAATGATGGGGGAAAACCAACACTTTGGTGTCACTAGGTAGATATAGCTTATTAGATTTATGAAAATGCATTTGAAAACATTGACAAAATGGAAACATTACTACATTTTCAGTTTTGAGAAAGAAAGCAAGAAGTACAAAATACTTTTAGAGGATACTGAGTAAGAAATACTGTGGCTGGGTTATTAACTCATCTGATTTAAATAAAGCACGAAAGTACTTGCAGTGAGAAGAAGCTACAGGAATGTGTGTGTCTGTCTGTCTCTATCTTTCTCTCCAGATCCATGTCTGTAGACAAATGCATGTATACATAATTATAGATATATTTATAAATGATAGGACAGTCTGGCATAGCTGCAGAAGGTGAAATGAACCAACTCAAGAGGCAGTAAGTTACTTGTAATTGAAGGTGTTCAAACACACACTGTAACAGCCATTAAGATTCCTTCTGATTCTGAGATTAGATAATGTGAAGAATTTTAAAAGTAGGACAGTCAAAAACTTGGAAATATGTGATAGACTTCTTTTATTTTTAAAGTCTGAATTATTGACATATAAATTATATATAGTGAAATTCACCCTTTTGTATAGTTTGATGAGTTTTGACAAATGTATCCAGTTGTAGAAAGACCACTACAGTCAATATGTAGAGTATTTTAATCACCCCCCGTTGTAGCATTTTGTAGTCATTGATTTTTTTCCAGAATGTCCTATAAATAGGATCACACAGTATGTAGCATTTTCTGTCTGCAACTTTCACTTGTGTAATGCTAGTCTGCTCCTTTTTGTTGCTGAGTGGTATTCCACTGTATGGACGGACCATGGTTTATTTTTCCATTTCCCTGTTGATGGACATTTGGATTGTTTCCAGTTTTTTTTTTTTTTTTTTTTAATTTTTTTTTTTTTTTTCAACGTTTATTTATTTTTGGGACAGAGAGAGACAGAGCATGAACGGGGGAGGGGCAGAGAGAGAGGGAGACACAGAATCGGAAACAGGCTCCAGGCTCTGAGCCATCAGCCCAGAGCCCGACGCGGGGCTCGAACTCACGGACCGTGAGATCGTGACCTGGCTGAAGTCGGACGCTTAACCGACTGCGCCACCCAGGCGCCCCTGGATTGTTTCCAGTTTTTGGTGATTAAGAATGAAACTGTTAAAAACATTCACATTCAGGTCTTTGTGTGAATATACATTTTCATTTTTCTTAGTAGGTAAATGCCTACAAGTTGGGTAGGTGGGTTTTTTAATAAGTACTTATTTAACTGTACAAGTAATTGCCAGACTGTTGTCCAAAGAGCTGTATCTGACAGAGGCTGCTAAGAAACTAAAGTAACTGTACCAAAGTGTGTGCAGATGAAGGGGCCTGCTTCTCATTCAGCACTGATTTATTTTTATTTTATATCCGGTTTTAACAAGGTTGGTTAGCAGATCATTATTAAGCCCACAATGGATTAGAAACAGTAAATTAAAGGTCTTAGAGATAGGTTGTTAGCAATTCAAAGCATACAAAAATGATATCCACTAATATGACAATAATCACTGATTGAAAGCAAACAAACAAACAAACAAACAAACAAAAAAGGCAGTGAAATTCTCCTACTAGGTAAGTTCTCTGACAAGTTCCCGAACATGTCTGCATAGTAGAATCTCCTGGAGATCTTTTGTAAACTTCAGACCCTAGGCTGTACCCCTGATGAATTAAATCACAGATCTGGGGTAGAGCACAGACATCAGTATTTTTTGAAGCTCCTTGGATGATGTTAGCATGTGTACAAGTTTGGGAACCATGTGCTGCAGGCCCAGCATGATGAAGTTGATGGAGACAGGAAACCAGGAAATGTCTGCCTGACTCTGGGCAGGCCCCTGCCTTCATGGCTTCAGAAGTTCAGCATCCATGCAATCCAAGATCATTCTGGCATTAAAACTAGGTGGTTCTAGATATTACTAGATTGACAGTAGTCATGCTTAGGAGACTCCCCATTTTCCAAGAGCCGGCTTTATTCCAAATGGTTCATTTCTTGAAAAGGATTTGGTTCACATGGTGACATTTTTGTTCTGTATATTTAGACAGTTATATCTGTTTTCTTTTAAATGGGATTGCTGTGTGTTACTAAAAGCGGTTCAAACATATGGAACAATTTTTTGATTACTGGTGGTGACTTTTTTTTGATAGGCCTGATTAAAAAAAAAAAAAAAATTCCCAGAATGCAGTATTTCTCAAAAAGAATTCTTTGTGTGGCAGTTGTGAAACTTCTCAGCTATTTTCAGAGCTGGTCTAAGGAGCTAAGGTGTTTAGGTTATATTTTTTTAAGGCCCCTTGTGCCACATGCTTAGGAAGTTAGACTTCCTGGGGAGTGTTCAAAGCTGAACAGATTCTAGACAGGCCACAGTCTTTTGAACGTCCTCATCTTGCTGTACTGGGTTCCCCACATGTGTGTTGTGGTTTGTACCTGTTGGCATTAGTTGCAACCAAAATTCATAATTGCAGGCTGTACCTAGTGTTTTTAAAATACGCACTATATGCACTGTGTACATTTTTCTAGCAAAACGTGTTACCTTGTCTAGTGTTGTCTAATTTTGAATCCTCATCTATTTCAAAGAAATAAATGGCATCCGTGAACACTGTCAGGTCTTGCATGTTTTATAAGTATATGTTAGTCCCCTTGTGACAGATTAGATTGTGAGGCAATTTGATACGGAATTAAAGAAAATTTTTTTAATTATATAAAATTTTTAAAAATACATGAATTATGTTTGTTCTTGGAACATACTTAAGAAACTCACTTTTAAAAGTACTATTCAGCTACAAGTTGACTTTTCTATTCTCATTGTACTGTGTTGTTCTAGACTCTTCTATCAACAGAAATTTTGCTGCTTTTGTTATTATTAACAATACTTTCCCTGTTTTCTGTTTCCAGTTTTTATTTTTGCTTTAAACTATATATGAAAGGCATTAATGGAATCAATAAGGATGTTGTTGGTCTCTGATTTCTAGTGTTCAGCAGTGCAGAAGTTAGCATTGTGCCTGATTTCCCGCCTCATGTTTATTCTTATTGATGCAGTGGGAGAGGGTGCCTGTTGCACATACCCGCAGTGTTTACAAGAGTTCTTGTAATCTTTTACCTTGGCAGTATGCGTTTATGATGCACAGTTTATTTTAGGATATGAAGCAAAATGCTTAGTCATGAGCAGTTTATGAAGAATAACAAACCTATAAGCAAATTTTTCATGCGAAAATATGAAGCATGTTCTGCCAAACAAAGGCCATCTCCAATTGTAGTCATGGTAGCCATGTTTCCTGATGAGTGGTTTTAGTGAGAAATTTTGCAATGTGAAATATTGCACATCCATCTTTAGCGTCACTGGTGTATTATTATTATTATTTTATTATTTTTTTTTCTGTAGGATTGCAGAATTAGAAAGTACCTAGACTTCTTCAGAACATACTAGATGTGATCTATACTACTTCTACCCACTTAAGAGATAGCCTGTGGAAGCTGATTTGCTAACTGCTCCCAGGATCTTGCTCCAGTGTGCAAATGCAGTCAGGAAATTCTAAGGAATTTAATAGCATAAAAACTTTGCTTTCAGTCACATTGAAGAATGGAAGGCATGCTGCTTAGTCAGCATTCCACCTAGCTAAAAACAAAATATTTGCCAACCAGCATTCTCTTTTCTGAAACCCCGCCGCCACCTAGCTTCCTTAGTGCTGCATAGTAGATACTCTTTAGAAAGGCAATACATTAATTAAAAAGGATCCTTTAAAAACAAAAAAACAACAACAAAAAAAAACTAAGTGGTCTGCAAGAGTTCAGGTTGTTGCAGCATTGACATTCATTCCTACGTGAATATTAAGGTCTGAAGATGTTCTCATGAATTTGGCAGCACACTGCAGAAACCAGTGAAGCCACCTAAAAGAGCTGTTAGTTTTGAGACTCTCTTACTGTTTGGAGCAGAAATACTGATGCTTTTGTAGCAAAAACGTGCACAGTTCTCCAGAATTTACAGTTGTGCATCAAGAGAGATTGAGTAGGTTGCAGCTTTATGTGTATTTCAAACAGCGTTTTTATGTTCCAGCACAGTGAGACTATAATTCAGAAATCTGACGTAGAGTATTGACCTTAGTTACTAGGCTAAATATTTGTTAGAGTGTATTAGAAATGCTTATTTCTTTGACTTTCTCATTCGTTGGTGTTTTCTAACAAGGGAGCGGGTTGTTTACCTTAGCAAAATAACGGTAGGTTTCTTACACCAGGGCTGCTTGGCTGAAATTTCCAGAGCTCTTTAACCACATCTGTTCCTTTTGTTTGACAATCTGGGTGAAATCATTGTCTATCAGATAGATGCCTGTAGATCCTGTTAGGCAGTTTTGCCCAGGCCAGGTGATATTTTTGTGTGATGTTATGGCTGCTGGAAACTTAAGCAGTGGTGGTTACGTACCTCATGTTTCATGTTCCATCAGATTTTGACCTTTATACATCACTTTACTCACTGTCTTAAGTTTTCTCATTTTCTAGGTGCTTATTTTCTAGATAATAGATAATTTCTGCCTTTTACTCTCAGACCTTTGTATCCTGCCACCCTTTATCCTCATCCTCTAGAGAGTCTCACAGTTCTTGATGGTCTGCCTTGATGCAGCAGAATTGGCTTAGTATAGGAACACACTTCCAAGTGATTCTGTTGATCACGGAAGCCTGTGCCTGCTCTTCTTTGTGGTGATTTTGTGTGTTACCTTGTTTAGCAATTTTTATCCTTCAGAGGCAAAAAAGACTTTCAGCCTAGCTCCGTTTGAATTATTACCCAAATCAGAATGGGTGGAGTGTGAATTCATGGATTTGGGGAAGTTTATAATGTACCAAATGAGAATGCAGGAACGTGGCTGGTGGAGGTCTGTGGACTGTCATGGGGTACCAGATTTGGAAGAGACCTAAACCATTGTGTCACTTAATGTGGACTAACTGCTGGAGTGTCATCACCTGGGTCATTCTTGAGTGAGGTACCCATCTGGGTGTGTGTTCTCTTTCCTCTGTAGCCTGGGTTATTTTAGCCTCACTGACCCTCCTCGTCTTTCAGAATGGAGTATCAGAGAAACACTTCGTGCCTATAGCTGCCTGTCAGGTTAGGTAGGTTGGAGGCCTTGAATCTGTCTTCTTGTGCTTCTTCTGGGCTGTAGAATTAGCGAGAAAGAAAGTATTAACTTAGTTTGTCATTTGGCTTAGGGTCAACATTTGTTTATTCAGCATAAGGTTTGACGAGGCTTGGGTTCTCTAAAGTTGATTAGGTAAGAAATCTTCAGGTTTTTGTGTGCATGTCAAAGTAGCTGATAGTCGCCTACTATTCCTGTCCTGTTAACAGAGCTATAAATTACACGGTCAAATATAAATTTATTTTTACATTAATAATATAGAATAAAGTCAATCGCTTTAAATCCGGAGGGTCTGAAGGGCTACAGTATCTTGATTAAATTAAATTTGGGAATGCATAGTCTAAGATTTAGAACAGGAAGTAAGTAGAGTTCTGTGGATCCCTTTGGCGTTTGCTGTATCTCAGGAATCCTTATTAGTGTTAGTTTTCAGTTGTGCTATGGATGTGGGCTGTAGTGAGGACAGGATAGTATCTGGGAACTTCTTCATAGTCTTGGTTTATTTTCTAATGAAGGAAAGTATAGCGTGTAAATGAGGGAATAAGGTTCTTTTTTTTTTTTTTTCTTCTTCTAAATTAAGCTTTAGAATTGCTTGGATTTTAAATGAATACCCAAACTTTGGGAAGAGCTTCAATTAGGGAAAGGTTGTTTTACAACGAGATTTTATAAAAATTATTTAATAAATTTATTTTTCAATAAATTTTTCATCTTAAAGTTGACATCTTAATAGTTGACTCTTAGACATCGTTTTGATTAGCCATCTGAGATTCTTAAAACTGTGTTTTCTACTTCTGATTGATGATCAAGTAGAAATAAAGTTTTTCTGAAATGACACGGCCACTCGCTTTTCAAAAGTTTGATTTATCAGCGGCTTTCTAGAAACGTGGCCATTATTTGTGGTACTTGGTGTCAGTAGGGTTTTCCAAACTATGTAATGTGATAATCGTGTTGAATAATACCAGCATTCATTGAGAATTGTTCTGCCATTTTTTATACTATTCAAAAGTACGGTGTTTTAGGTATTGCAAAATAAAATAACTCTCAGACCAATAGCTGATTAAACAATCAAAGTACATCTGATATTTTATATAAATTCACTGTTAAAAATGACCTGATGTATTGGATTGGGGTTTATTTTTAAACTACAAAATGGTTTGCTCTAAACAATTCATTGGGTGTATGGGAGGAACAACATTTACAACATTTGGGGAACTTTCCCTGAAGGCTCCCCATATCTTAAAAAGAAAAATTGGGTCTGATTGGAACCTTTGCAGAAAGGTTTTTTATCTTTCATAAAAGTCCCTTAAACACAATTGAAAAACAAAATTGTGGGCGTGAGGAGCTGAGTGCTTGTTTTAAATTAAATGATGGAAAATGTAAAGATTTAAATTTTCAGGTTGGGAACGTTTAGTGGATTCTTGGTAAATAAACTGTGTGTATTTTTATTTGCTTAATGTTGAGATCTGTATTTGATTTGCTTAATAGCACATCGAGGAATAAACTTTGTGTGATTTGTGTGGAGTGCCTCATTTAGAGAAGTATTGTTTTCTGTTTGCTTCTTGTCTGAACCTTTTAGTAGTACTCCAGACTTTAACCTGCCTTTGAGTTCTTGAAGGCAGAGAAGTAGTAGTCATTTTATGCCTGCTCTGGAATGCTTTATAGACACAGATAAAAATCTGGCGGTTGTTCACTGGCTGTTCTTCAGGCCAGTGTTATTTCATGCTCCCTGAGCCTTCTAAAATGATCAGCGTGGCCCAGGATTCTGTGTCTTATACCTTTACAATCTGAGTCTGTTTGCTTTCAGGGGTGCGCAGACTGGTGCCTAAGATGGAAGTAGATGTTAATGGAGAGTCCAGAAGTACCCTGGCCACCCTGTCCTTGCCTGTGGCGGAGGCGAGCTCCCCAGGAAAGGCAGAAGCAGAGAAGCCGCGCTGTTCCAGCACGCCGTGCTCGCCGATGCGCCGGACTGTGTCGGGCTACCAGATCCTGCACATGGACTCTAACTATCTGGTGGGCTTCACAACTGGTGAGGAACTCCTGAAGTTAGCCCAGAAGTGCACAGGAGGTGAAGAGAGTAAGGGAGAAGCTGTGCCTTCCATGCGCTCCAAGCAGCTGGATGCAGGACTTGCACGTTCCTCTCGTTTGTATAAAACCAGAAGTAGGTACTACCAGCCATACGAGATTCCGGCGGTCAATGGCAGGAGGCGAAGGCGGATGCCCAGCTCGGGAGACAAGTGCACTAAATCTTTACCTTATGAACCTTACAAGGCCCTCCATGGGCCCCTGCCTCTTTGTCTTCTTAAAGGTAAGAGGGCTCACTCCAAATCTCTGGACTACCTCAATCTAGATAAAATGAACATCAAGGAGCCAGCCGACACCGAAGTGCTCCAGTACCAGCTTCAACACCTAACCCTCAGAGGGGACCGTGTGTTTGCTAGGAATAACACATGAATGACTTACAGAGAGTGCAGACCAGTCTAGGCCAGCCTGTGCTTGGCGGGAAAAGACCAGTCTAGGCCAGCCTGCGCTTGGCAGGAAACCCACTGTTGTACTCTGTACAGGACTCTTCATGTTACGAATGGTTATATCAGCTCAGCGTTCCTGGAACAGAAAAATTGTTTGGATCAGATTTCAAATGCAGGGATGAAATCACAGGTACTTTGGGGGAAATCATTCTAGAGCACGCAACTGCAAAGAACACAGAATGTTGGCCGTTAGTCTGTATAGCTTTTTAGCTAGGAAAAAAGGCTTCGGGTACAGTAATACCATCTTTATGATTCTGACACTCAAATTGGGAATGTTATATGCTTGGTTGTTGCTGACTTGGTATGATTCATTAGAAATTGATATCCTTAAGTACTCAAGTACTTCTCTAATCTCTGTATTTTACTATAAAATGTATGTAATGATTTGTTTTACGAAATTTAGAACTTGAACATTGCTGAATTGGACCACTTTTTATTTTTAAATATTGAGTTTAAAGATTTTATAACTGGTTTTGCACTGAAAAAATTAACATTTCAGATTGACAAGAGAATAATCTTTCTTCACTTGTCTCAATAATACTATTGAGCAATGAATTTTTTTATTTCCGCATGGAAAGTTATTGATCTCTATGGCTGTAAAATATTTCTTTATAGCATTATTAAAGTGTGTCTTAATACAATTAAATTTGGGATACAAAGTATTTATTTTACAATGGGTGGGGGGAAGCTTTTCCAGAAAGTTTCCAATATGAAGTTTTCATAAGTTAAAAAAGTTTCCTTAGTGCTTACTTTCTAAGTTAAAATTCATCTGGAACTTTAAAATGGAAAGGATTCTTTTAATTGTGGATGATAGGCATAATACTGTTTGCATCTGAATGTTCTGTAAGTGAATGAAACTTTAATAGAAGGACTCATGATTTCTACTATCGAATGCTTAAACTAAGTATGAAGTGATACCATTCAGCATGGCATCGGGTCATTCCAGTTTTAGTTCTGTGCAGCTCAAAGCGCTCATTGAAATTTCAGTTTCTAGGATTAGTGTGGGAGCCTAAAGGGCTTCTACAGTTTTAATGGGTTAATCCTGGATTACTTAACAATTTATGTCAATTGCACTGGTTTAATTTGTTGCTAAAGAAATAATGCCCTGGCTTTAGTAACAAATACAGCTCAACTATTCTTGAATATATTTTGAGGAAAATGTATGTAACTTAACCTTTTGTAAAAGTTTCTATTTTTTTTTTCTTTTTTGACTCTTGAAGGTGCAATTTATTACCGAATTGGCATTTCTGGCAGCATAGAACTGCTTATTTGAAATTTTATTTTGGAGACTGTTTCTTAGGTGTTAGCCATCTTGCTTATAAAATAAGAACACCTTTTACTAATGAGTGGGTCATTCCTGGTGCAGATAATGACTTTTATTTAGCCAGAATGAATGGCTAACTCTATGTAGAGCAGAGTAAGTATTAGAAAACCCTAGGAACTCTTTAAATCAACATTTATTATACTTTCACTGAGGCAAATCATGTGAAAGAGCCTTGGGGAAGTTGACCCATATCTTAAGACTGTGTTGGTCAGATTTCTTGGTGGGCTGGAAATTTTCAGCTGTTGTATATTTTAAAGTAAATTGCACCTTTGTAACATATTGTATTGACGAATGATCACTAAGATTAACTATATCTATACAGTCATTAGTTTGACAAGAAATAGAATCCTGTCAGATGCCAAAGAGTTGGGATTTTTACGTTTAATGATTAAACACCGTTATTTATTGATGATTTACCCTGTGGAACTGTATTATTTCTAACTATGAAATAAAAGGGTGATGTAAACACACATTGTTGTGTGGTGCTTTAAACAAGGTCCATCATCAGCAGGCTAGTTACTGTTCAAGAATTCCACCTAAGGACTTGTTTTTAGGCCCCATTTTTGTAAAAAAAAAAAAAAAATTACTTTTGTAGCTCATCTGTATTTCAGGGTAAAGGATATATTCATGGCAATGGTATGCATTCAGTCCATGAGGAAACACAACTGGGTGCCTGTGACATCTGTCCCTGCTCGTGCACCTAAGTAATTTCTTGAGCTAAATAGAAATATGTAGCTCTTTCATTTTGGTTTTAAAGACAAGTGAACCTCTGTGGCAAAAATGAAGGGGTCGGAAGTTTGAGATATGACATATTTGCAATGATCTGGTTAGTAAAGAGAAATAATTTTCAGTTTGGTTGTAAGTTTTGAAAGTCTAGGTCTGTAGTTTACAGAGTGTGTTTGGAGAGCTCCTTTCGGTCTTGTTTTCTGTGCTCTCCATGATCTTGTGCTCCTAATGTAGGTAGTATCCCATCAAGAAAAAAGGGTAGGCTGGATCACTTTCAGCTGCAGGAAAAAATATCCCATTTTCTGTAGACTTTTCACATGGTTTCTAATTTTGAACTCTTTATCCCCCCCCCCATTTTTATTGAGTTTAGTATTTTATACTAAACAGGGCTCCATTGGCCATAACACAACCTGCCTTTAAACAAATTGCCATCCTATATGGCTTTATTTTTTTTTTTTTCCTTTTTGGAAAAATACCATGTTTTAGAGGCTCAGCTGATGTAGCAGTGGAATTTCACTCTTTGCTCAAATCTGAGGTGAGCTGCTTTTGCGCCTCTGACTTCTACCTGGCTGTGTTTCCACCTCTGTTTCCAGGGCTCCTGTAGTCAGCAGTCAAGGAGGGAAAGACTTTTGGGGGTGGATTAAAATGTAAACTGGTTCAGAACCCCCAGATCTTCCAGACTCCGGCTCAGCTAGGCTACTGTTCCAGGCTATTGCTCCTTATGTAATGCCCGTGTGTGTGTCTTTTTCCTTCCCTAACATAATTATTTAAGTGATTCTAGTATTTGGGATTTGGGAAGCTTTTATAAGATTGTAAGTTAACTTACAAAAGCAAATTGGCCTTTAACTGAACAAAGAATGTTTCTTCAACTCTTGAGAAAAGCATTGGATTTTTACTTATTTTCTCATTCTAACATACTTTTATCTTGGAAAGACTTTTATTTTGTTACAACCGTTGAAAACATTTTAAGGGAACTTTTAAATGACCCTGGCCTAAGTGATTTGTTCTAGGTCAAAGAAAGTGGGAGGAGAGGCTGTCAAGCAGTTTAAAGTGGCATAAATGCTTCGGAAGGGTTGGGGGTGGAGAGAGCAAGGGTGCACGTTCTCATAATGCAGAGGGAACGGTGCGTATTAAGCAAAATTGCCTTTTTAAACAATATAATTTGATGAGGGAAGTGCAAATTGATGAAGATGGCCTTAGAAATAAAATAAATCCGATTATAAAACTAGAAGTGGAGATTGTCCCTGCTTGATGTGCTTTGCTTTTTGTAATATGCTTCTTTAGATAAGAATTATGAAATAGATTCTTTGATCTTTTACATTACAAAAAAAATTAAGGATTTTTCTGGCTGAGGGGAGCACTCCCAGGAACAAATCCAAAGAAGAATGGGGTTTGATATGTTATTTTGAGTTTGCTGAGCCCCTAGGACGTTTTTTTGCTCCTGTTGGGGGAGATGTTGAATTTATATTCTCAGCCATTGTGAAAAGACTTTGTGCAAGGTTTTATCAAATGATTTCAGAGGAAAAGTCGGAAACCGAATCTCTTAATGTTGTTACCCCTGATCTTGGGGTTGTCTTTGATGTACAGATTTATGGGAAAGCACAGGATGAGGTGAATAGAGTTCTTTAAACGGAAAGATGCAGCATCTACTAGAATGAAAGAGAGTAGCTGCACCGTCAGTGGAGTCCTTAAGTGATCCTGGCTGGTGTCGCTTCTGGAACGAAGAGCTTTGATGCTTTTGCTTTTGTGGAAAAGCTATGGGCAAGACAAGGGAACACTGGGTCCGTCATGTTGACCTTTCAGTCTGATTCACCAGGAAGAGTGTTCTTTACCAAACTTTTATATAAAAGGATACATAGCAATATATATCTGGAAGACTTTTGAATTCTCTATCCCTGGCCTAAAGCTTCAGTTAGAAAAGGAACTTAAGCAGTAAGAAGTTTTTGAACTTACTGAAATTGAGATTTTGGCTAAGTGCTTAGAGCTAGGATGGCAAATGCTGAGCATCCATGTCACCATGCTCCTCACCAGTGCATATGGCAGACATCACTAATCCATTAGTGCAGTCTCTCACTCAGTCCAGAGGTGGCCTCGTTATCTTTCCTAACCCAGCGCTTTAGGCAGCTGCTCCTGTATTGATCAGCATTACACAGGAGATAAAACCTGTTTCTTCACCACACCCTCACACCCCCCACACCCCCTATAATAGGTTATACTGTGAACTGGTAAATGGTCTGAATGTTTTTGAGTAGGAGGCTGTTCCAGGTCCTGTCTCCTCACCAGAGACCACAGGAGAACGGCCCATCCCTGTTACCATCACCCACAGGGTGCCCACTGAACATATGCTGGCGCTCTGGTTACAAAAAGGCTTAAGAGAGCTTTCACCTTCAAGGACCTGACTCTTATTGGGAGAGGAGAAGGGTAAGTAAGGTAGCCTAAGATGCACGCCAATTAAGTGTTGTGTTGAATAAATATCAATTTAAGAAAGAGGAGCTGAAATCCTATGGGACTGAAATCTGAGAAAGAACTATCTTGTTCTCATTCAGTAGCCTGGCCAATTTATTTTGGATATGCACACTTCATTGCTGATCTGTGTGGAAGGTGAAAAAAGAGAAAAAGAAAAAGTCTTCAGAGGGAAGTTTGGGGAAAGCAAAAGCTTAACAAAATAATTGAATCTAAGAAGGATCAGGGCATGGCAACAGTGTTCACTTGGTTATCTCTACCTTTCTCCTTGGTTACTGACCTGCGTCCCAGAGGAGAAGAGGTAAGGTAGAGGATAGTTAACGGAAATAGTGGAATTGGGAGTCAGGGAAGGTGAGAGCTATGAGGGAATAAATAAATGGATATTTTAGTGATTTGTTTTCTCTTGCACTGCCCTTCATCCTGGCATAGGTGGGCTGGGGATTGATAGAAGGTTTGCTTTATTTAGGGTCAGAAGTACATGTAAAAATGTATATTCTTGGGGCGCCTGGGTGGCTCAGGTGGTTAGGCATCTGGCTCTTGGTTTTGTTTCAGATCATGATCTCAGTCAGGGTTTGTGAGATTGAGCTCCCACATTGCATCCAGCTCTGTACTGGCAGCACAGAGCCTGCTTGAGATTCTCTTTCTGCTCCTCCCCTGCTCGCACACGCTCACTCTATTTCAGAATAAAAAAACATTAAAAATAAAAATGTGTATTCTTGGCATAATTTATATAAGATATTGAACTATGTCAGAAGTGTTTTGCACAAGGAGTTTCCTCATATAGATCACCTTTTAATACAGCTAACTAGGACCCTGCGTTACTTGGTAGATTTCTGTATTTTACTTTCTAATATTTACAAGATTTGAGTTTCTTTATTCTCAATGTTTCACATACAGATTTGGTGTCATGCTTCTATAATAAGTTACTAAATTTAAAAGGAAATTTTTTTTGTTTGTTTGTTAGAGAGAGTGCAAGCGAGCACAAGGCGGGAGAGGGACAGAGAAAGAGGGAGACACTGAATCGGAAGCAGCCTCCAGGCTTTCAGCTGTGAACACCGACCCCACGAGGGGCTAGAACCCACGAACCCATGATCATGATCTGAGCCCAAGTTGGATGCTCAACCTCCTGAGCCAACCAGGTGCCTCAAAAGGAAAATTTTAAGTTAGGTTATTTCTAGGATTGAATATTCTGTGGTAGGCCACATAAAGTAACTCACTGGTAGTTCAGAAAGATACTAAACATGACAGATGGACTCTTTGTGGGGGAAAGGACATACACTACATTTGGTGTAACATTGCCTAACTACACCCACCCTGAAATTCATTTTTTAAATATTTGCTTGATCAAGCCCTCAAAGTGAAATAGAGGGGGATTTTTTTTTCAGATTTTATTTTTTTATTATTTAAAAAAATTTCTTTAAAGATTTATTTATTTTTGAGAGAGAGAGAGAGAGAGAGAGAGAGATCGGGGGAGGGGCAGAGAGAGGGAGACACAGAATCAGAAGCAGGCTTCAGGCGCTGAGCTGTCAGTGCAGAGCCCGACATGAGGCTTGAACCTCTGAACCATGGGATCATGACCTGAGCCCTTAACCAATTGAGCCACCCAGGGGCCCCCAGATTTTCATTAAATCGTAACTTGTTTTTTTTAATTAAAAACAATTGTTAATGTTTATTTTTTATTTTTATTTTTGAGAGAGAGAAAGAAGGTGCAAACCTCTTTCTTAATAAACATAAGTTTAAGATCTTTTGAAGTGCACAGAGGAGAAAGTTCCTAATTCCACGTTAAGTTTGGGGAAAGCTTCACATGGAAGCCCTGCTCGGGTGCCAACCATGAAGAGGATACTAATCGTGAAGAAGGGTTTGCTAGTGGGGAGAATGCCTGTGTGGGGGTATAAAACTGGAGAAGGCCTCCAGATTCATCCATTCTACTTTTCTTTTTTTCAAGTTTATTTATTTTGAGAGAGAGAGAGAATGGGGGAGGGGCAGAGAGAGAGGGGGAGAGAGAGAGAGAGGATCCCAAGCAGGCTCCATTCTGTCACCACATAGCCCTATGTGGGGCTCGAACCCCCAAACCATGAGATTGTGAGCTGAGCTGAAACCAAGAGTTGGGTACTTAACCGACTGAGCCACGCAGGATCCCCCCATTCTACTTTTTCTACTATCTAAACCAACCTGGACAGAAGCATGCCATGTATCTAAAAATGTCCAAGAAAGGAAATCATATTCAGTCACTACTGTATTTGACTCATGTTTTCCGTTCACGAGTTCAGCGGTGAAATTTCAAGTCATGGTACTTAAACTGCCAAACAGAATTTTTCAATCAGCGTTTCTCCTAATCCAACCACTTTTTACCTTCATGTAACTACCCCAGCCTCTCTGACTTTTGTGTGTCTCTGTCGGTCCAGAGTTTTCAGATTTTAGTTGTATCTGCGTCTGGAAGAGGAGTAAGTTTTGGGGTATGAAGAAGCCAGTTTCAGACTCTATTTGGGAGCGTAGCTGGAAACACTGGGCCCTGAGGGAAAGTCCAAGATGCTCCTGCTACAGAGTCAGGCCGGTGAGAAGGGTGGGGAGGGAAGCCGGCTTTCCGTGCATCCACTGCTCTTGCCCTTCCTCAGTGCAGAACAGAACACGAACACTGCCAGCTCCAAAACTCACCCTTCACAAGTTCTTTTTAAAGCCTAGGGGACCTTGTTTGGGGAAACGGTGCTGGTTAGGCTCAGAGGTTTCAGACGAGTGGAACCCTGCCCTGGGCCGAATGATTTTGACTGCTGTAACCACTTTCAGAACTCGGGCCTGCAGACCTCTTTCTAGGACTTAAAAGGGCTGTTTGCTGGAGAAGGGGAGAGGAGCAGGTGGAAATGTCTGAGGGCTGTTGTTTTTTAAAACTAAGGCAATTTTTAATAGCCAATCATTTGTTTCTAAGTTCCCCTCTCGGCCTTAAGGAGCCAGCTGTAAATAAAATATTGAAAGAGCTAAAATGCTGGCCCTTCACATAATGTCCTATAGTTGCATCATTTTGATGCTGTGGTTTTAAAGATACCCACCCTGGCTCTACCACTTATTTATAGGATACAGTTGATCATGACAGTTTCATTTTTTTTTTATAAAATAGGTGTAATAATTTCTACTTTATAGTTCTTGGGAGAATTGGACGTAATTCATATAAAATGTCTGTCACATAGTAATTGCTGAATAAAGTGCAACCAAATAAAAACCATCTTTGCAACATCTGAATTGCTGTCTTAATTTACCCCACAACTGCTTTTTTTTTTTTTTAATTTTTTTTTCAACGTTTTTTATTTTATTTTTGGGACAGAGAGAGACAGAGCATGAACGGGGGAGGGGCAGAGAGAGAGGGAGACACAGAATCGGAAACAGGCTCCAGGCTCCGAGCCATCAGCCCAGAGCCTGACGCGGGGCTCGAACTCCCGGACCGCGAGATCGTGACCTGGCTGAAGTCGGACGCTTAACCGACTGCGCCACCCAGGCGCCCCCCACAACTGCTTTAAGAAGGTTCTAAACAGGAGCACTTGGGTGGCTCAGTTGGTTAAGCATCCGACTTTTGATTTGGGCTCAGGTCATGATCTCACAGTTTATGAGATTCAGCCCTGTGTCAGGCTCTGCACTGACAGAATAGTGCCTGCTTGGGATTCTCTCTCCCTCTCTCTGCCCCTACCCTGCTTGCACGCTCTCTCAAAATAAATAAATAAACTTAAAAACAATTTCTTAAGGTTCTAGACAGTAAACTAAAAGCACGACATTTAAAATTGACGTATTTTGAATAAAATATTATAAAATCTCAAATTGTGAGCTACGGGTAACTATATGTTGCCACTCACACTCAGCGAACTAGTGTTTTCTGAAGTGGGCTATTGACATTCCAAGTTATGCAAAGATCATGCACTTGCGTGTGGGAAGAAAATATTAGAGCTGCTTTAAAAATATTATTTATCTTCTCCTTTAAAACTTTTTTTGTTGTTGGGGCGCCTGGGTGGGTCAGTCGTTTGAGCATCTGGCTCTTGATTTCGGCTTAGGTCATGATCCCAGGGTCATGGGATTGAGACCCATAACGGGTTCCACACTGAGCATGGAGCCTGCTTGGGATTCTATCTCTCCCATTCCCTCTGCCCCTCTCCCCTACTGATGCTCTCTCTCTCTGAAATAAAAAATTGTATTTGTTGTATATATCATGTATATAGTGTGCCAGTATAGTAGTAAATGCATAAATTATATAAATGTCTATTTATATAAGATATCAACTCAGTTTTTTAAACTTTTTTTTTTTTAACTTATGACCATAAGCGTTTGGAAATCACTGATCTAAGTGGCCACGTCCATTATAACATGAAGATTCTTGTCAAGTCCAATTTCTTAGAATTTTATCGCATTAAATGTTTGAACATGGGTTTGAGATTTAGCAAGATTAAAAAATAAGGACCATTTAAAAAAATGGTCAGTTTTATTTGGGCAGTATTTGGGCAGTTTTATTTGGGCAGTATTTATATGGGCAGTTTTATTTGATTCTTATTCTATATCTGTTTGCTAGTAATTTTCTATCCAGTGCAGTGTTTTTCAAGTTTTTTGGATTTGCTTTTTAGTTCCTAATTTGAGGAATTAATACAATTTGGGAAATAAAGGACACCAGAACGGAACCCATCTGTCTCAATAGGTTTCTGAAGTTTCTATTGTGAACCTTTTCCTGTGCACACATTATAGTTTTGGTTAGGGACTCCTGAACCATGCGGTGAAACATTTGCTGAATATCTATCCCATTTGCAGAATCCATTTTTTGTGCCTCAAGTGAGGTCGTGTTCTTGGTCATGGGTTTTAGTCATGTCTTTTAAAGGCATGATACTGCCTTACCCTTCAGAACTTTCTGCTTCTTACCCCCACAGTTCTTCCAGGTAGCCATCTCTGATCATTTGAAGACTTCTTTATCTTTTTCTTTTTTTTTTCAGAAGATTAGCAGAATTCCTGATCACATTTTCTGGCCCATGACTCCCATACAAAATATATCTTCCCAGAGGTCAATTTCTCTTGCAGTGACAGGTAAATTGTGCATATGGTTACTCTCCTATCCTGGTTAAAAAGAAAAAAAAAAAAAAAAAAAGTAAAACCAGAGACTGTGTTGTGATACATTTTGTTGCCAGAATCTTTGGCAATGAAGGGGTAAATAACAATGACAGAAAGCGATTAGAAACTGGCTTCTTCCTCACTCCCCTGATTCTGCCACAACTAAGAGCTGGAGTTAACCCCACCCTCTCTAGCACAGGCGGCTGGTGCTCAAGCAGTGAGTATGAAGTATCGGGTTGGGTGTGGTCCAAAGACCCACCTGCCCATAACCCACATATTGTTCTTTCCATCTTTAGGACCAGCTGGCTCTCAGGGCTCCCATCAAACTATGCAGCATAACATAGTCCTTCCCCACCAATTATTTGCTGTAGTTAACTTTGCTACAGTTAGTTACAGCTAACTTCCTGTAGGGCATAACTGTTACTTGTACTTAATAAGAATAGAGATCCATTTTCATCATTTCCTTTCTCTTCTTATGGAGAAGAAAATATTTACATGTACCATAACCTGCACGTTTACATCTCTTCGTTAGATTTGTTTGGCCATCATCTCGATGCCTGGTCTAGTTTCTAGTGTGTATTTTTGGTTTAAGGGTTGTTTTTGTTTTGCCTAGGGTAAATTGAACACCCAGAGGGGAAATTTTCAATTATTTCTGCAGGAGTTTTCCTGAGTTGCTAACAATGCCCTTATTTGTTGTCTAGCCACTGCAAACTGACTTTGACAAGAACCGCTGAGAATTTAGTTTGTCGTCTTTTTTCATATAAAAATATATTAGCCATCCTTTGATCTGTTTTCCAAAAATCTCTTATGACTGGTGCAGCTTACTTTTTCATAGCTTCTGAAGTAAAAACACATTTTTTTATGCACAACTGTAGATTCTTCATTTTGTAACAAAGCCTCAAATTATATTAGTTCTCCTCTAAGATTTTGTGATATATCTGAAAGATAGGCATACTGACAAAAACCTTAAAAATCAAATTTTATTTGGATGAAAATGCAAAGGCAAAAGAGCCTGTTTGGCTGAAATCTGCATTCACAATACCTCTGTAGCTGCTAGTTCTAATAAAAACATCTGAAGCAATGGAAAATTGGGGTGGAGGAGGGTGAGTGTGTTATTGGACCTTTTTGAAATTACAGAAATTCTCAAAACATTTTGTACCTGAAGGCTTTTTAAAGTAGTGTTCCATTCCTGCAAATTGTGGTACATAATCGATGTTTATAATAGCCCTGTGTGCAGTTGGTTGCTCCATAAAAATGTATACTAACAAGCGTCTTTATGTGGGCTGTTTAATGAATGACTCCCCATTCACAGACTTGCATTCTGTACCTGGGGGGTCTTATTGCCCTTTCTGAAGGCCTGCCTGATACATGGTATGCCTCATACTCATTCTATCAGTGTTTTGTTTTGAAATCAGTCACTGTTACAGAGTGTGTGTGTGTGTGTGTGTGTGTGTGTGTGTGTGTGTGTGTGTATATTCTCTCCCATCCCCCCCTGACAATTTCCTGGGTTAAGAGTGCATGGGCGCTTGGGGCATCTGGGTGGCTCAGTCAGTTAAGCATCCGAGTTTGGCTCAGGTCATGATCTTGCAGCTCCTGCGTTCAAGCTCCGTGTAGGGCTCTGTGCTGACAGCTCAGAGCCTGGAGCCTGCTTCCGATTCTGTGTGTCTCCCTCTTTCTGCCCCTCCCCTGCTCATGCTCTGCCTCTCTCTCAAAAATAAATAAACATTAAAAAAAATTGTTTTAAGTGCTTAGCCTTATTCAGATTAAAAATTGAGAACCTACTATGTGCACATAGTGCTTTGACACTAAACCAAATTAGGTAGTAGGTGGCTTTTAAGGATAATAGTTAATGTTCAGAAAGCCTATGAGTTTCTCTGAAACTACAGATAGCATTCTCTTTGTTTTGTGTACATATAACCAAAGGTTTCATGCAGTTGGGTTATCATGACATATCGTTTGATAATTTGATAATAGTTATTTGCTATCACTGTTGTACTATTCAAGAAACTTTGAAATTACCGTTCTAAAAGGCGATGAAGAATCTTTGCAAGTAAGTAACTTCACTTAATGTTTGAAGAAATATGTGAATAAAAGGCCTCAGTATGATGAAGTCGTTCTATGTGTGAGGGTTTCCAGATAATTGCTCTAGATTTGTTCAAACCCTTATGACACTGATAGTGCCAGAAATGAAAGGAGCAATGCAAACAGTATGGAAACTGAGAAACCTAAGTTGGTTCAGTAACACTCACCTCTTCCTTTTTTTTTTTTTTAAAGTGTTCACCTGCTTTAGATATAAAAATAACTTCGCAATTGCAGACTTCCAAGTTTATCCCAATGTTCTCAGTGCTATGGGCTATATGTGGATGCACAGTGTGTGTTAACAGTACTTCTGTAACCATCTCAGGATTTTTTAAATGACTTGTTATTTCTGTGAAGTCACAAAAAACCGTGACTGCTGAAATATGCAAGAATTAGAGCAAGGTGATAGAATCTGGAGCACCTTATAAAAGCCTGACCTTATGCTTTAATTTAACTCCCACACAATCTTTTTTTTCTCAAAAGTTTAATTGAGCTGCACTTGGTTTTTGTTGATTAGGATAATTATGCCGGAATGACTTTAAAATCTCTTTGCATGCACTGTTTAGCTCGGGCACTTCTTATAATCACTTGGAGAGGGACCAAGAGTGTCCTACCCAGAATTCCCAGGGTAGGGCGGTGGGAGAACAGAGCAAGGTGAGTTTAAGGAAGCAGCTACCTTTGTTCTGCAGCTTTTAGCTATTCAGCACTGCTGGGGTCGGTCATCGAATTGAAAGCGGCAGGACTGGGGGGAGCCAGGTCAATCTGAAACCAAGCAGCAGAATATGAGATGGAAAAAACATGGGCCTTAAAATTGGACAAAACCTGGATTTGAATTCTGGGCATGAACCCTGCCACGGAGGCTTTTAGCTGTATGACCTTGAGCTACTGAATTCGAGAGTCAGTTTTTTAAATTTATTGTGGAGGATGTGAGCTAAGTTAACATGCCTTTGCTTAGCACAGTGTCTGGTGTAATAGTTAACTCATTTTTTTTCCAGCTTATGATAAACTGACATCTACTCACCTTTGGCATATAATTAAGGATGTTTGCATCAGTCATTTTTATTGACTTTTCATTTTTTAACCATTAAAATAATGTCATGGCATTTCATAGACCATGAAAACTCAGTTTAAACAATCTTGGGCATATTCTTCTGCTATGACGAGCGAGCTGTTCTCTCAAGGTATCTTTGATATTTGGTATCGTGCAAGAGAAGTGATATGGCTGATGTCAAATCTGAATTGATTTTCCCAAGAAGAGTGTCAAGCAATTGTGCATTCGCAACAAGCTGAAATCTGAAATGATTTTCCTCTCTCATTTGTGCAACTCATTTTCACTGTGAAGGCAATTCATAAAAACAATGCATAATCAAACCTGCCTATCAAGATAAAACATTCTCTAGCCCACTGATTTAAATTTAAGAACAAACAGCAAACAAAAAAAACCTAGCCCTTTCATGACTAAACTACAAAGCATCTTTTAAATAGATGGTAAAATTAATAGAATTACCTAATTTATAATAAACTTTTTTAATTAAAAAAATTTTTTAATAATGTTTTTTATTTATTTTTGAGAGAGACAGAGACAGAGAGTGAGTTGGGGGGAGGGGGACAGAGAAAGAGGGAGACACAGAATCCAAAGCAGGCTCCAGGCTCTGAGCTGTCAGCAGAGAGCCCGATGTGGGGCTCGAACCCATGAAACATGAGATCATGACCTGAGCCGAAGTCGATCGCTCAACTGAGACACCCAGGCGCCCCTAATTTTTTTTTAATGTTTATTTATTTTTGAGAGAGAGAAGAGAGTATGGATGTGTGTGTCTGTGTGTGTGTGCACGCACGTACGCACACAAAGTGGGGGAGAGTCAGAGAGAAAAGGAGACAGAGGATCCCAAGTAAGCTCTGCACTGACACAGGGCTTTGAGTTCACAAACCAAACTGTGAAATCATGACCTGAGCTGAAATCAAGAGTCAGAAGCATAACCAACTGAGCCACTCAGGTGCCCATAGATAAGCATTTAAAAAGCATTCCTAAACTACTTCCAAGCCTAGGGGTGCCTGGGTGGCTTAGTGTGTTGAGCATTCGACTTTAGATCTTACGGTTTGTGAGTTTGAGCCCCACATTCAGGCTCTGTGCTGATAGCTCAGAACCTGGAGCCTGCTTTGGATTCTGTGTCTCTGCCCCTCCCCCACTCATGCTCTGTCTCTCAAAAATAAAAACATTAAAAAGAAAGTTTTAAACTGCTTCCTAGGCTAGACCTATATATTAGTTACAATAGGTTAGATTTAAATATTTTCCTAATATTTCCTGCTATGTGGTAATAATTAATTGTGTATCCTCTTGGAATCAGGTATTATAGTGTAGCTAAACAAATAAAATTGAAGATTAATTTAGAGATTAAGTGTTGAGGTGGAAATGTTAGCCTCACCTTGGTTTCAGACAATAGCACCTCTTAAATAAGATATAATAAACCTTGAGTCCTGAGTCCTTTTTTTTGGTTATTAAATTTGCTTCATATTTGGCATAATCCTAGAATAAGACCTTTCAACTTTCCCTTCTTCTGAAGTCATTAAATGATAGCTATGTAGGGTCCTAAAGATGGTTCTGTCTCATAATTATATCAGTTTATGAACTCCATTTAAGAAATAAAAGAACAATTGCACATCTAATCCAGGAAATAATCTACTGACCATATTGAAGTAGAGGGTCTGTTTTCTGTGTGATTCCCTAACCCACTTATTAATACTTGATGACTCAGCAGTTTTCAGAGTCTGTGCCCTGAAATTGCTTATTTTGAGAGCAGCAGGTTTCTCTAAGGAGTATTTACTTGGGCCTTTTTTTTTTTTTTTTTCTTTTTCCCTTGGTGGTACTAGTCAGAAACTTTCTAGACCAAACCAGAGCTATTCTGATAAATATAACCTCATTTACACATAAAAAAAAATGTCCTGTTCGGTCTCGTCTGTCACAAGGGAAATATTTTTTTCCTTTAACATACAAATGAGAGAGCTAGGTTAAATATAGCAGATAATCTTAATGCAGTGAACATGCTGAGGACCCATAAGTATGGCTATTTTCCAATTTGAGTTCCCTAAATGAGGGCAGTTAAGCACAGGAGCCTGTGGTCAGCTGGAATGAATGAGCAAAACGAGCCGTGACCTTTTGCATCAGGGGAAACACATCGTTCTGTTTCTGGCTTTTCACAGCTTATGTGTTTGCGTTTTTAATGTATGACTGAACCTGAAAGTTCATCTCTAATCTTGATCCACAGGGAAATGGCAGAAATCCTAACCAGCCAAATGATACAAATTTAAATTTCCTGTGGAAGAAAGGTCAGTAATGTTCTGCTCGCTGGGGACAGTCTTAACTCAGCAAGCAATCCTTCTGATTAAAATTCCTGTTGAGAGCTAGTGGTTTGTCTGATTGAAAAACTAAATAAGTTCTTAATCACTTAGGTAAGATGACATCACTGGGACATCAGAAACTGTCCAAGAGATGAAAAACCCCTCTCGGGTATCAACTTCATTTTAAAATTGAAAAACAAAAACATAGGGCTGCATTTAACAGCAACTATTTATAGTTCTGTGATGTAAGACCTCCAGCTTCCTATAATCCCCATTGTTCTCTAAAAATAAAGACCCATTTAACCGAGGAGGACTGGCGAGTGATCTTGTGATGGATTTGAGTTATTGTTCAATGTGCCAGTCCAGGCAGGGGACCACAACAGCGAGTCAACGCTGCTGGGAGCCTCTGGCTTGATTGGGTGCCCGCTGCCTTTGCTCACTGTACTTACCTGTTTGCACACTGGTACTGTTGAGAAAATAGCACTCTTGTGGTTGGCTTCTGCTTTTCTCGTGGAAAACCTAGCCCTTTTATGAGATGAGCACACAGCTGGCATATTTAGTTGGTGGCAAGTGACTGACCTAATGAATTAGGTCAGCATGGCGAAGATTTAGTTTCTTTGCCCCAACCTTAAAGTTCTTGTTTTTTTTTAACCGTGGAGCTTTGTATCTGTATCACCTACATCTAACTAGGACCTTCCCATGAAGTCTCAAGATAGCCTTTATCCTGAATTTAAAATAACCTCAGATGCACCATTTTACCAAGAGGCCAACAAAATGATGTTACACCCTTGTTAATGTTTCTAATATTAGATTTTACTTGACAGTCCCTACTTACAGTTTGCTTCTTTTCTTTCTCAGTTTTTATGTGCCTGCTGTTTTTCTTTCTTGCAAGCCAGAAGAAAGTAATAAAAAATAAAAGTTAAGAAAAGACATACATGTAGATTAAGTGCATTTCCAGTCTCCCTTTGAAATCACATAAAGCGGTTCTGTGTCTCCTCGCTCTGTGGTGTAAGCAGGGAGTGCCTGAGGAGAGCCAGGGACTATGTCTGCTTTCAGAAAGGCCCTGGGAGTCCTTGTTTGAGGCTTCTCATCTTGTCAGTGCTGAAGGGCTGAAGGAGAATTCGGGGATTTCTCACAATCGGTAAACCCTGACATTTTGTTTTTAATCTCTTTTTCAGTGTGAATTCTGTCAGATGATCTGAGAAGACACCCAATTACAGTCTGAGTTGCTACCCAGTGCCTAAAACTGCTCAAGAAAAGGGTTTTCTTTTCAGGAATATGATAGCATATGTGTTTCTGAGCTTTTAGCTTTTCGTATGAAATTATAATAAATTGTGCATGAAGGTGAAACACTGAGGATGATGCCACCTTATTAAATTGAATTTAGTGGATGGTTAATTCTGATGATGCTAAAATATTGCTCATTCCAAAGTAGGCACATTGATGCCAGGAAAGACCTTGGTATGTTTGGCATGGAACAGTGACATTTAGCTATTAGGCTGGAGTGAAACATGAATGGAGCTGACAGGGTGAGTGGTCTCACTTCTAATGCCTTTGGGTAGTTCTCTGTGTGCCTAATTATAATTGAGAGCTTTTTAGATTTACTACATAGTAAATATATGTTACAGACTCAAATAGACTTAGAAGGCTTAATGGTCAGATAAGTAGGTTGGGGATGTATTTTTAAATATCTAGGTTCTGATATTGGAATCAGACATATCTTGTGTGTGAAAGTGAATGTAAAAATCAAAGAAACTGACATTTGACAAATGCTTAGTAGGTTTCCAAAAACAAAATAATTTCAAACATTTATCTATTTTTAAAATGGACATGTATTGTAGGGACGCCTGGGTGGCTCAGTCTCTTGAGCATCTGACTTGGGCTCAGGTCATGATCTTGATTAAGCATCCACCTTTGGCTCAGGTGATGATCTCTCAGTCCGTGGGTTTGAGCCCTGCACTGCGCTCTGTGCTGACAACCTGGGGCCTGGAATCTGCTTCGGATTCTGTGTCTCGTCTCTCTGCCCCTACCCTACTTATGCTCTGTCTCTGTCTCAAAAATAAATAAACGTTAAAAATAATTTTTAAAAATGGACACCTATTGTAGGAAACAATGGACAAATGGAGACAAGTTCAGAGTGAAAGCTTGATAAAAGTTTCTTTGTGGACAAATAAAATGATAATAAAAATGGAAAAAAATAAAACCCTTTACACATTTTTGTCAAGCCCAATATAATTTCACCCTAGTAAGTGCTGATAAGGCTAGTGAACCTCAAGAAGATGAAAAGGACTTTTCCTCATTATTCATTATCGAATTAGCTACAGATGGTTGTGTCTTGAGTGATAATCTGAATTTTAACCCCAATTCCATAGTATCCACTTTTAAGGCCCTGATATTGTGAAATTATTTTACTTCGATACTGAATGGGTTTTCATCAGTGAGTCTTCACGTTTTAGAGAGAGAGAAAAAAGTCAAAACTGCTTTATCTGCTTGGTGGCCATAAGTGCTTTGCATCGTGATTTGCTTTGCTGACACCCTGGAGGGCTGTGTGTGGGTGACAGACCATGTCATACAGTCTCCGCCTCAAAGGCCACTCAGGCAGCATAGGGGGCACACAAGGACATCAGGAATCTGCAAGAGTGGATTATTTTCAAGAAGGCTCCAGATGGGATTGACTTATTTAGGTTTCATTTGGAAATACATCCAGTTTTGAATTATCAGATATCAATATAAATAACAATAATAATCAGACCTGCTCTTTAGTGATTTGTAAAATATATCCTCTCTATCATGCTTTGTGACTTTCTACAATTTCTTCTGAGTCTATGAAACCACATCTCTCATACCCAACAATATTCACTGAATATATTTGACCAAATTCACTACACATAAAAGGGTACTAAAGTTTGAAATGTTTCAAAGCAAGTTTAAAAATCTTTACCCGGGTCACTATTTGAAAAAAGCATTGACTCTTTTTAGTAAGGGATCCCTTTTCCCCTACACCCTATCTAAAGTTGCAAAACCACGTCTGTCTCAATACACTTTTTTTTTTTTGCTTTATTTTTTTCTCTTAGCTTTTATGACTAAGATACTAAATATCTTTCTTATCCTGTTTATTTTTGGTTTCCTTCCATCGGAGTGTAAACTCCACGAAGGCAGAGATTTTGTCCGTTTTGCTCACTATTGTTTGTCCATGCCTAGAACAGTGCCTGACACAGAGTTGGCACCAAATAAATACTTGTTGACTCAATAAATAAATTTTAAGAGACATAGCCTTCATTCATTCATCAGACAGTTATTAAGGAGACACTGTGTGCCTATGCTTCGTTTAAGTACCTATCTCGGTTTGTGCGTATATTCATTTAGTTAACACTTTATTAAATGTGCAATTCTTAGCGCCCCCATGTCTAAGGAGTCTGTGATTTTCAGTATTTGTGTTCAACAGGGCCTTACTGATCTGGAGGAATTAACACGTGCATTAAAAAGATTTCTATAGGTATAGTTTATTTTTTTTTTTTATTATGAAATTTATTGTCAAATTGGTTTCCATACAACACCCAGTGCTCATCCCAACAGGTGCGCTCCTCAATACCCATCACCCCCCCACCCCCCCCATAAACCCTCAGTTTGTCTATAGGTATAGTTTAAATACTAAGATTATCTGTTTGAATCATAATCTAAGTGAATCATGTACTTTTAGAGAATGGGAAGAACCAAAGAAAAGAGAAATCTTCAAATCCTACAATTCTTAATATATGTGGCCAAATAAGATCATGATTTCTGTCACTTGAACAGCTGTGAGAGGGTGTTGAGGCACCGAGAACATGTGCCTGGGGTTGAAATCTGGCTCCACCACTTCTGCGTTACACAGGGCACAACCCTTAGCCTTTTTGTATCTCAATGATCAAATCTGAAAATTTGAGTTAAATGAGGATATAGTGAAAGAAGACATGTAAAGTGCTCAGGACAGTGCACATAGTACGTGCTTATTAGGGTCAGTGTTGGTGTGGCTCTGTCTACCTCAAAACAGTTTCTATACTTAGCCTGTTTGTGCTTTTTTTTTTGTATTTGGAAATAATGTCTATAATATTTTTCTCACATGGGAAGCAAGTGGCAAACTGAATAGAAATATATTCAATGCGTTAGCATTCTTTTTCAGATGCTCTATATTTTCTTGTGTGTGTGTGTGTGTGTGTGTGTGTGTGTGTGTGTGTGTGTGTTTTAATTAAGTACTGTGTCATCCACATGCTAATATTTTTGCTTTATTGGAGAAGGAGAAACAATGTCTATTGACTGTTGTCTAATTATCTTAGTCCAAAGTTGCTTTCCCTCTCCAGGGGAGGCAGGGATTCTCAATCTTATCCCAGAAATGAAAGCGAAAGGGGGAAGCGTGTGAATTCAAGAGGAGTTTAGAGGGGACAGTTTTCAAGTGCATTGTACCCTGGGCACTTGTGTCTGGCCTGGTGCTACTGGGGGGACAGACGGTACGGCAAGCAGCCAGAGAACACCCAGAGTTGCGTTGGAATCTCGATCCTACTGCTTGCTGGTAATGGGATTTTGATCAGTCCCCTGCCTTCTCAGAGAAGCAGAAAGAGTGCAGACCAAGTGCAGTGTAGACAGAGAACCTTAGTTTGAATCACATCGCTAACTAATTAGCTGTGGATTTGCGGCCATATTGTGGAATGTGCCTTGAAGTCTTACTCTTCCTATCTATATGTTGGCCACAGAAGAATGCCTGTCACAGGGCTGGTAACGGAAGACATAAGTTAAATCACTTCCCACTTTGCCGGGTTCATGAAAAATGCCAGTACGTTTTTGTTGCTATGATGATGGGTAACATCAGCGTCTACCTTAAAGATCTAGAGACTAAATGGGATATATAAAGTACCAAGCACATAGTATATGCTTTCAAAATGTTCTTATCTACTTCCTTTGTGGCTTTCCCGGGAATGGGTGCAATTCTCATGCTTCCGTAGAGGGCATCTGTACCTTCTGCTCCTCCTCCTCTCCAGCCGCATCTCCTCATCAGACTCCGGGAGTGATGCTCACAGCCCATCTGCCCACATCTCTTGCTTTGTGCTCGTGAAATGCAAGATTAGAGGAGGATGGCAAAACGGGCCACTTAAGGAATGCCACACATTTCATCTTTTTGAGCTCTTGCACTGAAAACAGACCCACCTACACCTCTCTTTTCTTCCCAGTGATGATTATATCTACTCAGTACTTAAAATCACAGAATTCTGATGCTAAATAGTGTTTCGTCCAGAGGCAGAAAATGGAGGGCCTGTGGGCCAGTGCAGTCTGGAGACATTTTCTTTCACTGCCTGCAGGTGGCTTAGGTGGTGTTTAAAAAATTTTGAATCACTTGATAATATTTTTAAAAGTCAGCCATTTCAAATTAAAACATGCACACAGATTCACACGTCTCTGGCTATTCTGGCACAAGGGGGACATTTGGGCCATCCTCAGCCCAGATTCCTGAAAGCAACCGTGGCCTGCAGTGGGGCAGCAGCGTCCCCTGTGTGGACCCAGTCCCCCACGACCGTCTTCCTTTATTCATGCCTGCATGGCTGCTGTCCATGCAAAAATCCAGTTCCTTCCATTTACAGATATAGCACCTGAAACCTACTGGGGCTTAGTGCTGCTTACAGATCACAAGGTGAATTAGTAAAATGAGTGAAAATGAGAATTCTAGTTTTTAGATTCTTTGACCCCTGCTCTTTTAATCTTCTTAGCTGATATTCATGGAAGATCATTATTCAGCTGAGGACAGGTTATTTATTTATTTATTTTTATGACTAATTTTCAAAACATCTTTGCTCATTATCTTTCCTGGTTAGAACATGAACAAGTCAAAATAAATCCACAGGTTCCATCTTTTTTTTTTTTTAAATTTTAATTTTATTTTAGAGAGAGTGAGCACGAGCAGGGGGAGGGGCCAGAGGGAGAGAGAGAGAATCTCAAGTGGGCTCCACGTTCCACATGGAGGTCAATGCAGGGCTTGATCCCACCACCCTGGGATCATGACCTGAGCTGAAATCAAGAGTCAGACACCCTGTCAACTGAGCCACCAAGACACCACAACAAGTTCCATCTTGCTCTTCAGTCTTATTTCTTTCCTTCATTCTGTTTTGCAGCTTCTAGCCACCCCCCTGTACCCGTTCCCAAGTTGGAAGGCAGTGGCCCTGCTTGCAGACGATGTTCAGAATATGAGGTGACTTCTTTTGATATAATGAATCCAGAAATGGCAAACTCAGATGCCTGTCCATCAGAGTCAGGCAGTTAACTTGTGTGTGTGTGACAGGCTGGGGACACCTGAAGAAAGAGCACAGCCATCCCTCAGGTGTCAGTTGCTATGAGGAAATCCTGGTGCTATCGCATCTTTTTTAATGCTTTTATTTTTAAGGAGAAGCCCATGTCAGGATTTTACATGAAATCTCTGGCTTTAAATTTGGCAATTAATGCACGTTTGTAATTGAAACTGTTCTGTCTAGAAAGAACAAAGGCTCAAGTTTGTGAGCCCGCCAAGGAGAAGTCAGGGTACAAAATTGGGGAACAAAAATAACCCCTGCTACCAGAGGGGCAAAGAGACATGTACAGAAAGAACATAAGCTGTGGCTTTAGACAGACTTGGGTTTGAATCTCAGGTCTATCACTAGTCCTCTGTGATCCTGTTCAAATTACTTTATCTCTGGGCTTCAAAACCTTCATCTGAAAAACGTGAAGACCAAAGGAAGAATGTGGATACAGTGCCTAGCACAAAACAGGTATAGACTTGATCTCAGCTCCTTTCTTCCTTTGTGTTATCATCATGGTTTTTGCAGGATGGTGCATTTGAATGTAAAACTGTATGATTTCTTTGTTCCTCCCCCCACCCCACCCCCATCGCAGAATACCATGAAATTGGTGGGTTGAAAACTGCTCCTACTATTTTGGCTCCCTCATGCTTGCTCTCTCAGACATAGGATTGTAGGATCCAAGGGAGATCCATCGTTAGGAGGAGATAGGCTATTAAATGCTGTCTGGTGCATTTAAAAAACATTGAAAACAAGCTGTTATTTATGTCATTAAAACCAGAATCAGCAATTGAAATACATTCAAATATGATATTATAAGGTAACAATTCACTGAGAGGAAATGTGCTATGTTCCCAAGCAGCATTTCATTTAAAACAACACATACATATCAGAACAATCCAGAAATGCCGGAAAATTCAGATGTTCCACTTTATTTTTAGACATTATTTCAGTTCTCATGGCAAAAAGACATATTTTATAGTTTTCTGTTTTTTTTTTTTTTTTCCTGGAAAAATCAAGATATCCTCTACTGGATTTGGATGAACTTTGAGAGAATTCTAAGTGCCTTTTTGAATAATGAAAGCTTTTTAGACAGAGGGATGACCAAAGAAATGCCCAACTTCTCCCTTAATATCACCACTGGCAGCTGGGAGTGGGAAATGAGGTTAAGTAACTACAGACAGAATTATGGGATTTAGAGCATCTATCTATTGATTCTGTTATTATCCAATTAGAAATTCTTTGATTTGGAACAATTATTCAGTTAAGGATGGAAACAAGAAGAGCCACAAAGAAAGGAATGGAGTCAGGGTTATCAAACCAACTATATCCCCTGCTGAGTTGATGCCAGAGGCAGGGAATCCCCTCCCTACCTACTTCCCTGTTCACACCTCTCCTCTCTCTCTCTCTCTCCCCTGCTTCCCTCTCATCTCATGGTACAGAATGGCTTTCCATCTTTTTGCCCTTAGCAAAGGATGGGTAATTCTGGATACATCCTTTAAAAAAATGTTTTTTTCCTGGTGTATGGCAAGTCTTAATTTCCCTAGGCATATCTTAGTTGAGGGAAAACGTTCCCATGGCAAAGATAAAAAATATTCGATAAAAATCTTTTTATATATTTTCCTATAATTTCTCTTGAAGCTTAGAAGTGGGCTAAGAGTTGTGTGATGTAGCCGTTGCTAGGGAAACTTGCTTTTTAGTGAGCAGCAATTTTCCAAAGCAGATGCATTTCCTCTCTTACTAATGAGTGTGTAAATGGTACCTCTATTGCTTTTTGCCTCCATATTTTGGAAACAACTTGAACTATTTGCTTAGGACAGCAGACATCTGCTTTATAAAATTGAGGCAGACAGACTCCTAGAATGTCTTATTTATATGCAACTTGTGCTGCATATTTCAAAAGCACATTTGCTGTTCTGCACTTTCTTGTTAGGAGACATTTTACACCTGTTAATGGCAGAAATAATTGCTTAGATTAAAAAAAGCAGTCCTCTCTCAAAGGTTTAACTGTGTTTGGTTGCATTGTGCATCTCATTCCCATTGAGCCAATGGTAGAGAGGCGAACTTTCCTGATATGGGCTGGGCAGCAGGCTGGAAGTCGTGCTACATAATAGCAAACTGAATATTGTTATGCAAAGTTGAGCGGGAGCAAGGCTATTTCAGAGGCAATAACGTTTCCTTCCAGTTCACTGATCCACTAATTTCTATTCACTTTAAACTGCTCTTGTATTTTTCAAAGGGAAAAAAAAAGCTATTTTCTACCATTTGCACTGTTCTAATCTTTGGCTTTGAACAGAATCTGCCTGGATAATAAGGAGGAATGGTCACCCTCCTGCTTTTACAGACAGCTGGTAATGGGTCCAAACACATGCAAATAAGGAGCAGAGCTATTTCCATAAAAGGTGGAGCCACATGCCCTCTAATTATGCTCTCTGATTTTAGACAGAGGGGAAAGATGGATTTAAGGAATTAGGAGAGAGAAGAGGCCAGAAAAGGAAAGCAGCAGCTTGGATAACATAAAAGATTATCTGAGCAAAAGATAATGTACTCACATTTTTAAAAAGTATCCCCCTCCCTGAAAGAGTCCTCAAAAAATTTCTAAATTGGGTGGCTTTTTACAGTACCACTGAAATGAGAGTATTATTCTGCTTATTAGTTTAAATTTATAAGAATGGCCCTCTGATATGATTATACATGTCTTTTTCTTTTTGTTAAATCATTTACTCCTTTTTTTTTTCTCCTGGAAGTTTTGTACCCCTTAACAATCTTCCTTAAAGGGATTAAAGTTGCATATTAGCATTGGATATATTATGTGAATGGTTTTAGATCTCAGTTTATTCAACTTGAAGCCCCCCCCCCCCCCCCCCCACCTTTTTAAACTAAATAATATACTCTCTTAACATAGTTTCAAGCTGACTTGGCATTCTGGCTGTGGCATGTGTAAGGGAGAATAGAAAGGAAGGCAGTATTCTTCTAATATATGTTATACAAGATTATCAAGAGGATTCTACTGTACACAGAATGAGAGCGGAATTTTCTAACAAGTTACTTTGAATAGGGACTTTCTCTGTGGTTTTAATGAGGTTATTGTACCTTCTCCCATTCCTGTATTGAGAATATAAATTACCTTGCTTCTATGGAATTGTGAGATTTTTTTTACCCAAGTTAGATATCAGAATAAAGCTTTCTATTCTTTTAAAAAAATTTTTTTTAACATTTATTCATTTTTGAAAGACAGAGACAGAGCGCGAATGGGGAAGGGGCAGAGAGAGAGGGAGACACAGAATTTGAAGCAGGCTCCAGGCTCCAAGCTGTCAGCAAGGAGCAGGACACAGGGCTCGAACTCAAAGACTGCAAGATCATGACCTGAGCTGAAGTCAGCTGCCCAACTGGCTGAGCCATCTAGGCGCACCCCTAAAGTTTGCTATTCTTGATAGTCTTTTTTTTTTTTTTTTTTTGGAACTTTTTAAATTAAGCCCCAGACTTCATTTGGACTTCACCAGTTTTTCTGTTAATGTCCTCTTTCGGTTCTAGGATCCAGTACCGGGCGCCATGATGCATTTGTCACCTCCCCTCCCTCGGTTCTGCTGGTTTTTGACAGTTTCTCAGTTTTTCCTCCCCCACCCCCCACTCCCACCAAGACCTTGATGGTCTTGAGCAGTATTGGACACATATGCTATAGACTATCTCAAACCTGGATTTGTCTGATTTTCTTTCTTTCTTCCTTTCTTTCTTTCTTTTTTTTTCAAGGTTAGAATAGGGTTGTGGGTTTTGGAAAGAATACCACAGAGATGAGAACATGATATCCACATCAGGGTGGTCCTTGTTTTAGTCATTTTGGGCTGCTATAACAAAGCACCGTAGACTGGGTAGTTTAAATAAGAGACATTTATTTCTCACAGTTCCAGAGGCTAAGTCCAAGATCAGGGTGCTAACAGATTTGGTTCCTGATTAGAGCTCTCTTCCTGGCTTGCAGCCAGCCACTCACTTTATCCCTACATAGCCATGAGGGTGGGGGGAGAGGAAGGAGACAGAGAGAAAGAGAAAAAGCAGATAGGGAGAGAGTGAGCTCTGGCCTCTTCTTCTTACAAGGACATTAATCCCATTATGAAGGCCCTACCCATCTAAAGCTAATTAGCTTCCATAGACCCTGCCTCCAAACACCAGCTCACTGGGGGTTAGGGCTTCCGGATATGAACAGGGCAGGGAGGGGGGGCATATTCTGTCCATAATAGCCCTAAGCCAATAGAACTGGTGTGCTTGTAAGAAGAGAAAATTAAGACAGAGGGACGAATAGATCAGACACAACCATGTGAGGACACAATGAGAAATTGGCCATCTGCAAGCCAAGGAAAGAGACCTCAGAAAATATCAAAACTGCCAACACCTTGATATTGGACTCCCAGCCTCAAGATTGTGAGAAATAAATTTTTGTTGGCTAAGCTACCCAGTCTCTGGTACTTTGTTATGGTAGTCCTACCAAACTAATACAAGTGATATATTTATATATGTATTTTTAAACACTTTGAAATTAGCAGTCCTGTGTGGGAGAAAGGTATTAATGAAATAACGAAATGATGGTGATAGTGGGGAAAATAGTTATAGGGAGTATGAAAGCATCCAATGAGGGGACCTGATCCAATTGGGGCTAGTATGGGAAGAAGGGGAGAAATGGACAAGTAACGTTTTACTCAGGAAGCCACACTTAAGTTGAGAGCTGAGAAAGCCAGAAGGCCAGCACACTGAGGGCAAGGGCAGGCGAGGTAGACAAGCACATTGCCACAGAAAGGGATTTTGCTTCTTTCAGTTGGCATCCTTCTCCACATGGGCCTCTCCACAGGGCTGCTTGAGTGTCCTCACAAATGACAGCTGATTTCTCCAGAAGAAAACATTCCAGAAAGTAAGGCAGAAGTTGCATTGGCTTTTATGAGCTCGCAAAGGAAATCACACGCTGTTGCTTCTGCCATTTTTATTGATTACTGTGGTAAACGGAATAATAATCCCTCAAAGATATCCTAAAACAATGGAACTTGTAAATATGTTATCTTCTTTGGCAAAGGGAATTTACAGGTGTTGTTAAGTTAGGATTTTGAGATGGGTAGAGTAGCCTGGATTATCCAGGTGGATCTAACATAATCAAAGGGTTCTTATAAGTAAAATAGGCAGGAGAATTAGAGGCAGAGAGGGAAATCTGATTGCAGACATCGGTGTCAGAGCGGTGTGATTGCTGGCTGGAAGGAATCCACGAGCCAAGGAAGCTGGAAAAGGCAAGGAAACAGATTCTCACTGAGAGATTCCACAGAAAACACACCCTGTTGACACCTTGACGTGAGCGCGTCGTGGCCACTTTTGAACTTCTCGCTTCCAGAACTTGAAGGTACTAAATTCACATGGTTTAAAGTAGCTAGATGTGTGGTAACTTGTTACAGCAGCAGGAGGGTGTTATTGCCGTCTGGCAGCCATGATTCACTGTGGGAAGGAACTACACCCAGGGGTGGGTTCCAGGAGTCAGGGAGCATTAGGAGCCATCTTGGGTGACACAAAGGATCTGTCTGCTTTTAAGGTTTCGATATCTGTATTGTCAACCTGCTCCATAGAAGGTTTTTTTGAATCTCTACAACCAGAAATTTGGATAAATACAGATTTCAGCAAGATCAGAGAAAGGGTCTTCCAAAGGAGCAATCTTTCCTGCCCCTGCATCCTCCGGGAAGTGGAAGAGAATACAAAGGCGAAGTAGGCTCTTTAACTGCCCAACTTCTTTTCTTCTGACCTAGTGGGAGAGTAGGTAGCAAATGGGAGGGCTACAGCCAGAGGACCTATTTCCATGTTTCTTGAGACCATTTTCTTTTCCTACCACAGTTGATTCCGACCTCCTTCCCTAAAAGGGGATTCCTAGTTGCAATTCCATAAATGTATTTTTTCCTGACAGAATTTAAGAACTACATCAGACTTTAAAGCCAAGAGATTCCAAAATAGGAGAAAAAAAATTGTTTTAAGTTTATTTATTTTGAGAGAGAGAGAGAAAGCAAGCAGGCACTACGCACAGAGCCCAATGTGGGGCTCCATCTAATGAACTGGGAGATCATGACCTGACCTGAAATAAAGAGTCAGACACTTAACTGGCTGAGCCACCCAGGCACGCCTAGGTGAATTTTTTTTCCCTTTGAGTATTATTCTGAGACTTGTCTCTCAACCAGGTGAACATTTTCATACTGTTTCAAAAAGACGAGCTTGAAATGAAGACGTGTGTTTAAGAGAAAGCAAGTGATCTCCGTAGCAGCTGAGGTGAGCCTGTTTTTTGCAGAAAGCAAAGTCTGTGCTAGGGAAAAATTTTAAAGCTTATCTCTGGCTCCCTGTTGATCATGCCTAATATCTGAATGTGTTTTCATAATGTGGATATTATATTACAGTTTTGGGCCACAATGAGTGAGGGAAGACTAATTTGTCCTACAGAGTATGTGCTGCCCAACGGAGACCTGCCAAGCAGGGGTCTTTCTTATTTTGGAAGCCATTATCTTTTTCCTAGAAGATATGAAATGCTTTAAAACAAATTAAACCAAGAAAGGAGATATGCCAGTGAGCAGATGGATTTCCAGCAAGGAAGTCCAGATCTCACCGTGCACTTTCCCAGGTTTTCCCCATGAAACTCACCCAATTTCTCAAAGGGGATTTAGAGGCCACTTAGTTCCCCTCATCATATAAGTGAGGGATCCAAGGGCTAGAGGCTTGATCTGCCGTAAAACTTGGCATCTGTGAGCACTAGGCTAAGTCCTTCAGGGAAAAGAATACAGTTTATTTATCCTGCAAGTGGTTTTCTCTTGACTTTCTTTTCCCTCTCCCCTTGTAATCAGACAGGAACTTTCAGCTGAAAAGTCTTGGAAACCACAACTCAAGCCTGTTTGAGCCTATCATTGAATAACCTAACTTAAAAAATCCCCAGGGAGGTTTGACTCTCAGAAGGTTTGACTAAATGCTTTCTCCAAAGCCCTGATTTCTCTCTGTCCCTTGGTTCTACATCCTCTGTGTCAGAGCCATTTTCAAATACACTCTGTCCTGGCAGTGATACCAGCTTCTCATTCTCCAGGTTTACCTCTGGTAGGAGAGAGTTCTTGTCTCTCTCGTGGCTGCCCACCAAGTTTCCAGCCTCCTATTGTCAGTGATTGGGTCCGATGCTCATCACTTAACCAATATCATTGGCTGGGACGTTGCACTACTCTGCTTTGTCTCTGAGCTGTGTGCCATAACCCTGGAGCCAGTGGGTAGAGCCGATACTTAATCACAGGGACTGAGAGTTGCAGGAAATTTTGGGTATTGTGTGTGTGTGTGTGTGTGTGTGTGTGTGTGTGTGTGTGTGTGTGTGTTTAATGTTTATTTTTCAAAGAGAAAGAGACAGAATGAGAGCAGGCCAGGGGCAGAAAGAGAGAGACAGATAGAGACTCCAAATCCAAAGCAGGTTCCGGGCTCTGAGCTGTCAACACAGAGCCTATATACCGGGGCTCAAACTGACAAACCATGAGATCATGACCTGAGCCAGAGTCAGACTCTTAACCGACTGAACCACCAATGCACCCCAAAATCCTGGGTATTGTTAACAAAAGAAGGGCAATGGATTCTGTCTGGCCCCCGGGTTTTCTGTATTCACGTTTAAAATTTCTTCCTTGCTTGTTTACATTTAATTTATTGAGCACCTATGTACCAAGACTATAATTAGGATAAAACAGACTAGGTCTCTGACACTTGGAGTTTGTAATCTGAGGGAAGGATAACAAACAAGCATTAAGATAAATAATCCCACAAATAGGTGAAGTAAGAAATCAAGTGGTTTAGTGCTTGTATATTAAAGATATGTGCTGTAAATATAGACTCATAATGTGATGTCTGGAATATTTTCTTCAAAGTTGTCTGGGTTTGTGGAGGAAGGTGGGAGTGTAGCTGAAGTAAAATTTGATAGGTAGTTGATGAAGCTAGTTGATGGGTATATGGGAATCCATGTACCATTCTCTCTGCTTCTGTATATGTTTGAAATAGTCTATGATAAAAAGTTTAAGAAAGCAGTCCCACAGAAAAAACAGGCTTTGGGATAAGTGACATGGAATGGAAAATATATATATGTAAAATTATATATATAATATATATTATATATAATAATATAAATATATTTAATAAATAAATTATAAAATAAATTTAATAGTAAATCATCAATATTAATATATTGAAATTAAAATTATTAATATATTATTAATATATTATCCAATATATTTAATTATTATTAATCATTTAATATTTAATATATTAAAATTAAAATTATTAATATATTAAATTTAACAAATTGTTAAATAAATATAATAAATAATATATAATATATATAATAAAATATAAATATTATAATATATAATAAAATATAAATATTATAATATAATATATATAATAAAATATAAATATTATATTATTATAATATAATATATATAATAAAAATATATATGGAGGGCTATATTCACCCTGGAGTGTTTCCAAGGTAAATAAAACAGTATGTGCAAAGGTCCTGTCTACTGCTGTGAACAAGGCCCTGTGCCTAATGTTGGGGGTATACAGGGATGAACCAAGTTTGGTCTCCACCATCATGTTGTCTACAGTTTATGTGGGAGACAAACACAAAAACATTCAAACACAATAAACAGGATACACTTCAACAATGAGAAAGCAGAGTAAGTGCAGCAGAGGTTAACATCCTAGAGGAAGTCAAGATGAATGTACCAGTGGAGGAGAGGGGGGAGGGGAGAGCAGAAGAGGAAGATTGGGAAAGGCTTCCTGGAGAAGCAGGTATTTAAGTGGCCCTTAGGGGTGGGTAGAATTCCCATAAAGGGGAAGGGCAGGGAAGGACACTCCAGGCAGAGGCAAGTGCATGGTGCGTCTTCTGGCCTATTTTTGTCTGGGGTTCCCACCTGTAGCTTTGTCTCCACATTGTTCCAGCTTCTGGGGGAAAGGAGGTTCCTCCCATCACCCCTCCCTCCCCTGGGTTCTGGGAAGTCTCAGAGCACAGACCCCACATTCAGTGCTCTTGGCCTCCTCCTCCCTGTGTCCCACGCAAAGTGATCCTACCCTCACGCTTCCTGCTGTTGCTGCTTATGTGACTCGTGTTGGTGGGCGGCTGTTAGCAAGTTCATAATTAGGATGGTCTTCTTAGCGGTTTGAGGTCAAGATTGCAGAGGATCAGAATTTGCCTCAGCACAATGGAATACACTTGAGTGAGTGGCAGAGGAGTTTTCATTGTATGCTGTGGCTGTCATGGGGAACGACAATGCCATCCTTTTCTGTTCCACCTACTTTGTAAAGCGTTTAAAGAAACAAGCTTGAGGAGTGCCTCTTGAGAAGTGGGAGGAGTAGTGGGAGAGAAAGTTTCCCTCTCAGGAGCACATGTGACAAGTCTCTCTCTGATGTCTTTTGCATAAATAGTGGGATTCCCACGTAAGACTTAGTCTTAAATAAAACAAAAGATTGAAAGCCTGTCTGTTTTCAAAGATTGCTTCAAGAGCTGTCTATGTTGAATACCTGAAGGTGTTTTTCTTGCCCTAAAATCATTTGTATATGGTGAAAGTGAAGGTGAGGTCTTGCCGCACTGAATGTTTTTGAACCTTTTACCATTTACAGGCAGAGTTGACACCCAGGCAGTTTTAAGGGATTCACACCTACTAGGGAAAAGGAGGCAAGCTTTGATCAGAAAAAGGGTTTATTGACAGGCTGGTATTAAGCGACTGTAGCAGACAATTTGGAACAGGGCTCCTGTTAGAACCCCTCAGGTTTATAGCAACTCAGCAAATGTTAAAAAGGCCATTCCTCTAGCTGGAGGCAGTTCCAGGCCAACCTGCTAGAACTTGGTGCTCAGAGCACCTGCTGGGTTTCGGTGCCTATTCTGTGCTTTAGTCTAGAGACTTTTTCATTGATTCACCTGCAGACCTGTGGCTGCATTTACCAACAGGCTTAAGAGTTAGTAGCTACTCTGGTGTGAGTTGCTGAATTTCCTTATTTTTGCCAAGATTATATCTTCTTATTTATTTTATTATTATATCTTTTTTTTTAATTTTTTTAACGTTTATTTATTTTTGAGACAGACAGAGCACGAACGGGGGAGGGGCAGAGAGAGAGGGAGACACAGAATCTGAAACAGGCTCCAGGCTCTGAGCTGTCAGCACAGAGCCCGACGCGGGGCTCGAACTCATGGACCATGAGATCATGACCTGAGCTGAAGTCGGATGCTTAACCGACCGAGCCACCCAGGTGCCCCTTATTATTATATCTTAATGTTTATTTTTTTGAGAGACAGAGTGTGAGCGGTGGAAGGGGCAGAGAGAGAGGGGGAGACACAGAATCTGAATCAGGCACCAGGCTCTGAGCTGTCAGCACAGAACCTGATGCAGGGCTCAAACTCAGGAATGGCAAGATCATGACCTAGGTTGAAGTCGGATGCTTAACCGACTGAGACACCAAGCCCCCCCAAGATTACATACTCTTAAACTTGAGAGTTGTGATGGTTTATTTTATGTGTCACTTTGACTGGGCTAATGGTTGCCCAGAGAACTGGTAAGATATTATTTCTAGGTGTGCCTGTGGGGATGTTTCTGTTTAGATCGGCATTTTATTTTATTTTATTTTATTTTTTTTTTTAAATTTTTTTTTTCAACGTTTTTTATTTATTTTTGGGACAGAGAGAGACAGAGCATGAACGGGGGAGGGGCAGAGAGAGAGGGAGACACAGAATCGGAAACAGGCTCCAGGCTCCGAGCCATCAGCCCAGAGCCTGACGCCGGGCTCGAACTCACAGGCCGCGAGATCGTGACCTGGCTGAAGTCGGACGCTTAACCGACTGCGCCACCCAGGCGCCCCTAGATCGGCATTTTAATCGGTAGATTGAATAAAGCAGATTGTCTTCCCCAATGTGGGTGGGCATCATCCAGTACCTTCAGGGCCTGTATAGCAAGAAAAGAAGAGAGAACTCTGTCTCTCTGTCTCTCTGTCTCTCTCTCTCTCTCTCTCTGCCTAGCTAATTGAGCTGGGAAGTTGGATTTCATCTCTCAGACAAACTGGGAGGTCCACCATTGTTGCTGCTGGTTTCAGGCCTTCAGACTGTGGACTGGAAATATACCAAGGCTCTTGTGGCTCCAGCTTGCAGACTGTGGGACTTCTCAGCCTCCATAATCCTGTGAACCAATTCCTTATAATTAATCTCTTTATATATATATATATATATATATATATATATATATATATATATATATACACACACATACCTACACCTACCGATTCTCTTTCTCCAGAGAACCTTAATATAAGAATCAATAATGGTATAAAATTGTTTGATTTTTTTTTTTTTTTTTTCCCACAAATACACCGTGGAGTTTTCTTTTTCTTGACCAAGGCATGTTCATTCTCCATTAGATGCACTTCATTTTTCTATCTGATTTCCCACAGTACTTCTTTTCATACCACCGCATTGCTCATCTTCCTATTCTTTTTGTTTCAGACTACATTTTTATAATACAATTCTGGACTCCTAAGTCTGTTCTGGGTATTCCAGGTTATTCACATCCATCTGGATAGGAATATTCTGGGGAAGGGTCAGGGAGTCGAATTTTTTATTTGGTTACTTTAGAAATGATTCATATCTCTAAAACTGTTAGCTTAAGAGTTCCTGCACATTGTGAAGTAAGAGATTTTTGAAGCTATTAAACAATATAGATTTCATAAAAACTTTATATACTTGATTTATTCATCCATATATTGAGTGCCAGGTACTGAGCTAGGTGTCATGGAGAAAACAGAGAAGATTATGACATTGACCATGGCAACAAAGTTCTTACAGTTTAATGAGAGTAGACAAAAATAAACATATTATGGTACAAGACACAGTGGATCTAAAAAGCAAGTTCCTAGTGCTATAACAGTACAGATGAAGGAGAGCTCTCTTCTGGTTTGTAGGAGCTGGGAAAGCTTGATGGAAGTGACTTTTGAACTAAGGTTGAAGAAATTGGATGACAATGGGGTAGGGAGAGAATTACAGACAAATGGCATGGCAAAGCACAGACAATACTGGGGGTGGGGTGGGGTGGGTATGCAGTTGGTTTTAACTGAAGGATATGGTATAATGATAGTAACAATGAGAGAAATTATTTACTGAGTACCTACTAGGTGGGTGCATTGTTTTAAATCTGTGAACCCTTTAAGATAAGCATCATTATTCCTTTTACAGATGGAAGGGTCATCTCCGAGAAGTAACCTGCCCACAGATCTATAGCTGTTAAGTGGTGGTGTTGGGAGTGCAGATGTACCTGTCAAAAGCCTGTGTTCTTTCTACCGCACTACTACTGTCCTCAGCTTGCGTATATGGAGGGAAAGATGCAGAATGGCATTTTATTCATTCAGTAGATTGTGTAGGGTAAGAAAGAAGAGGCAGAGGCAAGGGAAAGAATACGCTTTGATTGAAAAAGGCTTGTTAATAGGGTGTTGCCCTGGCAAAGGCATACTCATAGCCAGATGACACTATAAAACTGATGTCGATGATAATAAGTAGGTGTCAGTGGATGCCAAAAACAGGCCAACAATTCTATCATCTCTGATGCTCACAACTATATGTATCACAGTTAGGTGATTCATTACTCGGTGTGGTGGAAAGAACAGAGGGGTAGAGTCAGAGAGAATTTGGTTAGAATGTTGCCTTTACCCTTTTCTAGGCTTTGAACTAGATTAAATTAAGTAGGTTATTTAAATTCATGAGCCTCAGTATTCTCATCTGTAAAATGAGCATATATGCATATGTCATAGAGTTCTTATAAATGTTAGAAAAAAGTTTTAAGAACTTATAATGCATTTTATACCAGACAAAGCAGAAAAATTAGGTAATAAAAATAAAATTCTACTGTAGACGCAAGAGTATCTCTGAGCATATGGAAATGAAAAACATGATAATAGTATGATAAAAATATGAATATTCATAGTAACAAAATTAACCTACCTTTTATAAAGATTGTTCTTTCCTTTACAAAAAGAATTCTAGACTAGGCAACTGAGGATTGACCATGAATTTAAAAATATTCTAAGAACCGAGAGGATTTATATTAATGTATCTAATAGCAAAATAGACGTAAAAATGATCAGTTATAGAATCTCATGAAAAATACAACGCATTCTACTGTGTTGAAATAGGCTTTTACATCCATTGTGTTAATGCAGTTCTGTCGGAATTTTTAATGACAGTTTTTAATTCTTTTTGAGAAAAAATTCAGTACATCAAAAGTAGGTCAGGCTGTGCATAGATTTCTTTTACTAGCTTGATGTATGCTAACATAGTAGATTGAGAATTGAATCTTCTCAGAATGAAAAATGGATGATTCTGACATGTATATTGAGCATCAAAAATAATTATAAACATATTGATTGAAAGTATTGCTCTGGTTGTTTTGAATGGAATATTCTTGCAAAAAACACTTGTCTAGAAGCCTTTGTTTTTGTTAATAGACTCTTTTAATTGAGACTCTTGTGTGGAAACCTCCCAGAGGGAAATCCTATAATTGCTGAAAGCAGGGAGGGAATGTACAGCATGCCAGATAATTTCAACCTCTTCAAGCCCTAGCCCCTAATGCTTTAATTGATCTCTTACCCTATCCCAGGGCACTGGACCTCGATTAACTTATCCAAAGAAATATTTGGAACAACTTTTAAGCATATCCAACTATCAGAGTCTTGAGGATGTGTTGATGTTCATTTTGAAAAGCATCAAATAACTATTCCTAGAACATAAAGTGAAGAACCCTATTGAACTACATCAATAGTGTTAGAGATTTGTAAGGCAGAACCAAAGACACAAAACAAAACCCAAACCACAAACTGGGAAAGCGTATTCTCAAGAGTGCCTTGAAAAGAACTTGCTCACAGTTGGTGAGTTCGAGTCTCTTACCAGGTTCTGTGTTGACAGTGTGGAGCCTGCTTGGGATTCTCTCTCTCCCTTCTCTCTCTGCCCCTACCCTGCTTGCTCCCTCTCTCAAAATAGATAAATAAAAACCTATATGAAATTTAAAAAAATTTAAGTCTTAACCCTGGAATTTATCCTATTTGAGGCATTTGTCCCCTGTAAGTTGCCATAAATTTAGATGCATAAAATGTACAAATATGGTCACTGTAGCATTATTTATAACAGTAAAAATATTGGAAAGATTCTATCTAATAATAGGAAAATGTTTAAGTACATTAGACTAGACTCGTAAGTTGGAATATTGTGCAGCCACTAAAAATGGAGTTTTCCTTGGATAAATACCTAGTAGTGCAATTATTGGATCCTTGGGTAGTTCTACTTTTAGTTTTTTGAGGAACCTCCATACTGTTTTCCAGAGTGGTTTCACCAGCTTGCATTCCCACCAACGATGCAAAAGAGATCCTCTTTCTCCACATTCTCGCCAACATCTGTTGTTACCTGAGTTGTTAATGTTAGCCATTCCAAAAGGTGTAAGGTGGTATCTCATTGTGGTTTTGATTGGTATTTCCCTGATGATGAGTGATGTACAGGTGTGCTGTTTTGAAGGGACACATGCACGCCAATGTTTATAGCAGCACTATCAACAATAGTATGTAAAGAGCCCGAATGTCCTGAATGTCCATCGATGGATGAATGGATAAGGAAGAGGTGGTATATATATACATAGGAGTATTAGTCGGCAATTAAAAAGAATGAAATCTTGCCATTCGCAGCTATGTGGATGGAGCTGGAGGGTATTATGCTAAGTGAAATTAGTCAGAGAAAGACAAATATCATATTCACTTATATTAGGACTTTTCTAGACAAAACAGATGAACATAAGGGAAGGGACACAAAAATAATATAAAAACAGGGAGGGGGACAAAACATGAGAGACTCATAAATATGGAGAACAAACAGAGGATTACTGGAGGGGGTGTGTGGGGGGGATGGGCTAAATGGGTAAGGGGCACTAAGGAATGTACTCCTGAAATCATTGTTGCATTATATTCTAACTAATTTGGATGTAAATTAAAAAAAAAAAAAACAAAATAAAAAACAAGGAAAAAATGGAGTTTTTGAGCAATAGCTTATAATTTCAGAAAACTCTTAGAGTTTTATATAAGGATGAAAATTAAAATTGTAGAGACAGTATCTACCCAAATTATAAAAATATCAAAATATGTTTACATTAAAATTATTAGCAAGAAATATACAAAAATATAACGGCTTATTGTGGGGTATTGGAATTTTGAATGATTCCTTTTTCATTCATTCATTCATTCATTCATTCATTTATGTAAAGTCTTTATTGAGAAACTAACATGATAGGTACTATACCAGAGCTGTACAATTAATGATAAACAAAAGTTAACCTCTGTCATCATTGGAAGCATAATCTATTGAAGAAGACATATGTTAATTTCAAAAAAAAATCACATGCAAATAAATGTAAAATTGCAACTGTGATAAGTGCTAAGAAGGAAGGTGACCATGAGAGCACACAGTAGGGGACTTAGCATAATGTGGGGTTTAGTTCACTAAAGCGCTGACAAGTATACTAAAATTGGACAGGTGGGTAGATTTAAGCAGATACACAGGGGAGGAGGATTGGGAGAACTTTCCTTTGCCAAGGAATACCACTGCAAGGTCCCTGTAGTAGGATGGAGCCCGGTGAGTTTATTTTTTTTATTATTTTTTTTATTATGAAATTTATTGTCAAATTGGTTTCCATACAACACCCAGTGCTCATCCCAAAAGGTGCCCTCCTCAATACCCATCAGCGACCCTCCGCTCACTCCCACCCCCCATAAACCCTCAGTTTGTTTTCAGTTTTCAGGAGTCTCTTATGTTTTGGCTCCCTCCCTCTCTATTTTTTTTTCTTCCCCACCTTCACGTTAAGTTTCTCAGGATCCACATTGGAGTGAAAACATACGGAGTCTGTCCTTCTCTGTATGACTTATTTCACTTAGCATAACACTCTCCAGTTCCATCCACGTTGCTACAAAGGGCCATATTTCATTCCTTCTCATTGCCACGTAGTATTCCATTATGTATATAAACCACAATTTCTTTATCCATTTGTCAGTTGATGGACATTTAGGCTCTTTCCATAATTTGGCTATTGTTGAGAGTGCTGCTATAAACATTGGGATACAAGTGCTCCTATGCATCAGTACTCCTGTATCCCTTGGGTAAATTCCCAGCAGTGCTACTGCTGGGTCATAGGTTAGGTCTGTTTTTAATTTTTTGAGGAACCTCCACACTGTTTTTCAGAGTGGCTGCACCAGTTTGCATTGCCACCAACAGTGCAAGAGGGTTCCCGTTTCTCTACATCCTCTCCAGCATCTATAGTCTTCTGTTTTGTTCATTTTAGCCACGCCCGGTGAGTTTAAAGAAGTGAAAGAGGGTTGAATATAGTGGTGTGTGAAGTAGAGTTATGGATCATTATATAAAATTTGTGTTTTTAAAATTTCACTCTTTTCTGCACTGTATAAAAGAGATTGGAAGGAGAAGCAGAACCAGGGAGCCAGCTGGGGGATTATAGTGCAATTAAGTGATCATGGTACATGGAATTAAGAAGGTGAGGTTGGAGATAGTTAAGTGGATGGAATCAAGATATATTTAGGTACAATAAATTTCATATATTGAAAAAAAAAAGATATTTAGGAGGTAACCATGAAATGGGCTTGAGGATGGATTAAAAATGGGGGTGAGGGGTCAGGGAAAACTGAAGAAGAGTCCTAAGTTTCTAACTTGAGCAACTGGTAGGCAGCTGGTGGCAATAAGTACTTGGGAAGAGGATTAGACTTGAGGAGGAGACAATGTGTATGGTTTGACACATGTTACTATGAGATGCCTTTGAGACATTCAAGTGGAGATAATAGGCAGTTGGATATATGGGTCTTAAACTCAGAAAAGTTTGAGTTCATTCACCCTCTTATCCCAAGTGACTGGCATATTCTAGGCATTTAGTAAATACTTACAGAATGAGTGAATAAATGAATGGACTGAAGAAGTCAATTTGGGAGTCACTGGTTTATGGTTGATAACTGAAGTCCTATTGGATGAAATTTCTAACAGCATAGATTGAGAAGAAAAATTCCATTTAATGACTTTGAAGAAGGAGAAAGAATACAGAGAAGTAGAGAGGTTGTAAGAAAACTAGATGTAATTCTGTCCTGAAAACCAGGAAGGAGAGGTCAGCCATGGCAAAACTGCTGATAAATCACATACGGTTAGGTTCCAAAATCCTTTGGGTTTAGTTACTGAAAGCCATTAGTGACCTTAGCAAGAGTTATTTTGGTAAATAGTGAGTGAGATGTTATGGAAGAAGAGGATGGAGGTGGTATCTAAATTGAGATGGAAGGGGGGCGCCTGGGTGGCTCAGTCGGTTGAGCGTCTGACTTCGGCTCAGGTCACGATCTCACAGCTGGTGAGTTCGAGCCCCGCATCAGGCTCTGTACTGACAGCTCAGAGCCTGGAGCCTGTTTCTGCTTCTATGTCTCCCTCTCTCTCTGCCCCTAACCCACTCGCATTCTGTCTCTGTCTCTGTCAAAAATAAATAAACAACAACAAAAAAAATAAAAGTAAATTGAGATGGAAGGGCCAAGGTAGGTTATTGATTGATTAATTGATTACCAGGAATTTGACTTTGGTTAAAGTCCACTGGGAAAGATGGATTCAGATTATATATGCACGTGTATGTATGAGATTTGAAAATACAAGAAAGATATGAAATAATCTATTATATAAATTTCCTATGAAGGTCAGAGGAGATAAAATTCAATGCTATCATAATCCTAAAGGAATATTTTTTTTGAATAATAAATAAAAGCCAAGGGAGAGAGTTCATTCTGAAAGAGGAGAGGGGTAGTTTCTTTTTCTAACAGGTGAATGGGAAGGGTACAGAAGTAAGTTGACATGTTGAGTGAGACAGTCTCTGTTCCTTCTGTGAAATAGAAATCCTTCCACATCATCTCCTGAAGGAAGGAGGAAGAAGAATTGAGAGTGGAAAAGTTGGAGGTTTGAGAAAAATGAAGGCACTATGAGTAGTCATTTTATTGTTTTAATTTTTATTTCTTTTAAGATTTTATTTTTAACTAATTTGTACAGTCAACATGGGGCTCGAATTTATAACCCCAAGATTAAGAGTCACATGTTCAACTGACTGAGCCAGCCAGGTGTCCCTAGGTAGTCATTTTAGAGATTAAGAATGAGGGGGTCTGAGAAATATCATAGGCATGTCAGGTAGAGGTGACCACCTGTTTGAGATTGGTACTATTAGTTCACAGTGATAGTAGTCAGCCCTGGTGGTGGACTTTATGAGGCAGTGCTCAGCCACTCAGGTTGGGAATGGAGAAAGAAAGTAGCTGGTTCCATCCAGAGGTGGGATATTGCCACACCAGTGAGATATGAAGACAGTGAAGCAAGAGAGTGCAGAATATTGAAGAATTTTTCTGCAATGAGGGGCCATGAAAGGTAAACTGGAAATGTGAGGAAAAGAGAAGGATTCTAATGTGTTGTTGATGGATTGACACTACAGGGATCCATGGACTCGTGTTTCCAAAGAGGTTGAAGAGCGATCATAAGCAAGCTTGAAGTGTAGTTTTTGTCAAAGGATGGAATTCTTGAATAAGTAATATTACATATGAAGGACTGTATGTAGTCCCTCCCAACCCCATTCGTGGTTTTGCTTTCTGTAGTTTGAAGTTACCTTCAGCATCTGCAATCTAGAGGCAGATGATTCTTTTATGATGAATGTCAGAATGTCAATAGCAGCCTAAGAAAATATCACAGGTCTACGGTGTTCACCTGACTTCATTTACTCATGTAGACATTTTATCATTTCACATCATCACAAGAAGGATGAACATAGTATAATAAGATATTTAAAACATTTTTTCGGAGTATAGTTGACACATAACAGTTTGACACATATGCAAAGTTTCAGGTGTACAACATAGTGACTCAACTTATTCTATACATTATGCTTTGCTCACCACAACTGTAGCTACCATCTGTCACCATACAACACTATTACAGTATTGTTGACTATATTCCTTATGCTATGCCTTTTATTTACATGACTTACTCATTCCGTAACTGGAAGCCTATAACTCTCACTCCCTTGTACCCATTTTGCCCATTCCCTAACTCTCCTGCTTTCCTCTGGCAACCATCAGTGTTCTGTGTATTTGTAGGGCTACAAGAAGGTATTTGGAGAGAGAGGGAGAGACAGAGACCACATTCACATACCTTTTATTGCAGTATATTGTTATACTTGTTCTTTTTTATTATCAGTTATTGTTATTAATCTCTCTTTATGCCTTTAATTTAAACTTTGTCATATGTAAGTATGTTTAGGAAAAAATGCAGTATAAAGAGTAAGATACTATCTTCAGGTTCAGGCATCCACTGGGTGTTTTCAAATGTATCCCTCATGGATAAAGAGGGGAGGGGACTACTGTATTTTAAAACATTGAACAAATTTAACTCATAAATTAGTATATGTTCTTCTCAATCAATGGCGTCAAATATTTTTATTATGAGAAACTCTTTATATTAATGGTTTTTGAAGATCCCCACACTCATATTGTAGTAATATGGTTTAGTAGCTATTGATTTAGAAGACGCTTTTGAAAGATACTGGGCCATATGTAAATAAATCTAATGAAGAGAGTATTTGTAACAGACATAAATTTGAGGATATGTGTGTTTGAGGGGTGTATATGTAGGTGGATATAATAATTTTATAATTCTAAACAAATTGGCTAGGTTTGGGAAAAGTAGCCATTGAACTCCAATACCCAGGATGAAGAATAGCTGGGCCATAGTCGTTCAGTGATCAATTTTGAAAGGATTTATGGGGAAAACAACACTTGAGGAGATTGGAAATTTGGGGCAAAGAATGGCTTGGTGGTTTTGAGGGAGAAGCATATTATAGGTCCTTGGACTTTGAGTGAAAAAGGTTTAGTGGTGGGCATAGAGTGATGAATAGACTGGGTGTGCACAGGTTATACCTCAGATGAAGTTGAGGTGCAACAAGTCATTCAAAGGGAAAGAAAGTAAGACTGTAAACTCCCTGACTCCATTTTCCTTTTTATGTTTCTGACCAAGTCAGAATTAGTTGACCTTAATTCCCAATATTGATTTGGCCTCTGTGAGGTGATTATTTATTTTGTGCCATGATCCTATGCACTCTTGTGTATGTTAGCTATTTTCTAATTCACGTTATAAAATAAAGAATTGTGCTCCAGGTGTGAAAGGAGTTAGGAAATCCAGAAGGTGGTTGCATATCATCCGTGCTTTGTGAATGTGGAAGAAAAGGAAAGAAAACTGTCTAACAGCAGCATAAGAATTTGTCCTTACGCAGCTAATATAAAACAGTTTCAGGCATAGCTATGTGGAGATGCGATTTATAATTCAGTATACAGGCTATACAACATACTAGTTTAAAATAGGGGATCTGGAGTAAGAATGTTTTGGTTCATATCCAGTATCTACCCCTTACCAGCTGTGACCTTGAACATGCTACTGAACCTCAGTACATCTCACTTCTACAATATGGAGTTGTTTGAGGATTCAGTGAGATAATCCACTTAGAATAATGCCTACGACTTAGAATTCAACTAATGTTAGTTGTCTTTATTATTCTTTCTCATTAGTGAAATATTACCAGTGGTATTCTATACTGCACAATATGAATGTTAGCTTTTTTATTTGCACAAAACTCCTTACTGGTTCATTAGCATTAATTCTTGATAAAGCTAACCAGTTATTAATACACATTAAATCATTATTGTGAGTGGATGAAAATCTGATTTTGGGCATTCACCTAGTACATGAAGTAAATCTGTTCATTAATATTTTCAAGTTTTTCTGATCTAATGTTTAGCTAGAATGATCAGAATCAGAACATATTAGAAAAAGCATGGGACAGCAGGCTCCCTTCCACCTGTTGCTAAGCATGGAACTCCCCAGCCATTGTGAATTTTGACTTCTGATGATCTCTGAAGACAGAAAAAAAAAAAAAAACAACAACTATTTTTTCCATGCCATTTACGGTGAAGCCATTATACCACAAGCAACAATGATTACTCTGAAATGAGTGATAACACAGTGGCCTTACAAAATTAGGGAAATGACATTTGGGTTGTTGTTTTTTTTTTTTTTTTTTTTTTTTTTTTTTTTTTTTTTTTTTTTTTTTTAGGTGGTAGGTGAATTACAGGCAATATTCTTGATCAGGTTTGAGGCAGTTTCCAAAGTATTACAATATAGAGAGGCAAATATTGATTGGAACAGAGAATGGAGCTTCAGGAAATTCTGCAGGGATTAGTTTGAATGCTTTATATTTGTACAGTGGAATAAGTATCATTGACAGTAATTGGCAATCAATATATTCTGTACACTATACCCCAATTGATGAGGCATCTAACAATGAAATGTCTATATAAGTGCAAAATATCTTCAATTGACATTAATATCCTTTCAGGCTATTTATACTTTATACAGTGTGTAATATAGTACGATTTGTATGAATCATTAGTTAATTGTACTGCTTGTATTAGTCATTAATTGATCATTAGCTACTCCCAAACAATATAATGTTAAAATTCTCCTTGAACAGTTTGAAAATCTATTATAGATGCATTTCTGAAGTTCATAAAACTCAGGTAGCTTTCTTTATGTCAGATTGTTTATCAGTGGCCACAGATACAGCAGTTTTCTATGCAATTACAGCATTACAGAGTCCTACATCCATTCAAATGCAGTGCTCTTTTATGTCAAATCCTACCAGAGACATTGTGCTTTGAGAACGTTGGTGTGAATGACTTAGAACGTGATAGAAGAATATGGAACAGATCATAGTTTCGGTGAACAAGACCTTTGTAGTGGTTTTTACTGATTACTTTCATTTGCCAAGTTGCTTGTTGGAACATTTCTTATACTGAGCCAACGATGGAGAAATAATGACACATTTATCATATGCAAAGGTTTATACAACCAACTAAATTAACTGTACAGATTGGGGAGCAAAGATCACAGAATTAGTAAAAATCCTCAGGTGATCCTTAAGTCTCATAAGTGTTTCAGCTTATTCCTCTTCCAAATTTTTTGCAGAGCTACAAAGATAAAACAAAAGGGCTGACTTCTATAACATCATGACCTTTCTCTCTCTATATTGATGAAGAAGGTAATAAGCAGTGAAACAGAGAATAAGTAGGCAGTCAAGGGGGAAAAGGGGGCTTAAAATAATCTGCTAGCATGTTACATTTAGCATAATCATAAACTGACTGCTTTTGGATAATCTCTTTCCAAATTAGATGAGGGCAATGTGTCTAATTTTTATTTCTGAAAACACTATAAACACCCCCCTCACTCCTCATAATGCACATAATACATGCCCTTCCAAAGTGGCTTGATTACCTTCCACTGAATTGTTCCATTAGTGAAGAAGCTTTCATTGCTCTTGGGCAAGAGGGCAGACATGATGAGAGGATGTGGTCTGCTACTTAGTTACAAAGTACAGCTGTGCCTTTGTTTCTTGCATACACACTGAACAAAGAATACTACAACAGACATTCCTGCCTAAACAGATTTAGATTCAGAAAATATCAGGCCAAAACACAGGGAAAAGGGAAGAAATGGTTACTAGCAAATGTACTAGACCGTTCCCTTCAAAAGTCAGTTATTAAAATCTGGGTTAGTGTAAATCAGAGATGGAGATTCTTCTTTTTCCTCCCTCCCTCCCTCCCTCCCTCCCTTCCTCCCTTCCTTCCTTCCTTCCTTCCTGTTTATTTTGAAAGAGAGAATCCCAAGCAGACTCTGCACTGTCAGTACAGAGCCCAATGGAGGGCTCAGAACTCAAATTCTGATTGCTGGGGATATTCCCCCCCCCCCCCCCCCGCCCCGCCCCAAATATCTTTTCAATCTGCTTTAGGAGGAGAGAAGAAATAAATGCAAGCAGAGTCAGGGGGAAGGAAAGTTAGGAGGAGGAGGAGGAGAGGGCTAGGGAGAAACAGAATGACATCCCTAGCAGAGTTTTGGCGTTTTCCTATGGGGTTCTCCTTGATCATGAGAGGAGTTTGGGTTCCATAGCTAACAGCATGTTTCTGGAGGCCCTTGTGATTTTTTGCACCATCTGTAAATGAACTGAGGAGTAGCTGAAGTGTTAATGGATGGCATCACAAACTGGCAAAGAACAACTTTTCGACCAAACTTATCAGGGATAAAATCAATGTTTTCAACTCTTAACTGAAAAGTCCTGCAGGAACTCAAATCCATGGTTCATAATTAACCACAAAACCTCCTTTTGGACACATCATAACCTCTTTTCCTTAGATGATAAATTTGTAAATAAGCAAGTAGAAAAGGGAAGGACAGCCTCACTTGTTGTTAGCTGGGATACATCCAAGGTGACGCTGCTTCAGTAACTGCAACAGCCAGAGAACTATTGCTTTTTTGATTGTGGGACTCTGTTAGGTCCTCAGAGGTGTACCCAAAAGAAATCAATGTCCACTGGCTATAGAGGAAATGTTTTTAATGGACATGTTGTTGCCCTAGTCTCCCTGGGATGCCTGATCAGTGTCTCTGCACATTGATAGAGGCACTGTGACTTCTGCAGCCTGTTTCTGAGCAAACCATCCCAGGGGCTCAGATTCTTTTTTTTTTTTTTTTTTTTTAAATTTATTGTCAAATTGGCTAACACCAGGGGCTCAAATTCTTACAGAGGTCAGATAGATAGTATAAATGTGTGGAACAATTAGATGTATGACAGGAAGCAATGCGGGGACTGTGTGAAATTGGAAAATGTCTCTCACCAAAAGGAGGTAGCTGCTATTTGTCCCAGTCAGTGCCCTGAGAGAACCAGAACCCTGTGTTGTGGGAACATCTCTTAAGGTTTCTTTGCATATCTAGTATAAGAAACAGACTAAGTTGGGGTTACATATAGTTAAGCTTGTGAATGGGTCATCCTGAAAAAAAAAAGGGTTAGAGATTCTCTCAGGGAGGCTGGTACTAAAATCTCTCAGGGAGGCTGCTATAACAAAATCTCACAGGCCGGGTGTTTTCACTAGCAGAAACTTACTTTCTCACAGCTTTGGAGGCTATACGCCCAATATCCAGGTGTCGGCAAGTTTGGTTTCTTTGAGACCTCTCTCCTTGGTTTGTAGATGGTCCCCTCACTGTGTCCTTACATGGTCTTTTCTCTGCTCTAGCATCCCTGGAGCTCAGACTTCTCTTTGTGTACCCAAATTCCCTCTTCTAAAGACATCATTGTGATTGGATCAGGTCCCACCCTGGTGGTCTCATTTTAACTCAATTACCTCTTTAAGGACTGTATCTCCAAAGATAGCCACACGCTGAGGTACTGGGGGCTAGGATTTCAATATATGAATTTGAAGTTGGGGAGACACAATTCCAGCCCATAACAGGGCAGCACCCCGCAGTCTGCATTTTTCAGAGGCAGGCAGCTTGGGCATCTGCATCCCATTTTCCTTATTCAGACCAGTAGACAAGTATGTATTATAAACAAGGAGAAAACAGTTCCAGCATCACACATGCAGTGACTTAATTAACGGTTTAAGCTTATCCCTAGACAAGAATCCCCAAAGAAGCTTGTGATTAATGCAGATTATAAAGGCTTGCTAGAGAGAGTGTGAAAATACTTAACTATTGCAACAGAATCCACTTTTTCATAATTGTGAACCTTGTTCCATTCTGGAGATGGCATCATCCTTAAATAGTTAGTAATTGGTACTTTGGTGCCTTCTGGCATTTGTTACAAGCACATCTCCTATCCTCTCGCACAAAGCATCTGTGGTGAGAAATGGTGGTTTATATGCTCTGTCTGTGTGTTGCCACAGTCTTCGAAGTCAATAAATGCTTAGCCTTCCAGATAGAGGCTCCCACACCAATGATGGGAACAACTATACAGACTACTTTTTCCAGTAAGTAAAGATGAGTTTATCTTTTGTGGGGGGGAAAATGCATAGTAGAAATTGAAGATCATAAGAATATGCTTGAAACTCTTCACTTAAAAAAAGTGCCTGTGCTTTTTGTTGGGTGAGATGAAAACCAAAAATATTGATCTGATAATTTAAGAATTTGGAACCAAATATTCTCTTTTCATGTTTCTATAACTTCACTTGGTTACTGGATGAATCAAAATGCTGTTGTAGGTGCTGAAGTATTTCTGCAATCCTATGAGTAGACCTCATTACATGGCATCACATCTGGAGTCCCAGGAAGTAGTCTTCTGAAAAAGTCACAGGTAACAAATATCAGGGAGTGGACACTTGGCCTAAGGTAATCTCATCAGTCTCTCCACTTAAGAATTTGGAATTAGGTTCAGAGGTTTTAGTTCATCCCTGTTGGATATGAGGGGATAGAGAAACAGGGTTTTGGGTGTGTGTGTCATATTTGGGCCATGTGCATTCCAAGGTAGAGAAGGCCTATCTGCAGAGAAGGAGAAGAATAAAGGAGACAGAGCAAGATATGTGGAGATGGGGGCATCTTATCTTCTAGGAAACTCCCATGGTTTTATTTCTTTCCTTCCCTGGTGTGACCTAGGTAGATTTTCTGCCATTTGGGTTCAGTGAAAGATCCATGTATCTTCTTAGTAAATACACTGTTTGCTTAAGGGAGGTTGAAAGTGTCTGTTTCTTCCAATCAAAATATATCCTAGACCAAAAAAAAGTCATCAGTTACATCATCATCCAATTCTGAATAACCACCCGAAATCTTTTAGTTTCTTCCTTTCTAGGAGATTACCTCCATAGGCAATTGTACTCTGGGTTTATACTCCCTCCAAGTTTCGAAGAAACAAATATGCTAATTGTTATTTGCTGGTTTATATTACTTATAATCAGATGTTCTATAGTTTGAAAGTTTTATTTCTGAAAGATGGGATCCATTTATGCTAATTTTAATGCTAAAGTATTTAACAAACTGCTGGTCCATATTAGAGCCTAAATAAATAACTGTGAACTGATTCATGTTGCCTTCTTTTCTGAGTCCCTCACATGGCACAAAACTTTGTATTGTTGAATAATAACACACTCTGTCTGCCTTCTTGGTAGGTATTGACTTGCTCTGTGCTGTGAAATGACTATGTTAGAATTGGTGTAATGAATCTATCAGCTGTCTGAATTCAGGTACTGTCATTGTATTTCAAATTCCTTATCTCTTTTCTTACTCTTCTGCTATCGACGATTGCCATCTAGTCCAGTCCAGAGAAACTGAGGGCTAGATGAAGATTCGTTTTCTTGGATAAAATGTGGGATAAGACGCTGTTGGACTAATGGTGTCTCCAACATCATGTAGGGTATAGTCAGTTGGATAATCAGGGTCAGGCTTCAAGTAAACTGGCTATCACTGTCATGTGTGAAGCCCATGGGATTCTTAACACTAGAAGTGCCGTCTGAAACACTTGTCCTTTGGAAGAAAACACCCTCCAGTTACTGTCATTTGCTAGTTTTGCCTTCAGCTCTAGAAGGGGCTCCCGGTGATTAGTGATGCATCCTTAGGGTAGCTCCTGCATAGCTGCCACATGTTCTTCAGGCAAGAATCCAGCCTCCTTGAGTCAGAGCTCAATGCTTTTATTTGTCCTTTTTACAAAGGAAGATAGAATTTTGCATTTATATAATTAAAAGTGGCCTGTGCACAACCATGTGAACACACTTAACACCACTGAACTGCAAAAAGTGACTTAGATAACAAATTTAATGTTACATGTATTTGCTACAATTAAAATTTTTTAAAATTAACAAGTGGCTCATGATCTTATGAGGTCATAGGCAAGTGCTTATATAGGCAGGTGGTCTGTTTGGTTTTAAATTTACATTAAATGTTTTCTTGAATTAATACTATCCCTCCATTCGCCTTGAATGCTAAATATTCTCAGCCATCTCATAAATACCCCTGCCTTCCTCCTGCCTGCTTTGCTTCTGTGAACATTCATTGAGATCTGGAACCAGAGGGTTCCAGAAGCAGGATTTGCTTCCTGCTCTTAAGAGGCTGCAGACTGGTTGGGATGACTAAGAAGCAAACAGTGGGGCAAAAGTTCTCAGATGTGTCTACAGGATGTTGAGGAAATCCTAGAAGGGTATCAGCCAAGTCTGTGGTGGGGGTAGATGTGCAGGGCTCAAGGAGCTGAAGCCTGGACTGAGTCAGGAAGACTGAGTAGGAAGTAGCTGGATGAAGAAAGGAGAGCAGGACATTGCAAAGAGAAGGAAAACCATTGAAGAAGGTGCAAAGCATGAGGATGCATTAAATAGTGCAAAATACTTTCTTTTGGCAACAAGGATTTGGGCGAGAAGGAGCTGGGCAAGAAATGAAACCAGAGAAATAGACAAGGTCAGACCTTGGTATACTGTGCTCATGAGATTACATTTTATCCTAAAGCTTTCCCTAATATTTGGGGGTATTTGAGGGAATTTAAACAGAAAATGACACCAGATGTTTGGTTTGGAAAAATCACCTTGACGGTGCTCCAGGAATGAATTAAAATGAAAGATACTGGATGACTTTTCAGTAATTCAGATGAGAAATGACAAATGTGTGAACTAAAGCTGTGGGACCGGGGAGAGGAGAGGGAGTTGAGAAATATGGAAGGTGATTAGATATGAGAGGAGTAAAGAGGAAGAAGAAAGAGTCAAGAATGAGTAGCTCTTTGAGTACCACTGAAGATTTGTGCATGCAAAATATGGAAATCCTCTTCTAAAAAGAACTGTAGCTAAAAATAAGAATGCTCTAGCATTGTAACGGTGAAGTCTACAGCCTACCTTGAAATAAGATGGCTTGATAGAAGTCTAGATGGACTGATGTGTGATAAGGCAAATAAAGCACAAGTGATGGAGTAAAATCTAGGCATATGGGTATTCACAATTCAATTATTTCAATTTTTCTCTAAGATTGGTAATTTTCAGAATAAAATATGGGAAGGGGAATGTTGATCCTAATGTGGAGAAGTTTTTATGCAGTGTGAAGAAGTTATAATAGGTTTATGTTAAAAAATTTAAAAAAACAATTCAACTTACCAAGACCATACCCAATAACTTGAAAACCCCATCACATGTACTGTTTCCATAATAAATAGCATTTCCACACGATTGCCATATTAATAAAATAGTGGGTATTTTACTTTAATCTGTTTGCTTTTTTTGAGCCATGTATTTTTTTCCTCCAAAATAGCTAGTTGGCAAATGACCAGAAAAAACAAACAAACAAACAAACAAACATGGATTGCTCTAAGCAGTAATAGGTAACATATATAAAATATTGCTTACTGCAGAATGTTATTCCAGTTAGAAACTAGTGTAATAAACTTTGGGTATTGTGTGTGAGATGGAAATTTTAAGCATTTTTGAGAACAAGCAGACAAAGATCTTCCTGATTTGTTACGGGAAACAGGGCAATGATTGTGCATTTAAACAAGGTAGATAATCTGGGCAATAGAATCGATTTGGGGTAAAGGGGCATAGGCAGAGAGGATTATTTTAGGTTTGGACACACTGAGTCTGAGGCATCACAGATAAATGGTTTGGGAACTCAGAGGAAGTTTCTGTGATGGAGATGGGGAGTCACTGGAATATAGCCATGTGGTCACATGGATGAGACTCTGGGAGGGAGGTAGAGTGTAAGAAAAGATGACCAAGATTAGGGCTCTGGGGAACATTTGAAGAGATACAGAAGCCAAGCCTTCTGAGGAGATTGGGAAGGCACATCCAGATGGGCAAGAGGAAAATGCATACACATGAGGAAGAGACAGAGACATCACTGACCTAGAGGGAATAGTGAGAAGGGAGGAGTGGCTAGCCGTGCCAAGTGCCTCTCTGAGGTCAAGGTTGAGTAACTACTAGGTTTGGTGGTTCTAAATGATCAGAAACCTTGGTGAGAGCAGCTTCAGTGAAAAGGTGGATTCAGAGGCTGGGATATAGTGCAACAAGGAGTTAAGGAGCAAACAGGTTGGAACTTGGATACAGCAAATATAGATTATTCTTTAAAGAAGTATGACTAGGATAGATGGAGATAAAATATTTTTTATAAGATCAGGACTCAAATATGTATGAGAGGGAATATCCTTGGAAACAGATTAAACAGAAGAGAAGATGGTAATAATTGAGGTCAAGTGCCTGAGTAGCTGTGAGGGCAAGGAACCCAGAAACCAGGTGAAGAGTGTAGGCCCGGATGGGGGTAGGGAGACCTCCTTGTCTTCCCGCTGAAATGGGGACAAAGAGGTGAGATTGAGTATGGATAATTTCCTTTCCTGGGTGGGAGTAGAGGGCAAACAGGAAGTTGAAGAAGTTTTAATTACTGGCATCTTACTTTTTCTGTGAAGTACCATAGGAGGCCACCAGATAAAAGTGATAGGGAGAGTGATGGGGGTAGGGCTTGTGAAGTTGATTTGAAAGAACTATTAAGGAATTGTGAGCAGGATCATAATAGAGACATGGGAAGGAATGCCAGGTCATCAGAAGGCAAGGTTGTAGAGTTTTCTTCAAGAGCTCTTAGCTACTTAGATGTAAGAGAGTTCTCTCTAGCCATTTCCACTCTGAACTGCTCATCAGCTCTCGGATGCCTTCTGCTATGGGTTTAAGCCTCATCATTATATATAGAAGGTAGCTGAGGCTGATCCCTTTCCTTTTGTAAAGGACTAAATATTTTCCATCTGTACAACTCACAACAAACAATGAAAAAACTAGTTTAAACTAGTAGAAACTTAATTTGAAATATATTCCTTTTTAAAAATTATTTTATTAACGTTTATTTATTTTGAGAGAGAGAGAGAGAGCATGTGCAGGGGAGGGGCAGAGAGAGAGAGAGGGAGTGAGAGAATCCCAAGTAGGCTCCACATTCAGTGCAGAGCCTGATGCAGGGCTCAAACTCATGAAACTGTGAGATCATGACCTGAGTCAAAATCAGGAGTTGGATACTTAATCGACTGAGCCAAGCAGGCACCCCTAAATTTGTTTATTTTAGGGAGAGAGGGTGTGTGTGCATGGTGGGGGGAGGGAGAGGGGGGAAAGAGAGAGTCCTAAGCAGGTTCCATGTTCAGCACAGAGCCTGACGAGAGGCTTGATCTCACAAGCCTGGGATCATGACCTGAGCTGAAATCAAGAGTTGGACGCTCAACCAATGCAGCCACCCAGGTACCCTGAAGTATACTTCTTTTTGATATTGGTATTATAATTAGATAGACCCACAGATGGACATGACTCTGGAAGCTAGATATGACCTAGTAGTTTATATTATATTTTACATCTTGTCTCCTTGGACAGGTAGCATATTTTGTTTTTACGAGCCCAAATGTTGTTTTATGGCAAGACAATTTTCCAAGACTAACCCTACATATTCGGGTGGGAGTCAAGATTTCCCAGCTTTAAATCAAGATCTTATTATTCACCTTTTACTTTCCCACTGACTGACTTTCATCCCCAATGTTGTTTCTGGACAAATAACCTCCAGTCCTCATCTCTACTTTCTCAGATATGGTTGCAAAGTAGGAATCCACTCAAAGGCAGGGTCAACCTCTGGCCTGTGGCTTCCTGTGTGAGTCCTAGATGCTTCATTTTGACACCTTGCTTCTCATGTGGTTTTCATCTCAGTCTCAGTTTCAGCTGCAAGTCCTTCTCAGTTTCTCTGCCAGCAATCCCTGGAAGTGAGGATCCTCTTGGCTTCTCCAGTGACCATCACTCCACTACTCCTCACTGGCATCCAGAAAGGACCACCACTGAGTCTTACCTGAATCACTGCACTCAAGTGACAAAACTTGTTTGAGTCTCAACTGTCACTTGGTTTCTCGCAGAACAAGTTTAGTAAACGTTTCAGAAACAGTTTGTGACGTATTGAGTCAACTCTGAATTGGAACGCAACACAATTTCTTGCTTATTTCATTTCGGTTTTGAAGGTTTAATGCGATTCTTTACATTTGGTCAGCCATTTGGTGTGTTCCACTTCCTGCCTCTGCTTACTAAGAGGTGCTCCTCAGGGTCCCAGTCAACATATAAAGGCAATAAAGAGACCAATAAACCACAGTACCAGTCATCAAAGGCACTTATAGTTTGGTGAGAGACAAGCTAATAGTTAACATATAGTGGCGATTCTTAAAAGATAGTGTACATGGAGGCCTGGGTGGCTCAATTGTTTGAGTGTCCGACTTTCGGGTTCAACTCAGGTCATGATCTCAGTTTCTGAGTTTGAGCCCTGTGTTGGGCTCCGTGCTGTTGGTGAGGAGCTTGCTTGGGATCCTGTCTCTCTGCCCCTCATGTACACTCTCTCTCTCTCTCTCAAAAATAAATAAATATACTTAAAAAAAGGTAGTGTATAGAATCATCAACTGGAAGATTAGAAAAAAATGCAGATTACTAGCCCATCCTTAGATGTATTCCAGAGAGCTGCCAGAGAATCTGCATTTCTAATAAGCATGTAGAGGTGGGTAGGCTGGGGAATGGTGGAGGTGAATCTAATGCAGATGGTGTGGGAGGCACACTTGGAAAAGCACTGCAAGACAAGGTAGAAGGGCTATAGAAAAGGTGTCTTCCCTGAGTGCTCTGGGATCCAAGGAGTGGCTGACTGGCTCAGCTGGTAGAAGTGGTTAGGGGGTGGGGAGGCTGAGGAAAGGAGGTTTTGTTGTTATGTCTGTATTCACATCTCACGTGATGTGTAAAGATGAAGTCCTACAAATCCCCTTGACCTTGGCCCTTTGTCTACAAAACCCCACCTAAAGCCTGCTTCAGATTCTGTGTCTCCCTCTCTCTCTGCCCCTCCCCCACTCACACTCTGTCTCAAATAAACATTAAAAAAAAAAAACCTCTCCTAAAGGATTTCCTACTTGATGTATAGTGTGCACCCTTTTCTCGTACATATGTTTTTATGTTTTTATGTTTTTATGGAACATATTACACTCTCTGTGGCTTCATGGGTTTTGTGTGTCTCTGCCGTTTCTAGACGTGTAATTTAAGTAGCAGTTTCCTCCAAAGCTGAATTTCCCATCTACACCTCCTTATTTCTCAATTTCAGTTATTTCATATGCCTTTTGTGTTTAACAAACAAGCTCTTTTCCTTAACTCTGAACTGAAGGTATAATCCTTACCTCACCCAAACTATGAATGCATTGTTTGTTTCTATCAATTTGTCATGCTGGCCTGCAAAGAAAAAATGTTCAGCCAAAACCAAAACATTTTCTTCCTAAAAGTCCATTAGCTTTAATGGATCAATGTCTGTACTTTTTACCCTTGGGAATTTTGCCGAGAGAGGACCACACAAGCGGACTGTGTTAGAGTAACTGGTGATAAGTACTATGGAAAGTTATCACAGGATAACTTAGCACCTTTCCATGTACGTCTGAATTTACACTTTGTGGAGGAAGTGTGAGATGTACCACAGGCAAATCTTTATGTGCTTAGTCTCTCAAGTTACCGCTGAGAAATGAGAAACAATGTCAAACCTTTTTTATATCCAAGTATTATTTCTCTCCCATTGAAAGGTTGAAATAGACAAAATTTGTGTCACTTTGGCAGAGGAAGGAAAGATGTCAAAGAGACGTGTCATCAATTTTATGAAAGAAGATGCTCTGGACTAAACTGTGTTCCCCTAAAATGGAAATGTTGAAGCCCTGACCCACCCCCTGCGAGATGGGATTTGGAAAAAGGGCTCTTAGGAGGTAATTAAGGTTAAATGAGGTCCCAAAGGTGGTATCCTAATCTGGTAGGATTGGTGGATGTAGAAGAAGAGGGAGAGAAAGAGACACCTATCTAGGAAAGGCTGTCTGAGCGCACAGTGAGAAGGCTGCCACAGCTAGGAAGCATGGCGTCACTAGAACGTGACCACGTTGATACCCTGATGTCATACTTCTAGGTTCCAGAACTGTAAGAATATACATTTCTATTGTTGAAGATACACAGTCAATGCCATATTATTATGGCAACCCAAGCAGATTAGTACAAAAGATACACTTGGCAGCATGGGGGTCTGTATCTGGGTTCTCATTCTGATTATACCACCCTTCGCTCTTGTGGTTCTAGAAGTTCCAGGAGACCTCACTTTCCTGTCTACAGCATGAAGGAGTGAGACTGGCTGACTCCGAAGATATTTTTTAATCTTTTAAATCTTTGATTCTAATTACATAAAATGCACTGCTTTGCAGGGGCTTGGGTGGCTCAGTCAGTTAAGCGTCGGACTCCTGGTTTCAGCTGAGGTCATGGTATCAGTTTCATGAGTTCGAGCCCCACATCTGGCTATGCATTGGCAGCATAGAGCCTGCTTGGGGTTCTCTCTCTCTCCCTCTCTGCCCCTTGTCTGCTCACTGTCTCCCTCAAAATAAATAAGCTTAAAAATTTTTTTTTAAATAAAATTCACTGCTTGGTTGAATGTCATATAACATTGAGCTGGAGGCAAACTTAAAGGCCTTTTTTGCCTAACTCTCCCATTGAGTGGAAGAGGAAACTAAGGCCCCAGTAGATTAAGTGGCACCTTTCCCAGTGTCACACTGATACTCCTGCCAGTGCCCAGACATGTAGTCTCCTCTTTGTTCCTCCTTCTGTTATGCTGCTTTACTGGGATGCCAGCTGTTAAACGGGAATAATGTTTTCTATCATGGAACTACTTCATTGGGAAAATGCAGTGAGTTAGAAAATACCAAGGTTTTCAGAATAAGGCATTTTTTATTGTATTCTGGTGACTTCTGATAAAAGTATCTTATGAATGTTTTGAAGTTACCTATTGCATTTAAGCATTTTCTCTATTTATTAATAAGTAATGCCAATATGTGGGTATAACAACATTTTATTAAAGGTTTTTTTTGTTTTTTTTTTTTTGTTTGTTTTTCAAAATAACACATGCAGGAGCACCCGGGTGGCACAGTTGGCTGAGGGTCTGACTCTTGATCTTGGCTCAGGTCATGATCTCATGGTTCAAGAGTTCAAGCCCTGCATTGGGCTCTGCACTGATGGCATGGAGCCTCCTTGGCATTCTGTCTCTCCTCTCTTCCCCTCCCTGCTTGGGCTCTCTTTCTCAAAATAAATAAATAAACTTAAAAAAAACCCCAAAACACTGAAAACTATATAAAGCTTATGAAAGAAATTGAAGAAGATACAAAAAAATGGAAAAAGATTCCATGTTCCTGGGTAGGAGGAACAAATATTGTTAAAATGTCAATATTACCTAAAGCAATCTACATATTCAATGCAATCCCTGTCAAAATAACACCAGCATTCTTCACAGAGCTAGAACAAATAATTCTAAAATTTGTATGGAACCAGAAAAGACCCCAAATAGCCAAAGCAACCTTGAAAAAGAAAACCAAAGCAGGAGGCATCACAATCCCAGACTTCAAGCTATACTACAAAGCTGTAATCATCAAGACAGTATGGTATTGGCACAAGAACAGACACTCAGATCAATGGAACAGAGTAGAGAACCCAGAAATGGACCCACAAATGTATGGCCAACTAATCTTTGACAAAGCAGGAAAGAATATGCAATGGAATAAAGATAGTCTCTTCAGCAAACGGTGCTGGGAAAACTGGATAGCGACATGCAGAAGAATGAACCTGGACCACTTTCTTACACCATACACAAAAATAAACTCCAAATGGATGAACGACCTCAATGTAAGACAGGAAGCCATCAAAATCCTCGAAGAGAAAGCAGGCAAAAACCTCTTTGACCTTGGCCGCAGCAACTTCTTACTCAACGTGTCTCCAGAGGCAAGGGAAACAAAAGCAAAAATGAACTACTGGGACCTCATCAAAATAAAAAGCTTCTGCACGGCAAAGGAAACAATCAGCGAAACTAAAAGGCAACCGACAGAATGGGAGATTTTTGCAAATGACATATCAGATAAAGGGTTAATATCCAAAATCTATAAAGAACTTATCAAACTCAATGCCCCAAAATCAAATAATCCAGTGAAGAAATGGGCAAAAGACATGAAGAGACATTTCTCCAAAGAAGACATCCAGATGGCCAACTGACACATGAAAAAATGCTCAACATCACTCATCATCAGGGAAATACAAATCAAAACCACAATGAAATCCCACCTCATACCTGTCATAATGGCTAACAACTCAGGCAACAACAGATGTTGGTGAGGATGCAGAGAAAGAGGATCTCTTTTGCACTGTTGGTGGGAATGCAAACTGGTGAAGCCATTCTGGAAAAGAGTATGGAGGTTCCTCAAAAAATTAAAAACAGAACTACCCTGTGACCCAGCAATTGCACTACTAGGCATTTATCCACAGGATACAGGTGTGCTGTTTCGAAGGGACATATGCACCCCAATGTTTATAGCAGCACTATCCGCATTAGCTAAAGTACAGAAAGAGCTCAGATGTCCATCGATGGATGAACGGATAAGGAAGAGGTGGCATGTGTGTGTGTGTGTGTATACACACACACACACACACACACACACACACACACACACACATATACATATATATATATATATATATATATATATATACATACATACATACAATGGAGTATTACTTGGCAATCCAAAAGAATGAAATCTTGCCATTTGCAACTCCATGGATGGAACTGGAGGGTGTTATGTCAAGTGAAATTAGTCAAAGAAGACAAATATCATATGACTTCACTCATATGAGGATGTTAAGAGACAAAACATGAACATAAGGGAAGGGAAACAAAAATAATATAAAAACAGGGAGGGGGACAAAACATAAGAGACTCTTAAATATGCAGAACAAACAGAGGGTTATTGGAGGGGTTGTGGGAGGGAGGATGGGCTAAATGGGTAAGGGGCATTAAGGAATCTACTCCTAAAATCATTGTTGCACTATATGCTAACTAACTTGGATGTAAATTAAAAAAAAATTAAAAACAAAAACAAAATAACACACGCATATGGTAAATAATTAAATAATGTAGATGGATTTATGACAAAAAGTAACAGTTTCTCACGCATATTTCTCCCTTCCTAATTATGGAGGCAAAATCTTTTAGCCTTTACCTTTTAAATTTCTTTTGATTTTACTTTGATAACTTTAGAGAATGTGCTTGTTCCTGTTCTCTTCCTTAAATCAATAAACCACATCCATAGACTTTCTATTAAGAAAGTTGAGGTAATAACTCCCATTACCCCCTGTCTGCATCTGCCCTCCTAAAGTTTGATATTCATATTAGTTTTGGCTTTTCGAAGCCTTGTAATTTTAAAATCATATTGTAAAACTCCTTTTAGGGGCAGGATTGTTTTGTTCCTAGCTTTGTAAAATGAGTGCGTGGAAGTAGTAGGACTCCTTCTCTTTGCTTACTTTTTATTTCCTATTTCTGACATCCTCCACCAATCAGCTAAACTTCTGTTGTTACATTGTTAAGGTTAACATTTACCGTCCTTTCTGCAACCACAAATGTGTCTTCCGGTGTGTACAGTTCTTGAGTCCAAATGTTGAAGCGTTGAAAAAATGTTTAATCTTTCATTTTTTTTTTTTAATTTTTTTTTCAACGTTTATTTATTTTTGGGACAGAGAGAGACAGAGCATGAACGGGCGAGAGGCAGAGAGAGAGGGAGACACAGAATCGGAAACAGGCTAATCTTTCATTTTTTTTTTTTTTTTTAATGTTTTTATTTATTTTTGGGACAGAGAGAGACAGAGCATGAACGGGGGAGGGGCAGAGAGAGAGGGAGACACAGAATCGGAAACAGGCTCCAGGCTCTGAGCCATCAGCCCAGAGCCTGACGCGGGGCTCGAACTCACGGACCGCGAGATCGTGACCTGGCTGAAGTCGGACGCTTAACCGACTGCGCCACCCAGGCGCCCCTAATCTTTCATTTTTAAAGAATGTTTTGGGGGCCCAGATACTGTGTTCAAATGGATTTTCTGCAAAAGCAGAAATTGAAAATTTCTCCTTAGGCAATTTTGGATTAAAAATTACATTTTTGAAGGATGATGGGAAGTAAATATCCCATTATTCTCTCTGCTTTGCTTTTAAAAATGACTTAGCATAAATAAAATGCAAGAAAGAGTGTTATGAATATCATTTAAATATTTCTTAAACTGTTAATACTTATAAAATTGGAATTTCTGGTTTGGTTCAAAAGGTACGATCAGACACTGCATTAAATTGTATTGCTTTAGAAGTCTTGACAGTGACTCTCTGACAACTGCTTCACTCATTAAATTTAGTAAAATTCTACCTTTAATATGCTTCTGCCATGTGAAGCTTAAAATTATTCCAAATAATTTTAAATCATCCTTAGAGTCACACCAAAAAAACCCTGTTATTGTTAAAGTGTAATTATGATAGTTGGTTTGGGATGAAGGGATGGTCATAACCTTAATAATCTCCCTGTACTAAATTCTCTTCTGTCCAGTGAAGCTTGTAGGAGGTTTCAGTGGACTTTGGGTCAAGTGCGGCTATATTTTAAATTCTATCACCAACTCTAATACATTGCCTTTTTTTTTTTTTTTTTTTTTTTTTTTTTTTTTTTTGTGGTCATATTTCCAGTATGGTTGCTAGGGAGTTATTTGTATAGCAGGGACTACAAGTCTCTATGCCTTTGTGATGAAAATATGTTCTTGAGCTTCCTTGCCTATTTAGCATTTCATATCTTGCAGACATAAATCCTGGAGCTAAGCTTAGCTCGCACAGCTCTGTATATTTTTACTTCCCCAAGGATAGTTATATCATTTCTGAGGTAAGAGGATCAATATGGAATAGGGTTCTCTAAGTAAGGGCTAAACCAGCACCAAATATAGCACTGATGAAGCATTTAGTGGCTTCCTGTTTGTGATGTTCATCAGAGCTATAAAGCTGACTAATACCAGGATTTGAGCTCTACAGAGGACTATATGGTCATAAAATATCTGAGACAGTCTTCAAACTTGTCATGGTGCCTGAAGGTTTCTATTTTTACAGCAGATTGAAGAGGAATTTCCTTGTAAAGCCCTTAACTCCTGATTAAATCACATTTCTCATTATGGCAGAATTTATTATAAACTAATGTCACTATATTTCAGTAGATTGTTCTTGATTATGAACTCTTGGAGCGCATCCATTATGCTTTGTTTTATTAATATTTTTTACAGTATACTACAGGATGATTCTCATGCATGAGAGTGTTGTTTTCTGCCCAGCACTGTGCTAATTAATTTAGATGAATTATTTTCTTTAATTCTCACAACAAGCCCATGAGGGAGGTACTTACTGGTCCCATTTCATGGATGAGTAACTTCAGGCAATAAGAGATAAGTCACTTGACTAGAGGCAAATAGCTAGTTAAATGATAGAACCAGCTCTGTGCCTGAACTCTTCGAAAATGTCCTAAAGTTGGAATCATACAGTATGTAGCTTTTTCAAATTGACGTCTTTCACTTAATAATATGCATTTAAGGTTCATCCATATCTTTTCATGGCTTGATAGCTCTTTTAGCTCAGAATAATATTGCATTGTCTGTATATACTACAGTTTATCCATTCACCTGCTAACAGACATCTTGGCTGCTCCTAAGTTTTGACAGTTAGGAATAAAGCTGCTAAAAACATTTGTGTGCAGGTTTTTTTGTGGATAAAAGTTTTAAAATTCTTTGGCTAACTACCAAGGAGCCCAATTCCTCGATTGTATAGTAAGATTATGTTTACTTCTGTAAGAAACCGCAAAACTGTCTTCCTCATTGGCTATATCATTTTGCATTTCCATACACAATGAGCGTTCCTGTTGCTCCACACCCTCATCAGCAGTTGCTGTTGTCAGTGTTCTGGATTTGGACCATTCTAGTATGTGTATTGTGATAGCTCAGTGTTTTAATTTGAAATTTGCTGACATGATACTTAACATTTTTTCATAGGCTTCTTAACCATCTGTATATCCTCTTTGCTGAAGTGTCCAGATCTTTGGCCAATTTAAAAGAAAAATTTTTTTTACAATTATTTATTTTTGAGAGACAGAGAGAGACAGAGCACAGGTGGGGGAGGGGCAGAGAGAGAAGGAGACACAGAATTTGAAGCAGGCTCCAGGCTCTGAGCTGTCAGCACAGAGCCCGATGTGGGGTTTGAACTCACAAACCATCAGATCACAACCTGAGCCGAAGTTGGACGCTTAACCGACTGAGCCACCCAGGCACCCCTTTGGCCAATTTTTTAATCTGGTTGTTTCCTTTCATATTATGGAGGTTGTTTTTTTTTTAATGTTTATTTAGTTTTGAGACAGAGACAGAGAGACAGAGTGAGACAGTGGGAGGGGCAAAGAGAAAGGGAGACACAGAATCCAAAGCAGGCTCCAGGCTCTGAGGTGTCAGCACAGAGCCCAACATGGGACTCAAACTCATGAGCCCCGAGATCATGACCTGAGCTGAAGTTGGACACTTACCCAGCTGAGTCACCCAGGTGCCCCTCATATTATTTAAAGTTTAAGATTTTTGGTATATTTCAGGTAACAGTGATGTGTGAAATTTATTTTTTCCAAGTATTTTCTCCCAGTCTGTGCTTGTCTTTTCATTATCTTGACACTGCCTTTTGAAGAGCAGAAGTTTATACTCTTAATGAAGCTCAGATTTTCAATTATTTCTCTGATGAATTATATCTAAAAAGTCATAGCTTTACCCAAGGTCATCTAAGTTTTTTCCTGTGTTATCTTCTAAGAATTTTATAGTTTTATAGTTTTGTGTTTTACACTTAAATCTATGATTCATTCTGAGTTAACTTTTGTAAAGAGGGTGTGTCTAGATTCATTGTTTTGCATGTGAATATTCAATTATTCCAGCACCATTCATTGAAGAGACTCTCTTTGGTCCACTATATTGCCTTTGCTCCTTTGTCAAAAATCGGTTTACTGTCATGCAGAAGTATGAAACTGGACCACTTTCTTATACCACACACAAAAACAAATTCAAAATGGATGAAAGACCTACATGTGAGACAGGAAACTATCAAACTCCTAGAGGAGAAAATAGGCAGCAACCTTGGCTGAAGCAACTTCTTACTGGGCATGTCTCTGGAGGCAAGGGAAACAAAAGCAAAAATGAACTATTGGGACTTCATCTTCTGCACAGCAAAGGGACCAATCAACAAAACTAAAACGTAGCCTACAGAATGGGAGAAGATATTTGCAAATGATAAATATTTAGTATCCAAAATCCATAAAGAATTTGTCAAACTCAACACCCAGAAAACAAATAATCCAATAAAGACATGGACAGAAGACATGAATAGACATGTTTCTAAAGAAGACATACCAATGGCTAACAGATACATAAAGATATTCAGCATCACTCATCATCAGGGAAATACAAATCGAAACTACAATGAGATATCACTTCACACATGTCAGAATGGCTAAAATTAACAAATTAGGAAAAAACAGATGTTGGTGAGGATGCAGAGAAAGGAGAACCCTCCTACATTGTTGGTGGGAATGCAAACTGGTGCAGCCACTCTGGGAAACAGTATGGAGGTTCCTCAAAAAGTTAAAAATAGAACTATTCTACAACTCAACCATTGCACAACTAGGTATTTACCCAAAGGATAAGAAAATACTGATTTGAAGGGTCACATGCATCCTAATGTTTATAACAGTGTCATCAACAATAGACAAATTATAGAAAGAACCCAAATGTCCACTGATGAATGGATAAAGAAGATGTGGTATCTCTCTGTCTCTCTTTATCCATCCATCCATCCATATACATACAATGGAATATTTCTCAGCCATCAGAGAGAATGAAATCTTGCCATTTGTAACAACATGGGTGGAGCTAGAGTGTAAGCCAAAAAGTCAGGGAAAGACAAATATCATTTAATTTCACTCACATGTGCAATTTAAGAAACAAAATGGGGGGCGCCTGGGTGGCGCAGTCGGTTAAGCGTCCGACTTCAGCCAGGTCACTATCTCGCGGTCTGTGAGTTCGAGCCCCGCGTCAGGCTCTGGGCTGATGGCTCAGAGCCTGGAGCCTGTTTCCGATTCTGTGTCTCCCTCTCTCTCTGCCCCTCCCCCATTCATGCTCTGTCTCTCTCCATCCCAAAAATAAATAAACGTTAAAAAAAAACAAAAAACAAAATGGATGAACATAGGGGAAGGGCGGGGGAGAGAGAGGCAAATCATAAGAGACTCTTTTTTTCTTTTAACGTTTTTTGAGAGAGAGTGTGAGTGGAGGAGGGGCAGAGAGAAAAGGGGACAGAGAATCTGAAGCAGGTTCTGCACTGACAGCAGTGAGAACCATGAGATCATGACCTGAACCAAAGTCCTACCCTCAAGCGACTGGGCCACCGAGGTGCCCCAGGAGACCCATAACTACAGAGAGCAAACTGAGGGTTGCTGGAGAAAAGGTGGATGGGGGTGGGCTAAATGGGTGATGGACATTAAGGACGGCACTTATTGTGATGAGCACTGGGTGTTATAAGGAATGAAACACTAAATTCTACTTCTGAAACCACTATTACACTATATGTTAGCCAACTAGAATTTAAATAAAAACTTGAAGGAAAAACAACAACAAAAGATCAATTTGCTGTATTTATGTGGATTTATTTGTGAGCTCTTCATTCTTTATTCATTTATCTATTTGTCTATTGTTTAAAAATACCACACTGTTGTGATTATCGTGGCTTTTCAGTAAGTCTTAAAGTTGGGTAATATTGATCTTACAATTTTGTTCTTCAACATTGGATTGGCTATCCTGAGATTTTTGGCTCTCCATATACCCTTCAGAAGCAATTTTTTGACACCCACAGGTAATTTGCTGGAATTTTAATTGGAACTATGTTGAATCTATAGGCCAAGTTGGAATGACTGATGTCTTGACCATATTGAGTCTTCCTGTCTATGAACATGAAGTTTTTTTCCATTTATTTGTAAGTTCTTCTTTGATATCTTTCATCAGAGTTTAATAGTTTTTCTCTTTTGATCTTAGATACATTTTGTTGGATTGATACCTAAATATTTCCTCTTTTAGGGTGCTAATATAAGTGATACTGTGTTTTCAATGTCAAATTCCACTTGTCAATTGTTGATGTATAGGCAAGTGATTGCCTTTTATTGTATTCTGCAACCTTGCTGTACTCATTTATTAATGTCAGACGTTTTTGTTGTTGATTTTTTGAGATCTTATACATAGATGATTGTGTCATTTGTGAAAAAAATAGTTTAATTTCTTTCTTCCAAATTTGTATACCTTTTATTTCCTTTTATGGTCTTATTGCATTAGTTAGAACTTCTGGTATGATCTGAAAATGCATGGTGAGAAAGGGAGTTTCTTGCCTTGTTTCTAATCTTAGCTGGAAAGATTCAAGTTTCCCATTTTTTTTTTAATTAATTTTTTTTTAAATGTTGATTTTTTTTTTTTTTTTGAGAGAGAGAGAGAGAGCACGAGCAGGGGAGGGGCAGGGAGGGGGGCGGGGACACAGAATCCGAAGCTGGCTCCAGGCTGTGAGCTGTCAGCACAGAGCCTGACATGAAGCTCAAAACCATGGACCATGAGATCATGACCTGAGCTGAAGTCAGAAGCTCAACCGACTGAGCTACCAAGGTGCTCCTCAAGTTTCTCATTATTAAGTATGAGGCTGGTTCTAGGTTTGTGTGTATGTGTGTGTGTGTGTGTGTGTGTGTGTTTTGTAGATGTTCTTTATTAAGCTAAGGAAATTTCTCTCTAGTTTCAGTTTCTTGAGAGTTTTTATCATGAATGGGTGTTGAATTTTGTCAAAACTTTTTTGTAACTATTAATATGATCATGTAATTTTTCCTCTTTAGCCTTTTGATGTGCTGGATTACATTAAGTGATTTTTGAATGTTGAAACTGCTTTGTATTACCTGGGATAAATTCCACTTGGTTGTACTGCGTAATTCCTTTTATACATTGTTAGTTTCAATTTGCTAATATTTTGTTGATTTTTGCATCTATATTCATGAGAGGTATTGGTTTGTACTGTTTTTTTAATGTCTTTGTTTGATTTTGATGTTAGGATAATACTTACAGAATGAGTTAGGAAGTATTCTCTCTTCTATCTTCCAGAAAAGATTGTAGAGAATTGCTATAATTTCTTTCTTAAATATTTGGTAAATTTCATCAGTGAAATCATTGGGGCCTGATACTTTCTGTGTGGAAGGTTATTATTATTTTTTTAATTTTTTAAAGTAGATATGGGACTATTCAAGCTGTCTATTTATTCTTGTTTGACTTTTGGTAGATTGTGTCTTTCAAGGAATTTGTCCCTTTCATCTGGATTATCAGGTTTGTGGGCACAGAGTTATTCACGATATTTCTTTATTACCCTTTTAAAAGTCCATGGGATAGTGATGTCCCCTATCTCATTACTTATATTAGTAATTGGTGTGTTTTCTCTCTTTTTTTCTAAGTTAGCCTGGCTAGAGGCTTATTGATTATATTTATCTTTTGAAAGAATCAGCTTTGCATTTTGTTAATTTTCTTTAATGATTTCCTATTTTCATTGTAATTGATTTCTGCTTGCTTTGATTTTTATTACTTTTACTTTGGATTTGATTTACTCTTTTCTAGTTTATCAAAGTAGAAACTAAGATGATTGGTTTTAGATATTTCTTTTCTTCTAATATATGTATTCAATGCTATAAATGTCCCTGTAAGCAATACTTCCATTATATCTCACACATTTTAACAAGATGTTTTCATTTAGTTCAAAATAGTTTTCAATTTCTCTTGAGATTTCTCCTTTGACCCACGTATTATTTAGAAGTGTATTGTTTAATCTTCAAGTATTTGGGAGATTTTACAACTATCTTCCTGTTACTGATTTCTAGTTTAATTCCGTTGCGGTCTGAGAGTATACATTACATCATATATTCTATTATTTTAAATTTAATAAGGTGTATTTTATGACTCAGAATGTAGTCTATCTTGGTGAATGTTTCATGTGGCCTTCAGAAGCATGTGTATTCTGTTGTTTGGTGAAGTAGTTTATAGATGTCAATTATATCCAATTGATTGATGGTGTTGTTGAGTTTAACTATGTTCTTATTGATTTTCTAGCTTCTGGATCTATTTTCTGATAGAAAGGTATTGATGTCTCCAACTATAATAGTGGATTCATCTATTTCTCCATGTGGTTTCATCAGTTTTTGCCTCATGTATTTTGATGCTCTGTTGTTAGGCACACACGTTAAGGATTATTATGTTTTCTTGGCGTATTGACCCCTTACAATTATGTAATGCTCCTCTTTATTTCTGACAACTTTATTTTCTCTGAAGTCTCTGTCTGAAATTGTGATTGTTCTTTATATTTTATTTTAATTAGTGTTATGATGTTAAATCTTCCTTCATCTTCCTTCATCCATTTACTTTTAATCTACATGTGTCTTTATATTTAAATTGGGTTTCTTTTAGATAACGTATAGTTAGGGTCTTGTTTTCTGATCCACTCTGATAATCTCTGTCTTTTATGTGGTGTATTTGGACCATTGACATTTAAAGTGATTATGGATGTAGTTGGATTAATATCTACCTATTTGTTATTGTTCTCTATTTTTTCTTTTGTTCTTTGTTCTTGTTTCCCACATTTTTTCTGCCTTTTGCAGTTTTTTTTAAACATTTTTTTTAACGTTTTATTTATTTTTAAGACAGAGACAGAGCATGAACGGGGGAGGGGCAGAGAGAGAGGGAGACACAGAAACGGAAGCAGGCTCCAGGCTCTGAGCTATCAGCCCAGAGCCCGACGCGGGGCTCGAACTCACGGACCGCGAGATCGTGACCTGAGCTGAAGTCGGACGCTTAACCGACTGAGCCACTCAGGCGCCCCTGCCTTTTGCAGTTTTAAGTGAACATGATATGTGATTCAATTTTCTCTCCTTTCTTAGCATATCAGTTATACTTCTTTTTAATTTTTTTAGCAATTGCCCTAGAGTATATAATATACATTTACAACTAATTCAAGTCCACCTTCAAATAACACTGTACTACTTCATGGGTAGTATGAATACTTTATAATGACAAAACCTCCCTAATCCTTTCATTATATATACATATACATATACATATACATATACATATACATTCTATTATATATATTACATGATTGTATATAACAGAATACATTGTTACTATGACTATTTTGAACAAATTGTTATTTGTTAGATCCATTAAGAATAAGGAAAGTAAAAGTCTTTATTTTATCCTTATTCAGTTTTCAGTGACCTATATTGTTTTTCTTCTTTCTAAACAACTTCCTTTAAATTTTTTTAGCAGATCTACTGACAACAATTTCCCTCAATTTTTGTGTATCTGAAAAAGTTTTTATTTATCTTTTACTTTTGAAGGTTAATTTCACAGGGTACAGAATTCCAGTATGTTGATGGCTTTTTTTCCTCTCAACACTCTATTCTTGCTTATGTGGTTTTTGAGAAGATGGATATAATTTTTTTCTCCTTATTAGATAATTTTCTCCCCCTCTGGCTTCTTTCAAGATTTTAAAATATCTTTGATTTTATGAAATTTGAATAATTTTTTGTTTATTTTTGTATTTGTTTCTTTAATATTCATCCTGCTTCATGTTTCTAAACTTCTTGGGTCTATAGTTTGGTGTCTGGCATTAATCTGGGGAAAATTCTTAGTCATTTGCTTCAGATATTGCTTCTGTTCCTTTCTCTATTTCTTCTCTTTCAGGTATTCCCATTATATGTATGTTGTGTAACTGTCCCACAGTTCTTAAATATTGTGTTCTGGGTTTTTTTTCTAGTCTTTTTTTTTTTTTTTTTGCCTTTGCCTTTGCCTTTCTGTATTGGAAGTTCTATTGTCATATCACCAAGCTCAGATATTCTCTTCTCAGCTGTGTTTAGAATACTAATAAGCCCATCATAAGCATTTTTTCATTTGTTACAATGTTTTGATCTGTAACATTTCTTTTTGATTCTTGGACTATTCATCTTTCTGCTTAAATTATCCATCTGTTCTTGCATGTTGTCTACTTTTTCTATTAAATCCCTTTGCATATTAGTCACAGTTATGAAAAATCCCTCGTCTGTTAACTCCTGCCTTATCTGACTCTGGTTCTGATGTTTGCTCAGTCTCTTCAAACATGTTTGCCTTTTACCATGCCTTATACTTTTTTGTTGAAAGGTGGACATGATGCACTGGGTGAAAGGTACTGCAGTAAATAGAACTTTAGCAATGTAGTGGTCAGGTTTATGGGGAGGGAATGAACATTATAGTCCTCTGATTAGATCTCAATCTTTTGGTGAGTTTCTACCCGTGAGCTTTGAACTTTACCAGTACTTTTTAGTCCTTCACTGCTTAGGTGTGACAGGTTGGCTAGAGAAGGCTGGAATTGGTATTTCTCTTACCCCAGGTAGGTTAGTTTCTAATAAAATCTCAGCAGGCTAGGCTGTGGTGAAATAATTTCTCCTGAAAGCAAATCTTTTTTTTTTAAATAGTAATAGAATGTTCTGATGTATTTCAAGATGGTTCCTTTTCTTCTCTCTATGATGGAATTCTCTGAGGTATGTATGTATATATATATGTATATATACACACACACACACACACACATATATATGTATATATATACACGTATATATATATATATATTGTGTGTGTGTGTGTGTGTGTGTGTGAATCTAGTAAAGCTTCTGGAGGTAAAACCCACAAAGGTAGGTGGCCACCCCTCTAAAAACCCTGAAGTTTTTAAACTTTCAGTTGTCTACACTGAGTCTTCATCAGTCTGTCAAGTAAAGTCTAGGTTTCATATCCTTGCACTGGTTCTCTCAGAAGTTTCTGCTCTGGTAAGTTGTAATTTGTTGTGTCAACCTGGTTATCTTTCCAATTTTGGAGCAACTGTTTGTCCTGTGACCTCATGGTGCTGATGGATCTAGGAAGAATTGTTGATTTTTCAATTTCCTCAGATTTTTATTTGTTAGGATGAAGTGGTGACTCTAAGTTTCTTATATCCTAGACCAGAAAACAGAAGTCTGCCTGAACTCTTAATAATCATTACACCCTGGGGCACCTGGGTGGCTCAGTCGGTTGAGCGTCCGACTTCGGCTCAGGTCATGATCTCGCAGTCTGTGAGTTCGAGCCCCACAGTGGGCTCTGTGCTGATAGCTTGGAGCCTGGAGCCTGCTTCAGATTCTGTGTCTCCCTCTCTCTCTGCCCCTCCCCTGCTCATGCTCTGTCTCTCTCTGTCTCAAAAATAAATAAAAACATTAAAAAAATAAAAAAAAATCATTATGCCCCATGTTTCCCCATTAACTACCGGTAGACTCGAATTCTGTGTGTGGTGTCTTAGCCTGGGCTATCTAAGAAGCAGAGTCTGAGCTAAAGTCTCATGTGTTCTTATTTTATTACAAACTTCAATCCCAGGGAACAAGGGGTAGGGCAAGGAGTGAGATAAGGAAAAAAAGGACAACGAATATGAGATGCGTTTTCAAACTGGCCACTGCCTGGTATTGAGCCTCACTGACTGTTAAACTTCAAGAGATCTTTGAAAAGGCCATATAAATGATTCCTTTTCAGAAAAATGTATGGGGTGGGGTGATAGTAAGACTTTATCTGCTGATTCAGTCTCCCATTCGTTGCAGTTTTACTCCATGGTTTAACTCTTTTACCTGCACTTTTTAGATTGTCTATGTGTTGGCAAAATACAGTTCCATGGTGTCTTAATTTGGGTTCCCTTGAAAGAAGAACCTGAATAAAGGTTTGGGGTTCAGGTAAGTTATTTGGAAGGTGAGCCCAGAATGCAAAAGTGGGAGAGTTGGGAGAAAGAGGGAAGAAGAAAAAGACAATATGAAGATGATTTATTGAGGTCCCTGCTGTAAGCAGTAGAGGCTCTATTCCACCAAGAAATCTGAGAGGCAGTATGTACATTTCTCAGAATTGTCCATATATAGGATGGGAGGCTGGGGCATTTATCCACTGTCTCCCATCCCTTATCATCTACTGAGAGCTGCCTTGGGGGCTAGTAACTTTCTTCCCTTTCTGGGCAATGCTTACATGTAGACTGAAAAGACTTGTGGGATTTTGGAGAAGCCTTCTAGTTTGAAAAGAAAGTATTTGAGAAGTCAGCATGAACCTGAGCTTGTGTACAAGTGCCCACTGCAGAGATGGGCTGAAGAACTGTGCCGTGGATTATTAGATGCCTCCGAGAACAGGGAAGCCTTGGGGTAGATGGTCAGAGTAGTATTTCTTTTGTGGGATAGTATGAAAGTGGGCCTCCAAAATGGTGCCGACATTCTGGTTTTAAGTGGCTCACATTGTTTATATGGTCACTGGCTCTGTTAAAAATATTTGCCCAGGATTCCATATACCTTAGGGGGAGCCCTGCCACTGTGAAGCAGTTGGCTGATCTGCATCTGGAACAGAAAAGTAAAAGTTAGAGGACTTACCGTGTCATGCAGGAGGTAACTGATAGCCTAGGTTAGGGGTTTCTTTAGAAAAGTTTTTACAGACGAGTTTAGAGTCTATGTTTTTCTATCCATAAAGAATAACATCTGTAAAAATTTTACGAGTGAGTCATCATCATGTGGGGTGGATTGGAAAATGTGGCTGCATTTTCATGCAGTCTTCTCATCATAGGATGTATCTTCCCTCCATTCACAGTCGGAGTCTATTTCTCCACTCTTTTGTATCTAGACTGGCAGTCAACTTTTTCCTTAGTTTCTGGGTCTCTAAATCGGGAGGAATTACACTATTGGAGCTAGCCTGTGACTCCCATTGACCAAAAGAATTAAGTGGAAGTGAAATTGGGCAAGTTCTGGGACCTAACTATCAAGACATTTTGTAGCTTCAGCCTTTACCCTCTCCACTGGGACCACCAGTGTAGAAAGCCAGTCTAGCCTACTGGTGGATGAGAAGCCATGTGGAGAAGAACCACATCCTAGCTGATGGCCAGCACCCATTCCTAGACATGTGAGTAGGCCCATTCTGGATCCTCCAGCCTGGCCACCCCATGAGTGAAATCACATGAGTGAGTCCAGGCAAAACCAGATCAGACTGCCCAACCAAGCCACAGAATCGTGAGAAAAACTAAGCAATTGTTGTTTAAAGACACTAAGTTTTAGATGGTTTGTTATATGGTAAAACAGGTAACTAATAGAACATGGCCCAAATCCTAAGTCTTTGGAAGCACTTTTTATGCCTCAAATAAGTAAATGGCTAAATTAAATGAGGTGTAAGTTTGCAAATACTAATAGGGTCTCCTGGTGAGTTTTAGAGAATTCCTTTTCCATATTTAACCAATGAAGAAATCACAAATGAGGAGTCGCTTTTCTGTGCCAGAAAGTAAGCTTATGAAAATTATACCTCCATTAAACAAAAGGGTAAATAGTACTTTTAAGTAGTCTAACTACAAAGAGCAATTTATATGTATGGATTCTTTGCTTCTGGGAAAAGAATATCATCAGTTTAGTGACTGTCAGGAATTGTTTGTATAGATGGTGCAATTTTGTACTCTGGTCTGTTTCTAAATCTGGTCTGATTCTGTGCATCATAGTGTTAACTAGCATTTACTAAAAGGGCCTAAAGGAATGGAGCTCTGTTGGCTGAGTAGGGACTGAGCTGTGCCGGTAGTGTTCTGAAGAGGTTCAGAAACTGACAATGACAGGAGCGCCTGGGTGGCTCAGTCAGTTAAGTGTCCGACTTCAGCTTGGGTCATGATCTCACGGTGCATGGTTTTAGGCCCCATGTTGGGCTCTGTGCTGACAGCTCAGAGCCTGGAGTCTGCTTCAGATTCTGTGTCTCCCTCTCTCTCTGCCTCTCCTCCACTCACATTCTGTGTCTCTCTCTTTCTCAAAAATAAATGAGCATTGGGGCGCCTGGGTGGCGCAGTCGGTTAAGCGACCGACTTCAGCTAGGTCACGATCTCGCGGTCCGTGAGCTCGAGCCCCGCGTCAGGCTCTGGGCTGATGGCTTGGAGCCTGGAGCCTGTTTCCGATTCTGTGTCTCCCTCTCTCTCTGCCCCTTGCCCGTTCATGCTCTGTCTCTCTCTGTCCCCAAAATAAATAAACGTTGAAAAAAAAAATTAAAAAAAAATAAAATAAAATAAATGAGCATTAAAAAGATTAAAAAAAAATTTTTTAATTAAAAAGAAACTGGCAATGATAGGAAAGAGGAGGAGAGACCCAAGAAAATAGATTCCTTATCTTTCTGGCTTTGCTTGGCTCTGTAATGTATAAAAAGCCAGAGATGCCACATTTTCTAATGATGGAGAGGAAATCTCACATCCTGCCTTGATAATTTGTAGAAGCAGAAACTTTAGTTTGGTTAAAAAAATGGAAAAAGAGAGCTAATGGATTCTCCCAAGATCACTGATTAGAAGAAGTTAGAAATCTGGTTCTTTGACCAAGTGATACACTTGTGTTTAGATTATACAAATCGGTAATGTGCATGGGCCAAATTTATGTACCTTCTAGTGTATTTTGTTTAGCCTACACTACGTAGAAACATGGTGTGTTGTAACAATTGTGCTTCATTATAAAAATACAAGACCTTTAGCACAAAAATCCATATTTTCAACATCTCTTGAAGATCGGATGATCTGGCCACAGCTCTAGGGTGAGGGATGGCACCCACCATAGACAGATCCCATATTCTTCAGCCAGCAGAGCTTACTGTTTCACCTTATTACTCTTCTGGCTGTAGCATGTGCCAGGCTTTTTAGACTCATTTTGAAGGGGCAAGTGTCCTGGTAATCTGGACTTAATTGACTGTTTAAACAACACAGAAAAAAACAATGCCTTGATTTTCCAAAAGTGGAAAATGATTAGAAAAAGTGATCTACACACAAATGTCCCTTTAAAAAAAAATTAATGTTTGGTTATTTTTGAGAGAGAGACAGAGACAGAATGTGATTGGGGGAGGGGCAGAGAGAGAGGGAGACACAGAATCTGAAGCAGGCTCCAGGCTCTGAGCTGTCAGCACAGAGCCCAACCCAGGGCTTGGACCCATGAACCATGAGATCATGACCTGAGCTGAAGTCAGACACTTAACTGGCTGAGTCACCCAGATACCCCACAGAGTGTCCCTTTTAAATCATTTCCACTACTAAAAAGGCCCCAGTTCAGGCAGAGGATCCATAGGTTTAGATAAAATACCTTTAGGGAGTGCTTCACAGCTGATAAAGAGATGCTCCCAGCCTGACAAGAGCAAGAGAAGAGAGTCACTGGTTACTGGGAGTGAAAGAGGACCTGTGTTTTATTTTGGTGTTTCCTGAGACAAAAAGCTGCCCGCCGAGTCTGGGCAGAGAGAACCATAGATAGCTCCCTTACAGAAGCAGACAGACCTATAGACCTGTGGAAAAGGACATCATATACCTCATAGGCAACCTGTGTGAAAGCTGTGTGAGGACAGGCTATTCTAGTGTCCACCTTCTTCCCAATGCCTTGGCTTGGTAGAAGATATTAGAACTTTGACAGAACTCTAATAAAAGGAGAAGAGAACCCAAAAAGTACTAATATTAAGTTTTCCACAATCTCAGTGAAATAGTACTTGGAGTCAACAATTACTAATAGAAAACAGAGAGGTTATTTTTGTTGTTGTTTGTTTGTGTGTTTGTTTTTACACAGCTAGAATTGTGGACTAGTATTCATGGTCATTATATTGTCAAAGATTATACATATTTTCAAGAGGTAAAAAATATATTCCAATAAGTACAGTTACCTTGTGTTTTCAAGATATTATTGTTTTCATTGTTGTTGTTTTTGCCCTCTAACACTGTAAAGTTTATAAAATACATCCTGTGATTCTCCACTCAACTATTGCACTGAATATTAGAGTCATGATTGTGGGAGTTAATTGCCCTCACATGTGTTCAGTCATTCACTGCCAGCTCAGTGTCTTTGTTTTAAGAGCATCCTTATGTTTCTCCTTCCCACCAGCCAGAAATATTTCCAGTGCTGTGCACAGGTAATGGCTCTTTAAATTACCACTGTTCAGTCATCTTCCAGACAGGTTTTCCTCAAGAGTCAGCAAACAAGCAGGACCTTCAAGGACTGCACTCCAAATGAGTGGATCTACTTTGTATGGACAAAGTTTGCACTGGGAAGTGCTTTCTGTGGTTCCAGGGTTTATTTGGAGGTATTAAGATACACTGTTGTTCAATATTAAACCTTAGTTGAGAGTTCCAATGGAAATTTTGTCAGTGTGACAAATGTATTCATTCGTTTATTAATTTAGATAATTTGTGATGATTGATAGTATATGTTCAAGATAACAAATAAGATCCAATAGCTGCTCTCTGGGGTAGGAGCCTCTTGGATAGGAGATGGTATGTGCATGATTATAAAAGGATGTGAAAATACTGGGGTGGAGGTAGACATGGGGAAACAAAGGACAAAAATTGGGAGTTGGGAAGTCAAACTAGGAAGAGGATCAGCAAGTGTTCTGTGTGAACACTGTGTGTTTTGAAGTAAGGAGTTGGAATTATTAAAGAGAAGAAATAGGGGCCGAACATTGATGCTTCTTGAATGCCGTGTTAGGAAATTTGGACCACTCAGAACTGGGAGTGGTTTTATGTGGCATTATTAAAGGTTCTTAGTAAGAGAGGAGCTTGATCTGATTTCCCTTAGGAATGAACACTTTGGTGACAGTGTGGAGGACGAATTAAGAGCAGATCAAAGCCAGGGGAAGGGATATGTATTAGCAGTCAGTTAAAATAACTTAGGTAATAAATTATAGGAGCCATAACTCAGGCACTAGAAGTAGGAATATATAGATGTATAGATACATTCAAAAGATACTAGGAAGAAGAGGATTTATGCTTTGAGGACTGATTGTATATGTGGAGTAAAAAAAGGGAGTTAAGGATGATTTCCATTTTTTGCTTGGGTAATTGGTTATGTGACTGGATCATTCATAATATTAATGAACAAGATGGAGGGAACGGGCCTAAGGAAACTGATGATGAATGAATCTTTGGATTTGTTGACTTGGAGGAGCCAGTGGAACACTCAAGTAGAGATTCCAATTAGCATTTTGATATGTGGGTCTGGACAACATGGAAATAGCTGGGCTGGAAACACATATTTTGGAATTCTTCAGCACACAGAAACAGCTAAAACGTGGAGGATTAATGAGCTCACTCGTAACTTGATTTGTTTGTGAAAGGAAAAGAGAAGAGTCCAATTACATATTTGTGAGGCACACTGACTTTTAAAGGATGATCATTTGAAGAGAAGTAAGTAAAACACTTTTGTGAAAACAAACAACTAGAAAAGTAAGAAGAAAACTGAGAGGGTGAAATGTGGAAGCAAAGGGAAGAAGTAATTGAGAGAAAGGGAGAGAAATTTCCAATTAGACCTAAGCTAGATTTACTCATGCTAGACCTAAGATCTCATGGTGCAGGTTTATTTAGATTTTTTATTCCACCCAATTAATTAAAATAGATGAAAAATCCATTGTGAAGAAAAGCATAGCAAATGCCAAAGAAATTCGTAAGTGACCTCTGAAAAAAATAGCTAAACAATTAGTTTTATTTAATGAGTAAAAATGAAGCAAACGAGTAAACCATCTGGAAATTTATTCAGATAGCTTTTTTTGAGGTAAATATTAGGATACGAGTTCAAATGTTTTTGAAGTAAATTGCTTATTAATCTTGGTTTGGGCACTCCCTATTGCTGCATCTGAAATGAAAACGAGTGAAGACTATTTAAAGTACCCTAGGGGTCAACACATTTTAGCTTTAGTGCTATCCAGCATATCTGCCTCAGGAGCTGAAAAAAAGAGCAGTTGTAAAATTTACTGATGCATTTACTAAAGCCAAACATCAGCTGTATTAGTTTGCTAGGGCTGCCATAACAAAGTAGCACAGACTGGATGACTTAAACAATAGAAATTTATTTTCTCACAACTCTGGAGGCCAGAAGACTGAGGTCAAGATTTAGCAGGGTTGGTTCCTTGTAGCCTCTTTCCTTGACTTGTAGTTGGCCATTTTCTCCTTATTATCTTCACATGGTCTTCCTTCTGCACAAGACTGTGTCCTAATCTCCTTTTCTTATACACCATTCATACTGAACTGGGATCAACCCTAGTGACCTCACTTTAACTTCATTACCTCTTGAAAGACCTGAACTCCAAAGACAGTCACATTTTGAGGTATTGAGAATTATGACTTCAACATACAAGTTTTGGCGGGCACAATTAAGCCCATAACAATCACAAACTCAATCTTCTTAAGAATTTTAATTATTTTAATTCCATTTATTGACAGAAAAGGAAGTTTCTTACATAACCATGTTTTAAAATTTTTAAGTTTCAATATATATATAAATTTTATCACAGGCATATTTTTGATTATTAATAAAGTACATAACTATGTATGGTGAAAGAAGCATATTTCACTGATTCACTAGTGGATGCTCTATAGTTGTTATGTAAATCAAGGAGTGATTGCATGAGAGGTTAAGGACAGCTACAAATTCGTTGACATCCTTCTCATTGAGAGTGTGTATGGGGGGTGTGTCTCATATTAATGTCCTTTCTTTTGAATCTGGGAGGGCTCTATGTCTCCTTTGATCAATATAATACAGCAGAAGTTATGCTGTTCTGGGCTTCAGCCTTAAGATGCCGGCAGCTTTCATTCATGTGTCTTGGTGTATTGGAGGAACCTAGAGGAACCCTGAGCTATCATGTAAGGAGTCCACTACCCTGAGACTGCCATACGGGCGAGGTGATGTGTAGGTGATCTGGTCAGCAGTCCTCTTTTAGTCATCCTTGCCAGGCATCGGATATGTAAGGGAACCCATTTGGGATCTTTCATCTGCCAACTGAATGCCACAAAGTGACCTTGGTCAACCCCACATGGAAAGTTAATACTTGTAGAAATATTTTCTACAGACTACTTCCCATCACACCACACTGTCTTCATAGAATAGACATTATATGTGTTCAAAACTTTGATGGGATAGTATCAGTTGAGAAATTTTTTGTATGTGATGTGAATTTTGAGGGGATGGTACTCTACTTTTTTCAGGGCAACTGATAAGCCTTAACTCGACATTGGGGGTTCAAAAGGAAACACAGATTTGCTTCTTCACAGAAATACTGCACTGAGGGAAATGTATTATATTCAAGCAATATTCTGTGTAAACAGCTAATAAATCAGGAAAAAAAGGGAAAAAAAATGTTAAAAGTAATTTAGCAGCAAATGGGGCATTTGACCTGCAGCTCCCAGATGAATTCTCAAACGACATGAATAATTTATTTTAGGAAGGTGAAATGATATGGGTTATGTAATGCTTGATGAGAAATTGCAGTTGTAATCGGGGAAATTGCTTCTACTTAGCAGGGTCACCAGCAGAGGAAGAAGCAGTCCCAGGATATCATTTTCCACCTTGAGAATCTTGGCCAAAGCAGTACCTAAGTGCTTTCTGCCCAGTTGCGAGCCAGCTAGTGTAGCCGAAGTTAGCTTCATTTCCAGAGACCTCAAAAGCCCTTTGAATATCTAGCACCCAAATGGCCTCTGTGCTATTTTCTGAGAGATGGTGCTCCAATCACAGTTCCTCATCTTAGAGCTGCAGTTACATTTCCTAGATTTGCACAGATGCAAGGCTCTCCCAAAACTAGGATAAGCTGTCAAGTTATAGGGCAGCTCAGTTGCTCCTTGGAATTAATGCCCTAAGGGACAAGCACTCCATAGAGCATTTTGAGAGCTGACAGCTTAGTGTTGGCAGCTGAATTTTGACATTTTGGGCTATTATCAAAACTCTCTCAAACAGCTGAAACTGTAGGTATGTGACAGTTAAGCCTTCTGTGAAGCATGTTTATTTGGCAGGAAGAATGCTATCAGTGCCTTATTATTCTATTATCCTGTGCATTTCAGTGGCTTTTTGTTCATCAGCTAAGACTAATGCATTGTTGAGATATCTAAAATGACAATATAAATACAGAGCCATAGTTTTAGCCTCAAGACCATGTTCAATTTAAAGATATTGCCTTCCCACTTCAAAATATTTAGTTGGAAAAATTTACCACTGAGTTTCTGAGAAGTGTAAAAAGCCATACAAGATTTCACATATTTAGTGGTCTCTGAAAAAGCTTACACTTAGTCCTTCCCCCATGGACTTAGAAGGATGTAATGAAAAACCGTATTTCTTCCCAAGCTACAGCTGACATACTTGGATATGTTGGTGTCTGAAAACATATTTTATCAAAATAAGGAGCTGAGAGGTGAAGGTTTAAAAAAAAAAAAAAAACTCAGTGTGGTCCTCTTAATTTTCATTCCATTAAATGCTGAAAAAAAAAATCAATGTCTGGCAAATGTAAAAGGACAGTAGAAGAGCCATTTGGAGGAGAGAGTCAGAAAAGGAAGAGTACAGATTTTTTGTAATAGCAAAAGGAGAAATAATTATCCTGTAATTATATTAACATCCTATATACAGTATATATATTTTTAACAAAGAGAAAAATGAAATTACATTACCAACAGTAAAAAGAATATGACTCTTTTTTTTCTAGAAAAAGTGGTTTAAAACACAATCTCTTTATCTTTCTTGGAAAACCACACCTCACTCCTCCACGATAACCATCAAGGCAATTCAAAGACTTAAATTTGGTCTCAGCTCCAGCAGAACCTTCACCAAAGAATGTAGCAGAGAATCCTATCTTACACGTAAACATTGGAAAAGCACAAGGTGAAACATGTCATGAAAGTAACTAACCCAAACAAATCCCCCTGCTTGCTACAATTCAATGTGAAATTGTAGAAATCTTTGATGTCCTCTGATTCATGACCAAAAACTGAATTTGATAAAACAGCTCTGATATGAGTCATGGTCATATTTTCCATGTGTATTTATAACACCAGTCAGTCTATTCAGTAAATACAACTTCTCAAAACAATTCTTAGGGGAAAAAACAAACAAACATGTTTTGTGGGATTTTACTCATGAGTTAAGTTTTCAGAGACACAGATTTTGAAAAAATTTTTGTTTTTTTATAATTTATTGTCAAGTTGGATAACATACAGTGTATACAGTGTGCTCTTGCTTTTGGGGGTAGACTCCCATGATTCATCGCTTACATACAACACCCAGTGCTCATCCCAACTACAGAGTCACAGATTGTAAATTAATCAGTGCCCCTGTCTGATATGTCGGCTAAATTGTATGGTAGTTTTGCAATGACACTGATAATAAATAATAGCAACAATAGCATCTAGAACTTAATGTGTATGATATGCTAGGCATGGTTCTAAGCTGCATACACACACACACACACACCATTCATTCACATATACATGTGTCCATAGATACATATATATAATATTTAATCTTCAAAACAGATCCTTGAATTGTTAGATGCTATTATTATCCCCATTTTTCAGAAGAAATAGAGGCTCAAAGAGTTTAAATAATTTGTACAGGGTCACACAGTGGTAAGGTTGATATTTAAGTCTGGACCATCTAACTATAAAGGCTGTGCTACTTCCTTGTCACTATGTTATAGTGCCCTTTGGTTGAGTTGCTCGGACATTTACATGTTGAAATATATTCATTCAAAGTTTACCTGAGTCACAGAAATCTCAAAATTCCTTATGAGTTTCTTCAAAAATGTAGCCAATATAGTGAAGAGGAATAACCACAATAGAAGTGATATTTCCAATGCTTCCATATAAAAACATCTGGAGGCAGAGCTGATAATGGAAAAATATTGATTGTGAGTTTAAAACGTGATGAACTTCAAGACTGATAACAGCCAAATTTATATCCTTAAATTTTCCTTCTCATATTTGCAAATGTCCCTTTCCACATTTGAAAAGCTAGTTTTTAGAAGTGATGACAGAAGTATTACAGAGTCAGCCCTAATGACAGCTGTTAGCTCAGATTAGTGCAAGTAAAAATTTCTCTCAGTTTCTGCTGCACATCTGTTATAATTTTTTTTTAATCTGTGGATAGTAGGCTATAGGATGGTGTACAGGACTTTTTACTATATTTAAAATATTTTTCTGTATTTGCTTTTTTATGAGTTTGCCTCATTTCCTGAAAGTTTTTCTGTTAATGCATTATAACTGCTTAGCTTCAAGCAGACACCGAGGAGTAAATAAAAGTAGGAATGCTTCCCTCAAGTAAAATAAAGATTTATTTGGACTTAAAAATAGCTTAGCTTCATTATTTTTATATATAAAGTGAGTTTTCTATATCATCATACACTTCTGAACTTTAGAGTGCTTTATTATAGCTATTAATTGCAACATTAAGATAAACTTTGTTTGAGAAGAAAGTTCTCACTTTATCCTGAGACTACTGTTTGCTTTGGTCAGAAAATTATATGATCGTTTCCTCACTTATTTCATCAGTTAGTTAAGAGCAAAAACCAAACTCATTTTGGTTTTTGTCAAAAACCTGGGTGACTCATTTTGTCAAGCGCTGAGCTTAATTTCAGCTCAGATTATGATCTTGTGCTTTGTGGGGTTGAGCCCCATGTTGAATCCCAAACAGAGCCTGCTTGGGACTCTCTCTCTCTCTCTCTCTCTCTTCTACCCCTCTCTCTAAAAAAATAAATAAAACATTTTTTAAAAAGCAAAAACAAAGAATAAGCTAATTGGGTGGCCAAAGTAGAAGACCTTTTGAGTGCTTGATTTTTGTCTTTGCCAAAGGGCTTTTAGTAAAGGCTTTTAAACAAGTGTGTGTGTGTGTGTGTGTGTGTGTGTGTGTGTGTGTGTGTGTGTGTGAAAATTCAGCTCCTTATTTACATTTGTCACTATCGAGAGAGAATGGAGCTTTATTTGGAATTTCTACTGAAGGAAGTGACTTTGAGTAATATCACCATCAGTCTTTTCTTAATCTCTGATCCGTACAGCTCTCTCAGTGACAGCTGCAACTGTCATTCCACCACACGTGAGCTGCCTTGGGTCACGTGGTCAATGTAGCGCTAGGGAAGGACTGTAATAGAGGTAATGTTTTCGATGTTTCAGATACAAAAATGTCTGGAGGCAGAGCTGGTAATGGGAAAATATTGATTTGTGAGTTGAGGCTCATCAGGACTGATAATAGCCACCTTTACACTTCAAGAGCTTCCACAAAGTCTGGCTTCTGGCCAATTCTGGCTCTATTGAGAAGGCAGCCATGAGAAATGAAAAGTCTATGGGTTTACACTCAGGCTCTAAAAGTTCTCAAATTCCATTCCATATGGCATGAGAAATTTGAAATTTGTTTCTAGGAATCTAACCCTCAGTCTCCTTGCCACTAAATTAGGAATAAAGCTATATACTTTTATTTTTTTCCAAGGACTAAAATGAGATGAAAAACTATGAAACGTTCTCGGTCTCTCAATAAATAGACCTATTTTTAGTTTGCTAGTAGTGTGACCACAATGACCATTTTTAGAATGATGATGAAAATAGAAAAGTAGATACTGACCAAGATCTAGCTTTGTTGGGTCAAGAAAATTGTGTGTTTGTTAGAGGACTCTTTCCTTGTGGAATTCATAACACTTAGCATTTTTCAAAGCATGGTCCACAGACCACCTGTGTCAGAATCAGAGTATTTGGCAAAAAAAATCAGTAACCTGTCTCTATACTGAACTTATGGAATCAAGAAGAATTTTTTCCCCATATACTAAAGTTTGAGAAGCATTGCCTCACCATACCTGTATTTGTATCATTTATATCTATACCTATATTATGTAGAGTGCTTTATACTTATAAATCATAAATCACTTCCACACTTAGGATGTCATCTGACTCTCAGAGAATTCCTGTTAGATATAAAGAACAGTTAACATCTCATTTTTATACATAGGGAAACTTGATCTAGAGAAGTAAATTTCTCACCCAAGGTTCAAAGACATTAAGAGGCAGAACTTAGGTCTGCATTCAGGGATTCTTGTCCAGTTCTCTATGCTACAGAGAGGATGTTAGCTGCAGATAGTTTGGGGCTGCAGGTGAGTCTTGCTACTCTACAATACTTTATTCTATAATCATTGGAGATATATCAAAGATTTTTAAGTAATAAAATGACTTAATGAAATCTGTGTTCTAGGAAATAGCCTAGAGAATGGTTTGGAGAGAGCTAAAACTGGGAGTGAATTGGGAGACCTGTGCTGTCTTTACCTCATTAGCATTGTGTGTGTGTGTTGGGGGGGGGGGTGGTGACTGACCCCAAAGTTCGCAAGTTGCATTCTAGAGGGCACTGGAAAGGAAAAAATTTTTGGAATAAGACCTAGTTTGAAACAAGGAAGTGGTTCTTTATGGTACTTACTGAATTTTAACATTAATAACATTAATATGGCTGTCTCCCCTGATAAGTTGTGAACTCTGTGAATACAGTCATGTTTTGTTGGTCTTTGTATCCATAGAATGTAGTTTTGTATTGACCATATGGTTCCATTTAAACATGTTTGTTGTTTGTGTAATAAACTTGAGTGAATGAGAGTAAAAACTTTTTTTACATTGTCAAATATAAATTATTATTTATATACATAGCTCATTTTTATACTCTTAATATATGCCAACATAAATTGGTATGTTTAGGTATATTCATTTGATCATCATAACCACCCTATTATAAAAACCTCCTTTTTACACATAAGAATCACAGAGTGGTTAAGTAACAACCAAGGTCAGTTACTTGACTAAGATCTAGTCCTAGTGGAATTGGGATTTGAATTAGATAGCCTGGTTCCAAAGCCTCATCATGCCACATTATACTCCTCCATTTATCATTATGTTTCAAATGCTTACCACTTGTGATATTATATCGTATTGGCGTAAAATGGAGTTTAATAGGTATACCATATGCCATGATAACAACACTAAAATATCAGTGGCTTGACCCAATGAAAGTTTATTTCCTACTCAAAGTTTGGTGTGGCTTAGATGACTTTCCTCTTTGGCTCTCCTCCAAAAGATGACTCAGCGACCTGGGCTGCTTTCATCTTGTCACTATGCCAGCTGGAACAGGTATCCTCCAGGGTTCAGTAGGCAGGGGAAGAGAAATGAAGGAGGCACATCAGCTCTTAATGTCTTGGTCCTAAAGGTCACATGTTACATCCATACATATTTCATTGGACAGCACTATTCACACAGCCCCAGTTAACTGAAAGGAAGACTGGGAAATGTAGAGGAGCAAATGGATTTATGGTGAGCACTAATAATTTTTCCCATAATAAAGAATAGGATAATAAATACATAAAAATAAAACGTGGGAAGCAATGTGTTTTATTCTAGCCCTGGCTCTACTACAAATTGGTTCAATGATCCTGATAATGTAATTCACTTACTTTAAATCAGTTTCATCATGCATAAAATGGGCACAATGAGTGAAACACAACTCATAGGGTTGTTGAGAGGATTAAGTGAGATAATAGAGGTAATAACCACAGCATACTGGTAGATGCAAAACAAATTCCCAATATATTATAGTCATTGTATTAGTCCAGGTTCTCCCAAAAAAAGAGGATCAATATAGGTTATATATCAACATAGAGAGATTGACTTAAGATAAGGAATTGGTTCACATAATTATGGAGGCCAGTAAGTCCAAATCTGCAATTTGAGTTAAAGGTCCAGAAGCTACTGCAGAACCATGAAGAGATGATGTTCTAATTGGAATGCTATCAGGCAGGAGAATTCTCTCTTACTAAGAGAGTGGTCAGTCATTTATTTTGTTCAGGCCTTCAACTGATTGGGTGTGGCCCACCCACATTGGGGAGGTTAATTTGCTTTAGCCAGATGATTGGTTTAAATGTTAATCTTAACCAAAAACACACACACACACAAACCCAGAATAATGTTTGACCAAATAACTGGGCAGCCTATGACCCTGTAAAGTTGACACATAAAATTAACCACCACAGCCATCATCATCATTATTATTATTATTATTATTATTATTATTATTATTATATAGTCTATATTAAGTTTTCTGGTTCTTTGGTGAAATTCATTTTTTCTCAACCATTTGTTTTTTCTTTTTAAAGACTCACATTAAAAATTCCTCTCAGGAACACCCTGCTGGCTCAGTCAATAGATCATGTGACCCTTGATCTCAGGGTGATGAGTTCAAGCCCCACATTGAGTCTGGAGCTTGCTTAAAATTAAAAAAATAATAATTAAAATAAAAATTCCTCCCAGATTAGCAATAGATACTCAAATAATTTGACACCTATGAGTAAAGGCAAGATTTTGGTGCCCAGAGAGAACAGATCAAGTTGGTAGCTGTCTTACTAGACCACCATGTCAATAGTCCAACAGCCACCATGAACAAGCAGACAGTTCCTTTAAAGGGATGTCGCACAGAAGGCCGAAAGCAAAATTGTCTCTTCAATCTTTTGGCCTTTCTCTTCCTCGTTACCATGTCTGTAGTAATCATTTTGGTATTATTTTTTATTTATACACTGTAGTATTTAGTTCAATTTTAGCTAGACTTTCACAATCCTGTTAAAGCTACTTGCTTCTATAATCCTCAATCTCACATTTAGCAATGTCTTTATTGACACAGTCTCCAAACAATCAGCCAAGACAAGGAGGAAGAAAATCTGCCAAAAGTGTTGGAGTTGTGCAAAGAAAGCAATCAGCTGATTGACTTAATTTCTCCCTTTTCAGCTGGTTGTCATCATAGAGACACAGATGAAGAGATATTCCAGAGCCAAGTTCATCTCTGCAATACATTGGAGAGACACAAAAAGCCTGGAAAGACATTGTGTTCTTGGTGCCCAGAAGTCTAGCAGACACAGGCTTTGTCAAAATGGTGGAGGAAATAAATTCCAAACACATGGCGCTTTCTAGGAAAATGCCTTCTAATTTTTGGAAAATTCAACTGGAAACTTCCTTTAAGAGAATTCATGCTGGGTATGCACACTTAAGCCAGTTAACCTGCAGAACTGAATCTATCAGTCAATTGATAATTATTATTAAATAGTTGTTTGAACTGACAGAATTTCTGGCCAGTAAGTCTTTGAGCCCAGACAAGCAGTATAGGTAATAAGGAAGGGTTAATTGCTATGTAGTCTTCTTTCTTAGAGAGTCTCCCAAAGTATATAGAGTAACTTTGTTTACAGGTTGCTCAACTGGTGTGGGTCCATCAGGAAGGAGACCTCAGAGTGCACAGTTCTTGATTTGCATATTGACCTGCACTGTGATTATTATGCCTCTGCATGGGTAGCACATACATCAACTGCAGGAATATAAAAATGTGAATTGTATGAAAATCATATACTATCTACTGATTTTTTGTAGTTACTACAATTTATCACAGAAAAGAGTCTTTACAAATCTAAATGGAAAGGATCATTAAAATATGCAAATTTACTAATCTATCACTTAATTTAGTCCTAGTCAGGGGAGAAAATATGCCACTTCAAACAATTTACACTCTTTGCTATGTGGATGTACTTTTTTATGAATTTCTGTGTGGACTCATAAATGTGTATTTTACGTTCTCTCAGAAGTTTTTGTGTAAAGCCATGTTAAATAAAGGAAGATTCTGTTTCTACTACTTACAACACTTCTGACACCAAATGTGTGGGTTTTCCACATCAAGAAATTCTCCAGTTGTCTGTGGACACCACGTGGATGTCCTGTCATCTACAATTTAATTTATCCCGGCACAAACTACCCAGAGTTGGCACAGACCAGCTATGTTTAGGGATCTGGCTCACCTGGTTGTGCCCACTTCAGACCCTAGGTGTAGGTCCCACCTGTACTTGTGGGACTTTTCACCTGTATTTCTGACCAACTTACTGTACTTCAGGGTTCCCATACCCCCACCCCAGGTTCATTCATGTGCTATAACAGCTCATATAACTCAGAGAAACTCTTACTTACACTTACTGGTTTATTATAAAGCATGTAATAAAGAACACAAAGGAAGATTTAATAAGTGGTCATAAAAGATACACAGACTTAGGATTCAGTGGTCAAGTTGTGGCTGCTAAATGCTGGTTTGTTACTTCATTCATTCATTCACTTGCTCAATAGTATTTTATTGAGCACATACTATGGTCTAGACTATTCTAAGTACCAGAATATAGCAGCAAAAACCCCAAGTCTGTGCCCTTATAGAGCTTACATTACATTAATGAGACACAATGTAGAAATAAGTACTTATATGTCAGATAGTAACAACCATTGTGGAGACAGAACAGGAGAAGGAGTTAGGATGGGCCAGGTTGGTGGTAGAGTCTTGCTATTTCACAGACACTGATTCAGAAAGACCTATCTAAGATGTTGACTTTTGAGAAGAGGTCTGAAGGAAATGGGGAAACTACCATGCAAGTATTTGATGCAAGAATCTACCAGACACAGGAAATAAGTGCAGGTGTTCCAAGGTGGGAGCATGTTTGACATATTTGGAGACCAGTGATGAAGCTACTATGTCTGGAGTGGTGTTGGCAAGAGAGAATGGTAGGATGAGAGGTGAGCGAGTTGGTAATAGGGGAAGATGGGGAGGAGAGATGTGTAAGTTGATTTGTGATTCCTTTTGATGGCACTCAGATCTTGCCTCAGGCTCCTCCTTGGCTAGCCCTTGGTCCCTTGTTGGTTCCAAGTCCCTGCCCTCTTATTTGCCTCCCACACTGATCTGAACACCAGATTTGGCTGAATCTTCATACTTGTGCTTCTGTCTTTGTACTTATGTGGTCACACTGTCTATTTAGGTCCTGACAGTCTTGGTCTGGTGCCTTCGAGGAGCCTGTGCCGTGTTAGTATGTAGAATGTCTCCCTTCATGACTCTGTATGGGCTTAGGTTCCAGAAATGCCCATTGTCCCTCATGACCTGTAGCTTGTTACACTTTGCTTATTCAGTTGGTTACTAAATTGTCATAGTAGCTTTCCCTCCTTTTAAACAAATTTTAATTTTTAGGCATGCCTGGGTGGGGTCATTCAGTTAAGCGTTTGACTTTGGCTCAGGTCATGATCTCGCAGTTTGTGAGTTTGAGCCCCATGTAGAGCTCTGTGCTGACAGCTCGGAGCCTAGAGCCTGCTGCAGATTCTGTGTCTCCCTCTCTCTCTGTCCTTCCCCCACTTGCTTGCTGTCTGTTTCTCTCCCCAAAATAATAAACGTTACATTTTTTTTTAATTTAAGAGAAATGTTTGTTTATTTATTTTGAGAGAGAAAGAGAGGGAGAGCAAGAGTACACACAGGGGAGAGGTAGAGAGAGAGGGAGAAAGAGAATCCCAAGCAGGCTCCACTCTGTTAGCACAGAGCCTGATGCAGGACTTGATCCCATGAACCATGAGATCATGACCTGAGCTGAAATCAAGAGTCAGATGCTTAACAACTGAGCCACCCAGGTGCCCCAAAATTAAAAAAGATTTTTAATCGCAAATTACAAAGCCCAATACAACTCCCTCAAATGAAAAGGGAATTTAATTGGCTCACAGGGCAATGCGAGTTTCAGGTGTGTTTGATGCAGGGCTCAAATGACCACACCAGGATCTGCTTGTTCCTCAACTCAGCTTACCTCAAAATGGCTTCAGTGTTAGGCTCCACATGGTGGCAAAGTGGCAGCTCCTGATCTAAACATCTCTCTCTCCCTCTCCCCCTCCTCTCTCACTTTCCCTCTCCTTCTCTCCTTCTGCGTCCTTCTTCCTCTCTTCTCTAAGGTGCCTCAGAAAAATTCTCCACAACTCTTACTAGCTCTGATTATCCATTTCTGAAAGGATCACTGGAGCTGGGGGAAAAATGGGAAGCCCTGTCACATCCCTTTTTTTGAGGCAAAGGTAGGTCATCAAGTCCTTCCAAAGCATGGGGACTGAAAGCGAGGGAGAAGTGTTTCCCAGAGGAAAAGCAGGGTATAGTCACCAGAAGGAAAGCGAAGTGATTCAGGGTGGCAAAACAACTAGATGTTCTCTATACCTGCTGCTTATTGGCCTGCTGTATCACCACCCTCATTTATCTGGAAGTAGGTTCTTCTATTTTAGGCTATGACCTACATTTTCCACCTGCTTTAGTTTTATTTATGCATCATAGGCTTCACACATTAGGGCAACTAGTAGTTCACAAATTGGAGTGCCTGGACTACCACCATCAGTATCGCCTGGGAACTCGTTACAGATGCAAAGTCTTGGGCCCCACTCCAGATCTATGGAATCAGAAACTCTGGGAGTGGGACCAGCAGTCTGTGGTTGAGCAAGGCCTCCAGGGGCTTCCGAGTTTTGCTCAAGTGTGAGAACTTCAGCTTGGATCTGTACCTCTGAGTTCTGCTATGTTATATTCTGTTTTAGGACTGTTCTGGTCAAATGATAGGAGGTAAGGCATGACCAGCAACTATTCATCTTCGAACAAGCAAGCCTAGTGAGTATGTGCATGTGTATGTCCGGTTTCCTTACTGCCCCAGGTCTGCATTTCTGTTCATTTCCCCAGACCGTTGGACCTGGTGGTGATATTTTTGGCAAGATTCCTTAGTGACAATGGCCAGTAGCTTGATAGATTGTGAGAATAACTCTATGACGCTACACTAGATTTGTAGTATTTTAATTTCCTTAATGATTTTTTCACTAAACTGTATTTTTTGAAGTTTTCTTTAAAAATTTTTTTTTTAATTTTTAAATTAAAAATATCTCAAGACAGAGCATGAGCGGAGGAGGAGCAGAGAGAGAGGGAGCCACAGAACCTGAAGCAGGTTCCAGGCTCCGAGCTGTCAGCACAGAGCCTGATACAGGGCTCAAACCCATGAACCATGAGAGATCATGACCTGAGCTGAAGTTACGTTTAACTGACTGAGTCACCCATGTGCTCCTGAAGTTTTCTCTTTTTTTTAATGGTTGTTCTAGAGTTTATCATATGTGTCTTATCAGATCAACTTTAGATCTATACTAGCTTAATTCCAGTGACACAGAGAAATATTTCTCCTATTTGCTCCATTCCATTTCCTCTTGTTGTATTATTATTAAGTATATTATATCTGTTATTACAGAACCAGTGATACTTCACCATCTATACTACTTTCCTAAGCCCAATACAGCTTTGGTCCTATCCACCTCATTTCTGCTGTTCCTGGCAAATATATTACACATATATTACATTTTTATATGTATAGGCTCTACATTATATACATATTATTTATGCAATTGCATAAATAAAATTATTAGAAATGAGAAAAATACACACCCATAAGTATATTTATATATACTTAATATATATATTTAATAATTATGGAATTTCCTAATGGTGGTCTTTGTCTTTTGTGTGTGTAGATTTTTTTTAAATGTTTTTAATGTTTGTTTATTTTTGAGAGAGAGAGAGAGAAAGAGACAAGAGTGGGAGTGGGGGAGGGGCAGAGAGAGAGGGAGACACAGAATCTGAAGCAGGCTCCAGGCTTAGTACAGAGCCTGATGTGGGGTCAAACTCATGAACAGTGAGATCATGACCTGAGCTGAAGTTGGACACTTAACTCACTGAGCCACCCAGGTGCCCCATGTGTGCATGTATTTGAGTTACTGATCTAGGTCACTGACTTTCAACCTGAAGAACTTTCTTTGGTATTTCTTATAAGGTGGGTCTGCTAGCAATAAAATCTTTCAGTTTTTGTTCTCCTAGGAAAGTATTTTGTCTTCAGTTTTGAAAAACAGCTTTGCGGGGCACCTGGGTGGCTCAGTCGGTTGAGCTTCTGACTTCGGCCCAGGTCATGATCTCACGGTTCGTGGGTTCGAGCCGTGCTGACAGCTCAGAGCCTGGAGCTTGTTTCATATTCTGTGTCTCCCTCTCTCTCTGACCCTCCCCCACTCATGCTCTGTCTCTCTCTGTCTCAAAAATAAATAAACATTAAAAAAAAATTTTAAAAAAAGAAAGAAAAACAGCTTTGCTGGATATAGGGTTCTTGATTGACACCTATTTTTTTTTATTTTCAATTTAAGCCCCTTAAATATATTGTCCCACTACTTTCTGGCTTGCATTGTTTCTTCTGAAGTCAGCTGTTAACCATAATTGGCTTTCCCTTGTAAAGGACAGTGGTTTTCCTTTTTGCTCTTTCCAATTTTTTTTCTTTGTCTTTAACTTTCAGCATTTTTACTACCACGTGTCTGTTTATGGATGTCATTGCATTTATCCTACTTGAAGTACTTAAAGTACTCCTACTTCCAAAGTGGGAGTAAATTTGGGATATTTTAAACTATTTTTTTTTACTATTTTTTCTGTTCCTTTTTCCTTCTAGTATTCCCATAGTGCATATATTTGTGCTTTTGATGATGTGCCACATTTCTCTGAAGGTCTGTTCATTTTTATCCATTCTTTTTTCTTTCTTTTCTTTGACTTCTATACCCTTTGTTGATCTTTCTTGAGTTCACTAATTCTCTTTTCTTTAAGTTCATATCCATTTTTGACTCCCTCTAATGAATTTTTCATTTCAATTATTGTTTTTTTAATGTTTTTACTTATTTATTTTTGAGAGAGAGACAGAGAGCATGCATGCAAGCATGTGAACAGGGGAGGGGCAGAGAAAGAGAGGGGGACAGAGGATCTGAAGCAGGCTCTGCACTGACAGCAGAGATCCCAATGTGGGGCTCCAGCTCAAGAATGTGAGATCATTACCTGAGCCCAAGTCAGACCCTTAACTGGACACTTAACTGACTGAGCCATCAAGGTGCCCCATTCATTTAATTTATTATATTTCCTAATTCTAGAATTTCCATTTGGTTTTTTATAATACTATATTTATTGATATTATCTACTGATACAAATTTCCTTTACTTCTCTAACCACATTTCCCTTTAGTTCTGTGAATATACTGATCATGGCTATTTTGACATCTTTTTCTATTAAATCCATCATCTAGTTGCTCTTATAGGTGGTTCGTGTTGCCTGCCTTTCCCCTGTGTATGGTCACACTTTCCTTTTTCTTTGCCTGTCTCCTAAATGGGAGGATGCCAGAAATTTTAGATAATATGTTGTAGAACTCTGGGTACAGCTCCCACCTGAAGGCTTGTTATTCTTACTTGCTTGTTTATTTTTTAGTGACTGGCTACTATTATTGTAGTAAAGTGATTTTCCTCCCCACAATTGTTAAGCCTCTGATGTTGCTTGTTTGGGAGGTGCAGCTTTGGGTATGCCCACAGTGACCCTGAGATGACAGTGGTATTGGTAGGGATTTCTAGATAGGGAGAGTCTTTCCCTAACCTAGCTGTTGAACACTAATTGCCTGATGATTGTTCTACTGTTTTCAACAAGAACCTCAGGTCTTAATTGCTCTACAAAGTAATCCAATCAAATTGTGGCTCCTTTGATGAAATAGTTCCTGAAGTCTTTGCTTGGTATTTGTTTTGACTCCAGAGGGCTCCTCCCTGCTCTCTTATTCCCTGGTTCTGTCCTATAAACTAGCTGGCCTACAGTCTAGGCTGTAACTTCATGTGATCTACAAATTGCCTCAATTGCCTTAAACTGCAACTTCCATTGTTCTTGAGAGAGCTTTAGATTTGAATTTTCCATGCTCCATTGCAGATGAATTCAATTCCTTTGGAAAGAGATAAGCTGTTTTACAGTGCTTCTCTTTCCAGACAAAAATCTATAAAGCAGGACTCTAGAACATAGAGACGGTGTTCTGTGGTATTCTTGGCTTGCCTCTTGTGTTGTGGAGCACTGCCTCATGACCCAAGGCAGGGGCAACCAGGACTGCCTTGCTCTTGGCCTACTGTACCCAAGATGGAGCCTCTACTCCCGAGAGCACTCCCAGTGGTTAGGTGGAAGAAAGGAGACTCCACCTCCTGATGGTACCCACCTGATACTTAGTCTCAGCATCAGGTAGATGGGGCAGGATGAGAAATGCTGAAGTCCTCTTTTTCCAGGGAAGGAAGTCCTCTGACTGGGAGCTGGGAGAAGAGGGAGCCCTGTGCTATATACAGGCTGTGGCGATGTGGAACCCAGTCTTTGCCTCACTGAGTTGAGAGTGGGAGGGAGGGAGAGAGGGATCTTGGTCCAGTTCCACAGAGTCTCACCTTTCTACCAAATTTTCAGATTCTCTTAAATAGACATTTTATTTTCTATTTGCTCTTAGGACCATTTCCAGAAGCTTTAAATGATTTTTTTTTTTATTTTTTATTTTTTTAATTTTTTTTTTCAACTTTTTTTAATTTATTTTTGGGACAGAGAGAGACAGAGCATGAACGGGGGAGGGGCAGAGAGAGAGGGAGACACAGAATCAGAAACAGGCTCCAGGCTCCGAGCCATCAGCCCAGAGCCCGACGCGGGGCTCGAACTCACGGACCACGAGATCGTGACCTGGCTGAAGTCGGACGCTTAACCGACTGCGCCACCCAGGCGCCCCTGATTTTTTTTTTTTTAATAATTTTCACCAGTTTCACTGGTGTGTGGGTCAGCAGACTCCTCACTCGGCTGTGCCAGAATTCAGTCTCCCTATGCTAGATTTGAATTGATGCCAGTTGTTTTCTAAATCATGCCTACGGTTAATTGTGCACTCTGGACCCCATGGAGTCTGTCTGGGTACAGCCGGGATAGTCCCCTGATTTCCAGGGCCAGATGCTTGGCCTCATGCCAGGCCTGACATGACCTGATAGTTCTGACCTCCCCACGAGTTCCATATTGCTGGGAATGTTTTCCAATGTCATGAGCCCCATGGCAGGAGCTGTGACGGGAAATGGTGCCAGGAGAAAGAAGAAGGAGCATGAAAGCCACTGCCTTTTACAGTTTTGTCCAGCATCAGCCCAAACCTTGTCATCTAAAGTCACCACGGATGCCACCTCTCCTGTGTGTGTGCTGACTTCTTATGAGAGGGTGCACTTTTTTTCCTGTTCTTACTTTCCAGTAGCTATGAAGAATTCTCTGTTCTTTTGGTTAGTTTTTTAAAAACTGCTATTTGGACATACCAGCCTAGGATTGCAGCTCTTGTAGAAAGATGTGGGTCATGAGCATCTCAGAGGTACAGTCTTCAGAACGCCTTGGCTCGTGTCATAGGCCTAAGGGAATAGTTATTTGCTCATGAAATTGGAGGTTGCCACTGTGCATTTATTCAGCCAACATAAAGTGGACAACTACAGAGCCCCAGACACTCTGCTAGGACTGAGGACAGTGGAGAAATGGCCACAGTTTCTTCAAGGAGTCTACAGTCTAGGGGAGTAAACAAAAATAAGGTTGCAATTTTAAGGTCATAGACATTGTGACAGAAGAGGGAGAGCACAGGTTGTCTGTTCCAGCCTCTGTTCCCTGAACCTGGCATCCAGAAGGTAATGCCGAGGATCTTTTGTAGGGGCTGGGAGGGAGGTGGTGTATAGATGCTTGTCTTCTCGGCTCTCTTTAAAGGTGAGAAGAGAAGTGAAAGTATATAAGAATGTGTCCAGGTCTGCTTGCTTTCTTTATGATTTTTAAATAAAGGCAGAAAAGGACACAAAAGGTTTCTGTCATCACCAGGGCATGCTGGGGTGCTGGCAGTGTGACAGTCACCTCGCAAGGGAGTCTGTAGTCCAGAACGATGTTCTCCTTGGCAATGTCCAGGTGAGGAGGTAAGAACCTTTGCACAGGCTCCACCTGGCAGGATGGGGGTGACTGAAGTCTGAGAAGGGCTTGCTGTTTGAGAAGTTTGAATGCCACGACCCTTTGTGTTGTGAAGAGAGGATGATTCCCTGCCTTGGAAGGATTGGAAGGAGACTGAACTGGCCTCACAACAGGAAGACACTCTCCTCGCAGGGCTGAAATGCCTGATGTTATCTTACTGGAAGGAAGGAAACAGTATACTTCCCTCTGTAATGGACCTAGGATTTACTCTTTACCCCAGCAAGCATTATATGGCATTAAATTTGAGCAGCCACAGCATGGAGCTGGAGAGGAGGGGTCAACTCTGCAGCTTTATTTAGAAAGGGGGGAGAAATCCCAATCATCATAAAGCAGATGAGAAGCAAGTCCTCACAAGTTAACAGAGGCAGGGAGAATGCGGGTCTGTCTGGGCGTTCATGAAATAGGGTCACGAGCACACCTCAGCATCTGGGGAAGAGAAGGGCAGGGAGTAGGGCTGTGGTTGGAGTTTCTCAACCTTTTCTCCTCTGACTTCCGCGTGCTTTAAGAGGACATCTAAGGTTAAGTCAGGCACACTTCACACAATCGATTTGTCACAGCAGGCTCAAAGTTGATTGTACAATGTACACAGTTAGAGATTCCTGTGGTTTCCAGACCTGGTGGTCAGCTTTCTGAGGGGGTAAGAGTCAGGCCCCCCTCATTACTTATCTCAGCTTTCGAAATAAGCTCCTAAGTGTTCTCCCTCCCTTTAGTCTCATTGCTGAGCCCTCTCCTCCACATTATCACCAGAATAATCTTTCAGGAGTGCAAATTGCCTATGTTCTTCCCTACTCAAAGCTCAGTGCCTGTAGAATAAAGCTCCTTACAGAGGAAATAATTTTCTCCTTGACCTGGCTTCTACCTGGCTTCCTGACTACTAGCCGGGGGCCATGCCTTTCATGCTCACACATTTAATGTTCGGGCAAAGGCAAAGTACGTGCACATGGCCCCCTACTTCATGCACCTTTCCCTTTGCTTGTATTTTTCTTTTTGCTTGGAATACCTACTTTTTAATCCCCCACCCCTCCCCTCCTTTTTTTTCTTTTTTTTTTTTTTTTTTGCTAGACTCTCTTAGGAAAACTTCTCATCCATTTCAGACTACGTTAGATGTTGTTCTTCTGAGGAGACTGCACTTACCACTAATCTTTCACTCACCATATTGTATTATGTGTGTACTTCTCTCTCTCACTTATCTGTGAGCTCTTCCTGGCCATGTCTTATTTATATTTGTATCAACCAGGGTGGAGCATAATGCCTGGGACATAGTTGACACTCTAAAAATACTTCGTTACATAAATGACTCAAAGGATCCTTAACTGCCTCCTGAATAACTAATTCTAGACAGCATCTGTTTGGATTCTGACTGGAGTCTGGAAGCAATAGGTGCCTTCATTTAACCGTTGGACCTAGCAATGTAGCAACCTGCAGCCTGCCAGGATGAATGCACCTGAAAGCCTTAGGAAATCTTGTCACTGTGCATTTTATTATGTGACTACAACTTGAGCTGAATAGGGAGAAATGAATCCTGGCCAGCACTGAGCGTCATGCCAGGAATAGAATAGTGGGGCCGTGGCGGTCAGTGAAACTAAAGGTTACCATGGTGTCATCAGGGAGAGTTCTCAGACAGTAGCTGCACTGTATTACCTCATTCCACCCCAGCCACTGCTCCACGCCACTGCATACAGAAGCCTTTGGTTTCGTATCCCTAGAGGAATGCAGCATATTCTTTATCTCCTAAACCAGTCCCTCCAGAAAGCTGCTTACCCTTGAGTCTCTCAGCCGCACAGTGGCTGTGCTCTCAGCCCCTCCTGGGTGCTCAGAAAATGTCATCTGATACAGAGAGCACCAGCCAGGTGACACAACAAGAGCTGAGAGCACCTCAGGTGGTTTTTACCATCACACTCCTGATGCAAAGCACACCTGGGGCATGTGACTTACCGCATTGCTTAGTGATGACTTCCTTTCCTTCCTCCAAACTGAGGTTCACCTCACAGAGTGGTAGGTCAAAGGTGTCAACAGAATAGTAAGCTGTGTTTCCATACAAGTTCATGATGTCGGATATTCCACCTGAGGGGAGGCTGGGAGCCAAATGGGACTGCAATGGAGGAGAGAGAATGCCGTGTGCTCCCGAGATGTGACTGTCCCTCCCGCAGATCAGACAGAACGTCCACCATTTCATCTCCTGCTCAGTGTGACATATTTTTTATCTTCCTACAGATGAGGTTCTTGAATACCATGTAATTAAAAAACCCCACCAAAAGCAAACTTTCATTTTGAATGTAAACCTGTGGGAACGAAGATGATCTCACAATCTGCAATAAAAAGGTCATCCCTTGATCTTGGCTCTTGCCCAGCTAAGCACATTCAGGATGTCATTGCTGGCAGTGGAAAGCCTGGAGTGCCTGCAGCCTCCACACTGATTTAGTGAGGGGAGTGACTGAGAGTATTTTTGTCAGAGGAACTGGTTCTCTGCTTAGCCTCAATATTTCATAAAAAGCTCATTGCAGCAAAATTTTCATTTGGCAGCATCTGCTGGGCTATCATCTTGAGAACTTCACATTACGTAACAGTGACAATTCAAGGTCAAATGAAAGTCAAATCGACATGAATATTCAATTGCTAAGCTTCTGTCAGTCCTATACATTTTTTAAAAAGATACAATTTTTTTTTCTGTAAAGATGCAGGCAAAGCATGTAATCAGCAATGTTTGTAGGAAAAGTTAGGAATCTTGGAATTGTAGGGCAATAAAAAAGCTTATTTTAAGATATGAAGGATATGGTAGGAAAACCACTAGAATGAGTATCACAGTTGATTCTCACATAAATCGTGCAAACTATAGATATCAGTTTCCCCAAATGATAGGTTTTCTGGATGCCATTAGAAAGAATTATGACGGGTGCCTGGGTGGCTCAGTCGGTTGAGCATCCAACTGTGGCTCAGTTCATGATCTCATGGTTTGTGAGTTCGAGCCCACATCAGGCTCTATGCTGACATTTCAGAGCCTGGAGTCTGCCTGAGATTCTGTGTCTCCCTCTCTGTCTGCCCCTCTCCCATTCACACTGTCTCTCCATCTCTCTCAAAAATGACTAAACATTAAAAAGGAAAAAAGAAAGAATTACCAGGGGCACCTGGGTGGCTCAGTCAGTTAAGCAACTGAATTTTGATTTGAGCTCAGGTCATGATCTCAAGTTTGTGAGTTCGAACCCTGCATCTGGCTCTGTGCCCATAGCGCAGAGCCTGCTTAGGATTCTCTCCCTCTCTCTCTCTGCCCCTCCCCACTTGTGCTCTCTTTCTCTCTCTCAAAAATAAATAAACATTTAAAAAAACTAGAGAGAAAAACAAAAGAATTTCCAAAATGTTGCAAAATACTGGAAACATACTAGGGGGAAAAGCATGTACGTGTGTGTGTGTGTGTATGTGTTTGTTTTCTCTGAGCACTTAAATAATAGAATAAGCAGCAGTTTATTAAGTGAATAGACCAAGTGGAATAGAAATCACAATGAGACTTACCAGGTTGGGAAACCAGCCTGTAGTGTGGAGGGACAAGAGAAATTTGCCCTATTTGCATTTCCAGTGGAGAACACAGGATGCTGTGGCAATAAAGGGCCGTTACTAGAACTATTTCAGAAGTTACAATATTGCATGTGGCCTGAGTAACATACTGGCCAGAAAGCAGGATGTCAAGTGCACTGTGTGCCTTAATCAGTGGCCAACCCTGAAATGACTGAGAAACATTTACTTCTAAGCAGTCTTGGAAAGTTAGGTATTCTGTTTGAGGATAATGTAAGCATTTGTTTCTGGAATTCTGCCCAGTAACCCAGAACACACAAAAAGGTCTTAGGGTAATTCGATCAGTGTTTCTGTAAAGAACACCAAAGCCACAGATTCTGTTACTGGCAAGACAGAAAATGCATTATAAGGAAAGACAGCATGTTTCATGGGATGATGGCTTGGCCTGGAGGGGCTGCAGAGAGTTAACTGACAGCAATTAGGAGCAGTGATTAATGCTAACCTAAACTTCTGGGAACCTGCCTCAGCAGGGCTGTGCCCTGTGTGTTGGTGTTTGCAACATTGTTCCTTGTTTTCCCTCTAAAAGCCTGATGCAGTTTTGGTTGAGATTCTTATTCTTCTCTATTGCACCCCCCCCCCCCACTTTTTTTGAGCACTGATTCAAAAAGATATTCTTAGAAACCCTCTTTTCCCCACTGGGTCATCTCACAGGGTATCCACAGTTGCATTTCTAGAGGTATATTCACCTGTCTGGCATCACTGTTTCGAAGTATTTACAGAATTTGTGGTGGTCATAATTCCTCTTCTGTGAACTGGTCTGTTTTTCAGCTTCTTGAATGTAATACTGGTAACCACTGTGGAAATGACTGGTCAGTGCCTATGTGGCCATGGGATTTGCCATCCTGGGGATGGGGTGGCATGTAAGGTTAAAGCTTTGTTTACATTGGTAATATCGGGTAGCTTTCAGTGGGGGATATTGCGGGAGAAGTAGGAAGCAGTTTTCTGATTGACAGGACCTGATACCCATTGGGCCACATTTAGTGACAGGCTTCAGGTTCAGTGAGAGAGAGACTAAGAGACTAAGAAGGACCTCTCTTAGTTCCAATATCTTAAGCTGAACTGTATTATTTAGGTTGGGTGGGCAGTGAAGGCCTGGGGGAGAGAATAGGAGTCTCCTACTTGACCTCAGTCTAGGCCTTTTTCTTTGGATGCCATTGTTGCTGTAGAGAAATTGGTTCATTCTGTAGTTCAGGGGTTGGCACACTGTGACTCACAAGCAAAATCTGCTTTGTTGCCTGTTGTTGTAAATAAAGGTTTATTGGAACACAGTCTATTTCTATGTCATCTATGGATGCCTTTATACTGAAAGCACAAAGTTGAATATTTGCAACAGAGACTGTTGGACCTGCAGAATCTAAAACTATCATTATTTGGTCTTAAACAAACAAACAAACAAACTTACAAACAAACTTTATTTAATTCTTCTGTAGTTCTTTGCAGGTAACGTGCTCTTTGGTGTTCTGAAGTGTTGCTAAACTGGGTTTAGGTGTAAGTTTTTTCAAAAGGTTTTCCTGCTCCGGATTTGTTGTTCTTTCACTGATTCTTTGTCGTAAACTCTTTAAATAATGGCTCTTCCCCATCTCTTCTCTGCTCTTGAAACTGTGGTTAGATTTATGTGTTAATCTTTCATTCTTTTCTCCATTTATCTTAACTCTCTCTCTTATTTTCCATCTCTCAGGATCTCCATGCTGCATCCTGGGTAGTCCTCCAGATCTCTGAATCACTGTTTCTTTAGTTGTGTTGAATTGCATGTTAAAACCCATCATTGAAATTTTAATTTCATTATTTTCCTTTTCATATTTGGAAGGTTCTTTTTCAAATATGGCTGGACATCTTATTCATATTTCAAACCTATTTTATTTCTTTAAACACATATTAAGCATACTTACCTTAAATTCTGTACTACTAATTCTAGTGTTTGAAGCTATTGTAGATCCGTTTTGGTTGTTTTCTCCTCAGTAGCTCTCAAGATGCTTAGTTACTTGTGAGTTTTGCCATTGTTTCTAATGGTGAGCTCAGGGTTTTGCATCTTTTTTATGGAAATTCTTTCAGCATTTTAATTTGTGGTTCAGAGTACATAGCCTACCATACGGCGGGTTGGGGAAGGTTGTCCTAAACCATGTTATCCACAGCAGCTATATTAGAGATCTCCAAGTGTTAGAGATTATTGAGAATGTGCCTGACCCATTAATAAAGCTAATCCTTTTATGTAAACTGCCTACCATTTCCTAGAATCTCTTCTTGCTTTTGATTTAATTCTTGAAGAGAAGAAAGTGAATCTTTTTTTTTTTTTCAGTACCAATAAGTTTTTATTTATTCATTGTATTTCCCCAGGGTAAAGAGAGAAGAGAAAAGGGTCAGCATATGTGTTACAAAATGATAGCAAGTAGGAAAGGAAGTACCGGGCACAGCATAATCAACCATCAAATGGACACTCTCCAGAGATGGAGTCACTAAGGCCCAAAGGAGCTCAGTCTCCTGCAGTTCAGAAATGAGGGGAAGGGATCAGGGAAAGAACAGATAGGTACAAGCTTTCCTCGCCTCCCCCTCCCCATAAATTCAAGATTTCACACAAAGTTTTGGTTTTTAGCAGGAAACATGGAGTTACCTTTGCCTGTCTCCTATTAAATAATCTTGTGGCCACTTTGACATGTTTCTTGCACCTGCATAAAAGTTCCTGAGTGATTTGGGAATTTTCATCTTCCCTTTCCTAGTCTTCTAAGAAGACTTCCCCAAAAGACTTCATCTTCCTTTTCCTAGTCCCCTGACCCTACTTTCTATGTGGAAGGGCCCCCTCATTGCTCTGCTTCTCCTTACCATAAGATTAAGGATTAAAGTAGGTTTGATCCATCCAAGTACAATGTATTAGTATGAATCACCTCAAGGAATGGTCTTGACACAGGAGGTTGGGAACAAGAGAAGGAATGTTCTTAGCTTCTTAAGGATTTATTTATTTTTTATTTTTTAATATTATTTATTATCAGATTGGTTTCCATACAACACCCAGTGCTCATCCCAACAGGTGCCCTCCTCAGTGCCCATCACCCACTTTCCCCTCTCCCCCACCCCCCATCAACCCTCAGTTTGTTCTCAGTATCCAAGAGTCTCTTATGGTTTGCCTCCTTCCCTCTCTTTTTTTCCCCTTCCCCTCCCCCATGGTCTTCTGTTAAGTTCCTCAAGATCCACATATGAGTGAAAACGTAAGGTATTTGTCTTTCTCTGCCTGACTTATTTCACTTAGCATAATACCCTCCAGTTCCATTCACATTGCTGCAAAGAGCCAGATTTAATTCTTTCTCATTGCCAAGTAGTATTCCATTGTATATATAAACCACATCTTCTTTATCCATTCATCAGTAGATGGAATTTAGGCTCTTTCCATAATTTGGCTATTGTTGAAAGTGCTGCTATAAACATTGGAGCCTGTGTGCCCCTATACATCAGTTCTCCTGTATCCCTTGGGTAAATTCCTAGCAGTGCTACTGCTGGGTCATAAAGTAGATCTATTTTTAATTTTTTGAGGAACCTCCACACTGTTTTCCAGAGCAGCTGCACCAGTTTGCATTCCCACCAACAGTGCAAGAGGGTTCCTCTTTCTCCACATCCTCTCCAGCATCTACAGTCTCAGCTTCTTCAGCATTTAAATGTGTATGTGTGGGGGCTTTTTTTGGGAGGGATGATAGAAGAAGGAATAGGGTAGGAGTCAAGTTTTTAAGACAGAAGATCTAGCCCAAAATAGGAAATATGGGAAGGAAAACACAAAACAAAGGATGGTTCAAGACCCTCACACTTCAAGAGGGGTCACTGTTCTATGTTCCAGATTCTTTTCCTGGTGCAGGACCTTTTGTCAAAGATGCTTTGGCTTTTTTTTTCAATAGAAAAAGAAGCTTGTGAACAATAGCCCCCACATGCAACATAGAGAAGACCAACACATTATACTTACACAAACCAAGCCACCTAGCAATCACCCAATCAGCTATTTGTGAAGTCCTACAAAGCCCAGACAGATATGATAACTAGAGGCGGACAGTGATTGGGGGAGACAAGAACCCAGGATCAGACACACATCACCCAGTGCCTTCTATTGTATTTGTCCCATGAGGAAAGTGAATCTTATGATCTCACTGGGATCCATACTGATATGATAAAGCTGAGAACCATTTGCTAGCTAAAAGTTCTGTTTGGTTGTTTCTCAAATCTGCTTTGTTAAAATTGTCTTCTGACATTCCTCAGAAGTGAATATAAATTTGTATCACTTTATTTTTTAAGCTATTTCAGGTGATTACTCCTTTCTCTTCATGAAATTTCCCCTGATGTCATGAGACAAATGAAATCTGGCATCCCACCTTCTCTTACCCCTTGTTCCTGAATCTACCCTTGTAATAATCATTTCCATTCACTCACTGAAGACTCTGGGTCTCATGGTCTTTTGTTCCGTTTCTAGTTCTGACCTCATCTGGGCTGACTTCAAAATCTTCTGAGAGTTTTTTACTTCTTCATGTTGAAAATAACTTTCTCAACCACTGTACTTCACAGCCTACTGCCATAGTCGTAATAAACTTCTCCATCCTGGAAATCATATACCTAGACATTCCTCTTTTTATAATTTCCTGTTTGGGTCACTCACTAAGTTGTTCCTAATGTATTAATTCTTTGACCTCACTGAGATTTCTATTCTCCTTGTCATCTGCTTTTAGTGTTTCAAACATTTCCTCTATTTTTAATTCTCTCCTTCTCTCCTCATCCAGCTCATATATTATAATTAAAATCTTTAAGCATTCTTGACTAATTCCCTAAGCTGACTTAGCACATCTTCTTTCTTTTTTTTTTATGTTTATTTCTTTTTGAGAGAGAGAGAGTGAGCGAGCACGTGAGAGCATGATGGGGGAGGGGCAGAGAAAGAGGGCGACACAGAACCCAAAGTAGGCTCCAGGCCCAGAGCTGTCAGTACAGAGCCTGATGTGGATCTCACAAACTGTGAGATTATGACCTGAGCCAAAGCTTAACCGACTGAGCCATCCAGGTGCCCCACTGCATCCTCTTTCTATTCTTACTTGGTAAGACCCCAGTCCTGGATGAAACAAAATGTCCATTTTCTCTACCTGCATACTTGGGTTGATGAGTGTTCTTGAAGAAATATGACTTCCACTTTGGTAATGATTGACTAGATTACTTGGACAAATTTCTCCTGTTGAAAATGACTAAAAATGCCAGGTATAATATTAAAAACATCTCTTTCAAAACACTGCAGAATTTTAAAAGATATTAAGCAATTACTAGACCAAAACTTAAGGAAAACTGGAAATTCAAAGAGGTAAGTTGAACACTGAAGTCACTTGGCCCAGGAGGCATTGTAATATTGGGAAAATAGCACTTTGTTTTTGGTGGCCTCATAAATAAGAGATTATTATTGAAGGCCCAAGGCCAATGCAAATGGGGAATCTAATAAGAGACTCTTCACATTAAGCCATAATCACAAAAGGCTAGAAAGGATGAATCAGAAAGAAACTGCAGGAAAGGTTGCCTTGAAACCACACATAGAAGAGAAAAAAGGAGGAGTGCTTGGGTGGCTCAGTCAGTTAAGTGTCCAACTTCAGCTCAGGTCATCATCTCATGGTTTGGGAGTTCCAGCCCCCCATCCAGCTCTTTACTGTCAGTGCAGAGCCCACTACGGGTCTGTCCCCGTCTCTCTTTGCCCCTCCCATGCTCATGCTCTCTCTCAAAAATAAATAAACATTAAAAAAAAACAATAAAACAATTAAAAAAGGAAAGGAAAACAATTTTTGAAAAGTTATGGCCATAGACCACACTTTGTATAGATTTGCAGACTAACCACATATTCTGAGGGGTTTAGGGAAACCTCAAGACAAAAACTTGTTTTAAGGTGGCTTTAGACTTGCAGTGTCCTTGGTTTCCAGGCAGAAGTAAATTCAGATCCTCTTTGGTAGTAGGTAGCTTGGTATTAAGCTTCAAGGAATCCCTGTAAATATTTTTCAAAGTGAAAAGCTTATAGTCATAAATAAAATCAAATATACAAGGCAACAGAATATTATGAGGAGGAAACATTAGGAACAACAGAAGAAGAGTCTACAAAAACTCTACAAATTGGAATCAGTGGACACAAATCATAAATACTTATCCTTATTCTCTTTAACAAAATAATGGTAAACACAAGAAACTCTAAAACTTGATATAACAGAGTGAAAAAGAGTAAAACTTCTAGAAATGAAAAACAAAAGATAGCCTAAATTAAACTCAGCATCTGGATTTAACAGCAAATTATTCACAGAATTAATGGGAAGATGAATGGAAATATATATGAGAAGAAAATATACAGAATAAATCATGAAGAGAAAAATATAGAAAGGAGATATTCAAGGTCACAGGGGAAGGTATAATGTACATTTGAGAGAGAAAATAAGGACAGAGGCAATTTAAAGAAATGATGACTGTGAATTTTACAGAACTGATGAAATATACCAATCCAAAAATTCAAAAACCAATCAAGGGTGGTGGGCAAAATGCATGAAGGGGTTCAATTGTATGGTAATGGATGATAACTAGACTTTTGGTGGTAGTGTATGTTCAACAAATGTTGAATTATAATTTTGTGCACCTGAAACTTATGTTATTTACCACCTTTACCTGAATTTAAAAAAACAAAGGAAAATCAAATATTATGTGGTATAAATATGAACTGCATGCTTAGATACTGTACATTAAAACTTCAGAACACCAGAGGACAAAAAATTTTTTTTTGAAAGCAGTCAGAGATAAATGTCTGAATACTTTGAAAGGAGCAGCAGTTAGGCTGATTGCTGACTTCTCAGTGCTATCTATGAAAGCCAAAAGTCAGTGGAATGATATCTCCTAATTGCCGAAAGAAAATACCTGCCACGTTAGAGTTATAAACCCTTAGAAAAACCTTTAAAAATATAAGTACAGTAAGATCACATTTTCGGACAAGAAAAACAGGGAGTGTTTGTACCAGTGTACTATCACTGAAGGAAATTTTAAAGGAGGATGAGCTTGAATGAAAGGCCTAAAATGGAAGAAGGAATGGAGAGTAAAGAAAGTGGTAAATACTTGGGTAAATATAAAAGAACACTTATTACATAAAATTACAATAATGTATTATGAAGTTAAAACACAGTGATGAAAATACATGTTAATTATGACATAAGCAGAATGAGTACATTCAGTGAAAGCATTCTATGGTCTTTTGCTATCTGGTAGGAGGGTAAAAGTATTGACCAACTTCAGAAATATTTATTTAACTATAAGTAACTATTTTATATACTTTTCTGTATATATATTTTATTCCACAATAAAATGAAAAATTAATTTAGTGATTTGGTCTTCTTTTAGTTTACGGTTATCAACTTTAGTCAGCAGGATTTTCAGTTCTTCCTGGCAATCCTATCTGGTTTCCACAGTCACGTCCCTAGCATTCACCATAGGAATACTTTCAAATATTCTACAATGTCCTACTCTTCTGGCTCCCAAACCTTTTATTCCTCCTCAGCACATAACCTTACCTCCTAATTCATACAGCATACAACAGCCATAAGATGAGCTCTTCCTCAAGTTACTGCCACAAACTCTAAAATTTTCTCAACATCAGAATCAATCCTTTCTTAATTTTCTCCTTTTAAAAGAACTGAGCTGTCCCTTCTCCAAAGACTAATTCCTCTGTTTCTTCTAAGGGATTTTATTCTTTCTACCCCATCGCCCATCTATAAATCTCTCTCTTTAATGGACCCTTAATCTTAGTATTTAGACATGCTCAAGTTTCAATCCCATTTATCTTAAACTATGCGTGCATGCATGAGCATACACACGCGCGCGCGCACACACACACACACACACACACACACACACACACACACCCCTTTAGAGCCCAAATTTCCCTTCTAAATTAAATAACATACTATCTCTTTCTTTTTCATAGCCAAGCTTCCTGAAAGCATTGTTTTTACTCTCTGTCTCTGTTTCTTCACTTCCTACTCAGTCTGCTAGAATAGCAGATTTCAAACGTTTTGATCTCAGGACTTCTTTTAGACTCTTGAAAATTCACGAGGACCTCAAATAGCTCTTGTTTAGGTGGGTAGCCACAAGGTATTACCTATTCTGAGATGCTTAACTTCCCTTTCCAGATGGATAAATACTCTGTCCTCTTTATTTTTACCTAGAGTGAACATAGAGTAGAATTTTGTGTTTTACTAATCTTGGAATCCCTGGTACCTGATTCAGAACTTGATACTTTTTGATTATTATTAACTCTATCTGCTTATTTTCCTAATCTCTCAAATTCTTTGTTAGCAAATGTGAAAGAGTATTTTTTCTGAGTTTCTTTTTAAGTTTCTTTCTTAGGTGTTTTGTGTAGATTTAAAACAAAATGAAAGAATAGTTTATGAAACAGGAGTGTAAAGCCAATTCATCCCACTCTTCAGAATACATGAAAAAGACCAAAAAAAAAAAAAAATCCAAACAGATCCAATTTCACACTCCAGCTGAATTCTGTCCTATATCTGAGAAAATTGCCCCAGGTGTCCACAATGGAACTTCTGCTTGAGATTCTAATATGCTAAAGATGATTTCTCAGGAGATGTTATTTTTCTGAAAAGTGACTGAGAAAAAGCTTTGTCAACAGCAAATTAAAATAAAGCTGAGATACAATATTATTATTCTGGCCACATGTAGTGGTTTTATTCCATCTCCAGGTAAAGAAAGAGATAAAAGGATCCCCAGGAATAAAGCAAGGTTGATCAGGTAAGTACCCTAACTGAAAGTTAGTTTGTAATGGTTTTGCTTTAAGACAGGCTACCCCCTGCCTCCACAGAATGGAGGGTTTTTGTTTGTTACTTTAATATCTCAAAGTCCTTAAGAATAATATCTAAGAGAAAAATGACTTGCAGTAAATTCTATTATATATGTGAATAGTGCTGTAGCCAGATTCTGGCATCACTTTACACGTTACACTTGAACTATAGCTGGGTAGGCTTTTGCTGGCCCTGAGGAGGGGTGTGTGTGTGGGGGGGGGGTCTTTGACAGGGAAGATGGGTGAAAGGCAGTTGGGGGAGTATGGAGGGGGGAGCAGGTAGGGGCAAAGCTGGGAAGGATATCTGAATGGCCCTTGCAAATTTATTATCCAGGGCATCCTGGGAGACAATTAACCACATTGTATTTATATGGTATAAATGGGTTGGAATGTAGCTGGTGGTAGTGCCTTGGTAAATAAAAATTTGGTGCTGAATACTACCCAAGAGGTTGCCTACTTTCAATAATAAAATAAAATTTAAAGAATGATTTCATTCTTCATAAGTACCGTTAGTACAAAAAAACAAAAAATAGAATTTGCTTCCAGAGTCCAGTGTTAAATCTGAAATATGGTCTGAGGCAAAGAGAACCAGATTCCCTGCAAAGCCTTAAGTGAGCCCTTTGTGCTTGCCAGCTTTCATTGAGTACACGGGTTGCCCTAGTGATGAATGTCCTGCTTTGTGTGGTCTCAGCATTTTTTCTGGAGAGGCTGTTTTAATGAGAAGGTGAATAGAGGGGGCTTCTTTTGAAACTAGGATAAGAGGAGGGCCACTTCTGAAAATGCAAGCATTATGGTGCCATTCCTTATCACAGAGATCTGACAATCCCCGGAGACTGGCTGCCTCTCCGTGCCCCCCACCCCCCAACCGTCTTGTCTTCTCTTCTTTTGGCTAATTGCTGTTTTGGATTGGCCTATGGTCTCAATCCCTGGAATCTTCTTTTGGAAGTAAAGAGTAACCAACCAATCAGATCCCATTTTGTCCCTCTGGCCTCATCTTCTTTCCTCCAAAAGGGAATATACTCATGGTGTTTCAGCGAAGGACACACCCATGCTCCTTTCTCTTACCTATTTTAAAATGCTGCACTCTTTCAGATTTACCCACGCACTAAGAATTATGCTTCAGCCTATTTGAACACCCTTTCTCCTTCAGGATCCATTATGCGGGGCAGGAGTGGGAGGAAACCATATAATTGCTATATTTTAGGACTCGCTTGGGGCTAGCTTTGATTGAACACACACAGTAAACTCTTGATTATCCATGCTAATGGAAGGAATAGTAATTCAGACCATACACAGTGTTTCTGACTTTGAAATGTGTTATGTGATTTTTTTTTTCGTTTTTGAAAGCAGTAGCAGGTGGTTTACTTAGAATAATAGTTAAATTACTTTTGTGTTGCCAGTGTTTTTGGTAGGCAAAATTGTGAGAGGCACCATTCTCCTCCTTCATGCCCCCACGCCACAAACTCACCTGGCACAGACTCCCACTGCCTTCAAATTACACGGTCCTTTTTAGTTCCCCCTTCTCTTAACAAAATAAGCTCTCAGGAAATTGGTGAATGGGGAAGGTTTACTTGACAGGTAACCAAATAAAGGTACACACTGTCAGCTATTTGCATTTGAATAGGCGTTAACCTCAAAGTTAAGGAAATAAAAATTACTAGTATTTCCATAATATTTAACAATTATACAAATAAGGTAAGTTTTACTATGGTAGATATTAGTGGTTATTATTATTACTGTTTTGATGGTACGTATTTTTATTTGTTTTGTTTCCCAGTGTTTATAATAGTGCTGGGAATATGATAATGCACTTGTGGATCAAATGAAAAATCTTATAATTTTTAAAATATTTTTTCATATACCTTTCTTGGTGTTCCTACAACTCTCCTAGAATACCGATCCCGTAGTTGTTGTTATTATTAAAATAACTAATTCTTAGTCTGTTTCCCCTTTTGTTTGTATGTAGCCAGCTGTCTAATTCATTGTAAATTCTCAGTGGGATACAGAATGATGGAACAATTTTTTTTCATGGCTAGTCTCATCGAACTTTTGCTGCTTTGCACTTTGTTGGTTTGTCAGGCAAAGTTTTCATCATCCTTACAGAGACAGCTTTCTTTTGGAGATAAGTGGTAAAGTAGTATGCTGCTCACAGGCTGTTTCTTCCACCGGACCCAATCTGTCACAGTGTGTTTGTGCGTGATAAACCACTCACTGTACAGACTGACCTAGCCGTGCTCACTCCAGCCTCTTTTCTTAATAAATGCCATTAACCAAAAGATCGTTCAGTTTTGTGCCATGTTAGTTGAGAAGAAACCAGAAAGAAAAGGTCAGAATGGAATAGAACCCCTTTTCCTCTGGGATCCTCTCAAAAGAAGCCGAGATGACCATGGGATATTAAGGTGGATGGCCTCTAATTCCACCTGGAGGAAGTAGGACATGGTTTGGGGTTAGAACTCTCTTCATGCCTACACTGTGCTAGGGAAGTGAGTTAATTGTTGGTTCTGGAGCCAGACCAAGGGTGAGCACTGGCTCTGCCACTGACCAGCTTTACAAATAGAGCAATTTACTTAAGCCCTCTTGGCTTCTGTTTCCTCATCTTTAAAATGGTGATAACAATAATATCCGTTTTATTGTGAGAATACATTTTTTTAAGTTGACAAAGGGCTTAATTTGATACCTAATTATCATAATTAGGTATGAAATTATCACCTCCAATGAAGACTTCTTGAGCACCTACTGTGAGCCAGGAACTATGCCAGAAGTGTTTTGCCTGCTTTATAATTTAATTCCTCCCTTTATCAACCCACTCTTCCCATGAGAAAATGGAGACTCATAGAAGTTCAATAACATGCTTAGTGTTACACAGACATTGGGTGATGGGAATTTGGACCTGCACCTGTCTCTCTGTATAAACTGTGGCCTCCCTGGGGTTTGAGTGGATAAACAAGGTGAATCCAGTCCACAGCCATGGCCCCCACTAATAGATATCCCACCTTAGGTTATAAGGGAGAAAAAATGCAAGAGCATTTACCAAAGCAGAGATTATGTAACTCTGGTCCCTTTTCCTCCTCCGTGTTCTTTAGAGGGAGGGGCTGGGCAGGGCTCAGCTGAAATGACACTTCCTGAAAGAAGCTTTCCCTTACCACCCTTCCTGGGGTTGCTATTCATCCATGCCATAGCCGCCATGAAGGTATTAGCATGACCTGAAAGCGTGTGTGAATTTCTTTGGGTCCTTGACAGTTACTCCCACTGCACTGTGAGGTCTCTAAGGGAAGGGACTTTGCCTTGTTCACTGCTGTGTCTTCAGCACATGGCACAGTGCTCAGACATGGGAGGGGCGCAATGAATATCTGACCGATTTACGAATGAAGAAGTCCAACTTTTGTGGGAAGGTTGTAGTCCTGGGAGGCATGCATTGTGTGGGAGCCACCACACGGCCAGGCTTTCAATAATAGATAAAGAGAGGGTTTGGGGAGTAAAAGGTGCCTGAGTTCTCTGCCTGTGGGTCTGCTTCATGCCCTTTTGATGCCAGGAGGGAGCTGTCCTGATTCTTTCGCCAGGGAAGGAGGCCTTGAGGTACAGCCCGTGGCTAAATAGGTCCCAGCTCAGCTTCTGCTTCATCCTCATTAACTCCACTCCATAGCTGGCCATAGGGAAAGATTAATTTAGTGACCAAGCTTCATAAATAGATGCTTCTGGTCTTACATTTCATGCACTGCTCTCAGAGGCTACAAGCTCACTGAAGTGCCAGTTTCAAGATGTCAAGGGCAAGCAGCTGGGCTTGGGGGAAGTGCAGAGATATTTCTGCTGAGCCTTTGTTCCCCAGCCCAAACTGCAATCACCAAAAACTGCAGCGACGACAGGAAAAGCCTTCAATATCCATTTCCTGTGCAACCTAAAAACCACATTTCTGAATCGGATTGCCTTTGTGAGGCATGACCACATATATGGTCTCCCAAGCACATCAAGCCACACTTGCCTAAGAGGGATTGTCAGAACATTTTGATTTTATCGCCATATACACTTTTTTTTTTTTTTTTTTTTGTCCCTGCATGGCATCTGACAGAGATCTGTAATCCTTTCCCACTGGAAAGCATTGGCAGTTTCCATTTTGGAAGAAGAAGCTTGTTTCTGGGCAGGCAACTCCAGAGAAAACTGAGTGTGAGGTACTAGAAGGTAAACAACCTCGGATCCCACAGGGGTTGAGGTGACCTGAATAAGTTCCAGAGTGAGTCCACGATAGTGGCATAATCATTATGGAGTGTGTGCGTGCCCATGTCTATGTGTAATTGTAATGTATAATTAATACAGAGCTAAAATTAAACTCCTGGGTGAAACGACTGGCAAGGCCGAAGAGGCTGAGGAATATCGACCTCTGAGAGGCAGCGTGTTTACAGCAAACCTCGGCTCATTGTGCCCTTCTTCACAATGGATGTGTGCCATGTTTTTTCCTTTTTGTTAGTATTTAAGCCTTGAGGAATGAGGATTCTGCAGTTTATGCACTCACTGTACCCACTGACCCCAGGAAGAAACCTTTGTTTCATTTAATCTTGTCCTCAAACCACTTAATTAATTTCACTCAAGTGGGGAGACTCCCAAAGCATGCAGAAACAAGACAGAAACATTCCTTTCCTGGTACCATTCCTTTGCCCTTAGTTGGCTCTGACTTTGCCACGAAGCCATGAAGGTATGTAGCCTGAGAAGACTTCTGACTCTTGCTCACAGCACCCATCACATTCCTTGTGACCTTCAAGAGAGGTGACCCCTGGCTGTGACTGTTGCCATTGATTGTTAATGAAAATTTGATTCTTTTTTTTTTAATGTTTTATTTTTGAGAGAGAGAGAAAGGGAGCGAGCGAGCAGGGGAGGAGCAGGGAGACAGGGAGACACAGAATCTTAAGCAGGCTCCAGGCTCTGGGCTGTCAGGGCAGAGTCCAACGTGGGGCTCAAACCCATGAACTGTGAGATCATGACCTGAGCCAAAGTCGGATGCCCAACTGACTGAGCCACCCAGGTACCCTGAAAATTTGATGCTTGGAGCAGCTGTGAGCAAGAGTCAGAAGTCTTCTCAGGCTACATACCTTCATGGCTTTGTGGCAAAGTCAGCTGGCAACCGTCAGGGTAACTAAGCTTATTTTTATTTTTCAAACCCAGATTTCACTTTAGCCTCTGCATTATGATTTGTGCTAAGTGTTGATTACTGAAGAATTTAGAGAAAAGTTGTTTCACTTCTCTTCTTCCCTAATTGATTGTTTGAAACTCACTGACAGGCTTGAACTAAACAAGCATCTGGCAAGACGTGGCTTCTAACTCCCACTCTACTGTTGTCCACACACAGACCCTCTGTTCCTGTTCTTAGCTGAATGCTCATTTTCTGCCAAAGGTTATATAAATTCTTTGTGTCACTCCTAGATCTTGCTATTCCTCATTTGAGCAATGATCTTATTTCTTATTAGTTTGAATAACCTCTAGCTCCTGGTTTCTAGGGAAGTTTTCTGGTAAACTCCCTGAGCATCTTCTGACAAGATGTAGTACACACTAGTCACAGCATCCCAACATCCTCCTCCTAGAATTCCCAAGCGAGAGGGAGGTGTGGGAGAGGGAGGGAAGGGAGGGAGGGAGAGAGAGAGAGAGAGATCCAATTAATTCTCTTCTGTATCAGCAGCAGCAAGTATTAGCAAGTGATTTCCAACCTCTCTTGCCTTTGTCAATGTGATCTTGAGCAAGCTATGAAACAGCTCTGAACCCTGGGCTACTCATGTGTAAACGAGGGGACAGAAACAAAGTTTAATTCTCCCTGGGTGTTGCACTGGGAGGGCACCCAACACAGTGGAAAATCTTCAGTTTATTTTATTCTCTTTTATGTCCTTGCTGAATAGGAAAATCAGTGCTGAAGTTTCAAAAATATGCATCCTGGAATTGATTAGAGCATATTTTTGACTGATGGGAAAGTTCACTTGACAAAATTGTTTTGAATCCTACATCAAATCTGATGCTATTAAGTTGTTAATGTTGACAATAGAATTCTTTCTATATTTTAATTAAAACAAATGTTCTGAAAAGGTTGAAAGAACTTCTTGAAGAATTTCTTGTAATAATAATAGAAAATAAAGTACTGAATACAATATCACAAAATATATCATTGGCTGAGTAGGATTAATATACTTTTCAGCTCACTTACGTTATTTAGAAAACAAAGTGAGAAATGATAGTGGGCCAACAGTGTCTATAAAAGCAGACTTAAGATAATAATCTGATTGGAAGAAAGGGCTAGAGTTGGTTTTTGAAGTTACATTTGCATGGGAAGCCCAGTGGTTTTAACCCATGCTTATCAGGGATGACTTTGATTATGATGAAGATATGTGGCTTCCCTTAAAGCTGCATTTGCATAGCAAGCCAATGTCATTAACTACTAGTATGCCTATTGGGAGCTTTGAGTGTATTGATAGAGGCAGTTGTGGGTCTGCAATTCCTTTTTGCCACCAGTGTAGATAAATTCTGCCCAAGATATATTTAGGGCTTCTGTTTTAAGTTTAATTTGTTTCAAACATAGTGTTAAGATTAGACATGTGAAGAATTCCAATGTTGCCAATTTCACTCACCACTAATTCCTAGACTTGGAATGATTTTTCTCTTTGCAGAAACAAGGTGTTTGAAAAAGTACTTGAGAATTGCAAATGTGTTATCAGAGTTGTGCACGTGCTGTGATTTCTTTCCTAAGACACGATGTGTTTTCAGGATCTGTGATGTTTGCTCACTTTAAGCTTGGATGCTTAAATAAGGATTTTCTAACTCTGTGGTGAAGAGACAGTCCAATTATAGTATTTTCCATATTTTATGAAATGTAGTGTTGGCATTTCAAAAGGGCAATAATGTTCATCAGGGAATAAGGTTAAGCCTTGCCTTTAGATGAAAAAGCTATGTGATTTGATTTGAGGTCACTCTGTCCCCCAAACCTCTTAACCTGGTTACTCACAGTGCTTGAAACCCTAAGATATTTCACATCTTTGGGTAAAATCACAAAAATGAAAACGTAATCCAGACATGTTACAATGTCTCCATTAATTTTTGCAAATTCAGCTTTATAAGTCTTGTCTATATGTGCTTATCTTGGGAACTACATCTACTTTTAACTTTATGGATCAAACAACCAAGCTTTGTATAGATAGGAGTGGCCTACAGCACAGATTATCCTCTGGTACTTGTAATATGGCTCCCAATTTTACTTATTTAGTCATCCAATAATATGAATCAAGCAATATTGTCTGTAAAAGTGGAAGATCTAAATACCAACACTTGAGTATAACTTGTATTTTTACCCTAAAAATCAGCTGTGATGGGGCGCCTGGGTGGCGCAGTCGGTTAACGTCCGACTTCAGCCAGGTCACGATCTCGCGGTCCGTGAGTTCGAGCCCCGCGTCAGGCTCTGGGCTGATGGCTCGGAGCCTGGAGCCTGTTTCCGATTCTGTGTCTCCCTCTCTCTCTGCCCCTCCCCCGTTCATGCTCTGTCTCTCTCTGTCTCAAAAATAAATAAAAACGTTGAAAAAAGAAAAAAAAATTAAAAAAAAAAAAATCAGCCGTGAAACTTTTGTTGATCACTACTTCTCTTGATCTCTGTGTCAATATAGTTATTCACTAAGAGCCTTAGTTTTTAGGGTAAGAAACCTTCTGAGACCTTTACACCGAAGGAGGTGGGAGTAGTTTAGAGGCTGAAGTTGACGGGGTTCCCCCACAACTTACAGAGGAAGCAATGCACAGAGAATGGGAAGTAACTAGGAAAGAGAAGAGCCGTTGACCAGGCATCTGCTGTGGCCTAGGGACTGTGTTTAGTGCTTTCTCTTTCATTATTTTGTTAATGGTGGAGCGTTTGTGATATGTGTTCTCCCCCATGTTCTCTGAGGCTGTCACATCTGAGATCATTTATGTCCTTGTAGATCTTTCTCAGGTCGAGAGTCAGACATTAGATTCATTATGACACTTTCTTTGGGTTTCCATGAAAGCAAAGCCCAAGTCAAGGACTTGGGTGCAGGTAGTTTATTTGGGAGGTCATCTCAGGAAACAGACAGTGAAGGAGTGAGGGGGAGAAAGCCAACATAAAGACTGAAAGCATTGCCATAGGCAACAGGGGCTTGATCTGCTGAGACTTGATGAGACTCGTGCAGAATGCCTCTGAGACTTGTCTCCCTGAGGGTGGGAGGCTGGGGCATGCATCCACTGGTTCTCACACCTCATTGGTTGAGGACATCCCCAGGGTATTAACTCCCCTGCACTTCGGACTGGAATGTGCCTATGCTTGGGCTGGATGGGCACCTTCCATGTCAGAGAAGGCCCTGAGCAGACAGCAGAAAGACATGCAGATGATGTTGGATGTGGAAATGCAGTGAGAGGGTTTAGTCTGAGGTTTTCACATACTGTCCACTGTAGCTATCCTAAAATCAGAAGGGACTGTGATGCAGGGTACCTAAGGAGTAAGCTATAATGCTTTCTCTGGTTCATTCATCACTCTTTCGTCCATCTAGCCATCTTCAAAGCGATATCCATACATCTCTTTAACTGAATGCACTTATGTAGCACCCATTCTATCCCAGCCCATGGGCTAAGCCCTAGGTATATAATAGGAACACAAGGCACCATCCTTATGCTTAGGGAGCTTATATTTTATTGAGGAAATAAGAGTTATAAAAATTAGCAGGAGTCAGTAAAAGATTCTGTAAAAATGACAAGCATGGACACTTAGTCTTGGAAGATACTTCTTGCTATAAGATGCAAAATTGAAGGTGGTTCAGAAATCCTAGGGGGTAGCCAGTTAGACTTCATTCTGACTGGCTTTGTGGTGCTCAATAAAAGTTAGCTGAATTGGTCAGGATTATAACAGTTTCACCTGTTAAAATTTAGTCTTCAGCAATTTCTACCAAATTACTTAGTACATGTTAGAAATAATCTTCTGCCACAGTATGAACATTTGGCAGAAAAATTATTGGTTGATTAAGATAACATTTTCCATTCTTTGGCCATCTTTTCTCAACTGCCATTTTATTTTGTGGCTCTACACACACCTTTGCAGAAAAACCAAAAACAATGTAAGATTACTTGAGTATTGCCTATTGTTGAAGTTTTAGGCAACTGTGAAATAAGTAAATGCCAAAGAAAAAACCCTTCAAGGAGGCAGGGATTAATTAGGGGCTGCAAGCTGTTTGCGATTAACAAGGTTCAATAGGTTTCTTGCTGTGTGAGTGGATTTCCTAGGTTTTCCTGGGTTGGGGTTTGCACAAGAAACAATTTTGGCTGCTGATGTCATGTTCCAGAATGCTCAGGTGTGCTCTCCTACAGTGCAGTCTCAAATGGAGCCTGTTTAGCATCGCTTGCTGCTGAGAGCAGTTTAAACTTGCATCTGAGGTGTCACTTTCTGCCTACTGTGGGAAATTCTTCCCAAATGGTCCTTGGCTGGCATCTTGCCCCAGCTAAAATCAATGCAGTATAGTCCTTTGAATCTGGGCATGGGGCCAGCATAGCAGGAGCATAATCCTCATGCGGCAGAGAAAGATGGGCATGAGGGGGCTGTACAACATTATCTCTGTCTCACAAACTCTCAAATGGCAGGATTATACTAAAGAATGGACATTCATGCTAGTGATCTTCCCTCCTGTCTTCATATGGAGAGAAGATTCCCTGGATATATGGGAGAAATTCATTTATCTTTTTAGCGGGTATGGTAGTGACCAAGACAAGAAAGGTCCCTGCTTTCATGGAGATTACATTCTTATGGGGGTAGACATGAAAGAAATAATAAAATAAAGAAGCAAGAAAATGACCAGATAGGCACTATTGAGAGAAATAGTGTAGGGTGATGTAATAGGGAGTTCCTTACTGGGTTTTCTGTAGGTTGGCAGGTGTGGAAGGTTGGATCCAATTAGTGGAGCTATAGAACAATTGTGGGTGAAAGTCTGGGTGACAATGGATGGCCTGCATTGGTGACAATGATAGGACAATGTGATAGGAGAAAGTTGAGTAATTAGCTTACTCTGGATGGAGTTTTCAACAGGGTCTGAAGAGCAAAAGGGACAAGCAAAAGTTGCTTTAGGATTGGGAACACACGCCTCTGAGTGGCACCAAAGTCCTGTGCAACTGCAAGTAGGAGAGGCAGTCCTGCTTGCTGTTAGGAGGCCAGGGTGAATTTTCTTCCCACAAGGGGTACATTATTGTGTAGGCTGGGACACAAGGTGTAGATGCTGGCTCTCATGGGGGAACAGGGCAACAGAACTGAGAGGCTCTCTAATTTCAGGCGTATGAACTCCCTTTACACAGTCTGTCATCATCATCTCCTCAAGGGATCTATTCTCAGAGCACCTGCTGCATCTATGGCTTTATCCCTGAGGGAGGATTCATGAGCCAAGACATGCATGATTTTTCCATTCTATATATATACCTGCTAGGAACTGGAAACTGGTAAGCCAAGTTTCTGTCTCTTTCCATGGTAGGGCAGGATGCAAAATGTGGATGTTGTTATTAAAAAATACTTTGTTAATATCTTAAAATTTTCCTTTTTGCATATTTCTTTTCAAATGGCCACTCCTTTGGCCCTTCTTACCATCCTGTCTAAAGTAAAAAACCCACCTCCATCCTACCCATTCATTCTCTTTTCTTTATTATTATTTTTTTTGCTTTTATTTTTTCAGGGTTTGCCTTTTAAATTTTACACTGACTTTTTGAATTTGATACTTAACTCATTAATTTTCAATTTTCTTTTAATATTTGAATTTAAGGTTGGTTGTGAATTCCTCTCAAATGACATCAGCTGTATCCCACTAGTTCTGAAATACAGTGCTTTTTTAGAAATTGCTGTTCAATTGTAAATTATTTTCAAAATTCAATTACAATTCAATTTTTGAACCACAGATTATTTAACATTTGTTAAATTCTGTAACTTTTTTAAAAGTATTTTCAAATGTACAGGATTTGGGGGTGATTTTGTTGTTGATGTCTAGTTTTGTATGATTGGGAAATGAGGTCTGTGATTTATGTCAGTGCTTTGCTGTTGAGTTTTGCTCAATGATACTAAATTTGATTAATTTTTGTAAATGTTCCATGCATAGTTAAAAGAATATATTTTCCCTAACATTGCTAGATTATATATATATAGTATATATATATATTTTTTAGATTACTCTTGTTAATTGTGATATTAAAATATTCTATATTCTAAATAACTTTTATTCACTTGATTTCTAAGTTTCTAAGGGAGGTATAGCAAATAATCTCATTATAATTATGTATTTCTTAGTTTATTTTGGAAATTTTATCTCATATTTTTGTTTATGAATTTTCAAGCTGTGTTGTTAGGTGCTTAGAGGTTCAGCATTACTATATTTCCAGTAAATTTCATTTATCATTATGAAATGCTTCTCCTTTTCCCTGTAACACTTCTTTGAAAAAACCTTAAAACTCTTTTTCTGATCTTAAAAGTGTGACCTCACTTTTATGAAATCTATTCTTAGAAAATCTTTCTACACAACTTTAGTTTCTATTTGAGGGGAACTTAAAGTTAGGTATTTCTCTTGTTATCATATATAGCTTGATTTTTAATAAGCTCATGCATTTTTAATTTTATCATATATATGATATATCATATGTAGCTTTATTCTTAATAAGCTCATATAATAGTTTCAGTTTCAATGAATTTTATTGTGATTACTTTGTTTCTATTTGTTAGTTTCTATTTGAGGGGAACTTAAAGTTAGGTATTTCTCTTGTTATCATATATAGCTTGATTTTTAATAAGCTCATGCATTTTTAATTTTATCATATATATGATATATCATATGTAGCTTTATTCTTAGTAAGCTCATATAATAGTTTCAGTTTCAATGAATTTTATTGTGATTACTTTGCTTGGGTTTTTCCACCATCATAAATTTTGCTTTTTAGTTACCTCGCTCTTCTCTTGCTTTGCTTTTTCTTCTTTTATACTTCTATTAGATTAATGATGCTCCTCTTTTCTGCATTTGAAAAAATGCACTCCATTTGTAATCTAAGAGTTTGTCTCTACATTTTCAACATGCATTCTTAACACAATAAAAGTCTAACCAAACTCTTCATCTTTATACAATAAAAGAGCTATTAAATGTCTTAATGTTGATTACTTCCTCCTCTATTCAATGCTAATGTTGCTTGGTTATTTTAATTCTATTTTCGTGTGAGTTTTGCTTTTCGAAGAAACAAAAGTCAAGGCAGGATTAGATATGCAAGAGATTAATTAGAGGTAATGGAAGATGAAGAGGGAGAGAGCAAAAATAGACAGGGAAAGCCATCAGATCATCATGCACAGCTGACAAATGTGAAAGGAGAGAAGGAAAGGAGGATTCTAACAACTTGGACTTGAATGTAGTTCTGGAGAGGTTTTGATGGGGGAGTTGCTGAACAGAAGTTCATATTGAGAATTTCATATTAAGTAGGAATGGACTGGCTCTTGTACCCTGGAGAATAGACCTCAAAGTGAACTAAGTGGTACAACTGAGAGTAACTATTGAGGGGCTATTGAGCAACTATGCTCTCCTCAACAGAGTATCTTGAAGGGCAATCTGAGTGGCACACTTTCATGGGATCTGGGAACATTTGTTCAATGTTCCATTTTCTACTTTGCTAATTCTCTCTTCAGTTCTGTTTGATCTGCTGGTTAACCTAGTCATTGAATTTTACTGTCAATGATTAAAATTTTCATTTTTAGGGGTTCTATTTGTGTTTTTTTTCTTCAAATCTGTCAGGTTTCCTTTTTTTTCAGTATTTTAGAATTTTCTTATAGTTTTTATGCCTTTTTAAGAATCACTTGCCTGATTTTAATTATACTTAGTTTATAATCTATTCTGTCTGCCTTGCACTCATCCTGGATACTGTAATGTGTCATAACTGTGATCTCATCTTCAGTTGGTATTGTTCTTTCTTGAGGGAATCTAGGGCAGACTGGTTTGCTGCTGCTTGATTCTTCAGAGATATTTTGGCTTATGACATATTTATCTGAATTATCATTTTGGAAATTCTTATACTACCTAAGTGGAACTCCAAAAGCGTGTGTAGTACAATGTTGGGCATGTGGCTTCTAGTGGTATATTTCTTTCTCCTACTTACAGCAGAACAACATCAGAGCAGGCTTCTTTGTAGTTTTCAATGACAGATGGGTTTAGTATTTCCAGTCCATCTTCTACTGAGGGTGCAGTTCTTTAGTTTCCCAGGTTTATGCAAGGTCTCAGCTCCAATTTCTGATTCACATGGCCCTAAGTCCTTTTCTCCTGCCCCTGTGTGTGCATTAAAATCAAAGCCCTTGGCCATCAAGTCCTAATTCCAGATCCAACTGCTTCCCATACCTCATCCATGTCAGCTTACATTCTTACTGTTCTGATTTTCAGTTTCACCTTTGTTTCTTGCATTTTGGATTATGTATTACTTTCATATAAACTTAGCCATAATTTTTAAAATAGTTTTTTATATCACTTTTCTGAATCTTTGTAGCATGACATTTTTATGACATCCCATTTCTCTGAGTTGCTATCCCAGACACTATATCTTTAACTTGCCTTAATTTTCTTATTAGTACTTATTACTCTATCACAGCGTGAATTCTCCAGAAACAGCTGCTAAAGTAGAGTTTGCAGTCCAAGTTGTTTATCAAAAATTAATCAATGAAAGGAAACAGGGAGCAGGGTTGGACACAGGAAGAATGTGAACTGCAATGTGGGCCTTATAAACTTCAGCCAGCCCTGTGGGGAACTCTGGAGTGACTACTGCTTGTGAGAGTGGCCTGTGTTGAACCAAAATGCTGCTCGCCTTCCCCACTTAGTTACTTGATACAGACTTCCTTGGAAAGGGTATGGTTTTGAGAAAAGTGGCTCTCTGTAGCTCAAGTGGGTCCTGAAAGAGTTGACAACTGGAGCTGCCTGCTGACTGCCTTTCCCCATGGCTGGACAGTCCTTTATGCAGAGGATCAGGACGGCACAACTCTGTGTATGTCACACACTCTCTGAATTTATACCATTTAGTCACTTGTATACTGATATTTATTTTCTTCACCAAAGAATTTAAGCTCTGTGTATCAGGCTGAGCTTGGCCTGGCAGAAATTAAAAGCCAGTGTTTGTGAGCTGAGGGAAATTAGTTGGGATTAGTGAAGTAGTTCAGATTTTGATATGTCTTGCAGAGTAGGAAGAGAGTTTGGATTGATTAGCTAGTGTAACAGTCTTCTATTACTGCCATAACAAATGATCACACACTTTGTTGCTTTAAACAGCACAAACTTATTATCTTATGGTGCTCTAGTTCAGATGTCTGATTCCTCTGCCCTGGGTCTCATAAGAGTAAAATCTAGGTGTTTGCTGGGCTGGGCTCTTGGTGGAGGCTTTGGGCGAGAATCTGTTCCCAAACTCATTCACATTGTTGGCAGAACTCATTTTCTTATGGACATAAGACTGAGGTCTCTTTCCTTGCTGGCTGTCAGCTGGTGGCCTCTCTGAGCTCCTTTAGGCCACCTACATTCCTTGTCATCTTGCCTTTCTCTCTGAGCCCATAATGATGAGTCAGGTCCTTCTCATGTTTTGAATCTCTCTGGCTTTTTCTTCTGCATTTCTTCTCTTTCCAGCCTGAGAAAGTCCTCTGTTTTTAAGATCTCATGTAATTGGATTGAGCCTACCAGGACAGTCCAGGATAAAGTTCCTATTTTCAGATATGTAGCCTTAATTACATATGTAAAAGATGTTATTTTTGTCACATAATATGACATGTCACAGATGTCTGGTGTGGACACCTTTGGGAGACATTATGCTGCCTACCACTGCTGGGGAGCAGAGATGTCAGAAGTTCCTCACATAACAAAAGTGGCATTTTGGGAAGATTTCTTAGCAGCCAGGTAGACAATGGATTGGCTAGGGAGACCATAAGAGGGTGCTAAATAGAAAATGAAAGCATGGCAGTGTGGATGAGGGCAATGACAGTAAGAATAAGAAAGACATGGGCTTCAATTAAAGTCTTTAGGAATATCTAGCTAGATTTGCTGGCAGATATGGGGGGTGGGAGAGGGTAGTAGGTTGCGTGAGATACTACATTTGAAAGGACATGAGTTTGGTTGAGCAGATTGGATTCAGTATTATCACCCTAGAGTGAGGCTGCCTAATCCAGACCATGAAAGACTTACCACAACTTACTCTGTGACACAGTGACAGGATTGCATGGAGCAGACTGTATATACACACATGTCTTTTCATTTTGTCACTAACAGCAGTCATTCTAGAAACTCTGAAGATCCCAGTCATCTATCAAGATAGAGAGTAACACTTGTGCAGATCATCCAGAATAAATTTCTAAGTCCTAAATGACATACCTTTGACTCAAGAACACATTCTGTGATTTTAGGCAACATAACTATCTTCTGTAGTGTGTTTTACTTAGGCTGACGTTAAAATAAGTTTGTATTCTCTCAATGAGTCAACTGGTGACTGAGGAATTTCCTTTGGAAGCATGTTGAAGGGAAGTCATCTTAAATACTAATTTTTCAGGAAAATAAGATGCATAGAAACAATTAAGAAATCACTGTATTTTTTATTCTTCTAATACATACGATACAAACAAAGATGAGTCATTGAAGGGCTTAAGGTAAGTCTACACAGGTATTACCTTAGTTGTCACCTGCTTTCCCCATTGAATTCCTGGTAGGACTGGGAAAAAAGACATAAAACAAAAGGTATCCTAAAACAGAAACGTCATGTTTCCTTGTTTTCAGCACTGAATTCTCCAGAATATCTGGAGTGAGTTGCTTTTTGGCAGCTTGTATGACCAGCAATTCTTTTAACACCTGCAGGCCTTAACCTTCAGGTCTCTCAAGTTCATGTTGTGGAAAGGATAGAGAGAAGTATTTTGGAGTAAAGAATGGATAGCAAAAGGGCAGGAAACATTTGCAGGGGAGAGAATAGATCAACCAAGTTGTTTAACTGTACAGAAACGGCATGCTTTTCAATATTGGGTGGATTTGCTCGGTTTCATTCACTTTGCTTCTTTTTTCATTAGCAAATGATAATTTTTGTCATATCAACAGATTAGGCAGCATTATCCCCATTAGGCGGTACAGGACAGGTTTTATGGTTCCTAAAATGATACCGCCCCACAACTTGAAAATTTGAGGCAGAATTATCTTGCTTTGTGCCTGAGATGCAAGTGTTTGGGAAAGTGGGAAGCAACAGAGAAGGGGGGGCGTGCTGGTGTTCTAGTTGAGGGGTCAAAAACAGGAGCAGAGGGGGAGTATTGATTGGCACAGGCTGGGTGTAATTCAGGGACCTGAACCTGGGGTCCGGGTGGATATCGAGAGATCCACCATCCTTTTGATACACCTACGTATAATGTTGTAGTCATTGTGCACATGTGTGCCTTTCCTGAGAGCTTTCATTAAAATTCTAAAGGTCAAGGACCTTTAGAACATCGTTGGAGCAAAAGGCTTTAGAAGGATATGAGCCTTATTTACATATATTCTGGAAATGTGTCAGGAAGAATGAGAGCATCTCTGTATGCCAAACTTCAACCAAAATAGATCATCTGAGTGAAGGAAATATTATTAAGGGAGCTGGCTTGCCTATTGACATTTATTTAACTCTTTTAGAAGAAAGTATACATTGGCAAGAGCTTTTGGGAAAAAATGTATCCGATTTCCAACTACAAGAAAAGGCAACAGATTCAAAGCCAAGGAGTATTCTTGGACTGAACTTTTGTAGTGCCTTAATTTAGCCAGCTGGTGAAATGTTTTTTTTTTTTTTTTTTTTCAAGCATAAAATTATTTAAACTTTCCAAAGGAAAGCTTTTCATTTTTGTTTTAAATCTGGACTTTATTGTAAAGTTGTCCTACTGTGAATTTGCCAAAGTAACCTCCATTTTTCAGTGATGTGAATATAGTTAAGAGGGGATTTCATGTGGATAAAGGAGATAAGCTTGTCCCTATATACTTAGCAAATAGTGCTTAGCAAGTAGTGAGGGGACTTTTGACAAAGATATGAATGACAGTGCCCTAGATCTATATAAATCATCAGGGATCTAGCTCAAAAATTTAATGTTGAGTTAAAAAGCAAGTGGCAGAAGGATATGTATAGTGTGTTATTTCTGGATAAGTATGAAAATTTAAAAAATTATGTATATTTTGCTACTGGTTGCCTGGTGTGGGGGAGTTGCCTGTGGGGCAGAGAATAAAGAGAAATGAAAAATGAGGTTGATGGTTGTGAAAGGGAACTTTAGTTCCTCCCTTCCCTGCCTCTCTCCCTTCTTTCCTTAAAAGAATGCAAGCACAAATTGCTTGTGCAGTTTTATCTTAAATTATCCATACTGGAAAAATATTGGAGCAATTAATTCAATATTAAAAGTTATTAATTCTGGGAGTTGATAGTAGGAATATATGTGTTGTTGTTGTTGTTGTTGTTGTTCTGTGTTTTAGGGACAAAAGATCATTTACTGAAGATATATAGGTATATATCTATATCTGTATCTATGTTTCTCTATAATTGTTCATAATTTTTAAAACACCATTGTTAACTTTAATTTCCTGTTTCCTTACCACATACTTCTTAGAAACAAAAAGGTGAAGAAAAGAATGAGAAAAAGGAATCCAATTCATATTCCATATTCCACGATCAAGGTAAAAATAAAGAGATGGAAACACTTAGGACAGAGGATTAAAAGTGAGAAAAAAAAACACATAAGGGACAAATGGTATAGAAGAAAAAAGTGGGGGGGGGGGGAATATAAGCAAAGAGAGTAACCTGGGACAGTCAAAAGCATGTCTACATTATGAAGCAAGTTAATTACATTAAAAACCAGTCAAGCCAGTCGGTCAGTCTCTTGTAAGCCAAATCATGTGAAACCTGTGAATTAAAAAATTTTAAATAAGTGTCACAAAATCCATTAGGCTGAAATGTGGAGAAAATGAGTCTGTAGCATCAGGTCGACCTGAAGTATGTGTGTCATAATTTGATTAAAACGTTCTTCTGTGTGTCTTTGTTTTCTGTGCAATGAAGCTCTAGAGAAGATACTTCTTTGAAGAGAGTGTGAGAACATGACCTGCCCACAGACGCTTTGACCTGTGAGCATAGACTTCAGCATTGCAAGGACAGATCCTCCTCTCTGGTTAAAAGGCAGTTTTTGTTTGGAAAGTTTCCCTGTAGCAATACATAGACCCAAGCAGAACTAATAGTAGGACTAGTGTGGTCATGAAGACATGCCTCTGTAACTGATTACTACTGGTCTGTAGTCTCCCATTGTCCTAGATGTTCTAAGTGAAGGCTGTGTAAGTGAACTCACATCCAGGGACGGCAGGGAGCGCACACACCTTGGATCACACTTTTATTCTTTGGATTTGTATCTCCACGCTCTTCCTTTCTCTGCCAGGACTGTTCCCATTTAGTCTCAATGCTTCAGATGAAAATAGACAGGTTCATGTTTGTAAATTATCTTGGAGGCCTCTCCTATCCACTTCTTCCTTTAACTGGCTTTTACCTTTGGTAATTTATGCTGGATATGGAATGGGGGAGTTTGGGATGAGAAAAGACACTGCAAAGAAAGGGGAGAAACTAACAGGTTCTAGTGAGAAAATTATCTTTGGTCCTTCAGTACTTCCTGCTGAAGACATCAATCTCAAGAGGGTTTTGCACTGGTGACCTTGAGTCCCTCCTTTGCTGTAAAAGCTGAACAGATATTCTGCTGAATAGAGCAGAAATCGAGCTTCTCATAGTGAGTAGAACCAAGCTGAATAAACCAGGCCTTCATGAACCTGACCTGATTTTTTTTTTCCGGTAGAATTTAGAATATAAGCGTATATATGGTTTCCTGAAAACAATTAGAGGCTCTGTAACACAGGCACCTCTAATGAAAAATAAGAATTCTATGGCAAAAACAAATAAAAGGTTTTATTGATAAGCTGATGGTTGCACAGGAACGCTAGGCCATATTGACTTTAATAAAACATTAAGCGGTTTAATTAAATCATTAATTCCACCCTCAGTTCCATTTTTCAAAAGACAGTCAATGTAAAAATAAAACGGTTTCTTTTTTTAGCTGCTTCTCTTTCCTCTATAATTTATTAAGATGAGTCTATAGATTGACTTATTGCTATTCTGCCATAAAGCACTTGCTGTCATTTCAAGAATATAGCACTTTAAGCAGGATACAAGGAGGTATTGATCTTAAGGTGACATCTTTCTTCACTCTTCATAAAAGGATTTTTTAAACAAATCTATAAAATGTGTATGAATGCAGAGGCTTAAGTCACAACGTTATTATAATACTACTAAAATAATTTTTAGCTTGTTTCTCTGATTTATGAGGAAAACTTATGAAAGGTACGTGAGCAATTTCAAATCCATATAATGGTAGTCATCACATATTTTCTTTTAACAGTAATTTTTCTTAATGAAAATAAAACACATAGTTTCAAAAATAAGTAGTATCAGAAGGCTTATAATCTTCTGTCTTACTTTCCCTAACCTGTAGTCTCACTTCCCAGAGGAAACCATTTCTTCAAGTATTTATCGCTGCATTTAAAGATAATATGCTGGGGCGCCTGGGTGACTCAGCCGGTTAAGCGTCCGACTTTGGCTCAGGTCATGATCTTGCGGTCCGTGAGTTCAGGCCCCACATCGGGCTCTGTGCTGACCACTCAGAGCCTGAAGCCCGTTTCAGATTCTGTGTCTCCCTCTCTCTGTGACCCTCCCCCATTCATGCTCTGTCTCCCTCTGTCTCAAAAATAAATAAACGTTAAAAAAAATTTAAAAAAAAGATAATATGCTAAAAAAAATAAAATGAAATAAAATAAAGATAATATGCTGTCTTGGGGCACCTGGGTGGCTCAGTCTGTTAAGCGTCCGACTCCTGGTTTTGGCTCAGGTCACAACTTCCCAATATTGTGAGTTTGAGCTCCATGTCAGGCTCTGTACAGGCAGCACAGAGCCTACTTGGGATTCTCTGCCTCCCCCCCCTCTCTCTCCCCCTTCCCCACTCTTGCTATCTCTCTCTCTCTCAAAATAAATAAATGAACTTTGAAATAAATAAATAAATAATAATAATAAACTAAAATAATATGCCATCTTAACCTAGATTTTCTAAAAACAGGTTAACTCAGGAATTAATATCTTGACACTTTATTTGGGGAGTACAAGCCCAGAGAGGTGAAGGTGAAGCAACAGAGAAGGGAAGCAAGGAAAGTTACAAAGATTGCCATGTAATGCGTTACATGGTGGATACTCAGCAAGCATGTCACCTCAGCATATGACTTCTCCACATGGGCTGTGATGAGTCACCCCACCCTCAATATTGTCCAGATAGGAAAAGGAAGGGAGATTTATCTGCATGGCTTTCTCTTGTCTCCTTTGTCTCTTTCGTCAGAGTTTACTCCATGGGGAGTGTCATGCCGTTTGGCCCCTTGGTGGCCCCTCCAGAAGCCTTATTCCACGCCCTGTGGTACAAGGGTCCATTGAAGTTCGGGAGTGGAGGAGTGACTTGGCATGGGCAGGCCCTCAGCAAGTGCAGTTTATGGGCCATTAGGCACTGGATTTTACCTTAACTGTGGCCATTTGGGGACCTTGGCTAAAGTGGTGGAGATGGGAGTGGTGGCTCAGTCCAGGAGGCAGACAGCATCTTCAGAAAGAGTGTAAGAGTCAATGTGAGTGGTTGAGTAACACACATACTGTGTTTATTCCTTGATTTACTACCTTCAGACATGAAATACTGATGTCTTGGTATGAGCTGATGAGTATGTAACTCTCTTGCACCCCTTTTTTTTTCATTCTTACTCCAATAAAGTTATGTAATATTTTTTTTGTATCTAGTAATAGTCAATATTTACATTATCATGACCAGATAAATTATGTTACTGCTAAGCCAAGTAGTGAATATAATTAAATTTTCTTTCTTATATAATTTGTCTTATATAACTTTTATTTCCTCCAATTATCATGTTCTTTTTATTATTTTTCTGATGTTTATTTCTTTATTTTGAGAGAGACAGAAAGGGAGAGAGAGAGAGGGCATGAGCATGAGTGGGGGAGGGGCAGAGAGAGAAGGAGAGAGAGAGTCCCAAGCAGGCTCCATGCTCAGGGTGGAGCCTGACACAGGGCTCTGTCTCACAACCATGAAGCCACAACCTGAGCTGAAGTTAAGAGTCATATACTTAACTGACTCTGAGATCAAGAGTCTCATACTCTACTGACTTAGCCAGCCAGGAACCCTCCTACATGTTTTTATTTACATTGTTTTCTAAGAACCTGATTGAATATTTTTCATTGCTGACAATGGTATTTTTTTTTTTTTTCCAAATCTTCACACATAGGCTATTAATTCCATTTTGTTTTTCTCCCTTCATGACCTCTTTTCCAGAGCCCTGAGTCTTCCTGCTTTAGTCTGGACTGAATGCTTTCCAGGCCTGATGGTGTGGAATCCCTATTTTCTGGATCTCATGTTTTCTCTTTTCTTGGATACTCCTTTGTTTTGCTTGAGCACATCTCACAGTGGCTTCCTAAAATAAATATGGTAGACATGTCTAGTACCTCTCCATAATCTTTCTTTCCTTCCTGGATAGATAGGAGGGTGACACTCCACTGCCTCTTTGTAGCCGTGTAGGTCATTAACTAGTTCTGGGCAATGGGCTAGGAGTAGGAATGATAAGTGCCAGTTTGGACAAAAACACTATCTTTCTCCATGGAGGGAGATACCAGTCCTTGTATAGAGAAAGTCATAAAACCAAAAATAAGACTGGTTGATAAATTGCCATGGAAGATGGTCGACCTGGGAAATTTCTTGTACTCACACAAATTCCAAGTATGCCAGGAGAGAAACCTTTGGTTTATTAAGCAGTCGAGATTTTTGGCATGGCTGGCATTCTGGCCTCTCCTGACTAATACAAAAGGGTTTACCGGAAACAGATTTCTGAGCCATTCCAATCTGAAAATATTGTTATTCCACCCTCACCTTTAATTAATAACATGACTGGATATAGAATTCTAGATTATAGAGAAGTTTGATTCTATTTTAATTCCTATTCCTTTGTATGCAACCTAGTTTTTTTCTCTGGAAGATTTTAGTCTTCTTTTTATCCCTGGTGTTTCAAAATTTTACCATGACGAGTCTTGCTTGATGTGAGTTGGGATTTTGTTGTTGTTGTTGTTTTCTTTTGTTCTGCTTTTACCTACTGAGAGTCAACCTTGAGATTTATGCTATTCATTTATGATAAACTTTGTATTGTACTTTTGATAATTTGTCCTATTTTTATTTCTGTAATTCCTATTAGCTCAAAACTATATAGTCTAGACTGATTCTCTTTTTCCTCATATTTTCTCTCTAATTTTATATTTCCTTTATTATTATTATTATTATTTTTGTTCTACTTTGTGGAAAGAAGCCTCAATTTTAACTTTGAACTCCTCTACTGAATATCTATTTATATAAAATTTTTTTCTTGGGGCACCTGGGTGGCTCAGACAGTTAAGTGTCTGATTCTGGATTTTGGCTCAGGTCATGATCTCATGTTTTGTGAGTTCAAGCCCCACGTCGGGCTTTGCACTCACAATGTGTAGCCTGCTTTGGATTCTCTCCCTCCCTCTCTTTGCCTCTCTTCCTCTCTCAAAATAAATAAATAAATGTTAACAAAAGAAACAAAAATAATTTTTTTTCTTTATTTTCCCTCCAACTTTGAGGTATAATTGACAAATAAAACTACATAAATTTAAAGTATGCAACATGTAGGGGCGCCTGGGTGGCTCAGTCGGTTAAGCGTCCGACTTCAGCTCAGGTCACGATCTTCAGCTCAGGTCACGATCTCATGGTCCGTGAGTTCGAGCCCCACATCGGGCTCTGGGCTGATGGCTCAGAGCCTGGAGCCTGCTTCCAATTCTGTGTCTCCCTCTCTCTCTGCCCCTCCCCCATTCATGCTCTGTCTCTCTCTGTCTCAAAAATAAATAAATGTTAAAAAAAATAAAGTATGCAACATGTTGATTTGATATATGTATACTTTGTGAAATGATTATAATCAGGTTAATTAACACATCCTTAATTTTGTATAGTTACTATTTTTCCTTGAATTTTAAAATTTAATCAGTTTTATTTTAATCCCTAAGAGCTCTTTCTTGTTGTCTGTTACAGAATCCCATTTTTCTTTTATCTTTCTGAGAATATAATGTATATTTTAAAATTTGTTTTGCTGTTCCCTAAATTGTCTATTTTTTTTCTGGGTTCTTTTGTCTTCTTTTTTTAGTGTGTTTTTTAAAAAATTTTTTAGTTTTTATTTTTTGAGAGAGAGAGAGAGCATGAGTGGGGGAGGGACAGAGAAAGAGGAGACACAAAATTTGAAGCAGGCTCCAGGCTCTGAGCTATCAGCACAGAGCCCGCTATGGGGCTCAAACTCATGAATCAGGAGATCATGACCTGAGCCAAAGTTGGAGCCTTAACCAACTGAGCCACCCAGACACCCCATTGTCTTCTTGCTTTTTAACAAAATCTTTCATTCTGGAATTTTCCTGAATAATTTGGTGATATTTTGCTTCCATTCCATCAAGTTTTACTGATGAAGACTCCAATCAGGGCTAGTGTGCCTGGGTAGTACTTACTGGCTTATAAGCAGTGAAATAGCCTTTTTGTTGGGAGACTGCCTCCAAATATCAGTATGCGTAGATCTCTTCTTTAAAAAAATTTTTTTAATGTTTATTTATTTATGAGACAGAGAGAGACAGAGCATGAGTGGGGGAGGAGCAGAGAGAGAGGGAGACACAGAAACTGAAGCAGGCTCCAGGCTCTGAGCTGTCAGCACAGAGCCTGACCCAGGGCTCAAACTCACAAACCATGAGATCATGACCTGAGCTGAAGTTGGTCGCTCAACGGACTGAGCCACCCAGGCACCCCTGTGTAGATCTCTTCTTTGAGGCTATTCACTTTCTCCATAGAAGATTCCTCTTATCTCTTCCCTGGTTGAGTGCAAGCCTGACTGTCAGCCTTTTTGGAGAAAGGCAGAGGAAGAGACACCCATCTTCAATATGAAGACTTCTCCTTAATCCCCCAGGTGCCTGATATGCTCAAATCTGGGGACTGGTTCACTTTCTCAGAAAACAAATGTCAGGCCTTCTATGATGAGAAGAGAGAAAGTGGTTATTGGTTGCAAATGTGGGGGAAAGGTGTATCCAGGGAGAAGTGGATTGGACTGGTTGTGGGGGTGCAAGAAGGGAAAGAGAACAGGTATAGAGAAAGGCACCCTGGTGTGAGATGCTATGAATGGGAGCCTCAGTGGGGTAAGGGGACCATTTATATAGGGTGTGGCCTGGCATGAGTTCTCTGAGTCTGGGCAAGATGAGAAGGTCATTCTCTCAAGGGGCTTTTTACTAGATGATTTTGGAAGTCACCAGAGTGAGGAGAGTGGTATCAGACTCTGAGCTGTGTGAGGAAGGCTTCTGTGTCATGATAGAAATTGGATTAGTTTTCTAAGGCTGCTGTAGCAAATCACCCAAAACTTGGTGGCTTAAAACAACAGAAATTTATTTTCTCAAAGGTTCTAGAGGCCACAAGTCCAAAATCAGTTACACTGGGCTGAACTCAAGGTGTGGGCAGGGCCCCAGTCCTCCTGGAAGCTATAGGGGAGAATCTACTTTCTTTATTTTTCCAGCTTCTAAAAGCTGCCAGTATTCCTTGGCTTGTGGCTCTGTATCATCTTGGACTCTGCTTCTATCATTGTGTCTCCTTCTCTCTTTCTGATGCCTCTGTCTTTCTTGTGTAAGTACTATTGTGACTACACTGAGTCCACCTTGTTAATCCAGGATACGGTCCCCATCTCACAATTTTTAACTTGATAAAGGCTCTCCTCTTTTTTTTTGTGTTTATTTTTATTTTTTTAACAGAATAAGGTAGCATTCAAGGTTCCAGGATTAGGATGTGGATAACATTTGGGAGGCTATATTTAAGTTACCACAGATATATAGAAGAATATACTTGTAAATATACTTGTGCACACAGACACGAAATCCTCTGCCCACTGAGGGTCTGGGAGCAGTAACACCCCAATATCAATGAATACAACTAGTGACTACACTTAGCTTCAGCTGCAGTTTGGGTTTTCTAGGAGGTACACTCTAATACAGACTTTGACACCTGCCTCAGTTGGGCTGCCCAGGGGTGTGACCTTGGGCAAGGGGGCTTCTGCAGTAATGGTACTCTCTGAAGTGGCTGACAGCTGACGATGCTCTTACTTTCAACCATAAGACATCCAAGGCTTCTTGGAGAAATGGCTGACTTCAGGCTGAGCATGGAAAGTACAATATAAACCTAGAACATCTTTTTGTGCCAGAAAGTAAAAAAAAAAAAAAATTAAAAAAAATGCTCAAGGAATGAACAATATCAACTAGATGCAGAGCCAGTTGGCAGGAACTCCCACTGACCAAACCTGAGACAGTTTGAACATCCAAGTGAGTAATGAGAATAACAGACAGAATCAGGAACCATGAATTCATACTGACATAAATAAATAAGTGGATACTTTAAAAAATTTATGAGAGAAGGGATATTCATGTATTTTAAAAGTGACTCTCCACAGGCTACGTATTACAGGGAGATAGAAACTAAGGTTGTGGTAGAGAAATTTGACAGAGAGCACCTTAATCAAGTGATCAAAGTGAACATTAGTAGTAATGGTAAAAATAGAGATTGTTTACCACTTGATAGGATGCAAGAGGAAGAAAACAACCCCACATTTGTGATATTTTTAGTCTATTCACAATAAAATATCAGAGTAATCAAAATTACTACAAAATAACTGAAAGTACCTGGTTCTTAAAGTCAAGGAAATGTTCCAGGTGGAAGGAGACTAAAACGATGTGACAACTAAGGGCAACACATACTTCTGAAGTGGATCCTGGTACAGGATATTACTAGAACAACTGGTGGCATTCAAGTGGGGTCTGAGGATTAGCTGGTGGTAATGTATCAGTGCTAATTTCTTAATATTGATGGCTCCGTAGTGGTTGTGAAACAGAATGTCCTTGTTTATAGGAAATGGACATTAACTTCTTGGAGTATGATGGCACATCATGTCAGTGACTTATTCTCATATGATTCAGGAATAAATTTTTTTTGTGTGATATTTGTAACATTTTTGCAAATTTGAGATGGTTTAAAACAATTAAAGTTGCTCCCTCAGCTTTTGCCATACAGTCATAGCATTTCTTCTAGATTGGTTGTTGGTCCTCTCTTGGGCAAAGGGTAATGTGGAAGAAGGTTGATGTCAAGTGCAAAGTGAAGGAATAAAAATTTATGGGGAATATCATGTTCCTGACTCCCCCTCATCCTGGGAAGTGTCTCCTAAAACAGATTACGTTGCAGTGAAACTCGATTCCTTTCTCATTTCAGCTCCTATCAACCCTCACACTGCAACTATGGGCCACTGATTTGTTTCCTGACATTTTATCCCCATTGCCTAGCCTAGTGCCAGTGCCTGGCACATGGAAGGCTCAATAGCTATTTATTTGTTTCTTTATTTATTTACTTATATTTAACGCTTATTTATTCTGAGAGAGAGTGCACATGTGCGGGAGTGGGAGAGAGAGAATCCCAAGGTGGCTTGGCACTGTTAGTGCAGAGTGGGACACGGGGCTCAGTCCCACAGAACCGTGAAATCATGACCTAAGCCAGAATTAAGAGTTGGGTACTTAACCCACTGAGCCACCTAGGCACCCTGTTCAATAGCCATTTAAAGGATTAACTAATGACACCCTCTAGAAATGAAGCCAGCAATGAAGTCTTAGAAAATTAGTTCAACCGTTATTTAACATCCTCCATTAGTTTAAGAACTAAGCAGCAAAGAATTTTTTGTTTATTTTGCTTTCTGCATCATTCTTTTGAATGAGGTATTTCTATTTATGGACTCTCCAGATTCATACATCTTCCTGAACAGTCCCAGGTACTTAGCTCCCTGGAATATAATGTTATGTGGCAAGTTCCTCTAGTCTAGCTTTCTTACACTTACCTACATGAGAGAGTTATCATCTTTTAAGAATTGATGGAAGATGTTTCTCTAACTTTTCTTCAGTACGTGACTCCAGATAAAGGGATTTTCTTGGTCTGTCATGAGTGGAAAACTTCATCACTTTTACTTCTGGCCAAAATCTGACTTGCTATGCAGAATTCCCCCATGATCAACCCTGAATTCAAATTCTGATAACTAATATTAAAATTCTAATAATACTTAACAGTTATTAATTGCTTTTTAGGTACCAATCACTGTGCTAATCCTTTTTATGGATCAGTTCATTCCAACAAGCTTATAAGTACCCTTTTTGTATATGTTTTATAGTTGAAGAGACAGATCTTAGACTGAGCTTCTAGGAACAACTCCCAAATCTTCATGTCAAAACTGGGCTGCCAAGTTGCTGCCTTGGCCACCATGGGAAAGTTGCCTGTCCAACTGAAGCTCTGCTCCTCCAGCTCTCAGCTTGAGAACCAAGCTCGCAACATGACTGCTCTGCTCCACTCTTTCCCTGCATACTCAGTTCCAAATTCAAGTCTCATATTTGTGTATCTGATTGATAGAGCCAGAACTCCCATCTGGAACCTATGCTGTTACAGAGTCTGGGACATGTACTCTTTACCTTTCTAGCTCTGTAGTACAGGAAAGAATACAAGAAGGGCATTGCAATAGATGTAGACCAAACTAATCTCCACTTTGTTACAGCAGAACCTCACTGTTGGGATTGGTTTATCAATGCCTACAGCAAGATTACAAATGCATTGTGGAGTGTGTCTCACTTTAGTTTCTACCTCTGAATTCACAAAATCCTCATATTGATTATCTTTAATACATCCATCTGAATGAGGTCGATTCCCATGATTCTTTAAGCCCCTTTTCTCTTGTTCTTTTAAAAGCTCTAGTGATTTCCAACATGGATAGTTTATTTCATAGTTCTTTAATTTTTGTAGAGTCACAGATTTGCTAGTTTCTCAGTCACCTAGAAAAGTATAGCTTTCTGTGTCTCTGCTTCTTAGGGATACAAAGACTGTGTGGCCGAGCTCAGTATCCAGCCAAGACTTTTTGGAAGAGGAAACTCATGTCTCCATTACTGTTTTTTTTCTTTTCTTTAAAAAAAAAATGTTTTAAATGTTTATTTATTTGAGAGAGAGAGAGAGAGAGAGAGAGCGAGAGAGAACGGGCAGAGGAGGGGCAGAGAGAGAGGGAGACACAGAATCTGAAGCAGGCTCCGGGCTCTGAGTTGTCAACACAGAGCCCGACACAGGGCTCGAACTCACGAACCGAAGTTGGGCGCTTAACCTACTGAGCCACCCAGGTGCCCCTGTTTTGTTTTCTTTTTTTTTTTTTTAATTTTTTAATGTTTATTTATTATTGAGAGACAGAGAGACAGAGAGACAGAGAGCATGAGCAGGGGAGAGGTAGAGAGAGGGGGAAACACAGAATCTGAAGTAGGCTCCAGGTTCTGAGCTGTCAGCACAGAGCCCAACGCGGGGCTCGAACTCACAAACTGCGAGATCATGACCCGAGCTGAAGTTGGTCACTTAACCAACTGAGCCACCCAGGCACCCCGTTGTTTTCTTACCAGTAGCATATGAAAGGTGTATCTCTGCACTGACCAATAGAAATATATTGTGAGCCACATATATAATTTAAAATTTTCTAGTAGCTACATAAAAAAACTAAAAAGTAATAGGTAAAATTATTTTAATAATATATTTTATTTAACCCACTATTTCTGACAGATTCTCATTTTAACATGTTGCAAATATGAAGAAATATTAATGAAATGTTTTACATATCTTGATATTAAGTCTTCCAGATTTAGTATATATTTTACACTAACAACACATCACTAGCCATATTTCAAGTGGAAAAGCTATGCGTGGCTAGAGGCTACCTACTGGATAGTGCTGCTATAGCTAAAGAAAACTGCTTTACTTTTTTACTTGGCTTGGAATGTGACAGGGTAGTGTCTTCAGGAACTTACTGTTTTGTATTACTGTAACTCAGAGGTCCATGGAAGGGGAATTAATCTGTTAAATCACTTGTGATTTAATTAATCTGTTAAATTACTTGTGATGTGGACATGTAGCAGGAGGCTGGTGGCACCACATTCATTCTGCTCTCACCTACGTATTTTTAACCTCTTTAACTATGGATGGCCCCAACATTGTAGCTGAAGACAACTTTGTGACTGCTATGGTTTAGTCTAGACTTTTTAGTACCTACCACCCTGGGAACCTTATTTCTTTTAATGATATCCTTAATTGGATTGGATTTTTGATGCATAAACTATAACATGGAAAGTGCTTCTTTCTCATTACTCTTGTATAGTGAAATGGTGAACTTTTAGATCCTTTTGATGCACTGGACCTTAGCCAAAATAGTAATTCACAATATTTTGCTCCTTCATGGAACAGAAAGTCAGTATTCTCTAGAACTAGACATTTACTACTTATCACATTTCTCAGCTGTGCTGCCTGAACTTGTAATAGCTCCTGTCACTCATGTCCTGTGCCAAGTACAACAAGCTTGTCATTGAGGCCAGTAAAATCTATTCTACCCAAAGTTCAGAGAGTTTTCTGGCTTTCACATCTCATTGTCATTATGAAAGTCTCTCAGTGCAAGGTCAGTGGCTGTTGGATTTTTGGAAAAATTAATATTTGAATTCCTTTTCGTATGAAGTGACACAGTAATTCTTATAGCAGAACTCCTGTTTTTGGTGACCAAGTCATTATGCCTTTGGGATATATCTCCTTTAGAAGGAATATCAAGAACTCACCATCTTATGACTGAGCTCCCAGTTTGCCAAGGTTCATCCTATGGTGCTGTGTCAGTGAACAGATTTTAGTTCTTTAGGAGAAAATTAAAAGGAACCTAATGTATTTCTCTGAAGGTCAACATGTTTCCTCCTGTCTCTACCTTTTCTACATTATTTACTAGAGTTTCTTGCTATGCCATTGGGTTCTCTAAATAAATCTCTACCTCTCAGACCACTACTTCTATGTTACATAGAAGTTGGTGTCTCCAATTCCATTATTCTCAGGTAACCTCCAGACAGCTAGATTTTACAGGTTCCAGCAGACTTCAGTTTCTTTATCTTGAAAATGAGGAGTTCAAAACTCATTCTTTTCCCTCTTTTTTTTTAAAGGGGATGAAAATGTCTAATGAATTGGTTACTTGTGACTCTCTCCCTCTGTTTCAACACGTTCACCTGTAGACAGCCAGGAAGTTCTTTCTGGTTCATGTTAGTGATCATATAGTATGGTTTATGTTTAAGATAATTTGGAGTGTCCTTATTCTTTACTGTCAGGGCTAGGTATTCAGTTCCCTTCTCATCATAGTTTTTCTTTATGATCTCACTTACCTTTTTTATGTCTCTGCTTCGGTACAAAGCAAGTATTTTACCATATGACAAAAGAATGTACTGAATATCCTTTACCTACAACACAATTGACCTGTGGTTTTAGGACTTGTGCATTGAGTTATTTTTTATTTAGAAAACAAAACAAAACAAAATGGTCTTTGGAGAAAACTGGCACTTTTAGAGGTACAACTTGAGGCCTCGGAAGAGAACAAAGCTACCTGGTGAATGTGTTTAATGTGTTAAAAGAGCCATTAACATCGGCAGTAATCAACTGAGCCAAATAGGTGCAGAGTAAGGAAAAGATTACTTAGCACACAACACTTTGTTATCCTGAAACTCTCCCATGACGGTGTGTTTATCAGCGGTAAAAGTTCCAGGAGTGGTAGGAAAACAGCACCCAGTTCTACTTTCATTGATTATTCAGCCTAACAAGAGGTATAGGAATTAGGTGATATCAAGAATATGTCATGCAAAGTTAGCACATTTCATTTTTATTTTTTTAAATTTTTTTTTTTCAACGTTTATTTATTTTTGGGACAGAGAGAGACAGAGCATGAACGGGGGAGGGGCAGAGAGAGAGGCAGACACAGAATCGGAAACAGGCTCCAGGCTCTGAGCCATCAGCCCAGAGCCCGACGCGGGGCTCGAACTCACGGACTGCGAGATCGTGACCTGGCTGAAGTCGGACGCTTAACCGACTGCGCCACCCAGGCGCCCCGCACATTTCATTTTTAAATGTTTATAATTTGCTGGAAATAATGATACAAAATTTATGTCATCATAATTTGAGTAATGGTGCTTTAACAGCTAGTTAGTTGGTTTCGGATGCCACCCCACAGAGCAAAATATTTGAGACTTCAACACTAGAGCAATGCTTACTTTTAATTAAGAGTTAATTATAATTCATTCAGTCATACCCCCTTCCCAGTTGCTCTCAGTTATGCTATGAAGGCCAAGCCCCCCAGCGATCCGTTATTACCTCATCTCCATTCTGGGCTCTGTGTATTTGCCAGTATGATGCAATCTCCTGGCTCCTTGTACTGCCAAAGCTCCTGGTCCGTGGTCAGCACACTTGAATCTATAAACTCTTGTCCGATTATTCATTTGTTTCCCTTGTTCCAGCAGAAATCCATCTCTTCCCAAAGGAGCTTCTTCTCCCTGTCTGGGTCTCAGAATCATTTTCATTCTCTCTTTGTGTAAGCTGGTTATTTTCCTCCTTGTGCTCATCATGTTTTGTACTTATTTCATCCATTGATTTATCTTATTGCCGGTTGACAGTGAGACTCCTCCCCTAGAAGGTCAGTCTGTCAGTGAGGACAGAGACCCCGTTTACCAGGCAACTCTTTTCTAGGGCCTGAAGCATATTGAGAATGAATGAATGAATGAATGGTTATAGAGCTAAATGTTTGAAAATATTTTTAAAACGAATTCTATTTTTTGACTAAGTATGTGGATGCTGTGGTCACCAGTTTTACCTGATAAGTTGAGGATTTGTCATTAGATAATGGCCTATTGCTGCTAAATAAATACGTTCTGTATAGGTTGGTCGGGTGGCCACATTTATTTTACTTGGTTTCTGAAGCATTTAGACTTCGCAGCAGGACATGATAGGGTAGTGATCCTATGTGACATAGCATGTTTGTTTATTCTCAGTAAAAAGTTGGAAATTTTACCTCTCTAGGAATGCACAGAATAGCACCTACAACTGCTTTAGCTGAACCAATGTATACACAATTCTAAGCTGCTACTACATTTCAAGCCAGGTATAAACAGATCCTGGGGTAAAAACATCACAGTTTAGGACCGAAAATGGATGCCATATGAGGAAAGAGGCACCTCCTATTTTTCTTAAAAAAATTTTCACATTTATTTATTTTTGAGACACACAGAGAGACAGAGCATGCTCAGGGGAAGGGCAGAGAGAGAGGGAGACACAGAATATGAAGCAGGCTCCAGGCCCTGAGCTGTCAGCACAGAGCCTAACGTGGGGCTGGAACTCACACACGGAGATAGCATGACCTGAGCTAAAGTTGGACGCTTAGCCAGCTGAGCCACCTGGATGCCCCAGAAACCTCCTATTTCTTTTCAGGACTGTAGTGGAAGGGGTAGCTCTGTTATAGCTGCTACGTTTTGTTCAGTTAAAACCCTGTCATGGAACTTAAAATGTCTGTATTACTTCAGGGCTTAGGAATTCCTAAGTAAGATTTTAAAGAAAGATGATGAACGCATGTACATACACACACAACACACACAAATTCCTTTCAAAAGATCAGGAAGGTGTTCTCATGAAAAAAACAAAACAAAACATCATCATCAGTATATTTTTATGGAAGTCCCATAATTAACTAATTCACAGTAAATATAATAATGCTGAACCAACTAGGGCTATATATAACTCCATTGGTCCAATTAGTATCAGATTTCACATGTAATTAACACTCCAGAGGAAAGTGAGAGAAGCTAGAGTGAAAAGTCCATACAAAAGTAGAGCAAAACTATTGGATCACATTACCTTATGTTGTTGCAAAGAATAGAGAAAAGATTCCCCAAAACACAATTCAGTTTATTTTACAGCATAGAAAAATACAGCATGGATCATTTAAAAATAAAGTCATAATTACAGTGACTACAATTGAACAGATTCACTGAGCAAAACATTTTATTTTTATCTACAAGTTGAGAAACTGATGAAGCATAAAGGACAAATATGTATAATCAGTTGGAAAGTTGTCTGAGAGGGGGATTTTAGCAAAATAAAAGATTTGATGTGGTTCAATGGCATTCACCCAAGAGAGTTCCTGTTTCAAACTTACATTCATAACATAACACTTCATTGCTTTGCTGCTAAATCAACACAGTAGGGGAGCTCTACAGAAGGTCAAGCTCGAATCCAGTACCTTTTAAACAGTGTCCAAAAAAAGGGGTCTCCTGTTTTATATTTATAATTTTAATTACATATTACTATACTTTCCTCATAATCTTAAGTTATATTGTAATTTATTGTGTTACATGGTAAACTTTCTAAAGTGTGGGGTAGTTCATTACACTCTTATGAGCTCAGGAAAAACAACAATTTCTCAAGAACTGTTACTTAAGTAAACTGTTTTGAAATCTGTTTTGGGGCTGAGTCTGCATAGTACAACAATAAAGATGAGGTAACTAAATATTTGAAAAGCCAAATGACTTTTTACAGGCAGTACAGGCAGTTGGTGACAGAGCTAGAACTTGTGTCACAGGCTGCAGCTTACAAGTGGTGGTCAGTGGCTGCTTCGGCTGTAAGTAATAAAGTCTTGTCTCAGACACAGGGATCTCATGGACTTCTGTAAGCATCCATGGAACCATGACAGGCAAACACACTAAATTGTATAGTCATTTTAATGGGAATTCTTTGGATTCTAGGGCTCCTCTATACCATTAAACTTGTTTAAGTAGGATAAAATCTCAACCAGTGACTTCCCAAAGACTCCATTTTTCTGAAAATAAAACCCTTCTTCCTCCTGCTCCACTCCAAACAAACACAGAGTTAGGGCTGCTGAGCTCTCAGAATCTGTTTTCTTGTAATGTAAACCCATTGCCTTGGTCATGAGTAACTGGTCTCTTTGAATTAGTTAGAATTGGTATTGAAAGAACAAAATTATTCTTTCATGGGGAACTGGACCTGAGAGCATATGTACTGGAAGCTGTGAGCTAAAATCATGTTCTTCCAAGTGGATGACAAAGCAGAGAATACCATTTTGTACATTATTCATAAGATGACATATGTCTTACTTTGCCTGAGACATTCCCTGCTTATATCCGTTGTCTCAGTATAATTATTCGTAGTGTCTTCTCTCAAAATGGCCTGATTTGGAAGCTAAATTATATGGTCACCCTAATCACTCATGACTCTGATGGCAAATGATAGAAGCTGGACTTGAACAGCAGCTACCTCGATATCTCCCGGGGTTCCACCATCCAAAGTAAGACACAACTTTCAAGCACTTGGAAAGAGTGGCAAGACAGCATTTTCCTCTTTGTGGGAGCAAGTCCCTCTGAAATGGGAAGTCTCCTGTATCTTATCTTTGGTCAGGGGGAGCTCTGTTTTGACTTTGGTTCTCTTATAAGTGTTTCTGTGTAGGCCCTTGCTTACATAACACTTCATTGGTGATATGCAGAGTAGCTCACCCTACCATGTTGACCCTACATATGATTGCTACATAGGCTGTTCTACCTTATGCTCTGGCTGTTGACTTTATGAATGAGGAGGCTAGGCAATCTTCACATGTAGATACTGTCTACAAGAGGCCATGACTGTCATTGGAATTTTGACCACAATTCATGCATTCATTCTCTATAACGACTAAAGTCAACCTGCAGGGAGAAAGAAGAAGTGGATGCACAAAAGCGGTAGCACAGAGAGAGATGATACCTCAGGTTTCTTCCTAATGCTTTGATCACCATTGAAGCTACCTCTGAGGTGCATTCTTGCCTTAATTTCCATAGATGCCACCATTTCTTCATAATTATAATACCTTTATGCTTACGTCTACTCCAAAACCTTTCGGTAACTGTCAACCCTTAAAGTCCTAATGCAACTTAGAATCTAAATTCATAATTAGAAGATTTAATTTTCATCTGTGATCAGGTCAGTAGCTGGAATTCATTTATTTATGCTTTTCCACATGAATATTGAATACTTAATGTATGCTAGACAGTGTGCTAGTTTCAGGGAATACAGTAAGACAGACATATTCCTACCTCCCTGAAGCCATCACACCTGGAGTTAAAAACATGAGAACCTCCTCACTCTGCTTCAAAAGATTGATCAAATAATCCACTAGCATAATTCAGAACCTTGTTTATGCATCCTGGGTATTCATAGCCTGTGAAGAGTCACTGAAATGAAAATCTCTGCTTAAGAATGGGTTCCATTCTAAAAAGACAGGTTTGGAAACATATGAGGGATATTTTTAAGCCAAAAAGATACATGCATAAATATTGTATATGTAAGCTGTGAGGAATTGTTAGTATAGAGTGGTTACTTTTTAAAAAAATATGCTTTATAGGTTCATTAGCTTTTACATCCCACTATGTACACGTCTTTGAAATGGTTTTATATGGTTGTTACATGGGTCGGAATGGAAAACACAATTGTACTCTGGAGAAAGTATTTTTTCTCAGAAGTCAGGGTGGGTATGGAGAAATTGTTCCAAGCCCAGGAAGAAGCTTGAGAGGGATTGGGAGGCAAGGGATCATTGAGATCATTTTCTCAGGCTAAGTGGGTGAGGCAAATAAGGAAATAGACTGACTGCCTGCCGTTCCCTTCTAATTCATTGTGCTCTTTGATATTTCTTAATTTATCTTCACTAAATGTAATTCCCAAGTACAGAACAGTCCAGGGGTTTTCTTTTATAGTGTGCATATTAAGTCAACAGATGAGGCAGAACAAGAATTGGAGCGAGATCAGCACTACTTAGGCCCATCAGGGACCTCCTGAGAACAATGTGGGCTTAGTTTAGGGCTTCTAGGAATACTGATGGAAAATCTTCCAAGTTTATCAAGGAGTTGGGCTAGCAGAGTTTAGACAACTATAGGCCAGTCTTTGGGTTCTAAATAGGCAATACTATGCAGCATATGACCCACAAAACCTGAAACTATATTTGGCTCTCTCTATTAAGCCCACTTAAGATGGAAACCCTGATGGAATGTTCCTTTATCCTCTACCTGTGGGTAGTGAAATGGAGACAAGATGTATTCCCTCAGGAAGAGTCCACAGAGATGTGACTATTGGCTGACAATCCTTGCTAATGATATTGATAATCGTATTGAGAGTTCATCAGGGACACTCACTGTTCCAGTGCTTTTTGTACACTATTCATATAATTCTCACAAACACATGTGACAGATACTATTATCCCCATTTATAGATGAGGAAGCTAAAGCAGGGAGGGTTAAAGTTTACCTGTGTAAAGTCACAGCCAGGAAGTGACAGAGCTAAAATTTGAACTTGGGCCTTCTGGCTACAGAGAACAGACTTTAATAATTTTTTCACCTCTCCTAATGGTAGTAGGCTGGTGGCAGTCAGTTCTTGGTCCACAGTAGGTGCTCAATGAATAAATAATTGCTAACTGACCACTGGACTCATGGCAAGCTCTCTTTGATTTGCCAAAAGGTGGGCTAATCCTAAAATGTGTGGTCAGATAGTGCATATGTAGAAGACCGGCCCTGCCCTTTCCCCTCCATATTGTATCTATTAAAAGATGGAAACCTTGTGGATCTTGAGAAATGTTCTTAATCTTAGACCTAAAAAGTTCTTTTTGAGTCACATATCCCTTGAAAATCATATAAAAGCTTAAAATTGTCTCCACATAAAAATGCTCACACAAATTTTTTTGGCATAATGTATGGTACTGTTTAGAGCTCTAGAATCTTCCAGGAATAGCAACAGTAGTTTTTGAGGAGTAACTTTGAACATTGATACCTTTTACTTCCAAGTGAGTTATACAACTGCTTAATTCAGGGAAAATTGTATTCACATTTTATTGAGGTAGTTGCTTTTGTTTTTCCCCTTCAGGAGAAAGCTCTGTGCCAGTGTTACAGTTGGCTGTGGTCACTAGCTGGCTGCCTGGTAACGGCACAGTTTGTGCATTCCATGGCGGAGCTCCAAAGAGGCCGAGTGCTCTACTGGGGAGCGGATGTATGAGCTCCAGGTTTCTGACATGAACATTACTGATGATGCCCCTGCTGAAAGACCTCATTATTGTCATGGCAAATACTGGGAGAACAAAGAGACCATTGTCAGAACAGAGGACTATCTGTTATTGTTAATTGAATATTTTTGATTATGGTATTAGGTTGGTTAGGGTATTACGGCATGTCTTTTGGGGGGCATGGGTTCATTTGTGCAGCTTCTTTTAATACAGGAACTAAGTAGCACATGCTCACACACTCACGCGTCCTTTATCTGAGTTGTGGTGAATGACAGCTGCAAACTGTTGCCATCTGTTTGAAGAGTTCACAGTCTTTGGGGGAGAGGGCAGAGGTGAGGAGTGTATGAAAAATGGCATGAATTTTGATATCTTTTTCACATTTAAGATTCTCTGTAAAATGATATAATTTGAATCAACACGAAGTTCTTCATGAGATTGTAGAGATATAAACATGATTTATTGCTGGAATCGATGTGTTTCCAATCTCAGGCAAAGAGTAGAAGCATTGGACAACTTCGGATAGTGGGTGATTACATTATCTCTGTGAAACCACACATTCTTTATAACAATGAAGAGCTGTAGGATGAGTGGAAACAACACTGGATGGAGGGATGAAGACCCGGATTCAGTTCCTGGTCTTTCATTAACAACCTTTGTGATCTTCAACAGGCAACTCCCTCCCTGAGATTTCGCCATAAACAAGGGTTGAGCTGTAAGGTCTTTGTGAGCTCTGAAATACTATTATTTTGTGAACAAACAAGACCTTAAGTTTTTATTATTGTTTTCAGTTGTTCCAGAGCACTTAAATCTGACAATTGAACTCCCTGAAACTTGTTTTCCTTCTTCCATTAGTAAGGGCATGGGACTTCCAAGTGCATCACAACATCATGGCTCCACACTGGGATTGTTCCACTAAGAAATGAGGTCACTACTTAGAATTTACTTTTGAATTTCTCCGAATGTTACTTCCAGGGCAGGACATTCTTGACTCATTTTGTGTTTTCCCTTTGCAGTGTGACAGATATTCAGGTAATAATTCAGGTAATCATACAATGCATTTTTTGAGTTTGCTCCCCTAAATTCAGCCTACTTCCTTCCTTATTTTTATAGCAATAATTGTTATTATTTTCTTTCATCTGCGAAGTCCTGGGAAGTAGTTGGGTTAATTGATTGTAGGATGACCTGACAGAGAGGACCTTGTTTAGCTGTATTATTTATTCACCATTTAAGCCACTTCATTTCCATGATGTTAATTTTTCCAAATATCAGCTTCCCATATCATGGCCTATAGGCATTCTGGGAAGCCTACAGTCAAAGGAAAGAATGGAAAATTTAGCAAAGAATACAAAAAAGAAATTAACTTTTATTGAATTTATGCTTTCAAAAGACATGGGTATGGAACATACTATTTTTTGATGCTAACACGAGCAGCCTGAGGGGCAGAAACGTGAGATATTAATGATGTTGATAGATACTCTATTTTCTGAATGTCGCATTAGATGTTGGTGCTTTGGTTCAAAAACAAAGTGATAATATTATCACAAAATTTTAATGTTTTGGAGGAACATTCAGTTGAATGCTATGTAATAAAAAATGTTTTTGTTTCTTCCCACAACAGGCTGGTAGTGATTTTTGTGGGTCCTTTCTCTTAGGATTAGGGTTTCTTTTACATTCTGGTCTCCTCTAGAGGTCGATTCATGAAGTCTTGAATAGCCTGATGCAAAGGAAGCCACTTTTTGATAGATGCTTTCAGCGCTGTAATCCAGCTGTAGAAATAACAGTACAGGCCAGTTCATTTTAAAAAAATTGGACTGTAGGAAGATGAAATGTTAAAAAATCGTTTAAATTTATTTTCTAATAATTTCTCTCAGTTATTTAGTTTGAAATCAATATAGTAAACCCTCATCCTTAGGTTTGGATTGAATGAAAGGTAAAACACCAAATGCAGAGTATGTAATGTTTAGCAAAGAAGTAAAACTATGTTCATATAAATACTAGGATGAGAAGAATGTTCAATGTTTGTAGACAGTGATTAATGGAGCTATAGGGCTTTTGCAATTATTAATAGTACTTTACTGTTCCTATAGAAATTTCAAATTCAGTTGATCAAATATAGAGTTATCAAATATTGCCATTAGGGCAAAATATTCCTTTATTACATTCTATTAACCACAGCAAACTCTCTAGGTTAGCTCCCCTCTCTTTTCTATTTCCTTCTTTTCATTTTATTTTGTGATGGTTTATAAAGTGTACACATATAGAATTTATTCTAAGGGTAATTAGCACGTGTCATGTTTTTAAAAGAAAGGTTGGGTCAGATAAGCTTGGGTAGTGGGAGTTATGAAGAGCTCACCAGGATTCTTTCTAGCAGGGTGTGTCAGGAACATTGATAAGTTAATATGTTTTGTGATTCTCTAAGATGGAAATATGATATGTATCATTTCCTAAAAACTATTTTGCGGGAGTAGGGCATCTTGTGGAGCCAGAATTCCATGAACCACACTTTGCAAAACTCTACTCGTATGCTTTGAAGTATTTCTCTAGTGACTCACTATTGCTTCCTATCGATAATATTGACTCATGGATTTGGCAGTGAAATCTAACTGTTCAACCTCCACTCTTAGAGAAGACAGTGGATTTTAACAGATAAGGGTTAATTTTATTTTACTGACCCTTTTTCTAATATGCCAGCTGGAGTCTTACCTTCAAGGGAACCATCTTAGTTTGCCACGCAGATTGTATAGCATAAGCCCAAGGAAAAAGATCTTGGCAAAATATCTAGCAATTCTATATTCATTAACCTCCCACTCTAGCCTATCCTTAGGAATGAGTGGTGCAGACAAGGTTTACATAATGGGAGAAGGTAGGGAGACTCCTCTCTTCCCTAAAGGTTACTGGCTAGAAATCCTGAAATTCTACTTTCAGAGTTTATTTCTTTGAGTTAAAGCAATGCATTTGGTTCTTGTAAATACCCCTGGAAATTTTACCATGTCCTCTGTTTTAATAAATGACTGTGAATTTCTTTATTAGATCTTTTTAATCCAGACAGTTGGGAGAAAGCATCTGGATGAGGTGAGGGATGGTCATCAAGTAGTTGATAGTAGGAATGAGAGATGGAGGGCACAGGACGTCTTGAGTACTGAAATTAGATGGAGGAAGATCCTCTAGGTACCAGAGAATCCTTCTTCTGCCTCATGGTTTTGTCTCTTTTGACTCTACTGCTATTTTTTCCCCCAAATCATCATGAACCCAAGTGCCCATGTGTGCATGTCAAAGTGGATACTGAACATATTGAATTAGATAGGTAAGTTCTATATCCTTCAATGGCTTATAACAAAGCCAAACAACTGACCAAATTCGGATGGACATATCAATAAGAGTTATATGAAAGGAGGTGAGACAGCAAATCTGAATTAATAACATAATATTCATGGAAAACTGTGTTAGTAGATTTTTTTTTTTTATGTTTAAGTCTGAGCCCATTGCCTTGGGGAGAATTGTGGACTCCTTTTCCACTTAAAAAAGTACTTCTGGAGGAATCATCTTCTATGCATTGCAAAAAAAAAAAAAAAAACAAAAAAAAACAACAACAATCCTGGGGAGTATTAGCTATGAAGACTATGCAAGAAAGGGAGAGAGTTAACTGAAGATGGGAACTGAAGTTGGAGAGTAAGGGTAAGGGTTTTGCTAAGAAGACTTATCAAAGCAGATGAAGAAGAAATATGCAGACCTTGACTTACCGTTGGTTTTCTGTATTATTTTCTGCACAGAAATAGAAAGTCTTGAACTCTTCACATGGAGGTTTGAGTTCAATTACTGACTGCTTGAAGCTAAGGATCTGCTCGTTCACCCTGTATCCTTGCAGATATAGACCACCTACAGAGGGTGAAAGAAAAAAAAATGAGAATAGGGAAAGAGTAAGATGGGGGAAAAAAAGGGAATCTGAAAAAGCATCAAGAAAACTTTGTATCTGAAGGAATCTCTAATTCTAGGTGTCTAATTTTATAGATGAAGACACTGAGACTCGGAAGAATATGTAATTTAAGGTCCTCCACTAACGATTAATGGCAAGACTGGTAATACAGGTGGATTTCCCAGTTTTCATTTTTGTGGTCTTCTCATTATGTGTTCAGTATTTAGCTTGGGTTACTGTGGGTCTACGCCAGGTACTTTACCTGGAGGACACATTTTGAAATAAACTTTTTGGTATCAAAGAGTGACACCTGCAATATCACATTAGAGGAAAATTAAATACTATTTGCTTAGGCAGAACCATTAAAACAGCTTTCTTGAATAATAATGGAGATTGCCAGCAGTTTCTAAAACCAATGTAGATTCTCACCTTCTTTGTGAATATGCAAAGCACATTTAAAATATGAACCCACAGGGTGATATGAGGGAGCCAACTTGAATTAAAATGAGAATAAATGACTGGTTTTGGAAGATAATTTTTTTTTCCCCATGGTTCTTTGAGTCCAAGTTAGTGGTTATATATTTCTTGGCCTGAATTTTGTTTCCATTGTCTGGGGGTAGAGAAAGGATATTGGTCTGGGGGAAGAGGCTAAAAACTCAAAACCTTTATGTGTTTTATAGTGTCTTGATGCTCTGTGGTAACCTGAATCTCATGTACACAATCTAGGTAACGTCATTAATATCAGTGATCAGATTGTTTAAACCTGTTTCTTGCTCTTGCTAACTCTTGTTCTAATCTCCCACTTCCTCCCAGGAGCCACTTTAGTGCATTGTAGTAACAAAATACAAAAATACAACTTGGATGTTTGCTCTATCTGGTAGTTATTCTATACCAAAACGAAACCATGAAGGAAAAATTTCATCCCTTTGACTATGGCTGACCTTTGTTTTCCTTTTGGTTATATTTGGTACTGATGTATACTGTCCGGAAGTCAGACATTTTTTTCTTTTTAAACCGAAAGAGTGGCTTTTGGACTTCAAAATTTGTCTGTTTTATAGGGGGGGGGGTTACTTTTTTTTTCCTTAAAATTTGTTTATTTATTTATTTATTTAATTTATTTTTTTATGAGGTTTATTGTCAAATTGGTTTTTTTTTTTCAAATTGGTTTCCATACAATACCCAGTGCTCATCCCAAAAGGTGCCCTCCTCAATACCCATCACCCACCCTTCCCTCCCTCCCACCCCCCATCAACCCTCAGTTTGTTCTCAGTTTTTAAGAGTCTCTTATGCTTTGGCTCTCTCCCACTCTAACCTCTTTTTTTTTTTTTTTTTTATTTCTTTCCCCTCGCCCATGGGTTTCTGTTAAGTTTCTCAGGATCCGTATAAGAGTGAAACCATGTGGTATCTGTCTTTCTCGGTATGGCTTATTTCACTTAGCATAACACTCTCCAGTTCCATCCATGTTGCTACAAAGGGCCATATTTCATTCTTTCTCATTGCCACGTAGTATTCCATTGTGTATATAAACCACAATTTTTTTTATCCATTCATCAGTTGATGGACATTTAGGCTCTTTCCATAATTTGGCTATTGTGGGCACCTGAGTGGCTTAGTTGGTTAAGCATCTGACTATGGCTCAGGTCATGATCTTATGGGGGGGTTTAGATGCAATACTAAATTAAATTTTTTTTATTTAAAAAGAGTGAGTTTCTTTTTTTTTTATTTTTTTTTTAATTTTTTTTTTCAACGTTTATTTATTTTTGGGACAGAGAGAGACAGAGCATGAATGGGGGAGGGGTAGAGAGAGAGGGAGACATAGAATCGGAAACAGGCTCCAGGCTCTGAGCCATCAGCCCAGAGCCTGACGCGGGGCTCGAACTCACAGACCGCGAGATCGTGACCTGGCTGAAGCCGGACGCTTAACCGACTGCGCCACCCAGGCGCCCCAGTGAGTTTCAAAGCTAACTTCTAGAAATGCATTCATTTCAGAAATGGTTAGATTTTTTTTCCCCTTTAGTAGGTCCCAGTAAAATGGTATTTATAAAAATCAGAGAGTGACTTGTGTCTTTGTGCTAATCTGCACTACACAACATGAAATTCACACATTTGAAGTGGGCAATGATTTTTAGCTTATTTATGGAGTGGTGTGACCATCACCATAATCTAATTTTAGAACATTTTCATCACCTCAAAAAGAAACTCCATACCCATTAGCAGTCATTCCCCATTTGCTGCCCCAACCTAACACTAGGTGACTCTAACCTACTTTCTATCTCTATGGATTTGCTTTTCCTGGGACACTTAATATAAATGGAATCATACAATATGCAGTCTTTTGTGACTGGCTTCTTTTATCCGGTATGATGTTTTCAAGGTTCATCCATGTTGCGTCATGTATTAGTACTTCATTCCTTTTTATGGATAAATGATATTCCATTGTATGCGTATACCACATTTTATTTATCTCTTCGTTAGTTCATGGATGGACATTTGAGTTTTCTTCATTTTCATGACTATAATGATTAACATTATAAATACTTGTATACAAATTTTTGCATAGATATATATTTTGGGGTATATCCTAGAAGTAGAATAAGCATTGTGCTAGATGTGTCAGGACTATAGGCTACCCAAAGACATATCCAAGGGTTATTTTGCTGTCTTAATTCTCTGCTCCCAACAATAGCACAATGCATTTATATTACTGTACTGGTTTCTGATGTCTTCTTTCTTGTGAGCTTTCCCTTTCTCATATGTCTAAGCAGATATGAATACCCTCTTCTGTCCCTACACTTTTTGAGAATGGATAGAAAGTTTTGTCCAAAAATATGTCTGCTACAAACAGGAAAGTTTCTGACCCCTTTTCTAACCAGTTGCAGGGTAGAAATGATTGGCAGTAAAGACGTCTGACTATAACCCTATTACCTCATTTGAGGTGACCTCATTGGTCCAGTCTCTATCTGTTATTAAGTAGCAGCAATAAATAGCAAGCTGGCGCAACATTTGGACAGAGATTTCTCAGAAGAACTATGCAAGCATTAAGTGTTCCATTTGTTGCAATAATGTAAAATATATCTGAGAAGTGCACATATATCTGAGAAGTGCACATAGACCTTGATGTGATTTATTCAAGAACAATAGTTAAGTCATAATTTGTTACTTTCAGCTTTTGCTGGAGAGAGATAAGAGGGAAAAAAATCAAGCATATGGTGAATGACAAGGAGCCTGAGGGCCTATGAAGAGGCATTTGACCAAAGGGCTTTTGGAAATACTTGTACAGTGGCTTTTTAATATTAGCCAGCATAGGAGAGGCAGTGATGCATATTGTTAAAGTACGAGCACTTTCCTTGACAGTAAGCACAGACTTCAGGGAGCTGACCAGTGCTATTTCTACAACTCTTACAATACACATTAGAGGCATGTTTATCTAGCTGAAAGTACAATGTGAGATTCGCATCTACCCTGTTTTTTCCAGGAAATTAGGGCCATGTGGCTTCTCACGTCGCGTACTTTCCCCTTTCACTGTTATCGTTTCCCTGCCTTCTCTTTGCTGTCCCCGGGATTGTCTCAGTCCCTCAGGTGACTGTTACAGTAAATAAGTCAGGTCGCAAATACTACACATACCTTTAGAAGAAATATCATGTGAGGTGTCCGGGATCTCTTATAAAGAAGATAAATCAATGGGATAAAATTAATATAAAATAAAATTAAAATAAAGCAGTAAAGCCTCTGAGATGCTGTGGTCAGGGGACCATGTCTCTATGAAGTGGTGACCACAGAAAGTTGAGTCTTAATAACAAAGCAACTAATATCCTAGGTGGATGACAAAGATAATTGAAAGGAAAGAACCTAAGATTCTGAACACAAAACTGACCAGGAATGCAGAGACAATGATTTGTATATGAGTATTTTTCCAGGCTTTTTGCCTGTGATCCAAAGATGTGATAAATACAGAGCTCTATGGGTTTTCATACAGTTAGACCAAAAGTTTTGTGGAACATTGTGATGTACCATGATATTTTCTATTCAATTAAGTTCTATTCTGTTGTCCTTTTTTTTTTTTAATGTTTAGTTATTTTTGAGAGAAAGAGAATGATAAAACCTGAGCGGGGGAGGGGCAGAGAGAGAGGGAGACACAGAATCCGAAGCAGGCTCTAGGCTCCAAGATGTCAGCACAGAGCCCGACATGGGGCTCAAACCCACAAACTGTGAGATCATGACCTGAGCCAAAGTTGGACGTTTAACCAACTGAGCCAGCCAGGAGCCCTTATTCTATTGTACTTTTAAATACTCGCCACAACCTACTACATTGACTGCATGGCTCAGTAAGGGGGTAAAAACCTGTGGTTTGACGAATAATGCTATAAATAGTAACCACGGCCTGTTTCACTGGGCTGGAGAACAAGGAACCAAGCAAGGGTAGGATATGCAAGAGCCAAGCAGAGCTTGGACAATACAAGTGAAGGAGGAACTATAGATCAGACCAGCACGAAGGTCATTCACTTAGCATAACCTGGAAGAACTGAGTATAAGTATTAGAACTCTGTACAATCTTTATAAATATAATGATTCACATTCCATGCATATAAAAATGATTACATTCAACTGAGTACTTTATTTTATTTTTAATTGATTCATTTTAGTGCCTGTGGTGTTCGTGGCACAGCATAGGTTCAGCCCCAACTCAATAAATTTCTTCACTGTCCTTACAATTCCCAGTTGTTGTGATAAATAGTTGGACTGTGTGGATCATGGCTATGGCAGCCAATGTGCTGATTTCCAGAGACTAGATGCCAAATACTGAGTACTACTTTAAGAAGACTAATTTCTGGCAGGGAGTGCTATATATAGCATTATGGCTAAGAGTTTGGGCATAAGGATTTGGATAGCATTTGCTCAAATTTTGTCCCCTAACAGCTGGGTGACCACATCAGCATGTTAGTTAATTTCTCTAAGCCTTAGTTTCTGACTTATAATGGGACAATAACCATGGATATTTTGCAAATATTAGTTTTAGATGATGAGCATAAAGTACTTATTTAAGTGCTGGACACACAGGAAGCATTCAGTGAGACATACTTTCTGCCACCAATACACCTGAGCAGAATGATCCAGGCCTCTCAAAGAAATGCGGCTCCCCAGGGCAGTGATTCTTAGTGGACAGTAGAGAGAAGCATTTCTCTTTTGGGGATTTTCCACAGGAGATTTAGATATGCTTCTGTCTCAGCTTGGGTCTCACTGTGCCGGATCATTGGCTACGGGCCTCAGGTCACGATGCAAGTTAAGATGTATAAGGTTGAGAAGGGCTCTTAGGAAAAGAATGTAAACCTCAATGCAAAATTCCAATCTTGGGAAGGGTAAAGCACCCCAGAAGAGCTCCTGAACAGCCACCTTAATGCTAATGAAGAGTGAGCTGCTGATTAACCTTGGGAGAGCTTCCATCCGGACCCAGCAGCTGTCAGGGTGAGAGTGGGGAGGAGGTGGAAGTAAAGTGTATTTTCTGGCACAAGGTGCATGCTTAGGCAAATGGCACTTTTTATTCAAGAAAGAGTAGAGTCATGTAAAACCCTAAATCACAGGCCTCGATTTTAGAACATGGCCTAGACATAGCATTTTCTTTTGGAATTTCAGTAAGAAAAATGTTCTTTTAATCCATATTTGAGATAATTTAAGCTAGAAATGGAGGGCCCGTGGGCATAGGAATATTTAAGATGTATGGCTGGTTAAGAATGAATGGGCTTGATTAAATATTTTTATTAGTCACAGAATGATCTTTTTAAAGAGAGGAATTAAAAATAGATAGAAATTAGGTAACTTCCTAGGGCTAGAAAGAGTATGATGTGTCAGAAAGACTAGGCATCTGGTGGCCTGAGTTCTGGTTTTGCCTTTGAATTGATTTTCCAATCTTCTAACCATTCTCTACTATTACATGAGGGGATGACAAACTACTCACACTTCATGGGAGTAATGGCCACTTGGGGTCATTTAATCATTGATTCATTGATTCATTCATTAAAAATACATAGTATAGGGTCATCTTTGGAGCATATAGTCCCTTAGAAGAGATAATATGGCTCTCTGGAGGTAACATACAAGGTAGAGAGTGGTAAGTGTCACAAGATGGGTAAATGTGGAAGTTCAGAGAGGGGAGGCACTTTGTCTAAGACCATGTGGGATTGCTTGACAGGAGAGATGGCTGGTGACTGAATAAAAATTTGAAGGGCAGGTAGAATCTGAACAAGTTGTGTTGAGGAATCAGTAGATATACACCGGTTCAGGGGAAGGAACTAGAAAAAGCAAAGACATGGTGCCAGAAAAAGGTTTAAGATGTGTGGTGACTTATGGAAATAGAACATGACCATGTTTGATTGGAGTGCAAGGTGCTTTAACACAAGGAGTGGAAAAGAAAACCAGAGAGAAGGGTTTTGAGACAAAGTATAAAACTCTAGAGTACTATCTATGGAGTCAACAAAGAACCATGGAAGGTTCTGGAAAGATGTGTGAAATGATAAGAGCTGAATATAAAGTAGATGCCCATTTTTGTCTATTTTTTTCTTTTATTGGTGTAACTTAGGCTACCTGGGTTCAAATTCTTTCTTCATCATTTACTACCCAGGGGACCACAAGCAAATGATTTAACCTTGTTAAGCATTGGTTTGCAAACTGGTAGGTGGAATAATAGCCTATTTTCTGAGAGTGTTGTTGAAATTAAATAAAATGGTAAGTAAAAACACTTAACAGAGTGACCAATACAAAAGGAGGACTTACTAAATGGTAACTCTACTTTTGTTATTATTTTTAGGCCATTTATTAGCAGCCACTTTCCAGTTCTCCAAGTAGAACTTTTCTAAGTAGGACCTCCTTCTGACTTTTCAGAATAAGGGAAGCCACCTAGTGGCTGTTATTACTGTTTTAAACTTGGCGTCAGTAGCAGTCTCTGGGCCCCAGGGGTTTGGAAGCACTTTGTTTATATTTCAGTTTGGAATAATCTAAGCATCAATCCTAAACATTCCCTTTGAATCTATGGAAACAGTCTCTTAAAAATGAGCATGAATGATTTGGAAATTAAAATGATTCAGACTTTTGTGGTGATATTTTATAATAAAAATCCCAATCCATGACTACTTTGGAGTTTTGTTTTATTTACCTTCATTCCCATCCTGGTATCAGGTGCTTAAAACTATGGACTTGGGGAGTGCCTGGGTGGCTCAGTTGGTTAAGCCTCTGACTCTTGTTTTTGGCTCAGGTCATGATTTCATGGTTTGTGAGTTTGAGCTCTGTGGTGGGCTCTGTGCTGACGGCATGGTTCCTGTTTGAGGTTCTCTCACTCCTTCTCTCTCTCTGCCCTTCCCCCACTCTCACTTTCTCTCTCAAAATAAATAAATAAACTTAAAAAAAAAAAACAACTATGGATTTGGAGTTAAATAGCAACAGCCTGTTCTGTAAGTGCTTAGAAATGCTGGCTATCTCTTAATAGTTGAAAATATTTCGGGTCATGTTATAATATTCTCAAATGGAAAGTTGAATAAGTGAAAGAGAATCATTATATCATTCATCCTGAGTGATAAGAAATGGACCACAGTGTGATATTCACCTCGTACTTCTTTTGTACTTTCCAAGAAGGCTGATATGGTCACCAGATACTTCCTTCCCATTTGGCATGGCTGTCTAGCGTAAATAAACATAAGCATTAATGCTAAAAAAAATAATTAAATGACTGGGATTCCAGGATGTTTACTACTGCTAACTAAGGTTATTCATTTGGGGAAAAAGATCCAAGTGCAAATAAAATAGCAATAATCGCTTTTGTCAAAAACTGCAAAAGTCTAGGGGTGACTGGCTGGCTCACTCAGTGGAGCGTGTGACTCTTGATCTCAGGGTCATGAGTTCAATCCCCACACTGGGTGTAGAGATACTTGAAAATAAAATCTTTAAAAAAGACTACAAGAAGGCAAAATATTTCTTGTCAAAATCAGACACAACTATTTTATTATTAGATTATCAAAGAGGCAGCTGGGTGGCTCAGTCGGTTAAGAGTCTGACTCTTGGTTTCGGCTCAGGTCATGATCTTGCAGTTCATGAGTTCAAGTCCCACATCGGGCTCTGTGCTGACAGTGTGGAACCCTCTTGGGATTCTCTCTCTCTCTTTCTCTCTGCCCTCCCCTGCTTGCTCTCTCTGCCTCTCTCAAAATAAGTAAATAAACTTAAAATAAAAAAAACCAAATTATTAAATCATATTGTTTATATGCCCATTTTGCATATATAGCTTTTAATATATATAGTTTAATAAGTATGTAAATGTGTACATTTTTTAGAGTGAGAGCTTTTTATAGAGAGAGCTTTACATGTAGAGGTTAAGTCACCCTGATAACAATTACCTTGTGTGATCTTCACAACAGTCCTTCGAAATAGCTATTTGCATTTTACCAATGAGGAAAGTAAGTTTTAGGAAGTGAAGTAACTTGCCCAAGGAAAAGTGACAGTTAATGTTTCTTTTGTTATTCATTTGTCCAACATTAGGAATGTTCTGACAAAAGGGAGTTCCTAGCAGAAAGTTATTGACATAAACTCTGTATGCCATCAGTAACCAAAAGAATGAAGGAACTTACTTTTGCTTTTCTAGGCAAAAAAAGCTTGGGTTTACATCTACAGGATCTGGAGTTAGCTTGGCTGTTTAGAACTCAGCTTCGTTGCTTACTATGTGTGATCTTGTAAGTTAAGTAGACTTTCCAGCCAGTTTTCTTCTTTGTAAAAGGAGGATAATAACAGTATCTCTTCATTGGAGGATAAATGAACTAATTTAGGTAAGGCACACAGTATAAGGCTTGGTAAGAGGTCCATAAAGCTAGGATGTCACTCCTATTACTATTGTAATTACTATTATTTCAAGTGAAAGTTGAGTCCATACCTGAGGCCTGGGTGGAGCGAATGCTAGCATAGAAGTACAAGCAGCCATCCTTCAGAATGCAGTAGTGCTGGACCCACATATCTGTATTTCTGTCCAGTTGGTGCAAAAGGCCTAGGCACTCTGGGTTCTTGATAGCCAGGGGTGGGAGGTTACTGTTGTGCAGGGTAACGTCTTCCCAGACATGGTTCTGCAAGTGTAGCACAAAGGGATCATCTGAGTGCTCATCCTGTGCCAGTGGTCATTGACTCCCAGGAGCCAATGACATCAGCACTAAGTCTGTTTGACTTCAGAAAAGGCACTGCCCTCAGTGATTCTATTGCCAAGGCAATCTAATACTTGAGCAACTAGCCAGAAAACCTGAATTCATGTCCCTTCTCTTTGGTTTCTGTTCTAGTGTCAGGAAATCAAAAGACAATTTCACTGACCACTGGGATTGTCCTCTTACCCCTGTTCCTGGCATGTCTACTGTGTCTAATAGCAGCCGTTGGTTCATGCTTCACTTTAGAACTCCCATTTGTGCAAAGGACCAAGTTAAAGGCCCCAGGCCAGATCTGGCCTTAAGCTCACATGGTCAGTGATGTGCCAGGTCATGATAAATCCAGATCTTCTACCCTGGAGGGCAGTCCTTGGTCCATAGGCCTGAGAGGCAGGCTTTCCCTGTAACCTGACCTGAGGCAGTAGATGCAATGCTTCATCTCGTTATCACAATGCCCTACCAGGTGCCGGCCAGTTTCTCTTCCATATTTAGTTTCCATTTTGCTCTTTAGTTTTAAAAAGGCAGTGCAGAAGATTTCAGAATGCAGAGCCGGCTGTATTCTTTGCTGTGAAGAGGGAGCCTGTGGGGAGCTTGGGTGTTCCTTTTTCATTCTGCTACAGACACTCTGAACGCATCAGCCGACTAGAGCCCTCTTACAAATATCAGCCTAGTTAGGATGACACATTGGAGAGATGGATGAGTGTATTGAGCATTGTGTTCCAGGTAAAATGAAACACAAGTCTTGCTGTTTCTCATATGATGATGCCAGTGATTGTTCAGAAAGGACACTTATAGGACACAGGGCAGTACATTTAAGCTCAAACAATCCAAATTTCCCTGAATGTGTAAGAGCCGAAGCATGTAGAGAAGATAATGGATAGTAAATACCTTTTGCTTGTATGACATTTGGTGAGGAAATGAGCATATTTAAAGGAAGTGTATGACCTTATTAGAAATCTTACACATAGCATAAAAAGGAAACAGTTGGGCACAAAAGCAATCCCCTCCCCACCAGCCAGGTGATAGCACTAGCTCAGAAAGTGGGGTATCAAATGTCTTAGGGGCTAAAGGAATGACTCACCTGTTGATGTTAGGAAGTTAAAGGTCAAGCCCAAATTAGAAAGTATATTGCTGCAAGACTGGGAGTTTTGAACAGGTAGGAACAGTGAAAGTTGGGCTAATATGTGTCCAAAACAAGGGTATGAACATTAAGCAGTACATTTCTGAACATGCGACATGCAATTTCTAACATGCTGCTCAGCCTACAGCTCTATCCTAGGACATTCCTGAGATCTTGTACTTGGGGATTGAAAAGAAAACAGAAGCAGTGGTTTAACCTCCTGGACTGCTCCCTGTAAAATGGAAATCCCACCCCAATTTGTGACTACCTAGCGAGTTCACTGAGAGAAATGTCACACAAACCCCTGAAAATAAAAAGAACAGCAGGAATGCAAGTTCCCTCATGGAATCTGAATAGAAATCCCTGTTAACTTAAAATCCTCTTTCCCAGCTTTTAGAGCAGATCTGAGAAGTCCCAGGGTGAACTGCATGACATTTGACTTGATCCTTTCCCCCTCTGAGGAGAAGAGCAGGATGAAGGCAGAGATGAATATCAAGGATACCTTACCTGGCGGACAGGATGGATTGCTTTGTCCATTGCCTCCAGCCACCTGAAAGACAGTAAAATGAGAGGAACTCTCCTTTGGGGACTGGATAAGTATCATTCAGAGGGGCTTGCTCTTCTGCCTGCAAACCCATCTTCCAGACAGAATAGTCCTGAGACTCAGATATATTTCACGGCTGGAAGATGATGGTCGAAAGGCAACACATTCTTACGAAATTGGTATTACTGGATGGCAAAATCCCACCTCCGCCAGGCATATTTAAAATAAATTATTATCCTTCTCCTTTACCACTGTTTAATTAGGGACTAAGATAAAATTTCTTCACTCTTTATTTTACCAAGGCATGTGAATTAATTACCACCAGCAGGGCTAGTAACAATTTGGTGTTAATAACTATAAGGCACTGGCTATTACAATATGGAAAGACTGGCAGTCACTGTCCTTAGCTCCCTCCCCAAGTGTTCCTTGGACAGAGTAGACACATTTAGTGCACCATTAGTGCTCCTACTTGAGGACTATATTTTCTTAGTCTTGTCTCCTTAGCCAGCCACCAGCCTATCCACCCCATTTGCCAATCTTTTAAATTTTCTTTTAAACCCTGTAACTTTCAATCAAACCATACTGCTTGCTCTTCTCCCCAAAGTTTGATTTATTCCCTCTGCCTTTTTCTGTTCCATTTCTTCTTTTGCACGCTTGTCTGATCCTGTGCCACACCCTTTGTAAACTCTGCCCTCATCCCCGCCTTGGGAGATCCTCACTCCCTACACTCAGTTCCCGTGCCACTTTGTCTTCTCCTATAGCACTTCTTAATGTTTCTTTGGCATTACAAATATTCAACCAAATGCCCTATCTTCTTAGTTCTGAGCTTTTTTGAGGGCAAGAATTGGCATTTAATCATACTAATAGTCTGTGGAGAACTTAAAACACTGTCTTGGGCACATTAGCTAACCAACAAATATTTTGTTCCTGAATTGAAATACAGTCAGGTTACCATCATCATATTTCCCTCTTAGTCCTTTAAAGCAACATGCATTTGAATTAATAATGTTCTACAAGTAGGAACAGTATATTGTTTGTCTCAGAGGTTTCAGACCTAGGCTTCTCTTTAAGATTGGAACTGAGTCCAATTCCTCTTAAAGAAACACTCAACATCGTTGACCTCTTACTTTTTTGTCAGTCTCCCTTACTTCTACTCCATCGTACCTTCACCCTAAATTAGCAGCACTTACATTGCAGTTTTCAGTTGACTCACTGGATTGACCAGTGATCTCCATTCCCTTAGGGTGATACAGTGAAGTAATGATCATAAGCCACTAAATGCTTAGAATTTGTAGGCTACCCTCTTAGAAAGCCTGCATACCTCTACCCCTCCAGTTGGGTTGTATGCTTAAAAATGTCAACTGGATTCATTCCCCACAAAGCTACATTATTACTATTTATTTTGCTCATCTCCCTGTAGTGTGCTAAATTGCAACCCTACTACATTATTTTTATAGCTAGGACTATCAATCTGATGGGCTTAAAATATATAAACCTGGTAACTCAGGGAAGCTAGATGTGACCGTGACACTATTAAGCTTTTTTAGAAAATGTGGAGATCTAAAGTGAATGAATTAGGAGAAAATGTTTCAGTTCTTTAGCAATTCTGATAGAAAAAAAACTGGGGGAATAATGAAGGACCCAACTTTTCATACCTAATAAAAAGATAGTTGATTGACTCACACTATAAACTTGCTGTTCCCTTCTCTACTTCCAACCCCCAAATCAATAAGACTGCTATTGAAGAAGCATTCCTCCACCCAAAGTGAGACTGGTAAGATCACAGATTAATGAATTACCTTTTCATTTCTTGGTTTGAGGTTGCACAGAAGCAAAACGTTCTATTTCCAGACTGAGGCACACAGTTAAACACAAATGGTTTTCCCAAACTGCTATCAATGCCAACTTCTGCACCTTCTAATTTTATTACTTCTAGAGGCGAACATTTTCCTTCATCCTGTAATTGATAAGGAAGAGGTTCAGCACTGCAACTAAGCAGATAAGAGTGAACATGAGTGAAGAAAGGAGGACTGAAGTTATTTTTTTTATAATTGACTGTATGATCTGAAATGAAATTATAACCCAAATGAGTTTTTGTTGATTATGCTCCCCATGATATATTCCATGGAACTCCAAATCTCCAGCTATTATATTTTTCCACATCCCTTTTGAATACCCTCTATTAATATGCATTTTATTTATGCCAACTTGGGAAAGTATAGTTAATTATTAATGCCCATTTTTCCTATGAGAAAAAACATTAAAAGAAATTCACATTGGGATGCCTGGATGGCTCATTTGGTTAAGCATTCGACTTTGGCTCAGATCATGATCTCCCAATTCATGGGTTCAAGCCCCATGCCAGCCCTCTGCTGACATTTCCGAGCCTGGAGTCTTCTTTGGATTCTGTCTCTCCCTCTCTCTCTGCCCCTCCCACTCATACTCTCTCTCTCTCAAAAATAAATAAAACATTAAAAAAATTAAATTCACATTATAGGGGCATCTGGGTGGCTCAGTGGTTAAGAGTCCATCTTCAGCTCAGATCATGATCTCGCGGATCATGAGTTTGACCCCTGCATTGGGCTCTGCACTGACAGCGAGGGGCCTACTTGGGATTCACTCTCTCCCGCTCCCTCTGTCTCTCCCCCAGTTTTGTGTGCACATGTGCACATGTGTGCACTCCATCACAAAATAAAGCTTCTTAAAAAAATAAAAGAAGTTCACATTACAAAATATATGTGGTTGGTAGTGACATGAGATCTCTAGTTAGTTTCTACAATTAACATGTACTCCATGCTTATTGCGTATGGCCCTCTTCTAAATTCTTCACATCTCTTATTTGGTTTTGCTTCACAAATGCTTACAAGGTAGTTGCTTTTATCATCTCTATTTTACAGATCAGGAAACTGCAGCACAGAGAGAATCAAGAACACTTTTCTTTAAATGACAGTATTTTAAAATACCACCTATGTATGCAAGAGTAAAATAATTTTACAAGTAAATATTTTGTTATATTTATTTTACAATTATATCTCAAAACATCCTGTCCACTATTCATGTCCTCTCTAAAAATGACTATATTGCGGTTTAATTTATGTACCATAAAGTCACTAACTATATGCGTACAACTCAGTGATTTTTTTTTTAGGCAAGGTACAGAGTTGTAAAACCGTTGCCACAATCTAGTTTTAGAACTTTCCATCAATCTCCAAATTTTCTTTCAGCCCATTTGCAGTCAATTGCCACCCTTGCTCCTCCAATCATAGGTAATCACACATCTGTTTTCTATTCCTATGAATTTGCCATTTCTGGACATTTCATATAAGTAGTATCATATACTATGTTCTTTGTGATTAGCTTCTTTTACTTAGTGTAATGTTTTCAAGTTTCATCCGCAGTGTAGCATTTATTTGTTCTTCATTCCTTTTTATTTCTGAGCTATTATTCTATTATACAGGTATGCATCATTTAGTTTGTCCATTCACAAGATAATGGTGATTTTTCTTTCAAGTTTTGGTCTATTTTGAATAATGCTGCTATAAACATTTGTGCACAGGTCTTTGTGTGGACATATGTTTTCATTCTCTTTGGTACATTACTAAGAGTGAAAGTGTTGGGTCACATCGTAGGTTTAATTTTACAAGAAACTGCCAAACTATTTTCCAAAGCGGCTATACCATTTTACATTCCCACCAGTAGTCTATGAGTGTTCCAGATTCCCAACACCCTCACCAATAGTCTGTAGTGCTTGTCTTTTTGATAATAGCTGCCATCCTACTGGGCATGTAGTAGAATCTCCTGGTGATTTTAATTTGCATATTTCTAATGGCTGATGGTGTGGAGCATCGTCCATACCAGAGGCTCTTAACCAGTTTTAGGTAACGACTTCCTTTGAGATGCAGATGAAAACCCTCTCACCCCTCCCCTAACACATTTATATGTGCACATATACACACATGTGTGCGTGTAAATACATGTGTGTGAGACATGTTACATGTATACACATGCATGGGTACATATAAACACACATGTGCGTACATGCATACGCAGAAATTTTCTTGCTACTCATGGGTGGATGGAAACAAAAATATTCTTTGACCAAAAGTAATATCTCATAGTTGTATGGCACTTTAGTTTATAAAACATTTCCATGGGCTCTGCCTTTTCATGTTTTATAACTACTCTATAAAATAGGAAGCCACTCTTATCCCCATTTTCTAGAGGAAGAAACTGAGTTTCAATGAGATGCCCCAATGTTACATAGAAATAGAATTTGGACACTGGTCTTCTGTCTCTGTCCTCGACACTACTTCTGCCATGTGTCTGGCTTCTTGGGCCATGGAAATTTGGGAGACTGCTGGATCTTAGATTCAGCATTTGAAGGCTATAATATTGAACATTTTAGGAGACACAGTATGTCCTGAAGCCACTAACTTTCCTGGAATAGAGACAGAGATGTAGAATTTCAGTCAGTTTTAGTAAATATAAAGAAAGTAGCACATGTTGTAATCATTGGACATGGTCAATACTATGATATTAAAAGTCAGAAGAATATATTTTCATTTGCTTTAATAAGGATAAAGGCTTTACATGTCCATAATGGCTACTTATATCATTTTCACAGGAGCATTGCAAACTATAAAAAGATATGGGAAAACAAATGAAGCCTGGAAATTTTATTCTCATGAGAAGTGACAGATGTGCTCATTTACTAAGAGCAAACACTCACTTGATTTGCTTTCCTTTGGGCCCATTTTATAGATAAGATGATATGTCAGTCTCAGCATTAGCACCATTAGGTTACTCTAGAGCTACCATGTTCTCCACATCCTTTGCTGTAAGAGAATGCAAAGGACTACATTCATATGGCATGTGACACAACCAAGAATAGTGCCTTAAGTCACTTATGAGGCTCTTTTTCCTCTGCTCAAATAGCAGCTATGTCAGAAGAATGAATGATTGATGAATGGATTAGATTAAAGACTGAATGCTACCGTCTCTTACATGGCCTCTAACACAGCCTGGATTCCCTTTTGGCTACTCTCAGCTGCTCCTCATTGTCCATGATTATGAGCCTGCTGTGGCCCTGGGAGCAGCTGCAATAAGACCAGGCACACAGAGCCCACGTAGCGGGTGTGGTACTCTTGCAGCCGTGCTCATTCATCTTACTCTTTTCTCTCGGTTTCACCAGTCCATGCACCTTTAAACTCCACTCTTGTGGAGATATGGGGTTTAGAAAAGGTTCTCTTTTAGTTGAATCCGAACGCTGCTTGGTCTGTGGTTCTGTATTCTCCAATCAAATGTTTTCTAGAGATAAACAACAATGAGAACGCCAATTTGTCTTACTGCCATGCCCTTGGGGTCTTTAACTCTTCCCTTAAGCAAAACTCAGTCCCTCAGTTTAATTCTTAAATGGGTTCTGTTTGAGTCTTTCCCTCTGGCTCTGCCAAAAGTCTGACTTATGTAGGTATTGAAAACAGCAAAGAATTTTTAAAGACTGGTTTCCCTAGGGGGCACCTGGGTGGCTCAGTCGGTTGAGCCCAACTTCAGCCCAGGTCATGATCTTGTGGTTCACGGGTTGGACCCGCCTTGGGCTCTGTGCTGACAGCTCAGAACCTGGAGCCTGCTTTGGATTCTATGTCTCCTTCTCTCTCTGCCCCTCCCCTGCCTGTGCTCTGTCCCTCTCTCTCTCAAAAATAAATAAAAACATTAAAAAAAAAAAAAGACTGGTTTCCCTACAACTTTATATTCTCCTTTTCAAGGAATGGAAAGACTCTAGCTTCATTTTTTTTTATTCCTGAGCCAAATGAGAGATCCAGTTGCTTCATGGATACGAGAGTGAGTAAAATAGAAATGATGCTGAATAGAATAATACCAAGGAATTGTTTAGTGAGGTCCAGAAGCTATCAACTGAGATAAAGGAATTTAGGCTGTTTATGCCAGGTGGCCTTGGATAATGTTGACAGTGTCTGTCATGGAAATAAGATTTCTACAGAAATGATTCCAAAGGTCAGACTGCTCAGAAAAGGGAAATAGTAAATAATAAGGACAAAAACCCAACCCAGAGTGAATCCACTTATAAATTAAATTTTTTCTATAAGGAAAAATACAGACAAGGACATCTGTATCTGTCTGCAACCTGGGCTTTCTGGTAAAATAAAATTACCTACAGAGGTTTTTTTAGTTATTTGCTTTGGTCAAAATTTTGGTTTAAACTTGGCAGAAATATTTTGTGGTTGCGTCTCTTTTTTAAGGAGAGAGAAAAGGTTAGGACACTATACCAACATGTTTCACTTTATCTAAAGGCATAGCCATGAAAATCCATAAACTAAGGAGGAAAAAGGCATCTTTAGCCAGAAAAAGGAACTGATAATTCTCAGTGGGGAAAACAGAACCAAAATAAATTTAGAGGGAAAGAAAGCATGTCCTAAAGCAAAACAGCACATGAAAGGTACATAAAACACACATCTAGACTGCTATATTTAAAGCTAGCAGGTTGAAGCAAAATTGAGGGGTGAGTGCCTCTTGGAGCCTTATTAATGATGATCAGAGCCTTTTATCTGTAGGCAGCAGTTTGGAGGCTTCCCTCCTCCCTGGTGTCTGAAAACCATCACTCTGATAGCTAGGAGGCAGTGGCCTCTGTCCATGTCATAGCTGACTGGATCAGGAGGGCGGCAAAGCCTGCAACGGTAAGGAGAGATACAGGATGCTTTCGCTGGAGTAGCCTGTGTTACCTATCTCCGTTCTTGATTAAATGGAAGTTTTGACCCTAGGGACTGCACTCCCCTCATGACCCACTCAAGATTATTACATACATGTATGTATACATTTGTTTATTTATTTATGCTTTCCTCTTTTCCCTCCAAGTAGGCAAGAAAGCATTGATGAAGAAAAGAGGACAGAGAATAAAGAGCATGCACGTCAGACTCTTGTTTGTGGCTGGTACTGGGTTCTCTGTCAGAGCTTTGTGAATTTAACGTTTCTCTTTTTGCTTTTTTCAAGAAATGGAGATGATGACGATTTTATTCCCCACAGTTGCAAGAACTCTTCTCTGAATAGAAGTGCGTTTCCTGCTCTTTCCCTACTTTTATAATGCCTGGCTGCCACCAACACGAGCAGAGGTAACTGGCTGCAAACTCAGAATTTTGTGCTTTTCTTTTCAGTTTGCTTGGAGTAGGGAGCCATGTTTTAGGAATGATAAATACAGGCTGGCAGCATCATGTTGTTTCCTGGCACCGGGGAGACTCCAGGCTCCAGGAAACACAAGTGGCTTTTGGGGCTGGAGGAGTTCATGTGCACACAGACCAATGCATTATGCTGCTCCCAGACAGACAGGCTTCCTGCTAGAAAGTCAGCTAAGTGGAGGGATGATAATGAAGTTGGAGTCTGAGCTGCCCATGCTTTACAGCTTTGAAGAGACACTTCTGGCCTCAGTCACATGTCTCATTTGTCACCATTTCCCTTGGCTCCTCAACTAACCCTTAGAGTAGAACAACTACCAACCACTGAGAACAGAAAGACTGTGGAGTAGTTAATCTGAGTCATAGTCATGACCTTTCCAAAGTTGTCAAAAAGTTACCAGGTTCACTGTAAAATCAAGATATTCTGCATCTTAAGCTCTGCAATTGAATGTTTGTCCTACAAGCTTTCTCTCTGAACTCAGCGTATTCTCAGTTTGTAGGTGGTTTCTGAAGCCAGACAGGCTGGGTTTGAATCCTTATGTTTGTGGCCTTGGGCAAGTTACTTCAACTCTCTGTGTCTCTGTTTCCTTATGAAAGAGAATTTAGTTAATACATATGTAAAGTTTTCAGAACACTGCCTGGCACTTCATAAGTGATATATAAATGTTAACTTTCATTCTTACGTAGAAATTTGATGAAAATGAAGAGTAAGAACCTAGTATATTTGTTAACTGAGCATCTTTAATATGGATGTCAAAGTAACTTTATTTAAAGTAAGTTCTTATATCTGTCTCTTTTTTTTCTCTCCAAGAATTACAGGTTACATGAACAAGGGGAAGGGCTTAAACTCTGGGAATCTCAGTGTCCTCATTTGTAAAATAGGGGTAAAAGCACCCTCCTTTTTGAGGATGAGAAGAGATCATCTGTGTAAAGTGCACATAACAATGAGGATTTTTCTTTCCTGTATCTGGGGTCCTATATCAGTTTAAGTGCAAATGAAGTGTCCTTACACTATCGCTATGACTCAGGATGCTGTATGAGGAAAGTTCTGTTCCAGAACCAGCAGTGGTTATTACTGAGAGGAGGGCTGGGCTGGGCTGGGACATGGGTGGGGATGGGCCGGAACAGAGGGAGAAGGTAGAAAAGGGAGGTAGTCTGATTGATTTCAGTGGTTGACTTCTGTGCCTGGATTCCTGTTAACCTGCCCCTCACTCAGGGATTCAGAGGAGTCAGTATTTGCCTCTGGTTATACTCATGCGTAGAGTCTCCCACAGTCCATAGATAGAAGCTGCCTGTTGGAAGAGCCAGGTGCTTACTAATGGCTCTCCCTTCCTCTGTCCCGAGAGGCTGCTTTTTAGTCCAGTCATGCCTGGATTAATATCCTGGCTTTAATGAATTTCTCTCTCCTTACTGCCCTCTCTTGCTCCTTTCCTTTCTCCAACACCTACTGAGTGTGTCTGTACCTTCTGCCAGACTTCATGCTAAGTACTAAGACCCACCATGGGTTTTAGCCTTAGACTGATTTGCTAGTCTTCAGCCAGTCTCATTCTGGACAATGAATTCCTTAGCCCCTTTTCTGGTCATGTTCTTAGGCTCTGGGATTCCCAAACCTAATATGCTCATTATTACTCATGGTCTTTTGCCTACCTCATTCTGCCCTATTTTGACCCTCATTAGGAAAGGAGTGACCCAGTTCTTCTGAGAGGGAGTGTTCTGATCCTCAGTGGATTCAGATGTTTATCCACACACACACGATAGCATACTTAGCACTTCAGAGTTGAGGGAAAGTGTTTCTCTTTCTCTAATCTCTTTGCAGATCTCCCCAAGCTTTTGTAATTTGGGGTATGTTATGCACTGAATGTTTGTGCCCAAGTCCAAAATCCATATGCTGAAATCCTAAACCCCAATGTGATGGTGCTAAGAGGTGGGGCCTTTGGGAAGTGATTAAGTCATGAGGATGGAACCCTCATTAATGATATTAGTCCAGAGAGCTCCATTGCCCCTTCTGCTATGTGAGGACACATACAAAGGACACCATCTATGAATCAGGAGGAAGACCTGCACTAGACCCAAAATCTGCCAGCGCCTTGATCTTATACTTCCCAGTCTCCAAAACTGTGAGAAATGAATGTTTGTTGTTTAAGCCACCCAATCTGTGGTATTTTTGTTACAGCAGCCTGAATAGACTAAGGCAGGATGATAACCTAAAGCAAGAATTCTGTTTTTCCTTTGAAATATCTCACTCCAAACTTGTACTTCATTCCTAGTGATAGCACTTTGATCCAAGGTCTTGGCCTGTCATGCCTATGTCACTACAGCAGCCCCCTGGCTGAGCTTCTCGATGCCAGCACAATCTTGACAATGTAATTTGAATGGCCTGACATCACTCACCCAAGGTCTGCTTCCATTGCACTTCCCATGATACTACTTGCCAGTTTATTGCCTCTGAGCTCCAGATTTATCCTTCATTGCCTGATTTGTGACCTGTGACCTTCATATTTTAATATTAATATTAAACATAAAATTATAATAGTTTTCCTTTGCCAGCTGGCATGAAATTAAACCTTGCTACCACATACTTCTGGAGGGACACTGCAGGAAGAAGGGTTGTTCTTCCTAGTTCCTGTAGATTGTACTATTTTTCTCTATTCCTCAGCCTTTGAGATTTCTTCTAGTGCTAAGTGCTTATAGGACATAGCTTCTCCAGGGTTCCACAGCTCTCAATTTGGGCATTGGTGGCATACTGGGGAGCCCCAGACACCAAGGCCTGTGTTCTAGCCCTCTCCTCAGCCCTGTGGAGCTGGCCGTGTAGGAAATGGCCCCCGGGCCTCAGAGGTACCTAAAAGTACACTAGGTTATTATAGAGGGAGACTTCCTCTGCAACTCCCAGTGTCAACAGCACCCACAGTGGCACTCCAGCATCTTCTATGTACCTAACTCACTCTGCATGGCCAAGTGTCAACCTCACCTCACCAGTGCCCTGGACGTTTGTTTCTGTGGCTGTTCTAATGCAGACACCAAGCTCTCTGGGCCTCACACCAGCAGCAGTGCTTGACACACTCAGTACTTCTGACTCACTGCATACCTGTCCAGCAGCCTTGGCTCACCTGAGCCCCAGGGGTTGTTTCTGCTAGCCCAGAGGCTAGGTACCAACTCTGGCCATGCCAAACCAGCAAAATCTTCCATTAACCAGTGACTGCAACCAACCTTCTCTGATGAGGCTTGTACCCCTATTTCCAAGTTAATGCTTCCTTGAGTACTCTCTCTTTCTACCTTAAGATTCCTTTTAGAGTTCTCTTTTTTTGTCTTTATAATTACTTTCCTATCATTGGTTAACTCTTCTTCATGTTAAACTTCTTCTGTTTAAATTACTGTGTGTGATGGCTAATTTTATATGGCAAAGTGGCTAGGCTATGTATGGTGCCTAGACCTGTGGTCAAACACTAATCTAGATATTGCTGCGATGTATTTTTTAGATGTGATTAACATTTAAATCAGTAGACTTGGAGTAAAGCAGACGACCCTCCATGTAGTTAGTGGGCTTCATCCAGTCAGTTGAAGGCCTCAAGATAAAAAGATTGAGGTCTTCCAGAAGAAAGATTTCTGAAGAGATTGAGGTCTTCCGGAAGAAAGATTTCTGCCTTCAGACTCCAGTTGCAACATCAACTCTTCCCTGGGTGTCCAGCAGGACTGCCCTATAGAATTCAGACTTGCCAGCCCTTACAATGAGCCAATTCCTTAAAATCCCCTTCTGTGTGTGTGTGTATGTGTGTATATATACATAAACATATACACACACTTCCTATTGGTTCTGTTTCCCTGAATAATACACTGTGCTATTTCTGTCTCCTCAGATAGATAAACTTATGAACAAATATAAAATAAGTAGTCAAGACTTTCCTGCTGATTCCCAATACCCTCCATTACCTGACCCCATCATTTCTATCAATTTCATTAATTGTCCTCAGCGTCCGTCCCAGGAACACAGCACTCATTCCTTCCCTGCCTGTCCTCCATTTCCCTCACCATTCATGTCCTCCTGTCTCTCCTCTTCCTGTTCATATTCTAGCCAACCTTCAAGGTTGGCTCTAATTCCTCTCCCTTCATGAAGTCTTTTTACCTCTTGGAGCCATCACCATTCTCTCTCTGCCTACAAAGAATGCCTGTGCCCTATCATTGAGAGCTAAATTATATTGCTTCATTTAGTTTGTGTGGATGTGGATGAGTGTGTGTGTATGTGTGTACGTACGTGTGTGTATGTGCGTAGATGCATATATATGTGTATATGTGTGCACTCACTAATATTTATTGAGGTTGAGTTCTTATTATGAACCAAGCACTGAGCTATATACTTTTAATTATTTAATCATCTCATCTAGGAGTTTTTTAGTCATATGCTCTTTGTATGGGCCTATTTATTCCTCTCACACTCAGTAAACAATTAAAATTTTTCTTCCTTTTTTGAAGAACCAAATGAGATTAACAAATCAGAACTATGGTCTCTTATTTTTAAGTAAGATGCCGTAAGACTAGGGTACCCCCTTTTCAGAAGAAAAGCAACAGGTACATATGAGTGAGGGGAAAGAACGTGATATTTGTCAAACTCCTGTGAGAAATCTCTCTGTGCATCTGAAAATTATAGTTGCCTGCTGGTTTAGCATTTCTAATCAATAATAGAGAGAACCCTTCTCAATGAACCTGCCTCGGTTGAGGTAGCCCATCCTGGGCTCCACTCTGAAATCCCAGGGAGGTGACGGAAAGGGTCAGAACACCTCCCCCATTTTGCATTAGTTGCTGTGTCATGTCCGCAGAGTTGACTGGGAGTTTCTAGCAAACCCCTTTCTGTCCAGGTGAAGTAATCTGAATGGCTCAGATCTTTGGAAAATGGAAAATAAATTTCACCAACATACTGTTAAAAATAATACAGAAGATTTCCGAATGCTGTTTGGCCTTGTCTTGAGTGAAGAATAAAATGTCAGCAGACTGGCCCTGATTCTTCACATTTAAAAGGGATTGTCTTAATACTCCTTGTTGATTGTGGCAAGGTTATAAAACAATTTCACTGTGAGGGCTGCATTATCCACATTCTACAAACCACGAAATGGCGACAAGTGAGGTTAAGTAATTTGACCAAGGAAATGCAGTTAATAGATGTTAAATCTAGGAGGTGAATCAAAACTTATTGAAGTATAGCATGAGACTATCTCCATGAAATGAGATTTATTTCATAAAGGTCAGATTTACTATGTCCCATGCTCACATTCACCTGGGGAGGTCAGGGCTTTTGTTATCCTCATAGTTCAGGAGAAAGGCTTGGAAAAACTCAGTGAATTACCTGGGTCGACCCAGGTAGCAAGTTAGCAGGACTGAGGCTGGATCCCAGTCTGTGAGACCCAGGGCTGGTACTCTTAATCTCTTGTTCAAAAGACTATTTCATGTGGGTCTTATGGACCCAGGTAAATACAGGCTCCATTTGAGCAGAGATTATATGTTTTCCCCCAAAAGTAGCTAAGACAGGGCTGGATCCAGAGGAAGCGCTCAGTTACACACACCATGATCAAAGCAGACAACTGTTAAGGAGCCCATAGTCCTGGTATCCAGCACCAGTTTCTTTTAGGATAAGTGTGTTTTGCTGTGTTTCTTCACAGCTATGACATACTTCTCCAGAGACAAGTTTACCTAGTTCTGTTTTCAGAAAACTTCCCTCCTTCATGGAATTGTGTGAAGACAAGCCACCACTTGTCTGATGGCTTTGGCCTTTTTCAATTCTTGAGACTCCACCAAGTTATAAGATTGGTCCTGAAGGACATGCTACGCAGCACAGACAATGGCTAGAGCCAAAGGGTGGCCATGAAGATGGTCATATGCATGAAGGTGGTGCTGAGCAATCTGAACCCTAGTGCCCTGGTCGTGGCTCTGCTGCTTATGGGGTCCCTCACTCACTAGCTGTTACCCAAGAGTTGAAGGACACTATGGGCTATGTATCTCAATTCAAATGATCATGCACAGGGCTTTTGCCACTGCTAGCCTTTGATTAAGAGATTTCATTGATCCTTAGTCCTTTCCCCATGGTGTGGGCAAAGACAAACAACATAATGGAAGAGGTATTCTAACTGCTGACTAGACCACAGCTTTGGGATGATATGTTGGTTTAATGTGTTACACATTTGCACAGAAGTAGAATTGACTAGGTATTAATTTTCTCTTCAGTGGAAAAACATTAAAACCTCAATGCTAAATGGAATTTTCTTATAAAATGTTTTAGGCTCTGCACTCACACCATGGAGCCTGCTTGGGATTCTCTCTTCCCCCTCTCTGCCCCTACTCTGCTCACACTCTCTCTCTCAAATAAATAAGCTTAAAAAAAGGTATATTAAAATGTTTTAGCTCTCTAAGCTGCACTTTTATTCTCCTGCATATAAAAAAGATGAAATGTGCCCCATTTTTATAGCTTAGCAATACTATTCTTGGGATTGGAGACTGTGACTTATTGGAAATATTACTGAATATAACAGCAAAAAGAATAGGTCTCTTTAATTTCTTCCCATTTGTTCCAAAGATTGTGCTAGATACTTTTTTATATCTGTTATTTTACAACAATATCCCTGTATGATATTGTATGGTGTTATGTATAGATCCTTTTATGCCAATTTGAATTATGCAAATTTTGAGTAGTATTATGTAAACATCAAACACAAAATCAGAAATGAGGTGAATACTCCCAAACTTAAAAATTGACAGGAATTTCAAAACTTTTGGACCAAGAGAACTCTCTGTTGTCTTGAGGTAGTGTTCCTTTAGCTGGTAATTCGAATTCACCATTCTCTGTCAAGATTAGTCTTGGATTCTGTCCACTCTTGGGAAAACATTCCTTACATAAAATGCAGTTGTCTTGAATTGAAATGCCAGAGAGCAAAGAGCAGTGCAGTTCATTCCTTGCACATGGTGAGCAATTAGTAAATGATCATTTAGTGGATTTAAACAGGATGAATGTGGTCAGAAACAAGCTAGTTAGTCCTTCACCTTTGGAATGTGAGCCCAACCACTCTCTTTTCATCCTTTCCTAGCTCAAGGACAAGGTTTACATTTCTGGCTGAGGAAGCCTGGTCACCTTTGATGTCCAGCCAAGCACCACTAAGTGGCTTTAGGTTTATCTTGTCGATCTTGCTCTTAGACTCCTTCCTCCCTCCTCTCCTTCAGAAAAACAGCACATGTGTGAAGGCTTTCTGTACACAACTTTTTATTCTCAAATAATTGTATATCCACGGGAAATCAAGGAAATGTGTACCCTTCACTCATTCCTCCTGGCGTGCACACACACACACACACACACACACACACACGCTAAGCATCTCATAGAACGATAGTAGTACAGGTGTTTCTGAGGGGCAGTAGCTCACTGGGTTTAAGTTCTGAGGAAGAAGTCTACATTGAGATGCAGTTACCCTCTCCTCAGGACTCAGTCTGGGATGGGCATCATAGGCTTGCCACCCATGCCATCTCACAAAGCCCCACACGCAGAAGGATGCAATCAGCATCTTGAAACTCTTAAATATTTTATCTTTGCATTTACGTTTGTAAGTGAAATAAGATGAACAATGGGGTATGTGCCAGGGGCTTGGAGCCTCTGCACACATGTGGTTCTACCTCCCTGCCTCTGTGAGACAGAGTGTTGGCCTCCTGATCCTGCCCAGACACCACTGCTGCCTTCCCTTGCTGCGGGTGCTGGGTGTGGATGCCAGAGTGTTGGGTCGAATGGAAGGTATCTGGTGCCTGTGAGGGTCTGCACTTGCCTGGCAGTATCCTCATGTTTGAGAGAGTCATTTTATATTAAATAATATAAAACATCATGGCAAGTCAAGACAGAGATGGCTGAAGAAAGAAAAAGCTTCTAAACTGCATTTTGAACAAAGGGCCGTACATTTTCATTTTGCACTGGACCCCACAAATTAGATTGCCATCCCTACTTAAAACTATTTTATAGCCCAGCCTATTTTGTAGCCCATGCCTACAAGAAATCTAGGCATGAAGATGAATTTTTATCAGTGAATAGGAAGCACAAGGAATATTTGTTTGTCCAAGGCAAAAAAAAGGTCTCCACTAACACCAGAGCAATCTTGCTAAAGCACATTCTTATCAAGTCAGAGACTGACCTAAAACCTACAGCATTGCCTGCTCGTAGAATATCCTCCATAGCCACAGCCTGGCCCTGGGCTCTCTGTAAATAGTCTATCCTCATCTTATCTTCTGAACTTCATGTTTTACTAGACCTTGGTTCAAATCTGTGCTTGTTTCTGACCAAATGCAGTTCATACTTTCCTAGTTGTGTGCCTTTGCTCAAGCCATTTTATTTTCCTGAAATGTCATCTTACCCATTCTTAGAGGCCAAACTGTCACTTCTCTCCTAAAGCTCCCAGCCTGTGCCTGCCTCAGTGCCTTTGCACTTCTTTCCCCTACTCATGTGGCTCCTTTTTTAGATCTTCTACAGCTAGATCCATTGTGTCACTCAGAAGGCCATCTTTCCAGAGAGGTCTGTCTGAAGACCTGCTCTAAGCTAACCTCCATTTCATCCCATTCCTGTTCCATTAGTTGTAGTTATCACTATTTAAACTAATTTTGGATATTTAATTTTTTTACTAGTGCAATGATCATTTCTCCCGGAAGAGTAAGGGCCTCTTTTGCCTTCTTTACTTCCACAGGCCTTAAACCATGCCTGGCATGTACTTGTTGAATGAAGGGCTCTTTCCGTCCTCCTAATATTGTAGCATACTGCATGTCATATCTTCCTTACATGTTTTCCTCCTCTTTTTATGCTATGAGCTTCTCCAGGGAGGGGAAGAATGCTTTATTCTTATCCTACACAATGCCTAGGAGGGCCTAGGCTTCAGTAAGTCTTCACTGAATGCATATATAAAAATAAATGGTGCAGAGGCAGAGCATTTCTTTTCTCTTTCAGAACAACTGGACACAGCATTAAGCCAGAGAGATCAAAACTAATTGCTGGAACGAGCAGCACATGCCATTTGGCATTCATTGCACCTGTACCAAGGGCAGCCTTGGAAAAGTGTGTAATCAACTAACAGCACATGGTATCCAGAATGACCTCTGTGCTCATTACAATGCTATTCTCTTCAGGCAATTGGTTGCCTTTGTGGCCTGTGGGATGAAAAGCTTCCCAAAATAGAGACCCGGGATGAAGTCTAGTTCTGATGGGAGGGATCAGAACTAGAGGGCGCCTTCTTTATGAGCATCGGGCATCTGTGTTATTCTTATAGCAAAGTAGTTTGGTTTTTTTATTATTGATAAAAATGGAGATACTAACCCACAAATCAGTCTGGGGATCTAGGGAGTGTGAAGAAGGTAAGGTGTGGCATTAGTCGAGAGTGACAAGTTTGGGGCATAAATGGGACCATTAAATCAAAGTGGTGTACATAAAAAAACAGAAAAGCGATCTGTTCTGGCTCTCTCGGGCAAGGGGAAAATGAGGCCTGCCAGCCGGGTTGAGGTGAGGCTTCCTAAACTCTATGACAAAAGTCTGGAGCAATAAAAGACCCCCAGGCAAGGGAGAACAGAGCAATGACATGCAAGCCTGCAAGCCAGGGATTTAGAGGCCAGAGAGGGGATATGCACTGTTCTGAAACTCATTTGCACACTCCCCTCTTCCCTTACCCCTGCAGAAGGGCTTCTCACCCTAAGATGCTGAACCCCTGGGTTCCCCATGAGCACTCCACACTGCCTATGGTGTAAGCAAGGAAGTCTCGCCTCCTCCCTGAACTACTGGGTGTGGATTCAATTACTAGGGAGAGTTAAGGATTCAAAGAGGGTTTCTTGGAGGGGAGGGGCAGTGTGTGGCACACACAGAAAAACACAATGAGGCAAAATGTGGGGCAGCTGGGAATCAGTCTTAGGAGGCTGAGATTGACTGTGGGTGCTGTTGGAGAAAGGTGTGATGAGCTGGGGTGCTGGAGCTAGTGTTGGGGAGGTGATTTTAGGGAAATCCAATAAGGTCCTGGAAGCTTTGGTGGAGTGAAGGCTTATTTTAGTCTTTTCCCTGGGAAGGAAATGCCTATATTGTGACAGGGCAGGATGGCTGGTCTCCCATGGGATTTCCCCCCTCCTTTGGTCTCCAGTCCTCAAGCTGGCATTCTAGACAGCTCTGGGCTTTGGTGCAAGGATGGTGGGCAGAAGCCATGGTATGAAATCTTGCCTATAGGAATGTCTCATTGGAATAGCAAGTGGAGGCCTGGCCTTCGGGTGGCCTGAAGGGGTGCAGGATGGTGCTTGGAAAGGTCTGACAAATGCTGCTCGGTTAAAAAGGTTATTACTTTCCTTCTCTTTTCTGCTACAGAGAAAATCATTCTTGCTACTCCTTCTAAGAAGGAAATTCTGCAGAGCCTGGAACTAGACCACAAGCACATTTTCACCCTCAAAGGCATTCACTTTTGTGCCAGCTGCTGTCTTGGGCCTTGCTTTTTCCATTCTTTATGACAGTATAAAACCAAAGAGTTTGCCTTTTGACTTTTTCAGTCTGGGCTCTGAGTTGTTGTTGTTCTGTTGCTTTTTCCCATTGGCTAGGTGTTTCTGGTTGGTGAGTAAATTATTTATTTGTCAAATCAGTTACCTAGTAAAGAAGCACTTGCTTCCTAGGACTGATGACTCTAGTGTGCCAAATAGTACCCAGGGGTTCCAGGTCCTGCCAAAACAAAGAATGGTTTAGGAGCTAGGGGAATTTGGCAAGTCCTATCAGCCCTACCTCCAAAATATATCTCCAGCGTGTCCCCTTATTGCAGCTCTGTGCAGCCACCATTACTCTTGGACAGACCTACTTTGTCCGGATCACTGTAATAGCATCTCAGCTAGCCTCCCAGTTCTACCCTCCATCCCGTCTTCACGCCATTCTCCACTCAGAAGCCATAGGCATTGGATTAGTTTGCTACTGCTGCTGTAGCAAATTTAGCAGCTTAACACATGATACGTTTATTTTCTAATGGTTCTGGAAGTCAGAAATCTGAAATCATCTTCACTGGGCTAACATTAGGGTGTTGGCAGGGCTGTGTCCCTTCTAGAAGCTCTAGAGGAGAATCCTTTTCTCACCTTTTCCAGCTTTAGAGGCTGCTTGCATTCTTAGGCTCATGGCCCTGCCTCACTTAAACCTCTGCTCCCTTTGTCATTGAGTCTGACTTTCCCATCTCCCAGTGATGGCGATCCTTGTGATGACACTGGGCCCACCCAGAAAATCCAGGATAATCTCCCCATCTCAAGACCCTTGACTTAATCACACCACAGTGTTCCTTTTGCCAAGTAAAGTAATATAGTCACAGGTTCCAGGGATTCAGATGTGGGCATCTTTGGGTTGGGAGCACGGTGTGGGGAACGGGATACATTCTTCTGCTTACCCAGGCTTCATACCATCCACCTGGTAAAGATCCGTGACTTCCCATTGAGTGTAAAATAAAATCCACACTCCCAACACCTGACTTACAAGACCCTGCCCACCTCTCAAGCCATTTCTTAGCCAGCCTTTCCCTGGTTCTCTGCTCCTGTCACATGGCTTATGCCTGCTCTTCTTAAAACCCCAGACCCTCTCCTTTTGTGGATCTTAGTGGTTGTTATTCTCTGACTGGACACATAGCTGTTTGTTCTCTGACTTTGAGTCTTTGGCCAAATGTCACATCCTCTGAAGGCAAGAATATAGCAGAAGTGTTTCCAATTATGGAATCCACTTTATTGTAAGGAAGGAATATAACATTAATTGTGTGACTAGAACCTTTTATAGCTTAATCCTCAAGTGCCCCATTTGTCAAGCATTCTGGGTCCAACTTGACAGAAGAAATGACTGAGGCTTAAGTAACTTACCTAATTTACAAGGCTAGTGAGTATTAGAGTGGAATCTGAATACAGCCTGTCTGACACCAAATCCAGTACAATTACTATTGTACATACCTGTATATTACAGATAGTGTAACCAATAGGAGAAAGCCTGGGCTGTGAACTTATACTTAAATTCTGACAACACCACTTAGTAATCGTGTGACTCTAAATAAGTGCCTAGTCTTGGTGAAATTCAGTTTCCACATCTCATATCTTTGTTAGGAAGAGTAAATGAAATAAGATATCCCAAGTATGTAGCACAATGCCTGGTAGTAAAGTAAATGCTAGCAAATAATAGGTGTAAAATATTATTAATAGAAACCTGCTACTCAAGAAGAGGCATTTTTTGCTTTTTTGCTTCCCTCTACTTTAAAAGAAACTTGAGTGAAAAAATAAATAATCTAATTTAAAAATGGGCAAAAGACATGAACAGACATTTCTCCAAAGAAGACATTCAGATGGCTAACAGACACATGGAAAGATGCTCAACATCAGTCATCCTCAGGGAAATGCAAATCAAAACTACAGTGAGATATCTATCACCTCAGACCTGTCAGAATGGCTAAAACCAACAACACAAAAACAACAAGTGTTGGCAAGGAGGTGGAAAAAAAAGGAATTCTCCTGCACTGTTGGTGGGAATGTAAACTGGTGCAGCCACTGTGGGAAACAGTATGAAGGTTGCTCAAAAAATTAAAAATAGAATTGCCATATGATCCAGTAATTCTACTACTGGGATTTACCCAAAGAATATAAAAACACTAATTCAAAAATATATATGCACCCCTATGTTTATTGCAGCATTATTTAAATAGCCAAATTATGGAAGTAGCCCAAGTGTCCATCCATAGATGAATGGATAAAGAAGGGTGGTATATAATATATATACATATACGCAAACATATAACACACATACATACATACACATATTTACTGGAATATTACTCAGCCATAAAAAATGAAATCTTGCCATTTGCAACAACATGGAAGGATCTAGAAGGTACGATGCTAAGGGAAATAAGCAGTCAGAGAAAATTACCATGTGATTTCACTCGTATGTGGAATTAAAAAAATGAACAAAGAAAAAAGAGACAAATAAATAGACTTAAATATAAAGAACACACTAATAGTTACCAGAGGGGAAGTGGGTGAAATAGGTGAAGGAGATTAAGAGTACACTTATTATGCTATGAAACTATAGAACACTTACGAAGGTAATTGAAGAGGATGCAAAGAAATGGAAAAACATTCCATACTCATGGATTGGAAGAACAAATATTGTTAAAATGTCTATACTACCCAAAGCAATCTACACATTCAATGCAACCCCTATCAAAATAACACCAGCATTTTTCACACAGCTACAAAAAACAATTCTAAAATCTGTATGGAACCAGAAAAGACCTTGAACAGCCAAAGTAATGTTGAGAAAGCAAAACAAAGCTGGAGACATCACAATTCTGGACTTCAAACTGTATTACAAAACTGTAGTCATCAAGACAGTATAGTACTGGCACAAAAACAGACACATAAATCAATGGAACAGAATAGAGGACCCAGAAATGGACCCATAACTATATGGTCAACTCATCTTCAACAAAGCAGGAAAGAATATCCAATGGAAAAAAGACAGTTTCTTCAACAAATGGTGTTGGGAAAACTGGACAGCAACATGCAGAAGAATGAAACTGGACCACTTTCTTACACTGTACACAAAAATAAATTCAAAATGGATGAAAGACATGAATGTGAAACAAGAAACTATCAAAAAATCCTAGAGAAGAACACAGGCAGCAATCTCTTTGACCTTGGCCATAGCACCTTCTTACTAGACACGTTGCTGGAGGCAAGGGAAACAAAGGCAAAAATGAACTCTTGGGACTTCCTCAAGATATAAAACTTTGCAGAGCAAAGGAAACAATCAACAAACTAAAAGGCAGCCTACAGAATTGGAGGAAATATTTGCAAATGACATATCAGATAAAGGGCTAGTTTCCAAAATCTATACAGAACTTATCAAACTAAACACCCCAAAAATAAATAATCCAGTTAAGAAGTGGGCAGAAGACATGAATAGACAGTTTTCCAAAGAAGACACCCAGATGGCTAACAGAAATATGAAAAGATGCATAACATCACTTATCCTCAGTGAAATACAAATCATAACCACACTGAGATACCACCTCAGACCTATCAGAATGGCTAAAATTAACAACTAAGGAAACAACAGATGTTGGCGAAGATGTGGAGAAAGGGGAACCCTCTTACACTCTTGTTGGGAATGCAAACCAGTGCAGCCACTGTGGAAAACAGTGTGAATTTTCCTCAGGAAGTTAAAGATAGAGCTACCCTAAGACCCAGCAATTATACTACTAGGTATTTATCTAAAAGATATGAAAATACTGACTCAAAGGGGCACATGCACCCCAATGTCTATAGCAGCATTTTCAGAGCCAGATTATGGAAGGAGCCCAAAAGTCCATTGACTGATGAATGGGTAAAGAAGATGTGGTATGTATATATATATATATTATATATATATATATATACATATACATATATATATACACACACACACACACACACACATATACGTATATATGAATATATAATAGAATATTACCCTGCCATCAAAAAATGACATACTGCCATTTGCAATGATGTGGATGGAACTAGAGTATATTATGCTGAGCAAAATAAGATAGAGAAAAACAAATACCATATGATTTTACTCATGTGGAATTTAAGAAACAAAACAGATGAACATAGGGGAAGGGAAGGAAAAATAAAATAAGATCAAAACAGAGAGGGAAGCAAACTATAAGAGACTTAACTCTAGAGAACAAATTGAAGGTTGCTGGAAGGGAGGTGGGTGGGGGATGTGTTAAATGGGTGGTGGGCATTAAAAAGGGCACTTGTTGTGATGAGCTCTGGGTATTGTATGTAAGTGATGAAACACTAAATTATACTCCTGAAACCAGTACTACACTATATGTTAAGTAACTTGAATTTAAATAAAATCTTAGAGGGGTGCCTGGGTGGCTTAGTGATTTAAGTGGTTAAACATTCTAGTTTGGCTCAGGTCATGATCTCACAGTTCGTGGGTTTGATCCCCATGTCTGGCTCTGTGCTAACAGCTCAGAGCCTGGAGCCTGCTTTAGATTCTGTGTCTCCTTTTCTCTCTGCCCCTCTCTTGCTGGTACTCTGTCTCTCTCTGTCTCTTAAAAATAAATAAAATGTTAAAAAAATAAAATGAAATCTTAGAAGAAAAAAATAGAGTACACTCATTATGATGAACACTGACTAATGTATAGAATTGTTGAATCACTGTATTGTACATCTGAAACTAATATACCACTGTATGTTAATCATACTGGAATTAAAATTTTAAAAATAAAAGAAGCTTGAGTGAGAAAACTTGAAAGAAATGCCCCTGGTTAATAGTGTCCCATATTTTTTTCTTAAATGTTTTTAAATGTTTTATTTATTCTTGAGAGAGAGACAGAACATGAATGAGGGAGGGGCACAGCGAAAGAGGGAGACACAGAATCCGAAGCAGACTCCAGGCTCTGAGCTGTCAGCACAGAGCCCGACATGGGGTTTGAACTCACAAGCTGTGAGATCATGACCTGAGCCGAAGTCGGACACTCAACCGACTGAGCCACCCAGGCACCCCTAGTGTCCCATATTTTTATCATTACTTCCTGTCACAAATGTTCTCAAGCTGAAACGCACTGAAGTGGGTTCCCCCATCAGTAATGAACATTTTGTAAGTCACTCAAAATCTACAGGAAAGAGTCAATTTATCAGTGCTGAAATTATGTTCTTTGGGGACACAAGAAGCAGAGGATTGAGAAATCTTCCAAGTGGGTGAGAGAAAATGTCCTGAGACCCAGCAACTCTTGTTTCCTCATGAGATTGTCTCCCTAGTGATTTCCAGAAAGCTACATTTTTCCTATCCCACCAGGAGGGTAAATAAAGCATTTATCCTAAACTTCCCTGCTAACAATTTCCTTTCTAGCTAATGCTTTATGCTGCCATGCTTAAAAGACAGATCTGTAAAAAAAAATGTTACTCTGAATATGTCATATCCTTGCTTAAAGCCTCCAATGAGCCCTCATAACTTATAGAATAAAGCCCAAACACCATTCATTGTTTAATAAGGCTCTCTACCATCTCATTCTGATCTACTTTTCAGCGCTCTGTTTCTTGGCACTCTTCCCCATTCCATCACTACTTCCTCAACACACCCTCTGCTTCATAAACAAGGTGCTGTTAGTTGCTCTTCATTCTCACACTGGGAATTAACTGCAAGAATGTAGACATGTTTATGTTCACAAGAGCACCATGAATGAAATTTATCCCCACATCTTCTACAGATCAGAAGAGAGTTCCTAATGTGGTCTAAGATCTCACCAGACCAAGATTTGGATTCACGAAATCCGTGGGTAGTAAATACCTTTTTAGGCAGTTAAGATGGTATAGAAAATGCCAGCAAAAACAAAAAGCTTTAAAACTTGTACAAAGTGTCAATTCATTGGGGCACCTAGGTGGCTCAGTTGGTTAAGTGTCCAACTTCAGCTCAGGTCATGATCTTGCCGTTCAAGACTTCAAGCCCCATGTCAGGCTCTGTGCTGATAGCTCAGAGCCCAGAGCCTGCTTCTGATTTTGTGTCTCCCTCTCTCTCTGCCCCTCCCCTGCTCATGTTCTGTCTCTTTCTCTCTCAAAAATAAACATTAAAAAAGTTAAAAATAAAATAAAGTGTCGACTTATTGATTGATAACCAAATAGCTAGTCTGTCCTCACGGAAAATTTTCAACAAGAGTCAGAAATTATATCTCTGAAAAAAAACAGAAAAAAAAAAAAAAAAAGAAATTATATCTCTGCTTTCTTGTGTAGAAGGTGTCCTAAGAGATAATGCCTAAGTTTCAGATATTCATGACTCTTTTCTTTCATTTCAATTTAACATTTGTTGAACACCTACGATGTGTAGGCACTTTCTTAAAGACACAGGCGCAGAAGTATGGAGGTGGAATAAGTTAATTATAATCTGCAGATACTGACACGGTCTTATGAAGGAGGCCATATTTTGCCATCTATAGATGTTGGAGGGTAAGAGAGCCAAGGAACGATGTGAGAAATGGCACAGCAATTGCAGCGAAAGAGTATTCTGGGGTAGCAGCAACCAGAAGAGGCTAGATGGAGCAGAGTTAAGCACTAAGGAAAGCTACATGGGTTAAGTCTGGAAGTTGGACTCATGTTATGGAAACTGTAAATGCCAGGCTGAGGAGTTTGACTCTGTTTATGAATAGTAAAGAATTATTGGAACTTTGAACAGAGAAGTGACACAATCTCCAATTACTCGTAACAAAATATACAGAAGAGTTAGCTGCATGTTTCAGATGCAAGGAGTGATTTACTTTAGGGGTTTCTGAAAGAACACGTTTCCTAATTTCTCTCTGATCAAGTATAAGTTCAAAAGAGTGTGTTCTGGAACAAAATACAAGAAAAAAAGAATTATGCTATCTGAAACTCTACATTTACTTTTTTATGTTCCACAGAATTTACAAGAATGTCAACAGAATATTTATGCATGGTTAAGATGAACAATATTTAGATGCAAAGTTTATAAGAACCTGAACAAAGGAAAAAATGTTTTAAAAACTGCCACTGGGTTATGGATGAAAAGGGCCATTGTAGTAAATTTATCAGTCAATTTCAAAATAAGAGCCTACAATTACATTTAGGAAAGTCGTATTTCATGGAAATGCAGGAGCACTCTGACCTTTGAATCTACACTGAGTTCTAGCTAAGCCAATTATTAGCTGCATGAACGTGGGGAATATGTTTTCCCTCCTAAGCCGCAGTTTTCTCATCTGTAAATGTGACTAATAATGTCAACTACATAAGTGAGTTATTGAAATTAAAACTTTGTTAAGAGCTTAACAGAGTCCTATTTGCTCATAAGAAACCCTTAATAAATATTTGCCATTTTTACTTTAATACCTGCCTTCCGTTTTTTAGTAAAACTTGACAATGAAAAAACAATCATCTTTCGTATTTCACTTCCCTATTTTTCTGTTAATTTGGGTTTTATAAGGAACAGAACAGTTGGTTCTCATTATTCACGAATTCCATATTTGTGAATGTGCATACTTACTAAAATTTACTTGTAACCCCCAAATTAATACTCATAGTACTTTCATGGTCATTCATGGTCATGTGTAAAGTTGCAAAATATTGAGTTGTTTTATGTGCCCAGCTGAGGCTGAACAAAGTAATGCTCTCTGTCTTCTCGTTTCAGCTCTTATTTTGTAAACAAGTGTCCTTTTCCTGTATATTTAGGCCATGTATTTTGTGTTTTTACATTTTTTCATTTTTGTTTTTGTTACTTTGTGTGTGGGTAATTTTGTTCTCATTGAATTGTTGGCAAGAGTTCCTAAGTGCAAGAAGGCTATGACGTGCCTCATGGAGAGCTTGTCAGAGCTTGTCATCTGCATTAGATAAGCTTCATTCAAGCCTAAGTTACAGTGCTGTAAGACTGCAAATTCAATGTTAACAAATTAACAGTAGATATTAAAGTATATTTAAATAGAAACACACATAAAACAAGGTTGTATATTGATAGGTTCAAGAAAAGTGTTGTGACCAGAGGCATGTGGGAACCTAACCTTGTTTCCCTTAGGAGGAATGGTTCAGTATTCACTAACTCAATGTTTGCAGTTGTCACAGAACATAACTCCTGAGAATAATGAGAGTTGACTGTATTTTTGAAATTCATCCTTTTAACAATGAGTACAGTAATCAATAAATGCAAGAATATGTACCTTTGCAAATATAAAAATATTATTTAAGATTTCTGGCAACTTGTTATTTCTTGGCCATTTTATATGGCACAATTATACTAATTTCATTAGCTTATGCTTTTATAGCTCTTTGTTATAGTCTCCTAATTTTATACTATCAATTTCATGAAAAATCAATTAAAACAATATATAAAGGCTAGTGTTTTCATTATTTTACTGCTTGGATGTTTGTTTCAGGCTATTTATGTCTTAGTAACCTTCAATTAAATTTCTGTTTGTATTTAACTTCAATGGTTGAGCTTTTTGAGTAACAATCACAAAATCCTGATAATAGTGGTATTAATAGAAACAAATACATCTTTTAATAGTGAGAATGTCATTCTTAGTGAACCAGCAGGAAAGGCTGTGTCTAGATTCTTCTTGTGAAAACTCAGACACAGAAGCCCAAGGGCTATGTGCTCATAGATCAGCAGGAGAGTCTGGCTCCAATACCACGTTGCAATATAGATTTCTTTCGTCTCAGGCAGTTTAATATTTTAGAAAAGATCCATAGAGAAAGATCGTTTTCAGAAATTTGTTTTTGTTTCAACAATGTTCCTTAAGAGAAATTCATTATTTTAATTTATCTATAGTTATTTTCTAGGCTTTAAATTCTTTAATTTGTCTAAGAACAAAGTTCTTTAAGTTCTTTAATTTGTTCTTAGACAAATTAAAGAATTGTGGACACTATGCTCTATACAATAGCCCAATGTGTTCATAAAGAGAATTGAAAATGTTAATTAATAAACTTTGCCATTTAAACAAATTGGCCTTTGGCAGTCAATTAAAAAATTTGAAAAGCACATTATCCAAATTGATTAAGACCTTGCTATCCATGGTATGTACACCTCAGAGACTGAGATGCAAGAAGAAAATAATAGAATTTCTATTTTTAGAACTTTATCTACAAATATAATTTTAATTGAGCTTTATTAATATTTAATATATAGCTTGTCCCTGCTATATATTGTCATGTAGCCTGTAGTTCAGGCAGTTACTAGCTAGGAACATGCACCCACGTTTCCACCTCCCAAGGGCAGCGTGTGCGTTCCATACTGGGAGGCATTAACTGCATACCCACGGCTGTGTGTTCACTCTCAGCATATTGCAATGTTAAATTAGGATGTGGGTAAGGGAATGAAGAAATTAGATTACGTTATATTTAAAAACACTTTATAATAATTTGTAATGATATGGGGCAGTGATCTTGAAACTTTTGCACAATACAGAGGTTTCCTGGTTATGTTACAGGAAGATAACATGTCAAATTTAAGATTCATCATATATTGTATTCTTTACTAAACAGACAAACAAACCAACCAAAAAAAAAAACCCTCACTTGCAGCTTTGTTGACCTTTTGTGATGACAAGTAGCTATCAGTAGTGTGTTACCTAGCAGATATTTGAAAAAATAAGCAGACTTGATTTGCCCCTTCAAGGTAAAGGTCACATTTTAATAATGGATGAGAAAGGAGCTGCTTTTGAAAGAAACTCATGTTATGAAGAAAGTATTTGGGGGATATTTCTCTCATTAATGTTTTAGTTGCCATACAGAGTGGGTTTCATCTATAAAAACTCATATTTCTACATTTTAAGGACTTAGAATTTAAAAATCTTCCAAGTAAGATGTTCTAAATCCATTTGTTAAAAATAGATAGTTTGCATGGATAAGTGACTGACATCAGGGAAGAAGGAAATTTACTAGCCAAATGTAAATGAAAAACCTTTGCACAATTGGTGAATGGGATTGAAAATGAGTACCATGATTTAAGAAGTGTAGCCAATAAGGCATTTCTTCTGTTTGGATCCCTATCTTTGTAAAGTGTGTATATTAGTTATGACAGCCACTAAAACTACGTATGAAAATAAACTGAATTCTTAGCTAGGCCTTTGAATTCGGGTCTCACAAAGTGCCAAGATTTGTTTTTAATAAGGTATATTAAATAAGTTGGTCCCAACAATACTTTTAAGATGAGAGAGAACATAAGGATTCTTTAGAATCTTTTTTTTTAATTAAAAAAATTTTCTTTAATGTTTATTTTTCAGAGAGACAGCATGAGTGGGGGAGGGGCAGAGAGAGAAGGAGACACAGAATCTGAAGCAGGCCCCAGGCTCTGAGCTGTCAGCACAGAGCTCCACGTGGGGCTCAAACTCACAAACTGTTAGATCATGACCTGAGCTGAAGTCAGACGCTGAAACCTAATAAGCCACCCAGGTGACCTAGAATCTTTAATAAGTAAAAAGTTTTAATGTTTATTTTTCATTTCATCCTTTTAAATTTATATTTTTATGTGTGTAAGTTTAAAAATATCAGTATATATTATCAGGGCAGCATATCAATATAATTTATAAGTAAAGTCCCATATACTGAGAATATGTGCTTAAATTTTTCTGAAAGGCTTATGTAATGAACAAGTTCAGGTATTCACTAGTCCAGACTAGCCATGCTAAGAGTAGAGAATGAAAAGGAGTTGGGGAGATTGGATGTACTTCTCAATTTTCTTTAAAAAAAAAATTTCCCCAAAAGGAAGGTTTAAGGAAAAGGTACTATCATTTGTAATTTAAAAAGAAAAGGCAATTTAACACCAGAAAATTAGGAAGGACATAATCGCAGAGGAAAGGATAAACCCTTAAACTGAAAATAATTTACGTATGAACAACTCAGCACATTGTCCTGTGGCCTCTTTGAATACCACTATGGAGCAATACTGGCCTGTTCATCTTAATTCTCACGACCTTCTTTTTTTTCAAATGTCATATCCTTGCACTTTTGGGTTTTTTTTTTTTTTTTTTTTTTTTTTAGTAATTACTTTCTTTCTTTTTTTAAATTATTCTGGGGGCAGAGAGAGAGGGAGAAACAGAACTTGAAGTGGGCTCCAGGCTCCACGCTGTCAACACAGAGCCTGACGAGGGGCTCCAACCCACTAACGACGAGAGCACGAGATCATGACCTGAGCCAAAGTCAGATGCTGAACCGACTGAGCCACCCAGGCACCCCTAGTAATTCCTTTCTTAGTACCCTATGGATGTTGACCTCTCCTGTGACAGTTGCCCTCCTCCTTCTTGTCTCCACAGACAGTGCGGTCAGAAAAAGCATTTCCGGTCCTAGAGAAACAGTGGCTTCACAGTAGCCAGAGTGAACATTTTTGCATTTTCAAGTTAGGTTTTGCTTTCTGGATGCTAATGGCCCACACTAATCCCTTCACAGTTTTGGTCTCACACAAATATGCATTTGACCCCCCTCCCCTTAGTATATATCCGTCCCCACCCATTAATTCCTTCAAATTATGAAAGTCATTTGAATTCTAAGCCTACCTTTTGTGACACTAGAAATCTTTGCATCCACAGCTCCAATCTCAAAGATCAAACTTCACATTCCTATTTTCTTGATTATTACTGAAAGTGTCAAGTTACAGATTTTCAGAAACAACCTCTGAAACCTCATTATTTACTTGCAATATGGGAGAGAGTATTGATGAAAATGTCTTGTACAATTTGCCAGCTAATTATTTTTTTTCATTAGTCATTGAATGTATATGTTAAAAGACAAAAAGACCTAACAACACAAAGCCACAGTGGAATCCCCACAAAGTTCTATAGTATGCATATTCTCTTCTTTCCCATCGCCAATGCCATCTCTTGGTTATAGAAAATGAGGTAAATTGGAAGGCACTTTCATGAAAACAAAATCTGCTGTTAAACATTATTCTAGTTTCATCACAATGTCAGCAAAGAAAATATTCCTTGTGCTTTCATTTTCAGTGTGTGGCCTAAGCCTGTGCCCTTTCAAAAGTTATGTAACAGAGGTTATCAATTTATGCACATGTGCCAAGATTCGCAATGCGCAAGAACTCAGTGGGAGCAGTCAGGGTCAGTCCTAGATGAAATTTAAGTTTGGTGCACATCTTGTCCCCTAAAAATACCTTCTTTCCACTGTTCAGTCAATAATATCCTTCCTGCCTTTTCTCCCCACATTACTGGATAGTCAACAGTCCTGTCAAGGTGCCTCCTGCAGCATTAATTTCCCAGCAGGAAATTCCTCTCTCACCTCCTGCTCCCACTTATAAGGAAGTGAATTAATACAGACTGGCGTTCACCTTTAAACGTTGTTGGCTTCCGGTATGCAGCAATGACAAACTGACTAGATCCAGGAATAGTACGGTATTTATCTCACATAGAAAGCATTCTCCAGGAAAAAAAAAAAAAAAAGGACAAAATGGAGATGGAGATTATGCTTGGTTACAGAAGCATTGGCATTCTGAGTGTATACCAAAGAAAGTTCATAAAATACAAGAAGTTTTAATAGAGGTGAGGGTAGGAAGGACGAGGTGAAACTAGCAATAAAGTGGCAAATGAGGGGATATTTTTCCCTCCCTGGTCTACAGGTGATGGACAAAAACAAAGCTGCCTTTAGGAGGGACAGATGGAATATTTTCTCTCAAGCATAGAGAGCTAGACCTTGAAGATGGTGATGAAATTGTGTCAGGACATGACCTCAAATGATGATCCAGATCTCTCCAAGGCTTCTTGATATTTGGCAGTCTGGAGAAGCTTGGATATCTTTTTTAAGACTAACATTTTAAAATGTGTTCACCAAAATCACATAGGATTACAAAGGAAATCAATTATACTGAAATACCATTATCAAAATATTAAAGACAAATTTGAGATACGGTAGCATTTGCCTCTTTAGGCACACATTAGACAATAGGATGTGGTAATGGGCCTAACTGCTGTCTTACTTTTAAAATAGTGATGAATACAAACTATATATTAATATATGGACAATAACTGTAATATGACATATCTATAATTTCTGTTACTAAAAAGCTGACAGAACAGCTAATTTTATAGTGATTTGTTTCCTATTTTATAATGGAAGAAAATCTTGTTTCAGTTAGAGGTGACTGAATATAAAGATGTAATTTTTCCCCCATCCAGGTCCAAGGAGCTTTTAATATTATACTCTCAGGGGTCTTTGGACTCCAGGTTAAGGACTTCCTTATCTATGGGCTGGAGAAGTTGGTCACTGCACTGTAAAGTGGGTGTCTATAGTGGGATAGAGTATATAAGAGTGGTGGAAAGCAAGGTAGGATAGCAAGAAAAAGTTTGGAATAGCAGATACATAACTAAGATATTTCTGAGATCGATTTTCTCTCCTTGATTCTTGGTGCCATCACCCAAATTTAGCCTCTTATCTCTTGCCTGAATTAATGCAAGGCTTTCTAATTCACCCTACAACCCAACCTCCCAGCACTGCCCCACAATCTAAAGAATAACTTAATTTATCTTTCATTTATGCTTTGGGGGTTCAAAACTACTCAGTGATTCTTCATTGCCACCCACACAAGGTACAGCTCTCTATTGTGAATTTAAGGTTTGTTAGTATTTGGCTTTGGTCTATCTTTACAATTTGTCTCTATTAGTCTTCCCCATATACCTCACGATGCAATCAAATTGGTCCACTTAGAGGTCCTTGGTTGGGTCCAACTACATTCTTATCCAGCCTTTCCCCAGGCTATTACTTCCATCTGGAATTTATTCCCCCATTATGTGTGCAGAAATCTAACCCAAGGTACAAGTTTAAGTTCAGGTACCACCCATCATGAGAGTAGGAGCTTGGTACTATTCAACTTGGTTTTTAGACTAATGATCAGCTGTGTCCCTTGCACACAAAAGATGGTCAATAAGCATTTTAAACTAATGAACAAGACGATTATACATGGGATCTAGAGGAAGTCCCAAGATGATAAATTTCTAAATTTTAAAAAGGATTCAAGGTAGTTGCTTCAGCAGCAGGTTTGAAAGAGTAGGAGAGGGAAACCTGGCTCGCTCAGTTGGTAGAGCATGTGACTTGCAATCTTGGGGTCATGGGTTCAAGCCCCACCTTGGGCACAGAGTTTACTTAAAAAGAAAAGAGTGGGAGAGAGAATTCTAATATTTGAATAGAAGAATAAGCAGCTAATCAGCAATGAATTGGAGGTCTTTTCTCGCTTTGTTCAGGTTAAACTGTTTTCATTTTATTGGGCTATATTACTTTATCTTGTTGTTTCTATTATTATCACCTCCCCACCTAATGAAAAGGAGAAGAGGGTGGTGATATTATGAGACAAGGCCCTGCATATTGTCTGAGAACTATGGTAGAGTGAATATCAGCATTGGGGTAGGAGGTCTAGAGAATATCCTTTATACTGAGGCTGTTTTTTTTTAAGGTTCCTTTTTACATAGTTTTGACTCAGACTTTCCATTTCTTAAATGTTGCCTCCCTTTAACCTGTATGAGATTCTGGTTAGAAATTATGCTAACCAACTCCAGCTTCCCAGTTCCCATAGCACCCATTACAGAACAAGGCAATCTCATGGCTGCTGATGATATGAGATCTGATGAATTCTCTGTTCCCTATAAATTATTCAAAGGCAATTTCAACTTACCAGAAATGAATTTCCCTTTCTATGAAAAAGGTAAGTTTTGGTCATTTTCACCTTAAAATAACCTAATGATACTCAAGACTGAATAGACAGATACAGAATATTTCTCAAGGAATTTGTCCTGTGAAGGCTAAACTGACCTAAATTTATATCTCTTTACCAGACTCAAATGCAACTTGATATCTGTTAGATGAAAGAGCTGGGTGGGAATTAATATTAAACTGACCTTGAGTTCTCTCAATTTCTGATGAAAAGTTTCAAGTTGCAAATGTTCCCTCTGTGCTTTCAGAACACATTTTTCATAGCTAGAGCAGGTACTCCATTTGCAAGCCTTTTATTTTAAAATGTCTTGGGCAGGAAAAAAAATTTTCTTGGGTAGGATTTTATGCAACTAATTCAATATAATTCCTTGCAATATACAAACACATCTGACCACTACACAAAATGGCACACAACAAGAGATTTGGAGACCGTAGCCTTGTTTGCCTCATCATTGTGTTTGGCCCAAGGAAACAGCAGATGTCAGTCTGTGCCACTATGCAATATTTAGGACAAGGATGACTCAGTTGAAATGGAAACATTATCCTAGTTCTGAGGCAAAAGGGCAGATCTGCAAGCAAATACCTTCCATGTAAATGACGATGACAAATGTATCCCAAAGGGAAAGATGCAAATGGCATATGTACCTCATGAATAATTTGCCTTAATTGTCCATTCTTAAACTTGTATCCTAAGAATTCCTTGTGAAGAACAAATACACAAACTTTAATTGACTGATTCTCCTTTTGCTGGTTTAGCAGATATTTTACTGAGGTAAGGAGATAAGGCAATTCCAGGGAAATTAGTGTGTTATGAAACCATAAAATAATTTTCGTGATGAAGCCTCTGACATTTTGCTTTAAGCATTTGGAATGTGAACAGTGGTTGAAGAGTCTTTAAGCAAAGGTTGTAGGCTTTTGAAACATCTTTCCAAAGCCCCACTGCTACAACCGTGGCTACTGCTAGGCACTATGGCCTACCAGAAAAATCTATGGGAGAAAGAAGTTCTGTGCTTTCTCTTCAAATTTTTGATGCTAAAAAGTAAGAAAGAGATCAAGCATTAAATGTATCAGGCTGTATCAGGCAATCAGATATAATCCTATTCTTTTTGTTTGTTTATTGGGGTTGGGTAAGTGGAAGTGTTAGTAAAAAAACAAAACAAAAAAACAAAACACCTCAGTACCTAATTACAGATGGGAGGTGGGTGGGTAAGAAGTCCAAATTTACTCTAGCTTTTTTGGTGATAGTTTTCTAAATCAAATACAAAGATACCAGTGGATTGAGGAACATACTAATTTTCTTCACCATTCCAAAAGCATTTGCCATGTTGTCATTGTTGTCTACTGTGGGAGTTGAAGTCACAACCTCCCAACCCACAATTTCATGTATGGAACTTTCTCTCTTATGCATCCCCAAGAGCTGGATGAGGTGAGAACTCAGTGCTCTTGAGATGTAGGGAGAGAACATGTTGCCCACAAAATTACAATATCCATAGGAAAAATAATACTGTACCCTCGAGGAAAGCCTAAGGTCCTTTGTTTATTCAAATCTAGAAAGAAAAGGGCTCCTTTATATATTATAGATAAAAAACCCCACACATTACCAAAGACCTATGTGTTTTTTATAAAGGGAACTATTAAAGAAAGATCTCTTTAAAAGTTCCTAATGTTTTGCAGGTTTTGTTTTGTTTTGTTTTTTTATCATGCATTAATCTTCCCTTTTTTCCTCAGAGGTGTTCTAGCCTTTTTCTACTTTGAACAACAGAGCCTGTGCTAGCAGAAATAGAAGGCCATACTCTTTGAGGAGTTGCATCTCTGGTAAAATGCAAATTTTACAGAGCATCAGTTCTCAACTTTAGTGTGTGTGACATTCACAGTGTGTCTGTGTCTATTTATTGTAATACATATTCTACTTATAATAAATCTATAATTTATTATAATTTCTGATTATAATAAACCTATTATTTATTATAATTCCCATCCCATAAATTGAGATTTGAAAAACCTGATATGATACCCAGAGGTCTCTGACAAATGCCTGGGTGATTCAAATTTGTAGCTTTTTTTTTTAAATTTTTAATGTTTTATTTATTTTTGAGAGAGAGAGACAGAGCTTGAGTGAGAGAGGGGCAAAGAGAGAGAGAGAGAGAGAGAGAGAGAGAGAGAGAGAATCCAGGCAGGCTCCAGGCTGTGAGCTGTCAGCACAGAGCCTGACGTGGGGTCGAACTCACAAACCACGAGATCATGACCTGAGCTGAAGTCGGATGCTTAACCAACTGAGCCACCTAGGCGCCCCATGGTTTTTTTTTTTTTTTGTTTTGTTTTTTTAATTTTTAGTGTTCTATTTATTTTTGAGAGAGAGAGCACGGGGGGGGGGGGGGGGGGAGGGGGAGGGGCAGAGAGAGAGGGAGACACAGGATCCAAAGCAGGCTCCAGGCTCTGAGCTGTCAGCACAGAGCCCAATGTGAGGCTTGAACTCACAAGCTGTGAGATCAAGACCTGAGCCAAAGTCGGAGGCTCCTCCTGAGCCACTTAGGCACCCCTCTAATTTGTGACTTTTAGACTACATTTTAAGAACCACTGAGATGGAAATAAGCAGGCTGTTTTAAAAGCTCTTTTAAGAGCTACTTTTAAGTGCCTCTTAAGTACCAAATACAGTTTGTATTTGGTGGACTTAGTTTGTCCCTTTGGTAAATCTTTTCTGCTTTCTTGTGATGTCTCCTCTCTGGAACCCCCCGCCCCAGCCCAGTGTCGCACTGCTGGCCTCCCTTCTCCCCCACGTCTATGCCTTAAGGCAAAGGGACACACCTGACTCGTTCCAGCTTCCCCTTTCTCTCATTTAAACTTTAGTTCCTTCAATATCTTTCTTTTCATCAGGTGGCAGGTTTGAAGATGCAATCTGATGAGCTACCTAATGCTTTTTAAGGATATAATGATTGAAGACAGCTTAATACTCCCTCTTCAGGTCTTTGCACTAATTGTTTCTTCTGCTGAAATCATTCCTCCGGATCTTTGTTATATCTGAAATATCATCTTCTCGGACAAACTTTCTTGACTATTCCTCAGAAATAGCCTCCTAATCCCATCCCTCCCTGTAGCCACTCTCAAATCCAAATACTTAACAGTGTCTGAAATTATCTTGTTTCTTTTCTGTCTCTTCCTACAGTAAAATAAAATTTCATGAGAATAGTTGGTGTTGACTACTATTTTTACAGCTCTATCCCTGGCATATAATAAGTTTTCAATAATCATTTTTCCAGTAATGGAATGGATGTGAACTTCTCCCAGGAATGTCTTTTAGAAGTGGACATGATATGATGACCTTGCCTTTATCTCTGGGAATTCTGGGTTCTGAGGTAGGCTGGGAAGTAAGCCATTTTTGGAAACTGGCTTTCTTCTAATTTACAACCTGAATGGGGAACACTTGGAAGGTGGGATTTTGTTGTAGGGGAAAAAGCAGGAGGTGGTGGGAGAAAGTCAGAAAGGTGAAGGAGTGCATTTCTTCGCATTTTAAATGTCCCTTTTTATTGAGACTTCTTATACTGTATAAATAGCTCCAATAGAGTTCCATCCTAAGAATGTGGTCATCCCACGGCAGAAAACTTTTCTTGTGTATACTTACACACTCCTAACCCAGTCTTAGCTGCTTAGTGATTGCATGGTTTTCCTAGGGGAAGTTACCCGAAGTTGGAGGCTAGCATCTAGTATAAATAGGAGAGTTTCAGGTGACTATCAGCCACCTGGTTTAAGTGCTGGATCTTCTGCTGTAAATTATATACTATTTAATCCCTATTTTCCTATTTTGGAAAAGGAGGAAGATGGTCTAAATTATTTTTCCAAACTCTTCCTGCATTAATAAGAATTTTATGATTCAAACTATACTGTCTGTGGTTGGCTTTGAAAAATCATCTGTGAGTAAGCCACACCACCTACTGGGCATCTCTTAAATTACAAATTAAGGTTTCCATAAGGTATTGAAACTTAAGAAATGAACTTATTGGAAATCTTACTGCAAATTTGCAGAGCCCCTATAATATTGATCACATGCATATATTGACTCATTCCCTGATTTCTGAATGCCACAAGCATTCTTCCATTCATTGGGTATTTATTTGCTTCATTCCTGTGAACTTGGCAAATAATGCTCACACATCTTACTTAATAGTTCTTACCTTAACCTCCCTTTTATCCTGCAACTTTCTCTGGGGGCTGACACAGTCAGGGTGTCGGGACAAGTGGGGTGGCAGCCAATGAAGGCTGATATCTGGGGTAGAAGCAGATTAGCAGGGTGAGGTCCAGTGTGGAGGTGTGAACCTGGGAACTGGGACAGGGACTGTGGCTTCCAGGAGCAGGTAGTTTGCAGGCAGGCAGCCTTTTCAGCCAAGCAGACCTCAGTTTGAATCTGCAATCACTTATGAACTATGTGACCACAGGTAGTTAGAAGAGGGTACAATGGATCAAGGAGATGGAATCTAGTATTTGAAACTATGCGTAAGACCCTGTAATTATTAGTTTACAAGTGTTACTTAATTTAATCCACGTAAGAGCCTTATCAGGTAGACATTATGCCCCATGAAATGTCAGTGGCCCATTGCTTTTCCCATCCTACACTCTTTTCCTGGATAATCTAGACATGATTATGATTTCAACAATCACATGTGAGTGGAAACAGATACCTGATTGCAGTGGGTTAAGAAAAAAAGTAAAAGATGTTAATAGATCACTCTTTCTGAGAGTTTCCCTTAAAAAGGGGAGAAGAGAGAATATTACAAGAAATATGCATTTAAGGGAGTTTCCCCTCAGGATGACAGAGACAAATTGCCTTAGATCAGGAAAAAGTAAGATCAAAGATGTAGGCAGACATGGCCAGCCATAGCAAGGGAGGTCCATTCTCCCACTAAGAGGTATGTATCCAGAAGGAAATTACTTCATAGCAGCATTTGACTCCATTGACTGCTCCTACCTTTTAGAAACACATTTGTCTCTGGCACTTGGGATCATAAGACCTCTCTTGTCTCATTGTCTGTTCCTGTTCAACCTCTAATACTGGATCTTCATTCCCGAGCCAGACTTCTGACTGGCTCTGTCCTCATCCCAATAGCTTTGACCTAAGCTCCTTCTGTTGTAATCTCCATTCTTCCTAGGTTATCTCATGGCATATGGTGCCAATTCTATATTCAAATGACTAACACAACTGAATCTCTAGCCAGATTTCTCCCCAGACCTCCAATATCCTGTTTCCTCATATGGTTACCTGGGCATCTAAAAGCATGGAAACATTATGGTAACAAGCAAAACCATAACGTGCCATCGGAAATCATCTCTATTGCTTCCTTCTACTGTTCAATCAAACCAATTCTGTGAGCCTGGTTTCCTCTGCTTCTTGGATCAGTTCTGGGGCAAATACCAAGACTTAACCATTTCTTGGTAACCCTTAGTTTACTGAAAGTCATAATAAAAAACTATTCTAAGATTGGAGGCTACAGAGCTAGATTCACCTTCAAATCCTGCACTCTATCCTATGTCGCCCTGTCTCCATTTACTTTTAGAGCTTTACAGCTTTTGCAAGTGAATTGTTAGCATTTTGGCAACATTGGAAGGGAATATCATTCACTTTCCTTTCATAAAAGGAAATCGAAGATTAGCAAGTTTCACTTACAAAAGAGATTCAAAACATATAACAAAATAATTAATCTTATTTCATGCTCCAAATTTTACTCTTTGTTCAAAATGAAGTCTCTCACACTATTGTGTGTTATTCAGTCCCTTGGGCTCCTCCTCCAACATAGCAAAGTAAATATGCTGTGACGATCAGAACTCCCGAAATAGAGAGAAGTATTTAAAGCATAACACTGTAAAGCCCAGTGTGAGAAGTGTCTCCAGTCCCCACTAGCCCCCACCCCCTACACCCACATTTGGGTTCTTGCATGCACAGATTTATAGAACAGACAAAAGCTGGCTTGTTTTCTATAATGGACAGAAAATGCTTCCTTTTGTTTTCAATCTGGCTGAACATTCAGTCTTAACCTTCATAAAGTTCAATTTCTCTTCTGGTACCTCTGAGCTAGATACACCCAAATTTTAAGATAGATGGTTTATAAGGTAAACATATCCATTAGTTATTTCTTTTTACCTACATCTTCAACTTTTTTCTTTCTGTTTGACTTTACCCTCAGCAACATTCACACTTAAACTGGTACCTTGTACCTTAAAAACAGAAACAAGACAACTTTTCCCTCATACTTCCTTTTCTGCTGTCATTAGAATTGTTTTGGTAATGGCAGACTAATTAATTAATACCACTCTATTACTGAGAAAAATAGAAAAGTCAAGGTATATTTATAAATGCCTCTTCAAAACTTCAGAGAGCTTGTAAGACAGCAAAGAATAATGGGGTTAAAATCCAGCAGGAGATGAGCCCAACTTTGGGGTCACTTCATAGGAAAAGGCTGAGAAGCTAAGAAGAATTTTCAATAGCCTTAATAGAGTTCAGACCCCATCAGGGAGGTGGTCCAGATAAATCAGGCTCTGAGTTAGTACCCCAAACAATGGCCCTGGGAGTCAGGGTGAATGGCAAAAAGGCCAACCCTCACAAGGACTGAAAGCTGCCTTACAATTATTTTAGCACTGATTAGATTAAGATGATCTGGGACTAGTTAGTACCTTTATCATTCTAATGGAAACTAGTGCCTTATCATTCTAAGCAGATGACAGAAACAGACCTATAAGGGATCCTAATAAAGGGTGGACATTAGAATGACTATGATTAATATGTTAAAAAATAAGGGCACCTGGGTGGCTTAGTCGGTGGAACATCCGTCTTCGGCTCAGGTCATGATCTCACAGTTCTTGAGTTTGAGCCCTGTGTCAGGCTCTGTGCTGACAGTTGAGAGCCTGGAGCCTGCTTTGGATTCTGTCTCCCTTTCTCTCTGCCCCTCCCCCGCTCACCCTCTGTCTCTCTCTCTGTCTCAAAAATAAATAAAAACGACAAAAAAGTTTTTTAAATACGTTCAAAAATAAAGAACAAGTTGAAGCATTTCAGCATATGCAGGAAACTACAGAAAACAAATCAAATGGGAACTAGTACTGACAATATAATTATTAAAATTAAGATCTTTGGGGGTTAATTTGCTATTAAACTATACAGTTGCAAGTATGTCCAAAGAATATATACAGAATGAAGCACAATGAGACAAGGAGAGTGTTCTTTTGGCTTTCTCTTGAGAAGTTCAGGAAAATGTTGCCAGGTTAAATGCTTGAAGATGCAGAAACAGATGAATACCAATAGAACAAGATACATATGTGGGTAAATATAAAAAAATATTGGGTCACCTGGGTGGCTCAGTCAGTTCAGTGTCCAACTCTTGATTTCAGTTCAGGTCATGATCCCAGGGTTGTGGGATCAATCCCTGTGTTGGGGTTCTCGCTGAGCATGGAGCCTGCTTAGGATTCTCTCTCATTCTCTCTCATTCTCTCTCTCTCTCTCTCTCTCTCTCTCTCCCTCCCTCCCTCCCTCTCTCTCTCCCTCTCTCTCTCTCTCCCCTTCCCTCCTCATGCTTCCTCTCTCTCATTCTCTCTCTCTCTATATATACATATATGTATATACACATATATATGTATATATATTTGAATATTGGTTGTTTAAAAGAATAATATCTTAGAGGATTTGCAATCTGTATAGAATTAAAATACATGGTAACACAAACATATTATTTGTGCCCATAAATCAGTATGTGTACAAATTTATATTCAATTCTAATAAGTTTAAACACATGTTGTAATATTTTTGATAATCACAAAAGAGTAATAAAAGACTTAATAACTACCAAGTTAAGTGGAATTTTACAACTAATTAATTGAAAGGAGGCAAGAAAGGTAAGGAAAAGAAACAGAATAGAGAGACAAATGGAAAGTAAAAATAACAAAAGTAGATGTAAACCCAATTATATAAGTAATTAAATTCACGCTAAATGAACTAAATACTTTTCAGTTATCACACTACTTCTCTAGTCTATGTTATAGGCAAGCTTTTCAAAAGACTGGTCTACAAATGCTGTTTACATTTTTTCAATGCACATTAATTATTTCACGCTGTGTAAGCTAGATTTCTCTTACTAAAACTTCCAAGTACTTGCATGATGCCAAATTCAATGATACTTCCTAATACTCATCATGGCATGGCCTTTCAGCAGCACTGGGAGACACTGGTAACCCTCCTTTTTGAAACTTTTTAAAAAATCGTGGTTTCATGACACACTTTTTGTTTATATCTCTCTGGCTACCCCTCTCAACCCCCCTCCATATTTCCCTCTCCTTTTTAAGTTCACTTATTTTGAGAGAGAGAGAGAGAGAGAGAGAGAGAGAGAGAGAGAGAGAGAGATGGGAGGAGCAGGGCAGAGAGAGAGAGAGAGAGAGAGAGAGAGAATCCCAAGCACAGAGACTCCGACACAAGGCTCCGTTCCACGAACTGTGGGATCATGACCTGAGCTGAGACCAAGAGTTGGATGCTTAACTGACTGAGCCACCCAGATGCTCTATTCCTATTTTCTGCTACTCTGTCCACCCTTGGGATTTAAGCTGAGGGCTCTCTTTTCATCTCACTTTATATTGTCTCCTTTGGCAATCTCATCAATTTATGTGGCTTTAAGTACTATATATATGCTATACTATAACATATGCAGTATATACAATGTTATAAATTCTCTCTTTATATATAGCATAGTAGTTCAAGTTGAACAACTAATCTCATTTTGACCTGTACTCTTGTAACCTATTCCCTCTTCAGTAAATGGTTCCTTATCCAGCCAGTTACTTTTGCCAAAACTTTGAAGTCATCCTTGATTGTCCCTTATATCCCCTTTCTCTGACACATTTAATTCATTGCCAAATCCTGTTGATTTTAGATTTAAATATGTGTGGAGATCTGTCCACTTAGTTTTATTATTCCCACCCTGGTCAAGGCCACTATCTCTTCTTGCTTAGACTATGGGACTAGCTAACTAACTGGTATTTCCATTCCACTCTTATCCTCTTCCAATTTATTCTCCATGTAACAGTCAGAATAATCTTTAGACAATTCCTTTGCCTAACATATTTTGGTGGCTTTCCATTGTAGTTAGGAGAACATCCAAAGATCCCTGTCATTGACTCAGACCTCTCATATCACCAACCTCCTACCTAACTCTTTAACCTGACCCCCCACCTTCCCCACCCTCCTCTGTGCACTCTGTTTTAACCACACTGGGCTTTCTTGGAGATATCTAAACTTGGCAAGCTTTTTTACAGCTCAGGGACTTCCCACGTGTTGTTTCTTCTGCCTGGAGAATGCTCATTCCAACTTCCTGTCTGGCTAACTTGTATTCAACCTTCAGGCCTCAGCTAAAATATTATATCCTCAAGAAGGAATTTATTACCTATTCCCCCTTTTCTTAATTTATCCTAGACCCTCCATTTTACTTTCGTGCCAGTTGTGAACTTATTGATTCTCAGCTCCGAATTTACTTCTCAGTATAGGCTCCGCAATAATGGATGGAATGCCTTTCTACAGTTCTCTTACAGTAAGTGTGGTGTTAAGCTTTTTCAGTAGAGGGCGCTGGAGGCACATTGCTGGAGGAAGCATGGGAGCTCCTGCCTTTGCCAGTGGCTCAGGATGGGCCCTGCAGTGTGGGTATGTGGACACCTGGGGGTGTTCTGTCCCAACATGCTGTCCCTGTAGACCTTGCAGCTCCAGTGTGGCCTAGTGGTCACCTTCCTGTGACCCTCTCCATATGGACATCTTATGCTGCAGGTCTCCTGGCCATGCTGGCACCCTGATTCCATGTGCTCACTTCTCCTCTTCCCTACATTTGTCTCCTGCAGTTTTCCCCATACCACCACCCTCCAGAAATATCTTTCCTACAAGGACACCTTGTGCTCCAGGCCTCCTGCCACACTGGCATCCCCACTCTTGTTACCTAGCCATGCATAGGCTACCTGTTTCTGTACATCTGCCCCATCTGTGATCCAAAGTGTTGCTTCCTGTTTGCTCTGTGATTGCACACTTGATCTGCAGGCCCCTGGATGGCCCAGCAAACCAGTGAGCTTCCCTGCGATTCAGTGGATTCAACTACATTTCCCAAGGAGATCTGAATCTCCAGCCTTGGAGAGGGGTCCTACTTCTAACTACTTCTAAGTTTGTCCTTGCTTGGGGACCCCCTCCCCCACCCCATACCATATAGTTTTCTTATAGCCTATAGTTATTATTTTATCATAGTTTAGTAACTTTGTATTAAACTTCACTTATTTAAATCACTGTGTGATTATATCTCTTGGTTGGATCCAGACTGCTACTTTCTCTTCTCTCACCTTGTAATTTTACTTATAGCACTATTCAGAATTGCAATTTTTTTTGTGAATGTATTATTTTTTAAAAAATTTTTAATGGTTATTCATTTTTGAGAGGCAGAGAGAGACAGAGTGTGAGCAGAGGAGGGGCAGAGAAAGAGGCAGACCCAGAATCTGGAGCAGGCTCCAGGCTCTGAGCTGTCAGCACACAGCCTGACGCAGGGCTCGAACCCACAAACCGCGAGATCATGACCTGAGTTGAAGTCAGATGCTTAACTGACTGAGTCACCCAAGTGCCCCATGAATGTATTCCTTAATATCAGTCTCCTCTATGTAACCATTAGCACAAATAGGGCAGGTACCAGCTCTTTTTCATATATGTTTCCACAGTTTAGCATAATGCCTGGCTCATAAAAGCAGTTGATAAATATTTATTGCTTGAGTGAATACTGTATGGCTGAGTTCATTTTCTGCTAATTTATCCTGGCATGTTCTTATTATGCCCCCTTAATTCTTCTCAGTCCTTGCTGTCTATTCTAAAGATCATACATAATGTATTCTGGAATTTGTAGCTCCATAGGGGATCTGATTTTGGTCCTTCATCAAAAATAATAATAATAATAAAGCCTTATTTTTATATTCTACTATCTCCACATTAAAACCTATTGTGCCAATGATGTTCTGTATCCAAACTGACTATAAGATCCACATTTCTTTCCCAATGAGGACTAGAAACAGTTAAAAAAATTATTTTAATTTTAACCACAATACCACCACACTTTTAATTTTTCCACATAAATTCTACCCCAGGATTCATACACTCAAAATCTTAGAGGGCCTACTGTGTAATTTAAATGACTGGACTCAGTGTAAGGAAATGAGGAGTACCAGGGATTATGGCAAATTGGACAGCACATGCTTCACCCGAATGCATTTAATTAAAAAATTTATAAAAACATCATGCAAGCCAAACATAACATCTGCAGGCAGCAGCAGTCCCGAGATTGCCACCTGGCAAATCCAGCCCTAAAACACTGGATCCCATGAACCATTCTGAATTTCAAGAATGGGGAACCTAAATTTTTTTTTTTTTACTATAAATGCTATTATGCATGCTGGTCGAAGGAAAATATTGGATCAGGTGGTTGAGAATGGTTGGGCTCAGTGCTGTATAATGAGAATGTTCAGGGACTGGGGTACTTGACATAGGTTGCTTTATGTATTTGTTTTGCTAAGGAAGGCCATTAAAGAAAAGTTAAGGTTGTCTTGTCACTATGTCACATAGTGACAAGGAAACAAAAATTATCAGCAAAGGGTAGAAAGGATACAATCTCAAGATAAAGAACTCTCTATCCCATTAAAGAAAAACTGGTAAACTTGCATTATTGTTTTTGTTTTTGTCTTCTGACTGTAGATGGGAATGCACTTTGCCTTGGGACTCACCCAGGTTACAAATCAGTTCTATGAGAATTACCTTGAAAGAGCTTAGAAAAGAACATACGGTTACCAGGATCCCATTCAGGAGGTTTGGGGGAAGGAGATGGTTTTTGCATGTACTTTGGAAAACTCTGCAGGGGCTTCTGAAGCATACCCACATTGGAAACCTCTGGCCTATTTCACTTTAATAATCAGAATATATAGAGAACAAGGCTGGCTCATCATTTCTCATCTTGATTACAGAGAATCCTATTTTCCTGCACTGGAGGGAGACAAAGTTTTTTCAAAGTGGCAATGGCTCACATTCCTGCAAAAGTCAGACACCTCTTTGTGTATGTCACGAATAAGTGACTCACAAGCTAGGAAAAGGGATTCTTCACGATGATTCAATGTGCAAAATCATTCCTCATTTTACAAAGGGTATTGATTTCTTAATTGATATATATTTCTTTCCTTGTTTCAGAAAGTAAGATTGTGTCACATACAAGGGAAACAACCCAAACTCCTGTTTTTCACACTTATTAGAGGTAGCTCACACATGTGGTTCTGAATGAAGCCAACAGGGTAGAAGTCAGTAGGACACAGTGAGCTCGTCTTTGAACTGGACAGCCCATGTGCTCCTAGAAGAGGCAGCTGCTAGTCAGCTCCCACCAACTGTTGCTAGGGAATTTTTTTCTTTTATGAAATTTATTGTCAAATTGGTTTCTATACAACACCCAGTGCTCATCCCAAAAGGTGCCCTCCTCAATACCCATCACCCACCCTCCCCTCCCTCCCACCCCCCCCCCCCCCATCAGCCCTCAGTTTGTTCTCATTTTTTAAGAGTCTCTTATGCTTTGGCTCGCTCCCACTATAACCTCTCTTTTTTTTTTCCTTCCCCCCCCCCCCCCATGGGTTCCTGTTAAGTTTCTCAGGATCCACATAAGAGTGAAAACATGTGTGTCTGTCTTTCTCTGTATGGCTTATTTCACTTAGTATAACACTCTCCAGTTCCATCCACATTGCTACAAAGGGCCATATTTCATTCTTTCTCATTGCCACGTAGTACTCCATTGTGTATATAAACCACAATTTCTTTATCCATTCATCAGTTGATGGAGATTTAGGCTCTTTCCATACTTTGGCTATTGTTGAGAGTGCTGCTATAAACATTGCGGTACAAGTGCGCTAGGGAATTTTTCAAGAGAAGTTGGAAATCAGGATTTCTGTGAGAAATCTCTGAATTTTATGATGTTTGCATCTGATTAAACAAATTAGGGGCGCCTTGGTGGCTCAGTCAGTTAAGTGTCCAACTTTGGCTCAGGTCATGATCTTGTGGTTTGTGGGATTGAGCCCCACATTGGGCTCTGTGCTACAGCTCAGAGCTTGAAGCCTGCTTTGAATTCTGTGTCTCCCTCTCTCTCTGCCCCTCCCCCACTCATGCTCTGTCTGTCTCTGTCTCTCTCTCTCAAAAATAAGTAAAAAATAAACAAATTAAACACCATATTGCATAGGGGCTAAGAAAACACTTGCGCTGACAGGACATGGCCTGCAGATTGGTAGTTCACTTGAAGTGCCTTCCCCAGATCCCCGGGCACAGGCCCCATCCCACACCTGCAGAATGAGAAAAGTCTGGGAGAAGGACTGCATTTGCCTATTTGGAGAACATTCCCCCAAAGAATCCATCCTCCACCTATAGTCAGAAATCGCAGGTCTATTGAAATCTGGGAAATCAAACAAGGTATTCCAGGCAGCTTCTCGGAGGCTTCAGAAGCCTTGCTAACGTCAATCCCTGTAACCTAGGGAACAGTGTGCAGGCTCTGTAGTCCAGCGAGATGTTACTGCACTTTGCCTTAGTCCACTTTGATTTCTCTAGGGTACTAGGTATGCAGTTTGGTTCTTATTTTCTGGGCTTTGATAAGGAAATTTTCACAGAGGATCTGAAAATAGGAATAAACGAGATAGAAATTTATGCCAGCCTTGATTTATGCAGCAGCAGAGAAAATAAATTACAATTCTCTGTACCTCTGAGGAAGGAAAACTCTAAAAGCCACGGGAGAGAACACTGTTTCCAGAATCCTACAACATGGTACCTTACAAGACACTACTTTGGTAATGGACTGACTGCACTTGCCAGGGTTTCTTGTTCCTACCCACTCCAACCTTACCTCTCCCCGCAAATTTACCTTCTTATGTCTGTAATAGTGGAGGCAGCCATCATGCTTCAGCACAAACCACCTCTTCCTCCAACCCTTCACAAAACCGGAGTGAGTCCTTTTATGTAAGTAGCCGCGGCAGGTGGGCCAAGGGGTATTGGGACAGCGACTGATGTCAGATCCCACCACCAGAGTCAAGATGTCTGGACCTAGAGAAACGAATTTGGGATAGTGCAGTGGCTGAAAATCTTAAACCAACAGAAAAGACTGTCACTTTTCAGAAGGAATGGATGAAAAGGGGGTTACAGTTTGCATACATGGGATAAATGAAATAGAATCCTACGATTGGAATGGATGAGAGAGTTCCTTAGTGATTCAATCCCTCATGGCGATGACGAAAATGAAACCAGGGGAGGTAAAGTGACTTCTTTGAGGGCCATAACTGGGTCATAAGGGGTTCAGTCAGATGTGGGACCTGGGATTGCCAACTCTTAGTACAGAGCACTTTGTATTCAACCATGTGGTCTTGTCAGGTCTCATCATGGATGACTCAAGTCTGTTCATTCTCACTGTCTATAATAATGTCAAGCTAAATCTTTAACATATTTTGATTTATATCTGAAAAAGGAATATAGGTGATGTTTGGCTTTTCTATCTTACTTTTATTCAAGATAACTAGGTTCCTTGACCTGGGTTAGCTAAAGGGAGGATCTAAACCGCTAATACATCTGTCACCTATTCCTGATCAAAATCAATTATAAACCTTTGAACTTGGAAGTAGACAGAAATTCTAGGAAAGCTGAGGCACACATGCTTTTATCCCTTTTTCTTTCTGTCCAACTTAGTGCTGAGGGTTTGACTCTGAGCTTCCGTGTACGTCTTTCTCAGGGTGACTTCCTTGGGGCCTGTACCTCAGTGGTGCCCCCTTTCCTATATGATCAGTACAGTGCATAGCTTGGGGGAATTTGTCCCTGTACCTAATAATATAAGGTCACCATTTACCAATTGTGCTTTGATGTTGCCAGCATGGAAACAGACTTTCATCATATGCCTACCTCTTGATGCCTCAAGAAATTCTCTGAATGTCACTCCAACAGACAGCAACCCTGACACGCTTTGAAGACTGCAAATGGGGTATGACTTCATTTACAATTCCTCCGAGAGGGAGGCCACATCCCTGAAGGGGGACATTTGGCCTTAGCAGCGCTGACTTCATCGTGATGTCTGACATTGAGATTACCGATCTATTTAGAGCTGTCTATGGAAATGGGGGTCAGTGAGGAGACTCCTCTTATATAAATGACAAGCTCCAACCCAGGGGATCATTCCTGGCTGAGCCACATGGCCCTGAAAATAAAGATTTGTCCCAGAAAGGCTGACATGGTCTTAACTTTAGCAGCACGCAAAGCACCTTGGTAATTAAATAACTCTGTGTGTCAAGCTAATTCTTCATTGCCATGTAAATGCATTTTAATTTATTGAACTGCCCTTAAGCTCCTGTCAAAAACACATCCAGAAAAATTAGAAGCAATGCTCCAGATTGACCGGCAACCCACAAATGTCTTTGTCTTTGGACTTTAGTCCCCGAAGGACTGCACTCTGGACTAATATGCATGGCTGACACGTCTGCCAATCTATTTATGTGGTGCTGCAGTCGCCTGCCCCTTGAGGTCATTTTCCTCTTGCTTACACACACTGCGTATGGGCTTCTCTGACACTGAGCAGGCTGAGCTTGAGCTTCAGCTGGCCATAAACATAACTTGGTTCACCAAAAAATTCTCTCTGGGGCAGGGACACAGATGGTCCTGCTGCCACGTGGTGTCATCATACTAAAGGAAAGTTTTTTACATTCGGAGTGAGGACATGATCCTGACACACAGGGAGTTGCCGAGTTCCAAACAGCTGTTGTGTGATGGTGGTTTTACAGTCTTTGCAGGTCCTATCAGGGGCCAGAGGGTCTGATGCTCAGAGAGACTTTAGATTTTTTATGTTATCTCCAAATAGATTATTTATATAGTCATTGCAGTGTGTGTGTGTGTGTGTGTGTGTGTGTGTGTGTGCGTGCGTGTGCATGAATGTGTGTTAAAGGAATTAATTGTGAAGTACGAACAGTGACACCCTCCTGGTTTTGTTATTATTTATCTGTTAATTTACTGGGAGCTAAAAATATGGAGATGCCCTAGTTTAGTGCTTCTCAACCTACATGCAGATGCAAATCACCAGGTGGGTTTGTTAAATTGCCATCTTCCTTCACTAGGTCTGGGATGAGGCCTGAGATCCTGTGTTTGTAACAAGTTCTCAGCTGATGTCAGACCACAATTTCAGTAGCAAGTAGCCAAGCAAATCTCGGTTGCCGAGAGGTCCTGCTCAGGAGCAGTCTTTGTCGCCAACCACTATGCTTCTTCCTTTCCTTGACTACGATTTAGTTTCCCCTGTATACTTTCATTTTCCATCCCAATATTTTGCAACAACAAAATTGTTAGTTTTTCCCCTTGCTTATGTCTTTCTCTAAGTGTCTCCCCACCCTAGAGAAAGGAATCACACAGCCATTGCCTTCCTCTACTGGACAGCCCAGAAATCTTGCTTGTTTGGGGGACATGGGAAGACAAATGGCCTGAAGTGAAAGAGTCAAGTGCAGATGAACGAGGTTGAAAATCCATGTCTTTAGCAAATACAGCTCTTTGGTGATGACGCCCTTTCAAAGAGAAGCTCTCTGGCAAAACTCTTCTTCCCTAGCACTTGGGCCTAGAGTTTGGGAAGTAAGGTGTTATGGGTGAGGTTATTTACAGCTACAGGAGAGAGAAAAATGATTTCTTTTTCTAATTCACACTTTCTCTTTGGATCACTGTCTTCTTATTATGCCACCAATCTTCAGCTGTGTCGGAGTCGCACCTCGGCTGTCAGACAAACTCCACCACCCTTGCAGGTGCCGAAGAGAAATGTGCAAGACGTGCGCTGTCCCCGGGGCTACGTGGTGGGCTGGCACTGTGTTCATCTGCCCAGGTCCCACATCCCAATGCACTTCTGTACTTATTTTTACTAAAGCTGTTCTTGGTGAGACAAAGGAATGGAACGGCCCCAAAGGACTTCCAGGTTGATTAAAGCTTCATTGTTTTCCTCTCCTCTTTCTTTTCCGTGTTTTTCCTTGATGATTAAATCTCCTATTTCAGTCTGCAAGCACTTAGCCCTACAAAAGCCCCAACCAGAAGGATGGGGGACCTAATGAAATAAACATTCACATGGAGCTATTGTTATTCCCATTGGGATCCCAAACATTTTTTAAAAATCTGCTTTAGTCTTCCCATTGGCAAAATTAAGGTAATTTGTACAGGTGTGTGTGCTTAGTATTTCTGAATAGGATTATTATTTGATAATTTTAATTTTATATTATATTATTCTATATTATACAATGTAATATATACTAATATATTATTTAGTATTATTGAATGGGACTATTATTTCAGTAGAATTGTTGAAAACTTGATCTTGTTACATATGGTAGATCCCTTTTCTATGCTAGTCTGGGGAGACATGATAAAGCCTGTACTGGAAGGTAACAAAATAGACTTTTAATCTTATGGTTGCAAACTTTTGGCCGGCCATGCCTCCAAGACGCTGAGCTCTGTGCTATGCTGGGCTTGCTGTGAAGGAATCATCAGGGAGAGCTGATTAAAATTACAAACATGCAGGCCACCACCAGGAATTCTGTTTTTAAAAGAGATTCTTGCGTGAGTCTGACATACAGTTAGATTTCAGATTTAAGGTTTTGAGGAAAGTGATTTGATGTTTAGATAATCTAAATCAACAAAATAGCAACCTGTAATAAAATAAGATTTTACAAAAGTTTAAAATACATAGGAATGAAACTGTACAGAAATATAGAGAGGTAAAAAAAAGATATCAGACTTTTAAGAAGTTTATGCAAACAGGTACAAGAGGCAAGAGGAAACCTTTAGATTTTTAAACAACCGCATGTTTGTTTGTTATTTTGTTGGACACTATGTAAATATACTTTTCAAGACCTCTATATATTATATAAATTTAACAAAAGGTCCATTTGTTATTCCATGATTATTGCTTTCTTCAACAAGTTGGTGACTTTTCTGTCCTAAAGAGAACCCCCTAAGAGCTTGGTTTAAATTCTATACATTCCAGAAACACCCTGCCCAATTAACAGCCTTGCTAAAATTGAATATGTAAAGCACTACATAAAAATTAAATTATTCCCATTATTTCTTTCCTTTTCTCTTCCCTTTTTTTTAGTTTCATGGTCATGTATATTTTTCTCATAGCCCCACTGCCTCTCTGTAATCCTGTTTTGTTTTTTGTTTTTGCCTTCCCTCATCATTACCACCTATAGATTTTAGAACATGGATGGAACTAAAAGTGTGTGTGTGTGCGTGCCATTTAGGAGGTCTTCGTCTGTTGCTCACGAACTTGGGTGCAGACTGCTGAGCCCATCATAGCACTCAGGTTGTTGCACACAATAGTCTTTGGAGTGCAGACCCCTTTTGTTTTGTTCCACTTTATTTTCTGCCTCCATTCCCAATTCTTCTCACACATTCTGCTCCTCACAATAGGCACTCACAGAACATGTTTGATATAGGACTGTGGATACACTCCTTTGTGTGTGTCTTTTTATTTCACACAAACGGTGTTATGCTAAGATCTCATTCTATTTCTCTCTTTTTCTCCCCCCACTCTAAACCACGTTTTTTAGCATCTACCAATGTTGCTGGCCAAATGCACATCTTGTATATTGTTTCAAAGTGAGGCACAGAGGTGCAGAGTATGCATCTCTTGTTGGTTTCTTTATCCATTGCCCTAGTGATGGTCACTCAGACTGCCTCTAACTGTTCTCTATCACACAGAATGCTGCAATGAACGTCCTTGCATATGTCCTCTCAGCAGTTTCTTTGGGCTTATAGCCACAGAAGTGCAATTGCTAGGACAAAGGATTTATAGGCACTTCACTAGATGTTGCCAGACTGCTCTCTGAGATGCCAGTAGCGCAGCAAGAGTACATGAAGATTCTCATTTCCTCATTTCCTTACCAAAGCTGGCTATAATCTGATTTCTATTTATTCCCCTAATCTGGTGGATGTAAAGTGTCACCTTGCTGTTAATTTGCATTTCTCTGATCACAAATAAAGTTATTATCCTAGTTTCTTTTATTGACATTATGCTTATAACTTAAAAACCAAGGACTTTAATACATCTGAAGTCCACCTTTATATATGGTATAAAATATAAAGCATAATATATGAAGGTATGAATCCACCCAATTTATGGTTCTCTGTAAAAATGATGCAGTAAAAATTTTATCCTCTCCTCATTGTGCTACTTTTATCATATATCAAGTTTTAATAAGTACTTGAGTGTGTTTCTGAGCTTTCTAATCCATTCCATTCCACTGGTATATTTCTGTGAATGCCACCCTTTTTATTATTTATTATTATGGTTTTGCAATATACCTTAATATTTGGTATGAAAGGTTCCTTTGTCCTTGCTAGCCCTATTCATAAATGATCTAGCTATTTGTAGACTTTTATTTTTCTACATATATTTAAGGATAAGTTTGAAAAGCTACTCAAACATTTTTAATAAAATTTTATTGAAAACTTATTGAATATTTAGATTAATTTTGGGAGAATTAAGATCTTTACAAAGTTTTTCCATCCATAAGGATACTATATATCTCCGGTTATTTAAGTCTCCTTTTATGTACTTTGGTCGAGTTGTAAATATTTTTTCATGAAGCTCTTGCATGTTCTTTGTTGGATTAATTCTTTCCTACCTTGTAGTGTTGCTGCTGTTATTAAACATATATTAGATTCTTTTTCTTTTCTTTTCTTTTCAGTTATTAGTGGTGTAGAAGAACACTACTGATTTTTATAAGGAGACCTTGGTTTGGTCAATCTTTCTCTAATTAGTTCTAAGCATTGGTCTATTGATTTTGTTATAATCATATAATCTGTAAATAATAATAGTGTTATCTCTTTGCTTCCAGGTCATATACCTTTATTTCTCCTTGTGTTATTGAACAAGTCAGAACCTTAGATATCATGGTGAACAGAGGCTGTTAAAATTGGCATTATTCTTCTCAATCTCAAAAGAAATATGTTTAAAGTTTCTCTATTAAGTGTTTTGTTGTTTTATGTATACTTTTATACTTTTCTCTTTTCACGATTAGGTTTTTGGTAGATAATCTTTATCAAGTTGTAAAAAGAAACTTCTCTTCCTACTATGCAGGAAATTTAAAATATATATACATTTGTTGAACTTTATTACATGATTTTTTGTTCTGTTGAGATAGTCATGCGATTTTTTTCTTTGGTCCATTAATGGGACGAATTGTACTAAAATATTATAAAGCCATCCTTATTTAGGGATAAACCCTACTTTGTTATGATGTATCATATGCAATTTTAATAAACACTTTTATTCAGGTATCTATTATTTTTTCTTAGGATTTGTGCATCTATACACTCATAAGTAAAAGGGACATATTCCTTCATTTTTCATACTACACTTACCCTGTTCTGGAATCAAGGTTAGAGTAGCCTAATAAGATGAACTGAGAAGGCTTCACTCTTTCCTAGTTTCTGGAAAACTCTACAGAATAGGAATTATTTGTTCTTTGAAAGTTGGATAAATTTCATCTATAAAAATGACTGGTATCTTGTGCTTATAAATGGGGGATGAATTGGGGGTGGAAATGGGGGAGAAGTGAGATGGTCTCTTTCTTTATAAATACCTTTATTAGAGTCTAGACAAATTTTCTATTTATTCTTTTACTGATTTTGGCACTTTAAATACTTTTGGAAAATGTTCTTATTTATCTAGTTTTCACATTGTTATATAGTTGTTCAAAGTAGTATTTAATTATTTAGAAGTTTTACCTTTCTCTTTTTTTTATTCTCTATTTTGTTTATTTGCATCTCTTTTTATTATTTCCCAATTAAGAGCTGTGTTATAATCAATTAGTCTTAGAGATTCAGCCTGAGGAAGAAGCAATCAACTCCGTAATACAGCTGGGCTCAAGGACCACCTACGTGTTTCCCACCGACCATGAGGAACAGGTGCTACCATTTGTCTGGCTCTCGGTAGGGTGGTTAAGTTGGGTTTTGGCTGCTGAGCACCAAGCTGGAGAGAAAAGCTCTAAGAATATGTCCTTCAGCATTCTTTTGCGTGAGACACTTGGCTCTCTTCTACTATTGGCCACACTTCCCATCTCCCTGAACATACACAGGTATGAAATGGACTTGTTTCCCTATAAGTCTCTTACTCTCCTTACTGTAGCGTCTCAGATCTATAACTCACTTTCCTGCTTGTGAGGTATCTCCACTGTTGTGTTTGAGAAGGTTTAGCAAAGATACAAGGAGATTCTGAGGGTCAAGGTCTTCTTGGGGTAGGGAGGCCAAGCTGGTAGAACCCAGATTGTAACAGCAGATAAAGGCATGCTACAAATAACTGCCAGGAGCAGCACAAACTAGGGTGTTGAGTGTAGCTCTTTTCCAGTATCAATGTTAATTCATCATCTTTCTGAAACAGAAGAGAAAATCCTCTATTTAAGTTTTAGAGATGTTTTCTGCCTTCCATTAACTGATAGAGGCTGAATGGTTCAGTGTTACCAAGAATGTTAAGCTCCTTGGGGAAAAATAAAAGAAGTCCTAAGAGTGGAAATATTACTAACATCAGGTTTTCTGTAACTAAAAACTTGGAAAAGTAATTATTTGTGAGAAAGAACCTAGGAACAGCTAAATCCCATTCTTATGGGGGATACCACCAATTCATTAGTATAATTGTTACCATATTACCTTCATTTCTTATCTCTGTTGCACATAGGATAAATATTTAGGTAGGACTTACAAGTAGGTGGTGTACATGTTAACTGACAGTGTCCTTGGATTTCTGGTGGACCTGGTACATGACAAGTTCCACAGAAAAGCCACATATTCAGCTAAATTCTGCACCAAAAAAGTCTACAATAGCTACTCAGGATACAAAATTTGTTAGTGATTTTCTCATCCTGGTCTACACGAAGTCTCTCTCTCTCTTGCTAACCCTCAAGCATGATGGCATCATGAGAAAGGACAAACAATATTTATTGTTTAGCAAGTTATACTTACGGCACATGTGGCCTAAACAAAATGTACAAATTTTTATAGCTCAGTGCCTGAGGATATATTTCAGGAACACAGAGATATGTATGCAGCCTTTGGGAGGCCAGGAATAGGACACTTCACCTAATAATCCCTTGATGGAACACAGCATTTACCAGTTATATATTTTTAGGTCTATGGGGAGATAAGGATTTGTAACATGGTGTCAAGAAAGTAACTTGTTTTGCAGAGTGGAAGACGGTATTAACCTTTCCACAAAATGTGCGTGGATACAAGGGTAGGCAGGGGCGTATATTATTATTATTATTCTCTCCGTGGTTCCATCGGTGTCAGAATTGGTTTAAAGGCCCTCCTTAAGTGGCCCTAGGAGAATCTGTGAAAACTTTAGATTTGTGATTTCTTTATTTCTTCCTCTCTCTTTTGTAAGCATGAAAACCCTGAGGTTCTTACCACTAAAAACTGATGGAAAGAAAGGAAAAGAGAGAGAGAAAGAGGAAGGAAGGAACACAGAGGCGAGGGAGAGAGGACAGGAGGAAAGGAAGAGAAGTTGTAAATGAGAGTATTATTACGATGACATTTTTCGTGGCAAAGAGTTTCAGGAAATATTTTTGTAATAAATAGAGTACATTCTGCTGCCATTTTCTCGTTTCACTTTACAATACAGAAGGAACGTGGTGCTGAAAAATGATTTAATTGCTATGAAGCACCATGTTGATGCCAAGGTATTAAAGGAGCTTGGCGGGAGAAGTGCGGTTACACCTGTTGTGTAGTGTCCTCATCGTGTTTGAACTCCCTGGTGCGCCGAAGCCCTCTGCTTCTTCAGAATGACGCTGAACTCTGTAGCTGGCCCACCTACCTTTCCTTGCCAGGTGCACGGCTTCTGCATGCTCCACACTGGTGACCTCCGTGCCGTTGACAGCCAGCACCACATCTCCAATCTGGAGCCCGGCTTCCTCAGCGGCGCTGTCTGCAAGTAGACAGACAACAAGGGTCTCATGGAGGAGGGGTCCCAAATTGAGTGCCCTGCTGTTTGTCCTCTTTTTAAAAGCCTCTCTCTAAAAGGCCTTTCTTTCCAACTTTAGACAATTGCCTATGTCATTAATAAGAAGGAAAATGCTATCCTCACAGCCTCCCTTTCATTTCCTGGACGCGGTTTCTTTGCGCATTCAGCCAGGCGTCCGCATGGCCTCTTTGCAATATAATAGCAAGGCTGCTCAGAAACTCAAATCTATTCATCCACCAGAAGGTTGAACTGCTAGTTCTCATTCCTTCATTGCTGCTAGGTCTCTTTGTAACCCTGAGAAAATCACTTAACCTCAATATCTTCATCCATAAAAAGGGGGGTGGGGGCAGTGTTTCTCTGCAGGATTGTTGAAGGAACAAGTAATTGAAATACTTATGAAGTTGTGGCAAAAACAGATCTTGGAGTGGTCAGAAAAAAAAAAAAAATAAAGAGCTGCTTTTACTTTGTAGAGGCTCCTTTCTGAGCTTTCTCAGAAAGGAAGCCAAAAATAGTCTAAGCCTTAGGATTTAAGCTTTGGAGGTGGGGAGGACCTCTCTGGAGGCTATTTATTTTATCTCCTGTTTTTTTAGCATCTGTATTTACTGTTATATACCTAATATTCTCTAGGGGTAAAAACAAAAAGGGGCATAATAAGCCATTTCAAGGTTAATTCATTTTTAATAAGGTCTCCCATATATTGGACCAAGATTCTTTGTGTAGCAGTTTAAATTTCTTTTTTCTTTTTTACATCATCTTAAGCCCATTTCCTCTTTCTTAAAATAGTTTTTAATGACTCTTATTTACAATTTAAGTTTGTCTTAATATTTTTAATATTGAAGATTCTATATATTTCAATATATTGAATGTGCGACATATTAAACATTCAATATTTAAAGTTGGTATTTTAATACCAATATTGCTAATATACAGTGTTATATTAGTTTCAGGTGTACCAATTTAATGAGCAAACACTTCCATACATCGCCCGGTGTTCATCACAACAAGTGGCCTCCTTAATCCCCATCACCTATTCCCCTATTTCCCCACTCACCTCCCTGCTGGTAACCATCAGTTCTTTGTAGTTCAACATCTGTTTCTTAGTTTTTCTCTTTCCTTTGCTCATTTGTTTTGTTTCTTAATTCCACACATGAATTAAATCATATTGTATTTGTCTCTCTTTGGCTACCTTATTCCATTTAACATTATACTCCCCAGCTGCATTCATGTTGTTGCAAATGTCAAGATTTCATTCTTTTTTTGTGGCTGAATAATATGCCATTGAATATATATACTACTCTTCTTTCTCCATTCATCTGTTAATGGACACTTGGGCTGCTTCCATATCTTGGCTATTGTAAATAATACTGCAGTAAACACAGGGGTGCTTCTATCTCTTTGAATTAGGGTTTTTGTATTTTGGGGGTAAATACCCAATAGTGCAATTGCTGGATAATAGGGTATTCTATTTTTAACTTTTTTGAAGGACCTGCATACTGTTTTCCACAGTGGCTGCACCAGTTTGCATTCCCACCAACAGTACAAGAAGGTTCTTTTTTCTCCACATCTTTGCCAACACTTGTTGTTTCTTGCGTTTTTGATGTTAGCCATTCTGACAGGTGTGAGGTGGTATCTCATCATGATTTTGATTTGCATTTCTCTGATGATGAATTATGTTGAACATCTTTTCATGTGTCTGGCCATTTGTATATTTTGTTTGGAGAAATGTCTGTTCATGTCTTCTGCCTATTTTTAACTAGATTATTTGTTTTTTTGGTGTTGAGTTGAATCCATTCTCGATAGATTTTAGATACTAACCTTTTATTGGATATGTCATTTGCAAATATCTTCTTCCATAAGTAGGTTAGCTTTTAGCTTTGTTGATTGTTACCTTTGCTGTGCAGAAAATAGTTTATTTTTGCTTTTATTTCCCTTGCCGCAGGAGAGATACCTAGAAAATGTTGCTTTGGCTGATGTTAGAGAAATTACTGACTATGCTTGCTTCTAGGATTTTTTTGGTTTCAGGTCTCACATTTAGGTCCTTAATCCATTTTGAGTTTATTTTTGTGTATGGTGTGAGCAAGTGGTCCAGTTTTACTCTTTTGCATGTAGCTGTCTAGTTTTCCAACACCATTTGTTGACGAGATTATCTTTTTTCCCATTGTATCATTTTGCCACAAGAAAAAGGAATAAAAGGCATCCAAATTCATAAGAAGTAAAACTTTCACTATTTGTAGATGACATAATACTTCATATAGAAAATCCTAGACTCCACCAAAAAACTACTAGAACTGGTAAATGAATTTAGTAAAGTAGTAGGATACAAAATCATTGTACAGAAATCTGTTGCATTTCTATACACTAATAATGATGCAGCAGAAAGTGAAATTAAGAAAGCAATCCCATTTACAATTGCACCAAAAATAGTAAAATACCTAGGAATAAACCTAACCAAAGGGTAAAAGATCCATATTCTGAAAACTATAAAAAAACTGGTTAAAGATATTGAAGAGTACACAAAGTAATGGAAAGGCATTCCATGTTCATGGATTGGAAGAACAAATATTGTTGAAATGTCTATACTACCCAAAGGAATCTATATATTTAATGAAACCCATGTCAAAATACCAACAGCATTTCTTCACAGAGTTAGAACAAACAATCCTAAACTGTATGGAACCAAATAGCACCACAAATAGCCAAAGCAATCTTAAAAAGGAAAAGAAAAGCTGGAGGTATCATAATTCCAGACTTCAAATTATATTACAAAACTATACTTATCAAAACAGTGTGGTACTGGCACAGAGATAGACACATAGATCAAAAGAACAGAAGACCCAGAAATTAGACACCCACAATTATATGTGCAATTGATTTCAATAGAGGAGGAAAGAATATGCAATGGGAAAAAGTCTCTTCAACTGGTGTAGGGAAGACTGGACAGCTATGTGCAAAAGAGTAAAACTGCACCACTTTCTTAGACTACACACAAAAATAAAATCAAAATGGAATAAGGACCTAAATGTGAGACCTGAAATCATATAAATCCTAGAAGAAAGCATAGGTAGCAATTTCTCTGACAGTAGCCATAGCAACATTTTCCCTTCCCCTCTCTTTGATCTGAGTGCTGGGTGCAAGCTCATAGACTTGCAGAGCATCATGCAGCAATATTAGGCTGTCAGTATCCAAAGTGTCATAAACCTCCTTGAAGACTTTTAATCTTAAAGCATGACTCAATTGGTGAGGTAACATGACTTTGAATATTTTTAACAATGACTATAGCTTGTCTAAGTCTATTTATGATAGTGGGGGAGGTATTCTGTGCTTGGATAAGCAACAGTCAATCAATGTAGGAAAGTTAAGTCAAAAGTAATAATTGATATATCCTTAATTTACATAACATCATCCTTATAATAAAGTCTCATGGTATGGTTGACCATTTGAATAAATTTCCTCCATAGTCTTAAAGGACTCAAAGGACTTGTTTATGGCAATGCCTTCTGAACTGAATTCCAAAAGGACAATATATGTTCAGAAATATCTTCTTGGGGCGCCTGGGTGGCGCAGTCGGTTAAGCATCCGACTTCAGCCAGGTCACGATCTCACGGTCCGTGAGTTCGAGCCCCGCGTCAGGCTCTGGGCTGATGGCTCGGAGCCTGGAGCCTGTTTCCGATTCTGTGTCTCCCTCTCTCTCTGCCCCTCCCCCGTTCATGCTCTGTCTCTCTCTGTCCCAAAAATAAATAAACGTTGAAAAAAAAAATTAAAAAAAAAAATATCTTCTTGCCAATTTTTGTACTCCCTGTGGTAACCATATATGATGTCTCCTATATGCCTATATATCTTCTGATAAATACATAGTGAATGAATGAGTGGATGACCTAAAAATTGTATCTTTGAGAAAGTTAGAATTACACTGCAGAAGATAAGACATGTATAATCAAAAAGAAAAGTAACTTTGCAATACAGTAAGTGGCAAGTGTAAAATAAGTAACAAAGATAATAGGTATTGGGAAATTTCAGAAAAGGGAATTCTCACTTCCATCAGACTGGTTAAGAGATGCTTTCCAAAGGAAGTGGAATTTTGTCTTGACCTTAATGAATAAATAGGTTCTCCTTAAGGGGGAATAATAAAGAGAACATGGTGGCAAAGGCTGCTGGGTATTCACAAACCTAATTCCTCTTCTATCTGGGATCACAGTTGGACAACTTTTCTCAGGATCTCTTGTAGCTGGGTGGGAAAAATGATGGGGTTTTAGCCACTGAAATGTGAATAGAAGTGGTGGGTGCCACTTAGGAGCCTGGCTCATAAAAACGTCCCATGGACCACCTTTCATATTCTTTTCCTATCTTGCTGCAAGATGCAGATGCCTCAGTGCCCTAGGTTAGGCTACAATCAAGAACAAATAAGCTTGTATATGAAAACATTACAGGGGACAAAGTCACCCTCCAACCAAGAACATCCACATTGGACAATTAATGTGAGTGACTAATGAGCCTTTATTATCTTATGCCGTTAATATTTTTTGCTAAAACTAGCATAACCTCAAACAGTTGGCACTCCATGAAGGCAAAGTTTTCTGAGCAAAGGTGCATGAGAAGGTTTTATGACATGCCAAAAAGTTAATGACTCGGAGCAACTAGAGCAGAAGTGTGGGTGGGTAGGGTGAGTGTGGAAGATTGGAAAGATGGCCAGTTTGTAAAGGGTCTTGGATGTGAAGATCAATTTGTACTTGATATTTCAACAATAGAGATCCATCAAAAGTTTGTGAGCAGAAAATATGTATGCAGTGGTTTTTAGAAGATTGATTTAGAATGGGAAAGGATTAAGATAAGCAGATCAGCAAGGATATTATCAGAATTGATACAGGTCTGCAATGTGACTCTGGACACAGGAACTGGAAATGAATGGAAGGTGTAACATGCTGTTGTGGGACCTAAAACTCTTTATTGCACTTATTTGCATATCTGCCTTTCTACCCCTAATGGAGTATAAGCACCTCAGAGACAAGTGAAATTGTTTGTTTGTTTCTTTGTTCATATATATATACATATATATATATATATATATATATATATATATATATATATATACACACACATACATACATACATATTCAGATAGGTACCTCCTGGGGTGCCTGGGTGACTGAGTCAGTTGGGTGTCAATCTTTGGCTCGGGTCATGATCTCACAGTTGATGGGTTCCAGCCCCAGTCGGGCTCTGTGCTGGCAGCTCAGAGCCTGAAGCCTGCTTCAGATTCTGTGTCTGTCTCCCTTCCTCTCTCTCTCTCTCTCTCTCTCTCTCTGCCCCTCCCCTGCTTGTGCTGTGTCTCTCTCTCAAAAATAAATAGACATTAAAAAAATTAAAATTAATTAGGTACTTTCCATACCTAATAATCTCTGGCATATGGCAGGGGCTTTAAAAAAGTTGGCTGAATGTATGTGTTTGCTTTTAGATGTACTAAGATAGTCATGGAAGAAAAAATTGAAAATATTCATTGAACTGGTAGGAAAATATCTTTGATACCTAGGATATGAGAAAGGCCTGAGAAATTGATTTAGAATTTATAACCAAAGGGACACATGTAAGGAGAAGAATAAAGAACATTGAGGATAAAATCTTGAAGAATAAAGAAGAGCCAGAGAGGAATACAAAGAAGGTGCAGGTGGATCCTAGGAGCATGGAAGCAAGAGTGTAAGGTAAGTAGGAGCAGGAGAAGAATTTCAAGATGGAGAGAATGGTCATTCATAGTGACAGCACAGAAATAACCGCCATGATAACACTGTAAATTCTAGGCTGTCCGAGAAGCCAAGAACAAGGATAGAGGAAAAATGATTGAATCTGAATATGGGAATGTTAAGTGATAATTAGAGAATTTTAAGGAGTGTGATAGAAGTGGAAGATACATGTTTGAGCTGTTGGTGCTGATCAGTGCATGCTAACTGATAGATAATCACAGGTGTGTTTGGTAACAAGTCTTCTATCCCAAGTAAACAATTTTTTTTTTATTTAAATTATCCATCAGTGTGGAAACAAATCATTTTTTAAATCGGTTTTATAATATTTATTTTTGATAGAAACACAGAGACAGAGTGAGAGCGGGGGAGGGGCAGAGAGAGAGGGAGACACAGAATCCGAAGCAGGTTCCAGGCTCTGAGCTGTCAGCACAGAGGCCGATGCAGGGCTCTAACCCACAAACCCCATGAGTTCATGACCTGAGCTGAAGTCGGACGCTTAACTGACTGAGCTACCCGGGCATCCCAACGATTCATTTTCTGACAACTTTATTAAGTTATAATTCACAGACCTTATATTTCACCCATTTAAAGTGTAAAATTAAATGGTTTTTAGTGTATTCATGGAGTTGTGCACCCATCGCCACAATCTAATTTTAGATCATTTGTTACCTCAGAAAGTCCCATTACCATAGCTGTTACTCTGTTTCCCCCAACCTCTCAGCTCCAGGCAACCATTAATCGATTTTGTGTCTCTATAGCCTTGCCTGTTGTGGACATTTCATATAAATGAAAGTATACAATATTCTTTTGTGTTTGGCATCATTCACATGGCAATCACTTATTTTCAAGATCCATCCATGTACCATGTACTATGTTTCTTTGAATCAATGAATAAACATTTTATTGTAAGGGCACAGTACCTTTTGTTTACCCATTCATCAGTGGATGGGAATTTGTGTTTTCACTTTCTGGATAAATAATGCTGCCATGAAAATTTGTGCATGATTTTTTTTTTTTTTTTTTTTTTTTTTTTTGTGGACACATGTTTTCATTTGTCTCACATATATACCTAGGAGTGGAATTGCTGGGTCAAATGGTAACTCTGTGTTTAACCTTTTGAGGAATGGACAGACTGTTTTCCAAAGTATCTATATCATTTTACATTCCCATCAGCATTGTATGAGTGCTATGGATTTCTCCACATTTTTGCCAATATTTGTTATTTTTGACTTTTTACTATAGCCATCCTAGTAGGTATGGAGTGGTATTTCACTACGGTTTTCCTTTTCATTTCACTGATGACTACTGATACTGAACATTTTTTTGTGAGTGTGCTTATTGACTATCCTCTTTGGAGAATCTCTACTGAAATCCTTTGTACCTTGTGTTATTTATCTTTGCATTATTTACTTTTGGGAATAAAAATGATCCTTGTTGGTAGAAAATTATTTCTGCAGTGTTATTCTACTGACGGCTCATTTGAATGCTTTGAGCTTCAGTTACACATTGCATTAACTATGATGCTGTATTTTGCAGTGCAGCCTGCAAATTTTCCCATTATTAATATGGTGAGAGGTTGAGGCTGTGGGACTTCTTGAAGGAGGAAGATATGTCAAAGTAGGTAACTCTACCTCAGGCTGTTCTTTGGAGCAGATGGAAGTATGTATATCCTACCTTGCACAGGAAGGATTGAGGTGGTAGGAAAGCAAGACCATGATTTTCTACGTATTTTTCCTTAACAGTATACTTGACTGCATAGTTTTGTGTTTGTTGGAAAGAGTTAAATGCTGAGCTATTCCACCCTTAGATGCATATTTACATATAATGCAGAATCTGAAAAACGTATAATTAAAAGGGGGCTTGTCCTTTAATTAAAAAAAAATTGCACTATAACAGTAGCATTTTAAATTCTAGAACTTCCAGAAAGATGGGCCTATCCATAATTTCCTCTATGGTTTTCCCGTCCCTAGATGTATACTTTTCTTTTCAAGTTTGCTTGGTATCAAAGTTGGAACATCTGTTTCTTTTGTTTATGCCAACAGATCTCATAAGCGTTTAAGCTTTCATAGAAAATGTTCATGCAAATGCCAGCCGGGTGTTGGCAATTAGTTATGTAAGCTACCAGCAAACTCCCTCTCTGTATAGTTATGGATAATCATTTCCATCCCACCTACAGGTCTCCCTGCTTTATCTTTTTATCTTCAGTGTGTAATTAAGCCTCTCTAGTGCATCCAGAACAATGTTTTGTGGTGTGAATGAGATTTTCAGAAGTGCTGAAAATACGTGTAATTTTAAAGTCCTTCAACCCCTCATTTAGCAGATTTGACTAGACAATGGATTTCAGAGGTTGCTCTTCAGCATTGAGGAATAGATTTTAAAAAAAGAGAAGTAGACTCAGCAGCTACATGAATCCCTGCCAGGGCAGCACTTTGTGATGTTGAATAAAATCCTAGGTTAACTGTGTATTGTACCATTTCTGCTACAGTAGAGATCCTTCAGCTTTTCCTATTATAAAACCTCAGGGCCTCCTAAATACAAAGTCACACGCAATGCAAACATTGTGATTTGTCTCACATTTGAATGGATGAGATACAGTTAACTATGTATCACTTTAACAGTTACAAAGGTATCAGTAAGTAAAGAAATCATAACATTTTATTAAATTGCATTTAGTTATTTTATCTAGAAACACAGGCATGAAGGGTTTGGGTATTTGGCAAAAATCTAACTAAACTTACCAAGTTGGACCTGTTTGATTTTTAAAGGGTAGTCATTTTTATTTTCCTTATGAATTTTACTTCTTTAACACTAACCTTGTGAAGTCAGAGGTAGAAAGAGGAGATGAGGGAAGGGGAAAGAGAAGATGGAGAGAAAGAAGGAGAGAGGGAAAATGTGAAACATTCTTGAATACATTCCCTATGAATAAACATTTATTTCCTCTAAGCCAGATGTCTTTTAAATTTTTTTTTTCAACATTTATTTATTTTTGGGACAGAGAGAGACAGAGCATGAATGGGGGAGGGGCAGAGAGAGAGGGAGACACAGAATCGGAAACAGGCTCCAGGCTCTGAGCCATCAGCCCAGAGCCCGACGCGGGGCTCGAACTCACGGACCGCGAGATCGTGACCTGGCTGAAGTCGGATGCTTAACCGACTGCGCCACCCAGGCGCCCCTAAGCCAGATGTCTTTTAAAAATATAGTAAAAACTCAGATGGTAAAAAGTTGCCTGTCTTTGTGTCTGTACAGAAATTATTAAGCCCACAATCGTTTTTTGTTCTTGTCATTTTGAAGGGCTCTAAGGGGCCAAGCGAGGCTGACCTGGCAACATTTGCAGTTTTTATCTTTGGCCACCTGGGTTCTATTGACTCCATTCTCGTCTGCTCTTTCCCCACTTGTTTGGGGTCTACCCTTCTGTCCCCAAATTCCACCAACATTTGGGTAAAACCCCTCTCTCCCCAATCATTAGGGAATTGTTTGCTAAATAATAATTTATATATTTGATTAACTGATTGAACTTTAATTGAAAAATAAGTAAACTCCAATGGAAATTCACTCACATCAAAGTAGAAACGTAAAAATATATCCATGCATTTTCATTTTAATATCTAATTACAGAATAAAAAGGCTTTTCCCTGGATGAAAGAATGTTCAGCTAATAACTTGGCCCTTTGCTTTTCTATAAATATTTTAGAATCTCATTGAAAAAATTTTTACCAATAAAACAAAAGCAGGTACTCTACTAGAATTTACTTCAGATTCTGTCTCTAGATCAACTTAAGGAAGAATTGACCTCTTTAAATATCAAGACTTACAAATGATACATGTTTTTCCTGCCACTAATTTAGGTGTTCTTTAATTTCTTTCTATATTATTTTTGAAAATAGTATTCATTATACCTTTATTAGAATTATTCTTCTCAGGGCGCCTGGGTGGCGCAGTCGGTTAAGCGTCCGACTTCAGCCAGGTCACGATCTCGCGGTCCCTGAGCTCGAGCCCCGCTTCGGGCTCTGGGCTGATGGCTCAGAGCCTGGAGCCTGTTTCCGATTCTGTGTCTCCCTCTCTCTCTGCCCCTCCCCCGTTCATGCTCTGTCTCTCTCTGTCCCAAAAATAAATAAACGTTGAAAAAAAAATTTAGAATTATTCCTCTCGATTTGCCTTTTTTTCTTTCTAAGGGCTTTTTACTCCCTACCCTGTATGGATGTTTTAGGTCTACATTGCCCACATATACATACCTTTAAGAGAACCTGCAGTGAGGATTGTAATTGAAACCCTTCACTTGCCACACTTTCTGATATCCTTACCTCACACGGAGGTTACATTCTCACCAGAAAGTCCCTGATTACAGCCAGTGACTGAATTTGGAGTGGGTACTAGAGCCAGGCTGCTTCTGGCCACCTCCTGACTTCTCCAATGAGCACTCTTTGCTCTGGGTCTTCTTATCAGCCTGCCTCAGAATTTCTCAGAGCTGCACTGCCATTGGAGGATCTAACTACGTAATCCTGATTCCTTCTCTGTGTCCTCTCTCAGGTGCCAGACCACCATTGTGGAGCCTTAAGAAGGCTTTTCTGCTTACTTATGCTCTCTTTCTTTTGTCTATCATAGTGATTTCCTCCAGTCTTTTGCACCTGTATTTTGGTACTGGTGTCTATTTCTCAGATTATAGGATCTGAGAAAAAGGAACTCCTTTTATTACCTTAAAGAAATTTGCATCAATTCCCAATTTGCTAATGTTTTTGAAAGCCATGAGAAGGTGGAAAAATTGACCTTCAGGTGGAAAAGAAGGACAGGAGGAATGAGGCAGGCTCAGGCAATTTATTCTAAATTGGTAAAAAAATGAAAGAATTTTGATTATTATACTAGACTAACCTGTAGTTCTGTGATTATTATATGGCCTTAGAATGACAAAACAACAGTGCTTTCATTGTCTAAGACTAAAAAAAATTAAGATCAATCCCAGAACTCACCCAGAGCAGCGAAGAATGGGTCTATAAGGTAAGCTTAGTGGAGAATATTGAGAAAAAGTTATTTTTTTTTTAATTTTTTTTCAATGTTTATTTATTTTTGGGGCAGAGAGAGACAGAACATGAACGGGGGAGGGGCAGAGAGAGAGGGAGACACAGAATCGGAAACAGGCTCCAGGCTCTGAGCCATCAGCCCAGAGCCCGACGCGGGGCTCGAACTCAGGGACCGCGAGATCGTGACCTGGCTGAAGTCGGACGCCCAACCGACTGTGCCACCCAGGCGCCCCAGAAAAAGTTATTTTATGTAATACACTGAATGAATCCTACTCAGCCATAAACAGGTATTGGAGATAATGTCAGTGTCGCTAAGAAGAGTTGATGTGATTTTTAAGGTATTGAATACCTTTTTCAACAGTTGGGAATGAAGTAAGTCAAATCAAGTCATGAAATATTCTTTGATAAGAATAACAGGGTTTTTAAAGAATGTGATTAGAAAGAAATAATGCATCAAGAAGAGACAAAACATCAGCTTTGTGTGCAGTAGTTAATGTTTCCTTGGTTTGGGTGACTTGTTTATCACTCACTGGGGGCAGACTGTCACTGTGTCAGTAGGACTTGAGGCCGAGTGGTTGTAGAATTCATTGAGGTCCTCTAACATCTTCTCCATTATGGGTGGCTTGGGGTAGGTGAGGAAGCATTATTCCACTCTCAAGTCCAGTGTGGGCCCTGGTTTCCTAGCAACTCAGTCAGGCAAAGCCAATTGCCTTGCCTTTGGCTTAAGTGAAACAGCTCATAGCATTCCCTAGCGAACACAGAAAACTGAGGACATTTGGGGTTGAAGCCCATCCCCTCTATCTTTATGACTCTGATGTGCCATGAAAAAGTTAGAACTGCTGAGATCATTTTGAATCCAAATGGGAAGCTTGTAACACCAAGGAAATTGGGGTCAAAGAATTCATACCTTTGATGAAATTGAGCTACGGAAACAAATCAAATACCCACGCTATCTCAGAACTTTCAACTTTTGTAAGTCAATCAACCCCTTCATTGCTTAAACCATTTGCAGTCAGATTTCTTTATTAGTTGCAACAGAGGTTCTGAACAGATATCTGTCATAGGGGAAGAACTTTGTTTCCAGGGGTAGAAATTCTGAGATCTGAATCCTGGAGTTGTCATGATACAGACGTGTACCTTTAGGCAAGTTGCTTAACCAGTTTGAGCCTTAATATATTCATGTGCTAAATGCAAGTGATCATATCAAGTTTCAACTTCTGTTGTATAGTTTGCATGGGAGGACATATATAAAATACCCTGCTCATAATAGGAATCCAATGAATATGATGGTTTTTTATGTTTAAAGTAAATTTTGTTTCTACCTTGATATTGTAAATAAGCAAGTAAATTTACTTCTTTAAAAACATCAGTGAATGTGTAATAGATATCCAAGTTGCTTACTACTAAGTTGGTCCCTTCTTGCTTAAAGGATACTAATCCTCTGCATTGTACAAAATCTATGCCATTGATCACCTGGCATAAGTGATAACTCATACAAAGAAATTTCTTTGAGAAGGGTTTAAAACTTTAAAACTTCCTTGTTTTTGCACTAGGAATTATCTCACATTCTACATAGATACTCAATATTTCTTGAGAACTGATTGGAAAATCTTGTTCATATGAAAAAATATATGGCTGTCTGGGCACACTGTTTCCTACCCACTGGTGTTGCCCAGGACTGTGGAATGCTGGGCTAAGAGGCAACTATTTCATCCTCTCAGATGTCACTCCTCTGGCCTTTACCAGAGCTGAGTAGTCATCCACTTCTTTGCAGATAGGAGAACACATTCCTAGTGGAATCAGAGTATACAATGAAGGAACACCTGAATGTTGACAAGAAAAGGAAAACAAAATGTGACCTTGGGTGATAATGGCATCACAGAAGGGAGGGCAAAGCAGGAAGGATTATAGTCCTGCTGGATGGTTCTCCTCCCTTCTTCTCTGCCCCATGCTGCCCCAGCCTTTATCCCTAAGGTTCTTGGAGTCAATCGATAAACATTTTTGGAGCATGTACTCTGTTACCTTTAAGACACTCTGCACAAAGTAATGAGAATAAAATGATGGAAAAAATAGTTTCTGACCTTGGTGAATTCATAGACCAGATGGGGACTGTAATGTAATTCGGAAACCCTCTAGGCCCTGGACCTCCCTCTGTGATAACTTTATTATGCCTCCCCTAATACAACAAGCTGGGTGTAGATATCTTTATCTTCTGTTCCTGCCAGTTTTAGTCTTCTGGCTCTAATTTTTTCAAAGCATTGATCTCAGATTATTCTCATGTTACATAGATCAGGGAGCAAAGGATCTAACTTTCATCAGGCATCTACAAATTTCTAATTTGCTTGTTAGGAAATAAGGAAAGCTGAGAAGTTGTAATGGAAATAATGTAGGGGGAATGGAACTCCTCCTAGAAACTATTAAATACGGGATGACTACTCATAAGATCCTTGTCTCCAGAGCCTAAACCCTATTTCCACAGGTCCAGATAGGGCTCTTCTTTGTGGGGAGACCGATGCCATATGTCTACCACAGGAGCATGTTTCATCAGGAAAGCATGGTCTTTTAAAAAGTATTTGATCATGATGTGAGCACTTTCAATCATGAGTTTTTGATAGACTGAGACTTAGAAATTGCTTCTATTGCATGTGTGTGCTTTATGGGACTATGATATCAAAGGCTATTTATTGTGTGAGGTCTGAGATAGTTGTTCTGATCTGAATTAAAGCTGCTATAGTGAGACAACTTACTAGCATCCACTTCAGTTACCACGATTGGTTTGGAGAATTGAATTCGGAATCCCCAGGGATAATCACCAGTCCCTTTGAACAGCCTCACGGTTCGCTCTCGAACTAAAGAGGAAACAAAGAAGGCATTCTTTTGAGTTACTCTTTAGATACCACAAATATGATTACGAAAGTAGCTAGGATTTATTGCTTGTTTATTATATATCAGGCCAAATAAAAATGTTCTAAGCACTTATTAGTATTATCTAATTTAATCTTTATATCAGTTTTTTTTTATATAGAGGAGGAAACTGAGGTACAGAGAAGTTAAACAACTTACCTGAGTCACATGGTGAGAGAGGGGCAATGCTCACCACCCCAAGGCAGCATGACTCCCAAAAGGCAGCTGAGCCTTACAGGTCTGAGTCACTCAGATCCATACACAATAAGACATTTGTTACAAGGTTATACATGAAAATAGGAAAACTGAATCCTTAGATGTACATTTAAGTCTTACAGGAGCCCAGGGAAGGCTGAACAATTGAGTTTCTCAGAAAAAAATGGGAACAGCTGGGTGGACTTTGCAGATATTGTAACTGTAAGGTTGTGCTGTATTGATGGTGGAAAGTTCTAGAGACTTCCCAGTAAGAGTTCATGGACTTTTACATGAGTCTAATGATCATTTATTAATGTGGCCCTGTTACTTCTCAGTCTTCTTTTCCATGTATCTTCTCTCTTTTCTTCCTGCTACCTTCACAGCGTCTTTTCTGTATAGAGATCTGTGTGTACATGCTTTTGTGTGTGTGTGTGTGTGTGTGTGTGTGTGTTTCATAGCTTCTGTGTACTAATGAGTTTGGCTTATTCATATCTTCAGCTCACTCATGGGCCCTTTTCTCTCTACCTCAAGACATTTTAACTTCTGTGCTTACTATAGTAAGGGCATCTTCCCAGTTCAAATTCTTGAAAGTGAGAATCTCACAGGTTGAAAATATCTCTGCTCATAACTCTTTGGGCTGTTACTCTTCAGAGGTGACAAAGGGCAGGATTATCAGGCAGAAAATGTCTCTGTGGGACTGTCCCTTTTGCAGAAGGTCAATCTACATAATGAGAGATGTGGACACACAGAATTTTGTCTTTTATGGTATATTTACATCTTGTTTTTATTTAGAAAAAAAAAATACCCCTGAATCATGCTCGAATACAAAACTGAAAACATCTGAAGGACATAAGTGATTTCAGAAGGTCCATTTTTTAAGTGCTGACAAATTTACCAAATAAGAATGATAAACAAAAGCCTTCAGAATATTGAGTGGTTGTATTTATGGTCAGGTTTACCAGAAAGAACTAGTAACATAATACTGGGATTATTATTCTGTCCCCAGAAATTATACTTGTGGTATACTTTATTGGTATACTTTATTGGATGAATTTTTTTCTATACATGTTAATATCTAAAAATGATAAAGAACAAATCCTAATAAAGTATAATGATAAACTCCCTGACCTCCATAAGTAAGTTATTAATAATAGGCCCATTGTTAAGTCTCTGGAGAAGAAGTCAGGTAATTAATTATAAAATAAAAATACTCATCTATTAATAAGGAAGGCAAATTCATACCTTAAAGCTATAATTTGATAGAATCCCTTTTTATTAAAAAAAATAGGAATACATTAGAATTTATGGGTAATACATTTTGCTGCTTCTTTCCAATCCTTCATTTGGTATTTTTGTATTTCACTTCTCATGTCTCAGATAGTTTTAGATCTTCGTCTGGATTGGAGATCAAGGACATTTCTTTGCAGAGTTGCATCCTTTTTAGATACATATTCAAAGGCTATTACAGAATGCCTAAATGGCAATTTATGGATAGAATTATAAGCAATAGAGAGGTCAAAGGAATGCTTAAGAATTTCAAATGACTGATTTAACAATTATATTTTGAGTGGGAAAAGACCTTACTCCAGCTTTCCACTTGGTGAGGAATCTCTTCCTCACCATCTGACAGACAATTGGGGTAGGTGAGTCCCTGATCTTTGGAGATACTATTATTATAAACTTAAATTACAGTTTAAAGATTTCTGATTACAGAGTCTGTAAGAGATTTGCCATTACTTTATTAAATTTTCTCTCATATTATGAGGTAAATCATTGGGTTGTTGTTTTTTTTTTTTCAAATTTCCTATGAGAATTTGACGAATACAGTAAAAAGTTAGGCATTCTGTCCAGATGCTTTTGCATGTGACCTTCCCCTAGGTCAGCTAGGGAACAAAAATATCTGCTAAAAACAAGGAAACAAACATCTCTGTCTTTAATGATCCCTTGTAGCCCAGTAGTAGAAGTTATTCATTCACAAACATTTACTGAATATCTATTATTTGTCCAGGTGTTTTCCTTTGTGTTAGGAATGTAATGTTAAAGACAGACAAGAGACTTTTTCTCCTAGACTTTCCATGCTAGACACTGGCTGCCAAAATTGGCAAACATTTAAAGAGAGGAAGGATAAAGTCTCTTTGTATGAATTCCTGAAGGAATGTTTATTTTTCCAAAATGTCTGAAGAAAATACACTGTTCTTCTGCTGTTGAGAACAGTATCAGGAAAAGCATGCCAAAATTGCTGGGAAAGTACTAGTGTATCCCAGCCCTAAAACTGTCCTCTGCTCTGGTCTATGCTCCTGGGAGGCTCTACATCACTTTGTTAATTTCCTTTTGGCAGTCATTGCATATCACTGTTTCTATTTGCCATTTACAGGATCTCAGTATAATTTAAGGGACAGAAATGAGAAATTCAAGGACACAGAAATGAATATTTTCACAATCTGCAACAGGCTGGTAGCCAATCAGGGCAGAAAGAAAATCGGAAATACTATTTCTGACCTCTGTAGAAATCATTTCTAACATCCCCTCTTGTTGAATCATCTTGCTCCCTCTAGGTTACCCTTTTGATACTGTCTTCTGCTTTTGACAGATTGATTATCCAACAGATATTTGTTTAATGGAATATTTTTATTGTGTTGGTTCAAATCAAATCACACTTGTTGTTTTGTTTTTGTATTACATGAGACTGTTAAGATGGGTACAGCTTTCAAGGCTGTGGTCATAGGGCTTTTTTTTTTCTTCAGTCAAGCAAATTGAATGTCAACAATGTATGTGAAAGTATAAACAATTCAATGAAGTTTTTAAATGGTGAACTCAACTGTTGCATTATCCTGTGGGAGACTTGAGACAATCAAAATGTTTTGCAGTATGTTCCCCTCCCATTCTGAAGATAATTTTTTTCACATTTTAAGATTTACAGTCTGGGTTTCCCCTGCCACTGTCTGCTGGATAATCTATGAGTGCTACATAGTTGCTGAAAAGCCACAAATGAATGTCATTGTCTTTTCAGAGACTTTGTGGGCACATCTTCAAGTATGTTATCCCTTCAAATCACACACTTCCTTGGAATCATGTTGTTAGATGTCAAACTTCAAATGAAGGGTAAATATTTCCATAAACATAACACCCCTCATATATTAAAAAATACTCTAAAATTTTCTTGTTGTTCCCTCAATATACTTTATAGTGATGCAAACCTTTATCTGTATCTCCAACTTACAGAAGAGCTTTTTTATGGGATAAAGATGGATTTTTTTTTAAGTGTAAAATTTATTCCCAAAAATACATGCTGGTAGATATAAATTAGTATTTCAGTATCTTAAAATGCCATTAGGTTAATAAAGATATTTTTCAGCTAAAAATTATTCATTTGCATTCAGCTCACTTTTCCTTCGAATCTCCGTTGTCTTGTACAGATCTCTAAATATCATATAGTTGAAAACGTAAGCATCTGATAACATTTCAAGTCTTAGTCACAATAAGAAGGAACAATTGCCACATTCGTGAACTGAGATTCAGTCCAACTAATGGTACCATGAAACTCACAACGTTTAAACATTTTGTTTTCCTTATGTGATATGTATATATTATATAGGCATACACATAAATGCACATGCACACATATGTACAAAGTTTTTGACAAAATTGAACAAATATGTATGTGCATATAGATATGCACATATATATATAAGCCTATGTATGCACGTGTGTCTGTGAACTTTGTTGGCAAAACTGAACAAATTTTTTTAACCAAAGCAAATAATAGTGAATCAATCAAATGCTTGTTGTTTGATGACCATAAGCATTTTGTAGAAATGGTGATAATTGTACTTTTTTACAGATACCATATATCAGGTGTTAGCCAAGATATTGTGAGGGAGTAGTTGTATTTTATTCACTGTAAGTTTTCATACCTGCCTGCCATAAATAAATAGACAATAAATATTTGTAATTTTAATAAGTATCTAATAGTATTTGTTTATAATTTATATAAAATATATATGTGTGTATATATATATATATATACTTATATGTGAATATGTAATATCCAAAATTCTCACAAAAATTAAGAAAAACAAGGGTGAGAGAGAGAAATAGTCAAGATGTATAGAAATAGCCAGTTATAATTTCTGCATATATAACTTCATTTCATTTTTTATAACACTGTAAGATAGGCAGAGAGATACTAACAATAAATAAGTAACTATTCTAAGGACACATAGCTGGTAAATTTCTGAATAGTACTGAAATCCAGGACTTTTTATTCTTTCATTCAACAAATACATATTGGCTTCCTATGATGAGGCACACGCTGTCCTAAGTTCTTGGACTACATCGATGGACAAAGAGACAGAAATCTTAACCTCCCAAATTTTACTTTCAGCCTGGTGTCCTTTCTTTATACTATTCTATTACTCAAAAGTTAAATACAGAAATTTTTTAAAAAGTTTACTCCTAGATCCTCATCCTTTACTTTTATTTTCAAAGATTCCATTCTGAATTCTTTTAATTTGGGGATTTAGAGTCTCAAACTTCGTTTCCGATGAATGGCTAAGCTTATTACTATATGAGTATAAATAAATATTTTAAATGCACAGAATATAAAACTTGTATTATCTTATGCATGTACATAGGAACTCCTTTAGATTTACAACTTATCCTCATTAATAGCATCCAATGTTGAATTTCATGCTTATGAGAAAAAATTTAAAAAGTCTCTATTTCTCTCCACAGATAAAATAAATGACGATCTTACATATAACAATCTTGTCTGTATAAATGGGATTCAGATAAAAATAAGCACATTTTGATGCTTGTACTGAAAACAAGTACATCTTTGTAAAATCTGTCACTTCTCTCTGTGTATCTTTAGAAACTTCCACCAGTGCCTAGGCCATAGTGGGCACAATATTTGTTAAATGCGTGATTGCATAATTAATTTAAAACATTATTTTCAACTTGAACCTTTGCTTGCTTAAGTTGTTGACTTATTCATCAAGGTCATTTATTTATACCAATAAAACACAAGTTTACAAAAGCTCTACACCTTAAATTTTACAGCAAAGACTGGGCAAAATAGTAATATCACGTGCTGAAACTTGTAATTCAGGTATAGGGGTTTTTTAAATTATTAAGGTATTATTGCATTAGGGAAATATATATAGTTTCAGTTAACTAAAAATAATCCCATAAAATCATTAAATCATTAGAATATTAGTAAAATCTGCAAAAACACATTTATATTATTAAAGGAAGATAAAATTACTAAATAACTGCAGTAAACATAAAAAGCAGGCTATAAGATCTTATGTATCACACTATATACATGCTAATATCAAATGTATATTTAATGTATGTTTAAAAACAAAACTAGACCTATGTATAACAAATAAGAATTTAAAAATGCAGAATTAATAAAATGCTTATATTTTGGTGTGGAAAAATAGATGTTACTTGTTCATACTCTAGAATACATTATTTTTAAATAGTATTTTTACCCCCAGGACGGAAAATACTCAACTTTTCTACATTCATCTTTACGCCAAGTTTGGAATTACAACTCTTAGTTTGAATGAGCTCTTAAGACAGTTTTTATTTTAACAACTTCAGATTTTTTCACGATATTAAGAGATAGAGTGTGCTTCCCTCCATTTTGCCAACTTCCGAGGCTTGCCTGGAACTTGATTACATGTTCTCTAAGGTGTTTATTTTATACCATAACTGTAGAGTCCTTACCAGCTACTGGTCGGGGTTTTTTACTAAGACATCTGGGACTGTCCTCAGGATTCCCATCATCCCCTCGGAAAACCCATGCTGCTGAATGGAAATTCTCTGTGTAGAATCCTTTCTCTTCGAGGTCAACTCGAAAGCCAAGATCCACAGAACAGCCATCTTCTGAGGTGACTGAGGAGCAGAAAGGGCGATAATGTGAATTACCCTCTGGCAGGAAGGGACATGTGCACACGTTGATGGCCAAGGTGGGAAAGCAGTCGAACACATGTAGAGGCAGAGTCTTTATTAAAGGCAGAGTACCATCCTTGAAAGCGAGGAGCTAACTTCATTAGACTATTCTCTTAGGAGGAACTTAGATCGACTTAAAACATCCCAGATAAAATAGACATTGCTCGAGGGCCTATACCATGGAGGTCAGCACACCAGAGATAGCACTGTGAATCTTTTTGTTGAGGAAAAATGTAGAGAATATAACTGGTTTTGAGACTTACATATTAATATTTGGGGGTCAAGAGGAAGCTACATAAGACTGAGAATGAGAATTGGTTTCAAAATTCCAAGCACAAGGGGCTATTGTCTTTCTGTACTTCAAATTTTTTTTTTCAACGTTTATTTATTTTTGGGACAGAGAGAGACAGAGCATGAACGGGGGAGGGGCAGAGAGAGAGGGAGACACAGAATCGGAAACAGGCTCCAGGCTCTGAGCCATCAGCCCAGAGCCCGACGCGGGGCTCGAACTCACGGACCGCGAGATCTTGACCTGGCTGAAGTCGGACGCTTAACCGACTGCGCCACCCAGGCGCCCCGATTGTCTTTCTGTACTTCAAAGAAGACACTGCAAAAACATTCCTAAAAAAACTCACTATGGTCTTACGTGTAGAATAAAGCATATGGGGAGGCAGGTAAAGTTTCATTTGACAGTTTCATTCATAGCAATTTAGGGTTTCTATGTATTTGGAAGTCCTTGGCTAGTGTAGAATGCTGTGCTAATTAAGACAATAACATTGATTTTTTTTTTTTTTTTGTATTAGCTTCCAAGTGTTTCTTTGTGGCCTCATTTAGATAGTCCAGACCCGAATTCAGTCATGCCCCAAGTCTTTCAGTCTTTCAAGTGTGCAGAAATAAGTATTTCAGAACCAAAATATAATTTCAAGAACAGCCTAAATCCATTACTTACATTTCTCAACTGTCATGAAGATGGGGGATTTAAAGATCACAGCATGCTTCTTAAATTGCAACAGAACACCTCTCTTCCAATTTCTTCTCATATACCCCACACAGCTGTTCCTATTTCTCTCAAAAATTAGAGGTAAAACCACTTCCTTCCTCTCCTCACCCTGTCTAGCGGTGACCAGCTGGATTTCTGCTGAAGGTCAGTTATATAAAGTTCCCAAGAAGAAGGGCTCTTCTGCTCTCACTGACTTACTCTGAACAATCATTCCTAATAGTTCTTGTCCTTGGCCCTACATTTTCCATCTGCTCTCCCAGTACCGAAGACTGTAAACGTTAGTTATTGTCCTGGTACACAGACCAAGTCACCAATAGCTCCTACATTTGTTTAAATTGTGTAGAAATGGTCACAGGTGGTATGTTGACAAAGCATGCAACAGCATGGTCTCTGGCAGACAGTCAAGACCAAACTCCAATATCTTTAAAAATTTTTATTATTTAAGTATAGTTGAGGTACAATGTCACATAAGTTGAACCCCAATATCTTTAATGCTTGTTCTTGTAGTTTTTATTTTGTACAGCAAATGAGATATCATTAGACACTTATCCGCAGTTTAAATGTCTTCACGTAGATTTGTTTTTTATTCATTTATTAAGTTGAATTAAAATAATTGTTCTGTCACGAGCAAGGAGCAGTTTTAGGCGCACTGGGGATAGAAAGATAAGAGATGGAACTCATGATGAAGTAAGAGAATTCAGAGGAAGGAGAGAGCAATTTTGGATGTAGAGAAGGGTAGGATTGAAGAATATCTCAAGGACTGGGCAAAATTTCTCTAAGAAGATGGGATTGTGGATTGGTAAATAAAGATGATAAGAACAAGTGGAGTGCAGTGAGGAAGTAGGGACTGAAAAGAGACCACATTGATTGAATAAATACAGTTTTAGTGTGTAATAATAAAGGGGATGATAGAGTACTGTAAAATGATAAAGTAAGAAAGTAAATTTTATGAGAATGTTATCAGACTTCTTGTTTATTGAAATAAAAATGATGAAAACTTTAGAATACTTTTACTCTGTATATGGGATGCCTTCTTTCATGCATCATATTTCAAAATTATGTTTTTTTGCCTTCATTTTTTAAAATAAGTCTGAGTATGACATTTGACTTAATAGGGTAGGAAAAGTAAACCAAAGAAATTATAACAATTTATCTTTCCAAACTTCAAGCCTAATTCAAGGCTGCTTCCTACATAGTACTTGATAAAGTTATAGGAGCCCTAACGGATTTTAAAGTATTAAAGCATCTTTCCTTATTCGATTTGTATCTTATATCCTTGGCCTTAAATATTCAGTTATATTTTAATAGTTATGAGTATAATATACACAGATTCCTGGGACCATGGGTTCCTCTTTATCATTATTATCATTACCTAAAGGGTAGGTAGGTCTTTAAATTATAGTGACTTTTGTTTTTATCAGCATGCAAGAGACTGTTAAAACAGCTCATTTATTTACAAATAGACTCGATTATGTGAATGAGCAGTTTTCTATTCATTCAACTACGAAGACAGAGCTAATCAACATACACTTACATAACTGAGACCTAAAATTCATGATAAAATCCAATGAAGCAGCAGGCCACACCTGCGGCAGCTTCGAGCTTCTAGATTTCTCAACAATTGCCCCTGTGGAACTTTGAGCCAAGGAGAAAAAAAATCCAAATGTACCTTTGTCACTAAAACTTTATCTCCAAAATTTGGCTTGTGGAGATGAGCCTTTTAATAAAAGAAAGTTTAAAAGAGAATGAGCTCTTAAATATGCTTCATAGTACTGAAATGGGATTTGTACTCCTTTGCTCCTGAAAAACTAAACCACTTCTTTTTTCACTTGAGAAGCAAAGAGATAAAATACTCGACTCAGTTCCAGATGTCTTTAGACATTCTCATATGTCTTTCATTCCACTGTTTTATTTGAGGATAACAGAAAAGCTGTATCACAAGAATGAAACCCTGTTTGGACTTTTCCAGAGATGAACCCGGATCAGATCTGCATGGTCCAACTAGAGGTAGTGGGCTGTGTTTAAGGCATTAGCCCCACTGATCATTGTAGCTGAGTGACACTGCACAAGTCACTTATCCTCTGCATGACTCAGATTGCTCATTTGGTAAAGTGAAGATGAAAATATAGTTCTTAACTTACAGTGTTGTTGGAATAACTAATAGATGAATATTTAGTACAGGCTGACATAGAAAGCACAATGTAATTGTTAGCTCTTATTACCAGAAATCAGAGGTCTCTCTTTCTCTCTTACCGTTCACCCCCTCCTTTCTTTCTTATTTCCATGGAAACTAATGTTTGGAAAATACATTTTCATAATAATTTTTGTAGCTGGATGAAATAAGGGAAATGCTATCAAGTATCCTCACACAGACCCAAATACTTGCCACATCTGTTTGTCATACAGGAGCCGTTTGAGATTATAAAAATCAGAGCTCCATTTTGCAGGCCCTTCTGACTTTAGTTTACGGCCTTCAAGTTATTTACCTGGTGTGCCTTAGTCAGCATTCCCCACAGCCTAGATGCATTGATCAACTGTGTCCACATACATAAATATGTCATTCCTAATGTCTTTTCCAGTTATTATGTAGGAAGTCAGAGATGAGTGAGATTAACAGACTGAGAAACACCAGCTATAATGATGCTCGATAAAGCTGTCAGTTTTTAAGTCATAGATTAGTAGCATATCCTGACTCTATAAATGAGATAGAATTTAAACCACACATTAAACAATGTTAGCTCCAGCAACTCTGAGTGAATTCCAGTCTCTTTTGAAAAGTTTCTGAAGAAATACAACATGAGTGGGTATGGCTTGGATAAACTGAGAAATAAAATGGCAGACACTTCCATTCCCTCATGTCTAATGTGAAACAAATTGTTAGTGTACATTTTCATTCAAAACAGAATTCACCTCAAAGAAAACGTAATCATTGTTTTAATTTAAATGATTGTGCTACTTTGGCCTGCGTTTGAATGTGTATAAATGATACGGCTGATTCCTGTGTTGTGTCATGTGGGTACTGGTAAATGTTTAACAAGCAGCTCTCCAAAAGAAAAAAATGCCCTGATTTGTACTGTTTGTCAGTTTCCATTGCATAAATACTCACTCTGACCAATTTCAAGTTACTAGCTGACGTTACTGAATTGCAATGTTAGGAAAAAATGTGCACGTTTGGCTATCATGAACCACTGTGAGCTGATTCCAGCACACCTATGGTGGTTTCTTTTTCCCAAGAAATGCAGAGCAGATATGAATGTCTAATAGCACTAGTCCACTAGTAGTGGACAATTTGTCCATAAAACAAAGGATGAAACAGACTTGGACTGAAAGGGTCCAGGAAACTGAAGGACACAGGAAACAGGAAGGAACTGGTCTTTCTATATGAAAAGGAACTGAAAACTAGAGAAAATGGTCCCTTTCTCTATGGCACATAAAGATCATCTGTGATTAATCAAACAGGGTTTCCATTCAGTCTAATTTTTTTAGTTGAGATCAATCTAGATCGTTCTAGGTAATGGTAGAAGCTACTGTGATAAGTAATAAATTTTTATTACTACATGTAACATTTTATTGTTTTCCTCATTTATAACTAAACTGTTCTTCTCTCGGGTTCTTCTTTCTTAGCTTTTAGGATGGATAGATTCAGATTATCATAGTGTTAGTGGATTGTTGACTATCTTGATAATTTTGGTTGCATGGGTATAGAGGTAAAAGCTGCAGTTGAATTTTCTGCAGTATAAAATAGAGGAGTTCCCAAGGTCCAAGGGAAAATCCAGAATGATGGAAACAACACAGTCACTACGGGTATTCTATGAGGGAAGCTGTGCTATAAAAGGGGCTCCGTGGATGACTATGAGGCAGCACAGGGGTCTTCGAAGTAGAATGGTATCTACAGGAGATTTCAAGTTGTTTTCTAGGGAGTATGTAATATAAGACCTCCCCTCTGTGTCCCCTTTGATGTCTTCAGAAGGTTCTCTTCCTCATTTTCGCTTAATGTGAGTATATTCTTTGGGGTCACCTGGATGAGTGGAGCCAGGGGCAGTTGTATCTGCATAACCCAAGATTTTTATTCTTAGGTGAAAAGAAATAAAATTTTCAAAGACTGCAAATTTATCAAACAAGAGGCAAAGAAAAACAAGAATAACAGTCCAAGAATATTGCTATCTAGGAAATCCAGTAAAATTTTAGTGAAATTCCGGCTATTTATTCCTCTCAAGACTAGGGATGACTCTAGGACATGGAGAACAAAACCTCTTTCCTTCTCTGACAGCTTGAACACTGAAGACCAAAGCCACCGAATCCTGCACACCTAATTGTCTAAATTAACATGACCTTATTCCATAGTATTTAACAGTTTTTTTTTTCCTTTAGACACTTGACCAGGCAGATACTTTCACTGTTCCTCATAGGAACTTCTCCACAAACCATCAACTCTTGAGTAGAAAGCACCAACAGATAGTTTTCTTCCTCACTCTCTTCAGAACTTTCAAAATCTTCAGATTGCCATTTCCTTAAGTTCTAACCTGTTAACTCATGATCCTTACCCTGTCCTAATCAAGCTCTTAAACTGAAAGACCTACTGTAAACTAAATTTGTAATTGTCAGTAAAATCAGACTTTGTTTTCCCCCACCTCTAAATTAGCACCAAAGCTCTTTCTAGGGGGGTGTCCTTCTTTATATCTATGAGCAATAAACAGTTATCAATATGTAGTGTTGGTGATATTTTATCATTGCTCTAATATGAGAAGAGAGCACTGGTGTGTCATAAGGTTATGGTATGAAAGAGATTGTACACTCAAATGAGTAATCTGAGGAGAGTTTAACCCTATGCACAAACTGGACAGGACTTAAGGAAATTGGGGGTGATAGAGTGAGATTAAGACCAGTCCATCTAAGACTAAAATAAAAGAGGGAGGAAGCAGGTACCAGTTACCAAAACCTAGAGCCATAGAAGGCAGTGGAGATAGGGCTACTTTATAGGGTTACCACCTATGGCTTTAGGGAAACAACCAGTCCTTGGCATACCCCAGGGAGAAATCTGGGGCAATAATGGCAGGACCTCACTCTGCTCGTTCCCTTCAGGCTCCTGCTGATCTTCCCAATTGGTCAAACCCCACAAAAAGCCAAAGGGCAAATTAGCCCTTTGATATAGTCCATATAGAGGTGAGACACCTACAACAGAGTGTTAACGTGGAGAACAGTAGAAAAGGAAGCTAGAAGGGCAAATGGAAGCTATTTGTAGATGTGGGCTCAAGATAGAGGAGCAAGAAAAAACACAGTCTCCCATTCTGAGAAGCATGCTAGAAAACATACATGGATAGGTCCTAATTCTTGCAGGCTATTTTATGAAAAGTGTGATAAATTCAATTATACATATGTAGAAGCAAGGTTTGCAACTGAATTTTTCTGCATAATAAAAGCATTTATAAGTTCAGAGGAAAAACAGGAAGGAGATAGAGGGAAGGCGTGTGGGTGTAGCACAGTATGTGTTTTAAGACCTGTGGAAGTGTTTGAAAGAAGGAAGGGTATTAGTACACCAGTAGCTGGGAAATACCTGAAATCCAGGATCAACCTATAAGCCATGAAATGAAATCATAGCAGACAATATACTTAAGAAAAAATTTTCCTATTGAAATATATCTGACATAGAATACTGTATAAATTTCAGGTGTATACCATGCTAACTTGATACATTTATACACTGTAATATGATTGCCATTGTAGCTATTGCTACATTATTTAGCTAATGCTAATTATTATTAGAACCTCTATCACATTACGTAATCTTTTTAGTAGTATTGAATAATTAAGTTCTAGTCTTTAGCAAACTTCATTATAATACAATATTGTTGTCTATATTCACTGTACTGTAATTACTTCTTGCAAGTTTGTACCTTTATTATTTTTTTTAATGCTTATTTATTTTTGAGAGAGGGAGGGAGAGTGGGAGAGAGAGACAGAGAGAGAGGCAGAAAGAGAGAGAAGGGGACAGAGGATCCAAAGCAGGCTCTGTGCTGACAGCAGAGAGACTGATATGGGGCTCGAACTCATGAAGCTTGAGATCATTGCCTGAGCTGAAGTTCGATGCTTAACCGACTGATCCACCCAGGTGCCCCATGTTTGTACCTTTAAACAACATCTATTCTATTGCCCTATTCCCCAATTCTTGGTGACCACCATTTCTGTCGGAAAGTTTTGATGCAGAACGGTGGGAACACCACCAAGAGCGAAACCTAGAGAGGCCCCAGTTGCAAGCAACAGGGTAATCAATTGGACCACCATGGCAGAAACAGCAGGGAATCTGATGTCCACACATTACTCACTCTGAATTCCACGAGGGGTCAAGTAGCGGCAGTGATTGCACCTGCCTCTAGCCATGAACAATGACTGTGTGAAAAAGTTGAGGACTGAGAGCAGAGGACACCCAGATGGGATATGGAATGTCCTGTACAATAAGTCGTTTATTGCAACCCGAAGCAGGAGACTATGAGAGGAGGAAGGAAAATGGTATTTGAAGAAATTGTATCTGAGAATTTATGAGAGTTGAAGAAAGTTTAGAGTCATCAGCATGCCAAACATTAAAATATATTTAAAACACACACACTGAAATACACACTAGAAAAATTTTAGAATACCAAGGATAAAAAGAAAACCCTAAGAACTAATAGAGATGAAATTTCGATTAATGACAAAAGTTTTGAGAATGAGATTGGAGTTAGGCTTTTCATCAGCACCACTGGCTACGGGAAGACGATGAACCAGCTTCTTGAGTAGTTTGAACCTAGAATTCTGTACCAAACTCTGGCAAACTGTCATTCAGAATTAAAAGGCAAGTAAATACATTTTCAGATATGTCAGGACTCAGTTTATCTCCCCAAAATCTCTCTTAAATTATTAGAGGATTATAGTAAGAAGAAAAAGAAAACAAACTCTGTTGGAAGTAATTGGTACATAAGGCAATGATGAGGAAAACTAATAAAATATTATTAAGTATTGATCATTAAAATATTTTAAAAAAATTTGAACCAAATTCAACATATCAATATAGAAATTGATGAGGGGGAAGGGGACTAGAAGCGGAAGAAAGTAAACATTACAACAAAATGTGAAGCAGTGGGAATATTTTACTGGAAGTACAATAAAATATTCATATTAATATATTAATATAAGTAGAATTGATATATTAATACTAATATAACATATTAATATAATTAATATTAATATATTATACTAATATAACAAAAGTATTCTCCAGGGAGGCATTTCAAGAGTCCATGCACAGAAAAGGAGGGATAATAAAACAACCCTATACAGTGGTATATGTGAGAATAAAAATTTAAGATTCCAGATCCTGAGTCCTTGCTGCCAAACAGGAAGATGCAACTGGAGGAAGTAGACATTGACCAAGGGACAAAAATGAAACACTCTCAGACCAAAATGGAACACTTAGATTATATTCACCGTTCACATGAATGTAAGAACACTGTGGTGGGATAACACGGTACGGTGGTGTTTTATATAAATATTATCATGATTTTGCCCACATATTTATAGCTAACTTTCAATTCCTAATCTGTGCCAGCATCTAACTCACTCTGGATAAATTACACTGCTGCCTTCAGGAATTCTGCTTGTGTCATTCTGTCAGCTTATCTATAGGAATAGCCTCGAATACTCACTACTGTCTCTATCATATGAGATAAGAGATGCACCATAAGAGATGCACCATAAGATGCATCATAAGAGATGCACCATTCTCTGCATCACAACTCTTTTGGGTTCCTGGACCCAGTTGTAATGTGTGTGTGTGTGTTCATGCACACACACGTCCCCACACCAACAAGGAATTCCCTGGACACCTGGCTGAACATTCCAACACTCTAATCACTGCATTTGCTTCCTCTGGTTGTCAGTCCCATCTAGGTTACCTAGGGCTTTCCAACAGTCACCTCATTAACATAACAAAAGACACCTTTATTGCTCTCTTATAGGAAATCCTAAGGATTTTAGGAGCTGTGAGCCAGGAAATCTGTGTACCAAGACCAACTTTATATAAGGATGAACGTGAATGACCAAATATATAATTTTATATTTCTTATAAATTACAGTATTGCATCAACTCTTTCTCCCTTTCTTCCTCTTTCTTTCTTTCTATCTTTCTATCTTTCTTTCTTTCTTTCTTTCTTTCTTTCTGTCTGTCTGTCTTTCTTTCTGTCTGTCTGTCTGTCTTTCTTTCTTTCTTTTTCTTTCTTTTTCTTTCTCTCTCTCTCTCTCTCTCTCTCCTCCCCACCACTTCCTGTTCCTTCCTTCCCCCCTCTCTCTGCCCTCCCTCCCTCCCACACTTCCTTCATTCCTTCCTTTCTTCCTCCTGTCTTTCCTTCCTTCTGTCCCTCTCCCTTTCTTTCTGTGTCTCTTTCTCTTTCTTAATGATGTTTGCTCAGGTTTTCCTATAAGTGTTTTTCATGAACAATTGGTATGTTTTGTAAATAACCTTCAAATGACAAATGTCTATTACTTACATAACTATCTTCTAACAGCTAACTGCTAGAATTTTAAAGCCAGATTAGGGGTAGTATGTACTAAATGTACTAATGCTTCCCTCTATTTTCCTTAACTCATATTTTCCCTTCAGTTGTATTACCTCATTGATGACCTACCTCCCATTCTCAGTTACCATTGATTGTGAGACTGGTGTATAATGCTGATTTAATAACACTCTTTAAATACCAAGAGAAACACCATCTCACTAAAATACATATCAATTTAAAGACAATTCCTCATTTTATAAATGTTAAATCAAGAAGAAAACTGTTTCTTTTAATCAAATATACCACTCTTAGCTTTTTACATGATACATATTTTTGTAAGGCAACTCAAATTCTTTGAAGTAGGGGACGAAATTAATTCTGTAAAGAATCCTATAGTTAGTTATTTCAGTCTCTGAAGAGAAGAGTAGCCTTAGTAGGCAGTTGTGTGTGTTTTGGAGGAGATAAATTACCAAGTTGGGATTCTTTAGTGCATAATGAAGAGTTGATTTATTCTAAAAATATCTTTTACATAAAGGCACATAATCACCACATTGCCATGTTCAACCAATAGGGTTTATATCCTGGCGATAAGAGGGAGGGGACTCTGGGCTTCACCTATTGCTTTGCTCTGGCTTTGGAAAAGAAGATGATTTTCTACTCACTGGACCCTTCGGTGATGTTGCTGGTAAATGAACTTTCCCCTGCTGAGCTGCATCTTTTGCCATCTTTGAATTGCTGCCTCCTTCTGGCCCACTGGTCTATTGCTTCTTCTTGGGAACCATCACTGGCCCTTGTACCTCTTGGAGCCAATTCCTGGGATAACTTGCGGAGGCTATTTATTTCCAGATTCCAATCTAAATTAAACCACATGAAGTATGAAAGTGAGACAATATTTCAAGACAGATTTTCAAATATCCCAGTCTGTGTAACAGAATCACTGTAGACTAGAACTAGAATAATTCATTTAACTCTTTCATGATTCACTTTTTAAACTTGTATTACTTAAAAACAAAACCAAAAAACCATGCAGATTGAAGGCAGAGGATCACCATGCATTACCTCAGTTGGGTTCAATTCAATTGATAATCCTTGGGTACCAGCAATATTCCTGATATTATATTAGTTATTCTGGAAGAGCAAAGTTCACATAAACTGATAATTATGCCCCCTGAATTCTCAAAAAGAAGGTATTACCTGAATTAGTTAAATTACAATCTATGATAATAAGTCTACTATTGTACTCAAATCCTTTATGGTTTAACTTCTATTAATCACAAGAATGCAAATTTCATGATACTTTTCTTGCTGCATATGTTGGTTTAAAATAGGAACAGGGGAAAAAATCAAAAATGAATGAGGCTTTGATCGTTTTATATTTGAATAAATAACTTGAAATACTTTACATAATTCCAAACTGCTGCCTTCTGTCATCATAAGCTGTGTATTGATTAGAAGCAAGAAAATTACAAATAAATTAATTGCAGTAAAATCAGACTGTAAATAAACAAGTAACAAAGTAAAATAAAATGAAACCAAAAATAGCAAAGCATATAATACCTACTAAGTAATTCCACAGGCTGGAATTGGTTAAGATTTTACTTATTTTTATTTTTTGATACTATGTGAAAGGCAAGCAACATCAATTTAAAAAGAGGCCAAATATCAACCTATATTTTTATTCTATCCTTTTTAAAAAAAAAATATTTATTTTGAGACAGAGAGAGAGAGAGTGAGCACGAGTGGAAGGGAAGCAGAGAGTAAAGGGGAGGGAGAATCCCAAGCAGACTCCACGCTGTCAGTGTAGAGCCCAACACACGGCCAACTCTCACGAACTTTGAGATGGTGACCTGAGCCAAAATCAAGAGTAGGAAGCTTAACTGGCTGAGTCACCCAGATGCCCCTATTTTTATTCTATTCTAAGGAGCAAATGAGTTTTAAAATTTGGTCTTTGTAAATTAAAATCTGATTTATCAGTATCAAAATTTGTACTTAGAACTATTTAATTTTTTTTTTCAACGTTTATTTATTTTTGAGACAGAGAGAGACAGAGCATGAACGGGGGAGGGTCAGAGAGAGGGAGACACAGAATCTGAAACAGGCTCCAGGCTCTGAGCTGTCAGCACAGAGCCCGTCGCGGGGCTCGAACTCACGGACCGCGAGATCATGACCTAAGCCGAAGTCGGCCGCTTAACTGACTGAGCCCCGCGCCCCAAGAACTGACTGAGCCACCCAGGCGCCCCAAGAACTATTTAATAAACGGGATATATCCATGAATAAGTGATTTTCTTTTATTCATTCATTCATGTTTATTTAGTTTTGAGAGAGAGAGAGAGAGAGAGAGAGAGAGAAAGACAGACAGAGTGAGCAGGGGCGGGGCAGAGAGAGGGAGACACAGAATCTGAAGCAGGCTCCAGGCTCTGAGCTGTCAGCACAGAGCCTGATGTGGGGCTCAAACTCACAAACCATGAGATCATGACTTGAGCCAAAGTCAGATGCTTAACTGATTGAGCTGCCTAGGTGCCCCAATTTTCTTTATTTTATATATAATTATTAATGATCCATTTGATCCATAACAATTTAAATTTCACTTGTCTGGGAGAAGTGGGAAGTAGGAAGAGCCATTATCTAATACCTTAATTTTCTATAACTCTGCTGTTGACCCCTATCTCTTCCCTAAGAAGTTAGAGGGGACAGAAAAATTACATTCATTTTATATTTACTATTGATTTTCTATATATTAATTTCCACCCTTACTGGAGCTACAGCTATGCACAAGATTACTTTTTGCCTTCTGAATTTTACACAGTGGTGGACTTTTAAAGATGCTCTGGCTATTGTCTCCAATGGTTGCTCTAGTTCCATTTGTTGAGATTTAGAGTCCAGGTCGACTCTGAAGGCATCATGCGATGAGGAGGAGAATTTTCTATATTTGAAAGCAATTCTTTTCTGAAATTGCTGGAGAAAAAAAAAAAGAAGTTCTATGAGCCTAGGAAACTGTGTGTAATAGAAGTATGGCCCTGTGATATCGTGGGGAAAGTTTTCCTCTAACATTTTCTTAGGTACCTAAATGAAAAGAAAGTGTGTGCCCTACAGTATGTTTTGAAGTGTCATTTGAGAACCACTGTAATGCCCGCTGAGTGTAAAGCATCACTCCCATTGTCCTGCTTGGTGTCTGTAGAATCTCAGGTTTGCAAAACTATTAGAAGGTAATTTGGTCTAATCATCCTCTAGATGCTTAAAACACTTCTATGAGATTTCTACCAAGTAGTTATTCATTCTAAGCCTGAACACTTCCCATACTCAAATGTATTACCTGTTTACTCCCTGAATCAGCATAATCCTTAAATATTTCAAACAGATAGAAAGTTTTTACTTGGTGAATTGAATCTATATCTCAGTAACCTTCATTCACATATAAGCTTCTTCCTCATTCCATGAGTATCACTTGTTTACTGAGCCTTTCTAGGAATAAGGCAGTGTGCTTGGGGCTGGAACGAAGACACTCAAGTATCTTGAAGGACTCTATTAAAATACACACCATCACTCTGTAGGAACAATATGTTAACCCATTAAAAGACACACTAAGGTTTTATCAAGCATGAGTTTAAAAATAGAAAGCTGTTACTTTGGAAGCCAAAGGGTGGTCTACCAACTGAGATGGAGACCAAGGAGAGGAAGATGGTCAGCTGGGAGAAGCCCTGCTGGAAGAAGGCACAGGCATTGAGGCTGGACCCTGGATCTTGGGCCCTGGATTTGCTCATCTACTGAGAAATGCTGAAATGGGTGCCAGTGTGGTAAGTTCTCAGTTTCACTAAAAGTTAGCTTGTTGGAAATTATCCCAAAGGTTGCATTCTGCTACAAGAAAAGGAGTATTTTCTTTATTAATCTTTTTATGTCTAGAGCTTGGCATGGACCTTGGAACCACAAACTTTCTCAGAGCTGCCATACTCTATACCATTTGCCTTGGTGTTAGCTTCTAGGATCACTCTTTCCTTGCAACACAGCCAGTTAAACTATCTTAAACATACATGTAAGTTTTATGTCATATGTAAAGGGCTATTTAATTGTAAATATTTCTATGCCATGTAAATGTCATTTAATCCTTCTCATTCTCTCCTTGTCATTCTCTCAGAGTACCCTAATTTTTGTTTCTTCATTAAAATATATTATGATATAGAATTTTGGTTCTTTGGCAGAGTTCTTAAAGATACATTTCAGTCCATTTACCGCTGAAGAAATGAGGCCCTGTGAAACTTCTTTACCCAAGAATGTATAGACTTGACTTGGCAGAGGAAGAACCCAGAATTTAGTTTTAAGAGTTTCAGACTGGTACCCTTTCCTTTATATCGCTGTTATGTTTTTGTTTTTGTTTTTGTTTTTTTTTATACCTTCCACCATCTACCCATCCCTACCTGCTCTCTTCTGTCTAGTTCAGAGATCATAGACTGTTTAGTCTATACTTTGTCTTAAAAAGTCTTATGGTAGGGGCGCCTGGGTGGCTCAGTCGGTTAAGCGGCCGACTTCGGCTCAGGCCATGATCTCGCGGTCTGTGAGTTCGAGCCTCGCGTCAGGCTCTGTGCTGACAGCTCAGAGCCTGGAGCCTGTTTCAGATTCTGTGTCTCCCTCTCTCTGACCCTCCCCCATTCATGCTCTGTCTCTCTCTGTCTCAAAAATAAATAAACGTTAAAAAAAAAAAAAGTCTTATGGTATAGAGATTCATATATATACATACATATGTATATATATGTGTATATATGTATATATATGAATATACATATATATAAATTCAAAACTAAATATTTATAAAATATTATAAATATATTTATTATAAATACAAAAGTTCAGATCTCCAGCTCTCTTGAAAAACCAAAAGACCTGGCTGTACTGGACCTGTATTCTCATTCCCTCAGGATAGAGCTCCCTCTAGGTCACCAACACTCCATTATTTCTCACATAGCCGGCTTTACTCATTTACATGATCTTCCTGGCTCCTGTAAGCAGTCCAGATTGTGACAGCTAATCTAGGTAATTCGCAAGCACACACACAGATGGGAGGAAGGAACTACATAATACAGATCTTCTTCGACTTATGATAGGGTTCTGTCCTGATAAACTCATTGTAAACTGAAAATGTCTTAAGTCCGAACTGCATTTAATGCACCCAACCTACTGAATATCACAGCTTAGCCCACTTTACTGTAGGTGTGCTCAGAATACTCACTTAGCCTACAGTTGGGCAAAGTCCTCTCACACAAAACCTCTTTTATAACTAATGAACAAGATTACCTCTTGCCTTCTTTGAATATCTCACATAATTTATTGAATACCATACTGAAAATAATAGAATGGCTATATGGGTTCAGAATGGTTTTAACCTTGCGACATGTGTCTGCTGGGAGCTGCGGCTGCCACTGCCCAGCGTCAAGAGAGAGTGTGGTGCCACAAAGCACTAGTTGGGAAAAGATCAAATTCAAAATTTGAAGTACAGTTTCTACTAAACATATATCCCTTCTGTACCATCCTTATATTGAAAATTTTACATTGAACTACTGTAAGTCAGGGACTGTCTGTATTATAGTCAGCACTCATGGTAGGCATTCTTTTTTTTTTTTTTTAATTTTTTTTTTCTTTTTCAACGTTTTTATTTATTTGTGGGACAGAGAGAGACAGAGCATGAACGGGGGAGGGGCAGAGAGAGAGGGAGACACAGAATCGGAAACAGGCTCCAGGCTCTGAGCCATCAGCCCAGAGCCTGACGCGGGGCTCGAACCCACGGACCGCGAGATCGTGACCTGGATGAAGTCGGACGCTTAACCGACTGCGCCACCCAGGCGCCCCTCATGGTAGGCATTCTTAATCTGAGGTATGTGGATAGAATCTGAGGAGTTCCAGGACCCTTCTGAAAAGTTAGGCATCAGTTTATGCCTATGTCAAATTTATAATTTTCTAGTGCAACAGTATAAAGATGTTCTCGTTCCTCAAAGCAATCCACACCCTGAAAAGATTATAAAATCCTGGCCTGAAGTATCAATAGTATAATAACAACAATATTGAATAAAGTATAAAAATAACGCTCTAGGAGAGTCAAGTCTGTGCAAAAATTTATAGATTTAAATGTCCTTTAATACAAACATTTAAATTTCTGAAGCATTTCCCTATTTTTTGTTTGTTTTTGTATGTGAAAATAGAGTTTTGCACAAGGAAACATGATATGAGTTCCCTGAATTCTTTCGTTCAGCAAATATCCATGGAGTGCCTACTCTATAGGACAGGCACTGTTCTGGTGTTGTGGATACAGCAATGATCAGAACAGAAAAAAAAAAAAAATCCATGCCCTCATGACTACATTCTTGTGTGAGAAGACAGAACAAATAAACTAGTAAAATACATGGTATATTAAAAGGTGGGGTTACCTAGGTGGCTCAGTCGGTTAAGCACCAACTTTGCTCAGGTCATGATCTTGGGTTCATGGGTTCCAATCCTGCATCTGGCTCTCTGCTGTTAGTGCAGAGCCTGCTTCAGATCTTCTCTCTCTGTCTCTGTGCCCCTTCCCTGTGCTCTCTCTCAAAATAAATAAACATTAAAAAAAAGAAGGTGAAAGTAGTGTGTATAAAGTAAAACAGAAGAGGGATAGATTACACCTGGGCTGGAATGGACAATGCTCCAATTGCAGTTTTCTTTCTTTTTTAGTTTTTCCACATTAAAAAAATTTTTTTTTACTTATTTTTGAGAGAGAGAGAGAGAGAGAGAGAGAGAGAGACCAAGCAGGGGAGGGACAGACAGAGAGGAAGACACAGAATCCGAAGCAGGCTCCAGGCTCTGAGCTGTCAGCACAGCCCAACATGGGGCTTGAACTCATGAATCGTGAGATCATAACCTGAGCCAAAGTCTGATGCTTAACCGACTGGGCCCCCCAGGTGCCCCTCCAATTGCAGTCTTAAGTTGAGTGGTGTGAGAAGGCCTCACTGAGAACTGAGAAGGTACCATGTCGAAAACTTCAAGGGATGAGAATGAACAATGTGGGCAAATGGGGGAAGAGTGGTCTAGGTAGTGGGAGCAGTCCAAGCAAAGGATGTATTGTAGGATCTTGCCTGGCAGGTTCTAGCAACTCAAAGAAGTCAATGTGGCTGCAACAGAATGATCCAGGGGAAGAGGAGTAAAGGGGCAAAAGGGAGAGTTGTAGGAACACCTTTTGATGAACCACAGTAACAGGGAACTGGTAGCTGCAATTGTTCACCAAATGAGACAACCTCAACGTCTATTGAAGTACAGCGTCAGCTCTGGGGGAATTACAACTTGAATTATTAACTTACAAGGAAATAGGCCTTGTTGGGGGAGGCAGTCCAGGGAGGAGAATGACCATGGGGGAAGGAGAGCCAGCCTGGGAGGGAGATTTATTCACGTGAGCAACACATCTGTTCTGGGAGACACAAGGGCTCTTATTTCAGGTCTGCCTCTTGCTGACTCAAATAATTATGGACTGAAGAAAACATTGGGGTTAATGCCATTGATCCGGTTATCTGGGGGTATGTCGGCGCTGGGAAGCAGTCTCTGTGACTGATGGATCTTTGCTTTAGGGTGTTCATATTAAGCAGGTGACCATACAGCATTTGCATTGTTTTAGGACACTTATCCTCTATACAGTAAATTCATGTTTTATACCAATGCTTACATAACTGTGCTTTCTGTATTTTATTTCTACTTCTAAATTGTATTAATTCTATTTAAAAATTAGGGATGGAACAACAAAGAAGAGATAGTTTCATCATTCCAAGTCTCATTTCTGGACATATCAGGCATGTTACTGGAGGTTTGGAAGGAAGTTTTTGCTTGTTCAAGATGTATTTTAATATATAATGTGGAATAATGCTAACATAGAATATAAAATATTTATGACAGGGCGCCTGGGTGGCGCAGTCGGTTAAGCGTCCGACTTCAGCCAGGTCACGATCTCGCGGTCCGTGAGTTCGAGCCCCGCGTCAGGCTCTGGGCTGATGGCTCGGAGCCTGGAGCCTGTTTCCGATTCTGTGTCTCCCTCTCTCTCTGCCCCTCCCCCGTTCATGCTCTGTCTCTCTCTGTCCCAAAAATAAATAAAAAACGTTGAAAAAAATTTTTTTTTAAATATTTATGACTTATTGAGGAAAAACAACAAAGGCCTTCTGTGAAGTGACCAAAATGATAGAATGTCGACCCAAGATTGAAAGCAGATAGGGCAGTATTATGTACTTAGAAAAGAGCTTCTATTTTAGCCCTCTTGAGGTCTGGAGAACTGCTGGGTTCTATCAATGTTTTGAGCAGGGTCAACCAATGCACAAGGGAGGACAGAGGTCTGCTTGAGGTCTGACACCCCATAGATAGCTCAATCAGGATTAGCCATGGCCGTTTCTGGTTTTTGTCCTTTGCTTTGATTACTATTCCACATGGCCTCCTGAAATATGTATACCATCCTTTTGCAACGCCACAGCAAGGTTTAAGAACACATTTTATCAAAAACATATTCTTTCTATTATAAATATGCTTAGTTTGCAAGAAGGAAAGAAATGGTAGATTATTTAAGACTGGCAAAAGGCTAACATTTCCTACAAAATTGATTTGGCAATACATCAACCTTTTAAAGAGAAATTGATTTTTTAAAAACTTTATATTAAACCGCAGCCTGGGTGATTTTGTTATGCACTATTTATGGGTGGGGTAGGTGATAATGTAAGGGAGCAGGGTGATATATGCTTGCCCATATTCATCTAATTCTAAAATACTCAATATATCTTTAGCAATAAAGCAAAAATCCCAAGCAATAAAAAAAGCCCTCACGTTAAGACTTTCCAAAGCTCAAACATGGAAAAACAATGAAAGTTAAAGATTCTATATAGCCACTGTACCTGTCAAGGCTTTCTGCTTCCGAGGCGACAGCAATATGTCTATTTGGTGATAGTAAGTTTCCTTTGGGTCATTTTTATCTCCTTCACAATCTGGCTTTGTTGATGCAATCCTTTGGTACTCTGCTGGCTCCTCTTTAAAACTGGTTAGTCCGAGGCCTTTGTCATCTTGGTTGCCATATTGGTCTGCATCATTGGTCAGTGTCTTCTCAATAAACAGATTATCTGCAGCACATTCTGTGCAGTTGAACTCAGTGGTGTTCGGCAAATCCATTTGGAAACAGACTTCATTGTGGTTCTCATTTAATAGGCCTTCAAAATCTCTATGGCATGCATTCTTTACCACTGGCATTATTTCGAATTTGTCTTTTTCACCATTTCCCAGGGAGCTGGGTGAGTCTTTAGGATTTTTTATTCCCATGGGACAATTAGAATAAACCGTGCCTCCTTTATCATTATGAATAATTAATCTTTGCTCTAATTCATCAGCTATTAAGGTCATGACTAGCTCTGTTGTTTTGCTGGGCACTGCTATCTCTGGATGACCTGTCTGGGATTTTGTTTGACTCCATTCCACAGTGCTATGGCTGTTCCTGTTGAGTGGGCTCCTGGCAGAGAGGCTGCTGGAGGATTCAGGACTGAGAGTTGGACATCGTGTACTCTTCATTTCCAGTAGTTGCTGTGCGTTTGTATGAGAGTCACTATGTAAAGCGGCCTTGTTAAAGTCTCTGTCAGTCATATCAATATGCTCTTCCTCACAGGTTTTCAAAAGTTCAGCACAATGATTAAAAGAAAATGTATCCCCAGGGACTTCTTTCACTTCTGATTGTCTGGTGGCCCAGTGGGATGGGCTGAATGAGGTGGAAGGCTTCAGAACATTTTGACTGGAAGGCAAAGATAAAGAACTTGATTCCTCACAACAATCTGCAGTTGGAATTTTGCTGCCTTTGCAATAAGTGCTGGCTGCTTTTTCTCCTACCACTTGCCTGCTCAGAGAAGATGAAGAACAGAAGTCAGAATCTTTGCCATCTTGAACTGGGAAGATGTCAGTAATGGCACTTGGCAAATAATTTATTCCTTCTGGGCTTTGCCGTGTACATGAGTCTGATGTGATATTTTCTGGTATATCGAAGACGAGTTTTCTCTCTCTATCCACATCCTTCAGATCCTCAAAAGGCATGCTACTTAAGTCTGTATCACTTAAACTTGTGGTCTTTAGGGTACCTTGTGAAATAGGAATGTTTTTGAGAAGAGTCTCAGCCTCAGAGAAATTTTTCTTGTTGAGGATGTTCTGACCAATTTTAAAGTCCTTCTGCTGAGACATGGCAGATTCTACCTCACAGTCATCTAAAACTGAAGATAGTGAGTCAGGCTTAGTCTTCTCCCTCTCAGGGGTTGAGCACAGAAACTCCACCTCTCTATCAACATTCTTCTCCTTCTGGACGGCACACACAATAGGAGGAGAGACATGAAAACAGTCTGAACTCTGATGCTTGTTCTCAAGCTTCCACTTTTCAGGGCACCTAATATCAGACTGTAGAGAAGACCTGGAACATTCTTCAGTAGTGTGATCGGAGGAAATGTTTCTGTATTTAGCTCTTTTCCCCCTTCTTTTAGGATAAGCTATATTAATTAATATATTCTGTTTCTTACTCATGTATTTAACTTTAACTTCTTTTCCTACAATGCTTACTTTTAGTGAAGGTCTCCCTTTTCTGGCAACTTCTCCTTCAGATTCAGATGGCACCTCAGGTTTTAGTTCTTCTACTAACATATTCCTGTATATAGAAGAGCAGCTTCTAGAAGTATAGCATGTCTGACTGTGTCTGGAAAAGTAATGCTGATGACATTTTGGACATCTCCTTTTTGTTGGGAACTGCATTCCTGTTTTACAGAAAAATCTATTCTTGATTTCTACTTGCACACTGAAAGCCCCACATTTCACTTCTGTAATAATTTTGCCTTTTGCTGGTTTAAAGGCTTCTACTGTGTTTGGGAAATCCTGCAGTATGCTTTTTTCTGATAATGATTCTTTATAGTCATTAAACATGGCCACTGACAACACTTTGTCTCGTTGATGAGAAATGGATGATGGAGGATCATCATTCTCCTTCTCCCTACTTATTTTGCTGTCACATGAAAGTTGTTTATTATCTTTAGGGAGGAAAAGTGAATTCTGTTTTCCATTCACAGAAGCAGATGTATGCTCATCTCCATTTTCCTTAGATTTCCCCAATGCCCTAATCTGATGAAACTTGGCTTCTGGGGTGTCTCCTTTGACTTCCTTTTCAAGATCTTTTATATTTTTTTGGTATACCTGATTAGCAGGTTGAGGTTCACCTAAACAAGAAGAAAAAAAAAAAAGGAAGAAAGAAAGAAGAAAAATATTTTCTGTGTCCTTTTGAAGAGCAGATGGGATGCAAATTCTTGGGTACAATTCCATGCATATTAGTTGTAATTTGAGTAACATTTTTCATTCATTTCTAGTATGCAAAGATATTTTCCACAAAAATTCATTTCTAATAAATATCTCCTTTTAAATCAATTATCTTAGAATACAGAATATTGCTAGGTAGTTCTAGGAAATAAGAATGTAATTAAAGTTTATTCTAAAACAGAGACTTCCAGGGGTGCCTGGGTGGCTCAGTCAGTTGGGAGACAGACTTCAGCTCAGCTCATGATCTTGCAGTTCAGTTCATGAGTTTGAGCCCTGCTTCAGGCTCTGTGCTGACAGCTCAGAGCCTGGAGCCTGTTTTGGATTCTGTGTCTCCCTCTCTCTCTGCCCCTCCCCCACTCATCCTTTGTCTTTCTCCCAGAAATAAACAAACATTTAAAAAAAATTAAAACAGAGACTTCCAAAATGGGTGAAATGAAAATTTCAGAGTAAACTTACGCAAATAAATTTTGAGACTTCTTGATAAAGAGTAAGTTACCATGTTCAACTATTTGAACATGGCATTATAATGCTACAGGCTAAATCAAGCTTGATCTAATTTGAGAAGGTACAACAAATAAAGAGATCCAAGTATGGGTTATAAACAGCCTTTTAAACAGGTCTGATAGTTACCTTTGCCCAGGGTAGGATTGTTTTTGTTGTTGTTTTTTATAGGACAGAGAAGGTATCCTAGTATTGTCAGATACTATCATTTTCCAGGAGAAGAACTAGAGTCTGGATTTATTATATTGTGAAATCTCCTAATTTCTAAGGATGGTCTCACATTTTAAAAAACTCTCTATAGATGGAGGCTAATATATTTAGGGACCAGCTTTGGCCCTAGAACTGCCAGCTGGCAAGCTTTACTCTCTACTTTATAATTTTAGGATGTTTTGCTTAAAAAATTTGTGAACCTGAGCTTGAGGTAGCAGATCTTAGGTAAAAAAAAAAGTGAACATGGGTGTGGGAGGGAGGGGAGGGTGGGTGATGGGTATTGAGGAGGGCACCTGTTGGGATGAGCACTGGGTGTTGTATGGAAACCAATTTGACAATAAATTTCATATTAAAAAAATAAAAAATAAAAATAAAATGTATACTTTTTAACTCTTAAACAGTGAACAAAACACAAAGATCTCATATCTTTTAAACTATATCTGAAAGAGAGTATTGGGAAAGGCAAAGAAAGAATGGGCAACAAATAGATAGTGATGTCATGGAAATCTATGAACCAGGTCTCCACAGAGATAATTTTAATAAGGTGATTAAGCTAAAAGTTGGAAAAGATTATTTATAATTATTATTTTTTTAATGTTTATTCATTTTTGAGAGAGAGAGGCAGAACATGAGCTGGGGAAGGGTAGAGAGAGAGAGGGAGATGGAGAATCTGAAGCAGGCTCCAGGTTCTTTGCTGACACAGGGTTCGAACTCACTAACCGTGAGATCATGACCTGAGCTGAAGTCAGACATTTAACCGACTGAGCCACCCAGGTGGCCCTCTAATGATTTAAAATGCGTTTTCAATTTGGCTATGAAGCTATGATTTTATATATACCTACATATTTTAGTAAAGATATTTATAAAAATACTTACATAAAGAGTAAAAAATTATCATTAATGAGAAAAAGAATAACATCCTACCAAAGTTTGGCTAGAGGTGGCAAAGAAGTATGGGGTGCAGAAATAGAATTGCTGTTTCAGAATCAAATAAAGATTCGTAGGTTTAGGAATCACAACTTTCCAACTTTAGGTTCTCAAAAACGCTGGGGTTCCACTGAGTTACCATTTGCCTCTCTTCTAGTCTGAGGGAATGACTTTTCTCAAGGCAAGTACTGAAACAGTTCCCAGTGGTCTGCTTACAATCTGAGAGCTGTAATGCAGAAATCATGGAAGAAAAGACGTGGAAACATGTCTCTCTAAAGCCTATTTATAATACACCATGTATACTATAGCAATTTATATACTAGTGGACTGCCTTCCAAAACTATAGATTACAATTTATTCTTAAAATAACACCCTCACGCCAAGAACAGTTCAGTTTATAGACTTTTTCAATTTTATAATTTTACAGTTTATAGCCTCTTTCAACTGACTGTAGTTCAATTTCTATGAGTAGCAAGACAGAACTGAGATAGTTATATAATAATCCACTGATAACAGATTCTAAGAATAGAATTCTTCATATTCTTTGTCTGAATATTTTTATTTAAATTTTTATTCATAATATATGCCATTAATAATGAATGCAGATGTTTATACATAACAACCGATCAAACTTCTAAATCATTTTATTATACTTCTATGCATTTGTCTTCCTACTTTTATAGACATTCTGTGATACACAAAATACGTAGCTGGGTTCATTTTATATATACTTATAAAACCAATGAATTAGACTTACATACTGTGGGATTCAGGATTTTCCATTTTTTATAGGCTTTTCTTCTTTTCCTCTTCATTTTGGGGAGCTGAGCATCTTCAGCTTTCACTGTCCTTTAAAAGCATAAAATGCAAAGTTATTTTCTACTCAGAATTAGGTTTAGTAAAATTCCTAGCAACTCATTTGCCAGCTTGAAACATAATATCATTTTCGGGTATCCAATAGTGTTCTCCTTCAAATATATTTCATTACTATAATTATATTTTCTATCCTGTTTAATTCTACTTAACCAATTTTCATCTATGCCAACTATTTAGAGTCCATTATTATATACCATGTGAATATTCAAACATATATTTCTTCATATGTGTAGATATTTAGGATGTAAGTTATAAAATTATATTCTGCTTCATTGATTATTTTTATACTCCAACTTTTCTTAGCCTAATAGAAATATCTATTTTTTGTGAAGTTGACCTAAATTTATTATCATCATATTTGTAGCCCTGCTAAATTAAGTAGGGTAGGGAGATTGTTTGCCACCATTACATTATCTCCATATACCCTATATTTAAATAAAAGATTAGATACACACTCTATAGTCTCTGTAGAAGAATGAATTATTTGTAGAAGATAAAATTAATTCTGTACCTTTCTTGTGGAACAAATGGTATTTTTCCTGTTGATGATGTCTTAATAAAAAGTATTAGGGAAGATACTTGGGAGAGACACAGCCTATAACTTCCCCACTATCACCTCAGTAGTTATCTGCCTGTGCTTAGAGCTAAGCCTGATTCAGTTGCTTTCCTTTTAGAGGATTAAACTGTCTGCAGAGATGTGAAGAGAAATAGCTTCACTCTAAAGCAGTTTGTTTTGCGTGTATTAGGTAGACTGTGCCTTTGGACACCTCAGCAGAACAGCTCAACTTTTATCTGTTTTACAGGTAACTCAAAAAAAAAAAAAGGGGGGGGGCTGTTTTGTGACCAGTTTTGGCAAATTTTATTTAAATTCTTCTTAACTCATCTCTCTCCTCAAAATCCCCTATATCATTGTATGTGATGATTTCAAATCACTTTTCCTCTAGAAACTCTCAAAATCTCATAATTTTCTGAAAATTCTTTTTCCTGAGGCAACCTTTTTTATACAGAGCCATTGACACTCTTTTGGCGTGTTCCAATTATCCTTTCTATTCTCTCCCCCAGTATGCACAATGAAGTTCCTATGGCTGACTAAGCAAGCAATAATCCTTTATTCTTAGAAGACCAACATGGGGGTTGGGTGGGGGAGAGGATTACAAACATGTAATTAATATCTTTCTTTTTTTTGTAATCCCTGTCTTATACATAAAGGGTTTTCTAATCTAAAAAAAAAATGCTTCAAAAGCACTTGACTGGGTTATTGATTATTTCTCTATGGTCCCATATAGTTTGAACAACGAAATGTAGGCGGCTGCACTGTGTTTAGTACAGAGTACTCTGGGCTTTGACTCAGAAGATCTTGGTTGTGGTCTGGCTCTGCTGTTTACTCGGGGCAGGTCATGCAATTTCTGTGAGGCTGTTTCCTTTGCCTCTGAGATGGAAATGGTAGCAAATTTCACCTTACAGAATTGTCTTGAAGAAACAACTGAAATGTGTGATAAATGGTTCCAGTCAAACTTCATCATTCTTAACTTTATATTGGAGAATATATACATATCTGTTAGACACACGCATTTATATTGAGCACCTGACATTGGGAGAATATCTGTCACGTCCGAGCTGCAAATGAATGCTTAGATAAAGCTGATCAAACCATAAACTCTTTTTGAGCCAGAATATCTAAATGTTCAAGATCATCACATTCAAAATTCTCATTTTGCAGGGGAGAAGCTGATACTCAGAGAATCCTTGTTTCCTGTATCACACTAATAGTGGCAATTGAAGACTAGAACCCAGGCTGTTGGGACTTAGGCTAATTCTGTCTTTGAGCAGATATACAAGGTATATAGATGCCCTGAGATTGTTTCTGATCATACAGAGCAAATTTTATAATTAGTTTGCACTTTACCTCAGAGCATGACAACTTTGATCCAGGAAATTAAACGTACTGCTGAATATTGAATATTCAGGCACAGTGCCTGACACAATAGGCACCTAATAAATATGTATGACCAAGTGAATTAGATGGATAGCTCAGTTTGTATCAGATTATGTTTTTAATGATGTCTTCTTATATTTCTGAATGTATTCTTTCCTTTTACTGTGTATTAATTTGTTGATCATTAATAAAAGTCTATTTTAAGAAGACCTTTTTTTAAAGTTTATTTATTGATTTTGAGAGACAGACAGAGCATGCACGTGCAAGCTTGCATGGACACAAGCGGGGGAGGGGCAGAGAGAGGGAGTGAGAGAATCCCAAGCAGGCTCCATGCACTGCCAGTGCAGAGCCCCACACAGGGCTCAATCCCACAAACTCTGAATCCCTGACCTGAGCTGAAATCAAGAGTTGGACACCTAACTGACTGAGCCACCCAGGTGCCCCAAGATCAACTTTAAAATAAACACACTGGGGCGCCTGGGTGGCTCAGTTGGTTAAGCGTCCGACTTCGGCTCAGGTCATGATCTTGCGGTCTTTGAGTTCGAGCCCCGCATGGGGCTCTGTGCTGACAGCCTGGAGCCTGTTTCAGATTCTGTGTCTCCCTCTCTCTCTGACCCTCCCCCTGTTCATGCTCTGTCTCTCTCTGTCTCAAAAATAAATAAACGTTAAAAAAAATAAAATAAATACATTGTTTGTCTTTTTCCCCACTAGATATCTCTTGCTCTGTACTTCCGTAAGAGGTACCTAAGATAATGGTAGTGACATAATTGATATATAATTGATACAAGTCCCACAAGCAGTCTTGGGGGGGAGGGTGGTCTACAAATTCTACTTTACTTAAATGGCAGCAAGTATTTCCCTCATTTGATGGTTAAACAGGGTATAGCTACAACAACATGGTCTAAACTGAGCCTGAACAAAATGAAGAGTGGGAGAAGGTGTTCCTAATAAATCTATTCACAGGGAGGGTGCTTGCTTAGGACACCAGAAAGCAGGGGCACCAAAGTTTTAAAAGATTAAAGAATTTGATATTTGATATTTCAAAAACTTCAGAGCAGTTATCAGTGGGAAAATCAGAATATTGTTGGATTTCCTTACACATGGTGTAGAATTTTTAATTTCACATAGAGACATCACAATCGTTCCAATGCTTTCCTACAATGATTTAATAATATTTGCATATTTCCTATCTCTAAAACAAGTATATCACACTTGTTTTTCTAACCTCCAATCCCTTCTCTTCTTCCCATGCTCTCCTTGAAGATCAGGACACATGATCAGAGGAAATAGAAGCCAACTGAAATTCTGCTTTCCAATACTAAAACTGCAAACTTCTTTGATTTGCATCAGATACTATCAAATCTCTCTTATGTGGAAGATGAAATGGGCCTAAGGACCATTTTCCTGCAGTCATTCCCCTCCTCTCTTGCAGTGGCCATTTCTGTCTTCTGTTACATCATTCTCGTGTCAGAGTACAGACATTCCCTCACCACTCCATCTATTGTCACATGCCTCTCTTCACCTTTACAGCAACACATCTTGAAGGAGTTGCCTATATGTTCTGATTCTTCTTTCTCTCCTCACATCATTTCCCAAACCCACTCCAAGCAGTCTATTAAATTCCCACCCCGTTGGCATCACTCTTGTCCCAGTCACCAGTGACATCCATATTGCCAACGCCAGTAGTCACTTCTCTGTGGTCAGGTTATTCACACTTTTAGCAGAATTTGACACAATCATTCTATTCTTCTTTACTCCTTTCTTTAGATTCCATGGTGCCACACTCTCCTGGTCCTTGTCTTGCTCCACTGACCATTCTCTCTTAGACACTTTTGCTGGGTCTTCCCTTGCTCAGTCTCTAATCTTTGGCATCCTCAGGGTTCTTTGTGCCTTTTCATGACCTCTCTCCCTAGGAAATCTCAACCATTTCATGGCTTTAAAACTATCTATATAGATGATTCTAAAATTCATAGTTCTACCCCTAACTTATTCCCCAAAGTCCAAGCTTAAATATCCAACTGCCAAACTGACATATCTACTTAGGTGTCTAGTTGGACTCTCAAATTTTTCATGTTCCAGAATGACCTCTTGATGTTCTCTGCCTTCTCCAATTATTCCCCTGAATCCCAAATCTTTCCAATCTCAGCCAACAGCTTCACCATCTATCTAGCTCAAATCACGTACCTAGGTATCAACTTTGACTCTTCTCTTTAACTTACTTTCCTCATCAAAACCGTCAGCCAGTTTGCCCCACACTATTTTAAGTATCTTATCCTTAGTATGTCCATTTATTTTCTTCTCCTTGCTACCACCCAAGTCAAAACCTCCCTCTTTCTCTCTTTCTATATGTGTATATCTACGTGTGTAAGTGTATACGTGTGAGTATATATACATATATATATATGTAGTCCATATTTTAAAAATATATATTTATATATTCATAAGTATGTACATATTATATATATATTTAAAATCTGGACCAATGCAATATCTTTCTAACTGCTTTTCTTCCATATTTATATCCTTTGATTATTCATATAGCATGCAGTTTTTTTAAGTATATAAATTAAATCATGTCATCCCCTGTTTAAAATTCTCTAATGGCCTCTCCTTCTACTTTGGAAAAATTCTAAGCACTTTAGTCTTTTTTTTTTTAACACATATGCACAAAGTACAATTTTATTCACAAGTAAAATATACCACCACTAGACCTTGGGATGTATATTTAGGTATCCATTCCACTATAGACTTCTTGGATTTATATTTTTCATAAATGTTTATTTGTTCTGTGTAAAATTGGTACTAAAGCTCAGAAAAGTTACTGTGATTGCTGTTATATATCAGCTGAATCCTATCACATTTGAGACCTTTATATTGGATTATATAGATCTTTTTTATAACTGGGCTTTGACTTATTACTATAATTCACAGAATAAGGAGGAAAAATATAAACAGGAAATGCTAACAATATCTTTCTACTGCAAAATTACATAGTGACACCATTATTCTGAGGAAACTATTAGATGGTAAAGATTTCTTTTAAAGGTATTGCTAGAAAATTTACTGATGGCACTTTTCTGACAAATTACTTAAAAATTCTCTATAAGCTGAAATGTTTTCCTTGGAACATTCAAAAGCAATCATCTAACACTAGTAAAAAGAGAAAGAATCATAAAAGGGTAGATAATGATCACTATTAAAATTCTAGAAGGAGACTAAATATGTCAATGATACTTCAATTAAAAAAAAAGAAAGAAAAAAGACAGAAATTCAGATGTTTAAATACTTCTGGGGTAGCATACTATCTCTCTTTAATGTCTTTAACACCAATTGGTTTGAGTTTTCTGTAGAATTTGAAAGAAATCTTAGTGTATTTCTCATGGCTTTACGTCCTGGATTTTAACACAAATTCTATCTTTTCTGTACTAAATGTTTAAAGAAAATTTATACATGTAAAACATACTATGGAAAGTTCAAGTTTAAAAATATTCAGAGAGGGGTACCTGGGTGGTCTCAGTGGGTTGCACATGGGACTCTTGATTTTGGCTCAGATCATGATCTCACAGCTGAGTCAGGCTCCTCACTCTCAGTGGGGAGCCTGCTTAAGATCCTTTCTCTCCTATCTCTCTGCCCCTCCCACTGCTTGTATGCTCACTTTCTCTCTCTCTCTCTCTCTCTAAATAAACAAACATTTAAAAAATTAAAAAATATGACCATATTGAGAGAAAATAAAATTCTAAAATGTCCATTTATTCTTGGAAGTGTACAAACCTGTCTTCTGTCATTCCTGATTTTGATTTTGAAAAGGTTTCTTTTTTCTTCGAGAGAGAGAGAGAGAGAGAGAGAAAGAGAGAGAGCGCACGTGACAGTGAGCAGGGTAGGGGGCAGAGAGAAAGAATCCTAGGCAGGCTCCACCCTCATTGTTCAGTGAAGAGTCCAATGTGGGGCTTGATCCCATCACCTTGGGATCACAACTTGAGCTGAAATCAAGAGTCTGAAGCTCAACCAAATGAGCCACCATGTGCCCCTGTCATCCCTGATTTTGAATGGCATGAATTTTAAACTATATCCTTTCGTCATTAATTTTTAAAAATTGCATAAGGCATAAGAAGAATTATGTTGGAAAACAGCTGTTTCAGTATTGAGCATATAGCACTTCAAATTCGCACTCAAATTCCATAGAGCTGCAAGGATGAACCTTTGTAAACCTGGTTGCCAGGTAGTAATTGTTAATGAATAGTTTGCTAGCGTCTTGAAACTAAACTGCTTTAGTTATGATCATTTAAGGTAGTCTCAGTACTATTGTAAATTGTTCACGCTTTTACTTCTTCCCCTGTGTTGAAAACATTGAAGAGTACATCTGTTTTCATCTATATTTGTATCCATACTTATAGATACAATATTGGAATCCATTAGGTTAAAATATTAAAATAGAAACATCCAAACATCACGTCCAGTGAAAGTAACTTTTCCTTTCCCCAAGTGCACAGTAAGTAAGTTGTTGAAGTTCACAGGTAGTATTCATGATCTTGGTGATCACTGGACATAATCTGCTAAGGTTTTGAGTCCAGTAGACATAAAAGAACCTCTTTACTAAAATAATTATCTTTAAACATAAGCTTTGTTGGAATGCCATCACTTTATTTGACCCATAATTGATCAAATATAACTTAGAGGATGAGGGTAATGCTTGGAGAGCAGGAAGCACATGCTATGTTAAGTTAAATTACAATCTCTGCAGAAATGAAATTCAGATAGAAAAGAGCATTGTGCAGTGTGGAATTTGTTATTGTTAATATTACTATTATTAATGTTTTAAGAAATGGGTAAGGAAAAATTTATATTAGTGAACCAAAAGGAAATTGAGCTCAGTGTTTAATAAAGTTTGATAAATAAGGTAATACCAGTAAAGGAAGGGAAAGATGAACTAAAGATGAAGATCCCTTACAGTTCCAGAAGTGTCTGCCCTTTGTTTCAAGACAGATAGCTGGGAGATCATCTATCCAATGCCCTCATATCTCATCAGAGGAAACAGAGATGTAGCAAATTGCCCAAGGAAACATAGTGCTGAGATGCTGCCTCTCTTCCTTTACCACTGTGGAAAGACTCTGAAAGTGAAAATTTTTTTTTACTTAAGATTTTTGCAAGATGTTTATTGCTTTACTGTGTTAAATGTAGAGGCTCTTTTTGAAACGCTTCAGGAACTATCCCTTTCCCTGCTCGCTTTCTTATAAAATGAAAGGAGTTACATTATAATTGGGAAAGCCCAGTGTACTTCCCACGGAGGTAGCATTAATAATTTGGCACTCTGTGCCAAATAATTTGGCTCAAGCTTCTAAGCTGGACTTAATGTGAAAATGTAAATATAATGTAAACTTCAAGGAGTTTACAGTGTAGCAGAGGGATTCTCAAACTTGAGAATGCTGAAAATATCACTGCATAACTTGCTAAAAATGTAGATTTGGGGCCTCACTTTGGAGATTCACATTCTGAGTGAGGGCACAGGAATATGCATTTTTAGTAAGCAGCCACTCTTCAGCCCCTTATAACAAGTCATTCTGATGCAGAAACCCTGTTGAAACAGATAATACTGGATAGGTGGAATGGAACCTCATTCAGAAAATCTTTAATGGCCTTAAGATTTTAAAGTAGAGCAGTCCTGAGGAAACTTGCAATGAATTCTCATTTCACTTCATTCCACCTCATTTTCCTCCTCTCCCAGTTGGTACATAGTAAGGTTAAAATTTTTTATTGTTTTGCTTTAAGTACAGATTGTTCTTCCTTTTTTAAATTTATTTTTATTTTTTTAATATGAAATTTATTGTCCAATTTATTGTCCACAACACCTAGTGCTCATCCCAACAGGTGCCCTCCTCAGTACCCATCACCCACTCCCCCTGCCTCCCACCCTCCATCAACCCTCAGCTTGTTCTCAGTTTGTAAGAGTCTCTTATGGTTTGGCTCTCTCCCTCTCTAACTTTTTTTTTTCCTTCCCTTCCCCCATGGTCTTCTGTCAAGTTTCTTAGGATCCACATAAGATTGTTTTTCTTTCTATATCAGCAAGCTTCTAGGGAGAAAACTCCTTGAGAGATCGCTTGTTATTTTTTGCTCAGCCCCATGTAAAGAGGCTGTACCAAAATTGTATCCTAAATCAGACTTCGGGGGGTAACTCTTCAATATCCTTCTTTCATCTCTGTGCTAACCATAGTTAGTGATAAAAATCTAGCAAGTCAGATTAGCAGGCCAGGGCCACTAGTGTGAGGAGATGTCACATTATATATATATTTTTTTATTTTTATTTTTTGACATTTATTTTTGAGAGAGACAGAGCATGAATGGGGGAGGAGCAGAGAGGGAGGGAGACACAGAATCCAAAGCAGTCTCCAGGCTCTGAGCTGTCAGCACAGAGCGACGTAGGGCTCAAACCCATAAGCCGTGAGATCATGACCTGACCCGAAGTCAGACACCCAACCAACTGAGCCACCCAGGCGCCCAGTCACATTGTATTTTTGATTGCTTATTTCCCATGTTCACATTTGGCTTCTCAAGAATTGAAGTGTTTCTGTATTTTGGGTTTGACTTTGCTTCTAGAACTAAAATGGTTGGCAAGTACATGGGGCATTACAGTGTCATGGAAGTTTCAGAAGGAAGGTAGTTGGCCGGGAGAATGAGGTACCAGCCCTTGATCTTCCTATTTATAATGGTGTATACATCAGCTCATTTCCATAGAACTCCAGTATTTGTTGAGCATGGCTTTTTATGAAGCATCTCTAGTGGGACTATCTTCTTCCTCTGAATCAGCGCCCTGGCTGCTCCACAGTTAACCTGACTTGAGCCAACAGAAATTTAGAGGAAATTTAACTTTGGAACCAGCAAAGGTAGATAGAACAGCCCAATATGTATAGCTTTAGATTATCCTAGTCTCCTGAAGAACCATTAGAGATATGGGCTGAAATATAAGATCCACAAGGGCAAACAACTTATCTGTTTTATACTTTGATGTATTCCTGTTCCATATATGTGGAAAAACACAGTAGTTGATAACATTTTTTGGGTGAATGAAACTTGCTCATTATTCCCTGACTTCGGTCACTTGTGTACTACCTTCATGATTCTTACTATTCCTATGAAATATCCATGCTATTTGCTTAGTAGTTTCTCGATTCATTAAAATTTACTTTAGTTTCATGTTAGACAATAATTCATGTGAAATTCTGGGTTGTAGCTAAACATTAAAAAAAAAAACACTAAAAAAAATATTGTACCACCCCAAACCATAGTCATACTTTATGTGTTATTATCATGACATTACTAAACTAGAAATCAGTTTTGTATTTTGCTTTTCTTCACTTCCTTTTTGGCTTTTGAATGATTATCAGAGTACAAGTTTTGCGAATCTCATATACAGGATGATGCATGAATTAAATATCACTGTATGAAGAGGAATCACCCTATTCAACTATAGTTAGAACTCTATCTACTCGAAATTTTTTTAATCGCTAGGTATGAGAAATCTGTAATTATGGTTTTCCTCTACTTTGACCTTGACCAGCACAGGGACTTTCAGAATCTCTCTTGAGAATCCCATTTCCATTCTCTCAGTCCTAAGTGACAGTTCACATTATTCCTCTTCCACTAATTATACTGTCTGCAACTAGACAAGAGGTGGCAACTTTATTGCAACATTTACATATTTCAAATAATAAAAAGGTTACCAAACAGGTATATTTCTATTAGATGAAGAAAGAGGAAAAATAAAGCATATATGTACACTTACATATATCATTAGATACCTTGTTAAAAGTTAGCAAAGGATAGGCTCAAAAGGATAATTGAATGGATCTCACAGACTACTTTTTTCCTGCTTAAGGCTTTCCCTACCTATTAATTAAATGAAGAATGCCTTTGAGTTTTCTAAGGGTGAATGCTGTCTCCTCTTTTCACTTATTTAAGTGAAGCCATACTACTTCATGATGTTACAGAAGAGCTATGCTTCTCTGAAGGCTTAATAATTGCTGAAATCCAACTCTTGATGGGTTTAAATAACATCCTCTTAATTTTGAAGCATTCAACCCTCAACCTCAGTTTGAAGTAGTGTTTGAATATACCGTGTCTTGATCTTTATACAGAAACCTCTGTGTGTAGTTTCCCCCAAACATGAAATCCCTGTGATTTTTTTCAATGAGATGTCTTATCCCTCAGGGGCAGATCTCATCAGTTCTGCTGACAACAGAGGTTTTGATTGCTCTAAACAGAAAATGTGTAACATCTTCATTCCTTTTCAGCACAGAACCAGGAAAAACCAGTATGTAACCACACTGCTAAATTGTAAAGAGTGAGAAAATGGAAAATACTTCTTCCTGCCCCCCCAAGCTAACCTGTGTTTTGCTAATAGTAGCCTAAAAAATGGCCATTGGTTACTTTCTACTTCCAGTCATTCAGAAGGAAGTAATGAATATATTCTTTCAAATCTTTCAATGGAAATGTTATCATCATCAGCTATTTAGAAGAGCCAACTTTTTATTTTTATTAGTGTACTTTGGGCATTTTTAAACCTCCTTATTGGTCAGATTTCATAATTCATGGTAACTTGAATTACCTTAAAATTACTGTTACATCAGAAAAAATAATTTTATGGTAATATTAATGTAAACAGGTATAAGGGTTACAAAGGGGCTTCAGTAAAAAAATTTGGAGCAGACATCATCTTCAGTCATTTCAGAATCATGATTTTAAAACATTTTCTATGCTGGTTTCACTAATTCACTGAAGTAAATTTCTGTGGCTTAGTCCAATCCAATGCATGTTTTTTAAAGCAACAAAAATGCCTTTATTTTAAATGTTCTATGCTTGATATTTTTCTGTTGACCTTTCTTTTATATAGCTTGAGCTACTATGCTCTAGTGTGCCCACTGTCCTAAAAATGTGTGTAAATTGCACTCTGGCCAATGAGGAAGGAATGAGAAATTATGCTTAGAATTAATTTGCCAGGTTAATTCAATCACTTTATTATTAGGTTTACATTGGGCAGATAATCAGTGCTAACATTCCCTGCCATCTCTCAAGTTCCCTGAGCTCTGGGCAGTCTCATGAGATAAGAATAACAGATCAGTGCGTTTTGTGTAATGAGCGCGTATCTTCACAAGTCAGCACATTCAGAATTTTCATTCTGCTTTTTGCAAAAATGATCAGGAACCAATCTATGAAAAAGCCATCAGAACTCAGAGAGTTGAGAATTTGGCTCATCACAGTTAAATTCCTTGTGTGTCATTTTAATTTTTTTTTTTTTCAACGTTTATTTATTTTGGGGACAGAGAGAGACAGAGCATGAACAGGGGAGGGGCAGAGAGAGAGGGAGACACAGAATCGGAAACAGGCTCCAGGCTCTGAGCAATCAGCCCAGAGCCTGACGCGGGGGTCTAACTCACGGACCGCGAGATCGTGACCTGGCTGAAGTCGGACGCTTAACCGACTGCGCCACCCAGGCACCCCCCTGGTGTGTCATTTTAAAGACCTTTTTGGATTTTTTTTTTGCCCTGAAGACACCAGTACTATTTTACAAGCATAGTAATTGTAATTTCATCACATGGTTACTACAGATTTCTTTGAGAAGTTAAATGACTTCACACAGAATTTTTTTAAGAAGTGAATTAATTTCTAGCCACAGAAAGAATATGTGGGCAAACAAAAAGTAGACAATATTTATTTTTCAGTTTACTTTCCAAATAAAGGGTTTTAGGATACTTACTCAACATTATGGTAATCTGACATTAGAAGAAAATAACTAATGTTTAAATGCTGGGATAAGAAAAAGTGGTTGAAAACCATTTAGTGTTTAAATTCTAAGTGAGACTGAAGAAGGTAAGGACTGGCTGAACTCTTGATGGTGAGAGAATTCTTTGTAAATATATATTGCCATTCAAAATCTTGGAACGTAGTTAAAGATCAACTGACAGTGAAATTGCAAATACATGATTCTGCAAACTTTGATTTGGGATTACTTATACAAAAGGCATCAGCCATGATAAACTTTGCCTATGAAATGGTCTAAATCTCAGAGTAATTGCAGTTGTTCATAGAAAAAATATTACTCCTTAATGTCTTCTTTCATGAGGTCAGATCATGATGTTTTGGGTGATCAATATATTTCAAAGAATTAAATATAAACATTTATATAGGTGAAATTATAAAATTAAGGAAGAAAATGCTACTAACTAAATCAGATGAGAAAATCATTCTGGTGATTAGCAAATTCAATGCTGCAATGGAAACAAAGCAGAATTATAGGAATTCAAAACAAGGGCTATTGCTTTGAAATGCAACTGACCTTCCGTGAATTCAGAATGAATTTCAATTATGCTTAGAAGCCTAGCTTGTCAGTTGCATTTTCCTTGCTTTCCAAATGCACAATTTATTTCAAATAACCAAATTAGGATATGGATGGTAGCTATTCAAATGTGCATATGATGTCTTTCTTAGCATAAATAAAAGAGGCCTAAACACATTGACTATTTAGAATTTTTTTTCCCATCCATCCTTTTTCTGTATCCATCATATTCGGTAACACAGCAAGTTACAAACAGCTGTTGGATTTTTTTTTTTTGTAATGGGAAAGAAATATGTTGTTAAATTGTCTTCACACATAACATTCACATAATTTTCCCTTTGCTCTCATCCTTTGCTAAGCAACTAATCTAGGACAGCAAGGATTAAAATAGAGGATACTTCATTCAAAACAGCAAAAGAAAAAAAAAGTAAAAACTAAAAAGAACATATAATCAACTCACCTGGGTAAAGCCTTCATAAATTCCACAGCTCTAAAGGAGACATAGATAAAATGCAAATATGTATTTTGAAAAGCAAGAAAATGAAGTCAAGATTTGAGTACTTCGTCTTGTTCTACTTGGGGTTTATCTGGGTTGTCTAAATCCAAAATCTGATTAGCATACTTAATCTTATGCAGTGTCAGGAATGATCTACCATCCTTTAATCAGTCTATTATTATCTGTCTTAACCATTCCCAACAGTCTGTTTATTTTCAAGTATACCTTCAAGTGAACAATGAAGTACTAATGTGTGCTTTTGTGGCTTAGTAGTTTGGATAGGGGTGCTATGAAACAAAACTATGATGTTCATGTGGTGCAAATGGAGTGGAAGAAACCCCCCACCCCCATCACAAACGAAAACTTGATCTAGTTTGACTCTATGCTGGTGGCGTTAATTATAAGGTAATTGATTTACCTTTGCGAGGTAGATACAGGGGCCGAAGCAGTATGGTGTATGGTATGGGGTATATGGTATGGCAGAGGTTTGCTTAGGAAGATTTAAATTTGAGTCACATTTCCATATGTTGTGTTGACTTTGAGGATCATTTGACTTCTCTTAGATTCAATGTGCTCATTTGTAAAACTGGGATAAATAATATAGGCCCTGATTTAGAATTTTGAAATCCTATGAAATATGTAAATGAAAACATAGTTTGGAGATAGTTTACAATCTTTAAATAAATGAGACATTTCTATTAACATAGTTGTAAAATGGTATTGCTTATAATTATTCAGGTGATTCTTATGTTATTAACACCTAATAAAAATTTAGAAGGTTTTTCTTGGCTTTTTGCAAACACATAAATTACGGTATGTATAAGAGGCTGGAAGAAAGGGAAGTGATCAGAGTTGAAACTCCAGGGGTAAATTGCTATGCCAAAGAAATTGCACTGGAAAATTTGTCCAAATGGGAGTCTTTAAAAAAAAAAAAAAATTTAATGTTTGTTTTTGAGAGAGACAGAGGCAGAGCATGAGCAGGGGGATGGGGCAGAGACAGAGGGAGACACAGAATCCCAAGCAGGCTCCAGGTTCTGAGCTGTCAGCACAGAGTCCAACAGGGGGCTTGAATTCACCAATGGTGAGATCATGACCTGAGCCCAAGTCGGACATTTAACCAACTGAGCCACCCACGTGCTCCAAATGGGAGTCTTTTTGAGGAATTTAACAAGATCGCTTCGGCTGCAATGTGAAGAATGGATTGGGGGTGAAACCTGAAGTAAGAAGACTAATTTAAGAACCTGATGTAGAAAGCAGGTAAGTAGCCTGAATTTGGATTGGTGGCAACGGACAGAGAGACATACTGATTCATGAAATACTAAGATTCAATAAGTACTTAGAAGTAGAAGCAAAGATACACTCAAGAAGTATTAAGAAGTAAAAGGGATAGGATTTGGAGATTGCCTGGCTGTGGGGTGGGGTAGGAATAAAAATGACAAAGTAAGCACAATACCCCAAAGTTCCATATTGGAAATTACAAGATTATTAAAATAGGGAAATAGAGGGGAGCCTCGTTGGCTCAGTTGGTTAAGTGGCTGACTCTTGATTCTTGCTCAGGTCAATGATCCCGGGGTCAAGCCCCATATCAGGCTCTGTGCTGACAGCATGGAGTCTCTCTGGTTGGGATTTTCTCTCTCCTTCTCTCTCTGCCCCTTCCCTGCTCCTTCTGCTCTTTCTAGAGGCAGGAATGTACTTGGGATAAAAGATAATTTAATTGTACACATGTACTATTTGGGAGGCACTGAGACATCCAAGCAGGTATGTCTAGTAGACACTTGGAGATAGAAATCTGAGAATTAAGTAAGTAGTCTTGCAGAAATGTCCAGAGTAACAAGAATATAAGGCCCCACCAGAAAAATGACCAAAACTTAAGGGATTGAATGAGAAATCTGAGACTGGAAGTTCTTTTCTCAATGAAGCATTAAGAAAATTCTGTAAGATAGTCTGTTAAGTGGAAAGATGAAAGGATTTGGAATGAAATACTTGGGTTCAAATTTTGGCTCTCCTATTTATTAACAATGGGACTCTGAGGAAGTTAATGCTTCTTAGCCATCTGTAAAATGGGGATAATGATAGTGACATTCATTTCATAAGGTTTTTTAAGGATAAAATGAAATAATAACTGTCAACATTTTATAAAGTCCTATGTAAATAGTATTATGAGAATAAGCTAAAAAAGAGTTACATTGTCTCAGGAGTTTGTTGTAAATAGGTCCATAAGTAATTCTGAGAAATACGTGGGAGAGAATGGGCAACATAATTTTTACGAAGTTCAGAAATCTGGATTTGAATTAAAGTCACAATTTATTAGTGCTAATGTTAGATTTACTGAACAAGGAGAATATACATACTGGCTTCATGGTGTAAAACAAAACATAGCATTTTATGTAATCATCATAATGATAATCATAGAATATTATTATCATATAGACTATTATGACTTATAATAAAATAAAAAAAAGGTTTATTATTCATGAGGATGTACAAAATGGCTGGGACTAAAGAAAAAGATCAGTATCTTTCCTTTTCTGCATTGAGTTTATTTTCACAAAAAGAACTCTTTTTCACTTCTCTCTTGACTGGTGAGACTTTTTGAAGATGTAGGCTTTAGGCGACGTTATCCCTGTCTCCTGGAAATACACCTTCTCTGCCTCTACAGCCATGAAAACTTTGAGGTCCACACTGATACATACACATTTTCTCTCTTCATCCTCAATAGTGTCTTCCAGAGCACACAGAATTCCTACTTGCTTACCACTCATGGCAACATTCACTCACATTGAACACCTCACTACAGAACAGAACAGATGATGGTCAGACCAAAGCAGCCCCTGAAGTTTGAGCTTGTGTACATCATTAGGGCATCTTATTTGGAGTTCCAAATCCTCCCAACTGGCAGTAGAGTACTCGAACTTGTTTCATAAACACAACAAAACCCAGCAAAAAAGCGCAAAATAATGCTTAGCAGCAAAGCCGTTGGATAAATGGCATTTTAAATTGTTTGTAGCTCCACGGATAGAGAGGACTTCAGCTCACTGCTATCTGAAAGCTGTATAAATATTTATAAAGTACTCTACTGAGGTGTTCAAAACATCACACTGCTCCAATAGGCTACAATTTCGGACTGGAGTAAAGTGGACAGGATAAAAAATTAAAAAAAAAATGGAAAAAATAAACCAGACTACATCATTTATCCACTTATGCTGTTCTAAAATAGATATGAGTACTAGTTTCAATTTCTACTTCTGGGTGGAACATTTACCTTAGTAAAAATGAAACTACCTCACAAATTAAGTGTTTAGAATGTTCTTAATCCATCAGAGGTGAGACAGGGAGTTGGTCTGGTATAGTTTCCACGAGCCAAGGACTGGAAAGCCAGAACTTTTTTTTGTTCCTCATGCTAGATTTTGTCTGTCTCTTCTCAGACTAGTTAGAATGAAAAAAAAGTCTCCATTAGCAGGAAGTCTGCTTTTTTAACTTAAAATGTTTTAAAATTCCACACCTGCCTCCGCTATTCTGTACAACATCATTATAATGGGAATTGTGAAGGGAGAAATGTCCATTTATGGCTTGTATGCTTAGCCAGAAAAGGGAAACATAGTATTCTTGAAGGAATAAAGGTAAAAGTGCTACTTCTACCAAGGAGTACAATTATATGTAGATACCCTTAAGTGAAAATAGAATGAGGAATTTGCCTGCTAGCCCAGTTAACATGTTCAAATGTTTATTTTATAGTTGAGAAAATATTTTTCCAAACAATAAAAGAATTCATATTCCTGATTACCCATTTTCCTATGCCATCTTTATTACCTGAATAACTTTCCTTTTGACCATTCTACTTCGGGCAAATAAAATGAATCATCTGAAAATCCATTGTAGATGATAACAAACTGCACTTGCTTTTACAGAAACTGTTTTGAATTCTACCTGAGTGTCCTGGAAGAAAAAGGACAAGGCGTGGTGTAGGGGAAAAAAATTTTTTTTCTGCATTGAGTGTATTTTCACAAAAAGAACTCCTTTTCATTTCTCTCTTGACTGGTGAGACTTTTTGAAGATGTAGGCTTTAGGCGACGTTATCCCTGTCTCCTGGAAATACACCCTCTCTGCCTCTCATCCACCCCTGTGGTGTCAAAGCTCCCAAGCATTTGAACCCCTTATGGAGCAGCCTCTACCTGCACTGAAGTCAAATTCTCTCACCTTCTTTTTCCACCCATTTGCAAGTACTTCTGGTTTGCCTCAAGACCTACCTCTTTTACATTTGTAGACAGATAAACCTAATTTTGCACTTTGGAATACTTTGTCCTAGATATTTTTCTACTAGAGAGAAATAGGCCTTTAAAGTTCAACTTCTATCACTCCTACCTATTCAGCAATATGTGAACATGAATACATATATATTTATATATATGTACATATATGTATGTTCATATATATATATATTCATATTCATAATCTAATAGTTGGTTCTCATCCCTAATAAAATTTGCTTTGGGGAGATTTTATTCTAAATAATTGATGGATTTGTTTTATAGAACATTTTCACCTGCTATTTTGCAGTATACGCATTAGCAACACAGTTCTAGAACCAACAACAAACACCTCATGGTCTTACCCTCTGTTGTTCCATTCTTTTCTGTCTTCATTCAAATCTCCAACTTGTTCTTTGAAAGAGTTACTTAAATCATTTTTCCAACTAAATGAAACATGTAGGCTTCTAATTCTTCTAGCCCTTCCAAGAACAGTAAACAGTGAAAAATACAAAATGCAAAGACTAGTAATAGGAGACGAGTAATAATAGATATTAGACTAGACAAATAACTTCATATCTGAAAATAAAAAATTGACTATATATATGTATGTGTATATAAATATACATAGGACCTAAAATAAAAACTGTCTTCCAAATATGGCTACTTAAAAACATTTTTTTTTTCAACGTTTTTTTTAATTTATTTTTTTGGGGACAGAGAGAGACAGAGCATGAACGGGGGAGGGGCAGAGAGAGAGGGAGACACAGAATCGGAAGCAGGCTCCAGGCTCTGAGCCGTCAGCCCAGAGCCTGACACGGGGCTCGAACTCATGGACCGCGAGATCGTGACCTGGCTGAAGTCGGACGCCTAACCGACTGCGCCACCCAGGCGCCCCTAAAAACATTTTTTTAATGTTTATTTATTGAGAGAGAGAGAGCATAAGCATGTGCATGAGTAGGGGAGGGGCAGAGAGAGGGGGACACCGAATCCGAAGCAGGCTTCAGGCTCTGAGCTGTTAGCATAGAGCGTGACACCGGGCTCGAACTCACGGATCCGAACCACAGACTGACATCGTGACCTGACCGAAGTTGGATGCTTAACTGAGCCACCAGGCACTGCCAAATATGGCTACTTTTAAATGGGCTTTTATACTTGTTGTTTACACATCATTAAACAAGAAAGGATGACTGAAATTGGGCTTTTTTCAGTTTTCAGAAGACATTTATCAAAACATTAAAAAATACGTAACACAAAACAGAAAATAGATAAATATTTTAATGTATTGTTACCTTCATTTCCATTAGAATACATTCATGGTACTTGAACCTTTACCATTTCTTTGCTATTTTTTTATTTACATATAACTATTCACCTCTTAGAGGTAAACAATGTTAAAAATGATTATTAATAATAATTTATACTTAATGATTTTCCCTGGGTATAGGATTATCTGAAACTGAATTCATAACTACATTTTGTTGATATTTTGTATTTTATTTTACTATCTGAACATGGAAACCTAGAACTCTGCGATGTAATCTTAGATTCTCTAAGAACATTTGGAGTAAAACTGAACCCCAAGTCATCATACTTAATAATAATCAAGTCACATAATTTTCTACTTTCTTATGAAGTTTAAATTTTATTATGTATCTAAATGTCCAATGTAAGTCAATTTTGTCTACAGTCCTGATACCAATCAACTTTCTTCAATTACTAAGAAAATCATTGTTCATCAGGAAAGTTTTATCTAAGAAAATGATCATATTTAAGTTAAATGATTTTAGTATCTAAAATTGTAATTAACAATATTTGGTAAATTAAATTTGTTCTTATCATCCCTTATTATAATATATTCTACCTATATTTTTAGTAGTAGTTTCTACTTCCTATTAGAGGGGAGAGTCTTGCAGTGGGCTATCCAGTATAGACCGTTAAAATTAAGTTACTTAACTGTAATTACAATTAATTGTATTAACAATAATAAGTTGTAATTGTGTAACTTTCATTGATTAATTAGTTGATTCACCTTTAATTGATTAAATTAGTTAAATTCATCTTTCAGGATTTCTTTTTCCTTATCTATAAAAGAATGTCACTGAACTACATATATTATCCTTAAGATCTCTTCCAGTTCTAACATAATAAACAAATTATGTAAGTTTATACATTTATAGACTTAATTTCAAAACAGTCTTAAAATATGACAGTTCTATGTTACAAAATTGTGAATTACTATTTTCCTCTGATTCAGTTCTAAAATACACTTATTTTATAAAGGCTTCTTAGAATACGCTGAAAGAGGGCTAAAATCAAAATGTTGCATTTGAGTTTAATATTAGTAATGATTACATAATTTTTTGCTAATGCAGATATATCCCTTATCACAAAATGACATAAAGCCAGTGTTTTTATTGAATACGTAAATCTATCTGGGAAATATTTAGCATCTGATTTTTGAGGTGAATTCCTTTCAAATACATGTAATTTCAGTGAAAAAGCAGAGAATTCTGATTTGTCTTAAGAACAACTTTGAGTATAACAGATAGATTAATTGATTTTAGGTTTCAGGGGGAAGTCGCATACACAGTGGTACGCTCTCACTTAAGGTCTCCTTCCATGAAGGCACAATATTCTGATCACTGCAGTTGTTAAGGTAGAAAATTCTTAACACTGATCAAAGCAGACTAGTGGCAACACTATAATAGCACCACTGCTAGAACAAAGGAGCCAGAACAAAAAATGGAATACAATGGGAAGTGAGCAAAAATCAGCTACTGACAACTGAAAGAATCTTTGTAGTAATGAAAAGACTGAAAATGAAGCTTAAAATTCATTAAAATTATTTTGTCTCATTTCTCAACAATAGAAATATAGTGACTGGTCTAATGCTTAAAAAAGGCACTGGAATTCAGGTTTGTTTCCATTTTTAGAACATATATCTTTACAACATGATTTTTTTTTATTAGAAATATGGTTTAGTGAGACAGAACTGTGAAGCACAATCAAAAAAATGTTTGGAGAAGGCTAACTCAGATTTAAAAAAATCTGAGGCAGTGTTATATTTTACAAAAATACAAATTCTATGGTTAAGATGGAAAGTACATGTTGAAAATATTTCTGAATCCTAGTATGGTATTTTGTGTTGTGACATTCTAAAAAGCACCAGATATTTCTATTCTCACTTGAGGAATAAGTGGTATTAGAAGTCAATTAATATTCAAAGTCTAGTTATTTGATTTAGAGATTGGGGTTCATTCCAATCCAGTGTTTGATTAATTGATGTGCAATAGCTCGGCTTGGTGGCACAAAGAATGCCTGCTGCTTCCCTTTGGTCAGAACATCCACAACCTAAAATATACCATAATAAAATGTATTAGGATTTCAACACTGTCACACTTAAATACTATTCTTATGCTTATACAATCCAATTAAACATGATGATTTTTACAGTGAATAACAACAGGAGAAAGTGACAACACCCAAGTTCAACATGCAAAATTTAGTACAGTAATTTTAGTAGATTCAATGAGTTAGTGATTCAATTTAACAAAATATTCCAGAAAGACATATTCTCTTATGAAAGTAACGTCACAAAAAAGAAAAGTATATGCTCCACATTTATTTTCAAAGTGAAGTCAACTTTTGGAATGGGTTCCCCTTTATAAAATTTTGAAAAAAAAATCTGATTTCTACTTTTTGAGGTTGAGCATAAAATAAAATTAATTTTGTTTAGGCAAAATCAGAAAAGATTTCAGGTCTTCACTACTAATAGTGTATCCATTTTTTTTCTACACAAATACTTTAGGTCATGCAAAACACAGATAAGTAGTTTATCTTGCCTTCTAGTACTGGAGGATAATGTTTTAAAAAGTTCTTGTGAGTGTATCTTTGTTATATAGTTTTTTTATTCTTGTCCTTAAGCATATTTTAAAATGAACAAGAACTTTTCAAAAATTTTAAGCATTTGTATTGATATTTTTTGAGAGCTACTTGTTTTAATGCTGTAAACTAAAATATAAAAAGGTTAAGAATAATATTCCTATTTTTCATCTTTGAAATAATGTTTACCTATTTTAAGTCCATTGAAAGGTATCATTAATCTGAAGGATTGGCATTTGAAATTAGAAAAAGGCACAGAATCATCAACTAGAAGACTCCCACAGAATGAGTTAACATAGGACACATCAATTACATTGTAATCCATGCATGATGAGTGGGCCATAGCATTCATTCAAGTTGTTGAAAACATATATCCTTGCTGCATGCCCAAACTGATACAGTCAGAGAACAATCAATAGAAGAAGGAAATTAAATTGAACTTTACCTGTTCTCTAGTGAACCAGCGGGCATCCTCTATTTCATTCTTGTCAACTTTAATTTCTGTAGACACTGCCACAGCTAAGCAACCAATCATTAAGGAGGAGGGCATTGGCCATGGCTGACAAGAGACATACTGAACATGGCCAACTTTGACTCCACTTTCCTCTTCTACTTCTCTCCGAACAGCATCTTCTATTGTCTCCCCTAATCAAATAGGGCAAAAGAACAAGTAGCTGATGAACATCTCCTAGACATTTTGTGCTCTGAATGGTTCAAACATTTGGAAATCACTTTGGACAGAAACCCAGTTCAAAGAATCAGAATGCAGAGCCTAAAACTAGACTGGAATTCAAGAAAACATGATTTCTTTTAGTATATGACCACATGAATAATCAAGATTCCATAACACCTTTCTAAAGGGTCCAAATTTTTAGTTACACTGTAACAATTGTAACATCTACAACTATCCAGCACTGATATTGGCTAAACATTAGGCAAGCATTTTATATATTCTCATTTATTTATTATCACTAAATAGTTACAAATTATTATTACAAGATTTTTATAAAAGGCTAAAATTTCTTATGTAAGGAATTTTTTTTCTTATGTTGTCAAAGAATCATTGCAGATAACTTTTCTCAAAAGAGTTGAAGACCACATAAAACTAAAATTCTAAAAACCACTGAAAATGAAAGTATTTTTTCTTTCTAAATGTTTTTGTTCTTCTAGAGGACTGTTGACTCAGCTATGTTAAATAATGCCTATAAATATACTTTATATTTCTGATTTTTTTGGAATTGAGAAGTAGAATAAAGGTTTCTAAGTTAAGTTTATATGAAAGTTTAAAAATATTTTGCTATTTAAATGTAGCTTTTTATTTGAAATAGATTTATATAAGGCTATGGGTGGTGCAGTTGGTTAAGTGTCAGACTTTGGCTCAGGCCATGATCTCATGGTTTGTGTGCTGGAGCCCCACATTGGGCTCTGTGCTGACAGCTCAGAGCCTGGAGCCTGCCTGAGATTCTGTGTCTCCCTGTCTCTTTGCCCCTGCCCTGCGTGTGCTCTGTCTCACTCTGTCTCTCAAAAATAAAAATCAAAAACATTAAAAAAATTGAAATAGACGAATATATATTTCCTATATTAAAATTAACAACTTATGTTCACCAAAAAATATAGTGGAAAGGTAAGTCATAGACTAGCATTAAGATATTTGCAAGACCATAGCTATAGATTAGCATATTGTAAAACTCGTAAAATAGAAAAAAAAGGTAAACAACCAAAACAAAATTAGACAAAGAATATAAACATGCAAAATTCAGAGAAAATGAAAATTGGATGGCTAAAACACATTTGAAAAAGATGCTCCATCAGCACAGTAATGAAAACTACAGTGACATTATTTCATACCCATCAGAATGGCAAATTATAAAGTATGAAAATCCTAACTTAGTGAAGATGTGGAATAACAGAACATTTCATATGCTGTTAGAAAGAGTGTAAATTGGTAGGGACACTTCAGAAAACAACTTGGCAACATCTACAAAAGGTTAGGATTCTCATATACTATGAGTTAGCAATTCTATTCTCAAGTTTAAACCCTTCATGACTCTTGCAAATGTGCACAAGTAGTAACATAAGAATATTCTTGGGGGTGTTTACAATAGCAGAAACTCTGATATAAACTAAACATCCAACAGCAGAATGGGTAAGTTGAATAATATTTAAAATGGTACACAGCAGTTAAAAAAACAGTCTAGAGTTATTAGAGACAGCAGAGTGATTAACAGCATGGACTCAGCCAAAATGTCCAGGTTTGTATCTCTGCCCTACCTACTCACTAGCTATTTGATCTTGGGCAAGTTATCCAGCTCCTGTACCTTAGTGCCCCATCTGTAAAACTGCTATAATAGTACCTATTTTATAAAGCTGTATAAGGATCATATGATTCAATATATGGAAAGCCTTCGAAACAGAGTGGCACAATGTATGTTTACTATTATTACTAGTGCAGATTAATACTGGAAGCTAAGATTAAACATGTATATTAATTATCATTTACTCCACAAATTATTTATTGAACTCTTAGTATATATAAGGCACTGTTCTAAGGGTTTGGGCTACAACTATGAATGAAGTAAGGTCCTAGCCCTTATGGAACTTACTTTCTGGTGTGAGTAGATAATAAATAAGTAGATAGATAAACAGCTGCAAACATACATAAGATAATACATACATACATACCATGTCAGGTGGTGATGAGTGCTGTAGGGAAAAGTCAGGCAGGATGACAGAATTGTGAATGTAGGGTACGAGGCTAACTAATGTATTTGGGGCTACCTGAGAAGGCCTCTTTGAAAAGGTGACACAGTTGAGTCCAGTGAGGTGTAAGTGATACAGATACCTTGTGTAACAGCAGTATATTAAAGAAGAAATGTTGAATTATCAAAACCAAATTATTCTAGTAAAAACAAAATTATACCACTTAAAATACACAGAAAAATAATTTAAAAAGATCCCAATTTCATAGCATGAGAATTTGTCAAATGCTATCTAGAATTGTTATTTGTGAATTATAAGTTAAAGGAAAATTAAAGTTATGAAGAAAAAGGCTTACCAGGTTCAATAAATCCAGCAAGGCAAGTAAACATGCCTGGGGGAAATCTTTTCTGCCTGCCTAAAAGGCATTTGGTCCCATCTGGATGAATAACTTGCATGATTACCACGGGATCTGTTTTTTTAAAAATAAGATGAATGATAGAAAAAAATAATTTAGACTCATTGTGTAAAATCACTGTTGAATACTATAATAAGTTGTATCTCCTAGAACAAGACTCTTGTCTAGTTATGTGATTGTTTCTTTCTGCCTGATGACAAAGTATTTCAGGGAAATTGCACAGAATATTATAAACTAAAGGAAGACCATTTCTGTCTTCTAAATAGCAACAATTATTATATACGTATGGTATGCTAGGCATATTGTTATTTTTCAATTATAAAAAAGTTACAGAAGATATTACATGGCATAAAGAAAATACAAATTTTACTATGTAAATGTGAATTTCCCTCTCCCTTCCATCCTAATCCTGAACAAAATGTTTTTAAAAGCTAATGTGGCTTGGGGCGCCTGGGTGGCGCAGTCAGTTAAGCGTCCGACTTCAGCCAGGTCACGATCTCGCGGTCCCTGAGTTCGAGCCCCGTGTCAGGCTCTGGGCTGATGGCTCAGAGCCTGGAGCCTGTTTCCAATTCTGTGTCTCCCTCTCTCTCTGCCCCTCCCCCGTTCATGCTCTGTCTCTCTCTGTCCCCAAAATAAATAAACATTGAAAAAAAAAATTTAAAAGCTAATGTGGCTCTATGATTAAATTTTAAGCCATTAAAAAAATAAAATTTAAATTAAGTAACAGTTTATTTCCCAGAAGTCACTAATCCACTAGGTCATGACTGAGAACAGGAATCAAATGTAAAATGCTCCTGAGCAGTGAAAACAGGGTTTACCAAGTCATGCACTTTACTACCAGGAGACCTGCTCAGATATTTCTCAGACTATCTATTTTTTTTTTCACAAGTTTTAAAGGACTAGGTTCTCAGATTTCCAAACCTACAGGAGACTCCAAAGCAGCAATTAGAAGGAGGAGAGCAGGAGGCAGACACCAGCAGTGATGAAAAGCTAGTTTTACTGCTTTGGTGATGCCTCAAACAGGCACTGAAATGTTGGGGCTTTTTTTGTTTGTTTGTTTCTGCACTACATGGATCCAGATTGGTGGACTTTTGAAATCACCTATTTTAATACATCAAATTCGTATTGATTAGTCATTTCTTAACTATGAGTTAATTATATACAATGTCCCTTACTTAAAAGTCATGAAAGTATACATACTTGTAGTCTTAAGAGTTAAACATACTTTTAATAAAAAGGTAAACCCCTGAACAACTCAAAATCTTGTCTTCAGAGAACGTCTTATTCCCTAAGATTCCAGATGGCTGAGATTTCACTGTAGATGAAAAGGCTTACCAACTCTTGGATAGGATGTATTGTGAACACCGTGGAGGCTAGGACAGCCTTCTTTTAAGCATACTCTTTTGTAGCCACCTTCTTCGATTTTAGTTGTACTTCCACACGTTGGGCAGAACTTATATCGACTGTGCCAGGCAAGAACAGATCTTGCTTGAGCTACAACCCCTTTAAGAGAAGCATAAAAAATTTTAATTCTGTGATAAACCATAAACAATATCAAAGTAAAATGTTAAGTCAGTAAAGGCATACTCTATATTTTCTGAGTAGCTCTGTGATCAAGGATGTTAGTATTCCTATTTTTATGATGTGTATATTTCTTTTAAAGTAAAAGATTTAATCCAACAGATGACAAATGAAAATTAGATTTAACTTTAATATGAACTAATAAATACAATTCTCATATAACACAGATGTACTAACATCTATCTTATATATTATATTACCTCAGGCTTTTACTATAGATGATTTTTAAATTTTGGATATACAAAATTCTAGTGTATAGTGATTTTATAAAAATTGACTTTATAATAGTGACTTTTACAAAAATACATTACAAAGCCAGTTCCTAATTTAGACTTGGACTATATAAAAAAAAAATATTAGTAGGAAACTGTAGGAACTTCTCTTTTCCTGGGTGATTAAACTACTGCTCCTTGTCACTGTGAAACATATCCTGTTTACAACTGGAAACTTAATGGAATGTTAAAAAAATACTGTATTTATAACATTCATGGTTAACTTTGTTCATGAAAAAAAATGCCTACAAGAAAAAAATCTTAGTATATATATACTTTGGCTAGATACCCTGGTATTTCAAAAAAGAATATGGCCTGACCAGAAATATTACAACTGAAGCAATAAAACTGGAAATGCTACATTTACATTTGCCTGACAAACTTGCTCTCCCTAAAATACATTATTTGGTCTAAGGATTTTTGAAATAAGCAAAATAACCATAAATAACAATATTTTAAACTGGGAAACAAAAACTAATAAACCATACATAAAAATAAATGTAATACTGAAATTCAATGAACCACAGGCAACATTAAATATTTGTCTACTACATTACCTTGTAGTATGTAATTTATGCTAAATATCTACATTATTTCAATATTGTTTCAATAAGACAAGCTAAAATTTATTGAGTACATACTATATGCCAAGCATCATGCAAAGATGTTTGTATACATGATTTTATGTATGTATGTATGTATGTATGTATGTATGTATGTATGTATGTATTTATGAATGAATGAATGAATGAATGAATGAAGAAAACAGGTATATTTTTATTGGACTGCCTGAAACAGAGGATAGTGTGGTATGGATGGATAGTATGAATGACAAATAATACAAATATATTTTATGTGAAATAAAAAGCAGCTCAATGGGTTACATCATCTTATTTAATGGTTAGAGCAATGATATAGGTACTATTATTATCTTTTCCTGAAGGAGGAAAATGAAGCACGAAGAGGTTACATTAACTATGTAAGTTTATACACTAAATGAATGAAAGGTCCTCAGTTTCCTAACTATTAAAAAAAGAGAGAGAGAGAGAGAGAGATCGTTCTGATATTAAACTTATATTGCTACAAAGAAATTTTCTTTAAAAAGTGCAGGGTTGGGTAGGTCAGTCGGTTAGGTGTCTGCCTCTTGGTTTCAGCTCAGGTCATATCTCATGGTTGGTGAGTTCAAGCCCTGCACTGGGTTCTGTGTTTACAGGACACAGCACAGCTGGGGATTCTCTCTCTCTACCCTTCTCTCTGCCCATCCCCCCCCGCCAAATAAATAAACTTAAAAAAAAGTGCAACTTTGGGGCTCCTGGGTGACTCAGTCGGTTAGGTGTCTAACCCTTGATTTCAGATCAGGTCATGATCTCACGGTTGTGAGATCAAGCCCTGCATTGGTCTTCATGCTGGGCTTGGAGCCTGCTTAAGTTTCTCCCTCCTACTCTGCTTCCCCTGAGTGTGCGCATGTGCTATTATAAAAAATTATGTGTTCTCCACAGATGTGAAGAATAAAACATATCAATCCAGACATTGGGAGGAGGCATCTAAGCAGCCTCTGGAAGGGCCTACCACACATTTAAGGGAAGGTGGACACTGAGAGTGACCTCTTCGTTACCTCCCATTAACTTTTCAATCAACCATAATTTAGCTTATATTCCTTCCACTCCACTGATATTCCACTTGTTAAATTCATCAACAGCTTCATATTCTAAAACCAAAGATCCTTTAAAAAAATCTTTTTCTATCTTACTCAAATTCTCAACAGCATTTGGTATATTTGACCACTCCCTTGAAATACTTTGCCATCTTGGTTTCCATGAGCATTCTCCTGTTTTCCTCTTAGGTTGTAGCCACACTGTCAACAATACCTTTGATGGCTCCTCTGTTTCTACCTGACTTCAAAATTTAGGGGGATTTACATGTGATTCTAAGGCTTTTTCTTGCTTGCTCTCAATTCTCTAAGTAATCTCAGTAGTTCCCTGAGATTTAAATATCACCTTCATGTTGATGACTCCCATATGGGTATTTCTAGTTTAGACCTCTCCTCTGTGTTCCAGTTTCTAATATCCTTCTCTAAGACTAAATATGCCCAAAACTAAAATCTTATTTCTTTCAAGTCTGTCTTGCTTCCTTTGCTCAACTTGTCACCCTATGCTATTTTATCAAGAAATATCACTACCTACCAAATTACTAAAGTCTCAAACCTAGCAATTATTCATGATCTTTTTTCTTCATCGTTATATATCCCAAACCCAATCCATCAACAAGTGCTGATGATTGTCTCTCTAAAATATATCTTGAACATGCCCCCTTTTCTCCACCTCTGTCACCTTCATTCAGGCTGTATAGTCCAGGTTACTATCCCCTCTCACAGTAGTCTCAACCTACTGATCAAGCCCTATCAATTTTACCTCCAGAACATCTCAAACTCTTTCTCTCCATCAACCCAATCCACTGTAATCTCTTAGCTAGGCTACTGTAACCTTCAATCCCCTCTAATAAGACTTCTGACTTCACAATTAATTACCTACAACTCATGATCTACAAAGCAGGCAGAGTGAGGGGTTTTGTTTTTTGTTTCTTTTTAAAACATAGGTCAGATTACAACATTTAAATGAACTTTAGAATAAAACTCCTAATTTCTTACCATGGCATATAAGATCCCACCTGAACTAGCACACCCAGCAACAGCAAACAAAATAGTCAAGGTCTTTGCCATCAGGCTCAGTGTATAGCAGGTGCTTAATATTATTCAGTGAAGAATCAAATAAAACCAGCATGCGGTAGGATTAATTCTAGGGAAACTAATCTTGGCTGATTAGAACTGCTGTAACTGCTCAGGAGAGTAGTCCCCTAGAGTGAGAACTTCAGGAAATTTCTAATGAAGATAGCCTAACTGCATAGCTTGATGAAAAAAGTGTGCCTCCTAGAAAATGCAGATACATATAATTCCAACCCAGTTCCCAAAACCAGATTATTAGCAATACAAGTAAACCGTATTCACTTCTTACCAGCTTCTTTTTCTTTCAACTGCAGAAGAGCTGGCATTGGAGGATGAAGAAAATAACAATTTTCATGCCTTTGCTTAAATTCTTCAGCAGCAACAGGATCTATACCTAGAGCAAACCAGGCAACCAACCCATCTTCTTCTCTTGGGACTTCTGAAGCATAATTAAAGGACTCTTTCTTCACTTCAAGTTCTACTCCGAGGAAAATCAAGGTGATCTTTTCAGGCTGAGCCAAATAATCTTTTATATCTGTGTAGCTCAGCTGACAAAGCCTGACTTCCGGCTGTTGGAAACTTTCTTTATTGCCACCTAGAGTAACCAAGGGATTTAAATCTGAGAAAAGGATATAAACTGTGGCTGGATGGCTTTCTTTAGCTAGTAGCCAATCAGAATTATTTCTTTTTTCACTTTTTCGGTCTAATAGTGTTCTGCTAAAATAATTTTCACATTCTTCCACTTCCTTAGTTAGGAACCAAGGCTTCATCCCACCTTTAGCATTAGCTAGTAAGTTAGCTATATGCTTATAACCCCAAAATTTAGCAATGTCCAGTGCAGTCTGCCTTGATTTATTGACAATGGATCTGTCACACCTACAAATGGAAAGAAAAATAAAATAGGAAATAAAAATTTTCTTTAATATTTATTAAAGTAAAATATTTCCAGATGCACATAATAGCCCTCTAATCATTATTACATAAGTTGTTTTTTTTTTTTTTTTTGTACATGATGTACTAATGGGAAGGTTAAAAGACATAATCACAAATGATGCAAAGTTAGAGATAGCAAGATATTTAAAATTTTTGGAGAACTGTAAAATAAAAAACAGTAGGTTTTCTGTGCTATAGGAAGAAATTACAATTTTACAAGGGGTTCTTGATAGCCATAGTGGGTAGATCCACATTTTCTACCTGGGAGAAAAAGATTAGACTAACTCATAAATTTGCTTTGTTATTAAGTATGAAGGGTTCCTCTCTCAACAGAAGAAGTTAAAAGTTTTTAGTTAGGTATTTTTCTATGTTTTTATATAATAAAACTGGTCAACAAGTTATTTAGAAGTCTATTGGTATAAATATGGCTACATGAAAAATTTAAAAGGAAATATGTAACCCAGAAACGAAACCACAGAGCCCTTCAAGTAGTAGTGCCTAAAATGTTTACCCTTTGTCAAGTAGAAATTGGACAATATCTGGGTGCCCATTCCTTGCAGCATACATTAAAGCAGTCCAGCCATTTTCAGAAGTTTCGTTGAGAAGAGATGGAGAATGACTGAGGATTACTGTTAACCTGGCAATATCTCCTTCTGCAGCTGAACAGTGAAACTGGGAAATTATTTCTTGCTTTGGGCTTCTTTTTATAGAAGACATTTCTTCCTTAAAAAAAAGGAAAATAGAAAAAAACCTTTCATTTTCATTTGCTTTTGGTTCAATGCTAGAACATTATGTGAATGCTGATATAATTAGAATAGGCATGGTTTCTAAAGCTATATACTCTTCAAAAGGTCATTTATAGCCAACTGTCATCATAGTATACATTTCAAAATTGTTATCAGTTGAGAATTTTAAATATAGTTCACCATGGGGGGTGTATAACACAATGTATAAAGATCTTTGGCAATAAAAGAGAATGGGGGGGGCATATCCTTGAGAGGGGGTGTCAAGGTACCTGAGGCAGATCAGAGAGATTTCAATATAGATCAAGGGAATGAGAGGGGTTAAAGCAGACAGAAGTCAAGTCAGAGGGTTTTTAGCAGATGATAACTAGTATTCTCTTAGAGGCAGTGTTGTCAGAAATAGGTGCCTGCCTTTAGGAAAATTATGATCCTACAGCTAATTTATTCGAAACCTGTGTTACATTTCACTTGAAAACACTTTTTTGCATTCCCTTGTACAATTAATTCTATAATCCACGTGGGACTATTTTTGTTCATGGTGTAAAGTAGCAGCAAGATTCATTTTTATCCAATGGATAATCCATTTGACTTGGCACCATTCTTGAAATTACCATCTTTGTCCCACTGTGCTGCAGTTGTCATCCTTGTCATAAATCAAATGACCATGTATTTTGGATCTCTCATTGAACACTGTGCTGGTGGTCACTTTGTCAAAACTTGAATGACAGAAACTTTAAACCATTAACTTTGTCTGCTTTGTTACTCCATTTTTTTCAGTAAGAACAAAATATATAGAAAATGTTTCCTACCTCTTTATAAAAATTGACTTATTGTGGATTGAATGTGGTAGGGCACAGACTGAGCAATGCTTTGTGGAAACAGTTCATGCTTAAGTTCTCTACGAGTTATGTTCTGAGAACAAAGTACTTTTTAAGGTATGAATTTTTGTTTAGTGAAATGCTACTAAGAATTGACTTGTGATTCTGACTAGACTTCTATCATTTTAAGCAATAAGATATTTAGCCTAAAAAGGAAAGGTTATAATCCACACATTTTGACTTCTTTTGTGTCTAGTGTTCTCACAATGCAATTTGGCTGATCAATTTTATAGGAGTATGAACAAAATTTAGGGGAAACATGGGCCAAAAAGATTAACTGTTCACCTTTCCTGTTTGTATTTTTCTGCTACTTATAAAAAAGGTCAAATCTGACTACTCACAAAAGGGGAGGGGTGTGTGTGTGTGTGTGTAAACAGGTGATGGGGATTAAAGAGCACTCTTATGACGAACACTTAATAGTGTACAGAATTGCTGAATCACAATATTGTACGCTTGAAACTAACATAACACAGTATGTTAACTATACTGGAATTAAAACAAAAAGCTTAAGAAAAAACTCACAGGAATGGTGAAAATATGTTTACAACTTAAATTAGAAGGAGTGATTTCTATATTAGAAAACAACTTTTTATTTCTTTTGATTTACTATAGAATTTATCTCACTGTTCTCTTCATATTGAGATTTCTAAATGCTTTACGAATATTATCAATAACAAAAACTACAACTTTCCAGGACTTTATTTTGAATTATTGCCGTATACTGACTCATGTATGGTCTCCCTTCCAAGTTGCCTTTCCCGTAAATCGATTTTCCACAAAATATCACAAAGATTCTTCAGTTAGGTTTTCTTTAAGCAATATTTTACTGTCTTACGTTCTGAGGTCATTCATTTCTTCACCTTCCCAAGAGGCCACTCCACAGGACAGAGTGCAAAACTGCCCTCCAAAAATATAGTACTATTCACTATCCCCAGTACAGTTCTTAAGGATTCAATATTCTCAGGAGAAAGGAAGCTTTTTTTTTTTTTTTTTGGCAGAAAAGCCATCTAGAAACAGAACCGATTCTCATTCCAGAAAATTACACAAAATCTGAAATCCAGCTCGGCTGCTGGATTTATTTTTTCGTTTTTCATTGACGGGTTTCCCACAAGGTAAAGATTTGAAGGTAGGATAAGGTGATTCACTTAGCTTAATGCCGCCCTTGCTTTCCAAAAAGAACAGACTATTCTGAGAGGTCGTTTAAAGAAGGTTAAAAGGGCCTTAGATTTTAACGAAACCACATCCATTTTTACCGATGTGTACCGGGGCCCGTGCCTCGCTCAATGTCACATGGTTCAAGAAACAGGGCAGAGTTCAAGTACGGCTCTGTCAGTGAAGTCACTGCCCATTATTTAACGATTTCCACGTCCCTGGGCATTCGAGGTGGCCATTTAACCAGTCAAGCAACACGTACGCACTTTCTCTCCAAACGCTTAAATGCCTTGAGATAGTTTCTTTTCTTATTACTGTGAGATTCCTTCTTTTAACGTGAATCTACAGTTGAAGCAGCATTTTGTTTTCCCCACCTCAAAGACTTGACTGGAAAACCAGCAGCAGCCGAGAGGCTGCGCCCCCGGCCCCCATCGGGAAGCTCCCGCGCCAGCTCCCGCGCCAGCACCCGCACCGCACCCCGAAACTGCGCCAAACAACCCAGCATGGCCAGGCCGACAGCGCTGAGATCAAAAAGCACTGGGAACTGGCCACCCAACCCAGAGCGGGCACCGGGGACGACTAACTTGCCGTTGCTGTTACTAACCAAAGGTAACCAGAATAGAGGAAAGCAGGATACTGCCGCAAGACCGGGAAAACCCCACGCTCACTCTTCCCGGTGTCGGAAAGAGCCTTCCTGACTTCCGGCGGAGGTTCCCTGTCCTCGCACGGTTTTATGGGAAATGTAGTTTGAGGATCACAAATTGTGCGTGATCCGTGAAGGGGAGGGGCTTGGGGGTGAACGCGTTCGGGAGCCTGGGCGGGAGGTCACTGCTGTTAAGGTCCAGCTTCTTGGTGGTGAGTCAGGGGCTGGTTTTCCTTTTCCGTCATACCGAGACATGTGAAGTGTGGTGCGGACGATGGAAAACCGTAGGTGTGTGGAAACGGTTTTAAGTTTTTCAGTATTTCACACCAGTCACCTAACCTCTCCTGTATGCTTCAATGCAGTGGCGTGTTCAAAGTCGACTTGCGCGTTGAATAAACCTGGCATATTGGCGGGACCAACTTACTCCAGTATATGACCTTAAATAAGTTCTGGGCCTCTGAAACTCAACTCCTCATGTGCAAAATGGTACTATGTATTGATTCTTCATTCATTTAATCGTCCTTTGAAGGGTGTATATCAAGCTCCCATAACACCTCTTTGGGTTATGAGGTTAAAAGAGGATAATGCATTCAAAGCTCTTAGGAAGTTGAGGGTTTAGCTAGTACTCACAACACCATTATTTGTGCTGTTAATTATTTCATTTCCTAAAGCCTAAAGAAGTTGCGTGAGTTCGAGATTACAAAGCTAGGTTTTGGTAGTCTCCTGGACCAGAGTTTTTTTCTTTACTGAAATGCATCCTTGGCATTCAGCATATTAAGGAGTCTGTTATGTTAAGGTTGACCACTGCTTCCTGCCTGAATTTGAGATATTGGAAGCTTTCTCTCATGACAGTGAAGTTATGTATACCGGTCGACATTTGCTTTCATTACTGCTGTTTTTATTCTTTTTCTTTTTTTTGCTTTTGTATTTTTTTTTTCCAAAGTGAATGAATGAATGAATGAATGAATGAATGAATTTAGTAACCTCTACACCCATTGTGGAGCTTGAAATCAGTATGCCAAGATCGAGAATTGTGTGCTCTTCTGACTGAGCCATCAGGCACCGCATCTTTACTGCTTTTTAAACCTGTGTACTGTGCTTTTTTCTGTGAGTAGTTGTCTTTAGTCTTTAATGATTTCCAGGATCACATAGGACCTCAGAAATACTAAGTTTTAGTTAACTCACTTGGAATACCCAATCTTGTATTCAAACTTATATTACATAGATTAGTATAAGGAGCACTCATATATTAATCATATAGTGTAAACAATTATAAATATATAGTCATTCCAGTCTTTAGTATTCTTGTGAAGTAAACACCAGACACTATATTATTTTATTAATAAATATTTAAGGGTAAGCTTTTTGGAATTATGAATATATATTTAAGATGTAAAATGGCTCCTAAAAAGAATATAACTATGTCATTAGTACAACTAAAATTTTAACAGTAATTCCATAATATAGAAGAGATGTTCAGTATCAAATGTTATTGTCTCAAATTTTCTTTAATATATTTTATGGTTGATTTGCTCAAATCAGGACTTTAAAAAGTCTCCACGTTACATTTGATGTTTTTTGATCTATAGATTCTCCTGTAGTTTTTCTTGCAGTTTACTTGAGAATAATGATTATCTGCTCTGTAGAGTTTCCCATATTCTGAATTTTGTAAATTGTATTCTCACATTATCTTATTGCCTATATTTCTTGTAAACCGGCAGTTAAATCTACAGGATTTTTCAGATTAAAAAAAAATTTTTTTCAATGAGGAGACTTTATAGGTGTTATTTATTACCTATTATTTTACATTAAGTGGCATACACTGATTGTCTATTTCATGTTACAGTTGGTTATTGGGTTTAGATATTGTTAGGCTGATAAAGTTTATGATAAACATAAATTATCCCATCAACTTGCCAGCTAATAGTTTTAGTAGCCATCAATTATTATTGCTTACTTCCATTATTTCATTACAAGTCGCAAAATGATGATATTCTTATTTGATCATGCTACATTTATTAACAGAAATTCTCTTTTATAGTGAAGAACTTTACCTCATTTAGTACAGTTTACACAGAAAAAAATGGCATAAATGTGAAATTTTCTCATTTATTTCCTAGTTTTTAGAATAATGAGTTAGTTCCCTAATATCCTTCAAGTTTGTTTTTTAATTTTTTTAATGTTTATTTATTCTTGAAAGAGAGAGACAAAGAGAGAGAGAGACAGAATCCGAAGCAGGCTCCAGGCTCTGAGTTGTCAACACAGAGTCAGATGTGAGGCTCAAACTCATGAACCACAAGATCATAACCTGAGCCAAAGTCAGACACTTAACCAACTTAGCCACCCAGGCGCCCCCTTCAAGTTTTTAAATATACTTAGGAACTCATGGATGTTAAAAATTTTAATATATTTCAAGTTATTGAAGATATTAGTATCTAAAAATATTTCTATAATATTTATTATTTTGATGTTCAAATTACTTCTTTGGTCAGTGGGAACCCTAAGTGGGTCCCTGGGTTCTTTTGATCAGACTACTGTAGTGTTTGACAGTTTACTTCCTTTCTGGCATGACAAAATATTTTAAGTTCTTACTGTAAATATTCTGCACAGATCTGGAATCAGTCCTTTTTCCAAGGAATATTGGTTCCTTTTAGTAGAAAATGGTATTTAGAAACCATTGGTATTTAGATACCATGGTTCTTTGAATTTCAAGTGCTCATCGCTAATAGGTTACTGAATCCTTTCTGCATGTAATCCTCCCCCAACGAAACTGAACAGATTCAGTTCCTATCCTATAGGATTTTACATTCCAAGGACAAGATTGGTGCCAACATGGATATTAATGCCATAAAGTAATGTTTTTATTTTATTAATTGTCCTGCTTGCACACTTAATGTTCCTCAATACTTGGGGAAAAAGTTAAAACTCTTTAGCCTAGCATTTCTGCCTTCTGTAATATGGACCCAACACATATTTTTTGCCATATTTTCCCAAGAATATCCTATATAAACTGTTTCCATGATCTAGCCAAACTGGCTTATAACTGATCTAGGATGCCTCTTATGCTTTCTTACCTCAATGCTTTTGCTCATGCCACATTTCATAACTTAAATGCTTTCCCTTAACCAAATCCAACCCATTTCTCAGAGTCCAGCTCAAATCACACTTCTGATGGGTCTTCTAGATTATTTCCATCCACGTGTTGATCAGTTTACCACCAATATACCCTTGCTCATGCCATGTCAGTGTATGCTGGCTGTTACATAGAGCAATCGTATTCCTTTGCCTGAGGACTCTTTCTTGTCACCAGAGCCCACTTTGCCTTCCTGCTCAGTAGACCAGCAATGCCAGATAATTAATACTGCCTGGGAGTATCCCTCAGTTAATGACTGACATGAATGACTATATAAAACTATATAAAACCCTTTTCACCCTTTTACATACTGGCTACACTGCTGTAAACTGGTTGCCAGATGTCCCCAGAGGTATTATTATTATTATTTTTATTTCTTTTTAATCCGCAGTGGATACTTGATTAATAACTAACCCTTTATGCTTGACTTTCCTTCCAAGTTTCACTTCTGTCTTACCTTACCATTGCTTTTTCCTATATAACCAATTGCATATGAATCTTTGTCTCAGGATTTGCTTCTGGGCAAACGTTAACTAAAACAAACATTTTTTTGCACTACCTGGGTGGCTCAGTTGGTTAAGTGTCTCACTTCAGCTCTCAGGCTATGATCTCACGGTTTATGGGTTCGAGCCCCACACTGGGCTCTGTGCTGACAGATTCAAATTCTGCATCTCTCTCCCCTACTCATGCTCTGTCTCTGTCTCTCTCTATCTTTCAAAAATAAAATAAACCTAAAAAATGTCAACAAACTTTTTTTCCTCTTTTTAGTTCATAATCTCTATTATATAGTAGTTAGCCTCCTCTGCATAGTTTGGGAGAATCACCAACTATCATTAAATATATAAATCCCTATTACCACTCATTCTGGGACACACTATATCCTATTGTATATATGAGAATTGCTGTTATTGCAAACCAGTGCATGGAATTTGGATTGATTGCCTTTGAGTTGAATAATTTGGAGTTCAAGTTTGAAACCACGAATTTCTCCCTGCCCATCCATAGCATTGTTTTACATGCTAAAATGGCCTATCTCTCATTATCACCACCCCTTTAAGCGTTCATGGTCCTTTTGTTGTACTTTTTAGTTTTAGCTGCTCTGGAAAGTTAGTCTCTACCTTTTTTGGGTGCCCTGCAAATGAATATTGTATGTAACACACAGACTGTTTCTTAAGGCAGAAATATGCCCACTGTATCCTGCAAATTTATTGAAAATCCATTTAGTCCATCCATTCTTGAAACTTGAGTTTATGGATAATATAGAAATAAAAGTTTATGTAGAGAATTTTATTTGGTAATTAGCCTTATACTTTGTGAAGGTATGTCTTATTCTTGTCACACATTGCTTTAAAATTTTGGTATTAACTCACACTTCATATATTTTTGCCTCATTTTCTAAAAGATTGTATTTTTTTAAGTGAAGAGTCTGATTTAAGGCACTTAGTAACATTGATGGTTGATGGTGATGAGATATGCTGGGAAGCGTGCTTTAACTCTACAATTTAGAGGTTAATTCCATAAAAGTGAGAGTATCTTGAACTTTACATAAGGTCCTTATTGCAAGATAATTTCACATGTAACTATAGTTAGGGGTGTTTCTAATTTGTATGCATCGTATATATATATTCTACGTTCTTGAATATACTACGTTTGCTTTACACTTTGGACTAGTTGTATTCTCCTTTTAAAATACCCTTGCTTGGGGCGCCTGGGTGGCGCAGTCGGTTGAGCGTCTGACTTCAGCCGGGTCACGATCTTGCGGTCCCGGAGTTCGAGCCCCGCGTCGGGCTCTGGGCTGATGGCTCAGAGCCTGGAGCCTGTTTCCGATTCTGTGTCTCCCTCTCTCTCTGCCCCTCCCCCGTTCATGCTCTGTTTCTCTCTGTCCCAAAAATAAATAAACGTTGAAAAAAAAATTAAAATAAAATACCCTTGCTTTAGATTTTCTAATTGTTGGCTTCTTATCATCATGTGTCTCTCAGATGTTACCTTTATAGAGTGCTTCTCTGATCAGCCTGCTTAGGTAGCTCTCCTACTGGTATTTTCTCATGTCTGGCAATCTTGTTTTGGATATTTGTTTCTGATGTTTATTTATTGCATGTCTTTATTAGAATGTGAATTTCTACATGTAAAGGTCTTTGTTTATGTCAATTACAACCTTTCTCTCTGAACCTGGATTTTGATTGGCATACAGGAAACATTCTGTGAATATTTGTTGATGTTGAATAAACGGTTGTTTTCATATTAAGTTAAAAAATTATTATTTTTATTTTGCTTTTTTATTTTAAAGAGAGAGAGTGCAAATTGGGGAGAGGGGCAGAGCGAGAGAAGGAGAGAATCTTAGCAGGCTCCATGCTAAGCATGGAGCCTGACACGGGGCTCAATCCCATGACCCTTGGATCATGACCTGAGCTGAAATCAAGAGTCGGACACTCAACCAATTGAGCCACCCAGGCACCCCAAAGTTAAATATATTTTTGATGTTGCTACCATATCTTAGTAATTAGAACTTCTCAAATAACGTTAGACATGCATGCATCAGACTTTCTGTGATTATGTTTGTTTCTCTGTTTATGGAATTTAGTCAGGAAGACAGCATCTGGTTGTTCCTTTCAAAGAGCTATTGACTAATGAAGTAAAATAGATAATAAACAATTTATATTCTATGGTGGAGTGAAGACAAAGTGGAGAGTGCATTGTGGGTACTCAATCTACACTTATAGGACAGGGTTAGAAAAATGTATAGTGGAGACTTAAAGTACTTACCCATGTGTTATTCTTCTCTTTTTCCAGATCTACTGGGAAGGGTATATGGCCCAGGCTCTTTACCGCTAGGCATGGCTTTGTGACTAATTTTAGCCAATGCCCTGTGGACAGGAGTGGTGCCCTTCTGGGCCAAAGCAGTTATGAGATAGTACCTTGCTCTCCAGATATTTATTAACTTTTCATGGCAATATGAGTATGGCATGTTAAGATAACCCTGTCACAGAGATAGAACTGTCACTCACCAGTTGGAAGCTGCTGTGGAGAGCTGCCAGACTTGAAACAGACTTTGTATGAGTGAGAAAGAAAACTTTGGTGTAAGCTGAAGAGATTTCAGAGTTAACTCACTACCTCACCATAACATTCTGAGTAACACAGAAAAAAACCGTGAGGAAGTAACCTGTGAACTGAGATTGGAAAAGCCAGGAAGAATGAAAGGGCAAAATCAGTTAGTTCATCAGGGATTACTCCTTTCCTTCTTGCCAGGGTAGAGCCTGGTCCTTTGAAAGAGTGAGAGCAAACTTAGAAATAGCAAGTAGGTTAGTACTCCAGATTCTAAGCAGGCAGTAGGGTTTACTAAGTATCAGATATGTCAGGAAAACACGCCATAAAATCCTGATATTCAAGGGCCCTGGTAGGCAGAGTGCAGACAGCGCTTTGTCAGCAGTCCCCAACTTGTCTGATTTAAGGCCTGTTGTGCTCACTCTGCTTTTGCAAATACATTTCCCCTTACTGAAAGTGACAGCATGTAATAGCAGTTGGCAGAGATGACCAAAATAAAACACTTTCCCCTTTGCAATGCGTACATCCAGAAATGCATTTAATCTTTAAATACACTCATTTATGATTTTTATGGGTACCAAGCCACTTTTGTTGAGTTTATGGTAATTTCATCTGTCTCATGATTTTCAAAAACAATTTTCAGAGTTTTTCACTCTTGGAAGTGTATGGAAATGACTGTATTTTTCACATAAACATCAATTTAGTTTATTTTATGAAGAATTCCCAAACAACATTTTATTCTTATTTATAAATCATTTCTCCTCTTTTGCTGTATGAGTTGTGTTTTATGAAGCAACAACCTTGATATGAGCAGGAGTCTGTCTGATCAGAGGCAGAATTAACACTGCTTTGAAAGAGCAACATTCTTTCTGTGTACTCAAGTTAATTGATGCAGTCATTTAATCACTGAGCCATTGCTCACATTTCATGTTTAAGTCACTTAAACTTGATTTTTTTTTTCTTTTCTAGAATGTTTAGGCTGATGAGGATTTAAAAGGATTTGTAGCATTTAAAAATGTCCGCAAACCAGATTGCAGCATGACATGCATTGGATTCTGTATTCAGTTTTAGTTTAGTTATTTTGAAGCTATCAGATGAAAAAACATCTACATTTAATATTCTGCAACAGGTTTTTCTATCACCATGCCAAAGCCCAGAGGAGCACAGTATATTTTTTTAGTTTTAGTCTTCTATTTTTCCTTAGGATATTTTTGACCCTAGATACATTTTTCCTTTAAATTTGACTGAGCTGTGATCATGGCTCCGACCTCTAGCCTTGAAAGAAGAGGAGTTATGCCTCTCAGGAGCTATGCCTCAGGCACTTTGCAAGTCCGCTGGCAGGGATTATTTCCCAGGCTGTGAAGCGATGACCTTCTACAGAGAGTGAATGTCTGCAGTGCACGTAAATTCCTTCAGCCGTGATTGAGAGCCTTAGGTTTGTTACCTGCTCTATGAATCAGAGTCCATTCTATCTCTATGGAGGACGAATAATTTAGTGCTATATTTAAAGCCACATGTTATGTGCTCACATGTCAGCTAATTTATTGTTGGTGGTGAATATATTTTGTTTTTGAGGCTCATGTAGGGTTAGTTCAGAAGTAAATCTGTGGAGTTTTGGAATGAAAACCTGGGATGACTTTACTATTGTAGAAGGCACCTTACCTGCTATTTCTAAACAAAGTGCCCCTACAGTGCTCTGTCAGCTGTCTCTAACTTATCTGATTTCAGTATCCCAGAGAGGATTTTTGTTGCCTCCTAAGCTATCATTACAACAATAATGTAATGCTGATTGCCACGATATTCTCAGAATACATTAAAAAGAGGAATGAAATTTAGAATGATTAATAAACACTTTTTGAATCTGTAGGATGGCATTTTGTTCTCTGAGCTGTCAGTTTGCATCCAGTGAATTTCTAGAGCTGTGAGAAATTACAGGAATATACCATCTCTCCCTCTTTTCATTACAAAAAGTAACTATACATTTTTTAAAAAATGTTTATTTATTTACTGAGAATGAGAGGGAAAGAAAGAGGCAGAGAGAGAGGGAGAGGGAGAACCCCAAGCAGGCTCTGCACTGTCAGCTGGGAGCCTGATGCAGGCGTGCCGGGCCTGATCCCAGGAAGGTCGTGACCTGAGCCAAAATCAAGAGTCAGACGCTCAACTGAGTGAGCCACCCAGGCGCCCTATACATAAGATAACTCGTTTTTAACATTATATGATGATTTTTAACAGTAATGTTAAAATGCTTTATGTATTTTATTTTTTTCAAGTAATCCGTATGCCCGCTGAGGGGCTTGAATTTAACAATCCTGAGATCAAGTGTCTCATGCTCTACCAACTGAGCCAGCTAGGCAGCCCCAAAATGCTTTATATATTTTGAGTTCTTGTGAATAATCCTTGAGAATCCATTTATTGTCACTACACCATTCAGCCAGTTTCAATATAAGTCTGACTGGCAGAATTGTGGGAAAGCCAGAGTAATTTAAGAGAGGAGCTATGCCATTGAAGGCCATGTGAAATTCTTAGAAAACACTTTACCCTTTAGAAAGCCAGGATAAGGAACTATTACAAAATGCCACTAGGGATATCTCATATAATATTCCATTTTGTCCTAGTTGAAAAGTTATCTGCTATGGTGGTAACATTTCCAGTTTAATCACATGCGGCTTTTCTGGCAACAGGGCCACCAATATGATACTTCTTATGTAGGACCAAGTGCTTTGATCTGAAATAAAATTTGAACAGTAATTGATTTATTCATTCAGAAATAGGTAAGGAATTCTTAAATGCTGATGGAGAATAGTACTCGAAGGTACAACTTAATCAAATTCTATTATCATATCTTTTCCTTTCCCACAGTTTAAACTTAATGGAGATAAGTTATTCAGAAAGTATATCTAATTTTGTTGAATCCAACTGTTTAAACTCTGTGGATAAAGCATAACTTACCCAAGTTATATCTTATTATTTGTTCTCTTTTGTTTGGTTTCTGGCTCTTAGCAAAGGAAATCTGTGATATATTTGGAAGCAGATTTATTTAAAAGTCCCTGGCCTATGAAACTTTCCTGGTAAAACAGAAAAGGAAACTGGAAACAATACTATCTTTGTTCTATCACCAATATGATGGCATTGGTTAATTAGGTAGTGATCTCAGCATCTTCACTTTCTCTCCTCCAGTTCCCTTCACTTTTGCCTCCCCCTCCTTCCTTCCCTCTTTCCCGTCTTCTCTGATTAAGATTTACATTAGCTTACATGAAAAAAAAACTAGAGTGATCTAGTAGGAACAGTGATTATATTGATTTTCAAATATTGGTCCTCATCATGAAATAAGAATATAATTTCATATTTAAGTTTTAATGATCTCAAATCGGATAATAGTACATTATGACTTGATTTGTAAGCCAGCTTTTGGAAGGGTATAGGAATTACCTTTGTGGAATTGTGTAGGGCCAAAGTGTAACGAATGATGTAAGTTAGTGTGATTTATAGTTTTATACTCTTTTTTTCTTATAAGCAGCCTCCTTGGTGTTCCTCTTGTGCCACCATCATTGTTTCAGATATTCTCACGAGGATTACACAGTGGCTTTATAACTGTTTGTCTGAGGACTCGTCTTCGAATTTACCCTCTAGAATACAGTCAGAATGATCTTTTAAAATCCTGTCATTACTCATTTGCTTAAAATCCTTTGTTCTTATGCATCACTTTCAGGATAATATAGGTTATGAGGTTCTTTCTTTTTCTTTTATTGCAATACCACTAATTAAAATTTTTGGAGGGTGTATACCCAGTGTATATTTATTTATTTACAAATGATACACATGTACAAGGTTTAGAATACTAAAAAGTTATTTTCATTAAATAGTATGTTCAAAAATAGAATTTTTTTAAAAAGGTGGTAAGAATAATTGTAAAAGAAATTTTAATATTTTATTCCTGTACTCTTCTCTTTGTCTTAGGCACCCTTAGGGTATGCACCCAACTTTGGAGAATCCATCCGTTCCTTATTTGCGACCGACCCTAGACCCATAGCTAAGTAATTACAGAGGTTGTGGTATGTCACCTCTCCTATTTCTTCTGCTAGAAATACCTGTCCCACCCCACTTCCTCACCCATACAGCCTACTTGATTTTCACAACTCAGTTCCTGTGTCACCATCTCTGGGAAACTGAATTATATCCCTTTGTCTGCTTTCAGAGCACTCTGAATAAACCTTTCTTATAGTATTTTATAGTATAGGTATTTATTTTTTTCTCTCAAAGGATTAGGAACTCCATTGGGGCACAACTATTTTGTTCATCTTTGTATCCGTAGGGGCAGCCATAATGCCCAGCATATGTTATACCCTCAACAGAAGTTAAATGAATTCATGAATGAATCAGAAAGGAAGGCAAGATGGACAGAAGGTAGGAAGGGAGTCAGAGGCAGGGAGAGAAGAATTAACAGGTGTGTTCAAGATAAAACAATCTGTTATTGGTGAAAAGAGACTCATAATCCACATCTTCATGGTTCCCTGATAGTCAGTTGGTAAATATTCAGGGAAGGTAATTTGTGTTATTTTTACGTGAGAAATTCTGTTTATATATCAGTATCAAATATAGATATTGCTATGTAAATGCTCTCTGCTTTTGTCCAGGTCCTGAATATTCACTTGGTTACTGCTTTCTATTCAAAGCTTCATTTTTGTCCTTTAGAAAAAAAATATTCTGTTTTATGTAATGCCGTAGGACCAGCACAGGTATGTAAAATATTCAAGTGCTTAAAGTTCCTTTTGAAATAAGTGTGAGGATAGAGTGAATCATAGGAAGCAGGTTAAGGATAAGGATAATGTATTTTGATGATATTCAAATTCATGCAGCAAAGACCAAATAAGTCAGACCAGATTTGCTGGTTCATCAGTTTGTGCTTCTTCTGCATCCTTATTAGTAAACTGTAACACATTTTACAAAGACCCATCATTTCCCACAGGGTACAGCTCTAGGTTAAGCCTAAAAAAGCAACTTTCATTATAGATCGTTTATTGAAAGTGGAGTGAAGCAATTACAGTATCTCTCTGAAGAGGTATATTGGCCAAACACTCTACTTTGGAATGGTGCATTATACTGGATTAGTTATTTAATACGTTGACTATTATTAAAACTTGGAAATGTGTGTAGATGCCCTCCTGGGCTTATTGATATTGTTAGAAAAGCAACAGATACATTCTAGGGGAAAAAAAGATCCCTCACCAAGTTTCTTAAAAGCTAAAATATAGTAATTTCACAATTGTTGTTTTAGTTCCTTGCAGTTTACAGTACTAAAGAAAGTTGTTTTGAGAATTTACAGAAACAATATTTATCCATTTGACTCACTATAGTAATCATTATTCTGTGACACACTGGTGTAACCACATTTGTATTCTGTTGATAACTTGCCTTTGAGCAAATTTAGATGTAAAATATAGGGACCCTCCTTTTATATTTAATCTGTCTGAAGTTTCTCATTTGAAAAATTGGAATAAAATGCATAAGATCTACTTTTTCATAATGGACCAATAATAAAATCCTGGCTCATTTTAGGCAAATTAATTTTTCTAAGGAGTCAAATAGTCTCCTTGGAAATGTTTGACTCTTTTCTCCTAAAAGTAATGGATTTTTGTCACCTTCCTCTCATATTGGGACTTGGATATTTTCTTTTTCATTTCTTTAAATTTAAAAGCTCTGAGTTATTTGAATATGTCAAATTTAAGTTATTTAAATTAAACTGAGTCTTGTGAGTCTTTCTTGAAGGTTTTGAATATAATTCCAACTTGGAAAAATTTTTTTTGGCTAGTTAATGATTTCTCAAATCACAGTTGAAATTTCATAGTTGAAATTTCAGTGTTTAAATGGCAGATCTTCTTTATAAAGGTAATAGCTTACAAGAAATTGTCATTAGTATTCAAATCTCAATCTAAAATGTGTTTCACTATATGCAGAGAGTTGTTACATATTTACACAGGTCATTCCATGGGATTTTTTTTTTTTTTTTACATTGTCATCTGTACGTATTCATTCTTTAAAAGATATGGTAGATACATGCTATGTACACCATTTGGAGTGTATTCTTGTGGAGTACTGTGCTGTATCAAAGATCTGTTCTAGATGCTCTAGCTGTTATTTGTTGTGTTACAGTTACTATACATTTATTTGTTCATGATCTTTCAACTTTTTCATTACCAAGAACACAGTCTAACTCAGAGATTAAAATTTCTCAGCCCCACTGGTGAAGCAAAATGGATTTTTCAAAGCTGATTCATCAATAACAATGAAAGAAAGGAATTGTAGCAAGGGAAGTAATGGATTTAGATGAACAACATTTATGTTAGTCGATGCATTTACATGATTTCTACCAATATAAAATTTCAATAATTTAAGTGAAAGGGATTATTTAAAAGACAGACTTGATATGTACTAGTGAAATAGTTTATTATTGGCCCAACTATATTGCATCTTTCCCCAAAATCTTTTTCCTTCGCTCGTACTGGTATGATAATATTAGGTTGAAATGGAATTTTAATACTGCTTGTCTGGTTTCAAAATCTGACTGTGCTACTTATGAGCTGTGACTTTTGGACAGTTACTTAATCTGTGCCTCAGTTTTCTCATATGAATAATGGACTAATTAGTAGTAACTTCCTCATAGGCTTGTTACAAGGATTAAATTAGTAAATATAAGTAAAAAGCTTAGAAAAATATTAACATATGCAATTTAGAACATGTTGGGATTATTTCCTAATCTCTTTTCTTAAAGACATTAACGTTGTTGTTGTTGTTGTTGTTGTTGTTGTTGTTGTTATTGTTGTTTTTGGTATTTAAATGGAGATGTTTATCAAATGACCACCTAGAATGAAAAATAGAATTGCATGAGACAATTCTCTTATTAATATAATTTATTGTGTTTTTAATAGTGAGGTTAGTGTAAAGTAGAAGCAATTTCCAACATTACTTGATTCTTCAACAATTTAGTTTTGTATTAAGGTTTATGGAAACTATATGTAAGCATATATTCTGCTTCTATAGTGAAAATGTGGCTTTTTATTTTTTAGGTTAGTGAAGGTGTTATAGCATTTGGTTCCTATAATATGTAGTAGGTATAGATTATTATCCTCATTTTTCTAAGCTTCTCTACTGGCTCATAGAGGTTGAATGACTTCCCTAAAGTCACACAGCTAATCTTAGTGGCACAATGTGTAGAATAAGCCTCATATTTTATCTTATGTTTATTTGATAATTATTTCCAGTTATCAAAACTCTATTAAATATGACATTGTTTTCAGAAAGAGATACTCCCCCCCCCGTTTTCTTTTCTTTTCTTTTCTTTTCTTTTCTTTTCTTTTCTTTTCTTTTCTTTTCTTTTCTTTTCTTTTCTTTTTTTTTTTATTAAAGAGATAGAGAGGGAGAGGGCGGGCACAGGGAGGAGCAGAGAGAGAGAGAATCTCAAGCAGGCTCCATGCTGGCAGCACAGACCTAGATGCAGGGCTCGGACTCATGAACTGTGATATCATGACCTGAGCTCAAATCAGGAGTCAGACACTTAACTGACTGAGCCACCCAGGCTCCCCCTCGGAAAGACATACTTAAACAAAAGTAAAATTATTAATAATCTGGATTATAGAGGACTTAAGGCCATTGGTGTTATAAAATGACCAAGAAAATTGGAATGGCATTAACAATTTTTTTCGGTTTGTACTATTTGGAAGAATCAGAACCTTTGGCATCAGGTTGTTTTCATAAGGTAGAAGGAAAATATAAAATTTATCCAGAACTTTTTCTCAATCGATACATTGTTTTGAAAAGCCTTATTATACCCACAGGCTTTGGAAAAGTACAAACACTAAAATTAGAATATCTTTGAAATATCCTTTAAGAAGAAGGATGTCTTTTTCATAAACCTGTGGACAGTTCTTAGAAACATGGCAGAAGTAGTAAATTTATCCTTTGGTAAGCATTATCTTTAAAGATCCTTAAAATCAACAGTCTGATAGCTTGAAAACTGCAAGGGCGTATTTAAAATATAAGCTTATTGGCAATATTTAAATGAACTTCCAGATGAAGTATTTACTTTCTTACCCATTGGCTTTATTAGTCATGAGCATCTCTTTGAGTCTTGTGCCAGTCTGCTTATGCCAGGTATACCACGGTACCAATCAACTCTAAAATTTCCATGACTTCTAACAATAGAGGTTTATTTCTTGTTCATGCTAATCGCCTATTGAAGGTTGACATGTAACACATCCTCACATTATTGTAACACAGCCTCACCGTTGTTTTTTCTTGTGTTGTCAGAGAGAAAGGAACGCCTCTGTGGAACTGCAAGATGCCATTCAGATTCCTGCCTGGCACTGGTACAGTCACTTGGGCTTACTTTGGATTGGCCAAAGCAAATAATGTAGCCAAACCTGAGATTGTGGCAGTAGGAAATATATTTCTTTCACAGGGAGAATTACCAGAGAGGGACTTTATAAGGTGGAGGAATGAATATCTTGAAGAAACAATGCAATCTGCCGGTCACCATTGTTATTCCTAGATAGGGACTCTGTTAGGATAAATATTACAGTTTTCTATGGAGGTTGCTTATCTCTAAAATTGTATTTCACAGACAATATCTACATCTTTTGTTGTTGTTGTTTTTGTTGTTTTTATTATTGGATGGGGTTCTAACTTTTTTTGTTGTTATTGTATCAAAAATTTCCCCGTGTCTCTTGTGTCAATAAATTGTTGGAATCAAGGCTTTTGTCTTTAAGGAACAGAATCCCACTGCAAGCCTGTGTGAGTACAGAGGAGGTGAAGGGCTTTATATGAATACAAGGGAATGTCATGGAGCCTATGGGCAGGAAGTATGGCTGGGCTCAAGTGGGACTGGAAAGCTGTAAGACATTACTCCTTCTCTCTGTGTCTTTTCTTTTTTTCTGTACATGTCTTTCCTTATTTTTCTGTGCAAATGGACATTTCTCTCTGCTTTTCCATGTATTTTGTACTCAATGACAATTCCATAACTCTTGAGTTTACCTGTCACCACTTCAAAAAACATCAGAGACTGAAATATCCTTTCTGATTTCCGATTCTGAACTCCCACAAGAGAGAAGCACTGGCTGGTAGGTTATGACTGGCTAGAGTCATGGAATTTAAACATCTGTGATAGGGGAGTTGGGAGGAAAAATCCACAGAAAGGGAGTTGTACAGACAACCCAGAGGCTGTCTTTTATGCAAATGTTAGGTTTCTTGGTTAAAAAAAAAAAAAGCAGCTTTAAAATATAGTTTTTTTCTTTTTAATAGTAATAAAATCTTCATGAATATGTTTTGAAGAAACTTCTCAGTTATGGTTTTTTACTGTTTGATAGACAGGGAAAAGGCAGCATACTGGTAAAGCTTTCAAGGCAACTAACAGTTCAGTCTTGAAGCTGTTAAATTGTAAGAGAAAAAGTATTGGGTATACTCATGTTCTTTTATACACTTTGTTCCTGCCTTCCCCAAGAGGCAGTGTTAGGTCACTGCTCCAGCTACATGACCAGCCATCTCCCATAAGGCCTGCTGCTGCTGTAAATCATGTTTCTCTAGAATTGGGGGGAAAAAAAGAAAGCCTTGATAGTGTTTTAAAAATGGTATTTCAACCTTTCTCAGACTTTAAAATACATATAAACTTGTCTATTGTAATATCAGTGTTCCCTTAAATTCTGTGATGTTTAGCTGCATTGGTAAAGCAAATTAAAAAATCAGTGCGTGATAATTATTTCTCCAACTTTTTATTTAGAAAGTTAGTAAACTTAGGAAAAGTTGAAAGGATAAAAAATGTTTTCCCATATATCCTTTGGGTGGATTCACCAGTTTTGCCACATTTGCCTGTATCTCCCTACATGTATGCTTGTATCTTCCTTTATTAGGCATGGTTTACTCAATTAAAAGGAAATCATATAATTCCTCCTGAAAGAACTTTATTACTTTCATTTTTCTGGGTGCTACATCCCTCTCTTTGTCAAATAAAAAATGCTTTTGTAAAACTATATCTCAAACAAATGTTAATAACCAAGAAGGCTTAGGGCCCTTTACAGTTACCTATTTTGCTCCTTTGTATAGTAAGAGGCTTATTACAATATAGATACAACGTTATCTGTTGTCAGAAAAAAAACTTTATCAGTGGTTTTCACACAAATTGTCCCTAAAATCTATGTCGATGCTTGTTTTCCAGACCAATTTGCCCATGCTATTCTAGTTTTATTTTTGATATATGCTGGAAAATGATCTAGAATCAACAGCAGGTGGCAGTGCTACCAAAGGTTGTGACTTTTCGTATATAATCAGCTTGGAAAGGAATGTTACCTTTCAACTCTACAGAAGTAATACAATTAGTAAGGAATCTTTAAATAGATACGTACATTTATCACTAATTAGTTTTATTTCAAGAATTATTTCCCCAATCAACTGAATATTATAAACGTATTAAATACTGTTTTAGAGACTGAATTTTGTTTAAATTCTGGGATCAAATAACTGAGAAAAACCAGCTTATTTTTTTCCTTATTCTATAACAAGAAAACAAAAACAAAAACAAAACCCTAAATACTTACAATTAGATTAGGTAGTTTAAATCCTGTTAAAATTTGCAGGAAAAATGTCATGGCAAAATCATTAATTTCTATGGATGAAAAGGTAGTTATTTTGAAAATTTGTGGCAAGCTTCAGGAAAGCTTTTATAAAGCTAAAATACTCTAATTCAACAGGGTAGCAAATTTTAGAAAGCTTAAACTGCTCTGGGCATTTGTGGAAATAATTGAAAATTTCTTCTTTAGTTCTAATTTGTTTCATAGACTATAATTTTGCTGTGTTTGTCTGCTTTCATTTTAAAGAAGAGAAACCTGGAAAGTAAAATAATTTGTTTCCATAGAGGTATTTTATTTGGTTTTTCACAATTTTTGTGTCATTTTACTACAAATGATGAAGACTTTTTTAAAAATTGTCTTAATTTTTTTTTTTATTTTTGAGAGAGAAAGAGAGAGCGCAGGGGAGGGACAGAGAGAGAGGGGGACACAGAATCTGAAGCAGGTTCCAGGCTCTGAGATGTCAGCACAGAGCCCTACATGGGGCTCAAACTCATGGACCGCAAGATCAAGACCTGAGCTGAAGTTGGACACTTAACCGACTGAGCCACCCAGGTGCCCCTAGACTTTTGAAGATGATGTATCAAAAACTGTTTATTTTTTCTTAGATTTTAATAGATCTATACATGTGTTTGAATAACTTACACATTGCATATTTACACATTCATATGTTTGTATATCCATGTGTCATCTAGACATTAGCTCACAGCAGACTAGTATAGCTTAATTTAATTTATGAAGAACTCACAACACTTAAAACTACAAGAGAACTGGGAAATCAAGGTCATTGCTTAGATGAAGAAACTGAGGCCCAAGAGAAATATCACTGAAGGAGATTTAATGTTATGAAAAGACCTTGTTATACATTCATTCTTGTGTCTCTGGAGTGACTCAGCTGCAAATTATTATTTTACTTGCTTCCTGCTGTGTACCTCCCCCTACCCCAGGGACAGGGGAATGGGGGTACAGTATCATTCTCTAGTTCCTGTTTTTTATTATGAAAAAAAATGATTTTAACAAATACTTTTTTTCCTCCAGGAAGCACATAGTTAGCCGCTTAATTAACTCATTGACTTCATGCTTGATGTGTAATTAAAATAAGATGAGCTTTTCTGAACCCAGTTTCAGTGCTTTTTGAGGACTACCCTGTGTAGTGATAGCTATTATTATCCTCACTTTTTAAGAATGGTGTGGAAAGAAATGGCAAAATATTTAAGTTGTATTAAGATAAAACACTGACTCATCAGGAGATTTGAGTGGGACAAAAGGACTCTTAGGCTTAATCACTGTTTGCCAAAGAACAGCTTTTTCCATGAAGAAGAAACAAAACAGAAACAAATCTTATATTTTTCTTCCAGAACTACACTGGAACTAGGAAATGAGCTGGAAACATTCTATACATTGTATGTGGAATAAATTGTTTTGAAATAGAAACACTTTGCCTCTTCTCAAAATATCAATGTCTTATTGAACTTATTTGTTAGACACAATTTTTTGTACTTCTGAAATTTAGTTATGATTCAATTCTTAATCATTACCCTTTAAAACCTAGTTTTTGTACATGGTAGCTTTTTTTTTTTTTAAGTTAGGCAAATCACTGTTTCTTGAAAATTCTCGGGTCAAGTCCATAGTCAAGTGAAGTACCTTAAAAAAAGAACTTTATCAAGTTTGGCCTGCAGTAATCTATGCTTTAAATTACAGCACAACTCATTCCAAATCAATATAATGAATTGATTTGTAAACGTTTCAGGCAGGATTGCTTTCTTTGGATTTTGTCTATTGAATGTGCACTGCAGTTAAAGCATCTTTTTTTCCTGCATAATTAAGTCCATGTTCTTGGCCTTTCACTGAGTTTAAACTGGGTTTAAAAGGCAGAAATGTATGTTAAAGCAAAATTATGCACATCCATTATTCTTAGTCTTATAAATATTGAAGCATTTTTTTCCCCCTCTTTTGTTGAGAAATAGAAGAGAAAATAAAGCTGAATGCCCTGAACTTTAGTTCCCATTTCTTGGGATATTTTATGCGTGGAAAAAATTGAACTTACTGCTTTCAAATGCCTAAATTGCCTTAATACACAGTAAAATGCTTTATTTTTTATAGCTATGATTATGTTTAAGTTATGGTATATGACAAAATATAAGAAGGAACAAGATAGTGGTTTAGATTTTGGAAAATCTGAGGAGATTTTGAGTTAATATATAAATGGAAAGAGCTGTAGGGAAGGATCAGTTCAACTAACATTTATTGAGCACGTGTAACTGACTTCTATGTGCCAGGCACTGGGTTAGTCACTTTATGGGTACCTTTCTGTTTCCCAGCAATCCTGCAAGGAATAAAATATCTAATCATTTACATACAAGGAAAATGGAAAATTAAGTGCACCTAGGATTAAAACATGGGTCTTCATAATGATGTTTTGGACTAGTAGTTTTCAGATACTGGGAAATATAAAAATAAATCCATTCAGTTCTTGTCTTCAAGATATTATATATGGTGGTCTACCAGGAGAGATAGACATTCAAACAAATAATTGCATTACCATGTGATAAGTCCCAATATATAGTGGTATACTACAATAAGGGAGGGAATTATTTCAGATAGAGGGAGTTAAATGTGTAATCATTGGGATGTGAAAAGGTATAGTGCTGAAGAAATGAAAAGTAGTGTCCTGTGGCTGATTTTAAGGGCCTGGAATTTTATGTTATGTAGTTTAGGACCCCTAGGATACTCTGCTTTCAAACAACCCTCATTACTGTCTTCCTAAATGGTTGTTTGGGCCAGTAGATTTAACTGTTTTGTATCTTTGTATGCACAATTGAATTATCAGACTTTTGTAGGACATATCAGACTTTTTCTTTTCTTTTTAAAAAAATGTTTTTAACATTTATTCATTTTTGAGACACAGAGAGAGACAAGCATGAGTGGGGAAGGGGCAGAGAGAGGAGGAGACACAGAATCTGAAGCAGGCTCCAGGCTCTGAGCTGTCAGCACAGAGCTCGACGTGGGGCTTGAACTCACGAACTGTGAGATCATGACCTGAGCCAAAGTCAGACACTCAACTGACTGAGCCACCCAGGCACCCCAGGACACATCAGACTTTTGTAGAACAGGATACATTTGAACACCAGTATTTGCAATGCTCATTAGCAAGACATATTCACTTTTTAAAAAAGATACACATATTTACAGAGTAGTTTCCAGTCGTCAATGATTATAACTGTGAAAAAATGCATACACAAGGAGGTACTGGTAGTGCTCACTCAGCAACTTCGTATCCGATTTTTCAGTGTTTATGAACAATGAACAAAATATTTTAGACCATGTACGTGGCTGTCATGTAGGAGAAATGACTTGTAGGATTTTGGAGTTTTTGAAATGTAAAGAACATTTCTGGAACTGGCAATGAACTGATGTTCTGAAGTGAGCACATCTGACAGACTGAATAACATATAGGAAACCTATGAATTGATACCTTACTGGTATTGGCGATCTTTGTAAGTGCTGTTATCTACTGTGAAAAATAATTCCATTTTTCAGATGGACCACCCAAAATTTTATCTTTAAATTTCATTTGTACTTTGAGAATTAACAAAAGCTTATGTATTTGGAACATCATCCTACACAATACTTGACTAGCGTGGTGAAACTGTGTTTTCTAGCTCCTTGAATGTTGTTCAGTTATGAGATCTCTTGCACTCTTGGTTAGTGTATTTTTGTGCCCTTAGTAATAGCAGTTGCATTCTGAAACCAAAGTTATAGATTTATAGATATATGTATTGGTTCTGAGGTACTTTTCTGGCAAAAATATGAGTGTAATATAAGTTAGTAATTTAAAACCATATAGTGTTCAAGTTACACTTCTCTTCAAGTTAAAAATATCTTACAATGTGAGACAGTCACCCTGCTAAGAAGAAAGTATCTGGAAACACAACAGTTGCCCCCATAAACACTTTAACCAGTAGTTCTCCCTTTGTCTGTGGAGTTTCAACGTTACTTCTCTTCACCACAAAGCAGATATCCTTATCACCAGCAACAGCATGAACTCAGAAATAAAACTTACCATTAAAACTTTTCACATTTTTCCCAAATGCTTTGTGAACATGAAACCATTAAGTAATAGAAAGAAGGAGATTTTTAGTCAGGAAGCAGTCTTTCTTTCTTTTTTTTTTTTTTATGGGGGTCAAATTAAAGATAATAGAAGGGTAACAATTGACCTTTTTTTTTTTTTAAGATTTGTAGCTTTTTTTTTTGTTTTAATGTTTATTTATTTTTGGGAGAGGGAGAGCATGAGCAGGGGAGGGGCAGAGTAAAAGGGAGACACAGAATCTGAAGCAGGTTCCAGGCTCCAAACTTTCAACACAGAGCCCGACGTGGGGCTTGAACTCACAAACCTCCAGATCATGACCTAAGCCAAACTCAGATGTTTAACCGACGGAGCCACCCAGGTGCCCTAAGATCTTAGCTTTAAAGGAATTTAATGTTTCTGAGACAACATATGAGTCAATTAAAATATAGTGTGTATGTGTGTGTGTTTAATCTTGCTGTTGCTACTTTTAAATGAAAAACAGCCACATTTCTGCTGGTTTTTTTTGTTGTTGCTGTTGCTGTTGTTGTTGTTGTTGTTGTTGTTGTTGTTGTTGTTTTTAGGGTATTGTCCTGAGTTAGAAGTCATTTTCATGCTTTTTATAAACAGGCCCAAACAAATTCTAAGTTGATTTTGTCATATCAGTATTGGGAAGTAAGAAATGTGATACCTAATGATGGCCTTACTGTTGAATTGTTTTATGCCTAGGAGGCAGAATCTAAAATTCTTATTAGCTTGTTAATATGTCAGACATAATTGGAAAGTATGGAGTGTTTCCTAATTATTATCCTAGTAACCTCAACTCTATCTACTTTGGTTTTCTCAACACTGTGAAGAAGTGTGAGCTTCAATTAATATTTGGGATTATGAAATCACAGATTTAAAGGTGTGAAGTGTGTAAATGTCATTATTCTAATAAAATTCAAATTTACAAGATGAAACCTTTGAATAGCCTTGAATAAATTGAATCTCCCAATAAAGCAAATCCTAAAATGACCATAAGAGGGTGCAAAGGCATTGTAGAAATGAACAAGCCCAATTCCTAGAATGACACAGAAATATACCTTTGTGACCATGAAATATTTAACATTTTAGAAAACATTCAAAGCTTCCAGAGCATTTCGTTGAACATGACATGAGTTTATGCTCATCTGAATATAATCCTACTTTTCTTGATTTCTTCTGAATGAACAAGTTGTCACTATGTTGGTTCTTAAAAAGCTTAAATAGGATCAAATCAGGAAAGCAGTGTTAAAAGGGGATGTAATTATAGTTGCTGCTATTGAAACAACTGATTCTAGGGCTTTTAAAGTCATAAATACTATATTAAAATAATCTCGATCTTGTTTTATATACTTTATGTGTAAAGATGGACTTTTAACTTTGGGGGATAGGAAATGAATTCTTAGAATAGGAGGCCTTAGGAACATTTGAGAATCAAAGACAAAAATGCTATCAAATGTCTTCTAAAGACAAAATACAAAGTTTCTATTTGTTAATTTGGGCCTAAAAATTATTTTCTGTTTTAGATTATGTAATTTTATGGAACATATCTGTAGGCTGACTTTAATGGGCTATTTCATCCTTTGCAAATTTTTAGGGCTTTTTAATTTTATTTTAGAGAGAGAGAGAAAGAGAGAGTGTGCATGAGTAAGTAGAGGAGGGGTGGTGCAGAGGAGAGAGAGGGAGGGAGGGTGGGAGGGAGACAGAGAGAGAGAGAGAGAGAGAGACAGACAGACAGACAGACAGACAGACTCTCAAGCAGGCTTCATGCTCAGCATGGAGGAGCCAGAGATGGGGCTTGATTCCATGGGCCTGGAATCACGACCTGAGCCAAAATCAAGAGTTGGGTGCTTAATAGACTGAGCCACCCAGATGCCCCTCATCCTTTGCAATTTTTAAGAAATAAATCCAACTTAAAATAGCTAACCTAAGGTGAACTTTAGGTGAAACATCTCCACTGACTTAACATCTCTAAAATTTCACTTCAAACATTGACTTTATTTTGAAAAGCTAACATGAAATCACCAAAGAGATTATTTCTATAGTAGTTCCTACAGATATAATCTCAATACTGAATGCCCAACAATCATTTATTTTTATTTCCTCTCACTCATAACACAGAATATAATTCTCAATTTTTCCTAAGGTTATCACAAAACAAACAAAAGGTGTTATATTGGGAAAAAAATTTTGATCTCATCTAAATGTCTAATACCATGCAAACAGTGCTCTGAAAGAGACACCTCATTTGTTCCTTTTGTCAATTAATCTATTGATATTTAAAGTGAAATTTTAGAGATGTTAAGTCAGTGGAGAGGTTTCTTTGTAATAGTAAGTCATCTACTAAGAGAAGCCCCAAAGCTCACAACATTCCTCATTTTTTCACCATCAGGATCTTAGAAACACAGGAAGCCCCTAAAAAAATCACCATCTTCCTATCTTTTAAGTGACCATACTTCACAAGAGCTGAATTTTTAAAAAATGTGTATTTATTTAGAGAGGGGGAGAGAGAGACAGAGAGCATGGGCAGGGGAGGGGCAGAGAGAGGGGGAGAGAGAGAATCTCAAGCAGGCCCTGTGTTTCCTGCTCAGAGCCCAATGTGTGGCTCGAACCCATGAACTGTGAGATCATGACCCGAGCTGAAACCAAGATTTGCACAGTGAGCCATCCAGGCGCTCCATGTCTTGGCTCTTGAAAATAAAGCTGCAGTGAACATAGGGGTGAATATATCTCTTTGGATTGGTGTTTTTATTTTCTTCAGATAAATAACCATAAGTGGCATTGTTGGATTGTATAATAGTTCTATTTTTAATTTTTTTAAGAAGCTTCTGTACTGTTTTCTGTAGTTGCGGCATCAGTTTACATTCCCATCAACAGTGTATGAGAGCTACCTTTTCTCCACATCCTCACCAACACTTGTTATTTTTGTCTTCTTGATTGAGCATTTTCTTCATGTGCCTTTTGGCCATCTGTATGTCTTTTTTTTTTTTTTAATGTCTATTCAAGCCCTTTGTCCATTTTTAAATAATGTTTGTTTTTTTGATATTAGATTATGTACCCTTTTATAGATTTTGGATATTAATCACTTACCAGATGTATGATTTGCAAATATATTTTTCTCATTCAATAGGTTGCATTTGTGTTTTGTTGATTGTTTCCTTTGCTGTGCAAAAGCTTTTTAGTTAGATGTCATCCCATTGGTTTATTTTAGCATTTGTTGCCTTTGCCTAAGTGACTGGTCCAAAAAAAATATTCCTAAGACCAATGTTAAAGAGCTTATTACCTTTATTTTCTTTTAAGAGTTTTATGGTTTCAGGCCATACATTCACGTCTTTAATTCATTTTGAGTTTATTTTTGTATATGGTATAAGATAGTGGTTCAGTTTCATTCTTTAACATGTAGCTATCCAGGCAATTATACTTTGAATAAAAGAGAAAGCAAAGACATATTAATACCTGAAGGAGAGAGAGGTCTGAGAATATTGTGAAGGGCAGTAACCAGTAATCTCAAAAAGACCAGAGGAGAGAAGAAACAAATATAGTTCATTTATTCAACATTTAGTTACTATATGCCAGATGTTGATCAACCTGTTGCTATTTTAAGACTCATCTGGTCTTAGTACTTGGAAGTCTAAAGAGATGAACTTACCTTTCCCTTAGATTCTATGTCTACTCAGAAAATGTCAGATATCTAGTACTTTTAATAAACATTCAAATCACCCTGCATTAATTACTGGACACTGCAGACTTCGGTATCACTGAGTTCCAAAAGGCAGTTATATCTTCTAATTTAGTGTTGATATGGGTCTTCTGTGGCTCATTATGCTCCATTGGTATTTTTCATAGCAGTCAATTAATTTTGTAGCTCAACTGGACAGAGTTGGTGCTACTTTGACATTTAATGTCAGGGTGGCAGAGAGTTACATTTAAAAAAGAAAAATTGCTACATTGGAAATAAGTATTTAAAAGTATTGTTTTATATTGTGAAGATAGCTAATGTTTTGTTTCATTTTGTTTTTCCTTACTCATAGGGACTAGGGACAACCAAGGGTTTTTAATTCATTCTTCAGCCTGTGGTAAGGATTCCATGTCATCCTTCAAAGGCAGCTTGATATTTATCTTCTTTAAAGGTCTCAAGGGAAGGAAAATCTATAAGCTACCTTGGTGACCCATCTTAGTGTAGAATAGCCCTTATACATTTATATAGGAAAGAGTGAAGAAAATTTCAGTTTGACATAAAAATCATCATTTGTAACAGGTCACTGGGAATGAGGGGACGACTACACATTTCCTTCTCTTCCTGTGTGGAGAATATGAATGACCTTTGACAACCGTAACTTTCCCCTGCATTCTGCCTAAAATCATTGCGATCTGTGAATGTTAATGAAAGGACATCAAGAACAGCTTTCAGACAGTGTATGTAATTTGGGGCAGATGAGAGGTTGAGGAAAACTCCTGAATATCCTCCTTTTCTCCACCTTTTTTTTTTTTTTTCTGACTTTCCACAGGTTCCATCCCTTTCTCCCAGTTCATTTTCTCCCAATTTCCTGTCAGTGAACACAAGCTTAGGTCATGACAAGTCATGACATTCAGGTGTAGAACTCTCTCAGGCTCTGTGACAGAAAGGAGGCGATTAAAGCTGACTTAAAGTGAATGGGGCTGGGCCAGGCATAAAATGTGGACTGTTCATCTCACCTCTAACTCAGAAGTTGATGCCCTGGGGATAGGATGGGCAGCTGGTGGGTGAAGGAAATACATTTTGAGGAAGGAGCGTAGTAAATAGACTCTTGGGCCTCTGTGTACATTAAGGCCCTGCTCTGTTAGGTCTTAGGGATAATCTATGTTCTCCTGGCCATACATACCATAGTTTGCAACTTTAAAGGAAACAAGTAAATGCAACGAAAGCAGGAGTTGTATTTTAATAAGATGATCATTTTGAACTACTCTCTTCAGAGATGGTCTATTCAGAAGTTTTGTGGATGTGATGGTATTTTAATGAAAGCAGCGTGAGGGATGCATCATATTACTACATAATCAGGCTGTGACAGTGTCTCCATTGGCTAGTACGTCACTGTTCTGTGGTCTGCTCTGATTCCAGAGGAGATTTGAGGTGTCGACTACAGACTATCAAATTATCTGGGTCTTGGTTACTTTATTCTCCCCTAATGTGATACCTTGTAAATTTAGAGTGCTGGGCAGTTTTGCTGCTAGTCTTCAGATTACATTGATGGGTATTGGAGAATGAACCTTGTTTTGAATGCATGGGTCCTTGCTTAGGCAATCAACTCTTTTTTGGGGGTGGAGAGGGATAGAGACAGGGTGGACCTAAAAATGTTGTAAACAGCATCTGTTAACATTGGGCTTCCTTTGAGAGAGGAGGTTTTATTTCAAATGTTAAATATTTAAATTAGTTTAAATAACTGGTTGCTTTCAAAATCTCAAGTATTGTTTTGCATGTATAATCTTATAGTTACATTGTATGGATTTAAATTTATGTTATAAAATACTGCAATTCCGGCTTAGGGCTAGAGGTGTGTTATAGACTGAATGTTTGTGTCTCCTCAGAATTCCTGTGTTGAAGCCATAGCCCTGAATATGTTGGTGTAGGCATGCTGACCATGTTGGGTTCCATGTTCCAGGCCTCTTGGAGATTAATGTACATATGTTAGAAATACATATTAAGGCTGGGATGGAGGGACGCTTGCTTCAGCCTCCCATGAATCTATTAGAGATAACATAGTCTTGCCCCTTCCTGACTCATAGATGGCCCACAAAATCTAATTAAAGGTTAGCTGTCAATTAGGTGTGCCAACCCTTTGAAATACATGAGAACTCTTTGATCTCACTATAGTGCTCCTCCCCTTGCCCCACCACCTGTCCACTTGCTGTATAAACTGTGTAGACTGAGGTCCAGACTCTGCAGCGAATAGCTGTGCTGCATCTGGGTCATCATCTGCTCAATCCGCCCTGTCAGTAAGATACCCTGTGTAAATTACATGGAGTTTTGCTGGCTGTGTTTTTCAGTCTCAAAGTGCCTCCTTAATTTGGGGGATAGCTTTCTGTTCCTCCCCCACCTTCTAACAGACAGTATTTGGAGATAAGCCCTTTGGGAAGTAATTAGATTTAGAGGAAGTAATGGGGGGGCATGATGGGATTAATACCCTCTAAGAGTAAGTTGCTTTCTCTACCTCTGCCCTGTGAAAACTCAGTGAGAAGGCTGCCTGCTGCAAGCCAAAAAGTGGGCTCTCACCAGGAAGAACATCTGCTAGCACCTTGATCTTGGATTTGTCAGCCTCTAGAATTTTGAGAAATCGATATCTTGTTTAAGCCCCCCAGTTTATGGTATTTTGTTATAGCAGCCTGAGCTGGCTAGGACAGGGTAGGAATATCAACATGATTCTAAGATGTAAAATATTTACCCCATTACCTTCTTTTATGAATGTTCTGTTGAACTTTCTAGCTACCTTTCATAAATCCCACGCTGCCACGGACGCATCCTGGTGGTGTCTGAAGGTATCCATCTCTCAAAATCTGTATTTTGGAATTTTACTTGTTTTCCATTACACAGCCAAAAATGTGTAAGTCATTTGTCAGTACATCCCCCCTTCCTCTTTATCCATATTCAAATTAACACCAGTTTTTGTAACAGTCCCCCCAATTTTTTGATTCTCATCTTTTTATTCTTATCTACTCTATTCTAAATTATCATCTCTTGACTTGATGATTGCAGAAGTCTCCTGATTGGAGACCTACTTCCATTCCATCTCTCCTCCAATCTGCTTTATTCAGAGTGGTCAGCATCTTGTTTGGTTTTGTTTTAATGGATTTATTTTTTGAAGGTTTACGGAAAAATTAAGTGGTACGTACAGAGTTCCCATATACCTCCCTGACCCCAACAGTTTCCCCTATTATTAACATCTTGCATTTTTGTGCTACAGTTGTTACAGTTGGTGAGCAATAATTGATACATTATTATTAACTAAGATTTGTAGTGTTAGGATTTGCTGTTTGTAGTAGACATTCTATGGGTTTTGAGGAATGTATAATGGTATGTATCCACCACCAGAGTATCATTCAGAAATAGTTTCACTGTCTTAAAAATCCTCTGTGCTATGCTGATTCATCCTGTCCTCTTCCACCTTCTGGTAACCACTGATCTCGCCCCCCTCTCCGTTCACTAATCTGAGAATGAAAGTCTCATATTTTAACACATTGTTTTACAATTTATCCATTTATGCTTTTAACATTATCAGATTTAATTTGTTTCACATTACACACTCCTAGAGCACTGTGTTTTTTATGTTTTTTTTTTTTTAAGAGAAATCCATTTTAAGGATTTAAAGGAAGCTAAGGACCCTCGTCCTATATTCACTGACATCCACTCTATTATGTAGTTTCACATAAAATGTCACTTGCTTCATGGGCACTCTGAATCCACGTTTAAGAACCCTTGTCCTAAAGGGAACAATTTCTGTACAGCTCTTTTTACCCTATGGAATAAAGTACACACAATTTCTTTCAGTATTAACTAAAATATATAGGGCGCCTGGGTGGCTCAGTTGGTTAAGCGTTGACTTTGGCTTAGGTCATGATCCCCCCACCCCTCCCCTGTTCATGAGTTCCAGCCCTGTGCTGACAGCTCAGAGCCTGGAGCCTGCTTTGTATTCTGTGTCTCCCTCTCTCTCTCTGCCTCTCCCCACTCTGGCTCTCTCTCTCTCTCAAAAATAAACATTTTGAAAAAATTAAGTATATAAATTTAATGTGCAAACTAAAATTTTATGCCGTTCTCCTGGGATAGCTCTATTCATTGTAAAGAAACAGAATTCAGTTTTCTGAGCACCTGGGTGGCTCAGCTGGTTAAGTGTCTGACTCTTGATTTCAGCTTAGGTCATGATCTCATGAGCTCAAGCCCTGCATCAGGATCTGCACTGACAGCGTAGAGCCTGCTTGGGATTCTCTCATTCCTCCTCTATGTCTGGCCCTCCCCCGCTCACACTCTTCTTCTTTCTAAAAACAAAAACAAAAACAAAAACAACCCCATAGACACAGAATTCACTTTTAGAACAAATTTGATGAATCTATTTTTTTCTCTTGTGAATGGGAATTTTTTTCTACAGAGGTTTGAACTTTTAAGATTGTGTATACACTCATAGGTTGTAAAAAAGTCATTCTCATTCTGTGTTTGTGAAAGCCATTTTGATCTGTGCTGTTTATTTGCACTGTTTTCTCTTTTTCATTTTCACTGCTGTTTTAACCGATTCAGTTTTTCTTTTAAATTATTCCTTCTCCAAATATGGTATTATGTTTTTCGATAGAATATTTATTGAAGATACTTGAATTAATAGAAATGATAGGACTCCAGATCTAGGAAAACCCTCATATGATAACATTAATTTCCTTGGCTTGTTCCTCTCTCCACCATGACCCCACCAGGTTCCACAGCAGATTGGTGAGAGGTCCACAGCTTCGTTGCCTCTCCCATAGCCATGGTCCACTCTCTGGAATTTGAAAAGGAGGCTTGAGGCAGGATTTCAGCAAGACCTCCCAGTTTTGTGTGTTTGATGAGTCTGTCTCCCTAAGACAAGCTTAAGGGAAGGAAGCCCAGAGGCCTCACTTCTTGCTAGTAAGATAATCCCTCTTCATTCATCTTATCACTACAAGTATCCAAGGTTATAATTGTCAAAAATTGCTGTATTTTGAACTGCTTGTCCTTCTAAAAAAAAAGCATGAGGACAAACCCTATTACACTTTACACTCATGTTTGTCTAAGTCACCTTCAGAAGCCCCCAAATTTCAATTCATAGATCATCACCTGGGCTTATGCTCCATAAGCCTCAAATATCCTGATAGGACCACGTCATTTGCCTCCCCCCCCATACTTCAAATTCTTTCCCTGTGCTTTTAGAGTTTATCATGAAAATCTGAAATCCTTGATATCCACTACTCTGTCCTCACTGTTACCTTTACCCTTTTTCTTTGACTGATACCTTGTCATTCTTGAAGATGTTTCTTATCTAGTTCTCTTTACTGGTGGCAGTTTTTAAATCTCACATTCCACATAAAATGGAGACTGAAGATGAGATAGGTGTTCTCCTTCTGTTTCATTGTTCCTTCTAGACTACTGTATTATCCTCCTTTCTCCAAAAGATAAGATTCTCTGAAGTAGATCCCTTCTTGGTAATGTCCAACCCTCTCCACTCATTCATCGAAGATTGAAAACTCTGGATCATTGTTTTCATTACTGATGGCTTCAGTAGCCTTGCAGATGATCACACTCAACCCCTCTGTGCTTCTTGACCTCACTTTTTCTGACTACACTATAACCCATGACATACCCTAGACTTTGTCATTACCAATAGGTACCCCCACCTTCAAATACAGAATTCAAGCACCCACTCTTTAACCAACTGTATTAGTTTCCTACTGATGCTATAATGATCTTAGTGGCTTAAACAACACAATTATTTTATCTTATACTTCTGGAAATAAGAAGTCCAAAATGGGTCTTAAAAGCTAAAATCAAAATATCAACAGAGCAGCATTCCTTCTTGAGACTCAAGGGGAGAAAATGTTTCCTTGCCTTTTCCTTGCGTCTTCTGGCTTCTAGAGGCCACCTACTTTCCTGGTTTGTGACCTCTTCCTTCCTGTTCAAAACCAGAACCATGGCATCTTCAAATCTCTGACTTTGACTCTCTATTTCTATCATCACATCTCCTTTATCTGTCTCTTTTCTTCTGCCTTTGTCTTATAAGGACCCTTGTAATTATGTTTAGCCCATATCAATGACCCCAGGAAATCTCCCCATTTCAAACTACTTAATTTAATCACATCTACAAAGTCCCTTTTGCTATGTAAGGTAACATATTTATAGGTTCAGGGGATCAGGATGTGGACATCTTCAGTGGATCTTTATTTCCTTCTGTCAAGTCAACTATCTTGTATTTCCAGGTCATTTACTGATTCTCTGTCTTCAACATTATTTGATTACATTTGGATCTAATTCATTTACTATACTGCTTACTCACTATTACTGTTTTAACGGACTCACTTTTCTCTTAGTGCAATTTATATTTTATGGTCTTTTATTCCCTTTTAGACACTCGCAACACCACTTTTCCCATTCTCCGCTGCATCTTTGCCTTCTGTAGCACTCATCAGATATAGTGTATCCCTGGTTAAACACAGCCAACTCTGTGTCTACGTACTTTGCACCTACACCTGAGCAGCAGAAGGTGGCTGCAGAAAAACATCTTTTCATGAAGATCTTTCTTATCCCTCTCCTCTTCTTGCCTTCCATGTGGAGGGGCTTTAATAACATAGCTATCCTGTCTCTAGCTTCTTACTTACACTGCAGTGAAGGAGATGTAAATTTATTTACCTGAGAGACTGAGAGGTGGAATTGGGAACATCTGCCTCATCCTCCTTGGCATCTGTCTGCCTGCAAGAGTTCCCCTTCTGTGCAATGTTACTGTGAGGGAGATCTAACCCTGTGATGTGGACTGTGCTTTTCTAACACCGATGATTACTGGGTTGGCAGGTCTATCTAATTGTGAACTTCAATATTAGAACATCCACTTGCCCACAGCTATCAGATACATTCTCCACGATTAGTGTTACAAATTAAAGGGAGATGTTAATTTCCTATTTGTTTTTTTCTCAGTTGAAACACAACTTGAGTGTATTATTTATTTATTTATTAAAAAAATTTTTTTAATGTTTATTTATTATTGAGAGACAGAGAGAGACAGAGCATGAGCATGGGAGGGGCCGAGAGATGGGGAGACACAGAATCTGAAGCAGGCTCCAGGCTCTCAGCTGTCAGCACAGACCCTGACACGGGGCTCAAACTCACAAACTGCGAGATCATGACCTGAGCTGAAGTCAAACACTTAACCGCCTGAGCCACCCATGCAACCTGAGTGTATTATTTATTGAATGTCTGTAAACTCTGACTGTTCTACCTAAAATATCCCTTTCACTCTCTGATCCTTTGCCCTGCTTTGTTTTTCTTTATAATAATTACCAGTACTTGATATGATATGTTTGTTTATGTGCTCTGTTTCTTCTGCTAAATGTAAGTTCCACAGGGTAAGACATTTCTTTTAGCTATATTCATAGTGCCTGGAACAGTGATTGGCTCACAATGTGTATTTCTTGAATGACTGTTGAAAGAAAGAGTATGAGAACATATTCAGTATCATCTGAAGATTCACTTTAATTTTTAATTGTTTTAATGTTTATTTTTAAGAGAGAGAGTGTGAATGGGGCAGGGGTAGAGAGAGAGGAAGACACAGAATCCTCAGCAGGATCCAGGCTCTCAGCTGTCAGCACAGAGCCCGATGTGGGGCTCCAAATCATGTGGAGATCATGTCTCCAGCTAAAGTTGGATGCTTAACCCACTGAGCCACCCAGGTGCCCTTGAAGATTCACTTTAGACACTTGTAGTTTTATTTTGCTTTATTAAAAATGTGCCAATCCTTAATTATCCATGGTGGAGTTAATTAATTTAGAGATTAAACATAGTAAAAAGTAATAATAGCTTATATGTTAAAAATTAAAATATGAAAAATTTTGATATACAGCAAAAAAGTTTTATATACCAGCATCTATTTTCAATAGAAGTATGCAATAGCTAACATCTAATAAAATATATCAAACATATATCAAATTGTATGTACTTCAACTTGGGAACATCTTTCCTTTTGTCATTCTGAAGTATAGAATAGTAATTTGAATGTTGGAATTGAAGCAAAAAAGCAGAGTGGTTAAAGAAATCATTCAGTAGAGGAAAAAGATACCATTTCTTCTTCACAGCATGTTATAGGGGAACAAACAAATTTTTGTTGGAAAAAAATGCCTTTTGTACCCTTTCTGAGTTCAAGTGGGTTAGAATGTGAAAGCATGATAAGATAGCTTCTTTTGAGAGCTGTGATGAAATTTGGCCCCATTAGGAATGGTCAGAGCAATGCTGCTAAACAAGAAAAAAGTTTATTTGAAGTCTCAGAGTGAAAGATATACCATATATCTACTGTTCCTCTTTTCTGATAGTAGACCTAGGTTTTCCTTTTGCAAGTCTTCCCTTTTCCATTTGCAGCCCACGTCATTCAGATGGGCCTGACTGCTCTCCTACTTCCAGAGGGTGTCACAAGGATCAGGCTTGAATGGTCACTGTATTCCATATCCCTGGCCACAGTCACTGGTACAGAGATGAGCTCATGACCCAAGCAGTCTTGGTCAATGTTAAAGCCAAGACTTCAGTTGGAACTCTTGGAACAAAGTGCATTTTAGCTGGGGTTGATTGGCTTGGTAGAATATAAAACCGTGACTCTGCCAGGGCTGATTTGCTGGAAGCAAGCCAACTCACTGAAAATCAATTCTACAAAAACTAATTTTCTGAAATTAAATTTCCCAAATGAAAATTCACTTATATGACAAATCTACCAATTTACCCAAATCTTATTTCTTTTAACTACTTATAAAGACTTCTATAATTTATGCCTAGTGAAATGCTTTTAAAAGACGTGATTTTTAAAAACTACGTTTTTATTTTTTATTACTAGTTTTTATTTTTAAATTTTTTTTTCAACATTTATTTATTTTTGGGACAGAGAGAGACAGAGCATGAACGGGGGAGGGGCAGAGAGACAGAGAGGGAGACACAGAATCGGAAACAGGCTCCAGGCTCTGAGCCATCAGCCCAGAGCCAGACGCGGGGCTCCAACTCGCGAACCGCGAGTTCGTGACCTGGCTGAAGTCGGACGCTTCACCGACTGCGCCACCCAAGCGCCCCTAGTTTTTATTTTTATATAAGCATCTTAAAGAATTTACAGTTGGTAAATTCTAAGGACCATAGGGTAATTTATTCTTCTAAATATATTATTTGATATTTAGAAAACAGTGTTTCATCATCAATAACCAAGAGCATTTAATGTGAATTTTTTTCAGTTTCTGTTTACTTCATATACTTTTTTAAAAAAAATGTTTATTTATTTATTTTTGAGAGAAATAGAGAGGCAGAGAGAGAGAGAGAGAGAGAGAGAGAGAGGGAATCCCAAGCAGGCTCTGCACTGTCAGTGTGGAGTCCAATGTGGGACTTGAACTCATGAACCGTGAGATTATGACCTGAGCTGAGATCAAGAGTCAGTTGCTTAACTGACTGAGCCACCCAGGTACTCCCTTCATATCCTTTTAATGTCAATTTTTGTTACTGTTAAGATTTTTCTGCCAGTCTTCTGTTTGACAGTTAAATCTTAGCTTATTTCCAAGAAGTGGTATAAAATTTAATATTTGGTATGATTTTTTTCTAATTGCTTTGCAGTTAATTTTATACTTTAAACATATCATTTTTAGGATATTTAGCCAATTTCTATTTTGATGCTCCAAATCTTCGGGTTTTTTTTTTTGTTTGTTTGTTTGTTTCCTATATGCCAAATAATGACATAGTTATCACATAGTACATTACAGTAATAATAGCAATCACCTGCCTCTGTTCATCCTAATTTTCCTAACACTGCTTTAAATAATTTTATCATTTAAAGTCAAATCTCTTAGCAAATTATTTCCAAGTTCCTGTGTCCAAATGTGTATTGTGAGAAACCAGAGTAACTTCATTTCTTTTGGATGATTTTTTTTTTTATGTCCTACTCCCCCTCCTTTTAGGCATTTTTAGCTTTCTTGTATCAATTCTTCAGATGACATATGAGCTTAACTTTTATTTTTAGCAACTGTTTACAAAATTTCAACAAAGAAAGCACATCAACAAAGTCATTCAACAAATTTATTTTAACAGAACTAATTTTGGGAAAAAAGACTTTGTAAAATGACCTAAAATCAACTTTCTACCATAGAGGAGAGATTTGGTAAAAATGAATTTAATGCAGAGCAGACAGATTGCTGACATCTTTTGAACACCTGGATCCTAGTGTGCATTAAGATAGAGGTTGCAGAAGGGCTCCTGGGTGGCACAGTCGGTTGGGCATCCGACTTCAGCACAGGACATGATCTCGTGGTTCGTGAGTCTGAGCCCTGCGTTGAGCTCTGTGCTGACGGCTCAGAGCCTGGAGCCTTCTTCGGATTCTGTGTCTCCCTCTCTCTGTGCCCCTCTCCCAATCCCTCTCCCTCACTCTCTCTCTTTCTCTCTCTCTCTCAAAAATAAAGATTAAAAAAAATAAAATAAAAACCAAAATGATAGAGGTTGGAGATTGGGTTCTCAGGCATGCAAACTGTGAACTAGACATTAGTATATAGGAATGTGTTAGGATCAACACCTGTGGAGGAGAAGTGAAAGAGGCTAATTGGGCAGAGACAGAAGTTGGGCTGTGATGATGTGTCAACAAGGGCCTTGGACAAGCCCACTCTTTTGGGGAACCAGAATGCCTTGATTTAGCTCCACTCTTTTCCTAGCATCAGGGTACCAGGGAAAGGGAATTTAAACAGAAGGTTGCATGAGAAACCTAGAGGGAGAATAAGGGGGAGTAGAACATTTACTCAGCACACAGTGAAGCCTTACATATCTTGCACAGTGGAGGATTCCTCTCTCGTGACTGTTCGTGTCTCTTAGAAGTGGTACCCTCTCCCATGGAATGTGCTGGACAGAATCACAGTGCCACTTCTACCTCTGAAACCCCCCTATTCCCAGCATCACTATACATCTTAACTTTTTCATAACAAAAATTTAATTTCCCTTTCTTTCCAGTTCTTTTAGAAGGTTGTTACTAGAACTTCCATGAATAATAGTGTCCGTGTAACTCTTAATGCCTTTGTTACAACTAAACTTATGTGTGAAGACTGATGAACATATAAATGTTTTCAGCATTGGAATTAGCTATTTGTGGGAGGGGAAGTCTCCAAACAGGGTTTGTACTTGTATCCAGTATAAATGGGTCCTATATTCTTTTAAAAAAATTAATATATATATTATAGAGAGAGTGGGATTGGGAGGGGAGCAGAGATAGAGAAAGAGAGAGTCTTAAGTAGGCTCCATGCTCAGCATGGGAGCCTGACATGGGGCTTGATCGCACAACCCCGGGATCATGACCTGAGCTGAAATCAAGAATTGGATGTTCAACCAACTGAGCCACCCAGGCACCCCTAAGTGGAGCCTATTTTTACTTGCCTTGAAGCCCAAGTCTTCATGGTATCAGATTCCAAAACACTTAACATCTGTCTCTAAAAGTCTTAAAGCATATAAGTATGCCTCTTTTTATTGTACTTTGTTTTATCCTGTTTCACAGATACTGTGTTTTTACATATGGAAAATTTGTGATGACCCTATTTTGAGCAAGACTATTGGTACCATTTTTTCTTTTTTTTTTTTTAATTTAATTTATTTTTTAAATTTACATCCAAGTTAGTTAGCATATAGTGCAACAATTGATTTCAGGAGTAGATTCCTTAATGCCCCATACCCATTTAGCCCATCCCCTCTCCCATATTGTCCTCCTTATCCCCCTTGTCCTCCATATTTAAGAGTCTCTTATGTTTTGTCCCCCTCCCTGTTTTTATATTATTTTTGCTTCCCTTTCCTTCCCTTATGTTCATCTGTTTTGTATCTTAAAGTCCTCACTCATATGAGTGAAGTCATATGATGTTTGTCTTTCTCTGACTAATTTTCCTTCATATAATACCCTCTAGTTCCATCCACATAGTTGCAAATGGCAAGGTTTCATTCTTTTTGATTGCCTAGTAATACTCCACTAGATATATATAGATATATAGATATATAGATATATAGATATATAGATATATAGATATAGATACATATACCACATCTTCTTTATCCATTCATCCGTTGATGGATATATGGGCTCTTTCCATACTTTGGCTATTGTTGATAGTGCTGCTATAAACATGGGTGTGCATGTGCCCCTTCAAAACAGCACACCTGTAACCGTTGGATAAATACCTAGTAGTGCAATTGCTGGGTCATAAGGTAGTTCTATTTTTAATTTTTTGAGGAATCTCCATGCTGTTTTCCAGAGTGGCTGCACCAGCTTTCATTCCCACTATCAGTGCAAAAGAGATCCTCTTTCTCTGCATCCTCACCAACATCTGTTGTTGCCTGAGTTGTTAATGTGAGCCGTTCTGACAGGTGTGAGGTGGTGTCTCATTGTGGTTTTGATTTGTATTTGTATTTTGATGATGAATGATGTTGAGCATTTCTTCATGTGTCAGTTGACCATCTGGATGATGGCCACATGGTGCCATTTTTTTCAATAGCATTTGCTCACTTTGTGTCTCTGTGTTGCATTTTGGTAATTCTTAGAATGTCTCAGACTTTTCATTATTATGTTTATTATGGCGATCTGTGATTAGTGCTCTTTGGTGTTACTATTGTAATTGTTTTGGAGCACCACAAATGGTGCCCATATAAGAAGGTGAAGTTAATTGGTAAGTGTTGTGTGTGTTCTGACTACTCCAGGGCCCTTCCCTTGCATCTCTCCTTCTCCTCAGGCCTCCCTATTCCCTGAGACACAACAAGATTGAAATTAGGCCAATTAGTAGCCCTGCAACGGCCTCTAAGTGTTCAAGTGAAAGAAAGTGCTGCACATCTGCCACTTTAAATCAAAAGCCAGAAATTATTAAGCTTAGTGAAGACGACATGTCAAGAGCTGAGGCAGGCTGAAAGCTAGGCATCTGTGCCAAACAGTTAGCCAAACAGTGAATGCAAAGGAAAAGTTCTTGAAGGAAATAAAAAGCATGATTCCAGTGAACACACAAATAATAAAGTGAAATAGCTTTATTGCTGATAGGGAGGAAGTTTGAGTGGTCTGGCTAGATGAAACCAGCCATAACATTCCCATAAGCCAAAGCCTAATCCAGAGCAAGGCCCTAGCTCACTTCACTTCTATCAAGGCTGAGAGGTGAGGAAGCTGCAAAAGAAAAGTTTGAAAGTAGCAGAGGTTGACTCATGAGGCTTAAGAAAAGAAGCCATCTCCATAAAATAAAAGTGCAAGGTGAAGCAGTTAAGTGCTGATGTTGAAGTGCAGCAAGTTATCCAAATCTAGCTAAGATCATTAATGAAGATGGCTATTCTCAACAACAGGTTTTCAATGCAGATGAAAACAGCCTTCTGTTGGAAGAAGATGCCATTTAGGACTTTCATTACTAGTAAGGAAAAGTCATACTGCTTCAAAGCTTCAAAGGACAGACTGACTCTTCTTAGCTGATAACTCTGTTGAAACCAGTGTGCCTTTACCATTTTGAAAATCCTCCGGCCCTTAAGAATTATGCTAAATCTGAGGTACCTGGTTGGCTCAGTCGGTTAAGCCTCTGATTTTGGCTCAGGTCATGATCTCAGGGTTTGTGAGTTCGAGGCCAGCATTGGGTTCTATGCTGACAGCTCAGAACCTGGAGCCTACTTCAGATTCTGTGTCTTATTCTCTTTCTGTCCCCTCCCCTATGTGTGCTCTGTCTCTCTCTTGGAAAGTAGGAGCCATTTTAAATAGTGTGATCAGAAAAGGCCTGCATGGGAGGCATTAGAGCTGAAAACTGAATAGTGACAGAGCTGGCTATATTAAGGTCTAAGGTCATAGGAACAAGGATTCCAGGCAAAGAAAATATTTAAATAAGTGATGATGGTGGATAAAACCCTTTGATTTTCATTCATTTTTTTTTTTAACGTTTACTTATTTTTGAGACAGACAGAGAGCATGAATGGGGGAGGGACAGAGAGAGAGGGAGACACAGAATTGGAAGCAGGCTCCAGGCTCTGAGCCGTCAGCCCAGAGCCCGACGTGGGGCACGAACTCATGGACCGTGAGTGAGATTGTGACCTGAGCTGAAGTCGGACGCTTAACCGACTGAGCCACCCAGGCGCCCCTGATTTTCATTCTAATTGCAGTTGTATTCCGATGGAGAATTATAAGTCAGGGAACAATATAATCTAATTAATGACTTAAAATGGTAATGCTGGATTTTGGGGACATAAGATTGTCAGGGGGCAAGAGAAGAGTTAGGGAGACTGGTTAGCTATTGTAGTAATCCAGGAGAGAGATGATGGTGGCTTGAAGTGGTAGGCTATCCAAGAAGATGGAGAGAAGTGATAGAATTAAGATGTACTTTGGAGGTGTAAGACTTGCTGGTAATTGAGATAACGCTAGGGAAGATAGTAAGGAAAAGAGAAAAATCAAGGACGATAAATTTCCTTCTTTCTTTCTTCAAGCAGTTTCCTCATAAGGTGATGGTCTTCCTTTGCCACATCCATGTCTGCTCCCTCTCATCTGGAGTAATAAACCACCTTCCAGGTGCTCTTGTGAGAGATACTTTCTGGAAAGAAAAGCCTATCTTTTCCTCTGACTGCTTTGTTTGTGAGAAATAGGCCTACTAGAATTTTGATGACTCTATGTTTCCATCTTGAAAAGACCCTATTGTATTTACTTCCTTTGTTTTTGCTGTTACCCCTTGAATATTTGTGTCCCCACAAAATTTATATGTTAAATCCTAACATGCAGTGTGATGGTATTTGGAGATGAGGCCTTTTATAGGTGATTAAGTCATGAGGGTGGAGCTATCATGAATGGAATTAGTACCCTTATAAAAGAGATCTCAACTTCCTGGACCCTTCTGCCATTTGAGGACACAAGAAGAAGACAGCCCTCTAATGAAGCAGGGAGCAGGCTCTCAGCAGATGCCAAATCTGCAGGGACCTTGGTCTTGGACTTCGCAGCCTCCAGAACTGTAAGAAATAAATGTTTGTTGTTTGAGCCACTCAGTCTATTCTATTTTTTTTATAGCAGCTCGAATGAACTACGACATCCCTGCCTTAGATTGTTTGACCTGTGTTTCTGGCCTCCCGCAACCCTCTCCAAACTCTAGAAAGACAATTTTATCTTTCACATATTAACTCTTCTCTTTAGTTTTCCCCACTGTCATTAGCAGAATTAATCACTCTTGGCTTCTATATGTTTTTGTACCCGTCTCTAATATTTTATTAGAATAATTTCTACCTTATATTTGCATTGTTTTAAGCTTTTGTCTCTTCTGTTAGAATGTGAGCTCTTCAAAAGTATGAAAAATGTCCTTTTTCATCCTGGTATCCCTAGCACAGAATATGGCACATTATAGGCTCTGATGAAATGTTTGATCAATTAAAGGCATTGAATTACCTTCTGTTCTGTTTTAGTTAACTTTAATTGCAACCACTTACTGAAATAATAAAAAATATTACAAAGTAGCACCTAAGTGCCATTCTTACCAAAACAGTTTATGTGTTTAATGTTTATTTAAAGGGATATTTTATTTTATTTGAGAGGGAGAGAGGGCAGGGGAAAGGGGCAGAGGGAGAGAGAATCTTAAGCAGGCTCTATGCCCAGTGAGGAGCCTGACATGGGGCTCCATCTCACAGCCATGAGGTCATGACCTGAGCCAAAATTAAGAGTTGGATGCTCAGGAGACTGAGCCACCCAGCCACCCCTAGAGGGCTGTTTTAAAATTGTATCATATATTTCTAGTCTCTAAAGTTCTTTGCTATACTAGATCCAACAGATGTCTCAGAAAGCTTTAGCCCTGTGCTATTTGATGGAAACTTGTCAACAGTGTGTCACAGTGTTGCCACATGAACTCTTCTTAAGGAAGACTGTAGAGCAGCTTTTTGTTTTGTTTCATTTATTTGTTTATTTATTTATTTATTTATTTATTTATTTATTTATTTATTTATTTATGAGCATCTTCTAAAAAGCAACTAGTTCTCTGTTGCCTTAAGTCTGCAGGTAGAGATGCTGATCTTGAGAGAGATGTCATGTGTGAAGGGTGGCCAGAGGTTTCAGATTCAGATTCATCTCCTGAAGCTGTGTGTATTTCTTCTAATTTTGGAAGATTTATCTTTTCTTGCTTTGAAGCAAAAGGCACTAGTGTGTTTCATATTTTGGCAGGAAGGGACTGAAGGATAAATACACCTTTCATACCTTACCAGGGTGATAATTGTGCTAACTTTAAGTTGAACTGGGAGAAGGCATTAGTTGATAGAATCTTTTCAAAAAGTAATAAATTGTTATCGGGATTGAATAAGCATTTTTTACATTAATCACTGAAGGGAAACCAAAATAATTATATTTTGACCAAGAATAGTACTGAGAATCATGCCACTATTACTGTTGTCTAAAGAAACGTGTAAATTGGAGTGTGTCTGTGATTATATTTGAGTCTCAAGCAGCTTACTGTTGATACATATTGGGAACAACGTGGTATTAGTTCATCTTAAGGTAAAAATCTCTCTCTTAGCCAAACTTCCTCTCTAGCCAGATTTCTTTGCAGTAAAAGTCCTCAAAATGGTTATCTGCATGTCCAGTCCCGGATTCCTCCCTTTATATGTCTCTACACATACTCTTCTCAGGTTGTTGCTATACCACATCTCACCAAAATTTCTCTGATCAAAGTCAACAGAGAGCCTCGGGCTGCTAAATCCAATTCTCAGTCCTCATCTTATTTGACCTATTAGCAGCATTTTTACACAGTCAAGAATTCCTTTTTTCTGAAAACTCTTCCTTCACTTAGTTCCCAGGATACCACACTCTTCTGATTTCTTTCCACATTACTACTGCATCTTCTCTCTTCTTTTCTGATTTGTCTTATCTGTTCTGACCTTTTATGCTACTTTGGCTCAGGCCTCAGACCTTGGACCTTTTCTCTGTCTCTCCTTACTATGTTGGTGATGTCATCTGGCTCATGCCTTAAATTTCATCTATGTGTTTACAATTGCCAGATTTATATCTTTTGACCTAGACTCTCTCATTCCAGAATCATATATCCAGCTGACTATTTTATAGTCCCATTTAGATGTCTAATACATATTTCAAAATTAATATGTCCACAATAGGATTTCTACTCTTGTCCTCCCCAAAATTTGCTTCATTCACAGTCTCCCCCATATCAGTTAATGATGACCTCCACTTTTTAATTGTTCCGTTCTGACAGCTTATATCAATCTGTTAGAATATACATTGACTCCACCTTCAAAATAAATCCAGAATTTTGCCTCTGCTTACAATCTCCTTTTTACTAACTGGGTCCGCCTACCAACATCCCTCATTGGGATTGTTGTAATAGTTTCCTAACTGGTCTCCATGTTCCATACTTGCCCCATTCCAGTGTATTCTCAAATGACATTCTGAACTGTCTTGCTAAATGTAACCTACATCACATCACTCTTCAACTCACATTCCACCAAGGTCCCTCTGTTTTCTTCAGAGTCAAAGCAAAAGGCCCTACAGTATATTATGTATTAGTCAGATTGGTTGATTACAACAAACTACTGTAGACTGAGTAACTTAAATAAGAGACACTGATTTCTCATAGTTCTGGAGTCTGGAAAGTATAAGATTAAGGTACCGACAGATTCGAATCTTAATGAGGGCCCTCTTCCTGGCTTACAGATCCTACCTTCTTGTTATCCTCACATGGCAGAGAGAAGAAACGTGTCTTCCTTTTCCTAGAAGAGCACTAATTCCATCATGGCGGCTCCACCTTCATGATCTCATCTAAACCTAGTCACCTCCCAAAGACCCCATCTTTAAATACCATCACATTGGGAGTTGGGCTTCAGTACTTTTTTTTGGGGGGGGGGGAGGGACACTAAACATTCAGCCTATACCAGCTTATAAAAATTTGTTGCCCGCCCCCACCACCCCACCCTGCCAGTTCTCAGGCCTCCCCTGCAATATTCTGCTGTGACCATTACAGCCTTCTCACTTTTCCTTGAACCTCCCAGTACTATCCCACATCATGGCCTTGAACTGACTGCTTTTCCTGAAATGCCCTTTCCACAGATACATGTATGGATCTGCCCATATTTCCCTTCAAGTCTTTGCTCTGTTGTAACTGGTTCAATGAAGCTTGCTCTGAGCAAGTTGTTTAAATTTGTGACCGTGTTCCCAATGCTCAAAACATTTCTTACTTTTACTCACTTTTTCCCCATGGCACTTTTTACCTTCTAATATATTGTATGTGTGGTGGAGACTGGTTTGTACTCACTGAATATACTTCTAGGCTGTACCTCTTAGCCTCTCGCATTTTGGTAGGGCATATTACTCATCTTTGCTTATGGAATATGTGTGAAAGTGATGTGTATTACCTCCAGGCCAGGGTGTTAAGAGCAGTTGAAGAAGAGAAACCACTACAAGGAAAAGTGTGACTTTGTGAATCACAGGAAGGATATCCATAGAACACCCAATTGGAGTATGGTATGAGGAGGGAAAAAATTGTATTGTATCCCAAAGTTGTGGTCAGCTTTATTTTAGTTGCTTAGTGGCCATGCTATTTTAGAACATTTTGAATATCACTCTGGGAACATAAATGGAACTTGAAGCTGAGTGGGATAGGTAATAGCTATTAGTGGAGGGGAATATCAACAAATAATATTCTATTGGTGTCATCACCAATTTCATTGGTTTCCTTAGATGAATTAAACAAAGATCACATGCATTCAGGGTCATTAAATATTGACTATAATTTGGGCTAGTTTATGTGAAATTTGGTATCTTGAAAATTTGAGGAAATTCAAAGTCATTTTCATTATTTTAATACTATGGATGTTCATAAGCAAGCATTTTACTTTAGCATTTATTTCTGACAGCATAAGTTTGAACAAATGCCATATTAATACATGTGTTGTTTCCTTAGCCATGGCACTTTGCATATCCATGACTTATGCTAACATCTGAACTGTATCCTGCAACTTATCATAACAGAGGCTTAGTTAGGAACAGATATGTCAAGTAGGATAAGTAGGGGCAGGAGAAGAGAAGTCTCTACAGTTCTGAACATGTGAAGTAGTAGACAAATAAAGGCATGAAACTGAGTTTCAGACAAAGCAAAAATCTTAACTAGTAAGGTTGACAGATCAGGGCAAAAGGTTTCTGGAAGGGAATTAAGACCGTACTTTATATGTCTGAACCAAAGGTAAGGAGCCAGTTATTATATTTGGAATTCAAGAAACCAAGTAGATGTTCAGGTGAGAAGAGTCTAGATTCTACTATGAACAGCCATATATAGGCTGACTTGATGATAAACTTGGGGCTATGAGTTTATGGTACAAAATTGGTTCCTGCGTCTGATAGAAAGCTGAACTTCTAATTGAAAATTTAATGTTCCAAATACTGAAAGTATGAGTGATGACAGGCAAGGAGAGAGAGGAGATATTTTCACCATTGCTACCCAGTAAATATCCTCACAATGCCTTTAATAAAACAAAGGAATGAATGGGCAGAAAGGTTTAATTTAAATATTTAAAAGATGGTTAACTAAAACCAATCTTAAATTGTTCAGTGTGTTAAAATATGTTTGGTTATATCTTGGGAATAACCTGAACATGAATTTTATTTTCATAATGTCAACTTGCTCTTAAGTTTATGTGGGCAAGTTTTTGGATATGAACTATATGTATAAGACATCTTGTGATACAAAGTATGTAGAGTTGATCCTTGAACAATGCAGGGGGTAGGAGTGCCACACCCTCGCTTCCATCCCAACCCCCCATCCCCCCCCATTTCCAGTGCAGTTGAAAATCCATGTGTAACTTTGACTCCCCCAAAGTTCTTGCTAATAGCAAGAACCAGGAGAGAGCACTTTTTACTGCCATGTGCAGTTTACTGGAGAGATGAGCTCCTCATGCAGAGATGATTAGTGTCACACAGCATTTCAGGCAGATACTGGCAACACTTGAGCTCCCTACAATAGCAACAGGAAGTGACTATGAAATTATTAAGTAGTACAGTATGTACTATATGTACTATAGTTAATCTTATGCATTTTGATTTAATTATTCATCTTTATATTTGTTTACATTTCTCTCAACTGTGAATGGCACCATATATGGTCTGTAAATGTTTGTGTGCATAATTTGATAAATTTTAACTTTTTGTAATAAATTTGTGTATATTTTATGGTAGTAAATGATAAAATAGCATAGTATCTACATTGTATCTTATGCATATATGATATACCTAACTTTTTCTTAATTTTAAAAATATTTCTAGGCTACATGGTTTGTCTCTGAGTTTTTTCATGGTTAAAAACCTTCCAATATAGGGGTGCCTGGATGGCTCAGTCAGTTAAGCGTCCTACTTTGGCTCAGGTCATGATCTCATGGTTTGTGGGTTCGAGCCCCGCGTTGGGCTCTGCGCTGACAGCTGAGAGCCTAGAGCCTGCTTCAGATTCTGTGCTACCTCTGTCTCGGCTCCTCCCCAACTTGTGCTCTCTCTCTCTCAAAATTAAATAAAAGCATTAAAAAAATATTAAAAAATCCTCATGTAAGTGGATCTGTGCACTTCAAATCCATGTTATTCAAGGATCAATGTGTATTATTTTTTTAAGGAAATTTTATTTATTTATGTATTTATGTATGTATGTATGTATGTATTTATTTATTTATAATTTATATCCAAGTTAGCATATAGTGCAACAATGATTTCTGGAGTAGATTCCTTAATGCCCCTTACCCATTTAGCCCATCCCCCCTCCCACAACCCCTCCAGTAACCCTCTATTTGTTCTCCATACTGAAGAGTCTCTTATGTTTTGTCCACCTCCCTGTTTTATATAATTTTTGCTTCCCTTCCCTTATATTCATCTGTTCTGTGTCTTAAAGTCCTCATATGATTGAAATCATATGATATTTGTCTTTCTCTGACTGACTAATTTCTCTTTGCATGATACCCTCTAGTTCCATCCATGTAGTTGCAAATGGCAAGATTTCATTCTTTTTTGATTGCCAAGTAATACTCCATTGCATGCATATATATTATATATATAATATATACATAAATTATATATATAATATATATAATATATAATATGTAATATATAATATATAATATATAAAATATATATAATAATATATATATTATATATAATATATAATATAATATATAATATAATATATAATATGTAATATAATATATAATATATAATATAATATATATAATATATATTATATATATTATATATAATATAATATATAATATATAATATATAATATAATATATATATTTATAATAATATATATAATATATATGTCATATATTATATATATATTATATATAATATAATATATATAATATATATGACATATATAATATATATTATTATAAATATATATATATTTATAATAATATATATAATATATATATATAAATATAATATAAATATTATAAATATTATAAATATAAATATATATTTATAATAATATATATAATATATATGTCATATATTATATATATTATATATAATATAATATATTATATATAATATAATATATATAATATATATGACATATATATTATATATATTATTATAAATATATATATATTTTATATATATATAAATATATATAATATATTATATATGACACATATATATAATATATTATATATATTATATAATATATGTAATATATATATATATTATATATATGTGTATATATATATATAATATATATGCATGCAATGGAGTATTACTTGGCAATCAAAAAAGAATGAAATCTTGCCATTTGCAACTACGTGGATGGAACTAGAGGGTATCATGCAAAGAGAAATTAGTCAGTCAGAGAAAGACAAATATCATATGATTTCAATCATATGAGGACTTTAAGACACAGAACAGATGAATATAAGGGAAGAGAAGCAAAAATTATATAAAACAGGGAGGGGGACAAAACATAAGAGACTCTTCAGTATGGAGAACAAATAGAGGGTTACTGGAGGGGTTGTGGGAGGGGGGATGGGCTAAATGGGTAAGGGGCATTAAGGAATCTACTCCAGAAATCATGTTGCACTATATGCTAACTTGGATATAAATTATAAATAAATAAATAAATAAATAAATAAATAAATAAATAAATAAATGTCATATATATATTATATATATTATATATAAAATATACCACATCTTCTTTATCCATTCATCCATTGATGGACATTTGGGTTCTTTCTGTAATTTGGCTATTGTTGATAGTGTGGCTATAAACATTGGGGTTCATGTGCCCCTTTGAAGCAGCACACTTGTATCCTTTGGATAAATACCTAGTAGTGCAATTGCTGGGTCATAGGGTTGTTCTATTTTTAATTTTTTGAGGAACCTCCATGCTCTTTTCCAGAGTGGCCACACCAGTTTGCATTGCCACCAGCAGTGCAAAAGAGATCTCTTTCTCCGCATCCTCGCCAACATCTGTTGTTGCCTGAGTTGTTAATGTTAGCTATTCTGACAGGTGTAAGGTGGTATCTCATTGTGGTTTTGATTTGTATTTCCCTGATGATGAGTGATGTTGAGCATTTTTTCATGTGTCGGCTGGCCATCTGGATGTCTTTTTTGGAGAAGTGTCTATTCATGTTTTTTGCCCATTTCTTCACTGGATTATTTGTTTTTTGGGTGTTGAGTTTGAGAAATTCTTTATAGGTTTTGGATACTAACCCTTTATCTGATATGTTGTTTGCAAATATCTTCTCCCATTCTGTTGGTTGCCTTTTAGTTTTGCTGATTGTTTCCTTCACTGTGCAGAAGCTTTTTATTTTGATGAGGTCCCAAAAGCTCATTTTGCTTTTGATTCCCTTGCCTCTGGAGACATGTTGAATAAGAAGTTGCTGCAGCCAAGATCAAAGAGGTTTTTTCCTGGTTTCTTCTCAAGGATTTTGATCACTTCCTGTCTTATATTTAGTCTTTCATCCATTTTGAGTTTATTTTTGTGTATGGTGTAAGAAAGTGGTCCAGGTTCATTCTTCTGCATGTCGCTGTCCAGCTTTCCCAGCACCACTTGCTGAAGCACCACTTGTCTTTATTCCATTGGATATTCTTTCCTGCTTTATCAAAGATTAGTTGGCTATATGTTTGTGGGTCAATTTCTGAGTTCTCTATTCTGTTCCATTGATCTGAGTGTCTGTTTCTGTGCCAGTACCATACTGTCTTGATGATTAAAACTTCGTAATACAGCTTGAAGTTCAGGACTGTGATGCCTCCTGCTTTGGTTTTCTTCTTCAAGATTGTTTTGGCTATTCAGGGTCTTTTCTGGTTACATACAGATTTTAGGATTGTTTTTCTAGCTCTGTGAAGAATCCTGTTGTTATTTTGATAGGTATTGCATTGACTATGTAGATTGCTTCAGGTAGTATCAACATTTTAACAATATTTGTTCTTCCTATCCAGGAGAATGGAATATTTTTCCATTTTTTTGTGTCTCCTTCAATTTCTTTCATAAGCTTTCTATAGTTCAAAGTGTATTATTTGTAATTAAAGCCATTTAATTAATAATAACTGAAAAATAAATAGGGGCACCTGGATGGATCAGTCAGTTAAGTGTCTGATTCTTGGTTTCAGCATAGGTCATGATCTCATGGCTTTGTGGGTTTGAGCCTTGCATTGGGCTTTGTGCTGGCAGTGTGGAGCCTGCTTGAGGTTGTCTCTCTCTCCCCCTCTCTCTGCCTGTCTCCCACTCACACTGTCTCTATCTCTCAAAATAAATTTAAAAACATAAAAAATAATAACAAAAAATTTAAGAATAGGGATAGCATTAGTTTAAGAGACGGTATGGATTAGCCATTTGTACCCAGAACTGCCAACACTTAGCGTGTATAAAAGTGGCCATAAAATGTCAATATTTTCAAAAGTCAACAGGATAAATTTTCTTCAAAATGTAGAAAACCAATAGTTAACATGCAGTCTCATATGTTTGATTTCCTAGGTCAGGAAATTAGGGTTTGGTTCTCAATGAACAAATAGGAAAAGTCAGGATTATATACATGCTTATTTTGTGTTGAAATAGACTTTTGTTTCAAGATGGGTGTGTGGCCCGCAGCCCCTTTGGGTGGGATTTTAGTGTCTAGCTGTATGGCTCTTTATTAGCTAGAGTGATAGGTGATAATAAAAATTATATTAACCTGCCTTTGCTTTGTTAATTAAATCCAGCTCCTAATGGTGACCTGGAAAGTTTTGTTGATCTTCAGTCTGTTCCTCAAAGATGTGGCTGGTGTTACTGCCTTATTGTCAAACTTGTCTGTATTGTCTCCATATTGTCCCCTCTTAGTCCACAGGCAAATGTGAGAGTTTTGATGAATTGCTTAGAGATTGTGAGTTTTTGATTTTATGATACAGTAACTCAAAACAAATAGCTTAAGAACACATTCTATCCTCTATTCTAATCAGTGCTTTGTTGGGTCAGATCTGTGGACCAGGATAATCTTTTGAGGTTTTTAAAAACTATTTTTTCCCATGTATTTTCTCCTTTTTCTTTTATGCAGGTAAAATGATTAGGTGCATCCTTTGTTCAGAGAAGGATTATGGAACAGCATCAATACAAAAATAGTAGCTAAAAGTTACTGAATATCTACTGTATGCTAAGGACTTTACTACTTTCTAAATGGGAGCTACTTTAATTCTCACAGCACCATATGAAATGAGTACCATTATTATTCTCAATATTGAGATGAGAACAGAGAGCTGCAGTGACTATATCACAGTTGCATTATGCAGAACAGAAATTGCAAGGGTACTTTCCTTTCTAGTGTGAATTTCCAAAGCTGCATGGGAAGCCACCTAAGGGGACTGAAACTGGTACTCTTGAAATAGCAGAGAGACGGAGGATCTCTAAGAGAAAATACACCAAGACAGAGGAGGTTTTCCTATGATTAAAGTGAGATTCCCCGCACTGAGAGGAGGTTTGTGATCTCAGAAGCTGCAAGAACTTGTCGCCTGATTCCTGATCCAGGATTAACATACTCTAAGGGCAGGTCATCAGCCTGCATTCAGTCTGTAAGCCAAGTCCAGTTGGCTGCCTATTTTTGATTTGTTTGTTTTTTACTAGGCTTTAGGTTTTGGAACAGTTTTAGGTTTGCAAAAGTAGTGATCATAAGGTGCAAAGATTTCTCATATGACCTCTTCCCCCGTACATGCATTGTTTCTCCATTATCAACATCCCCCACCAGAGTGGTACATTTGTTATAATTGATTAACCTATATTGGCACATCAATATCACCCAGTGTTCATTGTTTACATTAAGGTTCACTTTTGGTGTTGTACATTCTGTGGGTTTTGTCAAATGCATGGTGATATGCATTACTATTGTGGTATCAAAAATCCTTTGTGCTTAACCTATTCATCCCTCCCATCTCCCTACCCCTGGCGACCACTGGTTTTGTTACTGTCCCTGTAGTTTTGCCTTTTTCAGAATGTCACATAGCTGAAATCATATAGTACATAGTCTTTTCAGGCTAGCTTCTTGCACTTTGTGATATGCATTTAAGTTTCTCCATGTCTTTTCATGGCTTGATGGTTCATTTCTTTTTAGCACTGAATAATATTCCATCATCTAGATGTACCACACTTTATTTACCCATTCACTACTGACAGACATCCTATTGCTTTCATGTTTTGGCAGTTATGAATAAAGCTGCTATACACATCTGTGTGTAGGTGTTTGCGTAGATGTAAGTTTTCAGCTCCTCTGAGTAAATACCAACGATCATGATTGCTGGATTTGTATGGTAAGAGTATGGTTGGTTTTGTAAGAACCTGCTAAACTGTCTTCCAAACTGGATATCCCATTTTGCATTTCTACCAGCAATGAATGAGTGTTCTTGTTGCTGTCTACATCATAACCAGCATTTGGTGTTGTCAGTATTTTGGATACTGAACATTCTAACAGGCTACTTGCTTTTGTAAATATTTTTACACTTTTTAAAGTTTATTTCTTTATTTTGATAGAGAGACAGAGACAGAGAGACAGAGAGAGAAGGAGAGAGAGAGAATCCCAAGTAGGCTCTACATTGTTACTGCAGAGTCGGATGTGGGACTGAAACTCATGAACCGTGAGATCATGACCTGAGCTGAAACCAAGAGTAGGACACTTAACCGACGGAGCTTCCCAGGTGCCCCTGAAAATACATTTTATTGGAACATAGCCATGCCCAGTTGTTGACATAATGTCTCTGAATGCTTTTGCACTATAATGGCAGAATTGACTGTGATAGACATATGACCTACAAAGACTAAAACACTTACTGTCTGGCCCTTTACAAAGTATTTGCCAACCCCTGTACCACAGAGTTGCTGTTACCATATCTATTCTAGGTATGGCTGCTTTATGTCAGTCTGACATCCAGAAAATATTTTCATGTTTCCTATGACCCTATTAAAACTCTTGCAATATCTTAATTGTTGTGGATTAAATGAATTCTTGAACAGAATCCTGAGGCTTAACATTATTTTTTTAGAATCATGCTTTATTTTGATTTCTAGGCACATATCTTTATTTCCTAGAAGTCATTTTTTTTTATCAAAGTAATTTCCTTAAGTACATGAATTCAATTAAGGTTTACTTTTAATATATACCTTGGAAGTGTAACATTTTCTTTTAGCATTCTCTGTTGCTCTCCTCATTTTTTCTTACAAGCAGTTATGCCTTCCCCGCCCTGACCCGACCCCAGTTTCACTGATTCACCCTCCTATGTAGCAATTTAAAATAGTGCCAAGGAAAGATGATCGTCCCTGTTGAACCTGTCAAGCTGTTAACTAGTTTCTTCTCAGGTGTCTGCTGAAGATGAAGCAGGTTTTCAACAAATGTGTTTCAGGGACTCTCTGGCTAGTTTTTCATCATTATTTTCACCTACAAGAGGGTTCTGACCAAGAGGAGGTAATAATTTTGTTCTTTGTGCTCTAAATATTATTTTACCAAATTGCCATCTTCACACGTGTGGTAACTTCACATTTATTTGGCACAGGCAACAGGGCCTACAGAATAATTTATGATCTAAATGCAGCTTGTAATAGCAGAATTGCTGCTGGTGCTTAGAAATTAATTCAGAAATCACTGTCTGTAGCGTAATGATTTACCATTGTTTTTGAACCATGTTATGGAACCTACAAGTATTAATTAAGAATTATGGCATAAGGCCAAGTAGAATCTGGTGAAGTTTTATGTTATAGCAAAACAGGCAGTAATCAAAGTATTTTGAATATAAAACATTTTCATTTTCCGGATCAAGTTGTGAGAGATACTGTGTACCCTGAGGGCTTGAATCATGCCAACACCATATTTAGTCTGCAATTTGGATGGTCTAATAAATCAATATGCCCGCTTTTATGAATTTTTAAAAAATTAATAAGAATAATTTACCAAGTAAGAAGCCATTGAATGGATTTAAAATTGAAGTGAGATTTGAAGAGAAGGATTTTATAAATCAGGTCAACAGTGGTGATTTTTAAAAGTTGGACTGAGTTGGAAAAAATTGGTAAACAGTTGAAAATAGATCAGAATGAAGAAGTGAAGATTCATGGAATGTTTAAAAAATATGGTTTGTCTCAGATGCATGCATCCCTGAAGGCTGAGCTCAAAATAACTTTCTCCCCAGGCAGCTACCAAAAAATCCCGACTGGAAGTGACGAGGCGGATGAGAATGGTCATTAACATCTTACAATGTTTTATAGCACTCCAATCTATAATGCCCTTCCTCAAAATGGAGCTCATTTGATTTTCACAGTGTCTCTATAAGGTATCTTCATTTCCCAAACTCCTTTATTTATAATTGCCTGTCAGTGCAAATTCTTCTATCAGTGCTTCTTTATCAGGGATGTATGTCCAAAATTCTAATTAGGGAAGGTAGGTCTGCGATTAGGCCCCGACTCCTTTTCTAATCTTCCTCATTCTAACATATACCAGGATCAACTTGTATGAAACATTGTCTATGTTGTGTTGCATATATTTATGTTCAAGTTTTGTTCTCCCAACTGAGGCAACAATTATTCAATGAATTATAAGGCTAATCTAAACAAAACATATCTGTGGAATAGGAATCCTAGAAATTAAACTTGACATTAAAATTTTTACACAAAAGTCCCATTTGTCCAGAATTTAATTCAGTTTAGTTAATTTGACAGCTCTTAGAAGTGCTATGTATTAAGTGTTGCAAAGACCTCCAAGCTGAGTAAAACACGGTCCTTGTCTTCAAAGAGCTGGCAATGTGGGAGGGCAGATAAAACAAAGCAGAATATTATCACAAAAGGAAATCCTCAGGTTAACTGAAAATTATTACAGTTACCCTAAAGAGGCTATCAATGGCCAAAAAAATAAGAATACAGTGTAACATACCTGATACCCAAAGCCCACTTAAGATTTACAATATTCTTTTGATACATGTGGAAGAAGGATAATCTCTCTCTCTTCTAATGTGTTAGAAGCCAGGAAAATCTATCTTCTGTGGGAAAGAACCATACATACTAAATAGAGGAAAATAAAATGGCATCCATGGAAAGTGCAGATTGCAAACGAAGGAAAGTTTCAGAAACCAGTTGGGGGTTAGAAAACTGGAAAAACAAGATGATTGGAAATGGGAGGAAAGTTGGGGATGAATTCTAGATGATAGTATCACATGGTCTTGCCCAGGTTTCTGTGCTCCTGGGAAATGTTCACAAACAGTATTCTAGGTGCATAAAAAGGCTGTGACAGGTGGACAACTTGGAAATAGCTACAGAACTGTTGGGGGTTGTTATGATTATTTTGATATATAATAAATAAACATTTATTTTTTTCAATCTAGAGAAAGAAATTCCTGAAGTGTAAACTGCTTCAGTGTCAACATTTTTTTTCCCCAATTTTTCTTACAGTAATTAATTCAAGAGGGATATGTATGGTACAGCTATGCATCACACTTGATCATTGGGCACTACATGATGATATTGTCTGCTTTTACCATCTAATAAAAGCTTGTCATGCAGGGATTTTTTTTTTTTTTTTTTCTGAATGAAGAAATTTCTGTCAGGTTTGCTAAACCATAGATTTACTGTCTGGCATTGTTCGTTCAGGCTTTCACTTTATGAGGCTTTGTATGTTCTCAATCCTAACAGGACCCATTTTTGTTGTTATCTTTCTGGATAAGTGGCTTCCTTTTCTTTCACTGATGGCCTGAGGTGGATTGGGCTGAAGATAGTGCTACATTAGACATGTGTTCTTTTGAGGCAAATACAGTTTGTAAAGAAAGGTGAGAACATACCTTGATGAAGAGAATGTCCAGGAGGCAGTATGCTTTTGAAAGTGCTGAGCCTTTTCACTGTATGAAATTGAGATCAGATTCATCCTTTCAGTTAACAATTATTATTTGTTATAGACCGGGTAGTGTTTTACATATTAGCAGTGCCGTGGTGAACGAGCCAGGCCAGGATTCTAAGCTGAACAAGTTTTTAAACAAATGAGGAAGTACGTGAGCAAGATAATGATAATTGCTAAAAGAAAACGAAACAAATTGATGAGATAAAAAGTGATGTGGATCAGAGTCAGTGGTAATTTAGGTGAACTGGTCAGGGATAGCCTCTCTGATGAGAAGACATTTAAGAACTGAATGACAGAGACTGCAGCGTATGAAGAGCAGGGTCTCTGAACGTTCAGCACAGGGAACCAAACTGTAGCATAGAATGAATGGTTGGATAGAAGGAACAGGCTATACCTGTGAAGAAGCTTGTTGGGCTTTTACTAAGAATAGTGACACTGTACAGATGTTAAGGATGTGTCTTTAACAAAGGTCCCCATTAACTAAGTGTTATTACTTGACAGTCTTACTGACAATCCTCCAAAACATGACCTTTAACTCTGAAAATAAAGACAATTTCTCAATTGTAAAAAGCCAAGTAAGTAATTCATATTGTTTTTATATTTATACTCTTTTTATTTGCTAGGCGAAAGAAAATGGCAAGTGAGGCTATTGCTTAGAAAATCTTCTAAAGCTCTAATCTGCATAATATCACAAGGAGGAAATTAAGACCACGGCTAATTCGGAGCTTTTTGGGAGTTGCACTGAAAATTAGGAATCCTAGTAGCAGTAGTTATGTTTATAGGTTTTTCCTCTGCACTGTTTTGCAGTCAGGTGAGGAACAGAGATACCATTTCAGCCCATGCAGATTCTGAGCATACTGTTATAGATGAGAAGCCTTAAGTTATAAAAGTCCATATCTAAGTATTATGGCTTATTCAGATGAAATTGAGGGCATGGGGACTAACCAAGAATTTAAATGTAAAATAGAAGTATTTGTTAATCCAGTCATCATTGATCATAAATTCTTAATTGTAAAAAATAAGCTTGAGTTACTATATTTGAGACACGTTGCCAGATTTATGTAAATATATATATATATATATGCATAATTTCTCACACACACAATTTTTATTTAGTTCTTTTCATTTTGCAAAGTGGTATCACTCCAGTTTGACAGATGAGGAAACTGAAGTTCAAACCTCTTAAATGACTTGAACATGTTTAGAGTGCAAAACTCAGATTTACATGCAGCTATTATTTTTGATTCTGAAGCCGATCCTCTTTCAATCTGCCATGCTGATTTTGGAAATTTTTATAAAAACGAAGACTTTCATTTCTTTGTTTTCTTCATTGTTTCTGCTAACCAGATGAAAGCATAAGTAAGTTACCATGGGAGAAAAATTGTTTAATGTACTTAAACGACAAACAATTTTCTAGACCTCTGGAAATGTTTAATCACATAGAATTCACACCCAAAAAGCAAAATGATTTTATATTATATAAAATTATGGTTTGTGTTATTGAAGCAGAATTGCCAAATAGATATTGGAAATGTTTTATTAGTATTGTATAATTATTGTGAAATATAGAGTTAGTGAATGTTTGTTAGCACTCACAGTATTTCAGGATGCACTATCCAAAATTCTTTGTAACTGTTTTCTTCTTTAAACTTGCTCCATTTTACGGACAAGGAATCAGGTCTAGGGAGTTTAACTCATACAGGTGGGAGAGGGGCTCTCAGGGCTCTTAAGCCCAAACCTACCCTGTTACTCCCACCTGACAGTTTGAACGTATAAACATTTTTTTGTAAATAAACAGAATAATGAGGATCTTTCACTCATTCGGGTGGGGCTTCTTTTTACCTGGCTCTAAGTAGTGACATTTATTCTTGATATAATAAAATCTATGTTTTTCTTTTACATCTGTAAACTTTGATAAACCTTTCTTTTTTTTTTTTTTTTTTTTTTTTTTACCCCTTTTGAGGACATTTGGGAAGCTTTCAGGCCACTAGTATCATTTAAAGTTAACTAAAGCTTATTATGTGGAAGCATTAAATATCAAATGGCTTTCTTATTATTTATCATCCAACCTACTGTTGTACTGGAGCAAGATAATAGCATTTGGGGAAAATAGAACCACTGGTGTTTGACTATACAAGGTGTTTCCTATACAAGGACTTGTAGTTCAGAATGAGTTTCATTCCTAATACTGCTTTTGATTCTTTATAGGTGGGTTGGGCTTCCCATTCACAATGCAGCAGAATAACTAAGGTGGGGCCGGTGGTAGCTACAGTTTTGAAACTTTGTGACATAATTCATCACTGTATGACTTAAACTTTCAAAATTATTCATTCCCGTATCTACTACTGGAAATGTTTTACTTTAATTAAAAATGTTTGGTCTCCTGCAGGCCTCATACATACAGACTTGTTAATCCATATCCTCAGGTCATGGCTTTGAATTACAACTTGGATTCTCAATGACTAGATCAGTGGTCACCAAGAAAGCTGGCTACTAAATGTGGCTGGTTTAGTATAACTCACAGTATGTCCTAACAACGGAAAGTCAGCATATCGTTTTGAGATACAGATAGCACATTAAAAAGAAAATTTCCCATCAGGGTCTATGAGCTAAGAAATCAGCGGTTTTTTATGAAGAAATCCTTGGGAAAAGAAACGAAGCCACAGAGATACACCCTTGTTTTACTTAAGTAAAATGAATATCCCCATATATAGAAAGAATATTTTCAATCTTGTTGAAAAGGTAAATGAGAAACAGTGTTTCACTGTCAGGATGTATCTTACACATTTGATGGAAAATTACTGAAGAGAAGCAGTCACGTTTCAGAATCTCAAACCTGTTAGAAAGTAAGAGCAGTTTCTCTCCATGGAATTGTTATTGTGAAAAAATAGACTAGCTTGTAACACTGGGGTGCTTGATTTCAAGTCCAAGTTTATATTGGGCCTTCAACAAGGTGTGGAACGGTAATAGGATGTGGTGGTTTGATATAAGGTAGTTTATAAGTCTGATCCTTAAAAGCCTGTGACATTCTACTGAGAATTCTCTACGCTGATTTTTCTCAAGTAAGAACTGTGTGGAGGTCATTGCTAGACATTCTTAGTGGTCAAAGAAAATAAATATGAAACAATTACCACATGAATGGGAACATTTCCTGAGCATCTGTGCTATAGTATGTCTTTGGCATGTTTAAGCTGTTGGCAAAAAATGAAAAAAACTATCATAGATATATTGATATTCACAATAACTTTGGGACAGTATAGGCCATATTTAATTATTTTAGAGTATAGCTGTTCTACTTGTATTGTCTTCAGAAAAAAGATAAAAATAAGACCAATTATAATAAGAAGACCCAGGTCTCCTGGGATTTACTCTTCAACGGGTAAGATTTCAGGGAAATCCCAATTTATCTGATTTAATGTCTGTGAGAAAGTAATTCCCAGAATACAAATAGTTCTAATACAGATTTTTCATTGCTTTACAAAATTCTCAGTGTTTCACAGTCATTAATTACTGCTTTGCTGACATGTGAATGAAGATCTATAGCAATCACAGCATATGTCCTAGGCATGCTTACTTTGGCAGACTCTACTCCTTACCAAGTCACATTCTAATTCTCATGCACCTATTTGAATGCATCACATTACACTGATTTTTTTTTTTGATGTCAAATCTTAAGATAATTTTAGTTTCAAAGAATAAATTATTTCTTTTGCTCTTGAGTTTTATTTTTTTTTGTATTTGCATATGAGCTAGGTAGCAATTGGTATACATTTTTGTAGACATTATGTGAACATTAATTTTTGTAGCCTATGTTAAACAATGTTGAGGGGGGGAGCTTAGAAAGCTCATAGATCCTAGGTTTTGTGTTTGCAATACCTAACATAAAAAATGCCCCTGGTTGTGCAAAGCTGGTGTAAACCACTATAATTCTATACAGAGGTCTAAGACAACCATTGCATATCTGGTTTCGTGGTACTTGTGGCAAAGTTGGTAAGTATTTGCTTTCACTTTTGTAAGAAATAATGTTGAAATGCTTGGGCATCTTGAGACAAAATACTGTCACCTTGAGAATAGTGTAACTGGCAGAATCAGGTGAAGCTGCTGCTTAAGATGGAACGAGTATTAGTTACCAGGTTTTCAGTCTATCGGATAATACGATCATTGGTTAATCACACACACACGTACACACAGATGCATGGATGTATAATTTTTGAATATTTACCATATTATATGTCTTTATAAAAAGGAGACAGAAACCTTCTCTACCCCTACCTACACTGTAGACACTGCAGATTTAAAAAAAAAAAAAAAAAAAAAAAAAAAAAAGGTTGAACCTTGTGGATCGAAGATGAGGCAGGAGATATAAAATGGATTAAAGTTAAAATGAAGATAAATTCCTGAAAGCAAACAAAGGCATGACAAAATGCAAAAGGCTTTCAAGGTTAAATAGAGTGATAATCTCAAAAGCCAAATGAATTTAAAGTTCTATTCGGTTTTATCACAACCTTTCACAAATAAGACCTTAAAGAGATACCTGGGTAAATACAATGAGCTGCTGCCGTAGTTCACCACAGGAATACCATATCTGTCATCTAGTGTCCTCTTTCTTACAATTTTCTCCCGTAAAAAAGTCTCAGTTTGAGGCCATTTTAATGAATTACTGATATTTGGGTCATCTCAAAATATTGTGTATTTTGTTTTCAATTCAAATCATTGACTGTGTCAAAGGCGGGCACCATTTATTAATTAGAGAAGGAATAATTGTCTGAAAGTACTTAACATCCCAGTAAAGAGTTCTGTGCCAATGTGGCTGAATTTTGTGTTTAAGATCTCCATAGAACAGCTAATTGTACTGTGGCATTAGTTGAAGATTTCTTTCTGTTCCCATTAATCTTTTCCTGTGTACTTGCTGAGGTCTTTCGACCTGTTCACTCAGGGACTTGCCAGCCAGCAGCTGACCAGTATGTGTCCTTTGTTTTGTATTCTGGATGATGTGATGGGTCATCCGGTCAGCGCCCAACTTTATTAGAAATAGTAGCTGTAAGTAAATTCGTGGTGAGCCTTTAAAAGCCCATAAAATGGGTAAAAAGCCATTTGATCACATGTAATGTTTAAGAAATACCCTGGCAGAAGTTTGGTTGTGTGAAAAATGACAAGTTCACATACTACAACTAACCCTGGACACTGACTCATTTTATATCAATGCTGAGTATTTCTGGTGTTTGACAATGTGAAATTTGATTTTTTAAATACTAGCATAATTGGAAAGGGAATTATAATAAACATAGTACAGAACATCTTCATTTGCTACCATTTATCAGGTGACACAGTGATTCCTGTAATTTCAAAAAGAAATAGCTTGCATTGCTTGCCTATTTTCTAGTAGAAAGTATACCACCTTATAAATTTATAGTTTAAGAATACTGTGGATAAGAAAAATATCCTGTCCAAATTAGAATTTGTGGAGATGAGTATGAGTAATGTATTTATTTCAGAGTTGAGAAACGGAGCCTTATTTCCTATTGGTATATGGAATTACTAATATGGAGAATGAAGGATGATAGTTAAAGTTCAAGACAGCAGAAATTCAAGGAAGACAGGCCTTTCAGTTATCTCATTATTTGTGAGAAATGAGTAAACATCTTAAAGTAGCACAGTGTAGTGAAAAAGTAATCCCCAGGAGATACGAGTAGATATGGGACCCACTGTTATCTTTTTGACATGGGCATCTAGCCAGAAAGTTGCTAGGTACTGATAGCTGCCAGCCTATAGTGGAGCCAGTGGGAAGCAGAGTTTCCAGACAACTGGACTAGGCTTTCTCTGAGAAAACACAATACAGACTTAGTGTGGATAGGGAGTGGTAGGGAGAGCTCAGATAAGATTGTAGATGACAACAGTGATACTACTGGATCAGTTAGATAAGGTTTGGGCTTATGAAATTCTAGATAATTTACAGCAGAGTTTCCCAGAATGCTGCTTGGCTACATTCTGGAGGTACTTGAGATGATTTTAGAAGGTGCAGAGGCATAGCATTAGAAAACACTGAGCCACATAGAAAGAAAGTCACTTTCTTTGCCATTTTTTTTTTTGAATTAGAATAAGGAGAAAAAAGTCCACAATATGGTACTAATGTGTCCTTAATAGCTCACTAACACTTGCTAATCTCCCTATTTAATAATTGGAAAGCAGGTCTTGGCAAACAACTTTAGCTAGTTAGAATTTATGGCATTTTAAAAAATGACACATGATACTGATTTTTCATTTATAATAATAGACAGTTTATTTTTAATTTATTTAAGTAAAATAATAATCCCATTTATTTTTCATTTTTTATTAAAACAATTTTTTTAACACTTTTATTTATTTTTGAGAGACACAGAGAGGCAGAATGTGAGCGGAGGAGGGGCAGAGAGACAGAGGGAACACAGAATCTGAAGCAGGCTCCAGGCTCTGAGTTGCCAGGACAGAGCCCAGCACTCACCTTGAACCCACCAACTGTGAGATCATGGCCTGAGCTGAAGTCGGATACTCAACCGACTGAGCCACCCAGGCACCCCTAATTTTTTTTAATTTTTAAATGTTTATTTATTTATTTTGAGAGAGAGAGAGAGAGCGAGAGAGAGAGAGAGAGAGAGCAAGCAGGGGAGAGACAGAGAGAAAGGGAGACAGAGAATCTCAAGCAGGCTCCACACTGTCAGCATGGAGCCTGATGCAGGACTTGAACTCACCAACCCTGAGATCAATCAGGACCTGAGCTGAAATCAAGAGTCCTACGCCTAACCATCTGAGCCACCCAGGTGCCGCAATAATGAAGCTTCCATGTAAACTAAAATATTAAGTGTGTAAGAGTTTAGGTGTTACAAAGATAAGACACAAGTCAGGATAGCAGGAAGCAAATGATGGCAGTTTGGCCAACATTGATGTGGAGAGATGGTTCAAGTCCTCCTTTATTTGTAAGAGATTCTGGAGATATTTGGCCAAGCAGTATATGCTAAAGCTTTCCTGTGTACTTCCACCTTCTTAGTGGTCAGAACTCTTCTTACTGGGAAGAGATGCAAAACGTCCCTTGTCAAACACTAGGGAAAGCAATTAAATAGTTAAAGTGGAAGCTTGGGTAGACCACCCCTGCAGTAAGAAGGTAACTTAACACTATTTTCACTTGCAGACACTGGTACTTCATGTTTGTACAAGTTAGCTTGCAATAGTAATGTTTTTGGCAAGGAAAAGGCGGGGGGTGGGTGGATATTGGCTTGTCTATTGACAAAAAAAAAACAAAAACAAAAACAAAACCAACAGTTTATTATACAGGTTGGGTATTTAAAAATAAAACATATTTGGCAATAATTAGTTGAAAAATATAGCTAAAATTTGGAACTTAAACAAAAATCATAGATATAGTCCCTCATCTTCAACAAATCATAACATAAACATTTGTCAAAAAACCTTCCCTTGAGGGGGCAGTGATTCTTGAATGGTCTAGGCTGGTATCTAGGAATCCATAATGGGATGTATTTGGCAGAAGTTAGTTTCCTTACTCTAACTCTCATTTGCACTGTTCTGACCAAACCATGGTCATCTAAGAAATTAACACTCACAGGTTATATGACTTCTCATCAAGAAGCTCACTCATAAATTTAGAGGCTGTCACTTAAGTATACAGTGAATGTAAATGGATTATTTTATGGAGGCTTTGAGGCCTCTCATAGCTTTCTGTAAAGATTCTTTGATGTATTAAGAGAGCTTTTGCACAGCTGATTTATTTACTGCATGCCCTTTACCCTCTGCACCATGGGCATTAAAAAAATGCTTTGAGTGCTAACTAAAACTAGAAGTGGCTGTGTTGAGTATGGTATAGAGAAAAAAAGCTGAGTTGAATAAAAGCATTTAAGAGAAAGAGAAATATTTCAATATCCATTGGGCTCTACGGGTAACAGATTGGTTGAAAGCAGATCTCAACAGGTTATAAGGTAGTACTGGCAATTTTCATGTCCACCCCCAGCCCTGAAATTGCTTTCTCTTCTGTGCACTTTGCTTTTCTTTTTTCCCTAAACACTCTTTACCCATTTTGTTCTGTATCACATTTAGTGGTGTATGCATTGGTCTTTTTTGATAGGTTTTTAAGCTCTATATCTTATATATCTTATTCAACTCCCAAGACAGTGTGTTACTGATAGTAGCCTTTCAATCACTGCTGTTTGAATTAAATCTTGAGAGCTACTTAGCCTGTATGGGGAAATAAGCAGACTGCCTAGAGCCTCAGATCCGTCCCAGTTTTACCACTAGCTACCTGAGTGGCCTTGGAAAAGTTACTCAATCTCTTTAAGGCTTAGTTTCTCCACCTGCAAAATGGGGTAATAATAGTATCTGTCTCTCAGTGTTTCTGTGAAGGTTGAATATAATAATTTATGTCAAGGCTTAGAACAATGCCTAGAGCCATATCTAGGAAGGGAGTCCATATATTTTAGATATTTAATTTTAGTGATGATACCCTAGTACTTTTTTCAGAGTAATTAAAAGAAATAAAGATTACAATAGTGGAAAGAAAACTATATCAAAATCCAGGAATCTAGATTTTTGTCTTGTTTCTATTGGTATTTATTTATTTATTTATTTATTTATTTATTTATTTATTTTTATTAAAAAAAATTTTTTTTTTCAACATTTATTTATTTTTGCGACAGAGAGAGACAGAGCATGAACGGGGGAGGGGCAGAGAGAGAGGGAGACACAGAATCGGAAACAGGCTCCAGGCTCTGAGCCATCAGCCCAGAGCCTGACGCGGGGCTCGAACTCACGGACCGCGAGATCGTGACCTGGCTGAAGTCGGACGCTTAACCGACTGTGCCACCCAGGCGCCCCTCTATTGGTATTTATTTAACCTTAGCCTGATCAAGATTTCATGAACTTGATTCCTCATTTATAAATGAAGGTGTTTGGACTTGATGTCTGTAAAACTCCTTCTAGTTTAAAAGTTTTATGATTATTATCCTGTTTGTTCTCATGGAGGGGCATTTTAAGAACACAAATTAATATATGAACCTTTAGGGGGATGTTGCATAATCTGTGTATGATAGTTGATTAAAAGTTGAAAAATACTAAGATCTTATTGAGACCACAACAATTAAATAATCTTTTAATCTGTATACATCTCATTTAAATAAGTGAAAGTAAGATGCATGCTTACTTTACGGAATTTAACTTTTTTATCTGCTCAGCAAAAGTTGAAGCTGAATAGCTGATTCATCAGGTGAAATGTGGACTAGATATTGGTAGAACTGAATAAAATGCTGAAAAAACTTAACGGATGTGTCCTTTTTCTAGAGGCAGTTTACTAATGCTTTGGTGACTTCTTTGGATCCATTATGTTTGTGTCTGGATGATTGCTGAATGGTTGAGTTGTTCGTCTGGAGTTCTCTCCTTGACTCGGGTTCCAAATCAAATTGACATTTAAATCATGATGACTGGAGAGTGGGAATGACCCATTCCACTGTGTTGTCCTTGAAACCCTGGATTCAAGGAGATTACCCTGGATCTTTCCTGGTTCTGAGTCACAACACATGATTGATTAAATCTTCTTTTTACTCTAAATACCCAGCAACTATAACCCTCTTCTTTCCACTCTGTTGAGTTTTGAAGTGATAACATTTAGTGCTATCTCTCATTCCTTGGGCCCCATTCACTCTCCAAACCCATTGCAATCCGATTTCTGACTTGCCACTTCATTGAAACTGCCTTGGCAAAAGATAACAACTTCAAAATTGTTAACCCCAACAGATATTTTTTTCCTATTTTTTTTTAACTCTACTGCTTTAGATAATATTGCTACATTCTCCTTCTCTAAACTTTCTTTAAGCAAGTATACTTCCTTTGTTCTGTGTATTTATAACTTGTTTTCTTTTCTTACTGACTGGTCCTTCTTATTTGAGACTTTATTATCTTTTGAACCTTAATTTTATCCTTTCTCACATACTCAAATTCAGAAGATCCTGTGAGGTCTACTTTCAAAGATACCCAAATCCTACCAGTTCTTATTCTATCCAAAACTACTATCATTCTCTCATGAATTAATGGCACAGCCTTCTAAAAACAAACAGGAAACAGACAAACCAGCCTGTTTTTGCTTTTGCCTCATACAGTAGATATGGTAGGTAATAGAGTAGGTTTGTTAAAACATAAATCATAGTGCTTTGCCAATTAAACTTCTGTCTTCCAATATTATTTAGAGCAAAAATTTACATAATGAAATTTATGTAATATCTATTAAGGCTCTACTTCATGTAGTTCCTGATAATCTCTCTAACATCACTTCCTTCCACTCTCTTTCTCTGTCTGTAATATTTTTCATCAGTACTGACCCCTTATTGTTTCCCAGTCCAAGCAAACTCATAAGTTAAGACCTTTGCATTTGCTGTTTCTTTTTCTTGGAAAGCTGTATTCTGAGATATTCATATGACACACCTTTTCACTTACTTTAGATTTCTGCTCAAAAATCACCCTAAAAGAGAAGCATTTTCTAACCATGCCATATAAAATAGCAATGTTCTCCCTCCTCCTGACATTATTTGATTTTTCTCAGTTGTGCTTATCTTCATCTTATTATACTATTGGTGGGTGCTAGATATTTGGTCTTGACTTTTTTCCTAAGCTTCCTGATAAACATTTCTACTTAATTGTCCTACAAACACCTTGAATGCACATGTTCAAAACTCATGCACATTTTATGCCTCAGAAATACCTATCTGTAACCTGAACAAAAACTTTGGCATCATGCCTGTAATTATTCATATGTTTTTTCCACCTGTAACACTCTTCTTCACTTGCTAATTCCTACCAATGCTGGAAGATCATATTTCATTTCTTGTAGTTTTTTATTAACATGATCCCCACCCTTAGAATGGTTATTGTTCCTCCCCTCTCTTTCTTTAAAACCTTGAGCTTATCTTTAACCAGTGTCTGTACTGAATTATAACAATGTGATTTCTTTAGTTATCTCTCTCCCTTAATAAACTATAATCTCCTTAAGGATAGGGATTGTGCTCTATATATCTTTCTGTTCCTAGCACCTTAGTATTGTCAGCTTAGAAGGCACTCAAGGAGTGTTTGTTAAACTGCTTAGAGCCAGTTTTCTTTCCCCAAAGATAATGTTAAGGAACTTACTAGCCAAAGAGGACAGAAGAGAGGAGACACAGGAAAAAAGGAACTTTGTGCCCCAACCTGATTCATTACCATAATTCATAATCTCTATGCAACTCCAAAAACTTGAAGGCTTGGGGACTGGAAGTAGGGCATAGGGGTAGAATAGGACTGGCATGAAATTTCTACCCATTTGACACAGATGCATTTGAAGAGAGGAAAGATAACGGAGGCAGAACAACAGAGCCTCATTCTCTTAGCAGTTTCACAGTACTGTGTCAGGTGCCTGGTCCAGTTTTAGCAGTCCTGTTTGGCGGGGGCAGAGGGATAAATTACACAACAGTGAATTCTTAGATCCAGAAGTATCTTGTTAACAGAGGACGATAGAGAACAACATCATGTTTCAGAGATGTGCCACGAATGAACAATGCAAATTACAAACTTTTAGTATATTTTAAATGTATTGATAATTGGATAATAGATTTCTTTTGATGCATGGCTGTTTACTTATCCTTTTCTGCCTAATGGCAAGTAAATAGATGTTGAATTGAGGCTTAGAGTAGATAATTCATTGGTGAGGTTTCCATACCTAGTAATTACAGAGTTAGGATAGAAATCTACTTCTGACTCTAAATATGTACTTTTTGTTTAATCTCTTGCATCTTTAGAAAGAAATGAGTCCAAAGACATGTATTCAAGTGCTGGCTTCCTTCCTTACTGATCAGTCACTTAACTTACTGGATTCAGCTTCCTGACTCTTGAAATGACTGTAATAATATTTGTATACCTGGCTCCTAGGGTTGTTGTGAGGCTCCAATGAAAACTACAAAGTGCTATATGGAGGTATTATATTTAAGATCACCATAAAAATATGAGACTATCTTGTTGGTATATTGTCATCTTCATTTAACATTTTATTATTTGATGTTTGGTATATTAAAATGACAAACTAATTTAACTAGGCTAATGTTATTTTGTTATTATTACTTCCAGAACAACCAATATGCTCGATAAATTCATTATGCATATATTGAAGCCTTCCTCTGAGACAGTGTCCTCAGGGTCCACGCTCAAATGCCAGTTATAGATGAGCACATGTTCTTTGTTTCTGCTGGTGGCTTATGTTTCCTGAATGGCTTCCAAGAAGGAATCATGTTATATTGATTTACTCTTGTAGCACGTTGTTGTATAGTCAGCTTGGAATGTATACATGATTGCAGGAATTCATAATATTTGTTAGAGGAGCCAGATCTATCTTTATAACAAGCACTTTGCATAACATATTTTGAGGAAGAAATATTTTAAGTTCTTCCTAGGAAATTAAGTGAATATATCGTATAGCCATTCATTTACTCATTCAACAAACATGTGCTGAGTGCCTGTTAAGTACCAATGTTTTAGGCATTTGGAAATATCAGTGAACAAAGAGATGCCAGCTTCTTGTTTCAGTAGGGGGAGACAAACATTAAACAATAAATATAATAAATGAGTATATTATGTAGTATGCTAGAAGGTGAAAATCAATATGGGGAAAAAAGGAAAGCAGGTAACAGGATCCATAGGCTGAACTTACACACTCATTCAGCTAATTAGTGAGTATTTATTAAGTACAACTGCTAAGAAGGTAATATCTAACTCATACTGAGCTAGCAGTACTTAGAGAAATCCAAAATCAAGCTTGAAAAAATCAGCGAAAATGGTAATGATATGGAGACAGGAGGCTAGTTAAAAGATTGCTAGTGAGTATGCAAATTATTCCAACTTGTAAGTAACATAATCTGACATTATCTATTAAATTTAAAATGCACAACTATTTCACCAACTTTTGTGAATTCATCCAATGAAAGAGAAAGTATTAGTATATGAAGATGTTTAAGAATGTTTTTCCAGCACTGTCTGTTGTTGGAAAAGGAGAGAAGGAAAAGAGGTGATTGGGTAGGAGAAGCCTCAGACCATTGCACATCTAAAACAGAAGATGAACAAACATCTGAATATTACCAGACATTTATTGATAGCCAAATCCATGTAATTTCATGGATAATATCAGAGAAAACAGAATTAAAGAACAATCAGGATTTTAAGGAAGTATAATTGATATCCTTTAAGAGATAAAGAAGCTAATGTAACTATGAAATAATAACAGGCTTTAAAAAATTAGCAAATTAGCGATCATCAAAATAAAAGCTCAGTAAATGGGCTGAATAGTAGAATAATCATAGATGAAGATTTAATTAGTGATTAAGAAGAGTGGACAAGGAATTCATCTAGAATTCAGCACAAAAGACAAAAAGATGAAAAGCATGAAAGAAATAATTTAGGTTCAAAAATTGTTATATCCATTTATTTTTTTTTTAATTTTTTTTAACGTTTATTTATTTTTGAGACAGAGAGAGACAGAGCATGAACAGGAGAGGGGCAGAGAGAGACAGAGACACAGAATCTGAAACAGTCTCCAGGCTCTGAGCTGTCAGCACAGAGCCCGACGCGGGGCTCGAACTCACGGGCCGTGAGATCATGACCTGAGCCGAAGTCGGACGCTTAACCAACCAAGTGCCCCTGTTATATCCATTTAAAAGATTTCTAGGAGAAAAGATTCTGTGACAATACCTGTATACTTGTATACTCTCAAACATTGGTTATTTTTATTTATTTAATTTATTTAATGTTTATTTATTTTGAGAGAGAATAAGAAAGAGAGTGCAGGGGAGGGTCAGAGGTAGAGGGAGAGAGGGATCCCAAGCAGGCTCCACACTGTCAGTGCTGCTTCACAAATCATGAGATCATGACTTGAGCGGAAATCAAGAATAGGACATTTAACCCACTGAGCCATCCAGGTGCCCCAAACATTGTTTGCAAATTTAATAGGTTAAAAATTATGAATGGCATTGAGGTTGAGCATCGTTTTCTATATGGAGTATAGAAAAACGTGTGTGTGTGTGTGTGTGTGTGTGTGTGTGTGTGTGTGTTTTCCATCTATTACCTATTTATGGCCTTTGATTTTTTTCTATTATATTATTGCATTTTAAATATATAAACCTTCTTTGTATGTAAGGGCTAATTATCTCTTACCCATCATATAAGCTATGAATACATAATCTTAGTCTGTCATTTAAAAAATTAGTTATGATATATTTTGTCTTTGAAATTTCTTTCTATTTATTCAAATATGTCAGTATTTTCTTTGTGTTTTCTGAATCTTATGGATATCTGAAAAAAGTATTCCCTTTTGCTTAATCCCCCAACCTAAGCTATATTTTATTTAACTCCTTTATAGTTTGCTTTTTTGGTTTTAGATCTTAAATCAATTTGAAATGTGTTTAATTACCATATAAATAGGTAGTTCTTTTCTCATATTAAGTCTGCATATATGTGTGTGTATGAGTTTAAAAATTTGATTTCTCTCTTTGGTTCCATTGATCTCCTATTTCCCTCCTAGTACCATACCAAAGCTTTCTATTGATAACTGGTAGAGAAAGTGATCCCAAATTATTCCTTTTTTCCAAAGTTATCCTTGCTATTCTTCTATATTTACTCTCTCTAGAAAAACTTACGAATCTATTTGTCAGGTTTCTGTATGAATTTGTCTTTTTGTTTTAAAATAAAACAGATGTGTAGAACCAGAAAAAATATATGTAGCTTAATGAATTAATGTAATGTGAACACCTTTGAAGCCACTACCTGAGTAGGAAATAGAATTTTGTCTGCCATTCTAGAATCCATCCATGTGCCTATCCAAATCCCAATTGCCCTGATAGAAACCACTACCTTGATTTTTATACTTATTCCCTTGAGCTTCATCATCAGTTTATCACCAAGGTGTGAATCCCTAAACCACAGTCTTAAACACTGCATATTAGCTGGGCCTTTTATATCTTTTAATATATAGTTCTCTCTATCCATATTTTTTCTTTCGAATTTATTTATTATTGAAGAACCTACATCATTTAACCTGCAGAATTTCCATGTCTGGATTGATAATTTCATACTCATAGTGCTATACTCTTCAACATATTCCTCTGCCCTCTGACTTTCTGCACATTGGCAGCTGGTTCCAAAGGCTTGATGGGTTTGATCCCTTTTGCAAACCTATTGGTGGTGGTAGTTTTCATCAGGAGACACTTAATGTCTGATTTGCTCTCAATTCCTTTCACTCTCTTTTTCTCCCTTTCTTTATCTTCTTTATTGTAATGTTAGCAACCATTCATGCTAATACCTTGATCAGTCAATTCATTAGGGGTTGGAAAATGGTGATATTCTAATTTTTTATTCTTATTTATCAGCTGGAATAATTTTATTAAGAGGTGCTTTTCCTCATCAATTAAGTGATTACCTAGTAATACAATTTATATAAGGAAGGTAATATAGATGTTTAATTATTTCTTGTAATTTACCATTTTCTAAGATACAGACTTGATTTCCAGTCATTTTCCAGAGCCCCATTGAGTTTTTTCCCCTCTCTTTATGAACTTATAAATTTAAATATGTTCTGATATGTTTCAGTCTCTTGGCATTATTATTTTTCTGAAGCTTAAATTGCCTCATTTTTGGCCAGTGGGAGCCTCTTCAATTTGGCTTATGAGCATTTTGACAGGATTCTGGTGGTTTTTGATTTCTTCTTTTCTCTGCGCTCTGTCCGGTTTGACAGGATTTTTTGGCCTTATCTCTTGTATTTTTCCTGTCTCAGTCCTAGAATTAGCCTTTTTCCAAGAAATCAAACTCTGGATTATTTAGTGGAAAGTTGAATTTCAAGTTTAAATTTTGGGTATTAGGGATGCCTATTTATGTTGGGCTAGTCATTGTTTCTAGGCATTTTAATAAAATGAAGTTTGTAGGCAATGGTGGGAAATACACAGAAACATATTATCTTTAAATATATACATTTTGTTGTTGTTTTTGCATTTTTTAATTTTATTTTTTTTAATTTGCATCCAATTAGTTAGTATAGTGTGCAAAAATTAGTTAGTATATAGTGCAACAATGATTTCTGGAGTAGATTCCTTAATGCCTATTACCCATTTAGCCCATCCCCCCTCCCACAACCCCTCCAGTAACCCTCTGTTTGTTTTCCATATTTATGAGTCTCTTATGTTTTGTCCCCCTCCCTGTTTTTATATTATTTTTATTTCCCTTCCCTTATGTTCATCTGTTTTGTCTCTTAAAGTCCTCATGAGTGAAGTCATATGATATTTGTCTTTATCTGACTAATTTCACTTAGCATAATACCCTCCAGTTCCATCCATGTAGTTGCAAATGGCAACTGGCAAGATTTCATTCTTTTTGATTGCCAAGTAATACTCCATTGTATGTATATGTATATATATCTGTATCTATATCTATCTATCTCTCTATCTATCTATCTATATACACACATACCACATCTTCTTTGTCCATTCATCCATCAATGGACATTTGGGCTCCTTCCATACTTTGGCTATTGTTGATAGTGTGGCTATAAACATTGGGGTGCATGTGTCCCTTCAAAACAGCATACCTGTATCCCTTGGATTAATTCCTAGTAGTGCAATTGCTGGGTCATAGGGTAGTTCTATTTTTAGTTTTTTGAGGAACCTCCATACTCTTTTCCAGAGTGGCTGCCCCAGTTTGCATTGCCACCAGCAGTGCAAAAGAAATCGTCTTTCACTGCATTCTCGTCAACATCTGTTGTTGCCTAAGTTGTTAATGTTAGCCATTCTGACAGGAGTGAGGTGGTATCTCATTGTGGTTTTGATTTGTATTTTCCTGATGATGAGTGATGTTGAGCAATTTTTCATATGTTGGTTGGCCATCTGGATGTCTTCTTTGTAGAAGTGTCTATTCATGTCTTTTTCCCATTTCTTCACTGGATTATTTTTTTGTTTTTTGGGTATTGAGTTTGATAAGTTCTTTATAGATTTTGGATACTAACCCTTTATCTGATATGTCGTTTTCAAATATCTTCTCTCATTCTGTCAGTTGTCTTTAGTTTTGCTGATTGTTTCCTTCACTGTGCAGAAGCTTTTTATTTTGATGAGGTCCCAGTAGTTCATTTTTGCTTTTGTTTCCCTTGCCTCTGGAGACCTGTTGAATAAAGAAGTTGCTGTGGGCAAGATCAAAGAGGTTTTGCCTGCTTTCTCATTGAGGATTTTGATGCCTTCCTGTCTTACATTTAGGTCTTTCATCCATTTTGAGTTTATTTTTGTGTATGGTGTAAGGAAGTGGTCCAGGTTCATTCTTCTGCATGTTGCTACCCAGTTTTCCCAGCACCACTTGCTGAAGAGACTGTCTTTATTCCATTGGATATTCTTTCCTGCTTTGTCAAAGATTAGTTGGCCATACGTTTGTGGGTCCATTTCTGGGTTCTCTTTTCTGTTATATTGATCTGAATGTCTGTTCTTGTGCCAGTACCATACTGTCTTGATGATTACAGCTTTGTAGTATAGCTTGAAGTTGGGATTGTGATGCCTCCTGCTTTGGTTTTCTTTTTCAAGATTGCTTTGGCTATTCGGGGTCTTTTCTAGTTCGATACAAATTTTAGGATTATCTGTTGTAGCTTTGTGAAGACTGCTGGTGTTTTTTTGATAGGGATTGCATTGAATATGTAGATTGCTTTGGGTAGTATCAACATTTTAACAATATTTGTTCTTCCTATCTAGGTAAATATACACATTTCTAAAGGTAATATACTTCTTGAGCTTATACTGATATTTTCAAATAAATTTAAGTACTACAGGGTTTTTATGTAACCTCTTCTCAAGGACATAGAAGATAATAGGATTAGAATTATGCCATAATTTATTATTTCCTGTATCCTGAATTATACATACAACAGCCTTAGAATGATGTTACTAATATTACCATTATCAATATAATTATGAAACAGTTGTAAGTAATTTTTGTATACGCTGTTCACGTTCCTTGCTCATTTCATTTTTTAGTGTTTGAACTATAAGGTCTGAGTATATAACAATTATATACTGTCTCCCTTTCCTTTTAACTTAATTAATTTAGTTTTAGTTCTAAATGTTATTATAAATGTAATGCTCAGTCATTAGTGCTTATGTTGATATTTCTGTAGTCATTTTGGTTGCCAGAATTCTTTCCCTAGTAGATTCCTTAGGAAGAGCTCATGAGAGCATTCCTGAATTCTTGAATGTTGGTAATAGTTTGTCTTATGCCCTCATACTTGAAAATCAGATTTGCTGGATATGAAGTCCTTGAGACGCATATTCTGTTGTTGAGATACTCAAATATATTATTCCATTTTTTTTCTTTGGCATAAAGCATTGCTGTCAAAGTCTGATGATAATCTAATTTTATTTTTTTATAAGATAAATGCATTTTAAAAACGCCCAAATATTTTTTGTGTCTTTCAAGTTCAGTAATTATACTAGAGTATACCTTAGTGATAGTAGTTCTGAGTCTGTCAGATACATGTGTGCTCTTTTGATACGCAGTTTTTTTTTTTTAACTTTTTTTAATGTTTATTTATTTTTGAGAGAGACAGAAACAGGATGTGAGTGGGTTGGGGCAGAGAGAGAGAGAAGCACAGAATTTGAAGCAGGCTCCAGGCTCTGAGCTGTCAGCACAGACCCTGACACAGGGCTCAAACTCACGAGGTGTGAGATCATGACCTGAGCCGAAGTCAGATGCTCAACTGACTGAGCCACCCAGGCTCCCCGTTGATATGCAGTTTCAAATCTTGAACTCAGAGTTTTTCTGTACATTAGTTTTCAGTATTTGTTCTGTTCTCTTGCTTTGGTTATTTTTATTTCAGCGACTCCTATGATCTATATCCAAGACAATATCCTTAGTATTTTATCTCTTTAATATTTGTCATGTCTTTCCTTCTAAGCCAGTTTTGCTTTTCTTTTTCAAAAATCTCTAAGGTGTAATTTATATAAAGTAAAATTCATCCATTTTAGTGTACTGTCCTTGGGATTTTAATAAATTCAGTAAATGTAAATGGTGTAAATGTGGTGTAAATGTCACCACAATCAAGATATGGAAACAGTTCTAGCTCTCCCCCGCCCCCCCCCCCCCCCCCCGATTTCTTTGTACTCCTTTTTAGTTGAGAATTTCCTTTATAGCAGTCCATGGCAACAACTGATATATTTTCTGTCTCTGTGCTTTTGCATTTGCAAGAACATCATATACATGGAATCATGTAGTGTGTAGCCTTTTGAGTCTGAATTGTTTCATTTAGTACTTAAATACATTTAAGATGCATACATATTGTTGCATTTATCATAGTTTGTTCCTTTATTGCTGATTACTGAATAATATTCTCGCATGTGAATGTACCACTGTTTGCTTCTTCATTCCTCAGTTAAGAGACATTGGGGTTGTTTCTAGTTTTAGGTAATTATGAATAAACCTGTAACTTGTGTATGAGGTTTTTGTGTGAACTGCATTTTTATTTCACTTGAGTAAATACATAGGCATGGGATTGCTAGTTGATATGGTCAGTATGTGATGAGAAAGGCTTCTACATCTAGAAAGAATGAAGCTGGTGTGAGGGGAAAGGAAGAGCTGAGTGACCTAATGGTGTTAAGTTCTTGGTCTCATTTTCCCCTTAATATCCAGATGCTTCTTTGTTTTCTACATAACTTGGTTGTCCAGTTTTTTTTTAGATTTCATAAAATAAACCAATGTCCTTTGGATACTTCATTTTTGTCCCTTTAAGGCAGTTCTAATTAGATATTTGACATGTGCAACAAGTAAGACTTGTTTCATAGCAACCTTTTATTGAGCAGTGGAGGGAATGAGTTACTGTACTCAGTCCTTAACATGCATTTTGTAATTTATGCACTGGGATTATCCAGCCCACTGTACATTGGTTGCAATGAAAATTTAACTCATTGTTATGAAGAAGGGAGAGGAGGAAAAAATGAAAATAAATAACCTCATGTGGAACTGATATGCTTACTAAAGGGTTATAAACATCTTGTCAGGCATTGCCAATGTATTTATTGTTTTGGAGAAATACACTTTTGATTACAAATGCCTTTATGGTTTGGTACAGGCATTTTAATGTTGACAAGTCTACTTTGCACAAAAGAACAAGCCACACTGCTATGAATTCACACATAAGTATGTAGATTACTTCTTTGGTGTATATATTAATAAATAAAATATTCATGAACTAAAGTCTTAAAATGAGAGATTTAACACCATGATGGCTAAAATACTTGGCTATTTCCATTACTTCTAACAAATCCAACTTTCTGGTTCCCTTTGGAACAGATTTTAAACGTATAAATGATATAAGAAACCCCTCAATATGGGCAAAACTTTTATTCAGTAGTTTAAGGTACTTTGATTTTCCTTCAGTTTTGGGATGAATGTTGTCTTTTCCTGACATATATGATAGATGCTATTTGAGCAGTCCAGATGCTAGGTGCTTCTGGAGTCAGGAAGAGGGAGAGGTCAATTTCTAGGTTGGAGGCTCAGGGCAGACTTTGTGGGGAAGGTAATACTGGAATGGGGACTTGTAACTTATTTGTGTTCGGAGACCATTGGCACTAAAAGGAAGAGTTTTATTTAATATGTTTATAGTATACAAAACTGGTGTTCAGGTAAAAGATTCACCTTTAAAAAGTAATTAAATTTTTTTTCCACAGTATTTTGGACATACAGTTAAAATTAGTAAACTCATATGGTTGGATTCTTGACTAATTATTAAACGAAAATCATGCCCTCTTTGATCCTATTTTCTGTCACTGCAATTGGAGAAGACAATTTCTCAAATAAAATTATTCTATTATCTAATTCATGATGGAATTTTTTAATATTTAGCCATAATTCTGTATTGCATAATTAATTGTAATTGATTGACATGAGTTCCAGCAAGAGAGTTATTTTTAAATTTTCATGATCTCCTGGAAAAATAATAGGTCATTAAAAATGAACATTATTTATTCAGTGGAGATCAAAAGAATCAATGTGGTCACTCAGTAAAATATACTTTTGGACTTAAAAATGACTCAAATGGATTTTTAGAGTAATAAACAATCCAGAATGCAATAAAAGCACACTTCAAAACAGGAAAAATCATCATGACATTTAGAAGCAATAGAAAAAATAATATATAACCTATTTGTAATTGATTACAATAGGACCTCTGACATTTCTGTGTACTGAGGGGCTTATTCATGGAGCCATTGCTAATAAGCAGGGAAGTGTTGCTGATTATTTATGAAACATTTAAGAAATAATAGTTCATACTTGGCATAAATTCTAAATTAATGTCTTGAGTAATATAGCATTATCAGCTTGATGTGCTGATACACAGGGATCACTGTAGAAACTTGTGAACAGAAGTTTTCTTAATATTTATAGGATGTTGAAAGATTTGATTGCCTTTACCAGAAGCCACAGACATTTGCTAATAATGTTATGTGCCCTTTAGTAAATGTGTTATTTTTTTAAGTTTATTCATTTATTTATTTTTTAATAAGATTTCTTTTTTTTAAAGTTTATTTATTTATTTTGAGAGAGAGAGAGAGAGAGAGAGAGAGAGAGAGAGAGAGAGAGACAGCATGATCACGGGAAGGGCAGAGCAAGAGAGGAGGAGAGAGAGAATCCCAAGGGCTCCATACTGCCAGCGGATAACCTGATGCAGGGCTCGAAGTCAGGAACCTTGAGATCATGACCTGAGCCAAAAGCAAGAGTTAGATGCTTAACTGACTGAGCCCCAAATTTACTTATTTTTGAGAGAGAGAGCACATGCGTGTGGGTGGGGGAGGGACAGAGAGAAGGGAGACAGAAAATCTTAAGCAGGCTCCATACTGTCAGCATAGTGCCCAAGCAGGGCTCCATCCCATAAACCCTGAGATCATGACCTGAGCTGAAATCAAGGGTCAGATGCTTAACTGACTGAGCCACTCAGGTGGCCCTTAAATGTGGTATTTTATATGGGGTGCCATGTTAAGTATCACACAAATGAATTATACCACTATGCAAATTTTATTTAGTAATACACATACTACATGCTTTGAAATAATTGTAGAGTCATTGATTGATTCCCTCAGTCTTTAGATAACATCAGTGGGGCATGTGGTGGCCCCAGACTCTGGGCAAGTCAACCTCTTTCACTTTATCTAGCACACAGCATAAATTCCAATGTTCGTATATACCATGCTATTACAAAGTTTGGGAAACACTGAAAGTAACATTTATTGATCAGTAACTCTGTGGAAATATTGGCCTACGAACTAGAAGTGATTTAAAAACAACAATATATTTTTTGCTTTTAGAAGTATTTAAAATCTAATGTAAGAGGAATATGTATAAAAGTCACAAAAAGATTTGTTATTTCTGTTTTAATGAGCTTAACATGTATCACAAGTCCCCATTTCCACTATAGTGGAAACAATCTTGCCAAGTCAAGGTAACTTCCAGTTTAAAGCTGTATCTTCTGGATATATTCAGGCAACTTCAAGTCTCCCCTCCCACTTCTCTTCTCTAGGGTGATCTAGGTTCTTAGGTGCTTTCATATCCTCATGACATTGGAAGGAGATAATAGGTCTGGGATTGCTTTCTGCTGTGTTCAGTGCTGGAATACCTTGCCATCTGTTCTGTCAGCATCAGCAAAGTGTCGCCATTATTCTGGCGAGTTCATTCTGTACTGTAGGTACCCCCTCCCCCATTTCTTTTCTCCTTAACCTTCAGGGATGCTATATCTTAATTTTCACTTATTAGTCTGCCTTACTAGGGCAAGGGAGTCTTTTCTAATTCTCTGCATATCCCACAGGATTCAAGAAAGGATGGTGGAGTGGGCATGAATCTCCAGATACTTCTCAAGATAGAGAAGTATTTGTCCTGTTGTAATTTATACTCCAAAGTGGTGGCTCCATGTTGGGAAGCATCACACTACTAGGCAGTCTCTCTACAAAATCCAGACAAGAAATGGAGTTTTTTTTCTGCCTTCATATTCTCATGAAAGTTTGATGGTTTCTCTAGGCTCTGCTTCTCTGGATTTCAAGCCTTCAGTGGGAAAAGGAAGACCCTGGTACAACAGTACCTAGCTTTGCTCCCCCAGTCTTCTACAAAATCTCTCTCTCATATCACATGTGAACATACAAAGGTTGTGGACAGCTGGAATTACATATTCCTCCCCATGCTCATGTGGTTTATAATCTAAACTAGTATTACTCAAATTTTTTTGATAGAAATCCTTTGTGACAAAAACATTTTCATATCAATCCCAGAAATCACACACTTACCTTAGTCTTAATTGTCTAAATTATAATATACTTTATTCTATTTCATTAGGGAACAAGCAAACAAAACAATGCTAGCCTAGACCCTGGACATTGTTTTTGTGACCTACCTGTGGGCCTTGATCACCAGTTTGAAAAACAATGTTATAAACCTTTGTTCTGAGTGCCTTCTTACTCTTGATAAACAAAACCAGATTTTTAGAATTCTAGTAGACCTCTTCCTTTTTCCAGTGGCTGGGTCTTGCAAATAGAAAGAACTTTGATCTTCAGACCAGTATCTATGCTCTATGCTTTAAAAATCCATTTGAATTATTTGTTTGGGTCTATATCCCACTTTACACCTTGGGCAAGGAATATCTCTGAGTATATGGGCAGAGAACAGTAAGAAAAATGAGGGAAAGAATCTATAGATTTTATCCTGCTATGTATAAATCAGAACAGAGAACCATAGAAGTCTAAAATGCCATAGAAACTTAGATTAATTTACCCAGCCAAGCAGTTCACAGGGGGCACTACTATTCAGGGGGTTTATCTGACTTGTTCAAGGCCACAGAGCTTGTTAGAGCCACAACTTGAACCCGTGGCTGTTGGCTGTCATGTAATCAATCATCTTTTCCATGTAACACTATTTGGCCTTTTCTTAAAATTGGAAAATTGGTCAAATGAAAAGTATATAAAAAGTACTAACATGGAGCAGGGGCGGATTTGCATCATGTACTTAATAATTGTTAGTTCTTTTTTCTCTTCCTGACCTTAAAGGGTCTGAGGTTGAAGTATTCATTGTGTCTGATGTGGTTCCTAATTTTTTATATTCCTTCCCTCTTTCTCTCTTTTCCATAATACTTAGGATTCTGAGAGAAGAGTGAATACAATATATACTTTTGTGGGGTCACTATTATGCATATATTTTTGTGGGATCACTGTTAAGCCTTGGTATTAGAGAGTCTGACAACTCATGTGCCATAAGACAAAATTTGGGGACTAAACTGATAGTCACTTTGTTCTTTGGCTGTTCACCCGGTTCCATTTCAACCCTTCTTACAGAAAACATATTTCATACACTGACATAAAGATATCTGGACAGTTTTGATGATCTACATCAGGCATCAGCAAAAGAGGTTTATTTGAAAAAAATACATATCTAAAAAGAGGCATGTCAACAACTCTTTTAGAAAGTGCTTTATCAATGTGTCAAAGATCCTTGAAATGCACAGCAGTATTTCTCTCAGAGTTATGTCTAATCACAAAATACTATATTGGATACAACTTAAACATCAGCAGTAGTAAGATAATTAAGTAGATTATTGTACTTGTGTAAAATAAATTATTTTACAACCTTGAAATATGATATTGATGATCAGTGTCCATGACTGTGGGGAATGTTTTGTGTTTTTAGTTTATAAAGGGCATATAAAATTGCATCCTCAGTATGAGATTAACTATGTAAAAACAATTATATAGAAAAAGATGAGAAGGAAACAGATTAAGATATAATAATGATTATCTTTGGGAAATGGATTTACAGTGGTTGTACTTTTTCTTTTCCCTTCCAAATCTTAATATTTTCTTTAATTATCATGCACTATCTGTACTTAGAAAAAAATTATACATAAACAGCTTAAAACAGGTATTTTAGACATACGTAGCGTCAGTTTAAAGTGTTGGAAGCAGGAAAAAATCTCAAGTTTTGAGTTTTTAGGGTTTTTAGGTTGTGTTTGACTAGAATGTTCAAAAAAGCCTTGTGAGTTGGGACATTAGCACCATTTTTCGCATGCAGTATCCTGAGATGTAACATCAGTGCATCACAGCCACTATTTGTAATGTGCAATATGAAGAAAGAATATGTTGAATGGAAAGAACATCAATCTTTAAACAACAAGTAGAGTTATTATTTAGCATTTTGAGTCGGCCACAGTGTTTGTTTATCTCCTGCTGCTATTTATAATTCAGGACTGTTGTTATTGGATCCAGAGTAGAGGAGCAAGTTGAAAAGAGAAGAAATGAATAGCTCCTCCCCCTCCTCTCTGAGGAATCTTACCTGCAATCAATCCTGCTAGATGAACTGCAGCCACAAATGGGTGTGCTTTCTTGAATTCACTGGCTGTACCCACAGTCCATGCTGCAGTAGTTGAAGCAATCTTCCTTTCAAGATATTGATTTCCTATGGAATTGTCATTTGAAATGATGGATCTACAGTTGGGTTGGGACCTGGAGGAAAGATGGTTGTGTTTGTGTTGCAGGCAGGAATCTTGACAAGCTTTGTCCTCCACACAAAGGACAAACGGAAAGGAAAGAAATTATTAGAGTTGGAAGAAAGATTAAGGAAAATACTTTAATCATCTTCCCGTTTTACAGGCCAATTTCTAATACTTAAGATGAGGTTATTTATGGGTTCCTCATTTCACAGGAGTTGAATATTTCTGATTATTCCTAAAACCAAAGTAGTAAGACCTTTGGTGATGATGTACTTTACCACAGAAATGCAGAAAGTTTTACTGTTTGGCTAGGGTATTCATGGTTATAATTTTCTTTTTCTCAGAGGTGGTCTGAAGGCTGATCTTTGGGTCACAATGTTAATAGTCCTTTTTCTATAGATCAGATTTCCTGGACCCTGGAGGCTTCCGTTAAGAAGGGCTTGATTCCTGGCTGTTTCCATCCTAAAATATTGGAACTTACTCCTTTTCTTTCCTCTCTCTCTTCTGTTATCTTCTTTTATATAATGTGAGTTTCACGTATTATAGAACATCTTTTTCTGTAATGTGTCATCCCTTTTTTTCTGCCACACTTTGAGTCAAGTTATTCTATACTTTCTTTTTTATGTTTGTCACTTGTTTTTCCTGTATACTCTATTTTTTACCCCAGAAACAACCCAGCCTCATTGGGTTGGGGTTTATTATTCAGACTGATTATTTGCTTGACACAAATCTCTCTCCTATTATTCTAAGTAGGCCCAAAGATATTAATATACCCTTTTGTTTTCTTAGTTTTTAGAGAATAGTCCATGATGTTAAGTGTGAAAATGGGATTGTATAAGCTTGTGTCTTAGAGTGTGTGATATACAAAAACATTAAGTTCCTACAGCAGTTAGTGAATACTTACAATCAGTGAATGCAATATTCTTCATAAATACATTTTATTTTATGAAAATTTTTTTAAATATTTATTTATTTGTGAGAGAGAGACAGAGCATGAACAGGGAAGGGGCAGAGAGAGAGAGAGGGAGACAGAGAATCCAAGGCCGGCTCCAGACTCTGAGCTGTCAGCACAGAGCCTGACATGGGCTAGAACTCACAGGCTGTGAGGTCATGACCTGAGCCAAAATCAGACCCTCAACTGACTGAGCCACCCAGGTGCCCCAATAGTCTTCATAAATAAATTTTATAACAACAAAACCTTGGATTTATTATCAGACTATATTTTAAAAATATTTTTCTACAGAAAATTTTCTCTCAAACTCACTCATTTTTCTACCTATGTTAATTATATAAACAAAATTAGATCACTTGTAGGTGATGGAACATCATCAGCATATACCGTATAATAGGTACTTTTGGGAGTTTTTGGGTCATTGAGTTGTCGTGTCCTTAGGCTAAATGATCACTGATTCTTTGTTATTGCATTTCATATATATATATATATATATATATATATATATATATATATATATATATATACTGATTTTTTTGATACTGCATCATATATATATCTTTAAGAAACTGGCTTTTCTGGCTGTCTTAAACATGTGTTTTCCCTCTTCTGTAATTTTCTTCTTTTAATCTATATTCTAGAAAAATCCTATCTGTTCTAAGCAGAATTCTATCTGAAGTAATAATAAGTAGTCATTAGGTAATATTTAAAAACACAAATTTAAAAACACAATATTTAAAAATGCAAACTTTTGATATACCTATTGACCTCTATTTTTTGCTCTTTAATAAAACACTTGATTTGGGGCACCTGGGTGGCTCAGTTGGTTAAGTATCTTCAGCTCAGGTCATGATCTCGCGGTTTGTGAGTTCGAGCCCTGAATCGGGCTCTGTGCTGACAGCTTGAAGCCTGGAGCCTGCTTCGGATTCTATGTCTCCTCCTCTCTCTGCCTCTCCCCTGCTCATGCTCATGTTCATGCTCATGCTCTGTCTCTCTCTCTCTCCATAATAAATAAAAACGTTAAAAAAAAACCAAAACACTTGATTTACTAGGATTGCAGAGATTTGAAGTTGTGGGACAAGTTGGTGATATTGAAATATGTGACTTTTTCTAAGCAATGCCCATATTAATAGGTAGATTAATTCTCATAATGTTATGATGATTAGATGTATCCTACATGTGAGCATTTGATATGTGATGGTCACATAGTGTGTAGGGGGGGGCGGTGTGGGGAGAGGGAGAGAGAGATGGAAACAGGTGAGAGGGATGGGGAGAAATCAAACCCAACCTTCCTGTAAAGAATTGACCAAAAAGGGTGGCATAAAACTTCTTTGGTAGACATTTCTAACATCTTTCACTAAATGAATCACAATTTTCAACACTCTTGTCAGGTAAACAGCAGTGTCACCTTCATTTTTGTTTTGTTTAGCACACATTCCCTACATTTATTTATTTATTTATTTATTGTTAATTTTTTTAAAATGTTTTTGTTTTTGAGACAGAGAGAGACAGAGCATGCACAGGGGAGAGGGAGGCAGAGAGAGAGGGAGACACAGAATCTGAAGCAGGCTCCAGGCTCTGAGCTGTCAGCACAGAGCCAGACGCGGGGCTCGAACTCACGGACTGTGAGATCATGACCTGAGCCGAAGTCGGACGCTTAACTGGCTGAGCCACCCAGGCACCCCATTCCCTACATTTATTTAGAGAATATATTTGGTTTGGAGAATGGACTAGGAGGTGTGTATGTAGATTAATGTAAGGTGAAATAGAGCATGAAAATATCCAATTGGAGCAATGATTTATCTGATTTTAGTATTTAAATGAATTTCTTTAACACCCAAAAAAATGAAAATTCCCTTGGCAGATGCTTGTTGATGATCTCCTGTCATCATAGCAATGTCTTATTACTGAGTAATTAAAATCACACTTCCAAACTAGAGAAACCTTTCCATTTTGGGCATAAAGATGTAGTGGGATTCAAGTAGATTTCAGTCAATAAAGCCTTAATTAAACAGAAATCAATATGTTAGGAACTTAAATAGATTTCAATAGTTAATTTCTACTCTATGATAATAAAAAAAGTCTATTTTTTTTTAAAGATTCTTCAATAACAACCACAAAAAAAAAGGTATGTTTTCTGGGACACTCTCAGGTAGCCAGAGTTCATCCTTCCATTTCTGGTAGGATGTTAGTTGAGTTTTTATTGTAACAGTATTTTTAAGGGAGAAATTTTTACCCTTCAGGACACTAGACCTGTATGGATCCTTTAAATTCTTACAAATCAAATTCTGACTAGACATATTTATAAAAATTGTCTGATACCCATTTTCTATATTAAGAGAGAGATTTTTGTATCAGTCTTCTTCATGCATGTGCATTATTAATGGAAACAGTGTGATTTGGAAAGCTATTTTACTTAGACTGTCATCTTTTTTTTTTTTTAACAAAGTAAGTAGATTCTATTTGGTGTTCAGTGAAATAGGCTAAGTTATGTTGCTGGATGTTTATGGTAAATATGTGCCATTTCTCACTCATTTTTGTTTAGACAAACATTCATTTCTGACATTTATCTACTTTATTTACCAGTCACTGCTATTTATATTAGTAAGCAATGCTATTTCCTATTTAACTTTGGTATGATCACTATGCAAGTATAATTTTGAGCTCAGCCACCTGTTTACACATTCTGTCATATGGCAAAACAAAACCCTTTCTAGAGTAAGTATTTAAGAGGAGAGAGGCAATAGTGTGAGTGAGACATTTGGCAATCCTAATCCTAAAGCAGCCTTAAATTACATTGTTTAAACTGTTAGCCTGCATTAATTCCTGAGGATGCTTATTGGTAGGCAGTATAATTAAGATGCTGGTGAGTATTAATGGAGTAGCAGGACCATTATTGATAACACTTGCATCTAAGCTTTTAGCTTATAAATATTGAAAATGTGTTAACATGTATTGATGTTTGGTCATGAACCCAGGGGCAGTGAAATACATAAAGAAGGCAATGAATACATAATAAATAAAGAGCCACAACTCTGCTGTTACATTGGTTATGTACTTTTCATATGGATTTTTTTTTTTTTTTTTTACTTGGAGAATATTCTTTCCTGTCAAGTTTTTTGGAAAGGAGCTATGAAATCTTCTAGGTATAGATTTGCCAAATTTTAACAGTTTATAGAAAAATCTGAGTAAGCCTCTCAGTAAGTGTAGTATGATAAAGATTCTAGTGATCCAAGTTTAATCCTATTACCTGTGTTGTTTTCCACCTTAACACCAGGAATCCATTTTGGGCATGATTTCAATGAGCTATTGTTAGGTGAATGTCATTTTAGTGAGTGATCTAAAACTGAATGAAGTTCCCCAGTCAAATGTTTTGTCTTGTATACAGCAGTAAAAGCTGTATGAAAAGAATAATTTACTGTGAGAATGTGGAAATTGATAGTATAACATAAGGAGTTATCTTTTCCTAAATTAGGAGTAATCTGAAAGTATAAAGGAGATGGAATTCTAATGAGCACAAAGTTAATATATTTTTCCTAATGGAAAACATTTATTTCTGATATCTTTTTTTGGGGGGGGGTGGAGGGAAAAGCTGTTAGATCAAACTTTTGGTAGTGGAATGAGAGTTTTGACCAAGGTTTTGTCTTCCTGTCACTGAAAACAGTTTTCTGAGTATGAGTTTCTAACAATATGGGTAATGAGAAATTTGGAAAAGAAAAGACTAGTCTTGTAGGATGTCAGGAAAGGGCATGAGCAAGCATTAGACAAAAAGAATGCACACAAAAAAGACCCCTAATGGAATGAATACCCAGCTTGTCACAAAAATGCTTAATGATGGAGTAAAGATAAATTTGTCACTTTCTCATATGTTGAATATTCATCATATAGTCTATGCAGCTGTATCTTAGAATGCCATTTCCTTTTTTTTTTTTTTTTTAAACATAAAGCAGATTACTCCACTAGTTTATTCTTAGGAACTGGATTGTGTACCTTGTATGCTTAAATGAACTGTTGTAAGGCCAGACTTTAAATGGTATTTTGTTATTAGTATTTTTTTCTTACTATATGATCAGGTTTATGGTATGTAGGCTACATTTCTTTTTGTGAAATAGACAAAAGGTTATATGAAAATGAGCATTGCCATAGTTGGTACTCGGGTATTCTGATTGATATTTATTCAATGTTAAACCAATGCTATATTAAAGCATATATGCACATATGTATTAAGATACGGACATTGTACCTCATTATTTATTAGTAAAGGAAGTGATCTTAATTATTTCTCTAGTAGGTTTCATAGGTTAATGCAAAGTCTAATCATCTCTTTTCAGACCCAATAACATGTGTGGTTCAAATTTTATAACGCTGTAACTTGGAAATAATATTTATAATATCTAATTGGTGTTTGTAATCTTATATTGCAAACTAATTTAAATTTTTTTTTTTCAACGTTTATTTATTTTTGGGACAGAGAGAGACAGAGCATGAACGGGGGAGGGGCAGAGAGAGAGGGAGACACAGAATCGGAAACAGGCTCCAGGCTCTGAGCCATCAGCCCAGAGCCTGACGCGGGGCTCGAACTCCCGGACCGCAAGATCGTGACCTGGCTGAAGTCGGACGCTTAACCGACTGCGCCACCCAGGCGCCCCACAAACTAATTTAAATGACCAATTTAAACATTTAAAGTAAATTTAAAAATGTGTCTATATGTAATACCTGACTCCGGACTTGAATTTAAGATGAAACTCATGTAGCTTAAGCCTCAGGGCCCCCACTTGCCTGACTCCTTTTCAGTTCCAGCGTATAGTCCTCCCTGGATATAGAGAGGAAGTGCTGATAATGCTCTAAGTAGTAGTCCTGGGACTCTAGGTAGTTGTGGGTCACCAGCATCTCCGCATCTACCCACATCCTCAGTGAAAACCTTATCTTGGTAGAACTCATTGTTCATCTAGACCGTACCATTGTTCATCCAGAGGATCTGAACAAATGCCTTTCTCTCACTCCCTGGATCAGAGGCCTCTAAAGATCTTGATTTGAGGCCACTTGTGCCCTCTCCCAACCAGGACCAGGTCACAAGGGGGCAGGGAGGCTCTAGCTCAGTCCATGGGTTACATCTAGGGAGAACCTAGCCAAGTCCTTGGGGTGATGCATATATTACAAGATCAAAGTGCTGAGATTCTTCAAGAGCTTGCCCACAGTGATCATAAAACACCATAAAGCTGTGGTTTTATAGTAAACATCAAACAGTATAGTAAACATAAAACAACATAAAAACACATAAAACTCCCTCTGTGCTGAAGCTTGAAAAAACCATCTAAGCTCTCAATAACACAAAACAAATTTCCATTAACCATGCTAGGAGAAAGACTGAGTTATCATTTTATTGAAAATGATATACAAATTATTGCCAGTCAGAGAGAATGAACCCAAAATGTTGGGCAAAAGTATCACACAGGTATTACAGAAGTGGCAGTTAATAATAATGATAAAACTGATAGGTTATTTTCCTGGATTTTGTGATGTTCATAGTATTTTTCAGCTTTTTAAAACTTTATAATTTGTTACAAATCCTTTCCTCATTCTAAATACATAACTCACTTTCACAGCTACTTTTTTATTCATAGTTTTATATTATTTTCTAAAAAATAGGTCTCCAGGCTATGCAAAACCTGGATCCCTCTCTGCCTGGTACATAATAGCTATTTAATACGTGTTTTTTTATTCTCCTCTAGATCCATTAAATTTCCATTGACTGTATAAATATGATGACTTTACTAATATTTGTTATGTACAATTACATAGTGTCTATTGACTGTTTTTTTACTTATGCCATTTTAATTTTTTTAATTTTTAAATATTTTTTTATTTTTGAAGGAGAGAAAGACAGAGTGTGAGCAGGGGAGGGGCAGAGAGAGAGGGAGACACAGAATCTGAAGCAGGCTCCAGGTTCTGACCTGTCAGCACAGAGGTCTACATGGGGCTCGAACTCACAAGCAGTGAGATCATGACCTGAGCCAAAGTGGGCCTCTCAACCAACTGAGCCACCCAGATGCCCTGCCATTTTAATTTTTTTTAAACGTTTATTTATTTTTGAGAGAGAGAGAGAGAGCACGAACAGGGGAGGGGCAGAGAGAGGGAGACACAAAATCCAAAGCAGGTTGCAGGCAGGCTCTGAGCTGTCAGCACAGAGATCCACACAGGGCTTGAACCTACAAACCATGAGATCATGACCTGAATCGAAGTCGGATGCTTAACTGACTGAGCCACCCAGGCATCCCTGGAAAATGGGTTTTTGTAACTGAAATTAAGTTGAGAATCGTGACATAAAGAGATCATCTTCCATTTTCCAGATAGGTCCTAAATCCAATGACAAGACACAAATAGAACAGACACAAGTGGAGGAGGAAATGTGACTATGGAGGCAAACCACAGAGAAGCAGTGATGGATTCACAAGCCAAAGAATGTCAGTGGCCACTACAAGTTAATAGAGGTAAAGAATATAATCTTTCCTAGAGCCTTCAGAAGTTGATGGCCCTGCTGACTCTTTGATTTTGGATTTTGTGTCCCCAGAACTGTGAGAGAATAAAGTTCTGTTCTGTTTTTTTGTTTTGTTTTTGTTTTTGTTTTTTAATTTAACAGATTAAACATATTCCCATTAGGTTTAATTTCTTTTTTTAATTTTTTTTTATTTTAACTTGTTTTATTTTTTATTTATTTTTTTAATTTACATCCAAATTAGCATATAGTGCAACAATGATTTCAGGGGTAGTAAACTTCTGTTGTTTTAAGCCACCTGGTCTGTGGTAATTTGTTATAGCAGCCACAGAAAACTAATATAGCTTTCATTTTAGCACCAACATTTTCTAATGTTATCATCAAAGCACAGTTTGTTGTAGTAAACAAATGACCAGATGGGATCAAATGACCAGATGGAGCCTGGGTGGCTCAATTGGTTGAGCATCTGACTTGGGTTTAGGTCACGATCTCAAGGTTCGTGGGTTTGAGCCCCATGTTGGGCTCTATGCTGGCAGCTCAGAGCCTGGAGTCTGCTTCGGATTCTGTGTCTCCCTCTCTCTCTTTGCTCCTTCCCTACTCATGCTCTCTCTCTCTCTCTCTCTCTCTCTCTCAAAAATAAATAAACATTAACAAAAATTAAAAACAAAAACAAATGACCAGAAACTAGGTGAAGAAGATGGTATTGGAGGCTGAGAGGGATAAACAGAAGAACAAATTTTGAAGAAAGAACAAATAGAAATTTATATTCATGAAACAGATAATTTTGTTTTTTCCTTTTCCTGTTGCATTCTTTTTGATATTGTGGTTTATTTTTTTCTATCTGTATTGGGGGAGTGGTTAAAGAATAGACTTTATTAACACTTTGTGAATCAGAAAAGAGCCAGGGATCACCATGGTAGTTCTCGGTGCAGAGTCACAAGAGAAGTTGAGAAGAGGTAGTTACAAATCTTTTGAAACTTTTCAGTTGCACAAGGGGGTACACTATGTTTTATCCGTATGAACAATCACCTAAAGTATATCTTTTTCACATATACAAGCTCCAAAATGTTTCTCTACACCAAGAGGTTGTCCATTTTTATATTTGTCCTAGGTGTGACCTATTAATGCTACTGATTACCTGAGTCTATGAAGATCTTGTTTTTGTTCTTTTATAATGTGTTTTTTAAAAAGTATTCACTTAAGTAAATTAAATTATGTATGTTTTTGCTTCTTTAGATGTACAAATGTTTTAATGTAAATATATATAAGATTTAAATACTTATAAGCTAATAGGTATAATTCTTTTTCATTAAATAGGGACAGTAATCTACACTTAAGGGTTGAATTGATGTGTCTGTTAGAAAAAATATGTCAATAATTTAAATACATTTAGGAAATATACTGAACTAATATATATAGAAAGGTTATTTCAATTTAATGCAAGAAAGTAATTTAACCATTTATAATTAATAAAGCTTCCTATTTTGATGTTTCTATATGCTGAATTTTTATATATCATCTTTGGAAAGTGTAGTAATTTTTCTTAAAAATTGATGAGGAACTCATGAATTGTATCCATGGAAAATCAGATACATTGTCCTTTGTAAGGACAGAGATGTGAAGGAATGTTTGTATGTCTTGTTTATATTAAAAAACATCTTTTCTAAGGGGAATTTAACATATTTTATTAATATTGGCCCAGATTCTGTTGGTAGTCTGTCCATTAGAAAGACAGGTAAGAGATAATGGGTTCTCGTATTTTATTTTATTGTATTTTATTTTATTTATTTTATTTTTTTAAATGTTTATTTATTTTTGAAGGAGAGACAGAGTGTGAGTGGGGGAGGGGCAGAGAGAGACACACAGAATTTGAAGCAGGCTCCAGGCTCTGAGCTGTCAGCACAGAGCCTGATGTGGGACTTGAACTCACAAACTGCGAGATCATGATCTGAGCCGAAGTTGGGAGCTCAACCAACTGAGCCACGCAGGCGCTCCTATTTTATTTTTTGAAGTCTATTTTGTATGATACAAGTATTGGCTATTTTCTGTTTTTATTTTTAATTTTTATTTATTATTATTACTATTATTATTATTCGTTTTTATTTAAATTCCAGTTAGTTAACATACAGGGTGATATTAGTTTCAGGAGTACAATATAGTAATTCCAGGTGTAGAGCTTACTTTAAAAAAAGGGGTTCTCTTCTTTTAGATGAATCTCCTATATTGCCTCATCCCAATATATCCTCTGAATCCAATTCCATTTATAAGAAATATAAATTGCTTTTCATTGTCTTCAAGGTAAATTCCAATTGTTTAACGTTCATGAACAAGCCCTTTTTAGTTAAATGACTCCATCTCCTACCATTGCCTCCCTCTTCATCCTCTATGATTTTATTTTGCAATTATACTGCTTAATAGAGCCCATGCTATTCTATGTCTCTATATGTTTTTACATGTATGAGAGGATTCTATGTGAGATGCCAACATAATGTAATTTGTCTGGAAAACTGGTGGGGTGGGCACTTTTCCTACATTGACAGAACTTTTAGAAGAGCTTATCCTGAGAGAAAAAGAAGGATGGGTGTGTTGTAATAAGTGAACCTTGGCCTCAGAAGGACAGAGCCAACCTCAAGTTTAGTATGGTGTCCATGACTTGTTCAGCTCCCTGTTGGGCACATGTCTGAATCCTATGGAGACTAAGTAGGAGAGAGATCTAGAAAAATCATAAAAAATGTGCTTTTTGCATCTTCTTTTTGAGTGGAATTCCTACTATGCTTTGCCATAGAACTCCCTAAAGCGTGGATTATATGAAGGTCCAATGATCGCCCCCAGAGAGCTGTGGTTCCCTGTGGTATGATATTCCCTTTATCTGTTGATGCCACGGAAATGCTACTAGGAACATCCTTTTTTCATAGGTCTCTATAAGACACTTTCTCTGATCTCAGAAATATCTGGTTGTTGTGGTGTTGGTCTTGGAATTGGTAGGAACTGGATGTTCTGAATTAATAGATGGAGAAAATTTGGAAACTTTTGGATGTTTGGAAGTTCCAAACGTAATTATTTGGCATCCTAATCAATAGAATCTTGCTAAGTGAATGAATCTTATCTGATATACTCACCTCTGTTATTATATTAGTGGCTAAAATGTGTTCCTTCCCCTACTATTTAAATTTTATCAAACTGTGAAATTTCTCTAGAAATAAAGTTCTTTAACTCAAAGACTTAACGACTTAACTCTATTATGATGGGATTTTAGTCTCTGTGGCAGGGTCGCAGATCTGATTTTTGATAAGGAGGAATTCTCCAGGTGTCCTCCCAAATCACACCTCCTAACTTCCTGTAGTGTCAGTCCTTCCACAACTGCCTGCAAATAAGTAAATTGCTCTGGGATCTAAGAGCTGATGGCTCTCTGAGGAGAAGGCCAGATACTCCATTTTTGACTCGTCACTCACTTCACTGCTCCCATCTTCACATGAGAATCCTCACATTTATCACTCAAATCATGGAATATCACTGAGCAGGAAAAGATCAGTGGTGATGGTAGCTAGAAAAGCCAGTCCAAAGCACTCATCAAGAAAGATTTGCTTTTTATTATCTTTTTTGCTTTGGTTTATGATAACTCACAGAAGTGGGGAAAAAATCTTGGCATAATAACATTATGGGCTGACATCGACTAGTTTCATGCAGGATTTAGCTTTTTGCTGTGAAAGAAGTAATTGGTGCAAGAGAACTTGAGAGACCGGAAGCAGCTATTGCATCCCATTCAGGAATAATAGAGCTAGCTAAAATTAACCAGTGGGGTTTATAAACTCCAAACTTTCATCTGTTAAACCTAGATTAAATTGGACAGACCAAACACAGTCTTAACACTTGACCCATGTGAATGGAAGAGAGTTTAGATAGCATCAGATGAGCTAGGAATAAGAATGAGCATCCAAGGCTGTGAGCATCCCTGTAGACAGAGCCGATTATTGGGATCTCTGTGTATTGTCTGTGTATTGCTGTGGTGAGGTCCAAAGTGAACCTTCCTTCATATCCTGTTAGGCCTGAGATACTGCCAGATACTTCCTGCCTCTTTAGTACATTTTTGTGGCCCAGTTGTCATATTTTTAAATAGATCCCAACAACCATGGATACTGTTCATGAAGAACAGTATTCTTTCTGTTTTAATGGCATTCAAATGTTTCCCTCTTTGAAACTGACCCAATCTTATCACTCTGTATATGAGGCAACTGGAGAAGTTAAGCAGCTTTTGGTTCATGTTGGTTGCTAAGACCAGGAGCCAGGTCTTGACTGAGGCAGACCAGAGCCAGGACTTTTGTCTGCCTCTCAGTCCACTCAACCTTTTTTTATAGGATGCATTTTTTTAATTAAAACCCAGAGTAAGTGGCTCCTTTTCTATCTGAGAATGGAAAAGATGTCTGAGATGCTCTTGGAAGTCATTAGAGTCTACCTCCCTGGCAAAGGGAAAAACAAAGCTAAGTCTGATCACTTACTTTTAGGGCATTGAAAAATATAAAACCTCAGTGAAGACCATACTATAAGACATGGCCTATTATATATTTGTTTGAAAAAGAAAACAGTGACATTATTGACAAAGCTCATAATGGCTATATTTAGCTGCAGTTTGGAAATTTGAGGACATTAAAAAAAATTTTTTTTTTACAAATATTAAAGAGGAACCTACAAAGTGTCAGGTATTGTGTTAAGTGTTTAGGATGCAAAGTCCATACTGCTTATGGATATGACTCCTGCCTTCATTGTACGTACTGTCTACAGGGGTATATAGACAAGTAAGTGGGTAAGTAAGGTGCAGTGTGAAAATGAGCATCATAGGGGAAGTATAAGGCATAGGTGAAGTACTTAGCAAGGGAACTACATTTAGACATGGGGAGTCTGAGAAGTTTTGCCAGTAGTAGTGACATTTAAGCTGCAAAGTCAAGGATGAAGAGAAGTTAATCCAGTGAAAATGGGAGTTGGATGGGGATGGGCACGCGTTGTAGATACAGGGGCAGCATGTGGAAAGTTTCCAAATTAAAAGAAGAAATAATTTTTCAGGAGCTGAGAGAAGTTTGCTGAAGTATGCCGGCTACAAACTTCCCTGTGGTTATTTCAATGGTGAGTATACAATGTTATTTTGTTTCCCTAAGGGCACACATTATTTAGCAAATGAATACTTTTTCTAGACCTAGACATTTAGGAAACAATTTTGGCTCCCTTTTGTCTTCTGAAGAAGGGGCAGAATGTTAATCTCCAAACATACTGGTTGTTTATTATCTCTGCCTGATGTGTGTGTGTGTGTGTGTGTGTGTGAGTGTGTGTTGCCGGGAGGAAGGGCTACCATGCTTCTACATAACTTGCACTCTGTGGATCATGACAAATGGATACCTTCTGTTGTCTACCTACTGGCTGTTGTCCCTTGCAACATAGAATGCAGGCATTGTGGTCAAAAACTTTGTGTGAGGAGTCATATACAACTGTTAACATGTTTCCACCTCCTGGCTCTCCTATACTTTATCTATTTTATAACTTTCTTGTTTGCATACAACACCTCAGAATCCTACTTTAAGTTTCTGAGAATTCTGCCCCTGGACAATTATACTTGACAACGGAAAGGGAATAAAACACACATTAAAAAATGATTGTAAGCAACTTATGCCTATCCAAAGCACACTGGTGATGAAAAATTGTCCTGTGCATGTTTCTCTGTGCTGAAACAACTTGCTCCCTTCCGGCACAGCTGAGGCTTATATATTAGGTCATTCAATATTAAAGTGATTGTGAAGATTCCTAATTCACAAATATGCCCTAATAATGTATAGTAATTTTTAGCAATTATTTTCATCATTATTAATGATATTAATAGCTAAAATTTGTGTCATGTTACTATATATCAAATATTGAGCTAAGTGTTTCATGCTTATTATTTCATTTAATCTGCATAATGTTCTTATGAAGAAGGCATTATCCTTTTCTTTATCTTACAATTAAAGAAATTGAAGGATAGAGAGGTTATATACGTTGCCCCAAATCACAGAACTAATATGTGGGAGGAAGAATTTGAAACTAGGCTGGCTGACTTCAAAGGTCACTTGTATACCAAATAGAGTCTGTTGCTGAAGATAGTGGCATCATAAAAGTTTGCAAAAAGAGAAAACTAGCAGCATGTGCAAGAAACTGGTTGGGTATGATGTTAATTTAAAGGATAAGTTTCCGTGGCATGATGGACTGTCTTCTTATGGGTATTTTCAGGATATTTATTAGGTTAAAATTAACTTGCAGTTCTTGTGGATGCTAATAAGCTGCCCTGTTTACCTTGAAGCTGAACTTTACAAATGGTATTGTACCTTCATAACCTTGACATTTATTAGGGTTTGAAAAGTGCTGCTCACTCCTTGAGAAAAGAGAGTAAATGTACTCTTAGAGTACTTTGAAAAAAAAATCATTGCTATATGTGTGAATTGTTTGAGTGGTTCTTTATGGTTTACCAAGCACTTTTGCATTATTTTCTTTTATTCTTATAGCTCTCTGAGAGAGAGAGGGAGAGAGAGAGAGAGAGAGAGAGAGAGAGAGAGAGAGAGAGAGAGAGAGGAGAGAGGGTATTATTGCCTCCATTGTGCTGAAAAGGAAACTTATTATTGGTGAGTGAAGGATAAACCGGAACCAGAACATGAAACTCTACTCTTTTTCTTAAATACTTCTTTCCCTCTATATACCTATATATAGTTTGGAAGAAAAATAGAGGAAATTTTGTAGGGAATAATATGTAAGAAGATAAAGTCAGCTCCCCGTAGGTAAGCTAGAATGTGACTGCCTCTTGGCTGCTTACCATTGCCAAAAATGACTTGGTTAATAACCTCACTGCAGACAATGAAATTCCCAATTACCACAACACATAAACGTGGCATATAGCTTCTTTGCTGGCACCTACTTTTATGTCATTAGAAGAAAGCGGGGTCTTCATGGACTTCAGTTCTTCCTCTTTCCTCAACCCTGATGCCACCAGGGAGGGAAGACAGATGTTTGTAGAGAGGGGCTTTTATAAACCTTAGGAAATCTCGGGAGCTCCTTCACTTTTTATGGAAGAAACTCATGGACTATGTGGCAAGGATTTAAAAAGATTTTGTTATTTTAGTAGATAGAGCTGAGGTATATTTTCTGTTTTAGAGCCCATTGTAGGGAGAAAACTCCATTCCAGTGATTTGCCAACATACTCAAATTGTTGCTAAAATTTGTATTCAAATAATGTACGTTTTTTAGAAAATGTAGGTCTTGGCCAAAATTTTCCATATTGAATTACAGAAATAAAAATGAGGCACGTGGCACAATAATTGAGTTGAGAGTGTAGATTTTGATAAAAAACAGGCAAGAACTGGACACGAAGACATGTTGAAGGAGACCTTGGTAGCAGTCCCAAGAAACAACAATGATAGCCTGAAGCAAGTATCTGAAGTGACCAGTGTGCCTAGAGATTGTGGCAAATAGAAAAGGCAAAAATCAGTGTACGTCAGCTAATTGGATAATATCTTTTTTTGTTGTTGTTGTTAGACATACTTTGTTTTTAATTTAAAATTTTTTTTAAATTTACATCCAAATTAGTTAGCATATAGTGCAACAATGATTTCAGGAGTGGATTCCTTAATGCCCCTTACCCATTTAGTCCATCCCCCCTCCCCCACCCCCTCCAGTAACCCTCTGTTTGTTCTCCATATTTATGAGTCTCTTATGCTTTGTCCCCTCCCTGTTAAAACAGTATTAGCAGTAATTTCACAATGATCACATGTTCTGGGAACTTGGTCATCTTCAAATGTGATAAAAAATAATTTCCTCCGATTGAAGAAATACTTCATTGTTAGACAAGTACTTCCAGTCAGAGGCTGGGTAGCAAAATTGTCCATTTTATTGGCCAAAACATCTAGTTTGATGCAGACCAGGAAAATACTATAACCCAAACAACTGGAAGAAAGTAAAATGACTCGGGGGCTGAGGGGCTGATTTAAGGCTCCTTTAGAAAGAGAGATTGAGGTCTACCCAGGGCAAAGGCTTCATGACTCTGGTGAGGACGTCAAGTCTCTCTGCTTCAGAGATGTAGGCCTTAATGAAATCTGTTCTATCTGGGTTTAGCTCGCCTCTAGTTTATATAGTTACCTTTAGTGATATCTATCATTGGTCTGCTGCAGACTAGCTCTGTGACCTTGGTCTAATGCTTAACCTCACTGGATCTTTTTCTACAGCTCAATCAATGTATTTCCCATTCTTTTTCATTCCTCACAGGGACGCCTGTGAACAAATAACATAGTGAATGTGAAGTTGTTTTGAATTTCTCGGAGGAAAGTCACACTTAATACTGGAAATTATTGCTATTATTAAAGTTTATTGAAGTTAATGATTATTATTAGAAGTTCATTGGGGGGCGCCTGGGTGGTGCAGTCGGTTAAGCGTCTGACTTCAGCCAGGTCATGATCTCGCGGTCCGTGAGTTCGAGCCCCGCGTCAGGCTCTAGGCTGATGGCTCAGAGCCTGGAGCCTGTTTCCGATTCTGTGTCTCCCTCTTTCTCTGCCCCTCCCCCATTCATGCTCTGTCTCTCTCTGTCCCAAAAATAAATAAAAAAACGTTGAAAAAAAGAAGTTCATTGGGATAAACAACACTGCCAGTCAAGATTTGAGTAGCTCTTAGCTAAAAAATCAACAAGAGTTAAGCTTAAATGTTACGAGGGTTCTGCTGAAGCAGATGAAGGTTTAGGTAAAAGACATTTTTTTTTCTAGGAAAAGCATTGAACGGTAGGTTTATTTAGGACCCACAAAAACATTTTCTTAGATTTTTTAAAATTGGAATTGCAAGGTGCTCAGGTACCAGGTAAAATCTATTCTGTTAGATGAGATTTACTCATTTCAGGGATGGCTGGCTAGCTTCAGTTTTGTTTTCTGTTCCCTCCATACATCTTCTTTGCTCCTAGCCTCCTTCACACACAACTATGAAATAATTATAAAAGCAGTGCATTCAACAGCCTCAACTCAGCAACATACAGATATGTATTACTCATTTTTTTTCTATGTTTTGTCAGCATTAATTTTCTGTTCCACTACCCACTGGTAAGACTGGGGAGTAGAGAACCTTGATATTTACAGTAGAAGTATCTCAGTACATTCAGATAATTTTCTTCAGGTCACATTCACTACTCACTGTGGTCAATGTCTACTTTCAGTGGAGGGGTAGGGCCCTGCATTCCGTTTCACCTGTATTTGCTAATGCCTAGGGTCTAGGTAAGGACTGACCGACATGTGAGGGATATGAATGATCTTTGTGAGGACTTTGGGTCACCTCTCTGATTGGCCATTGCCTCTTCTCCCTCTAACACTGGCTGCTTGATAAGATTTGATGCAGCTGGTCCCTAAGTTCTGGTTCCTTGGTATGACACTTGAACTAGGCATTGGTGACTAGGGGACATTCTCTCTGCAGCCCCCTAACTTGAAGAATCTTATGGGGATGCTGCCACCTCTTTTTCCTCAAAACTCCTGAACAGATGGTCTTTGAGTTCCTCAGGTGATCACCTATCCTTGCCTGACATTATTTTTACAGCGTGCTCTGAGCCCTCAGAAAGCCTCAGAGCCCCCACCATGGAGCTTCAGCTTAGGGAGAAATTCAAGAGAGTAATCTTTGCCCTATGCCCAACTGTTTGCAGGTCCTGGTGCTTAGCAAACAGCTAGCTGTAAAATCAGCGGCCTATGAGATATCTATGTACTCCCACAAAGGAGAGAAGAGAAAGGAGGAGAACAAGTGCTCTACAAATTCTCTCCTATCATCTCTCCATGGATACCCCTTCTTTCCTACTACTAGGCTTTTAAACATTTTTATTGATTTACTTTTTGTTGACAAAATTTTGGTTTCTTTGGAAACTCCTAATGCCAGGTAATTGGCATAAAAACCATTCCATTTCACATCCCTACATGATTCTTGAGTGGATCTGAATCTTTTATAAATTAGTTTTAAAAGTTGTTTTTATTCATTCTCTTTAATTAGGCAAAACAAGACATAAATTTTTCATGGTAAATGAAATCTCTCTCCTATTATAAAAGATGCCAAGAGATAAAAATCTAGGCTAATGAGTTCCAAATTATGTATATGTGTGTGTGTTTTCTCCCCATAAATCAGAAGTGCATACATTGTTTTCCCAGTTTTACTGATGTGGAAAATGAGTCTCAGAGTTGTCTACATATCTAATAAAAGGCAGAGGATATATTCAAGTTGAGATTTGGCAAACTTCAAATTCTGTATTCTTTCTGCTAGAGGAAACAACCCTTCAGCGATTCCACTTGGTAGGCCAGCATTTGAACCCTATTCCTAAGTGTGAGAATGGTCTTTTCTTTATGAGTCTTGGAAGGGGCATACCTGCTTCCCATTATAGAAAGTGAACATATTGGATGCCTTCTTCGCCTCCCTTGCAGCTAGGACAAGGACATGTGACCTAGGCACTTCCAAGTCAGATGTGATCCTCCTAGAATAGGGGGCACTTTGAGGAGTTCTGTCTGGTCAGCAGTAGCAGTGGCCTTGCTTGGTTGAATCTTAATGGTACCAGGGCATGACTGCCAGTGTCTGTGTATACTGTTGAGGGCTCGCAATGATGACAGTGCAAGCTGCAAAGTGCAGGATTTTGAGATGGTAATCGTAGGGTTCTGACCAGGTCAGTGGCCTCATCTGGGCATATTCTTGGCTGTCTATCTATGCATCTGTTTCCCCAACTTTTCCAATGGATCTGAGACCTACCTAATATTCTTTTCATAAATGTCTTCCTATTTAAATGAGCCAGGATTGGTCTTATTTATTTATTTATTTATTTATTTATTTATTTATTTATTTATTTATTTATTTTCAGGTTCCAATCTATAGTCTTCTGAATCCTTTTTAGCCCAATTCTTCTGTTTTTTTTTTTTTTTTTTTTTTTTTTCTGGGTTTGAGGTCTATGGAGTTTATTACAGAGCTAGGTAGTATTTCTATTGGACACGTTTTGCAAAGTACTATCCATGGTTTCCTTGAAACTAAGGGTGATTATTAGGATATGAAGTGTATAATTGCCACAGCATACTAGGCAAAATGCAAGAGCATAAATGATTTTCCCCATAACTTAACAGGCATGGGCTTTGGAATTTGTGAAAGGGGAGCAAAATAAGCATTTCTTTAAAAAAAACATTTTTTTTTAACGTTTATTTATTTTTGAGACAGAGAGACACAGAGCATGAACAGGGGAGGGGCAGAGAGAGAGGGAGACACAGAATCTGAAACAGGCTCCAGGTTCTGAGCTGTCAGCACAGAGCCTGATGCGGGGCTTGAACTCACAGACTGCGAGATCATGACCTGAGCCGAAGTCGGATGCTTAACCAACCAAGCCACCCGGGCGCCCCCAAAATAAGCGTTTCAAGTGATTAATTTTATGAAGTGAAGCCCTTCAGTTGCCATCTGCCTAGCCTCATCCACTCAGTTCAAGAGTTAATGCACATGGGAGCACCTGGGTATTTAAGTCAGTTAAGCATCGACTCTTGATTTTGGCTCAGGTCGTGATCTCATGATTCCTGAGTTGGAGCCCCATGCTGGGCTCTGTGCTGACAGTGCAGAGCCTGCTTGGAATTCTCTTTCTCTCCCTCTCTCTCTGCCCCTCCCTTGTGCATGCTCTCTCTCTCCCATGAAATAAATAAATAAACTTAAAAAAAAAATAAAAACAGAGGCACCTGGGTGGCTCAGTCGGTTGAGTGTCCAACTTCGGCTCAGGTCATGATCTCACAGCTTGTGAGTTTAAGCCCTGCCTCGGGCTCTGTGCTGATAGCTCAGAGCCTGGAGCCTGCTTCGGATTCTGTGTCTCCCTCTCTCTCTGCCTCTAACCCACTCGCATTCTGTCTCTCTCTTTCTCTCTCTCAAAAATAAATAAACATTAATAAAAAATTTAAAAATAAAAAATAACTAAAAAAAGGCTTAACACACATGAAGCCCCTTCTACTCTGTCCACCATTCCCTTTCCTGCCATTCTTTATTACTTTATGTACTCTCTCTCTCTTTTTTGGTAAGCCTACTCCAAACACACATCTATACATGGAATAGATTCAGTGGCTCCTCAAGAGTGGATACTGTGTCTCAGTATCCATACTGTGCATGTTTCTCTCCAAAATCCAGGCTGATGCCTGGAACAGAGTTGGCAATCAGTGAATATTTATTTGAAGGAAACAGTAAGCACTGTAAATTCTGGTATGGTTAATTTCTTTCCAATTTAACCCTTTCTTAAGTTAAATTTTCAAAAGAGATTCCTCTACATGATTTATTTAATTCTTCATTAAACTTCCATGATTTGTTTGGCTTCTTCCAAAACCTCTAGCTCTGTCTTAACTCCATCCTTTCCATATTCTCTCCCACCACCACCCCCTCCACGTAAACCCACATATAACCAGCGTGCCCTACGCAACAAGGTGGCCCAGGGGTCATGGCTATATTCTTTTAACTTTAAAAATCTCCTCTGAAAAACCTTGGTATTAATAGCAGCACATTTTAAACTACCTTGTATGTTTACTTTCCCTGGCCCCACTTCACTGCTGCCACTTTCAACCCATTAAGACTTAGGAAAAGGGTTTTGATTGCTTAGTGACACATGATTATGTTCAGCATTTTAAATATAATTTGGGGAAGAGAGGAATTTAGATTGGGCTTAGACATGCCTTTAACTTTATATGTTTAGAGCCTACGTCCCAAAGTTCTCTGGTACAGTCATTATCCTAGTCTATAGTGTAAAACTCTATTTGTGTTATCTGTCTCAGAATTCTGAATTTCATGCTGTGAAATATGGGGTTCCATTTTGTAACACTCCCTTTCTAGAACCTACTCTTTATTTTCAAAGAGAACAAGGATTATAGTGGAAGAAAAGAATGAGGATAATAATGGCTCCATTTTTACAAGCACCCTGTCAGGTTTTTGTGATGTAACCTTCGTCAATTTAAGTAAAGGCAGGTGAGAAAGACCCAGGGGCTCCAGCCACACAAGGCTGCCCTACATGTCCCTACTGTTCCATCTAACCCTAACTCTCTCCCAGTCTTTTCAAAAGGAGAAAAGAAAAGGACATGAATAGTTCCTGTCTGTTGTACTACAAACTGGATAGAATATATCAAAGAGGAAATTACACGTCTGGGATTTGGAAAACATTCATTAGGACTGATCATAGAGCAAATTGACATGGACCGGTGCAATGTGCTGGCCTTATAGTAGATTTAAATAGATAGAACAAAGGCAAGGACAGGCAGTGTCTTAACCTTGATTTTCGGTCAATTTCTTTAAATATCTTTTTAACATTTCTACTGTATTTCGGGCATAAAAAGTACTGAGATCTGTTTCTAAAAAGAAACTATGTTAAGTGTCACATTGTATAAACACACCTTTGGAGGCATTTACAGTTTAGTCAGGGAAGAGGCATGGAAGAGGCATGGAAGAAATATGACAAATTATAATACTATGTAAAATTTAATAGTGACTACTGTATAGTGATTAATTACCTTGTGCCTTAAACTGTTCTAAATACTATACTAATAGGACCTCTTTTTAATCTTCATAACAACCTTATTATTAATCTGCATTTTACAAAGAAACTGAGACACAGAGAGGTGGCCCAAGGCCACACAGAAAGTGAATGGTGGAACATAATTCAAACCCAGACAGTCTGGCTGGAGAGCATGTGTGCATGTTTTAGACAGTAATAAGAGGTGACATAAGGCAGTACATGTTAAATGAATGTATATTTCAGAGGTTGCAAGATGGTGGGTTGGGCTAAACCTGTTCCTTAAGTGTTTGGGTCACACTCAGTTTTGCCTGCGTGTTGTTTAGAAAAGTTTGTGTGTATTTTTAAAAATTTTAAATTAATTTCCAGTATTTAAAAAGTGAGGGATTTTACATACATATTCAGATTCTGGCTTTTCCCGATAATTCAGATGGTATGGATATCCTCTACCCACATTCTTATGAGGAAACATGGTCTGCAACTGAGTAGCTGCTGTTCAGTTTAAAAGAGACATTCCTTGGGGTGCCTGGATGGCTCAGTTAGTTAAGCATCCCACTTTGGGTCAGGTCATGATCTTACTGTTCATGGGTTCAAGCCCCACATTGGGCTCTGTGCTGACACCTCAGAGTCTGGAGCCTGCTTTGGATTCTGTGTCTCCCCGTCTCTCTGTCCCTCCCCTGCCCACACTCTCTCTCAAAAATAAATATTTAAAAAAATAAAAATAAAAAAGAGGCATTGCTCTTGGGGCTCCAGGGTGGCTCAGTCAGTTGAGTGCCCCTTGTCAGGCTGGCTGTGTGCTGGCACTGTGGAGCCAACTTGGTATTCTCTCCCTCTCTCTCTGCCCCTCCCCCACTTACAGTCTGTCTCTCTCTCTCTCTCTCAAAAATAAACTTAAAAAAAAAAAAAGAGGCATTGCTCTTCAGTTTGCTGTAGTCCTTACCACTCCCTTTTATTTCCCATACAAATGTATGTCAGCAGCCATTTATCTTCCTGCTTCAATATTTTGTTTCTTTTGTGTTAGAGTTAGGAGGAAAATTATATCTTGTACTGATGTCTATATCAAGTATGAGAAAAATGAGAAATGTGCATAGATACCCAGCATTTACAGTTACTCATGCATGTATGGTATTGGTCAGGTTTGTGAATTTGAGGTTGTAAACCATGTAGGCTGTAACACAAGGCTCACTTGTATAGGAAAATTACTAAATATAAAACAGGAATTTGCTTGGGCCTTACAGAGTGGGTAGGATTGTCATAGGTAGAACAAAGTATGTTAGGGACGGTAGGAAGGTTAAATGGGTAAAAATCAAATTGTAATTTGTATAAAAAATAGATTCAGTAGCAAAACAATCATTACTCGGTTTTTGACTGGAGTAATTTGTGATGGTTTTGGTGGCTTCTGAGGTTACAGTGAATGGAAGGCATAAACAAATCTGAGAATTGTTTCAATGAAAGGACATATTATGTCTCCCCTTTCTCTGCCCTCTGTCTCTAAGACAGATAGACAACGTACTCAGATATAAACATAAATACCCAAACATACAATATGTGCACACACACATACAATCTTTACCCCTTTGAATTGTTCAGTGGATTTAAGTGACAGGGTAAGACATAATCTTGATACATCTGCCACAGTAAGTTAATTGCTAGACCATAATTGTACCAAAACATTTGGGTAATAGCATTAGAGATATTATTTTCCTTCAGGCAGGCACTTCTGGCATCCACAGGGTCATAGAATCAATAGAGAAGAAGGGATGAACCCTGGATGCCTTATAGACAGAATCAAAAGGTAACCTTTTCCATGGGATTGCCAGCCAGTCAAGGTCTGGCTTTTCAAATTACCTGGCAAGGTCTTCTGTTGTCATCTTATATCTACAAGCCCTAAGTGTAGTCTCCTCCAACCCGTATTCCAGTTGGAAAAAATAGTTTTAAAAAATATCGTTTTGAATAGGTTATTACCTGGCATCTTTCAGAATAATAAAATAAAGAACAATTTCAGAACTGTCCTTGAGTGCATTTGACTGCAGCATCTTCATGCACAGTGAGGCTCACTGAGCATCAGTTTGCCACACTTCACTGTACTAGAGGTAGTTCTCAATGCAGTCGTCCATTTCAATTATCTTATGCCAAGAAAATGAGTATTTTTTAAACTCTAGTGGCACAATTTCCTCTCTTACGTATTCTGTCTTAAAAGAAAATATCACTTCCAAACAAAAGCAAATATTTAAATCTCTCCCTCACTCCTGTCCATCCCTATCTTTAAAAGATTAGATATCAGAGCAAAATAATTTGTAGTAACTGTGTAAATTTTTAAGATGTAGCCTGGCTGAGCTACTTCTGTTCGATACATAAAATTTTTCTTAATAAACTGCTTGAAGCAAAATAGGAATTTCACAGGTGGTAAGTCTATTTTTCTCTCTTCAGATATAACTGCTGATTTCAAACATGTGCATTTGGGACCCATGGACAATAAAATTACTGTCTTGCAGATGCATAATAAATAAATGTTAAAGGTTGAAAGTATATGCAAAGCACACACAAAAGCAAGTGCTAACCAGGTTTTAGAATTCGGAAGTGTCATAGCATTTGCTGCAGTGGAAAGGGCCTAGATATTTTGAGGTTTTATTCTGTGGACACTCATTTCCATCTGTAAGGGACTCCCTTCCTTTCTTCTCTCCTTCGTGTGTCCCTTCCTTTCTTTGTAACTTGAACATGTGTGCTGCCCTAATAGTTACTGTCCCAGGTGCTAGGACACAACCTCCCTCTATTAGTCTGAGAGGTGTTAAAACAGGTTGTTTTAACAGAAATTTATTTTCTCACCATGCCGGAGGTTAGAAATTAGAGATCAAAGTGTTGGCTGGTTTGGTTTGTGCTTGGGCCTTTCTCCTTGGCTTGCAGACAGCTGTCTTCTTGCTGTGTCCTCTCATGGTCTTTCCTCTGCGGACATTCATCCCTGGTGTCTCTTCCTCTGTTTATAAGCATACCAGTCATATTGGATCAGAGCCCCAACATTATAACCTCATTTAACCTTAATTACCTCTTACAGTCTCTATCTCCATATGCAGTCACATCCTAAGGTTAGGACTTCAACATATGAATATGGGAGGTACATGCTTCAGTACATATCACACCCTAATACGAGGTCCCTGCTTTGGAGAGGCTTATGGAATAATAGAAGGAGATAGAGAAGGGAACAAAAGTATGAATCACTTGACCAAGGATAAGTCACCTTACCTCTCACCTTCTCAGCATTTTTCCTGTAAGTGATGGACTGGGTGAATAATATCTAAAGTTCCTAGGTCTGATGGTCTGTGATTCCTAGTCTGTGACTAAAATGGTGCCCAACACACAGCGTGAAGTAAATATGGAGAATGGGAAAAGACTGGGCAGGGGAGATAGCAACTGAATGGTTTCTACTCCCTCTCCAGGAGCTACTGGGATGACTGTGATCATTCCCCTTCAGTTTTCTAAGAATGGTTCCCTGTCTCCCACGTATTTCAGGCTGTTGGTGATTTTTATTAATCAATCACCTACCAACTTTATATTCTGAAGGAATGAAGTAACATTTAACAAATTCTAAATAGAACAAAACAAACCCCAAACTCTCTCCTGGGAGCTGAGTAGACATTTTGTTGCCTGAATTTAAGGACTGAGTCCCTGAAAGAATGCCCATGTACCACCAATCTATAAAGTCACTTCTCCCCTACTATAATATCAAATGCATGCAATGGAAACCCTTAGTGTTGCATATTCTGTGATATATATATATATATATATATATATATATATATATATATGTCACATTTTCATAAATTGTGATTCCTTTCTGAAAATGAATTTTCCTTTTTCTTTTTACCTTTTATCCAGTGTGAAGTAATTTAAAAAACCCATTAACACATATTGCCATGTTAATTGGATGATATTCTTCAAGGTCAAGAAACTATCAATAGATATTGAATAGTGACTATAAATAAACTCATCACAGTAATTAGATTTGTCAATTAAAATTGGGAACAGCTAGCTCTTTATGACTGGATTAAAGGTGGATCACTTTGGGAAAATAATTTTACTCAACATAATAGATAAAGATTGGATGATGATCTCATATGCAAGTTTGACCCCATGAGTGAAATAAGCTTTTGATTTTTTTTCATATCAACAGATTCAGAAACTCTCGCAAGTGTGGATGCTGCTGAATTTTCTCTAAAAATATTTTAAAAAATTGAAATAAGTGAAAACTCCAACATAATATTTACAAGACACTCAAATAGCAAGATCTAACATTTGTTAAGAACTTGGTCTGTGCTAGCTTGTGTACTAAAAGTTTAACGCATTATCTTTTTTATTCCTTGTAAAAACCACATGGGATATATGATTGTTTTTTTTGCAGGTAAAACTTTTCCAAGGTCATTCATACAACTAATATGAAAATTTAGGTCCATCTGACTCCAAGCCCAACAGTCTTGTCACCTCTCTGCATGTCCATGACTAGATAAATACTTTAATTAGTTTCAATTTGTTCATTATTCTCTCCAAGTGAGAAGGTTTTTGGTGAAGAAAAATATAACCCTTGTTGTTTTAGTTTTAGCAAATTTGGCAAGGTTATTCTGAAAACCAGATTGCATAATTTATTGCATAGTTCTTCCTTTTTTAATTTGGATATTTTACAGTGTATAGAAATTTGTGACTACCATTTGCATTCAATTTTGTTGGTGACACAGGGCTATATATTTTCCCACATGTTCTTTCTTTATAAGGGGGTCTAAATTGCATAGCAACTTTGGCATCACTGGTCTGTGGACGTCAAGTGTTTTTATGTATGGAAGAGAGGTGTGACTGTTAATGTTTGATGCTGCCAAACTGATATATTCACTCAGCAAATGATCACTAAGGGCCAATCATGTGCCAAGACCTGGTCTAGGTGCTGGCAATATAGCAGTGTGAGCAAAAGAAAAAAATTCCCAAATTCAAAGAATTTGTTCTGGGGGTAGAAAGGCAGAACCAGTGTGTGATCTCAGAGCTGTCTGACCCCAAAGTGCATACTTTACCGGTAAGCTATTCTGCCTTTATATCCACTGAGTCACTTTTTTTTTCTTACATAAAACAAATACATTTGGTGTGTCTGTGTGGGTGTAAAAGTTTGGGGGAGGATATAGAATGTATGGGTGATGGCTGGGAAGCAGTCTACTAAGCTACGTCTGTCTTAGTTTATCAAAGTGTGACACTAACTACTGACATGTGAAAGCATGATGCAGTAAGGCATGGTTAATACTTTCTGATTTTTGCAGAAAAATGTCTAGAGTTTTTGGTGTGCCAGATCCCCATAGGGAGTGGCCCCCAAGAACATCTGTGACAAGTGAGGGATTATTATATAGAGTAGTTGTCAATGCTGATAATCACCTCGAACACCAACCAAGTTCTTATTTATTATTTTAATAAATATTGTTATTGAGTAATCCTTCTGCTTTAGGTTCCAGATAGTGGAGATAAGCAAAGATTTGGGGAAATGACAGAATGGAGCATATATGGCAATTATCAAGTATTTTGACATGGATATAATATTGACTGGAAGTGTAACCAAAAATAAGGCTGAAGAGAATAGAGTGTGTGCTGTACTAAATGGTGTTTGATCTTATGGAAGGGAATATGATCATTCATGCTTCTCATACTGGGAACCAGACATCACCGGGAATATATTGTTGATGTTAAGTGGTACAGAGGCTGATATATAAAACTGTTCTTTCTGTAAAACCAATTTTTTTCTTGATTACCCCAAGGAAAAAAATTAAAAATATTAAACATGGATACATTAGAAAGACACATGCAAAGTCTATATGCATTTTAACTTTTATATCTATTTTTGAAGTATGCTACACATAGAGAAAAGTGAACATATATGTGTAGAGATGGTAAATTTTCACTGATAACAGCCAATATGCCATCAAGAAATAGAACATTACAAGCACCCTGAACCCCTGTGTGTACTTTCTTGGTGTCTACCTCCTTTGATCAAGAGTAAGCATGCTCTCCTGACTTCTAAAAACACAAACTTGTTTTACCTGTTTTGAATGTTAGATTCATGGAACCATACAGTGTGTGCGTTCTTTTGTGTGTGTCTGGCTTCATTCACTCATCGTTACGGGAGAGTCATCAACATTTTCTGTATAGTTGGAGACTATTCATTCTCTTGGCTGTATAGTGGTCACTGTGTGAATATACCATATTTTGTGTATACAGTCTGCTCTTGATGGGCATTTGAGTAGTTTACAGTTTTTGATTAATACAGATAGATGTGATATGACATACAATTCTGTCTTTTCAGGGACATGTGTATGCATTGCTAAGAGCCAAGTTGCCAGGTGATACATTTGTACATGTTTGGCTTTAAAAGATAGTTTTCCAAAGTGGTTGTGCAATTTATACTCACACTAGCAGGATTTAGAGTTCTGGTTGCTCTAAATTCCTTGATAAAATTTTCCATCATTTTAATTTTAGTCATTCTAATAGCTATGCAGTAATACTTGATTGTGATTTTTAATTTGCATTTCCCTAATGAAAAATTTCATATTTTTTGTCATTGAGATATTCTCTTTGGTTAAGTGTTCATTCTTGTCCACTTTTTAATTGGATCTTTTCTGTTTTTATTTTTTTTTTCTCAGTGATTCTTAGAGGTTCATTATGTATGCTGATATTAGCCCTTTGCCAAATATCTAAATTAATAGTATCTTCTCTCAGACTATGTGTTGACATATATATATATATATACACACACACACACACACACACATATATATGTTTAGCTAATACATAAGACTTCAATAAAATACTGCTCACAAGAAGTCATTTTGGGTTATGCCCCAATCAAAGGATGAAACTTTTCTCATGTATTTGCTCCATTACCACTTCTGGGTCCAAGTACCAAATATTCCAGCCTGTCCTGGCTTCCTTTCAATCCAGAAAGATTTGAGAAACAATGGACAAGGCTAGATTAATAATGCTTGCTAGTATACTTCACAGTCTCAGGAATATAGAGTTATATTAGATTTTGGAATCTAGAGAGTTAGAATGTAGAATATATATATATATATATATTATGTATATATATATATGTATATATATATACATATATACATATACATTTATTATGTATATATACACACATGTATTATGTATATATGTGTGTGTATATATATATGTATATATATATGTGTGTGTGTGTATGTATATATATATATATATATATATATATATATATATATATATTTAGTTTTTAGAAAATGGTGCATTTTTTGTTAGTAGACATGTGGTATGTTTTAAATCCTAGAATGACCATCACTATTGTTCTCTTGAAGCCCAGTCATAAAGGTCATTGATACCTTGGCCCATATCTTTTGTTTGTACACAGTGTAAGTACCTTTTTCTTTCTGTCACTCCTCCTCACTCTTTATTTAAATATACATATCAGTTAGGAATGCATTCTGCTGTGAATAACAATTTAAACCCATGATGGTTTATTGGTTTCATGAAACAAATTCAGGGGTGAAAGTCCAGAGCTGGAGTAGCAGTTCAGGATGGTTACAAGGGACCTGGTTGCTTTCCATTTTTGCACTTTTCTCTCTTTTAGCATGTCGGTCTTTGTCCTTATGCTTCCTGACTCAGGGTCACAGGATGGCTGCTGAACTTACAGGGAGGGAATATGTTATTCAGGCAGGAAGAAGCCAGAGAGCAAAAGAACTAGTAGGCTAGTTCCTAGTAGGCTTTATGTTCATATTGGAAAATTCTGGGGACTTCTGTCCATTTCTTATGGTCTGAACTCTTACGTATGGCTGCACCTGGCTCCAGAGCAAGCTAAAAAGTGGGGTATTTTTGCTTTTTAGCTCAGAGAGCAAGGAGAGCAAGGACAGAGGACTGTGAAAGGGAAATAGTCCCAAGAACAGGTCAGAGAACCTTCACCTCCCTTCTTTCTTATCTTCTTTTAACTATTGGTTATTGTTATAAGAGTATTGGAGGCTTATTAAAGAATACTTGAGAAATATTTAACATCCTAAACAGTCACTATAGACATCTCAGCTTTCATTTCCTAGTCACTTCAGAAAACAAGACTGGGGTCTCAGTGTGCTCATTGGGGTGTCACTGCTCACAGGCGGTCTCAGTGGACAGAGGTAGGTAATACACACACACACATTCCATCTGTATTTATGTCTGCATGTTTATTATGAAATAAGTGAGCTCACACTGATATATTTAATTCCAACCCCACATCATTCCAGCTGTATCTTTTTTTTCCCTCTTTTTGTCAGCCCTTTTCCACCCTGAGTAACCTGACTCACTCCCTTTATCCTCTACTTACTTGCTTAATTCATCAATCTGTCTGCAACCAATCTCCTAGCTTACCACTTTCCTCTTCCATCCCTCTGGATGTCTTCCTAGCTTTATTCGGCCTTTAACATCATGTGCCAGATTTCTCCCTCACATGGACATGACATTCTCCTGCTTGAGCTCAGACAACTATGCTAGGCTGCTCATCTGTTCTCGCTCTCTTCCTGCTTCCTAGAGGAAGCAGAATGCTGCAGCTTCTCACTGGTTCAGCGGACCATCTGCACCTACATTGATGGGCCCCGTCAGTTATTTTTGGACTGAATTTTGCAGGAAAAGAAAGGAAGGAGAGAAGGATATGAAAGAAAGTTATTTGCATTTTTATTGTATGCTGTTTTCTGATGTTAGAAATTTTACATTTTCTTTAAGTTTACTTGGTTAATATTTTTTGGATGATTTAACATATTATTTTAAGGTTCAAATATGATGCCTACAGAGATACTGAAAAAAATATTGTTTTCTTTTTAGTTATGGAATTAATTGGACATTGATTTTGTCATTTAATGTCTAAAAGGGGCAGATCTAAGCTAATTTTTTCCATGTTATTGCAATATCACATTCCTTTTGTTTACTTGTGGCTCCTCTTATCCCATTTCTGTTTCCTTTTACTTGTATTTCCTTTTACTCTTTGCATCTCTTCTATAGTCCCTCAAATCCTGCCACCAGAGATCACAACCCCTGCCAACTCTGGCCTAGAATGCCCTTTGCTCTCCCCTCTGCCATCCTCTGAATACTCTCTCTTACGCCTTGAATAATTGTCAACTAGGTTTTAGGCAGTCAGGCTGAGTTATTCACAGTAATGAATGCCAAATAAATCACAGATATGTAAGGCTCTTCCTAGGAGAGGTTAGGGAAAGAGAACCCTCTGAGTCTCTAAGATCTTCCAGTCCTAGCTTTCAGTCTGCAGTCGAAGTCAGCAGAATTATTTTTTCTTATTCTTCTCTGGGAGGTGACTATCTTACCTTAAGCAATGTGACTTTCTACTCCAATAGATTTCTACTCTTGGAATGCACTGGTCCAAAAAGGCTTCCCCTAACATCTAGGTCAAATATTTTATCTGTTGGAGAAGATGAGTTTAGAGGTTCCAGAAACAGGGGCGCCTGGGTGGCTCATTCTGTTAAGCGTCTGACTTGGGCTCAGGTCATGATCTCACAGTTTCTGGGTTCGAGCCCCACATCGGGCTCTGTGCTGACAGCTCAGAGCCTGGAGCCTGCTTCAGATTCTGTGACTCCCTCTCCTTCTGCCCCTTCCCTTGCACTCTGCCTCTTTCTCCCTCAAAAATAAATAAACATTAAAAAAAATTTAGAGGTTCCAGAGACATCCCAGGACGGCTCCCTCAGTCCTTTTGCTTTGAGTCTGCTCCCCCAGATAAACAGAAACATGCTTCGCTTACGCGTTAGGAACAGTCATGGATGTGAAGCACTTTGCGTTTATGTCTCAGTAAGATACCATGGACATGCCAGTTACTCATTTTATTACTGTAAGTTTTATGTTACAATATTACTTACATTTTCTAGTAGATTTCCAGTCTTTGAAGTTCTAGGGCACAGTTCTCAGACCACAACTTAAAATACGTAGGGATTAAGGGACTAAAGTGATAAAGATGAAGTTTAATGAAAATGAGTTGGAAGGGCTAAAGGACAGTGAATAGGTTTCCTCTCCTCTTGATTCCCAAGCAGATGCATGTGTGAGGAACTCTGTTTTAGAAGGTTGTGTATGTCCTGAGTAAAGTCAGAGAAAGTGCTAAAATGATGTGGTTATAATTAGGAAGTGGTTGGGGTTGGGGAGGGATAGAGAGTATATAATATGTTTGTGAGCTGAGTGATTTTTGAAACCACCTTCAAGGTGAAAGTAATAAGCCAACCCTATGTCAGTCTTTCTGGAACTTATAGTCAACTCTTGATTATGTGAGAGAGCAGTGGAGTGGATAATTAGCAAAGAATAGATAGTTCTCTATGCTTTTCTGTTAATGTGGGCAAGAGGATGATTGGTTCAGGTTGTTTAATAGAGGGGAGAGAGAATCTTTTTTTTCTCCTCAACCTTCAACACTTCTTTCCTTCTCATTTTATTAAACTATAACTTTATTTCTCATTTCACAGAAGTAATCAGGAGAGAAATTCTTTATTGTCCTATCATCACATCATTCAACACCCTACATCTGTACACAGAAACTCCACCTTTCATCTTGCACTATGGATGAAATGTATCTAGTTGTGGCAGCCCCCTTTATCTCCCCGCCACCCCTACAACTTACTCTTAAGACCCTATCCTCTCTGGCCTAGTCAAGGGTGTTGTTCTAACAAATCTTTTCCTTATCATTTCTGGCTTTTTACCAGAGTATTCCAATGAATAAACATATAAGCTTTCTCCTATCTTTAAAAAAAATAACAATAATAATGAAACCCCCAAATTCCCTTCTCTCCATTTATTGATTCTTCTTTTGCATAAAACTACAAGAAAAGGCTGTTGTATACATACTGTATACTTTTTGGCCCACGACGATGACCTTGAAACCACTCTCATAAAGCACATCTGAGTACATAAAGCCACATCTTTTATGTGGCTAAATGGGATGGTCAATTATCACCTTGTCTTACTCAGCCTCTCAGTATCATTTTAATCAGTTAAACACTTCCTCACTCCTAAAATACTGTAACTGATTTCTAGGATGCCCCTTTATCCTGGTTTCCTACATCACTAGAGATAACCTTCTTAGTCTCTTCTTCCGGCCTTTAAAATTTGGAGTGCAATTGCTCATTGTTGTTTTCATACTTGTGGCTTTAAATACTATCTCTGTGCCAAGGACTTCTTTACCCACATATAAACAGCTTGGTTTTATTTATTTATTCAACTTTCTCAAGGCCCCTGATCATACTGGATTTTTAGTAATTCTTCCCTGGCCAGCCTCCATAGAAGAGTGAGTCTCCCCAGTCACTTCCTATAGTCTCTGATCTTCCTTTTACTCCTCTGCCTTAAGCAATATCTGACATACTGTATATTTACTTGCTAAAGTTTAAATAAGAATGTAAACTTACTGAGCCAGCATCTTTAATTTATTGTCTCCTGACTCCTAGCACCTAGAACAACACCTGTCACCTAATAGGTACTAAGTAAATATTTACTGAATGGATGGATGACTGGATGGTAACAGAAACAAACATACTTCTTATTTTGATTAAAATTGTAAGGGCTGGAGTTGTATCATGTTTGTGTAGCAGTATGAGAAGGCGGGAGAAGGACATGTTGTGAGAAGAGAATGGAGGCCAGAGTCCACATGTCAGCTGGTTAGCACCAAACCAAACTCTTGGGAAGGGAATTCTAGCTCTGTCTGAGTGGTGATGAAGTGATTCATGCAGCATTAAGATGGGTGATAGACTTTGTTAGGCATCAGGGTAACCCATTAGGATATCCTCATGTGGGGGTGGGTAACGTGAGATGTGCTAGGTGGAAGAAACAATTTCTAGGACTGACTGGCCCCATGGATTCTTCAAGTCTATTTGTCACAAACTGTAACTTCTTCAATAATACATATTTTTCAAAAAGATGAGGGGCTAATGTTCTTTTCTTAAGAAGTGTTTCTGGCTTACAAAGAGAGGCAGCAGAAAAAATAACAACACATTATGTATATGAAAATCAGCAGCTGCAATGCGATGAAAATAAGGCAATGGGATTTTTAAATTAAAAATATTCTAATTTCAAACCTCCTGTCTCTTACTATTAAAAAATTCTCTAAGGCAACAAGCTATAGCTATAAAAGCTTAAAATCTGTTTTAATCTTAGCTCTACTGCAAAACTAATGGAATAGCAGAATGGGGAATTACTTATGTTCTCATTACTTTAGTTGTTTTTTTTTTGTTGTTTGTTTTTTTGTTTGTTTTGTTTTTTGTTTTTTGTACATTGAGGATGCTGGACTGGAGTAGAGTTAGCAAATATATTTCATCTGCTGTTCCAACTGTGATCTATTGGTAAAGGCAGCCTGGAGCGCTGTGTGGATAAGCTTTGGAGACCACACCTAGGCTCTGCGAAAAAGAAAGTTGAAATTGATTGGTGCTGTCTGCCCTGGGTTTAGAAAAGATGAATGGCAGAAAGTATGCACTGTATCTTTGCTATCCTGCACTATACAGTGTATGAGATATATTCAGTTCTAAAATTCAGTGATGAGGAATGCCTAATATGTTATGTGCAGTCTTTGCAATGAAGGCGATGATAAGATTTTATATGTAAGATATTAAAATACTATTTTTAGTGTATGTTTTTGGAGAATCTGAATATGTTTCATAACCATTTCTCCTAGGGATTTATATATTAGTCATAATATTTTTACATTGTGTGCTAAGTGCGACATGATAAGTCTATATAAGCAGCATATTGAAATAGTATTATTTTGCCATGGAAAACTCAAGTTAGCATAATGAATATAATTTTTTTATAGATTGCCATTTAATTTCAAAATAATTTTGCAGTTTTTCCCACTGGTTTTTCCCACTGGTAGGTTCATAAAAACCTACAGGAAGTACTGTTTTACCATCCAGGAAATGAAGCATTTCAGCTACAATCTTTTCAAACTACTATAGAAACTTCTAGAAATCAGTGATGCTGTCTATGTTAAAAGAAATATAAGGATGAGATATAAGGAAAACTAGAGATATTTATAGAGAATTCAATTTTCAACATGGGGCCTTCTTCAGTTTGTATTTCTTAGAGCAATTCTTCTCTGCCCTCCACCCCCAACATGCTATGTAAAAGAAATTGGAAATTTTGGGTCAAGCATATGGGTGTGATATAATTTAATCTCTTTTTCAAATAAAGTACCGGAATAACTGGATGAAAAATACCATTATGTTTTGAATGTTTTTGGCGCTAGCAAATGTAAATGATCACAAGAAAGAAGTATCAGTTTATAAGTGTGTGTTCTTCATGTAACTATTAAGTGTGTTTTAATTCATTCTTCAAAACCGGCACTGAATTTGGCACTTAAGTTCTTACAATTTTTGAATAGAAATAATTTAAATAGGACTTTGAATAAATGTAGTCTGAAATACATTATTCTATGTATAATCCTGGAATTATCTGTGATGTTTGAGTGGCCTGGACTTATTTTCTTTAATTTCTTTTTTTTTTTTTTCTTTTTTACATTTATTTATTTATTTATTTTTTTTTTTAATTTTTTTTTTTTTCAACGTTTATTTATTTTTGGGACAGAGAGAGACGGAGCATGAACGGGGGAGGGGCAGAGAGAGAGGGAGACACAGAATCGGAAACAGGCTCCAGGCTCCGAGCCATCAGCCCAGAGCCCGACGCGGGGCTCGAACTCACGGACCGCGAGATCGTGACCTGGCTGAAGTCGGACGCTTAACCGACTGCGCCACCCAGGCGCCCCATACATTTATTTATTTTTGATATAGAGAGACAGAGCACAAGTGGGGGAGGGGCAGAGAGGGAAGGACACAGAATCAGAAACAGGCCAGGTTCCAAGCTGTCAGCACAGAGCCTGATGCGGGGCTCGAAGTCACAAACCCTGAGATCATGACCTGAGCCAAAGTCAGATGCTTAACTGACTGAGCCACGCAGGTGCCCCTTTTCTTTAATTTCTAAACTTGATATATAATGAAGGGATTTTTTTTTTTTTTTTTTACTGAAAAAGGACGGGGCGCCTCAGTGGCCTAAGTGTCCAACTTTGATTTTGGCTCAGGTCATGATTTCATGGTTCATGGGTTCGAGCCTCATGTGGGACTTTGCACTGACAGTGTGGAGCCTGCTTGGGATTCTCTGTCTCCCTCTTTCTCTGTTCCTCGCCCCTTGCACGCTCTGTCTCTCTCTCTCTCTCTCTCTCTCTCTCCCCCTCTCTCTCTCTCTCTCTCTCTGAAAATAAATAAAGGAGCTGAAAAAGGATGTTTAGAAATCATCTAATTCAATTTTCTCATTTTCTTTTCCTCTTCTTTCTTTTTCTTTATGTTTGATGTGATTTCTATATTCATCTTGATCATTTGTTCTTCTTTTGTTTTCCCATTATCTCATCTTGCTCTAATTATTTTAGAATAAATACAATGAAACAATCCAGAGCCCACTTTCTAGATGAAGCTTAGTGTCAGCCAAACACCTGGTTCAAAGTGAAATGTCTGTTAAATTAACCGAACAGTGGTTTGCTTTCACACCCTGGCCAAATTGTTTGATTTTAGTCTGGACTGCGTTTATGGTTTTCCACTTAGACTAACCGATTTAGTCCTTTTAGTAAGCTGATTTGATCAACTGAGTTTATTTTGCTCACATCACTGTAATTTCCAACTAATTGCCTCAAGGTGTCTATGGTCTGCAAGTAGCTCAAGGGCTTGAGGGTGTTTTGTTGTTGTATTCTTTACAAAATATTTATTTTTGAGAGAGAGAGAGAGCGCACGTGCTAGTGGCAGAAAGAAGGGGGGAACATAGAATCTGAAGCAGACTCCAGGCTCAGAACTGTCATCACAGAGCCCCGTGTGGGGTGCAAACCCATAAACCGTGAGATCATAACCTGAGGTGAAGTTGGACGCTTAACTGAGCCACCCAGGCGCCCCGTGTTGTTGTTCTTTTTTCACAAAGCTGTCATCTCCTGCTGGACAGGTCCCCACCATGTTCATCTCTGTTTCAGCATCTTTGACAGTGCTTTCTACCCAGTAGGCTCTCAGTATTTGGTTTATTTTAATCTCTGCATATTCTCTTATGATGTTTATTTGAGATATAGGTTAAGAGGTCTTAGCATGAATTAGGACCTCACTCATGTGGTTCTGCTATGAATTCTCTGGAGTCATAGTTGAATCACTTGGATATTCTCCTCAGCTCTTTCAAAGTGTTCCCAGATTTTGACCATCTTTGAAGATTTCATGTTAATGGGGACTCCATCTTGTATCTGAGATTCTTTCAACAGTTGCAAATACCCCTTTCTTGTCACTGTTTATGTTTTAGATTTATTGAAACTCCAAAATTGTTTTTTCACGGAGTATTATCGATATGCTCATAGATGAAAATTTCTGAGTAAAGTGTACCTTAGGGAAATGCAGGTAATTAAACCCGAAATCTTTTGTCAATGATAAGCCAGTACAGAGGGAAGAAGAGAATGCTGGTATTTAAGAACACTGAAGGAAATGCAGAAGTGGGAATCTTGTAGTCATTACAGGGAATGTCAAAAATGGATGTTGACAAGCCTCTGCCTTTTACATATGCGGAAATTAAATCAAAGAAAGATTAAATATTTTGTCCAGGATGCACACTGTTTGTGACTGGAGGATCTTCAGGCTCCTATTCCAGTGCTCTTTTGATGCTGCTGTTCTGGGAGGTAATTCCTAAGTTCCTTAGGAATGTTCACAGCTCTCCGTCTCTATTCCTGCCCTTTCTTCTGTCTAGAGTAAATCAGAAATTGCCGGGTGACCCTAAATCTTTTACTGAAACTATTAAAAGAGAAACAGTGGAAGATCGATCGTGCTGAGCTGGGGATGGTTAAATGTGGGAGACTGGGTAAGAGCGAGTAGTGAGTGGTTAAACCTGAAAAACGTCATAGGTCATGTTTATCTGATATTTTCAAAGTTGTTAAAAAAAAAAAAAAAAACTCACCAAGTTGCATGGGCTTTTACAGCAAAGCCTAACCTTCCCATAACCATCAACACTCTCCAGCAATGATTTTCTTCCTTATTCTGTTATATAGGAGTGCATTCCAATTTAGGGCACTTTAACTGTCAGAAATATCAGAAAGGGCTTTTGCACTTTAAGCAATCTTCCCGAACCCCTCTCCAGTAGACACACAGTGAGAGCAATTTCGAAGCAATCCTTGTTGTGCCTTCCCATTGCCCTTTCACCCCAGATGTAGCTTTCAGCTAATTAGCTCTTCCTGACATCGAGATGAGAGTTATAAGGTGCTCTACCTAGAGAGGTAAATTGGGGAGGTCACACAACTCTAGCCTTGGTGGGATTTATTTGTGAAAGCCATATTTTGTTTGCTACTTGACACCTAACTTTTCAGTTGTCCAAGTGCTCACAATTTCAAGGTTCCAATGAACTGAATGAAACTTAACCATTTTAACTTCAGGTCAGCGTCTTTTCTCTGCGTTTGCCTCTTATCCTTAGGTATTATCGGTCCCAATTGTAATGAAATCCATTTTTATTTTGCTTTTTAAAACTTTGAAGAAATATTGAGTGTCAGGAAAGAATCACTACACTTACTTTATAGGCACGTTACTTAAAGATTAAAAGGCAAAGAAAGAACCAGGACTCTCAATATTTTCAGCATACAGTATGCGTTGGGTGGCATCAAATCAGAGGACCACGCTCTGCTAGACTTTCAGAGAGGAATGAAGCCAATTAATGTACAATCACCAGCAGCAGTGCTTTATCTGAAGGGTCTTTTACAATGAAACTTTTTAACAGGGTAATTGTAGACATCTGCTTCGTGTACCTTAGCAGCAACATAGCCAGTATTTGCTAAGATCTTCTGAGCATTTACAGCTTTACACAAAAGGACATATCGGCAATTCTGTTTTCTGTATAATCGGCAGACTATGCAAAATACTGAGCTAGAATTCAGCATTGTTGTAGAAATGCTCAATGTCACCAGAGCGATTGACTCGTTCCACCTGGCTTTCAGACATTTGGAGAAGCAAAACATATGTACCTTAATTGCAAAATGTGGGCTTAATGAACATGCAGGCGTTATGTTATACCAAATGCAACAATCGACATGATGGCAAGCTGCTTAAGAACATGTCACAATGTTTGGTTTTTAAGAGGTTTGCCTTTGGCAATGTTTCAGAGAAGAATGTGTTCCTTACATTTGCAGTCCTGTGAGCCAATAATAAAATGTTCAGCATATGAAACTGGTATTTATTTTAAATTGCTATGTCAATATTTTTGTTTAAAAGCAGGTTTGATTCCCTGTGTGGACTTTGTTGAAGCCTTCTATCACTGCTTTTTATTTGAGTTTGATTTAGCTTCTTTTCCCCCTGATTTTGTGTTTTGCAGAATGGCTTGCATGAAAGCCTTCTGATTGGGTTGAGGGGGGATAAAGTTGCTATGTGAATTTCAAAGCCCAGAAAATGTAAAAAAGAGCAACACTTGCTGAAGGCATCAGAGAAGTGAATGCAATCAAGCAGTGTTGGTTCTGTGACCTTGAAGCTTCCCAGAATAGCTACCACATTTGGAATAATGGGAGCCCCGGATTCAAATGCCTCGGGATGACCTCATCACTAGCAGCCCCCTTCTTCCTACTGTGATGTCTCTAGGCTTTATGTCAATGTTTAGTCCGTTAGCAGGAATCCAGAAAATCAGGCTTTTGTTTTCAAAAATACAAAATAAAGGCAGCCATTATGGAATATTTCATAACTGATTTAATCCTAATGTGATGTCAAATCAAATTTCCCCCGCAGTTGAGTGCATGCTTTATCTACCACGAATACCATTGCTCTGTGGATGCTGGGTGCTCTTCCAATAAATTGTTGGGCAGTTCTGTTCATGAGCTCTCACAATTCTCCATACCAGGCACATTTCTGTGGGGTAATTAAAACAGTCTTTTTATAACAGCAGTATGAAACAGTATGCATCATCTATACACACTGAGTTGAAAAAATATTGTATTCATAAATTAAATTGGACATTTTGAAAGGTTAACGCAAAAAGCTACTTTGCTCTTGGTAATCAATAAGGAAAAAAGGATTTCAGGTAATTAAAATCTGTGAAGTGAACATTTCTCATTTGGAACCTATTAAAAAGAATATAAGCAGACAGAGGCAAGAGATAAATATGGAAAACAAGTGCTTCAAATTTTTGTTAAATGTTGGCAAGGGAATATAATAACATATATTCAGAGGTCTGAAATAGTATAACATGTTATTACAGATAGTATAACGAAGTATACAGTCTATGTATAAGTTATGTATATACACTATTGAAGCATTAGGTTGTGATTTTAAAATATGTCCTTTGTATATTTTGGGCTCCAGTTTAGCTACTGTGTATGTCTTCCTTACTCAAAGTGTGACTCAGTATGAACCATGGATGCTGGTGAAAAATGCAGAATTCCAGACTCATCTCTGGCCTACTGAATCAGAATCTACAATTTAATGAGATCCTCAGGTAATTTATGTGCACATTACAGTTTGAGAACATGGCTTTGGGTGATTGTCTCATAGTAAGGTGGGTTGCCTCTTAAAAACTTGTGTTCATTTTTTAGATGCAAATTAGTAGTGTTTTTGTTGGCTAAATGCAAGCATGACTGACTCTACAGAGGTTCTTCTAGACCACCAGACTTCCTGCATTGTAGCAACGAAGAAAAATACTCTCTGAGAGTAGAGCCAGACTCCAACACGACTTGCTTCTGAGCCCTTGTTGACACGTTTTTCTTTTTGTTCAGTGGCGGTGCTCTTTCCTCTTTCTTTACCATTTGCCTATCAAAATTTAATGTCTGGTTCTAGGTTATAGTTGCCTTTATCTAGACTTCAGGAATTGCCTCAGTGGAATTTTTTTTATACCTTTGCTGGAATAGTCTCAGTTCTTTAGAATTTTTCTAGAATTCTGACCGTGGTTATAGATGCTAGACTTTGAAACATTTGAATACTTGCCTTCTGTGGTGGTTAATTTTATGTGTCATCTTGACTGGGCTAAAGATTGCCCAGATAGCTGGTAAAATATTATTTCTGAGGGTGTCTGTGAGGGTGTTCGTGGAAGAGATTAGCATTTGAATCAGTACACTGAGTAAAGCAGTTTGCTCTCCCTAGTGTGGGTGGGTATTTATTATCTAATCCATTGAGGGCCTAAATAGAACAAAAAGGCAGAGGAAAAGTGGGTTCACTTTCTCTCTTTGAGCTGAGACATCCATCTTCTCCTGCCCTTGGATATTGGACATCAGCTCCTAGTTCTTGGGCTTTGAGACTCAGACTATGAGCTCCCCCACCCTCCCTCCAAGGTGGGTCAGTCCTTAGATTGATGGCCTGCCTATGATTCCTGCTTCCCTCATTTAACCTTCTGGTCTCAGGCATACAGCCTCTGCTGGATACACTATGCTAGATTATAAAATTCATTTTGCTTTCTCTTCAGTTTTCAAATAGCTCTTAGAACATTGAAGTAGCATATGCTTCATTTTAGTTTTGACATAGAGTTGCAAAGATGTATCGTTTTTATGATGGCAGGCTTTTTTTTTTTTTGCTAAGGATTAAAATATATGGCTATGGCTTATGGATAATAAATATTTATTTATCTATATATAATTTTTTCCAGTGAAGAATAAGGTCCTGTCCTGTTGCTATGTGGTATAAGGATAAATTATAAAAGACATGGTCTAGGGCACCTAGTACACATTAACTGTAATACAGGTAAGCCAGTATATAAGTGCTGGAAGTGACAAAAATGTCATCAGGTACTCAGAGTAGGAAGAAATCACTGCCTGATGTTCAGGAAAAAGCTCAGAGAGGAGGCAGTGTTAAGAATAGAACCAAAATGGGATAGAGAAATGGTATTCCCAGACCAGGGCATAACAAGGACACAGATGCTAAAAGAGATTTATAGAAGATGGACCCAGAACCATAATGGACATTTAGGTAAGCTGAACATATGTGAAGGCAAACGGTGGGAGACAGAGGGATCTGAACACAATGTGCTAAGCATGTGAACTGGACCTCTGGAAGGAACATAATTGTTTGTGACAAAAAAGGGAGAAAAATAATGCTGTAGGGAGAAAAGACACAAAGTACAGCAACTTTGTGCCTGAATACCTGGCTATGAAAGGCTGGCCATGGAAGGGTCACGCTTAGCAATGAAGAAATGTATATGAAGTCTTTCCTTGTCAGTCTAAACAAGATTTCTCATCCAGAGGGAAAAATGATATATTATAAATGAATGGCACCATCAAGTGATGGGGTAGCCACATTTGGAATAATGGAAGACCTGGATAGACAGAATAATACATGGGTCGTATGTTTGGCCAAATGGATTTAATAGATTGAGAATCCAGCAAACCCATTTATCAAACTTTGCAGCTCAGGACGATGACTTGAGTAAAGTGGTTCTCATGTATCGGAAGAAAACAGGTGAGCTAGGGGTAAATGGAGAATAGTGTAGTGGAAAAAACATTGTAAGACAAAGACTACAGTACAAATTTTGCCTTAATTCACTGTGTGACTTTTGGCAAGTCACTTAAACTCCCTGGGCTTCAGTGTCCTCATGTGTAAAATGAGGACAGTCTCTATTCTTGACCAATGTGGAGACTTTTTGCCTAATTTTCTAGTTCTTTTGAAGATCACAGTGAAACAACAAATTCCATTGGGAGACTATGCCACTCAGTATGATGAGGTGGTCAATTTGTACTCATTTTCTGAATATCAAGATAATAAACAATTTTGTCAGATTACTTTCCAGATTATTGATTCACATGGAACCATTGTGGGACACTAGGGGCATAGTGGTAGAACTGAGGTGCTTGAGAAGTACCAGTGGACCCAAGACCCATATTCACTGCCTTACTGAACACTGGACCTGCTGGAGGAATCAGAGGAGGGCGGGAGTTAGAAGCTATTACTTGGGGACATCCTAAGGTCGCTCTCTAGAATAGGGTGTGATATTGGGCCTTCAACAAAAATATCCACTCTTAGCTTACAGTAAGTTCTTGCAACCATTTGTGATTGAGACTTTTGCTCCCAAGTGTGATATAGTCAGTTTATGCACTAAAGGGAATATTTGCCAGTCAGGTAATATATCTCATTGTAATATTAAAAAAAAAAAACAAAAAACAAAAAACTCTGGTGGCTGTAGTCCCTGCTCATTATAGTTTTCTGCACAGTCTACTCTAGAAAGAAAACTGCAAAAATAGAAAAAGGTGTATTTTCAGAAAATTATTCACAATTAATGCCAAGTGAGTCAAATTCCTAAGTGTTTAAATGTCAAGGGAAAGACAATGCTAACTTGAGCTCCTTCAATTTTCATATGGAGGCTTGTGAAGTTTGGGTAGGATAAAGAGAAAAGCACCTTTTATTCCCAAAAGCTTTTTAAACCTGCCTTTAGTAGGCACTGTGTGTCTTCTTTTTGTAATCTCGGGTTTTATAGTCTCCTTTATCAATTGTGAGAGGTGTGGAAGGGCTAGTTTATATCTTTCAGAAGGGACACCTGGGTCAACAGGTTGAAAGAACTTTGAAAGTTATTTGTATCTTTGCCAGTCCCTGCATTGTGTGAGAATCACTGTAGCTAGTGTGTAAACTACCTTTGAATAAGAGACAGAAAATGGAATTTATCAGGGGACAATGCCTTTTGTTTAGAAGGAGCAACAAAAGATGAATAAAAGACCACAGCCAGTCTTCTGTGTTTAGTGTCCCATTTTTCCAGATAAAAAAGGGGATAATATTCAATCTTGATTGTGCACAGAGGCCTTTGGTACTTTAAGGAGATGGAGGAAGAAGGGAAATGAAAAAGAAATAAAGCGACCAATATGTTCTTGAACTGTGACTTCTGGCAGCTGCATTTAAAAAACAACCATTACATTTTGTGGGTATATCTGTGAGGCTTATCCATTATGTGTGCAAACACAATCTGATTAGTATTTGTTATAAGCTCGTCTTGTCTGCTTTTATTACAGACATCACCTTCAGATGTGGGGCCACTGCAGCTATTAAATCAGGAATATTTAGCTATTATTTGTAATAAATGTCAGCAGGGCTGAACTGAAGCCAGCAGGAAATGTTCAGGGCAGAAAACACACTGACATTCATTCATGCAAATTTGTACCACTGGTAGAATTAATCATAAAGAGGGAGGGTAGAGCATACAATGCATTTATATTACTGGTTTGGCCAATTCTCCTTCTTCCTGAATATGAGAGTTATAATGAACAGAAAGCAATCTGCTGACAAATAGTCCCATGTGAAGTGCAGGCAGTGAGATTAACTTTCCAAAGCGGACATGTCTGGCTTTATAGTGGACCACCCCTCCTTCCCTCCATACCACCCCAGCCCTCTGAGGCAGTTTTGCGGTGTCCTTTTTTCTCTTTAAAAGACTTCTAGATTTAGCATGCACATAACTACTATTACCTCTTGAAATCACAGGGATGCTCTAAAGAACATTCTGTGCATAATGCTGAGTATTGGGCCAGCCTTACCCTGTTACAAAGCACCCAGGGTGCTTATGTCACACTGGGAAGGTATAGTGATAGGAACTGGGTTGTTGACTATGAAGAAATTGTGGTTTGCCAAAAGGAAGAGAATTTAATTTTTTTTTGAAAAGCTGCATCTGTGCAAAGTGAATTGCAATAACCCATATAACGGATTAATGCAGTGTCCTCTGAGAAGATTGCAGTCACCATCAGCAACACAGCCACAGCTTGCCCTGAACATCGACTATCATTTAATTTGTAGGAGTGAGTAAAGTTAACACCAGAAAAGAGTTAGTGCATTTATTTTTAAAAAAAGGTGAGAAAAATACAAGCCAAAAGCATACTTTAAAACGTTTCTCATTTTCTCACAGCCTGAAATTATTATTCACCGGGAAACAAAAACTTCTTGAAAGAGCTGACATAAAAATTATAGGTGACTTCAAAGATATTAATTATTCTTAGTTGTTTTAGTCCTATGATTGGAACAGAAAATATGGAGAACATGAGATAAAACTATGCTTGATAAAGTAAACACAAAAATTCTTTTAAAAATTATATACTAATATTGGTCAAAATTAAGGAAAAGTCTTCTAAAATGTTTCATGTATCATAGAAGTCAGTTCAAAGTAGTGCTTTGCTAAAACATGTCATTTTCTCCATACTACATTGTATTGTGCCCATATTTACAGAATGCATATTGTAAACTGAATACTTCTTTCCCTAATTTTAATCCCTGATGTGATTATATTGCTTGCATTTTTTTTTTTTTGGTCTCAGTATAGGTTTTAGAAGAGAACTCGTACAAAATGAAACGGAAAGGGACATTACTGTTGATTAAGTGAAGGTCATAATAGGTATAGTAACTGAATTGAATGACTTATACTATAATTAGTGACATTGGTAGTGACATCAAGGTGAGGGATGGAATGTGTTTTCACCTGTGGGATTTCTGCAGTACCAATGGAGAAGACCAGAAAAGCTGATGTGGCGTTGTGACTTCATGACTTTTCAAAGCTGAGCTATTCTTTTTAATAATGCCCTTATGGTACAATTATTGATTCAATGTCTTATTCTCCAGAGGAATTTTAGGAATTATGGGAACATATTTATTAAAAATAAATGGAGAAGAGATGTATAAATCATTGGCAACAGCTGACATCTACCTACAGGGAAGGTCATTATAAGCTGGTATTTATATTACAGAGACACAGACTATTAGACCTTATATAGTTTCTAAAGCTGAGTCAAAATTTTGGCTTTGGGTTTCCTAGTGGCCAAAGAGAAAGAGCAATGTAAGCCTTAACATAATTAAAATTGTTAAAAGAAGAAAAAGTATTAGTAATATGAGGCAGGCAGACTCTATGGTGGCTCCCAAGATTTTTGTCTTCTGGTATTAAAATCCTATGTAAACCCTTCCCTTTGAGTTTGGGGAAGATCCATGACTTCTAACTAGTAGAGTATGGCAAAGGTAACAGGACATGCATGAATACATGTGAGTGATTATATTACATAAGGTTTTACCACCCATCTTGCTACGATTTTCAAATTCTCCCTTGCTGCCTGTAAAGAAGCAAGATGGCATATTATGAGCCACCATATGGAAAAACCCAATGGCACAGGGAAGGTAATCTCCAGCAAACAGCCAGCAAGGAACAAAAGCCCTGATTCTGGCAGCAAAAGGAACTGAATGCTGCCAGTAATCACATGAGTGGATAATTTCCCATTTGAGCCTCAGATGAGACTACAGTCTTTGCTGACACCTATATTGAAACCTTATATGACTCTGAAACACAAAACCCAACTAAGTCATTCTTGAGCTCCTGACCCACTGAAATTGTGAGGTAGTGTGTCTTGTTTGTGCAGCAATATATAACTTATGCATAAATATGAGGAGAAATCTTCAGTTCCTTTGCTGTTTGGGTCCTAAAACTATCTTTATGTTTAATTTATCTTTGGGACCCAAGGATTTTTTTTCCTTCTCCCCCATCACATTGCCTGCATACTTCTTCCTCTTAGAAATTGGTTCCCTTTTCTCTCTAAAGACATAACTTCCGATTCCATCCTTTCTCCCTTTTCCATCTTGAGACAGTTTTTTTCTACATCCCTAAAAAAATGAATGTCCAGGGGCACCTGGGTGGCTCAGTTGATAGAGCATGCTACTCTTGATCTCGGGATTGTGTTTGAGCCCCACATTGGGTGTAGAGATTACTTAAAAATAAAACATTTTAAAAATCTATCTTAGAGAGATATCTAGAGAGACTACTTGCTGCTTTCTCTTCCTCTGTAAAATATTTTGATGCCACTTTGAAAAATAAACATAGAACAACTTTCATAATAAAAGTATTACAAAGACTTTTGTAAAGGTGATAAAATAATAGGACACCCATTTATTAGGTGTCAGGCTCTGTTCTAAGTGCATACATGTTAATTCATTTTACATTAATAAAAACCATTTTAAAATGAAAAACTTGAAACTCAGAGAGGATAAAGAATTTTCTTAAGGTCACACATTTGTTAAGTTTAAACTGGAATCTGATTCCAAACAATTTGGTTTCAGAATGTGTGTTTTAACTAGTGTGCTATCCTCCCTCTTAAAGTATCATAGTAGGGAAGACAGCTGTTAGAGGGTGTGTGATTGGATATAAAGCTGAGTCTAAGTTTCCTGGTGGTACTTTCAAAAGATGAAATATGCTAAGTCATTTAATTTTCATTGTGTAAGAATACATTTGTGAAATGGACAATGAATCAACCTCCATAAAATAAAAGGAGATTCTAAGAGTTGTTTTGGCTTGCCTTTTGGGCATGTGGCCCAAATCACCTCATCAGGAGGCTCATTTCAGTGGCAATTTTGATTACTCTGAACTTTATTTAAGAGGGCAGCATTTTCTTTTTCCTTGATTATTCTCTCTGAAGCTTCAGGTTTAATTAAACAGGACCAACTGATGTGTCTTTCAGAATAAATCACCTTCAGTCTCTAGTAGCCATTCCTCCATCTCTATCTTTACTTCCTTAATTGTTGAAGTTTTGTATAGTGTGATGGTTCATTTTCTCTGTCACCTTGGCTGGGCTAAGTACGCAGACATGTGGTCAAACATTATTCTGCGTATTTGTAAGTGTGTTTTTGGATGAGATTAATATTTCAATCTGTGGGCTCTGAGGAAAGCAGATTGACCTCCCTAATGTGGGTGGGCCTTACCCAATCAACTGAAGGCTTGACTCCAACAAAAGACTTACCTCACCCCAGCAGGAGGGAATTCTGCCAGCAGATAGCCTTTGGACTTGAACTGAAACATGAGCTCTTCCTATATTCCTGGCTTGCTGGCCCACTCCACAGATTTTGGAATTGCCAGCCTCCATAATCATATGAACCAATTCCTTAAATAAATCTTTCTACTTATGTATACACTCATCCGAATCATTCTGTTTCTCTGGAGAACCTTAATGTAGTAGCCATGTGGCCTCCTTTCAGCTATAGGAAGTAAAACTGAGATGTTAGAGGAATTCTGGGGATATTTTAGAAAATGTATCCTCAGTAATAGAAAGAGATACAAAAGAGGAGACCCTCTCTTTTTTCACTTCGGACTTGATTGGCTGCTGGGATACCAAGACCAATACCCATCAGTGTGGGACGAGAGAAGGTAGCCAGAGAAAATGAGATGATATGCCCAGGATGGCAAAGCAGGACGCCGAGAGATTGTTGTTGCTTGAGATGTCATTGAACTGATGAACTAGCCAACTTAAGAACCGAGTTCAGAACTTCTTTGCAGTATAGTAAATGCCTATATTGTTTAATGAATTCTAGTTGGGTATTTATTTTATTTGCTGCTGAAAATACACTAATGAATATTTTTAACCACAATATATGTCTCTAGAGCGTTGAACAAATAGATGTGGTATGTGAAATTATTAGATATTGATGACCAAATCATGTTACAACCTCATAAGAATATAGGGTTTAGGCGGTTAATCTATTTGAGTGAACGGTAGGGAGTGGTGAAGACTATAGGGTACCTGAAGAGGGTATAATCTGCCTAAAGGGCAACTACTCAGCTCCTATGAATTGCTTCTTATTTGAAATTGCAGGGGCGCCTGGGTGGCGCAGTCGGTTAAGCGTCCGACTTCAGCCAGGTCACGATCTCGCGGTCCGTGAGTTCGAGCCCCGCGTCAGGCTCTGGGCTGATGGCTCGGAGCCTGGAGCCTGTTTCCGATTCTGTGTCTCCCTCTCTCTCTGCCCCTCCCCCGTTCATGCTCTGTCTCTCTCTGTCCCAAAAATAAATAAATGTTGAAAAAAAAAAAATTAAAAAAAAAAAAAAAAGAAATTGCAATCCTGGGGGGCACCTGGGTGGTTCAGTCAGTTAAGCACCGACTCTTGATTTTGGCTCAGGTAATGATCTCACAATCATGGGATAGAGCCCCACATTGGGCTCTGCTATGAGTGTGGAGACTGCTTGGTCTCTCTCCTCTCTCTCTGCCCTTTCCCCTCTTATCTTCTCTCTTTCTATGTCTAAATAAATAAATGAACACTAAAAAAAAAAAAAAAAGAAAATGCAATCCTGGCATTGTCATTTTTTTTTAATTGTTGAGAGAATCTGAAAATCTGGATTTTTCTTTGAAACGTCCCAATTTTTAAAGATTTATAATGAGGTAGGAGGACGCTGGGCTCACCGCGCGTCCTGCTGATCACTTAGATTCCACCTACACCTGCCTAAATAACCCAGAAAACCACCAGAGGATTAGCAGAACGGAGTCGCCGGAGCCAAGCGCAGACGAGAGGCCCACGGAAGAGGGTAGGAAGGGCGGCGAGGCGGTGCGCGCTCCACGGACTGGCGGGAGGGAGCCGGGGCGGAGGGGCGGCTCGCCGGCCAAGCAGAGCCCCCGAGTCTGGCTTGCAAAAAGCGGAGGGGCCTGACGGACTGTATTCTGACAGCAAGCGCGACTTAGCGTCTGGGAAGTCATAAGTTAACAGCTCTGCTCAGAAAGCGGGAAGGCTGGAGGACAAAGGGAAGGAGAGCTGCTGAGCCCCCGGACGACAGAGCTCAGTTTGGTGGGGAACAAAGGCGCTCGCCAGCGCCATCTTCCCCGCCCATCCCCCAGCCAGAATCCCAAAGAGAACCAGTTCCTGCCAGGGAACTTGCTCGCTCCGCGCAAACACCCAACTCTGCGCTTCTGCGGAGCCAAACCTCCGGCAGCGGATCTGACTCCCTCCTGCTGCCACAGGGCCCCTCCTGAAGTGGATCACCCAAGGAGAAGCAAGCTAAGCCTGCCCCTCCTGCCCCTGTGCACCTTGCCTACCCACCCCAGCTAAGACGCCAGATCCCCAGCATCACAAGCCTGGCAGTGTGCAAGTAGCCCAGACAGACCACCCCACCCCACAGTGAATCCCGCCCCTAGGAGAGGGGAAGAGAAGGCACGCACCAGTCTGACTGTGGACACAGCGGTGGGCTGGGAGCAGACATCAGGTCTGACTGCGGCTCCGCCCACCAACTCCAGTTATACACCACAGCACAGGGGAAGTGCCCTGCAGGTCCTCACCACGCCAGGGACTATCCAAAATGACCAAGCGGAAGAATTCCCCTCAGAAGAATCTCCAGGAAATAACAACAGCTAATGAGCTGATCAAAAAGGATTTAAATAATATAACAGAAAGTGAATTTAGAATAATAGTCATAAAATTAATCGCTGGGCTTGAAAACAGTATAGCTGACAGCAGAGAATCTCTTGCTACAGAGATCAAGGGACTAAGGAACAGTCACGAGGAGCTGAAAAACGCTTTAAACGAAATGCATAACAAAATGGAAACCACCACGGCTCGGATTGAAGAGGCAGAGGAGAGAATAGGTGAACTAGAAGATAAAGTTATGGAAAAAGAGGAAGCTGAGAAAAAGAGGGATAAAAAAATCCAGGAATATGAGGGGAAAATTAGAGAACTAAGTGATACACTAAAAAGAAATAATATACGCATCATTGGTATCCCAGAGGAGGAAGAGAGAGGGAAAGGTGCTGAAGGGGTACTTGAAGAAATACTAGCTGAGAACTTCCCTGAACTGGGGAAGGAAAAAGGCATTGAAATCCAAGAGGCACAGAGAACTCCCTTCAGACGTAACTTGAATCGATCTTCTGCACGACATATCATAGTGAAACTGGCAAAATACAAGGATAAAGAGAAAATTCTGAAAGCAGCAAGGGGTAAACGTGCCCTCACATATAAAGGGAGACCTATAAGACTCGTGACTGATCTCTCTTTTGAAACTTGGCAGGCCAGAAAGAATTGGCACGAGATTTTCAGTGTGCTAGACAGAAAAAATATGCAGCCGAGAATCCTTTATCCAGCAAGTCTGTCATTTAGAATCGAAGGAGAGATAAAGGTCTTCCCAAACAAACAAAAACTGAAGGAATTTGTCACCACTAAACCAGCCCTACAAGAGATCCTAAGGGGGACCCTGTGAGACAAAGTACCAGAGACATCACTACAAGCATAAAACATACAGACATCACAATGACTCTAAACCCATATCTTTCTATAATAACACTGAATGTAAATGGACTAAATGCGCCAACCAAAAGACATAGGGTATCAGAATGGATAAAAAAACAAGACCCATCTATTTGCTGTCTACAAGAGACTCATTTTAGACCTGAGGACACCTTTAGATTGAGAGTGAGGGGATGGAGAACTATTTATCATGCTACTGGAAGCCAAAAGAAAGCTGGAGTAGCCATCCTTATATCAGACAAACTAGACTTTAAATTAAAGGCTGTAACAAGAGATGAAGAAGGACATTATATAATAGTGACAGGGTCTATCCATCAGGAAGAGCTAACAATTATAAATGTCTATGCGCCGAATACCAGAGCGCCCAAATATATAAAACAATTACTCATAAACACAAGCAACCTTATTGATAAGAATGTGGTAATTGCAGGGGACTTTAACACCCCACTTACAGAAATGGATAGATCATCTAGACACACGATCAATAAAGAAACAAGGGCCCTGAATGAGACATTGGATCAGATGGACTTGACAGATATATTTAGAACTCTGCATCCCAAAGCAACAGAATATACTTTCTTCTCGAGTGCACATGGAACATTCTCCAAGATAGATCATATACTGGGTCACAAAACAGCCCTTCATAAGTTTACAAGAATTGAAATCATACCATGCATACTTTCAGACCACAACGCTATGAAGCTTGAAATCAACCACAGAAAAAAGTCTGGAAAACCTCCAAAAGCGTGGAGGTTAAAGAACACCCTACTAACGAATGAGTGGGTCAACCAGGCAATTAGAGAAGAAATTAAAAAATATATGGAAACAAACGAAAATGAAAATACAACAATCCAAACGCTTTGGGACGCAGTGAAGGCAGTCCTGAGAGGAAAATACATTGCAATCCAGGCCTATCTCAAGAAACAAGAAAAATCCCAAATACAAAATCTAACAGCACACCTAAAGGAAATAGAAGCAGAACAGCAAAGGCAGCCTAAACCCAGCAGAAGAAGAGAAATAATAAAGATCAGAGCAGAAATAAACAATATAGAATCTAAAAAAACTGTAGAGCAGATCAATGAAACCAAGAGTTGGTTTTTTGAAAAAATAAACAAAATTGACAAACCTCTAGCCAGGCTTCTCAAAAAGAAAAGGGAGATGACCCAAATAGATAAAATCATGAATGAAAATGGAATTATTACAACCAATCCCTCAGAGATACAAACAATTATCAGGGAATACTATGAAAAATTATATGCCAACAAATTGGACAACCTAGAAGAAATGGACAAATTCCTGAACACCCACACTCTTCCAAAACTCAATCAGGAGGAAATAGAAAGCTTGAACAGACCCATCACCAGCGAAGAAATTGAATCGGTTATCAAAAATCTCCCAACAAATAAGAGTCCAGGACCAGATGGCTTCCCAGGGGAGTTCTACCAGACGTTTAAAGCAGAGATAATACCTATCCTTCTCAAGCTATTCCAAGAAATAGAAAGGGAAGGAAAACTTCCAGACTCATTCTATGAAGCCAGTATTACTTTGATTCCTAAACCAGACAGAGACCCAGTAAAAAAAGAGAACTACCGGCCAATATCCCTGATGAATATGGATGCAAAAATTCTCAATAAGATACTAGCAAATCGAATTCAACGGCATATAAAAAGAATTATTCACCATGATCAAGTGGGATTCATTCCTGGGATGCAGGGCTGGTTCAACATCCGCAAATCAATCAACGTGATACATCACATTAACAAAAAAAAAGAGAAAAACCATATGATCCTGTCAATCGATGCAGAAAAGGCCTTTGACAAAATCCAGCACCCTTTCTTAATAAAAACTCTTGAGAAAGTCGGGATAGAAGGAACATACTTAAAGATCATAAAAGCCATTTATGAAAAGCCCACAGCTAACATCATCCTCAACGGGGAAAAACTGAGAGCTTTTTCCCTGAGATCAGGAACACGACAGGGATGCCCACTCTCACCGCTGTTGTTTAACATAGTGCTGGAAGTTCTAGCATCAGCAATCAGACAACAAAAGGAAATCAAAGGCGTCAAAATTGGCAAAGATGAAGTCAAGCTTTCGCTCTTTGCAGATGACATGATATTATACATGGAAAATCCGATAGACTCCACCAAAAGTCTGCTAGAACTGATACATGAATTCAGCAAAGTTGCAGGATACAAAATCAATGTACAGAAATCAGTTGCATTCTTATACACTAACAATGAAGCAACAGAAAGACAAATAAAGAAACTGATCCCATTCACAATTGCACCAAGAAGCATAAAATACCTAGGAATCAATCTAACCAAAGATGTAAAGGATCTGTATGCTGAAAACTATAGAAAGCTTATGAAGGTAATTGAAGAAGATTTAAAGAAATGGAAAGACATTCCCTGCTCATGGATTGGAAGAATAAATATTGTCAAAATGTCAATACTACCCAAAGCTATCTACACATTCAATGCAATCCCAATCAAAATTGCACCAGCATTCTTCTCGAAACTAGAACAAGCAATCCTAAAATTCATATGGAACCACAAAGGGCCCCGAATAGCCAAAGTAATTTTGAAGAAGAAGACCAAAGCAGGAGGCATCACAATCCCAGACTTTAGCCTCTACTACAAAGCTGTCATCATCAAGACAGCATGGTATTGGCACCAAAACAGACACATAGACCAATGGAATAGAATAGAAACCCCGGAACTAGACCCACAAACGTACGGCCAACTCATCTTTGACAAAGCAGGAAAGAACATCCAATGGAAAAAAGACAGTCTCTTCAACAAATGGTGCTGGGAGAACTGGACAGCAACATGCAGAAGGTTGAAACTAGACCACTTTCTCACACCATTCACAAAAATAATCTCCAAATGGATAAAGGACCTGAATGTGAGACAGGAAACCATCAAAACCTTAGAGGAGAAAGCAGGAAAAGACCTCTCTGACCTCAGCCGTAGCAATCTCTTACTCGACACATCCCCAAAGGCAAGGGAATTAAAAGCAAAAGTGAATTACTGGGACCTTATGAAGATAAAAAGCTTCTGCACAGCAAAGGAAACAACCAACAAAACTAAAAGGCAACCAACGGAATGGGAAAAGATATTTGCAAATGACATATCGGACAAAGGGCTAGTATCCAAAATCTATAAAGAGCTCACCAAACTCCACACCCGAAAAGCAAATAACCCAGTGAAGAAATGGGCAGAAAACATGAATAGACACTTCTCTAAAGAAGACATCCGGATGGCCAACAGGCACATGAAAAGATGTTCAGCGTCGCTCCTTATCAGGGAAATACAAATCAAAACCACACTCAGATATCACCTCACGCCAGTCAGAGTGGCCAAAATGAACAAATCAGGAGACTATAGATGCTGGCGAGGATGTGGAGAAACGGGAACCCTCTTGCACTGTTGGTGGGAATGCAAATTGGTGCAGCCGCTCTGGAAAGCAGTGTGGAGGTTCCTCAGAAAATTAAAAATAGACCTACCCTATGACCCAGCAATAGCACTGCTAGGAATTTATCCAAGGGACACAGGAGTACTGATGCATAGGGGCACTTGTACCCCAATGTTCATAGCAGCACTCTCAACAATAGCCAAATTATGGAAAGAGCCTAAATGTCCATCAACTGATGAATGGATAAAGAAATTGTGGTTTATATACACAATGGAGTACTACGTGGCAATGAGAAAAAATGAAATATGGCCTTTTGTAGCAACGTGGATGGAACTGGAGAGTGTGATGCTAAGTGAAATAAGCCATACAGAGAAAGACAGATACCATATGGTTTCACTCTTATGTGGATCCTGAGAAACTTAAGAGAAACCCATGGGGGAGGGGAACAAAAAAAAAAAGAGGTTAGAGTGGGAGAGAGCCAAAGCATAAGAGACTGTTGAGAACTGAGAACAAACTAAGGGTTGATGGGGGGTGGGAGGGAGGAGAGGGTGGGTGATGGGTACTGAGGAGGGCACCTTTTGGGATGAGCACTGGGTGTTGTATGGAAACCAATTTGACAATAAATTTCATATATAAATAAAAAAAAAATAAAGATTTATAATGACTTCAATTTATAAAAAATAAAACACGAGTGGACCAAATCAAAAGTTGAATGCCAGAGTCTACCTATAAGCTTCTATTGTGCAATTCTGGCATAAAAAGTAGTAAAATATAATGATTTCTTGTTTCATCTTATGTTATTGTGGTTAATATTTACCTCTGTTTCTTTGTACTGCATAGGTATCACAACTAATGATCTCTTAAGGCCACTCCTGGATTGTGATAATAAGATCACATTATCTGAATATATCCTAATCTGCTTATCTTCCCATCTGCTTTAATTTAAGACATTAAAAAGTAATTATGATATAAAGTTTAAAAGACAGAAGGAACATAGAACACATTTTTTTACTATCATTTAAATTGATACCAAGACACTATTTCCTCTATAGAAATTTTCTATGATTTCTTATTTTTCATTTTGTTTAGAAACATGCTTGTTGAATTAGCAACACAGTCCATCTAGATTTTAAATTCTAATCAGATGAATATGCAGAAATTCCTATCCAGGCTCACCACCATTTATTTGACTCAGGAAATTATTTAAACTTTTGACAGCTATTTTTTTTTTCCATCAGTAAAATATGGAAGTTGAGAATTTAAGTAAGTAACATTCTTTTTGACTGTAAGATATTGTGAGTCTTCATTTATGGCAATAGCACACAAGTTACATTTTGGGAAGAGTTTATAGTACGGTCATTGTAACATTATTCTCTAGTTCAAGTATGTTACCCTTTAAATAACTTTAAGGGAGTTGATCTGTTAATCCACCTAAACTCTTAAACATTTTCAGAGTCCCAATTTGAATAACATTTTGAGGGTAATGAATTCGATGTGTTCTGTAACCAGTAGACAATGAAGTACTTCATTTATTTGTTCCCAAATATAGATTTTAAAAATGAACCACAAACATAAAAATATTTACATAACTTGTCCTCATAGGTGGGACTATGAGACTCATTCATAATTTCGTTGCATAATTAAACCTGTAAAAGTATAATGAAATGGATGTAGTGATATTGCTGTTATTCACTACAGTGATGGAAAAAACAGCAGCAACAGCATCTCACCAGCATAGTATCATTTATCAAAAGATGACTTATATGTTTTCAAGACAACAGGTTCCTCAAGCACACTCCAAAGGCATTCTGAATTTTCTTTTCGATATGTTTGTATCTATTTTCAGGCTCTTGACTAATTATGCCAAATTCTATATATCAATCTTCTGCATGAATAGAACAGATATACAGTAAATAGAATAGCAGTTTCTTATTGAATGTGTATACAGAATTCAATGACTAACAAATATGACCTAATTCTTTAGGGAAAGAGAATAAAAGCAACATGTGTCCAAACACTGAGGCTTGCTGTTCACAGTGCATTGAAATAACATGGATGGTCTTCATCAGATATGGAGTTCTCACCAGCTTGAGATTTTTATTATGTAGAGATTTTGATGCCCTCTACTTTACCTTCTAGCTGTTTAATAACCATTTGTATATGAGAGAATTTTTAAGGAAACACTGCACCAAATTGGTTTATTTTGAAGTTGGAATATTTAAAAAAATTATCCTCTTCTGGAGATACTTTTTGCTGTATTCAGGATTAGGAAACTTTTAGAGCTCCTGGAAGCAATAGGGGTGAAAGTTTTTGCTATTAAATCTAAGTTAAAAGCTGTCACACTTGATTCCTTAGCTGGCAGTTCTAAACTAGAGCATTTATGTTTGTTAAAAATTGATTTTTACCATGGCTAAAAAGTTGATTTATTTTTGTTTTTTTTTTCCTCAACCATTCTTATGAAAAGGAATGAATATGAAGTGGTTTTGTGAAATTCATATTGTGCATCCGCTTGATTTTTTTGGCAGCTGAGATTTCTCTGGTTATTCGAATATGACCTTATGATCCCATATAACCATGATCTGAGGTTCGTAAGTGTCTTCCAGTTGAGGTAGGAAATACGTCAGAACTCATTAAGAGGTTACCTGCATACTATATTGATTTTTATAAATTGCTCCTTAAATTATAGTGGGCATGATGACACACATAAAATCACTGAGGTCAGGTAATATTTGGATGAAATTGATGCATTTTGCTAGTAGTTATAGACACAGCTATTCTCTGGTACTGTGTCACGAATAATTGTACTTTGATAAATTATTTAAAATAAACATTTTTATCTTCATTCTCAGTGAAGGTTCATGTTAAGCAAATTGTGCTCATTGTTATATTACAGCTGTCAGCCTTGATGCCTAACAAACTATGATCATTTCCAGGCCAATCTTACCTGTCTACAGCCATTGCTGAAGAATTTGACCTATGCAGATAGTGGAACTCTGTCCGCCCCCTGATTCGACTGATCTGGAAATAGGGAAATAATTAGTGGTTAAGAGGGGAGCAGAAGCTGAAAGATGTCACGAGGGAATTAGAACCCTGAGTGATAATCATAAATTGTAGTTCTGAGGAGACAGAACTGTGAGTAATCAGTGGTTACAAAGAGGAGAAAGGATTATAGATCTGTCTCTAGGTATATGAATAACACTAATGGAGCATGTAGTTGGCAAATAACTGAGTTAAGGTAATGCCAGAAGACTGGTGCAAAGATTCTACCATGTTACAAGCATTTTATCCTTCTGAGCACCAGATAGTCTGGGTTTTTGTAGCTGTACATCTTTCCAGTACACTTCTTGTTATATGAGATAACTCAACTTTGTTTCTATTTCTTGACGTACAGTGAGAATTAATCCATTGTTTTTTCTAGCAGTGGAACCAGTTCTTTACATGAATTTTTTTTTAGCTCACTAATATTTATTTATTTATTTATTTATTTATTTATTTATTTATTTATCTATCTATCTATTTATTTATTTATTATTTTTTAAACTTATTGTCAAGTTAGCTAACATACAGTGTAGTCCTGACTTCAAGATTCCCATGATTCATCACTTCCATACGACATCCTTTGCTCATCCAATATTTTAAAGCAGATGAACGCCTGCACGCTTGAAGCAATGGTGGGGAGTTAATGTGTCTCTCACACTTTTCCCTTAATGTGTCTCTCACCCATTTCTTATTTTCTCCTGCTGAGACAATTCTGTAGACACTAGTCCCCTCCTCCTGTAATTTAAAACCCACTAATCTGACCTGAAGATACAGGTAAACCCATAAACAGGTAATGAAAGGAACAGTGGGACCCAGAGGAGGCGTGTATTTTTCCTGGTGGGTTTGGATCATTATTTCATTGTGATTCCAATCATTATTCTTTGGATATGGGACCCTTTCACTAACTACCCTCATTCCTCCCATTATCTCACAAAATACCACAAAATTATGTTCAACTGTGAGCTTAACGTTTCTAGCCTAAACCACTTCCCTGAGCTCTGAACTTCTTTATCTAGTTGCCTACCAATCATGCTCTTTGTGTGGCTTATAGAAGTCTCATAAAATGGTGGGAAGAAAGAAGTCATTACACAAAGCAGATGTGTACTTATACTGAACTTAAGAGAAACTGTGTTATGGTAGCCAGTAACGTAAACATGTTGGACCTGGTAATTTGACTAAAGCAAAACATCATCAGACATTATGTTAAATTAATATTCATTTTAATTTATAGCTTTTATATCTTTGATCATATTTAATTCATTTTGTGATTATATGTTTATGTAAGGAGTTTATAGTTTCAAATATTTTAATTACTGTAAACACAATTGAAATTATCACTGGTAAGGTACAATGCTTTCTTTTTCTATAAAATAAATCATCTAGGAGAACCACTAACTGACACCATGCTGCATGCTATTAACATTATTTATGTAGCTCACAGCGTGGTCTTTTATCTGTAAGCACGCCAATAGCAAAACTTTTTTTTTTTTAATTAGACAGTTTACAATTTTTTTTAAACCTTTACTTATTTTTGAGAGAGAGAGAGAGAGGGAGACAGAGTGCAAGCAGGGGAGGAACAGAGAGAGAGAGGGAGACACAGAATCCAAAGCAGGCTCCGGGCTCCAAGCTGTCAGCACAGAGCCAGATGCGGGGCTTGAACTCAAGAACCGCAAGATCATGATCTGAGCCAAGTCAGATGCCCAACCGACTGAGCCACCCAGGTGCCTCTTAATTAGACAGGTTTAGAATGGAAAGTGTCTATTTTTGCTGAATAAAACAGGATAAACTGATGAGGCCTTTTTTTTTTTTTATGTGTCAAAGTAGAAAAGCACTATTTGAAACCAAATAAAGTATACAAAGGTATACTTTACATCCACTTTAGTTTTGTCCCTTACCATGTCTTTGGAGATAAAGGTTATATGTAGAGTGTTTGTTGGGAGTCACTTACTAATATGAGTAAGAAGGTAATAGGTTAATTTTTGAGGTATCTTCAGATGTCACAGCTTCAAAATATGTGAATTTGCCGAAAATACTTGGTTTACTTGCAGACAGATTTCCTTTTAGGAATACATGTTTTTGTTGATACCAAGAAACATATGAGTTTACATTTCTTTCCATATTCCCCTCTTTAATTGTGATGTGGCAAAAGGATAGAGATAATGTGTAATTGGAGGAAGCTAAAGTGAAGTAGAGAGGAACCAAGAATATTATTTAAAAAAATATAATTTCATTGATACTGGCAACAAAAAATAAAACTTCCTCTTGCCACTAGCATTGTTTTTATCACCAGCAATATTAGTAAAATAATCTTCCAAATTAAACTCAAAAGAAGTGTCTCTGCTTTTGCATTTTATGTAATTGTGGAGAGGTTGTTTATAGACAAATAAGACTTTTTAAGCAGTGTCTATGTATAAGAAACTGTGAACAGTATTTCTTACATAATTTTATGCTCACAAAAGTCTTCCAGGTCTGTCACTACCCTTGTGCAGACTGTGAAACAGAAGTGCCAAGTAGTTAAGTAATATACTCTGGTTCAGATAATATATAGCAGATGTAGGTTTCAAACTCAGAGATGTCTGGCTCCCATATTCATGATGTTGCCATTATATCTCTTTAATGAAAATGAGAAAGATGAATATGGAATACTGTGTATTTAGTAAAACATAAGTCCTGTGTTCTTGGAAAACTAGTTCTAAAGATAATTCCTGTATTAATACTCTATTAATATTTGGAGCACTGTCTATATTTTAAACCTTCCAGGATAGATAGTTTAAAGAAAACAACACACTTTTATATTTGTAATTTTTAGAACATCAAAAATAAAACAAATGGTTGAATTATTTTTTAGTTGCACTCTGTAGAATATATACTAAAAAAGTTGTGGTGACTGAAATACCTGTCATCGTGAGATGGTTGTCTCTCAGGATCTATAATTACATGTTTAATGTTCTTAAAATATGTAGACTAGTATCCTAGTTACTTGTTGTTTCTAACATTATTAGTATTAATTATACTACTAGTTTCCAAAATTGGGAGACTTGACTGGATCAGTAAATAAGTTTGAGGATTACTGGACTCTTTCTCCAGCCTAAAGCATTTGATCCCATTTAGGTCATGGTTATCAATACCAGAAGGTGATTACAATATTCATTTTTGGGACCCCTGTGAACTTAGCAGTTATGAAGAAAAATTGATGGCATGTGTTTCTTAAATGATTAAGGAGGAATTGGAGAACACAATAGTTCATGCCACAGCCCTTTACCACTGGCTTCTTAGAAATCTAGAGTTAAATTTATAGTACACATTTGTTATAATTAAGCTCCATTCTTCGAAAAAAATGCTTTCTCATCTTTAAAAGATTTTTGTTTTTCTCCTGAAATCTATTAAAAATTTTTTAATGTTGATTCATTTTGAGAGAGAGAGAGAGAGAGAGAGAGAGTGCACATGCAAGTGAGAAGGGGCCGAGAGAGGGAGGGAGAGAGAGAAAATCACAAGCAGGCTCTTCACTGTCAGCGGGTAGCCTGACATGAGGCTCGATTTCATGAGCTGTGAGATCATGACCTGAGCTAAGATCAAGAGTTGGATGCTTAACCAATTGAGCCACCCAGGCTCAGGCGCCCCTGAGAATCTAATTTTATTGTTCTGTTCTCATAGGTACATTTTTTGGTAATATGCTTATAATTTAGATTGTGTCCAATTCTTTTTAGAAAGAACAAATATTCTCCTTCCACAGAATAATATAGCATTACCTTGTCAAATAAAAATAAAGGATAATTTCGTTGTTGAGTCTATAAGGCCAAGGAAAATTATGACTAGAGACATAATTTATTGAGTGTATTAGTGAAATTTATCATTGTCTTACCATACTTCCTGTGTAACAGTACTACCTTTCACAAAGTTGCCTAAAAGGGGTTGCCTTTGTAAACTTTCTTTGGAATATTACTGGCTAACTGCTTGAAAATTGTGAAATGGCGAACCACAAACTGTGTGCATGTTGAAAAGTTGATCTTCACGACTAAGAGGAAATAGTGGCTTTTGACTTAGTTATTCATTCCACACAGCAGTAGACTGGTGGTTCTTGTATAACACCAAAAATTCTGAGGCGAGATTTGCTGTAATCACACAAACCAACAGGTTAAAACCTCAGAAATGACCTTTTAAAGGGCACGCATTCAATTTTGACAAAAATAATCGACAGCAGGCTTGAGGGTAAAAAATAAAAAATGTAAACCCTACAATTAGGTAGCTTATTTAAAAACACAGGATGAGAGGCACAGATGGTTCATATTAATAAAAGCAAACAAACAAAAGACTAAACACAGGAATATAAAATTAGCAATAGCCAGAGATGAACTACTTTAACAGACTGTTTCTAAAAATATATATCTGTTCATGGATGAGCATTGATTGGAAACTGGAAGTAAAACAGAAGTCTTTGCTTTAAAGAAGTTTACCCTCTAATAAGGGTGGTGGAGTTTATATCAGTTTTATAAATACATGTGCAAATGAAATTTTAACCTTTATTATAAAGTTATTTGTATAGAAGTATGAAAAAAGTTTTGAAAAAGATTTTGAAAAATCTCATGCATGGATGTAGATACAGGTGTAAATTGTGCTTCTGTATGTTCCAAGAGCTGTATTTTTCTCTCAATCTGTTCTTCTGCCAAATTATGTAAAATCAAAGCATAGAAAAGTGATACTTGTTTCCAAGAGTAATCACTGGATCCAGATAATTGAACTTACAATCAGGTTACATTTATGAACCAGTGAACCATCTACTATGTCTGCATGATACTTCATTAAAAGCTATGTGGGAGTGAGAAGATAGTGGTTTGGACAGGGGATGGGATGTTCATAAAAATAAGAATGGTTTCTGTCCTTAGGAATGTAGTAGTTTGAGGAATGTAGTAGTTTGAGAATGTAGTAGTTTGAGTGGGGGAAAATATAGGAGAAGCATGAGTGAATGCTTGTATTCCATAAATTCATTCACTTTTCACTCTTTGTTCTTGGGCTTTTTCCTCCATTATATTTTTAAAATTATTTCCTTTCTCTTATTTCTCAGATAAGTATGGACTGAGCTCAGAGTGGTTTAAATGGAGGCAGTATATGATTGCATTACGTACGGAGTGGCGTTTTAATTTTTCTTTTCTCTTGGCCTCAATTCTTGACTCGGTTTCTAGTCACACTTTTGTGACTGTTTCTGGTTGTGTGGGGAAATTGGAATTTGATACTTTTGCTTGTCTACAGGCTTGGAATTCTTGACTTTTCTTAATTTGAGGGCCTGAGCAAAGGAGGAGGAGAGGCCTTCTCAAATGCCAACTAACTCTGAACCTCGGTTTTATGAATGCCCTAGGCATTTGATTGTTGTCCTTCATAGATACTTTCTGTGATAGTGTGTGAGGCTGTCAATAGGAAGCTAATCTATTTGATCTCTTAAAGTGAATGGTTTCAAGGACACCTGCTTATATGGAGCACTATTCTATATCAAATTGCTTTTATTAAGTTATTTTATAGATTGAAAAACTGAGTAGCATAAAAAGTTTAGTGACTTTACAGCACCGCTCAGCAAGTCATTGTCAAGATAATGCAGACTCCTGAAACTGAATGTAAAGCCTAACCATCAGGTAATTGTATACGTGCATTTTTTTGCCCAGGCCTCTTATGGGCTCCATTATATTTTTTGTGGTGGCTTGTTTCTTTCAGCTGGCCATACATGAAAAGCACGAGCTCTCAGAAGCAGTAACTCTGGGAGTGGCACCATTGGCAGCATCTGGCTCATCATTGACCTGGAGACTGTGGCTCTGTATAGCAGCTCATCTACACAAACACACCTATGATTGACCCACAAAATGAACTCACTCCATGAGTGAGACTGAATGACTTGAATGGGCTTGGGGTAGTAACGTGTACACAGAAATCTATAACGTATTTTTCTTTTTTGAAGCTGTGAACACCACTTGTCATAATAAAGAATTTTCTTTTCATTTGCAAGATTTCTCTCTGCCTCTGACTTCTCCGTGTTTCCTCTCTGCTACATTAGCCCTGAATGAGCTGTAAATGGGATAATGTGGAGCATGGGAAGGATAAGATGTTCAAGGCAAGCAAGGCAGGGAGGGGATGATTCTTTTCACAGCTGATCTTCTAATGACTTGTTCAGTCTTCCAGGTGGCTGGCCCCGTCATCCGTACTATCACTTTAGACAGTGTACCCTTCCAGCTACTAGTATCTTTGTCATACCTACAGTTGCATTCAATGCCAGTCTGACAGGGCAGTGTTGCCGGAATTTTTCTAATCTCAGGTACAAAAGCAAAGCAAAACAGTTATATGATAAATGGATCAGAGCCATCTCCTATCTCTCCTTGGAAGGGAGTACTTATTTTTCTTTATTCCTCGGACAAATAAGGGTGAAATAAGGCAGGCTTGTTGTGGGGAACGAGATGAATCAAAGAATTTCCTTACGTTTCAATCAATACCAAATGCTTTGACATATGTTTTCCACTGGGAGGGTGGAGCTGGGGTTGTCATAGAGTAATTAAAGGCTGGTGTACTGAGCATTGTTTATGCCCTTCAACCAAATACCACAGGTAGTAAGCCTTTTTGTGTGTCTGTCTGGCAGGGTTTTTCCTTCCTGGGGGTGATGGAGAAGTGTCTACAGATGTTTTCTACAGATGTCTCCCAGTGGGGGCTCCCTTTTACTGATGGCTTTCTTGTCACCTGCTTCCTTTCTTCCTTCTCAAATCTTTCCATTTCCTTCCAGTGAACTTTTTGCTGCTGTCCTGTCTCTCATGCCTGCCTCCTGGATCCCTTGCATCTGACTTAGCTTTGCCCCCTCTTCTTCCTTGCACCTGCAATGTGGCAAGAAGACTGACTGTTCTTTTCCAGATCTCGTGTCAAAACTCCTTTTTGGAAAATGTTTTCAGTATAGTATCATAGTCAGTGCATTTCTGAAAATTAATAGTTGGGTATTCAAAAGGAGAAAAAATATATACACGCATATGTAAAATAAAAATAGTGTCTTTAATTTAAACTATGCACTAATTGTGAACCATATACTGCACTCAGTGTGTTCACTTAATAAATATTTGCTGACTTAAAGGGCCTGCAAATCTAGATTTAGAAAGAAATTTTCCTGACCTACAATAAAACAGTATATGAAAAAGTAAATAAATATGTTACTAAAAATCAAAAGTTGGTCCATCAGGGTTGAAGCTGTATTTTGTCCTACAAATATGATTACCACTAATCACATTACTATTATACTAGGAAGACTAGGAAAGTCCAATTAAAAAAAAAAAAGAACAGCTGGTGGGTCAGATAAGTTATCTTGTCAATAGTTAGATTTTTAAAAGTATTTTGCAAAAAAATAATATACAGTATTTTAAATTTGTTTAGATCCCCTGGAAAACTATTTTTCTTTTACTTCTTTGTATTTTTATTTCTCCTGTAGGTTTTTCTACAAAAGGTACTGTTTTGCCGTTCATTATCCTCATATTATTGCTAACTTCTATTCCCTAATATTTCTATACTTCCAGTCAAATTGTACAGGCCCAGAGTTTTAAACAAATGTTTTTAAAACGGTAATTTATATTACTTTTTGTGGTCAAATGTGAATACATAACAAAGATTTATCATTTATTGTTTTTATTCTTTTAAAAAAAATTATGTTTATTTAGTTTTTGAGAGAGAGAGAGCATGAGTGGCGGAGGGGCACAGACAGGGGGAGACAAGAATCCGAAGCAGGCTCCAGGCTCTGAGCTATCAGCACAGAGCCCAATGCAGGGCTCGAACTCATGGACCGTGAGATCATGACCTGAGCCAAAGTCAGATGCTCAACTGACTAAGCCAGCCAGGCACCCCATTTTTATTCTTTTAGTAGGTGACATATAGGTCACACTGATACCCCTTGGAAAGCATTTACCTGTAATTGTTGTGTATCCTATCTTTCCAACTCTAACTAGTTTTAGAGCCTAAAAAGATAGGAAAGGTATGTACCTTGCTAAAGACAAGAGAGGCACACACTCAGCTGGAAGACGAGTTTGTACAGATGTGGAAACTGTGTTCCGTCGTGGCTGTCACAATTGAGAATCAATTCTTTAGAAAGGGAGTGCTCTGGAGCAATCTAAAAGTGCGTCATCAGCTTCTTAGAAATAATTAAAAGTGGAAGCAGAGAAGAGACGAAATGGGGTGACGAGAACAGGGAGTAAAAACAAATGCCAAACTTGGAGGCGTTAAAATCATACTCTAAGTGTATTTTTTCTTTGGGTTCTCATTTTTGTTAGGAGACATTGTCTTCTTAATGGTAATAAACTGATCAATATCTTTAGCTCTAATTTTTATCCTGGGTTAAATTTATAACCATGAATGCAAATCAGAGTTGTTTAGAAAATATTCTAGGTGTGGAACCATTCTTTTGCTTCTTGTATTTTTCTGTTAGAGTCTGTGGGGAATGACTGAATTTGGGAACCCTGTGGATACCTAACCATTTTATTTGCCATGATATTTGAAAATAGGTTACTAAAGACAATATGTTACTAAATTCTCACTGTAAACCAGCAAGAATTCTTCCATTTGCCTTTTTGATGCCTGAGGACAGAAGAGAAGCAAAGATGATTCACAGTATGTTCTGTACCCAGATTTTTTTTCTTTTTTTTTTTTTTGCACAAATACTTAGCTACTTAATTGGGTGCCTTCATCTAGGAAGGAGAAATTAGTACATTTTATTTTTTAAAAAGTATACACCAAGGGCAAACAAAGCTTTAATGAAAATTCATTAAAACATTTTAAAAAGTACTTTTTAAAAAGTATATTTTAAAGAAGATAATTTAAAAGTCCTTTGGTGGAAATGTGCTCATTTTCAGACATAGGCACCTCTCTGGCATTGTTACACGAACACTAAAGAACCATTAGGGCCACTTAAACCACAAAGGGGAACAGAGACTTCAGCTGAAAACAATGAGTAAGTCTCCCTACTGTGGGGAGTTTTTTTGTTTTTTTCGGTTTTTTTTTTTTAATTCAGATCTTTTCCTGCTTTCTAAGGTGGTAAACAAAGTTTCAAAGTTATCTTTCCCATGAGGCAGGTGACCCAGTTCAGTAACATTGTAAATATAATGGTAACTGTTCTGATATTGCTAGTGAGAGAGTCCTTATGAGAGAGTCCTTATCTATGGAATGCTCATAGTAGGATGTCCTTGTTTTAAGATAGCCAAAGGTCTGGGGGCCTGGGTGGCTCAGTTGGTTAAGCATCTTGGTTTCACCTCAGGTCACGATCTCACATTTCATGAGTTCCAGCCCCACTTCAGGCTCTGTGCTGACAGCATGGATCCTGCTTGTGATTCTCTCTTCCTCTCTCTCTCTACCCCTCCTCTGCCCTCTCATTCTCTCTCTCTCTCTCTCTCTCTCTCAAAATAAATAAGTAAACTTAAAAAAAAAAAGATTGCCAAAGGTAAAAAAAGCCTAGAATCTGAACATTTATGAGACATCCTGTCTGGGAACTTATCTATTACTGTGGGCCAGAAAGTTTGTTTATACAGAAGGGAAGGGCTTATAGAATTATGTGGGATATCCCAGAGCCCTCCTAGCTTCAGCTTTGCCTCTTGATTCTGGGTAGTATATCTGATTCATGTGAATCTCATTTGACAATCTAAACCTTTTTGTCAGCCCCAAAATAGCTTCATTGTATAAGAGAATTCAATTGGGCAACGTACAATAATTTTACATATGTGATCTCACTGGATTGTCACAAGAACCAAGTCATGGCTCTCATCTTACAGAGGAAATAACAACCTCAGAGAGGTCACTAGCTTGCCTTAAATTACACATGAAGTGTAGAGCCTGGCACTATGCTAGATCCCTTGCAGGCAAATGAAAAATATAAAACCTAGTCTCTGTTTTGCTGCATTAATCCTCTGTGTTTCATACAAATGATATTCCCGGTCACTGCAAATAATACATTAGATTTTTACTAAAAAGAAACATGAGTATAAGTTTGCAGCAGTAGTAGGGTAAAAGCTTTTTAAATCTGCATGTAAAAAAGGCTGTTAAGGAGGGGATTTAACTGGAGAGGAGACTGAGAAGACTCTGTAATTTCAGGGTATTTGAGAGAATCTGAACTTTGAGTAGCTGGGATAAAGACTAACAAAAGAGTAGCCAACTTAACGTATATTCTGAGATGTGTGAGGAAGTAGAAGTGTTTAAATGGATGTTAGAAATCATTTCATGCCATCTACTCTGGTAGGGATGTAAATCTTAGTCGACAAAATCGGGTGTGCTGGAAATGTAACTTTACTTTTTATTACTTCTTTTAACCTACTCTAGCCTCTTTTTCACTGGGTAATAGAAAAATCTAAGTGAAGCCACAGCTCTGACCCCTTCCCCGAAGAGAGTTGAAGTTCTAGGGGGCTTTGAAGAGCCCAGGCAATGCACTGATACTGGAATACCCTTGGGTTCTTGATACCTGCTGAGCTCTACATCAACTTATTGGGGTACTGGACTTTGCATTTTTTTTCTTTTTTCTTTTTCTTTTCTTTTCTTTTATCTTTTTTTTTTTTTTTTTTTTTGAGATCATTGCTGTGCCTTGCCTTGACTTTTGGCTAAGAGGCCTCTTACAATGTGCTTAGGACTCACTCTCATTTGTTCTATCATTGCATTGTCCTAGTGAACGGCAGAAACTGCAAGCTGGTCTCAGGCCCATTGTTTTATTTATTTATTTATTTATTTATTTATTTATTTATTTATTTATTTAATTTTAGCTCATAATTCTTTTTTTAATTTTAGGGAGAGCATGCAAGTTGGGGAGAGGGGACAGAGGGAGAACGAGAAAGAGAGAGAGAGAGAAAGAGAGAGTGAGTTCTAAGCAGGCTCCAAGCTGAGCATGGAGTGATGTGGAACTCAATCTCAAGCTCATGACCATGAGATCATGCATAGGCCCATTGTTTTAAACTCACCATGCAGCCACTGCTCCACTGTCATGTCCAATGTGCTGGGAAATTCGGGGTCTTCCCACCTCCTTGGGCTCTACTGGGCAGTGATATAGTTTCCCTTTGATCTGAACTCCCCCACAAGTCTTTGGAATTGTTTGCTCCTAATACAGCCTCTTGGTCTAAGACAAGAGTCATGCAAGGGCATGCAAGTGCAAGTCATGCAAGGGCATGGTTAGTTCATGGCAGACTTTTCTCCAGGGCACATCACTATCTAAACTGTGTTTGCTTCACTTCTGAATGGAAGTAGAAAGTTTTACTTTTCATTCTGTATAGTTTGTATTCTGGAAACCCCGTTGGCCCTAGGTTTTAGATACTTGAAAGCTTTTTCTGTGTTCTCTTGCTGTCCTAAACTTTTCAGAGATGCCAAGTGTTTAGCTGCCTAAATGGGAAACATTTTAAGAAGTAACAGGAGGGGCACCTGGGTGGCTCAGTCTGTTAAGCTCTGACTTCCGCTCAGGTCACGATCTCACTGTTTGTGAGTTTGAGCCTCTGCATCGGGCTTGCGCTAGCAGCGTGGATTCTCGCTGAAGCAGAGCCAAGACTATTAGGTAGGTGGTCCACCTTTTCTTCCTTCCATGATGCCATAGCACAAGGACAAGAGAGGAGTGTTCTACCAACAATAATAACGCCAACTTTTATTTAAGGCTTACTCAGCTGGGAACTCCTCTAATATGCGTTTATAAACCATCTCATGAATCCTTACAAGTCTATGAGGTATATATATTTTATTCATTTTACAGATGAGGGAGCAAAGAGGAACAATAGCCTATGCAAAGAGAGACAATAACAGCTACCTTCTAAGGTATTATACTTTAGTGGTTCATAGGCAAGATGAGTGTATTAGTTATAAGTTGCTTCAGTTTAGCAACTGAGATCAGTAAACATCTTACATTGTTTCCGTTTGTCAGAGATTAGGAGCAATTTAGCTAGGTGGTTCTGGCTAAGGGTTTTTCACGAAATTGCACTTATTGTGTAGGCTCCGTCTACATCACCTGAAAGCTTGAGAGGTGCTGTTGAACCTCCTTCCGGTGAGGGTCACTCACATGCCTGCTACGTGTGTTCTGGCCATTGGCAGGAGGCCTCAGTTCTTTGCCATAATAGACCTCTCCACAGAGTTGCTTGAGTTTCCTCATGATATGGTAGTTGGCTTCCAGAGAGAGTGATGAGAAAGATAGAGAGGAAGAGGTGCTGCAATAATTTTTATGCCTTAGACTTGGAAGTCACACTCTGTCACTCCTTTCATATTTACCTATTAATATGTTAATTTTATTTCATTTGTTAGAAGTCAAACATTAAATCCAGCTTATAGTCAAGGGCAGGACACTTAGTCTCCACATTTTGAAGGGAGAATAGGTAGGCACATTTTAAAAGCACCATAGTGGACCTTCCACATTCATCATGAATGTTGTCATTTAGTTGTTTGACTTCTAACTTGCTTTTCACATGTGTGAAAAAATAGTGTTTCTATAAAGAAACATATCCAAGACCTTATTAGGAAGAATGTGTTGTATATCATCAAATCTGCCCATACTTTGTGCTAGTACTGTGGTATAAAATGATCGTAGCTTTGGGGCTCCTGAGTGGTTCAGTCGGTTGGTCATTGGACTCTTGATTTCACCTCAGGTCATGATCTCATCGTTGTGGGATAGAGCCCCACATTGGGCTCTGCGTTAGCAGGTTGGAGGCTGCTTGGGATTTTGCTCTACTCTTCCCTTGCTCATGTTCTCTCTCTTTCAAAATCAATTAATAAACTTAAAAAAATGATCATAGCTTTTATGTGTACTATATGGTGCTTAGGAAGCAAATTTTTAATTTGTAAAGTTGTTAGTTTCCTTTGCTTTTATTTATGGCTATCTTTTATGAAATTTCCATTGTTCCCTTTGATATATTGAAGTCAGTCTCTGTGGTACATTTATCATTCTTAGGTTACATTTGTAGGTAAAATGCAGTTTATAGGCTCTGGCTCTACACACATAGGTTCAAATCCCAGCCTCACCACTTAGGAGATTTGTGATCTTGAATATGTTAATAAGTCTAAGCCTCAGTTTCCTTCTCTATAAAATGGTGCTAATAATGGTACACATGAAAGATTATGCTGATTAAATGACGTAACTGCATATATGTCGTTCAGCCCAGGGCTTGATACATAAGTGCTCAATGTGGGTTATTGTGTTGTCACTGCTGTTGTTTTTTTAATTATCTCCTAACAGAACTAGCAGCATAATACCTGCCAAAAGACATACTAAGTAAAAAACAAGCAAACTTTTTTTCTGAGCAACGAATGATATGAAACTATCAATCTCTTTCTCATGGCATCACGATACTTAGAAAGTGCTTCCTCTTTAAGAATGAAGCTTTAAACCTATCAGTTGTCAAGCACCTGATTTTCAAGCACCTGACTTTCAAAAAAATTTTTTTATTCCTATTCCCATGGGATCAGGCCGGATGACTTAATTGATTTCCCTACTTCCTGGTAAGGTCAACTGGTTAATGATGGTAAAACACTTAATTGTGGTAGAGTCACAGGTCAAACTTCCCAGGTCATTCCAGTTCTACTGAGAATTCATCTTTTGTTTTCTCTTTTCAGCCTTGTTCTCCGGTAAGTCAGATCTCAGATGATTGTGTTATCAATCACTGTGGCAACATTTACTCTATATGCCCAATAATATGCTCAGCAAATCATGTACATTCTTTTCATGTTGCAGTTCTATAACTGTTTTCATTGCACATGATAAGCAAAGCAAAATGCAAGTTTCTGAGCTGGGAAGTGGAATGTACCAAGACATGGAATTGATTCTCTTTTGTAAATTCAGGAACTAGTCAAAATACTTAGTTCATGGGCTTTTAAAGACTATGATTCTTGGATTGAATCTCTGGAAAAGTAAATAATTTATCTGAATTCAAATGAGTGTGTGCTATCCCTTCTTATTATGAACATCATCACTATTTAATGATAACATTGGAATATTCTGTTGCATAGAAAGCAATGAATCATTGAGCTATCTATGAAGGCAGGGTATGATAGATGTGACAGTCCACAGAAGATTCTGTAAGGTAATTTGGCTTCAATTTGCCTAGACCAGCCCAGTTCAATGCTTAAAACTATATATATCCCTTCAGCATATAAATGGTATTTTGTCCAAGGTAGGCTATGGAACTTTTTCCATACAGGCTGTTTTTCCAGAGAAAGTAGTGGGAGAGAAGAAGATACTTAAAACGTTTTTCTTTCGGTTGTTTTCTAGAGATTCTCAATTCTGGGTGTGCATCAGAATCGTCTATGGGGTTTTAAAATATCCAGATACAGAGGCTCCAACCTAGACTTAATGTGTCCAAAACATGGGGGTTAGGAACAGAGATGTATCAATTTAAAAGTCTCCATTGTTAATTTTAATGTACTTTTAGATTTGACAGTTAGCACATACATTGAAGTTTTATTTGGAAAAATATACCAGGAGTCACTTTGCAGTTTCCTTTTACTAAAAGCATAGAGTAGGAATTGATATTCTATCTAGTATGCAGTAAACATGTTCTGTCATGGGTAGAGATTTTGCAGAGTTTCCAAGCCAGTGTTGAAGAAAATAAGGAAATGAGGAAGTGACAATAGGAAACCTCTCTGTTCGCATAGCTTGGATTAGAGGCATTACTGGTGAAAGTTCCGTTCTTATAGGAAATCTTATCAATTTTGAGCCATGTTTCAACTTTATTTTTGATGAACTAACATTTCAAAATTATTTTTTCTCATATTTGATTTTATAGACTTCATTGACTTGAGATTCAAAATAAGGTTACATAATGATTGTGTTTTTGTGACAACTAAACTTCCTGTATAAAATCTATTGGGTTCTATAATCTTGCAGAGATCATTTACTAATTTCAAGGTTTAAAGTCTCAGAATGAATAATGTTACATTAATCTTACTATCACTTGTAAATTTCTTGAGGAGAGCTACTGTGTTTGGTTCACAATTCTGTATCTATTTATGTTTATTTTGCTCACTATTTTGGCTCTACCCCCAGTATCTGGCATAGTGGTTGGACCATGGTTGGAGATATTCATTTATATCTATTGAATGAATAAATTCTCCAAACCTGCTCAGTTTGTGCTGTATTATTCTACTTCTTATTGTCTGATCGAAATGTGTGACATATTTATTATGGTAGGTTTTTTTCTTTTTCTTTTTTTTCTTTTTTTTTTAATACCTGCTGTGACCATCTAGTACTTTTTGGAGCATGAAGAAACATTCCCACTGAGAGCATTCCCTCTGAGATATGGTTTTAAGGGATGAACTTGAAACGTTAATCCATTTGTGTTCATGAGGTGGACAAATTCTTTACAACCATTGCCATCCTGCTCTTCATAGTTATGATTAGCCACTTTGCACTTATATTTTCTGGTGCCAGACTACATATGTATTACTCTGGAAAAACATTTTGGCTTTTGTGAAAGATGGCTTGGGAGAATTAAATATGTGTGAAGTGAATGAAAGTGACAATAAAAATTATTTTTAGAAAGATTGTCTTTGAAAACTAGTTTTCAAAGGCAATAAGAGACTTTTGTTCCTTTGTAGTTGTATATATGTGGCTTCTAATAATTTTTAGTGATTTTGCATATTTCATCCTGTTTGATACCATTTTTAATCCCCAGACAAGAAGGGGTCAACTTGAAACGTTGTACCTGGAACATTAAACAATAAAGAAAGTGGGTGCCTGGGTAGCTCAGTCGGTTAAGCGTCTAACTTTGACTCAGGTCATGATCTCATGGTTCGTGAGTTCAAGCCCTCCATTGGGCTCTGTGCTGACAGCTCAGAGCCTTGAGCCTGCTTTGGGTTCTGTGTCTCCCTCTCTCTCTGGCCCTCCCCAGCTTCTACTCTGTCTCTGTCTCTCTCTCAAATAAATAAAAACATTTTTTTTTTTTATTTATATATGAAATTTATTGTCAAATTGGTTTCCATACAACACCCAGTGCTCATCCCAAAAGGTGCCCTCCTCAATACCCATCACCCACCCTCTCCTCCCTCCCACCCCCCATCAACCCTTAGTTTGTTCTCAGTTCTCAACAGTCTCTTATGCTTTGGCTCTCTCCCACTCTAACCTCTTTTTTTTTTTTTCCTTCCCCTCCCCCATGGGTTCCTGTTAAGTTTCTCAGGATCCACATAAGAGTGAAACCATATGGTATCTGTGTTTCTCTGTATGGCTTATTTCACTTAGCATCACACTCTCCAGTTCCATCCACGTTGCTACAAAAGGCCATATTTCATTTTTTCTCATTGCCACGTAGTATTCCATTGTGTATATAAACCACAATTTCTTTATCCATTCATCAGTTGATGGACATTTAGGCTCTTTCCATAATTTGGCTATTGTTGAGAGTGCTGCTATGAACATTGGGGTACAAGTGCCCCTATGCATCAGTACTCCTGTGTCCCTTGGATAAATTCCTAGCAGTGCTATTGCTGGGTCATAGGGTAGGTCTATTTTTAATTTTCTGAGGAACCTCCACACTGCTTTCCAGAGCGGCTGCACCAATTTGCATTCCCACCAACAGTGCAAGAGGGTTCCCGTTTCTCCACATCCTCTCCAGCATCTATAGTCTCCTGATTTGTTCATTTTAGCCACTCTGACTGGCGTGAGATGATACCTGAGTGTGGTTTTGATTTGTATTTCCCTGATAAGGAGCGACGCTGAACATCTTTTCATGTGCCTGTTGGCCATCCGGATGTCTTCTTTAGAGAAGTGTCTATTCATGTTTTCTGCCCATTTCTTCACTGGGTTATTTGCTTTTCGGGTGTGGAGTTTGGTGAGCTCTTTATAGATTTTGGATACTAGCCCTTTGTCCGATATGTCATTTGCAAATATCTTTTCCCATTCCGTTGGTTGCCTTTTAGTTTTGTTGGTTGTTTCCTTTGCTGTGCAGAAGCTTTTTATCTTCATAAGGTCCCAGTAATTCACTTTTGCTTTTAATTCCCTTGCCTTTGGGGATGTGTCGAGGAAGAGATTGCTACGGCTGAGGTCAGAGAGGTCTTTTCCTGCTTTCTCCTCTAAGGTTTTGATGGTTTCCTGTCTCACATTCAGGTCCTTTATCCATTTTGAGTTTATTTTTGTGAATGGTGTGAGAAAGTGGTCTAGTTTCAACCTTCTGCATGTTGCTGTCCAGTTCTCCCAGCACCATTTGTTAAAGAGACTGTCTTTTTTCCATTGGATGTTCTTTCCTGCTTTGTCAAAGATGAGTTGGCCATACGTTTGTGGGTCTAGTTCTGGGGTTTCTATTCTATTCCATTGGTCTATGTGTCTGTTTTGGTGCCAATACCATGCTGTCTTGATGATGACAGCTTTGTAGTAGAGGCTAAAGTCTGGGATTGTGATGCCTCCTGCTTTGGTCTTCTTCTTCAAAATTACTTTGGCTATTCGGGGCCTTTGGTGGTTCCATATGAATTTTAGGATTGCTTGTTCTAGCTTCGAGAAGAATGCTGGTGCAATTTTGATTGGGATTGCATTGAATGTGTAGATAGCTTTGGGTAGTATTGACATTTTGACAATATTTATTCTTCCAATCCATGAGCAGGGAATGTCTTTCCATTTCTTTAAATCTTCTTCAATTACCTTCATAAGCTTTCTATAGTTTTCAGCATACAGATCCTTTACATCTTTGGTTAGATTGATTCCTAGGTATTTTATGCTTCTTGGTGCAATTGTGAATGGGATCAGTTTCTTTACTTGTCTTTCTGTTGCTTCATTGTTAGTGTATAAGAATGCAACTGATTTCTGTACATTGATTTTGTATCCTGCAACTTTGCTGAATTCATGTATCAGTTCTAGCAGACTTTTGGTGGAGTCTATCGGATTTTCCATGTATAATATCATGTCATCTGCAAAAAGCGAAAGCTTGACTTCATCTTTGCCAATTTTGATGCCTTTGATTTCCTGTTGTTGTTTGATTGCTGATGCTAGAACTTCCAGCACTATGTTAAACAACAGCGGTGAGAGTGGGCATCCCTGTCGTGTTCCTGATCTCAGGGAAAAAGCTCTGGGTTTTTCCCCATTGAGGATGATGTTAGCTGTGGGCTTTTCATAAATGGCTTTTATGATCTTTAAGTATGTTCCTTCTATCCCGACTTTCTCAAGGGTTTTTATTAAGAAAGGGTGCTGGATTTTGTCAAAGGCCTTTTCTGCATCGATTGGCAGGATCATATGGTTTTTCTCTTTTTTTTTTGTTAATGTGATGTATCACGTTGATTGATTTGCGAATGTTGAACCAGCCCTGCATCCCAGGAATGAATCCCACTTGATCATGGTGAATAATTCCTTTTATATGCCATTGAATTCGATTTGCTAGTATCTTATTGAGAATTTTTGCATCCATATTCATCAGGGATATTGGCCTGTAGTTCTCTTTTTTTACTGGGTCTCTGTCTGGTTTAGGAATCAAAGTAATACTGGCTTCATAGAATGAGTCTGGAAGTTTTCCTTCCCCTTCTATTTCTTGGAATAGCTTGAGAAGGATAGGTATTATCTCTGCTTTAAACGTCTGGTAGAACTCCCCTGGGAAGCCATCTGGTCCTGGACTCTTATTTGTTGGGAGATTTTTGATAACCGATTCAATTTCTTTGCTGGTTATGGGTCTGTTCAAGCTTTCTATTTCCTCCTGATTGAGTTTTGGAAGCGTGTGGGTGTTCAGGAATTTGTCCATTTCTTCCAGGTTGTCCAATTTGTTGGCATATAATTTTTCATATATTCCCTGATATTCATAATTTCCCTGATAATTGTTTGTATCTCTGAGGGATTGGTTGTAATAATTCCATTTTCATTCATGATTTTATCTATTTGGGTCATCTCCCTTTTCTTTTTGAGAAGCCTGGCTAGAGGTTTGTCAATTTTGTTTATTTTTTCAAAAAACCAACTCTTGGTTTCGTTGATCTGCTCTACAGTTTTTTTAGATTCTATATTGTTTATTTCTGCTCTGATCTTTATTATTTCTCTTCTTCTGCTGGGTTTAGGCTGCCTTTGCTGTTCTGCTTCTATTTCCTTTAGGTGTGCTGTTAGATTTTGTATTTGGGATTTTTCTTGTTTCTTGAGATAGGCCTGGATTGCAATGTATTTTCCTCTCAGGACTGCCTTCGCTGCGTCCCAAGGCGTTTGGATTGTTGTATTTTCATTTTCGTTTGTTTCCATATATTTTTTAATTTCTTCTCTAATTGCCTGGTTGACCCACTCATTCGTTAGTAGGGTGTTCTTTAACCTCCATGTTTTTGGAGGTTTTCCAGACTTTTTTCTGTGGATGATTTCAAGCTTCATAGCATTGTGGTCTGAAAGTATGCGTGGTATGATTTCAATTCTTGTAAACTTATGAAGGGCTGTTTTGTGACCCAGTATATGATCTATCTTGGAGAATGTTCCATGTGCACTCGAGAAGAAAGTATATTCTGTTGCTTTGGGATGCAGAGTTCTAAATATATCTGTCAAGTCCATCTGATCCAATGTCTCATTCAGGGCCCTTGTTTCTTTATTGACCGTGTGTCTAGATGATCTATCCATTTCTGTAAGTGGGGTGTTAAAGTCCCCTGCAATTACCACATTCTTATCAATAAGGTTGCTTATGTTGATGAGTAATTGTTTTATATATTTGGGCGCTCCGGTATTCGGCGCATAGACATTTATAATTGTTAGCTCTTCCTGATGGATAGACCCTGTCACTATTATATAATGTCCTTCTTCATCTCTTGTTACAGCCTTTAATTTAAAGTCTAGTTTGTCTGATATAAGGATGGCTACTCCAGCTTTCTTTTGGCTTCCAGTAGCATGATAAATAGTTCTCCATCCCCTCACTCTCAATCTAAAGGTGTCCTCAGGTCTAAAATGAGTCTCTTGTAGACAGCAAATAGATGGGTCTTGTTTTTTTATCCATTCTGATACCCTATGTCTTTTGGTTGGCGCATTTAGTCCATTTACATTCAGTGTTATTATAGAAAGATATGGGTTTAGAGTCATTGTGATGTCTGTATGTTTTATGCTTGTAGTGATGTCTCTGGTACTTTGTCTCACAGGGTCCCCCTTAGGATCTCTTGTAGGGCTGGTTTAGTAGTGACAAATTCCTTTAGTTTTTGTTTGTTTGGGAAGACCTTTATCTCTCCTTCTATTCTAAATGACAGACTTGCTGGATAAAGGATTCTCGGCTGTATATTTTTTCTGTCTAGCACACTGAAAATCTCATGCCAATTCTTTCTGGCCTGCCAAATTTCAAAAGAGAGATCAGTCACGAGTCTTATAGGTCTCCCTTTATATGTGAGGGCACGTTTATCCCTTGCTGCTTTCAGAATTTTCTCTTTATCCTTGTATTTTGCCAGTTTCACTATGATATGTCGTGCAGAAGATCAATTCAAGTTAAGTCTGAAGGGAGTTCTCTGTGCCTCTTGGATTTCAATGCCTTTTTCCTTCCCCAGTTCAGGGAAGTTCTCAGCTAGTATTTCTTCAAGTACCCCTTCAGCACCTTTCCCTCTGTCTTCCTCCTCTGGGATACCAATTATGCGTATATTATTTCTTTTTAGTGTATCACTTAGTTCTCTAATTTTCCCCTCATACTCCTGGATTTTTTTATCTCTCTTTTTCTCAGCTTCCTCTTTTTCCATAACTTTATCTTCTAGTTCACCTATTCTCTCCTCTGCCTCTTCAATCCGAGCCGTGGTGGTTTCCATTTTGTTATGCATTTCGTTTAAAGCGTTTTTCAGCTCCTCGTGACTGTTCCTTAGTCCCTTGATCTCTGTAGCAAGAGATTCTCTGCTGTCAGCTATACTGTTTTCAAGCCCAACGATTAATTTTATGACTATTATTCTAAATTCACTTTCTGTTATATTATTTAAATCCTTTTTGATCAGCTCATTAGCTGTTGTTATTTCCTGGAGATTCTTCTGAGGGGAATTCTTCCGCTTGGTCATTTTGGATAGTCCCTGGTGTGGTGAGGACCTGCAGGGCACTTCCCCTGTGCTGTGGTGTATAACTGGAGTTGGTGGGCGGAGCCGCAGTCAGACCTGATGTCTGCCCCCAGCCCACCGCTGTGTCCACAGTCAGACTGGTGCGTGCCTTCTCTTCCCCTCTCCTAGGGGCGGGATTCACTGTGGGGTGGGGTGGCCTGTCTGGGCTACTTGCACACTGCCAGGCTTGTGATGCTGGGGATCTGGCGTCTTAGCTGGGGTGGGTAGGCAAGGTGCACAGGGGCAGGAGGGGCAGGCTTAGCTTGCCTCTCCTTAGGTGATCCACTTCAGGAGGGGCCCTGTGGCAGCAGGAGGGAGTCAGATCCGCTGCCGGAGGTTTGGCTCCGCAGAAGCGCAGAGTTGGGTGTTTGCGCACGGAGCGAGCAAGTTCCCTGGCAGGAACTGGTTCTCTTTGGGATTTTGGCTGGGGGATGGGCGGGGGAGATGGCGCTGGCGAGCGCCTTTGTTCCCCACCAAACTGAGCTCTGTCGTCCGGGGGCTCAGCAACTCTCCTTCCCTTTGTCCTCCAGCCTTCCCGCTTTCTGACCAGAGCTGTTAACTTATGACCTCCCAGATGCTAAGTCGCGCTTGCTGTCGGAACACAGTCCGTCAGGCCCCTCCGCTTTTTGCAAGCCAGACTCGGGGGCTCTGCTTGGCCGGCGAGCCGCCCCTCCGCCCCGGCTCCCTCCCGCCCGTCCGTGGAGCGCGCACCGCCTCGCCGCCCTTCCTACCCTCTTCCGTGGGCCTCTAGTCTGCGCTTGGCTCCGGCGACTCCGTTCTGCTAATCCTCTGGCGGTTTTCTGGGTTATTTAGTCAGGTGTAGGTGGAATCTAAGTGATCAGCAGGATGCGCTGTGAGCCCAGCGTCCTCCTACGCCGCCATCTTCCCTCTCATCCAATAAAAACATTTTTAAAAAATTAAAAAAAAAAAACAGTAGAGAAAGTGTTGTGGAATTTCTTATGACAGTTAATAGTTTTAATGATATCTATCATTTAATGAACTGTATAATGCATCAGCAGCTCTGCTGCTTGCTTTATAAATATCATTTTATTTAATTCTTAGAGAATCCAAAAAAGTAGGTATTGAAAGTAGTCAAACCGAGACTCATAGCAGTTATCTTGTTGAAGACCATGCTCTAAGTGGCACAGAGTCTGGGTTTGGCCTCAAGTCCATTGAAAAGTTCTTGTTCTTAATCACACTAACATGCTCTTAGGGGCTTGAATGCAACTTTCCTAATAATGAATTCTTATGCTCCTCATCATATCATGCTTTGTAGGCCCCGAATCAGTGAAGACCATGGAAATGTGTTGGCCACATTTACAAACTGTGGATTTGTTTTTCTTAAACAAAATAAAGCATTATAAAATTTATACAATAATGAGTTAGATAACAAATTTCAGTATCGATACTGAAAAGTAATTATCATTTGATTGGATTTTACTGCTTTACTGCTTCCTCACGTGCAAAACAATAACCTGGCTATTGTTTACATTGAGATTTGTTTTATAAACTATAATTCTCAGATATTAATTCTGACAAAATAATATCTTTCCTCTATCCTAAGCATAACATTATTCACCAGCATACCTTAAAGAAATCCTATTGGATTATGGTGATATAAGTAGCTAGTACTTTAGAAAATCCATGGAAAAGTAAGCGATGGAAAGGCCAAATGGGCTGGTTTTGAGAAATATCCTTTATTTTTTTTTAACCAGTCCTCACCTTCACCTCTTACCCATTGCATGGCTGGATTTGCAGTGCTTCTGTTAATGTGCTGTTTCTCTTTGTCCAATTTACTGGCCAGATGACTGTGTCATAAAACCACCATCACCACCACCACTCCTGGTACTAATTAGCACCCCGTTTGTCAGCCTCAGTGCAGTGGTGAGGACTTGAGTGGTTATAAATACTGTAATACCTTTTCACCTGTGAAAGTAGCTCTTCCAAAGACAAAGAAGAAAGCACAGCAGGCAGGAAGCCTGCACTATTGGCACCTGAGCTGTTCCTTTCTCTGGACAATTTCAAGCTTTAACATCTGTTCTAAACACTACATTTATTAAACTGAATAACAAAATACATTCATCTGTGTATAATAGTCTTCCCAGGGGATACAGAATGGGATTTCCCTCTTTTTAAAGAAAGTGAAACACAGTTGACAGAGTCTCAGGTCTGTTTAATGTCAAGAAAAGCAGCCTGGGAAATAGGAAAGGAACTTATTAGGAAAGATTTTTTCCCCTCTTTGACCGTGGTATGACTGCTGCTGAGGATACGCTTATGTGTATTCTCCTACAATTTTTAATTACTGGGTTTAATTGTTGGCAGGTGGGTAAGAGTTCTGTTACATGTAATGTTTAATTGTTTATCCTTTGCTCTTTGTTAGAAATTGAATGCATTAGTTTGAAAATGAGACTCAAGAGGTCTGTTGTGGTAATGTGTTCTTTTCCCTGCTAGAGGACAAAATAAACTCAGATTATAAAGTTCTGATTCTTGCAAGGTCAGAGACTTTCCTCACAAATAGAAATCACATGACTACCTATGCATATGTAGGTCACTTACTTTACATTCTTAATAAAAGTAAAAGATGGCAGGAAAATATAGCCATTTTTTAGATGAATATAAAAGTCCTTTCTGAAACTAACATACAGAGCATCAATAAATATTCCAACTTTCTCCCTTTATTATACAGTTAAGACTTACACCTTTACTCTCTTTCTCTCATCTTTCCTCCACTTTCTTCCTTTTCTCCTCAAGATTTCATCCAGATTCTGAATATACTTCCTTCCTTCACAACTCATTTAGAACTCCCATCCTGTCAAGCCTCAATCATCTATAGACCACAACCTCTATCAGGCTACAGGGCTTATAGGGAGGGAGTGGCTTTTAGAAAAGGGACTGGAAGAGCAGGACAGTCTATAGGGGTTCAGAGGCTATGAACATTCTAGGCTACGAAAGGTGGTGAAGAGTTGGAGGTAGTGGAAGTAGCATTTAAGTGGTAGCAGTAATTTAGGGGAGAAGTGTTGGGGATAGGCCTGATGGAAGATGAAAAATAATGTATTTGGTGAACACTGGAAGAAAACATACTCTGGTAAGGTTTTGAAATGAAGGAGGCAAGAAAAATAAGGTTCAATACTTCTTGATCTTGAGCAATGTCTCTAGTGTGCCTGGGTTGATTATCACATTATCTGCAAATACACTGTTTCTCTTTGTGACCCACACACTATTGTACATTTATGGCACATGCATAATACTGACTCACCTATCCAGGTGGCAAATGGGAGCTTGATCCTTTGCAAAAGCACACCTGTGGTGTGAAATGCAGCAAAAATACTGAGTGGTAGGAATTGCAACTTTGAGTTTGACAAAAAAAGTCTTTTATTTAACCAAGTTAAGCAAAAAGGTACTCTATTTCACTTACAAAGAACTTTATGGATTTTATGAATCCAACAGGGAGGTCCAGTTTGCCGGCTACAGACTTAATTGCTAACCTGTTGTAAAGTGGATTTTTTTTGGTTGTTGTTATTCATAGATGCAGGAAAAAACTTGGATTATTCTTCTTAGGTGTAGATCTTCCTCTGTCAGACCCATGATAATCATTAATTCACATTCTCACACAGTTCCTCTTATTCATTTTTAAATGCCTCAGTGTGATTCTTTGATATCTGCCTATATCTTTAAAGACCATCTGTAATTGACCTTTAGTTTAAGACATTTTTTATTGAATTTTCATTAAGAAATGTGAGGATTTGGGTGTTTTCATTTTTTTTTTTTTTAAGTAGGCTTCATGACCAATGCAGCCATGACTCTGAGATCATGACCTAAGCTGAGATCAAGAGTTGGATGCTTAACTGACTGAACCGCTAAGGCGCCTCAAAGATTTGGTTTTATTTCACCTGCTATAGATGTATGTTTCACAGTGATGTGTTTCTTTGAGCTGGGCATTCAGCTGGGCATGAATTAGAAATTCTCTTTCTTCAGCCTGATTAATTTCGTAAATGATTTTCTCCTTTCTGTTTTTTTCTGGCATTTCCATTATTTGGATTTTAATGAAAGTTTTTGAGGTTTTCTTTATCTGGAATAGTCTGTTTCTTTCTATTTTTTTAACAATATGATCTTACTCATCTTCATGTTAGAGACTTTCCAGAGATGTCTGTTCACATTTACAAGGTGAGATGGAGAGCAAAGACCACAGGAAAAAAAGTTAAATTTGACAATTGCATTGACAAGTCCTTGAGACAGGTAGAGTGACACTCCTTGAAGAACTCAACTGCCTCGAAGTTAATACTTTGCTCAGGGCAAAAGGCAATCTTACCTTCACATTAGCCTGACCTCCAGGATCCTGTAAGTCTCTTTTAACATATAAAAATCCCCTTGGAAACTTCCTTTATCCCTACCTGCCTCCCCCAAGATATATGCTACCAATCATCCTTTAAGCATGTGGGCCACTGATAGACAGCGGAAGGGTCTCATGACAAAGGTTTTAGAATACTAGACAGTAGTAAATAACATTTTCCCAACAACAGCTAGCCCCTCAAGGTCCTAGAAACCTTGTTTATAAATTCCTTAGAGACTTATACTATCCCTAACCCCCTCCCAACTTGAAAGTATATGATCAGTCATTCCTCATAATCCCAGTGCAGCTCTTTTCACCCATGGGTCCTGTCCCTGTGCTTTAATAAAACCACTCTTTTTTGCATCAAAGATTCCTCAAGAATTCTTTGTTGGCTGTTCACTCCCAAACCCCAACACTTCACATCACAAGATGCTAAAATGTTGATTGGCTATTTTGAATATTTAGGTGGAACTTATCAATTGTGCATTTAAGGTGGGCTCGGATGGGCTATTTTCTCTAGGAACCCTGATACCAGTATTTTTAAATCTTTTCCTACGGGATGGCTGGACTCCTAAGATGAGTATCATCCAGCCATCTTCCTGAAAGGTATTAGCCTGGCTGCTAGATTCTGGAATCCAGCTGAGAGAGGAGTCCTGCAGGTGACAGGTAGGGCAGAATGTTATATTCATTTATTGCTCCTATTTCCAGTAGAGTCTTGCTGTCAACCGTGCCTGTAAACTCAAAATTTAAAGATTCTCTTCTTCGCCCTCTGTGAAAATAAACTTCCAGTCTTTTGCAGGGATGAGGAGTTCTTTGGCTGCACAGTGTGGGAGAGAGGGCAGTACTCTAACTGCTTCTAATGCAGATTTCAACCAACCTTTCTTTCTTTAGTTCTTCTTTCAGCCCGCTTTCAGCGGTAACTAGGTGTAACAAAATTCAAGGGGTTCATTGCTTGGGGAGCATCAAATTGAATACAATTCAAGGAAGTGCTGAAAGCAAAGAGACTTTTTATTACTTGTTACAAGTAAGAAGACAAGGAGATAGTCTTTGAGAGCAAAGCACTCTCTCCCTGTTGGGTTAATACAGGAAGCTTTTATTCATTGTATTAGGGGGTGGGGACAGGAAGCTTGCATAGGCACTTCTGATTCTTTTGCACATGTGAACATGCTTGTGCATACATGGTATGTTCAAAAAAGGGTGGAAAACTCTGCCCATAAGAGGAGATCTTAGTATTATAATGAGCTAAGGGTAACAAGGTCAGCTCAGGGAGCTTTGGTGTAAGCCCTCAGATTCTCTGACTTAAGGTGGCTTACATAAGGGGCTGTCACATGAGATAAACTTACCAAGGGGCCATCCAGTGAAACAGCTAGTCTCCTTGTCTAGAAGTGTTGGTTCTCCAAAAACAAAACACATTCCTTCCCTGCTTTTGTCCCTTCCCCTCCTCCCTTCAGTTCAAAGGTTTCAACCCTCTTTGGGTTACTTCCCATTGCATCCTAGCTAACATAGGGAGGGGTTCCAATTCCTGAGTTTCTGTGGATTCTGAGTGTGATTTTCTTCTTTCCTTACTGTATGGCCAACTTAGGATCTAGTTTATCATAATTCAGTTACAACTCATCCATCTACTTTCCAGCTTCAAAATGTCATTGCTGCCATCTTCTCTTATTTCTTTTTTTTCTTCTGAGTTTATACCTTTAAATATCACTTTATTATCATTTTAATGGGATTCCAAGAAGGAGCAAGAATAAAAGCAAATATTCTGAGAACTTTACCTGGAAGGTGAAAATTCTTTTAACAGTACTATTCCTCTCTGAAATGTTTATTTTCTCTCAATTGGGCCAATATTTGATGTATTGTTCTCAGAATATTAGTGGAAATATTCCCTCCCATGCTGGACAATAAGAAAAAATGTCTTAAAAAATTTACAAATGTAGCTGAGCTTCTTTACATTGCTGGTTATGCAATATCCACCTAACCTCAAACTGTTACCCTAGACATGTATGTTGTACATATTTTGACTGACTACTTTGCAGTAGGATTAAAAGACAAGGTGAGTTGCTTTTAAGATAGTTCTGACGAAGTTAAGAAATTCTAGCATATAGAATCAAGTATGCTGAAGTGATAATTGCCAACAGCTCAAGAGGAAAAAGAAATACTTTGGATCTTCAACATCCTGGCATAAAAAGTACCCATAGTACACACAAATCAGTAGTAACACATTATTCTTGAAATGAGATTTTATTTAATGAGTGACAACAAGACTTTAATCCCTGCATTTCATTGAAAAAATGTTTCATCCTTTGAATACATTAGGTATGTTTTTCTTCTTAATTTGTGACTCTAAAAAGATTTTGCAGCCGTAGAACAGCTGCCAATGTTGTGAATTATGACATACACTAATTAGAGTTGCACTATTTAAAAGGGAAAGAAAAGAAATGTGCAAGCACCTTTAAGGTATTAAATTGTTCAAAAAGGCATACTTGTTACTCCCAACTGTGGGTAAAACTTCATAAAACACTACCTAAAGTTATAATCTGTTTGGTTACTTTGGAAAGGAATTTGTGAGTAGCTTAAACAAGGCATTTTTAAATTTTGTTTGCAAGATATTTCTCGATCATGGCTGCTCTTTACTAATTTTTGTGTGTAATGTGTGTGGGGGGGGAATTAGGGATACTTGAGAGATTAGAGCCTGTTTGAAGACATGCAAGAATCATACTTTCAGGAATTGATGTTAAAACAGCCTGGAAACTCCTGATACTTATGGTACTCAAGAATTACTTTCAACATTTTAGAATTCTGAGCCAATATATCTATGCAGGAAAACAATCAGTCTTTGAGTTTGTCTTTCCCTTGCCTTATCCTTAGCCTACTTGGTTCAGGAGAGCAAAATGCCTCTTTGTTGATCTAGATGAATTGACTGATACAAGTTAATCAAAGCAGCAGTTCTTCTGCTTAAGACAATTCCAAAACGAAAAGAGCTTAATTTCACCTCCTGTAGCACCTCCTGTAGTTGGATCATAACAGAGAACCAAGAAATGAATGAATAAGGTTTGTGGGTTGCCAACATTTAGGCCCATGTACTAAATAAAACTCATGAACTGTACTCATAGGAAAGCTTCTTAGATCTTTTTATAGCAATTAAGTTTCTATTATAAAAGTCCAATAGGTTATTTTCTACCCCACTAATATTATTTCAAAAATATTTTAAAGTCTATTTATTTATTTATTTATTTACTTATTTATTTAGAGAATCCCAAGCAGGCTCCACACTGTCAACATAGAGACTGACGCAGGGCTCCATATGACATGAATGGTGAGATCATGACCTAAGCCTAAATCAAGAGTCTAACTTGTAACCAACTGAGCCACCCGGGTGCCCCTATTTCAAAAATATTTTAAAAGAAGCAGAAAGGCTGGTGGAGAGCTAGATGCCGGCAATCTGAAGGGACAGTTACTGTAGGTGAGAGAGGAAATAGGCTGATAAACCCCTAAGATCCCTGAGGACAGCACTGCACAACTCGGAACAACAATGATGATAATGATAATGATAGTCACTGTAATGGCTTTAATATCCTGAGTGGTTTCTAAGGGAGAGGATTTGCTTTATATAAACTTTCACCCTTGATATTTATGATAAATCTCTGAAATACATATTGTTTTCCTTATTTTCATAAATGATATTACAGGTACCAGGAGTTTAAGTCATTTGCATGGGGTTACACAATTAATGATGCAGAGGCAGATCCTAGAGCTGAGTTATGCTCTACTAAATAGCTTTCATTTGATGGCTCTTGGTCATCAATAAAATGTTAAATTGTGTTCAGGAATTTTGGTTAAGAAGATAAAGAATACAGTAGCATGATTGGAGGGATAAGTGTCAGTTTTCTAGAAGAAAACTCATTCCCTTTTATCTAATTGCACATATATGTGAGGGACAACTAAACAAGGTGCAGTGACAAACTTCTCCAGGGTAAGGGAGGAAATGGTAGAAGTGCATTTATTATGGATGTTAGTCAAATCAGCAGGGTCTGATGAATGACATTTGGGATGCCTGAGACAAGGGTGGATACTGCTGTGAAGCCATTAGGGGCTGTTAGTGAGGATTTATTTGAGGATGGCAAAGGCTTTGAAATTTGTGCAAGGGAACATTTGTTTGTAGAAGAAAAAGCAATCTTGTCAACATAGATGAATAGAATAAATTTCAAAAATAGGAAAAGTACTAGAATAGTCAATGTAATCCATAACATTGGGTGTAGACAATGACACCATTTTTTTTCCTCCTATGAATGAGTAATGTCTTAGGTAATTAAAGAAAAAAAAATTAGTTGATGTCAGTCTCTAGGTGGGTATGATTAAGACTAGAAAACCACATAAAGAAGGTGTGTTATCTCAACCTCAAAAGTGGGGCAAATCTTTGATGTAATTGATTTTTATCAAGTTAAAAAATAATCAGTGTCTTTGATGAAACTTGGTACGTATGCATCAAGATGCATATGACAGCTAACAACTTGGATGACAAATGTGCTAAAGTTGAACAGATCATGAAAAATTAGAAAAATAGCCAACAAAAGCTAGAACTGTCAACTAGGAGTGATTACTTGCAAATATATTAATAACCAAAAATTAAAAATACATATAAGGGGCGCCTGGGTGGCTCAGTCGGTTAAGCGTATGACTTCAGCTCAGGTCGCGATCTCATGGTCTGTGAGTTCGAGCCCCGCGTCGGGCTCTGGGCTGATGGCTCAGAGCCTGGAGCCTGCTTCCGATTCTGTGTCTCCCTCTCTCTCTGCCCCTCCCCCGTTCATGCTCTGTCTCTCTCTGTCTCAAAAATAAATAAATGTTAAAAAAATATAAAAAAAATTAAAAAAATAAAAAAATAAAAATACATATAATTGGAAAAAGCCTGGCTGGAAGAAATATGGCTAGGGTTTTCCTAACAGAGAAGACTATAAAGAGAAATAAGAATCACAAACCTAAATATAAAATATATACATGAGTTTATAACATCTGAAGTTATTAGAAGTTGTTAATTTAGTACCTTTTCTGATGGCTTCATCACTGAAATTAAACCAGGATTGGAAAAAGACCCTGGTCAAATGTCCAAATACCAAAAGAATGGCTGAACTAGAACACACAAAAGAACAATGTTAAAATTCCTAAACTTAACACTCTCTAAAAAGTTTTTAAAAGGGTACCGTGTATCTTTTAACAAAATTTTTTTAACGTTTATTTATTTTTGAGACAGAGAGAGACAGAGCATGAATGGGGGAGGGTCAGAGAGAGAGGGAGACACAGAATCCGAAACAGGCTCCAGGCCCTGAGCTGTCAGCACAGAGCCCGACGCGGGGCTCGAACTCACACACCGCAAGATCATGAACTGAGCCGAAGTTTGACGCTCAACCGACTGAGCCATCCAGGCACCCCTGTACCATATTATCTTTTTTATGGCCATAGTTTAAATGATAATTTTTAAATGTCTATTTTTGAGAGAGTACAAGCAAGGGAGGGGCAGAGAGGGGGACTGAGGATCTGAAATGGGCTCTGCAAGGACAGACTGACAGCAGCAAGCCTGATGTGGGGCTCTAACTCACAAACCGTGAGATGACAACCTGAGCCAAAGTCAGACACTTAACCGACTGGGCCACCCAGGTGCCCCTAAATGATAATTTTTTGAAAATAATGTGGTGTTATAGAATGGAATATAGAAAAATAAAGTCTGCTCTTAAAGGTAATTGCATGTTCCATTTTTTAAAACATGTTGTAGACTGACATTTATACGGCCTTTTTTTCCGTATTTCATACCTTTTGTTCACTGCCTTTCAATATACTTACACTTTATATGCTATGTTGTGGTAGAGACTATTGGTTTTTAATGCTCTCAAGTTGAATTGTAGTGATTTAGCTTCATAAATAGGCCAAAGTCATAAAAGGCATGATTTAATGCATTTTCTAAACAATATATGACATTGTATAATTAAACCTTAAGTAACTTAACTCATAAACATTGTGATTCTAATGTGCTGCAGAGTCTTTGTGTAAAACAACACAATAAAAGTTCATTAAAATCTATTGTTTAGTATGGCTTTAAATGTCTTAAGCCCAGAGTTCATTGTATGGTCAATAGGCTTGAAATATTACTTGTAAGAGAAATTTAGACATACTTAGCATACATAGCATCCATAGCGTCCAAAGTTTGGAAACAGTTATTTGAAATTAGGGAGGTGAGGAAGTAGGTAGTATAACGTAACATTTACACACATGTACATACATACACAAATCCCACCATCTAGCACTACTTACTTTATAACACATGATTTATTTGTACTGGGCGTGTTTATCATGTGCAGCTCTAGTAAAAGCCAGACAGTGTTGGGAATGATTAGAGGGACAGTTTCTGGGTTGTTTTTTGTTTTTGTTTTTGTTTCTTCTCTGTGAGGAATTTCTTGGAGGAAATAGCTTAGTAGCACACAGAAAAGTTCTTCTTATTTTTGGTAAAATCAGATATGAAAGCAGCATATGTATGCTTTGTGGGCATTTGGATTTAGAAATAACATAGATTATATCCTGTCACAGACAATAAGACATTTAGAGATGTAGTTGTCACTTTTCATTTAATCCACACTCCTCCTCCTTCCCCTATCTCTTATTTATAGTCATAAAATTCTTCCTCCCATTCCTTAGATTTTGATATACTTCTTTCTCCTGCAACTTAGCTTGAGAAATACAATTTTAGAACATGAGTTTTAAAACAGTGACTCAGTTTTTCTTTTGGGAGCCGCCTTGCCCTATTTTAGTCCATATAGTTTGAGCTAATTCCAGCCTAATCTAGGGAATTGGGAGTAGCTCATGGATTTTTTTTTCTTTTTTAATCTCTGGTTGCAGTTTGGAGATTGATACATGAAGAATGTAGGTACACAAGATTCAGTTCAAAGAATTTGGCATGAACTTGTACAAAGAGGCTCCTTTTATTTATTTATATTTTTTTGTGGGATTGCTTTCTGTTAGGATCCTGCAAGGCTGGAAATGTCAGTACTCACATTATAGAGAGGTCATGCTTAAAATACAACCATTGAAAAATGAAGCTGTGCTAAGAGATGGAAAATGATGGAATACTGATCATATTGTTTGAGCTTCTGGGTCTAACCATGGCTGAAACTAACATTTTTTTTTTTTTTTCTGAAATTTTCAGTCATGGAAAATAGCAAAGTAATGCCTTCCATTTTTTCCCTCTTTGCTTTAATGAATTGTGTTGGTTTTCTGTCCATTGCAAACAAAACATCCTGACTAATACAGAAATGACTCATGTTGATATGCATATTCTATTCATTAATTCTTTACTTACCTGTTTGTCACATATATATACAATGCAATATAATTTTCCTCTAGCTTGTTACCTCTCTTATCCACAAGCTTTCTAGCAACATGAATACTAATTTTATATTCAGTAACCATAATATAAATTATTCTAGAAGCACAAACAATTACTTTCTTCAGATTGGATACTAACAGTCATGCCCTCTTAAACCAGTGTAGTTAGCTTATTATCATGTTTACCTGCAACCTCTTTATCATTGAAACTGACACTATTCTCTCATGCTCAGTTTATGGTTCTCTTAATTCATAGCATTGCTGTGGCTTGGCTGTTTTGTTCCCTTATTCTCTTTCCAGCTGAGTTTGTGTTTTTGAGGTTTGTTGACTCATAGCTCCCTTTCCTTTCTCATATCTACTATATCCCTCACTGCTAACATTTAACTTACCCCTTTTTCATAGCTTCTCCTTTGCTGATCCCCTTCCTCTTCTTTTTCCCTCTACAAGTCTTAAAGCATCTTCCAGGAGATACATGTATGAAAGGAGTTTTGTAGAGTAAGTGTATTTGGATTTCTTACTACAGTGTGCAAGGGCATAGCAAGTATTCGATACATGTTTATTGAATTAGTATAAACCTACCTTACTAAAATAGCATTCTGGAGTTCTAAGAAAATTAATGCTGTTTCAAAGCTGCCTGATTTATGCCTAGAGAGCAGATTAGACAAGGAGAGAAGTGAGTTTATTAATCTTATCTTCAACGTATAGTTAATTTTGATGATGCCTGTTAATCACCCGCTACTGTTTGCAAGGTAGTAGCAGCAACCATGTCTCTGTTTTTAATGAGGTTAGGTCTTCCTCCAAATGCTTTAAGAGCTGAACAATGAGACTTCAAATGTTGGTAAGCAGTTGTTTATCTTTCAGTACAAGGTCCTGTACTATTTCATCCATTTTTTTCAAGTTTATGAGACTCTGGGGAGATTATTAGGAAGAAACAGCAGCTGTACTTTGGCGTTCTGATATTGCTGCACTCTATTTCAGATCCTCTCCAACACTCATTGCCCGGGTTCTGCCCTTACAGAGACCTCTAATGGCCCGGTTCCTCATTTCCCTCAGTCATTATTTCCTCTGACTGCACTTGAGTCCTTGCTGGCTTAGAATTTTTTTCAGTCACCTTTATACAGTCTTGGCGCCCTGGATTGCCTGTGCCTTTAACCTATAGCCACATCTGCTGTGTCTGGATCAACTCCTGGCCCAGTTTATCCTTTTTTATGTTCCTGGGGCTATAGAACATCAATAGTGAATCATTAGCAGGTGTTGATTTGACTTGCTGTGGCCTCTAATTTACTTTCTAACTCACTGTGCATAGCAAGACTTTTTATTCATCTATCAATTTCCTAGTAACAACTTTTCTAAATTTCTGATTGCTTCAATCCTTTCATCTCAATCCTTTCAATATTGTCAGATAATCTTCCCTCACTTCACAAAAGGATAGAGACCACCACTTTAGCTATAACGTTGTCCATCTTCCCTCTTTACTTGTCATGAGTACCTTCTCTTGATACGTAGAGATACCTTCATCTTTGTTCTTTGCATCCTTTCCTTTCATGTGGGAGGAAGATGTGTCCTGTCCTTTTTTTAAGATTAGCTACAATCTGTTTACTCCTCAAAGACCTTGTTTACTCATTCTTTTCTTAATCTATAGCATCTTCAATCTTTTCATCACCAAACTCTTCTTCCTTGAAGCCTATAAATGTACAGAGGTCTCACCTCTTGTTCACCAGTGTCGAAATTTTGGTTTCAGAATTAACAACCATTGTCCCTTCATAGTTATGTACTCTAACTTTAAGCCACTGTTTATTTAGCTTTGCTGTCTTGAGTCTACTGAAATCCTTTCTTTAAATTCACCAATTAAATTACCACATCTAACAACTTTTTCTCTGTTTTTACTCTATTAATACTTGGCTTTCTCTAACATGCCATCTTGTTATTAAAATTCTTTCTACCTTTGCTACAACATCCTAAGCACCTTATTTTTCTTTTTTTGTTTGTTTATATATTTTTGAGAGAGATGGGGGGAGGGGCAGAGAAAGGGGGAGACAAAAGAATCCCTAGCAGGCTCTACGCAGTCAGTACAGAGCCCAATGAGGGGCCTGGACTCACAAACTGTGAGATCATTACCTGAGCCAAAACCAAGAGTCAGACGCTTCACAGACTGAGCCACCCAGCTGCCCCAGAATCTCGTTTTTCTTATCAATAGACTTTTCCTGCAAATCTTTATTCCCATGTCCACTTAATTTGCACCTTGTATCTGCTTGGAGACCTAGTATACTACTGTAAGCATCATTTTTTATAATACTTCTTTATTATGACTCTATGATGGTTGAAAACCAGGATGAGGTCGTAACATCACAGCTGGGCAGGTAAGGGCAGCAATTTTGATCTCTACTACTTACCCTACTTAACCTTATTTCACCAAGTTTAGCTATTACCCCATCCCAACAGGAATTCCATGCTACTTCTAAACAAATTTTCTCACTTTTCTAAAATAATTCCCATAGAATTCCTTCCCTTTTTGCCACCTAAAATCTCTATGACTGGGAAAAGATACTCTTAGAAGCTAACAATTTCCAAACATCTGTGATGAACAGAAACATTAAGTCACTCTTGCTTGCTTTGAAATATTCCCTTCCTTTGATGGGAAAGCTAATATTAACTTCCAGATGAGACATCTACAGAATATTAGTCTGTGCTGTTGAATATCTAAAAAGTGTACCAGGACTGAGCTAGGATTGCATAAACGGAAAAATTTTCCTCTCTAAAGGACCTCACAGCTAGCCTGTACATTAGGGCATTAAGCCTAGCTTTAGCTCATATTTGAAGGCTTTAACTAGTTTGAATATGGCTACTTTTTTAAGTTAAAATATTCCTACTCATGGGACATAAGTAGATGTTTTATTGGTATTCCTAAAATCATGGCAAGATTTCTTTTTTACCCTAATCAGTAACACTTTTGGTTCAGCATGTGAAATTTAATTTTTTTCCATGAAGTATCATTGTTCTTTATCCTATTATAGAGTATGGGGAAAAATCCATGTTAGTGAATTTATAATTACTTTATGACTTACCACCTTACTATATCAAAATCATATCCATTCCTATTTAAAGATTTTCAACAAGAGAATCATTTATGCTGAAAAGAAAATATGTTAGATACATTCTTGTTCTATTACCTGATAAAAACACAGAGTCATTCAAATGAACATTTACTCAAATGAACATTTAGTTATCTTACTTCCCCATCTTTAATTGATTATTATTGATTCAGGTGTTATGCTATGTTAGCTATGTAATATTACATCATGGCATCATATTCACAGAGAAACAGGAACACTCACTTTTTTCATGTGCTAAATACCAGACATTTGTTATAAATGCCAGTGGCGTGCATCCCTCAGTTTAAAATGTTTGTTCACCGTCACTTTTGAATTTCTCCAAAATATATAGTTGTATAGTTATATAGTTGTATAGGTCACAACCATCACTAACATGAGTCCTGTGAATAGCAAGAAAAATTGAATTTTTGTCCTTATAATTCAGCTACACTTTTTTGTGAAGAATCATTATTAATTGATCTAATGACTTCAAATTAAAATGCTTTTTTGTTATAATCATTTCATACACAATAAACTGTCTTAAATTTTATTGCATTCTTTAGGTTACATGAAGGTGGATAAACAATACATGTTTTGGGGCTCCTGGGTGGCTCAGTTGGTTGTGCGTCCGACTTCAGCTCAGGTCATGATCTCGCGGTTTGTGAGTTCAAGCTCTGTGTCAGGTTCTGTGCTGACAGCTCGAAGCCTAGAGCCTGATTCAGATTCTTTGTCTCCCCCTCTCTCTGCCCTTCCTCCACTCATGCTCTGTCTCTCTGTCTCTCTCTCTCAAAAATAAGTAAACATTAAAAAAATTCTTAAGAAAAGAATACATGTTTTATGTATATGTTATATATTGTAATATATATGTATGTATAATTTGTTTTCTCTTATACTACTCTTAAGGAAATTGTCAAGATTAGTTTTAAATGGACTATGTCTTCCCATGGAATAGTTTAAAACTCCTAGTCCATTTCATAACAATATATTGAGATACCTCCCATAATAACTCAGAAAGAAGTTTGAAAATTGGCATCTTGGGTCCTCAAGAATATGAAATATGGATTCTTCTTTCTTCTTACTATTTTGAGGTTGATGTGTGCCAGTGTACAAGTCACAAAACTTCTTCATGGTTTGGCTTCTTTACCTTCCATTAATGAAAACATTTGTGAGGGTCATGATGTCACATCTGCCACAAAAATCTCCCACTGGTGTCCATCCTAAGTTTGTGAAGAAGTATCTTGGTGGTTGGGGTTGGATTTAGAAGATGTGAACTTTGTGGCCTTTGTAAAGTGTAAGGTTCCAATAGTTATGCTTGCTTGGTCAGCCTCTGGTCCTCTGCAGTATAAATTTGACTTCAAAGATAGTTTGGTGCAAGATGAAGTAAAGCCTTTGTATACTGCAATAGTGACTGGCTCAGGTGCCTCTGCTGCAGCAGAGGTCTGATTGCTTGCTTGCCTTGCATCCTACATAAATGCTTTTTTATTTGTAACTGAGAGTCTGTTTCCCTTGATATGGAACTCCTTTGGACAAGTCCTCTGACCTGAACCCAGATGTCATTTCTTGTATGTTAGGGATCTAATGAGGCATTTCTAGGATGTCTGAAAAATCTCTAGAGCATAAAATCTTTGAAATTACTACTCCTGATAGGGACATAATGTGAGTACATGATTAAAAGCCTGGTCCTGTTTTTGAAGTGTCTAATCACAGAACAGATAAGAAAATGGTTTTCAAGGCAGATTCTCCATTCTTCCTCGTACACTTCGCCAACTCAGAAAAATAGCCAGCACTCTCCATTCTGTTCACAGAACATGCTGTCATCTGTCCAGGTCCTGCTGAACACACAGGGCTAACAGGCTAGTGGCCTGCTCTAGGGTCTGGTATGTTTTTACACTTGTACCACCAGTTGGCTTATAAGCTTACAGCAGTGTATTCCCAAACTGATTGCGTCAATTATTATTATAATTATGTAATTTACTTGATCATCTATGAGTTAATGTAGTGTGAGTGTGAAAAGAGTTGTTTCCATGATAACTAATTAGAATGCTCTGGAAAGGCATGATAAAGGTGAATTGCTAAAAATACCGTGTTCACTATCAAATTAGGTATGAGCAAGATAAATATAAACAATTGGAGGATAAGTTATTAAAATGGAGAAATTTGTTTTTTGATAGAATTTTAAAATTCTTGCTTAAAAGACGAAGTAGAAATTACATATCATGATTTATACGTATGGTTGATGAAAGAAGGAAAAGGGGAAATCACAATCAGGCAGATCCATACATTTGTTGAGAAAAAACCTTGTCCTACATCAAAATATTATATATGATGAGTGGGGGTTATTTTTCACATAAAATGAAATATTTAAGATATTACATACTTTTTCTTTGGTTTCCTACTTTTTCAATTATCTGACCAATCACTGTTCTAGATAACATAAGACCTTGTCTACTGTAAATGCTTTGGTCCAAGTAACTGTCTTTTGCTGCTTATTTTAACTCAGAATCCCCAATTCTAATCAGGAAGCAGATTATTTTGCTTGGTCAAATTGAATTTCCTTAGCGTGCTGTATTCTACATGGGACCTCAACTACCTTTCTAGCATATCCCCCACCCCGACCTTTTCTTTACACATCTGAAGCGACAGCCACATCTCACTTCTGCCTATTCACTAATGATGTCATAGACTTCATGCTTTTGATCATACTGTTTGGGATTCCATCAGCCTCTCACCCATCTGACCCATCTATTTTGTCCACTAGTGAAGTCCTACTCAAATATTCCAGCTGAAATATTCATCTCCTCTAAAATCATTCCAACAGGTAACTCCCTTAATATGCCAGGAATCCTTTGTTTTAGCACTTACCAATGGTGTTGCAAGATGATTTTTTCATGCAGCCTTTGTTTCAGCCAGTGTCTAAGCTCCTTAAAGGGGAAAGAAACTATGTATTGATTGTTTCTATATCCTCAAATCCTAGCAAATACTAGGTATTCAGTAAATGTGTGTAGAATGAAGTAACAAAGAGATCAGATTTGTTTCAAATTGAACTAACAACTACAATCTTCAGAGAATAAGGTCTCCTTCAGAAGCTAGTGAACTCCCTTGTCTTTCCACCTTAAGTTACCTCTCCTCTCTTTTCCTTTTATCCCATTCTTGAACTTGTCCCAACTTCTATACCTCTCATTAGTCCTAAACCCACTGTATTTCAATTTCAGCCCCCACAAATTTATGGGAGATTTTTAAGAAGATGGGAAACAACTACTGACAGGGAATTCTAGAAGGAATTAAACTATCAGATGGTGGGTTTGATCACATTAAATTTAAAGCTCCCTCTTACCCTAATATTCTGTGAGTTATCTTTCAGCAGGTATTAATGCCCTCACAAATTTATCGTGCCCTTCACATTACGCCATATGGGCTGCCATCTATTCTACTTGGTAATGATGACTCTCTTATGGAGGCTTTCTTTTATCATCTAATTAGTGATAAATAAGAAGGAGTGGGTAAAGTATCCATTTACCGTTCTACCTACCTCTTAATAAATCCACAGCCAAGGGAATGGACTGTGAAGAATCGTAAGTTTGTCCTGGCAGATGGCTGGCCATGTACTACTGTCTATTATCTGAGATTATGAGAATGCTAAAACTTTATGTGTTTGTGGGTGTGTGCATGCACACTTGCCATGTGTATGTGCATGCACACGTTTCCTACTTTGCATCCATAATTTACGAAACAGAATGGACAGTATACTTCCAGTGTATAAAGGAAGTAGCAAGAAGAAGCAGACTGAGACAGATTCAAACACTGTCAAATGTATTCAGATGGAGTGGGGTGAAGATGGTCTAATGCATCTTTACCGATTGATTACCCCTGAGCGTAAAAACTAACATCAGCAGATTCAATTTAGGATGAGCAGTTCTCTAGGATGAAGTGGGGGCAGCGGGATCTTAAGTACTCAGTGTAAATGTCAATTTCTGTCACAAGTATTGTCACAAACTCAAAGTTTCCCCATTGTTAAAGAATAGTAGCTTTTTTATTGGTAGGGCACTTATTAGGACTACTAAGATCATGGAAATTACCTAGAGCCCAGTATTTGTAAACAGTCAATACTTAATGTCATGATGTCCTATAGAAAATTCTGCTAGTTCTGGATACTGGGTGATCATTTCAATTCTTTGCTGATTATTTCCTAAAGACATGCTCTACACTTATATTCTACCACAAATGGTCAAAAACTCTGAAGTCTTTTTTTTTTTTATGATTATATGTGGCTGATAATTTTACTTCTCTAAAGCTACTCTGTTGGGAGAAATTTGGTTTAAGATTTCCAAACAAAAAGTGGGGATTTAACCATATGAATTTCCACTGTATTTACAAACATAAAGTTTCACTAAATAAGTTGATGTAGGGCTCTGAAATTTTACCTTTAGTGAGACTAGAAAATAAGCATTTTGAAATATGTTTCCTGGAAATCTGGTTAATGCTAACATCGCAAATCGTGTGTGTGTGTGTGTGCGCGCGCGCGCACGCATGCTCATGCACACACATATGAAAGAGACCTACAAGTAATAAGAAAAAAATGTAGTAGACCAACCATCTGTAAAGTCAAATAGGACACAGACTAGAAACAAATGAACACTTTCAAAACTTAATAAAAAACCCAGGTGAGGGTATGTAAGCTAGCATACAGTTACATCTTTTAACCACAAGAAATTGCATTTCAAGTTCCTGTCAAACAAAGCCACATATATCAGACACTTAAAACGAAAACTGACATTAGTACCAGCCATTGCACAAAGGCATGCAACAGTCCTCAAGTTTGGCTGTTTGCAGCATCTGTAACCTGCAGTTAGCTGTGACTGATTCAAGTTTATGTCCTTGAACTAGAAAGCGAAGCACCCTGGTAGATAAAATTAATTGATGAAATTTAGGTATATGATTTAATGTACCAAAAAATGAGTCACATGGAAAACAGAAATTAATATATATTCATAACAAAATTACCCTTTGGCTCGTTGACAGCATGGAGCAAAATAATTCTGGGATCGAGAGGAATTCAGGTTAGAGCTGAGGGACTTTGCCTGTTACACAATTACCTTGTGGCCTGAAGGAGCCAGTGTCTTGCCCTAGGCAATGCTATCACTCTCAAGTATTCCAAAGCCCTAAACAATTCACTCACTTCCTCTCCAAAATTGTATGCATAGATGATAATCCAGGGGAACTGGGGAGGTCCAGATGCCCTATTATTAATATCTGGCATGTAATATTTCATTCATAAAGTAATGACTTTGGTTCCTTGGACCCTCAGCAAGAAGCTAAAACAAATGTGACTACACTTTATAATAAGCGACAAATCTCTCCTTGCTCCCTTTTGGTATTCATTGTGATATCATTAATCAGTGCTGTACTCCTGATAATAAATCGTGATGTTCCCGAGAATACGAAAATGCATTATTCCTCTGTTGTCCAGTATTCTGTGTGCTATACTCTTAGTTAAAAACAACTAGAAGGGTTTAGGAAAAGCATTTAGTTTAAATTCAGTTATTCACCTATTTTACTTTTGAGACCATCACGATTACCTTGGGATCTCATTAAGAACTGTGAAGATTGTTTTGTCATTTGTCTATGGTCCCTGGAAGGAAAATAAAATTCCTTCTTTTTGATTTTGAATCTGTAGTCTAGGAATGTTTGTTTTTTTCAATCTATATATTATGAATATGCATATTTCCCTGTTCTAGTATCCATTGCAGATGATGGACATAAAAAGGGAGGAAAAATTATGTCCATTTGATCCCCTTCCTAATGGGAACATTATCCATCTGTTCTTAATAGACCGTAATCAGCCCTATTTATTTTTGATTTTTTTCCTAAAAGAAATTGACAAAGACAAAATAAAAGATGCATTTAGGATTTGAGAAAAATAGCTTCCTCATCATGAATCTCTACTAGATCTAATTTGTACCATGTCACAGATCACAACATGAAAGCAATATCAACAGATTAAAATAATACTCGTACAATCTGCAATCAAAACAGAAACAGTTGGCATTTGATGTCTGACACTCATGCTTTCCAAGTGTATTTTTAAAATCGAAGTAACAGTAATATCTACTTACTAAAAAAAGTAAGATGGGTTTATAAAACAAGGCTTAGAATGAGTTTTCTTTTGCATCACACCCCAGGCCCTATTCCTAGAGGAACTATGTTCAAACCTGTCAGCTATTTTACTCCTGATTTCTACCCCATATTTCTAAATTAAATGGCTTCTGTATGTGTATGTTCTTTTTCTTCCAATATTATCCCAGCACAGTTACATAGTAATAGTTGATTAAATTAGTATTCAGTCTTTGTATTAATGATTATATAAATACTGTTAACCGATATGTCAAATGGCATAATCTATTACCTTTCTGGTGTTATTCATTTTTTTTTTTGAAAATTGCCTTTTACATTTTCTCCCTATCTAATTGTTTTCAGACTCTTCTACAGAACTGTGAAATACCTCTTGATACCTTTTTCCACATGGTAAAATATATCAGATAATCTGTTAGTTTCTTCCTTCCTTCCTTCTTTCCTTCCTTCCTTCCTTCCTTCCTTCCTTCCTTCCTTCCTTCCTTTCTTTCTTTCTTTCTTTTCACCAGGACACATTGGACTTGGAGCATGCTCACTGTAGGCATGAGGCGGTTTGTGCTGCACAATGGCAGGGTGTATATTTATACAGACTATGATTGAATGGCAACTTCTACCCCCATTCCAAGATAGTTTTACAATGCAGTGGCCCTGAACTCCTTGGACACCTTATCTACACTAGTTGTTCCTAACCACACTAAGTTGTTCTCCACCCCTGATGCATGTGTGTTGCCCAGGGTCTTCTCTTTATCATTATTGTCATATTCCTTTCATCTGTCTCTGTGTTTTCCTGGATTTTAGGCTTTCATTGTTCTTGGTTCTCTACCTCATTTTAGTGGAGCTCTTTTCTAGTTGGTACCAGAAAGCATGCAAAGGATGTAAAACTTGCATGTTAAACAGTATTTTCATTTTGCTCACCCACTTGCTCGATTGGCTGGTTATAAAATCATAGTTTGAAATGTTTTCCTCAGAATTGTAGGGCATTTCCCTCTGTAGATGTTCTACATTGCTGTGTTATATTGTATCTCAGTATTTGTGTATAATCTTTAAATTTTTTTCAATGGAAATAATTCATACCAAATGTTTTAGAATTTTATGATAATGGTATTCATTAGTCTCTTTCAATGTGGCAAGTAACCTTCAGTTGTGGGGAATATTATTTCTTTTTAAAATTTTTTTTTAAGTTTACCAGTTTATTTTTGAGAGAGAGAAAGCATGAGTCAGGGAAGGGCAGAGAGGGATAGAGAAGATCTCAAACAGGCTCAGTACTGTCAGCGCAGAACATGATGGAGGGCTTGAACCCACAAACTGTGAGATTGTGATGTGAGCTGAAGTCAGAGGCTTAATTGATGGAGCCACCCAGGTGTCCCGGGAAATATTATTTCTTATATAATTCCTTTCCTTTTTTTTTTTTAAATTTAACCTAGAACACTTGCTAGGTAAATGTTGCTAGGTACTTCTTCTTGTGACCTTATAATTTTCTTATCCTTTCTGCCTATTTTCCAACTCACTCTTCTTTCCTTTTTTTTTTTTTTTTTTTTGGCTTCCTTTTGCAAAGTAGACGCGATTAAATCTTTCAAAGTTTTTCTATATTTCCACTATCCTGTTCTAACATTTCCATATGCTCTGTTTTTTATACACAATTTTTAAAAAGTCCACCCTTTTTTTTGTTTTGAGGATGCAATAGCTTCTTTTATTGCTCAGTGTTCTTTTTTTTTTTTTTTTAAATCTCATTGCATTGTCTCTGTTTTTCCCAAGTTCCTTTTATCTGCTCTCTCTTTTTAATGTTGAGACTTTTTTTCAGATCTCTTTGTTTCATGGCAACCATTCAAATGTAGGGCTGAGGACTAAAAAACTGATGGGAAACTTTATGGTATGTGTGTATGGAATAGGTGTTATTTATAAAAAGTAGATCTAACACAGATCCACAAGATTCATTGTGGGGCCCCAGAATGTCTCATTGGCTTTTTTTTTCTGGTAATTTGCTTTCTCTAGAGATTAATTTACTCTATTGCTAGAGTGTCTGGCTGCTAGCATAATGAGAGTTTAGGTGAGAGGGAGGGCTGAAAACTCATTGTTCAGTACATAGAAATTAATTTATTCTCCATTTTAGTAATAGAATTTAACTTTATTCTCCTCACCTCTGCCTTGCCCAAGTTTTTAGACTCTCTGGTCAATTTCTTTAATGACTAAAGCTCTCCATCTTTTTATAAAGGGAATAATTGCTTGGTTGCCCAGGGTAAGGGTCTGGGCTTAAGGAGAGGGGTTGTCTGAGGGGAAGCATTGTCCTATATACACCTCTGGCTTTTAGCCTACCAGTTGCCAAATTCTACACTTTCAGACGCTTCCTGAGGCTATCTAGAATTCTGAAACATCAACTGGCTTTATCTCACTGGTGTGCCCCACTGCATATGCTGACATTTTCATTTTCTGCACTCAATTAATTATGTTACAACTCATTCGCTTCCTTTCCACATCTCAACACTTGTTGATATCTATTGCCTACTGTTTCCTCATCTTATCTTCCTTGTGGTTTAAAACTCTTTTATTATCTTGTTATCATCATTTTGGTAGGGGTTCAGAAGGGAAAAAACATAAACACAAGTGTAAAATCTGCCAGTTGAACAGGACATTCTCTAACAGAATTTTGTTTATCAAAGAAATTGCCATATTGAAAATACCTATGTGTTTATATATAGAGTATTTTCACTGTGTTGAAAATCCTCTGTACTTTCTTCATCTCTTCCCCTCTAAAGCCCTGGCAACCAGTGATCTTTTTACTATCTCCATTTTCAGTGTATCATATGATTGGAATCATACATTTGTAGCCTTTTCAGATTGGTTTCTTTCACTTAATAATATGCATTTAAGTTTCCTCCATGTCTTTTCATGGTTTAATAGCTTATTTTTTTTTGAGCACTGAATAATTTTCTATTGTCTGCATGTACCACGGTATATTTATCCCTTCATCTACTGTGGGACATTTTTGGTTGCTTCCAAGTTTTGACAATTGTGAATAAAACTGCTATAAATATCCATGAGCATGTTTTTGTGTGCACATAAGTTTTCAGCTCCTTTGGGGAAATACCAAGGGGTATGACTACTATATATGATTAGTTTTGTAAGAATCCTCCAAATTGTCCTTTAAAGTGTTTGTACCATTTTATACTTCTCCCAGCAGTGTATAAGGGTTCCTGTTGCTTCACATCCTCACTAGCATTTGTTGCTGTCAATGTTCTCATAGGGTACCATGAACCATCCTGTGAGGTGAGATGCTGGGGGCAAGAATGACAGGTGTTGAATTTCATCCCACTTAGTTGAGAGGTTCATAGTCAAAATTACTTTGAATCAAAGACTGTGAAGAAATTTGATAATCTTTATATATCTGGTATTGTGGGTTCTGTTCCTGCTCTATTGCTGCTGTAACAACAGATTACCAGAAACTTGATGGCTTAGAACAACCCAGATTTATTATCTTATAATTCTGAGGTCAGCAGTGCTAAAATCAAGGTGTCAGCAAGGTTATGTTCCTTTTGGAAACTCAAAGGAGGAATCTGTTTCCTTGCCTTTTTAGCTTCTAGATGCAGCGTGCGCTCCTTGCTTCTTGGTCCCTTCCTCCATCTTCAAAGACAGCAGTGGAGTATCTTGAAATCTCTCTTTCTGGCTTTAACTCTGAACTTCCATTGCCACACCTCCTTCTCTGATTGTCCTGTTTTCCTCTTTGCTTTATAAGAATCTTTGTGATTACACTGGGCCTACCTGAATAGCCCAGAATAATCCGCAACTCAAGATCCTTAATTTGCTCATATCTCGAAAGTCCTGGTTATAATGTAAGATAACATACTCACAGGTTCTGGGGAGTAGGATGTGGATACCATTGGGGGAGATACTATTCTCCCAACTGTATGAACTGAAACCTTTGCATACAAATGTAATTTGGATCAGAAGAATATAATTTTAACTCAGGGAGGAGAGGACCAAAACCAACCAAACCAGCAGATAAACAAGGGTTTATAAATCATAGTTGAAATATTTTATACTTTTTATTATGAAATAATCCTATCTTTATTGTGGCTCATCCCATTTGTAAAGAAACAGTATATATAATAGGAAGTAAAAATTAACTTAAAATTTTAAGGCCTATTGACAATCACTGTTACAATTTGTTGTTTATAATTCCAAATCTTTGTCTTTCAAAGAGGAATGTCAATCCATGAACATAATAATGAAATCTGATGCACGTTTCATTCATATTGGTAGACTGCATATTTCTTTGATGGAGATCCAGGTAGGATAAGTTTGGCTTCAGGTCAAGTTCTATATGTCTATTTTTCTAAATAATTAGCTGATTATTTAATGTTTTATTGACTTATTATGAATTTGAAATGTCAATTTTAACCCTCTACTTTTACCAGTTATTACTTACCTCTTGTTAATCCTCTACATATTACCTATATCAATTGAGGAACAGACTGTTGTTTAGATCATCACTTGACTGAATCTTAATTCCTTCTAACATGAACTTTCTTGGTATTCATGTCATTTTATTATATTCTTCCATAAATTTTATATTTAGATTTTATTCTACAGAAAATCGTTTTGAATTGGATTAAAATTGCATTGAATGTATAGAGAGATTTGAAAGAGAATGTATTCTTTAAACTTCTGTATATCTACTATAAATCTGAAGTTTTCTTCTGGCTGAAGAATTATGAGTTTTGAAGATTTAATACATAGAAAACAATCAACTGAATAAAAAATAAGCCAATAAAATCAGATCATATTACTTGAAAGGCTAGCAAAACAGCTGCAACTGTACCAGGATAGATGAAGAAAAAAAAATTAAATAAAGTGTATTTATAGTAAAGCATAGGCATAAGATAGCACTTCTTTTTTTTTTTAATAGATTTAATGTTTATTTATTTTTTGAGAGAGAGAGAGAGACAGAGACACAGAGAGACAAAGTGCGAGTCAGGGAGGTGCAGAGAGAGAGGGAGACACAGAGTCCCAAGCAGGCTCCAGGCTCTGAGCTGTCAGCACAGAGAATGACGCAGGGCTCAAACTCACAGACTGCGAGATCATGACCTAAGCCTAAGTCGGACGCTCAACCAACTGAGCCATCCAGGATAGTACTTTTTTTTTTTTTTTAATTTTCTTTGAATTTTTTTTTTTTTTTTTTTTTTGAGAGAGAGAGAGAGAGTGCAAGCAGGGGGAGAGGCAGAGAGAGAGGGAGACACAGAATCCGAAGCAGGCTCCAGGCTCTGAGCTGTCAGCCCAGAGCCCGACGCGGGGCTTGAACTCATGAACCATGAGATCATGACCTGAGCTGAAGAGTCCGACTGAGCCACCCAGGCGCCCCCAGGATAGCACTTCTTAAAAAAAATGTTTATTTATTTGGAGAGAGTGTGTGTGAGGGAAGGGCAGAGAGAGAGAGAGAGAGAGAGAGAGGAAGAAACCTACACAGGCTCTTCACTGGCAGTGCAGAGCCTGATGAGGGGCTTGAACCCATGAACTGTGAGATCATGACTTAAGCCGAAATCAAGAGTCAAATGCTTAACCGACTGGGCCTCCCAGGCACCCCATAAAATAGCACTTTTAAAAAGAAACAACAAAACTTTGTATGCCCAAAATTCACATGAAATGTAAGGTTTTCTAGATATAAATGTATAATCAATGGTATCACTCTATACTGAATTAGGAGTAGGAATCAGCAGCCATCTGAAAGGAGTACCAGGCCCAAATAGTTTTATAAATAATCTTATTCAAAAGTTCAAAAGCAATGAATTTTATTTTTGACAAATTGTTTCTGTTGTCTATTTTTATGTAGGTATTAATACCAGGGATGCAAAAATAATTCAACATATCAATGTAATTTTCTACATACAGTAAAATAGAAGAAACAAGTGAACACCTCAACTGATGTAGGAAACAATTTGATAAAACTCAACATTTATTCGTGATAAAAATTTAACATATTAGGAATAGAAGGGAACATTCTTAATCTGATAACATTATGCATTAAAAACATTTAACTGATGGTGAATAAATAGTACAATGTTACTTTTGGGACATGAAAGCAACCCTTGTATTTCTTCCTACTTTTGAAAGTAAATGGTAAGTTGACACAAGAAGAAGAAGAAAGGTAAACATAAAATATAGCATCTTTATTACTCACAAAGATTCTTGGAGAACATGATTTGTATGTGCACCCATAGTGGCTTTCTAATTTTTTTCTCCTATATTGAACTTGTTTCCAAAATGGAAGCCTTCCTCTGCCTGTTACAATATGAGTAATGTGTAGATGACCATAAACCCAGAATTCCAAAGGGAAAGTGGTTTTGAGGAAGAGTACCCCAGAGAGGGCGATTAGAGCATGCTTATTATTATTAGTTCCTTCTCTTAAACATACCAGTTTCATAAAGTAGTGGCAATAGTCACATAGTGTTGTAAACTTGGAAGTCTATGGAAATGTGAGGAGTGAGAGAGAAGTTGTGCCTTAATAGTTTTTATTGAAGCCAGGAACAAGGTGGTGATTCCTACATTATACCCACTATTTGATATTGCACTAGAGAACCAGGACAATAGACTAAGTCACCAAAAATAAATGAGGTTTAAGGAAATGAAAGAAAGACACAAAGATAACATAATAAATCATCTAAATGCAAAATCAAGAAAAAATATATAAGGAGTTAGAAGCATTAAGAAAGTTCCTTAAAGTTGCTGGATATAATATGAACAATGAAAAAATGGAAGAAAATTGTACAAAGGGATAAAAGAAAACTTGACAATGGTGAAATGTGTTGTTTATTAATGAGAATATATATTTTATAAAGGTGATGATTTTCCTTCAAATCACTCTATACCGTAGATGTAGTTCCAATTACAATCCAAAAATAATTTTTTTTCTGTGTAAATTTACAAACTGATTTAAAAATTCCTGTAGAAGAGTAATGGTCCAATAATAGGTCAATAAGAAAATGTAATAATATGGAGATTGGTTGATAAAACAGAGAAGGAACTCAGAAGCAGATTCATTCTTAGATGGAAATTTGATGTATTTGATATGAAATAAGGGAAGAGAGCCAGATTATTCAATAAATGACATTAATACAATAGATTTTTATGTGAAAAAAACATTACTGCACCATATACAAAAAAGAATAATGTAATTTATAGAACTAATGTAAAACATAAAATTTTAAAACAATTAGAGGAGGTTATGGGTAGATTTTGTTATACTTTTTTGTAGGAAAATATTTATTGAACAAGACACTAAAAATATCAAACATAAGTGGAAAACTGATATGTGTGTCCATTTTAAAATGTTAATATTTTGAGAAAATATTTCAAAATATATGACGAAAGATTATAGCTAAAGTTTTATGGATTTTTGCAGGCCCTGAATCCCTTGAAAATTATACAAAGTTGAAAAATTATGTTCATAGGCATCCATAGAAACTATTTTATCAGTCTGTAAAATGGGTGCATGACTCCCAAAATTAATTATAAGAGACACTATTTTAGCAATCTGTGCTAAACTATGCACATACACACATATACATACATCTCAAGCGAGCAGGAGAGGGGTCTTTATTTGTTCCCCAAATTCTAACATTTTTTGGCACTTGTCTTGTCTCTTCCACTGGCCCTTGGCTTTCAGACCCAATACACTTATATCATTGTCCTTTTCAGGAAGAATTTGTTAGACTTTTTAAAGGTGTATCTGATGATAGTCTAGGAAAGAAATCTGTTTCCCTCAGTTTTGCAACAGGGCTATGGGGAGGTCATTCCTTCTGAGGATTAGAAATTAGAAGCAGCTATACCTGGGAGCTTGAGTGCTATACCTAGATCTGGGGAAGGATTCTTGGGAATAAAGAGTGTTTCTTTATTTCTTTTTTTCTAATTTATTTTTTTAATGTTTATTTATTTTTGAGAGAGAGAGAGAGAGAAAGAGAGAGGGAGAGAGAGAGAGAGAGAGGGAGACACAGACTCTGAAGCAGGCTCCAGGCTCTGAGCTGTCAGCACAGAGCCCAATGCGGGGCTCAAATTCAGAAACAGTGAGATCATGGCCTGAGTCAAAGTTGAACACTTAATTGACTGAGCCACCCAGGCACCCCAAAAAGAGTTGCTTCTTAGGGACATATGGAGTCAACTTTATTCTTCTCCAGGATTGCCAGATTTAGCGAATAAAAATAGAGAAGGCTCAGCTAAATTCAAATTTCTTATGAAATGGAAAAAACAATGAATATTTTAGTATAAGTATATCCTTTGAAATATTTTGAATAAACTTCTAAAAATTTGTGATTTATGTGAAATTCACATTTAAGTGATATGATATATTTAACAACCCTATTCTTCTCTGGTGTGAAGTTTCTCACCATTGCCCACCCCAAAGTAACTTGGGTAAGACCAAGGTGTCCATTCTATGGAACATAAGTAGGGATTTTATGAATATTGCTCTCTGACCCAGAAAATTATTCAACCCTGGAATCCTACATTAAATTTATTGCAGAAGAACAGAAACCATTTATCATTTATTTTTCACCTTCCAAGATGATTAAACACACACACACACACACACACACACACACACACACGCTTTAGTCCACTAAGATCACCGAAAGTATTCACATCATTTAAAATTATAATTTGAGAGAGCCTTGATGATTCAGTCAGTTGAACGACTTACTCTTGATTTCAGCTCAGATCATGATCCCAGGGTTGTGGGATTGAGCCCTATGTTGGGCTCTATGCTGGCTGTGGAGCCTGCTTGGGATTTTCTTGCTTCCTCTCCTTCTGCCCCATTCCAGCTTATGCATTCATGTGCATTCTCTATCTTTCTCTCAAAAAAGAAAAAAAGTTTTAAAACATTGACTCAAATGATAATTTATGTGATTAAATTCTTTTGACAACCTTGGTGTTGTGTAGCATGATTTTATATTTTCAAATCATCCATGAAAGTACATTGATGAATAATGAATAATTACATATTTGAACTTAATTACTGTAGGAATCCACGGTGGGTGTGTTTTCTAGGCCAGTTGGAAATATGAATAATATAATGGTTTAAGGTGAATTCTAGAAATTGTCATTTTGCAATTCAAAGAATAAATTTAAGAATAGATGCTGTGGTAGGCAGAATAATGGCTCTTCAAAGAGGCTTGTGCTCTAATACACGGAACCTGTAAATATGTTATATTACATGGCACAGGAGAATTAAGGGTGCAGATGAAATTAAAGTTGATAATCAGTTCACCTTTAAATAAAAAGATTACTTTGTATTAGCAAGTGGACTGAGTATGATCACAAGAGTTCTTCAAAGTATAAGAGGGAAGCAGAAGAGGAATCAGAGCCAGAGAAAGATTTGAAGATCCTATTCTGCTTGTGTTAGAAATGGAGAAAAAGGCCTCAGTCAAGCAGTGCAGGCCACCTGCACAAGAGAGAAAAGGAAAGGAAATGGATTTTCTCCTAGAGCCTCCAGAACAATGCAACCCTATTAATATCTTAGTTTTAGTCCAGTGAGACCCTTTTTGGACTTCTGATGTTCAGAACTTAAAGATAATAAATTTGTGTTGGTTTAAGCCATTACATTTCTGCTAATTTTCCACAGCAATAATAGGAAACCAACACAAATATATAATTTATGTAATACAAAATATTTTCAATTCTAGGCTAAAGTTTCACTCTTTTAAGGTAGTGCACTGGGTTGGTATATTTACTTTTTAGCCATCATTTATTGGGGCTCACTATAGGGGAGTACTTTGCTAATGTGTTTAACATATTTTACTTCATTTGTCCCCCAACCAGTTAGGTCAGTTATTATTATGCCCTCTTCATGGATAAAGAGACTGAGCCTCAGAACGATGAATTAATTTGCCCATCTTTGAAAAGTGAAATATATCTGAGTTTAAAGTTTGTCTATATTATTTATAATATAATCTGGGTAGACACTTCTGAAGAGACATTTTACATGTTTTCTGGTGTTCTAGTAGTGAAAGAGATATATTTTACATGGGTTGAAAGTTGTGACTGTTCTTGCTTCATGCTAATGTTGGCATTTTGTTATACATTTAAAAGAAAATTTTGATATTAATTCAAGTTGTGACCTTAAATAATATTGGTTGTACTTTGGTCCTGATAAAAATATGAGCCATGAGTATGACACTGGTGGTAAGGTGGCTAGAAGAGAAATTAAATGATCTAAGCAGTTTATAGGACTAGCATCATACTGGCCTAAATGAAATAAAACTTATTTTTGTCCAACCTTAGCCATGTATCAGGGCTTGCTAATGGAACAAAAGATGTGGGAGGATCTACTAGTTAAATCAAAAATTTTCTGATACTATTTTTCTACTTTGTTTTATTCTGTTCAACTTTATTTTAAAATAATCAGGAACCATGAATAGAATGACTTCTGTTTTATTATTTGCCTTATTTCCTACCTAAATGCAATCTCCTTTACTGCTGGGGATTTGTCTCATCAACTCTTTATTCCCAGACAGAGAACATAGTGGACCCACAATTAATGATAAATAAGTGTATTCAGTATTTAGATAAAGTTTATATTGCTTATAATGGGCATTTCAGAAAGTGTTCAGATTCTGGGGGAAAAAAGTAATTGAAAATAAGAAAGCAGTTGAATTATTCTGATAGACATCTTTTTTTCCCTTTTCTTTTTACTAATTGAATATTTTATTTCTCTTTCTTGTATCAAAAGTGATGTTTTGCATCTGATGGGTGATGTCTCTATCTTTTTTTTTAAAAAATTTTTTTTTTTTCAACGTTTATTTATTTTTGGGACAGAGAGAGACAGAGCATGAACGGGGGAGGGGCAGAGAGAGAGGGAGGCACAGAATCGGAAACAGGCTCCAGGCTCTGAGCCATCAGCCCAGAGCCTGACGTGGGGCTCGAACTCACGGACCGCGAGATCGTGACCTGGCTGAAGTCGGACGCTTAACCGACTGCGCCACCCAGGCGCCCCGATGTCTCTATCTTTACCAGAGTAGATTTCAAGAACTTTTTGTTTTCTTTTAAAAAAAATTTTTTTTAACGTTTATTTATTTTTGAGACAGAGAGAGACAGAGCATGAACGGGGAAGGGGCAGAGAGAGAGGGAGACACAGAATCTGAAACAGGCTCCAGGCTCTGAGCTGTCAGCACAGAGCCCGACGGGGGGCTCGAACTCATGGACCGCGAGATCGTGACCTGAGCGAAGTCGGACGCTTAACTAACTGAGCCACCCAGGCACCCCAGAACTTTTTGTTTTCTAATTGTGATGTCCACATGCATTTCTGCCATTTCTATGAAAGAAACTCTGACCCAATCTGGCTGAAGCAAACTGACCTATTGAAAAGCCCTAGGGTACAGCTATCTTCACAGGCTGAAACATTATCATTAGAATTCAACTTTCTCCCATATTTTACCTCTGCTTTTCACTGTGTTGGCTTCATTCCTGTGGGAGCATCAAATTCCTATCATCACAAAATCAGTTTCAGGGGAAAGAGAGCTTGCTTTTAAGATTTGAGGTCTGTTGACACAACTGGCTTAATGTGGATCTTGTGCCCTCACCACACCAGTCCTGTGGTGGACCAGTGGAAAATCCCAAGTAGCTAAACATAAATTACGCGTGTCATTTGTGGGGTAGATTTAGCCTCACTAGATCCAAATAGAATGAGGGTGGTGGCATCATTATTGTAGGAAGCAGGGAGGGATGTTAGGTTGGAAAACCAACAAATAATCACCAGGTCGTATTTCTCTTGACCCTGTTTTACCAACCAACGTGTGAGGAAAACAGTCACACTTGATTATTTTGACAAATGGCACTGTGCACTCTCTTTGCCTGGTTAGGATGAGTTGAGTTTAGTGTTTCCATTGAGGACTGTGGCAGTGACTTGACCTTTGTAAGAATAAAAGTAGCACCACTGACATCAGCTCAAATGAAACTAGTTCTCCATAGTCAAGTGAAAAGTTGCTGAACAGTGCCTATTCTAAATGCAGATTACAGTGAAAGATGACACACAGAAGAATTAAAGTAGCTGTTAATTTTAGATTCTTGGTAGTTTTAGTTACAAGAAAGAATTTAATTAACTTCAGTTTAGGTAGATAGCAGAAGAGAACATCTGCTTTCTTGATCTAGAGGGAGTTAAAATCAAAGTTTTGAGCCATTAAAATAGAAGGGTTGGGAATCCTGATTGAACTTTATAGCAGATGAACAAGTGCAAGTACATAACTTTCCTAAAGCTACATAGATGACTAGCTCGAGTTTTTTTGGATTGGTTTAAGGCAGAATGGGTTTATTATTAATTGAGTGAAAACCTAAACTTGTTCAGCTTTATATATAAATATCATGTCATTTAAAATTATGAGTAACTTCTTGGAAGACGATTTGAGGAAATCAGATTTAATAATTTAGATGACCACGTATATTCAATCATTGAAGTGAACTTTTAATCAATTTATTTTAAACGACAATGCAATTGGGATCCAAGGAAATGAATCTCGTTTACCACTTGCATTATCCAACTAATTGAAGTCAAATGAGTAAGACTTATGCACTGCCTTTGGTGCTCTGATGTGTATAGTTTTCTGGTTTGATTTCTAATCCAGAGAACTCATTGATGTGGCAATATGATGTGCTGAGAGCTCTGCTAGCTAACAGAAAAATGGTACACAATGTATAAGAGACTCCTCTGAAATACAGTTCAATGGAAGATAGTGTTTAGGGCTTCCTGAATGAATTACAGCGTGGTAAGATACTGCTATAAAAGCAGCGAAACCATTAGCATAGACAGTAGAGATGCTAGGCTGGAATGCTTTTATATGCCAATTTAGTGTTTGTGATTATGCTGCACAGATTCAGTCCTTCATAAACCCATTTCTATGGCAACAGAGAAATGTTGAAAGCCCATAGCATATAACTAAGACTTTTGAAAATTCTGACTAATCTAAAGGAATACATTATCTTCTTTTAATGCACAAATTTTGAGAAATTGAAAATTACTGAATAACACATGAAGCAGAAGATCTGACATCTTATAGTTAGGCCTGCTGAAAGCCTTATTTGATAGCTTATTAAATGCAGCTGGTATATTTAAAAGTAAGACTAGAGGGGGGAAAAGAGTTGAGTCTGTGAAATGCTTTAGTCCAAATATGCCTTTAACACATTGGTGATAGTAAGAAAATGCAGCCAACCTTCCTGCAGCAGTTTACTTTTAGGATTCCTTTACAGTTTTTGAATTGGATATTGTGATATGTGGCACAGAGATTTCAATAACAAATAAATAAACGGTAACCCATGGAAACTTTTAATAATCTGATAGCCTTGTAAACACTTTCTTCAGAAATTAACTTTGGGGACTTTGACATTTATTTTCTTATAACAAGGGTGAATCGATTATTGAATGGTTGAAAGCACACAATGCATATTGATCTGTTCATGCGTAGCCACTTTTTCCCAGCAGGCACCTTGCTGCCTGCAACATATTTTTAAATAGGATTACTACTCATTAAATTACAATGACCTGAAGCCATGGTCAACGAAAATGAAATTGCCTCGGTTCATCATGGTTTGGAGTACTGCCATGGACTTTCAGTGTTTTGCTTTCCCTGGTGGAAGTCGACCTGAAGAATGTATATGGATGACTGCTTTGATGTCTAGAATTTAGCTAAGCAAGATCCCAAATTTTGTACCTATAACCAAAACTGAAATATGACCAAAGTTTTATATCATTAATGACAACTAGTTTTAAGGAATATTTATTAAACAATATATATTTTTAATCAGATATCTGGTATTTTGTGTAGCAGTCTATCAGCTACTGATGTAAGAGATTAGAGTTTAGTTTTAGTCCATATCAGAATTCTGTTGAATACAAAAACCTGTTTTCTTAAATGAAAATAATCATGTTTTGTAATATAGACTATATAAGGCAACATTTTATTTATTTTTTTTTTCAACGTTTATTTATTTTTGGGACAGAGAGAGACAGAGCATGAACGGGGGAGGGGCAGAGAGAGAGGGAGACACAGAATCGGAAACAGGCGCCAGGCTCCGAGCCATCAGCCCAGAGCCTGACGCGGGGCTCGAACTCACGGACCGCAAGATCGTGACCTGGCTGAAGTCGGACGCTTAACCGACTGCGCCACCCAGGCGCCCCTATAAGGCAACATTTTAAAAGACAAGTAATTGTCCTTGATTTATAAACTAAGGGGACTTTTTTCCTTTTTTTTTTTTTTGCTTTTTTTTTAATGGCAGAGAAAGCATATAGGCAATCGCTTTTAAAGAATGTCTCAAGATATTTATTGAAGCATCTAGATTAGATGATCATAGGAGGTTGGAAGAGGTATAATGTAGACATATTAACATTTTTCCAGAAGGTATGTGTCATTCATGTAGTAATTCTTGACCTTTGGGGAATAAAGGCTGTACGTGCCTTGTTACTCTCTTCCTGCTTCTATATTATTATTCTATGATTTAACCTATATTTACACGTTATGGTCTGTCTCATAATTTCTACATTCTTAATTAATTTTCTGGCACATGAACACTTTGTTTTAGTATATGTATCACATTTTTCTCAGAATTCCAGGGCTTAGCTTATGATAAAAATTTTGGGATCCCTAGCCCTCATTCAGATATAACTCTATATCTGCCAGACCCCCCCCCCCCCATCATATACTTTTATGCACTGAGAATTTGTTGTTGGTAGAAAACTGAATTTGGTAATCTCTTCATTTCCTCTGAGAAACTGGGGCAAGTCAAAAACTTTGGTGATAAAGTGTCAAGACCATAAGGTCAGTCGCAAGGTCTGAATTTGCTTTTTTTTTTTTTTTTTTTTTTTTTTAATATTATGTAGTACAGCTACAATTATACCTCCAGAACCACATTTGGTTCCACATCTTCTGTCTCTCTGAAGGTCCGGTTATTGTCACATGTCTTGGTTCGGTGTGACTATGACTCCTGTGTCTATTTGAACTATTGGAGCTCTTTGGAAACTCAGAGATGTTGTTTTTGAGTTAGGTCCCTGAGGTTCTGGGCTGGGATAGCTACCAGCTGAGAGTTCCTTGATGCCACAGCAGTGACCTTACTGTCTAGGCATGGTCTTAGTGTTTGCACTTTGTCTCTGTATCATATTATTTCTCTACACTCAGAGTGGGACCGTAATAGGACCTTTAACACCCCATTGACTATCCTATATAGAGTGACAACCTCTTTGTCCACTGTCTCCAGCATTCCCTATTGTGTTATTTTGGTTTGCTTTCCTTGATAGCACTTTTCATCTGACACACTATACATCTAATGATACATTTATTTATTGTTGGTTTCCTTCCGTTTGAGCTCCTTGAGAGCAGAGACTTTGTTTACTGTGGTTTCTCCTGTGCCTAGATATAAATACTAAGTAAATATTAGTTCAGTGGCTGACTAAATGCATGAAGGGCAGGGTTTTGAGGGTTAAGAGCCTAATCACAGTCTCATCTCTGCAATTAGTAGCAATTCATTGACAATGAGATTTGTGGGTCTTTGAGGAAGATACAAAAATGAGAGACCAAAATGCATTCTTGATATTTAGAAAAATGTTATAATTATTTTAGCTTAATAGTTTCATGTTTTACCCATTGGTGCCTTTTGATGATTTAAATCTGCATAAATTGATATTATCTGTGTTACAAAGAAACAAGAAAAAGTGAAAGGTGAAAACTGATGTCTACCTAAGAATGATGTCCTTTTGGAGAGTAATGTTAGGTAACATAGGTAATAAGTTTGTATGTAATAGTTTTTACTTTATTCTGGGTGCTGAACTAAGCTATTCATTTTTATTGTTCAACAGCATAACTACTATTTAGGCATAAATATAAATGGATTATGACCTGGATAATGTAATATTTGGAAAATTTAGCAGTTCTTTCACCATAATCCCAGTAGAAACTGCCTCCTGGTGTTGGGTCCCATGCAGCCTTTCTGTTGTGGAAATAAATAACATGACCACTTGTGAAAAAGAACTATCACCACAAAAGAGAGATCATTGCTCAATCAGGGTGAATGTAAGTATGGAAATTTAAAATGCAACAAAAAATGTCAGCTGTTTAGTAATAGTTGGTCAAATGGAACATTCAGCCTCACTTGAATGATTTTAGATTATGAGTCATGATTTCATCTCAAAAGTTAAGTATTGCAACCTTCTGTGAATTTTAGAGTTTAGTAAATAACCACCCCCCCCCCCAAAAAAAAAAAAACGGAAAACTAAGCTTGTTGGAGTATAAAAAGATGTTAACAAATGAAAGCTCACTTGAGGATATGAGCAAATGTGAAGTTCCAGAAAATATCTGGAATTGATGATCTTTCCATTCTCTATGCTGCTCATCATTTCCTTCTAGAAATTATGTTGATTCCCTTCTTGGAATTTTTCCCTCCCTGATTTTATTACCCAAACCTTATCCGTAATGAGGGTTTTCTTCTCCAGGAAACCTACCCTGTAAGAATTTACACTGAGAAATCTCTTCTTGTATTAAATCTGGGAGACTTTATATTTATATATCATATTTCTAACATTTAGTTCTTTGATTCTTCAGTAGGATTTTCAGTAACTAGGGGGCAAGCACCACAGTGGTTTTTCTTCCTCTTCCTTTTTCTCCTTTTCGTCTTTCTTCTCCTTTTTTTTCTTTCTTCCTTTATTTCATTTGCTTGCTGGCCCACTGATAGAGTTGATCATGTTTTCTATTTAAGATGCTTGACATAGTTTGGGGAATAGGTGGTACAGCTGGAGTCAAACAGGCTTAGCTTTTAATTAATTTTCTGCCACCTACTAGTTCTTTGATCTTTGGCTAGTTTCTTCTCTTTATTTTTCAGTGCCCACTGTAAAATGATATACCTGTTAATGTCATTGTGAAAATTAAACTTGGGAATGTATGCAACCTGTTTGACGTAAAGAATGCATCCAGCCATGTCCTATCTCTTCCTATCTTTATTTTACTCATTTGACTTTGTGATGATCCTGATTTTTTGTTTGGGTCATAAAAATTTATATGGCAATCCTAAATTAAGATGTTCTGTTTGATCACTGTGGTGCTACTTAGAAGTATTTGAGAAAGTGAAGATAACAAGAATTATTTAGTGAACTGAATGATCATTTGGGGGCTACTAAATATGGTTCTTTTGTTTCAGTTTCCTGACTTCTCTTCCTTGCTCCCTCCTTTTATTCCTACTGCTTACTTTATTTTTCAAAAGCATAACACCTTTATCCAGAGATAAAAAGCAATTTAAAACTTTAAAATAGTGGTTTATAAAGTGGTATAGGCATATAATTCAATTTTATAACACTTCAGACAAAAAAATAATATTTCATTACTTCAGTCCTTCTTTAGTTTGACAAACAGAAGCAGTATACCCATAATACATTCTTTTGACTGACAAAGTAAATTCTACAGAAACTCTCAACTGTGAATTTGAAACTATACCTGGCTATGATTAGGCTATCATTTTAAATTTTTATCTGATTCTTGTGGTTCAACTTGACATTTCTTTCCTACGTTTCCCACTGATGATTTACATTTCTGATGATGTATAAAATTAACTTCAATTTTCCTAAATTTAATTTAATTTTATTTCTTGTCCACATTTCTCTTCACTCAGGTTCATTTGTCTAGATTTACTGCCCTTACGAAATCTGCAACATCATCCAATTTATCACGAACTGAACACTTAATGTTCTTTCTTCCAAACTATTCCTATTTCTGTTAAAATGAGACGGTTTCATTTTCTGTCCTTCAATCACTTCCCCGGTGGGCCCTATTTTCATTATTATTTTCCTTTATTTGTAGCCCTTAAAATAGTTTTCATTCTCTATTATAATATTTTTATGAAGGTCAATTTAAATTTTTGAATATTTTATGGAATTTTGAAAATTTTATGATACATAAAATTTTAACAGAATTGGAATACGTTATGTCTATGGCACTTTCTTTTCTTTCTCAATCTTTCTGTGCGTGTGTGTGTGTGTGTGTGTGTGTATTCTCTTATAATGGACCAATGTTGCTTTGTATTAATTTTTTAGTATATTTTCAATTTTTATTTTGCTTTTTATTTGCTCATTCAAGAATGGAAAAAGTTTGTGAACTAGAAAGTATGGACAGGATTAGCCTGGCTATTTGCTTTACTTCACTTTTGGGCAGCATTTTTAATAGCATCTTTCTTGAGAAAAATTTATTTGGTTGATTTTTATAAGTACTTTACCATAAGAGAGAAATCCCTATACTTTTGGGACTCTAAAATAACCTTGTGTAATTTAGAAACAGTATTTCTAATTACTGAACTTTTTGTAACTTTGATGAGATTTATTTCTAAAGTTTTCTCATATTCATATAAATAGATTATTTAGTGTTTATTATTGATCTCATGACCTAATTTTTCTCTCTGGGTCATTTTTTTCTTTTTGTCTGAGGAAAAAGATGCATTTTCAAAATACCTAAGGGCCAGAGTAAATTTATTTCCAGCATTAAAATTTTAGTTGCACCTGCAGTCACATATTTTGGCTAACCATTTGGAATAATTTTGCCTAAAACAGCTCCTTTTTATTACTTTCTTACTGGCACTTAAAAAAAATACATGTGTTGCCATCTGAAACTGGCATCCCTCCCTCAGCCTTAATGTATTCACTTAAGAGTAGTTGTAAAATTCCAACTTAAGGTACTTTGGGGTCTGCTCCCTATTCCAGAAATCTCTGCTGGAAAAGAAAATACCTGGGAGGGGGGTATACGCAGAATTGATTTAAATATAAAGGTGGTAACTAATGTTAGTCTCACTCTATAAATATATTTGTTATTTTAATTACTGCATAGGGATTCTAATTACTAATTCTCTTTGTCATTTTTTTTTTCAACGTTTATTTATTTTTGGGACAGAGAGAGACAGAGCATGAACGGGGGAGGGGCAGAGAGAGAGGGAGACACAGAATCGGAAACAGGCTCCAGGCTCTGAGCCATCAGCCCAGAGCCTGACGTGGGGCTCGAACTCACGGACCGCGAGATCGTGACCTGGCTGAAGTCGGACGCTTAACCGACTGCGCCACCCAGGCGCCCCTCTCTTTGTCATTATTAATTATTTTTTCATGTGGCTTCTTTTGGCACCAATTTAAGGAAATGTTTTCTAAGAAGTAAAGCACTTTTAGGATATTGTGATCTTTAATAATACATACAGCTATATATACAGATTTATATTCAGAGATTATTTTGAATTTCTTAATTCCTTGATGTAAATGGGCCTTTGACGATATATTTAACTTTTTAAAAGCATTTTGATTATGGTTGACACACAATGTTACATTAGTTTCAGGTGTACAACATAGTGAGCACTTGACTATATTTAATAAACCTTCTATATTCACTGCTCAGGGCTAATCTTATTCAAAATTTAAAATTAAACCTAATTTTCTTTAAGGCTCCTAACTTCTATTTAAATCATTCCCTTTTGAATGTTTAACAGCTTAGTAACCAGGTACTGGGAGTGTCTATTTCTTATATCCAGTAGATCTGGCAAAGACTCCAGATGGTTCCAAGATTTTCCTCTCTGCAAGAATAAAATTTTCCTGTGTTATCTTTCTTTGATTTCCTGAGCCTGGCCATAATAGATTCTGTGAAATTATATGATCTAATTTATGTTGCTGTACAAACTATCCAGTATGTTTTAAACTTCTGCCCAAATAATTTTTCCTGTATCTTATCAATAGGGAGAACTTCAAAAGGTGTAACTTAACAGTAGAAGTGGTAAATTTGATCATGTTGATATATATTGTATCTCCCACTTTGTAAGGCATCTTTATCTGCCTATTTTTCCCACAAGTAAAATCAGTTCTGTTGAGTAGACTTCAGTGGTAGGGGCTCATCTGGGTTAACTGAACCTGATCATGTTTATCTCATGAGATTTTAATTGGTTTGATATAAGTATGATGCATTATGCATTCAGCCCCAAATTAGTGATAATCTATCTATGGAGAACAATATAGTTATTGTAACTATATTGATTGCATTTCTCACATTTTAATATACTAGCAACTCAATATTTCAAAAATTTTAAAATTTAAAATTTAATATATTTTTGAATAGGTAATCATTTACATGGCTCAAGCACTCAAAAACTATAAAATGATAATAAAATTTTCCCTAAAATCAATGTTTCTCAGCTACTTGACTTTTCCTCATATAGGCAACCACAGTTATCCTTTCATTTATATCCTCATGAGAATATTGTATGTATATATAAGTAAGCACATAAATATGCACACATCCTTATTTATCTTATTTAAGCCAAATGGTAGAATATTATAATCATACATATCAGAGATAATTTTTCATATTAGTACATAAAGATGTTAGTTATCCTTTTACTATGGTTGTAATATATAGATATCCCACAGTTTATTTAATCCCCTATTAACAGATTATGTACTTTTTTCCCAAACTTACTCAAGTACAAACAATTCTGTATTGAATAACTCTGTACATAAATTATTTGTACCCATCTGAGTTGAATCACATTTGAATTAGGTGAATGAATAGTATTTGAGTCTGATTTAATAATATTTAGTGCTTTGCCTTATTCAGTTTGTGGAAGTTCAGTTTTCCTTTTATTGACTTAAATTTATAAGCATTTCCAATTAAAACATTTTTTGTCACTGAAAATAAAAGGATGTTATACCTTTTTTGTGTGAATTATCTCTTAAAGAATGCAGTATTGAATGATTGATTTTATTAGATTCAAGAAAAAGGACAACCTATTCAGTGTTGGGTTTTACTTATTCAACTAGTATAGCATGGAAATATTAGAAGTAAAAGGATTTCTAGGATGCTTTTCTATAGTATGCCAAAGAATCAATGAAAGGGGATAAACCTGCTTTCCTTCTTATTTCTAAAGCCAATTACAGTATGAATTTGAATCTGGATATGGCAGTTTTTGGTTTTCTTGCTTCCCAGGCTTGGTGTTTACTATGAGAAAGAAAAGCAGGCACTCATTTGAGGCTGATTACATTATGGATACAGGGACAAAATCATAACATCTCTCTTCCTATAATCACATTTTCACCTCCTCACGCAGTGCACACCTGTGCCTTGTTGGCAATTGTACTCAATGGGAAGTCACACATCACATAGCTCCAGTAAGGGAGGAAATTAGTTTCTTGCAATATGTGTCCTTTCAGATGACACTGGGTGTTTCTTACTGTAGGTCTGCAAACTAAATAAATAAAAAGTCAGAAGAGAAACTTTGAACAGAATTCAATGCAAAGAGCTTCTGGCATGATGGGTACAGATCTCCATGCCATGGGTAATGGAATCATAATGACTTTAGTAAATGCTCATGTCTCAGTTTATTTAAAATTTAATAGCAATTCAAGGAAGAAAGCTTTAGAATAAAATTATGTATACTAACTTTGCACTTTGCATGAATTTTCAGGCTGGCTCAGCTGAACAATTAGGATGTGGCAGTGCATTCATTTGCCATATGAGTTCAACATTGTCTTCCCCTACCCCACCCCACCCCCTGCCCAGCTCTCACTGGAAATATTTTGCAGCTGTGTGACTTTCACATTGTAAGAATAAGTCTGAATTTCTCTTATAAAGCCGAGATAGTTCTTGGAACTTTTAGTTTGCTGGATATTTTTCAGCCTCCCAAATATTTAATCTTCTTTTCATTTTTATCTTATTACTCTTAGTTACATTCAAGCTCTCTCTCCTATCTATGACTTTGTTTTACATATTTTACAATACGATACAATCTATCGTATTCGTGGATGTGTTTTGCTACCTACTTAATACAATTAATGTCTGTATATAAAGGGAAATTGTTGCTTTTATGTATTCAATTTGTCAGCTTGGATTACTCAACAAGCAGATTAGATGTATGATTAGAGTGAAAACAAAGGAGGAAAATTATTGAAAATTTCATTTGAAGTCATGGATATTTCTCAATGAACATAAAAGTAGTCACAACTAGAAAAATCAAGATTTTGTTGGAATTTCTTGCTCTTATTTTATGACCTCATGTTGTTTTTATTTGGAATTATGTCCAGGAGACCATGAAATGTCTTGTGACCCTTAGGATCTTTAATAATTTTAATCTGATCTTACTCATGCATTCGCTCAACCATTATTTTCTCTTTTTCTGTAGTCTCTAGATATTAGAAAAGAGAAAGCTATTTTTTTTAAAAAAAATTTTGATTGTCTACCTTACCCTTTTAATGTACAGGCTATTGTGTCCACTGAGCAAAAAGAGTCATAGTTCCAATCTTGATCTATTTTAGGGGCTGACATTGATAGCACATGAACTAAATCCAGTTTGCCACTAATTGCTGTACGGCCTACCTCCTAAGAAGGGTTTTACATTTTTTAATGGTAGGAAAAAATTGAAAAGATGAATAATATTTCATGATAGATTAAAATTATATGGAGTTGGGAGACTTTATTTTCAAGAAGATGGAGTAAATGAACTTTTAAGTAGTCCTCCTCTTGCTAAATTTATCTAAAAACATTATATTTGAAACAAAAAAAAGACCTTGAAAAATAGAAAAAGACACCAGTTAGGGTCCACAGGATCCCAACAATAACACTATGATGCTGTGATGAGTTTCTTTTCTTTTCACCTCTTATAGCCTATACTTGGAGATGAAGGAACTGGAAATGTCAATGGTCACACAACAACATCAAAAGCCTCATCTCTGTATCCATACACTAGGAAAGGAACAGCTTAGCAAGACAGAAAATTTTCTGACAATAACAACTATACTCAGCCAGGCATCACAGAGAAGACTAGTCCAACTCCCAACCCTTCTGACAAAGGCTGAGAATGAAACCCTTGCAAGGCTGTAATGAGGCATTCCAAACTCCCTGGTTTTTCTACCAGGGACCATGTGTGGGTCCCTACTTCCATCTCCCTAGTATCTGTGGAAACCATGTGGGGAGTCTAGACTCTTATCTAGTAGTAATGAGGTGGGTCTCCACCATCCCACTGTGATTGTGTCAGAGGAGGCTTAGTGGTGATTTGGGACTTTCACCAGTACCCAGGTATGATAAGGCCACTCCCTACCAACCCATGGTGTCAGTGGAGGTACTCCTGTTCCACTCAACCAGGATAGTATTTGTGGAGGCCTCATAGGGATACAGAACTCCCATCCTGCCAGCAGTATCAAGGAGGCCCTTCTGCCCTTGAGAGTGAGTGGATCTCAAGTGAGGAACCTGGATTTCTACCGTCACCTTAAAGTAATAAAGAGGTAGTACTCCACATTTTTCTTTTGGAGTAGAGGCAGCTAAAAATAGAGGGTTTAAATAACACCCAGAATCTCATAACATAATACTGAATATGCCCTATTTCCAGTTGAAAATCCCAATTTCAATGAAAAAAAATCAATAGGTACCAATATCATGATGACAAAAATCTTAGAATTATCTGACAAAGATTTTAAAGCAGCCTCATAAAAATGCTTTCATGAGAAATTACAAACACAGTTGAAATAAATGAAAATAGTCTCAACAATGAAATCGAAATCTCATCAAAGAAATAGAAGATATAAAGAAAAAAAACAAATTATAATTTTAGGACTAAGAATACAATAACTGAGATAAAAACTCAATGAGAGGACTCAATACCAGAATAGAAAGATCAGAGGAAAGATTCACTGAACTTGAAGATAGAACAATAAAATTTACATAGTCTGAAAAATAAGGGGAAAATTGATTGGGAAAAAAAAAAAACAACCTCAGGACATGTGGAGTATAGCAAAAGATCTAATGCATCATTAGACTCTCTTCAGAAAGGAGAGGAGAAAGAGGGTGGGACTAAAAAGGTATTTGAGAAATAATGGCTAAAGTCTTCCTAAATATGTTAAAAGTCAGCCAAGAAGTTGTTTAAGCCCAGAACACGAAGAAATTCACACACACATTATAGTCAAACTTCTGAAAATTAAAGATAAAAAAAGAATCTTGAAAGCAATGAGAGAGAAAAGACTACTTACTAATAGGGACAAACAGTTCAAATGACAGTGTATTTGTCATCACAAATCATGTAGGTTAGAAGGAAATAGCACACATTTTTCAAACCCTCAAAGAAAAGGGCTATTAATATAGATTTATCTACCTTGTGGAAATATCCTTCCGAATGTTAGGGAAATCAAGACATTTCCAGGTGAAAGAAAATTAGGATAATTTGTCACCAGCAGATTTACTTGAAAAGTATGACTGAATAACACTCTCTAAACAGAAAAGAAATGGTAAAAGAAAGATCTTGGAACATCAGGAAGAAATAAACAACATGATAAAAGCAAAAATATGGATGACACTATAAAATTTTCTTCTCCTCTTGAGATTTCTAAATTATGTTTGGTAATTAAAGCTAACATTATAGTACTGTCTTGATACGGTTCTACAAATATGTATAGGAAATATTTAAGGCAATTATATTATAAAATAGGCAACTATATTTATAAATTATAAATTGTATTAATAACTGGTAAAATGTTAACACCAGTAGACTGTGATGAGTTATTTATATTTACTGTAATAGATAGAAGTACTACTATATAAGCAATGTAAACAGCATACTGAAAAACTGCAGAAAAATCAAAATGGAATTCTAAAAGAATGTTCAAGTAATCCAGAGTAAAATAGGAAAAAGAATGAACAAAAAGAAACAAAAAATAAAATGGCAGACTTAAGCTGTACCATATCAAAAATTACACTAAATATAACTGGTCTAAATATATCAGTTAAGAGAGAGATTTGCACAGTGGATTTTTAAAAGACACACATATAAAAACTTGACCTTGCTTTTATGCTGTCTACAAAAGCTCACTTTAAATATAACAAAACAGTTAGGTTGATATTTAAAGATCATGTGAACATTAGTATATTAATAGCATATGTATTAAAATCCTAAATATGTATGCACCAAACCACAGAGCTACAAAGTGTATGAAGCAAAAACCGATTAACTTAAGGAAGACATAAACAAATTCATAATTATAGTTGGAGACTTTGACACCCTTCTATTAGCTTCCTAGAGTTCTTAACAAAGTACCAGAAACTTGGTAGTTTAAAATAATAAAAACTTATCTTCTTTCAATTCTGGAAGTCAGAAGTCTCAAATCAAAGTGTTGGCAAATTCTTTTTTCTCCTGGAGTCTCTAAGGAGAATCTGTTTTATGCATCTCTTTTAGCTTCTGGTAGTTGCCAGAAATTCTTGGCGTTCCTTAGCTTATAGACACATAAATTCAATTTCTGTTTCCATTTTCTCATGATCTTGTAGTGTGTGTATCTCTGTGTCTCAAATCTATCTGTCCCTTTCTCTAATAAGGACCCCTGTCATTGAATTGAGGGCCCACCCTATATTCAGGATGATCTCATCCCAAGATTGTTAACTTAATTACATCTGTAAAGAACCCTCTTTTCAAATAGGTCACACTCACTCCTTCTGAGTGAAGAGATATTTTCTGAGGTCACCATTTAACTTATTACAACTCTTATATCAGCAACTGACAGAGAAAATAAACAGAAAATTGGCAAGAATAAAATAATAGCACTGCTATCAACCAATAAGATATGATCAACATTTGTAGATCATTATACCAACCAGAAGAATACACGTTATTTTCAAATGTCCACAGAACATATACCAAGATAAACCACTTTTTCTGAGTGTAAAACAAACCTCAAAAAATTTAGAAGGATTGAAATCAGAAAGAATTTGTTCTTTTACCACTATATAATTAAACTAGACACAAATAGCAGGAAGATAACAGGAAAGTCTCCAAACCACTTGGAAATACTCACAGTTCTAAACAACATACTTCTATATAATTTATGGGTCAAGGAGAAAGTCTCAAGAGAAAGTAAAAAAGAAATAATTTAATTAAGTGAATATTAAAGCAAATTTGTGGGACACAAAGCAGATTTGAAAAGGACATTTATAACACTGCTTAAATAAGCAGAAAAGTCTCAAATCAGTAATCTAAGATCCCATGTAAAGGGCCTATAATAAGACCAAATTAAAACCAAAAGAAAAAAAAGAAACAATAAAAAGCATAAATTAAGAAAATTGAAAACAGAAAAAACAATGGAGAATATCAATGACACCAAAACTGGCTGTTAGTAAAGATCAATAAAATTGACAGACCTCTAGCAATACTGACAAAAGAAGGAAAAGGCAAAACATTACCACTACCAGGAATGAAATAGGACCTATCACTATAGAGACTTTAAATATCAAGAAGATAATGAGGGACTACTACAATTATATATACATCAATTTGACAACTTAGATGATTTCTGATTTCCTCAAAAAGTATAAGTTTCCACAACTTATCCAATATGAAATGGGACATTTGAATATTCCTATGAATATTAAGGAAACAAATTTGTAATGTAAAAATTTCTGAAAGAAAATATCTAAGCCCAGATACTTTCACTGGAGAATTCTACCAAAAGTTTAAAAAATTAATGCCATTTCTACACAATCTTTTTCAGAAATTAGAAGAGGGAGAACATTTCTTAACTTAGGAAGCTAGGAGTACCTAGATAACAAAACCAAAAGCAATTAGAAAGAAAGAACAACTATAGAATTATATCCATACCATGATATACTACTGAGAAGTGAAGAGCTACAAACGTGATACATGCAACAATTTGGATGATTCCCCAGAAAATTATGCTCTATAAAAAGAGTTGTATTATGGGATTCTTGAAATGACAAAATTATAGGATGGAGAATAGATTAATGGTTGCTAGGAATTAAGAATGAGGATTGAGGGACAGAAATGTGTGTAGCTATAAAAGTACAACATGAGGGTTCTTTGTGGTGCTGTAGATATTCTGTACATTGATTATATTATTATCAATATGCTATAGTTTTGTCAGATGTTACCATTGGGAAAATAGGGTTTAGGGTGTGTGGGACCTCTCTGTGGTATTGTTTACAACTTGAGTTAATCTATAATTATCTCTAAATAAAACAATTAAAAGTTTCAGTAAATTCAAATTTCAGTGTCCGTAATTAACTTTTTATTGGTACACAGTCACATTCATTTGTATATATATTACCTATATGTTCTTTTGTATGGAAACAGTTGATTAATTGTGACAGAGACCTTATGGCCTATAAAGTCTAAAATATTTACTATCTGGGTCCTTATAGAAACTGTTTGCTGAACCCTGATCTATTTGATGAATTTCTCTCGCTTCTGCTTCAGCAGCTGCCTGTTTTTGGCCAGACTTTACCATTTTCTTGGTGGCTCAGTCCTGCCCCATACTTCTCAGCTGATATTGTTTTCAGGCTGAGAATATAATGCACTTTTGCTCTCTTGATTAGTGTTGCCCTGGAAATTCATCTTTTGCTTTATTCCTGAGGACAGGTCTTTAAATTGTATCCCGTTCCTGGGGTGCCTGGCTAGCTCAGTAGGTTGAGCATCTGACTTCAGCTCAGGTCATGATCTCTTGGCCTGTGAGTTTGAGCCCCACGTTGGGCTCTGTGCTGACAGCTCAGCTTGGAGGTTGGAGCCTGCTTCGGATTCTATGTCTCCCCTTCTCTTTGTCCATCCTCTGCTCACATTCTGTCTCTCTCTCTCTCAAAAAAAAAAAAAAAAAAAAAAAAAGAATAAAACACACAAAAAAAATTGGATTCCATTTCTAATAGGTGACTATTTGGCTGCCTCAAGAATATTTGTTGCTGAAAGAGGATAGTGCCTTGTTTGGATTTCTTCATTCAATAAGTACTTATTAAATGATTATTATGCCAGACCCTAGAAATTTAGCATCAACAAGGCAGACAGTTTTCACTCTCATGTAACTTCAATTCTAGTAGGAGACACAGATAACATACAAGTAAACAAATAAACAAGATAATTTTAGAAAATAAAAAAGTGTCGTGAAGAAAATAAACCATTGTGAAAAGATAGTGAGGGGTGGTATGGGTGGTTGGGCTTCACTAGGCAGGCAATGATGTTCTATCTGAGGAGGGAACTGTTTCACTCTGCCCCTATGGAAATGTAGAGCCAGTAAGAGAATATATTGGGGAAAAGCATCCCAAGCCTTTTTAATAGCAATTACCAAAGGCCTAAAATGCCATTTGCTTATAAAGCTTAGATTGTTTGAGCTACAGAAATGTGAGCATTGTGGCTGTTGTGCAGGGGGTAGTGTATGAGACACATTTGAAGAGGTAGCAGAGGTCAGATCAGCTGGGGCCCAATTAGCCATGATGACAATAAGTTTAAATTTTACCATAAGTGGAGAAAATCCATAGGAATATTTTGAGCAGAGGAATAACGTGAGTTGCCTTATGTTTTTAAAAGATCATGTTGGCTACTTAATGGAGAATGGAAAAGTTAAAGCAAAGAAATTAGTAAAGTTATTCTTGTACTAATCTGGGCAAGATGATGATGATGTCTGTCTGCCTATGTCTCCTTAAATTGAATTAATTAAAAGTGCATGTTAAGTTAATAAAGGAAGGGAAACATTAAAAGTGGTTAATTATTTCAAAAGGTCTCCATGGGAGCAAGAACATGAATAATGGAGTCTTATCACCTTGGTAATTTGATCAGTTGATGGCTGAGTATTCTGGGAAATTGGAAGGAGAGGAAGGTCCATGTTATCGTTCAATATTAAAGATCACTTCCAGAATAGTTTGACATGTGATACACCTAGTGTGTTACAGTAGCCAGGGTTCTCCACAGAAACAGAAGATACATACATATATGTGTATATATGTGTGTGTGTATGAGAGAGAAAGAAGTAGAGAGAAAGAAAGAGAGGGACAGAGGTTGATTTATTTTAAGGAATTGGTTTACACAGTTGTGGAGGATGGCAAGTTTGAAATCTGCAGGTAAGCAGGCTGACAGGTTGGAAATGCAGGGAAGAGTTGATGTTGCAGCTAAACTGCATATAAGAAGAGGTAGAATTGCCTCTTCTCAAGGGAGGTCAGTCATTGTCGTAAGGTCTTCAACTAATTGGATGAAGCCCACTTGCATTATAGAGGGTAAGTGCTTTACTCAAAGTCTACCAATTTAAATGTTAATCTCCTTAAAAAAATGCATCCAGGGGTGCCTGGGTGGCTCAGTCGGTTAAGCTTCCGACTTAGGCTCAGGTCATGATCTCACGGTCTGTGAGTTCAAGCCCCGTGTTGGGCTCTGTGCTGACAGCTCAGAGCCTGGTGCCCATTTCAGATTCTGTGTCTCCCTCTCTCTCTGCCCCTCCCCTGTTCATGCTCTGTCTCTCTCTGTCTCAAAAATAAATAAACGTTAAAATAAATTTTAAAAAATGCATCCAGATGTGTTTGATCAAATATCTGTGTACCATAGCCTAGCTAAGTTGACACATAAAATTAAACATTCCTAGGGATTTGGATTCTAGATACCATAGCCCTGAAGAGACCACGTAGGCCAAAGCATAGGAATCTCAGCAGTAATAGGGAAAGCCAGATGCCTAATGACCAGAGGGATACATCTTAACTTTGGTGCTGCATGAGTTTTGTCATGACTATTGTTGAGAGTGTGAATAGAGCCTTGGAAATAATAATTAAGATTAGATTTATCAACTGGAGAGATGAAGGCTTAGAGTTAGATTTAAGTTGATTCAAATAAGCAGAATGAATGTAGTTTGCTTTTCATACTCAGAGCTGTGGATTAAGTGTTAAACATGATATAGAATGCCAAAGAGGGTGAGAGTAGGTTATAAGTTAGGTTTTAGTTTTATGAGAGGACACCTCTTTGCTGTCAGCGCAGAGCCCTCTTCGGATCCCTCCCCCCTGCTCCTCCCCACCCCCAACGGCATGCATGTGTGTGCTCTCTCTCTTTTAAAAATAAATAAACATTAAAAAAAATTAAAAATGCACAGGAGAGGCTGGGTGACTCAGTCAGTTAAGCATCCAACTCTTGATTTTGGCTCAGGTCATGATCTCAGGGTTTGTGGGATGGTGCGCTGCATGGGCTTTGCAATAAGAGTGTGGAGTCTGCCTGGGATTCTCTCTCTCTCCCTATCTCTCTGCCCCTCACCTTCTTGCTCTCTCTTTCTCTCTCTCTCCCTCTCTCTCTCAAAAAGAAAAGAGGCATAGGTAAAGCCTCTATTATTTTTACTGCCAGTATTAGGGTAGAATGTCTTTCTTATTGCTAACTCTAGTCAACTTTGGTTCCTGTTTCTCCTCCAAGACTTGGAGCATTTGAAAGGCAAAGACCACTATCAGAATTTTTTTGTGATTAATTTTCAGAGTTCTCATTACAACAAATATACCTTAAGTATCTTCTGTTCATAAAACACTAGGCTATGTACTTAGGGCAACACCAAGAGATAATTTCTGCATTGAAGGTATTAACACTGTAGGTGGAGGTCAATAAGCAGGAACTGTAGTTATTAGCCACTTTGACTTTGGGTCAGACCAAATAGGGGTTATAATTACACACTTAAACTAATTACTAGCTCTATGTCCCTGGGTAACTAATGTTTTCTCTTTGAAACTATTTTCTGATCTGTAAAATGGTAGTAGTACAATGGATTCACATGTTATACTTGAGTTACTTTCTAAAATAAAGGGTAAAATGGTAATTCCATATAATCAATGTTATGCTTGAAAATGTCCTATCACTTACGAAATACTGCAACCACTGTTTTGTATATACAGAGCTTCACGGTACCTCTTCTATACTAAAATTTGGCAAACTCTAAATAGTACTAAATGAAAGAATAAAAAGCAAATCTGTAAACAAATATCTGAGCATTCAACCATTTTTCTTTCAAAATGGCTATCAATCCCCAGTGAAAAATGGGGAGTTAGAGAATTATTAGTTTCAGCTTTCTTAAGGCATTTTCTCCATAATAAATCTTTTTAATTGTGTGTGTATGCTTATAGATTTGATTTCATTGTGAGAATTAAATTGGATAGCAAAATAGCTATATTTGTTAAGGGGTCAAGAGAGAGGAGGTTTACTGGGAATATGTTGTAAAGCAAGTCTATTTGCAACTCTAATGTTGTAAGAGTGTTGTGCAGAGTAAATAAAATACTTAGATAAATCACTTATTATCATACCTGATAGAGGATAAACATTTAAATGGTTAACTCTTTTTGGTTATTTTAATTGATTTGTATGTTATAGATGTAATTTGATCATCACAAAGTTGATCGAACTAGGTTATATAGTTTCATTCAGCCTTAAATTCTCTTAAATATTTTTAAAGTATAATACATGATTGATTTTGACACTTTGCATAACTATTTAGAGGTCTTGAAAAAGGAAAAAAAAAATGATTCCTGGTTTGGAAATCAGGAAGGGTCTCATAAAAGGAGGAGCGTTTTAGATAGACCTTTGAATAACTAGTGATTTTTTGAGGGCTAACGAGTGATTTTGACAGCCATCTTTGGTTGAATATACAACAGTCACTCCTCTCCCTGCAATGACTTTTCTCTATGTCCTTGATGGTAGAGCCCTGACTCCACAACAGACCAGAAGCTCCCTTTCCCAGCTTTCCTTGTAGCTAGGCACAGACATGACCTGTAAGATATGGCTACTTGGTAGCTTGTAGGAGATCTTTAATCTCTAATTATAAGAGAAAGGAGAGAGACAAACAGACACTACGTTTTCCCATGAGCACAAACATATAGAAAATGTTGCTAAATACTATGTGCCCCGTGCTATTTTAAGGTTTTTAGTTTTAAAGTTTTTAGTTTAGTTTTTAGTTTTAGTTTAAATCCTCACTTTACATGTACTAAGTCATTAAATCCTAGAAATTATTTTTATCTCTATGTTATAGATGAAAAAACTAAAGCTCAGAGAACTTATATATGTATTCTGAAGGTTATAAAGCAGGAGAGTTTGAACTCAAGTAGTCTAATTCCAGCAGCTGTGGTCTTGACTGTTAGCTATGTAATGAATCCCAGCAGACTGGTGACAATACAAATGAAAGAAGGAAAACACTGGTTCTTTGAAAACTGTTGTGACAGAAAATTAACCAAAACATGCAAACTGAGTTCCTCTGCATTTATATAATTTAGGTATTTTTAAGATCTTTATTATTTAAGTCATGGTTTTTCTTTTAAAAATTTTTAAGACAAGTAAATATTATATATATTTAAGTTTAGACATAGGGCACACAAGTGGGGGAGAGGGGCAGAGGGAGAGAGAGAGAGAGAGAGAGAGAGAGAGAGAGAGAGAGAGAGAATGAATCTTAAGTAGGCTCCATGCTCAGTGCGGAGCCTGATACCAGGCTCCATCTCACAACCCTGGGATTATGACCTGAGTCAAAATCAAGAGTGGGACACTCAACCGACTGAGCCACCCAGGCACCCCATTTGGATTTTCTATTATTTGCAAGTAATAGTGATAATCTAGGGATTCTTTAGGCAGTACTGGTGGTAGTATTACAGTGGGAAATGACTATTTCAGGTAGGGAGAGCAGCATGAACAAATTCAAGGATGGATTGGGTTTAGGATAGTTATTAACCTCCATTTGCTAGACAAGAGTCCACGTGAGAGAGTCGTAGGCAATGAGTCTGGAAATACAAGATGAGTTTTAAAGTAACAACATCTAATTCCAACGTTCACTAATTTCAGGCAGCACTGAGAGTTTCTTTTTAAGGTCATTGAGTTTGCAAGCAATAGATTTAGAACATTGCTTTAGGAAAAACAACCAAATATTGTAGAAGGTCTTTCTTCCGGGGTATGGACAAAGTGGCAATTGGGTTTCATAAATGTGGCTACAGAAACAAATTTCTCTATGGCATCTGTAACTAAAGAGTTATCTCTGGCCCTGAATTGTAGTTTTGTCTGCAAACTCCTAAGAAAAATCTGTGCCAGGAACATGGGCTGCCATTATATTTGCACGGAGATGTTTGATTTCTCACTGTTATCTCTTTAATCTATTTCAAAATGTTTTTAAGCACAATTACCTCCATTATCAAGTCCCAAAATCCTTTTTCATAGAAACCGTATAAAACGTACTGCTTGGTAGCTCCCCTGTCTAATGAAACAACACAGCAAAGCCTCTAAATCAAACCTAGGCTTCACTTCAGTCCTCCCATTTTGCTGAAATTGAAGGACAGATCACATGTATCACCAAGATTGGATGTTTTCTTTTTAACATTGCCTCTATTCTCCTGATAGTAGAACATTCTTTTAATGCCAGAGGCAGTGTAGTATAAAGAAAAAAGGATAGGTTTTGAGTTAAACGGAACTAATTTCAAATGTGGCTCTAACATTTCTATTTTATGTCCTTGGATAAGTTCTATTTAGGCACTCCAAGCCTTAGTTTTCTCATCTATAAAATGAAAGTAGCAGTTCTTCCCTTGTAAGGCTGTTTTGAAGAATAAATGAGCAATGTATATGTTCAGTAAATGCTAGATATGTTTTCTTTTTTCTGATTCCTAATGAATAAGTGTAAGTATTCACTTATTTTTTTGGGAATATATCCTGGTAATCTAAAAGATTACCTAGAATTATTTTTTTAAAAAGGAATAAGTCATTTGAAACCATTTAAATGTTACTTTATATTATATGGTTCAATATGAAGTGTCTGCTTCTTTTGGAGCTCTTTGTAATTTGTTTCCTTAAGATTCTTGTATTACATTGATTTGCAGTGAGCTTAACCCATAATATTTATATCTAAGGAATAACTGTTTCTTCTATACTCGTCTGCTAACTGTTTGTGATATCAAAAAGACAGTCACTATCAAATGGTTGCAAAATGGAAAATCAAATGAAACATGGAGGGCATTCTTTATGTTCTGTTTGTACTGATTAGTTCTTTGAAAAGCTAAGATTTTATCATAGGTTCTCAAGGAAGGTCTTACTATATTTGAATTTATGTTCACAGATTGATAGTAACAGATTTTCACTTTGTTTTGACATAAAGCAACCATGACATTTAACGGTGACTCACCTGCAAAATGATGATAAAGAAATCAGGCAGTTGATCAAATGAAAATCAGTCACTGAGTCAAATATAAATCTGATTTACTCTGATACTCACCTTTGGTTTGATTTTCACGGGTATTTCTGTCTGGAAATTCCGAATGTATCTCCTGAAAGCAGATGCTTTAATGGTTCTAAACTTAGGGATACTCTGAGCAGAGAAGTTCAGGAACTGGGGAGACCCACAGGCAAGGTATGAGATGAGTAAGTCTGAATTCAGAACAAATCCAGGACAACAATGTGATATTTTTCATAGGACTGATAACTTCTAAAAAGAGCAACAGAAATCTTTGGAAATTTAAAGCAGTGTCATAATTTCCTGCTAAATAAGTGTCGATTTAATTTTGACATCCAGTATTTAAAATTGGTTTCACCATGTGTCATTCAGAGCTGAATTTATCCCAGAGAGGTTTAAGTAGATTGCTAGTAAATATAGTTTCAGGATAGTAGTAATGATGGGAAGAAAATTGTAAAAATCCATACATTTCAAACCTTAAAAAAATTATGTAGGGCAGTTACATTGCATGCTCTGCATAGAGGGCTTATCATCCCTGTATCTTCCCTTAAGCATCCAAAGAGATTATAGATGCAGTATCAAGATATTGAGAAAGCCTCTGAAAAACATTTTAGATTCCCCAAATAACACGACTGGAAAGGAATTGTTTGATCCAGCTTACTCGTTTCACAGGAGCAGAGACTGAGGCACTGAAATGAGTTATGTTGAATGACAACAATGACAAGTGTTACAAAGATTTTACAATCAAACTGAACAATCACTATCATCAAATTATTTGCACGTGAACATAAATTTTAAGGAGAAACTTGGAGGTGATGGTCTTTTAGATGTATTTGACATAGAAATGAGAAGATGAGAAAAGATTGAAGGATGACCAAATATGACAAATAAGCATGTGAAAAGATGCTTCACATTGTATGTCATCAGAAAAATGCAAATTAAAACAACAGTGAATTATCAGTTTACAGTGAGAATGCCCAAAATTCAGGACACTAACACCACCAAATGCTGGCAAGAAGAGGGAGCAACAAAGACTCTCATTTATTGCTGATGGGAATGCAAAATGGTACAGCCATTTTGGAAGACAGTTTGACAGTTTCTTTCTTTTTTTTAAAGTTTAGTTATTTATTTTGAGAGACAGAGAAAGTGAGGGAGGGACAGAGAGAGAGGAAGAGAGAGAAGCCCAAGCAGGCCCTGCACTCTCAGAGCATAACCCAGTGTGGGGCTTGATCTCATGAACCATGAGATCGTGACCTGAGCCGAAATCAAGAGTCAGATGCTTACCTGACTGAGCCACTCAGGTGCCTCTGACAGTTTCCAGTCCACTAATCATACACTTGTCATGTGATTAGCAATTTCACTCCTTGGTGTTTTCCCTAAGGAGTTAAAATTTATGTCCATACAAAAACGTGCACATGAATTGCCAAAACATGGAAGCAACCACAAGTCCTTCATTAGGCAAATGGATAAATAAACTGGTATATCTTACACAATAGAATATTATTTAACACTAAGAAGAAGTGAACTATCAAGTCATGAAAAGACACAGAGAAGCATAAATGCATATTACTAAGTAAAAGGAGCCAATCTGAAAAGGCTACACACTGTATGATTCCAATTATATGACATTCTGGAAAAGGCAAAACTGTGGAAACAGTAAAACCCAAGTTGCCAGGGGTTAGGGCAGGGAGTGGAGGAAGGAGGAATCAATAGGCAGAGCACAGTGAATTTTTAGGGCAGTGACAATACTCTGTATGATTCTATAATGCTGTATACATGTCATTATACATTTGCCCAAGTCTATAGAATGTACAACACCAAGAGTGAATCCTAGGATAAACTATGGACTTTGGGTGATTATGATGTATCCATGTAGGTTCATCAGTTGTAACAAATGTATCACCCTAGTAGAGGATGTTGATAACAGGGGATGCTATGCATGTGTGGGGGCAGGACATTATTTGAGAAATCTCTATATATTTCTCTCCATTTTACTGTGAACCTAAAACTGCTCTAAAAATATACTCCCGAGGATGGAAAAGTTTGAGAGAGATGGTCACGACTCAGTCTGATCCAGATTGTTTTGGTGGAGTTTGTGATAAACTCAATCTAATCCAAAGGAGCCATTGTTTACACTCCTATAATTTGTTTAAAGAAAAATTTCACCAGACAGTTTAAACTGTCAAGGAAGTCTTTATTCTATTGTAATAGGAATTGAGGTTATTGGAATAAAGGTGACAGTGAACTAAATTCTGTTGAAATAAAATGTAGAAGAGTTTTTAAGCACTGGAGTGAATTCATGGAAACATACCTGAGGACACTGGTCAATGTGATTAGACAATCTGTGTTTGCTAATTGTTGCTCATCAAAATTAGGCTCCTACCTTCCTACGGAACTCAGAGTTAGGAGTAGTATCTTTGTTGATGATTACTTCTCAAGTGGATGGTTCCCAAGTCTTAGAGGAAAATATCTTTGGTTTACAAGAGGCTCAGAGAAGATTTCTCTCAGAGAAAGAATTTACAATTGCAAGTTTTCTAAAAAAAAAAAAAATGCCCTAAGAAAGGGAAATCAGGGTTTATAGTCAAAGAGATGCCTGTCTAAAGTATAATCAAGGTGAGGGGAATGGGAAGGCTGTCTTGGTATGATTCCACTATTTTGTAAGTAACCTTTTATACATATTCACACGACTTTTATGATTGTCTAGATGAGTCATGTAATTCTCATAAAACCAAATTACCATCCTTCTTTAATGAAGAATCAGATGCTCAGGAAAGTACGTTTACTCAGAGTCTCAGAATAAAGACTGGAAGGAAGTTGCATTTAGGCTTTTGACTTGTGATCTAATACTTATTCTACTGTTTTAGCTTGTTTCTTTAAAGTAACAACTAATATTTGAGCAATATTTACAGTTTCTATAGCACTTTCATGTAGATTAGCCAATTTGCATTTCCAACTGAAGCACAGGTAGAGAAGTAGTAATTATCTTTAATTATAAATGAGATAATTGAAACTCTGAGGAATTAGGAGACTTTCCAAATAATGAAATTGGGATCCAGATCTCATGATCCCATTAACTAATTAACTAAACACATATTTAGACAAATACCCAATATATGTTCAAGTTCTATGTCAAGAACGAGAGATTCAAAAGGAAGCAGGGTCTCTGCCCTTATGGAGCTTGTGTCATAATAAGAAATGACAGAATGAAAGGAAAGAAATATAAGAAGGAGATAATGACAGAAAGCAATGAAGGCATTGAGAGAAAGGGTAACCTGTCAAGGTGAGTGGTTTTGCTTCTTTGGATGAGATGTTTGGGAAGGCTGCTCTGAGGAGTGGCCAGTTTAGCTGAGAGCTAGCATAATTACATTCCTAATAAAGCAGACAGAAAATACACAAACCTAGAGGGAGGAACAATCAGCAAAACACTTAGTATGTATCAGACATACTTCCTAGTCCTTTATGAATATGAACTTCCATTAATGTTTAAAGCATCCTTTGAGGTAGCTATTATTTTTATTTCAAAGTTATAAATGACCACTAGGGGTACAGGAGGAAGGCTGGTGTGGCCCGAGTCAGACCACTCAGAGCTTGTGAGCCATTGGAAGGAGCCAGGATTTTATTGTGAAAACTAACTGTGAATCTGTTAGTGTTTTCATCAGGGAAGTCATCAGATCTGACGTACCTACATCACATCAAACAGGGATTCCTTCTGTGCAATGTTTGATATTTATACTCAGGAACTGCTTCTGAGGCCAGCTACCATCAGCATTCTACCTGTGAAAATAGGTAAAGGGAAAGAGAAGAAGTATGGTTGGGGAGAGTTTGGGCTGAAGTTGTACCTTAACTTGTTGTATGGAAACCCTCCAGCAAAACACTGGGGCATGTGATATTGATATTGACAGATATCTGTGCCCTATCAACATGGGAGAGCTATGAGATATAAACACTATAGTGGTCATTTTATTTTATTTTTTATTTGTTTTTAAGAATTTTGTATTTAATCTTTACACCCAACGTAGGGTTCGAACTCACGACTCTAAGATCAAGAGCTTGCTCCACCTGACTGAGTCAGCCAGGTTCCCCCCTACAGTGGTCATCTCATTTTAATACACTTACTGCAATTCCTTATCACTAGTGGCATCATTCTGGGTATTTTTTCAACAGGCTCATTTATCCCTTGTTATTCACTGTAGTTGGCATGTTGATCAGCTGATTTATGCCTCTTTGAAGAGATTATGTTTATTATTAGTGTGCTGAGACCGTTTATCAAGGTCAAAGTATAAGTGAAAATAACCAACATCCTAGACAGGGAATTCAGGAGGAAAGTTGCAATTCTTTCTTGACTCTGAACACATGAAGCTTTTGTTGATACTTGATATATACTTGGGAAAGAATATGATGGATGTATTGAAAATTAATAGGAATTAAAAAAATAAAATGTATATGAACCACAGTCTTAACAATGAAGTTTAAAATTTTTTTCAGCAGTTTACATTATAGATTTTATAATCCTTTTAACATCTTGCAAATAGAAGAACTTACACAGAGATGTAGTGACTTTCAAGTCAAGCCAATTAGTTGATGAACAGGGATCATACAAGAATATCTTTCTTGATAGAAAAGCCTGAGATGAATAAAAACCCTTAAGATCAAAACACTAAAAAGATTAAGCCAATTCAGTTCCAATCAGCATACTTTTCAGTAGGCAGAAGAGTATTTTCTGCGGTGTTCAATGAGTTCTTTTTAAAAAATGGTATCTGAATGATAAAGTGACTGTGATAGTATTACAATAAAGGGAGAAACACTGATGGTACTTCTCTCCCTCATTATTTGAGGCACTTCCTTCAGTACAGTTGGTGGTCTTGTTACAGACAGAAGGGCCCACTTAGCATATCCAGCATTAGGCATTTCCGACCTATAAAGTTGCATCTGGGAGAGATTGAAAATGAATGCACTAAGAGCTCTGAGTGTCACAGGATGAGGCTCACACGCGTGCCAGTGTGAATGCTTTCATTCCTGGGAGTAAACATTCTTTCCCCTTTCTCTTGGACTTTGGTAGAATATTTTCTCATGAACTTCAAGGTGGGTACTGTCCTTACTTAGCATATGTGGCTCCTAGGTTGTCTGTTTAGTAAATACTCTCGGAGTCTCCAATGTGCCAGACACATGCAGCTGTTCTTGTTTGATTGTCGACTTAACTATGAACTGTGCCTCCTGACATTTGCTTGTGAAGATAGCTTTGGCAGAGTTGTTAAGGAGAGAAGGTGATTTTGTCAGTTAAAATGCATCAACATTTTAATTGTTTTAGTTCATTTTCTGTTCAAATAGCTCTTGAAACTCTGCCCATACTCTGTGGAAATCCTGGACATTTATTCTGCCCTGGGGACTCTTGGTGCTCAGGTATATCCATTTGGCCCTGTTTCTCTTTGGCCCAATGTTTATAAATCATTGTTTTCCCCCTTTGTAATAAGGCACAGCACAAGCCACTCAGGAGGAAGGGGGAATAATTATCATTACCATTCATGGGAAAATAGAAATATGGCAAAACTGTCTTGCTTCCTTGGAACATTTGAGATGAGCTGCCATGATTTGGAAGCATTTTGTAAATTTGCAAAGATCTTCAAGACTAACCATAGTTTACCATGTTAATTTCGTATTGATTTTTAGCAATTTCAAATGCTTAAGACTTAGCTTGGCCTGCACTTCTAGGCTTTTTAATTAGATCTGTATGTATAAGTCCAAACTGTTGATGGAACTTTTTTGAATTGTTTTAAGGTTTAGGAGAAAGAAAAAGAAGCGCTTTATCCTTTTACTTTGTGGTGATTTTCCTTATGGTGATTGAAGTGAATACAAAGGAGAATTTTACTCTTGTTAGAATGTTTTGAATATTTTAAAACCTTTGTAATACTGTGCTTTGATATCATTCCACTGTAAGTGTCAGAGCATGATATTTTCATAATCTAGTGTTAAAATAAACTTCCTGAAATAAGAATTTGTTAAGATTTTATTTTGTAGGAAGGAATGTGTATATTTTCCATTTAATTTTCTATGCTGGTAATTTAGTTACTAAGAGCTTCATAAAAGTCTCTTTTTATAAACTGGAGAGTCATAGGATGATTTACTGAAGGCAGTACATATGAAACAAAATTCAACGGTTTTACAATTGCTGCTTTTCAGTGAAGAATGCCGTTTAAATTCTTCTACCTGGATAATTTTGCTTCCTGTATCACGGAGACAAGTCTCATCTTGTCCCCACTTTGATCATCTTTCACAGGGTTTATTTCACAGCCTCCCTGACTTGTCAGTTCGTCTTTATACACCACCAACTAGCTCACTTTGCATTTTAGTAGAGAGCCTGCTGCTGTACCTTAGTAACAGCTTGGCTCTGAGTCTGGCTTATGCCACCAAATAACACTATGATTTGGGGTGGATTATTTGATAATAATCTCTACATGCCTCACAGAGGTTTGTGATACAAACATGAGATAAAATACATTGGGATGCTTTTTAATGATAAAGTGCCATATAAGCAAAAGGCATCACTGTTCTTGAAGTACAACCCATATTATGTCATTCCCTTGTTCAGAAATCTTCAATTGTTTTCTGTTTCTTAAATAATCAATTCAAACTTTTCCTATCAGTCAAAGACTCCAATCTCCCACCTTAATATTGCCCCTTAATATTAATCCTATTTTACCTTTCCAATCCCATTTCCATTTTATCCACTCTTGATCTCAATGATGTTTTACAAATTCTGAGCTTTTATACATGTTAATTTTTCTTCACGGAATTTTCTTCCCCAAATATTCAGTTTGCTATCCATTGATGAGACCTTTCATGACTGTTCTCCTACATATGGAAGCAATCTCTCTAATATCTGAAAAACCCTATCTGTTTTTCTTTATTTCATCATTTTCTATGTTATTTATGGGAAGACCTTATCTCCTGTACTATACTTCTCTGAAAGATTCCTCATACCCCAAAATACCTAGAATTTCCCACTGCACATTTTAGTTGCTCTATAATATTTGCAGAATAACCATAAGATAGTTTATTGTTTTTCTTTAAATAACTTCTCAGTTTTTGATTTATAATTGAAAAGTAGTAAGATATTCAATATGTACAATGTGGTGATTTGATATACATATACATTATAAAAATTAATTAATTAATTAATTAATTAATTAATTTTTGTTTTTCTCCAGCAGCCGTTTATTAACATGACTGTTTAAAAAAGCTGAAGCTCTTAGGTGTATGGTGATGACTTTTGAACTTTTTCAGTGAACCCAACTATCTCTTCCCATGCTTGAGGACCAGTTCCTAGTCCATTTCCATCTCTTCTCTGTCCCCAGGGCCTTTCTCTGTTGGGTGTCATGGCTTCTTGTCCTCCTCTTCTGTCAAAAAGTCATTGGTACTGTCACCATGCTCAGTCCCTCCCAGGTCCTTTCTGGTGAACAGTTCCAGTGGTTTGAGGTCTGTCATGCTGTCATCACTGTCACTCACAGTTGCATTGTCATTGCTGGATGCAGGTTCCCAGAAGGCTTCTCTCAGGCGAGGTGGCCTGGAGCTGTCCGTCTGGTCTTTCCTCGGTCTCCTTTTGTGAAGGAGGCAGGCAGACACACACTCCACACCCTGCTTCTGACACTCTTCATATTCACGCAGAGCTCTCTGGTACCGCTGGCCCTGGGGATGCCTCAGCACATGTTCTGGGGACTTGTTGATGTGCCATAGGGTGAGTCTGTGTGAGTTTGTGTGTGTGAGAATATTTAGGTTCTACTCTCTTAGCAAATTTCAATTATACAATATAATATTATCAACTATAGTCACACATTAGATACTCAAACCTTATACATCTTATAATTGAAAGTTTGTACCATTCTACCAACCTCCTCCAGCCCTTAGCAATTACTTTTCCACTTTGTTTCTATGAATTTGACCTTTTGTTTAAAAATTTCACTTATGAGTGATACCATGCAGTATTCATCTTTCTTTGTTTGCCTTATTTCACTTAGCATAATGCTCTCCATTTTCATCAATATTGTCACAAATACCATGATTTCCTTCTTTTTAAGGCTAAATAATATCCCATTATATGTATCTTTGTATATATATATATATATATATATATATATATATATATGACATACATATATAATATATATATGTGTGTGTGATTTCACAAAAATGTCCAGTTTCACTCTTTTGCATGTGGCAATCCAGTTTTTCTAACACCATTTATTAAAAAGACTATCCTTTCCCTACTGAATATTCTTGGCTCATTTGTCATAAATTAATTAACCATGTATGTGTGGATTTATTTCTAGGTTCTGATTCTGTTCTATTGGTCTATGTGTGTACCCCTATGCTGCTACCATACTGTTTGATTATATATATTTTCACAAATATATATATATATATATATCACATTTTTATCACACACATATATATATATATATATATATATATATATATGTTTTTTTTTTTCTTGATCCACTCATCCATTGACGAACACTTAGATGGTTTCCACACCTTGACTGTTGTGAAAAATACTGCAGTGTACATGGGAATACAGATAGCTCTTCAAGATAACAGTTTTGTTCTCTTTGGATATATATCAGAAGTGGGATTGCTGGATCATAGGGCAATTCTGTTTTTAATTTTTTGAGGAACCTCCATCATATTTTCTATAGTGACTATACTTGTTTATAGTCCCACCAACAGTGTATCAGGTATTCCTCTTCTCCACATCCTTGCCAACATTTGTTCTCTCTCATCTTTTTCATACCAATCCTAACATAGTGGTTTAGGATAACCTCATGGTGATTTTGATTTGTGTTTCCCTGATTAGTGATGTTGAGCAGCTATTGGCTATTTGTATGTCTTCTTTGGAAGATATAATCTATTCAGGTCCTCTGTCCATTTATTAATTTGGTTATTTGCTTTTTTGCTGTTCAGTTGTATGGGTTCCTTATATATTTTGGGTACTAACCTCTTACTGAATGTGTGGTTTGTGTATATTTTGTCCATTTCCCATGCCATAAGTTGCCTTTTCATTTTGTTGATGGTTTCCTTTGCTGAGCAGAAGCTTTTAAGATTTATATAGTCTTACTTGTTTATTTTTGGTTTGGTTGCTTTTGCTTTTGATGTCAAACCCAAAAAAATCATTTGCAGACCAATGTCTGAGAAACTTATCTCTATGCTTCCGTATAGGAGTTTTACACTTTTAGGTCTTGCATTCAAGCCTGTAATCCATTTTGAATTGATTTTTATGTATCATGTAAGATAGCAGTCCAGTTTCACTCTTTTGCATGTGGCAATCCAGTTTTTCTAACACCATTTATTAAAAAGACTATCCTTTCCCTACTGAATATTCTTGGCTCATTTGTCATAAATTAATTAACCATGTATGTGTGGATTTATTTCTAGGTTCTGATTCTGTTCTGTTGGTCCGTGTGTGTACCCCTATGCTGCTACCATACTGTTTTGATTACGGTAGTTTGTAATATTGTTTGAAGTCAGGAAGTGTGATGCCTACAGCTTTGCTCTTCTCACAATTGCTTTGGCTCTTCAGGGTCTTTTGTGATTCTTACAAATTTTAGGATTTTTTTTTTATCTCTGTGAAAAATGACTTTAGAATTTTGATAGGAATTGAATTAAATCTGTAGATCACTTTATATAGTGTGTACATTTTAACAACATGAATTTTTCTAATTTAGAGCATAGCATATCTTTCTATTTATTTGCTTCTTCTTCAACTTTTTTCACTGATCTTATAATTTTCAGTGGATAGATCTTTTACCTCCTTGGTCAAATTTATTCCTAAGTATTTTGTTCTTTTTTAATGCTATTATAAATGAGATTGTTTTCAGATGAACAGTTTTTCAGACTTACAAGATTAATAAAACATTAGTTTCAGAGAGATTAAAACTATCATTTTTCTTATTCCCTGAAATTCTTTGAGGAAGTGTCTGTGCTTAATACATCCCTAAAAAAAATCTGTCACTATGATGATGATTGCAAATATGTAAGAGTTGCAAAACTTTGGTGTCAACCTTCATTTTTTAATTGAAAGTTAGGTAATGAGCAAATCTTTCATTAAACTGTTACTTCTCTCTGTTTAGAGATTTGTCATTGAAGGTTATCAATTTCTTCTGACAGTCCCCTCAAGTTACTAATTTCTCTTGCTTGGACTTTACTCTCAGGGACAAGAAGCTGGAATGTTGTGAAGGCAGGGAAAGCTTTTTCTTTACCCTCAGCATCTTCCAGAGGGAGAGATTAACAGAGAACCAAAGTTTTATTACATGTGCACAGGGGCTCAATAATGAAATTAAATCCTAAAGAAATGACCAAGGCTGGAAGTTTTTGTACTTTTTAGACAAAGAGACAATACATCTGTGAGGACTTGACAAGACAAAGAAAACTTAACTTTGGCATCTCCAATTAGTAAGGAATTTTAAACAGAATTTGGGTTGTGGCATAAATTGGTAAGAAGTAAATAAAGGTTGTTTATACAGCCTTCTCAGCTCTAAATTTCCCATCTCTGATGATAAAGATGTCTCTTTATTTCTTGCTTCAGGGAGGGTACCTTTCACATGAGAGTTTTATTTCCTGTTTCCAGGGGTACAGAGAAGGGCCTGAGTGTCTTTCTTGCCTAGACTGTCTCTTAAGTAACTTTTATCTGAAATAATCAATATGTCAAAGTGGCCCATTTAGAGGCAGCCTACCTTTGGCTCCTACATTTGGATGTAAGAATGAAGAATAAGAGAGACATGTATCTATCTTGTCTTTTGTTTTATCTGTTGGCCATATCAAAGGTAGTGTGTATATGTATGGGAAGAGGTGTGATGGGTGTTGTCCCAGAAAATGTGGGCAAATGGCAGATCTTTCGGTCTCCTTTGGGAAGATTTTACATATACTTTGATCTTAATGAAGGTTCAAAGTATTTAATGGGCATTATATCACTCATATTTGTATATTTGATAGGACATGCAGTTCCATTTCATTAAGGAATTGAATACTGATTTGGAAAGTTTACACTATTCTTCAAAGGCAGTAAAAATGAAGGCAAGAGTCAGATGCAGTAAATGGAACACTTGCCCCAAGTTTGCTCTATATTTCTTTTTCAATAATTAATACATTTTCTTATTAATTTTTTTAAATGTTTATTTGTTTTTGAGAGAAAGAGGGAGAGAGAGAGCGAGCGAGGGAGGGGCAGAGAGAGGGGGAGACACAGAATCCAAAGCAGGCTGTAGACTCTGAGCTGTTAGCATGAAGCCTGACACGGGCTCAAACCCACGAACCACGAGATCATGACCTGAGTGGAGTGGGACGCTAACTGAGTCATCCAGGCACCACTGCTCTTTATTTCTTTTATGGAAGTGTTCTAATTATTATAATGGTATAATAAAACTTCGTAAAACTTTAGTAACACAAAACATCATTTATTATTTTCAGCGATTCTGTGGGTCAGAAATATTTTCAATGCATGGTGGGCTGGTTTGTCTCTGCTCCATAATGTGTAGGACCCAGCTGGAAGATTTGAAGACTAGAGACTGGGCATCTCTGTCTCTTGTCACTCTATGTGATCTTGCCAACTTGGTGGCTTTAGGGTAGCAGGACTTCTTACAAATTGGCAGAAGGCTCCCAAGGCTCATACCCAGAGAAAGAGAGGGAAACCAGCAAAGGCTGAATTGCCTTCTTTTTTTTTTTTTTTTTTTTTTTTTACCTACTCTCAGAAGTCACACAACACCTCTTCCTATATTCTCTTTGTCAAGGCAGTGGTAGAGTCCTGCTCAATTTCAAAGGGAGGGGAAATAGACCACACCTCTTGGTGAGAGAGTGGCAAAGTTCTGGAAAAGCATATGGGACCAGAAATCTTATCGTGGCCATTTTTGGAAGAAACTACAGTGCATGTCTTGAACTTTCAACTTAAACTATTGTATAAGATTATAAAATTTAACATAAATTGTAGTACTAATGCTTGGTTTGGGAGTGTAGGTCTATTTCAGACTAGTATTCCGGCTTTACTATTTTTTTTTTTTTTGAAGGATTTAGAATTTTTTTTAGTTTTCCTTGGTAAGTTGTTCCAGCATCGGCAATATGCTTGAGAGCAAAAGAGCAGAAAATAAAAATTCAATGGACATATTTAGACAGATATGTGCCCCTGCAATAATTTCCCCAGAAATAATGACCATGTACAAATAATTAGAATTTCAGTTGTGTTAAAGTTGGATTCCTTTTGCTGACCTGGTTCAGCAGATGCAAACCAGGCTTAGGAGGATGATTGTAATTTCAGCATACAATATCCAGAAATGAAGTGAATGTGAAGGACTCTGTGACCTTCAGAGATGGAATTATGCCCTTTCTAGCAAAGCCTTTGATTTCTAAAATGTGTGCTATTTCCAGCAGACCTGACTCATTAATGCCTGTCTCCTATCCATGTTGTTCTGGATGGCCAAAGCATCATTATTGAGAAACTACTTTGTGCAGGGAACACTTTTTCCCTAATTGCTTTGCATAGAGATGAGTGCTTTTTCAAGGTTGAAGACTTCGGATTAGATAAAGATTGCTATTGAGCTAATCAGAGCATATGTGGGAAAGGTAAGGAGGTCAATGATTTTCTAAGAACAGAGCCTTTTTACTTTACCTTTACCTCTTTTTGAATACAGACATTTTCTTATTGTTACTTTGGTATATACGTTTTCTCTTTCATGGTAATACCCTTTAAAGATACACACACAGACACACCCTTCCTCCCACATTAATTTTAGGAAATACTAAAATTAGTGTTTCCATGATATGGGCCTTATTTTAGAAATGATTCTTTTATTGTTACGAATATTGCAATCAGTTGGTATTTCTGATAACAACTCTAAATATACATTTTATAGAACTGAAGGCAGAGAATACATACGTTGGCATGCAACTTTATGCTTCGAGAACAGTCATGCTTTTATTTTTTTAATTTTTTTTTAACGTTTATTTATTTTTGAGACAGAGAGAGACAGAGCATGAGCAGGGGAGGGTCAGAGAGAGAGGGAGACACAGAATCTGAAACGGGCTCCAGGCTCTGAGCTGTCAGCACAGAGCCCGACGCGGGGCTCGAACTCACGGACCGTGAGATCATGAACTGAGCTGAAGTCGGCTGCTTAACCGACTGAGCCACCCAGGCGCCCCCAGTCATGCTTTTAGTATATGTCATAATCTAACCTTTAAGGGCAAAATAGTGTACCACTTTTTTTTAATATATACTTTACTAGGTTGATAGTAAAGTAAACTACTGAGGAATATGTTGACAGCTTAAGTCTATACTTTAAGTGCCATTTTATTATTCACTGCAGTTTTTTTTTTATGCATTTGGATTTAACTTATTATATTTTTGCCCTGAGATAATTCATGCAAAATTATCTGAATGAAAAGCAGAGTATATACTTGCATGATTCTTAATGTATTTTTTATACAGAAATAGAGAGCTGAAGTGCAAAATGGAAATAGACTTCTTACTTCAATAATGGATATTTTGGTCCTTGTCCTCAGGGAGTTGAAACTGCTGCTGATGTAGCTTCATGACATATAGGTCTTAGTGTTAGCTTTACTTGGAGTAGAGAAACTCAAATGAGGTATTTGTGATGCACTTTTCTTACCCTTATCCATGTTTGTGTGGCTCAGTGACATCTGTAAGGGGGTATCTTTCAGGAGCAGGGTGCAGTATTAGTTACCAGCATTCTGTGCTTTCTCCAATGTTTCAGCAAACCACTGGTTTCTAATAATAAAACAGGAAAAGAAAAAAAGAAAGAGGAAAGAGAGACAATGCAAAAATGAATAAAGGAAAATAACAGCTCCATGCGGGAAGAAAGCAAAGATTAGATTAGCCATACGGAAGCAATTCCTGCCTGATTTGTTAAATAATATAATTTGAATAAGTAAAAAGGAAAATTCAGCAAAAGAAAATAGCATGGGCATATGGACCAAATTGAGTCAAGATTGTAAAGTTAGAATTTATTTATTTATTTTTTGCTGTATTCTATTTCTCTAAATGTTTATTTCTGTTCAGAATCTATGGCTGTAAAGACATATGCATCTTTTCTCTGAATGGTTTGAATTGTTTTTCTGAAGTCTGGACTAACTTTAGGTGTTTATTATGAACTTTAGGTGGCTTAGTGACTTTATATATTCAATAATAATAATGCCAACAATATATGAGATATGTACTTTGAACCAGAAGTTGCCCAATGCACACCGTTGAAAAGTAGATGAAGGTGTGCAGAATCTACCTCAAAATATTTCTTTTTGGCACGTGAGTTATTTTAGGCTGATTATTTTTAGGGAACAGCAGACAGGAAAAACTGAAAACAGTAGAAGTTACCCTTTCGTAAGAGATGTTTATACATATAGGGGAAATTGCTCTCTGTACCAGGAAGTGAAGGATGACTCCAAATCTCTAGCAACTGCTAAAATGAAGAAGGCAAGGACTTAAATCTCCATAGCAACCTTACCCTTGTTTACTGTGCTTTTCTTGATAATCTCCCATAACTGGCCCCTACCACCCCAACATCTTCTTTTGTCTTTAGCTGAAGATGGAATTTAAGGTGGTAATTTGGGCCATTTTGGGTAGTTACTCAGTTTTCCAGGGTATCTCTCATGTATACTGGAGGTGCATGTGTTATTAAACTTCTGTTTGTTTTTCTCCTGTTAATGTATCTTATATTATTGGGGGGGTGCATCTCAGTGAAGAAACTTGAAGGGTAGAGGAAAAATTATTTTTCCTCCCCTACATAGATCATTTTTATTTCATTATACATATGGTAAAACAGAGATGTAGAATGTTTGCCCATAAGTACATATTTTTAATTGGCAGGCCCCAAACTATATCTTCATAACAAGTCTTCTCTTTTTCTACTCTTCTGTCATTTCTGTTGGTCAGAATTATGTCATAAAATTTAGAATGTTAGTTCTTGTTGTGTCTTCTGCTTAACAGATACAATTATTTGTACTCTGGCAAAATTGTATTTTATTTAAATTTTTTTTTAATGTTTCTTTATTTTTGAGAGAGAGATAGAGTGAGTATGAGCAGGAAAGGAGCAGAGAGAGGGAAGCAGACTCCAGGCTCTGAACTGTCAGCACAGAGCCCAACATGGGGCTCAAACCCATGAACTGTGAGATCATGACCTGAGCCAAAGACTGAAGTTCAACCAACTGAACCACCCAGGTGCCCCACTCTGGCAAAATTTTAAAAGGAAGTTCCATTTTAAGTTGACAAAGGCTTAAACTTGTCTCAGGATATTTGAAGTGGCTCAATGCTATTAATGGTTTTGTTTGTTTGTTTGTTTTGGTTCAGTTTTGTCATCTTCATTAGAAAAATGTAATCTTTATCTTCTACTGGCTAATCTATAGTGAAAAGGTCCTTTTTGAAGAATAAATTATTGATCAGAAGTTTATGTTATAAGAAAATCAGAAAAAAAGAATTCAGTAGTTGCCTTAATAACATTGATAGCAAACAGATACAGCCTGTATGCTGCCTGCTTTCTCCATTTTCTGCTTTACTAATCCTACTAGAATTTAATCCTGGCCCTGTCCTCCTACTCTAACCACTCAATTGTCAAAATCCCACTCAACACCAAAGACCTGGTTCAAATGCTTTCTTTTTCCCAAGCTTTCCCTAATACCTTTCCTCCTTCCCCAAATAAAGGAAGAATCTAGTTTCTGTTTTCCTGTAACATGTTGCCTGGCTCATATAGCACAGTTCTAAATTATAGTTGTTGAGAAGCAATAATTCCTGTCCCCTCAAAGGTCCTTCTAACTGGACTAGGAATCACATTAACATGAGGTAACTTAACAGGAGAAAATAGAATTTAATAGGTGTACATATGGGGAATCTACATAAACATGGAAATTCCAATGACAGGCAAAATGAGGTGTATATGTCATTCTGAATTAAGGAGATGGGGTAGGGGTCTGGGATTTAAGAGGAAAGGAATGCACTCAACTAGGCAATAAGAAGAGCAGTATTTGGTAATTAGATGTTTGCCCTGTCGTATAGATGGGTCACCCAGATAAAGTTTATCTCTGCTAAAAACCCTCATTCTGAGAAAGACCCTCAATTTAGATTCTTATGTGTGGTTAAGGGAGGGACAAAAGTTTCTCTTGAGCCTGCAGGGTCTCAAGTGCCTTCGGCTCAAAATAATCTACATGCCAAAGTGCACATTCTTGGGGTGAGGGGGGGCTGTACCTAACCGTTCATAGTTGATTAATTATTAGTTATTTATAAAAGTCTCTTTTCTGTCTTTTAAGAGTAGCCTTGGTGTCTTCCAAAAATTTTATCTTACTGTTTCATCCTTAACAACATCTCAAAACAACAACAACAACAACAACAACAACAACAACAACGTGAGTGCCACCACAATAAAAATTACCACCTCTGCGTGACTTTGTTCTTATCTTCACATACTCTTAATTATTATTTCTGTTGATGTGGAAATAACAAATAGCCTGTTGGCATTTTTAGCAGATGCCTAGCACACCAGCAGAAGAATATATTAGAGAAAATTTATTAACTGAAATTTAAAGAAGTAATATAAGTTGTCATTATGGGGGGAAATCCATCTCTGGATAATTTTTATACCAAATGTATAATTTAGTATTATTTGTAAATTACATACGAATGGGGGTGAGAGTGGAAGTGAGGGGTAGGAATGAGACCGTTAGGTTTATAAAGATATTAATTCATCCTTGATTCCCATTCACAGGTTCCAAGATTCCCATTCAGTTTATGTCACATTCATACTACTCACCTTCTCTCCTATGTGATTTTCAGTGTGAGTTTTCTCCGTCCTATATCAAAGGAACAAAATAAATCCGTCTGTTACTTCGTTCAGTGGATCCATGTCCTATGGCATTGTATTTATTTTTGTATGTTAGTATTCACAGCTGGCTTTTTTCAATACCAGCATGCAGGGCAGTTTGATATTGTTTGGTTCTCTAGCACAGAACTGAGGTGGCCCTGTGGCTAAGCCGACATATCGAATGACCTGGTGATAACTTGTGGATTTTCATGCAGGAAGGCACAGCCTTTAGGGGCTCCCTCTGTTCCCCTTAGTGTAGGGGCTGTGCTTGCTATTTGAATCTTGGGATACAATGGGCCCCAATATATTCTTTTAAAAAGAAGTATTGATACTTAATTCAATTCCTATATTTCTGAGAAAGACCGACAAATATTTCTCTTTTCTATGGCATTAGTTTAGTTGTAATTTTAGTGGGGAATATGCCTTAAGTAATTTAATTTGGGATACACAAAAATTAGATGAACAGGAACGGAGCTTGAAAGGAAAGTGGAGAGCTGAGCTGCTGTACTGGGTCTTTGTTCTTTAGAAAGTTGGCAGACTGCTTCTGTGTGTGAAAGAGAGATTGTGTTAGGGTCCCATGGTGCCTATTAAGGTTTTCTAAGTAACAACTGAACTTCACTGGGCTCTGAGTGCTTGAGGTAGATAGATGGCTGATGCTCAGATTCCAATGCTACTCCTGCCTGAAGGCCCTATTTTTTGAAATACTGAGATAGCTTGTAAATTCGCTGAATGCAAGGGAATAAAAGTGACCGTTATTCACCAATTAAATTCTTTCCTCCCAGTGCAGAAATCAATCCTGTACTTTAGTCAGTGGGGGAGATAAAACTCTAGGACAGCAACCAGCTGTGGTGGCAGAAGGAAAGGCAATGAGAGTCTGAGACAGGAGCCACGCTTGGCTAAAACAAGGGAAGAAAATGGACTCAAATTGGCATTGGGTGTTCACTCAAGGGCATGTATCCTCCGTCCTCGGCATAAGCTGATAGAATCAAAATAGACCACATGGGGCAAAGGGCTGACTAGAAAAATCAGTTCAAGCAGCTTGGTTGCCTCCCAGAGATGTGAAGCAGCATTCGGCGGTCACATCCCAAGGGCGGACAGAAAGCAATACTCAGTTTTCACTTTGTTTGCTGTGACTATTAAAGGAAAGTCCAGGAGATGGCTGTTGGAGTAATGAAACCAGCATATTATGGGTGAGTGGAGACCAGGTGACTGGGAGCATTGTGGACAGAATGCAAACTACATTAGAATGAATAACCCAAGGCAGTGATTGTAATTGAGTGAGATTAAATTGGAAAACTATCAGGGGTGATGATGAAGACGTTATGTTGCCCACAGCGCTAGGAGAGAACACATGTGTAAATTAATTGAGCTAATGTAGGCCAGACCTTTGATCAGAACATCTATATTTCAAAAATGGTATTTATGGACACATTTTTTTATGGGTAGTTATGAGTAATTAGTGGTAGAAAAGAATTCTTTCCCTGTTCTTTAGTAAAAAAAAGGAACCCAAGAGTACTGGAATAGCAAATTGGCTCTAGAATCTTCCCCATATTCAGTTTCCCTTCCCTAGCAGATCCCTGCCTTATAGAAACAGGGACTGTGATTTATCCCTGCTGTGGAACAGGTGGCTCCAGGTCCTTCATTATAACTGAGCAATTTGTGCTGGTCCTGTCACACTCGCAATTTGCTTGCCCATGGATTGGTGGGTCTTTCTGGGTCACAGCAGAAAAAAAGCAATCCCAGAAATTCCTCCTTTTAAAATGGTATTCTTAGGATAATCTGATGTTTTCACTATTTTACATCAAACGCCATTGCAAGAATAGCTCACAGGATTGCAGCCTTGAAGAAGCATGGGGCTGGAGCTTCAGAAGCCCCCAGCTTACCTTGTGTTCTTTTTTGTAGGGCTCTGAATAAGCCATACACAGGGAACATCACAGTGGTAACTCTGCTTAGTGATCACAATTTCCTGCTTTGTATTTTTGAAAAGTTTTACTTCTCAAAGGACCTAGATCAGTAAGCCCTTTACATCAAACTTGGACAGAATTTTTGAAATTTCATTTAACCACAGAAATTTAAAGTTGCCCATGACTGTGGCATGCGTTATCCCCAAAGAGAATTATTTTGCACATTGTGCTTCTGTGCAAAACAAAAATGCAACTGTCCACGCACACACACATCTACACACATATGTTTAAAAGGATGTTTATTTATTGAAATTGTTTTTGGTGACCACATTTTCAGCCTATACAGGTAGCAAAGGCACAGTCATGTTTTATCCTCTAAAATAGGGTACGTGGCCCTATTGTGTCTATTTGCGCTTTGGGGGAATTTAGTTTATTACGTAAGATAGCCAGTTATGAGCAAGGACTTGAGTGAACAAGAGGCAGGGGATGATACATTGGTGAAAGAAAGGAGAGAAAAGGATGGTAAGGAATGTGTCTTACTTGGAGGTAGTGCTTATATGACCTGAGAGATGACATCGTGGGAGGTGGGAATAGAATTTGGGAAACTCAACTCCTAAAAATTATATGTAGCATTAAGTGATCTCTTGCTGTTAGTCATCTATCCTTAATATGGAAAGGGAGCAGAATTTGCCACTCCAAAATGTTTCTTTGGCATAAGGATTATCGTGAGAGGGTTATTTTTAAGAAACAGCAGACACAGGGTAGAAGCTCTGAAAACCGAGTAGAAGTTAACCTTTTGTAAGAGACATTTAAATCTCCATTTGTAAGGGTGTCTCTCTCTCTCTGTATCAGAAGGAGGAGGATGGCTAAATCTACCCTCATCAGTGGAGCAGGCAACTGGCTTAAATCTGCAAACAACCTGACCTTTATTTACTCTGCTTTGCCTGATAACCTCCCACAATTGGTTTCCCTCCCACACACATCTTCTTTTGTCTTTAGCTGGAAATGGTATGTAAGGTGGTAGCTTTGGCCATTTTGGGGAGTTACTCAGTTTTCCTGCGTATTTCTGATATATATAGGAGATACATATGATATTAAACTTCTGTTTGTTTTTCTCATGTTAATCTCTCTTGTAATACAGAGGGGTGTCAGCCAAGAATCTAGAAGGGTAGAGGAAGAATTATTTTTCCTTCCTCTCAATGTATTTTTCATTAATTGCATTGGAAATTCAGTCTATCACCTCTGTCTCTCTCTGTCTCTCTCTCTCTCTCTCTCTGATGAGTCACCACATTGTTTTGCTTTTCTTACTTAATCTGGAAGCAGAATAACCAAAATAATTAATATCATTAACAAAAATAGAAATTCTTCCATTTGCATTTTTAAATTCCCTTCATTTTGGTTATTTGTTGCCTCTTTAGGTGTTTTTCTGAAAAAAGATTCGCATATGGAAGGTAGGTAAATATGAAACTAGCCACATCAGGAGTCAGACAGTTGAGCCTAATGAACATGAATTTCTGATTTCTGGGCTGTTTCTTATGCTTCTAAGCATAATGGCAGAAAACCGACTTGTGTTTTTGCTCTTCTTCCTTTTTGGTTTTTAATGTGTATTTATTTTTGAGAGAGAGGGGGGTAAGGGGCAGAGAGAGGGAGACAGAGCAGAGAGCCCAATGTAGCGCTTGAACCCACAAACCATGAGATCATGACCTGAACTGAAGTAGGACGGTTAACTGACCAAGCCACCCAGGTGTCCCTTTTGCTCTTCTCCCTATACATGAAAAGCCCTGTTGGAATGACATTAGTTTGATGTCTCTAAATCACATAAAAGTTACTATGTGTGACACATTTTTCCAAATTTTATTTTGCTTTCTAATTCATTTTCAATTTTTTGACACGCATGCTGTTAAAGACACATACACATAAATATATTTCTATTCCTTTGAGAAGCAAAGCCAGCAAAAGCATATATAAAAAAACGGCCAGCCAGATGTCCAAGGCCACATACCTCCGTTGCATGCCTTTGGCTTCTATAGCCTTGCTTGCCTCTTGCATCAGCCAACTGCCTGCGCAGCACAACCAATATTCCCCCGCCCCGCCACCATGCGGCCAATAGAAAGTTTCCAAGTACCCAGAAGCTATCCAGGCATTAAATAAGGCCAGTGCCAAGGCTCGCTGCTCCGCCAATAAACAGTGTTTTCTGATTCCTCGAGTGTGTGTTGCTTGTCTCTTCCTGGGCGCCGAGAATTTGCTGTAACACTTTTCTGAGCTATTTACTATTTTTTAAGTTCTTGCTATTTCTGAATCAGTTCTATAATAATATCTTTATTTTTTTGATACACTTTTTTTCTTTAATTAGAATCATCTGAGATTTGTATTGAAGTATGCTAGGAAGTATAAGTCTGACTCTTTAAAAAAATAATTATTTCATATCATCTATTGAATAATTTACTCCTTTGTTATTGGTATCCATGATCCTTTATATCACATATTAAATTCTTTTGTATATGGAGGTCTATTTCAGGGTATCTGTGGTTTTCTTTATGTCTGTAAATTTTCATGCCACTATCACACTATCTTATTATTGTAGATTTTTAATTCACTTTTATGTTTAGCATAACAAATTTTCCTCCATTATTTTTCTTTGTCAAAGATATATTAACTATTGACCAGGTTAATTCCTATATGTAAACTTGAGAATCACTATGCTAACTTCGAAAACAGTCCATCTAAATCTTATAGGCAATAGCATTAAATCTCTATATGAGTTTGAAAGAATGTGTTCTCCTAAATATATCAATTTTCTAATTTATAATAATGAAATGGTTTATGAATTACTCAAATATTAAAATTTTATAGGTCTTTCATGAAGATCCTACCTAAATTTTGCTTGCTATCTGAAAGGAATTTTTTATTATATTTCATAGAAGCTAATTTAAATTATTTGCTTTTATTATTTTTTTCTTATAAGAGGCTACACTACTTAAAGCCATTATTAACTATAAAATATTATGGTAGATTATTTGGAGTTTTCTCAATACAGAATTATACCAATGAGAATATTGTTTTCCTCCTTTCTAACTGCTGTATTTTTCTTCCTGTTTCACATCTTTGTGTATTTGTTAGAACATTTAGAAAAATGTTAAATAATGTTAGGAAATTCAGTATTTTGATCACTAAAATGATTTTGGTCTGACTTTAAGAGATATAGTGGTGACTTGTTCATTTCTTAAAATATGTCTCAAAATTTAGTACTGAATATTATCACGTATCTTTGTGGAGTCTATTGAGGTTATGAAAAGTGTTCTCTTATTTGAACATATTGCTGTTAAAAAAGATTTCCTATAATTTGGATTCCTGAATTAAAACAGACTTGGTCATGGTAGATGTACTGTTGAATTCAATATGCTTGTATCTCATTTAGAAATATTCATATCTGTATTCATAAGTGAATTTCCTTTAAGGTTAGTTTTATGGCTCAAATGTATAATATTAATCAAAGTGAAGTTTAATATTAACACAGAATGTAAGTGAATGTAGAATAGCAGGACACGTTCAAACTTTTTAAGCCACTCTCTGTGAGGCATCTGACCATGCTTTTTTCCAGGCAGTGTAGTTTTGAAAAGCCACACATTTGCATAATGTCTTTGCTGTTGTTCCTTTGTTCTTTGAGTTGTACCAAACTAATTGCTTTAGAAAGTTATTTCCCAAATTCTTCCCACAGGTAACATTTAGGTAAATAAGGCTCTTCAAAGTTAGAATCAGGGACTTGATACTGTTAGTATACATCCTGGAACATCAAAGAGCAAGGCCCAAGTCTCTGAAGAAACATAACCTCACAAACTTCTCCTCCCACCACTCCTTCGGTTAATGTCCATTCTGATTAGAAAGGAATCAAGAAGGAACCAGGAAAAAGTCAATATTGCTGGCAACAAAGTTCTAGGGAAAGGCATTCCTTCACACTGATTCTGCTGAGGGAGTTTGATCAGACCATCAGTAAACTCTCTTAAGATTCTTCCATCCAAAGTCGCTTTTTCCTAGCTTCTTTCTTTAATGATGTATATACCAATTATCTTTTCCTTGGGAACATGAAAGAAGTTACTGATTAAACTTTCTTTTGAGACATTTTGTAATTCTTTTCATAATTCCATTTTTCCCCCCTATGGCCTTTAGTTTTTTTTTTAGGTGTTCTACTTCTATTTGAGCTGGATTTTGTAACTGTTTTCCCAGAAAGGTGTATGTCTCATTGACATTTTTAAATTTATCATCACGGAATTGTGCATACATAATTTAAAAATCTTGTCTGTTGTTGCTTTCATAGGTCCTGTGACAATTGATCATTAATTTGGTAAACTATTTCAGGTGGATCCCCCTGAGCTGTAGTTCACTCTGAAGGTTTTGCTGAGATTTTTCCATTAATTTCTAATTACAACAGTGGAATTAAATTTCTTTTTATAAGCTTTCTTGTACTATAGATGGCAGTTATAACTTTGACACCCTTATCATGTCACTTGAATTTCTGTGTCTGGGTGCTCTGTGGGCACAGAGTCTTTTCTTCAGAGTTCTAAATTTGCCCTTGGCAGTGAGCTGTCTCTGTTTTATGACATGCTGATCTATGAGCGATGTCTCTTCTTTGTCTGTTGTAAACAAACCTGGGATGACTGGGAGTATTTCTCCAGTGAATGAATAGTCTGCTTAACATTCTACAGTTTCAAGTATGACAGTATAAGAGACTCATAAATACCCTGGTTGTCTTGACTCATCACTGACTTTCAGGAAATCATACTTAACTTTCGTATCTTTACTTTGGAATGAAAACGTGGAGGTCTTCTGAGAAGCTGGAAAACAATTTCATTGAAAGATGGGGGAATTCTTTGTATTAGCCAGTTATGGAAGTAAAGTATATCTGATTGTTTTCTACTCTTTTGACTTTCTATTGACCTTTGTTGGATATGAGATTTAATTCCCTCTGTCTCCTCACAGCATATGGTAAATGATTAGGCATCAGTGATTCTCATCAATTGTGCAAAATGACAGGACAAACATCATCTGGAGGTGTGAACATTTTTTTTACGTGTAATGATTGATTTACCGTAAGCCAACTACATCCCTCTGCCTGTTTCCCCTTTTACCAAAGACATGGGTCTGCCAAGCAGCTCATCTCTCCATTTGGGAATGGAATAGTTTTTCTTCCAGTTGGTAATTAAAAACCTGATTGCTTTCACTAGAATCATCTTATGGTATAGAAGTGTAGTCCTCTGATCTGTCTGTTTAAAATTGATCTGTGTTAAAGTAAACCTACCCACTGTTAGACTGTTTTATTTAATGATAGCCTTTCTTACTAGCTGAAATCCTATTTTATATTTTAATTTATTTATTTGTATTTATTCTATGAAAATATAAGCAAAACAGGGACTTGTCTGTTTTATTCTCTGTCATGTTGCTGTTGTCTAGAATAGTTCCAGGCATTCAGTATTAAATCCTTCCAAACTTTCTGATATATTTGGCCTTCTTTTTATTGGTGTGGATAAATATTTGTATTTTAAGTTGAACAGTCTCATTTATATGTATGTTAATATTATAAGCTACCTCATATCTCTTTAAATGTACAGTACAAATAAATAATAAGAAACCAATCAGTATAATGTACTTGCAGATATGGTTTGAACTGTCTTTTTAAAAAAATTTTTAAAGTTTATTTATTTATTTTGAGAGAGAAAGAGCATGCATAAGCAGGTAGGGGGGAACAGAGGGAAAGGGGGAGAGAGAGAATCCCAAGCAATCTCCGCACTGTCTGCACAGAGCCTGATATGGGTCTCAGACTCACAAACCCATGAAATCATGACCTGAGCTGAAATCAAGAGTTGGATTCTTAACAGACTGAGCCACCCAGGTGCCCCTGGTTAGAATTTTCTTAAATTATGTTGTTTTTTTAAAAAAATGCATCAAGAGAGACAGGGAATAGATACTCATGCACTGTTGGTGAACATGTGAATTGGTATAACTTTATGAAGGGCAATTTGGCAGTTTCTAACACAATATAAAATGCACACACCTTCTGACATAGTGATGTCATGATATCAATGTTAGAAATTCTTTTGTTTTATTTATTTATTTATTTATTTATTTATTTATTTATTTAATATGAAATTTATTGTCAAATTGGTTTCCATACAACACCCAGTGCTCATCCCAACAGGTGTCCTCCTCAGTGCCCATCACCCACTTTCCCCTCTCTCCCACCCCCATCAACCCTCAGTTTATTCTCAGTTTTTAAGAGTCTCTTATGGTTTGCCTCCTTCCCTCTCTGTAACTTTTTTTTTCTCCTTCCCCTCCCCCATGGTCTTCTGTTAGGAATTTCCCCAAGGGATAGGAGTGCTAATGCATAGGGGTACCCCAAGATTTATAGCAGCACTTTCAACAATAGCCAAATTATAGAAAGAGCCTAAATGTCCATCAACTGATGAATGGATAAAAAAGTTGTGGTTTATATATACAATGGAATACTGCTTGGCAATGAGAAAGAATGAAATATGGCCTTTTGTAACAACACGGATGGAACTGGAGAGTGTTATGCTAAGTGAAATAAGTCATACAGAGAAAGACAGATACCATATGTTTTCACTCTTATGTGGATCATGAGAAACTTAACAGAAGTCAATGTTAGAAATTTTTATAACTATAGTTGTGCCAGTGCACAAGGATTTTTGTAAATGAGTATTTATTTCAGGATGATTTTAGTAACAGACAAAACAAAACCACCCCACCCCAAATCTGGAAGAAAATCTAATGACCAAGAATAATTAAAAATTATTATGGGGCATGATATGATTTAAGAATATGAATCAGTTAAGAAAAAAGAAAAGAAGTAGTGCTGTAAGTTCTGACATGAAAAGGTGCTTAAGACACAAGTAAGCAAGCTGCACAACAATAGAGTAGTATAGTGTTACTTTTAAAAGGTTTTTATTGTGGGGGCACCTGGATGGCTCAGTGAGTTAAGCATCCAACTCTTGACTTTGACTCAGGTCATGATTTCATGGTTCATGAGTTTGAGTGGACAGTGTGGAGCTGCTTGAGATTCTTTCTGTCCTTTCTCTGCTCCCTCCTCCCCCTCCCCCCAAAAAAAACAAATAAATCAACTTTAAAAACAGGTTTTTATTTTCATATGTACATAACAATGATTTAAAAAATGCTAGTAGGACTACCAAAGAAGTTACATTTTGTATTTTAAGGTTATTAAGAACCAGCAGTGTGATGACTTAACTTTTGATGCTTATATCACAGGATCACAAATATTCTCCAGGTTAGGATCTAAGAAATCATTTAGTTGAAGGAGAGGAAGAAATTTTCCTTAGTCCAAGGTTCTTCCAGCTGGACAAAGAATTGAATTAACGTGAGAAAGATTAACAGGAGTAAAAAACAGTTTTATTATGTGCACATGGAGGCTCAATAATGAAATTGAGTGGGGCGCCTGGGTGGCTTGGTTGGTTAAGCGTCCGACTTCGGCTCAGGTCATGATCTCACGGTCCGTGAGTTTGAGCCCCGCGTCGGGCTCTGTGCTGACAGCTCAGAGCCTGGAGCCTATTTCGGATTCTGTGTCTCCCTCTCTCTCTGCTCCTCCCCTGTTCATGCTCTGTCTCTCTCTGTCTCAAAAAAATAAATAAACGTTAAAAAAAATTAAAAAAAAAAAAAAAAAGAAATTGAGTCCTAAAGAAATGACCAAGACAAGGGTGCCTGGGTGGTCAATCGGTTAAGTGTCCTACTCTGGATTGTAGCTCAGGTCATGATCTCATGGTTAGTGAGAGGCTCATGAGATCAAGCCCCATGTCGGGCTCTGTGCTGACAGCACAGAGCCTGCTTGGGATTCTCTCTCTCCCTCTCTCTCTGCCCCTCCCCTGCTCATTGTAGCTGTCTCTCTCTTAAAATAAATAAATAAATAAATAAATAAATAAATAAATAAATAAATAAATAAACTTTATGAAAAAAAAAAAAAAAAAGAAATGACCAAGGAGGGTAGTTTTAATACTTTTAAGACCAGGAGGCAATAAATCTGTGAGGAATTGGCAGGGCAAAGAAAATTTACCTTTGGAAGATTTACTTAGTAAGGAATTCTAAACAGAATTGGGCTGAGGTAGTGTATTAGTAAAAAGTAATAAGGGTTTTGTATGCAGCATTCTTGGCTCCAAATTTCTTCTCTTTGATGATGAGGATGCCTCTTTGCCTCCTGGCACAGAGAGGGTACTTTTCACATGAGAAATTTATTTCCTGCTTCCATGAGGACAGAGAAGGGTCTCAGTGACCTTCTTGCACAGGCTGTTTCTTAATTAACTTTTATCTAAAACAATATGCCAAAGTGGCATATTTGGGGGCAGCCTGCCCTTGACCTCTGCATAATGTAGCACATAGGAGTGTGACTTAGGGACTGTAGATAGACTGATTTTTAGCTATTTCTTTTGATTGCCATGTAATTTAGATTATTACTTAAATTCTCTGAGCCCCACTTTCCTAATAGATAAATTGGAGATAGTGAGAATGGTTGATGTGTCTTAAGAGCTTATTATGTGCTTGAATACTTTATCTTATTTAAAGCCTACATCATTAAGCCCATAAAGAAAGTAATATTATTTCTGTCTTACAGATACAGAAACTGAGGCACAGATAAATTAAGTAACTTGTCCAAATGATATAAACAAGTGTTAGCCTTGACATTTCAACCCCTACAGACAGACTTTGCATCCTAGCCTTTAAACCAACACGCCATACTGTTCCCTGTCCATACTCCTAGCTTGTTTGCCAGAAAAATGATAGTGTATGTGACTATCCTAGTAGAATGTCTGACATGTGGTAAGCTGTCATTAAATATAATTATTTTCTTATTCCAGGGATATTGGTACTATGTTCTTTTGGGGTTAGAGAGCAGAGGACTGAAGAGCCAAGCGTTTGTTTAGTATTTTGGACTTTGACCTCAGACTTAATTAAATTTATGGTTGCAAAAATTAAAATTGTACAAAACAGTGATTTATACATTACAACTAAAAAAAAAAAATGACACCCAGGCTGGTTAAGTTTTTTCCCCATAATCAACCAGTTAGTGAAAAGCAGAACTTTCTTTCATCTTCCTCTCCACTTCTGTCCCTACCTCCTTTCCTTTCCTTCCTTCCTTCCTTCCTTCCTTCCTTCCTTCCTTCCTTCCTTCCTTCCTTCCTTCCTTCCTTCCTTCTTTCATTATTTCTCTCCCTCACTCCTTCTGTCTTTTTCTTTTAGAACGTAGAGTATGTTGGGATGGCTTATACTTGCAACAGGGAAATATGCTACCTTTAACATTAAAATCTGAACACCTACTTTAATGAACCCTTAATGAAATTGCTACAAGTGTGGTGAACCCATAGAAATAGGAACATGATTTGGAGCTTGGTCACAGATAGGCAGAGGTGGGGATCTGAGGGTGGGAAAGGGTCACTATACGGCTTCCAGCTAGATGACTGCACACCTCCAGTAAGACGAGTGTCAAATAAACTCAGATGGAATCCTGGCACTCAGTAGTGGAAGATAAAACAGATCCTTGATTAGAAATGTTCAATGCAGGTGTCTTAGTTGGTTAAGTGTCTGACTTTGGCTCAGGTCATGATCTCACGGTTTGTGGGTTCAAGCCCCACCTCAGGTTCTGTGTTGACCACTCAGAGCCTGGAGCCTGCTTCAGATTCTGTGCCTCCTTCTCTGTCTGCCACTCCCTCCACTCATGCTCTGTCTTTCTCTCTCTCTCAAAAATAAATAAACATTACAAAAATTACAAAGAAATGTACAATTCAGACAACATTATGTATTGATGGTAAACATACAGTGATGGTAGCATGTGAGATGGCAATATGCCATGGTTATCACACCTCAGTCTGAAGGAGGTTAGCAGAGCTGTCTGCACAAACTTAAGGATGGAAGGTCATAGCTATTAGGAATGTAGTCTAAAAACAGTCCTACATTAACATAGACCATTATGTAAACAGCAACTCAGAATCCATGTTGGTTCTTAAACTTTGCCCAATAGCAGAGATGAATGACTACAGGTCTCAGAAATTCATTCCTGAAATGGTTCAAAAATGCTTTAAGAATTGTTCAGCATGAGGCACAGTGGTAAGCCCAGGATGTGTTTTTTGGGGGGAAGTGCGGGGATCCAGTGAGGCTACTACCCTACAGTAGTGTTGGACAGGAGCAATCCAACTTTATCTCCCGATTCTTATGAACCATAAGTGTAATTTGACACAGAGCTCATGTGATAGAATTAATAAGCTGAAGTTATGCTTTTATTTCAATTTGGTTTATAAATCTTTGAAACCTTGATATTTTATTATTTTGCCTTCAGTTTTGCCTGAAGTAAACTTTGGTATAGGATCATTTGGTTTTTTTGTGATGTTAATACTACTTCTGCTAGATATTTATTTTTAGCAATGTTGTCAACTTTTACATGATGTATTTTCTCTGCATCTTTGCAAGTTACATTTTGAGTTTGTAAGGTATACTATTGGTTCACATTAAATCATTGTCAAATGCATTACCAAACTGCCATCCCAGTTCTTACTCAAAATGTTCAAGGGAGTAACAATTCAGTTTGTTTTCCTAATAGGAAAAAAAAATAACTAATTTGTAATAATCTCCAAATTGAGGAAGTCAGGAGGGAGAACATATTAATGCATATTTGATGAAATTTAGAACATTAATTAGCTTAGTCTGTGAGCTGTTACTCAGGTATTGAAAGTAAACCTTTCATAGAATAGAATGGTGAATATTTGCATTAGAATTCTGTTTTTGTGCCAACTGAATTTATATGCAACTTTTCTTTTAATTCAAAAAGATGTAGTAATTAGCTCAGCTGATGATCTAGACATTTGTCACACGTATTTTTCTTAAGTGAGTTAATTTTTGAGTTGTGGAAGAAGACACTAAAGTCTATGATATATTTTTTAACTTTTAAAGTTGAAATAACACCAAAATAATTTTTAAATGTTATAAACTCAAATCCATTCTGCCTGTAAGTGTATTATAGACATTTTTATAGTTTTATCCTTTTGTACATGAGGATTTTTAATGAAGAGTGTGACAAAGTTGATTTCCCTAGGTGGAACAGAGTACTGTTTCTAAAAGAAAACACCTCCCCTCCAGCGTCTACGGGTCTAGAGGTCTGAAAAGGTCTAAAGGTATGGGTTTACCTAATTAAAAGTAAAAATGAAATAATTAAAGCTAAAAGCTATGAAAATAAAACAGGATGTCTTTTGTTAAAAATAAAACTGATGTGTGAAATAATTAGCAAACATAAAAATGGACTCATGAATAGAATCCCCTTTTAAATTACATCCATTTACCTAAATTTTAGTATCAACCATGTTGATATCATGGAGAACTGTCAAGAGAGCTGACATTCTTAGAAGACATAACATCCCCTGTAACCTTTAAAGAAAGCTGCTTCTGAAAGCCCTAAAGGCAGACTGGTCAGACTGGCATTTGTATAGTGTGGTGGGAGATGTTAAAATAGCAACACACGGAACCCTTTTGAGCAATTTTTATGCCATGGACAGTGAGGCTTTTGGAAAGAAATCTATAAGTAGTGATTTGTCACCACTTATGTAAAGTGGAATAATTTCAGACAGTCTTTTTTTTTCCGGATCAGAAAGTGCTATGCCCAAAGTGAATAATAAATCAAATTTGAATCCTTTTGTCTTGATATATACATCTCTGAGGATATTATTTTTTAAAACTAACATTTATTTCTTCATTCTCCGCAGAACCAAAGTCCAATTTTATAACTTTGCAAATTTTTTCAATCACTTCCTTTGGTGTAACAATTACAAGTGCAACATATTTGTAATAAAACTGTCAACCATGGTTCAATTCAAAATGTATCATGGGGAAGTCAGGCTTCTGAAGTGGGAAAAGTCTGGTGCTTTTCTTTGAGAAGCAGTGAAGATAAACTCACAGGACACTTAAGAATCAAATAGAAATTTCCCAAACTTTGGAAAGTTTGGAATCCAACTTTTCCTAATTACAAAGCAAATTTTAAGGGTGCTTATAAACTATTGTCTTCAACTTTTAGAGCCAATATGGTATGTAGTCTACAACTTTTGTTTATGTTGAAAAAAGATTTGACTGCATACTAGAGAAATAGATGAATAACTATTAATATTTAACCCTCAATTAGCTCTGTTTTTAATATCAGTGAGACTTGAGAATCATTGTGACTCTATGATTTTTTTGTGTCTTTGTGAAGCATAAAAATGAAGTAATTTATCTCCCACCATCTAAAATAGCTCTGGAAGACTTGTAATTCCTCTATTCTGTATATACTTTACATTCTGAATATACTCTGTAAGTATTTACTGAAGCTGTTCTCTTGAGTTTATACATCAGATATTTAACCTCTTGTGTAAGTTCCCACATTTGTTCACAGGATTCACAATTTTAGTTATTTATAATTGAGTGTGTATTGATCTGTAGTGTTCATCTTGTTTAATAATTTAATCTCAACATTAGTTTATAAGGTAGATGAAGGAGATATTATATCTAAAGTTTGGGCTTTATAACAGTCAACATTTTGGTTACAGTAGGAAAACAGTCTGAAATTACTGATGAACTTTTTCTGCCTAAACCAGCAAAACATTGTACTTGGTTACTGAGGAAGTTCATTGAATATGAAGAATTTTGGATCTGGCAATTCAAGAATACATTAATGGCTAGGGTTGAAACCATAGTTGAGTAAATATACATGGTTAGGGATTTTACTTTGTGAATGCTGTCTCTTTTGTAATTTTCATATTTATGTCTTCTCCTCTGGATTACATTTTAATTCCTAAAGAGTAGAGATCTTATTTGTGCATGTTGAATGTATATACAGTAGTAGACATTCAATTGCCAAAGTAAAACTCCATTTTTCTATTGACTCTGAAGATTTCCTAAATCATGATACGTATATTTTGGTAGGGCATTTGAAATTGCCAAGTATAAATGTTAGGATATTGTAAGATTACTTGTAATGACCTCATGCCTTCTAAAGTAGCCAGGCAGTAGTAACCGTATGTATATATACATGCCTAGGGGAACAGTCTATCCATGGGGAATAAGTTTAATTATTGGTTCTTCTTTGTCTCCTTGATCATTCTAAACCTCAGAATAACTTACTATCATCTGGGAACTTTTCTAGCTTCATCTTTAAAGAACTGAACTTCCCAATATGTGATTCTTTAGGCCATCTTCTTAGGTTGGAAATACGACGAGTAGCAATACATTAGTACTAAAAGCTAGAATGAAAATTCTTTTATATTGAAATCCTTTTGGAATCATATTGGAAATTTCTTGTGAGTGAAAGCTATAAAAAGTGTTGTGTTTTTTATTTCTGGCTAAAGTTTTAGTAAGGTAAAATTTTTTTCTTTAGTATAAAGTTGATTTATTGCTCTTAAGTCAATAATTTAATTTTGATAGAGGGTTCTATTTATTGATGGCAACATAATGTTTTAAGAACATTTATTAAATTGAGTTACATATGTCTAGAAGTGACTTGTTCAACATCAAAAATAAAGCATTACAAACTAAGAAATTCTTTATTCTGTGAGGTTGGAATAATGTAGAATGTCATCTCATTGCTAGATAATGCTGACACAAATCTGATCCTTTTAGTTTTCTTGGCAGAAGGGAAAAAAAAAATCTATCCTGGAATTTACACATTAGTTAAGTTACTTTTCTGAGATAAGATTGTATAACAAGGAACAGCCTTTACTTGAGATATTTGAGACAGTGCCTTTTTACTAAAAGTTAGACATACACACACATACAACCTCAGAAAATATATATTGATCCTATGACAAACTTATAATTCACTAAGTTACTTTTTTGGTAAAGTTCATTATGACCACTCTGTGAACGAAGGAAAGTGATGTTTCTTAACTGACTTTGAGATAGCTTTATCAACTCTTTCTTTTCTGGCATTGAAGTAAGATATAAAATTCAGTGAGAGTCAACTGGACCTATCTGCTTTGATGTTTCCTACTGTAGATCTCAGTCCTTTGAACCTTAAACCTTTGACCTGACTGCTATTTCTGATGTCAACACAATGCTTTGTTAGAAAATAAATATTCCTACTTCCAGGGTTTTTTTCAGACTTTTCTTATTCTTTCTTGTTTCATATTCTTCTTATTAGTCATTTAATTTTACCTTGTGCTCTTTCAATATTAAAATGTTGTAGTACTGAAATGTAATATATAAGTGTACTAGTTGAAAAAATCTGTTAGAAAACAATCAATACATATATTGCATATTTAGAAAAATATCCTGAAGAACATGACTTGTATATGTGAATGTCCATACATATGTATGTGTATACAAGGTGGTAACAGAAGTTGACTCTGGATAAGTTAGAAGAATTATGGGTATTAGTTATAGACTTTTATATCTTGATTTCTGTTGAATGAGCCTGCATTGCTTTGATAAAGTGAACTTTGCTTCTGTTTTTCATTGTTTCAAGAGAAAGAAGGTCTGGTCATAGACTTTGCAAGATATGTAAAAGGAGAGATGCTAATACAGAACTGGGTTTGAGGAGGATGATAAAAATGCCACAGGAAAAATGTCAGTGGGAAAGTTACACAAATGTGAGCACTTGATCATATGTGCGCATATACACACATACCACATACACACACAGAATTTTCTTTTCTCAGTTATCATTCTGGTCACATATTAAAAAAGCAGTGCTTTGAGGAAAAGATTCAGCTAATAATGCTCAAATGCTCTATAAATATTCACAATGGTTTGCAAGCTGGATGCTGATCCATTCTGCCTAGTAGTTTATTCCCCCTGTGACTGCTTTTCAGTGTAAAGGAAAAGATACTTGACTGAGCAGACAGGATCAGCATGATGCAAGTACTGGTAGAAAATGCATAAAAGAATGTCGCTTGGAGAGCAAAGTCATACCTCATTTCAATTTCAAAATATTTTTAAACATTCTGTAATTGTGGTCAGTGTGTGGTTTCATATTTGCAGTTATAAAGAATTATATTTACACATAAATTGCAGACTCAACATTTAGTGAACTATTGGCTGGCATAAAACATTGACAACATTTTAGAGAGCTTATGTGTTTGTACGTAAGACAGCCGCATATAAGGGATGAGTTCCCCAAAATTAAGCATAATTAAAAGTTATCGTATTTCAAGAAAATTTTCTTAGAAGAATAAATGTAAACAGTGGTTGCCTCCTTTGAATGCATAAATATTCAAGTTACTAGCATACTTCAAATATTCTTTTTATTTTCTCTAAAATATTCACAGTAATCTCTCTGATAGTAACGTTCAGTAATCTCTCTGATAGTAACGTTATGGAGAATGAGAGTCACTCAGTCTTAGTTTGTATCAGTCAGTGTCCATTCAGAAGACAGAACCTGTGAAATGATTTCAACAAGGAAAGTTGTGTTAAAGAATTACTCAGTATAGATTGTAGTTAGTAGGATTGGGTAGCTAGGATTCTAAACATTCTAGTATTACTAGAGACAGAGAGCAGCACCAATACTTAGGGCTGAAACACAGCACACAAGGAGGAGTTGCCTCTCTATGACTGAGAGGCAGCCTTTGAAGGAGATGGCAGAGCTGAGGCTGACTAGATGGCAGAAAAATCATTGCACTGTTGCACTGCTAGAACTTGCTAGCAATCTGCCCTCTAGAGCTTGCCAGAAACCCACCTGTGAGAGTGCTAGGGAAATCTCTTCACCATGAGGTGGCTCTCCAGAAGGTCCTCAACTATGAGACTGCCTGAGCCAGGTGCTTTGGAAACTGCTGTGCTCTGGGTGCTGGTGCTTGGTACTAAAAGAAGCCGCCTGCAGTGTGGGAGCCTGTCCAGAAGCACACCTCAACCAGCCAGGAAAACGCTTTTCTCATGCAATGTCCTTCTAGCACCCTCTTGACAAAGCTTAACATCATTCCAGCAAGGAAAGGAAAAAAAAAAACACTTTAAGGGTTCTTCTTTTTTTTTTTTTTTTTTTTTTTTTTTATTGCGCAGGCAATGAAAAATGTATTTGGAGCCAACAGACAATGAGTTGGTAACAGGCACAGTCTTTATCTTAACATTTGATTGCCTCTAAATTTTACCACGAAATTATTGATTTCCAGATTTTTTTCCCCTACCACCAAGCACCATTATGGCTTGAAAAATGGTGACTTTCGCTTGAAAGCGAATAATATAACTTAATCGCTTGAAAAATAAAAAGACTATAAAAAACTTTATATTACATTGAGGGTGAACATTAAAATAATGGTATGATATGCAGTCAAATCATTCATAGAAATGTTTAAGCACACAAAATGTGTTGCTCAGATAATAGGAATATTTACCAATTCAAAGGAATTTGTAATTTAAATTTCAGTCATCATTTTAGAAATTAGGCAATTCTTGATATGTTTAATTTTTCGATATTTGTGTTATTTTATGTTTTGCATAAAATGAGATTCATAAATATATTTTAGCATAATACTTTAAATTTCCAAGGTCACGTTCATAGAAAATGTGATTTAGTTAAGGATATTCTCCATCACATTGTTAAACCATTATCTTACTCGTTGCTGTTGGAAGAACAGACAGAGTGTGGAACAATTATCCTAAACCTCTCATCACTATAAGGGAAACAAGTTATTCCATCTCCCCAGTGATGACTCGGGCATTTTTCAACACTCTAAAATTGTCATTCAACCTGTGCTTGACTATTTCCCACTTACACGGTTGAAATTATACTTTGGGGAAATTTCTTCAGCTTCTTAAGCCATTTTACCTTTCAGAGTTTCACATTATTTTTAGAAAATAGTAGTTTGGGGTTCTGGGCCTAGAGCCCAGTGCTCTATATCCAAACCTCTAATTTGAATTAGTCACTCTGTAAAATTATGCAGGTCATTTAACCCTTCTCTTTAGCTTTTCAACTTCTGAGGAAGAGGCACTGTTTTTCCTGATAATGCTGAAACCAATGTCCTTCTAATTTAAAATGCCATCAAACCTAGAAAAAAACAGGCTCAGGTCGTATTTTATGAGCAGTTTTCTTGAAGTTGAGCTTTCCTTCTGTAAAACCAGTGCTAATATTACAAGGAGAAAGCGTTTTCCAAGAAAGATACTTGGTCGACATTCCTGGCTTATGAAAGACAATGATTTCATGTAAGAGAGTGCCAGGTATGCCTTTGGGCTTTATATTAATTTGTGAAACATTCCTTTCATTATGTTTCCTGTTCAAAAATTATGCACATTTGAATCAAAGCCCAATGACAGTGTCTAGTAACTGAAAAATATTTATTTCTCCTTGGAAATCTTACCTGCTTAATTACCCAATCTTTTGGGAACACAGCCAAAGCCTAGAGTGAGTCTTTTGTTGTAGGAAGAAAAGAGAAAAATAATTTGGTGCTAAGGGGAAACAACTCTCTTACAGCTCTTGTGGACCATCTTGTCATGTTTGGAGTCACTCTGCTAGGCTGCTGTTGTTATCTGGCTTTGTGTCATTACAGTTCACATCATATGATAACCCCAAGGCAAATAACCCAGTTCTTTTGCCACCCTTCTTTTTTTCTTCTGCTCTCTCGTATTCATGTCCAACTTGCTCTGGCTTGTTCATATTCTGGGAGTAATGGGGTGAAGTTAATATAAGACCGTTAACTCTCAATTACTCAGGGGCTAATTATCCAGTCTATTGATTGCAAAGTCCAGCCTTTGCTTTTCCTGCCTTTTAAAGGGTGGTTGACTGCCCGTTAGGACTTGAACCAGACCAAAGTAGGGGGTGGAGAGAGAAAGTGATAAAATTCAAATCTATCTCTTCTGCAGCTTATTAGCGCTAGTTAAGAGCTTAGGTGAATGGCAAAAATATGGTTTTGGGACACCTGCATATTCAATTTAGTCTTGCCTTGCCTTGTCATCTTTTACCATGGATAATTGAGTTGGCTTCATTACCTTATGTTCATATAGTTAATTCTCAGAAGTTGGGTTTTTTATTGCTTTGGAGCAGTGACTTAATGGATACTTAAGGCATTTGAGGGAGCTATGGGTAAGCTACATAAACTTCACTTTTCAAATACGGAATCAGAGACACAGAATATTCAAAGTGGAAAAGGGCGCTTGGTGGGATCATGGGTTAGAGCAATTTTTCACTCTTTGGTCTGAGTTCACAGATACACAGATGTGATAGAACTGCCTACTGATAGTTCATCTCGTACAGGGGTTCCCTACAGTGGTCAGTGAATCTAGTGTAATACAGCCATGAGGAGTTTTGAGGAGAGTTGGCATAGGTTTTGTCTTCATTTGTGCAACGTCTGGCTGGTTGAGCTTGATATATAAATTCATTTCACTTAGCAGAATGTATGGAATGTAGTAAGCACTCAATAAAGGGTCAGCTTAATTCTAATTGTAGTAATAACAGGTGTGGTGGCCTTAGTACTGCTGCTAATGAAGTCTTTGATTCTTTTAATAGTTTAAGAATAATAAATAAAGCCATACATGTACCTGTGGAAAAGCTGTGTAGGCTATTAATTATATTAATTAATTATGTGGTAATTTAATCTCAGATTACGGTTTTATGAGGTTTTCCTTAGTGCAACTCCCTTATTTTATAACTGCAAAAACACAGGCCCAGAGAGTAGAATTATTTTTCTCAGTTCACCCAACAAGGGCAGAGATGCCAGTGGAATTAAGACGAGTGGCTCCTAACTTACCCTCTGTTTCACAATTGTACTGATGTTAGATCTCCAGTAATTTAATTCCTGGATTTAAGAAGTGACCTCCATTTGCCTTTTTCTCACTCTTCTGCTCCAACCTCATTGCTTGTCTTCTTAATTTCCTGATTGGAAATGGGACAAAAGAATAACTTGTAAAACTAAGAGACCTGGGAGAAATGAAGATGGCAGCAAATCCTTAGTTGTTAGTAGTACAGCAAAATGCAGTGGAATAGTGGTGGAAGTAATGTGTGTCACTTCTGAGGCAAGCCCTTTAGAAAACAGATATGCCCTTTCCATCTTCTTTCATGTTTTATCAGCGGGGTGCAGAGGACTAGGCAGGCTGAGGGGATAGAAGTCCTACCAGATAGATAGGTCCTGGGTCCCTGAATCACTACATGGAGGAAAACAGCTTTCTGGAATATCTGCATTGAACAACAGTGTAAATGTGAAACCTCCATTATAAGCTAATGGCAATTGGAGGGTATGGTAGTAGTATTCCAAATGATATCTACACTAATTTGTTACATTACATGCTATAAAATGGCAATCTCTGAACCATAATTCATATGTGCATATGTCTTCTATTTTCTTATAAAAAGAAAATTCAGTTTGGCATAAGTACTTACTATTTATTTATTTTAAATTTTTAAAAATGTTTTTATTTAAACATTTAAAGAGAGACAGATAGAATGCGAGTGGTTAGGGTCAGAGAGAGAGGGAGACACAGAATCAGAAGCAGGCTCCAGGCTCTGTCTGAGCTGTCAGCACAGAGCTCCACCCGGGGCTCAAACTCACGAGCGGTGAGATCATGACCTGAGCCGAAGTCAGGGCGGTGAGATCATGACCTGAGCCGAGGTCAGACGCTCAACCGACTGAGCCACCCAGGCGCCCCAGTACTTACTATGTAAAGAGGCTTCTTGTAGTTATTTGGTAAGGCATTCGTATAATACTTTGAGAAATACTGAAATATAAATCTACATTCTTCTCAAATAATATTTTTTCATGGAAAGCAAAACAAATTACATTTCAAATTATTTGGACTAAAAACAATAGTGAGCAGAGCACGCAGAATAGCACATATTAAGTATGCAAGAACGCATGAAGTTAAGCGAAGTAACAGTAATGTAGTGTAATTTGTAATAAATATAATACTTCTTATTCTGCACAGCAAAAAATCACAACACTATGAAATTTATGTGAATTTCTATAACTAATATTTCTCTTCACGCTGGAATCAAATTTGTAGTTTCTTTTTTTATCATTTCACCAGTGTCTCAAAAATGTGGTAATATTCACAGTTCCTCCTAATACCACCTGCTGTTTAATTACATATATTCCACACGGAGATGTGAACGAACACATTTTAAAAGAAAAAGTCCTACATTTGACCATCGCCATACCCCAGGCCCCCATGCATTTGTCTTCAACGCATTAGCTAAAACCCAACGCCAATGCTTTCTTCACGCTCATCTCTTCCTGCCAGTCTCGTTTATTCCCTGCTTTTCATCTCAGAGATTCTTTAAGGGTTATAACCAGGGGCTCCTTTCCCAGAAGTAACAGTTTTAGAGGACTGAGGTTTAGAACCAACTTAAAGTCAAGTCTCTGGGTCAAGAACCTATGGGTACTCCTGTTGGGGTAATAGTTCAATCGTGCTAGTTTGGGGCTGATAAACCAGTTCTTAGCGGGGCAGCTTCCGGACTGCATGGCTCTAAATCCATATGATTGTGCCGGCCACTCCATCTGCCAGTGGTGTTGAGCACAGCATGACGTGAGATGAGATTCCACTTCTGTCAGGTCCTGTGGCTGCATGCCTCTCACAGCGCAGGCATGTCACAACACTGAGAAGGAGCCAAGAAAATATTTATTGTTCACACAACATACCTCCCATACTTCCTCTAGTACTTAACTAAGAGACAGTGGTCTGCTTCTAAGTCTGAAGGGGGAAAAACGACCCTGGGGCAGTGCTGAACTTACTGAAAAGATATTATCAAGCAAAATTGTTGATGGTTGATTCTACGTGATTTTTGCCATATAAACAGACTTTAGAACCCACGTTCTGAGTAAGATATGGGGAGTTCTGGTCCCCTGGGATCAGAAGTAACAGATAATGCTTGCATATTGCTTCCTTACGCCCAATTATCCCTAGTAGGAAATGTCTTTTCCCCTTCCTGCCTCTCTCCCTCCCTGTCTCCCTTCTTCCCTCCCTGACCTCATTCCTTACTTCTTTTTTCTTTTCTTTTTTAGACGGAAAGGGCTGCATCAGCGTTGTGGACCCTGAGAATAAGTGTGGGACCTTCTCAGGTTGATTATTTCTATATACATTTTCCTTCCATTCCTGTGATGCACTGAATCAAGCTTGCCTTCGGAACTGATTATGAGAGGTGGCTGGTACAATTTTGGCAAAACAAAAATATTTGACTGACTTTCTTCCATAAAATCTATCTTGTTCTACCCTCAGCCTTACCTTTTGCCCTTGAACAATACCTTTTATCTTTCTTTCTAAGTGGGGATAGTTTTTCTATCTCACAAACAAAAATTCAGAAAATGCAGATATCTCATGGAAAGTCAGCTCTTTGACTTAAAATCATTTGTTCTGAAAGTCAAAAGTTGCTTTAAGTCTTTGACCTGAAACAAACAGGAGAGGAAGTTTGAGGTACATGTGTCTGTGTGTGGGGGGTGAAGTGGGGTAAGGTCTTGGAAGCTGGGGGGGGTGGGAATTCACAACTCAGGAGGATTAGAGACCTCAGAAAGAAGCTGGCTTAGATTTCCAACTTCTTTTTGCTCAAGGCCAGCTCTGTTCCTCTTCAACTATGTGGATGCAAATAAAAAAAGAGAGGCACTGAAAATATGCTACTGGCACAATCTACTTTTTCACGATCCTTTGTAATACGGTTCTCTATCAAGTTACAGTTCTAATGAGAAATTGCCTCTTTGCAAGTGTGGAATATGTACCAATGTTTTGGAATAATCTTGCTGAGGATGCAGGAAGAACACAAGGAATATACTGAGTGTTGCAAATCAACCCATCCGAATTTTTTGTTATGGCGGGGGAGGCAATCATACTCCATTCCTGCTGACAGAACTCTGGCTCAGAAATAAATATTGGCAACATCTCTTTTCTATACCAAATACAATGAATTTTTTTTTCAGTATAAATGCCATAATAAACTTGCTCTGTTAGGAAAGAACAGAGATGAATGAAGCTTGGTGTTCCCTGGTTTATACTCAGAGACTAGCTATTCATTGTGTTTTATTCTCATGCTACAAAGTAAAATATGCAAGTTTAGCTCTTAAAATTACTCAGGGAAAAAATAAAATTACTCAGGAAATGACAATGAATTGCAAAAGATAGCACAAGAGTATGGAGAGAGAAAATAGAGGATATACTAATTAATAGAAATGTCTTGTCTCCCTGGTAGGAAATCAAGCTAAAATATAATAGATTTTTTCCATAACATAAATCTGTATTAATGACCAATAATTCAGTGTTTCTGTTTTCAGTAGTCAATGCAAGTTCCAATGGTTTGATACCCAGTTTGAATCTGTTATCACTGAGCTAATTCAGTGGGAGAAGTTGCATTCTGCCTAAGGATCTAACAAGCCTCCCTAGTTTTCCATCAAAGGACTAAAAACAATCAGCAGCTTTTTTTGTTGTTATTTAGAAAGAATCTGTAGTGGGAAAAATGACTATTCTGGAAGAAACAGTTAATATATTCAGTGCTTTGTTCAAGTAGACCTACTCTTTCTTGATGGCCACCATGGTTTTCAGCAACACTCTATAAATTTAACATCTAAAGCACAAAAGACAGCCAACAAGTAGTTTTCACGACAACAACAAAACCCCCCAAATTAGCAAAGAGGCAAAATGTGAACTGAGGAAATCCTTAAGTTTGTGACTAATGTGTCAAGAGATGTTTCCAGTTTCAAATCATGTGAGGTAGGAAAAGTACAACATTGTACAGGTGGTACATCATTTAAACTGAACTTTAGCACTGTACTTATTTTTTTCTTAAAAATGCAGTACAAAATGGACTCATCTTTATTATAGTCTTTAAATAATTATTAGGCTTAATTGCCACAGTTCATAGAAATTTTAAAATTAGCAAGTGGTGCTTATCTCTCTGCAGTGCTCAGTGTTAATAAAACATGCTGCTCCATAAACACATTTCACATCATATTTGTCCATGATTATTTCATTGTTTTTCCAAGTACAGATGCCAAGAGACAAAGTGTTGCCGAATTCCTGTAATTACCAGCATTTCCCTTGATTTGTGTCCATGAAGTATGTAGTCAATCTCTATTGTCTTCTGCCTTCGTTTTGAATTTGTCCCCAGTGCAGGGATGTTAAAAACACCATTTAGCTACACAGCCTGCTCAATTTAAAAAAAAAAAAAAAAAAAAAAAAAAGGAAAATTGCTTTCAAGCTACTAATTAGAAAAAGAAGAGAAGTGAGCTGTGAATAAAAAGAACTGCCTTTTAAAAGGCTTTAAAGAGAAACTTGAAACTGTGCTGCATTGAAAAAGGGGATGATCTTTAGTTATCAAAGCTAAATTCTAATATAGCAGTTACAGGCAAGATTTAGCTAACTCCTTAATATTTGAAAAGCAGTCACGTGAATGAGAATTCAGGTAATGTCCATTTCTTTTCTACCTTTAAAGAGGAGCTTAGTTAATTGATTTTTTTTTTTTTTTTGGTTATGAGACACTTATTTTTCTAGAAAGCTGCTTCCATCTCTTTAAGATGATTTTGACAATTTTGTTAAATGTGCATTCCTTTAAAAAAATACACTGATGGCCTATAATGCACAGATATTTGGCAAAATTGTAAATAGAGTTGTCTCCTCAATAGATAATTCTTCCAAATGATTTATTTCAACAGCTCCTCAGACATATTTAGAATAAACTATATTTTGATCACCACAGACATAGAGTAAATGATTTAGACAGGTCGATAAATAGCAAGTAGTAGAAAATTGTCTTTCCATTTAATGTTCCAATATAGAAGTCTCCTGCAAGAAAATGGTTAAAAATTCCAGATATAGATGTCGAAGTAGAGTCTAAGCAGTCTCTATAACCTTATCTACCTTGTGGGCAGGAAATATGTCATGTGTTCTCTTGAAACTAATTCTTAATTACTTTAATGCTCTATATATTGATTGATCAAAAATATGAAAAGGTCTATATATTCAGTGGTATTTTACTGATTTTGGTTTAACTGGAAATGGTGCAGGAAGAATACATTTAAACTAAGCTATTTGGATATCTTACGCTTCTTTACGTTCCCCCCACAATGCTTTGAACATGGTAGTCCAGACAGTTTCCCTTATTTCCACTGTTATTCTCTCAGAAATGAGAAGTCCATTAAAGTCCATCAGGAGTTCACCATGTTTATTTCACTCACTTTTTCAACCCTAGGACCTAGGTACGGGGGCACTTACATAGGTAGGCCACTAGATGCTGCTAGTATCCTTTCCATTGCTCAGTATTCTGTGAAAGACTCTCCCTTCTAGGATGAGAGTCATCAGACATTGAAGTCTGTCTTCTCATTTTTTTTTTTTTTAACGTTCATTTATTTTTGAGACAGAGAGAGACAGAGCATGAACAGGGGAGGGTCAGAGAGAGAGGGAGACACAGAATCTGAAGCAGGCTCCAGGCTCCGAGCTGTCAGCACAGAGCCCAACGCGGGGCTCGAACTCACGGACCGTGAGATCATGACCTGAGCCGAAGTCAGCCGCTTAACCGACTGAGCCACCCAGGCGCCCCGAAGTCTGTCTTCTCAAATTGGAGCCATTTAGCTTCCTGCCTCTAGGAGTAGCTTGGCTGCTATCTTCAAACTATTCCTTAGTTTAGGCAGGAGGAATTTAAGAAGGTCCAATTTTTGAGACTTATTGTCGAATGACCTTATAGGATATTATCCCAAGATGCAGGTTTTTTTTTAAATTCTTTTAAAGTTTATTTATTTATTTTGAGAGAGACAGAGACAGTGTGAGTGGGGAAGGGGCAGAGAGAGAGAGAGAGAGAGAGAGAGAGAGAGAGAGAGAGAGAATCCCAAGCAGGCTCCATGCCGACAGCACAGAGCTGATGAGGGGCTCAAACTCATGAAATCATGACCTCAAGACATGAGCTGAAACCAAGAGTCAGACGTTTAACCAACTGAGCCACCCAGGTGCGCCTTCCAAGACCCAGTTTTTACCCAAATTCTGTTTCCTCCATGCCTGCATTTCTACTTTGGACCTCATGAAGTTTCCCTGAAGGGTTAGATTCTTGGCAGTCTCCATTTTCCCTTCTACCTTCAAATCCAGAAGACTAGAGTTTTATTTTTCAACTTTATTTTGACACCTTGGCAAAGCAATTGCCTGCCTTCCAGTGGCTGATAACCTTCTGAATCTTCTGCTGGTTGAAATACAAGTTCTATGAGTACATCCAAAGTTAGTTCAGATGGATGGACAATATAGCTTCACTTTGGTGACCAAACCAACTACAAGGGTTTCATATGTTAATCTGGCTAGCTGGGAGAGTGTCCCTTTCCTTTCTTAAGGACCCCTTACTTCTGCCTCCCTCCACCAACCTATTTAATAGAGTAAAATAGATGAAGATAATGTCCTTTGATACAGGAAATTGTTCTTTGCTCAAGGTTATGGAAGTAGCCCCCTTTCCTATGATAACATTAAAACTTTTGATCTTATTTGAGTCATGTTTCCTAAAAATGAAAACTTAAATGTGTTTTTACAATGAGCTTATTTTCTAAATTACTAAGGGTTCTTGAGATTACTTTTGTAAATAATATATTTTTGTTTTGAAACTTCAAAAGGAAATTGAAATAAGGAAAACTTAGAAACTTTAGTTATCTATGTTCTTGTATGATATTTCTATAATAAAGATGTCTAGCACTTTTAAGTGTGTACCAGTATTTTACTAAACCCTTTAGAAGCTCTATCTCCTTTAAGTCACATAACCATATTAGGTGGGTACAATTAATTATTCTGTTTTTCACATGAGAAAACTATAACAGAGAGAAGTTGCCCACCTTGCCTGCTGTCTCACAACTGATAGGTAGTAGGGCATGAATTAAAATGTAGGTTTGATATCAGAGGTCATTCTATTAATCAATGTAATATATCCTTGCTCTACTTTAGCCAAATGTTTGCAAGAATTAGAACAGCTAATAATAGCTAATAATCCTTCACTTAAATATCTTTAAATGTATTTCTGTGAAAAAATTAAGAAAATTAAAAATTACGAAAAATGAGCTTTGTTAATTTCTTTGCTTGAAATATGTATTTGCTCTTTCTATGCTGGTAGTCAGGCCCCTACATAGTCTTCATCTCTCACACATTTTCAGTGGAACTATTTGGTATGAAATGTCTATGGAGTTCTTAAAGCAAAAATATGTCTTTAAGGAAAGGCTAGTATTATGTTGACAAAGTTATTTTTTCTCATGGATTTCTAAGTTTTTCAGGGATCTAGATTTCATTTAAATTAGTGGAGCTCCTATCAGACAGTTTGTTCACCTTTCACTTGTGATGCTTGATGTCTGTCATTCAAGAGAAATTCATGGATCCATTTTGTTCAATGTGGTCTCCAAAGGACAAGTTTGATATGGAAAGCATTGAAAAACGGTAGCATGTGGTAATTTATGCATTTTTAAAATATACCCTCTGTAGTAATTGGGTTTCATCTAAAGACTGCAGGGAGTGTTTCTCCCCTAATTCTGACAATAACAATTATTCTTATATAGTTTAGTTAAGAGGGAAAATAACTCAAGTGCTCATAGCTCCAAAACTAATGACAACTTTGAAACCTACTTCACAGCTCTGCAACAACTCCATAGGCTATAAAGAGGCTAGGAACATATCCTCCTGCAACAAATACTGAGCTTTACTGGGTGAAAATGCATTCTTATTATCATTTGTTGGAAAAAGAAGATTCAGATGTGGATCTGAATATGAGGCAGAAAAATGCTAGGCGCCATTATAGATAACATACTACTGTGTCAGAGGAAGAAGACATGTCTTCTACCTGAGATGATTTTGCAAAATATGCCTCGGTTAGTGGACAGCCTTCAATAAATATTTAAAATATGTGTACCCTAATTATGGGTGGGCTTAACAGAAAAAATATTGTACATAGTATATGACATTATAATAGATTTCAAAGACTGTAGTTGTCTCTTCAGGTGCTTTTCAGTGTTTCTGTCTGATTTCATGAAATCTGAGCCTGTTTTTTTAAGTGTATATTAATCAATGAAACTTGGAGGTCCACAAATAAGAACTGGGTTCTATGTTTATACTTGATGTTAACTAATCATGATAACTTTGATAATGACCTTATGGCTCAGTTATTTTATTTCTAAATGTGGGATACAGTTAGTCCTCAATACTTCAGAGACAAAATTGTGACACTCTCTAAGTAAAAGCTAACATGATTATTCACACGGAGAGCAAGTCTGCCAAGGGAGATTGTTTAGGAAATGGGTGGAAGGGAAATAAGATGATTAAAACAAAGGGATGGAGTAGACACAGAGAGAGGTCTTCCCAGAAGAATTAAAGAGGAAAGTGAAAACTTAGAGTTTCTTAGGGGCAGAGAACAGGTCCCATCTTTCAATGGGCAATTCATCAGGATATCACCAATGAGGGATCTATGAATTCCCATATAGGTATTATGTTTTGGAATTTTGATTATGAAGTCAAGAGGATGATCTTGGAAGAATTGTTTTCAGTGATCTAAATACCAAACACCATACCATACCAACCATTGCTTTACTCAAAATGACATGAATTATTACTTTCAAATCGATACCTGGAAACATGTTTTTAAGCACCAGTGATCAGAAAGACTACTCCTACGTAAGCCAAGAAGGAAATAAAAAATGTTACATATGTTCATTAAATAATTTCTAGTCATCCTTCAGTTGTTATAAAGATATTAAAATTTTAAAAGTTGTCTAATTTTTTTTTTAAATGGTCAGGTTTTGAACATGTAGGACTTAACTACCACATAGAGAGTGAGACTATTCCATTCTAAAAGAAAAGGACCAAGGAGGAAGATAGTTACTTTCTATCTTGAGACAAAGTATTTAAAACATAAGTAATACATATTTTAAAGAGAAGATCATCATAACAAAAGTATTGTCAGAGGTACTTACAGTAGGTAAAAATCCATTTCATAAGAAGCAAACAAGAAACCTTCCTGGTATTGGCTAAAGCCTGATGAGGGGATGGAATATTTTTGTTCTGGTTATTGCCACCTAGCTGTGTAATCATGAGCAAGTCCCTTCATCCCTTTGAGTCATCCCTAAGGGGGAGAGGGCAAGAGGATCACTAACTGCAAATATTTGTTTAGAAAGCTTCATATTGAAATAATGGCCTCCAAAAGGAGGGAGGACAGGAGGAAAATATAGCAGAAGTACTGCTAAAGTTCGCTGTTACATCTTAAAAACAGTTTTGTTAACAAATAATCCATACATCGTACAATTCACCAACTTAAATGATATAATTTGATAATTTTAGTATAGTCACAGATTTAGGCGACCATCCCCACATTCAGTTTTAGAACATTTTACAAAAAGAAACACCATACCTATTAACAATGATCCCCATTTACCAGTAACCTTCATTTCAAGGCCATCCCTGGGCCACCACTATTATCTATTGATTTGCTTATTTTGGACATTTCACATAAATAGAATCTTATGATAAATGGCCTTTTGTTACCAGCTTCTTTCACCTAGCAAAATATTTTCAATGTTCACCCATTTTTTAAGCATGTATCAGTATATCATTCCTTTTTATATCGATATGATGCATTTTGTTTATTCATTCTTCAGTTGTCAGATGTTTGGGTAGTTTCTAGTTTTTTTTACTATTATGAATAATGCTGCTATGAACATTCTTGTCCAACTTTTTATGTGGGAAGATGCTTTTATTTCCATGGTATCATGGAAATACATATTTTTGTAACAAGTTTTTTTATATCTGACTAGTTTAAGGTAAATAGATTAAAAACTATGACAAACACAATAAAGGATATAATATACATTTAGGTTTGTTTAATGTTTATGTATGAATTTTAAGAGAGAGAGAGAGAGCTCATGAGCAGAGTAGGGGCAGAGGGAGAAAGAGAGAGACAGAGAGAGAGAGAATTCCAAGCAGTCTCTGTGCTGACAGCAGTGTGGGGCTCGATTCCATGAACTGTGAGGTCATGACCTGAGCTGAAATCAAGAGCCAGATGCTTAACTGACTGAGCCACCCAGGGACCTCTACCTTAACACCTCTTAAATTTGTTAAGAGTAACCTATTTCCTGCATTGTCATTGAGGAACATAATTTCTCCAGATTAAAATTTATAAAGAGAGGAAAGAGTTGTAAATGTAAAAGTTTTCTGAGCTACTCAAATGAAAGGCAGGATATTAATCCAAGTTTTGGGGTATTTATTATTATGAATTTGGATTGGAAGATGATGTTGACACTGAATTTTATCATAAAGTAGGAGATAGCTAGTATAATTAAAAAGAATGTTTTGCCAATAAAGTCAGGCTTCTGCTTATGATTTCAGTGTATTTGAGTTTGGTATCCCTTGATAGTTTATATTGTAGAGGTCATATCGTTGTACATCAGGCACTGTGTTTTTTAGGGAAATTTGGTCCCCTCATCACCAGGTGGACCTTCAACACATGATACATTCCTTTGGAGCAAATTAACTGGGAGTAGAAAGATATGGGTGTATATTTTCTTGGTACTAAGTAATTAGTGAAAATAGACATGGTGATGAATATAAATTTAAAAAATTAGGAAAAGAAACAGCTGTTCTCTATTTAGATGTGGTAAACATATTTATTCCAAAAGGAAAAATAGACACAATATTTATAACTAAGGAAATATTTAAGAAATGGGTCAATAAATTTCTTATTTTTGAAGTTATCCAAACAAATAACTAAACATTCTAATTCCAACATATATGTTAACATAAAAATCTAATTTGAATTTAAACTAAATGCTAAGATGCCAGAGAAATCTCTTTAAAAAAGTTTTTTTAACCTTGTTTAGGAAAAAAAAAGTTGGTCTTATCTTTCCATCCTTGCAGATGTAGGCTCTCGTCCAAAATAATAATAATCAAACAGAATTCATAAGCACACTGAGAAGGGCTTCCCAGAGAAGTCCTAATAAACCAGTAAGCACATGTGTAACACTGTCGTTAGAATATAAGGCAAACCTCTGAAAGACACTCTGTTGAAGTAAAGTTTCAAATGTCCAAATGTGCTTTTTATGGGGTTAGATTTTTTTTTTAATGTTTATTTTTGAGAGAGAGAAAGAGAGAGACAGAGACACAAAGAGGGGAGGGGCAGAAAGAGGGAGGCAGAGAATCTGAAGCAGGTTCCGGGCTCTGACCTGTCAGCACAGAGCCCCTCCTTCGCTCATGCTCTCTGTCTCTCTCTCAGAATAAATACATCAACATTAACAAAAAAACCATTTAGATAATAATGACTAAGCTTCTTAGCACTTGATTTTGTTTTATATTTTTCAGAAGGAGGGAGCTTGATTGAAGTAAAACAGTAGGGAAAGCATGAAATGGTATAATTTGATGGACTTAAGAGCATTTATAGAAGATATTAGAATAATGAAAATAATAAACAGAAGTTTGCATTCTGTTTTTTTTAGGTAAAGACAAGCATAAAATCTTACTTCTTTTGCTCTTTAAATTTTCATTTTTCATGTTGATTGCCTGATTGCTTAAGTTTTTATTCTAGTGGTATAAACTACGTTGTTCTGTTTACATTAGTGCAATGATAATCATAGCTAAAATTTCTACCTAGTTTTTCATACAAGCTGGGAATTGTTCTAGTATTTTCACATACATTATAACAATTGTTGTCGTCAAAACAAATTATGAGGGAGATAGATTATTTTCATATATGGAAATGAAAGTGCAGAAAAGTTAAGTAATTTGTCCAAGGTCACCATATAATAATAAAAAATCCCAGAGATGGGATTTGCATTTAAGCAGTCTGATTTCAGAGTTAAATTGTTAAAAATTACTGCATCTGGTTTTTTATATGTTGTATTTTTTATATGTTGAATTTAAGCCATTTCAAAATATTTTTTTGTGATTGGGAATGGGTGATTTGGAAAGTATTTCTAAATATAGACTCATTATTTGCCACATTTGTGCGCATGTGTATGTGTAATATACTTAGCCCTTAAGAGTATTTTCCCATTAATAAAACAGTGCATTAAAATCAAAATCGTTATTCGGATTTTACTTGAGACAGAGGAAACTTCTAAAGGAAAATGCATTATCAGTCTAGGCCTTGCCAGCACCAGAGTTTAAGGTTTCAGCTTTCTAGTCCTGTTCATCACATGGCACTTCCCTCTAGGAATTAAATATAACATCCTCTAAATGTGTCAAATCTAAATCAAAACCTGTAGCTATGTTGTTCAAATCATATAGGAAAATAATAACCTTCATGGAATAGAGAAAACAAAGATATATCATTTTGTTTTAAAAATAGATATCATGATATTTTAAATATAACATAAAACATAACATCAACATTTTTAAAGGAATAAGACACAATAAGTGAAGCTAATTTGCCAAATTCTCCATAGTGCTTCAGGATCAAAGTCTTTCAGGTACATTTTTTCATAATAACTCTTCTGAAGAAATAACTTTCATTACTACAATGTGTACCCTAAAATTTACTGTTCTTTTTCTAATATGAATTTGCTTTTAAATTAATATTAGGCATTTAATTTTGTTCAGGTGAACTTTATGACTGAAGCCTTACTATCATAAGATTTTATTATTTTTCTTGAAATTCAGATTTATTTTGTTTTCCTTTATTCCACCTCAGGATGCAGTGCCTTCAGTAATGATGAGAAGATGGCAAATAGGTAAATGACATCGGTTGTTACTGTGTCTGTCTCATCATTCAGGTTAATGAGGACCCCTTTAGGTATCCGAGGACTCCTAACTCTAAACTTCGGCAATTTTATACATTTAACAGAATCAGTGTCAAACCATGATTCTAGGATGGTGCTTTTTTTTTTTTTTTTTTTTACCTCCAAGGCATTTTCCTCTCTGTTTATGGAAAAAATGTCTTTGATGTGGTACGATAGAGTATTACTGATAGACTACTGGGTGTTGACGCCTTTTAAAAAATCTACTTTAAAACAGAAAGACACCACCTGTGCCAAAATGACAATGAAGAGAAAACTGGTTGATTAAGTTACTTGCCAGCATATCTAGTTAGGAACATTTCAAGATGACTTAAAATATATATACATGTATGTAATATACGATGAGTGAACATTTACACTGAGCTGTGAAGCTCCTGGGAGCCGTGGATAGCTTTTCTCAGTTGTTATTTGGGATTTAGTGATGGTGCTCTAGTATTTTTTGGTGGGACTGGGTTTACCAGTCTGGAGTTTCTCAAGAAATCTTGGTCATGGCATGTTTAATTATGTCACCAGAGATTTCTCGAGCATGCTGAGAGCTTGCAGCCATTTGCCCTACATTAAAACATTGCAATGAAGGCATATGAGCAAGTTTTGCAAATGCTGTCGGTACCATAGAAGCGGTTTGTGTTTGACTACCCCTCCCATTAGAAGATTAAAAACAGGATATTTTCATTAAAAATGACTGGAGTATAAACACTTAAGACAAAGGAATAATGACTTAAAATAGTGTTTTGAATAGTCCTAGCAGAGTGTAACTACTCAAATGCAATTAAGTAGCTACTGTGGTAATTATTTCATCTATATTTTATATTCTCTCTCTCTTCGGAATACTCTGCTCTTTGACACAGCCGGCAGCTGAGATACAAGAACTTTGTCAAAAGCACTTTGAATATGTTATGACAGTCTTGGTGGCTAGCATCTTTTTCACCTTTTTAGGAGACAGAAATTGTAAGTTGCCAGTCACAAACACAAATGAACATTGCTTGCCAAAACTAACAAACTAAATAACAATAAATGAATGAATGAATGAATGAATAAATAAAATATTTAAATTTGTTTCTAATCTCATATAAGCCAGACTACATGCTATTTAAGGATGGGAAGATCCATAGCTTTGCAGTTCATCTGAATAACAAATATCAATTAGGAATACTTCATGAATAATTCATATGAATATTTAAACTATACAATGTTAGGAAGCAAGGTGTCTGTAGAGGTAGTTGGCAGGTGTTTCTGGTATGTATGAAGCTACCAAAATTGGGCTGTTGAAACATATTATTCTTTTATGACTACATCTTTATTAGAAATGCAGGAAGTACTTACGTTGTTATTTGAACAGCTTCCCAACATGTAAGTTATGTGGCAAAGCTTAGATGTGGTAAAAACATGATGGATTAGAAAGAGGCTTTACATCTTTAAAAAAGAAAGATGTTCAATTGCATTGTCAAAGAAACTATACTTATTTGAATTAACGGCTGCTGACTTTTGCCTGGGGTTTTTTCCAGATGTCAACAGAAAGGATAAACATAATCCTCAATTACTCCCCCTGCATCTGCCAAGCACTCAGGCCAAGTCCAGGTGAATAGCATACAGAACCAAGGGGAAAAGAGCCCTGCATCCCCTTCCCTGTTCCTGCAAAGCAGAATTAATGCCATGCTAATTGAAGTGGTTTCATTTTGTTCAGAGTATTTCTTGAAAATTCAGGCAATAGAAAATGTCAGTTGTTATGTTTTGTGTGAAACTGGATTTTAAAAATACTTTAAATGGTATTGTTATTGATGTCTTCAAAGTAACAGCTGAGTACCATGCCCTAAGCACCGCCCCCACCCCACACATACACCATAAAATCCTGATCTTATCCATTGAGATTTAAGAACACTGTGGTGACAAATCTTCCCTCAAGTGGGCTATGGTGTTCTCAGAAGCATCAGGGTTCCTTGATGACTCTTTTCAGAGTGCCTTGAGGACACAAATTTTCAGGAGCAAGAGTATTCTCTTTCTAACAGTGTGGTACCTGATAGCAGTAGGGTAATGTAACATTGATCCAGCATCCAGCTTTCTCTGCATCAATTTCAGTTTGTAAAACAGAGAGGAGTAAGGTCCTTTTTGGCAGGTATCTTAACCACCTGAGAGGACCAAATCTCTGATGGTTCATTCTTACTCTAAATCTGGTAATATTTGTAGATTTTGCAAGAAAATCGCTGTAAAAGCTCCTTTTAGGGAGTGAACGAATAAATTTCTCTGGTTCATTTTTCTTTTGTACTTCTCAGACCAAAGAATTTTTTCTGTCCTTTTCTCCCTCCCTTCAGTGCTTCCTTTTTACCTTTACTTCCATTTTTGGTCTCAGATGCTTATTAAAATCAATAGAAACAGCCAAAACATTTGCCTGAGTTAAGATGCTTATTGGTTTTCTTAAATTAGAAGTTCAGAGATAGGCTGGCTTCAACTGATAGTTGATCAGAGAGTGCCCAAGTAGTTAGTTTCTTTCCATTTGTGTACTTTACCTTCTACAAGGACAGCTTCATCTTAACTCAGGATTTCCTCTAAAGACCACCTCTTTTCTGATAGCTTTCATGGGAGATCAGGAAAAACGTTTTCCTAGAAGCTCATATTTTCTCACAGCCCAAATTAGACTTGACCCAAACCTGAAATCAGTGTTTAGCCAAGCAGATGGAATTTCTTTCTGATTTGCTTAAGCCAAGGAATTTCAGTTAGGGTTCAATACTACCCTAAATGCCTGGCCCCAAATGGAGGAGATATGATTCACTAAAAGGAATCTGCACGCTATACTCAATTTCTAGTCGATCCTCCATTGTCCTGGGTCTTTGAATTTAATCAGACAGCAGTGACTCTATTATATATATTATTTTACATAATGTATAATCACCAGTTAGACCAGTTCCCTCCCCTTCTTTCTCTCTCTGGATGTATATATACATATGTATGTATATGTGTGTGTGTATATATATACCTACATATATATATATGTGTGTGTGTGTGTGTGTGTGTGTGTGTATATATATATATATATATACATATATATATATGTATATATATACATACATGTATATACACACACACACACACACACACACACACACACATATATATGTAATTTCCAGTTTGGGACATTCCTCTTAGCTCCATTTTTTTTGTGCAGTTTGTTGAGTTTGTGTACGCAACACCTCTACTTGGATGTCTAATAGGCCCTTACAACGTAGCATGTCTTAAATCACACTCTCGATTTCCATTCCCTGTCCACTGTTTTCACTTTTACTCTTTCCTACCAGTAAAATTTCACCCAGTTGCTGTGCATAAACATTTTGAAGTCATCCTTGAGTGCTTGCTTTTCCTCCCACTTCAAATTTGTTTGGCTCAATATTCATTATGTCTCCTGTCTTCTCCTCCCTCCACTACTCTTCCTCTCATAAAGCTACCAGCACCTCATTTCTATAATAACATCCTACTTAACTTGAGGCTCCAACTCCCACTTCTTTCTTCTACTCTACTCACTATAAACAGAGTTATATTTTAAAAGCATTAGTTAAATTTTGTCAGAAACACTAATGGCCTCCCATCACACTGAGAATAAATTCCAAAAAAGATCCTTCATAATCTGCCCCTTTGATATCTTACTGCCTTCATTGTTTCCTCACTTGTAATTTCTGTTCCAGTCTTCTATCTTTCTGGCAGTTCCTCAAAAGTAATAAGCTCATTTACTGTGAGTGTTTAACTAAAAGGATTGTTACCCATTCTAGGTTCTGCTATTCATTCCTTCTTGCTTGTCTTGTCTTGTCTTATCTTGTCTTGTCTTTTCTTTTCGTGTGTGTGTGTGTGTGTGTGTGTGTGTGTGTGTGTGTGAAGGGCTTGCCTTTAGCAGTTTTACTGGTACATAGGAACCATTAATGAGTAGATGAAAACAAGAAATTATGTATTAAGGAGATTACTTGTAATGATTAATTAATTATCTGTTCTTCTGTTAATATAGATTCTTGTTCATGTTTTGGTGAAGTAATATTTACAGAGCAGAGATAGAGTCTGCCCAAATCATGTGTCTTGAAGTCCTAGAGTTCACAGTCATGCTAATTTATTATTTTTTTTCTGGATATCTGTGTTTTTATGTAAGAAGTAGTGGGCTAATGCATTTTGGACTTAAGCTATTTTGCCTTTCCTGTTTGCTAAGATGTTAAACATGACTGGAGTCTGTTGGACTTGTCTTGTGCGTTTGAAACAGGAATATATGTGTGAGAAAGCATCATAAGAAGGCTTTATTATATACCATGTATTTTTTATGTTATAATTTACTAGTACCTTATTGGGTCCTATTTATTAAAATATCAGAAATGATAACTGTAGGCAAAGTCCAGATTTGGGGATCCTTTCAACCTGTCATTAGAATAAAACCTTGCATGGACACCATTAATTACATAGATTCCAAAGTGTGTTTAAAACATGACATTATTTCTTTAAATCCAGAAAGATTAAATTATTATGTAAACAAATACATTATTTAAAAAAAAAGGTTTATGTAATATTTCTCTTCTTGTTTTGGGAACACTCTTTGGAATGATGACAGATGTTTTTTTAATATTTATTTATTTTTGAGAGAGGGAGAAAAAGGGAGGGAAAGACAGAGCATGAGTGGGGGTGGTGCAGAGAGAGAGGGAGACACAGAATCTGAAGCAGGCTCCAGGCTCCGAGCTGTCAGCATGGAGCTGGACGCAGGGCTTGAATCCATGGACCACGAGATCATGACCTAAGCTGAAGCTAGATGTTTAACCGATTGAGCCACCCAGGCAACCCTCCAAATTTATTAAAAGACATAAACTATTGTTTTCTGTTTGATGAATTTGTATTATTTTTGTTTCTCTTTTAAGAGGTTAGAGTAGTGTGGCTTTGGAAGAATGGAAATAAAATATTCCCGAAGTTCTAAATCCTTCAAGATAAAATATACAAAACTTGTTGAAACTGCTTTTTATATTTATATCCCAGTATGTAACACATAGTAGATTCTTAATATTTGTCATATGGCCATTTTGATGGTTGAGTAATATTTCACTAAATAAATAAGCCACAATTTATTTATCATCTCTCTTGCAATGTAAATTTGGAATTATTTTTTTTAAGTTTTGGACAATTATAAATAAATCTGCAATGAAAAAGAATATGAATATATATTTCTCATGGACATGTTTTTATTTCTATATTGTAAACATATAGGTATAGAATACCTAAGGTAAGTATGTGTTTTACCTTCAAATAGATTGATAAGCAATTTTTCAAAGTTGTACCACCTCACACTCACTGACAATGTGTAAGAAATCTAGTTTTTCCACATTCTTGCCAAAGTGTCTTATCAGTGGTCTTATCAGTCTTTTGAATTTTAGCATATCTGGTGGCTGTGTATTTATAGGTAGGTGTATCATTGTGATTTGAATTTGCATTCCCCTCCTGATACTATTGATGTTAAGCATTTTTCCATATTGTCTCTGGTTATTTGATACGCTCTTTTTTAAAATGCCTTTTCAAGTCTTTTGCCCATTTAAAAAATTGAGTTGTTTTCATTTATATTCGTACACTGATCTAAAGGAATTCTTTATATGCTCATGATACAATTCCTTTGTCAGAAATCTGAGTTGCATATATCTCCTTACAGTCTGCATATGTCTTTATTAGATCAGTTTTAAGTTAGAAAAAGTAATGAAATGTTATCCCTGATTATACCAATTGTTGTCAAGGATATATAGCAATAGAAATTCTCATTTACAGTTAATGGAAGTGTAAATTTCTCCAACCACTTCGGAAATATATTGTTACAGAGGATTAAATTTGACTATTTGCAAATTGTATGACCTGGCATTTTAGTTTTAGGTATACATTTAATAAAAATATGCTTGCTTATGCAGCAAAAGACATGTACAAGAATGTTTATAGAAATATTACTTATAGAAGTAAAAAATTAAATACAGACCAAACATCATTACTAGAAAGGATAAAGAAATTGTGGTACATTCATACATTGGAACATTATACAATAATGAAAAGAAATGAATCATAGCTACACATGACAATATGAATGAATTTAACAAACATAATGTTGAGTGAAATAAACTGAATACAGAATAATAAATAATAATGATTCTACTACTAGAAGATTAAAAACATGCTAAGCTAAACTATGGTATTAGTAGTAAAGAGAGTGGTTAATTTTTTGTATTGCTGCAAAACAAAATACCTTAAAACTTAGAGCCTTAAAACAATAATAAACATTTATTATCTCATACTGTATGTGAGTCAAGAATTCTGGAGCAGTTTGGGTGGTTTTGGCTTAAGAACTCTCATGAAGTGTCAGTCTAAATGCCAGAGTTTTGGTAATTTGAATACTTGACTGGCACTGGTCTACACACCCCAAAATGGCTCACTCGTGGGGCATCTGGGTGTCTCAGTAGGTTAAGCATCAGACTCTTGATCTTGGCTCAGGTCGTGATCTCATGGTTCATGAGATCGAGCCCCACTTCATGCTCTGTGCTGAGTGTGTGGAGCCTGCTTGGGATTCTCTCTCTTCCTTTCTTTCTGCCCCACCCCTGTTTGCACTATCTCTCTATATATCTGTCTCTCTATCAAAATAAATAAACTTAAAAAATGGCTCAGTCACATGCCATACCTTTGTTCCTTATTGACTTTACTAACAGTCCCTTCATTCTTCCCCATATGGGACTCTCTGTTGCGCTGTTTAAGTGTTCAAATGACATGGCAGTTGGCTTCCTCCTGAGTGAGTGATTTAAGAGTCCTTGTAAGGAGGAAGCATGATGCCTTCTATAATCTATTTCCCAAAGCACACACTGCCAATTCAACTCTATTCCATTTGTTAGAAGCAAGTCATTTACTTTAGTTCACATCAAGGGGAAGAGAATTGGGATCTATCTTTTGAAGGTAGGATTATAAAGCATTTATAGACATATTTTAAAACTAATTACCTTTGGAGAGAAGGGAGGAGGTAGTTACTGGGAGGGAACATGAAGTGAGGAACTTGTAGGATACTCTTTCTTAATTAAGTATTGCTTACATTGGTATGTTTCCTTTGTGGTAATTCACTGTGCTCTAGACTTCGTGAATTTTTCTGATTGCATGCTTTGTTACAATTGAAGAGTTAAAATGTTTAATGCTAAGTTTATTTTTCACTAAAACAAGTAGCTATTTGAAGAAATGCTTTTAATAAATACACAGAATAAAAAAATATTGGAAGTGTAAACAGGGTAATTAATCGTGTAGATGATCCCTTTTTCTGTTTTAGCAAATGTTGTACCATAAATTGACATTTCCTATGTCTACTAGGACACTAAAATATCCTGACATATCACAATATATGATGGTTCAAGGGACGGCTCAAAATGCTTTTTTTTTTTTTAGCATTTTATTTTTCATCATGGTAAGTGTACTCTTTAATTCTCATCTCCTATTTCCCCCATCCTCCCACCCAACTCCCCTCTGGTAACCATATAGTTAAGCATCTGTTTCTTGGATTGTCTCTCTCTCTCTGTCTTTTTCCTTTGCCCGTTTGTTTTGTTTCTTAAATTTCACATGTGAGTGAAATCATATCATATTTGTCTTTCTCTGACTTAACAGCATTATACTCTCTAGCTCTTTCCATGTTGTTGCAAATGGCAAGATTTATTCTTTTTTATGGCTGAATAATATTCCATTGTATATATATACTGCTCTTCTTTATCCACTTCTCTGTGGATGGATACTTGAACTGCTTCCATAGTTTGGCTATTGTGAATAATGCTGCAATAAACATAGGGATGCATTTGTCTCTTTGAATTAGAATTTTTGCATTTTTTGGGTAAATACCTGGTATTGTAGTTTTGATTTGCATTTCCCTCATGATGAGTATGTTGAGCATCTTTTCATGTATCTATTGGCCATCTGTATGTCTTCTTTGGAGAAATGTCTGTTCATGTGTTCTGCCATTTTTAAATGGATTATTTGTTTTTTGGGTGTTAAGTTGTATCAGTTCTTTGTATATTTTGGATACTAACCCTTTATCAGATATGTCATTTTCAAATGTCTTCTCCCATTACATGGTTGCCTTTTAGTTCTGTTGATGGTTCCCTTCACTGTGCAAAAGCTTTTTATTTTGATGTCAAAATATTCTATTTTTGCTTTTATTTCTCTTGCCTCAGGAGACATATCTAGCAAACTGTTGCTAGAGCCAACATCAGAGATGACTACCTGTGCTCTCTTCTAGGATTTTTATGGTTTCAGGTCTCACATTCAGGTCTTTAATCCATTTTGAGTTTATTTTTTGTGTGTGGTAAAAGAAAGTGGTCCAGTTTCATTCATTTGCATTTGGCTGTCCAGTTTTTCAGCACTATTTGTCGAAGAGACTTTTTTGTATTGTGTATTCATTTCTCCTTTATTAAAGATTAATTGACCATATAATTGTGGTTTTATTTCTGGGTTTTCTCTTCTATTCCATTGATCTATCTGTTTATTTTTATGCCATTACCGTAGTGTTTTAATTACTACCACCTTGTAATATCACCTTGTAATATAACTTGAATTGTGGAATTGTGATACCTCCAGTTTTGTTTTTCTTTTTCAAGATTGCTTTGACTATTTTGGGTCTTTTGTAGTTTCATACAAATTTTAGGATTGTCTGTTCTACTTCTGTGAAAAATGCTGGCAGTATTTTGACAGGAATTGCATTAAATGTGTAGATTGCTTTGGATAGTATAGACATTTTAACAATATTCTTCCAATCCACGAGCATGGAATATCTTTCCATTTCTTTGTGCAATCTTGAATTTTATTCATTAGTGTTTTGTAGTTTTCAGAATGCAGGTCTTTCACTTCTTTGGTTAAGTTTATTCCTAGATATTTTATTCTTTTTGGTGCAATTGTAAATGGGATCGTTTTCTTACTTTCACATTCTGCTGCTTCATTATTAGTGTATAGGAATGCCACAGATTTTTATACATTGATTTTTTTATCCTATGACTTTACTGAATTCATTTATCAGTGTACTAGTTTTTTGGTGGAGTCCTCAGGGTTTTCTATTTATAGTATCATATCATCTGCAAGTAGTGAAAGTTTTACTTCTTCCTTACTAATTTGAATGCCTTTTATTTACTTATGTTGTCTAAATGCTGTGGCTAGGAATTCTTGTACTATGTTGAATAAAAGTGGTGAGAGTGGACATCCTTGTCTTGTTCCTGACCTTAGGGTAAAAGTTCTCAGTTTTTCACCGTTCAGTATAATGTTGGCTATGGCTTATATATTGATATAAGGCTTTTATTATGTTGAGGTATGTTCCCTCTACACCTACTTTACAGAGGGTTTTTATCATGAATGGATGCTATACTTTGTCAAATGCTTTTTATTCTACATCTATTGAAATGATTATGTGGTTTTTATCCTTTCTTTTATTGATGTGACGTATCATGTTGATTGTTTTGTGAATGTTAAACTGCCCTTGCATCCTGTAAATTCCACTTGATTGTGGTGTATGATTTTTTAAAAATATATTGTTGCATTCAGTTTGCTGATATTTTGTTGAGGATTTTTTATATTCATGAGAGATATTGACCTGTACTTCTCCTTTTTTGTGGTGTTTTTATCTGGTTTTGGTATCCAGGGGATACTGGCCTCATAAGTCACTTCTAGTTCTTAGATTTCATGAGGCCATTAATTTTTTCCCTTGCTCAATTCCAGGGAGAAGATAAAATCATTGTTTTCTTAAAATTCTAGTTACATTGGTTTCATGATATATTCATCAGCCTAAGATTCCCCAGGACAAGGGCATATCCTGCAGGGAATGAGTTCCGTGGCCCTGGTGGCACTGTTTGGTACTGAAAAGTTGCGGCATTGCCTCAAATATTGGAGATGCAGATGCACCTTGCTGTTACTAAGGAGTTGCATTTTCTTAGTGACTCTGTGATAAATGCTGCTGTGAAAAAGGAGCACATAAGTAAGGGACTCTCTTGGGTGTAGAGCATAGGGAAAGGGGCATCTCAACCAATTCACTGGCCATTCTTGAAGTCAGTCTCCTCAGTCCCTCTGAAACAGGGCTAACACATTATTTTAAAGTGTGAGGTTAAACTCTGTGTCTTTAAGGTTTATCCACTGCTTTTTTAAACTTTTGGAAGTGCATTCATGATGATGAATTCTGGTACTACTGATATGCAATATTACAAATGTGACAGGGGACACTTGAGAATTATAGCAGAGTGTACTTTGGAGAGGTCCCATTTTCTATATGTAAAAGCCACTGGGTTCACTCTTTATATAATTCAGACTTGAAATGAAAATTAATATATGGTAATCAGAGTTCATGTCATGAGAATACTTATCTTGAGAATACCTCTTTTATCTAAGTGTTCATTAGCAAAGGTAATAAATCTAATATTCTCTCCCAAATAATCATGCATTAAAAAACTATTCCTGAACTGGGATAGAAATGTGTGTCACCTGAATTAACTAAAGAACAATTTTGAAGAATTTAAAAATCAATTTTAGGCAGGTGCTAGGATTTTATTAACTATTTGTTACTTGGCTAGGAAAGAGAACCATATCTCTTTATCAATCAAGGCTCATACACTTCATTTAGAATTTTTGACATTTGTAGATATAAATAGAGTATCTGAACAAGAGCAGGACATTTAGGTGACTCTTTTCGTAGAGTTCTGAAGGATGGGGTTATGCACACTAATAATATGATTATCAAAATTGTTTCTGATGATGTATAGTATTGAAAAATGGGTCTGATGATTTCTTAGTCTGCACTCTACCTAAGGGAAATGGAAATAGATGAAAAGATGTATAGCAGTTAAAAAGATCAGGATACTGAAAGAGCAGTTATCATTATTACAGTAAATTTGGTTTGGAACATTTGAAAATGAGCCTGAGCACTTGGTTGATAACCATTGCCCTGAAGAAACCTACAAATGATTTCCCTTGGAAGTAGGCTAAGGAAGATAATTCCAAAAGGACCTTCTTGATTATACTTAATAAGCTTTCAGCCTGTAATGATGTCCATGCACATGAAATGAACAAATTCCTGAAGTGGACTTCTGAATTCAGTAGGTTCTCAGGATTTTCTTAAATAAAAGTGGTCCTTTGTGCTCCTTGCCAGTGGAGGTCCATATATGTAGGTTCATTTATATGTGCAAATTGGAATGCACATGTATGCCATATCTAGAAAATACAAATTCTCATTCTTATGTACATTTGGCTATTTGTGTTGATGTCTGTGAGATTGGGTATTACTTAGTAGAAATAGCATAGTGATGGTCATTTCATTTACATTTTATAGGTTTGTACCAGGTGTGTGTCACTTCATGTGTTCACTTATGACCCAGAAACAGCTCCATTTCAAGCCTGTATTTGTGAGTATATATGTGTTTGTAGGTTTCTATTTTAAGAATATAAAAGTTAATTATATTCACCTGAACAGTGGTATTCTCCTTTGGATGGGATGGCTTAAGTCAGGCAACTATATTAGGTGAACATCATGGTAATGCAAATCTTACAGGAGAGGAGGTCTTTGGAACAGGACAACTTGGACTTGAATCCTATTTATAATGCTTACTAGCTATTTGGCTTTAACACCTAGTTTCTTCACTTGTAAAAGGTGAATAGTGATGATAATAGCGCCTGCCTCATAGGATGTTTTTAAGATTACGTGAGATAACAAATGAAAAGTACCTAGCACACGACTTGAAACACACTAAACCATAAATAGCCAGTAGATTATTATTGCTGTAATTCTTTCTAGATCAGTAAACTTCATGAAAGGGGTGGTGATGGTGGTAGAAGTGCCATCTATTTTATTTCCAGCCCAACCAGCTGCCTCACCATTATGTGCTGTGGGCCAGAAGAGGAAAGAGATTACAGATGGTCTGGAATGAGTCATTCCTTCTGCCTGAGAATAATTTAGAGTGAATTTTGGGGTTCAGTCTTCCCAATTCATCAATATTCTATCATTTCAATAGGCAAAATTAGAAGGCTGAAAGAGGAATGGCTAAGTCTTCAAAATTTGGTATTCCGGGGCATTTTGGAAGAACTTATTCAAGATAGACATACATGCCAAGGTTGAAGAATACAAGTGGAGCATGGAGTTATTTAGAGAACACTCACAATTCTAAAAAGGCAATGTAGGTAATTCATAGCAAATAGGGGTGGCTTTATAATACAGTTTTCATCAATAAACAGTTGTAAGCATCCAGGAGGGCCAAGGCCTTACCTGGCACTAGAAATTACTGAATAATTGCTTAACTCCAACTTTCACTTTAGTAATGGAGACATGGTCTTACATTGGTGCATAAGGGAGTATTCATGATGAGAAATGATCACAGTAAGATTTTATAATGACTACTGAAAAACATGCCACACATGGTTTCAGAATTTTGTTGGAGCAACTGAAACTATGATTATGTTCAAATATGACATATTCATCAATATGACTTTATTTAATGTGTGAGCTGTCCTGATGAAATTTTTAAAAGACTTGAAAACAAGGGACACCTGAGTGTCTTAGTTGGTTAAGTGTCTAGCTCTTTATTTCAGCTCGGGTCATGATCTTGCAGTTTGTGAGTTCAAGCCTTGCATCAGGCTCTGCCCTGTCAGTGTGGAGCCTGCTTGGGATTCTCTTTCTCTTCCCCTCTCACTGCATCCCCTCAAAATAAGTAAATAAGCTTTAAAAAATAAAAAGACTTGAAAACAACATTTATTTGATGTTGTTTTCGTATCAGTTGACACTATTCAGTTTTTAGTTAGCTTTGCAACTACACCGCTCACATACCGCGCGCGTGCACACACACGAAACCTTGGGGGAATTCCCTCAGAAAAATATGTAAAGATCCCAAATTTATTTCGGGCTACGGCAAGATAGCTTAGAACAGATAGAGTGAGTACTAATGAGTAATCTACCAAGTGAAACTCTAAAGTCTGTTTTGCCAGTGGACTTGATATAATTCATGTCAGCTTGGAAAGAATAGATTAAGAATGGACAGTTTGGACTCACTCATATATTGTGCTTGGCTCATTAGCAACCTTGTTAGGTAACTACATACATCAGCCTTGAATGCTATGCAAATAACCGTAAAGTTACCTTTTATTTTCAGAAAGGAGCTCTTAATTGCTACATTGGTTACATCTTCATCTTTAATAAAATGTTCCATTCTTTTTCTTTTTTTTTTTTTTTTGAAAAGAAATCAACAGAAAAATACTTTAGACCTGGGGTTTCTCAAACTTTGTATAGACACGGCACGGGGACCCATTTTGTTAAAATGCAGATTGTACTTCATTAGGTTTGGGGAGGGAATTGAAAAGGTAGGATGGAGACCATCAGTAGAAAATAATCAGCATCTGGGGCACCTGGATGGCTCAGTTGGTTAAGTGTCCGACTTTGGGTCAGGTCATGATCTCACAGTCCGTGAGTTCGAGCCCCGCGTCGAGCTCTGGGCTGATGGCTCACAGCCTGGAGCCTGCTTCCAATTCTGTGTCTCCCTCTCTCTCTGCCCCTCCCCTGCTCATGCTCTGTCTCTCTGTCTCTCAAAAATAAATAAACATTGAAAAAATTAGAAAAAAAAAAAGAAAATAATCATCTTATGAAGGAGACTAGATGAAATGACTTATACACAACACAGTGAAGAGTACCGGGCCAGATGCCCAACAATACAAATGTCCTTTGAGAACTTAGATTACCTCAAGAAAATGAAGAAAGGAAAGTCAGAATGGATGGGAGTGGAGAAAGAATCCTAAGGAATGACTGCACTTGGCTGAGTGGTAGTAACAGAGATCAAAGTTTAGAGTAGAAGTGATTCTGCTTAACTTGAATTGCAAAGACTGAGTTATCATCTAATCACTGGGAATTGAGGAATCAAGGCTAAATGAGTTAAATTAAGTTTAACAATATAATAATTAAGTTACAGTTTATTAACTTGAGTTCTGTGCCTATGTCAATTCATAACATCTATAGTAACACAATGATAATAATAATGCCAGCCCTACTTATTTCAATTTTAATTAGTAGAAACAAATATATTCCTATTGAAATTCAGAGTAGAAATCAGCTTCAGGGATAATCAAGTCATGTCATCTCTCTTCTTATAGTCTTTTAACACTTTTCGTTGTTTTCTGCATAAAGCCCCACATCCTTTATGAAGCCTGAGAGACCCATGAGATCTTGCTCCTTGCCAGCTCCATAGCCCCATCTTGTTCTGTTGGCCCCATCACTCTCCTTGTTCCAACCACACATTCTTTTTGGCTTTTTAAACTTGACCTGAACTTTCCCACTTCAGGCCTTTTCAGATATAATTCTCTCTGCTTAGAAGATTTCCCCCCTCCAACCACAGGTCGTTTCTTTGTTAATGGCTTCCATATCACTTTGTGTTGCTCCTTTATAGAAGTTATCGTAACTGAAATAGGTTTTTGTTTTGTCATGGATAACATGACAAAGGGAAGTAGGACTTCCCTTACAGGATGTGGACTCAAGTGGTTCAGAGATCATGCCTATCTTTTTGCTGACATCCCAGTATATAGCACAGGCCTGGCATGGAACTCATTAATATTCAAGGAGTGAGCAAGTGAATGAGTGAATGTATGATCCAATTCTCTCATTTTACATGAAGATGTAGAGAGTGATGAGTCTGAGTTTTCCAGATATGCTGAACTATAACCAAAGGTGTTTTATTGTAACTCGGGAAGAGAATGGAGCAAAATTTTCTCCAATCCTTCAAGATACTCAAAATAAATTTAAGAATATCATCTAGTTTAAGAAATCATTACCCCACCTTCTACTGTGCCATCATTTTTTTGTGTATATTATGTTTATGCCTATTGGCAAAACACGCTCTTAAAAGAATCATTGGTTATACCTGTTTTGCATCTCATATAAGGTGTTATGGCTAGAATATCACACTTTTATTTATCAACAGCAAGTTGGTCTCCTTGGCTACCTTCTTAAATTTTGTGGGTTGTTTTTTGAAAGATGAACACCCATCAAACCAACAATTGGCCTCTATAGGTATTTTTTCCCCATGTTAGACAGAAAGCTACATGATATTTTGGAAAGATGTTTGCTATACCATCAATAGTGAAGCAGTAAAGACCACTGAGACAACCATACATGTCACTAGACAAATAAGAGTCTCAGCTTGTATTCTCTTATACAAAATCACACAATTTTAAATTGCACTAAATTGGTACTAATTTGGCAATCTTAGCTTTGATATGCTCTCAATCTTAAAATTCTAAGGACTTGAGACTTGAAGGGCATTCACACCAGGTTTGAATGAAATGTATTTACAGCACAGTGGGAGAAACATTTTATTTTATCCCTGGTTTTCGCTAGGCTTCTTGGTGTCGAAGCTGTGGAACTAACCAAACCTTATCAATATTTAGCATCTCTTCTTTAAAATGACAAGCTTTAGAAAAATAATTCAGTATCAAGGTAAATAACCATATCCCTGGCTGCCTGGGTGTGTTTTAAACACTGCTGAGGAAAGGGAACATTTCTCCTAAGAAAACTATATGAATGTCAGGCAACTGTTTTTTTCTATAAGGCCTTATAAATAATAACTAACATTGTGCTAGGACAATAGAGGATTTTCTCAATCTCCTCTGGGTTCCAGGTAGAGGACTGGCTGTTAGCTCGCATTTATGACAAAGTATTATTTTTCTGCTAAAACAGATGGATTTTGAATTGACATTTTGACATCACAGGAAAATACATACTGTCCTTTCAAATACTCCACTCGGATACATCAGGAAAACAACTATTAAGTGAAATGTATGACAGCAGGACTTCATTCTACTTTTCTTATTCGAGTGTTTATTTGTTTGAATTGGCCATAGATAGGTTCCTAAAGGATTTGAACTGTGTCAGAAATGATTTGATTTAAGTCAAACAACGAACACAATCACACCTTGTCACCACGCCCCAAATGACTTTTTTTGGGGGGGGGGGATGGGCCACCTTCATGGGCAAAATGTAATATGTTCAGTAAAGCTTTCCTGGGCATTGCCTTATTTGTAGGATATATTTAAGACTGGAAAATGACATAGTAATATTTACCAGATACAGATATTAACAAAACAATTTCTACTCCCATAAATGTAAATATGGAAGTGCCTAGAGACAAGTATGTGACAGCTTGAAAATAGCGTATAAATTATATAGCATACTGGATAGAGATATTACCAGAATAATTTCTATATCTATAAATGTAGACTTAGAAATATGTTAGAGTTTTGATTACACAAATGTTTACTCAGGGGAATTATCACAGTGGGGATTTTTATTGTATCTGTGTGTTTGTTATCGGGTGGTTGGTAAAGATTTATTGATTATTCCATTTACTTAGGAATGGGGGAATATTCTATTTTATTTTTTATTTGAGAACTTCCTATCATTCTTCATGTGCAGATTTCTTCAAGTTTTCACATATTTGAAAGGTTAGATTTATTTCTTGAACTACATACTGAGTTCATTCCTCTGGATTTATTTTCCATTCATATATGAGGTTGTTTCTAAAGTAAAAATATACCTTATGCATTTTGGCAACCCAGTTAAAGACATGCGTTCTGGTCACATCTACCTTATCCACGCTTACCTTCTTTGACCATATGAGCCATTGTATTAAGCAGTAGATCATTGTACTTTTTTTCTTCAATCCTTCACAAATCATTTTCAATCATTTTGATAAAAGCTGTCAATCTTTATTCATTTTACCTTTCAAAAGGACTCAAAAGGCACTGGATTCTAATTTGCATGCCTAACCCAGTCTTGTGTTGTTATTAGCAGTACACTTTGCTTCTCCAACATGAAATTAAGATAGAAAAGTACTATTTTGTTGAAATAGTAAATGACATGATAGGCAAATTCTTCTTCTTCTTCTTCTTCTTACTACTACTACTACTACCACTATTGGTATTAATATTGCAGGCATTTAGCTATGACTTTTTTTCTCAAGAACTTAATTTGTAAAGCTGATTAAAAATTATATTCAGTTTATATTAACTGTATCCTTTAAGAATCATATTTCTAAATCTTGTGATTAATACTATAATAAAAGAGTGTTTCAGGGCACCTGGGAAGCTTGACTGGTTAAGTATCCTACTCCTGATTTTGGCTCAGGTCATGATCTTAGAGTCACGAGATCAAGCTCTGCATCAGGCTTGGTGGTGGGTGAGGAGTCTCTCTCCCTCTGCCTTCTGCGTGCACACTCTCTCTCTCTCAAAAAAAAAAAAAAGTGTTTCAAGGTCCCCTTTCCTTTATGTCAAACCAGTTCAGTAAGCAAAGTGAAAGTCAGGGCGTTGATTCTCTTCTTAGATGCCCCTTTATTTGGGGCAGCTGGTGGGCTTAGTTAAGCATCTAACTCTTTTTTATTTTTTTAAAGGTTTATTCATTTCTCAGAGACAGAGCATGAGCAGGGTAGGGGCAGAGAGAGAGAGGGAGACAGAATCTGAAACAGGCTCCAGGCTCTGAGTTGTCAGCACAGAGCCTGATACAGGGCTTGAACTCCTGGACAGCGAGATCATGACCTTAGCCAAAGTCAGATGCTTAGCCGACTGAGCCACCCAGGTGCCTCAAGTGTTTAACTCTTGATTTTGGCTCAGGTCATGATCTCACAGGGAGATCTAGCCCAGCATCAGGCTTTGTGCTGTCAGCACATCTTGGGATTCTCTCTCTTCTCCTCTCTCTGCCACTGCCCCCCACCCTCAAAATAAATCAACTTAAAAAAAAGTCTCCTTATTTGAATGATACAGGTTTCTCTATAGTGATTACAGTGAATCACCTGAAAATGAATATGCCGAAGTATATTTTCCAGAAAGTTTGGGTATTTTTAAATTGCCTATTCATGTAATTTAGACCTCAAATCCCTATCAATCTTATAATTTGGTCAAGAGAAAGATGTTGTCCAGCAATTACTTTGGATTCCTACAGTATGCTAGGTACAAGCACTTTGTCATTTCACTCATACAGATGAGGACAATTCCGAGCAGTTGAGGGTACTGATGCTTAGCAAGGTTGAATAACATGACTAGTTATTGTCTATATAATAACTTGACTTATGAGTGACAGAAGTGTGAGTCAAATTTGTGTCTCTGATTCCAAAGACCATGATCTACTGAATTATTTGATTAGTTTCTTTCATGTTTATTTTCCTTACCTCTAATGCTAAAGGGGTTCTCTTAGACTCTTTGGTAGTAAAACTAGGGATACAAGCTGAATCTTAGATTTTAAGGTTTCCATTGTCAAAATTTTTCCTCCTCTTCAACTGAATTTTTTAATAATTCAGTAATAGAACTAGTTTGGATGAAACTTAGAATTTGAGATAAGAGACTCAACATTCATGCATTTCAAAATTCAAGCTTTTCTTCCGTCATGTGCAACTCTCTCTCATGGTATTTGGAGAGAATAATGAGAGAACCTTAGATTCTCAGGTATCAATCATATCTTATGTGGTTATTAATATTTTAAACATTTTACTAACAATTTAACTATTCAATTTACTTCTATTTGAGGAGGTCATCAAGAAGATATAACTGGCGGTTGACCCATGAGCTGGATCTGAGCAATTGGAGGCTCCCCACCCCCTCCCCTGTCCTTGGAATGTGTGTTCTGTTTGTTTTCTGTGTTCCCAGAAGCTACTCTAAGGATATTTAGATTTGAGATAGGAATGTGTTGAGGCTATCTTGACTGAGTATGAGACTAAACCCAGTTAGGACCTCTATATAAACTTCTAAGAGTTGGCTGGTGAGTGTAATCTACCTGTTTTGAGGCTGCCCAAGACAAGCCTCTTATGTCTGTTCCCTTGATTATTAAACCTGCCATCTACCAATCTGGAGTCATCTGCCTCATCAGTCTCTCTCTATCCTCCATGTATGGGGGCTGGTTTCAGATTACATCAGAAAGTTCCAGAAGAAGTTTCTAACCAACAAATTCTACCACTTGTAAGGAGTAAAAGTAATTAGCTTTTGTTGTTGTTGTTGTTGTTTTTGTTTTTGTTTTGTTGGATGCCTTGGTCACTTTGCTCTTTCTCTCAGGGACCCATGTAATCATGTTGGTCTAGAATTTGTTCTGAATTTCAGGTAATAATTGACAGTGAAATAAACATTAATATTTGTAGTATTTCCACAGGGTATGTAATACAAATGATGAAAAAGAACATACATCAAGAGATTTGCTAATACATAGGTGGCTTAATCAAACCCTCACTTGTATCATAGAATGATAGAGGTCAATGAGTGTAAAAGGTAACATATTCTTCTTTTAGTTGAGGTGAATGAAGTCTAAAGGAATAATTAATTGATAGTAAAGTCAAGACAAAAACCTGTTCCTTTATAGAGCTGATCAATGAAGGAGCATGATTTAAAGTCCAGCTGCTTGAGTTCCCATCCTATCCTTCCATGTGGTCCAAGAGCTCTGGATGTTCCCTGAGTAGGCAATAGAAGGGTTTTTAGAGGAGAACTGGGTCATATATTTCCTTCCAGTGAGTTCTGAGTCTTTTAGGCGAGGTTGAGTATGGGTTGCTCTCTGGGATTGATGTCCCCACGGTTGCAGAGTAAGCTGCCGCCACTCTGCCCCTGCCCCCGCCCTATGAAGCAGTTTGTGTTGCTGCTGCAGGATTTCTGGGTGGGGCAGCCAGTCCAGGATTATTGTGCAAGCCTTCTGAAGCTCTACACAGACAGATGCAAATTCCTCCTCCCTGGTGAGCCCCAGGAGTTACCAAGGCCCCAACATCATCCATGCCATTCCTAATCAGGCTTGTGGGAGTATTTCCTCCTTATCCCACAACTTCGGATAAGGTGGAGATTGCTAGATTCACAGGGCAGTTGAGAAGACTGAGGTAAATAGAGGGGAAGGGACTTGCCTGCATCACAGAGCCAGGAAACAGAGCTGGTGAGAACAAAGTACTGATGTAGATGCTTCTTCTTCACAGCAAAACTAGTAGAAGGATTGATTTTTCCCATCTTACCCCATGAGGAAGCTGAGACTCAGAGAGCCTAAGGAACTTGTTCAGGGTCACACAGCTGGTAAGGAGGGCTTATAATACCAACAGGAATAATAATACTAATAAGGTAACATGTTCGATAGGTTCCATATGTCAAAAATAATCTCACTGAATGCTCACAGTTCTAGGAAAGTAGATGCTATTTTTTAAAAATATTTATTTATTTTTGGGAGGCAGACAGAATGCAAACAGGGGAGGGGCAGAAAGAGAGAGGCAGACATAGAATCTGAAGCAGGCTCTAGGCTCTGAGCTCTGAGATGTCAGCACAGAGCCTGATGTAGGGTTCAAACCCACAAAGCGCGGATCATGACCTGGGCCAAAGTCAGACACTTAACCAACAGAGCCAACCAGGCTCCCCAAGAAAGTAGATACTATTTCCCAATTTTGCAGAGGAAGAAACTGAGGCCCAGAAAAGCGAGGTAACATGTGGAAGCCACATGGCTGCTAAGTAGGAATGGAAGTAAAAGGAGCTAACCATTATGGATTGCCTTGCTGTTTAATTCTCACATCTTTACTGGGAGAACAGGTGCAATTATCTTCATTCTGAGGAAAATGGGGCTTAGGACAGTTATTTGATGAAGGTCATACAGTTAATAAGTGGAAATATAAAAATAGTAATAATAATACTAATAAAACTGAAGTAACATGTGTTGAGCACTTACTATATGCCGAGTATTATAGCATGTTCTGTGGCTTAGAGAGTTAAGGGGCTTGTGCAAGACCACAGGCCCAGGAGTGGCAGAGTGGGATTTGAGTTCATATCTCCAGAGATGCAGTTCCTACTGTGGGAGGGGAAGTTGCTGAACACTGAAGCATTTCAACTTGTAGGACATCATCTGCTTGGAGGGCTTCCTGGCAGTGTGGGCATTTGCAGGGTAGCATCCTGACCTACAGTGTTAGTCACTTCAAGACAGCATAGATTCCACGCCAAGAACATCTCCCTTGGTGCAGCTCAGTGGCCCAAGATGCAGGCCTGCTACTGACTCCCTGCTGACATCAGACATGACATCAGGGGGTTGGGCCCCAAAGACAATGACAAAGATGGGTGCAGAGACAAAGAGGCCAGGGGATCTCTGAGCAGGGGAAAAATGGCAGAGAACAACCACCTGCAGAGAGTGTGAAAGGGGGTGGCCCTGCATCTCTAGCCTCTTAGTTTCACTCCGGATAGAAGAATGCCATCTCCCAATACCCTCCCTATACCTGAGCCAGGATCCCCACTCTTGGTGGGTTTCTGTGTGTGCCCTCCCAGCGCTGTCCCAGGGGTTCCAAGAATGTTCTATGGGGGTTGAGGAAAAGGAGAGGTGACCCTGAAGTCCTGGGTCAGAAACCTGTATCTGAGGGGGCGTCCCACTTTGTCCCACTAGCACCAAGTAATTGGCCCCAGGACACCCACAACCCTTCAGCTTTCTGGAAGCCGAGGGAGAATAAGGCGGGGGTATATACTGTCTGGCCTGACTGACTGAAAAAACAATTCTCAGACCTCTGAAACTTCTCTCTTAGTCCTGTTTTACAGATATGCAAACTGAGATTCAAAAGAGGGGAAGGGACCCAAAACATTTATATTTTTGTCCTCTAATATTTTATGTCTTATTTTCTACTCCAACATATTGTTTGTTTTGGTAACTTTTAAATCACTATTAAGAATCTGTAGTTTTTTATTTGAATAAATGTAGAAATCTTCTATATGTACTAGGAGTCTTTTATATGTGGTAGCTATTCAGTGACTGTTTATTTGAATATTTTAATTAGAAGGCAAATGGAAAGGAGTATCTTCATACCATTTTAGACAATCCATGAGTCCTATTGATAAAGGGATTTCAACCAAAGGGCTGTTCAAGAAAGAGTAAGATAATAAGCCCCACAGGTAGAAGGAAAGGGTGTGCTAAGGATAACGACCCTCATACTATAAGATTTAGGGTCCTGACGGATAGAGAAAGTGGATTTAAGAGGACGTGAAAGCAAATGTGCCTATTCAGCTGCTGATCAGAAAATGACAGATGGATTCACTGAGAAAGTTGAAAAGGCACACCAGAAGAAGAAAACAGTACTATTATTTAAGATAATGGAGACATCCTTCACAGATCGTTTCTGGGAAAACCAGCAGGCAAGTTTATCCCCTGATTGAGGCACTGAATACTTTTCAATCAGAGCACAATGAGTTGACCCGATAAAAGTTTTCAGAGCAAAAGTAAAGCAAAATAGAAGACATTAGAGGCAGCAAGCATTTTACCTTTGTATAGTTTGCAATGCCATTGAGCAATGACATTAGCCATCTTAAGGCAGCATTTCTTAAAGTGTCTAGTGGTGTTGTGAGACCCGTTCACTGTTCTGTGACGTCAAAACTATCTTCATAGTAATACTGAGGTGTTATTTGCCTTTACCAGTTTTATTCTCCCATGGATACATAATAAAATTTTTCCAGAGGCTACATAAAGTGTGATATCACAACAGATTGAATACAGATTTTTGAATATAGATGTCTTCTATTTAGTAGAGATACTAAAGAGATTTCCAAAAAATATAAGAGTGCCACTCCTCTATTTTTTTATTTCATTTAGAAATCCAGTTATTTTTACTAAAAATATTATTTATGTTAGTGTATGATGGATATGTTACTATTTTCCTAAAATAAATTAGTAAATATTTTTTAAATTTCTTAGCTTTAATTTCAGATATGATAAATATTGGTAGATAAAATAAACATCCACAAAACCCCTTAGCACCCTCCATATGTTTTTAAAGTATAGAGAGATTTTAAATCCAAAATGTTTCAGGACCTTTGTCTTTAGGGATATGAGAATGTTTCTTCTAAAAACTGCTTATGTATGGTGGAGATTTGGCATGATCACTAATGTTCATTTCTCTTCTTTTGGAAACATGGGAGGAGTATCTTTCCTCACATCCCTATGACTAAGCAGACCTATGTGACTAGTTCTAGAATGCATTGTGGTAGCAGCGATATCTATGTGTCACTGTCTGTCAGAACATTTGATGGTCGATACGATATTTTTCAGAACTCTGTTTTCCTGCCATTGTGACTATGGAGGCATGTGTTGACATGAATGTGCCAAAGATTAAAGCAGCCTGGGATACTGAGCCAACCTTAGGAGGAAGAGCAGCTCTGGAAGACCACCTGGGCTGGCTGTAGACCTGGCATGAACTAGGAAAAAGGTTTTTTTTTTTTTTTTTTTAGTGATAAATCCCTGAGACTTAAAGGCTGGTTACTACTCTTGCATAAACTAACCTGTCCTGGTTTATACTGGCATGGGCAGACAATTTTAGGGGCTCATTACACTGAGAGCTAAGGGAAAGTCCCCATGCTATTAGAATAAAAGATGATTCAGAATACTTTCTCAAAATTCTCACTTACTGTTTTTTAATGCTTTAGAGGTAATTTAAAAAATGACATCAGGCTCTGTGTACCCAATGTACCTAATACACATAATAGGTAGGTCCTCGCTCTTTAGGAACATGTGACCTAAATGCTACCTTTTTATTTTGGGTGCTTTGGGAAATCCAGAGCTCAAATGTAATGATCATTTACATCTACAGAAAGTAACACTTTTCTTTGTCTTTGCTCTTTGAATGATAGTTACTAAATGATTACTATGCAATATGCACTTAGTTGGGGATAATACAGTGACAAAGACAGTCTTCAATGTCATGATTTAACTTAAAGGCATGAATTTGAGGAATAGCCAAGGGCAAAGTATGTATGTCAACTAAGTTGGCACATTTTCCAGCGCTTTCCAGGATGTTCCTGTAAAGCCTTAGGCTTACATCTTATTTACCACTCTTAGTTATGAGGAAGGCTGGAAATCACAGTTTTTTGTTGTTGTTGTTGTTGTTGTTGTTGTTGTTGTTGTTGTTACTGTTAGGTATATTGACACTCTGAAGAAAATTGGTGGTTCTTAATAAAGTGGAAGAGCAGATAGATATTGACTGGGAGCTAGGCATGTCTCCTATACTTACCCTTCATTTTTTTGAGGATCTCTCCCCCTCGATTATGCCAAGAACATGAACTCTCACATGCTGCAAAGGTATGGAATCAGTCCCCAGTGCTCCAGAATATCACTGTGTCACCCACCACCCTGGTTCACACAGCTGCTGCATGTCTAGTGGCAATCTACTTCTCACATGTGACTTTGGAGGCTGGGACATCTTTTCTTATAAACTGCTGTTGGGTCCATCTGCACTGATGCACCACACAGTCATTCTCCCCACTGGTCTCAGCTCTGGGAGTCAAGCGCAGGTTCCCATTGCTCCTGGACCCACAGACTGCTGTTCTCATACATTCTTTCTAAAAGCAAGGAAATTGGCTTTCTTTCATGTTGTAAACCTCGTCATTTTGCCTATGTCTAAAAATCCTCTCCATCCTTTGGAAGCAGAAAGATTTATGGACTATTTTTTCTGATGCACCTCTCCATAAGGCAACATTTACAGCACCAATTCCCTATTTGAATAGAAGAGAGGGAGAAGAAAATACAAGTTAACATCACAGTGTCATACTGCCACATTAGTGATTGGTTTTCAATATAATGTTGTAAGGTTTCTGATATGTATATGCACAGTGCGCTATGGGAGGTCCTAGGAATTGGTTCCAGGGGGGGTCTCAGTGGTAACTTCCTGCAAAAGGTGATGTCTAAACTGAGAAGTTAGTTGAATCTATCTGGTTGAAAATAAAAGAGGGAGGGAGAAGCCGAGGAAGGGAGAGAATGAGAAATATTCCTTTCCAGAGAAAGGAAATGGCACATATAGAAACAAGTGAAAAGTATGAAGGAGTCAAAGGATTCAGTAATTCAATCCATGGCTTGAGAGTACAATGTGAAATAGAGAGGGATGGTGATGGAGAAGGGGCAAGACAGGAAAAGCTCTTTTGGATTTTATCAATGTGGAAACCAAGCGGCTGTAAAGATTATACGTTAGTAATAGCTCTCTGGCTACAATTTGAAAAATGGATTGAAGCTGTACAACAGCTAGGGAGACCTTATAGAGATCTGTTGTAATTATTTTGGTAAGAGACAATGTCAGGTTGACCTCATGTGATAGCACTGGGAAGAAAATAATTGAATGAATTGGAGGGTTATTATGGACATAGCATAATTACTAACTTCATGAATCAACCTTTGTCTTTGGATTGGCAGTTGAGTGTGTGTTAGTGACATTCTCTGAGATAAAAAAAACACAGAAGGAGGATCACATTCTATGAGGCAGCTCCCTTATCTACAAATCCTTCCCATTTCCTGCTCTATTTGTTTTTAGAACTTAAAAATACGTGTTATATTTTATTTTTTCTGACTTTTTACATTGCCACTACCCTGTAAACTCCTTGCGAGAAAGTATTTGTGAGAGTTTTGTTCTCTGTTGTATCCCTGACTTCTAGAACAATGCCAAACACATCGTGGCTACTGAATAAATATTGGATAAATGGTTGGGTGACTGATTGACTGCCTAAATGAGTAAGAACGGGTCAATAGTAAAATACATAACGTTCAGTCTTTAGAGCCTCTGTGTGTGAGTTGCCTTTTGATATTCTTTTGGGGATGTCTAGTAGACCTTATTAGATATTTTATGAAGCTCAGATGATGAATTGGTGTAAAAATAGAACTTTGAACCTCAAAATATAGATGGCCTTTGAAATAATGAGAGTGAATGAGATGTCTGTCCTGTGGTTCAGCTTTTGGTTAAAGAGAATATCCAATCAAGTAGCATTCTTCTTTGCAGCTACTGTTAAACCTGATAGAAATTTCCTTTCTTCATCAAGACCATAAGACTCCTCTGTGAAGGCACCTTTCCCACACTCTATCAGTCTCTTCTTCACAGGGAATATAATCCCTTCATTGAGATGTATAAATTCTTACATTTCCTATTATATCTTATGTATCATGTTCTATCTCATGGCTTAGGTTACTTAGATACATAGGGACTTTATAAGATTTGGTGATTGATAATGAAGAAGTTGCCAAAAACAAAGGCTACTTATCTGGCACTCCTTCCAGTCTTATATAAATGCTCTTGGGGAAAAAAAAATGCTCTTGGAAAATGTTATATTCACCTAAGTATTTTCCTAACACCTCCAATTTTCTTTCTAATTATTCCTTTTTACATTTTTTAAATGACCCACACCAAAATGATTTTTCTCAGGAGAAAAAGTTTAAGACATCAGACAGATATTTGCTCCCCCCCCCCTCTTTTTAGGTAGAGTTAGTTTCTAATTTGCCACCAATTGTAATAATAGGGAATTCAAAATTCTACCCACTAGTCAGATACAGAGCCAAATTTCATGAATGAGTTCTAGAAGGTAGAATTTAATGGTGTCTCTTTGTAGTAGTTGCTTTGGGAATGATTTTATACACATATATACATATACATACATATACATATACATATATATGTATATATATATATATGCTTTGTTTTTTACAGTAAATATGAAAGGAGTCCTCAGATGAAAAAGTGTTGATGCTTATAAACATAGCTGGAAATGTAATGTGGCTGAGGAACTGATGGGGGCCAGGCATCACTAGTGTGTTATTTTCATTCCTGGCAATAAGGTACACCACAGTGGTCTCAGGAGACTCAAGATAGATTCATGAGTTGGGCGATACATTGACTGACTTTAGTGGTAAGAAATATTTCCAGGTTTTATATTACAATTAGAGTAATAGTTTTCTTATAGCTTTTAGTTAACCAATACAGTTTCTATGTAAGAGCTTAAAAGAGTTTGAGGGATAGAGATGTGAAAAAGGGAACTATCTGCCTAATATCATCTTTCTCAAGAAATATGCCAAGTTATGCTGAGATTCCTTAGAAGTCATCCAGCCCCTTGTGGTAAGTTTGTGTTCACCAAGTATAAGGGATGGCTGGCTATAGGTTGTTATAAAATTGTTTGCAGTCAATCTATAAATGATTCTGGAAATAAGAATGAAACCACTGAAAACTTGGCTTTGCCATATAAATTGTAAAATTTGTGAAGTCAGGGACTATGCATTATTTTTTAAAAATACTATTCATTATATTTCAAAGCGCCCTGCATCCACAAAAATGCAGCTAAACAAGTATTCACTGATCATTTATTAATTACACAAGTAATTTGAAATCATGCTTTAATACATTTTTTTAAAGCTCAGCGTTTGCTATATGCAGGATATTCATTTTTAGCTTTTAATGCCCTAGTTTGGAAGTCTTTAAATACAAATTTTAGGTACAGAGTAATTTACCCAAAAGTTTATCAGTAGAGTTTTAAATGGAACCAAGGACTTTGTATTCTTAGTCTTTGTATTAGATAACAGAAATGATTCTTAAAGTGTTTTTTTCATTGTGGATAGAACAAGCCCTTTGGGAATCAATTATTCCTCAACTGTGAAATGAATAGTTTTATCCTTATCTCAAAAAAAGACAAAAAATGAAACAAAACAAAACAACAAACTCTTGGAGATCATCAGATATTCATTAAGTGAAAGGTTTGAGGGTGAAACATGGATCAACCCATTTGTAGTACAGTTCTGAGATAGTTGCTTGAAGCTCTGAGCAGAGGTCTGTCTGTATTCCACACCTTACCCTCTTTCATCCACAATCACAAGAACTTCTGAAATTGTGGGGGCACCTGGGTGGCTCAGTCAGTTCAGCATCCAACTTCAGCTCAAGTTATGATCTCATCGCTCGTGAGTTCGAGCCCTGTGTCAGGCTCTGTGCTGATAGCCCAGAGCCTGGAGCCTACTTCGGGTTCTGTGTCTCCCTCTCTATCTCTCTCTGTAACCTCCTTCGTTCATGCTCTGTCTCTTTTTCTCTCTCTCAAAATTATATAATCATTAAAAAAAAAGAAATTCTGAAATTGTTAAAAAGCTTTTAAAGTAACAAGAATAGTCTTGTTAATCTTCTATCTTTGGGGGAAGAGGTAATGGTAAAATAATCATTGTCCATGGAAAAAACAGCAGCACTCCAATGAAAATCTAGTAACAAATGTACATGGAGTCAAATAAACATCATCCATTTTCTTCCAGTTTAAAAGCCCCCATAAGTTCCAAAGGCAGATTTTTCTTAAACCCTCCTCCCCAAAAGATTTTTTTTAAATCCCTAACAACAATCCTTGGCATTGGTGAATAGCATGATTCTAAATTCAAACCCGTTTCCTACCTCAGGCTTAACGTTGAAAGTCACAGTTTTAATAGAATGATTCATTTTGGAGAGGTAGGCAGCCACGTAATCATGTTAGATACTGGCTGTTTATTAATAATAAATGTAAAATACCCAGAGAAAATCTACATCCTTAAGTTAATCAGACAAGTGGCTTCAGGAGTTACAACACAAAATCTTTTAGCTGTTTCTTGAAAACACAGGAGCACCCGAGTTCAATATTGATGGAAAAAAAAATCCGTAAGCACAGACATGGAATACACAATGAATCTCTTTGTATAGTCTACACAGGGAATGTGTTTTATGTCAGTGTATGTGCATGTACAGCAAAAGGAATCTCTATCTAGGAAAGTGTGACTTGTGGTTAAAGGACTTGCTCAAGTGAGCTAAATTACTTTCAAGTGCCTGGCTCTCCGTAATGCCATGTGATTTAATGTTGCTCCTCCTGATCCATTCACTTCTATGTGACAGAAACTTCCAAGGAAGGTCAGTGGTATATCTAAGAGATTATGACAGCTGAATTATGGTTTCAAACAGGTTTGGCTTTTATACTACCCTAGAAAATGAAATAGCTTTTGATTTATAGTCATTTTACATTAATATGCATTTCTCTCTTGTATTTCACTTGAAATTAGGCAGGCCAGGTTTATACATTCCACATTACTTCTTGAGATGCCTTCTGAATTACATATTTTAAACAAATCATTCTGACTAAGTTGACATCAGGTGCAAACAATGAGAGGATAAGTAAGAAGCTCTGAATTTCCCTAGCTATTAATAGCAACATTAAAGGCGTGGAGACCTCTGTATGACATGCTAGTCACGGTATATTTCTCTGCTAATGATTTTGTACCTGGCAAAAAATTTAAAAAGCACCAGATTTGAGGTTCTATGATATCCATCACTAGGTTTTTTTTAATGTTATGAATAATTTGGGAAACACATTTTCAGGTTTCTGGGTCTTTGATGATAGGAAACTGGATCCCAAATTTTATAAACCTATCAATAGTAGAAGAGAATGCGTTTTCTTTTACCTGCTAAAATGTACTATTTCCCTTTCTGGATGGTATTTTGATTTTCTTTATTATGGCTGACTGGATAGAAACTTCACACCCCTCTGCATCCTCTTTCAATCTACTCTGGGTGATTTTCAAGAGCTCTTGAATTCAGGCTTTACAAGGAGAGGAAGAGTGTCGACTAATAGTCCCAAATCTTAGCACTGTGGTTGACTGTAAATTTTTGAGCCTGAAGATATGCTACTCCAGATTTTCTTAAGTCTAGATTTTTGAGTGTAAAAAGAAATGTATTTTATAACACAGGAACACTAACTTACATTTGCTTTACCTCACTCTATGTACTGTATGAAAGAGTGGATGTAGTATCACTAATTCATTGATTTACTTAACAAATGTTTGTCATGTGTCTGTTGTCCACCAGATATTGTTTGAGAAACTGAGGATACAGACATATTATAACAATATCAATGCCTTTACAGTGCTAATTTTTCACCAATAAATTAATGTTATTAGTATTATATATTGAAATTAACTCAGAACACTTAGGATTTTATTATCTAATAAAAATCTCACAATTACTTACCCAGAAAAAGAAGGGAATATTAGGAGAGAAACAATAGTTTTATGTATGCATAATGGGGGTTGAAAGGGATGGAAAAGTTCTGCAGGAGGCGGTGATGGTGAGGCCCTCAGTCATGCTTCATTCATCAGGAATGGCCTTTCCTTGGTACAAGGACACTTATATTTTAGCGCAGATAGTGACTCATTCCTCAGTAAACCAAGTGCTTCCTGCATGCCTGATATATTTATCTGAATTATGTGAAATTATGTGAAATAAGGCATCTCTTTATAGTATTCAGAATGCTCACTTTGAGCATGGCAACTCAAAATGGAAACTATTTTAAAGACAGAATTATATGGTTTTACTGAAGAAAGAGACATGGGACTTCATTAAAAAAAAATGACCTGATTTATATTTCCCTGATGATGAGAACAAACTGAGGGTTAATGGGAGGGAGGAGGGGGTGATGGACACTGAGGAGGGCACTTGTTGGGATGAGCACTGGGTATTGTATGTACACGATGAATCACGGGAATCTACTCCTGAAGCCAAGAGTGCACTGTGCACACTGTATGTTAGCTAACCTGATAATAGATTATATTTAGGAAAGAAAAAAAAAAATGACCTGTAATAAAATTGCATGAACATATTCTCATAACCTCCTGAAAATATCCGAATGCAACTAAGTTCTTTATTAATAGAAAGTTTACAGTTTTTTGGAGTGTTAGAAGCTTTCAATCTTTTTTTTTTTTTTTTTTTCAAGAGGGAAAAGGATTTATTAGCCCATTTACAGGGCGGGGTGCCAGGGGCAGTGGCTGGGTTCAGTGTTCTCACATTCAGAGGGAAGAGAAGGCAGCAGTGAAACCCTACCTGACTGCCCTCACTCATTCTGATCTACATAGCTTTGTGCTCACAAAAACCATCCTCTCCTCCTGCAGGGAGGACACAGGGCCCAGGATGCTGACGTAGGGGCTGGGAATGGCTTGGCTTTACTCTCAGCCTTTACAGGCAGGGCTTGGGCTGGTGACCCAGGGCATTCGCCATTGTGTGCACAAGGAGTAAAACTTGAGTTAGAAGAAAAGGGCGGAGGGAGCTGGCAAGCCATTCTGACTGTCTGTACCAACCCCACATTGTGGGCTGCTCCTACTCCTTGATGGTTCTGGGAGATTTTAACTTTATTTATAAAGAAGACAAAAAATCCAAGCAGCATTAATTTAGGGGAACAAAGAAGGGTTCAAAAAACAAAACAAAACATGTAGGGGCAGGACAAGGAGTTGATGAGCATCCAGAAGAGGAGGAGAACCAGTAGGAAGAAGTAGGAAGAACCAGTATTCCACCCAGTGCCGAATGTGCTTCTGTGTCTCTGCGGCCCCGGAGGCCCTTCCTTCCCGCTCCCCGGCTGGTGGCCAGACAGCAGAGGGGACGCCAGAGGGACGTGAAGATGAGCCCCGGGGCCCTGTCTGGCTGCTGACATGGGGGATGCCATGGATTTTTTTTACCCCAATCAATTCCTCCCACCTTCACCATCACCGAGTGAAGAAATTTTTAACTCTCCTGTCCAAAGTCCTCTGAGAATTTCTTCACTTTCAGGAGGTCCTCTGCATTCACAGTGGGCTGAGTGGTGGCCAGAGACCGGAGCATAGAAGCTTTCACTCTTACAGGGACCACTTAACCAGGAGCTCTGATTGCCATGGCAGGAAATATTTTTTCTTTAATATTACAGATTTATGCCTAAATACAGGAAGCAGTTTGTGCTGCTAGAACTGATGATCCTCCTACTCTTCTTGTCTTTTCAGCTAAGCTTCGTTTAAAGATCAGGTCTATGCAGGCTTACTTCCAGCTCAATCTATACTTCTCCACATATTGCTATCTGCATCATCATTACTGATTTGCTATTTACTACTATATTATATGAATCCCTAAACGTTGAGATATGGGCTCTGTGCCCACCATGTGCTGTGCTTGAATCAATAAGCTGTAAGTAAATGAGTAATAAAAGCTCTTTAACATTGAAGAGTTTACAGGCGAGTACAGTTACTCTTGACAATAGATGAACATTAGACTCAACTGAGAACTTTCAAAAAAAAATGTGGTTGCTTATTCCTCACCAAGTCTGAGTGCAGAATTATATCAGTACCTTAAAATTTTTCTCCATGTGATTTTATTGCATGTCTGCATGTCCCTTGGACGTGTAAGAGATGGCCTTGACAACAAATTAGGTGTTAAAGAATACAACAAATACCATTTTCTGGGGACAGCATATAGCGCACTTGCAGATGGGAGGGTCTCTAACTCTGTGTGGACAGGTCACCTGACTGAGAAAATGATATTTGAGCTTAAAGATGATTGGAATCAGATAGGTAGAGAAGATAGAGAAGCTCAATTGTATGCAAAGTGCCCAGAGGCATGAAATAACTAATATTATAACAGTCTTCTAGTACATAGAAAGATTCTGAGACTTGTATCGTGAATACACATTTACCTTTACCTATATCTCAAAATTGTTAACATTCTAAAATAGCCTTTTGAAAAAAAAAAAAAAAAGAACCAAAACCAAACCCTAACCAAACAACAAACCTTTAGCTTCTAATTAGTGCAACTATCAGGGAAATATGGCATTTGGAGTTCTAATTATACTTATGTTGATGCATAAATAATATGCCCTTAAAAATTAATATCACCCTATCAAAATAATCTTACTGCAATTATGAAACAGCAGTCTAATTTATCTGTACAGTTTTATCTAATTCTAAAAGTCTGATCCTCTGTGTGTGCATGTTTTGCTAACAAAATACATTAAACATATGATTTGCTCTATATAAATAGTTTTGCTCTATTTTTAAGATAATATTTTATGAAAACCTCTCTTCCTCTCTGCACTCCCATTTGTGAGAATGTATTGCCATATTTCTTTGGGAAGTTATTTGATATATTCCAGTTCTGAGATGCTTGTTTGCTCTCCATGAATGCCTTTGGTAATACCGAAGAAGGAAGAAGAAGACTGTCAATAAGTTATTTGAGATGCAATACACAGTAGTATGTTTTCCATTAGAAATTTGAAAATTAGTGACTCTGGAAAAAAGGGCATGAGTTATGACAATTTTTTTTCTGACCACAAAGGTAAATATCAGAGGTAGACAATGTATCAGCTTTCATATCATTTTTTTGAACCATATATTGCTTATATTCAGGAGCATGTTGGATATTTTTCCATACTCAATCCTGTGTTCTGTATTGACTGACCTGTCTTTGATTTTAATTATGCAGCATGTGCTATTAGGGCATTGGAAATTTCACAAAATAAAGCATTTAGACTAAAATGTTTCTCGATTACCTTCTAAGACATATGTCTTATAACTCTATGTAACATCCTTTAAAATTGTGCTAAAATACCATTTTGGTTCATGAAATTATTTCAAAATTTTTGGAATTATTCCAACTTGTTCATTGATTTTCACTATCTCATCTAAGAATGTATTTCTCGAGCAGCACACCATACACGTAAAAGAAAACATTCGTATTATAGAAGAGGTTCCTATATTAATATAATTATTAATTCAGGAAATAGAAAAGTTGTCAGAACCACTGAGGTGGGATTTAGAGTTCTGCTCAGAGTTAAGCGTTATTTTATTAGTCATCACCTTAAACTGAAACCATTTGAATCTGCTTTTGGTAGTTTATTTTTGCTCCAAACAGATCGTGCTTATGAATTGCAAATAGGTGAAATTACTGCAGCATTACATGTTATTAAGGGTTAATGTCTGTGGTTGTCAGATCAGAACTCTCAAATGCAAATGTCTCTCAGGTGCTCATGTAGTCAGGAATGATTTTCAGGATGGATATGCTAGTTTGAAGCATGGATTAAGTCATTTCTGAAGTGATTCTACTTCTTTTCCTTTGGGCTGGACTAACTGCTACCTCCATGTTAGACTTATGGTGACTTACCAGACCTATAAATGTGAAGCCTGATCTGTGGCTCTAGAAAGGAAAAATAAATTATTTGCCACGTCAGGAATTCAGACTGCTGCTGGTAAGCAAAAGATTTTTATAGACACTATCACTTGAGAAGGGCACACATCCCAGATTTCCAGTGTACCCTCTGCTGCTTTGATTTTGGGGACTTTGAATAGCATATACATTTTAATATATGTTAACAGGAATATTTGCATTGTGTAGCTGCTGTTGTTATTATTATTATTATTTCCTTCAAAATCAACACTGAGATTTTTGGCTTGAAGTGGATATTCTTTAAAATGCTGACTGCCCAGCATGAATTTCCATTTCTTAGCAATACCCTGATTTTCTTTTGAAAAACTCTCTCTCCCATTGTATGTAGCAAGGGGAGTTAGCCATATTGGCTTACTGAAGCTGGCAGGTCCTCCCCATCTCAATACTCCTGTGTAATCAAGGGTGTACTTGTGAACCCCAAGTTTAGGCAAATAGAGTCTCTGTTTTAGGGTTATAAATCTTGAGTAGAATCAAACAGGGCAAAATAAATAGCTAGAACTCATTCCATCAGTTTTGTTGTTGTTGTTGTTGTTTTCTTTTCCTTCCAGAAAAGTAGTTCTTGTCTGGGTTCTTGCTCTGATTTGAAACCTGGGTGTCCACAATTCCACCTACTTGGTAATGCCCTGATATTCTTCTAATCACTTTCTCTTTATTTAAGTTATCTAGGATGGGTTTCTGTTACTTTAAACAAATTCATATAGGGCACACCAAAGTTCGGTTACGTTGTTAAGTAACACTAGTAACTTTGAGCAAGGAAATTAATACAGCTTTTCAGCTTCTGGTCCAGACTGTTGTTGGTGTCTGGAGACTATCAATTAACTGCCACCTTTTTTTAATCTTTTTTAAACTTTGAAAAGTCATTTTGCTCTTGACCTTCAGAAATGAACAATTCTAATAAAATATTAAAAGATATGGACCTGATTTATTTTAGTAGAATGAAAATGAAAGGGGAGAGGGTTTTTTTTTTTTTAGCTTGACAATATCGATGTCTACTTTCCTCTAATTTTAATGCAGAAGCTGTCAGTGTACATTAGAGACAACTCAGTAAATCTTTACAGAGAGGAGACTTTGAAAAATACTCTCCTGATGATCCATTTCCCTCTTGAGACCAGAACCACACTATACATGATATACAATATGTCTCAACCAAAGTGGAAAATATAGCTAATTATCATTTTAGTCAAACACATCAGGGATTACAAAAAAAAAGATAGGCAAATATAGCCTATTTCTAATTACCTGGGGAGAGAAACTTCAGTTTGTGAATTATGTTTTCATAGATCTTCTTCCTCTCTATTATTCTTGTCTGTTCCTCTCTCTCTCTCTCTCTCTCTCTCTCTCTCTCTGTGTGTGTGTGTGTGTGTGTGTGTGTGTGTGTGTGTGTGTGTGTGGTGGGGGGTGGTTATCACCTATTCGAACCTTCCTATTGCTCATTTGCAACAAAAATAAGAGAATGCATGAGCAAGATTTCAGCCCACAGTGGTCTCGTAAGAGGTAGATGGAAAGCAATCGCTTCTATTGAAATCATGCCCGTTTCACTCAATTTCCCTGATATACATACTTATATAAATAAGCTAGAGAGCTTCTTAAATATTCCAGTGATTTTCACTGTCGTGGAAGAGTTTGGTCCTGTTACAGTGCAGCCGCCTAATTTCTGTATGACCTTGGAAACATTGTTTAACCTTTTTTAGGACTTGGTCTTCATGCTGCACAATGAAGTACTTGGATTGAGTGATCTCTAAGGACGTTTTTTCCTCGAAAATGAGAAAAGTGATATTATTACAAGTGATTGTCAACATATGCATCTCTAGGATCAATTTCTTCAGCTGAGTGAAGTCAAATTCTGGTAACTAATCTACTTTTCTGTGGGGAAAAAAGTCAACCACAAAGATTGTGTATAATTTGCTATGTTTCCTCAGTATTAGTTTTAGGCTTTAGGTAGGGTGTCTCTTCATGCAATGCAATCTATGCTTAAAATACCTCATGGACAGGATGACTCATCTAGTTTTAAAATTAAATCGTACTGGCCAAAACATGGTATTTGAATCAGATCCTCTGAATTTTAGGTTGAAATTGGAAGCTTAGTGCTTGGTATTGCTTTTGAGTGGTTTACTAGCCTGAATATAAGACCTTTATGCTCTGCCTGTGTGAGAGAAGTATTTTATAGTGTAGAGTACTATGTGGTTTATCTCTCAATTAAGGAAATATTTTTTCTATAAATCTCAGAATAAGTTTAATTCCACAAACATTTATTGTGTGCCAGGAATGATTGTGGAAGATAATGGTACAAAATAAAATAATTGCTGTATTATGCGATAGTAAGCTGCAACTGTCTACTTACTGACTATTCTTTTCCAAATTTCAACTCCTTTTTTTCACTTTACCTGTACATTAACTTCAAAGAAACTGTTTGATCCTTGATTTTTCGATGTTCTAGTTCTCTATCTTTGCTTCGTTTTCTTCTGCATTTAATCTTGAAACTGTGAACCACATTTTCATCTCCCTCTCTCCAATAATCTCAACAGCTTTGTTTCCGTGTCTTTCTCAATACCTGCACTTTGAAGCCTAGTCGTCAACCTGGATTATCTCTTTGACTACGTTCAGGCAAACGGCCACTGCTAAAGGGAATCATATAACTATGGAAGGAAGGGAGAGAACAGATTTATAGTTTCTAGCTTCAGGCAGGTACTTAAATCTTCCTCGAAATCCTTTAAGCTTTTCATCAGTCTCTCTTGTATGCATTATTATTCTAGACTCCCATAACTCTTCTCAGATTCCCTACTCCTATCCTTTGACTCACAGAAGTTGACTGTGCATTAGAATTCATAGAGAAAACAGACTAAACTAGGAGGATTTTTCTCATTTCTCAACCTAACTGTATCCACTCTGCCTTTTCCTTCTCTACTCACAGGAAGCGGTCATTCTTTCTGTTAAAAAAAATTCCCTCATACTTTGCTATGGATCCCATCATTCCCATTTCCTTAGGGACTTCAGTCCATCGAATATCATGGCTGAATCTCATAACTGGAAGACTTCTATGCTACTCCTTTCAACAAATTTCCATCTCTCCAACCTAAAACAGTTAATAAACCCATAACTCACTTCAATCTTATATATTTTACTAGGCATCACACCATACAATTCTGTCCATTAACAGTCAAGTTTATTCAAAGAGTATCTCTCACCTCCTGTTCATGCCATGTACATGTAACTCACTGTGTTTAGAATCCCATCCCTGGAAATTACTGGAACTGCTTTTGCCAATATTGCCCCAAACCTCTGATTGTAAGATTGAGTGATTTATGGTTCTGTTTTTTAAGTTTATGTATTTATGTATTTAGAGAGCAGGGGAGTGGCAGAAAGAGAAGGAGAAAGAGAGGAATCCCAAGCAGGCTCCACACTGTCAGTGCAGAACCCAATGCAAGGCTCGAACTGTTGAACCTTGAGATCATGACCTGAGCTGAAATCGAATCAAATTCTTAACTGACTGGGCAACCGAGGTACCCCTATGGTTCGTATATAATTAATTTCTGAGTAGTATTTGATAGTACAGTTGACTATTTCATTTTCTTCACATTAAACTGCATTTCTCTCTTGGCCTCTTTTTTTTTTTTTTTAGTTTTTGAATTCTGTTTCTTATCTTCCTTTTTGGACCTGTATCCTCTACTGTACTCTCTATTTCTTTGTTTTCCATGGCTTCGTCTGAAGCCCACTGCCTTCTCAAAAAATATACTGGGTGACACAGGTGCAGATTTTACCACCTTTTCCATCACCTCACTATTACCATCAACTGCTTCTGTGGTCTCTTCAGCATCAGGAAGGCAAAGCTTGGAATCATGTTCCTGAGAAGACCCAGGGCTATAACAAGGAGATATGAATTGATGACTCACAATACCTGACTCAAACACAAACTTGCTCTTATGCATCATAGCATACATCCAACTGTTGTAAGATTGCTCCCGTTAACTGCCCAGTGGCACCTCAAATTCAACTGTGTAGGACTGAACTTAAACTCTGTCCTAAATCAATTGTTTCATTTTATCCCCTTTAATAAATGGCACTTCAGTTTCACTTGATTTCATAAGCTAAAAATTGGTTGGGAGTGATTTTATATTATTCCAGCTTTCCTCATTCCTACTGTTTCACTAAACCTCGTCAATTTCTAACTGCCTCTTCAGTGAACTTTGTCCGCTCTATATTCAGACTGTATCTTAGCCATCGTAGCTTTGTTTAGCTAAATATCAACTGTATTATTTCAATAGTCTTATAACTAATGTTTCTGTCTCTCATTTACCTTAATTCTTAAATATCTGATTGTTCACACTCTTGTGTGAAATCTTCAAATGTTCTTTATTACTCTTAAGATATAATTTAAACAGTCTTGGGTATTAAAAAAAAACCTATGTCTTATTCTATCTTTTCTATGTCACTCTTTACATGCAGCCCCTTTTTGGACCATTCCTTAATGCATGATCTTTGAATTTTCTGTGGCTTTGCACTATAGTCACTTAATGCTTCCTTTCTTTGCTTCAGGAATCATTAGAAATATAATATCCTCTCAAAAGCATTTTGATAGGCCTTAGCAGTCCACTCCCAACCATACCTATTGAATTCTTTTGTGCTGCCCTTCTCACACCTTGTTCTTACCTGCTAGCATATCACTAATTATACAGTAGTTTTGATAGTTGGGTAACTTTCTATTTAGTTTATGAGGATGTAAGATCTTTGAGGACAGGGGCTATATCTTTTCCTGACTGCCTAACATCTTGCATAGTGCCTATAAGATATAGCTAATACAAAATAAATGATTAATACATGAATTAATTCTAGTGGCTTCCAAATCCAATGAGTTCATAAAAGTACTTTACAAATTTGTAAGGTGAGTGGGATTTTAAAGGTGAGTGGGACTGGCCAGTCATGGACCTGGGGCTCTGATTCTTATCTGCTCTGTGCCATAAACTTATAAATGACACAAACTTTCTCTAATTTCATGTTAGATAGTATGTACTCATATCAGAATGATGTGAACAAGTTTGTTGACTATTAATGAGTTCAATGGGAAAAAAAAAGGTAACTTCCCATGTCCAGATAATATAATTTCTTGTCTGGACACGTAGTCAAGTTTCCCACAGAAGGAGCTAGGGAGATATTTATTTTTAGTTTTTTCAGCCTGGAATGGCTTATTCAAGTTAACTCCTGAATCTGCTTTCTGCCAATGGTCACTAGTCATAAAAACTGTTCCACAAAACTCCTTCAGTTTGCAATATTGACTTTCCTGTCCACTAACTTTATTCTGTCTTTTGATTGATCTTATTTGCCCTTTGGATTCAGTACAGTTTTCTTGCTACAAACTTGAACAATAAATATTGTGGTTCTAAATCCCAGTTACATAGCCTCGGGCTTCTTTTTGAGTAAACCTTCCTTGTTTAATCTAGGCGAATGTTTCCCACTATGGCTGTATACTAGAAATATCTGGAGAGCTTAAAAAACATAGATTAGCAGTTTCTAGTCTGGACCAATTAGAGAAATCTCTGTATATAGGGTTCAAACATAGGCATTTTTAAAAAAGCCAGACAGGAATATTATGGACAGAGACCCAATGGCCTAACACAGTGACACTTTTGTGTTCTAAAAGCAGGACAAAAGACATCTTCTGTTCTTTGGACTAAGAGTTGAGAAGAGTCTGTAACTCTGGAGGTATAGTTTTCTATAAAGGCAATGTTTTACTAAAGGAATTCACAGATAAAGTAGGAAAAATAGGCTTTAGAATGGTACCATAAATATTTCACAGAAATTACAAGATCATTGATTCAATTTAACTGTGTTTCAAAACCAACCAAACTTTTGATGTGGCAACAAATTTTTGTAATCCTGTATGGACTTTCAGTTCTTCTCCTGATTACAATGATAGGGGATACGTCTAAAATGTTTAGTTTCCAGGGGCGCCTGGGTGGCGCAGTCGGTTAAGCATCCGACTTCAGCCAGGTCACGATCTCGCGGTCCGTGAGTTCGAGCCCCGCGTCGGGCTCTGGGCTGATGGCTCGGAGCCTGGAGCCTGTTTCCGATTCTGTGTCTCCCTCTCTCTCTGCCCCTCCCCCGTTCATGCTCTGTCTCTCTCTGTCCCAAAAATAAATAATGTTGAAAAAAAAAATTAAAAAAAAAAATAAATAAATAAAATGTTTAGTTTCCAGAGGTACAATTAAGTTTTCTTTCCATTCAAGTTTTAAGTTTCCCCTCAATGAAATTCAATCTAGTAGTAGTAGGAGGAGGAGGAGTAGTACCATACTGTTAAAAAGCTATTAGGAACATGTGCTCATTGGTTTCCATTAATGGCATTAGTACAATAAAATTTCGTTTCCAGCATTTTTGTTTCTGGGGAGCTCTAAAAGCTGAAAAGCTTAATCTCTGAAAACATTGTTTTTATTTGCAGGACAAAAATGAAATAGGTTTACTTTGAAATTAGAAATTGCTAATCCTATTTCCTAGAGTTGTTAACAGTGAGTCACTGTTTACAATTGGATTATCCACCGAAGCAAGAGCTGCATACCATGTGTGATAGAAATTGAAAAAGCCTCTATGACTAGTGGCCATTGATTTTCTGTTACTGCACAATGGTAAATGTGTCATCTCCTTAACACTATATTCTATAGCTCTATTAAAGTGCACTTCTACGATTAGAAGCACATGGAAGTAAGTCATTGGTGAGGAGAAAATATAAAATACAATTGCAAATTAATGAGATGGACTTCACTTTTGGCCACCCCAAAATAATAATTTTTTTTCAAGAATGCATTTTATAAATATGTGCAGGTGTTATCAAAGTCATCATGTCATTCTGGGAGATAACTGTTCTTTTTGCATTGTTTCCATTACTGGGATACCATATGAAACATGAGCTGATCTCCTGGTCCTCATGTTAGGATGGACATGTTATCTTCAATCTTCTGATGTAACAGTATATTACTCAGTATACTGTAGAGAAACAGAATGTGTGTGTGGGTATGCATGTAATGACATCGGTACAATAAAAAATTTTCCCAACATTTAGTTTGTATATCTTCATCTGTATCTATATCTATATGTCTCTATCACTATCTAGCTATCAAATGATTTATTATAAGGAAGCGAGGAATGGGCCCACATGATTATGGAGGCTGGCAAGTCCTAAGAGGCTGGCAAGTCCTAGGGTGATTCAGCAAGCTAGAAACCTGGGATAGCTGGTGGTGTAGTTCTAGTCCAAAGGCCAGCAGAGTCAAGACTTAGGAAAAGTTGATGTTTTAGTTCAAGTCTGAAGGCAGGAAAAAAAAACTACCTTCATAATTTTTCCTTACCTGGGTATCATTTGTAATTGGATTCTCTCTCTGTCACTCTCTCTCCACACACACACACACACACACGCATGCACACATTTCAAATCCACTTTTTATACACTGAGTTTTGTTTTACTTAACTTTTGACAGTAATAAAATGCTCACGTAGTATATATATGTATTTTTGGGGTGGGGTGGGACCCACTGCAACCTTTAATTCCAAGCACAGTCCCCCTTCCCAGCATTATCATACACATGGTGAAACAGGATGTCAGGGTCTAGGCAGGAACAAAACCCAGACCCAGATATACCTATATCTAAGGACGACAACAACAACAACAACAACAACAACAACAACAACAACAACAGTAAAACCTTGGACTGCAAGTAATTTGCTCTGCCAGTGTTCCGCAAGACAAGTAAACATTTCTAATAAATTTTAACCTGATAAATGAGTGATGTCTTGCAATGTGAGGAGCATGTAATGCCGAATGTCACATGATCACATTTGAGCCAATGGTTGTTGAAATTCACTTTGGTATATGAGTGCTTTGGATTACAAGCATGTTTCCAGAATGAATTATGCTCGCAAACCAAGGTTTTACTGTGTGTGTGTGTGTGTGTGTGTGTGTGTGTGTGTGTGTGTGTGTAGAATATGGATGTATATATATGTAGAATAATGTAAAATTATATACACATATATATTTGTGGAGAAGAAAAAATGATAGTGTGATTTAGGTAGGGCAGAGAGTTAGGTGAGGAGAGCAGGGGTCAGTGCTCCACCAAATTGTATTCTTTAGAGAGTATGCTGGAGGATGCATGGGTATGAGTGGGACGTGGTAGCCAAGATACTGAGACATGTGCTTGTAGCTGTTCTCTTGATCCTGTCCAAAGGAGTCTGAAATCCTGGGTTCTTTCCAGGACCTGGGCTGGTGTTAGAATGTAGAGTTCTAGTTGACTGTGCCTAGAGGCACAGGCCCTAGAGGCTGGGGTTTTGTATAAGTGACATCTCCAAGATAAGTCAAGGCTTCTGAGAAAGTTATAGTACTGGAGCAAGGGGCTTTGATGCTTGGGGGTGGCAGGTAAAAGACAGGGTGAACTAGAGGGCAGGGCAGCCTCCCTGCTAGAGCTCTCCCTGAGCTGGAGCCTGCTCCAGCTAGAGTCAGAGAAGCAGGAGGCCCAGGCACAGGGCAAGCTATAAAAGGTGAGGTGAGAAGTACTCGGGCACTTGTCTGCCTGGCTGCTTCCCACGCTCACCCTCCTCCTACCAGGGCCGAGGGTTCTATCCACCCATTACTCAACACACCTGAGAGGTCTGACCACAAAGCACCATGTTTATTTTTTCTCAGTCTCTTCTGGGAATCTTCTTATGGGGTGCGGGCAGAGAGAGGGCACAAACATCAACTTTGTGTCTGCTGGAGTCCAGACTGGCTTTACCTTGTGCAGTGAATACCAGGGATGAGAAAGAATACCCCTACTTGTTGTTATGGGGATGAAAGTCGATGTCTCACAACTCTAGGGGCTGCAGAGGTCTTGGCTACCCCTTCGCTTGGGCAGTGGAGCCAAATCCTCCTTTGCCCCAACCTTCCTGATCCCCTAAGAGATGATCATTCCCCTGCTCACCATGGGATGAGGATGCCTTGGGGTCAGTGACCCCAACTCCAGAGACTTGAAGCAGCACTGGTGAGTGTCAGCCATGGTGAGTCATGATGGGGCAATCAAAAGAGAGGACTTTTTGATAAGTCCTCTCTTGACAGACACCTCTCAAACTTCATCTGATCCACACCTACAGGGTGAAACTTGATTCACCTCTTATTAATTGCTATCAGCATTTCATAGTGACAGATTTGTGGGCGTGGCCTTCCAGTCTCACTCTCCATGGGCTGAAGTTTGTGGGCTGTAGTTGGCTCACGTTGGCCTTGCCATGTTAGGGAGAAAACACTTAGAAGTCCCAGGGTGCAGTGAGGATTCAAATGGTGTCTGGTTGAGTAGGGACTGGGTTTTCCTCATGTAGGCGATGGCTTTTTCATCTCTTCCTTCAAGATTATCTTCTCAAGTTAGAAAGTCACCTTACTGGAGCACTGGGTGGCTCAGTCGGTTAAGCATGAGACTTCAGCTCAGGTCATGATCTCATGATTCTTGGGTTCGAGCCCTGTGTTGGGGTCTGTGCTGACAGCTCAGAGCCTGGAGCCTGCTTCGAATTCTGTGTCTCCCTTTCTCTCTGCCCTTTGCCCACTCACAATCTGTCTCTCTCTTTCTTAAATATAAACATTGATTTTTTTTTTAAAGTCACCTTATTGAGTTCCTGTCTCTGTTCATCCCTGGGAGCCTTCACCTCTTCTCTGGAGTTATCATCTTCCTCTGCCTCTTTCTGTGATGCCTCTGTTTCTTTAATTCTCCACAGTGACCAGCAACAGAGGGCATGACTAATAATCAGTTCAGTCTTGGTGGGCAATGGAGTTGGGGGCAGGGCTGCAAGGAGCTTGGATGACTCGATGATGAGGTCCTCAATGAAAGGCTTGCTCTGAGGGCTGCCTTCGTGGATTCTCTCTGCTTGTGGGTGGGTGGCTGCTTGTACGTGTTGGAATCTGAGTAGGATGATGATGGAAATGGGCCAAGCCTGTCTGGGGTAGGGAGATCACAGTGATTCTTGTGGCTGAAGCCTGGGAGATGATTCTAGGGGTCTGGCTCTCCACCCACACCTCTGGGGATGGTGGAGAGATGTGGATATGGGTGACAGTGAGCTCTTGGCTTCTGAGCAGTTCCATGTGTTCCAGGAGGTAATAGGGACAGTGGAGCTTGTAGATTATGATGAGGACAGGCTATTCCAGGTCCAGGATGGTTTTGTCCTTGGGGTTGGCAGTCAAGTCCTTATAGCGCAGCACCTTACTGTCCATAGTGTTTGTGTTCTAGCTCTATTATTCCGCCTGATGTTAGAATAAATTCATAACTAATAAAATATTTTTAAAAGTCCATCCGTGTATTATGTAAAATAAGCCAGGTTACCACCAGCAGTTTGCGATTAATAGTTTGTAAAAATTATTGTTAAAGAACTATAATACCAACCATAATTTGAAATGATTAAAGACATTGTTTTTTTAAAAAAAATAAATGTTTTATTTTGTAAATGCCTAAAAGTAGGCTACATGTGGGATTTTGTAAACTAGATGCTACATAGTAAGAACAATGGGCAGTAAATTTGATTGATAGTATTAACATTGCTATATAGATAATTTAGGTCTAAATATATGAACATTGATGTATGTATAGATAAATTTAATGTCATATATAATATATGACATAATGTATTATATGAACTGGCAAACCTTTATTGAAATTAAAAAAATGTAGCAGACGATACGTAAACATGAATTGGAGACATGCAACCAGTTTTCCCTACAACTCAGTTAATAGCCCCGAACAACCCGTAGTGCTTATACTCCAGGAGGTAAAATCTGTGCATCAACATCAAAATTTGACTGCTTTTATGAATCAATGATTTCATATTTTTTGAAGACTCTCCATTTTTCGCCTTGATCTCTTGAGATACAGTTGTTTATTTAGTTGTGGCATGGTGGGAGCAGGACCAAACAGTAGATTGGGAAATCAAGAGAACTGCGGCAGAGCCAATACAAGCAGATTTAGGTATACTAATTAGTGGTTTTCAAGAATGTTACACATAGATGTATTTTCCTAGGAAAGCTTCAGCTAAAAACCAAACCAGACATAGATAGCTGAGTTGGCAAAGAGAGACTTTGCAGACTGCCGACTCAGTGTTACATTACTTCACAGTTGTTCACTATGAACTTAAGGGCAAGCAGGACTCCTTCAGTTTCTGCTTATGAGGACAGAGGGAAAACCGTTTGTTTTAAGTAGGATGTGGCTTATAGAAGCATCTTATTAAAATGACATTCTCCCTGTGGGCATATGTATTAAGAACCAGTTCACCCAGCCTAAAATCAATTACTTCTGCCTATGGCAAAGAAAGTCTGAGTTAAACATAATTCTCAGAGGTAGTTAGCATTCCATTGAAGGTTATTGCTTCCATCCAAGAGAGGAGTTACCCAATTTAATCAATTCTCTGAGTGTTAAACCTCATATAGTAAACAACTTAAATTATAAACAGTGCATTATTAAGTATAACAATTAAGACACACTGTGCTTTAACTAGATAATTCACAGAGTAATCAATGGTTAGTCAGAGAGTTCTGGTGGTTTAATACTTATTTGAACTTTTATTCAGAAGTGAACAGAAAACACCTTTACATATTAACTTGTTTCCATGACTTAGACTTGCCCTCCTCTTAGATGTTTTGCACTTTGCAGTCAGTGTTTTCTTCCCAAAGGAAAAGATTAGGCTGCTCTTCTGCTTAAAATATTCACATTGTTCTTCTGAGCTCTTTTGGTAGAATTCAAACACATTTACATGGCTTAGTGGGTGCTTCATGATCGCCCTATTGCTTCTCTAGCCTCATTTCTCTCTGTACCTCTCTCAATCTCCTCTCCCTTTCTTCGACTTGAATTCTACACTCTGGTCATTCTGGATATCTTTTTATGTCTTCAAACATGATGTAATCTCTCACTTCTGGACATTAACATAGGCTGTTGCATCTTCAGAGACTTTCTTCTGCTTTTTGCCTGACTTATTTCATCATTTAGGTTTCAACATAGATACCAATTCCACTGGACATCTTTCCCTGATTGGCCAAGAATGGATTGGTATTCTTTCTGCACAGTCCCATAATACTCTGTTTTACACCATAATAGGTCTCTCCATGTTGACCTTGCTGTTTTATTTAATCCTATGCCTATTTTTTTTTCACACTGTTGTGTTCCTGCTAGGTATTAAGCAGGCAGTAGTTGCTCAAAAAAATATTTATTGAATGATTGCATGATACACTCTTCGTTAATGTAAAGGTATTTCCTAGTCTCTTAGTTAATATGGAAATGATTCTCAGCACACCCCAGAAATTTGATCCACTTCCATTAGAAGCAATGGCTTACGTTGTAGTGGTTTTAATGGCAAATGAGAGGCATAGGAAGTTCTTCATTATACGAGGTGCATGTGTATGGGGTGTATTTAGTTTGAAAAGTTCCCAGGTAACTCTGATATGTTCCTTTGCAGCAATTTAGCTTCTGAACTAGATTCAGTCTTTTAAGCACAGACATTTGAGCTTGTCCTAAGTCATTTTATTTATTTTTATTTTTATATTTATTTATTTTTATTTTTATTTTATTTATTTTTGAGAGAGAGAGAAAGAGAGAGAGACAGAGATACAGGACAGAGGATACCAAGCAGGGGCTCTGACAGCAGCAAGATGGATGTGGGGCTTGAACTCATGAACTGTGAAATCATGATCTAAGCTGAAGTTGGATGCTCAACTAACTGAGTCACCCAGACACCCCTATCTATATCAGCTACATTTTAAATACAACTTGAAAGTCTTTATACATAAACTTTGGGGAGGGGAGGGGAAAAAGAAGACGTTACCATTTGGATGTTACAAAAAAAGAAAATGGCTAACCAATTAATGTGCCTCCATTTTCCTGGAGTCTGGTTTTAATAGTTTCATTCCTCATTTGGGAATTCTTTTACTTTCCATTAACATGAGATCTGAGGGTACTATTGTTAATGGCTCCTTCAAGAACATGACTTAGTTGTACTAGACCCCTCTTCTTAAGGGCTAAATGGAGGTGCTTGTTAGGTTCTAGTGTTTACCCAGATAGCATGAATTTTAAACTACAGCCAGAAATCTTACTGATAAGCAGCTACAGTATCTTTTTTCTAGTTAGAGTTCATTAAAATATTTGGGCCATGTATTCATACTAGAAAATGAAATAACTTATGGATATTAGAAAGGAAGATGTTTAGAAATAAAAAAAGACCACATAATGGCTTTTGGAATCATCAGCCTTTAAAAAATTTTTTTTTAACGTTTATTCATTTTTGATAGACGGAGACAGAGTGTGAGTGGGGGAGGGGCAGAGAGAGAGGGAGACACAGCATCCAAAGCAGGCTCCAGGCTCTGAGCTGTTGGCACAGAGCCCGATGCAGGGCTTGAACCCACAAACCGTGACATCATGACCTTAGCCATCCAGGCTCCCGAGAATCATCAGTTTTTATGGATAGATTAGTAGGTGGCTTCAGAAGCTTCAAAATTCTCTTATATCAGTAAGGAATTGGTAGCTACTGGTTTAATCCTAGACAGGATTTACTGAAGTATTGGGAATGTAGAAGGGGAAAATGGTCTTAATGAGCTATTTTTAAAGTTTTTACACCCTATATCTTAGAGACAGAATGCTTTTATAGAGAACTCACTATTTGTGACAAATCATTGAGGTAGATGATGGATTGGTTGATCAATGGTATGGAGATAGGAGGCTCACCTCTCAGAAAGCAAATTTGACTCCTGTATCACACAGCATAAATTCATTGATGACTTATGTGTAAGAAGTGTTTTACAGTGCTAGAGCAAAATATAGATAAATTGTATTATTGACATTAGTAAGTCATTTAAAAACATAACACCAAAAGCCAAAGTCATCATAAATCTCTCTAGTAAAATTTATCACAAAAAGTTAAAAAAAAATTTAGTTTTCTCTCATATGTCACATATATATATTTGAGGAAATATTTGAAAAATATATAATTAATAAATATTATAAATATATACTTAGCAAAGTTCTTAATTTATAATGAAATGTCACAAAGAGGACATAAAAATGAAAAAATGAAAATGTTTATGTTAAAGGGCTAAATAAACGCTTCATACATGCAGAAGAATAACCAGTAACAGCAAAACTGAAAATATTGAAAATCACTAGCAACATAAGAAGATACCTTATAAAAATGATATATAATTTGCATCCTTTTGGACAAAGAACAAAAATATTGGTAATACTGTACTTTATCAGTGGTATAGGCAGAAATATACTCTAATACAAGCTGTGGCATGCATAGATATTCTTAAAAATATTCAATTCTATTGCCATTGAAAGTTTGCATCCAGCATTTATTATTGTAAAAATACAAGTGAATTGGGGTGCCTGGGCGGCTCAGTCAATTGAGTGTCCGACTTCAGCTCAGGTCATGATCTCGCAGTTGACAAGTTCAAGCCTCACATCAGACTCTGTGTTGGTAGGTAGCTCAGAGCCTGGAACCTGCTTCAGATTCTGTCTGCCTCTCTCTCTCTGCCCTTCCCCCACTCGCACTTTGTCTCTCTCTCTCTCTCAAAAATAAATAAACATTAAAAAATTTATAAAAATATAAGTGAATTAATGCTAAAGATGCATGTACAGAGATGTTATTGTAAATACAAAATGTTATGTTACATGGGAGCACATTAGTCTATTTTATTCTGTTTTTTGTTCTTTTAGATGTTTATTTTTGAGAGAGAGAGAGAGAGAGAGACAGAGAGAAAGAGAGAGAGACAGAGAAGAAGTGGGGAAGGGGCAGAGAAAGAGGGAGACACAGAATCTGAAGCAGGCTCCAGGCTTCGAGCTGTCAGCACAGAGCCCAACGTGGGGCTTGAACTCACGAGCTGTGAGATCATGACCTGAGCCCAAGTCGGACGCTTAACTGACTGAGCCACCCAGGCGCCCCTATTTTATTCCGTTTTATGAAAATTATCTAGAATAGTGTCTGGCACATGGTAGGTACTCAATAAATATTTATTTTTGTTATACTTGTTTGTAATGATGATAAAAAGCAATGTAAATGTATAAAAATATAGAAATGGTTATATAAATTAGGATACATTCAATAAATACACTTTTATGCAGTTATTTAAAAGAAAGACATGAAAAGAAATGTGTTCTGCAAAGACTTTCATTATGCATTAAATATATATACATATATAATTTAAAAAGCAGGTGACTTAACATGATGCTTAGTATGGTCTCATGTTTGCAAATATTTGAAAACAGTGTACACTAAAAGGTTAACCGTGGTGAGATATCATGTAATATTATTTATTTTTCTAATGTCACATTGTTATGTATTACTTGCCAGATAAAATAATAAAATGAATTAGTAAAAAGTTCATGTTAATAATTCTCCACAGCTTATGGAAACACATTTCATACTCATTAATATGGCTGAAGGTTTCTGTGATCTTACTCCCATTGTCCTTTGCATTTTAATCAACTACTTTCTCTTTATGTACCCTTTGTTCCAGGCAATCTGAGCCCCTAACCCATCCACAAAGGTGACTTCATTCTATTATGTCCATTTTAATGTGGCTTAAAATATTCTCTTTTTTCTGAAAAGCCATTAACTTTTATTTCTGTTGAAATTCTTTTATTTCTCCAAGATGTATCTTAATAAAATCTTCGATTTAATATATATATATATATATATATATATATATATATATATATATATACTTTTTTTTATTTTTGAGAGACAGAGAGAGAGAGACAGAGACAGAGTGTAAGTGAGGGAGGGGAAGAGATAGAGGGAGACAGAATTCGAAGCAGGCTCCAGGCTCTGAGTTGTCAGCACAGAGCCCCATGAGGGGCTCGCACCCACGAATGGTGAAATTATGACCTGAGCCAAAGTTGGACACTTAACCAACTGAGCCACCCAGGCATCCAACAAAATAGAAATTTTAATTTAAATATTTTTTCACTCCTCCAGTCATTTTGTATCTCTCTTATGGCATTTAGCACTTTATATATTATATTTGTGTTTTCTAAACATGTAATTTTCATTCATAAAATACATTTTTAGATGATATGGACTAATGTCTTTTTTATAATTTTATACTGAATAATGCCTAGCAAAACATCTTGAATAGATGATTTTTTTGAATTACTGAGAAGATGTCAGAAAAAGCTGAAATACAGTCATATGCTTATAGAAGGAAAAAGTGGAAAAGATCATGTTTACAAGGTAGCTTAACATTCTAAAGGGAAATTTCAAAATATTTGGCAAGTTTTTATTTCACCAGCCACATAAGAGTTTATGTATATATTCTCAAATGTAACGAATTCAAGTACTGGGCATTGGAATGAGGGATATTTTTAAACCAATGTTTTATTCATTCTTGGTCATTGTTTTGCTTCATTTTGCAGCAATTAATACATGTCAGTGCTCTTATCAGATCACAAATGCAGGAGTAAGAGCAAATGTAATTTTGAAGCTCTCCTGCATGAGAGATTTGGAACTGATATATGCCTGAAGAGTTTTTGTGATTTTCTCTAACTTCCAAATATCTGAAATCTTTTTGAGCTGATCCATTTGAGAATTTAAGACCAGAAAGTTTAGATAAGCATCTTAGGAATTATGACTATGTTTCCTCAAATGTGGCAGGTGTGCAGCACTTTATTTTGGCTTTCACACAGAATCTTAATCCATGCAGGAAGTATGCCACTTTATCTGTCTCAGTCATTAGTTCTACTGACACCACTAAGTTGGGAGATCCAAATGCAATCACGAACAGCACACACCTGTTTAATACTTAACAGCTCTTGTCATGGTGGTCATTTAAAAGGAAGGTAGCTCCAGATGTATCCTTATTTCCTGGGCAAGTCATTGTAGGGTTGGTACATTTCCCCACCGAGACACTTGTTTGACTTTGCTCCTGTGCCCACCGTGTCCTTTGACTTCTCCATTAGCCAGCAGTCATTCAGCTGTGAGCTCCCTGTTGCCTCAGCTGGAACCTCAAAGCTCTCTGAACTTACACTAATCAGATGCTCCAGGACTAGCTGTTTTTATTTCAAGAATGGCCAAGTAGAGATATGTGTTAGACTTGGGTTTATGAAAGAGTCAAAGCAAAACAGCCTGTTCTACAGTGAAAAACAGGGAGGTCTCGCAATGAGTTGCCCCAATTCTCTGAGCTGGGGATAAACAGGGCTGATTCATTGTGAAAGCATCTTTGCTCAGATCTCCTTACAGTGCTTAAGAGGTTGCCCCAACTGTCCTCAGGTATGAACCAGAGAATATACTACAGCCCAGGGAAAGGGTTGATCACAGCTGTCCTACTGAGAGCAGGCCTTTTTCTTTATTATCAACAGCAACAACAATAACAGCAACTGTCACCACCACAAAAGAAGGTATTTTCTGTTTTTTACTTATACCCACAATGCATGTCTAGTCAGATTGCACGTTTGCCTGGAGAACACCACTAAAATGCTCTCAGGCCAGTGTTTGATGTTACTCCTATCATTATGCTGTAATGTTGCAGATGTGATTATGGATATTTAAAAAACACAGTTGAATTGTATTGTAATTTGCCTTTCTTCTCTGTTTTCAAAACTCAAGCATTTTAACAGTTCAGAAAAATATTTTAGGGTTTCATTTTTTTTTTTCCAGATTAAGACAACGTATGCCTGTAGCATTATTTAAGAAAATGGTGTTTTTCTCCTTCAGACCCCAATTTCAGCTCATTATCAGAGAGCTGAATTCTAAATCAAAATTGTGGAGGAGAGATGTGCAACCTGAATAAAACATTTCCAGAAGAGCCTGAATAACAGTCTTGAATAAAGGGAACTGAAATGTTCTTGAATGATAATTGGAAAAAAATGAAGTATGTGTACTCAGGAACATACGTACTAAGAAGAGGTTAGTTATTACTATTCTTTGTGCTATTTAACATTTATGGGGCCCCAAAAGTATTTTTAGCTCTGAATTGAACAGAAGTGGTCTGATAAGTGAGCTCCCATCTAAATTACCCATGTGGAGATTCACCTGTAATCATTCTCTGTGCAGAGAGAGGCAGCATTGATAAACAACTCCCGAATAAGTGGACTGTTAATGCAGCCCTATAGTCTAACTCAGAGCAAAAGAACACAATTAGTTCAGACAAACGTGGCCTTTAAAAACATCATTTGACCCTTTTTTTCTTTTACCTAATTGTTCTGTGACAGGGCATTCAGAAATTAGCAAACACATTTGTCAGATTTATACAAGATTCCTGAGAAATTGGAGAAAGAAGTAAAGATGGATTGAAGAAGACTCAAGATTAGAGTCAATCTCTGATCCCACAGGCTTTATGGTCTACAGGTAAGTAAAGGAATATCTTTTCTTCTATGTCTCATATCAGTGATATAGAGTAAATAGTGATAGCTACTTTTGAGAAACTGTCTCTGATACTTAATTCTGAAAAGCTATGGTTGGAAACTTTCTGATGTAATGAATATTATAGTCCAGAGGAAATTAAAAAATAAGAAAACTTAATCCTATGATAATGAAATGTTAGAGTTAAGAAAGGTAGATATATGAGCCATGATAGACCCTATAAGCAAGAATACAGGCTTCTATGTGTAAATTTCTGTGCCTGTTACTTTATACGCGCAAAAGTAAAAAATGGTCCTATCACCTAAGAAGGAACTAAACATCCACCAGTAATCTTAATACAGGAGGCCCTTTGAATTCTGAGCTAAGAAGTATGGATTTTACTCTCTAGGCATCGGGGAGCTGTTGTGACTATCTGAACAGGTGAGTGACATGTCCAGAATTACGTTTTATGAAGATTAACCTGATGGCATTTTCAGGATTGATTAGCGTGAAGCCTGTATTGTGACAGAACAGATTGTGGTAATGCAGGTCTGAAATATGGTGGTGGCAATGAGAGTAGAAAGGAAGAAATTGATCTGAGAGATCCATGACAGTGGAACTACAGGACTTGATTATTAAATATGTGACCTGAAGTAGGGAGACGTCAATGATGACTCCAGACACTTTGAGACTGGATGAGAAATCAAGTATGGAAGGGAAAGAATGTCCTGACTGTCCGTGGTTTATTATTATCTCCTGGATGCTGTGAATCATATAATTGATTACATTCTAAAAATCTTGGGTCCAAATCTGTGTTCCACATCTACTAAGCATGCTGTGTCATCCTGCCATTTATTTTTGGTACAGTGATCCATTGCCAGCCATAGTTATTACACTATTAAGAAGCATAGTGTGTGGCAAAACTATAGTTGACTAGACCAAGAGAATACAGAAAAATTTCATTTAATGTGGTTTTAAAAATTAAACTTAATAAAAATTCTGGAAAATTCAACTTCCAAATAAACTAGATCATTGAGTTAGAAATCCGTTTTAAATTTATCTATTGGCGCGCCTGGGTGGCTCAGTTGGTTAGGTGTCCGACTCTTGGTTTCGACTCAGTTTGTGGGTTTGAGCTCCGCCTCAGGCTCCATGCTGACAGTGCAGAGCTTGCTTGAGATTCTCTCTCCCTCTCCCGCTCTCTCTGCTCCTCCCCTGCTCATACTTTCTCTCTCCCTCTCTCTCTCAAAATAAATTAACAAAAAAAAATCTATCTCACCAAAACCAGAACACTAGTTAAGCAAACACACATACACATGTAAACACACATATACACACATAGGTGACTTTTCTCTGAGATCGCTGTTGGTTGTTCAAGAATTACCGCTAAAGTGGTGTAATGTGCTAGGGCAGATTCTCTTAGAATTTTTATATTATGCAATGTGCATTACATTGTAAAGTTTTCAAACCACCCCTTACTGACCTGAAAGTTGATGTATCTCACGCTTACATTCTCCTTTGCATTTTTAGCAAGTTTCAGCCAGGTGCTTGTGTAACTGCTTCACATGTTCAAAAATTACCAAGATCCTGAAGGACATGTATTTCTCCTCTTCTATCCACATCTTAAAAGGATGGGGTTAAATAGATTCCTTATACCTGCAGCATCCCCTAGACTCATTGAAGTGGTTCAGAAAACTGGGGGAGTAATAATTCCAGTAGACTCTTTTGCTTAAGGGGATTGGGACTAATCTGTGTGGAAATGCATGTGTACCATTTAAAAATTTTATTCATGTATTACTATTCTATAGAAAAACAAAAACATGATTGGTAATGCCATAATTGGTAAGGCACTTTACTAACTTCATTCATGATTTCAAATATATTTCACCTAAGTTTTCCTCTTTTTAAAGTTTCTTGTCTTTAAATTTTTATTTTCTTTAATAATATGTATTTTTGTAATTTTCATACATCATTTAGCTGACAGTCTCAAACTGTAGCGGTATCATAGTGGTACATAAAGCCAGAGGATAAATGTCATTATCTCTATGGAAAGTATGAAAATATTACTCTAATTTTTTGGGACGGGTTCCAAAGCTTTAGCATTAAAATAAACATTTACTATTGTTGTTTTTGTGTACAGGCAGCATTCATAGGAATTTAAGCGATAAAGCTCAAAATTTCAAAGGGATATAAGGTTTGGAACAGTCAACTTTATAATCTGCTCACAGTTTCTGGAGGACTTGCTCACAAAGTGATGTGAGCTTAGTGGCCAAGAGTTCCAAGTGTTACAATCAGACAAATCTAGCTTAAGTTCTGATTGCATTACTAACTAGCTGGGAGGCTCTGGTATTTACTTAATTTCTGTAAATGTTAGCTTTTACAATATGAGAGTATTACTATATTGTGCATTTACACAATATGAGAGTATTACTGCCTGTAATATGAGAGTATTACTATATTGTGCATTTACAAAGATGAACTAAAATATTGTGTGTAAAATACTTAGTATAGCCTGTCATATGGTTGCTTGTATGAATTTATACTTGCTATTAGCATTATATGGTAATCATAAGAAAAGATACGTATTCAATATAGTGACCTTCCTAGGGCATCTCATATGTTGGACAGTTATTTTTCTCTTCACTGCCATGTCTACTTTGTGCCCTTTCTTTCATTACGCCGTGCATCTCTACATTATATTTTTGATTTAATAATTTTTTTTGCTTTTGTTCCTCCAAGGAAACTGTGGCCTTCTGGACTACTTGTTCTGGGAGTGGATATGGATGTTAGTATACATTAAGTAGAGAGGTTAATGTAAAATCATTCTAAACCTAAAATTAAAATACTCTTCGTCACAAACTTTATTAGTATATTTCCATCTTGGCTGAAAACCAAATACTTTGTTAACTTGATAAAGTTATTTATATTGAGTTTTAATCACACAAGTAATGTGTAAGTTTTATCCCTCTATTTCATGGTATACTGTGGACAAAGCAGAACAGTTGTTACCTCTGGAAAGACAAGTAGAAGGGGTAGATCACTTATGAGATTAAATTCCCATTGTGAGTGAATATAAAAAATAGCAAAAGTTTCAAAGAGATCATGGTCAGTTAGGCATTTATTTCCTAATTCACTGTATGGGCAAAGTGCTAATAATATATTATTTAGTTTTCTCAATGAACCTAATTTATTATTTTGAAATTAAATATAAATGAATTTGGAGCAAAAATGCTGCTGTTTTAAACTTTTCTCAAATGCTCAAATGCCTATAGATGCAAGTATATTTTCAGTATAAAGATAAATTTCAGAAAGTTTTGAAGGTTGAGGGCAGTCCTTTCTTTCTGACCCCTGAGTTTCTCCCCTGTGATAAGAAATAGCAACATACATAACCTTCTTTTATAGTTAATGGCACTTTAGCAATTATCTATTTTCTTCTAAGCCCCCACATCAGGCATAAAATAGAAATAACTTATGTAAAACTTAACACAATAAAAGAAATTACATACAAAGTAGACTTAACCAAATTAGAAAATATGACCCATCACGCTAAGGACAGTTCTCCTTAGGCAAACATATAGATGGAGATGATTATGTTGATAATTTAGGAATAATGGCCATCTCATTGTAGTTACCTTGGTAAATTGAATCATATCTTTTTAATTTTTTCCCCTCTATAACATAGAGAGTGATGCTAGGGATTGCCTGGGTTTTTCTCCTTCAACACAGGCTTAATTTTGGAAGTGTTTTGGGGTAGGGGAGAAGAAGGGCCTGTTGGAAACAAAGTCATTTAAAGTCACCACTTAACATATTCTCCTTGTCAGAGACCATTGGGAAGAGATAGTAAATACTTGGTTCTTTAAACTTTAAGTATTTTAAACATTTTGAGAATTTCCTGTACGTGGAAAGACTTGGTCCTTCATTCATAGGTGAGCGTGAGATTATTTGAGGAAATGCGTACTTCTTAGATTGGGACTGTCTGAGCATGGAATCTCAAAATGCAGTGAATCAACCACTACCAGAACATAAGCTAATTTTAGATAAACCAAACACTTTTTAACTTTAATACCTGAGATTTTAAATTTAAATTTGGGGTAGGGAAATAACAGCTAGCAAGATAAACCAGAGATTTCATGAGATAACTGGAATAAGTGTGAAATAAAATAGGTAGCGTCTATAGCAAATATCTCCATTCTGTTTCTTTTTTTTAATGTTTATTTTATTTTTGGGAGAGAGAGAGAGAGAGAGAGAGAGAACGAGAGAACGAGAACTCAAGCCAGGGAGGGGCAGAGAGAGAGGGAGACATAGAATCCAAAGCAGGCTCCATGCTCTGAGCTGTCAATACAGAGCCTGATGTGGGGCTTGAACTCACAAACCATGAGATATTGAACTGAGCCTAAGTCAGATGCTTAACTGACTGAGCCCCCCAGGTGCCCCTATGTTCCTTTTCACGATACATTGACGCGTCTTACAAGGATATGGCAGAATTATGAAGATATTCTACAAATGGTTGAAGTTTGGGAAAAACTGCCCTTAAGAAGTAAAAATTAGGTAAATTATATATTTTTCATTCTCTTTGTATTATTTCAGTGATGGATACTGAGCGTTTTGTTGCTTTCACCACCAGTGAACAAGGGTGAATGCGTTAGACTAATATCTTCCAATGGAGACACATAAGCCACTTTGTATATACCATCCACTGATGCATTTCTTTTGCTTACTGTGCTTTAAGGTAACACAACAACTGGATTTAAATTGTACATTGTGAGGAAGGCTAATTAGTTTTTTTTTAAAGTTTATTTATTCATTTTGAGAGAGAAAGAGAGAGAGAGTGCGAGTGGAGAAGAGGCAGAGAGAGAGGGAATGAGAGTGAATCCCAAGCAGGCTCTGGACTGTCAGCTGAAACCAACAGCCAGGCGTTCAACTGACTGAGCCACCCCAGGGCCCCAAAGGCTAATCAGTTTTAAGTCGGGTTCTTTTTTTTTTTTTTTTTTTAATTTTTTTTTTTTTTCAACGTTTTATTTATTTTTGGGACAGAGAGAGACAGAGCATGAACGGGGGAGGGGCAGAGAGAGAGGGAGACACAGAATCGGAAACAGGCTCCAAGCTCCGAGCCACCAGCCCAGAGCCCGACGCGGGGCTCGAACTCACGGACCGCGAGATCGTGACCTGGCTGAAGTCGGACGCTTAACCGACTGCGCCACCCAGGCGCCCCTTAAGTCGGGTTCTTATTCCAGGTTAGAAAATTTGAGTATCCAGAGAACACATGTTGGGTAAATCTGTTTGCACATTTATGCTTTCACTTGTACATTCAACAAGTATTTATTTTCTATTTTCTCTTTGAGCTAGTCATAATATACTTATTATAATATTCAATTTAAAAATTTAGTTTATTTTTTGTTGATATCAGGTAAAAGAGCCACCCACAGTGGTTTTTTAGGTAAAATTATAGATTTTATTATTTTTCTCATAAGACTCTAAAGGAGCATTTTGCAAGTATTAGTTCATGCACCATCTTAAGAAGTCTTCTGACTTCTTAAGTACCTTCTAAAATGTAAGTTCTCTATAGGTGGGGTCAGGGAGTCCACAATTCTAACAAGTTCTTAAGGCATCTGTTTGTACTTCAAAGATTGGGAGCCGCTGAAGAAAAGAGTAGAGACTGAATCTAGCTTTTGTGCAGAATTCTACATATAGATAGATGTCAAAAACACACATTAAATAATTAATAAATATGGTTCTAGAAGTGAAGGAATAGCCAATTACTTTTATTCCTTCATTCTCAACTCCCCTCCTTTCCTTCCCCTCCTTGTTCTTACTTCAACTCTCTCCAATGGCAACCACACATAGGGCCCCAACCTAAGACTACTTAGGTTGATTCCTCCAATATTATCTTTACATACTCTTGGAGACCACCCAAGTACAACGTTTCAATTTCATTTCCTTTTCAAAAATGCTTGAGAAGTGAACAATACACATATAATGCTCTAAATCTAGAAGCTGAAAAATAAAGTGCCTTGTGTCACAGAATGCTATAGCTTGAGTAACTGACTGTGCTTTAAGATCCTTTCATTGATTCATTTGATTCACTTTCTGTTGAGCTGATCGCAAATTGTCAGAGCAATTGTCAGTTTCAGGATAATGTTATTACTACTTCTAGCTGTACCTTGGCAAGGAAAAAAAAAAAACTAAAGGGAAAGACAAACACATCTTGTTCTAATGCAGATGAATAGCACTGAAAGAGTCCCATTGTGGCGCTTCTGGCATTGGTCAACAAAGCTGAAAAGCAGTGTGGGACAAACAAGGAAAAATGGGGCAATGTTCCCATAAATTCAAAATTAAGTTCCTTCTTCAATTTCCGTGAAGCAAACTCCCTGTGGTGAACATCTGGCAGGCCATTAACTTTTGTTACTTTATTTTATTAAAAAATCTTGAGGTGAGAGAAATTTCTCCATTTGGAGACTTGAGTTAGCATCCAGGCTAAAGTCTGGGCCATCATGTTGTCATTTGCATACTACCCATGATCCAACAGAACATATTGTCTATACCACCTTTACTAAGTTTTCCACCAAAGGTCGTAGTTCTTTGTCATTTTAAAAAAATCATTAATCCTGAGAGTTATTTTTTTCAATACATAAATCAGCCGATCAGTGGCCTGTGTCTGCTGGAGGAAAAGTGACTGCAAGATTCTTCATACTTTATAGCTTCTTGCTTGCATTTTTTTACTGTATTATTTTCTACAGGAGCTTGAACGTCAAAATTATTTACATAGAGCTTTTTCAATGATCCATCAGAAGGATGTGAACTGTTGATTGCACCATTTTCTTTATTTGCACAGCTGCTATAACCTTCAATCTAAATCATTTTCTTACTGTGTCTTCCTTTTCTCTTTCTCTTTCATGAGCTAACTGTCACTTTCTAAAGTAAACATTTCATGTTCTACCATCAGAAGTATTGGTGCATGTTAACTTTCAAGCCAGTAAGTTGCTTATTAGTGAAGTTATTTTCTGTAAAAAAATTCTGGGTAAATGTTGGAGAAACAAATTTGTTTTTTTGTTTAATTTAATGTAATTATGAGCATCCATCTTTATAGTGCATTTCTTTGGTTGCATGTATGTATCTATCATATCTCTGTCTGTCCTGTATCTTAATTATTGGACATAAATTTTTTTAACCTAAGCAGTTTTAAATTTAAACATTTGTTCAGTTTTGGGAATGATTTTAATTGAATTTTTCTAAAATGACACAGAAATACAGTTTCTATTTCTTCTAATTACCCTGTCTCTGAACATTCGTACAATAATTACAACAAGCTACTAATCAACCTTGTGTGTTTTGAGAGTAAAAACATTTGAATGGACTTCTTTTAGTCTTACAAAGCCTTTTTCGATTATAGGCATGCAATGAAACTTCAGTATTGACTTCTGAAATAATTCTGATGGCTTTCTTTTCAGTTTATAACTTTTTTAATGATAATATTTTTAGAGGTAAAAGATTAAGTATAAGTAGCTGAATCTTGAGTTTTGTTTATGAACTCTAGTATAGCTGCATAGTGAGTTACATTAAAAGCAACAACAAAAAAATGTTGGTTGTTATATATTTTTCCCCAGTGGTCTTAGCTTAACTAAGTATGTACACCTGCCCAATCAGTATACAAAATGCTGTGTTGTTTGCAAAGCGAATTTTATAGAATTCCTTTGTATTTTGCAGTAGCTCCAAAAGTTGAGTTAGGGTAGATATGATTATGGAGATGAGAAGTCAAACAGGAAAGATAGGATTTTGCATAGGGAAATCTGAAGTTTAGATTTTTAAGGTATTTTTATAGAAGTTTATATAAAAAGTAAGTGCAAAATTTTTTGATTCCAAATGTGCTGTTCTTACCTATATAGAGGGGTTTATTATATTTTTGGAGAATTTTTAATTTTATTAAAACTTTTTAAAACATAGATACAAAATAGGTATAAAAATTCACACAATTTTTGATGTATAATTGAGTCCCATAACTCCTTGAGAGAAATATAGGACCCATGAAGAATTTTATATTTGTATTACTTTTTAATCACATGAGTAATACAGAAACACTTTTTAGGTTATTCTGAAACCCAGAAGTATATAGAATTAAAACAGGCAAGCCTACTTTTAAGCTCACAGCAGCAAATTCTATTTCCTTCTGCGACGTAACAATGCAATTTCCTTATCTGTATATTAATACTTGATTTTTTTTCCCCTTCATTTAAAATATGTCTTGGAGTTCTTTTCATATGATTTATCTTGTTCTTTTTAATTACCTCAGTGTTTTCCATAGTAGCAATATGATATAATTTTATTTATAATTCCCTCATCACTGAGCAATTTGTTCATATTTTTGCTATTAATAAACTGTACTCTGGTGAATTTTCTTTCATCTGTCTGTGTACACAAGTACCTGTTTCTAACATATGTTCCTAGAAAAAGAATAAATGGTTCACCATCATTCTCACTTTTGAGTTTGATACATCTTGCCACAGTGCCTTTCTCTATCAACAACATATAAGTGATCATTTGTCTCTGCCAGTGCCAAACCAGATACAATCTATTAAAAGTATTTTTACTAATTATTACATTATTATCTTAATTTCCACTTCCTTGATTATTGATAGTGCTGATCAGCTTTTCAACTTTATATTTTTCCTGCGTATTGTCTATCCTTATGTTTTGACTATTTTTCTAATGAGTTTTTTTTTCTTATTGACATGTAGAAGTACTTGACATAAATCTAGTGGAAATCTAAACATAAAGAAGATAGAAGAGTGAGGTGGGTTCCCAGCCCTGTGTTCTCTCATCTGCAAAATATGGACATTAAAGACCCCTTTCTCATAGTAAGGGCTGAATAGCTGTTAGTTTTATTTTTTTATGAGTATATATCTAAGTGTACAGTGCTCTTTCTCAAGAAGTCTATCAAGACTCCTTATGGCGTACAAGAACACAAAATAGGGTAGACAAGTTCCAAAAATGTTAATTATACATATTTCTCTTACCTAAATTTCAGATTCCTAAAGGGAATCTTTTCAAAGGCCTGTAGGCACTTGTCAAATATTAAGTAGAAACTCACTGTCTAATTCATTTAATCAATACTGATAAATTGAGTTTGCTCAGGCCTCCTCTCCAAATATATATCTCTCTGATTCATCTAAATTTACTTCTTGTATTGGATATTTTAATCAGATAATTGCTGATAACTACTGAATTATTTGCAGACATAACTAATATACCCATACAATTTAGGGAATTTATTAACAAATTTCTTAGACTATTTCAGATTACTACTAAGTTTCATGAAGTGCCAGCATTAAGTCTATTTTCAAGGACTCTGTGAGTTTTGAGTTCAACTTTTTACATGTATGTATAGGTGTAAATATATATACTTGCATATTTTATCAGAGAGGATTATTTAGAGAAATGCGGTAAAATGACCCTAAATCTGACCAGAAGACACCCTGTTCTTGAAGAACAAGAATCTGATTCTAATATCCATGCAGACAAGATTCTGACTGATGGTTGTCTTTCATGAAAGAATATATAAGGACTTTTCCCTTACAATTTTCTCATTATTGTAATTCCCTAAAACTCCTAATAATCCCTAAGGGCTTCCATACTTTCATCACCTTACTGTACTTTTAATCGTCCTTGAAGTTGCTTATGCTCTTGCTCTTTCATTAGGAAACTTGCTTTTTATGCACTTGATCTGCTAATTGGAGTTTTACCTTCTGAGGTTCTTGGAGCTGCTGTTTCTTGCCAGCTGACTCTTTGTGCTCTCAACATGCTTCTTTACACTCACCCTCTACCTTTTCATCTCTCAATTTATATCATCTCTCTCTCCCCTCTTTTCTTCAGTTACATTGAGCTTGTTTTATTTTGTGTGCACAGACGAAAAATGCCCTCATGACAAGAAATGTCACCACTAATCTTATTTTCCATTTCTAGTGTGTATTTTAGTAAATCTTTTTTCATTTCTTAACCTACATACTGACACAGTGCCAGGCTTATTTCAAGATTTTTAACTCAGTCAACACCAACTGGCATGTGTTAAACTAGGAGAAAAAAAGAAATCAAACAGAATAAGAATTACCGGAAATCAACTGCACTTTCTGGATGAAGAACCTTGGTAATTGAATTGTTACATAGCCACTAGGTATAGGGAAAGGAATACAGAATGCCCAAGATAAAACTGAGGAGAATTATTGAGTCTGTTAAATTAGATTTGAATAATTTGCTCCTGTGATAGAACCTATTCCTATAGGAAAGCATCATAAGACTGAACCTGAAAAGAAAATTACTGTCAGTCCTAAAGCTCATTGACAACGTGGCGGCATTACCAGATATGTAGCACATTAAGTAACATAACCGGGTCCCTGGTTATGGCTGACCATCAGCATCAGGAAATAAGCATTGCATATGTATTAGGTTTAGAGTACCTTTATTTCCTTTTTCTGTATGTGTGAAAAAGAATGGGCACATGGAAGGATTTGAAGTTTTTCTCTTTTTGACATTTTACTGAATAAATTGAGGCTAGCCTGGAATTTTAAAATCTCTTGAAAATATATTTTCACTGTTTTCATTACAGGCTAACTCTGCACATTTTGGTGTAAGCATTTGTTTAAATAACCTTACACATGTGGGTGTATGCCATAAGGTGAGGAAAAAAAAGGTAGTGTCAGATAGTATAGTTTTGCTCTAGAAAGAACTGTTGATTTCTAATGACGAAAAATGAAATTAAATATTAAATACATTGAGAAATACTGGTTTAAGTTGTATCACAACAGTGTATTGCCATGATTTTTTCCAAAGATAAAAGTTGTCCCAACATAATTCTAGTGTTTCTGAAAAAGTTATTTTTACCTTACAACCTTTCAAAATAATCTTCCCTTATATTTGACACTTACAGAATACCCTCTACTCACTCAGGTGCTTTAAAGCAATCTTTGAGGGCCAGCCAGATCCCTTCTTGCAGCTGTAAGGATGGGTTTGTTTACTGGTCTTCGATAAGAATAACACCTTTGGGTAAGGTTTTGATGTCTTAGATCCTAAAAAGGAAAAAAACAAAAAAAAAAGAGAGAGAGAGAAGAGAAAGTTGATTTTTCGGTTCTTTTAAATAAAACTTATGAAAAATGTGGTAACCTATAAAATGAACAGAACGAAGATTTGGGATGAAATTTAAATGTATTCTTACATAATATAGATAGATTTTTATATGGCTTAGATTAAAAAAATATTAATCTTTTTTATCAATCTGATGAAGATACATATCTCATCGAAAATAGATTGCCATTTCCGTATACTTCAATGTAATTTGACTGCTTCCACATCAAAACCACAGTTGCCTGATGGGTTTTGCTAATCATGTCTTGTGAAAGAAAATGTATGCTAAGGCCATCCCAATTTCCCTGCATTTATTAAGGATTAGTGACTGATTAGTAGATAAATGATATCCATTGGAAAGCCAAGTACACCTTGAACTTATAAACCTATTGTGTTGTTGTTGTTGCTGCTGTTATTTGCAGGGATAGGCTTGTCATCCAAGGTCTGCTCTGTCTGTTCTCATGCTTTGCATGTTTATCAGTATAATAAAGAAAGGCTCCATCCTGAAGTAGCAAGTGATGAGTCAGGTCCTCAGTTCAGATAGTGTTGCAGATGTAGGTGAAAACCCCTGCTTGTCCAGGGCTCCGGGATCCAGCTCTCCTGTCACTGCCCTCTACTTTCCCAAATGTTAGAAAAGTACAACTGGAATGACACTCCACATGACTGGTGTACAGGACAACAATGTCAATACAAAGGATAAACTCTGACATATTTTTTGAGAGTTGGGAGAGCAACACTGGCTAAGGAAAAATAACATATAACTTTTATTACATACTGAATACTGAGAAAAATAGGCCATTTACATTAAATTGCAGGAGTAGATATTTAGAATGATTTTGAAGTCATTGTTGATGGGAACAAAAAGGTGGTGTTTTAATATATCTTTTTTTTTCATTTTCTCCAAACTATTAAATGTTTCCTATCCCTTCTCAGATGATATTGCCTCTTAGATGATTAAGATTGAGGATGTCTTCCTTCCAGAAACTCAGATTATGATATAATATATAAGAGATTGCAATTTAGAAAAACCTGCACATTCTCTATCCACTTAGTATGGCCTTTATTGGGTGTGTTGCATTTTATTCCTTAATGTTTAAGGATTAAGATAAAGACTGATTATCTAATGTAGTTTAGTATTCCCCAATCCACTTCATACTGTTTTCTGTAAACCAAAGTTTGATCTCATGAAAAACCCCAAAGCTAGAAACCATAAAGACAATAAAAGGACTAATCAAATTGAATAGTTAATAAATTATATGTTTCTTAATGGGGGAAGCATAAAACCCATATGGGATGATGAGGAGAATAATGATGTGATGGTATATGCTTTTTGAATGGCTATCTATTTTTTTTTATTTCTTTGTCCTAATGAATTTTTTTGCATTCAGACAGCTAAGCATTTAGTGTCTTTGATTCAAGAAGTGATGAGACCATAGAAAGCAGAGCAAATAAAGCCCATTAACTCTTGAGTTCTGATATTCAAATTGCCTATTCAGATTAATAGCCAAGAATAATTGTTCATTTTTACATCCTACACTCCAAGAAGAAAGCATAATTGGAAGAGAAATAATGTGTTTCACAAAAGATTGAGTGAATAGGTAGATACATAGATGACGGATCCATAAAGAAGAAGCATTCGGAGCCAGTATTTGCCAGGAATGGGCCTGAGTAGAGCACTGATGTTTCAGGAAAATTTGAGGGCATAGATGACCTCCCCTTCCCTTTCTGTACAAAGCTCAGATAGCATCAGAACATAGAGAGGCAGTGGCTAGGAGGTATGTCTAGTCAGAGAGCTACAGATGGAGCAAAGTAGTTTCATGCACTCCCGTGAAGTTCCCAAATAACAGAATGAACTCATTTGCCTCTGGCCAACTGATATTAACATATTAGTGAAGAGGGGTATCCGAAGAGACTGTGTAGTTGGGAAAAGGGATGGTTTAATTTTCCCTATACGTTTTGATATTTGTATACCTGTGCTATGTACAGTGAAGTCCTTGCATAGATGGTTCTATGCCAACCCTGGCAGAATGTAAGCCCCTTAAACCTAACAAAACCCTGAGTATAGTTAGGACGAAGTCTAGATTGATTGGAACAATGCTTCTGTCACTGAGTGGAATAGAGATTATTAAATAGATTTTGTTGTTTTTGTTAAATTAGATTTAGCAGATGAAGGCTTACCTGTTAAGGGACAAGGCCTTCTTTCCTTGGGACTAAAGTAGATTCCTTAGCAACATGGTTGTTGGGCTTGACATATTTGGTATTAATTTAAAAGGTAGAAAAATTAAGTGAAACTAAAATTAAAAACAAAACAAAGTAACAAAAACCTCTTGCTTATGCTGGCCTGAAGACGTTATTAGTTACCTGTGATTAAATATTTAATGCTACTTACATGTGATTACTATGATATGGCTAAGGAGAAATGGATAAAATAATGTATAATTTTGATGACAAATTATTTACAGTAGCGCCTTCTTAGTCTTATTATTTTAATGGGTTTGACTATCAATTGCACACTAATTATGCTTCATATTTCTGAATTTTCTCTCTGGTTTATTATGTAGATTTTAATCTCCTATTATGAGGATAGCCATTTTAAAATGGACTGTCTTACTTCCACGTCTAATTTATTTTCATTCAGCTTAGCTGATGATTGCGTAACTTTGAGTTTCATGAGAATACCAGTTAGCTTATTTTAGTTGGAGGCTAAATTTATGGTAACTTATAGAAACTCAAGGAAATTGACATCATTCAATTACTTGACTCTTCCAACAGCCGCATCTTCTTCATGAGAGAGGATTTGTGTACAATAAGAGCTAAAATACTTGCAAGTTGACATGGAAAGAACATGGATAACAGGTAAATTCATGCAGAAGCCTGACTTATCTAAAAATGCAAATGGAATCATAATATATTATTTACCTCTTAAAACATATTGTGTCTTCTTGTGGCATCAGGAATATAGTGGGGAGAAATACTCACTTTTAACTACAAAGCCTAGTATGATCTGGTCTCTGCCTACATCTCAAACTTTACCTAATACCTCTTTGTCTCCTTCTGCAACTTTATTGACTTTTTTCAGTTCCTCCAGCATCTCATGCCCTTTCCCGCCTTAGTTTCTTTATATGTGTTGCTTCCCATACCTTGAAGTTCTTCTTGAACTCTTCAATCTGGCTAACTCTTATCTTTCAAGTCTCATCTTGAAATATAATTTCTTCTGTCACTCTGGACCCTGGAGTGTCATTCTATCACCCCAGACAGAATTAGGTAATTGTTCCTGAATAGTACTTTCTCATGGCTTTTTCCATCACTTAGCTCATATCTTGACACATTAACGGCATTCAAAGAATGCTTATTGACTGAGGCAGCTTTGGATTTCTGAAGTATGTCAGACTATATTTCTTAAGTATCAGTACATCTTTTTGTGGGAGTAACTGAGAATTTTGCTGTTTTACTACCTCGTCATACTTTACACCCCAGTGACTGTAAGCTTCCATTCCAAATTAGTGTTTAGATGTAAGTTCAAGAGCTCTTGATCTCCAAATTCATTGTCCCAATAATCAACACTCAAATTCCAAGTCTTTAATATTTTCCCTCTTCCTCCCAGTTCCATCATAGGGGCCAATTGGGAAGGACAATGTTGGGAAGGAGAAGTTGAGCAGAGGAGCTCAGACATTCCTCTGGAAATTTCCATGTTTATGGCCCTTTGAGATGAGGCAATGGAATGTGCTCATCTCAGCCATCAGATAAAGAGCCTACTTCCTAATGTTTTATGTCCTGATGGAAATGGGTGAGAAAGTATGAAGACAGATAGGAGTAGATTTCTCAGTCTGTAAATTTACCTAAAAGCTTGATGGCAAGCATTACATCATGTGGTATTTATATCTATCTTTGGAAAAATAAGCTGCAATTTTTTTCATCATTTTATTTTCCAGTTTAAGTTTCTTCCTCTTTCTTAACTCGTTGTGCAGTGAGAGTCTCCATGGATCAGTTGGTTAAGCAGCAGTCTGGAAACTCAGGTGCTCTGTAGCCCATCCCCTGCTGGGTTTTTAATTTGCTGGGTAACCTTGAACATGCCTCTGAATCTCTCTGTGCTTCATTATCAGGATCTGTAAAAGAGTGGAAAAAAGTATTAAACTTCAGGCATATTTGTGAGGAAAAGCTAGTAAATGTGGTGGAAAAGCACTGTGAAAATATAAAGTCCTAACCAAAAGAAAAAGAGGAAATCAGCCAAACCGTAGAACAACTGAGAATGTCCTTAAATGTACTTAGCTCTTGATGGAGAGATTTAGGTTTGATATGAGGAAAATTTTCCTGACAGTGAGTTGTTAAAATAGGCTACCTCTTTGGCTTATAATATTTTCCTGCTGTTTCACATTTTATTATGTCAATGTCAATCTCTCATCAAAGTAGATGTGAAAGCTATAAAATAGAAATTGCCGTAACTACCTCCAGTTATATGAAACATGGCCAGGCTTTGAGTAAACAGCCTTTGTTAGTGGTCGCTTTTTATCTGTAGCCTAAATAACTACTGGGCTGACTCTAGAAGAATTTGTCAAGTAAAAATAATGTTTTCTGGTGGCTTTAGGATTTTACAGTTTAAAGTATTGTTCTTTCCAAGAATATTTACTTAATTAAATATCAATCCAGAAATCACAAATTGTCAAATTTCAGGCCCTTGAGAACAGGGGAAGAAAATCTTACCCATTTACTTTTTAGGGAGACAGGAACCACATCCCATGGGTCACTTATTTTCTTCTTATTTCCAGATTTATTACCTGGTCCATTTAACCTCTTTCTTGAATACATGGTAAGGAGCTGACATCTGATAAGGAATGACCTTCTGGGGAAAAGGAATTGATGTGGACATGAAATATTGAAATATTGTTTAAAGGGGTTTTAAAATATTTGCCTTTAGAGGTCATATAATGAATTCATAGAAACACATTAGTTTCCAGAAATCCAATGTTGTTCTCTTGAAGTTCAATATTAATGTTTATTGGATCAACTTTTTAATAGTTGAAACATCAGTCTCCTGAATGTGTGAATGATCAAAGACCCTACCTTTGAAATCGGTGTTTTGCAGCGATATCTGAGCAAGATTAAAATGTTGCTAATAATATTGAAAGTTTTAATTCAATATAAAATCCAATGTAAAAATTCTGTTGCTTATTGTATGGTTAAGAGGTTTGTTTTGCATTTTTAAAGACTGTCCTAGATATGTCAATAAACTCTGATGGATGTGCATAATATTTCCATCAATTTATCTGAAGTATATCTTATGATTCTTACGCAAAAGAAAGGAGCTTGAAGATGGTGAGATCATTTTGGTTTTATCTACAGCTTTTAAATTGGAATACTTAGTAGTTTATTTCAAGTTTTAGTTCCTAACTTGTGTGTCCTTGATGAAGAACCCTCAAAGAATTTGGAAATATGATTTCATAAATCAGTCCGTTTCCTGGTTGAAATCTAAACTTTTAAGCATACAGCTTTTAATTGTAACTCTAGCATGTTGCATTTGATTATTTACTTGTTGAAAATATAGTGCAGGCCTTCCATAACATATATTTCTTCAAGTACAAGTTTCAGTTTCTGAGCTATGGCCATGTCTTATTTGGATATCAAATTATCTATCACTCCTGGCCTTGTAGTTTCTTTCTGATATGTTCCTTTTCTTTCTTTTTTCAGTTTCTGCATCTATAAAAAAACATTGGTGGCAAATGTTTTCCTTTGAATTATGGCATGGATAAAAAAATAATATCCAATACAACATATAATGTTAATAATACCTTAGGCTCTTCACTGAGTTTTCTTCATGATTACAGTAAGTGTATCTTTTTCCAAGAGGAATATACAAATGTTTCCCTTTAAAAGCACAGGTTAAAATGAGAGAATCTTAAGAGAATAATGGGAGAAAAGTAGAGCCAATGAAGGCAGAAGCCATATTTTACTTAGAAAACCAGGAATAAAATTTATAGTGTACTCTTTAAATAATATGTTAGTTTGGCTCCTGCTGTGCTATATAATTTCATATATTTAATGTGAACTTGGGGACTCATTTATATTTGGACCAAGTTAATCTTACCCGCATCTGTACCAAGTGAAGCTGCTGCAACTTATAGGACAGGCAGGAAAAGCAGTAACTTATACATGTCAGTATTCTGAGACTAGTTGAGTCTTACCGACTTAGCACAAAACATTTGCTTTATATAGTGTGCAAAGCACCATTCAGTATGTTAAGACTTCCTCATGTGGTGGAAAATTCTAATGGTCATTAATAATATTAATACTTATGTAATTCATATATCACTAAAATTGAAATTATGTGCTCTATTCACATTCTGTTCACAAATTACGCATTCTTTCACAATGGAAAGTGAAGAACTGACAATTACTTCCTGAAATATACTCTATTGGCTGAAAATAAACAGCTAACTAAATATCTTGCCTTCAAATTTAATCTATAGGACATCTCTTTTTTTAAGACCTGTTTTACATACACCTCTTAGTACATCAAGGTATTTTTCTTTTTTCTTTCTTGGTGAGGATTGACTAGTTAATGTTTACAAAGTATTTTGAAGGTGTAAAGTGCTATGCAAGTGCTAAACCCAATAAAAAGTATTTTATACTGAATCTGGGAGCTGATTTGTGCAGCATCGAGCTTTGTGAGTGAATAGAGCAAAGATGATTAAAATCAACATCATTTGTAATTTAAAATACTGTGAACAACAAAGAAGATCCAACTATGGCTTTCGTTTTGGCAGGCTGTAAATACAGATTGCTGAACAGCGGTAGTCTGTCAATATAAAGCATTTAGCACTTCACTAAGCAACTTGAGAGTTTTCCACTTTAGGAAGAAAAAATATAGATGAGATCAGATTTGGTATAACATTATTTTGATGCATTGACTCTATCATTATTAAAAAGAAAACTAAAACTCAACAAAATCTAAGAAGAGATAGTCTTCACTATAGAATTTACCAGCGTGGTGGTGAATGTTAAAAATGGGGAGACTCTGTCCAGGAAGGCTCCCCACTCCATTCTGAATGTACAGAGGGATGATGACAGAAACCAATTGCATGGGAAAACTCAGCATAGAATTCGTAAGCAAAGCTTGAGAACAGATAATAGATTGACAGTCACTCATATGAGAAGTAGTTTTGAAATCCAGTTGGGCGGTGTCCACAATCATTTTTAAAAATGCAAAAATACTTGGGGCGCCTGGGTGGCGCAGTTGGTTAAGCGTCCGACTTCAGCCAGGTCACGATCCCGAGGTCCGTGAGTTCGAGCCCCGCGTCAGGCTCTGGGCTGATGGCTTGGAGCCTGGAGCCTGTTTCCGATTCTGTGTCTCCCTCTCTCTCTGCCCCTCCCCCATTCATGCTCTGTCTCTCTCTGTCCCAAAAATAAATAAAAAACGTGAAAAAAATGCAAAAATACTTTTATTTATTAAAGTAATAAATGTTGATTCAGTCCACAAAATATTCTCAGAACTTTGGGGAACACTTTTATTTATTATATTTATACAATGCCAGTCTTAAAAATAATTTAAGATTGCTCTTAAGGGATATAAAATGAATAGGACACAAACAATAAACTTACAGAACTAATAGTTGAGGAAGCATAATAAAATGTCTAAGTAAATATCTATACTACAAAAGAGAATGTGGAAGTTTACATGATTAAGATATTGATTTCATATTTAGGGAATTCAGAGGAAGAGATATTGCATCCATCAGGGGAAATCAAATAATATTTTTAATTAAAGTGTTACAGTTTTGCCAATATCTATCTACCTGTCTACCTACCTACCTACCTACCTACCTAACCAGTGAATTGTTTGAGAGAAATATTTAAGGCAACAACAGAAATATAAAGAGATTATTTTGGTTCATTAATTTCACAAATATTTATCCTGATTTTTTAAAGTTTATTTGTTATTTATTTTGAGAGAGAGAGTCCACAAGCAGGGGAGAGAGAGAAAGAAGTCAATGCGGGGCTGAAACTCAGGAACAGTGAGATCATTACCTTAGCCAAAAAAGAATCAGTTGCTTAAACAAATGAGCCAACCAGGCACCCCTATCTTGAACCTTATATTTAAATTTTTTTTTCAACGTTTATTTATTTTTGGGACAGAGAGAGACAGAGCATGAACGGGGAAGGGGCAGAGAGAGAGGGAGACACAGAATCGGAAACAGGCTCCAGGCTCTGAGCCATCAGCCCAGAGCCCGATGCGGGGCTCGAACTCACGGACCGCGAGATCGTGACCTGGCTGAAGTCGGACGCCAACCGACTGCGCCACCCAGGCGCCCCTTGAACCTTATATTTAAAAGCAAAAGTCTTACATTTAGAAAATGCATTACTTTGTTAATAAGTCCAGGCTGTGCTTTTACAGTTCATTGATTTTGTTTTTATCCTGCTGTGACACATTTACTAAGACTAGTGTGTTTAAGAACAATTCACACATTTTTTTTTTAAGTTGCAACAAGACTCAATTTCATATTTTTACCTAAGTTTTGGGCAGATAGGCAAAATCATTATGTTTCAGTCATTCCAATGGCCAATGGACCTACTCAGTAAGAAAACTGGAGATATGGCCTGCCCAAAATGTAAAAAGAACTAGATACTATCAGAGGAGTAAATCTATATTTTTATTGTCATTCTAATCCTTTCTGCTCTTGCCTTTATTCTTTACCTTACAACCTTTATATACCTAGGATCCCCATTCTGCTTCTTAATCTCCCATCATCTGTATTCCTGCACTCCCATCACTGACCTGTTTCCTCTCTCCTACTAGAGTTTTTCATGTATTTCTTTTAATATGCACACTCATTGAGAAGTATTTAAAATTTTAGAAGTATAAGGATATCAATAAAATCTCTCATGATCTCACTATTACATAGATATTTTTAATGTTTTGGGGTATGTCTTCCAAATCATTTTTTTACCATAGACACTTTTAAAAGTTTGTATAATATTTTGTAAATATGTATTGAACCTCATGTCATCAACTTTCCAGAAGTTTCTTCTTGGAGATGGTAGTGGTGCCTTTTCACCATCCCTTAAGTCCCATGAATTAGGAAATGGCAGTGTATGTAAATCTACTCCAAGATGAAAGGACTTAATTTATAAAGCCCCAGACCAAAGTATTGTGTGAACAAGGCCAGCATTATTACTTTTCTGAAATCTTGAGTACGGAGCATCAACCAACATTTATTGAATTTTCATTGCATGCTGGGAAAGCATTATATTCTAGAATGGAATGAGATGCAGTGAGATGGCAGGAGTGTTGTCCTAGCAAGCTCTATCTGTGCAATTGTGGAATAACTGTTTCTATACATCTCTGGTTTTTCATTCCACATTGGGCTTCTTGAGGTTTAAGATAGCTTAATTCATTTTTAGATCACCAGCACCTGATATAAAACATAACATATATGGAGTGATTAGTGAAGGGTTCTTGAATTGAATGACAGGACTATCCTAGGTTACTTAAAGTCTGTGTTTGATTAATGATTCCTAAGTTATATGTGAATCATTCATAACTAAAAAAATAACTGTTAATTCTGGTCTTTCACATATGTCAAGTTCTTACTCTGTAACAGTGTGCTTTGTACATATTGGCAGATATCACCTTCAAAAACCTTAAGGAGTAAGGACCCTTATTTTCATGGTTTTACAATAACTGAGGTTCAGTATCTTAAAGTAATTTTCCCAAGTTCATGTAGTGAGCAAGTGGGGAATGGTACGTGGACCCAGTTCTGACGCAACTGTAACTATTATGCCAGACTGCCTCACAAATGGCACCAACTAAAGGGATGCACCAACAGTAAGAAAACCAGAGCTTCCAGAACTTATGATCACCTATTAGTTCAGTTCAAAAGTGATCTGCCCCTCCCCCGTTCATGCTCTGTCTCTCTCTGTCCCAAAAATAAATAAAAAAACGTTGAAAAAAAAAATTCAAAAGTGATCTGAGAAGTTCCTTAAGCTCATTTTCAGCTTTTTTTTTGGGGGGGGGCAAGAATTGTGACATGGTATTCTAAATGAAATAACTAAGTTCTGTTAAGTAGAGTTAAGACATACTGGGGCATTTTCTTGTATTCATTTCTAAATGCTATACTCTTGTTTTTTAAATTTTTTAAATGTTTATTTATTTTTGAGGCGGGGTGGGGGGGGAGAGTGTGGCCAGGGGAGGGGCAGAGAGTTAGGGAGACACAGAATCTGAAGCAGGATCTAGGCTCTGAGCTGTCAGCACAAAGCCCCACGAGGGCTCAAACTCAAGAAGTGTGAGATCATGACCTGGGTTGAATACGGACGCTTAACTGACTGAGCCACCCAGGCACCCCTCTAAATGCTATATTCTAAGAAGGATATTTTCAAACTGGGATTTATCTCACAGAAAGTGAAGAAGCAAACTCATTTGACTTAAGAATTACAGTAACACGGTTTTAAGAGCTTGGAGAAGAGAAAGAAACGAGTGTGTGTATGATTTTGAAGGAAGGTTATTTGTAGGATGTGCAAGTTGCAGTGAAGTTTCAGGAGACTAACAGGAATGGAATCCTATTTGAAATATTCCACATTGAAGGGTGGATTCGTGGAACTCTGAATGGGAATCTATTCCATGTGACTACAGAGTTCAGACTTAAGAACAATGGAAGAACATTCTAGGAGACCAAATCTAACTGTGTATAAGGAATATCATTTTCACAATTTCAGCTGTCCCTCCCACCAGAGGGCAGGCAACTGTGCTTTTGATCTTTTTTATTGCCAATGCCTGGCAACATGCCCGACTTGCAGTCGACTTCAGTGTTGGTTTACTAAATCCATTAATAGGTGTTCAAAAACAGCATGAAGAGCTAAATGATGAGGTATGGATTCCTATTAATGGTGGATTCATTCACAGTCTTTGACAGGGACTGTCCAGTGTGCTGTGGAATGGGTTTTTAAGAGTCTGGTACAAGGAAAGCCTGGCATCAGGCAGAGTGCAGAGGCTCTGCTCCGAAAACCTGGTTGCTAGGTTAGAGTGGACCTGCAAGTTGGACCATGAGCTATGGATTCCTGCTCAGAGACCAGATGAGTCCCAGCACTTGGGGTGGGGCTGAGGCTACAGGTCTGCACTAAGAGGTTCCAGCTGTCAGGGAACAGGCAGGCCATTTATATGAATAAGTCTTAGACAACTTTGATATAAAAGATTTTAGCATTTTGATGAGTTAAGATTACTTGAACACTTGGAAAAATAGAATTGCAGATCTTTTCATAAACTGTTAGTAATTACTAAAAGAAATCATTTCCAGAAATAGTATGTTCAAATCAGTGGTTCTCAAATATGACAGTGTAACTCCCAACTGAGAGCATTAATTCTGATTTAGGAGTGGGATGAAATTATTTCTAAGTTATTTTTTCTCTTTTAAAAGAAATTAATCAGCCCCCTCTCCTTCTCCCAGTCAATAAAATATAATTATACAGGTTTTTTTTTAAGTTTTGGATGTTCTCTGATATATAGAAATTTTTTTACTTATATTTATGAATGCCAGTGAAATATTCAGTTTAAAATTGAAAGTTTAGTTAGCTTTTGTTTACATTATGGTGAATAATAGACCTGTTTTCATTTTAATTAGACTGAATCATCTAGTAGGTTTTTTTTTTCCCCTAGGAGGCTGGTAATCTGTTTTTAATGTTTTTAAAGTGAGAAAAAATTCTGTCCATTCCAGATGTCAATTCTTCTGCTCTTCTTATTAATAAGAACCCCAATTTTAGCTGACTACCTTGCTCCCCACTCAAAAACTGGATTTCCCCTTGAAATAGTTGTGGCCTTATGAATAAATTTTGAACACTGAGAATTAAGTGTTGTTTGCAATTTTCAGGAAATATCCTCAAATGGAGTGAGGTTTCCATTCTTGGTCTCTTTTTTATTCCTGGGATGTGGACGTGATGACCAGAGCAGAAGCAGCCAAATTGTGAAATGAGGCAGCACACTAAAGATGGCAGAGTAGCCGGAAGCTGCAAAACAGCTCTGGGCTGCCTAAATCTATTACTGAATGAGAATAAATGTTAATTTTGTTTGTCCTTTTTTGTTGGTGTTATTGTTTTTACTGTTGTTATTTTTATGCGTAGGTGAACTTAATACTGATATACCCGAAGATTTAACTGTCAAGGGCACACGCACACACACACACACACACACACACACACACACACACACAAACACACACATTTTCACATTTGTGTAACGCAATTGTAATTGATTTGTGTTGGAGCTGCTCAGTAACCTTTACAGTTGTGACAGTGATTAAAGTTTATCAAATACCTTTGGCGATTTGAACTGTCATGGATTGACACCAGTGACTGATGTATTTCTAGATTTTCCCTTTTAGGAAAGAGAAAAGCTACCTTTGAATCTTCCTCCAAACATAGTACTTTCTAAGTTGTTGAAATCTGTGTTTGGAAAATAAATCATACATGGAAAAGAGAATTAGAAGAAAATAATAAGGTTTTTAGTTAAAATATATTTTTGGCACTTTGAAGTCTTTAATAATATAAAAAGTTTTGTGAGAAATATTATTTTATTTAAAAGCACTGAGCTTAGGCTGTTCATTCAAATGATATGGAGTAGTGTAGGGTGGATTGAGTCCTAAGTTTTTGCTTCTCCTTGTAGTCTGGTACCTTTTTATCCCATGGGTTTGCTCTTAGCACAGACTTGGCTGCAATTAATTAACTGAAATCTTGCCGAATTCTGTTCATGGAAACCAGAGCCAAAGGCTTCCTCCCTGCCTTTTGGTGCTAGGGGTATTGTGCTGATCTTTTGATTTGAGGTCATGTTTATTCCTCTATTCATGCTGTTCACAATGTGGCTGCTAAACATATACCTATATTAAGAATTCCTGCTGTTAGCATAGGTGCACCAAATAGAGTCCAAATCATTGCATAAATGCTCTACAGGGAAATTGGGCAAAAATGTGTGAAACTACTTTTTTTAAGCCCTAGGAATGTTTTAAGAACATCTTTAGTAGAAGTGACTGAATTACATTTCTATTTAAGTCTTGTTTTAAATAATAGTTCATCTGAGGCAAGAAGAATAAGTAAAGATTTTTGTGACTCTAAGACGATCTGTAAAAGAAAATAATTGAAAAAACACTTTATAGCAAAAGTATTTCTAGCTAATTATTCCTAAAACCCATGTGTTAAAAGTAGTATCTGAAAGAGTTGAGTTCAGAGAAGATTTACAATTCGCCATTGTGCTAAAATTACTAATAAATGTGCTCCTACCATGTATACCTAATACCAAAGTGTCTTTATACACACTCATCTACACAGATGGGTCGTATATTAGAGAGAGAAAGTGAGATTTGCAATCTCATTTTACCTGGTTCTGATGTGAGACTAGGGAGCATGGTTTGAAGAAACTGACTTCTTTTCATCAAAATAGGGAGGTCTTGTGTTTGTGTGTGTATTTCTTATTCACTTATTCTCACTCTTTTCACTTGTCAAGTAAAGAAAATTTCCAACTTCGCCAAGGCCTACTCTTGTTCTCTTCTAGTCACAAGCTCATCATGATGGTAAGTAGTATCCTGACTTCTAATAACATAGATGAGTTTTACATGCTGTATTTTTACATTTTTTCACTTTTAAAAATTGAGGAATAAAATATTCCCATTGAAACAAAGAAAGTACAAGAATTTTAAGAGTTTAGCTTAACAAATGTTTACACATATTATATACTCGTGTAACCATCATTCAGGTCAAGATACGGATTTCTGTCGTGTCAGATGCTTTCTTCCTGCCCCTTACGGTCAATGCTCATCTCCGCAGAGCTAACCACCACTCTTACTCTTAATTATGTGTTCAGTGGGCCTTTATTGTGTTAACTGCTGTGCTGCCTGCTAGAATTGAACAGCATGGTCCCTGCCTCCAAGGAAATTAACTGTGGAGACTCTAGATCTATAAGCAGGAAATTTCAGTACTGTGTGCCGGGGGCTGTGGTTGAGATACGATGAAAGTTCCCTAGGAACTTTAGGAAGTGCAGCTGATTGAAAAAGGGATTGTCTCAGTATTCTAAGTGACACTAGAACCAGACACAGGAATACCGAGAACTACAGCTAACAGTATGGCCCACATGACCCAAGCCAGGCACTGCCGAGTGCTTTCATAACCTACCAATTGTGGGTGTTCAACACAGCAGCAGGGGCAGGTATTACCAATCCCATTTAATTGGTGCCAAAACTGAGGCACACAACTGAGCAGTATGCCTCAAATCGTACTAAGTGATGGAGAAAGATTCCAAAGCAGAAAGGGTAGCGGTAGGACTTGCCTTCTTAATTACTCCGAATAGACCTTTCCTATTAACACATTTGATTCAGCATTGGCAAGTGTCTTCAGCTTACGTGCACTGTGACTAGAGGACTTCTCTCGATGGGGAGAAACCTGTTGAGTTTTCTCTTCTTTAGCTTATACCCCATCTCCACCCCCACACATATAAACTGTTCTTTATTGTGATCTCAGGTGTTATAATAATAAAACTCTTCTTGCAGTTTTCTGATTTTTCAGTTAATAATTAGCTTGGCGACCTAAGCATTTCACTGAAGATTTCTTGGTTTCTTTACAACAAATAAAACCAACCTTGTTTTTTATTCTGTGTGGTTCTCATTGCCATCCGAATCCACCGTGCGTTCCTCAACCCAGTGCTCCAGATCGTCCAAAATTCTAAGGCAGTCTGTGGTTACACTCATTTTTCTCACTCCAAATCCCAATATATCATAAGTCAAACTTCACCTGAAATTCTCGTTTTGTCCTTGTGCCGCCCTGTTCTCTTATACTTGTTTTTGTTCCCATCTTGAATGCTCTCTGCCTCTCTGTCAAATGCAAGGCACTGTTCAGGGCTCAGCTCTGGGAACCCTCTCAAACCCCTCACACCTGTCCCTTAGACTTCTTTTAGGCTCCCTCCTCTGCTGAACCATTGCACTTCCACAGTATTGTACTTTGTTTATACCTTTATAGCACTCAGTGAGAATTCTGTTTGGTGCCCTTTCAAGGAAATTAGTTGCCTGCTAAAGTGATCTCACCATCTGGCTCCTATTGCCTGAAGTTTTACAATTAAAATCAGAAGCGGATTGGCCATGAAGCTAACAAAGTTCCAGCTTCAGTGCCTCTCACCTGAACAGGCCCCTGTGAGTGCTGGAAGTTGAGGAATGTTCTCGTGGAGAATGGAGGCAGGATGCTATGAGGAAGCATGTATATGTAATCACATCTGTTAATTTTCTAAAGAGATCTAAAAATATAAACATGCATGACTGTCCATATTTTGTTGGCATTCTTTTCTTATTCTAAAGCATTATTTCAAACCTGATTTTGCTGTTGTAATTTTATATTCTTCTTCTTAGAGAGCCCCACAAATTATACAAACTTCAGGCCTCACAAAAATCTGGATCCATCCCTAAATATCACATTATTCCACTGCTTAAGTCAGAGTAATGTCTTGCATGATTTCATATTGCAGCATATTCCATTTTTATTGCTGGGGATATTGAGGCATCTTTCAGATAAACATCAAGCCTGGTTAGAAATCAGTCCTGTTTCCGGCTTAGAAATCAGTCCTGTTTCCAGCCAAAGCTTGAAAGCAGTAAGTCAGTCTGTCTGCAAAGGTCAGCGATGTTTGGATCCTTTTCTGATCTTTTAGTCAGGTTCCGGGAATCTGGTACCTTTCTCCTGTTTGCTGTCATTGCCTGGCCTATTCTAATGACTAAGTCACTTTCTTGTTTCCCTGAGACCCTACCTGGGATATTTGTTAGGGAATATAATCTCAGAGCTATAGCAAAGGACATACTACTTAGGGAAAGCTTTGACTCAAGTCTCTACAAATACTAGACTAGACGTTGGATTACTTTAACGTACACAGCAACAACAAAACAACAACAATGGCAACAAAAGGCAGTATTGCAAGAATGTAGAGTAGCTTGAGTGGAATCTGCAAGGTAGAAATGAAGGAAAGAAGGGAGCTGACTTGCTAAGAGATGAGTAGAAGAGGATGGAAGGGTAAGAGATGGTTTGTCAGAGAGGGCACTAGGACATGGGAGGGCCTTGGTAGCTAAGAATGAGAATTACCATTTATCATAACTTGCCCTGACAGCGTCAGAGAATATTTTTGATATTCTTCCTTAAGTGAACCCCTAATATGCTTTGAGGTCTTATAAGTCATAATAAAAAAGGCTCGTATCTGTTTATGGATAATGGAAGTATTTAGGACTCAAAGCATATTGATAGTACATGAATAAAATTATCTGTAAATTTCTTTTGGTTAAGGTTATAGATAATTTATTACATCACTTTTTCACTCCCTCTGACAATTGTTCTGCATGAAGCATTTTGTTATTTTTTTAATTAGGAGAAAACAAAACTATTACTGTTAAAAAGTGTTTGGAAAAAACATAAAATTAAACACAAAAGATGGACCCAAAGAGCATATACCAATTTATTTACAATGATTATCTTTAGATTGTTGAAATATATGGGTTTTAAAAACATTACATTATTATTATTTTACTTGGTGTCAGTTGATTTGTCCAAGTTTTCATATCTTGGTTTATATTATTTTTGAATTAGGAAAAGGAATAACATTATAAAAGGAAAATACGGGAAGAAATATTCTGAAATTTTAAGAGTGATTATACTTAAGTAGTACTATACAGAAAGATTTCCTTCTTTTGACATTTTCTTTTGAACAGTTCCTATAATGGAAACTGTTAGCATTTTAATTTTATCTAAAATAAGTAAACATTCTAAATATCATATATAATTATTTTTGTGTATAACTATTTCTAGAAGAGCAGCCATCTTTTCAGAAAGCTATATTACATTGTTACTTACCACATGTTCTAAATAAATAACTGGCTTATTTCCTATTATGCATATCTTTTTGATAATATCTATTTTGAACATCTCATAAATTTTTTTGAAGTATTGGATGAATTCATTGCAGGATGCAGTAAGCATAAAGTTAACATGAATTAAGAATTAAATAGTTATTCATTTCCTCTGCACTAGTATCTCAAACTTCTTTAATTTTAATAGTGGCAATGTGATAATAAATGAAAATATTTTCAAGACTGATTCTATCGATAGCCACTCTAACACAAGTGATTAAGTAGAAAACCATAGTCTGTAGTTACTAAATTATAGTTTGATTCCCTTCAAAATAGTTATTCATCTTGGTTGGCTACACTAGTAGAATTTTGTTTAAGACTCTAAGACTTGAATTAGAAGACAGAGGTGACTTAGTCTTGCTTTAAATTCTTGTTAATATAGTACAAAAAGAATGGACAACTAGTCAAAGAACCAAAATGTATATATCTTAATCCTAAAAGTGCTATCACTTCAAAGAGAATTACAGCACTTCATGGAAAAAGGCTTGCATTGTTATTTAAGTCCATCCATTCATTTCAACAGGATTAAAATAAATGATGCACTTACCTTACATAGCATTGAAATTCGTGATGATAAAGGAAAGGGTGAACTTCACAGTTGCAATGTGCAAGATTTAAGATTTGATGGAGGGATTTACTTCTCAAATTGTCATTGCCATTGATTGGATTGACTAATCAATGAGCAAGAATTGACTGAAATGAGAAGCTGTGCCTAAAACTGGTAAATCTATATTTCATATTTTACTTTTGCCTTTTGAAAGACGGGGCAATTTTGGTCAGTGACTGAGATAACATTACATATGAACCTCCAAAATTGATATCCTGGATCTTTCCCCAAAGCTGCTTCAAAAGCACATCTCAAATGTTTTTTTTTTTTTTTTTTTTTGAAGTCTATTCATCTGGAAATGTTTTTCTAAAATAATATTTTATAGTTCTAGATTTTATTTTATTATTTTTAAAAATTATTTAATGTTTATTTATTTGCTTTTGAGAAAGAGAGAGAGAGCACAATCTGGGGAGGGACACACACACACACAGAGAGAGAGAGAGAGAGAGAGAGAGAGACAGAATCCAAAGCAGGCTCTAGGCTCTAAGCTTTCAGCACAGAGCCCAGTGCGGGGCTCAAACCCACAATCGGCAAGATCATGACCTGAGCTGAAGTCAGATACTTAACCAACTTAGCCACCCAGGTGCCCCTCTAGTTCTAGATTTTAATCATGCCTTGATTCTTCTGACCTTATAAATTCATCTTTGTAGTTCTACATTTTTATAGCCTTTGACATAACTTTTTGCTTTTGTTTTTATTGTCTGAGCTATGTTTTCAATGATTAGTATGATTTTTTTAGGCCATCAATCCTAATTAATCATTGAAATTTTATATTATACAAAAATGTCTGATCAATTAGATGACATTAATCACAACTACTGTATGTATTGCGATGAGTTGGCAGTGGTTTTACACTTAAAATAATTATTTTAAGCTAATTCATTTCCTTTTAGAAAATACATACATGACTACTAATCATATTACTCTGAGACTGCATTGACCATTACTTATGGTAGCCATGATAGCAAAAACTATTCTCTAAAAACATTTTATTTTACTGAATTTCTGTTTGGTGGGATGAAAATAGTTTGTAAATAGTAGTGATGGTTGCAACACATTGTGAATGTAACTAATGCCAAGGATTTGGGCCTTTACCGATGGTTAAAATGGCATATTTGATACCATATATTTTTTAATATAATACAACTTTTAAACACCCAAGAAAAAAATTAAATTCTGTGTGTTATGCACTCAAAAGTAACATTTGGAAACATTAGGTGTGGGACAAAAGACTGTCACTATATCTTAACGGGCTGGTGTAGAAGATTCAGATTTCCATTTGAAATTTTAGAAAAGGAATGGTTGGGAATGTGCTCTCATCGGGAGCATTTTACCCAGTTCAACATGGTTACATATGAACTTGACTTTCAGAATCCTCTGGAGTGACTCTGTGACATTTTCACTGATAGCTTTGAAATTTTCCATCTGATTTCATCAGCAAGAGGTTTTAGGGTGTTCCTCTCCAATATGGAGGTTGAGATGGTGGGCAACTTGATCTTTTTATTGCTGTTGGCCATTCTCTCCCTCCCCTGCAAGAGTCCCCAGTTCTGCACTGCAACTGAGTGCTGCTTAGAGGCATGTGGGGGAGCCCAGGAGTGTGACTCCCACATCCTCTTAAAATTCTGTCTTTCTGTTTGGACTAGTCATCCCAATCCTCAAAACCATCCCTGAGAAATGGGAAGGGAAAAGCTCAGGGTGAGAGAAGTGGGATATTTCAAAATTTTGCCAAAAACAGCAAGACCGGAAAATCCTTGGCAAAACAGAAGAACTGGCTACTTTAACACCTTTCTCATTCCTGAGATCCCCTGTTAACTGCGGTGCTACCGTCCCCAAAGGTTCTGTTTTTGCAGGTGGAAAAGCAGTTGGAGCAGCAGCACCTTCTCTCCAACTCAAACATTCTTTTCCAGGCCCTCTGTGGAGCAGCTTGCTCCGGTGAGCGTGCATTCAGCTATCAAATCCCAGGAGGCCCATTAGACCTCAACCAAATGACAGCCCGTAAAGTTCCTCGGAGTGAAGAATTAGGTTGAGCTGTTAACCTTCCCCATGCAAAGGACAACAAAGAAATTCTAGTAAGAGGTAAAAGGACAGAAACTCAATTTACTGTTTTACTATTAAATTCTCATCCCTCGCTCACAGAAAAAAAATGTGTTCGCTTTCACAGCCATTTTCCTTTGGCGCTTGGCATAGGAGTCTACCTGCAGCAGCCTCTGCTTCTCCGCCATTTATTATCCCATTCCCGCGTGCTGCCTACTCCACTCAAGCACCTTCTATAAAGTGATACTGCCTAAGCTGAAGTGCTAAAATCTGCCTGCCCTAAATGGGATATGAAAATGTGGGAATATTAGCCCTTAAACAGTAGGCTAGAATTTCTTTCATCCATCTATCCCTAAGGCAAACTGGGTTTTAAAGCCAAAATCACAGGTTGCCTTTTGCTTTGTAAATCAGCAGTTGGATGTGTAATTGGGGTTTTTTTTTTTAAATGTCAAAATGACTCTTGGGTGTTGATTTGGCAAGTGGAAATAACATAGAAAGGCTGTATAAGTAGTTTTAGAATGGCAGTTAAAATCTCATAATCTGACTTTAACAATTGATTTTGCTCCAAATTTCCATATTGGTATTATTCAGCTTTTGGCTGAGGATCTGGAAATGGAACTTTTCCCAGTGAAACTTGGACTAAACCTAATATTGAACTTATCGTGTTCATAGTTTGGGTAGGTAAATTTTATACATCTAATTTGCAGACCAGCTTATAGAAACAGGAGATGAAAAGCCCATTTCATTTATTCCCCTGGTGGGGTGGAACATTTTCTTCCAATATGTTTTCCAATTTACTTTTGAAATTTATGGAGCTTAAGAAAAGTACCATTCCATTATCTAATAGTTCTTGCTAATAGGCAGTTTCCTTAAATACCCAGCCTAAATTTTCCATTGCTCATCTGACTTCAAATCTTCACCATTTTCCAATCTTATGGATTTTATAATTTAATGTTTGCTAAATCCTTAGTTAATAGCCATTCTCAAGATTGTGATTTAAAAAATGTATATTAAGTGATTTTGCTCCCTTAAAAATTCTATAAACTACTGATTGAATGTGCAAAACATTTATGCCCTATTTCTAAAAGAGTGAAACGATTCACAAACTATTACTCTGGATAGTGAGAGATGAACCTATTTCTTCTGCCTTGCTAAGAGAATTGTTTTGCTTGGTTTGATGCTACCAAAGTATATTTAAGAAAGAATAAAACGTGAATTGATCGTGTTTGTGGTTATTTTCTGAGGTTGAGCCAAGAAAGGTATATATGGAAGGACATAATACATTTAACAGAACTGGAGAGCAGCAATTTCTTTCAATCACTAGTAACCTGTGGGGTGTTTAATCATTGACCTACCATCAAAAGGCTGCATCCTTCATTACCAGTTCACTGATATCTTTGGACCTTTTAGTCCACTCACATTTCTGCTTTTATATTAGGTGTTGAAAATCCACCTTTACTAGACTTATCAATTTGGCTGCTGTACGGATAAAAATTGTTGCAAATGTTTTCTGAATGTTCCTCTTTATAATTAATTTCAGCTACTTGGTAACAATAGCTACAATATATTGAATACTTACTATGTACCAGGTGTTATTTGAGGTGCTTTGTCTTAATTTATTTATGTAGTCTTGTCAGAAATCTTGTTAGGTATATTTGTTAGCCCCATTTCATAGGTGAAGGAAGTGAGATACTGATTAATTCATTTGCCAATGTTTTCACCACTACACCAAGGCAAAACCAGGATTAGTTTCTATGTATTTAGTCTCCAGAGCCTATGCTTTTAACCACATTTCTATGATGGTCAAAATGCTATGTGAATATGTCTACTATTAAAGAATACTTAACAATAGCATTTATGGAGTATTCTTGCCAAAAGGATTAAATCTGAGTTTTATTAAGCTTTTAGATCCGATTTCCAATTTAACAGGAAATATGACAGAGAAAAGTGTTAAGGAACCCACATAGATGCTGTTGGTGAAATTCACACTATGGGAAATAGGGTAGTTCAAGGAATCTACTTTCATCAACAAATAAAACTGCAAGGAGAGAGCATATGCATGTTAAAGGAGTCGAAATCTAAAGGTTGAAAAAGACTTAAGAATCTGTACTCCCATGTTCATTGCAACATTGTTCACAATAGCCGAGAGGTGGAAACTACCTAAATGTTCATCATTAGATGAGTGGATAAAGAAAATGTGGTATATGTAACATAACGGAATATTATTCAGCTTTACAAAAGATGGCAGGAAATGCTGCCATGTGTGACAGTGTAGGTGAATGTGGAGAACATTACGCTAAGTGAAATACGCCATGCACAGAAGGACAAATACTACATGGCACTACTTATATGAGGAATCTAAAGTAGTCATATTTGGAAGTAGAGAGGAGATTGTTGGTTTCTGGGGCTGGGGAGGAGGAGAAACAAGACAGTATTAATCAAAGGGTACAAAGTTTCAATTATACACAATGAATAAGTGGTAAAGATCTATATGGCATAGAGCCCATAGTTAACAGTGCTGTTGTGTATACTTAAAAATCTTTTAAGAGAGTAGATCTTATGTTAAATGTTCTTATAACAAAATATTGATAAATAGGACAGGAGGAAACTTTTGGAAGTGATAAAAATGTTCATGACATTGATGCGGTGATTGTTTCACAGGTGTATACTTATCTCCAAAATCATAAAGTTGTATCCTTTGAATATGTATATATTTTTGTATGTCAATCATACCTCAATAAGGTGGTTTTAAAATAAAGTAGTAGGTTTAGTAAATTTAAGCCACCAGTAACAATAGCATTAAATACATTTTAAAAAGAAAAAGACTTAAACATATACCAACTAGTAACTATGTAGGGATTTTTATTTGGATTCTTATGCAAGAAAAAAATTTTAATTAAGACATTGATGAGACAATAAGAAATTTGATCACTGACTGGAGATTTGGTAACATTACCAAATTATTGTAAATTTAAAAATTTTTATTCTTATTACATTTTTTAAAATGTTTATTTGTTTTTGAGACACAAAGAGAGAGAGTGTACAAGTGGGGGAGTGGGCAGAGAGAGAGAGGGAAACACAGAATCTGAAGCAGGCTCAAGGCTCTGAGCTGTCAGCACAGAGCCCGACATGGGGCATGAACTCATGAACTGCGAGATCATGACCTGAGCCGAAGTTGGACGCTTAACCAACTGAGCCACCCAGGTGCCCCATGAAACTTTTAAAAATTAAAAGTAAAAAAAGACAGAAAAAGAATAATTGATGACAGTCTCTTCAGTCATTTCAAAAAAACTGTGATTCGCGTAAAATTAGTTACTACATAAAAGTGAGTCAAAAGGTTTTAAATGCTTGTGGTTTTAGGTTATGAGCTGTCATTCTCCTATTTGAATTAGCTTGTTTTCTCTCATGAAGAGCCCAGGAAAGCATTATTATGACTTTAAGGAACTAGAGTGGGAAAATTTGTTTTCAAAAGGAGCTGACAGCAAATAAAAAGATCAGATTTACTTCAGAACAGAATATGATCAGATTTACTGTAAGTGGCACTCATTTACTAAAGTGATTAAATTATAGTCAGGATGTACCCGAAGTACCCACTTCAGTAGACAGACAGGAATATATTTAGGAAATATAGAATATTGCAGTACCTCTGTGTTTTATCTTTCACAAACTACTCTTATGTTTTCAAGATAGTAGAATACACTACCTGTGTTTTCAGTGAATATTTCATTGGTGCTTAGAATATGAAACTTGTTGCAAAGAAAGATCATATTTTTCTTAAGAAAAAACTGATCAAACTTTGTTAAAGAAAAGACTTTATGTGCAGTGCTAATTTCTTCTGTAGATATTAGAAGATAAATATCCTAAAAATGGTGATCCCCGATTTAAAAGAAAAAAAAGGTAGTATAATCATGAAAGTTAGAAAATGCCACATATGGGAATAACTTCAGCCACAACAGAAGTGCTAACTTTTGTTGGTAATGCCTGGCTGACTTCCTTCAAGCAAGCGTAACTATATGCTTTGGGAAAACCATGCCCTACTGGTTATTACATGTATTTTCCTTCAGGAATGGCAGAAATAACTGCACTTAAAATTAAGTATCAAAGTAAGAGTTTCAAAATATATAATCTGTCAAAAATCATATTTTGGCCTTTAATACCCAGAAGGAAATCATTATGAATTTATGGGGCCAGAGCCATAAATATATATAACATCTGCAGTATACTATGCTTATGAGAACTACTTCATCTGCTAGATTAAGGGTATATTTATTGCATTTGAGTATAGTTAAGCAGCATCCTTCAAAACGTCATTTTACTGTGGTTTCATTTCTCCACCATAAATTACCAGCATTTGCAACATAATAGATAATTTGCGAGGTGTGAGGCTCCTGATCCCCCTGTTTATCTTTGTTCTCTGTGATATAAATGATGAGTTTACACTTTCATTCAACAGTCTGCCGGGAGAGGAATCAGATTGTGGCTAAAGCATGTGCCGGACAAAATGTCTATTGCACTGCATGGCACAGCCTGACTGCTGCCAAGCATGGGGGGTTGAGTAGCTATGTTATACCACATCAGTTCATGCCAGTCATTTCAATAGGTTTTGTGCATTAATACATGGTATGCTGGTTTTCTAGATAACATGACAAGATTTTAGTGAAATCCTTTTCCGGGAAAATGCTAAGACCCCCTGATTATCTAAAATATTTTAAGTTAAATATTCCACTTTATTTTTTTTTTTTTTTAGGTGTTCATGGATAGATAGAAACAGGAGTCTTTTGCCAAAGATACTTGATTTCTAGGAAATTCAATGTTTACTGGTTGTATTTGGTGTGTAAAGCATTTTTTTTAGTATGATTTTTAAAGCAGTTTTTTATTTACGATGTTCTGGGCACTGTTTTATGTGTTCTATTTATCCTAGAAAGATAAGGTATTGTGAACTTTAGTTATTTGCTTTGGACACAAAGATACTTTTCTACTAATTGTGACCCATTTTTTTTCTCAAGAAAATAATGGTTTCGAGTTTGAAATAATTATTAATTTATTTATATTACAAAAATTATGATTCTAAACAAAACCATCTTCTAATATCTATATATACCTGAGAAATGAACAGTTAGTGGTTACATTATGCAGTCAACATGTTTGTGATGTTTTGATGTATCCCTCAGTGTCACCTGTAAAATCGCAAAAAATATAAGGATGAAACAATTGGATGAAGATTTTTTTCCTACCTTAAATAGTTTCAAAATGCAAACATATTATGAACTGAGTGATGAGAGATGCTATCATTGCCTTCATCATTTTACACAAAGTTCTGATTTTATGTCCCTTTCATAAATACTAAAGGCTGGAAAAAGCAGTGATTTGCCTCTTTTTAGTTTTCTTAATTCATAATTTCCCCTTGAAAAGCCGATTCCCCTTGAAATGTTTCTGCACATACCAAACAAATATTTTGCTTCACAATCAACCATTTGCTCATCCCAGAGTGACTATTATTTCCTTCCTGGTTTACAACTTTGCTAGCTGTGTAACTATTATTAGCACCTATTTTTACTCTAAAATAGTCTGGATTAGAAAATAAATCATATGGTCAATCTAGTCCACACCTGTGTATATAACTACTTCAAAAATTCTAGTTGACTTTAGAAATACGCTGTGTATGAAATGAATTGTCTGCAGTTACAATCTGAGTTGTGATTTGTGATGGGATTCAGGATATTCTCCCCGCAAATATGTCAACTTAGCACACTGAATATTTTAAGCTTAAGGAATTGGAGAAAACAAGCAGAAGCAGTGTGTTCACCCTAGGACCTTTCTCCCACCTTCTCTGAAATAGGTTAGAAAACCCTCATGTGATATGCCTTCCCTATTCCAGAAGGAAAGGAGCATCCTTATGAAGACCAAGGATGCTGAGGAGAATACCAATAAACTTTCCTTGCTAATAAGTTTCTCCACTTTATATTCCTTGATCTATCATATTTCTCCATGACTGTCTACTCTTCATCAAACCTGGCATAAAAATACTCATGTTTGTTTCTTGGGGTCTTCATTTCCTTATGAAGGCTCCCGTGTCCCATAAAACTTATTTTAAATACATTTGTGTCCTTTTATTTGGTCAGCTTCTTTGTCAGTTTTACTTTCAGCCCCAGCAAGGGACTCTAAGAAGGTGGAGGAAAACTTCTTCCTCCCCTACATTTGTGTTGCCATTTCTTTGAATGTCAGGATACAATAAGAAATGCTGCAAATTTGAAGGGCTTTAAATTAAGTATGGCTTTTAAAAATCATATTAGAAAATATGAATCAGAAATTCTTACATTAAGCATTCAGACTTAATTAATTTTGGAGAAAAGTAGAATATAATAGGTTGTAAAAAATACATGTGGGCAATAGTATGTTGATACATAAGTGTATGGACAGCAGTTTCTCAAAAATGAAAGTACATTAGCCTGACAAATACTTCGACAAATATTTGTTCTGAAGCAGTCTGTTCAGCAATGTCATCTATGTAAAATACTAAAAAGTGGATAGAATTTAAAGTATTACAATGTATTTATTATGTAAATTATATTGGAAAGTTAATATTATGCATATATATGTTTTTAATGGGTCAAGTGCAGCGCCTTAATTGATCAATGGGGAAATCAGCTTATGACATTTAGATTCACCTATGACCTCATGTAAAAAAGGAGTTGTTTCCTGTGCACTTTTTAAGGACATTGGACTAGCATCAATTATCTGGGGAAATGGAAAACCCTGAACTGACACTTTAAAGGATAAAGAGCCTTTTAGGCACCTCTGAAGTGTGTTTTTGTAAACCATGCAGATTGATGCAATAGCACCCTGAATGTAACTTTCAGAATGAAATATGGATAATAATTAGGTAAAATGTTATTTTGAGATTTTAATTCCCAAATGGTTTATTGCTTTCATGTTTTAAATTCCAGTGCCCTTGTAGGTCCAATTAAGATGCTTAATTGAAGAATTCCAAGTAAGCAGACTGCCTTGGCACCAAGAGGGGATTGTGCCTGGTAATGATAGCTCTGAATTGGATGGACAGAATAGTCACAAATGTTAGCAGAGGAATATATATTTAGTAATGTGACATGTATTTTCCAAGCATAAATAACATCAAGCTTGAGAATCAGAGGTTCTATGGTAAACTAGAGTGCCCTTGTTTTCTTTTTTCTGGTCTAATTTTTTTTTTTTTTAATTGAAGTATAGTTGACACATATGTTACATGAGTTTCAGGTGTACAACATAGTGATTCGATAAGTTTACATTTTATACTATGCTCACCACAAGTGTAGCTACCATCTGGCACCATACAACACTACTAACAATATCCTCAGGTCTCATTTTAAACTTTCCATTCCTTCCACAATCACTTCATTCTGAAGCAATGGATAGGAATACAGCTAGCAGTGGCAAATTTTAACTTATTAACATTATTTTCTGGTTATTATCTTTAGATCTGTTTGAAACGCAGGATGAGACAAGCCATTGACAAAGAGTGTCACTACTGGACACTCTTTCCAAAGTAGATTTATTAGAACAATCAACGCTTAGGGTGCCTGGGTGTCTCAGTTGGTTAAGCGGCTGACTCTTGATTTCAGCTCAGGTCATGATCTCATGTTTTGTGAGATCGAGCCCCATGTTGGGCTCTGTGGTGACAGCACGGAGCCTGCTTGGGATTTTCTCTCTCCCTCTCTCTCTCTGCCCCTCCCCCACTTATTCTCTCTCTCTCTCTCTTAAAATAAATAAATAAATAAATAAATAAATAAATAAATAAATAAATAAACATTATAAAAGAAAGAAAGAAGAACAATCAATGCTTTAGTTTGATTAAGAGCACTAGAGAGAATTGCATACACATATTTCATTTTAACATGCACATTACCACCCAAGTATACGTGGCCTTATATTGAACCAACCCATTGTCATGATGCACTTCAACTCTTTTGTGTAGGGACTTGTTTATTATTTTACATGTTTTCTGTCATATACACGTGGAGGCAGATGTTTTCTGTACTGTGGATGAATACCATACAACACATGGCAGAAAGTGAATTACTTGTGCAGCATTTACATTTCTCTGATAGACTGTGTGACTATAATTGTGTTGTGCCTTTAACATTTCTCTGTTATGAATTATATTTACATTTTATTTGCAGTTTATTTGAAAATAATGGAAGAAAGGGTAATCACTAATAGAATATCATTAATTTTTATAGAAGGAGTTTAGGTCTTTATGCATGATGATATCCATTCTGCATAAAGTTCTAAACTCCTATAAAAATTAATGATACTATATATATAGAATATATATAAAATGAATAATATATAGTATATATATATATAAATATATATAAATATATATAAATATATATATAAATATATCTATCTATCTATCTATCTATATATATATATATATATATATATATATATATAATGAATAATACTGGAGTGGAATATAGGGTCCAAAGATATTTTAGTAATATTTTTTAGATATATTTAACTATGGGTTTGTCAAACTATATGATGAGAAACAAATGAGAAAGTAAAATTGGAAGTAGACGTTTCTGTTTCTGTAGATAGTTACCTTATGAGTACTTTCCTTTTGCGAATAGCAAATAATCATAAATAATTATCCTCCTGTCCCCACTGCCCTGCTTGCCTTGTCTAAAACTACCTCTTCTGTGTTGAAGGTCATCCATTTTTCTATCCATTGCATTTTAACCCAACACTCAGACCAACTTCTGTCATTTCCATATACTACTCTTCTCTGGAAGAAGCACCATTAGTGCTAAAGTTCCTCTCACTGACTGGCAAGTATCGTTGGTGCTTAGTCCCCAGGCAAAAACAATCTCTGCCACATATACCACATATAAAATTAGTGTCCTAGCTCAAGGCGAATAGCTCATGGGGCAGAAGGCGACACTAAATGCACATTTGTATGTTACAGGACTGTCTCTTGGTCAAATGAAATCTTGATTATTGCTGATTTCCATATTCATTTGTCTTCTGATTCACACATTTCAGAATCATGTATCTGAACTAAACAAACACTGCTCATGTTCAAATATTCTATATTTTCAAGAAGTTAACATGTATTGAATTAAATCACTCTGTATTCTATGTACTTCGTGAGGGACAAAAGCTAGAGAAACAATTATCATGCTTTTGAAGCCAGTTTATACAGGTATTTCTGCTTAATTTATATGAGGGGTTGAACTGTGAACTTTTCTTCCTGCGGGTGATTGTGTGCTTTTAAAATCTGTAACAAAAAATGCTAAGAATATACTTTTGCCACAGTTCAGACAGTTCCTGCTGGCCAAGCCACTCTGTCTGGCATAGGTTTGCATCTTCTGTATACTGTGCTCCAGGACTAGGAGTAGATGTAGTTTTGCTTCCAACAGGTGTTATGACAGAAATTTTCAAAATTGATGTATTTTTTGTGGGACACAGCTTTCAAAATTTCAGTCTTTCTGTCTACTCTTTTTTTTGAAAACCGTACCCTCAAAAGAAAAACTTTCTTTCAGCCTCCTGACTTAAATTATCGGTATTTAGTTAATGACTGCTATCAGACATTACCAAGACTCCTAGGAAGAAGCTTGATGAAATAGAATATAGAACATTGTGAAAAAATAGAATAAAAGGAGGGCTAGGAACATGGTGTATAGCAAATAAGAACTTTCATCCCAAATAGATTGCTTTAGTTTTTTCGTTTAGATGGTTTTGGTAATGGAAAACTTGATCAGATGTACATACGATGCCTCTATTTTCAATGAGAGTAAATAATGCTTATTAAACATGATCTTTCTTTTGTACGAACTTGTATGTTTAGCTTCCTCACTTCAGAGACGGCAAAAATGTAACACATTTTTCCTTTTTAGCATAAGTTTTAGTCCACTGAAATATTTATTTGCCCTCCAGTACGAGTGTGAATACTTTCCAGGTGCTAGCTTAATCAAGAGGGCATCACTACAGACAACTTCTGCCTTTTATCACTACACATTCCAAAGAGAAGGTAAAGTGTAAGCATCTGAGTTAAACAAATAATACTCAGGTTGAAATAGTGCTCTGTATGCTATATATGGCAGGCAGTGAAATTTGAATTGGCTTGTTCCTTATGCAATACTACAATGCCAAGATTTATTACTTTAATAGTCACATCTATACAAAGTATGTAGGTGTGAGTGTGTGTGTTTTTGTGTGTGTGTGTGTGTGTGTGTATTATATTTGGTGAGGAAATGTTGTTTACAGGATACTTCAATTGATACGCTATTGGGAATGTGTGTATAATTCTTTTTTTAGTATTTAATGGCTATATATATCTTAATTGTATTCATTTTTATTTTATTTTTTGAAAAATCTTTTTATTATCTTTTTTATTTATATTTTTATTCAAGTATAATCAACATACAGTGTTATATTAGTTTTAGGCGTACAACATAATGATTTAACAGTTCTATATGTTAATATTTAGTGCTGGTCACAATAAGTGTACTCTTAATCCCCTTCACCTATTTCACTTATCCCTCCCACCCACATCCCCTCTGGTAGCCACCAGTTTGTTCTCTATGTTCAAGAGTGTTTTGTTTGTTCATTTGTTTTTGTTTTGGTCTCTTTTTTCTTTGCTTATTTTGTTTCTTAAACTGTACATTTGAATGAAATCATGGAGTTTTTCTTTCTCTGACTTATTTCACTTAGCATTATACTCTCTGCATTCATTCATGCTATTGCCAATGGCAAGATTTATTGTTTTTATGGCTGAGGAATATTTCATTTTATATAACCCTCTTCTTTATTGATTCATCTATCAGTGGACACTTGGGTTGCTTTCATATCTTGTCTGTTGTAAATAATGCTGCAGTAAACACAGAGGTGCATATATCTTTTTTGAATTAGTGTTTTCATTTTGTTTGGTTAGATAACCAGTAGTAGAATTAGTGGATCATTTGATAATCCTGTTTTTAATTTTTTTAAGACTATTTATTTTGAGAGAGAGCGAGAGCACTGTGCAAGCTGGGAAGGGGCAGAGAGAGAGGGAAAGAGAGAGAATCCCAAGTAGGCTCAGCACTGTCAGCACAGAGCCCAAAACATGGGGCTCAAACTCACCAACCATGAGATCATGACCTGAGCCAAAACCAAGAATCAAATGCTTAACTTACTAAGCCACCCAGGCACCCCTATTTTTAATTTTTTGAGGAATGTCCATGTTTTCCACAGTGACTACATGAATTGGCATTCCTACCAACAGTTTAAGAGGATTCCTTTTTCTCCACATCTTCACCAACACTTGTTATTTCTTGTCTTTATGATTTTAGCCATTCTGACAGATGCGAGGTAGTATCTCATTGTGGTTTTGATTTTCATTTCCCTGATGATGAGTTATGTTGAGCATGTTTTCATGTGTCTGTTTGGCATCTTTATGTCTTATTTGGAAAAATGTTTACTCATGTCCTCTGCCCATTTTTGAATTGGATTTTTTTTGTTTATTTGGTGTTGAGTTATATATTAAGTTCTTTATATATTTTGGATATTAACCCCTTATTAGATATATCATTTACAAATATCTTCTCCCATTGAGGAGACTGCCTTTCTCATTAGAGAAATAGCCCTGTAGTGGTTTGTTATTGTTGTTGTTGTTGTTGTTGTTGTTGTATTATGTATTTATGTTGTATTATGTCTTTATCAAGGTGATGGTGGCCTCATAGACTGAATTTTGAATCTTTCATATTTTTTGGAATAGTTTGAGAAGAGTAGGTATTTATTCTTTAAATGTTTGGTAGTGTTCATCTATGAAAACAGCTGGTCCTGGACTTTTGTTTGTTGGGAGGTTTGTTTATTTATTTATTTATTTATTTTTTATTACTGATTTAATTTCATTGCTGATAATCAGTCTGTTCAAATTTTGTATTTCTTCATGCTTCAATTTTGGTATTGATTCATACCAAACGTATTCAGTTTATATGTTTCTAAGAATTTATTTCTTTGTGCTGCCCCTTGTGTGGTTTTTGATGGTGAATGGGACCAACAGTCAGATCAAATGTCTGTCCCCAGCCCACTGTTTCAGCTGCAGTGGTACTGGTGTCTTTGGTTATCTGCCACTCTCCCCAGGGCAGAGGTCACTTCAGAGTGGTGCTGGTCACTATCAGGGCTTCTTGCAGAAAGAGAAGCGTCAGGAACCACTTTGCAGAGACTCTTGCTGAGTGGGGCAGGTTAGATGGGGTAGGTCTGCCTGGGCAGAGTGTGGCTGTTAACAAACCTGGTGGAGAGTATTTGTTCTGGTTTCCAAAGATGTCAGACTATCTAGGCTGGGGATGGAGGGAGAGAAATGATGCCTATCAACTCTTTTGTTTTTGGAGAATTCTCCTAAAGATCCCTACCCCTTCAGTGCACATTCTGAGATTAGTAAATAAATGTTCCCATAAAGCACAGGCACTTTTCAAACTGCTTCTTCTATGTGGAGTTGTTTGTTATGTGATCTCTTTAAGGGTGGTGACTCAATTTCCTATTGCCCTCTGACTTCCCAGACCTGAGCCAACTGATCTTTGAAGTACATGAGTTAAGCCCCATTGATTGTAAAACCTGGCAAAGTCAAGCTCTACTGGTTTTCAAAGCCAAATACGAGAGGAACTTGTCTCCCAGTTCAGGTTCCCCGTGTCTGGGATGCCTGCTGTGGGGTCTTTTCCTCTCCCTTTTCCATGTTTGTGGTATTCATCCCATTTGTGCTTAGTCTCCCTGGGATTTTGGGTTTTGACCACATCTCCCCCTCCTACCCTTTTAGATGTGGCCTCCTCTTGGTGGCTAACTGTGAAGAGTCTGTTCTGCCAGTCTTTGGGAAGTTTTCTGGTTTAGTTGTACTGATACAGCTGTTATATAGATGATAATATCCATGGAATGAGGTGAGCTTAGGACTCTTCTATTCTGCCATCTTCCCAGGCTTCCATTCCTATAGCTAAATCATACACTGTAAAATAATTTTATGTTTGAATAAAAATTAGGTGAAGAATAACAAGTAAATTCCCCTTTAGAGCATCTTGTCTATAAAACATCCTTTTAGCCAAACCTGTGTTTTCATTTACATTAAGCATCCTTTTTAAAACCATGAATTAATATCAGCAAATAAATTCCCACCATTTGAATTGAATTACTAACTTTAATGCTTTTGAACCAGAAAAAAAGGAAAACAAAATACTGAACAGTACCTTTCATAATGTACAAATCAGTTGCATGGGTATTTACTTTTCTGTTTTTAGAAAGTGCTAAGTCTCTTGTTTTTTGAAATTTTTATAAAAGAAGAAATTTGTATTATTTTTTATTCAGGTTGTTGAAAGTAAAATAAACAGCTTGACCTTAATAACTTTAACTCCTGTGTTAACTTGGTACGCATTTGAGAATTATAGGCACAGCTGAGTAAATTACAGGAAGAATAATTGGAAAAACAAGAACAACAGGTGACAATTTGGTCAGGCTGCCAAAATCCTAGATTATTAATTTATTTATCTTTTTCCATTTTACAGTTTTCCTCTTGATATTAGATACTGTGCTCATTCTCTATTGCTCATTTTAATGAATACTTAACCACATAAAATATTTGTTCATTTCAAGGGAATTCCCCATGGTTTCAAAAAAGAATGCAGAAGCCATTTCAGAGCTTAATTAGGGAGATTTGGAACCTCTATGCTTGTTCAATCGATTTTATCACAAGTAAAAGCATTTTAACTATTCCCTTTGTCTACACAATCATTTGCAACCCAGCAAAAATATTCCATTCCTTCCACAGTAAGCTTAACTAAGCAGGACAGTCAGTTGGAGTGAGGTCAGACTGGAAAATGTTTTTAAAAGGGTTTTATAAACCCTTTAAAATTTTAAGTTAAGTTTTAATGAGCATTGCAGAAGAGTTAGATCCCCTGGGGGCAAATCAATTTTGAGTGTTACACTGCCTGTTCCTTCTAGCCTGTGAAGTACCACCTTAACTGACTTCCCCCTGGTTATGTTGAGCCAGATATTTCAGATGAAAGAATGCAAATATACAGCCTGTGAATTTCTCCCTTACCAAGGGGTCACCAAATCCTTGAGCCATTTTATTTTTTCAAGTGGTGAGAGGAATGGAATGGGTGGAACAAAGTAGTTGGCTATTTCAGCACTAAGAGAAGTGTGAGGTTTAAGGTGGGCTATGGTGGGTTGGGGAACCTGCTTTGGGAAATGTTCAGTCTTTTTTTTTTTTTTTTTTTCTTTCCCTTGGGACTAGATCAGCTCTTGGGATATAGCAAATTTGAAATTCAGTCTGGGACCCACTATGGTTTAATGTGACTACTGAAGGATAAAGGAAAACTGCCTAATGAAGTTCAGAGGCCATGTTTACTTTCACTTTTTCTCTCAGATGTGTGTTGTTTTCTGGATTTTTAGACTTTCATAATGTTGGACATGTAGGATTTTCCCTTACACAGTTACACAATTGCTTCTTTATATATTGCCTCAAATAAACTGACACCATGCATCCTCCTAAAAAGGCATTAAGCTCCAGAGTGTACTTCTCTGGAACTATTTACTACATTCTGCCATCTCCCTGCAATAAGGAAATTATATATTAAAGATTAACTGAGCATATCATTTCCTCTCTCTAGGCTGCCATGAGGTACGTCTACAGACTGCTGCTCAGTATTTTGGGAGCTTACCCCTGTGAAAGAACATTTTTAAGGCTAGATGAATCACAGGTTCTTCATCCCATCTATGAACAAATACTTAGCCTTCTACAAATGCTAAATAATGTACTGTATTGAATGTATTCTAGAATGTATTTCTAGAACGCACTTTATTACTACATTTACCTGTTATCTTTTCAAATTTTTGCTTTAAGGTCATCTTCTCAGTGAGGCCTACATAACCATCCTATTTAAATTTGTAACACGTACCACACCCCACTCTTTACTCTCCACCTCACTCTATTTTTTTTTTCCTCATGGGATTTCTTAGCACCTATCATACCCTTTTTTCCTATTAGTTCTGTCTTTTCCCCAGGGACATTTCAGTAAAATTTCAATACATTATTACATTAGACAGGATAGGTTAGATTATGCTGAGGTAACAACCTGGAAATCTAAGTGGTTTACAACAAAACATTTCTTTTTTCCACCCATCTCTGGTCAGTTAGTGTTCTGCTCTATCCTATTCATTCCAAGACTCAGGCTGATGGGTCAGCCTCTATCTAGAAAATTACCCCTTGCTGCACATGTTTAGGTAGTTTTGTCTGTTCACTTACATATACCAATGACCTAGAACAGAGCCTGGAACAAAAGGAGTGACATAACTGTTATATTGTGTAAAAGGGTTCAGTAAATATTATTAATAAAATATACATTTAGATCCATAAATATAAATAAATATAAAGTGAGCTCATATATTATTATATTCATTTTTTTCATAGCTGCATTTCACACATGATTTAATATTTATACCAAACCTATGAGTAGCTGGTAGTCCCATTTCACTGAAGAGGAAACAGAGAAATTGAATAACTTGTTTGAGGTCATGTGGTTTGTAAGAGGGCAAGATGGACTTTAGGCCCATTTGTATCTGACTCCAGTGTACATATTCTTTATGCTTCCTACAAGACTTTCTTTACCTTTGATATGTCTGAAAGAAGGCCTTAAGTAATATATATGTAATCATATTAGTTTCTAGTTGATTAGAAACTTGCTTTTTTTCTATCTGAATTTGCTTTGGCTATTTCACTTCCACTATAGTCGAGTAAATAATCCCTGACTTTAGATTGCTCAATTCTTCTCAAAACCAGAGTCTAATCACTGACCAGAATTTAAAGCTGAATTTAAATCTGTTGGCTCCTTAGCATTTATTTGACTCTGACCTTTATATAATCCTTAGGCTTCTGGTGCTAAGTGACACTAAGGATGACTGGCATCTTATTCTTACACTTACACTTAGCTATTTTGTAAACGTTTCATAGCTGCTTCATAAGAAATTGCTTGCAAGGATAAGGAGCATAAACAACAAAACCATAGCTCATTTAATGTAATTTTCCCTGGATGAATTATTTTAAATGTTTTTAGAGTGAGGGTAATTTCTTTTAGAAGTTTTTATTGGATTCATCCCCTAGTTTGGAAACACCAAAAAGAACACAGAGTATTTAAAATCTCATCAGCAAGGGGGAGGGAAGGATTAAAACATTCTTTTAAATGACTTTTTCAATACATTATTACATTAGACAGGATAGGTTAGATTATGCTGAGGTAACAACCTGAAAATCTAAGTGGTTTACAACAAAACATCTCTTTTTTCCATCCATCTCTGGTCAGTTACTGTTCTGCTCTATCCTATTCATTCCAAGACTCAGGCTGATGGGTCAGCCTCTATCTAGAAAATTACCTCTGGTTGTTCCTGAAAGACAAAAGAAACCTAACAACTCACATGCTGGTTCTTACAACTTTTACTCAGAAGTGGCACTTCATCAGCTTAAACAAATCCCATGTTCATGCCTGAATTCAGTAGAGCAAGGACAGAACCACATGCTGCACTTGATGGCAATGGGGAAGGAGCGCATAATAATTTGTAAGGAAGTTGAAGAATAATTTTAAACATTAATAAGATCTACTTAACAGATCTTTTAAAACTGAACGCACTGGCTTTTGAAACAAATTGTTTCTATCTCAGAACAATGTGAGAATTTTTCCCTTGATTTTTGCCATATCTTCAGTGTAGCTAGGCAAGACTATATTGTGCTATATATACACTTACATAACTTCCCAAGATTATCATGCTTTCCATCGATGGTCACATGAGGTAAAAGCAACATTTGCTACTACATTTTTTTGAAGTAAGTGTATTTACAGTGAGTCATATAGTCTTTGTTCTGAAAATGAACAAAGTTTGAATGACTTCACCTTAGGCTGGCTCGCCCAGTCTTCAATTTCACCTTACGTGTTTACACATACACATTTGTTGTCATACTTCTGCCAAACTGGAATAATCTGTGTCAACCATGCTGTCCAAACTGTAGTGTATTTTACATAATGAGAACACAGCTGGCACAGTGGATTGATTCCACATACTCTGAACATATGGCTTGGAGAAGGCCAGAGTAGCTCTGATCAGGAAACTTGATTCCAGTTAGAAAAGATGTATTAGAGTCCATAGTCCTGTGAAGAAAAATATTGTTTTATAAATATAGGCTTCATTAAGCACCTGTCTGCACAATTTACTGAGGTTATTCAAGTTTAAAGTAAGAATAGCAATGAGGGATTATGCTTCAGTTTGAATATCAAAATTTATTTTGACTAAGGTCAGGACTATAAAGTGAAATGAAATATAAACCTCTCTCAGGCACCTCTTACTACTGGAAATCTGAAGGTTGACTTTAGTATCCATATGGATTTCCAAATCATTAACAGGCTAATATTTATCCTCTTTGTCCAAAGAGACATTTAGATAGCTTTTGTCATCTGGCCTGAGATATTCACACAGTAAAGGTTACATTCTTTTTACACTTTATTGTGTTCTCTCTAAAATGGGGTAGAGGTGGAAGGAATAGGGATATGCTCAATGTCCTGTGGGCTTAAGGCCTTTAATAGGCTCAGCACAGAGTAAGATGGCTGCTTGCATTACATCTTTTATCTTAGCTGTGATAGGCTACCATAGGTTATTGGATCCTTCTACGGCAAACTCCTTCTTCGCTGGCAGAGCTGGGGGTTATATTTCTGCCAGCTGCTTCTATAGGCTTTCCCTTATTAGTCTTGCACTCCCAGCATCCTATGTAGAAAGCTGCTTTAAGGAGCTACTGGTCAATAACCATACAGCCCCTTTGAGAAGTAAAGAGCAATAATTTGTAGCAATAATTTGGAGGGTAGACCCTTCCCCTCCCCCCACAATCAGTTGCTTTATTCATCAGTTCTATTATGTAGAGCATCTCTTGGGACACTAAGGACACTCTTCCTTCCACAGCCCATTAGTTAAAGGTTATTTCAAACACTGCATTAGTGTATGTTGAATATTAGAACCAAATGCTCCTTCTGCTAGTGGTTCCCCTTAGAGATAAGAGATCTAGAAACAAGTGGTCTTGTGCCTAAAACTTGGTGGGTGCTCGAAGAATGGCTCTAAATTCCCTTCAGCTTGTGGAGAGCCAACAGTGTGTTCCAGAGATTTTCCAGGTATTCTCCATTTATTCCACCATACCCATCATTCTCCACCTTGTCCTATGCTTCAAGAAGTTATCACTTTGAATTGCATCAGTAGGTACACTTGCCCTCTGGCTTCTGGTTTGGCCAAGTAAGGCACTGGCAGGAGAATGGAAGGTGAAAGGAGAGTGAGGTAGGGCCATTTCATCTCATGGCTTCCACCCTACTCCATTTAATTTTTAAATAGTGGTGGATGCTCCTTCAGTCCTAAAGGGTGCAATAGCTCTCCATGTCCCAAGTCCTGGTATTCTGAACCATTCCTTCTTGGTTTACCTTAAAACTACCCACACATCTGTAAATAGTCCCTTGGTAAATTCTCCTCCATAACCCCTTTTGATACACCTCTCTCCTTCCACAGCTTTGGCTAATTCAAAGGCATTTTATAATCAAATGGTTGCAATTGTGAATAACTGATCCAACCAATTATGCATGACCACTGTGTATGGTGCATTCCTAAAATGTTGTTTTCTACACCTTGTGGATGCTGTTAATGCTGTTTAATTATACCTCATCAACTTTTTTCTACTTTTGTGTTCTTAGTTTCCTGAGATAAAGTATCTCCCTTCCCTTACTATATAATCTTCCAGTTTTGATAACGTACATTCCTAGATTTGGAATCTAACAGTGTAGGGACACTAATCTTCTATACAGGTTGAGCAGATGTTAACTCTTTGTTTTCAGGAGAGTTTGGGAAAAGTGATTAGAGTGTGAGAAGGGTGAGCTAGTTCTATGATTGATTTTCTAACTCTTGTGTAAGACTTTTAATGTCTCTAGATTTTAATTTCCACTTATGTGAAGTGAGAGAGCTGCGTCAAACAAGTGCTTTTTTCTATGACTACAGTTTTAGTCCTTTATTAAGCCTCATCTGTATGCTAGGCACTCAGAAGACTGCTGATAGTCTATTAAAAAGCTAGAGGAACTTAATGGAGAATGACGCTAGGAAGTGCTGTTTTGCTCCTAATTTATTTTCCCTGATTCTGGTATTTCCAAACTTGGGATCTGTCAACTTTTAGAAGGTCCATAGATAGTCGTTAGGTAGGGTGGATAGTCCCTTGAAACTGTAGGTTAAAAAATGGTGTCTATGCATGTTTTTCTGAGGTAAGTGTCCACTTTTGGCCAGATTCTCAAAGGACTAATGACTTCCTTTCCTCACCCCTACTCCTTTGAAGAGATGGGCATGTTAAAGTTCCAGGCTGCCAAATACGTAATTTATGTGTCACCTACTGCCCCCATAAATGCATTTATCATGTACTGTGAGCCATCTACTTTTCACAGGTTTTCACATTTCTTTAGGATCTACTGATGGATTTTCAGATCAACTTTTGACTTATAGATATGAGAAAGGCTTTTTGTCTATGTGACTTTCTTTTTAGCTATAGATAGCAGAAATATTCAAAGACTCTGTTAGGATAAAGAGAAGAAGCAGATTTCTCTCACAGACAAAATCAGATTAGGAGACTTTATTTTAAAATGAAGTGTGTATATTCTGTTTTCTTACTGTGTTTTTCTTTTTCTGAAGTACTAACTGATCTTACAGAATTCTCATTGAAGTTTCTGTCTCAATTACACTGCTCTATCAAGCCTTTGTTTTTTCTTTCATTGATTTTTTTCTCCTGTTCTTCCAAAAGGCATAAGGTCACATATACATAATAGTAAATAAAGTTACAGATTAGTATTTTCATAGAGAATGAAACTCTGGAGGAGACAAAATTTCTTTGCCTATAGGTGATATTTCTGTTTCCAAAATATCTCCTTCTCTCTTCTATATATTTCAATCCAGTTTATATCCTCAGTATTCACCCCAAACCCTCCAGTTAGTTTAACCAATGATTGTGTATGTATGTATGCATGCATGTATTTATCTATCTCCCTATCATCTATCTGATGATCATCCACTTTTTAAATACTTCTATCATTTCCTTTTCTATCATCTATTTGCCTATCTCTGTCTATTAATCCTTACATAGAATTTTGAGACATTGTTTTCAGTACTTGATGAGAATTAATTCATACTTTATAAGAATTACCTTATTTTATCCTCAAAACCTGTGATTCTCAAATTTTTTCATCAGACACAATTTATACTCTTAAAATTATTAAAGATTTCCAGGTTTTTTTTTGTTTGTGTAGGCTTTCTCTATTGATGTTTTTCATATTTGAAAGTAATATTGAGAAAACATCAATATTTATGTATTAATTTAACAACAGTGATAAAGCCATTGCAAACTAACATAAATAACATTTTTATAAAGAATAAAAATATTTTCGGGGCGCCTGGGTGGCGCAGTCGGTTAAGCGTCCGACTTCAGCCAGGTCACGATCTCGCGGTCTGGGAGTTCGAGCCCCGCGTCAGGCTCTGGGCTGATGGCTCAGAGCCTGGAGCCTGTTTCCGATTCTGTGTCTCCCTCTCTCTCTGCCCCTCCCCCGTTCATGCTCTGTCTCTCTCTGTCCCAAAAATAAATAAACGTTAAAAAAAAAAAAAAGAATAAAAATATTTTCCAATACAAAAACAATGTAGTGAAAAGAGTAGCAGTCTTATATTTTTCTAATCTTTTTAATGCCTAGTTTAATAAAAGATAGGTAGATTCTCATATCTTCTCTTGCATTCAGTCTGTTTGATGTGTTTTATAGGAAGCATATGAAGAAATTCTAGCCTTATTTAAATATCTAGTTGGAAAATGTGGTACTATTTTAATAACCTAAAGGTTATTTCAATGTTGAGTTTTAAAATCATGTCAGTAAGTTTTTGATAGTCTGTTACATTTGAATCCACTGGAGTATTTTCACATTGAATGAATATTTTTACCCATGTAGAATTTTGGAACATCATGCATTAGTCATTTGGCAAATGTTGGCTCACAGATACACCTAGATCTTGGCAGTGTTTACACATTTAGTTATATAATATGAAAGATCAAAATGAAATAAAATTAATATTTTTTAGTGGTTTGTCAATAACATTATTGAAAGAAATTGGCTTTTTTTTTTTTAACTGCAAATGGGTTGTGGAGAATAGAATCATAATACATTTTAGTGCTACTACCTTGGTTTGTACAAGCCAATACAGTGAATAAATCAGCACATGAAAGTGGTTTTAATCTCACAAGTCTTCTGAAAGGGTCTGTAGAATCCCCTCATGTCCACAGAGCACACTTTGATAAGCACTACTCAAAACATCCCTTTGAGTATCAAGGTTATATTTATTTCCATTTTACAAATGAAAAAATTGAGGCAAAGAGAGTTTATGTAGCTTACTCTAGGACCAAGCAGTAAATGAAGGGGAGGGGATTCTAACTGGGATAACCTGCTACCAATCCATGCTTTAATCCTCTGTTTTGATATGCAGTAACACTTTACAGCCCTTACCTTATTTGACCTATGCCATTTTTCATTACTGTTGTTTCCTCTCTTACTTTTACTGTATGATTCAGGGAACTTGTTTATAGCCTCTGCAGTTTTCATTATCCTGTAACCACCCATTTTCAAGCTGGAGTAAGTACCTTAAGCCTCCTCTTTCCTATCTTACAAACTCTTGCTAGGCAATATCCATGTGCAAGCTTCAATTACCATTGATATGCAAGTGACTCAGAGATTTATATCTCCTATTCTGATTTCTCATCTGTGAAACATTTATTTTTAGCTCATTTTACATGATTTTTTTTCTCTCAAACACATTCTGAATTCTGTAGGACTGTAAGCAGAACTAGGCATCCTTTTCCCATCCATGACTCCAGCCTAAAGCTATTTTTCTGCCTCCTATTGAATAAATGTTATTGTCATCTATCCACTTATAAGATAAGAGACTAGGAGTTATCCTGGTTACTTTTTTCTCCATTGGTACCACTTCTTACCACGTGTAATACCCCCAAACTGTCATTGTATCTTATGTGGCAACCAAAATAGTCCGCCTTCCACCCATTCTCCACAATGCAGGCAGAGTGTCATGTAAGTTCAGACTTGTTTTCTTTCAGCTAAAAAAAATTCAGGGACTCTTCATTTTCTTTAGGATAAAGCCAAATACTTTAAGACGGCCTACAAATAGGATGACAGTTACCCCAACAACCCGATTATGCCTGTTGTTATTCATAGGCACTCATTTCACTTTCAAAAGGGCCTTGGTTTGGATGATTAACCTACATGGCCATCCTACCTAGGGAGATCCTGCCTGATTTGGTGTCTGATATCGTATACAAAGCTCTCTCTTACTCTGAAATTCACCATAAATGCCTTTCTTCAAGTCCATGGGTCACAAGCATTTTTATTCACTTATCTCCTATTATTTTTTTCAGATTTCATTTCAGACTTCCCATTTTAGGGTAAGCTTTCACATTCTACCTGATTCAGCGCTATAGCACTATAAACACTGTCTATTGTAGCTCTTGTTTCATTTGTAGTGGGTGGTTTTGTGATAAATTTCTATAACCCATTTTTTAAAATGTTTTTATTCATTTTTGAGACAGAGAGAGACAGAGCATGAGCAGGGGAGGGGCAGAGAGAGGGGGAGACACAGAATCTGAAGCAGGCTCCAGGCTCTGAGCTGTCAGCACAGAGCCGGACGCGGGGCTTGAACTCACAGATTGTGAGATCGTGACCTGAGCTGAAGTCGGACGCTCAACCGAATGAGCCACACAGTCGCCCCTATAACCCATTTTAGACTATAAGCTTTGTGGGGGCAAAGAGTGTGTCTTTTTAGCTCACTGCTGTATCCTCAGTGTCTTTCAATATTTGGACAGAATGTGCATTCAATAAAAAATTTTGAATAAATTCTCAATGCATGAAATAGTCATTCATATTCTTTGCTAACCTTTGTGAAAAAAATGTTTAACTATTTTTAGATACTCTTTTAAAATGCAAATATGAATAGCTTTAAGCATTGTTAAGATCTCTTTTTTCTGAGTTAGTTTATCAGAGAATTTCTCCTCTCCATAGGAAGAGCCAATGGAATAAAACTAGAATGGGGGAAAGGGAAAGGTCACTCAAGAAGAGAGAAGTGACAGGAGTTGTGTGTGTGTGTGTGTGTGTGTGTGTGTGTGTGTGTGTGTGTTTAGTTTGGAGGAGGAGGAAGTTGATGACTCCTGCTTTGCAACCCTGCAGGGGAAAACTCAGGTGAGATGCAGACACCCATGCAATTTTAGAATTTAACCACTGGAGAAAAATATTTGGATATAGGCAAGCCAATGGACCTTTTTGTTTTTCTATTTTTCCATGGTCAGAGAGTTCATTTTTGGCTCCCTGGTCCTGCCAGCACAATGGCATTTGTTGCAGCTCACTGAAGGAGAGGCGAGAGAAAACGGTGCAGTTGTGTGCCAGATAAAGGGGTAGTTGGAGAGGGGTTACTGTACCTTTGTTTAATGAGCACATGGAGGACACAACCTCTGCCCCCAAGTCTTCAGAATTTTCCAGAAGTTCAATATTGATATAATACCCTGAGTCATAGGTAATTTGATAATGACCTTTGTTATAAATGCCTTGAAGAAAGCTTCCTTAAAAGGGGTCACTCTGGGATCATGCTAAATTTGATAAATGTCCTCACATATTTTAGCCCATTGGTGGTCAGTGGATTGAAAAGTATAAACTCTGGATTCTAATGGCAGGCACTTTTTTAAAGCTAAAATTATGAAAGCATCAAATGACCTCTGATCTACAGGACAGCAGGAGACACTTCACATTGCTTTTCTGACCTGCAAAGTGGCACATGACTCCTATAATTACATGATTCAAAGCTCTTCCTAAGCCTCTCACTTCCACCTTGAAGGCAGATGATGTAACAGCCACATGTCAAAGCATCTGAGAATATATTGAAGACCTCTGGTATTTAGTTTATTTAGCCCCAAGGCGTGGTATATAATCTATTCACTTGAAAGGTACCAGACACATTTGAAATACAATTTGGTATTGTACATTTTCTGTGACTTAATCGTAGTGCTTGTTGAGCAGTTTGTACAAATTTTCCCAATGACTAGTATTCAGTCATAATGACAGTGACTAACAGTATTAGACATTTTTATAATATAAGTAACAAAACTTGTTTTTAACAGTCAAAATTTTCTTTCCTCATAATTTTCTATAACTTTCCATTTGGTGATTATTGCCCTCTAACTTTGCGATTTTAATGTAGTCAATGATACCGATATGTAGAGAAGGAAAACTTTTAATCTGTCATCTCCATTAAATATGTAGAAATAATGATTGTTCCTACCAATCTAGAAAACTAAAGAAATCGATTTTAATTAATTCAGATCTCATCATAAATTCATTATTAAGTTACTTGTTAAACTTTGCCTTATTTTGTTTTTTGTTTTATAGACAGTTATCAAAATAAATCTCTTTTATAATTAAGAACTAGAAAGAAATAAAATAATGTACATATAAAAACTCCAAAACTTGATAGTTTTGAAATTTTTTGTTCAAATTTTTAAATGTTATGTTTTTTCACTTAGAATATAAATTAAATGCCACCTAAGAACATATTTTGAAGTGAATGATTCATTTTGGAATTTGAATTGTTTTATTATACTTTGCTCCATAAATTTTAAAATAAATGCTCTATTAATATTTGTTTGACTGATAAATGTTTATTAAACACTAGCAGTGGTGAGCATCATAATTAAAACTATCAATTTTTAATAACCAATGTTCATTAAATACACATTTTGACATCCCTTTATTATAGAATGTGACACACTGAATTGTCATTATTTCTTTAAATGTCTCTCATCACATCATCTCTAAGAACATCTATCTATTGGAAAACCATTGTGATTTATTTAAATTTGTGTCTACTGAACAAGCACAATTTCTGGTGCATGGCCAGGACTCAAGAATGCCTTGTTGAATGGATAAAATATCTAAAATGTATACATATTTACAAGGGGAAAACTTATGAGAAAGAGAATTGGTCATCCAAAACCCAAATTTAGACAGATAACTAAAACAAATATATTAGCAAAAAGAGTTGCTGGGGAATCAGTAGAATTGGTATATTTAGTTTACATATGTAAACTATGTATGTATATGTGTGTTGGGGGTGGCTGTCAGCATGACAGGGTCAAGGACAGTGGAGGATGAGCATCCCATTGGGTCTGAGACATTTAAGGTAGACTTAACTTAGCAACATCATCCTAAAAATTTGTTGACTCATTCAACAAATGTTTATTGAATTTGCTTGCTGTTTGTACTATTTTAAATTGCAAGGATGCAGCAGTAGATAAAGCAGGGCCTCTACCCAGCTCACTCTTTAGTCAATGAAAAAAAAAAGTTTTGAAGGATAAAGAGGGTTCATTTGTTACAGAGACAACAGGAAGATATTTTTGCCATTGAAAGGACAACATTTTAGATCATCTCTGAAAAAAGAGATGCTTAGAGAAGAGTTTTCAGGATTTCCACCTAATTCTCTGAATGCTGGACAGATTTCCCTGGAAAGAAATTATTCCTATTGTCTGACCAAACCCCCACACACTGCATTTTTAGCCAGTTTCTTCACAGTCTATCCATAATGGGTATGAAGGTAAAGGGAAGATAAATGCTAGGATGGAATAAGGAATAGGAAAGGACTGTTTAACACAAAAGAAGAAATAGGAATAAACGAATATTACATTATATTTAGATTTTATTTCCAGAGCAAGTAGAAATGAGAAAAAAGAATTTATGAGAACAACATCCTGCTTGGCTAAGATCCCATATGATTACATTCAAACCAAAGTATTAATTTTACACCCTCATATTTCTTTAGAATATTTTACTCAATGTGGTGAGCAAATATTTTTAATCCACCTTCTTATTTACTTCTGTGTAAAATTCAACATATTATAATTTTCTTTACCACTTAAGTGCAGATCTCCTTTACCATCTTTTGTAATTTTTATCTATTTTTCTTTTATATATGTGATCCCCAAAATATACCATGATTATCAATTTTGTGGAAAATTGTTATGTTTCTATTATTTTGTTTCTAATATTATGTTTCTAATATTTTCTAATATTAATAATATTTCTATTATTAAAAATCATCTTTCTCTTTTAAACATTAGAAATCACACATTTTTATATTAGAGAAGCCCTGAGATTTCTTTGGAGGGATGCTTGAAGCTGTCTCTTTATTAAAACTCTATCTTGACCTATTATTGAAGAAGAGACATTTGCCCATATCAAAACTAGTGAGGTAATGGAGAATGTAGGAGACTTGCTTCTTCCCCTGTTGAAGCCACTAATATATACCACATCTCTCAGTAATGTACGTTACTTTACCACCTTGATCACTCTACTTTCCATATCATTCAACATGGTGCAAAAAATAGTCATTTTCCTGTGCCACTTATAATTTTATTGCTTTGGTTTTCTAATTTTTTTTATTTTGCATAAATGTATTTTAATAAGTTAATACAGCCTAAGACAAAATATCATTCTAAGACAAGGTAAAAATATGTAGATAATCTCTATGACCATTTTTTTTTCTTTTTGTACTTCCAAATTCACCAATTGGTTTTCATGTACTCTGCGTTGAAATTAAAATCTTGCTACTGCCTATAAACCCAGTCTTCCTTCTGCATAGTCTAGTTTTATAAGGACAGACACATTTTTGTAGGTAGATTCATCAATTCACTGAAAATTGTGTAATTTAACAGCCTCCAGGCTGTGCAAATTTAGAGACTTAGGTATTCCTCAACTCAAGTGCAGTTGATTAACCTAAGGATTTAGTAGTTAATACAAGTTACACATTTGCACAGTCATTCCTAATGTTTATAAAGGTGTAAGGTTTGCATAACATTTGCATTGTTATCCTTGTCAATCAGCTTTAGCCATTCTTAGCTTGATAAGACTAGACAGGTGGTTGAGATATGTATAGAAGCATGAGGCTGAGAAAAGCAGTTAATGTATTTGGTCACATAAGATAAAGTCAAATGCAGAATCAAGAATGGGTTCCTTAGTGACCACCAAATTTATTGGACATCATTTTTCATTTTAAAGTATTTAGGACTATTAGTCTGATTCTTCATTTTCTCTTAACTGCAGTATTTTCACTAGTTGTGGTCCTACTTTGCCCTTTTCAAAAGTTACCTTCCTATGTGGTTGCTCTTTTCCTTTTCTAATGATAGCACACAAGAAAATCATTTAAGCCATAACCTCTAAAGCCACTTAATCAAATCTTACCTATAAAATGGAGTGTGTATTCTCACGACAGTACATTCACTTTGGCATTAGAAAAGTAAAATCTTAATTTTTAGAGTGACAGAGTTGAAAGGATTCTACCACAAAATGTGCATGATGACATTTACACAGCCTCAATGACACAACACTTGAGAATGAGAGCTCCAAGTCTCTTGACTGTGGCCCACCTGCAAGTCATTATAGACCATAAAATGTTTCTCAAGTCCTGACCATATTATTTATAGAGCTTGACCAGCCTGTCAGAGAATAATAACGGCATTTTATACTTCTGCTGTGCCCTACATCTCAATGTTCCTTACCAACATGAATAAATTCTTGTATCACTTCTGTGCGGTATTGGATAAATATTATGACATCAAGTTTTACAGATGGGGAAGTAGAAAATGAAGTACAGATGTTAAACAATTTTATCCAATCCCAAGTCACTATGTAGCACTTTTCTACTGGCCATATAAATAATATCAAGGATCAACACTGATGTGTAGGAAAGTAGGGATGGGTGGAGGGAAGTGGGGCTCATTTAAGTAAATTGAATATAGAAAAGCCACAGTGGGAGTAGTTAAGCTAAGAAGATGATTAAAGAAAAAAAAGGGATTAAGTCACTATGATTTATTTATAGTCTCTATCCTACTAACTTCCATAAAGGATTTGAAATTGGAGAATTAGGATGTCTCTTCTCCCCTAGGGTATTTCTGCAGGAAAAAGCAATGAGAATAGATACCAGGGAGAAAATTGTGAAGATTACTGATGAGGGATTATTGTTCAGTTGGTCTGATTATATTTTGTAAGAATGAGTTTGTAAGATGGACTAAGGAGAGTTGATTGAGAATTCATATCTATTATATCTTCAGCACTAGCACTCTCATCTCCATACTTTTCTTTTTTTTTTTTAGTTTATTTATTTTGAGACAGAGAGAGAGAGAGCACGAGTGGGGGAGGGATAGAGAGAGAGGGAGAGAGGAATCTCAAGCAGGCTCAGCACTGTCAGCTCAGAGCCTGACATGGGGCTTGATCCCACAAACCATAAGATCATCACCTGAGCTGAAATCAAGAGTCAGACACTTAACCAACTGAGCCACCAGGTGCCCCGTCATCTTTAGTCTTTTCTTCCCCTTAATCTTTATTCACATCTACTCATAGCTGGTCACTTCCCCACTGTGTTTTATATCTATATTTATACATAGATATACATATATATTTAATAGTATATAATTAAATATTAATATACAATATAAGTAACATAAAGTTAACATTTATATAACTATATAATATACATGTATAATGCATACATAGTATATATTATATATCTATATACCACTATTTTGTCTTAATATTTTTATTTTCTCAGAAACTCAGATTAAACTAAGATTCACTCCACATGCAGATTCCATGTGATTTAGTAACTATTTGGATAATTATGTCTTTAATATCTATCTCCTATAATAGACTTCATGACAGGAGTAACCATATGTCAAGTCTCCACCTCTACTTCTTTCTCTGGTACCACAGGGTCTGGCATATGATAGGTGCCTAATAAAAGTTAAAAAAATGTTTTCTCTATTGTTTATTTATTGTTGAGAGAGAGAGAGAGAGAGAGAGAGAGAGAGAGAGTGAGTGAGTGGGGGAGGGGCAGAGAGAGAGAGGGAGACACAGAATCTGAAGCAGTCTCCAATCTCTGAGCTGTCAGCCCAGAGCCCGCCCTGGGGCTTGAGCTCACAAACTGCGAGTTCATGACCTGCACTGAAGTCAGAGGTGTAACAGACTGGGCCACCCAGGTGCCCCTCACAATAAAAGTTTTGTGAAAGAGTCTTTCACAGGGATAGAGTATACTGTGCCAGTGGAATATATAAGACATTCGTGGAAAGTAACTTTAGAATAGAGAGTAAAAGGGCTTTAAATTTTTTTTTTTTACCTATGGAGAAGCTGGGCTTCAAGTGAATAATATAAACAGTATGAATGAAACATTTGAGAGAAAGCTCTAAAATCAAATTAATATGGAGTTTATTATCATCCTGAGAACAAATTAAACGGGAGGATTCACAGTTATTCATTTTTCTAGTGAACAGAGGATTAAGTGGGAATAGTTATTGCACAACAAAAAATGCACTGAAAAGAATTTGGTTCTATTAAAATACTACAGATAGTTTCTTGATTACTCTGAAGTATCATGGATATTTCCTTGATTGCTTTGTTTTAGGCAGTAGAAATTGACTGGCAGTCAAGATGCTGAACTTCGTGGAAGTTACATTTAACCATATGGAACCAGACATTACATACATAAACAAGCAATATAAATATGGCCATTTTGGATGATAGTATTACAAAGAAAATAATATAGTGTTGTATTAAGGAGTGACTAGAATAAAGATGGAGACAGATAGCATTTTTAATATGATTGCTTGAGTCAGTTTCTCTAAGGACACTGCATGTGAACTGAATCTAGAAGGATAAAAAAGGAATTAGACACATTAAGAGCTGGGGGCAGAACATCCTAAGGTGGGGGTGGGCTCGCAGCTGTCAGCACCAAATGCAGAGGACCTGAGGTGGGTAAGCTGTCACTGGCACGTCCATGTCATTTTAGACATAGTTGTAGAGAGGACCATTATAAAAGGAGGCTAGAGACATAGGCAGGAACTTTTCTTTGGCCTTGCTACTAAAAAAGTGTGGTCCACAGAAAGCTTTTAAATAGTGAATTTACGTGGTAGTGAGTTTATGTGGTCTAATTTACTTTTTTTAAAGGATAGCTCTGGGTCTTATGATAAGAATGGAATGTATAATAACCACAGAGGAGGTGGAGAGAGGTAAGACTTGCAGAAATCTGGGTGACATTGTGGTGACTGTGAGTAGGAAGGTGGCATTACAGGTGGAGATGTATAGAAGTGAATATCAGTAGAACTGAGCAAGTACTGATGGGCTGGTTGTTCAAGAAAAATATTTAAACTAAAATATGTTTCATGGATACTTGGTGTAAGCAATGGATTAATGGTGGTATCATCCACTAAGATGGGTGAAAGTCTAAGAGAGGAACAGATATGGGAGTTATAACAAGGAGTTTGAATTGAACATTAAAAATATCCAGTTGGCCTAGGGGCGCCTGGGTGGCGCAGTCAGTTAAGCGTCCAACTTCAGCCAGGTCACGATCTTGCGGTCTGGGAGTTCGAGCCCCGCGTCAGGCTCTGGGCTAATGGCTCAGAGCCTGGAGCCTGTTTCCGATTCTGTGTCTCTCTCTCTCTCTCTGCCCCTCCCCCAGTCATGCTCTGTCTCTCTCTGTCCCAAAAATAAATAAACGTTGAAAAAAAAATAAAAAAAAAATATCCAGTTGGCCTTTGTTAAGTTAGGCTTTCCTAGTAGATAACTGTACTGCAAATATATGTTGTGTAAGGTCACTGGACTGTGTAAGAATACCTAGACGTGAAACGTAAGGAATATGTCAGACTTAGGCCCTGAAATATTCTAGCATATAAAGATATTATAAATACCTGTTACTTAAAATATGTTCATGGGCCTACAGCATCAGCATCACATGAAATATTATTAGAATTATAGAATTGCCAGACTTACTTATAATCTGAATTTTTCAGGAAGTTCTACTGTACAGCATTATATTATAATCAACAAAGAAGACTAAATTGGTATAATGATTGAAGTAGAAGGAATAACTAGAAACATATAGTCCCAGAAATAGCAAAATAAGAAAAGGTTTTAGGCATGAAGAAGTGGTGAAAATTACAAAATGCCCCTCATAGGTCAGATAAGGTAAGAACAGAGACTGTTTTTTTGAATTTTATCCCAGTTTACTTTCTTGCAGAATTAGTTTAAAATTTTGCACATTATTATTAATTAGCATAAAACATACTCCATTGGCTCTCATTAGTTCCTTTATATTGTTCTGCCTCTAGTACTAACTCATTATTCTCCTTCTTTCTTTAGAAAAACCTATCAAAAGAACAGATAAAATTATTGTCTCTGTGTCTTCATTTCTTATTTCCTCTTCAATGAATTTCAATCTGGTTTCTCTCCTTATCCTCCAGTTATGGAGGATAGAATAATTTTACAGCTGGACTGGTAAAGTTTAATGCTTCTTTTGGGAATCTTAGATATTTTCTTTGAATATGAAAAATATTAAAAAAATACTTTTAAATAAGTATTGCTAAATAGTCCAATTTTATGTTCATTATGGATATAACTTCCATCTCCACATAGCAATCATATCTGGGATTGAATGGCGCATCTATATACAAGCGTAGCATAAAAATGAGTTTAAATAATCACCTTCATGGTAAAGTGGATAAAATTAATACTGCACCAAGGGATCTGTCAAGATAAATAGAAAGAGGAAATTGAAGATGTTGACAGCTATATCTATCTGGGTCATGTGTTGATGGGGAATTTAGCAGAAGAAAAAAGCTAGAGTGTATAAAAAATAGTCTACATCATTAGGTGAAGAGCTGCTAAAAATAAGAAGAAAGGAAAAAAAAATTTAAAAGCTATATAATTCTACCATCCTGTCTCCTGCTGTGCAAGTACCACATGTCTGAAAGATGCCACTAAATGCTGGTTGAGAGCTCTAGCAAAAGGATGTAATCTTTAAGTAACTCAAGGTGCAGTGGAACAGAAAATGCACTCAGCCCTACTGATGTATTGTGCTTGGGCTGAGTTATAGTGTGGCAGTTATAGTTATAGGGAAGGTAATGAATAATTCAATTAAGTTTAATTGTTTTCCTTAAGTTATAGAGCTAAACACTATTCTAAATATCAAGATTTGTAAGTCTATCACATAGCATTTAATGGCAAAGGAAAGGTATGTTTATCAACATGTTACTGGAGACAGCAGCAAATGCAAATTCCCAAAGTACAGGTGAAGTGTTGTGTGCATTGAGGAATGAGGAAAGGAATAATCATATTAAGTTTTGGGGATGAGAAGAGATCTCCTGAATAAGAAACCTACATTTTCTGTGCATCCCCAATACCAGTCATTAGACCTGTTCCATAGGCACACACAAAATATAGGTTGAGCACCTAACTAAATGACATAGAAGTTTAAGAAAATTTAAGAAAGGGTCAAAATGTATAAATGGAGAGAAGGAAGGTGAATTAAGATACCAAATTAGGGAATAGTGGAGGGTATTCTGAAGAATAGCAAATGAATCACTGTAACAGAAATATACAGTGGGTGGGGACATGGACATGAAGTGCATGGTTTTGCTCTTTGTGATGTCCAACCATCTTCTGCTAGATGAGCCGTGTGCCCTGGTATGCAGGGTACGCTTATCCAAAGGAAGAGACCTTTTTCTTTTCACAAAGGTGATCATGTGCTCTAGCCCAGATGTGTGCCTGCAGGATTATATCTTCCTAGAATTGGTGTTTTTTTCTAATTTGCACAAATGTGCCCCACAGAATATGGTGCTTTTGTATAAGACGGTAGTGGGAGGATGAGTTTGGAAAGATAAGTTAAGGCCACATAACAGAGGATCCTGACTATTTCTAGAAGGACTCTCTGTTCTTAATTCAGGAGGCAGTGGGAAAACCTAATCAAGGAGCATTTTTCAGTAGAGAAGGGCCATGTTTGGAGCTGCAAACCAGATCTTGTAACAGTTGGAATCAGAAGCAACGGGAGGGGTAAGATCAATTAGAGGAGCAGGCCACAGAGCTTTACTTAATATAAGAAGACAGTATATTTTATGGATTAGTTCACAGAGATTATGGTAACTATGTGATTAATCAGTTTGGTCAAGTGTAGAAGCACATCTGCATTAGTAGACATATGAAATCAATGTATATGACTAATAGAAAAAAATATCTTCCGCATATGTACATGTTATATAAGCAAGACAAAAGTTGTGTAATTAAAAACCCCATGTTTATAGGACAGTTTCTACATTCCAGGCACTGGTCAGGGTATAGAGATGAATGAAACATAGTTCCTGCTACATGAATGACGGTAATAAATATCTTTTCTTGATATTTCTGGAATTTAATCATTTTAAGCTAAATGTTTACATATGAATGAAAAGATAAGAGTATCTTTTATCATAGTTATTTGTTCCTACTTTTCTCTATTATTTTACTCTTCTTTCATTTTTACATGAGAAAATCACCTTTTTAAAAGTTTATTTATTTTTGAGAGAGAGAGAAAGAGAGAGAGAGAGAGAGAGACTGCCAGCAAGGGAGGGGCAGAGAGAGAGGGGGACAGAGGATCCGAAGCATCCTCCTGACAGCAGACAGCCTCATGCAGGGCTTGAACTCATGAACTGTGAACTCATAACCTGAGCCAAAGTTGGACGCTTAACCTTCTGAGCCACCCAGGCACCCTGAGAAAATCAACTTTATTCAAAATGGTATGACAAGAGTTCTTATGATTCCTCAATTATATCTAAGTAAATAAACAAATAACCTTTAAATCTTATGTTTATTCATAAGACTTGTGAATATGTTATTCCTGACTCAGAGGTTGTAATACTTTAGTTTTTAGCCTACCACATTATTAATAAAAGCATCAAATTAAAGTAGATATATATTTAAGATATGTCAGGCACTATATTTAAGGTTGAACAGGATCAATGAGTTATTTTTTGTTCTAACACTATTGTTAATGAATTTCCATTATATCTGGAAAATCTATATTGGTACTAGAAACAATAGAAATAAATTAATTAAAAATTGATTCAAATAATTAAAAATAGAATTGGATTTAGGACAAAGAATTGGGATGATGAGAACCCATATCAGGGTGAGAATAGATTGGGCTGTAATTCAAGTTTGTGGGGAGGGAGGATTTTTAGACAGTTTCCATTTGTTTCTTCCAGTTTGCTCTCTACTGTTTTCATTCTGTTTTCAAAGCCAGCATTCCTACCCATGTGGACTTTCTTGCATTCAGTAGGGTTCAGCTAATGGGAAGGTATTTATTCTTCTGACTTCCTCTCTGCGGGTCTATCTTGGGTTGGCTATATGTCTCATTGAAGTTCACTGCTCTTCCAACAGTGACCTTCTCTCACTTTCACCTTATGTATTTCAGTAAACATTCCCTCTTGCTCCTTTGGGTCTTCTAGGGCTTCTAACAATTCTGCTTCTCCTAGCCAGAAATTATCCCACAGTTTTTTGCAGTGTTGTAAAATTTTGTAAATAATCTCTTTTTAAACTTTCTTCAAATTTTCCTAATATGAGAGTGACACCTCTTTTCTTTTGGGGACACTGAGAGAACAATAGAGCAGGAGGTTGTAACAGTATGTGCTGTATTAAGCAGAAGGAATATCCAGATATTGCCTAGAGGGTGATATTCAGATACTATTAAGATTGAGAACACTCAGCTAGGCAGAGGAACAATCCCTTGGAGAACAGAAATTAGATATTAGAGAAAATAGGCAGGTCTAAAGTTCCGGAAACCATCAGAATATAAGAATTAAAAGATAAGGAGAAAACGTGGTAAAACAGACACGAAAAGAAGGAGCTCGATATTAAAGACAACCACTTTATTTCCCCACTTGTCTGAATAACTGCAGGGACAAGAACACTTATGTATCCCTAACTGGTTGAGCTTCTTATTGGAAGCACATAGCCGAGATAATGGGGGTAGAGGCATATATGTTGATCTTACCCAGATCTCTGCCAGGTATTCTACCAAGTCTGAATCTCCACTTTTTATAGTCCCTGAGGATAACATAGGTAACTCATAGTGAATGAAATTAGGAAGAATTATCCAGGTGGTATGGTAGGCCAGAATGATAACCCCCAAAGAGGTCCACATCTTAATCTCCAGAACCTGTGAATATTTTACCCTACACAGCAAAGGGACTTTGTAGATGTCATTTAATGTTAGGTATTTGAGAGTGGGAGATTATCCTGTATTATCCGGTGGGCTCAATCTGTTGACATGTATGAGGCTCTAAGAGCAGAGAACCTTTCCTGACTGTGGTCAGAGAAATGGATGAGACAAAGGAAGAAAGAGTCCGAGAGATGTGACTTTTCTGGCTTTGATGGTGGACAACAAGCCCACCAGCCAAGGAATGTGGGTGGCATCTAGAAGTTAGAAAAGACAAGGAAATGTATTTTCACCTAGAGTCAACTGAAAGGAATATAGCTCAGCCCAAACCTTGATTCTTTCCTGGTAGGATCCATTTTGGACTCATGGAAACATAGATGATAAATTCATCTTGTTTTAAGCTAGTAAGTTTGTTAAAACAGCAATGAAAAATTTATACTAAGATTGGTTCACAGAGTATGGAACTTGGAGATTTTAGATAAAAAATAAAATACAACAGATAATCCCAGCTCTCTTGGAAGAAAAAATTGATAAGGGCAAATGCCTATCAAGAAAGATCCTATATCAGGTGAAAGAAAAAAGCTGATAAAAAAGACAAATCAATAGGTCAATTGTCAGATCTGCCAATTAACCAAATATACAAAAGGTCAATAACTTATGCATCAAAAGTTTGGTATTATTCAGAAACTCAAGAATATTCACTTGTTTGGCATATGTGGGATATGACAGTGATACAGATGGAGAGAAGGAACTTACAGTTTATAGATGAGCAAGGCTCACTGGTGCCACCTGAAGTCACCAAAAACATGCCCTCTCCTACTCATTTTTGTGTGCTCTTACCTGTTGCATAGCATATCTGTTGCCACTGCTAGAGGTGAACAAGCCCTTTAGTATATCATTCCCAGCAGTGGAACTGAGGTTAGTGTTGGCAATGATTATAGAGATTCTGATTTTGAACACATGATTTTAATATAGATTTTCATTTTGATCACACCATTTTGATGTTCTCAAGAATTGTCGAGAATTTAACTCTGCCTTCTACTTTAGACGAAAAATAAAATATTCTGACACTTGTTCTGCCCATTTCAAGAGGAGTAGCTGGAGGAATCTCTATATACTATGGGGAATGGTTTTCAGATAAGAACACATAGGTTCTTTGTAGTGAAGCAATGTCAGGAGAGACTGTAGATTTGGAGAATGAGATTCTTCTCTCATTTAGGGCTAGAGAACAAGAAGGTCTTCACACTTAAAAACAGAAAAGTATAAGATATGTTAACAAAAGAAATCCGTGTATACAATTCCTTTCTATAGGTCATAACTCAATTTGAAAAGCAGTTATACCAAAAGAGAAAGAGTTTTGAAACTTTTTGTAAAAGCATTAAGTATTTTAAAAAAATTGGTGCTCTATTTTGTGATGAGTGTGCATTAAAAAAACAGAAGTCAGCTGGATAATTCAATGAATGTAGTTTTTTTCCCCACATTGTCGTGTTTCAATACAATTCACAGCTGTATAAATAATGCCATTCATAAGCAGAACTCAGGCAAATTCAATTCTGTTTCTATTAATGTGGAATGTGCTAAAATTTTCCACTTTTGTTTGCTTAAAGAACATGTATGTCTTGGCACACAAAAGCTCTCTTGTGTTCATATAATTGTAAAAAAAGTTAAACACCCACCTCAAAATCCTAAGGGCACTAAGCAGTCATCCTTCCAAAGAGGTCTATATTTTCAGACATGACGTGTATTACTGATTGTGGAACAAAATCCACTGTATAATTTCTGTGGTCGTCTAAAACAGACAAAGCAGCTGGGAGAAAAATCTTACTGGTTGCTATTTCCCCAGATTTTCTTTCATCTCCCTCTGAGGAATTTGTTTGCAGAGCATACACAACACCATCCAAAAAGGAAGGCTTTTTTGAATGAAACATGTTCTGTCTTAAGCGAGTTCTAAAGTGCTCTAAATGTGAAGCTTTAGAATCCGATGATACCTACTCCATGGAGGCCTGACAGTAAGTCATGTAATACATCGATGAGTTTATGGGTTTGTCGGTTAGTAGTTCCAGATGGTGTATCTGTGCTCTGGCTGTGCACTCTGTGTAAATCATCTCACTCACAATCAACAGATATCCAGAAGCACTTTAATTGGAAACATTTATTTTTACCAGTTATTTATAACTTTCAATAGAATCTCATTCAAGAACATGGAGCCCCTTGTTTTTCATATTAGCTGAGCTCTTTTTTTGGAGGGCAGGTTTTGACAGGATCTGTACTGCCTGAAATGATGTTTTCTTGAGATTTCTGTATGCTCAATATATTTGTGGTTTAGTCTTAAGAAATGCTGCTATCGAAGCTTCTGCCCCTCTCCACACCACCTTCTTGCCAACTCTTATTTTGGACTAGAGAGTATTCAAGTGAAAAGCATGTTTGCCATAGTTGAAAAATGATTGCTGTTAATGCCAGGGTTTTGGTATCAGCCCTTCAAACCACCATCATTAATCTTAATTAGAAAACTAAAGCAAAGGTTTTTACCATTTGCAATTAATATGGGACCTAATTTGGATTCAGATTCCAAACTGAACTCACTGTCTGCCTGTGTTGGAAAATGTGTTTTATACCTGCCAGTACCAATATTGTTTTAGTAACCAAGGAAAGAGCAGTGCCTTGACTGACATCAGAATAATCTGTGTCGACCATAAACATTAATCTTGTTTAGAAAGTCAAGCTGAACTTTGTCAAAGAAGAAAGGTCTAGGGAAAAAAAAAAAAAAAAAAAAAAAAAAAAAAAAAAAGCAAGTTTACTTCAAGGCCCTACATAGTATTAAAAACACTGAGCTACATCTTCGAGTTTCTCCCACTCTAGAGGCGGTGGATTTGGCCATTTGTAATGAAGGCCCTGTCCTCTGCTCTTATATTGTTCAACATTGTTTGGAGAAAACATATGACATCTGAGCTCTTCATCAGAAAGTTGGGAGATGTATTTATGATGCCCCTATGTTGAAATGATGCAAAACATTCAAATAAAATAGTAATTAAGAGAAAATACCTCTAAAGTGTCAGAGACATTACTTCCAACTTGGTAAGTAGTTTAGGTTGCTTTTAATTTTAATTGAATTTGTATGAATTTACTAAATACAGAAATATCTCTGAAGAGATATTGGTTAGACTATTTATTATACTAGAACCATCATTTATTTCACCTTCAAAGTGAACCTCTTAACACTGATGGTCTATTTTTTTTTTTTTTTCCCTTAAAGTCTGTGTGTGGGGTTGTAAGGGCTTTCAGGAGTGTTGAAAACCGAGATGCAGTGTTTGAAAGCTAAATGAAAATTAACTGATGTTCAGAAGATTTTATTTTCAAAAATGTACCAACTGCTATAGGAAACTGGTATTTGTATCCAGATATGTAAAACACACATATCTTGGTATTTATATGTGTATAAATATCACCTTATTAAAGCACATATGTATGTGTGTGCATATATACATAATATATACATACACATATATGTTACTTGTGTTTTATAGATTTTTCAAATGTGAAAAAAGAAGGTTTAAAAAAGGTATACAGTAGTAGTCAAGTCAGGACCAAAATTCTAGTATCTAATTTTTAGTAAATTGATAATTTGCCTTTCAGTTTTAACACACCCAAATGAACAAAGCTAATGCTTGGTATTGAAGTATTTTATCTAGTTTTATTTGGTTGGGGAAGAGGAGTGTGACTGCTAAACATTCTCCTAAAAAGGCTTAGAAATTTCTGATGCTGTTCTCATATTATTTCTATTTAACTAAACTTTTTGCATCTTGATCCTAATAAATAAAGAATACAAAGCGTAACATGTTTGAAGATGGATATTGCATGTGTAAATTTATTATAGTAATTTATGTAAGTTTTAACCATATTTGAAAAGATTGATAATAAGACATTAAAAAAAAACATTAACATGGTCAATAAGTACTGATTGACAAGAATTAATTAAATTAATAGAAACTCAAACATGACATGCGATTCTATTGACTTCAAAATACCCAAATATAAACCTTTCTTCAAAGCACATCCTTCTTACCACTCTCTTGAACCCAGAAACTTGCTCCAGCCAAACATAGCTGAATTTTACTCATCACTAAACACCTTGGTAATATCAGCATTAAGGGGGGTTGGCAACTGTTAAGAATTTGGCTCTTTCAAAGAGTATTCACTTTTGCCTTGTCAATTTCATTATGGGAATGGTGTTTCTCACAGTTTTATATAACACGGTTTTATGTGTGTATACAAATGACTTTTCAATGTTAGACATTCACCATCAGAATTCTATTAAAATAGTGCTATTCTGGCTCTGAAGGATGTTAGATGAATTAACATGGGGATCATTTATGTAGACAATATTCATTATTCTTATTTAGAAAGTCATATTTTCTGATGGCCATGAAAGGGTTTTATTTTGTTTCTGAATTCTCAGTTGGCAACTAAATCAAAAACCCATTTCCAATAACTGCCAGTACATAGCTCACATATTCCTATGCTTCATTTTCTTCAGCTATCTTATAAAGTTTAAGTGTGATAAAGCTGCAGAATAATCTTCTCTTGCAAAGGGCATCAGTAGACACCTAGTTTGTATTTTCTTATCACTCTATGTTTCTCACTAAATACAGCATTGTCTTTATCTTCTAATCTCTAGTTGTAAACTCCTTCATTATAATCTGAGGGGAATTGTGTAGTAAACATGATGAATTGGGAAATGTCTTTAAAATCTGTAGTCTAGTGAATAACTCCAGCAGCAGGCTAATACTGGTAATAAATTTGAAAATACTTAACTGTGGAGTATATTACTGTCTGCTTTCAGTGTTTTTTTTTTTTTAGACTTTCAATCTGTAAGATTTTAAAATAGAAACAAAGAACGTCTCAGAAGAGATTTTAGCAATCCCAAAGGCAATCCCTGTTCTGCGTGTAGTACCATATGTTGAAAAACACTAGTGCCAAATTGCCTATTGTGGCAAGTTATACATTTTTCTTTTTGTTGAGGTCTCCTTTTGAATCAATACTATTTTTTTGTCAGAGTAGGGTAGAGATCCAATTGATTAAAATATAGAATGTAATTGAAATAGTAGTACATTTTGAAGATATTGATGAGCTAGTCTAATATTTCTTGAAGAACACATTAGTAAATTAGCTCACAATTCAGTTAAGCATAATTATTCTTTCATTTAGGGTATTTCAAAATACAGTGACTGAATAAAGATACAGTTTTTCATATTAAACAAGCAAACTTACATTTGTTTTGATATCTATAAGCTTATTAATTCCAACAGATCTAGTGTTATGATGTGTAAATGCTTCAGAAATTTTGGGGAAAACCAGGTCATGTTGAAAATATACATTTTAAATTAAATTAATTAAAAATCAAATTTGGGTTAAAAATAAAATGCTTGTAACACTCCTAAGCAAATTTTAATAATTTGATTCCACTCCTTTGAAAAATAATTGCTACTAATTTGGGGAAAATATCTTCTTGTAACATCTAAATATTGATGCTGACCTCTGGGGAAAAGGTAAGACAGCACGAAGAAAAAATAGAATAATTATTTCCATATTATTTTCCTATAAATATATGTCTAGAAATAGCAGCTTTGGAACAAGTGGGACCAAAATCTAAAACTGTTAAATAAGAGCATTGTATTGAGTGAAAATCATGCATATGTAATTGTTTTAAGTTAAAATAATACTCAGCATTTTTTAGAGTTCTCAATCCCAGGAGACAGCAGTGTGAAGTCTTGCAATATTTTCATTGTATGTTTTTTCCAGACACCACTAGAGGCCCCACAACTCCAAAAATAAATGAATGATTACATGGACTGCTAATCAAAGCATAAAATAAAATAGAAAGTTAAATGGAAAGATTACCACTGTCTACCTGGCAAGGTTTTATATTCAGGGATTTTCCTGTAAGAGTTTAGATGGCCTTTGTGGAGCTAAGATTTGTGCCTTTTACTTCCTTCTCTGTCTGCAACATACTGATATGTTGCACACCCTTCACACAAACCCTCACGCACAGAATATATGAGGTGTGTAAGTGCTGTGTGCACTCATCTATGGAGATTGTACACAGAGCCTTGAAAAAATATACCTCTGAACCTAATGAATTATCTATTAAGAAATTGAATTAGAAAAAAAGGTACTGTATTATAATTTAGACTGCTAAAAATTTGCTTGCGTTCTTTTTATATTAGGTTAAATAAGTGTTTACATTTGTGACAAAAATATGCCATTCTCTGTGTCAGACTTTACATTATGCCACAAACATATTTTTATAATAATTAGGTAAAGACCCACGGGGACGAGCTGCCTTCTTCCTCCGAGAGCACACCTCCTCCCAGATGCTACGAGAATAGCAAGGGGATACATGTTACATTGCCAGTAAGCAGGCAAGTCTTCTGGATCTCTTCTTACATCCTAAGTAAAATTAGATGTAGCGTTTTCAGCCTGGTTTCTAAATGTTTTGTCTGCCAGCCGGCAGCTTGTCACCTTGAACAGACTTAACCAATTAATTCAGTTCTCTGGTTCCTGGCTAACCTTGAATCCTAGTACGCTTTCATACCATCTCAGCGGAAGTTTAAACGGCGATCTTTATGGTGAATAAGTAGTGTTAGGCTCTGAGAACTTATTTTATGAAAAGCCAGTAGCACCTGTGTTCATTTTTTATGGAAGACATAGTAATGTTACCAAGCATTCCTCTAAATGCCTTATACTCAGCATTTGTAACAGTTTTCCTGATGTAACTTTTCTTCTTTTTCAGCTAGAAAGAGGGTAGTTAAGAGAGGTTAAACGGTATTGTAATAGTGAACTAATCTCTAAGGCAAAGTGTCCTCGGATTTTTCAACTACAACTGTTCATATTGACAATTCATAAATGATGTTATGTCAAAATTAATAGATCAAAATCCTACAGGGCTTCTCTCATGTCCAGAACAGTGTAGACTTCTTAGGGGATATAAAGACATATAAAACCCAGTTCTACTTCCCAAGAAACTAACAATCTAGATATAAACCAAAAAATATATCTTTAATAACAATACAACCACATGCTGTTTTTCAGGGATACATCTGAAACAGTTAAAATAGACTGGTCAAAGATATAGGATAAACCAAATAACAAAGCAGAGTGGCAACAGTATTCTTGAAAAGAATTGAAAGTAGAAAGTATTAAACAACAACAAATTTTTTTATAAAAGACACTACTATCTTTGATGAAGCTCAAAAGTATTAATATTTTCCCTCCAAATGAGATAGCTTTATGACACAAGGATATGATAAATACAATAAAATATCAACAAAGAATATTCATGAGATACTTTGAAACAACATTATCAATGTTTGGAAAATAAAATGAGTTAAAAATAAAGCAGTATATTGCTGACTTGGGAATATAAGTAATTGTGGGTTATGTAGATATCCTTGATATTTTATATGATATATAATTCTCTAGTATATGTTTTATACTAGATAATTATAAATTACATTATATAATTTATCCATATCATATGGATATCCATTTATCATATGGATATATGCCTTGTTCTCATACCTAACGTATATTAATGTATTTTGTGTTATACATCATATATAACACATATCTGTATATAGTTATATTTTAGAGAAAAAATCTACCTGTCATAAAAATGGCGTAAGAAAGGATTAATATATTCCAAAATTCAGCTGCTATATGTTTCATTTTAAATCCCATTGGAAAGAACTATAAACTAATAAAACCTGTTTAAATGACAACTTAGCATTCATAAAAATTACCATGCCAAGTAACACTTACATGAAGACATATAATTGAAGAGATATTTAATTTTCATGTATTTTAAATACCATAAATGTGTCAATACTGCCTAAATATAGATTCAAGGTTGCTCAAACAAGTTTCTTCTTAAATTAATAAAGTACTTCTAAAATCTGTATGGAAGTTCAAAGGGCCAATAAGTCAAACCTCCCCAGTAAAAAGAAATAAAAAAAGAAACCGATTAGAAAAACCTATTATAAAATGAAAATATTAAGACTGTGCAGGAGTGATTCAAAGATAGAAAACTGCCAATAGTAGAGAGCAGAAGATTGTGAAAAAGACTTCTATTTATGAGGAACTTTGCTTTATGATAGAAGTGGCATGCAGGTTATTGACCAAAGGTGATTAACTATTACATGTGAGGACATAGAAAATGGAGATTTCTTAAATGAGATACAAGGCAACAATCATAAGTAAAGATTGAAAACTTGATAATATAGAAATTAAAAACTTTAGCTTGAAAAAATGCATTTTAGAAAAAGTGATAAGACAGAACACAAACTGGACTAAGATATTTGCGGTTTATGTGAGCAACAAAGTATTAATTTCTAAATATATGAAGACTCTCAGAATCAAGAAGTAAACAGAATTGAAAAATTATTCAAACATGAGCAGGTACTTTGCAAGAAAAGTAATATAAATAGCTAAAAAAAACAGATGTGCTGTCTCTACTTTATTAGTATCACAAAAATATGTCAAGAGAGCTATGAGACACTATTTTAGGCCCATTCAATAGGTGGAAGGAAGTTAAGTGTGACTCTACTGAGTTTTACAGATGAGGTAGGTTACCGGGGTCAATTATGCTGGCAGGAGCATAAACTGGATAATCAGTGTGGGAAACAGTTTGGCATTATCTTGTAAATATAAGCTTTACTTCTGTGATCCGATAGTTCAACTCCTGTTTATCAAAGAGGAACTCTTTTAAAAGTACATTAGGAAACATACAATTAAAGTTCAGAAAAGCACTTTTTGTAATGGAGAAAAAACCCTTGAACATCATAAATTCCATAAACAAAATAATAGATAAATACATTTTATTATAGCCACATAATGGAATATTATACATTGGGAAAAAATAAATGAATGTACCTGTGTTCAATAACATGGGTGACCTTATTATAATAGTATTGAATGGGAAACCCATATGAGTTTAATAACCTTTATGTAAAGTTTCAAACTAGGCCATATAAATGGATTATTTATAATATACTTTAAAAACGCTTTCTAGGGCGCCTGGGTGCCTCAGTCAACTAAACGTCTGACTCTTGATTTCGGCTCAGGTGGTAATCTCATGGTCGCAAGATCAAGCCTGGTTTCAGGCTCCACCGAGCCTGGGGCATGGAGCCTTCTTGGGATTCTCTCTCTTTCTTTCTGTCCCTTCCCTCCTCACATGCACACACGTGCTCTCTCTCTCTCTCTCTCTCTCTCTCTCAATAAATAAACTTTAAAAAAGGCTTTCTAGTAATAAATGGTAGATGTGAAAAGACAACATAAAAATATGACTAGAAAATAAAAATGTAAAATATTTAAATACATAGTTAAGCAAAGGGTATAGTTTGATAAGCATATTTTTCATTTTTGATGGAAGGGTAAATGGAGATAATCTCCCTGAAAAGCAACATATTAATATCCAAATAAACTGAAAATGTTGTCTTCTTTGATGAAGTAATTCTTAGACTCAGTTCCTAAAAATAATCTCCTTTTGTTTTTATTATTATTATTATTATTATTATTATTATTTAAGATTTTATTTTTAAGTACTCTATACACCCAACATAGGGCTCAAACTTATAACTCTATGATCAAGAGTTGCATGCTATACCAACTGAGCCAGCCAGGAACCTGAGAATTCTCCTTTTAAATGATACATTTCTGGAAAAAAAGAGAGAGAGAGAGAGAGAGAGAGAGAGACAGACAGACAACCATATGAACGTTAACATCCACATACTCTAAAGCAAACAAGTGCTTAGGAAAACAATTATAAAATAATGAGTAACATCTTTGGTTTGGGCTTTTCTGGTTATATTATTCTTCATTTTATATTTTTCTCTGTTTTTCAAATTAATTCTTCTGAATATTTGCTGCTTTAATTGTCCAAGAAAAAAACTGAGTTATTTTGGAAATGCACACAATTTCTCAATCATATTGGAATAAATAGAAAAAAATCATTTGCATTTTGCAGGATTCAATTATGTTTTAAGTTCAGTGTAAAATGTTAACTTGTAGAACCTTGTTAATGAAGTCTATTAAATGTATAGTATACAGAAAGTTTGAACACAATAGTAGGCAGATATGGGAAATTCTGAGGAATGCCAAACCTCAGAGGAATTTTATAAGATCAAAATTTATCTAGCAACCATTCCCTAGGAAACCAATTCTGTTTAATTCCCCTTTTTTCCTTTTTACTTGAGGATATTGGTGTGAGTTGTTATTTTGCATCAATAGGTTTCTTTAGGAACTGTGATTTTCAGATTTCTGGTTTCCGTAGACCATTTCAAAATCAATTTTGTTGGGTAGAATATTGCCAACATTTTGTTTTTTCAAGCTCCAAAAATGAAACAAAAATATGACTAACATCTCTTTTTACCATCTTAAAGCAGAGATTGTGTACACCTAAATAATCCCAAATAATTTTAGGCTCTGAAACACAAGACCTATTTTCCAGGACACTTTGTGGATCTCCCCAGAAATTAAAGTTTCAGTATTCAAAAATGATGTACTAGTTTAACATTGAAAATGATGCTAATAGTAAGTTTTAGAGTAATGACTATTTAAAAAAAGCTTATAGTTTTGTCACAAACTCTTGGATTGTAGAGTAACTATAGTAAGAAGTATAGGGCTCTTGAGCACATTGTGGCAATGTGAGGTATATTATGTGTAACACACTACTTTCCACATTAGGAGGTGGGAGATATAAATCTTGATTTAATTGGAAACATCCTTTTCCCTAGAAAAGATGATTCAGGAACCCTACTGGGGAGAGCACACTCACAATTCAAGATACAAAATGGACTTCGTGCAGTCACAGAAACAATGAGGAACTGAATCAACTGCAGGCAAATCATTTCAATTCATTACAAAATGAAAGTTAGGCCTGGACTATTTCATTTTGGATTGCTTTTTGCAATCTCATAATCTCTTTAATGGAAGTGATTTGTTAATAAAACAGTGGTAATGAAACAGAAGTATCTGTTTACAGCACTCCCCTTATATTTCTTGTGCTTATGCCTGCTTTCATTATTCATAGAGAACAGTACACAATTTGGTCTGGTATATATCAGTAATAGAAAACCACTTACAGGAGGAAAGGAAAGGACATCATCAATAGAGTATAATCTTGGTTTCTAGAATCATTATTGCCCTCTTTGGAGTGCTTTTTCAACCTCAAAGGCAATAGATCTTGAAGCCAGCTAAAAGCTATAATAAAAACATATTTTAACTTTAGTCCTTTAAACAATATCTCTTTGATCTAAATGGGCTCTCTGCTTCAGCAATTACCACTTAAGTTTTTCTCATTTCTTGACTTGGGAACCTACATTCTAGTCTTATCCAATAGTAAAATTCGAGAAACAAAATTCTCTTTCAAAGATGTATGAATTATTTTTCTTTGTATGTCCATGGAAGTTTATTTTCTCTTGTGTTTCACCATACTTACTGATAACACATTAGGGTTGTTCATAATATGCATAAAATATCGATGATTCTTGATGAAAACATAAAGAAAACAATCATACACCCCAAATAATATCAATAAAAAATTCAATTCATTGAAAAAATTAATACAATTTTTGATTACCTATGAAAAAATGACCAGTTATATTTCATTGGGAAAAAAATCCTAACTTATTATTTAGCTAATTTAATAAATGAATTTGAAATAGAATATTTTAAAAAGGTATTCATTATTTAAAATATGTTTTGGATTTGATAAATTTTCTCAATATGTATAGTAATACAGAATACTATATGAGGAGAAAGAATGTCTGAAATGCAATTCTTCAAGTGTATTGTAAGCAAGAATCCCTTTATAACACAATTCATGTTGCAATATCCTTTTGTGTACTGTAAAAAAGTTTGAATTCTCTTAAAATTAGTGTACAGTATTGGTAGAGGGGTAGTAAAAACTTTATCCAGGATATCAAGGTAAGTTATATTAATTAAAACTGGGATGGAGAAAAGAATTCTGATTTAAAGTGTTAAGATTGATAGATTTTTTTTGAAATGGCATTTCTGAACTAAAAATCACATGGGAATTTTAAATTCTAGCATGATTCCCAAATAAAGGATTTTCCGTGTGGTAGAGGTCCAACCTTGACAGCCCGTATATAATGTTGCCTATTGGCTATGATGTGATTCCCAACTCCACTACATAACTGCTGACATATAACCCTTTCAGGCAGTTTCCCCATATCTAAACTAGGAATAATGATTAATTCCTACCATAGATTTTCATGGTTAAATTAGATAATTTATCAGAGCACAAAATCTGAAATAAACATTTGTTTAACATTAGCTTATCAATAGTAGATTTCAAAGAGGTGTGAACACACCATTTATAATGGTGTTTGGGATACTTAAGATAAATCATTCAGTTCATAAGTATTGCAGTTTATATAATTTTCAGTCTCCAGAACTTAAAATGTCATAGGCATGCATACAGAACTATCCCACTAGAATATCTGTGGGAAAAGAGGGGGCACTTGTCTATGGAACAATAGTTGAACGTTCTTAGGAATCTTTTGCAGAATCTGCCAAATGCAAGTTAAGTGGCTTAAACCCTTTAAGTCATTTCCTATTGCCAAGAGCTCAGAGCAAGATCAACAACATACTTTATGGGGCTCAATGTAAAATGAAAATGTAGGACCCTTTTCAAAAGGCAGGAAACAATTGCTAGTAAATGTACTAAAATATGAAATACAAAATTCCTTTCTTCTGCAGTCTTTCTGCCTCTTTCTCAACCTAAGATATAGATGTAGATATAGATACATAGTTTCAGTTTACTATTTACTTGCATGCTCTTTGGACAGGGATACGTGGGGGACTATTGCAGACATACCCAGGCACCTGGGAGTCCTGTCCCATGATTAAGGGGCTTGCCTGGTGTGGGGAAATAGGTTCTACTTACATAAAAGAATTTAAAAAAAGCTTGGGGGGGGGGGAATGCTGCCACCACGGGGCAAAAGTGCCCAAGGTTAGTGAGTGAGCTATTGTAATGGGATCAAGAGTAACTTGTTATATCACCTGCAGGAAATTACTTTCCACCTGGCGCCAATGTACTTTGATCACAAACTCCACTTGCCTCCCAGACCCTTTGCTTACACTCACAAGTTAATCATTACTATCTGATTGTTTTCTTCAAATTCACCATGTGTATAAGATCTTGTTTTCTTCACGTTCACCACAAGGGTAATATCTTGTGCACTCAATAAATAGGGAGATGAAAGTCCTTGTTCGGGGCTCTTGTCTCCTCCTGGACATTAGCCTCTCTCATATTCAGTTCTGTGCCTGTTCTCTTGTTGGACAAGAGAGAACTGCAGACTCATAGTCTGTGACAGCCTGGTTCACCAGTTTCTGGGTCCCCACCTCCTGCCAGGCTCCAGACCAACACATTGAATCTCATAGAGCAGGGAAGTCATGCCACAATCACAAAGGGCACTGAGACCTCTGCCCCTGGAGGCATTAGCTACCTTGCTCAGGGTGAGTGAGAGACTCCTATGAAAAGTTCCAAGGTTTTGGTGTCTGGGGAGGAATGATCACCACCAAGTCCCATCATGACGAAGGCACCTGACTTCCATCCTCTGGATGCTCATGACCAGGATCTAGGTGGTGACAAAGGGCAGGTGCTATCATTGGGCAGGCAGGGAGAGGGAGTGGCCAAGAATTGGTCCAGCAGAGGTAAAGGGAGATAGGACTTCAAATGAATAGACATTCTAAGTCTTTGAGCTATGCTCACTTGCAAAGCACAAATGCAAAGATACAGTTATTAAGAATTTCAAGTCAGTGAACCAATTCACATTAAACCCCAAGTGCTGGGCCTTTACTGTGCATAGAGCCCTCTATCACTGCTCTGGTTGCAAGCCGGTGAAGACTGCACTGTCCCAAAGGGCAACAATCAGTGAAGTTTGTACCGCCGGGCACCTGAGAAGGCAAATCTGATTATTTTTAGTGTTTAGGATGTGCTTCCCTGGAGCATTAAGAAGAATTGGGATGATAGTTTTTCATTTCAGTTTGAAAAATACCTGTTTTTTCCCCCAAAGTTCTATTTATGAAGAAAACTCAAGCAATATCCTCTGCATGAGGATTCTTTGGAGTAAAGTCTCTGTGGAGGTATATGCCAACCTGGTCATTATTTGGCTTCCCAGCCAGTCTAATACCACTCTTTGGAATTGACCGATAGGGAGGTTTGCGTTTATTACCCAGCTGATTTTCCTGACTGCCATTCCCACTACACTCATTGACTAATGTGACTAAATCCTTTTCCTCCTGTTTCAGTAGATAGCCTATTAGGGTTCTGTGTATGAATTAACTAAATAAGGCCCTCCCCAGAATTCAAAGACAAAGTCAGTTGAAATGGAAACAATTAGAAATACACATAAAATATGTGAAATTAGGTAGAAAGACTTCATGGGCACTATTTCTATTACTTTTCTCTTTAGAGAAATCTGTTCATTGTCTCACCCCTCACACACTTCATACTGAGGGTGAGGATGAAAAAGCATCTTCCACTCATGATCAAAAGGCCTACTCTTGAAAGCTCAAGACATTGTTTTCTTACATACCACCCACTCTTACCCAAACATTTCCATATGTTCTTTTGAGAATTTGACAACCAAATTTAACAAATTTTGAGAATTTGACAATGTGACAACTAAGGGGCCACACAGTAGAGCAGTCATACCTGAAAGCTTTTTCAGTTGTGAAATCTGGGAATCCGTTGCTCCGCTTTTGCATAGTTTTCTGTTTCTTTGGATTTCTCACAAGCTTGCTCTCACTACATTTGCTGTTCCACACCCTTAAAATTCTCAGTCCTTGGCTTTGTTTTTTTGGATGCCACTAATCCTTCCCGTGTCCCCTTTCTTCCCTTTACCCCCTCAATGCCTTGGCCCCTCCCCTTAATCCTACCTGATTTCTCTTTCATCACAGCCACCTTGCAAAATTTCAACTTTGATTCTGTTCACACCATCTTTCTCTGTTTCTATGTCTTGTAAGTGGCATAATGAAAGGGGGAAAAAATCTAACTCTAGGATTGAGTTTTACTTCAAATTTATAGTTTCAAGTCTTTAGCTGAGCAGGAACTTCATCAATCCCCAGGAATTATTATTTATTTAAATTCAAAGATGAAATTATTTACCCAGCTTTTTCACCCATTCCCTGGATGTACACGTGCACATTGTTGTCACTTTCCTCATATACTTGATTATATTTAAGCACTCATCCAGCCAACTACTTTCTTACTTCAAAGAAGAGCTAGAAGCTATTTGCCAAAATTCCATGTACTTATTTCTCCTTCCTTTTCAAACTCCTAAGTTACATATGTCTCTATAAGCCGTTTGTCTCTCCATTCAAACTCTGGCTTGAAGACTCTGGTCTCTCTTTGGGTATTGTGCTCCATTAATCATTCTTTCTATTTTTATCTTTAACAATATTTTATCATTTGGCTCTTTTCTTCTAACAAATAAACAATTGCTAATTTCCCCCACCTTGTAAACAGGGAAAACAAAAACTTCATTTCTCACACCATTATACTCTCTACCATCCTTTCTGTCTCTAGTTTACAGTAGAAATTTTTGAAAGAATGTTCTATATTGGCTATCACAATGCTTATATCCCACTTATAAGCAAACATTCACTTTTACTTTATTTCCAAACATACTGTAACTGGGGACTCCAAAGATATCTTAAGGACAATTTCTTGTTGGACTCAACTTATCTGAGGTACTTGGGATCACTGATTACCCCTGTCTTCTTGATTCTACCTTAAACTTTTGCTATTCACCCTTGATCAATTTTCTTTTATTGTTCTATGCTCCATGACCACTAATGCTTTGTCTCTTTCATAGGCTTCTCATCGTTTTTTTCTGTTTCTATATGGGAGAATTCAGGATATAAACTTTATCCCCCTTGTCTTCCTTCAATTTAAACTTATGAGTTTTGGGCTCCTGCCTCTAAGATTGAGTAACAGGGATAGAGTTTACCTGCCTGCCTAAACAACTAAAAATATGGATGAAAGTTGATGAAACAATGCTTTTTATAAACATTGGACATCAGGCAGAGAAAGACAGTGAACCATGAAGGACAGGAAGCAAATGAAATGGGCACAGATTACCACATTTTACTGACTTCAGGAGTTTTCAGGTCATAGTTCACTAAAGGGGTACCCGGAGAGTCCAACAGACTCACTGAGTTGAAGAAGTACAGCTGAGAATCTGAGGACACCAAGACAACTCAAGTTCACATGTCAATACCGGAGAGGAGGTGCATAGATGGACAGCAGAGGAAATTTTCAGAGGGTCCTCACTGAGTCTTTATCAGAGTAATAATTATTGGCAGATGTTTTTGAGGAAACTCCTTAAGGCCAGGAGAAGAATTACCTTGAAAGATTTGAAGAAACAGTAACTAGAGCTCATACAGGGCTGGAAAGAATATCTGCTCTTCAGCTAGACTGGACAGCTTCATAACAGAGGTGTGACACTGAGGAGAGTACTCATAAAGGTCTTGTCTCAGTAGTGAGGAATTATGATCCCAAGTGTAAATGCTGCTCTGATCCCACTTAACAAGCCTTACGAGGAAGACCTGGGAGGATTTAACCATTTACAATGCGTTAACTGTTAACAAAGCTTGACAGTAATTACAGGAATACTACTCAAAAAAGTAAAATTCACAATGTGTGGCATATTAAAAAAAAAAAACGATGAGGCGTGTGAAGAAGCAGAAGAATGTGACCTGTAAAGAGGGGGGGGGGGGAAACATTAAATTAAAACCAATGCAGAACTGATACAGAGGTTAGAGTTAAGAAACAGGACACTACAATACTTATTCTAATTGTATCCCATATCTTGTGAAAGAAGAGAGGTTGATCATGTTGAATAGAGAAATGGAAAACATAATCAGGACTCAAAAAGGACTTTTAGAAATAAAAACAATGTCTGAGAAAGAAAATTACTGGAATGGATTAATGGGATACCACATATTACAAAGGATAATATAATAAATTTGAAGCTATAGGAATTGTCCAAAAAAATGAAAAAAAAAAAAAAGAATAGAAGATAAAGAATACATAGACCTATGGGACAGCTTCAAGTAGTCTAGTATATGTGTAATTGAAATTCCTAAGAGAGAGTGGGAAACAGAACATTTATTTGTAGAAATTGTCACCAAAAATGTTCCTAATATGAAAATAATTAACTCACAGATCCTAGTTGCTAAGTAAACCCCAAACATATACATGTGAATTTAAACTTCTGCATATTTGTGGATGACTGTCAACTAGGCAAGATGCTTCTTTTAGATCATTTCCTTTTTTATGTAATGGACAGCCTATTAAATATCTTTATCTGGATGTCCTTTATATACTTTAAAGACAAGATGGCTAATTATTTACCTATTTGTTTGTCAACCAACATTTATTGAGATGCTGTTATGTTCCAGACGCCGCAACACGATCAGAATTACAGAATTGAAAAGAGTAGTTCCTGACCTCTGGGAGTCGACACAAGACAGATGAAATATTTAAGATGCAACGTGTTAAATTCCATAATGGTGATGACTGAAAGATAAAAAGTGCCATAGATGAGGCCATGACTGAATCGGAATGGGAGAATCAGCCAAATGAAATTATTACTTCAATTGAATGCTGAAAGCTGCGCATTGATTATTTTATTCAGAAGGTCCTTTGCGAGAGGTCAGCGGTGGGACTTTGCGAGTACCGCCTCTTCAGACCCCGGCTGCATCAGCCAGCAGGCGGCGCGTTTCCCCGCCCGGAAATCCGTCTGCTGCCGCTGAGGCCCTGCTGCCGCGGAGGCCCAGCTGCCGCAGGCTGCGACTCCTCTCCTGGTGTGTGGACAGGGTGCCCGGCCCTTGGGGTTTAGGGGAAAAAGGCGAAGGCTGCTTGGGGGCACTCCGAGGGAAGGGGGCCTGGGAAAAACAACAACAACAACAACAACAACAACAAACAAGGAGCCAAGAACCTCGCCAAAGGACGGCCCGGGGAAATAGGGGGAGGGGGCTGAGGAGACGCGGGTAGGTGGATACGAGCTTCTGAGGGAAGGCTTTTAGAGACGGTGGTCTTGGCCTGAGATTTCTTAGGCACTTCTTAGCCCAGGGGATCCTGAGAGTATGGAAGTGAGAAAAGGAGTCTTGTGTCTGGAGAGACGCGGCCAGTGGCTGGGAAGATTCCGGAGTCCGAGGGTTGTGGGGGCGGGGTGGGGGTTGGGAGAAGAAATGTGTTAAAAGAAAAAAAAAAGTTATGTGTTACTTACTGGAAGTGAATTCATTAAAATAGGAGACAGAAGTCAGATTACAGTAGGATGACTAGAGAATAGGTATAATTGGGAACAGGAAATACAAATTACTTTTTCTCAGTGCGTGGCCAAGTTCGGGATAGGATGGTTACGAGGTTAGAAATAGGACAATCGCCAAATCAGAAAGTAGGGATGACACTTAAGGGGAGGGCCTTAATTTTGCCTAAACATCATGGGACGGAAAGTGGTAGTGATCCCCTGTGTCTGAATTCTCTTCTTCCTTGCAACGCCATTGCCCTACTTTTCCCCTACCGTTATCCTTGTTGGGCCACATGACTGATCAGTGAAATTTGGGCAGGAATTATGCACACACGACCAGATATGGGCTCTAAAATCTCTTAGGGAATATTCTGTATTTTTATTTTTTAAAGATTAAATGACTTGGTGAAATGGTGGAGCACAGGATGGAAAAAGCCTAGTCTCTTAACCACTGTGGAAGCTCATCTACTGACACGGTACTGTGACGTGACTGTCTTCAAATTTAATTTCTATTTCTTTAAGCCTGTGGATATTTGCTTTGCAATATTTCGAGGTTGCAGCAGTTTTCACAACGAGAGCTTCTAAACTCTTTGAAGGATTTTAATAAGTCCTTCACATGTTTTATTGGGATGTCCAAGGATATTCTTTTATTTGCTTGTGATTTATTTCCTATGGTTCCCACAGTCCCCAGAGTTAACATTTGTACAGTTGGGTGCAGAGACAAGCCAGCTCCATGCACTGCCCCACCAGGAGTCACTCCTTTCCTTCCCCTTCCTCCTCTGCTACCCCCTGCTGTTGTGTCTGCAGCTCCTGCTGTGGATCTGCACCCAGGTCCTTGCCAGCCTTTTCTCCCAGAGCCCCAAGAGTCCTGGAGTGCCCTAGGCAGGTGCATGCTGCTTGGATGACCTCACCTGTGCTAGTTGTTGCCACGTGTATCTTCTTTGCTCACAGACACTCTCCACTGTTACCTAGGATAGGACGTCACTTAGAAACTTAGGTCCTAGGATAAAATTATTTAAGAATGTCGAGAAGGCCAACAGAAAAGCATTAAACCAAATGTGGGATCCCTTTTGAGAACGGAACCTTGTACAATTGAGCGTCTTGCCCGGGATGAAGCCACTATAATTCCACAGGTGGTTCAGGTGTAGGTATTCTGATCCAGAGGTTTATAATGTCAGGATTTCATTCTATTTTTCTGCAATTTTCCCTGACTCTTCACTCTGAGTTAGTTCCTTTATTAGTTCTATCCTTTGACTAGCTTCCTCCTTGGAAGAAAAATGGGTAGAGGAGATCCAGGTTACTTATGCATATATTATGTACTCCTAAGCCAAAGTATGTTTGTTCCAGATTTATCATTACATATCTTGAGATTTTCACCAATTAGGCATGGGTTACATGGTGTGCACTTAGGGAATAGGCTACCTGATTGGCTTAGTGTAGCTTCTGTGCTTCACCACTGTAGAGAGGTCTCCCAAAACCAATGGCTCCCAGCATGGAAATTGAAGATTGTTGGGAAGTAGGAATTCATACTATGGAAGAAATCAGAAAAGTCTACCACAAAGGATTTCTTGAGGTAATGGCCACTGACTGACAGATTAGAATACTTTATCCTGGGAGAGGGTGTGTAAATATGTTTCTTGTTTCCAAAGCCTTAACTGAAATTGTAACTAGTATCATATAAGCTACTCTCTAGGTAAAAATAAAATGGCAACTGTTAAAAGTTGTGATTAGAAAAATTTGTCTACTTAGGGATTTTGAAAAGAAGCACTGTACAAAGAATGTTCAGTGTTTTTCCAGTACCGCTGGAGAAAGAGGTCTCAAGATTTCACATGACCAGTGCTAGTTATATTCTATATTTATGTATCTCTGAAGATATGAAGAATAAAATACTAGCCTGATGTGCATATCCTTGAAGCATAGGCAAAATTTCCTGTAATTTTTCTGTGATTAACAGATTCTTACATAATTTTGTTTGCATGCTGAAGTTACACACCAGGAGGAAGTGGTGTGTACAAATGAATAGTAACTAATAATAAGTTATAAATCTAGCTTAGAATTTAGAATAAATTTTTTAAAAGAGTTCTTAGGTGTCACATCTCCCAGGAAACAATATTGTTGAGGAATTGAAAAACCAAAGAAAAGAACAAAATTAAAACAAATATACAAAAGGATCTTGATGATGTTATCAACTTGTATAGCTGAGGATCTGACCCTTGGTAACTTCATATATTTGTTTGTCCATTAATTAATTAGCTAATTAATTACTATCACACATTTACTGCACACTCTAATGTTCTCAAATTTGTGCTGAGATGCAAAGGTAAGCGTAATCTGATTCGCTCATCATCCCCAAATGTCTTGTTTTCCCATGATCTTAACAAAACCTAGCCATTGTCCCTCCTTCCTGTTTCACCACCAAATTGCGAAAATGCCGATATATAAGTATAGCTATGATTAGCTTGATTTCTTCTGGAGAGTGGTAATGAAATACATAATTTTACAAAATGTTACTATGGTATTTCTCTATCTAGAAATTTACTTTAAATGGGAAAAACACAAGGAATGGAGAAAAATTTAATGTATGTGCTTTGTATATTAAAGAATGCAATATATAATTTGATTAATTTCAAAGGCATTTTTTACTGTGATAGCTACTGAATTTCACATTTGGGGGCTTTGTTATTATAAAATAGATTAATAGATTATAATTCTCAAATTTTTGGTTTGAGCTTTCAATTAGTAGGACAAGCAATTACTACTGTTGAATCTGGCAGCTAGCCACTATTTTTAATTGAAATGGTATTTTGCAAAATAAAGAGCATGAAGTTATCAAGGAAGTGGTGTTGATGTGTTAACAGGAGTGAGTTATAAGGAATGGCAACTATATATTTTTAACGTGCTAAAAATTTTCCAAATTAAAAGTTGGTAAAATCGTTATGAATGTTGCAGTAAATTCATTTATTTCTTGGAGAAACTTGAATAATATGAGGCACTTGCAAAGATGCTTTTAAAAAAATTTTTTTTAACGTTTATTTATTTTTGAGACAGAGAGCATGAGTGGGGGGGGGGGCGGGGGGGGGGGCGCAGAGAGAGAGGGAGACACAGAATCTGAAGCAGGCTCCAGGCTCTGAGCTGTCAGCACAGAGCCCGAAACAGGGCTGGAACTCACAGAGCGGGAGATCATGACCTGAGCCGAAGTTGGACGCTTAACCGACTGAGCCACCCAGGTGCCCCAGTAAAGATGCTTTTTAAAAGAGACAAACAGGGGCACTTATGTCTGGGTGGTTTAGTTGGTTGAGCCCCGACTTCGGCTCAGATGATGATCTTGCAGTTTGGGAGTTCAAGCCCCACAATAGGCCCCCTTGCTGTTGGCACGGAGCTTGTTTTGGGTCCTGTGCCCCCCCCCCCACCCTTGCCCTCTCTCTCTCTCTTCCAAAAATAATAAATAAACATTAAAACAATAATGAAAGAGATAAAATTATCATAACAATAATATCACAGGAAAGCAGGTACTTAGTTTAAATAGAAATGGTAGGTCTTCAGAGTTAGATTGACCTGGATGATCCCATATTGTACCTCATTTAGGTGAATAACCATGATTAAATACCATAAACACTATGACGCTTCAATTCTTTCATCTCTAGGAACTTGATACCAGTTTTACCTTACAGATTTTTTGAGTGTATGTGGTAATTAAATGAGATAATATCCGGAAAAACACACATGCCTGTGTTTTGTGTATAGGTTTGCAATAAATGGTACGTGCTGTTTTTATGTTTGCTTATCAGGGGCTTGTTGACAGAAATGTATAGAAAAACTGCTAACTTGTATGAAGAAGTGTTACATTCTACTGACTTTGTCTACTAATATGTATCAGTGTTCAAATATTGCAATATACTTCCCTCAGTTTTTTTAAATGTAGCTTCTTCTCAGTTTTTTTTTAATTCATCTAGAATGAGTCCAAATTCAGTATCAAAATCTTGCCAAGCCTATGAAGACTATGCTGACCTCCAAAATTTAAAGAAAGGTTATATTGTTTTCTATGCAAACTATGGGCTATACAAAAAAGAATGATTGATTGCATAATCAGAGTAACCCAAGTCAATTAATTATAAACTTAATAATTCACTTATTTTTTTCAACAAATTGTTGTGACTTTTATTAGCAAGGAATAATTTGGAGCATTGGAAGTATAATCTAGCTAGTGAAATAGTTTTTAGCCCTGGTCTCACTTTAGAATCATATGGGAACATTTATAAAATACTAACGCTTGGGTGCTATACCCAGAGATCCTGATTTAACTAATTTGTGGGAAGCTCAAATATTTTTAAAACCTCTCCATGGCAACTCTGTTATGTAGCTCTGCTTGAGAACCGTATGTTTTAAGTAGTGGTTCTGGAGCTGCCTGGGTGGTTCAGTGGGTTAAGTGTCAGTCTCTTGATTTAGACTTAAGTCATGATCCCAGATTCCTGGGATTGAGTCTGGCATTGGGTTCTGCATGGAGCCTGCTTGGGATTGTCTCTCTACCTCTCCCCGCCCCTTAAAAATAAGTAAACAAACATTAAAAATAAATAAATTAGTGGTTCTCAATCTTGTGAACAATTGTAATTCCTAGGGTAGTTTCAGAAAGATACTAATGTCTGAGTCCTGTTGTGATACTAATGTCTGGGTCCTGTTGTTATGGGTGCAAGAGTCTGCGATGTGTGAATGGAGGTCTCAGCCCTTGGATTTACCTAGGAATCCCCACTGGAATAAAGAAAGCAGGAAGAAAAGCAGCAAACATAAACCAGTTTATTAAGGCAAAGTACACTCTCCAGGTGGGAGATGGGTCAGTTTCCAGGAGGTGGAGCCAGCCCCTAGGTTGTTTTGGGATTGGATATTATTGGATTTCTTGGGGCTGGGGAGAGCTGTGACATACAGTGGCATGGTTTCTCATGGAGGATGCTTCCAGTCATTTGGGGGGACTCTTAGCACAGGTTGGGAGGTGAGTTGACCCTACAAGATTTGTACCAGAACCATCATGGCAGCCTGTCTCCATCTGGGCTGGAGCTGTACCCACAATGCAAATGCATTATAAAGAGTCTAGGGGTTATTCTGGAGAGAAGAGGTGGAAGAGGAGAGGACATGCTCCACACCTCTTGATCTGTCAGCTCCACTGTCTTGAAAGCCCCACAGTCAGGATGTTGTGCCCCGAGGCTTTTAATGTATACCTTATTTATCAGGATCCTTGACTCTAGCTCTAGTCTCTGTCATTCCCTTTCAAGGACTTGATACTTTGCCTTGAGGCCTTCCTGCCTCTGCTCTTGTCTAACTTCTGTCTAATAGCATCCTGGAAAATTTGATGTAATTGGCAATTTTCTTATGCAGACAAAGTTGAGAAGCACTGATTCAGGAAATGAGCAATAGAGGTTATGAGTGTAAAAAGAGGCTAAAGTTACTTACATTAGGGGTGTCTAGTTTGGATGTCAGAGAAGACCTTTCTGAGACTGTGGGCATTAAACTAAGAACTGAAGCATGGGTAGGCAGTAGGCATTAATGATATGAACCTGGGAATGGGGACAGTTCTTGAGGGGGAATGATGTGTTTAGAGGCCCTGAGAATGCAGAGAATAGCGAGGTATGAAAAGCAGGGAAAAAACTGGCATGAATTGAGGCAGGGAAGGTTGGGTGCTGGATTTAGTCAGGGAAGAGTTGTAATCAGTCTTCAGTTTTGTTAAAGTTATTCCACCCATACTTTAGTTAATGGGTTAGAGGGGAGCAAAATGTTTGCAGATTCATTGGGAAGCTCTTATGGTATTGCAAGAGAGAGATAATCATGAATTAGTCTAATGTGGTGAAGGAAGAGATGGAAAGGTAAATGGATTCAAGAGGTGGAAGCATTAGGATCTGCTAATTGATTAATTGGGGAGCAGAGAGAGGAAGAGGGTGGAGTGAAGGATGCCATACAAGTTTCTGAATTATGTCAATGAGTGGCACATGATGCCACTTGAAGCTATTGAGTAAAAATGTATTTGAAAGGAAAGATCATTTATTTTAATTGAGTAACCTTTGAGCTATAATATAAATAAGTACATAAAAAGAGGCGAAAAAAAAAAGAAAACCTAATCATAATTAAGGTTAGGTATAAAATCTGTACTCTCAGAGTAAAAAATATTTAAAAAATCAAAATAAAGATACTATTGAAGTTTCCCTAATTGTGAAATGACTAGGGTTTCTTCTTAAAGGGGGAAAAAAAAGCAAATGGCAGATACTATAGTCTTTCTTTGAGTTTTGCTTCCATTCCATTCTTTTCTTCTTTTTTTTGTCATATTAAGTAGATACAAGTAATCATTAGCAAGCTAAATTTACCTGCTCTTTGGAAAGAGTGGATAATATTCATATGTAGGTAGTATTATGAAATCCTAATTAATGTACTTTTTATTCTTGTTCATTCCTGGCAGTTCCTTTTTTTCCCCTTCATTTTCTCTGCTCATCTTCACATTTTGTTTAGCTTTATTAAGGTATAATTAACAAATAAAATTGTAAGACTTTTAAAGTGTAGAGCGTGGTGATTTGATATAGGTATACATTGGGAAAGATTCCCCTATGTTGAGTTAATTAACATATCTATCATCTCATATGATGTGACATTGTTTTTTTTGGTGAGAACATTTAAGATCCACTCTCTTAGGAAATGTCAATTATATAATCAACTATATAATTGTCAAGTATAGTTATGTTAAACATTAGATTCTCAGATTGTCTTCACATTTTGAATCCATAACATTTATTGCTTAAGGCAGACTTATCTTAGAACAAAGGAGGCATTGCTCAGTTTTTATTGGAAAATCAAAGATTTTTTGCTCATAGTATAGTAATGATAATGCACTGGTTTATAAATTGCTCAAAGTAGTTATTCTAAAGATCATTTTTTACAAATCTTTTTTCTGTATTAAAGAATTGAACCTTGTGAACTTTTAGTGTAGAATTTATAAAACCAACAGATAATAAGGTAAATGTAGGATGCTAATGCAAGAGCCATTGTCCTGGGCTTGGGAGATCAATTTATAGGAAATTAAGAAAAGAGATTCAAGTATGTACTCTTGGCGTTTGCCTGGGGAAGACCTTTTGCCACATAGCTATCTCTTAGAGTCAAAATCCTTTGGAGGAGAGGGTTAGGGTCATGATAAAACTACTCAGGTAGATTTGGGAGAATCCCAGAGAAAAAGACTTTTTACCTTGTTTCCCATGGTATAGTCCATTTCTATTAACAAAGACTTGTACCAAGATGAATCTAAGTTGATGGGCTTGAAGAAAGCCTCACAGAGAACCATACCTGTCAGAATGGCTTTAAAGAAGAAACGACAGCATCTGATTCTCCATCAAAGTGATGTTGTAGTCCTAGGACAGAAGAGAGTGGTACTCAGAAGAAACTAGATTTGGGGATGACAATGGACAGCAGCAGAAGACACTAGTATCAATCAGAAGACATTGTTGTAGCATGTCTTTTTTCGACTTATGATTAAATTAATTAATGTAGTATAAATTTTCATTGAGATATAAAAACAGAAGTTCACTGATCTAAAGTGCACAGCTGAATGAATTTTACAAATGTATATCCCTGTATAATGAACTGCTCTGGTCATTAATACATTTCCTCTACCACTGAATATTCTCATGTGACTTCTCATCAATAATCTACCACTCCCAAATAATTACTGTTTTATCATTTTTCATCAACAGATAGTTTGGCCTGTTCTTGAAATTCATATAAATAGAATTGTACAACAAGTTCTCTTTTGTGTCAGGCTTCTTTTCCTCAGAATAATATTTTGAGGTGTATGTATCCATGTTTTGTATCCATGTTTATATCCATGAGATGTATCCATGTTTTTATGTATCCTCACGGTTTTTCTTCTCAATTTCTATATAGTATTTAATTCTATAAATATACTACAATTTATTTATTTTTATTCTCCTCTTGATGGGCATTTGGATTATCTGCTGATATTCATACTCTCGTGTAATCTTCCCTAGAGTGTGAGCTAGACCTAGTGATTTGTTTCTGATGAACAGAATAGAACACAGCTGATGTGTTGTCACTTCTATTATGTTAGGTTACAAATGACTGATGCTTCTGTCTTTTTGGCATTCTCTCTTTATTGCCTTATTGTTTTGTATGCACTGATGAAGCAAACTGCCATTTGAAGATCTGGGGTAGCCTCTAGCCAACAGTTAGCAAGAACTAAGGGCTTCAGTCCAATAGACAGGAACTGAAAACAACTACCTCATGTGTTTGGAAGCAGATCATTCAGTGGGTGAGCCTCTAGGTGATACCAGAACCATGGTTGATACTCTGATCGTAGTCTTTTAAGACATCTGGAAACAAAAGGCCCAGTTGAGCTGTGCCCACATTTTGGACATACAGAAACTATGAGATAATAAATACATGTTAAGTCTGTAAGTTTTGGTGATAACTTGTGCAGCAAGAGATAGCTAAATTGAGTTGGCTGTATTGTTTTTATAACTGTTAAGTTGGTTAATAATATTGTTCAGATCCTTATGAAACAGGCATACAACTAGACCAAGTGAATGACAATATGTTTCTCAAGACTTTGGGCATCAGACAGTCATATACAATGATATTTGAGAGATGGGAAACTAATGAGGTAAAGCTGCGATTGCCTAGTTTAGTGGGAAAAACATGGCAGCTCAAGTCCTCAGAACAGAGTAAACATGAGGATAAAGGAACATAGACAACTTTGAAATCTTCAGTGGTTTCCCCTTGAGTGTTCCGTGGATGCATTAACAAATGCATGTGATAAAACTGTGCTAAGTCAGGGAGAGGGCCACCTATAAAAAAGTAGAGGGAATAGTGTCAGAGCTCATAAAGAACCAGGAAGAGTGCCTGTTTCTAAGTCCAACTGTGAATAATCACAGTTCATAGGGCACTGATTAGAAAGGTCAGGTCTTGCCTCTTGACAATAATTAGCTTTAGACAAAATACTATTTTGGGTCCACATAACAAATTTCCAAGTATTTTAACTATGATCTAGAACAGAGCCTGACCATACCAAATTTATAGAACTTCCTTTCTTTTCTTTTCCTTTCCTTTTCTTTTCTTTTCTTTTCTTTTCTTTTCTTTTCTTTTCTTTTCTTTTCTTTTCTTTTCTTTTCTTTTCTTTCTTTCTTTCTTTCTTTCTTTCTTTCTTTCTTTCTTTCTTTCCTTCTTTCCTTCTTTCCTTCTTTCCTTCTTTCCTTCTTTCTATGAAGGTGTGTGTGTGTCTTAGCCAAAATCTGATGAGGTGAAATTCCCAATGTCTTTCATCTAATGAAACATTTTGAAGTATGCAAAAAAGAACCAGGGATATATGGTTATGAGCAGAAACAAAAATTAGTCTAAACCTACCCAAAACTGACATGGATTTTAGAAATAACATGCAAGGACTAAAGCAGTTATTATAACTGTATTCCATAAATTCAAAAAGCAAAGGTAAGTTGGGCATTTTATATGGAGACAGAAGTTAAAAAATGCATGAGTGAAATAAACTGGATGAGATTAATAGCATACTAGATATGGAAGGAACAATATTAGTGAATTTGAAGACATGGTGATAGAAACTATCCAAGATAAAATGCAGTGGGAAAAAGGAGAAAAAATTAACTGAGCCCAAGAGACCTGGAGAATTACGAGTGGTCTAATATATGTGTATTGGTGAAAACCAAGACTTTTTTCAGCACCATTTTATTCCCAATATTAAGCACGGAGCCTAGATTATGGTAGGACTCAAAAAATATTTCCTAGGTGAGTGCAGTGAGTTAACATTTAAAGTGAATCAGCAATTGTAAACCTTATGTTAAAATTTACTGATTCAAAATATATTTGTCAGGCAAGTAAGTGAAAGAGAACCAAATTCCATTTTATGGGAACTACTAAATATTACATATTATACACACACACACACACACACACACACACACACATGATTGTTTAAACAGATTTTTAGATCAAATTTTTTAATCTCTACTAATCAAATCTAAAAGTTTGTAGGGATGCCTGGGTGGCTCAGCTGGTTAAGCATCCAACTTCAGCTCAGGTCATGATCACAGCTCATGAGTTGGAGCCTCACGTCAGGTTCTGTGCTGACAACTTGGAGCCTGGAGCCTGTTTCGGGTTCTGTGTGTCCCTCTCCTTGCTCCTCCCTTGCTCTCACTCTTTCTCTCTCTCTCTCAAAAATAAACATTAAAAATGTTTTTTTAAAAAATTTGTAGATACACACACACACGATTTTTATATATTGACTAGTTAAAAGAGAGAGACAAATACACAGAGAGGAAAGAGTTGACATTTGAGCAGCAGATACAGATACAGACATGCCATAAACATGCAAGCACTCACAGTGGAAATACTCATTATTCATAGAATAGAGACAAATTTATTTATTATATGATTGCAGTAAGAACAGGAAATTTGAAGGCAAGTATGAAATGGATCTTCCCTAATATTCTTGTGAACTGTTGACTAACATGGCATTTATAAAAAGTCATTGTAGTCTCTATCCTGTACCAGTCAGTCCTGTGCAATTGGTCATTTTAATCAAGAGTCTGTGCAGATAGCACTTCCCTTTAATATATAATACCTTTAAGAGGTAATTTAAAGGGACTCCCTAGAAATTTCTTTTATAAACAAAAAAGACCTAGTACATTTTTTATCAGATTCTTCTAATCTCAGATTACTGCTAATTGAAATCAGGGAGAAGGAACTAGATTCCAGTCTTTACTACTTTTATTTATTTATTTATTTATTTATTTTTATTTATATATGAAATTTATTGTCAAATTGGTTTCCATACAACACCCAGTGCTCATCCCAAAAGGTGCCCTCCTCAGTACCCATCACCCACCCTCTCCTCCCTCCCACCCCCCATCAACCCTCAGTTTGCTCTCAGTTCTCAACAGTCTCTTATGCTTTGGCTCTCTCCCACTCTAACCTCTTTTTTTTCCTTCCCCTCCCCCATGGGTTCCTGTTAAGTTTCTCAGGATCCACATAAGAGTGAAACCATATGGTATCTGTCTTTCTCTGTATGGCTTATTTCACTTAGCATCACACTCTCCAGTTCCATCCACGTTGCTACAAAAGGCCATATTTCATTTTTTCTCATTGCCACGTAGTATTCCATAGTGTATATAAACCACAATTTCTTTATCCATTCATCAGTTGATGGACATTTAGGCTCTTTCCATAATTTGGCTATTGTTGAGAGTGCTGCTATGAACATTGGGGTACAAGTGCCCCTATGCATCAGTACTCCTGTGTCCCTTGGATAAATTCCTAGCAGTGCTATTGCTGGGTCATAGGGTAGGTCTATTTTTAATTTTCTGAGGAACCTCCACACTGCTTTCCAGAGCGGCTGCACCAATTTGCATTCCCACCAACAGTGCAAGAGGGTTCCCGTTTCTCCACATCCTCTCCAGCATCTATAGTCTCCTGATTTGTTCATTTTGGCCACTCTGACTGGCGTGAGGTGATACCTGAGTGTGGTTTTGATTTGTATTTCCCTGATAAGGAGCGACGCTGAACATCTTTTCATGTGCCTGTTGGCCATCCGGATGTCTTCTTTAGAGAAGTGTCTATTCATGTTTTCTGCCCATTTCTTCACTGGGTTATTTGCTTTTCGGGTGTGGAGTTTGGTGAGCTCTTTATAGATTTTGGATACTAGCCCTTTGTCCGATATGTCATTTGCAAATATCTTTTCCCATTGCGTTGGTTGCCTTTTAGTTTTGTTGGTTGTTTCCTTTGCTGTGCAGAAGCTTTTTATCTTCATAAGGTCCCAGTAATTCACTTTTGCTTTTAATTCCCTTGCCTTTGGGGATGTGTCAAGGAAGAGATTGCTACGGCTGAGGTCAGAGAGGTCTTTTCCTGCTTTCTCCTCTAAGGTTTGGATGGTTTCCTGTCTCACATTCAGGTCCTTTATCCATTTTGAGTTTATTTTTGTGAATGGTGTGAGAAAGTGGTCTAGTTTCAACCTTCTGCATGTTGCTGTCCAGTTCTCCCAGCACCATTTGTTAAAGAGACTGTCTTTTTTCCATTGGATGTTCTTTCCTGCTTTGTCAAAGATGAGTTGGCCATACGTTTGTGGGTCTAGTTCTGGGGTTTCTATTCTATTCCATTGGTCTATGTGTCTGTTTTTGTGCCAATACCATGCTGTCTTGATGATGACAGCTTTGTAGTAGAGGCTAAAGTCTGGGATTGTGATGCCTCCTAGCCAGGCTTCTCAAAAAGAAAAGGGAGATGACCCAAATAGATAAAATCATGAATGAAAATGGAATTATTACAACCAATCCCTCAGAGATACAAACAATTATCAGGGAATACTATGAAAAATTATATGCCAACAAATTGGACAACCTGGAAGAAATGGACAAATTCCTGAACACCCACACTCTTCCAAAACTCAATCAGGAGGAAATAGAAAGCTTGAACAGACCCATCACCAGCGAAGAAATTGAATCGGTTATCAAAAATCTCCCAACAAATAAGAGTCCAGGACCAGATGGCTTCCCAGGGGAGTTCTACCAGACGTTTAAAGCAGAGATAATACCTATCCTTCTCAAGCTATTCCAAGAAACAGAAAGGGAAGGAAAACTTCCAGACTCATTCTATGAAGCCAGTATTACTTTGATTCCTAAACCAGACAGAGACCCAGTAAAAAAAGAGAACTACCGGCCAATATCCCTGATGAATATGGATGCAAAAATTCTCAATAAGATACTAGCAAATCGAATTCAACGGCATATAAAAGGAATTATTCACCATGATCAAGTGGGATTCATTCCTGGGATGCAGGGCTGGTTCAACATTCGCAAATCAATCAACGTGATACATCACATTAACAAAAAAAAAGAGAAAAACCATATGATCCTGTCAATCGATGCAGAAAAGGCCTTTGACAAAATCCAGCACCCTTTCTTAATAAAAACCCTTGAGAAAGTCGGGATAGAAGGAACATACTTAAAGATCATAAAAGCCATTTATGAAAAGCCCACAGCTAACATCATCCTCAACGGGGAAAAACTGAGAGCTTTTTCCCTGAGATCAGGAACACGACAGGGATGCCCACTGTCACCGCTGTTGTTTAACATAGTGCTGGAAGTTCTAGCATCAGCAATCAGACAACAAAAGGAAATCAAAGGCATCAAAATTGGCAAAGATGAAGTCAAGCTTTCGCTTTTTGCAGATGACATGATATTATACATGGAAAATCCGATAGACTCCACCAAAAGTCTGCTAGAACTGATACATGAATTCAGCAAAGTTGCAGGATACAAAATCAATGTATAGAAATCAGTTGCATTCTTATACACTAACAATGAAGCAACAGAAAGACAAGTAAAGAAACTGATCCCATTCACAATTGCACCAAGAAGCATAAAATACCTAGGAATAAATCTAACCAAAGATGTAAAGGATCTGTATGCTGAAAACTATAGAAAGCTTATGAAGGTAATTGAAGAAGATTTAAAGAAATGGAAAGACATTCCCTGCTCATGGATTGGAAGAATAAATATTGTCAAAATGTCAATACTACCCAAAGCTATCTACACATTCAATGCAATCCCAATCAAAATTGCACCAGCATTCTTCTCGAAACTAGAACAAGCAATCCTAAAATTCATATGGAACCACAAAAGGCCCCGAATAGCCAAAGGAATTTTGAAGAAGAAGACCAAAGCAGGAGGCATCACAGTCTTTACTACTTTTAGAGAGTGGAACATAACTCCCATCTCCATATGTATGGGCTGCCATAATGATTTGCCTTTCAAAGAGTATAGTATAGAAAAGAGGGGATAGAATAACTTTACAGTGGAGAAGCCTGATCCTTAATTTGTTCTGAGATGATAAATTTATCAAAAAAGTAAGATAGAAGACATGACTAATATACATAGTATAGAAGAGAGGAATAAGCATATGAGAAAGTGAATGAGCAAACGTTAAATGAATAAAATCTAGGAAACTTGAGATTCCCTAAGTTTATCAGTTTTTAAATATTTAGCTTCTGTTATGTTTTGTATACCTAAGGTTTTATTTGTGAACACATTGATTCATTTCTTGCCAGTCCAGGTTGCCTGCCAGTAATTAAGGACTTTAGGACTATGGAACAGATTAGGTAAAGTATGTATTTTGTACTCGCTTTGCCTTTTTATGCTTTAATGTTTACACTGAAAACATATTATTTCAAACACTGGTGATTACACTGGATATTCAGAAGTGAATAAGATAAATATATGCCCTGACTTGAAGACTCACAGGTTTTGGGAGCAAGATTAATGCATAAACAATGAAAGGGCAATGCACTATGTTCTAGGAAAAGACAAGGGAGAGAGTGCCTAAGCATTCTGGGCTTCCCAGCACAGTCTTAGAAAAGCCGTAATCACTCTTGTTTCTTGTTTAACTTGTGAAGTCACTCTTACTCAAAACCCTGCTGTTTTCAAACCCAGGGATGTTTCAGCATCTTTCTTTTCTTGGTCTGTGATCATTTTTTTTCTTAATAAAGTCATAAGACATTAATATAGAGATAGTAAAAGCGATATTTAAGTCCTTCTATTACATTTTCCTAACTCATTCGTAAGTCCCGTGTGGAGTAATCTGAATCAAATGTCATCTACCCTCTGTTTGAGCACCTTTAGGGATGAAAGCCCAATATATTTCAGAGTAGCCTAGTCCACTGTTATAACAACCCAATTATTTAAAATGTTCTTTAACAGTAATTCTTAGTTTTGCTTCTAGTCATTTTTCATTTATTATAGACCTGCCTTTGTTTCTTTCCATCTTTAAATGGAGGACATTAATAAAAGCACGTATGTAATTTAAATTTTTAATTACTTTGTAGGTACAAATGTCAGAATAAATTCATAAGCATCAATGAAGACATATTTTATGCAGCTTTAATGTATCACAAATTTAGTAGCTATAATTTTAGTGGCATATCATTAAATATTATTTCTCAACTTGTGGAAAGTATGTTTCAGTTAATGTTAGTAGTTCATAAAAATTTTTAAGACTATCTCCAACTCATTTAAAAAATGTAATTTTGATCAATAAAGAAAGTGCTTTTAAATGGCACCATAAAGAGTAATCTAATAGAACTAGGTTAAAGCAAATGAAGTAGTTAAAAAATTTTTCTTTGTCTGAAAAATTCATTGAAGAATATTTATAGGTTTTAAGCATGTCATTAGGAAGCATTATCATTAGGGATATAATAAGAAGAGATACATTTAGAGTGTATATTTAGCTATCGAAGAAGGTAGAATGAAAAATATTTGTGACTTGAAGACTATTTCGCTTGTTACATCTATTAAAAAGTAAAAGAATGAAACCAATAATGTGTGATGTTGGATTCTATTCTAATAAATAGAATATTAATTAAAATAGTAACCAAAAGAGAGAGCATGGAAACTGCTTATGTTTCTTCACATTTCTTCACATGTTTGCAGTTAGTGTTCATATTGTCTACAAAGTTATTCACTTCTGATATTCCAAATGAATATTATACTCTCTGCATTTAAAGAATAATTGTATACCTTTTGCAAGATTAAACATAAATTATACTTGTTCTTAATTTTTTTTAAAATTTTTTTTTCAACGTTTATTTATTTTTGGGACAGAGAGAGACAGAGCATGAACGGGGGAGGGGCAGAGAGAGAGGGAGACACAGAATCGGAAACAGGCTCCAGGCTCTGAGCCATCAGCCCAGAGCCCGACGCGGGGCTCGAACTCACGGACCGAGAGATCGTGACCCGGCTGAAGTCGGACGTTTAACCGACTGCGCCACCCAGGCGCCCCAACTTGTTCTTAATTTGACATAATGTTTATTCCCAGTTTTGACCAGCCAGCCCTCTATATTCCCTCAAGTTGTTCTACACTCTTGATATATATAGAATTGAAGAATGTCAGATGTGGTCAGTAAAATACTACTAATTCTACTCATGTACTTCTAATAATATGAGTTAAAATTTATTCTCTTTTTATTGCTATCTTTCCAAACTCCTCTATGTTTTGAAATTCACAAGTCTGTTTTCACAAAAGTAGTTACTTTGTCTGGTATACCTCTCATTTCTTGTTTAAGTTGTGAAGTCACTCTTACTCAAGACCCTGCTGTTTTCAAACCCAGGGATATTTCAGCATCTTTCTTTTCTTGGTCTATGATCATTTTGTTTTTTCTTCATAAAGTCATAAGCATAAAACTATGCTCAATTTAGTTGCAATTATCTTTACCATGAATGTAGACCTTTACTCTCATCCAAATTTATTCTGTTGACCTTATTCACTATAGGAGATACATCCCTATATCTATATGCATCTTTATTATTTTTTATTATATATATGTATGTATCTATAGACTATATCTATACCTATAGAGGATATATGCATCTTTATACCCTCTATAGGTAGAGATATATTCTAAAGATACATCCTATATATTCCTATAGATATAGATATATTCCCTGGTGAATATTATGATGGTTAACCTTATGTGTCAACTTGACTGAATCCCGGGGTGCCCAAATATTTTACTACACATTGTTTTGGGGTATTTCTGTGAGGGTGATTTTACACGAGATTAACATTTGAATCCGTGAAACAGATTGCCTTCCCCAGTGTAGGTGAAGTTCTTCTAATCCTTTTAGGGCCAGGATAGAACAAAAGATGGAGGAAGGGAGAATTTGTTTTTCTCTGCCTCAGTGGGTTCACCTGGACAGAGGATTCTTCTGTCTATGGATTGAGTTTTACACCCTCTGCTCCCTGGGTCTCAGGCCTTTGGACTCCAACTGAATTATACTACCAGTGTGAATTACACTACTACTTTCCTGGGTCTCCAGCTTGCAGATGGCTGATAGTGGATCTTCCCAGTCTCCATAGTCATGTGAACCAATTTCTGATAATAAATATGTAAATATATTTTAAGACCTTTATATATTTTAATGCTTATTTTATATGTAATAAGTTATTACATGTATATTTTATGTATATATTTATGTATATATGTATTTTATATATGTATATATATCTCCTATTGGTTCTATTTCTGTTGACAATCCTAATAAAATATATACTATATATATACATATGTATAATATACACACATGTAAATATATATTATATATCACACCATACATACATATATATATAGATATACATATATATAGATAACATTTCATATATATATATATATATATATGAAATGTTATCTATCTGTAGTAAGCCATCATTTATTTATATCTATGTTCAGGCTTCCAGACAAGCTTCAGTAGTGAATTAGATCAGTGACTTGGGTCAAAAGTTTAGAATACACAAACAAACATAAAACTTAAGGGATAAAAACAGAAAGGAAAATTCCTGATATCATTTGTATAAAGATGTCATAAGTTTGTTAAGTGGAAAGAAAAATTAAATTAATGTTAGTAAAATATATATAAATTATTTTAGGTAATTAATTTTCCCTACAAGCTTGATTTGATTTTCTAATAAGACAAGAAATGAAATTATTTTTCTTTCATATTGTTTCCTGAAGACATTCTAGTACTCTTTTAGTTAAAAAGACCAATCATATTCCATCTGCTATCCAAAATAATATGGGGAACAACCCAGAAAACATTATCATACTATTATTTCATTTTTGACTAGCTTTAGCAAAAAAGCCAGAAACATTATGAAAGCTCTCAAGGTCTCTGGAAAATCTGTAGGAACCATGATGTCAAAAGTAACACTGGAACTTCAGATTCACCAGGACTCTTCTTCCCATCCGTCTCCTGTATCTGCTTATCTATTCTCAACTTTATTTTGCAGGAGTTTACTTCATGTGATTGGGATGATGACCATCATTAGCCACTCCCAGTTTAATCATTTTCCCAGAAAAGAAAGCATTTCTTTTTGATTCTCTTCATTTGGTCCTGGATTTTGATTAGTATGCCCTGTTCCCAAACCAATCCCTGTGTCCAAGAGAAATGAGCTAATTTATTTTGAGTAGTCCTGCATCAATATATGTACTAGGGAATTGGGCAGTAAGTTTATAATCAAGAATAAAAGGATGAGGAAAGATGCATCAGGTGGCCAAAAACAATAGACATTATACTCCATTATATATAGTAATACTGGATGTAGTGTGTCTAAATCTGTATTACTGAGTCTGGATAACAGATTTAATAAATGGAAATTAAAGCTTGAATTAAGAAGCAGTGTTGTGATGTGAGACATTTATTGCACCAGAGATTATGGGTCATAGATCCTAGGTTAGTTCCTTAATACTCATAAAGTCATGGACAAGTCATCTAAATATTGTGTGGAACGCCTGGGTGGCTCAGTTGGTTAAGCGTCCAGCTCTTAATTTCGGCTCCCTACATCGGCCTGTGCCTGACAGTGTGGAACCTGCTTGAGAGTCTTTCTTCCCTCTCTCTCTGCCCCTCCTACATGTGCTCTCTCTCTCTCTCTCAAATAAATAAACTCAAAAAAATAAAGTATTAAGTACTGTGTTATATTTTTATTTTTAAAATGAGAATTTTACTGCCAAAAACGCTAAATTTTCTTCAAAGTATCTTTGAAAATGCTACTGTGGTTTAGAAAAGACTAAGTAAAATGATAAAGAGGAAAAATATTTATAGACCTGAACACTTATATCTGTCTATATAATCACGAATATGTGTGCTGTCTTCTTTGTAATTCTTCAGTGATATTTTAGAAGGGCAGAGACTATTGCATAGTTAGAGAGGTAGGTAGATAGGTAAATAGATATGCCTCAAGATAAAGACTTACTCAAAATTGTATGTTAAATTCACTTAAATAGTTTTTCTTCTTGCTTTAACTATTAGACCCTTGGGACTTCAGCTAGAGTTGTAAAATTTTACCATGCTGAATTCCAATTTTTTGCTACTATATAGAGTTTTGAATAAAATCTCAATTCCCCTCAGACTATTTACAGGTTTACTCTGAACTGTACAAAGTACCCCTCATCTGTAAAGTAGCACCAGCCAGACTTGCCCTATAATATGCAGCCTTCCATTTCCAAATTTGTTAAACATTCAGAAGCCATCCATGATAGGAAATCTGATTGATCTTCACTCTTTATTTGTCTCTAGTATCAACTTTTTTATATTACAGAAAAGAGGAATTGGTACATTTGTATCCTCCTAAGCTCCTTTCCCAAATATTTTATCTTACCAGATACCCAAATGCCAACTCTTCCTTAATGCCTGAATTATCACTGTGGCTAGACAATTTACCTGGAAGCTCACAACTTGTACAAATATCTAGAAATGCAGAACCAGAAATATCGTGATATGGGATATTATAGACAGAGAGTCTAGGGACAAACTTTTCCTACTACCAAAACTTCCCCCTATGCCTTAAATACCAATAAGGAGAGGAGATGGAAAGGATAGATAAGATCATCAGTAATCATCACAGAATGACTTTCCCATGCATTCACAAGAAAATAAGGATAATCCTATTAGGGCCATTTATTGTATTTTCATATGACAACTAAGGACCATTTTTTCCCCCTGTTACCCTGTGAAATAATATTGTAATATTTTTCTCAGAAAATCTCTATAGCTAGCTTAACTGGCACTTAAATGAGTACTGACATGATGGCTTCTCAATTTGCTATTTATTTCATTTTCACAATTATGTTAATGACAGGAAAAGCTATGCTTGTATTACAATTATTTAATAGATACATTAAACTACAGAACATATAAAGTCTTTGTAGTCATTGTCATTTTCCAAGAATTCCTAACACAATGAAGAAGATACAACAAAAAACCCCAGCCAATGGATTCATAGGAACCTGGTTTTAAATCATGGCTTTATCAATTTCTAGCTCTTTGACATATGGAATTTACCTGTTGTCAGGAATCTGTATAATAAAGATTGCAGAACAACATAGCATTTGTGTTAAGAATGTAATATACTGTCTAGAATGTTAACTTTCTTCTTTCCCTTTCTAGTGCTGTCATAGAGAACCCAACTGTCTTTCACTGATTTCTCCCCAAATACCCAATTATTATTTTAAAATTAGAGAAGAATGTTTCTTGTGTTTTTATGCAGTCTTTATATTAAGAGGTAATATAATTTACTGTGCACCAATGAAATTATTGCCTTAAATGGGGTGATGTAAATACCAATAAACTTAAGCACATTTTCTTATTGAGAATTCATGAGGAGAATATGTCCTCATGAAATTGCCTAAGACTGTACATGTGAAACCAAGTTTCTCGGTGGAATTGCATGTTTGACTGAGAATAGGAGGTAACTGGTAACCAGTACTTCCCTCCTTTCTTATTTTACTATTATAACATGCCTTAGTTCTTTATACTTTATTTTGGCTAAAATTACTATGCTCACTCATATCTCAGAACTTTTCTGTGTTATCCTTTGGGGTGAAAGAAATAGAGTTATGTGATATGTGTAAACAAGGATTAATTTAAGCTTAGGCAAATCCATACTTTCCTGTGTGAGTGAGGTTTGCAGAGTACTGTATATCTGGTGATGTTAGATATAGTTTGGCATCTTGGTTTCTGATACTCACATTGTTTTAAAGCTTTTAGAAAATTATTTTTGGTATGCAAAATCACACACAAAGAGAAATAAAAATGAATTAATCAGCAAGTCAAGTTTACTTTGAATTGAATGTTAAAAAATGTCTCTTATCTATTAGAATAAAAATTACATTTGATGTGATTCTAAAAGGCATCTCTATCTTTGTAAATGGCGGTTGTCTTGCCTAGAGATGTATGTTGAAACAGTGCTCATAATTTGGGCCATCATGTTCATTTTGTTTCCCAGCAGTGTTCATCAGTCTACAGCACAACATTTATTTGGGGCAACCTGTGAACTCTAAAGTAGGTAAGTTTAGTCTTAGACATAAGTGGTGTGTGTGTGGAGGTAGTGGGAGGGAGAAGCCTGACATACATGTGACTAGAAATGACAGAAGAGGAAATCTCAAGCAATCGTACTCATCCTAGGTTTAAGTTTTGGCTATTTTGTGGTTAAAAAAAAAAATAGTTTGGGGAGATTGGACTTTATCCCAAATCAATTTACAACCCTCAAAAATTTTTAAAGTCTTCTCAGAGGGAGACATGAATTTGACACCTCTATTAGAGCTGAACTTCTGAGAATATCAGGAATCAACATATCAGTTAATAAAGAGTGAAAAAGAAAATCCAATCAATGCAACATCAAGGTTTGGGATGAACTAGAGTAAGTTGGGGATTTTCTTTCAAAAGGCTAATAGCAAGGTAGTGTTAACTTGTGGGATGTTGACAGGTATTAGAAACTGGATTGTATAAAGGAATAGAAGGTAAAATAAAAACAATAGAGATCATGTTTGTCTTTGATATCTCTTGAGTGAAAGAGTAGAAATGCTTGAAGTCATTGAAAGTCTTGCCTAGTCAAAGCATAGAGTAGATGACTGTAGACCATAAAGGGTTATAACTTCCACAGAGCCAGAAAATCAGAAGCAATACTACATGCGCAGTGTAAATGAGTTCGTTTGTCTATGAATATGAGCATAGTCTGCCCACAATTAGAATTAAAACTATCCTATCTGAGCGCCTGAGTGACTGTCAGTTAAGTCTCCGACTCTTGATTTCAGCTTAGGTCATGATCTTAAGGTTTGTGAGTTTGAACCCTGTGTCCAGCTCTGTGCTGACAGTGGAGCTTGCTTGAGATTCTGTGTCCCCCTCTCCCTGCCCCTCCCCTGCTTGTGTGCATGTGTGCTCTCTCTCAAAAATAAATAAACATTAAAAAGAAAAACCTATCACAGTTGGAGCTATTAGAATGGTTGGGATTTAGAATGGGAAAAAATTAAATATTAAGGTACACTTAGAAATTATAGAAAGTCCTTGAAGTCTTGCTTCCCATAGAAAATTGTACAAACTAGAAAAGAAAACAGGAGTTTGACTACAGGTAGGCTAAAATATAACACTTATTCAGTCAGCATTTAGGTTTAATTGTAAAGGAACAAATTGATTCTTGAATTATCCTGTAAGAGTCTAAAGCTCTAAATAGAGTGTAGTTTGTGAAAAATTTTCAGAAAAAAACATTTCCATGTGTATGCTTTTTTAAAAGAAAGGTAACAAGGATATTTAGATTAGATATAGATTGAGTAGAGTTAAAAATTTTGTCATGGTCCTAAAAAAAATCATTCTGGTTTCAGCAATTTAAGGAGTTTCTCTCTCTATATATATATATCTTTAAAAGATTTTACTTAATTAATCACTGTTTGACCTTTACTGTATCCTAGGTATTTTATTCCCAAGATCCATAAAAAGTAACAGCATACCTATCTGGCTATTTTGGCCTTATTCAAAGTGGATTTTTTCCTTTTATTTTATAGGTATTGTGAATTTGGGACCATTATTCTCTTGATTTTGTTACTTTGGCAGGTTCTGTGCCCAGGTTTTGTCCACCTGGCTTTGTTCGGGTTAGATTCTCAGAGACAGGAGAAAAAAACAAAAACAAACAAACAAACAAAAAACCCCAGTGTAATGGCTAAAATAAAGACCAGGCATCTGCTGTCAAATAAAGTGAACATGGAATAAATCACCCCTGCCTGTGAGTCAAAATTTTAACTTCCCTTTAGTTGTCTACAGAGCACAGAACAGCACCTGAGATGACATCATGAGATATTTTTGTCAAAGAGCACATTGCCATTTGATATCAGATGTCAAAGCATTTATGCTATGCCTGGGATTTATAAGACTTACGTTAAATACTGTTTGTTATGATCATAGGAGAGTTTATTTTTTTATTATTTGCCTATCAGCCATTATTTCATATTTTCTGCTAAATTTATTTTTTTTAAAGTTTATTTATTTTGAGAGAGACAGAAAAAAAGAGAGAGCAGGGGAGGTGCAGAGAGAGAGATAGAGGGAGGGAGAGACACAGAGAGAGAGAGGCAGAGAGAGAGAATCCCAAGCAGCTTCTGTGTTCACAGCAGGGCTCAATCTCACAAACTGAGAGATCATGACCTTAGCTGAAATCGAGAGTTGGCCACTTAACTGACTGAGCCACCCAGGCGACCCTGTTTTCTGCTAACTTTATTGAGAGATTTTTAGCTATACAAATTACCCTTATATAAAAATGTTTAACAAGAAGTATTGTGTTTTGCTAAGTCGATTTTAGGAAAGTCATCCAGTTCATAAAATAAGAAAATAATTGAGTCATTTGGCAGAAAACATTCTCATTTCAAAATGTAATTTTTGCTGAAGTAGAATTGTATCCCTTGTCTTGAACCACTTAAAATAATGTAGTGATATGACCATTCAATTTTCACTAACACCATTTGGACATCTATATATATGTAAAGTCCTTTTTTAGACATGGTGAGATTTAAGACGATGGCTAAGAGTAAACCCTCCTGTGTGTATCAGCAAAAATAATATATGTGTACCCATATGGATACTTAAAGGCAGACAATTTAAATGACATAATATAGAGATTTTCAAAGTTTATTTCTTGGATCAGCATCATCTGGGAGCTTACTGGAAATACACATTCTCAAGTTGTACCTCAAACGTGCTAATTCAGAAACTAGAGGATGAGCTCAGAAATCTGTATTCTAACAAGCCCTCAAGATTGTTCTGATACATGATCCAGTTTGAGAGTCACTGTACAGTATATTTATAAACAATATATTCAGGAGTAAAAGAGAGAATTGTTCTTTTTTATTGAAGGAAAGACATCTTAAAGAGGCAACTTTTGAGCCAAACTTTCAAGGGAAAGTAATAAAGCAATAAGGTTTTATTGAATACCTCCTATGAGCTGGGATATTTATTTAAATATTAAAATAATCTATGAGATTACTTTCATTTTGTAGAAGAGGAAATGATCACAGATTTTGGCGAAATTGCTCAAGGTCACAAACCTAACTTTTGACCAGGACAGGAATTGAGACTTGATCTCAGTGAGCAGAATATATATATATATATATATAAATGTTACTCAAATATAGTTTCCTCAGCCTCATAGGGACTCTGGTAGGAATAATTCTAAGATGGACCCCAAACATCCCAGCCTCTTCTATGTCTTCCAGTTATTCATTCAAGCAATATATAGATACTGCTATAAAAGGATTTTAGAGATATAACTGAGATCCGAATCATTTGACCTTAAAATAGGGATATTATTTAGGTGGATCTGGCCTATTACATGAGACTTTTAAATCTGGGTCATGATGTCAGAGAAAGACGAAATCACAGATTTGAAACATGAGAAGGATTTTACAAAGTCCTACTTGTTCACAAGTTGGTTGTTAGTAGCTGGCAATGACCCTTGGTTGATAGCAAGAAATGGGAATCTCATTCATATAGTCACAGAGAAATGAATTCTGCCCACAACTAGTTAGCTTGGAAGCACACTCTAGGCTTCAGATGTGAATTGCAGTCTCAACTGAAATCATGATTTTGGTCTGGTAAGACCCTGAGCAGAGGGCCCCACTAAATTAACTGGACTCTTGACTCCCAGAAAGTGTGAGTTCATAAGTTTGTGTTGCTTTAGACCACAGAGATTGTAGTAATTTGTTAGGCAGTGGTAGAAAACTAATACAGATTTTGGTTACTAGAGGTTGTAAGCTGATATAATGAATGCTAAAAACTTGGGGAATACACAGTTGGAGATGGCCGGTAGGGAGAAAATGGGAGAAATTTGAGGCATGTGTAAAGGAAGCCTAGATTTTCTTGAATGTACTGTTAGAAGATATATGGACATTTAAGGCATTGATTGTGAGAGGACAGAAGTAAATGAAGAACGTGATAAAGAAAGCCTAAATAGCCTTGGACCGATAGTGAGTCAGAAATTTAGACTTTAAGGATGCTGACAGTGAGGGCTCAGAAGGAAGTAATGAATATGTTATTGGAAACTGAAGGAAGGGACATCCTTGCTTTATCTTCCATTCACTTGCCGATCACCATCATGAATGTCAAATGCCTTGTTTTTTTTTTTTTTTTTCTTTTTTTTTTTTTCTCTTTTCTGTTCCATTTTGTTTTATGTAGTTGTTCTTGGAATTCACTTTGAGCCCAGAATTATTTTAACTTAATATGTGGCTTTTAAAAATATTTTTATTCATCCTTAGATTCTGTCTTAATTTCATTTTATACCTTCATGTATTAATTAAGAGAAACAATCTTGAGATTTTATTTTAGGTTATATTTTGGTATATTAGGTTATATTTGGTTATTTATATTTGGTAATATATATATATTAGGTATATATTAAATATATATTGGAATTTTGGGGCATTCATTGGAACAGATAAATACTCATTGTTTCACTTGTATTTGCTGTAGTCAATGCTAGTACAAGAACTTGCATGCAAAAAAAAATGATCTTTCTAGGTGCTACAGAGGTATAGTTCATATTCATCTCATATATAAACCTAGTGCCAGCCTAAGAATAAGAGCATATTTTTCCTGAATTCAACTCACCCATCAAATCCATCACCATGTGGATTGGTGACCAGATTTTTTCTGCTGAGAGATGTATCAGAATGGAGTATAAATTTAAATTTGACTTGAGTAAAAACCAGATGACATTTATAAAAAGGCTCCTGGATGCTACTAGGGAGGGAAACAAGAGTACGTAGACCTTTAACTGCCACATTATATACAATAGCTTATTTCCACTACTTTAAAGTACCACATTGCAGACTGATTTACGTTCCTAAGAGTGTATGCATGGGAACTTCACTTTAGCAAAGATATGTTTCTCAAAATTACAAGGTGGCATTTACTTTCCAGATGAAACCCACTTGAAGGGGGTCATCATTGCAAGGTAAACTTAATTTCTTCCTTTGGTTTGAGTTCTTTCTATGAAGTCAAAGTTGTTTAAATCTCTCTATAATGTTGGTAACACTAGACTTGATTGTCTGTAATTGTGTGATCTCTGTTGTGGAATATAGTTGATTTTCTCTGCATGATGAATGATATTGGAAATTTCTGATGTAGGTAAAATTTCAGTGTTGAGAGAAACAGAGAGAGATGGAAGAAGGGAGAGAGAAAACTGTCAGATAATTTGATTATTAAATATTTCTTCTTAACCAAGTTTTTTTTACAATATAAAATAGAACTAATATCTATTGGTAGTGTAAATTTATTCAGAATCTTGCCAAGTGAACATTTTCTAAATTTTGTGTGTTTTGCCTCCACAGTTAATAATCTTTGATTTGGTCAAACCATTACCTTATTATTAATTGTGCTTTTGGTAGATATATACATAGGGACACTTCAGTATACACGCATTCTGTTTACCATGTGAAGTCTCTGAACCAGCCCTAGAAATGTCAACAGACCTCCTAGAGGCAGGAGGTGAGATTCATTTCAAATTTAAACTACATTAATTCTGAATGAAATCAAGCCTATTTTCACATTTATTATGGTAACCTGGCCTGAGGAAAAAATTGCAGGTTTTTAATAAGGGCATTTCCATTGGTTTCTTTCCATTCCCAAAACTCATAAATCAACTCCTGTCTGTCAGCCATTATAAATTTGTCAGTTCTTATGAGTAAATATGACAGCCAAATACTATTTAAATCTATAAAGTTATATCTTTTAGTGAGTTAAATACACTGTTGGCCTCAGTGATGCCCTTTTTGTTTTTTAGAGTTTATTTTTTTCCACCTCATTTAACTATCTAAAACAACAGGAAGACTTTACCCAAATTGACTATATTCCAAATACCAGCAGAGTATTTCTTTGAATAGTCTAGCTAAAAGTAAAATTATATTAAAAGTCATGATAGAGAAAGTGGGAGAAGCAAGATATTTTATCCAAAGTTTTTTTTAAGGATAAAAATATGTATTGAACTACATTGTAGAAACAAATGACTGCTACTATCTTCAAAACTTGCACTTCACATCCTTAACACCTTTGCATACACATGGTAAACATTAATTTTGGGGTAATAAAAATGTGATTTAATACCACATCTACAGCTTTACGCATATTCCAAAAGTCTCAGCAGACTAATTAGAAGTATCACATTTTATGGAATGAGCATTCCTCCTTATTTTCTTGGCCTCTAACTACTGTGTAAAATTTAAATAAAGGATGTGTGTCTGCAGCCGAGGGAAAGGAGGAGAAAATGCTAAATAGAACTGCAATTAGGCTAATAAGGTGAATGTTTTGGATCTATAATTTTTGCACCAACAAAAGTTCTTTAGAAGGGTCACAGTGAGAAAGTGATGATAATCAGACAAGTAAGATATTTGAACATTACAGAATTTATGACAGTATCCAAGACAGTCACTCCTTAGGCCAGCTGAATAGATGTTAAGAAACAGTCAATAGCACTAATTTGTGCCTATTATTTCTTACTGCCAGTCATGTAGCTCTGTAATTGAAATGCTCAGTAACAGTTTTCTACCTAAATTTTAATGATGCCCTTTATAATTCTCTTTTTAATGCAGTTCCTGAACTTTAGAAAGGTTCCTCACTGCCAAATGTCAGTTCACTGTGAAGTGCTGCATTGGAAAACTTTGTGCTTAAAAAAAAAAAAAAAAAAGTAGTATTCATTATCACATTGTCCATTCATGTGCTAAAATCGTTGATCAGTTTTCTTTTATTAAAAAAATAGTAAAGATTACTTAAAATTGTCTTCTAATAAAAAATTGCAATGTGTAAACTATATAAAAAGAATATTTTTAAAGTAATACTCTTAGTTAATTTATTAAATGACACATGACTGTCATAAACAACAATTTTATACTTACTTAGAGAAACTCTGAGAGTTATTATTATAGCGTTCACCTTTAAAGTTTGCCAGGTAAATCTCACTGATAGTCACTTTTTACCCAATTCATACCTTCTGGGAAAGAATTTTCTCTTTTCTTATATATTTTGGAATCACAAGACCCCTATGAACATTTTGCTTTTCTCTTATATTGTGCAAAATCATGTGAAACTAGAATTCCTGATATATATACAAGTTACTAATTTAAATTTGGTAAAAGGAGTGCTCAGAGAGCAGAAGGAGACCACCAGAATCTTTCAGAGTAAGTAAATTATTTACTTTGCTGTTATTTTAAAAGTTGATGGCAAATTGGCAGTTTTATAACCAAGGGTCTGCACTGAGCAAATATAGTTTAAATTTTGTTGGAGAGTCTGAATAGTGTTCATCTTTTGGACATTTGGAAATTTATTAAGATCCCTAAAGCTAGGAGATCAAAATTAAAAGCAAACTACAGATTTATTTATTTACTTATTTCAGAGGAAAGATTTATTGTAATGTATTTTATTTATACCTATTTAACAGTTGTGTCCATTTGCAGACTTATTGAACAAAGGTACTTACGTCTTTTAGGATTCACAGCTTTGAAGAGATTAGGACCTTTAGATTTGCTTTTCTTGTGGAGCTCTGTCAGAAGTCATTTATGGGCAAATTATTCTGATTAGGAATAGATCGTTTCTCAGGACTGCCATAAAATAAATCTAAATGTCTCAGCTGTGTTTCTGGTCCAGCAACACCCTCATTAAAGAAACACCACACAATTGCTATGTTGGCAGCCCCAATTTTAAACACCAGTCTAGGCTGCATGCAAAAGAGAATAAATTGCCTTCTTATTCCTCTAACAGTCTGTAGTGTTGGTAATTTAGGATTGAGAGGCTTTCTGAGAACAATGTCCAGAAGCATAAACTGCTTCTCCCATAAGAGTATGATACCTGTGAAACAGATGTCATTAACTACAGTTCTCAATTTTTCATGTTTGACAGGCAAAGCCAAATATTTTAGGGATTATGTAACCATTCTTAATAGGTAATAAGTGAAAATACTCCCAAGTTAAATTTCATTTCCCAGTTTCAGAGGACTTCATTATCCTTGGTAAAACTAATAAGTGTAATGTGAGAAAAAAAGAAAAAAAACTGAATATGAACGCTCAAGACACTAAAAAAATTAAGATTTCAGTGGGGCTTCAGTTATGTCGTAGATCAACTGCAGTGCTTTTTTGCAGTGCTGATTTCAGAATATAGGCTCTGTAACGTATGTTTTTAACCAAGACAATCCCTTAGGGTTTGAAAATATGAGAAACTGGCCCTGCCAGAATGCAGACTGCTTAGAGGTAAATGTTCAGTATCAAATACACCCTTATTTTTAAAATGTGGTTTTGGGGTACTTGTTTACCACTTACTATGCTATCTCTAGTTGCCATTTGTGCTGACCTGCTTTGAAAATATGGAAAATTATATATGTCTCAAAGCTAAGGAAAAACACCAGAAGTGAATGAAGTAATTTGTTTTGCCATAAAATTCCATTATGAAAGCTGAGCAAATACGAATCCATTTAATTACCTATGCATATACCATGGATTCTGTAATAAAGGTGAATAAAGTGCATGTGCATAAAAGTAATATACATTTTGTATAAAGTTTTATGCTAGTAAATTGACCTCACTGACTTTATCCTCTTTATCATAATGAGGGAATCACTGGACTAGGACCTTTGAGACACTTGTAACATTTTGTTCTTCGTTTAGAAGCAGAAGAAAATGTTCAGTTCACCCAGCAGACATTTAATGAGCACTTACTCTGGTGCAGTCATCATGTGGGACCCTTAGTTGCACAGTGAAGGAAACAGAGTTTCTAACTCAGATTTGCCTTCTAGTCAAGAAGAATACACATATTTATGTAGATTAGATTTCATGTTCAACTCTTAGGGACTTTCCAGCTAAGAGCAGTAACACAAAAATCAAAACAACTAATCAAAAATCTACAAAGGATGCACCAAACATAAAACCAATAGCAGTTTCAACATGAACATTTTCTTTTCTTTCTCCCTTCCTCTCTTCACTACGACTTTCTCACTACATAAATAAAATTACTTAAAAATTTTCCAGTTGAGAAGCGGAAGTAATGAAAATTAGGTAATTCATCTGGTCTTTCCAGAAGCTTTTAACAAGTGTGGGAGAAGGAACCCAGACCTCTGGCATTTTATTGAATGGAAGAATTGAAATTAGAAGACTGTGCCCTGAATCTGGCCTCAACACCTCCTATTTATGTAACCTGTTTCTATAAGCTGTATGACTTTGGAGTCATTTAGGTTTGTAGCACCATAACCAATTCACCTGTAAAGTGGCCTATGATATTTTTCCTTACCACCTCACAAGATTGAAATGATGAATTAATGAAATAATATACATAAGCAAACACAATTAGAAATATTCAGTTTTGTAATGGATAGCTTTTAATGTAAAATATCCCCCGATGTTAACTATTTCTCATATTAAGGAATGCTAAAAATTCTAAATGGTCGAAAAATAGGGACCAAATATTTTAATAGACTTGGTTGACATATTTTCACTTATAAATATTTCACTTATGTTTTTTTTTGAAGTTTATAATCCCAGTCAACACTTAAAACACCCTGATTTATACCTTAAGATTTAAAAAAAATGTGTTGATACTTTGATGATTTCTCCCAATCTGATTAGTGATTCTAAAATCTGATTGATAAAGTGCAGGCTCTAGCAATAGAAGTAAGCCCTGCAAATGGAATGGTCTTTCAAAGGAGCATGAGTGCCCAACTATTGTTGATGTCATAGACCATGAAAATTAAAGCCAAAGATTTTAATTCCAAAGTTGGAGAGCACATTCTAATCACTGGGTTTAATTCGGTTGTCACTGTAGTTATTATGTGAGAAAGGTTTATACCACCAAGGTAATATATAAGTGAGAGTTGCTTGGCTGATTAATAGAAGAAAGACATTTACTAAAAATTGAATTCTTACGGTTTTAGAGGTAAAGTCTGGGCTAGTATGTATTTGCTATATTAGCTCAGCTGTGTAGACACTTTGGCTTGTTTGTATAATTGATGTGATTAATTTAGAATTACATTTATCATTCTCTTCAGGTAGAAAACAACATCTATCTATTTTGAAAGTCAAGATGCTGGTTCTAGACACTTTTTGATAGTTTTGGAGGCTTCTGTGTGACTCAATCGGTTAAGTGTCCAACTTGGGCTCAGGTCATGATCTCTCAGTTCATGAGTTTAAGCCCCACATTGGGCTCTCTGCTGACTGACAGCTCAGAGCCAGGAGCCTGGTTTGGACTCTGTCTCCCTCTCTCTGCCCCTCCCCCCACTCCTCATATGTCTCCTACTCTGTCTCCCTGCCCCCCCCCATCTCTCAAAAATAAATAAACATTAAAAAAATTTAAAAATAGTTTTGAATGAAGCAGTGGGATTGCTGCATTTGTCTGTCCATGTGTCCCCCCAAAAGGCTTTGTAAAGCAACCTAAGACAAACTGCCATCAGTGAGTGAAAGAAATTTCACAAAGAACTTATGAAGATAGTGTTCAAAGGGTCAGCTGATGTTTGACTTATAAATCTTGTTTGGAAAATACCAAAGGAATGAGTTCATGTGAAAACTCCTACCTTAAGCCTTTCTTTCAAGATACATCAGTGAGTTTTTTAGACAATGAATAAAAAGAAAAGGAAAGATCGGAAAAGGTCATTTTTGCTTTGGATCTGGGATATAATCCTTTTATCAGAAGAGAGGAATTCTGACAAAAATTTAAAAAACAACAAAAAAAGATTTCTGGTTTGACAGCACAGCTCTTGCACTCCAGGTTGCAGTGTCTGAGTGAGGGCAATTTGCTGACATGGAGGAATACTGGTCTAGACAGTTGGTTAGAGGATGAAAATAGCAGGTGTGGTAAAGGTGGCAGCTGAATATTAATTGCCCACAGGATTGTATCCCACTTGTTCTCTTCCAAATATAAGCTTTGAGCCATGAGATGACTTTCAAGGACCATACTGCTTGCTCTCTATGTTCAAAGCCACTCAATCATGTTGAAAATTCTGCGAGGTGGTGAATATTGCTTCCTTTCTCAGATGCCCAGAACTTCTACTCAGATTTACTTATCTATTTATTTTTTTATTTTTTTAAACGTTCATTCACTTTTGAGAAGCAGAGACAGAGAATGAGTGGGAGAGGGGCATAGAGCGAGGGAGACACAGAATCCAAAACAGGCTCCAGGCTCTGAGCTATCAGCACAGAGCCCTACATGGGGCTTGGACCCACGAACTGTGTGATCATGACATGAGCCAAAGTTGGTTGCTTAACCGACTGAGCCATCCAGGCTCCCCACGTACCTATTTTTCTTAAGAAGCTATTAGTATTAATAAACAGCTATAGTATTAATGAACCAAATACCTTCTTTTAATTTTCCTTTTGAGTTTTTATCTATTTTATATCTTTAAAGATTTTTTTAATGTTTATTTATTTTTGAGAGAGCACAAGTAGAGGAGGGGCAGAGAGAGAGGGAGACCCAGAATCTGAAGCAGGCACCAGGTTCTGAGCTGTCAGCACAGAGCCTGATGCAGAGTTTGAACCCACGAACCATGTGATCATGACCTGAGCCAAAGTTGGACGTTTAACTAACCGAGCCACCCAGGTGCACTTCATTTTATACCTTGCAACACAGAGTAGTAAGATAGAAAAAAACACAAAACAAAACAGATTTTATAGTCATAAAATCAGCCTTGGAATCTTTGCTTTAGCATTGAAAAGTCCTTAGACTTTCTGAAGATCATACAATCTGAATTTCAGTTTCTTTTTCTATAAAATGGGAATAAGGATGTTAAGTGCATTTTAGGAGAATATGTATTAAGTAAAGTAGAACTTTGAATTTTCTTGTCAGTTGCGTGGCAAACAAAAGTTGTCCAATGAGCATTTGAGCAATTCACTTCTTACAGAAGGTATTACAGACACTTCTGATTTTATCTACCTAATTACTAAGAAGTTTGCTTGCTATCTCATGAGTATAAGAGAAACATCTTATATCTCATTTTTCTCTTTGTTCTATTCAGCAACTTGAAAGTGAAGTGTTCATTCACAATCTAATGTGAGTGTTTTTAAGGATGACAGTTTTGTGCCCTGCTTGTTTTCTCCTTCATTATATACTTATTTTTTAATGGAAACAAAATAGTTTATTAAGTTATTTATTCTAATGTATTTAGAATTAATTTGACAAAATTTTCTAATGCTGCTTAAAAAGTTAACAGCTGTAGGCAACAGAATTCCATCTCACATTTTCATTTTACAACATCACAGTGTAGCATATGTGATCTCCCACAGTGTGGCAAACTTGTCAACAGTTCATCAAAGAGCAGATACATTCCTCATGATAGAGGAGAAACAATTAATCCTGGGACTGAAACAACTATAATTTCACTGCTTTTTTTTCCCAATGAGCTTTAAGTGTTATTTTATTTTTTGATTAACCCAATGAGGGTAATTCAGAATTTTGTCTTTATTTTTCAATTCATGGAGGTGAGTATTATAAAAGGACCCAACTTAAAAAATTTATGTAAATATACTCTTGAGTCTTTATACACACTCAATGAAAACCACATATTGTGAAGGTAGTGCCATCAATGGTAAAACTGTGGATTACAGAATAAAATAAAACTTTAAATATCACTAGCTGATTCATTTGGGAAAGTAATTTAACATCTCTAGGGTTCAGGTTCCTCATTCATAAAATAGATAATGATAGTAGTACCCATCTTATAGGTTGGCTTAAGAATTAAATGAGATGAAGCTTGGAAGCACTTAGCACATTCTGGGACATTATAAACACTTGATAGGTGTGCTTTGTTTTTAATATGATAATATAACCATATCATTTTTATTCATATATATATATATATATATATATATATACATATATATGGGAATTTTTTAATTTTCCTTTTGAGTTTTTATCCATTTTATACCTTTAAAGATTTTTTTTAATGTTTTATATATATATATATATATATATATATATATATATATATATATATATATATAATGGAATAGGCATTAATCTAGTTAAGTGTTCAGTTGATATTAAAGGCCATAATTGTGCTATCTGCCTTTTTGGTAGTAGTGAGTTATTAACTTGGTCTTCAGTTATAGTAGAGGATATTGGCATTCTAGGGGTTTGGTTGGATGGCAGAACCCAGAATTATCTGCTAGCCAGCTTCTTTCAAAATTCAGAATGATATAAAGTATCATTTGCAAAGCATTCTTATGCAAGCAAGCAAAACTTGAATCCAATCAAGCCTGCAGAGTTATTTTATACTGTGGATTTTTTATATGTACCTATTATTTTAAAATATATAGTAACATGTTAAACTTGTTTACAGGTAATGAAATTTGAGTTGAATTTGGATTTTCTAAAGTCTATGGAAAGTGTAATAATATCTAAGATATGGTAATAGAGGGAGTGCAAGGAATAGAAAGATGGGCACATTTAGGAGAAATAGAGGAGCTCCGGGAACACAGTATTGACTTGCAGGCATTGTTAGACACACAAGCTGAGCAGGTTTGCTCAGAGCCATAGAGGTTATTACACGTTTGATGGCTCCATAGAAGGAAGAACAAATACAGGTACAGAGGAAGGGAGTTTATCATAAGGACATTTGGTGACATGTTGAAGTTGAGGTGCCTGTAGAATATCTGGGGGGAACTTGAAATGGCTTAAATTTGGAGAATGGCTTAGGCTGAACATAGAGCTAGTACACAGATCAAACAGCAAATTAACTGATGAGTAAAACATGTTCTAAATATGTTGAGTTTTTTTGGATCCCACACAAAGGTATTGATTCTTCTGCAAATACCTCAACTATTTGTAGCTAATAAATAACTTATTATGAATATTATTTCTTGAAAAACTTTATTTTTCTTAACCATTATTTTCTGTTACCATATTGGGAATGTCTGTTCCCACCACCCTTTAGCGAAAAAAAAGTAATCCTTATTAAATAGGTTAAATTTGGTGAGCATTCTTTGAAAAATAATTTTTGGTCAGTTATCAAAAGGAAAAAAAAAACTAATTGCTTTACTGAAATGAAAATATTTTACTTTTTCTTCTTTCTTTTAAAACCAGGTTTTGTTTCTCTTGCCCTCCTCCTGTAGAGAAACAGCAGGGAGTAGATTTTTTTAATACGAGAATTCATTATCACCCTTGTATTACCTCCCTGCGGTTTCTGGAAAAATGCAATTCTGACTACAATCCCTGGCTGTGGTGTTTGTCTATGCATGTTTTTAAAATGATCATAGCTATTTTATGTCATCAGGCCTCTAAATTATACTCTTCAAGAAGTTGCTCAACTTGTTTTCCTCATCTTTTATCATGGTAAAAGAATTCTAAGTCCATGGTTTCTGTGGCAAAATTATTTCTGCATTATGGAAAATAGGTTTTTTCATTGTATCATTTATCCTCCTCTCCTCAAATTAAACCCAAATCAAAGTTATGTTATGGTCTTAAGTATTAATAATTCATTACTTAGATGAATTTAGAAATGGAATTTGCTGAGGTAGAGTAGAAGAAAATCTGTGTGGAAAAGAAAAATCAACTCTTATGCTGGAGAATTTGTGGTGAAGAAAAACTAATAAAAAGGATTGCAACAAAATTTTTACCAATAAGAAGTACAGTTGAAATAGTTGGAAGTTCACTAAGAGTAAATAAGCCCTGAGATTAATGTCTCATACAAGTAAAGTAAATTATTTTTTTCTGGTTACCATTTAATTCATTTGAAAATAATTTACTTTATATACCAGCATAGCTGGTATACCTTAATTGCAATATGGGCATATATAAGTAAGGATCATTTTCTTTTTTAAAAAAAATTTTTTTTTCAACGTTTATTTATTTTTGGGACAGAGAGAGACAGAGCATGAACGGGGGAGGGGCAGAGAGAGAGGGAGACACAGAATCGGAAACAGGCTCCAGGCTCTGAGCCATCAGCCCAGAGCCCGACGCGGGGCTCGAACTCACGGACCGCGAGATCGTGACCTGGCTGAAGTCGGCCGCTTAACCGACTGCGCCACCCAGGCGCCCCATGGATCATTTTCAATGAGAAGAAAAATGAATTACAGGGATGGGAAAATGAAAGTGGAGCAGAAGGATCCTAGGCTTGTCTCATCCAGTGAAAAGAACTAGATAATTATCAAATCATCCTAAATCCCTGAGAAATCAGTCTGATGACTGACAGAACAAACTCCACAACTTAAAGGAGAGAAGAGGCCACATCAAAGATGGTGGGGAGTGCAGAGACATAGTTCAGGAGAGAAACAAATTGTGGGTGTTGTAGAGTGCAGGAAGCTTTGGTCACAGAGGAGAGAGAATGAGAGTGAGAGTGAGAGAGAGAGAGAGAGGCACACAGGGAAACACACAAGGAGAACATTTCCCCAAAGCCGTTGGCTTGGAAAATGAGAGGGCCCACATTTCATGAGTTCTTGCAACCCTTGGGACTTAAAGCTAGGAGTTTTCAAGGTTGGTGGGCTTGGCAGGGGTAGACCCCAGAGGGTACTTTACTGCTCCTGGAGAGAAGGTAGGCAAACGGCCTGGGAGCAGACAGCATGCAAACAGCGATCTGAAGAATGCTGGGGGTGTGCAATGGAGAGATTATTTGCTCTTCTTGGAGAGCTTCCCAGAGAAGCAGCATTCACAGTAATACCTCTTCAGGAACAAAGGAGGTTACCAGCTCCATTTTCCTCCCTTGTCCCTCAGCATAAACACAGAGCCACCTGTGGGAAGCAGCATAGCATTTATACTGGTGGCCCAACTTGCATACACCAAGCCCCACTTCCCTGTGCTGTGGTTGAACTGTCCTTCTCAGTTGCTTGCCTCAGTCCCAGTATGGTAGGTCCCTTCCTCAGAAGACCAGCACAAATCCCTGCCCATATAATACCTCCCAACCGGAGAATTCTTCAGGGCATCAGTTCTGGTGGAGGTGGTGGCAAGTCTCATTTCACAAGCAGACCAGAACACACCTGGTTAAAACCAGCCACATTTAGGCTAGGACCAAACATTGCCCACAGCAGGCAAGGAGGTCCTCTGCAGATGACTGGCCTAAAAGATAGAGCTTCCAAACAAAACAGCAGAGTGCACACAGCACACACTGGAGATACCCCTGAAGTGCCAGGCCATGGGCACTACATGACTTCTTCTTCCATAAGGCTATTATTTTCAGGAGCAGGAGACATAACTTGCTTTCCTAACACTGAGAAGAAGGCAGAAACTTAAACAAAATGTGAAGATGGATTTATCCAAAATGAAAGAACAATATACTGCCATGGCCAGAGATCTAAGTGAAACAGATACAAGTAACATGCCTGATGGAAAATTTAAAGTGACAATTATAGGGCTACTCACTGGGCTTGAGAAAAGAATAGAAGACTTAAGGAGACTTCAGAAGATTCCTACTGCAGAGTAAGATGGCAATAAATGAAATTGGAAATAGACTTGATTCAGTGCACATTGGGCTAGAAGAAACAGAGGAATGAGTTAGTGATCTAGAAGACAAAGTAATGGAAAGTAATGAACCAGAACACAGAGAGGAAAGAATTGTGCAACACAAGAATAGAATTAAGGAACTCAGTGACTCCATCAAATGTAATAATGTTTGTATTATAGGAGCCCCAGAAGAAGAAGAAAGAAAAAGAGGAAGAAAATATAATGGAAGAAATAATAGCTGAAAACTTCCCTAATCTGGGGAAGGAAACAGATATCCAGATCAAGAAGGAACAGAGAATACCTATCAAAATCAACAAAAACAGGCCAACCCCAAGGCATGTTGTAATTAAATTTGCAAAATAAACTGATAAAGAAAAAATCTTAAAGCAGAAAGACAAAAGAAGTTCTTAACTTACTAGGGAAAACCCATAAAGCTTCCTGGAGATTTATCAACAGAAACTGGTTGAGCCAGAATGCGGTGGCATGATCTCTTCAAGGTGCTGAATTAGAAGCATCGGCAGCCATGAATTCTCTATCCAGCAAGGCTATCATTCAGAATAGAATGAGAGATAAAGAGTTTCCTGGACAAACAAAAACTAAAGCTGTTCATGGTAGCCAAACCAGATCTGTAAGAAATATTGAAAGGGATTCTTAGAATGAAAAGAAGAGACCAAAAGTGACAAAGACAAGTAAGGATAAGAGAAAACCTTCAGAAAAATGACAAAACAAGTAATAAAATGGCAATAAATACATATCTATTAACAATTGTTTTGAATGTAAATGGACTAAATGCTTCAAACAAAAGGTGTCAGAATGGAAAACAAAACAAAACAAAAAACAAAAAAACCCAAGACCTATCTATATGCTGCCTACAGGAGACTCATTTTAGACTTAAACACATGTGCAGATTGAAAGTGAGGACATGAAAATTGATGTAAAAACAAAAGCTGGAATAGCCATACTTATATCCGACAAACTAGATTTTAAAACAGAGACTGCAACAAGAGACCAAGGAAGGCACTATATAATCTTTGTGGGGGACAGTCCAACAAGAAGATATAATTGTAAATATTTATGTACCCAACATGAAAGCGCCAAATTACATAAAACTATTAATAAACATAAAGGAATTGATAATAATAATAGGAGGGGATTTAACTCCTCACCTACATCAATGGACAGATCATCTAAACAGGTAATCTATAAGGAAACAGTGGCTTTGAATGACTCACTGGACCAGATGGACTTAACAGATATATTCAGAACATTCCATCCTAAAACAGCAGAATACATATTCTTTTCAAATGCACATAAAACACTCTCGAGAATAGATCACATATTAGGTCACGAACCAAGCTTAAACAATTACAAAAATATTGAGGTCACACCACACATCTTTTCTGACCACAGTGCTATTAAAGAGAAATCAACCACAGGAAAAAATGTGGAAAGACCACAAATACATGGAGATTAAACAACATGCTACTAAATAATGAATAGGTCAACCAGGAAAAAAAAATAATAAAATAAAATAAATAAATATAAAATATAAAATAAAATGTAAAGTACATGGAAACAAATGAAATTAAAACATAATGGTCCAAAACCTTTAGTGTGTACCAAAAGTAGTCCTAACAGGGAACTATATAGTAATACAGGTGTGTCTCAAGAAGCCAGAAAAGTCTCAAAAGAACAACATAACTTTACACCTAAAGGAGCTAGAGAAAGAACAATAAATGAAGCCTAAAGCCATCAGAAGAAAAGAAATAAAGATTAGAGCAGAAATAAATGATATATAAACTAAAAAACAAAAACAAAAACCCACCAAAAAAACTCACAAAAAAAAAATAGAACAGATCAATAAAACTGGGGGCTGGTTCTGTGAAAAAATTAATGAAATTGATAAACCTTTAGCCAGACTTATCAAAAAGAAAAGAGAAAATTCCCAAATAAATAAAATCACAAATGAGAGAGGAGAAATAACAGCACAGAAATATAAATAGGTATAAGAGAATATTATGAAAATCTATATGACAACAGGTTGGACAACTGGCAGAAATGGATAAATTCTGAGAAACATATAAACTACTGAAACTGAAAGAGAAAGAAAACTTGAACAGACTGATAACCTGAAAAGAAATTGAATTAGTAGTCAAAAAAGGCTCCCCCCCCAAACCCAAAGAAACAACAACAACAAAAAAAAATTGAAAAAACTTAAAATCCAGGACCAGATGGCTTCACAGGCAAATTCCACCAAACATTAAAAAAAAAGAGAGTTAATATCTATTGTTTCAAACTGTTACAAAAAAAAAAAAAAAAAAAGGAAGGAAAATTTCCAAGTTCATTCTACAAGGGCAACCTTACCCTGATACTAAAACCAGAAAAAGACACCATTAAAAAAGAAAACTACAGGCCAATATCTCTGATAAACACAGATGCAGAAACTCTCAGTAAAATACTAGCAAACTGAATCCAGCAATACTTTAAAAAATCATTCACCACAATCATGTGGGATTTCTTCTGGGTTACAAGAGTGGCTCAGTATTTGCAAATCAATCATGTGATATACCACATTAATAAAAGAAAGGATAAGAACCATAAAATCATTTCAGTAGATGTAGAAAAAGCATTTGACAAAGTACAACATCCATTCATGATAAAGTCCTCAACAAATTAGGTATAGAGGGAACAATAAAGGCCACATGTAAAAAAATCCACAGCTAATATCATCCTCAACGGGGAAAAATTGAGAGCTTTTTCCCTATGGTAGGAACAAGATAGAGATGTCCACTCTCACCACTTTTATTTAATGTAGCACTAGAAGTCCTAGAAACAGCAATTAGACAGCAGTAAAGTCACAGTATACAAAATCAATATGTGGAAATCTGTTGCATTTCTATATACCAATAAAGAAGCAGCAGAAAGAGAAATTAAGGAAACAATCCCATTTACAAGTGCACTAAAAACAATAAGATACCAAGGAATAATCCTAACCAAAGAGGTGAAAGACCTATATTTTGAAAACTATAAAACACTGATTAAAGAAATTAAGTGTGCTACAAACAGATGGAAAGACATTCCATGCTCATTGATTGGAAGAACAAATATTGTTAAAATGTCTATAGTACCCAAAGCAATCTACACATTTAATGCAGTCCCTATCAAAATACCACCAGCATTTTTCACAGAGCTAGAATACAATCCTCAAATATGTATGGAACCACAAAAGACCCCAAATAGCTAAAGCAACCTTAAAGAATAAAAGCAGAGCTGGAGATACCACAATTCCAGGCCCCAAGTTATATTACAAAGCTGTAGTGATCAAAACAAGATGGTACTGACACAAAAACAGACACATAGATCAGTGAACAGAATAGAAAACCCAGAAATGAACCCACAACTATATGGTCAGTTAATTTTTGACAAAACAGGAGAGACCATCGCAAGGGAAAAGTCTCTTCAACAAATGGTGTTGGGAAAACTGCACAGCAACATGTGTGCTTTTTTTATACCATACAAAAAAATAAATTCAAAATGGTTGAAAGACCTAAATGTGAGATCTAAAACCATACAAATCCTAGAGGAGACCATAGGCAGTAATTTCTTTGGCAATGGCTGTAGCAACTTATTTCTAGATATGTTTCTTGAGGCAAGGGAAACAGAAGCAAAAGTAAACTATTGCGACTTCATAAAAAAAAACAAAACAAAAAAACAAAAACACCAAAACTGTACAGTGAAGGAAACAATCTAAAAGGCAGCCTACACAATGGGAGATGATATTTGCAAATGACTTATTTGATAAAGGGTTAGTATCCAAAATATATAATGAACTGATGAAACTCAATACTCAAAAAACATAGAAGCAGTACCTTTTTGTTTTTGTTTTTGTTTGTTTTTAGAAGTAGTACATCTGAAGAACTTAAGGCTGTTATTTTGGGTAAGCTTATGAAAAGAAAGGAAGGAAGGAGGAAAGAAGGAAGGGAGAAATGCCTTTAATTTTTTGAATATCAGATAGAACAGTCATGTTGCTAAAGGCAGAAATTTTATTTGATAACAGTTTAGTTTGCCTACTGTAGTACATTTCTAAGGGTGAAATAATGTAACTAAAATGTCTAGATTTAATTTTTGAACTCTATGAAAGACCAACCTGACAATATGAATGTGCTAAGAACCTTAGAAGGAATTTTGGGCAGAGATATTTCAGGAACATAAATTCTGGTGAGGCAAAGATATAGGTGTGGGTCAATAACATGGAAATGGAAGGTCTTATTCTAAAATTAAATCTGTTTAGTTAGGAATTTTGAGATCTTTGGAATTAAGATTAAAGATTAAAGATACCAATATAGTTATACAGGACTTTTATAAGATCTTAACCACAAAAAGAATACATAATCTTAAATTTCTATCATGATTTTGACTATCAAAGTACAGGCAGGAGTATATAGTTCCATTAAGAAAATGCATCTTTCTGGGGTGCCTGGTTGCGTAGCTGGTTAGGCGTCTGACTCTTGATTGTGGCTCAGTTCATGATCTCATGGTTCCGTAAGTTCAAGCCCCACATAGGGCTCCATACTGACAGTGAAGAGCCTGCTTGGACTTCTCTCTCTCTCCCTTCCCTGCTCTCTCTCTTCTCTCTCAAAAATAAATAAATAAGCTTAAAAAGAAGAAAATGCATCTTTCTATAACATTTCTTATATTCACATGTTCTGATATTATGGAGTTAAATACAGTGATTTATCATGCCATTCATTATTATTGAAAATGAATTTTAGACCCCATGGTAGTTAACAAACTTCTCAAACTTGCAAACTTCTCACATTTGCAAGCTTTATACTTTGTAGCAAAATACTTTGTAGTAAGTATTTTCTTTCTGACAGTATAAGAACAATCTCCATGAGGCTTCATTCCCTGGGCTTCTCAGGCCAAAACATCATATTCAGTTCTCATTTTCAATGAATTTAAATTTCCAGAATAAATGGCACAATATTCATAATAGGTAGAACTGTCAAGATTGTCATGGTAAATGAGCCTACAAATGAGTTCACAAGTGACTCAAATACTAATCATGAAAAAATGGTCTTATTGGTTACTGACTCAGAGAATAATAATTCTATTAACCATACCACTACAAGCAAATCCCAAACTGTGGTACGTGGTCTCCAAAAATGGTCCCCAATGAACTGTACCTCCTAGTATGCCCTCTGATAGTTCACTTTCTCTCTGAGATGTTTCATGATTTGCATTAGCTGATAGTGTATGAAGTAATGGTGGTATGCCAGCTCTGGATGATGTCTTTAAGAGGATGGACAACATTTATTTGCTCTTGGAAGACTCACTTTTATAAGCCACCATGAAAGAAGTCTCATTACACTTCTAGAGAGACCATATGGAGCTACAGAAATGTTAGGATAAATAAGGAATATACCAGAGATAGTTCGTTACTTCTAATTGCACTGGAAAATTGGAGCAAAAGAATTATAAGCTCAGGACTTTAAATTCTCAACTCAAGGAAGAGACCAGAAACCATTTTCAGCTGCTCCAAACAATATCACTATTTCCTATAGTTTGATGTCCAAGATTTGTGAAAACCAAACTATTACTAATAATCCAGAAACTATTTTTTAATGTTAGAAGAAGCTCAGTATTATGCACAATGGTCACCAAACAAATGCTGAGAGAATAAATAAATTCTTGGGAAGAAAGGCATGGTTCAAAACATGGTAAAAAGTTAAAAAAAAAGAACTGTTTATAGGTAAATATACTCTGTCTTAATCTTAAGAAAAATGAGGAAGAAGAAAATATATGGCACCTTTTATATAAGACTTTAGAAATTATAATTTTGACTCCTTTGATTTAAAGAGACTTATGGAAAACATATCTTTTATATATGGCAATAGCTTTGGTGTTACTTTTTGGTTTCTTACCTATTTTAATTAAATATTCACTTTAAATATATTTTGGGGAATGTTTATTCTAAATTCAAATGATTAGGGTTTTAAGTTCTGCCTCCAGTCATGGTAATTCAGTTATGTTTTTAAAAAGGAGGAAAAGTCATTTAAGAATCCCTTTCTCATTCTTATTTGAAGATAATTCCTCAACTCATATTTTTTGATGATTATTTTTAAGTAACAAGCAGCTGGCATTTGTGACCTGACATGAAAAGCATGACAGTTGGAGCTTTTAGCCACACTTCTGCAGAAATCCAGCTCACCATAATCTTGATGGAAGGATTGGATTTCTGCTTTATTAGCTTTTCCTCAAGAGATAGACACTTGGCTATTTACTTCCACTTTCACCTTTGGGGGTGTCATTGTTGTTGCTTCTGGGTGACATTAACGACCTGTTCAGCTTAAATTCACCAAACTTTCAGAATGCAATTTAGTATCTGCTGAAGCCTTAAGGTAAACATACATGTGAGACAGTATTTCATACTGGAGTAGTCCCCATCCACCTATGTTATGAAGAGTGATCTTCTTAGAGGTAGTTGCACTCTATTCTCTAAATTGTTTTTAAATTTCCTTGTGGCTGACTTAAGTCAATAGAGCAGTGTAGTGCACCATTTGAAAAATCTCCTGTCTCACTTCTCAATACTCTCCATTTTTTTTTTTTTTTTCATTTTAAGCAAGAGAACTCACCGTCATATACTGTATAGTTATCTGTGATCTATTGGTCCAACTCTGCTGGATTAATGCCAGATTTCAACACTTAGCTCCCCACTGGCAAACTACTTTCCCACCAGTGGTTAAAAAATGATCACTTTTACGCTTAAGCACACACATTGACATCTCCCGTCTTGAATTCCTCTGAAAAAGAAGAAAAATAGCTAGAGAAGTCTACCATAGCAGCCCCCTCTGGCAGGGATTCGAAAGTAAAAGAACATTTTCAATTTCAGTCAAAACCAACTGGTTCAGAAAAGTTCAGGTACTTTAGAAGTTAACACAGAGCTCCCTTTGGTCCCATCAGGATTGATATTCCTATCTGCCCAGTTTGCTTTTACTCACTTCAGCTGTTTTGTTATTACTTATAGAAAATGTTGCCTCAGCTGGAAAGCAGAATGATATCAGAAACCATTTTTAGAGGAGTTTAATGATGATATTTCAGTGGGACAAAAGGAAGAGAGTGCCCCCTCAGGATTTCTTTAAAATCCTTAAAGCTAGGTTTTGAAAAGAACATGATTGGAATGCAGCAAGAAGCCTATCCTTAACAATCCTCTTCATTGAATTGCTTCCTAGTTGTTCTTTAAATGGCAACCCTTCATAGTATAGGGCATATTTACTTACTGGAAAAATGGCAACCTTCTCATGACACAAAACTATTAGTTTCACACAAAGAATTGAAATAAATTATTTTTCCCTTACCTATTTTAGGAAGAACATTTAAGCTTTGGTCAAGAGATTTTTTATTTTCTTCTCAAGGGTAAATGGGATAAGAAATCTTGAAATTAAAAAAAAAGTGCCAATTGACTTTGAAAAAAATTGTTCATTTTCTTGAATTTGAAATTTTTGTGCTTTCCTTGATTTCTTAAGCAAACTGAATTAGATTACTATAGATTTTTCATGAGTTATTAACATACAACAGATTAAAAATACTATGGTATTTTAATGAGGCTTTAAGTGAAATAAAGTCCAAAAGTTTTCTTAGATATCCATGAAGGATATCTAAATATCTAAATAGAAAATTGGTGCTTATAAAAAATTAGAATAAACCCAAAAAGGGTACAACCAACAAGGAGACGAGTACAGAAAGGTGTTGAGTTAGGTGTTGGCTGTGTATGAGTGGGCTTAGGATGATAGAGGTGCTTAAAGAAACAAGTGCTGAAGTAGTCTCAGGAAGAAAGAACTAGATTTCATATTAGAAACCATATCTTTTTTTTTATTAACTCTTTACAATATACAAGTGGACATTTTTTTTTATTAACGTTTATTTATTTTTGAGACAGAGAGAGACAGAGCATGAATGGGGGAGGGTCAGAGAGAGAGGGAGACACAGAATCCGAAACAAGCTCCAGGCTCTGAGCTGTCAGCACGGAGCCCGATGTGGGGCTCGAACTCACAGACTATGAGATCATGACCTGAGCCGAAGTCGGACGCTAACCTGCTGAGCCACCCAGGCACCCCACAAGTGGACATTTCTATAAAGGGAGTGTATAAGCAAACAACCCTCATAAATCTATGTTGAAGGAGATGAACACATGTAAAGGAAATATGGAAAAAGAAGAAACTGAGTTTAGGAGTAATGAGAAAAGGAGATACACAAGAATGCTGTCTTTACAGACAAAGGAGAATCAGTAGAAGGAAGTCATAAACAGTTATAGCTGTAGTGCAAAGGTCAAGGAGGATGATAACTGTTGTGTGGCTAGAGAAAGATGGGAACTGAAACAAATCAGTGAATTTTGTGACAAAGAGGTTTTTGTTGATCTTACAGCAATTTAAGTGGAGTGGTTGATGGAAGTTAGAAGAGATAAAGGAACGAACAATCAGGAGCAATAATTAAATACTGCTATTTAAGAATTTTAACTGGGAAAGGAGGGATGAATAATAGGATAGCAATCAGAAGAAGTAATGATAGAAGAGGATTGTGTTTGTGTATGTGTGTGTTTTGATATAAGGTATTTTATAATATTAAAAAGCTTCTTGAGTTAGAAAGAAATGAGGAAGAACTAGAAGAAGCTTGAGACAATTGCCTCTTAATATGCTAGCTAGAAGATAATTAGAAATAATATTCTTTAAAATTAGTAGAAAATGTAATAAAGCACCATAGAAGTGAGGAATTTGCCTTTAACTCTGAGATCATAAAGATAGATGAGCAAAAAAAAAATGGTAGAAAAAGGGTGAAGATATATATCTGTATATAGATATATATATGAACACACATGGAATGGTTTGGGGTTTTTTTTGTTTGTTTTTACTTTTCAGTGGTAAGATCAAGTATACAGAAAAAGTCAAACATTTGTATAGCAAACACCCTTATACTCACATACAGTTTCTACAATTATTAACAACAACAACAATAAAAAACAATTATTAACATATTCCATGAATTATCTTTCTGTGTCTGTGACTTTCTTCTTTCTGTAGCTGAAAAATTTCAAAGTAACTTGAAGCTATAATGACATTTCATAATTCAGCATTCATCTTCTGAATTCATCACATGTTGATAAATTTAAAGTCATTCCCTAATATTAATATCCAATTTGGAATTATTTTGATCACATTAATGGAGATTGCAAGTGAAAATAGAAACAAGATGTTGGGGATTTACCAGAGATCAGAAAGTTGGAATGTTATTTACAGACTAAGATGGAGTAAGTGAGGACTAACAAGTGAAGATTGGAACAAAATTGTAGTTTTGTGGTCTAAACATTCAGAAAGATATGCCTACTCTATAACTGAAGAAAGTAGACAGATGTCTATGTTATGTGAATTTTTGAGTGCAAAAAATTCATCAACACTTTCCCTATCCCATATTTCTATCCCTGCCATAGCTCTTAAACTTTTCATGTTATATATTACTTTAGGTTAAATGAGTTGATGGTCTCTGTTAGAGTGAAAATACAGTGATTGCTGTATCAGTATTCTGGATTAGTAAACACTACTTATATCTTAACAATACTTAGCATAAATAAATAACTCTTTAATGCGGAATCTCTGGAACCTATGGTATTCTACTTATAGATAATTTTGTAAATGAAATTTCCACTGGTGTCTTTAAGACACTCTGTGTTTTAACTGCTTTCATTGTTTGTGTGGAGGATTGGCTGTATGTTCGATTTGACTCTTAATTTAAAAATAATTAAAATGACCAATGTAATGTTTTCATTAGCTTATAGTATAAATGCACCTACATCTCCATTAATTCTTAATAATTATTATTAAGTGTTATGTTTTTATTAAGAAGAATACCAGTATCTATTTCTGGAGATTTCCTTGCCATGAATAGGCCAATAATCTATGGCATACTCAGGGTTTACTTATTCCTAAATGCATTGCTTCTTATACCAAACCCAGGAGAGAAAGTGACAGCGACAGAGAAATAGCAAGACAAATAACTCACTTGCCTGGTTATTCCACAGTTTTTACACTTCATGTGCAAACCCCAAGGTCATTGGGAGGAAGTCTTAGAATAATCAGAGGAAATTGTCTTTATAGTTTGGAAGAGAAATATGCAGACAGAAAAAGGAAAGAATGATATTTCACTCATATTGTCATTGTGAAGTTGAAATGAGTTGCTGATACATGTAAGCCATTTAGAACAATACAGCACATGGCAAACATGCAGTATAAATGTTAGGTGATACACATGTTTTCAGTACTTAATGCACTTGCACATACTGTTGACTTAGATAATATTGCCCTTCTCTCTGTCTCTCTCTCTCTCTTTTGATTGGGCAAAAAATGAAGTCACACATGTCCACACACAGCAAAAAATATTTATTCCTTCAGATTATTTAGCTCTCTTAGCTTTTTCTCTTGTCCATCATGAGGATAGGAAGGAACAGAATTGAGATACAAAATGGCCTCAAAAGAAGCACAAGTCCAGACATGAGCATCTTTTTCTCCAGTGGGTACTAAGTGGAAGAAAAAAACACTCAAAGTACTTGTATACTGCTTTTTAAAAAATTACCATTTTTATTAGAAATTTCAATAGTTTCTATAGAAATTAAGCAATTTTTATTATTTTCCTGTCACTGAAGCATTAAGAGGAGTCAAATTTCAGGTAACATCCATTGTAGAATCTGATTGTAATGCTACACCTTGGGTTAATTATATTGCTATCTAAGACACGTTTGAAGAACATGAACTAAATATCATACTTTTGCAGTGTAATATTTCAGAGTTTATGTATATATATATATATATAAATATTATACTTGTGTGTAATATATGTATGTGTATATATATGTAAATATAGACTCATCAGAAAAATAATGAATACATGTGTCATACCAAATTTCTCTTAATTTATTCTGCATTCTTGAATTTTGGTCATTCATATTTCTTTATGTCAAATAGCAAGCATATGCATTTAACCAACATTAATAAGTCTCTGCTATTCTAAATTCTAAATATAAATGTATTTTACATAAAAAATTTAGAAGCATAAGGACTTCTGAAAACCTGATGTATTATGATTTTGCCCTATTATTTTGAAAATGAAACACAAATTTCAAATATTAGACTATAAAGATGAAAAATAGTACTAGGTGGCAAAGACTGAATTTGGAAGAACTGTGTTCCTGTGGAAGTTGCAAATTTGCTTCTGTTATAAGAAAAGTGATTGTTAAAACACTTCGCTTTCTTTCTAAAATACATCAGTTCTATTGGAAGTCTCTTATAAAATATCTTTACATGGTAATCAGTTTATTAGGCTTTCAAAGTTGAAACCTGAAATTCAACCTTTTGTAATTAGGAATTCCTGAACACAGGCTTTCCCTGCGCATAATCTCTTAAGCCTGGGTTGTAACCTGGCTCTTGGTAGTGATGGACAGATTTTTAGTATCAGATACTTCAGCATTTCCTGAATTTAGGTAAACATAGAAATGTCCCTTCTGTGATTTTCTAAATTTTGGGTCTGGTTTTACTTATTTTTTTTATCAAAACATACCCATTCTCCAATAAAATCTGGTTATTCTGTAAATACCTGCAATCTGTCACAACCTTAAGGTTTATTATATTTAATTTCCAGTCTGTGATGATACAGTGAATTTGGTCATCAGTATGAATCAGATTTTAACCCATAAAGTAAAGTTAAACAAAAACACCAGTTATTTCAATGCTGAAGTTTATATGAGGTTTGTCAGTTGCCTGATTGGTTTTAAACATCCTAAATATCATCAGAAAATATACAAATGTTGAAGGTACTTCTTCAAAGTTAATATAGGATTATGAAGTATTCCTTAAATGCCCTCATTCTGTGATTAGTAAATATTTTTTTTCTTGTTAATCAACCAAATGTCCTCCTCACTCTTATTTTATTTATAAAGTGACAAAAGTGGTTAGAAACATAAAATTATGCAGCATAGGCCAACCCTAGCCACTCAAGAGATAAGAAAAAATAAGATTTACACAAATGGGTAGATCTCACATTTTCACAGGGGTGGGACTTGACCTCTATATAGTTCTATGGAAGGGGATGCGCTAGTTGTGCCTTATGTTTGCATTCCAAAATTTCTTCATGCCTAAACCAATGCTGAGACATATCTTGATAAAAGCTGTCTCATTTTGTAAATGCTGAAGAATGAGTAAAGAAACAACCACTCTGGTTATCAAATGAGTTCACTAGGGGCCAAAAGAGTCTTTAGATAAAAATACAATAGCAAAGAAAATGGCTGCTATTGGCTCTGGTAGTTTGAAGGTAATGTGAGCAGATTTTCACTTGGTAACTTTATATTTTAACAACTTTCAGAATAGGACTTGGCATTTGTGTTTTAATTTTTAATTTCTTTGGAATATACTTACTTCCAAAATCTAAAAAAATACCTATGTATGCACACACTTAATCAGTCTATCACATATTTAATATATATGACTTTCTCTTATCAGAATAGATACTATACAGAGTCTGCTCTTTGCACTGCTAGCTTCTGAATCAAAATCTTGTTTAAGTGGGTCTAATTTGCAGAGTTAGACTTCTCACTTGAACTTCAGCTTTAAGGGAATCCCCAAAATTTGATTTCACATACCTATTTTGGAAATTTATTATTTATTTTAAGGACTAAGTTCCTATAGCAAAGATATCCCAAAGTACAGTGGATTATGGAAAAGATAAGTGCATTTTTTCTCATATGGAAGTCCTAAGATGACTGTCCAGATTGGAGGGAGGCTATGCTCTGGATGCTCATTCTGGGCCTGGACCTTTCCATTTCCTTGGTTGGCTGTACTACAAGGCTGCTATCCTCTTATGTATAATCAGAGCTTTTGATTGCAAACACATCATTAATTTTAATTCACAGGAAGAAAAAAGGAAAGCACTAGTACAGAAGGAGGGCTATCTTTTACATTCGAGATGACTCAAGAGTTGTTAACAGTCTCCTTAGAATCTGTTTCCAGAAGAGACCTTTTAAGAAAGTCTCTTTCAGAGGAGGCTGGGAAACATCTCTAGCTGGGCAGTGATGTACTCCATTACATCTCTATCACTGTGGAAGGAAGAGGACCTGCCTGACCCTGACATGGGAACTCCTATCTCCAGGAGTTCCCTGAACTTAGTAAAGGTGTGCTGCTGCATGATTGCATACACCTTTAAATGGCATTTTAAGTTCTTCAAGGAATCTATATAAATTCAAATTTTACAGTAGAAATCACTTATCTATAAAACTTAAAATCTGTATTTCAGAAAACGCAATATTCTAATGACATTTTCACAGGACAGCTAATTGGCAACTATCAAGTTCTACATGAAAAACTTGAAAAAATATGAGTATAAATGTATTAATAAAAATGTGGAGGGTTTTTTGGGATCCTAAGGGCTTAATTTGTCTTTCAATATGATCACTTAATGTACTCCCATTTACTTATTTGTTCTTCTAACAAATAGTTGTTGAATGCCTATTTCATATTTGTATATATGGAAAGTTAAAAATAACATGTTACCTACTCTCAAGAAAATTAAAATTTAATAAGAAATATAACACATGTAAAAGATCTTCTGCAGAAGACAAAATAAAACAAAAATGCCCTTTTGTTTGATTTCTGAGAATTTGATTTCCAGAGGTACATAGAAAATTTAAGTTCAAGGAAAGAGTAATCCGTTTTAGTTGGGTTCCAACTATGAGAACATCCAAGAATTGTTTGTTACACTTTGAAGAAGCACTTTTCGACGAGAACTAATTGATCAGAGAATAATGTTATTTCTGTATTATTCACAATTACTTGAGATTTTCAACAACTGTTTCTCAGTAATTTTGCAGCCTCAATGACATATGAGTTCAGAAAACCCCAGAGGGTTGTGTCTTCTTAAATAGAGATAAGCGGACTGTCAGCATGTCCATCTTGTCTTTCAAACTGCCTTAAGAATGACAGGCCACAAATCACTCTGGACAGGAAGAAATGAAAGTCTGTGTCAACTGCGTTCTTTCCCCTCTGGGTTTGAAGATGACGAAATCCTTTTAAACTATACATTAATATGTAGTAATTGATATATCTCGATCAGGTTGAATGCTGTCAGTCTCATTGTGGGTGTATCTATAGTTAGCAGCCTACAAATGGCCATTTGCCTCTTGTTCAAGGAGCAGAAACAGAAATTTTCCTACTAGTATGTAAATATGAGTAAAGACCACTGTTAAAGCATGTCTAGGGATTGCTTTGTTTATACTTGGTAGACGTATTATGTCCATGTGACACTTAATAAAATTATCTTTACTCTTCTTAAGTTGGGGTCTCTCAAGAAATGTTTTGGTAGTTGAGGAAAAATTGGTGAGACACTGAGGCCTACTACATTGATTAAAACAACATGCTTATGGCATTTCTTCTCTTTAAAATCTATAGATAATTTTAAGGATCTTTCTTGAATCAATTGGAACCAAGTCCATAATGATGTTTACTGTAAATTCAGCAAACAGTCTCTCTCTCTTTTCTTAGATTCTATTTATAAATGAAATCATATGGTATTTGCCTTTATCTGACTTATTTCACTTAGCATAATACCCTTTAGGTCAATCCATCTTGTTGCAAATATTCATTCTTTTTTATGGCTGAGCAGTAGCCGTGTGTGTGTGTGTGTGTGTGTGTGTGTGTGTGTGTACGTACCACATCTTCCTTATCTATTTACCTACCAGTGGACACTTGGGTTGCTTCCATATGTTGGCTATTGTAAATAATGCTGCACTAAACATAGAGGTGTATATACTCTTTGGAATTAGGGTTTTCATTTTTTTTTTTTTTTTTTGATAAATGCCCAGTAGTATAATTAGGGGATCATATACAATTGCTGTGTTTAATTTTTTGAGTAGCCTCCATACTGTTTTCCACAGTGATTACCCAATTTATATTACCACCAATAGTACATTCAGGTTCCCTTTTCTCTCCATTTGTTATTTTGTGCCTTTTTGATATTAGCCATACTGACTGGTATGAGGTGCTATCTCCTTGTGGTCTTGATTTGCATTCCTTGATGATTACTGATGTCAAGCATGTTTTCATGTGTCTATTGGCCATGTGTATGCCTTCTTTGGAAAAATGTTCAGGTCTTCTGTCCATTTTTTAATCACTTTTTTTTTTTTTTGGTGTTGAGTTGTAAAATTTCTTTATGTACTTTGGATATTAACCCCTCATTAGATATAACATTTACAAGTATCTTCTTCCATTCGCTAGGTTGCCTTTTTGTTTTGTTGAACGTGTAATCACTTTTTATTTTGGTATAGTCCAAATAGTTAATTTTTGCTTTTGCTTCCCTTGGCTGAGACTTACCCATAAATATGTTGCTAAGGCTGATGTCCCATAGATTACTGCTATGTTTTCTTTTAGGAGTTTTATGGTTTCATGTCTCACAAATAGATCTTTAATCTATTTTCAGTTTATTTTTGTGTACAGTGTAAAAAAGTGGTCCAGTTTTATTTTTTGGCCTGTTGCTGTCCGGTTTTCCCAGGACCATTTGTCGAAGAGACTGTCCTTTCTTCATTGTATATTCTTGCTTCATTTGTCATAGATTAATTGACCATATAAGCATGGTGTATTCATGGTCTTTCTGTCCTGCTCTGTTGATCTGTGTGTCTCTTTTTGTGTCAGTACTGTAATGTTTTGATTACTATAGTTTTGTAGTATATCTTTAAGTCTGGGATTGTGTTACCTCCAGCATTGTTCTTTTTATTTTTATTTTTTTTATTAATTATTTAAAATTTTAATTCCAGTATAATTAACATACAGTGTTTTATTGGTTTCTGGTGTATAATATAGTAAGTTAACGATTCCATAAATTACTCAGGCCTCCTCATGATAAGTGTACTCTAATCACCTTCACATATTGTACCCATCCCACTCCCACACCTCCCCTCTGGTAACCATCTGTTTGTTCTCTATAGTTAAGAATCTCTTTATTGTTTTGCTTCTTTTTTTCTTTGTTTTGTTTTGTTTTTTTTTTTTAATTCCACATATGAGTGAAATCATATGGCATTTATCTCTCTGTGACTGATATATTTCACTTAGCATTATACCCTCTAGATCTATCCATGTTGTCAAAGATGGCAAGATTTCATTCTTTTTTATGGCTGAGTAATATTTTAGTGTATGTGCGTGCGTGTGTGTGTGTATACCACATCTTCTTTATCCATTCATCTGTGGATGGATAGTTGGGCTACTTCCATAATTTGACTATTGTAAATAATGCAGTAAAAATAGGGGTGTATATATCTTTTTGGATTAGTGTTTCCATTTTCTTTGGGTAAATACCCAGTTCTGGAATTACTGGATAATATGGTAATTCTATTTTTAATTTTTTGAAGAGCCTCCATAGTGTTGTCCACAGTGGGTGCACCATTTTGCATTCCTACCACCAATTTATGAGGGTTCCTTTTTCTTTACATCCTTACCAGCACTTGTTGTTTCTTGTGTTTTTGATTGTAGCCCAACTTTGTTCTTCTTTCTCAAGAATGCTTCAGCTATTTGAGGTCTTTTGTGGTTCTATACACATTTTAGGATTATTTGTTCTAGTTCTGTGAAAAATGCTGTTGGTATTTTGATAGAGATTGCATTGAATCTGTAGATTGATTTAGGTAGTATGGACATTTTAATGATGTTAATTCCAACAATCCATGAGCATGACATATCTTTCCATTTTTTTGTGTATCATCTTCAGTTTCTTTCATCAGTGTCTTATAGTTACCAGAATATAGGTCTTTCACCCTCGTGGTCAAATTTATTCCTAGATATTTTATTCTTTTTGGTGCAATTGCAAATAGGATTATTTTCTTAATTTGTCTTTCTGATTGTTCATTTCTAGCAAATAGAAATACAACAAACTTATGTATGTTAATTTTTATATCCTGCAACTTTACTGAATTCATTTATCAGTTCTATTAATTTTTAGTGGAGTATTTAGTGTTTCCTATATAAGTATCATGTCATCTGCACAGTGACATGTTTTATTCTTCCTTATCAATTTGGATGCCTTTTATTTCCTTTTCTTCTCTGATTGCTGCAGGTAGATCTTCCAATACTATGTTATATAAAAGTGGTGAGAGTGGACATCCGTGTACTATTCCTGGTCTTAGAGGAAAAGCTTTCAGTTTTTCATCATTGTGTATGAGATTAGCTATGGGTTTTTTATATATGGCCTTCACCATGTCAAGTTGTGTTCTCTTGAAACCCACTTTGTGGAGAGTTTTTATCATGAATAGATGTTATATTTTGTAAAATGATTTTTCTGCATCTATTGAGATGATTATATGGTCTCCCTTTTTAATTTCAAATTAATTGCTAATACTTATTATTACTTTTTAGAGATACAATTCACATACTGTAAAATTCACTCCTTTAAAATGTGCAAGTCAAGTCAACACTTGTAGTATATTTTACGAGATTGTACACCATTATCATTCTTTAATTCCAGTGCAGTTTCCATTCCAAAAAGAAACCCTAAAGCTGTTCTTAGACTCAGTACCCATTTGGCAACTACTAATATACCTTTTGTATCTATGTATTTTTCCATTCTCGACATTTTATTAATTAAATCATAGGGACTTAAAATCACATTTAACCATAATGAAAATGTGGCCTTTTGTGTTTGATTTATTTAATATAATGTTTTCAGAGTTTACCTGTGCCATCATATGTATCAATACTTCATTTGTTTTGGGTGAATAATATTTCATTTTATGGATTTACTACATTATATTGGTCAGGATTCTTCAGAGAACCATAACCATAGAACCATGAGCTATTCCTGTTGGTGTGTGTGTGTGTGTGTGTGTGTGTGTGTGTGTGTGTGTATGATTTATTATATGTTTCATGTGATCATGGAGGCTGAAAAGTCCCATTGTCTGCCATCTGCAAGCTAGACATCTGCAAGCTAGACACCCAGGAAAGCCAGTGGTATAGTTTGTAGGCTTGAAAGCTGGAAAGCTGATGGTATACATGCCATTACCAGTCTGAAGGCCTGAGAATCAGGAGTGCTGAGGGCAAGAGAAGATTATGTACCAGCTCTATCAGTCAGAGCAAGAACTAGTCAGGCAGAGTGAGAATTCGACCTTCCTCTTTTTGTTCTATTCAGGCCCTCAATGGATTGGGTGATGCCTACTCATATTAAAGAAGGCCATCTGCTGTATTTAGCCCACTGATTAAAATGTTAATATCTTTTGGAAACACCCTCACAGACACACCCAGAAATATTGTTTAACCAGTTATTTGAGCATCTCCTTGCTTTGTCGAGTTGACACATAAAATTAGCCATCATATATATTTTGTTTTATCTATTCATTAGTTGATAGACACTTGGGTTATTTTCACCTACTGTTATGAATAATACTGCTGTTATATTTATATACACATTTTTGTATGAACATATGTTTGCATTTCTACTCAGTATATACCTAGGAGTGGCATTGCTGGGTCATATGGTAACTCTATGTTTAACTTTTTGAGGAACTGCCAAACTGTTTTCCAAAATAGCTCTTTCATTTTGCATTCCTACCAGCAGTGTATTAAGGTTCCATTTTCTCCACATCATTGCCAATAGTTGATAATTCTCTTTTTTTTTTCAACGTTTATTTATTTTTGGGACAGAGAGAGACAGAGCATGAACGGGGGAGGGGCAGAGAGAGAGGGAGACACAGAATCGGAAACAGGCTCCAGGCTCTGAGCCATCAGCCCAGAGCCCGACGCGGGGCTCGAACTCACGGACCGCGAGATCGTGACCTGGCTGAAGTCGGACGCTTAACCGACTGCGCCACCCAGGCGCCCCAATAATTCTCTTTTTGATTATAGCCACTCTGGTCATTTTTTGTTTGTTTGTTTTACTTTTTATTTACCTAATGATTAGTGGTGTTAAGTATCTTTATATGTATATATTGGGCATTTGTATATCTTCCTTGAACAAATGTCTATTCAGATCTTTTGCCCATATGTTGATTGAGTTATTTGTCTTTTTCTTATTGATTTATAAATGATCTTTAAATATTCTGGATACTAGATATATGACAGTTATAGGTAACACTGAGTTATAGCATATCTATATCTATATCTATATCTATCTATCTATCTATCTATCTAGATATATCTAGATAGATATGATTTGTAAATGTTTTCTCCCTTTCTTTGAGTATCCTTTTGAAGCACAACTATTTTATATTTTGATAAAATTCAATTTATCTACTTTTTTTTGTTGCTTATACTTTAGTGCATATCTAATACTCCATTGACTAATCCAAGGTCATGAAGATATGCACCTATTTTATGCTAAGAGCTTGATAGTTTTAGGTATTACATTTAGGTATTTGAACAATTTTGAATTATTTTTGTATAACATGAGAGGTAGGGATCCAACTTCATTTGAATTACTCTCTAATGTTCTTTCATTTAAACCTAAAGGACTTACTTTAATATATCTTGTGCAAACCTGATAGTGAGATGTGTTCTCACCTTTTGTCTGTATTGTGATTTTCTAATTCTTCAGTTTTAATGAGTTCCTTTGCTAGAGACAAAATTTTTGTTTGACATTTTTTGTTTGTTGATTTCTCTTTCAACATGTGTTTCCACTGCCTTCTGGACTCCCTGGTTTCTGATGAAAAATCAACTGTTAATCTTATTGAGGATCCATTGTACATAAGTCTCTTTGTTCTTTCATGATTCCCTCTTCACCTTTGGCTTTTGGTAATCTGACTATGATGTGTCTAGGTGTGGATCTCTCCCTCTCTTTTTTTTATATTGGTAATCTGTTGGGTTTCTAGGTAGGATATGTAGTGCAGATTCATGTTTTTCATCAAATTTTAGAAATTTGGGCTAAATTATTTCTTCAAATACTATTTTTTCTTCTTTCTCTGCTTTCCTTTGATTCTTCCATTATGTACATATTGGCAAGCTTGATGGTGTTTCATAGGTCTTTGAGAGTCAGTTAATTTTTCTTCATTCTTTAGTTCTTTAATTAGTTAATTAGTTTAGTTCTTCATTCTTTTTAGTTCTTTACTTTTTAAGCTCCAGGATTTTTATTTTGTTCTTTTTAATAATTTCTCTCTCTTTATTGATACTATTTGGTGAAACTGTGTTGTAATACTCTCATTTATTTCTTTAGACATGGCTTCCTTTACTTTTTGAACATATTTAAAATAAACGATTTAAATTATTTGCCTAATATTAGGCTTCCTTCCTCAGGAACAAGTTTTAATTGATTGTTTTTTTCTCCCTGCATAATGGCTATATCATTTTGTTTCTTTTTAAGACTAATTTTTTGCTGTTGTTGAAAACTGAACATTTTAAATAATACAACGTAGCAACTCTGGAAATCATAATACCCCTTCCCTCTACCTTTGGCAGGGTTTATTGTTGTTGCTGTTTTTTTAGTGACTTTTCTGAACTAATTCTATGAAGTCTGCATTCTTCCTTCTGTGTGACCCCTGGAATCTCTGGTCACTTAGCTTAATTGTTAGCTAATGTTTAGATAGAGATTTATTAAACACCTCAAACCAATGACTGTTTTTGTCTTTTCTGAGAATGGCTCTGTGGGTGTCTTGAGGTATTATCTTCAACACCCACATAGTCAGTTGAAATATTCCCCTAAGCCTTCATTTACTGTTTGAACAAAGCTTCAGGTCAACCAGTGATGAGATCTTACAGCCTTCTCAGCACTTTTCTGAGCATGTGCAGAGTCCTTGGCAAGTGTACAACCCTATGAATGCACATAGCCTTCTAGATTCTCAGCAATATGTTGGAGTTGGAACTTTACAAAGACCTTATGGGCATCTCATTCTGTAGGTTTTCTTTTTAAGGTTTTTGGTTAGTTTTTGGCTTGCCCCAGTTCTTGTCCACTGTACTAGGGAGCTGCAATGTTAAATAATTACCTGAAATTTTTTCAGCACATTCCCCAGGGGAAAGGCTTTTCACATTGGGTTTGTTCAGAGTGACGTCAAATAAAGGCAGTTTTCAAGTAAGGTCTTCTAAGAATCACCACACAAGCCAAATACTTAGCAATTGTCTGGAAATGAAACTTTGGAGCTGTTCTAACACTGTTCTGTCCCCTCTGTTGGATGACATACTGCTGGTTTTCACTGTGATTGTCGACTGGCGGTTTTCAAGGCTACCACCAAAATGGGGAGTTGGGATTTTAATCAGGACAAGGTAAAATTCCACAAAGCTCACTGTTTGTACTGAGATTCAGTTGTTTTTATTTAGAAGTAAACACTTCAAGAATTGCTGCAAGTTTTTGCCTAACTTCCAAAATCCTGAAGATGTTGATTATGACAATATTTTATAGATTTATAATTGTTTATACATAGAGGAAAATTTTTCAATATTCTCACTCTGCCATTTTCATTATTATCATCTGGTTCTCTTGAGAATGTATTTACAAGGAAAATAAGTTTATCGCTCCCTTTATGGATGCAATAACAGATTTTCATTAAGTTTTGAGTCCCTTTGTTTTTATCAGCAGCAGGAGGGGCCATGGACAAACAAGATCCAGATCACAATTCACTATCATTGTTCCTGACAATATAACTGGCTCAGCAATCCTTACAACAGGACTCCATCAGCATTATGAGATAAAAAGAATCAAGTAAATGTCCATTAACCTGAAAGTAGTCTCATAATAACATATAATTGGATATCACATACAAATAGTCTAGAAAACCAACATTAATTAGGAAAGCGTGGGTTAAGACATTGCTAGAAACCAGATTGTACACTCCTGTACGTAGTCTGAAATATTTAAGAACATATTAATCATGTTATTTTAAAGTGTGACAGAAAAAGTGTGGCGTTCCTACCTTTGTATTCTTGGAATAGTCCAAATATAAAAGTGTCATTTTGAAGACATAGGTGGAATTCTAAAGGATAATGGTTGCTTTATATTTATCAATTAAAATTTCTTACTTGAAAATAGAAAATTGTTGCCTCAAGTAGACACTTGCAAGAAAATAAAAATCAGTGGTCTAGAAAAGATATTTAAAGAAAACCTAGAATACTTGGCTAGAAAATTTAGAGGTGGAACCAGTGTAATTTAAAAGAGAAAGTGGCTTTTATTAAATGTTTATTGTAGTAAATCTAGTATATGTGCTGCCGAAGCGAGCACTATTATAGTAAATCTAATAAATATGTTTGCTCTACAAAGAAATCCTAAGTTTAAACAGTTCAATTAAAATTTTCTATCAGGTGATTCATCATGGAATGTCTAGAAAGGAGTCATGTTATATGAAAATTTCAATAGTCATGTGTTCAAAAGTGGTATGCTAGATTTTAAGAATGAAGGTAGAAAAAGGTGATCTAAAATTAAAAAAATATTTTGCTTTTTTCTTTTGATGAGAACTTTTAAGTTTTACTCTCAACACTTTCAAATATGCACTACAGTATTACTGACTGTAGTTACCATGTTGTATATTAAGTCCCTGTGACTTATTTATTTGGTATCTTGTGACCCCCTTCACCCATTTTACTCACTCCCCACCTTGCCTGCCCTCTGGCAACTACCATTGTGTTTTGTGTATCTATGAGTTTTATTTTGTTTTCTACATTTTTTTTTTAGATTCCACATATGAGAGATGATGCAGTATTTATCTTTCTGTGTCTGACTCACTTCGTTTAGCATAATACCCTTAAGGTCCCTCCATGTTGCACATAGCAAGATTTCATTCCTTTTTAGGGCTCAGAAGTATCTCAGTCTGTGTGTGTGTGTGTGTGTGTGTGTGTGTGTGTGTGTGTGTGTGTGTGTGACATCTTTATTCATCCTTTGATGAACACTCACATTGTTGCTTATTTTGGCTATGGTAGCCAAGTGCTACAATAGTGCTGCAATTAACATAGGGGTGCATACATCTTTTCAGATTTGTGTTTCTATTTTCTTCTGATAAATACTCAGAAGTAAAACTGTTGGATCATATCATCGTTGTTTTTTTTTTTTTTTGAATTTTCTGAGAAACCTTCACAGTGTTTTCCATAGCAGTTGAACCAATTCGTATTCCCACTAACAATGCATAAAGGTTCCTTTCCTAACAAGTCTTGCCAATACTTGTTCTTTCTTGTCTTTTTGATACGAGCCATTCTAACATGTGAGAAGCAGTATCTCACTGTGGTTTTGATTCGCATTTCCCTGATGATCAGTAATGTTGAACATCTTTTTATGTGCTGTTACCCATCTATATATCTTTGAAAAAAATGTCTATTAAGGCCCTCTACCCATTTTTAAATCAGATTGTTTGCTTTTTTTTTTTTTTTTTTTTTTTTTGGTTTTGCGTTATATGAGTTCTTTATATATTTGGAATATTAGCTCCTTGTCAGATATATGTTACATATATTCTCCTGTTCATTAGGTTGCCTTTTCATTTTGTTAGTGGTTTCCTTTCTGTGCAGAAGCTTTTAGTTTGATATTCTCACTTGTTTATTTTTGCTTTTGTTGTCTTTGCTTTTGGACACTTTGAACATAATATGCCTTGGTGTGGATGGATCTTCTGGAATTCATCTTTTTCACAACTTTCTTGGCTTTTTGAACCTGGATATCTGTGTTCTTCCCCAGATTAGTGAAGTTGTCAGCTACTGTTTCTTCAGATAATTTTTCTAGCCCTTTTTCCCTTCTCCTTCTGGGATACCTATAAATGCAAATATTATTCTGCTTGATGTCATTTCATAGGTCCCTTAAACTATCTTAACTTTTGAAAATTCTTTTTTCTTATTGCTGCTGTGTTTGAGTGAATTCCTCTACCCTGTCTTCTAGATCACTGATCCTTTCTTCTGCTTTAGTCTGCTTTTGAATCCATCTAGTGTATTTTTCAGTTCATTTATTGTATTTTTCAGCTCTGTGACTTATGTTTGGTCCTTTTTTTAATCTTTTCTGGCTCTTTGTTGAAGTACTTACTGTATCCATCCATTCTTCTCCCAAGTTTGGTGACCATCTTTATGAGTGTTACTTTGAACTCTTTCTTTATCAGGTGAATTTGCTTATCTCCATTTCATTAAGGACTTTTTTTTCCCTCTGAGGTTTTATTTTGTTCTTTCATTTAGAACATATTTTTCTTTATTTCCTCATTTTGCTTAACTCTCTGTTTGTTTATATGTATTAAGTGAGGCAGCTCTCTCTCGCAATCTTGAAGGACTAATTGTCTAGATAAGATGAATCTTATTTTTTAACCTTACCGTAGCTGTTTTTTGTCTCTTTAATGTTTGTGGTTGGGTAAGCAGCGTAATTTATCCTTGATATGTCTCAGTTGTTAAGGGTGCGCAAAGACCTGTTAGTCTTCCAAAGGGAGGGATCTAATTCAGCACCTAATTTCAGGTTGATTGGAAGCCGGATCATCATGTAGCAGCTTTTAAAGTATTCAAATCCCATACAGTCATATGGGACCACAATTGTAAACGCTGCTGGCCTGTGAACTAGGTGATCTGGAGATGGCTCTTGGGTGATCTTTGAAAAATTAGACCTCCAGAGGAATACATAAGCTCCTTTTTGATAGATGCCAGTGACCTGTAGTGGGGCTGAGGGAATGTGCAAAGATGGAGCCCCTCAGCCTGTGTTCCTTGACATCATCTCTGTACCTTCTAAATGTATAGCAAATTTGAAGTCTGCCCCTCAGACCGAAGCTCCAGTATAAATAAATAGGCCTTTTTCATAGAAATACTTGATGTTTCAGCCTGGTATATAGTGCCCTGGGTATGGAAACCTGCCAAGAACTGTTGCTCTGATTGTTAAAGACCCAGGAGAGCGAGAAACACAAGTTCCATGACCAACAGAGCTAGGCAACCAAGAACCATCCCCTATTTGGACTGCCTGCTTCCACCAGCTTTCCCAGGACTGTTGGAAAGCACAGGGCCAGGGAATGCTTGTTTTTAATGGGAAAGGACACCATTAAAGTGGAAGAGCACCTGGCTGGGGCACACACAGTGGTGCTTTCAAGGTAAGAGAATACAAATATGGTGTCTGTTAACACCTCCATTCCCAGAGAGGGTTCCAACAAACCCTGTCTCTTCAACAGGTAAATTTTAATATTATTCAGTAGATACCCTTTGCATATAGTCTAGGTGCTTTGCAAACTGCTCCTTTTGTACTGTTACCTGGGGTGTTAATCTGTGTGTGAGCCCTTTAAAAGTATCTAATTTCCCTGTAGTCCTTGGGTCTTCTAGTTGTCTGTCCTTTTGGTTTCCAAAGCCAGACAATTTGGGGGCTCGTCTCTATTTTGTAGGTCCAAAGGGTTAGAGTCCCTGATGTGGGGCACAAACTCCCCGTTCCTCAGTGGGAAACTCTGGATTTGTGTAATTTCCCCAAAAATGGGTTGCTGTGCTGGCAGTTGAGTTTTTGGTGGGACTGCATCTCTGCCTCTCTTGATTTGGCCTTTTTTACCAGTTGTTGTAAAGGAGCTGTTCAGCTAGTTTTCAGGTCTTTTTCATAAGGTTGTTTAATATGTAGCTACAGATTTGGTGTGTCTCTATTAGGAATTTATCCAAAGGATACAGGAGTGCTGATTTGAAGGGGCAGATGCACCTCAATGTTTATAGCAGCACTTTCAACAATAGCCAAACGAAGGAAAGAGCGCAAATATCTGTCAACTGATGATTGGATAAAGAAGATGTGGTGTATATATATACAATGGAATACTACTCAGCGATGAAAAAGAATGAAATCTTTCCATTTGTAACAACATGGTTGGAACTGGAGGGTATTATGCTAAGTGAAATAAAGTCAGTCAAAGACAAATACCATATGATTTCACTATGTGGAATTTGAGAACTTAACAGATGACCATAGGGGAAGAGAAGGAAAATCAGGATAAAAACAGAGAGGCAGGCCAACCATAAGAGACTTTAAAACAGGGAACAAACTGAGGATTGATGGGGATGGGGGTTGGAAGGGTGGGGAAAATGGGTGATGGGCATTGAGGAGGGCCCATGTTGGGATGAGTGCTGGATGTTGTATGTAAGTGATGAATCATAGGATTCTACTCCTAAAGCCACAATACACTGTATGTTAGCTGACTTGAGAATAAATATAATAAATAATTATAATAATAATAATAATAATAATAATAATAAATAGATATGGCCAAGTAACAAGAGGATTCACGTTGTTTAAAAAAAAAAAAAAAGATTTTGTGTGTCTGTGGGAGGAAGTGAGTTCAGAATCTTCCCATGTCAGCATCTTGAAGTGACTTGAGACAAAGTGATTAAGCTTCTTCTGAGGATTGTGGCTAGGAAGGCATCATTTATTTTTTTCTTTCTAAATAAATAAAGGCCACTAAGTCATGATTATTTTCAGCTGATTAACTTTATGTTTTGTTTCAAAATTTTATGCCAAATTATTCTACATATAATCTCTAAAGCCCCTCAACTAGTTGTCATTTAAAAGTTAGTCAGTTGGCTATTTGAGCTTGGAATCCATTTTCTTTCCTAAAAATAACGTTATAAGTAACTGATAGGTATTAAAGTAGATCACAATTTCTAAAAATAAAATGTGAGATTAATACACAGTAATCATGATAAAGGTATGAGGCCCCAGAACAGTTGGGTTTGATTTAACAGAGGATGAATTTCCTGTTGTATTTCTGGGGCTTGGCCAATCTTGGGGAATCTCAAAAGGAAAATAAAAGTTTGTTTTTAGCAAATACCTATCTTCTTTTATTCCTCCCTTTTAACTTCTTCATAATGCATGTTTTTCATAAATATTCAGAATCTTTAACCATATAATTATAAGTGACTCAAAGCTAACTTACTCTCTGTACATCAAACATGTTCATTTCTTTTGTACTAAAATATGCTAGGTGGTATCTAGAAAGTGATCAGATACCATAGTTCTCACCAAGTTATGATTAATATTTATAATTTTGAATGGTTAAATATGAGAAATATGCTTTTCTAGTCTAGTTATCTGTTTGCTTAAATTTGTGCTGTTCTGCTAACTAGATGCATGATGTTAGGCAGGTTTCTTTCCATGTGTGAGTTTCTCCATATCAAATATCAAATAATAATAATGTTTACCTTAGACGTGTCTACCTTTAGAGCTGCCCCAACTCTAAATGAATCTTTAAATTGTGAAATTCTATTATACCCAAGTACAATAAAATGAAAGTAAGAGGATGGCTAGAAGCAAATTTTGATCAAGAGATAACAAACTTGGATTATTTTTGCCTTAGAGTAATTCTTCTTAGCCTTTCATGACTTCTTTTCTTCCTTGACTCTTCTTAAAAGTTCATTTTGTAAATTTTGTTTTATAATTACCTTTTTAAAAGTTTATTTGAAAGAGAACAAGCAAGTGGGGGAGGGTCAGGGAGAGAGAGAGAGAGAGAGAGAGCGAGAGAGACAGAGAGAGAATCCCAAGCAGGCTCTGCATTGTCAACAGCATGGAGTCTGATGTGGGGATCAGACTTGTGAATTGTGAGGTTGTAATCTGAGCTGGAATCAAGAGTCAGATGCTTAACTGACTGAGCCACCCAGGCATCCCTCATTTGTAAGTTTTAACAGTAGGTCCTGTATTACTTTCTTGTTACTGTAGCAAGTAAATTTAGTGGCTTAAAACAACACACATTTATTATCTTACAATTGTAGTGGTCAGAAGTCTACAATTGGGTCTGTGTTCCTTGGCTCATGAGTCTTCCAACAATGTCATTAGCTTCTATTTACCCATCTCCTTATTCTTTATTTTATTTTATTTTATTTTATTTTATTTTATTTTAATTTTTTTGTCTCCCTCTTATAAGGACCCTAGGGATTAAATTTGGCCAAGCTAGATAATCCAACCAAGATAATATCCCCATCTCTGGATCCTTTTTTTTTTTTTTTTTAATTTTTTTTTCAACGTTTTTTATTTATTTTTGGGACAGAGAGAGACAGAGCATGAACGGGGGAGGGGCAGAGAGAGAGAGAGACACAGAATCGGAAACAGGCTCCAGGCTCCGAGCCCTCAGCCCAGAACCTGACGCGGGGCTCGAACTCACGGACCGCGAGATCGTGACCTGGCTGAAGTCGGACGCTTAACCGACTGCGCCACCCAGGCGCCACCCCCATCTCTGGATCCTTAAATTAATCATATATGCAAATTTATTTCTGACATTTAAGGTAACATAATTACAGATCCAGGGGACTAGAATGCAGACATCTTTGTGGGTCCATTTCTCTCTCTACCAAAGTTCTATTAAAGCAGATGAGGAGAAAACAAAATGACTGAAGACTTCATAAATATCTTTTTTTTAATGTGTGACAGATTGACTAATATTCCTTCAGCATTTACTCTGCTAAGTAAATGGGAACCACATTCAAACTAAAGCTTTCTTTTACTCCAAAGCCCTTGCTTTCTCCATGTTAATAATCAACTGTAACTGATTTTTTTAAACATACACAAAGCATACCTGTTCTTAATTTTAGACTGTTCTGGTTTATCTATTTATATAGATGGAGATAATTAAGTAAAATAGGGTATCATGTAAGAATTATGTGAAAACATACTTTTGAGAGGGTGAAACTGTGTAAGCTCCACTACTAGGAATAGAGTAACCTTGAATAAATAATGCACCATCCCCACTGATATTCCCACTTCAGTATATGTGAACAATTCAAAACTATTTTCAGTACTCTAAACTCTACAACAGTAATGATCACACGTACATTACTCAAGTATTTATATCCATAGCCTTGCACGGTAGCTACTCAGTAAGTGTTTGTTGAATTAGTATCTTCTCTCCACCTCATAGGCCATGGCATAATATATTTCTAAGTAATATGAAATGTTTAAATGACAAGTCTTGTACTCTGTACATACTGATATTTCCATTTCACATTGAAATGTCCTAAGGAGTATAATATTACATAAATCTTGGTAGTTAGAGCTGATTGTTCAGAGATATTCCTATTAAGAATTGAAAGTTTGAACAATTAATTGTAAGTCTTTAAAGAATCATGTGAAAATAAAAAGCAACATGTTTTAGTGAGGTTGAAAGTATGTGAGAAGAAATAGCGAGTGTGAAAAGATGTGAATAAAAGCTGAAGAGAATACCTAATTCCTTTCTAATATACTGTAATGTTGATAAGACTAATCACGAACATATAGTAAGTTTAAAATAGAGACTAGAGCCTGGGTAATATTTGGGAAATGGGGAAAAAGGAACAGAAATGTAGTTGAATGGATAAATACACACACACACACACACACACACACACACACACACACACAGTAGAATATTACTCAACCACAAAAAGCATGAGATCTTGCCATTTGCAACAACATGGATGAACCTAGAGGATATAATGCTAAGTGAAATAAGTCAGACAAAGTCAGATTCTGTGATTTCACTCATATTTGGAATTTAAGAAACAAAACGAATAAACAGTAGAAAAAAGTGAAAATAGACTTAAATATAGAGGACAAATTGGTGATTGACACAGAGGTGAGGTAGGTATGGGGGAGGGATAAAATAGATAAAGGGGATTAAGAATACACTTATCTTGATGAGCACTGAGTGTTGTGTAACAATTTTGAATCATTATATTGTACACCTGAAACTAACACTGTATGTTAATTGTATTTCAATTAAAAAAAAAAAGTAGTCAGGAACAGATAAGGGGATTATAATAGGGACCGCCTGGGTAATATTTGGGAGTTGGGGGAAAAAGGTGTAGAAATACAGTTTGAATTTTGCCTTAAATCCATTTTACTGATAGATTTTCTGAAGGAGACAGGTACTTTGTGTTTTAAAAAATGAATTTTACGTTTACACTATTCCTTTAGTAGTCATAGTAAAATTTTCATTAAAAAGTATGTGCTACTGAATCACATTAACCATGTATTATTCATACATGAGAACATATTCTAGTTCAGGTCAACTGTCTAGCTGGACCTTTTATACTTGTGAATTCCATTATGAGAATGCAGCAGTCTATCCTTTGGGGAAATGAAAAGAAAAAAAAGTGATAATTCTTTACAATCCTAAAATGAAATTTGTTGTTTTTCATAAGAAAGCTGTGTTTGAGGATATTATTCCTTACTTACTTGTGCAAGAGTTAGCCTCAACAGCAATCAGCTAGGGGTAGGATGAGAAAAGTTGAAGTCTCACTTCTCCGGGGAAGAGGCCTGGGCTAAGAACTGGGGAGATTGGAAGCCCTTAGAACCATTTCCAGAGTCTTTAAATGATTGTTTTTTTTAGAATAATTTTCACTAGTCCCACCTTGGAGTGGGTCAGCAGTTCTCTTCATCCTGTCATACTGAAACTCAGTCCCTTCCTACATATTACTGTAGATGTGTTCTTGTTAGTTTTAATTGTAAAAATAGCACAAGTGTTTTACAAAACATCTCAACAATATGGAACTTGGTGAAATAATAAAATTAAACTCCCTTCAAGCCAGTTCTGCTCCTTAGGTTAAACCATTGCTAAGTTAAAGTTAATAATTAACTTTTAAATTAGCATAAAGTGAATTCTACAAGAACAGTTATTTCTTATAAACAGCATGTGACATGTTTGTTTGAACTCTTCTTACATTAATTCCAGAATTGTCCTGTAATCTAACCTGGGCCTCAAGCACAAGAACTGTACCTTGTGCACAGGAATATACCAGTGCTACCTGTCTCTAGCTTTGATTTATTTCCTTAAGTTTTTTGAGATCTAGTTACCATTTCTCAGAACTCATTTAACCTGAATCACTAGCAGTATTTTTTTAATTTAATTTTTTATTTTTTAAAATTTACTCCAAATTAGTTAGCATATAGTGTAACAATGGTTTCAGGAGTACATTCCTTAATGCCCCTTACCCATTTAGCCCATCCCCCCGCCCTCAACACCCCTCCAGTAACCCTCAGTTTGTTCTCCTATACATGAGTCTCTTCTGTTTTGTCCCCCTCCCTGTTTTTATATTATTTTTGTTTCCCTTCCCTTATGCTCATCTGTTTTGTCTCTTAAAGTTCTCATATGAGTGAAGTCGTATGATTTTTGTCTTTCTCTGACTAATTTCACTTAGCATAATACCTTCCAGTTCCATCCACATAGTTGCAGATGGCAAGATTTCATTCTTTTTGATTGCTGAGTATTACTCCATTATATATCTCTATATATCTCTATATTTCTATATCTCTATATCTATATATCTCTATATATCTCTATATCTCTATATATCTATCTATATATCTATATATCTGTATATCTATATATCTATATATGTATATATATATACCACATCTTCTTCATCCATTCATCCATCAATCACCAGCAGTATTTTATATACTTGAACACTCTTTTCCCTTCTGCCCCTCCCCGACAAATTTTCTGATTTTCCTTCTATTTTTATGGCTGCTCCTTCTTAGTCACCTTTATTGGTAGCTCTTCATTTATCTATAAACTTGAGAGTTCTAAGAGTCCTTTGAATCTCTTTTGTCTACACTTAATTCTTTTCTGATTTTCAGTCAGCCTAGTAGATTTAAATGCTGTCTGTACACTGTTGATTCCCAAATGTGCATTGCTAAATTACAAAATAAAGTGCAAAATAAATTCTTTCTAAATTCCAAACATATCTTGGTTGTCTAATGGGCATCTCAAAATTCACATATTCAAAACTGAGTTCCTAATATCATACTTTACCTCAACCTGTTTTTTTTTCCCATCCTTCTTTATGTCAGTAAATGGCAACAGTGTTCTTCCAGTTATTCAGTTCAGAATTCATGGACTCATCTCATTCCATCATACCCCATATGTATTCATTTGTTTAGCAAATCCTATTGTCTCAAAATTATATTTAAATTGGTGGTCACATCTCATTAATTCCATTGCCAACATTCTGGTGCAAGTTACCATTCTTTCTTTAATTGTATAGACTTTTATATAACTGGGCTCCCAATAGTAAGCAGATGAAATACTCAAATATGATAGTTAATAAGTTTTTTTTTCAAAGACATTTTATGTAAGTATGTTAAGAAAATCAGAACTGGAGCTTGTGGCAGCTAGGTTATTTTCATTCCTAAGCTTGGGAGACTAATGTTATGGGTTGAATCATGTCTCCCTGTGGTAAAAAGAAAAAAAAAAGATATTGAATTTGTAATCCTTAGTACCTATGAATATGACTTTATTTGGTAATAAGTTCTTTGCAGATAAATAAGTTAGGATGAGGTAATTAGTATGAGTTCTACTCTAGTATGACTGGAATCCTTATAAAAAGGGGAAGTTTGGACACAGAATCGACATGTACTAAGGAAAGACAACGTAAAGACGCGAGGATGAAATGATTTGTAACCAGAGAATACCTGAGGGTACTGCAAATTAGTAAAGGTGTGGAGTAGATTTTCCTTCACAACCCTCATAAGGAACTAACCCTTCTGACACCTTGATTTTAGGCTTCTGGCCTCAGAAATGTGAGATGATAAATTTTGTTATTTAAGCCACTCAGTTTGTGGTACTTTGTTATGACAGCTGTAGGAAACTAATACGAATGACAAGACTAGGAATAACCTGGAAGTTTGGAAAATTGACTTAATATGGCAGATTTGAAGTGATCAGTGACCTTTCATTGAATAATATAACTAGCCATAGGCAAAGTCGAAATCCAAGGAAATATCTAACGTTACTCTTCCTCTGATCACTTCCTGGGATTTTGCTGATAAAGTACACACAGGTCAGCTTCCTATGGCAGAGAAAAGGGTGAAGAAGGTAGAGAATACAAGTGGAAGGACAAAAGGAGTCTGTCTCGGATAGCTTTCAGCTGCTCTCTCTTTCATCTTCTCTTTCCTGCCAGTACCTACTCTCAACACAGCAGTGAGAGTGTCACCCTTCTACTTAAGAGCACACCATAGAGCGACTGGGTGGCTCAGTCAGTTAAGCATCCAACTCTTGATTTTGGCTCAGGTCACGTTCTCATGGTTCGTGAGATTGAACCCTGTGTCAGGCTCTGTGCTGAGAGCACAGGAGCCTGCTTGGGCTTCTCTCCTTCCCTCCCCTGCTCGCGTGCTCTCTCTCTCTCTCTCTCTCTCTCAAAATAAATAAATAAACTTAAAAAAAAAAAAAAAAAACCTTCACATCATAAAAAAAAGTCCTTGGAAGGACCACTAGAGTCACACCTGTGTGGCTGACTGTTATCTCTTACCTCACCTCCTAGTACTCACACTGTTCCAGCCAACTTGGTCTTCTCTTTACGTTTACTCTTCGACTGTTTGAAATATTCATCCTGCAGATATCTACGTGACTGCCATTTTCCTTTCATGTAGGACTTTACTCAGTAAGGTTTCCTCATGCCACTCTACCATTTTAAGTCCTTATTCTTCAATCACATTTCCTATTCCCCTTCTCTCTGGTGTTTACTGCTATCTAAAAATCTGTACAAATCTTCCTTGATGTCCTCGGCTTACATTCAGTAGGTTACCTACTGATAAACCCATTGTAAGTTTGAAAATATACTAAGTTGAGAATCCATTTAATACGCCTAACCTACTGAACATCATAGCTTAGTCTCATATACCTTAAATGTGCTTAGAACACTTACATTAGTTACATTAGAACCACAGTTGGGCAAATATATCTAACAGAAAGCCTATTTTATATTAATGTGTTGAATATTTCATGCAATTTATTGAATACTGTACTGAGAGTGAAAAAGAGAATGGCTATATGGGTTTCAGAATGGTTGCAAGTATATGGATTGTTTTCTGTCACAGTCATGGGGGCTGACTGGGAGCTGTGGCTCATTACTGTTGCCCACCATAGTGAGAGAGCATCATACCCCTTATCACTAGCCTGGGAAAAGACCAAAATTCAAAATTGGAAATGCATTTTTTATTTAGTGTGTATCACTTCTATACTATTATGAAGTCAAAAAATCTTAAGTTGATGGGCGCCTGGATGGTTCAGTCAGTGATCCTCCAACTCTAGGTTTTGGCTCAGATCATGATCTCACAGCTTCGTGGGTTTGAGCCCCACATCGGGCTCAGTGCTGGCACACAGAGCCTGCTTGGGATTCTCTCTCTCCCTCTCTAGCTGCCCTCCCCCCGACTCATGCTGTCTCTCTCTCTCTCACTCTCAAAATAAATAAATAAACTTAAAAAATTTAAAACAAATCATAAGTTGAACCATCATAAGTCAAGAAACATCTGTATATTTTATGTATTTATGCGATTTATTGTCTCCCTTCTCCAGTAGCTTGCAAGCTCTTTAGGAAAGGGATATTCATCTATTTTGTTTACTGCTAAACTCCCAGTCCCTAAAATAGTGCCTGATAACAGGTTTTAATGCAGATATGTTGAATGAATGAATATTTTGTGTGTTTTTATTTTTTCTATTTTATTTTATTTTTCTGTCTTAAGAACCTAATCTTTTCTAGTAGTTTTTAAATTATTTTAAATTTAAAAACGACTTTTTAAATTATTATTATCATTTGTATTAAGTCTAATATTTCTACCATCATATTTTCTGGTACGAAGAGATTCAGTGAGACAGATGGTTTTGTTGTAGCTGGTGTTTAATGGCTTGCTAAACACAGAATCTCTAAAATCCAAATACATGTACAAATCCCATGTATGATCTTTCTGATAAGCCTACAACATTCCTTGATAATAAGCAATGCAACTTTGAAGGGATTTTTTTAAGTTGGGTAATCATTTTGTCTTTGGTCTTTCTTTCCACTTCACCCTACTTAATGTATTGAACTGTGTTCCTTAAGTGTAAGCAACCGTGGCAGGCAGTATTTATTGTTTTGTTCAAAACTGTTTTGAAAAATTTGGTGAGGGACAAACATTGCAGTCCAGTATGCATTTCTTTTGGAAGAAGATAATGTAAACAGCCAGTACTGCCAAATTGTACTGTCAACTCCATGTATAACTGTAAAGAAAGAATAATGCTATTTTTATTGCTATTCTCTATGTATATCTGATACAATAGATCCTAGGTAAATACATTATTACTAAAAGCCTACCGGAATTGACAATTTGAAATACCACTATTCTTTGCCAGGGTTTTGAACCCCAGTGTAGATTATTATACTGATTTTGTGGCTAATAATCCTTGCTATTTTTTTCTTTTTCCCGGTGTTCTCATTGGCCTTTTGTCTTTTTTATTCTAATACAAATCACTGTCATGTTTTAGAGTCCCTGCCTCTAAAATGTAGATCCTTCTAAGTCTCTTACGGTGTATTTGTACAACATTCAGGCTTTACAAGGGTGACAGTGTGTGATCTTTATTATAGAAGGAGAATCTGAATTAGAAAACACAAAGGAAACAGCTTCTTTAGCTTTCAAGTAAGTTTTTGATGGCTTAAAGTTTACAAAGATTTTATGTTTTCAGTGAAGTCCAAAAAATCTGCTAGGTAATGTTTTATTCATACAGAAAACAGAAATCAACTCTTTTTTTGGGGGACAAAAGTTGGTTCCTTTTAACAACATAATAAGTTAACAGGTCATAGATGTTTATGTTCTTAAATTAAGCTAATTGGCTTTGATAACAGAATAGTGTTCATAATAGTTGTTTTATGAAAGGTACCCTTCTCTGAGGATAAGAAAGAAGTTTTGATTTTTTTTTTTTTAAGTTTCTCTTCTTTCCCTGACACCAGCCTCCACCAGCTCTCTCAAATTCTAAGTTGCTTCTGTATATATACCCTGGAAAACCTCCTTTATTTCTTTCACTTTGGATAATCGTAAATTCCAAGTATATGGTTTGCATACTCCCTTTGCCCATTGCCCTTGTTTTTTTTTTTTAAAGATATGAATTAAAATTTTTCTCAGTTCATCCATAAACTTGAAAGCAATCTACTTACAATTAAATGAGGGATACTTAAATGTTGTCCCTCAACATCTTTGGCAGGCATATTTGGTTTAGAGAAGACAGGGTGGGGTGCTCAGAATGTTATTTAAATTGAATTCTGAGATAAGATCCTTTTCTGTGGTCTCCAAGGCACAGATGGAAGCACAATCACATATTGAAAACCTTTCCTGGGGCTGTGACCTTGAATGTCTCTTCAAAAAATGAAACAACTAATTTAGAAATGAAATGCAAATGTGATTTGTGATTTTTGTGCCCTATATCCATGCATCTCACAGAAAAAAAAAATGTCATTTAAGTGAACTCAACTTTTTATTATGAAAATTACTGAAAGTGATATAAATATAGGCATAGGTTTTGAATACACCAAATTCTTTTATAGTGAATTGTTGCATACAGGTCATGAGTAGAACATAGGAAGGAACAAAGAAGTCTCCACTTTTTAAAATAAAACACTTAAAAAAACAGTTTGTTAAGATTAACTTAAAAGTTGGGGCGCCTGGGTGGCGCAGTTGGTTAAGCGTCCGACTTCAGCCAGGTCACGATCTCGCGGTCCGTGAGTTCGAGCCCCGCGTCGGGCTCTGGGCTGATGGCTCAGAGCCTGGAGCCTGTTTCCGATTCTGTGTCTCCCTCTCTCTCTGCCCCTCCCCCGTTCATGCTCTGTCTCTCTCTGTCCGAAAAATAAATAAACGTTGAAGAAAAAAAAAAAATTAAAAGTTAAACAGAACCCCACTTAAAAGTCAATAGATGCAACAGCATTTTAAAGTAGCTGTAAAAAGAAGGTTATGAGGATATTTATTATTCTACATATTTGCCATTTATCCCTTAGCTTCAAGGCCAATGCTTGATGCTCAGCCTTGGATCAGCTGAAGTCATGTGTATGAAGATATGGGCATGATTGCTCATTGTAGGCTAAGTGGCAGATAAGTCTTAAAGGCATACATTTATGAAGTTCAGAGCACTTCGCAGTGTCATTTGGCATGTGCTTTATGAAGAAGCTCAGTGAGGAAGCCAGCTGGTCTGCAGTCATACTAACCGCAAAGTAAACAATACCAAAGTGTTATAGTCACATATTCAAAAGAGCAGTTTAGTCCTATGGAATCCCTTACTGTGCCACTCTCAAGCATTTGGGAGTACAGATAACATAAATCTGCATTTTGACTAACATCATTTTAACAAGAGAATGAACAGAACAAACTTGAAATGGGGTGCCTGGGTGGCTCAGTTGGTTAAGCATCTGACTTTTGATTTCAGCTCAGGTAATGATCTCATGGTTCATGAGTTCAAGCCTGGCATCAGGCTCCATTCTGACAGTGTAGAGCCTGCTTGGGATTCTCTCTTTCTGTCTCTGTCTCTGTTTCTCTCTCTGTCTGCCCCTCCCCTGCTCCCTATCTATCTCTCTCAAAATAAATAAATAAACATTAAAAAAAAAAACAAGCTTGAAAAGAACAAAACAAAAGGCAAGGGAAAGATGGATGGTGTCAGAGAAAATTGAGGAGAAATGTCAAACTTTCAGGCTGTTCTTATAATTAGAAAGCATATGGAGTACTTGGATATACTTGTTTTGAAATAGATTTCTCAATATGGATATAATACTTTATACTTTTCAGTATTATAAGAAACTGGGAAGTGAAATATACTGATAGAGCACCACCTGTAGAGCATTCATATTTAAAAGTATGTAAAATAATGTTAAATACAGAACTTTAGACAATTTAAAGTGAAGCTTATCCTTTTTCTCTCTGATACCATATCCAAAGTGTGTCCAAATATATAGAAAGCTGTATAGGAATGAGGCATATTTTCCCTATATTTATTTTGAATATCTAGTATACATACCACTTAATGGCACTTAATGTAGCATAGAGGTTAAAACCAAGCAAAACAAAACAAAACTCTCAGTAGTTGAATATTAAACCTATCCAAGCCTAAGGGTTCTCATCTAAAATTTGGAAAAATAAGCCAGGTTCATAAAGATTTGGTGAGACTTAAGAGATAACATATGTGAACTCGTAAGTATCTGATGCAGTTATTAGCCCAATAAGTGATCAATAAATGATAGATGCTATTATTATGTGACAGCATGTTAAATTGTTAAGTTTCAACTTAGATGTCAAATCATAATAGATAAAAATTCCATAGGGAAGGACCAGATTGGAATGTACATTTTTCAAGTGATATAAAGGAATACTCCTTAACCAGTTGTAAAATTCACAAGAAGAGAATAAAATGGCCAAGAGAAGGGAGAAAATTATTTTGGATATAGTTGCTGAACTGCTTTGAATCTCAAATCATACCTCTATAAGGGATAGGTTGAGTTGCGTCTTTCTAATTTCATCTTTGTGTGCACTGATTTCAAGAAAGCAAATCTGAAATCTTGGTGTGTGCTTCAGGAAATATGGAACTACATTTACTGGGTTGTTTGACAACATATGAGATATCTCAAAGCCACAGGGATACCCGGGTGGTTCATCCAGTTAAGCATCCGACACTTGTTTTGGGCTCAGGTCATGATCTCATGGTTTGTGAGTTCAGGCCCTGCGTTGAGCTCTGCACTGACAATGCAGAGCCTTCTTGGGATTCTCTCTCTCTTCCTCTCTCTCTACCACTCTCCTGCCTGTGCTCTCTCTCTCTCTCTCTCTCTCTCTCAAAATAAATAAATAAACTTAAAAAAAAACAAAACGCTGACACCACAGTGTAGAGAGAGATACTGCTACTTCAAGAAGCAAGTGACCAACCTGCTAATGGTTAATAAATATGTAGCTTCTCCAGGGGACAGTTGTGCAACACCCAGTAGAGTGTAGGTATGTTTTAAAAGGGGTCCTGTCCAAAATAGCTTTACTAGATTGTGCAGGGTGTCCAAAAAGGAATCTATGATAGGTGGACCTAGAGAAAACCTGAGGCTGATATGATGCAAAAACAGTCAGCCAAAGCAAAAAGGGTTAGGGTAAGAGGAGTCCATCAGGAGAATATCTTAAGAATCTACTAAAATTCCTTCAAGAGAAAAATCCAGCCTTAATTTTAGCCATTCCCAGAAGGTATAGACTTCTGTTATTATAGCCAAATTAGAACATTATATATTCCTTTCCCTCATCTCTTTCTCTGTTCCAATTCCAAAGAACCAGAAATTCTGTGTATACATTAGAATAGGTGAGTTCATGTTGCAGTAAGAAACAAATCCTAAATCATAATTGGCCTAAAACAAAAAGTTTATTTTCTTATTTATCTCACATGCCCTTTGCAACATGATAGGAGTCACTGCTTAATTGTAGTTACTTGGGGGTCAGATTGATGGAGGTGGGACCTTCACAAACATTGAAAATTGTACATAAAAGAGACTGAAGAAGATCTCACATCTTGTCCAGAGCTAGATTGGCAACACTTTCAGTTGCAACTTGTCTAGAACTAGATTGGGTGGCCCACTTAACCACAGTATACCAAGAAGAGAAATGCTACCATATATATTGAAGATATGGCATGAGAAATATTTGATGAACGTCACTAAAAACTTTTATAATCTGCCCTTCTAGCCAAAAAGTAATCTATATATTCTCTTTCATAGTCACAATATACCACCTCCTTCTCAACAGGTGCCACCTCAAAGTCTTATCCATTTTTTGCACCTAACTCCAAATTTAGGATTCTTGGATGATTAATACTCTATACATCAGGTTTGATGTGTTTTTTTATTGACATGAAGGCCAATGAAGTAAAAAAAGAAAAGTTATCTGCTCTCCACATAGCCAAATTACAACAGTGGAATGGGAACAGAATAACCATAATAGAAAATCACATTTGGAAATGTTCTGGTCTGTGGCAGACTTAAAAGCAGATGTTTTAAATGCTCCCTATCCTGATGATAGAGAATGGATTGGGCCCTGATTTTGTCCCTCTGCCCCTACTAAGTACCTCTATTGTTCTCTTTGTCCCCCAGATCCTCTGTTTTCTAGTAACCTTTGACAGTATCTGAAATGGGCTTTGGGAGATATGTTCTTGGAGTTAAACAGATTTGTCACCATGCCTCTTACCAATATACGTTAGGGGACACAAAGGTCATTTTAAATCTTGAACATTCACAGATTCCTTTAGAACAAGCTGGTGGTTCTTTTGGCAGTAGCACTGTCTAAATGACTTAAGAAACATCTACTGATGACAATCTAATGTATTTGCTTCCAGTTATCTCCATGTTGCAATAGCCACATTTTCTCTTCTGTTCTAGAATATCTCTTAGATTTGCTATATTTCTATTTTTTCTGTCACTCTTGATTCTTTGTCTCTCCAGAATTAATTATGGATACTTTGAGATTTTCATACATTTGTGGGAAAATCACATCATTGGTCTCATCCCTGAGCCATGTTGTTTAATTTAAGACAACTGGGCACCACAATTTTAAATGAATATTCTAAGACTAATTAAATTTGTGTAGAGATTTTAAGAATGCATGTGAGGACTATGCTCTTGTTTTGATCCTTGCTTTAAGGCCAAATTGGAATCAACATTTATTACTCAAAGACTTTCTTAGGTTTAATTTTTTTTAGTAGTAAGTGATGAAAAACAGTTGCATCCTTCATTGCTGGAAGTTCCCACATTTTAGGACTTTTCTTAATTACTTTTCATTCTTGTTGAAAAAACAACTAATTCTTTTCTGATACACATCTACTTTATAATAATTTGCATATCCAACAATCAGCAGCCAACATACACTGATAATGTTGTTTTTCAACCTCTTCTCTTTAAGCTACAAATTTATTAAATAAATATCTTTCTAGTTAGCATTAATTTAATTGCCATTTCTAAGGTTCAGTATCAGTTTCTCCATTGCTTGTCACATAGCCCCTAAACTAGTGTGTGTGTGTGTGTGTGTGTGTGTGTGTGTGTGTGTGTGTGTGTGTTGTTATTTATTACAGCACTTCATTTCCAGCTGAAGAGGTTATCTTGGTATAATAGTTAATTCCAAAATTTCAGTGGTTTGAAAAACAGCTTATTTCTTGTACCCATTATGTTTTTCTTATTAGTTAGTGGGATGGGAAGGTGAGAAAGGGGCATCTGCTCAGAAGAGACCCAGGGGAATCACTGTCTTGAATGTTGCTGTTCATTGTATTCAAAGGAAAGATAAATTTTGGACGTTTTTGCATCAATTATGTAAATAACTCATGCCATGTCACATTTACAGCTTATTGGCCAGGACTGTTAATGCAGTTCCACCCAGTTACAAAGGGGCCAAGAAATGCAGTTCTACCATGTACGCTCAGGTGGAAAGCTAGAAATATTGGAAAATGGTAGTATTGACTAAGGCAACAAGTTGTTAGCAGACTTGGGGAAAAGAGAGATCTGATTACCAGCCTCCTACACAACAAGTAGCCTTCTGATACTTGGCCCTGGCTGGGGAAGGAAAGAATATTTAACTGTAAATCAAGTCCAAAATTTTGATGGCCACGTATTAGTTATCCTAAGTTTCAGTTGTGACTGTGTTTTATGACTGTAGGTGATGTAGGACCGTTTATTGTCAAATACAAGACAACTGTGGATCTCTCTATCCATTGGCCCCTCTGGATAAATTTTAAAGTGAAAGTGGGAGACAAATTTGCATTTTGCTTGCAAGAGTTGTGTCTGTTTGACGTATCAGTTCATCACCAGTGACCACCTCTACCATCATCATCAGCCACACTTGTGTTTATGGATGCTTTGGATTGATAAACACATTATGTTAATATTTCTTACTTGTTATCAGTTAGTAATCCATAAACAATAAAGACAAATTTTCTCTAGAATAAGTCTTTGTATGGCCAGGCTCTTGCCTGTTTCTTTCATTGAAATTACCATAAGACAATTCATTTTTAAACTTTCTCTCCCAAACACCAGGTCTTATTTAGGGTTCTTTGGTTTAAGCACTATCAGGTAATTCTGGATACGTTAAACTAAAATGAACTTAGTAACTTAATAAAGTTACTGGACATGAGATCGCTTACAAGGTTAATGGGGGGGGGGTTAGGGAATTAGACTAAAAACAGCAAAAGGAAGCTTTAAAGTCTCAAGGACATTAATTAATTGCTAGGCAATTTCTGCTCTGTGACGATGGATGAACAAATTCCACTTATTTCCTTCCCTTCATCAGTCCCCTCATGATTCAAATTCTTTGAGAGAGGGTTGACTGTTTAAGCTTAGGCTGGTTACTTACCCACCTTTTACTGTATCTTAGAAGTGAAAAGAATTATCTAGCATAATCTAGCTTCCATGGAAGAAACTTCCAGGGTTTTTGTTTGTTTATTTGTTTGTATTTGTTTTTTTCTTCTTTTTATAGTAGAACAGAGAACTGTATTTATTATTCCCCCAGATTGTTCAGAATGGGAGGTAGTTTTCCTTTTACCCAATAGATAGACACTAGTTGCTTGGTAATCAAAAAACAAAACAAATATGCATATAGCTGGTTTACTTCTGTTATATGAAGGTAAAGTGCTTGAAGAGCACAATTTAATAAACATTTTTTTTTGTTAATGATTAGAGAGACCTTTTAAGAAAAGTTTTTGGGGAAGAAGTTTTGGATCCGTATCACTTTTCCTAGGTCAATAATCTATACACAATAAGACACAAAAAGGCATGCTTGAAAAACTGATGAAATTAGCTCATTCAAACCTCTTGATTTTTGGCCTCTGTCTTGTTATCACATTTTGTATTGAAAACCAAACAAAGTAGCAGCTAAAAGTTGTAGGGCTCTGCAATGCCATATCTTTGACAGAATTGCCTTTCTGTTCCTCAATTTTGTCAGTCTCTAGATTCTGATAAGCTGACGTAATTTCCTCACTGCACGTACATGGATTCGTTTGAGCCTTTCCCTTACACTGACTATTAATTCTTGGTAGAAGCCAGGCCCCAAGGTTGGTGGTGTGATGGTTGTGGAGGAAGTGAATTATGACTCTCTTGATTTCTTGGAGCCTTCTACAACATGTTGGAAAATTACATGAAGCCTTGTCATTACAAATAAGCTAGCACAAAACAAAGAGCGAATATTAATTAGAACTATACTGGAAGTACTATAGCTGATATAGTAATATGGGGGAAGCCCCAGAAAAGCAAGGAGACTGTGTTTTCTGTTTCCATGAAAGACAGCAGGAGTAAATTACTTTGACATGCATTGTGTGTTCATGATTCCTGTGCATTTTCGATTCCTGTACAAAAAAAAAAAAAAAAAAAATTAAACCTTTGACTGGATAGCAGTTGGTAGTGGTTCATTTTTATTCACCACTGCCCATAACTGGCTGGAATAATTACAATTTGTCCTACCATCTGAGACTCTTTCTGACATTTGGCTGCCTCTGCCCTGCTGCTCATTTATGCTTAAGTTTGTACCTGCTCATTAACTGATTTGTCCTAAAAATAACTTTGAAAGTCTCAGATCCTGAGCTGTTAGCAGTTAGCCTACATAACTAAGGTTATAAAATAAGCATCTGGCTAGAACTCAGAAAGCTGACTCTGTTCTCACTTGCTAAGATAAAGAAAGGTATGTGCCTCTAATTATTTCTAAAAACTCTAAAATACTGTAGGCTGTCATGAAGGATGTGTCACATTGTACTTCAGTGTTTGTTACTTCATTTCAGGCTTCAAATTAAATTATGGCATCTCTTTTCGACGTGTGGTGAAAGCTGTTTTCTCTTGTCTTTCCCACAAAACCATAAGCCAAAACACTTAGTGATAGTACTCTATTTGGTGGTTAAATATTTCCATACAGTTTTGCAGTTTTTAGAAATAAACGTATCAACTTACTTTAAATTGATCTCATTGTGGATATTTCAGAATCACTGATTTTGGAGTGCCAGACTTATTTGGTAACATTTGCATTTTATCTTTGAGTTAAATACTCCCAGGTTTGGCTAAATTGATTCTTCACTTTCATAACAAAAGGCATTTTGGGGATAATTCCATGTATGTAAAGTTTCTAAGAAAGAATTCCTGTTTCCAGGATTCCCTGTAAGAGCATATGGGTAATTTCTCTTGTTGAAATATAAAATAATAAATAGAATGTAAATATAAAATAATTATTTTATATTATGATGCAAATTAATTAGATATTTAATTCAATTAATAAGTGAAAAGAGACTGGTTGGTAAAGTCATACCTTGTGGTGGGTAGGTGAGGGAGGGAACAGAAATTTGAACAGTTTGAAGTATGAGAGTTTAATATGAAATTAAATTGGTGTGATATTTGGATTAAGTCCTCATCTATTGATTTTGTACTTACAGTTTACCTAGTATAATTGTTTGCTTTGAAAAACATGATTCTGTATTCTAATCTCCTTGAGAACAGGCATCTTAAAGTGCTTCTCTTTTTATATCTAGCATGAAACCTAGTATACATAATAAATTAGATAGAAGTATTTGCTAATGGTATTGACATATAAGACAATTTTTAATATAATATTACCTTAAAATTTTACAAAACTCTCACAGCATTTTGTTTGTTTTAGAGAGAAAGACACACTCCTGTGAGCAAGGGAGGGGCATGTGAGGGGTGAGAGGGAGAAAGAGAATCTTAAGCAGGTTCCACACCCAGCGCAGGGTCTATGAGGGGCTCAACCTCAAGAACATGAGATCATGACTTGAGATAAAATTAAGAGTCAGACATTTAACCAACAAAGTCACCCAGGCACCCATTGTCTTTTTTATCTTCCCAGAAATTGTTTATATGAAAAAAAGTTAATATAAATGTATAATGATTTTCCTTCTTGAGTCTCAGTTGCCTCATGTTAAACGAGATCTCAAGCAGAGAATATAACTTTTTATTATTTCTTTGTTATTATGATGTTAAATAATATAAAATATTATAGGAAAAGATGCAGTGGGAAGTAAAATTTTACACCTAATAAATACCCTTTCCCACTCTAATGACAAGTTGTAATAGCCATTAATAATATTTTGTGTCTTTTCAGAAGTTTCCATATGTAAATATGCATATATGGTTATAATTATTGTAGGGCTATAATATAAAAATCTATACATATACAGTATTGATAAGGTATATTACAAAGGGGATGTATATCTCCCTTAAAAATACTTTTATTTGAGTTTTTGTATTCAGTAACTTAACTGGAAGATCTGCCCATCTCAACACATATAAATATGGTTAAACACTGACTAGCATTTTTTTGTATGAATATGTAATTTAACTTACCTAGTCCCTATAGGTGAATATTTATGTTGATTTCAGCTTTTAGCTGTTATGTACAGTGTTCAGCATTTATTCTTCTATGTAAATATTTTGAGTTAACCATAAGAGTATATTTCTATGATAAAATCATAGAAACAGAATTTTGAATATATAAGCAATGGGTGAGGGGACACCTGGGTAGCTGTTGGTTAAGTGGCCGACTTCAGCTCAGGTTATGATCTTGATCTCATGGTTCAGGAGTTTGTGTCCTGTGTTGGGCTCTGTGCTGACAGCCCAGAGCTTGGACCTGCTTCAGATTCTGTGTCTCCCTCCCTCTCTGCCCCTCCCCTGCTCCCGCTCTGTCTCTCTCTCTCTCTCTCAAACATTAAAAAAATTTTAAAAAATCGATGAGATTAAAATTTTGTTAATCAAGAGATTAAATTTTATTGCTTCCCCTGCAGAGGGTATCAGTCTCTTTGTTTTTATTTATAAATTGTTTTTTGAGTTAATTTATTCAATTTATATTTCCCTAAAAAATTATTTATCCACACTTTAAATTTAATAAAACATTTCATCCAAGGATTTTTTTGTAAATATTTTTTTATTTTCCAATGTACACAGTTTTCCATTTTTATTTTTAATATAGCTTTAAAAAAATTTTTTTGAACTCTTAAATTGTTTTTTCAAAAAGTTTCTCTGTTTTCCAATTTATTATTTTCATTTTCTAATTTGTTAATGTCCATTTTTAAAACTTACATTTTTTCTTCTTTCCTTACATTTATTTTTTTTTTTTTACTAACTTTTTCAGATGAATGCTTAATTAATCTCTTAACAGGGCATATTTGTTTTGAAATGAAACTGATTTCCTGTTTTTAGTCTATCAGAACCCTACAGTGAAAGACAGTAAAATCAGTTTGTTTATATTTATTTTCTCTTAATTCATATCTTACCACTCTCCCCTATTCTTTACTCTCTAATTTTACTATACTCTCAATTCTACATCACTAGCATTTATAAGTTATTCTGTGAATAACTGTAATTCCTTAACATAATATAATTTCTTAACATAAATATATCTTTCTGTTTTTACTTACCTTTGACCCTCATTGCCAGTTCATTCAATATGGCTTTATCATTACATTCCTGATCAAATTGATTCCATCATCTGAAGTTTTTCTAAGGAGTCCTAAGGGACATTGTTATTTTATCTTGCCTAGTGTACTTTATATTTTTAATTGCTAATGGCTCCTTCTTTAGGAGATCATCCTGTCTTAAACTTATGGTTTAAGTGAGGCTGATTTTAACCTGCAGCTCTAGGTATCACTCACTTATTATTACTACATAAATGACCTCATCTTGTTAGCTACAATAATTGATTCAATAAAGGACATGAATCAAGATAGAATGAGATTCAATCCTTGAATAATTATTGAAATCATGGTGAATAAGTAGCTGTCTTTGCAGAGATTTTTAGTATTAGTCTGTAGCCATCTTTGCCACCATGAAGAAGATTCTGCCTAAGAATAAAGAGTATAGAGCAAATCAGTGTTTGTATATGGAGAAAGCAGGAATATCCTGCTGTGATTATTTGAGCCACTGGACTCACTTCTGGTTCAATCCATCTGCATTAATGCAAGGCCAATTCTCACCAACTTTTCGTTACCACTTCTACTACAGTTTCTGTCCTCAACATTGACCACCAATCAGAACATTTAGTGATATCCTTTTCACTTTTATTGAGAATAAGAATTCTTTATGACTCACAGTGAACTCAGTATTTTACAGGTTGTTATTGTTTTGTATGTGATAATTTAGGATTAGGATATTTCATTATCATTGTCTTACCCATTCTAAATCTGATTTTCCTCTGTCAGCTCTCCTCCAAAGCTGTGCTAACCCACTGCATCTAGTACAAATAGAGTGTCCTCACATTTCCTTTTCAGCCCACCTGCCTTGCCACAATGTCATGTGACACAGGCTAACATGTTCTCCTGTAGCCCTCAGAAATTCTTTTTCCAAGCATAGGACCACTGATTAGGACCTCTGAGACTGTACTTGGGAGCTTTGTGCATGTTCGGTTTAATTGAACATTTATTTAGTTGACAGCTATTTTTCATAGTTTTGGGTTTGAGGCTTTCCTTTTTTTCTAGTTTTATTGAATATGGAACTTATTAATTTGTTTATATGCTGGTTTGACTAGATTCAAAGAGAAGGTAGACACTTTTTCATTTTGAAAAAGTCCCAAAGGTTTATTTTTGCTTTTCTTCCTCTTGCCTTAGGAGACCTCTCTAGTAAGGAGTTACTATGGCCTATATCAAAGAAGTTACTGCCTGTGTTCTCTTGTAAAATTTTAATAGTTTCATGTCTCACATTTAGGTCTTTTATTCCATTTTGAATTTATTTTGTGTGTAGTATAAGAAAGTGGTTCAGTTTCATTTTTTTGCATGTTGCTGTCCAGTTTTTCCCAACACCATTTGTTTTGCACAGCTTAGGAAATAATCAACAAAACTAAAAGGCAACCTATGGAATGGGAGAAGATATTTGCAAGTGAAATATCTAATAAAAGGATTAGTATCTGAAATATATGAAGAACTTATAAAACTCAATACCTAAAAACAAATAATCCAATTACAAATGGACAGAAGACATGAATAGACATTTTTCCAAAGAAGACCTACAGATGGCCAACAGACACATGAAAAGATGTTCCCCATCGCTCATAATCAGGGAAATACAAATCAAAACTACAATAAGATGTCACCTCACACCTGTCAGAATGCCTAAAATCAACAACACAAGATGAAACATGAGTTGGTGACAATGTGGAGAAAGGAACCCTCATGCACTTTTGTTGGGAATGCAAACTAGTGCAACCACTATGGAAAACAGTATGGAGGTTCCTCAAAAAGTTAAAAATAGAACTACCCTGGGGCACTTGGGTGCCTCAGTTGGTTAAGCATCTGACTTTGATTCAGGTCACAATCTTGCGGTTTGTGAGTTTGAGCCCCGCATCAGGCTCCATGCTGACAGCTCAGCATTCGGATTTTGTGTCTCCCTCTCTCTCTCTGCCCTTCGTCTGCCTATGCTCTCTCTGTTTCTCTTTCTGTAAAATATAAATAAATAAACATAAAAAGAAAAAATAACTACCCTAAAAATCCCACAATTGCACTACTAGGTTTTTACCCAAAGAATACAAAAAATACTAATTCAAAGGGATGCCTGCCCCCCAGTGTTTTTTTAGCAGCATTATCTACAATAGCCAAATTATGGAAACAGCTCAAATATCCATCGACTGATGAATAAAGGTGAAGTAGCATATATATACAATGGAATATTTCTCAGCCATAAAAAAGGATGAAATCTTGCCACTTGCAACAACATGGATGGAGCTAAAGACTTTAGTATTCTGCTAAGCTAAATAAGTTAGAGAAAGACAAATTAACAGCATGATTTTACTCATATGTGGAATGTAAGAAACAAGCAAAGGGAAAAATACGGAGAGACAAACCAAGAAACAGACTCTTAACTATAGAAAAATGCTGATTTTCCTTTGTACTTTCTTAATTTTCAATTTATGTGTGTTTTTGTGACACATTCCAGAAAGAAATGTGATCCAACTGATTCTGTAGTTATCTAAAGGAATTTCTTTTTTCTTTTCTTTTCTTTTTTCTTTTCTTTTTTTCTTTTCTTTCCTTTTTTTTCTTTTCTTTTCTAAGAAAATGCATCCTCTCAAATCTTGAACAATATTTTTTAAGACAGTATTGACAAAGACATAATATGTGGATTATAGCTATTAAATTCCTGAGTGGCTTTTTTACCTTTCCCGACTTCATCATCCAGATAACTTTCTAAAGAATAATTTTTATCTTGTCATTCTCAGTTTAAAAACCTTCATAGAATCTCACGCAGAAATGTGTAACTTCCTTAGTATTAGAACCAATGATTTTCCATACTCTTTTCTTGTCTTAATTTCATCTATTGCATGTATTCTCTATGACAATTAAAATCAATTTATTATTTTATTCTTCAAAAGGGCCTTGTATATGGCCTCATAAATCTCTATTTTCTGCCTTTGTTTAGATGTTTCCTCCTTTCCAGACTCTTCTGTTTCCATGCTACTTGCTAAAACCTTATGCATTTGTAATGACCAGCCTAAATACTACCTTTTCATGAAGATCTTTGTGATTATCCTCATTTAAAAGTTTGGTCTTACTTACACTTAAATACTGTATTATTCATTGTATAAAATACTTATGGAATTTTTTTTTAAATCATTTGTGTGTTATATCTTAACCTAATTTCAAACTTTTTGGAGGCAGAAATTTTTGTTGTATTTGCATGGTATTTAAAAGGCGGTCTATTGAATGGTACAAACTTTTCCAGAAACATGGCATACTTATTTTAAAATGAAAGGATTATGCATGTACATAGTTCGGTGTGATGGGATTGAAATTATTTTTTTGAAAGTTAGATGAAGAAACTTTCCCTATAGAGGTGTGTGGAAGTATTCATCAGGCTTAAGTGTGGCATTTTTTATTGAATAATTGCACATTTCACCTAAAGACTGATAATTTAGAACATTATTTTATATAAAAGAATCAATGTATTGTGATGTGTTAAATTTGGCATGAAATTTAAAGATAAACATGAGAACTCAGAAACTATTTAAACTATAGTCATGTTTCGTGGAACTTATCTCAGATTTTTAGAACAACCCCCTCTCCCTCCAACACAATAGGTTACCATAGAGAGAAAACACTTGAAAATAACTGGATTAAGGGAAGTGCCACAAGAGAGAGAAAAATTTAAGAACCCAAGGAACCTGATGTCCTGTAAACATTGAAAAAATACTTGATGAGAGGTGCTTGGGTGGCTTAGTTGGCTAAGCATCTGACTTTAAACTTTGTAAACTTACAAGGAGAAATTGTCTCTTTAAAAAAAAAAAAAACATAATTTATTGTCAAATTGGTTTCCATACAACACCCAGTGCTCGTCCCAACAAGTGCCCTCCTCCCTGCCCATGACCCACTTTCCCCTTTTCCCCACCTCCCATCAACCCTCAGTTTGTTCTCGGTCCTTAAGAGTCTCTTAGGGTTTGCATCCCTCTCTCTCTCTAACTTCCCCCTCCCCCTCACATCCCCCATGGTCTTCTGTTAAGTTTCTCAAATCCACATATGAGTGAAAACATATGGTATCTGTCTTTCTCTGCCTGGCTTATTTCACTTAGCATAATACCCTCCAGTTCCATCCACATTGCTGCAAATGGCCAAATTTCATTCTTTCTCATTGCCAAGTAGTATTCCATTGTAGAAATAAAGGATCATTTAAGTAAGGATCATTTGGTTCTTTTTTTTTATTAATGTTATGTATCACACTGATTGATCTGCAAATGTTGAACCAGCCCTGTAGCCCAGGAATGAATCCCACTTGATCATGGTGAATAATTCTTTATATATGCTGTTGAATTCGATTTGCTAGCATCTTGTTGAGAATTTTTGCATCCATATTCATCAGGGATATTGGCGTGTAGTTCTTTTTTTTTGCTGGGTCTCTGTCTGGTTTGGGAATCAAACTAATGCTGGCTTCATAGAATGAATCTGGAAGTTTTCCTTCCCTTTCTATTTTTGGGAACAGCTTGAGAAGGATAGGTATTATCTCTGCTTTAAATGTGTGGTAAAATTCCCCTGGGAAGCCATCTGGTCCTGGACTCTTATTTGTTGGGAGATTTTTGCTAACTGATTCAATTTCTTCACTGGTTATGGGTCTGTTCAAGCTTTCTATTTCCTCCTGTTTGAGGTTTGGAAGCGTGTGGGTGTTTAGGAATTTTTCCATTTCTTCCAGGTTGTCAAGTTTGTTGGCATATAATTTTTCATAGTATTCCCTGATAATTACTTGTATTTCTGAAGGATTGGTTGTAATAATTCCTTTTTTATTCATGATTTTATCTATTTGGGTCATCTCCCTTTTCTTTTTGAGAAGCCTGGCTAGAGGTTTATCAATTTTGTTTATTTTTTCAAAAAACCAACTCTTGGTTTCATTGATTGTAGATTCTATATTGTTTATTTCTGCTCTGATATTTATTATTTGTCTTCTGCTGGGTTTGGGATGTCTTTGCTGTTCTGTTTCTATTTCCTTTAGGTGTGCTGTTAGATTTTGTATTTGGGATTTTTCTTGTTTCTTGAGATAGGCCTGGATTACAATGTATTTTCCTCTCAGGACTGCCTTCGCTGCATCCCAAAGCATTTGGATTGTTGTATTTTCATTTTCATTTGTTTCCATATATTTTTTAATTTCTTCTCTAATTGCCTGGTTGACCCATTCATTCTTTAGTAGGGTATTCTTTAACCTCCATGTTTTGGAGGTTTTCCATATTTTTTCCTGTGGTTGATTTCAAGTTTCATCTCATTGTGGTCTGAAAGTGTCCATGGTATGGTCATAATTCTTTTAATCTTATGAAGGGCTGTTTTGTGACCCAGTATGTGATCTATCTTGGAGAATGTTCCATGTGCACTTGAGAAGAGAGTATTATCTGTTGCTTGGGATGCAGAGTTCTAAATATATCTGTCAAGTCCATCTGATCCAATGTATCATTCAGGGCCCTTGTTTCTTTATTGATCCTGTGTCTAGATGATCTATCCATTGTTGTAGTGGAGTATTAAAGTCCCCTGCAATTACCACATTCTTATCAGTAAGGATGCTTGTGTTTGTGATTATTTGTTTTATATATTTGGGGACTCACGTATTCGGCACATAGACATTTATAATTGTTAGCTCTTCCTAATAGATAGACTCTGTAATTATTATACAATGCCCTTCTTCATCTCTTGTTACAGCCTTTAATTTAAAGTCTAGTTTGTCTGATATAAGTATGGCTACTCCAGATTTTTTTGACTTCTGGTAGCATAGTAGATAGTTCTCGATTCCCTCACTTTCAATCTGAAGGTGTCCTCAAGTCTAAAATGAGTCTCTTGTAGACAGCAAATAGATGGGTCTTGTTTTTTTATCCATTCTGATACCCTATGTCTTTTGGTTGGCGCATTTAGTCCATTTACATTCAGTGTTATTATAGAAAGATATGGGTTTAGAATCATTGTGATGTCTATAGGTTTCATGCTTGTAGTGATGTCTCTGGTACTTTGTGGTCCTTGCAACATTTCACTCACAGAATCCCCCTTAGGATCTCCTGTAGGGCTGGTTTACTGGTCATGAATTCCTTCAGTTTTTGTTTGGGATGACCTTTTTCTCTCCTTCTATTCTGAATGACAGACTTGCTGGATAAAGGATTCTCAGCTGCATACTTTTTCTGTTCATCACATTGAAGATTTCCTGCCATTCCCTTCTGGCCTGCCAAGTTTCAGTAGATAGGTCTGCTGCTATCCTTATGTGTCTACCCTTGTAAGTTAGAGCCTGTTTATCCCTAGCTACTTTGAGAATTCTCTCTTTATCCTTGTATTTTGCCAGTTTCACTATGATATGTCATGCAGAAGATCAATTCAAATTATGTCTGAAGGGAGTTCTCTGTGCCTCTTGGATTTCAATGCCTTTTTCCTTCCCCAGATCAGGGAGGTTGTCAGCTATGATTTGTTCAAGTACACCTTCAGCCCCTTTCTCTCTCTCCTTCTTCTGGAATTCTTATGATATGGATATTGTTCTGTTTGATTGCATCACTTAGTTTCTAATTCTCCCCTCATACTCCTGGATATTTTTTATTTCTCTTTTTCTCAGCTTCCTCTTTTTCCATAATTTTATCTTCTAATTCAGCTATTCTCTCCTCTGCCTCTTTAATCCATGCCATGCCCGCTTCCATTTTATTTTGCCCCTCATTTATAGCATTTTTTAGCCCCTCATGACTATTTCTTAGTCCCTTGGGCTTAGTCCCAGCCCACCGCTGGCGCCACAGTCAGACTGGTGTGTGCCTTATCTTCCCCTCTCCCAGGGAAGGACTCACTGTGGAGTGGTGTGGCCCCTATCTGGGCTGCTTGCACACTGCAAGGCTTATGGTGCTGCTTCGATGGGATCTGGCCAAGGGCGTATTAGCCAGGGTGGATCGGCAAGGTGCACAGCTGCGATAGGGACAGGCTTAGCTCTCTTTGCCGTAGGTGGTCCCCTGCGGGAGGGGCCCTGCAGCACCAGGAGAGAGGCAGGTCAGTCAGAGGGATGAATCCACAGGAGCACAGTGTTGGGCGTTTGTGTAGTTCAGTGACAGGAACTGGTTCCCTTTGGAATTTTGGCTGGGGGATGGGAGAGGGAGATGGCGCTGACCATTGCCTTTGTTCCCCTGCTGAGCTGAGCTCTGTCTTCCAGGGCTCAGCAACTCTCCCTCCCAGCATCTTCTGGCCCTCCCCGCTCTCCAAGAGCAGAGCTGTTGAGTTTTAACTTTCCAGATGTTAAGTCCTGCTGGCTGTCAGAACTCACGGAGACAGGCCCCTCAGCTTTTGCAAGCCAGACTTCAGGGCCTGTGCCTTGCCAGGCGGGCTGCCCCTCCACTGCCCCGCTCGCTCCCGCCAGTCCGTGTAGCACGCACCACCTCTCTGCCCTTCTTGCCCTCTTCTGTGGGCCTCTTGTCTATCCTTGGCTCCAGAGAGTATGTTCTGCTAGTCTTCTGGCAGTTTTCGGTTATTTATGCAGATGTGGGTGGAATCTAAGCAATCAGCAGGAGGAGGTGAGCCCAGCATCCTCCTGTGCTGCCATCTTCCCAGGTGTCCTCCGGTAGCTTATTGAGTGACTTAAAACAATTTGAGTTAGTTAGCTAGAAAGTAGACCATTGTGCATAAAGGGTAATGAAGGCCTTAAATGTGTGCTGTTGTCAGGAGAGATGTGTGTAAGCAGATATACCAGTTATTGAATGAATAAAACATGGAAGCTGATATGAGGATGCTGCAGAGGGAGAAATAAAAGTATTCAAAAGAACTTGTTTAAAGGAAGATCTTTAGTGTTATTAAATCAAGGAAAAAAGTCTGAGAAAATGGTCAGGTAACAGGGGTTGATGAGAAGTCCTAGATTGGTGGGGTTCTCAACATTTCTTGCACATTTGAATCACCTGAGACGCTTTAAAAAATACTGATGACTAAATTGTACCTATTGAGATTCTGAGGTAATGAGTCTAGAGTGTGTCATAGGCATAGAAGGTTTAAATGCTTCTTAACACAGGAGCCTGGCTGGCTCAGTTGGTTAGCATCTGACTCTTGATTTTGGTCCATGAGATTGAGTTGGGCTTCGTGCTGCTCAACGTGTAGAACCTGCTTAGGATGTTCTCTCTTCTTTTCTTTCCCTTCTGCCCCCTTGTTCATGTGTGTATGTACTCTCTCTCAAAATAAATAAATACACATCTAAAAAAAGCTTGCTGAGAAAATTCTGATATTAAGGGAAGTTCTCATCTAGACCCTGGCTAATTAGTGCAGTCCACAAACCATTTACATCTACATTACCTGGAAACATGGTGGAAATCTGGATTTGTAGACCCTACCACAGAATACCTTAAATCAAATCTGGAGTTTAAATACTTCCCTAGGTGATTTGTATGCGTATTATTTGTTTAGTAATGTTTATCTTATATGTGTTAGAATTATCTAAGGTGCTTTTAAAACCAACCACCTGTAGACCCCACCCTTAGAAATTTTGATTTAATTACTATAGGGCAGGGCTAGGGTGTAGGTATTATTTTAAAAGTTGCCCAGAAGATACAGACCTGAACTAGCTTTTAGAGCAACAGGTATAATATGTTGTTGCCTATACATCTGAGAGTCAGAATCCTAGCAGTTTTTTATTTTGTTTTGTTTTGATTGCTTGTAACAGCATTAAAATGTAACTAGAAGGAGAATGAGAAATGTTTTCATTCTCTAAATGTATTGCAAGATAGAAAATTGATTAATGAGAATCTACAGAAATATTCTACGTGACTTGAATTTTAGGTTTATTTGGAGCAATTTGGAGTAAGATTGAAGAATAAAACACTGCAAAAAGGTCTCCCAGAAAGCAGTTTAAATATCCATATCATCAGTGTACAATAATCTATTTGGAGTTAAGGTAAACTTTTTTAGGCATCTCTGATTTTTCTTTCTGAACTGATATGGATAGCTACCCCATTTTGAGGGACTTTATAATGACAGCCAATGTGAATTGTTGCCACACTCAATTTGCAAGGGCAGAGTTTCAAGCTAGAATAATTGCCTATTCCACTCCAGAGATGGGATGCTGACTGCTTCATTACCAGCTGTATGAACCAGGGCATGAGCAATTTCAGACAATGTGAACCATGCTCCTTTACACTACCCATGGGTACTAGTTCCCAAATCTACTTACTCACTCTTCCCAACTGACAACAGACATGTTTTGCTTGCTTCACTGTGCTCTTGATAAGACTAAAAGAGTTGTGCAAATGCACCTGTATCCTGCTCTCACATCATTGATCATTGTACAAGGTGAATCATTTACTATGTTGGAGTATTACATAAGACTCACATTGTGGAATCATTGATTTGGTTACCACCATTATTAATTTTTCCCCATATAATTTTATTCCATTTCCAAGGCAAAGGGAGAGGCTGTTAGAAAGTCTGTTATTAAACAGATTACATAGTAATATTGACATACGTCAGGCCCATAAATATAAGTAGGAAGGTTTAACTAAGAATTTGATCTGTCTCAAGAAATTGTGTAGAAAAGCCCATGAGCCTTGGGAACTAATTGCTTTTAAAAAACATTTGCATTTAGAATTTTGCATGGTTGATATAAACTATTATGGGAAACATTGTAAGGCACAATTTTTTTGGCTCAATTTAAGTTATTTATAATATGCCAAGTTTACTATTTAAGTAACTAAACTTCATTTAAAATTGGTGCTGTAGTTTCATTTTGTGTTAGAGGAAATATTGTCATTGCTTGTACCAGGAGGCAATGTCAAATTTATATTAGTGAACTATCAACTACAATTTTACACCAAAACCAGGCACATAGAATGTTAGAAGTAGTTTCTGCTACAATGGAAACCATGATGGAATTATTAGTAAGAATGGAATTCAAGTAACTATACCCAATTTATTTGTTCTTTTCTTAATTTTAAATTACTTGATATTTAATATATCTCTGTATCTTTCTATGTATGGTATTGCACAATGTATGTGCATATAAAACATGAAAGTAAAATATAAATGACTTTTAAAAATTATTATTTGCCTACCACCAAGTTTAGAAATACAACATTTACAGTTACTCTAAAGTGTCTTATGGGGCGCCTGGGTGGCACAGTCGGTTAAGCGTCCGACTTCAGCCAGGTCACGATCTCATGGTCCGTGAGTTCGAGCCCCGCGTCGGGCTCTGGGCTGATGGCTCAGAGCCTGGAGCCTGTTTCCGATTCTGTGTCTCCCTCTCTCTCTGCCCCTCCCCCGTTCATGCTCTGTCTCTCTCTGTCCCAAAAAAATAAATAAACGTTAAAAAAAAAAAAAAAAATTTTTAAAGTGTCTTGTGTATTTTTCTCATCAACCACCCTTCTCCTGCCAAGATGTCAACAGTTTCTTGAACTTTTTGTAGTGTTTTTTATAGGTATATTGGGTTATAATTCACATAACATGCAATTCACCCACTTAAGGTCAACATTCAGTGGTTTTTAACTATCAGCATAGTCAAATGTAGAACATTTTTATCACTCTAAAAAGAAACTGTTATCAATGAACAATCATTCTCCATCCCACTACCCCACACCCAACTCTGAATAAATACTAATCTGCTTTTGGTTTCCATAGATTTTCTTATTTTGTATATGTCAAATAAGTGAAATGGGCAGACTGTGTATTCTTTGGCAACATTTTCACTTAGCATAAAATTTTCATGTTTCATCTATGTTAAAAAAATTTATCAGTACTTCATTTTTATGACTGAATCATATTCCATTGTATGGGTATACCACATTTTGTTTATCCGTTTGTCAGCTGATAGACATTTAGGTTATTCCTACTTTTTAGCTAATATGCGTAATGCTGTTATAAATATTCATGTACAAGTTTCAGTGTAGAGATATATTTTCATTTCATAGTGGAAGAAAACATAGTAAGCATAAGGTCTCTATTAAGTATTAATTTTTCATTTTTTCTTAATCCCCTAATATTTTCTATGTGTATGCATATTCATATATATGTATATATGCATATGTGTATGAATATATATTTTGTGACATTTATTTTATGTATGACATGTATATATCACAATAAGGTATTACATGTAACATATCATATACGTAAAATATCTTCTAAGAAATAAACAGAAACACAAATCCTAATTTTATGAAATTAGCAAATTTTTACATCTTGAAAATATCCACATTAAAATATTTTTTTAATATTTATTTATGAGAGAGAGAGAGGTGGAGTGTGAACAGGGGAGAGGCAGAGAGAGAAGAAGACACAGAATCCAAAATAGGCTTCAGGCTCTGAGCTGTCAGCACAGAGCCCAATGTGGGTCTTGTGCCCGCAGACTGTGAGGTCATGACCTGAGCCAGAGTTGGATGCCTGGGCCACCCAGGTGCCCCAATATCCATATTTTAAAATTTATATTACCCTAATTTATTTTTCCATCAGTGCTTAGAATCATCTTTATCCCTAGAGGAAATCCTTAAACATGTTTATGAAAACTCTCATAGTAAGACTCAGGCAACACTAGTGAGCTATATAATATCCATTCACACAATCCCTTAGCTATTTAGGAAATATATATTGAGAGATATATGTCAATCAATCAATCAATAGATGAATCAGCAATTCATCTATTTTTATTCTTTAAGTAAATGAGTTTAAATATTAAGGCAGAAAGTTATCTGTGTGAAGTACTGCATAATTCAAAAAAATTTGACAAATAGACTGTAACTTCAAAAACACACAGATACACCTAGACCTGTCCATTTCTTATGGTAGGTATGTATGCATTTTTGCTTCCAAATTTAGCTTAAAACATATATTTTTAATTTTTTAAAATTTATTTTTGAGAGAGAGAGAGAGAGAGAGAGACAGACAGACAGACAGAATGAGAGCAGGGTAGGGGCAGAGACAGAGAGGGATCCAAAGCAGGCTCCAGGTTCTGAGCTGTCAGCACAGTGCCCAACGAAGGGCTCAAACTCAACTAACTGTGAGATCACGACCTGAACTGAAATTGGACGCTTGACTGGCTCAGCCACCCAGATGCCCCTAGCTAAAAATATTTTTATTCTAAGAACATACTTTGGCATTTGAAACTGACCCACTGGTGATTTTTTTTTTCTTTTTTGTAAACATAGTACCTCATCTTGGCAGAAATCTATAGGGGAAAATAATATGAAATAGGGACAAAAAGCAAGATGAAACTAATAAAATAAGATCAAGACTAAAGTACTGTTTTAGCCCTCAGAATGGCCATTTTGTGCACTGTGTGCAAAAGAGAGGATTTAATTAAAGTGGTATCAGGAACAAGTTATACCTAAGTGATGTCTTAATAGAGAATTTTAGAATTATTTTAAATTTAGATATATATTTTTTCTTTGTTATTTTTGTAAAATCACTTGTTCATTAAGTGAAGTAAATAATTTATTGTCTGTATTGCAACATAATCATTTGGAATCTATATTGACAGTAAATGGTTTTCATTGCCTACTTGGCAGATAATGGTGCAATATTACCAAAACATAATGGTTGTCGAATAAAAAGTTTGATAACTTTTATATGACTAGTAGGAATATGCTATCAATCTGGAGGTTGTTACCTCCTATAATACTTTATACCTTATATTAGGTTCTCTCTCTTTGTGCCCTTCCTGCCTTCCTTCCTTTCCTCCTTCCTTCCTTTCCTCCTTCCTTCCTTTCTTCTTCTTCCTCCTCCTCCTCCTTCTCTTCCTCCTCCTCTTCTTCCTTGTAAAACAGTTTGAATCACCAGTTTATTCTTTGGGCATTGTATCTGATAAACAAATTAGACTCTAATTTTTATTTTTTATTTTGTTAATGTTTGTTTATTTTGAGAGAAAGAGAGAGAGCAGGGGAAGGGCCGAAAGGGAGAGAGAGAATCCCAAAGTCTCCATGCTGTCAGCACATAACCCAACATGGGGCTCAGTCCCACAAACTGTGAGATCATGACCTGAGCTGAAATCAGGAGTTGGACACTTAAGCAACTGAGCCACCCAGGTGCCCCTAGACTCTGATTTCTAAAACACACACACACACAAAAATTGCATAGCAGTAAAATAATGTAAGTTCTCACTAAAACCATAGGTAAGATACTAGTCAACAAAGACATTAAACATAATAAACTTTGCCTTTTTTGGTGGCTCTTAATGTTTAGAGTTCCTTATTTTAAGGATCCAAATCAAAGTGGATTTGCAGGGATTTAGAAATTAGCATAGATAAAAACATTCATGAAATGAATGTGCATACAAGTTGATATATATATATATATAAAATCTCAAAGTTCACTGTAAGTGAATCAGTGAGGGTCATTCTAATGAGTTAGTATCAATCAGGTGCTGCCACATTCTGTCAAGATTGTTTTAATCATGGTAGATAAAACCCATTCAGGTAGTTCCTAACTTCTCTTTGTATGGCTCATACGTTAAACTCTGAAGTTTTCTCCTAAACATCTTATATACATATGGTATTTTATCTCTTAATTTTTAGAGTATTTAATGGATTTTAGTAGGAAAGAGAGGTAAAAGCTATAAGGTGCATACTATGTTTGCATATTATTTATGGTTCTACCTTTCCAGACCTCTCTCACTTATTCCTTAAAATAACTTTATTAGGTTTGTGTATTAATATCACTTTTGTAAAAGAACAAGGTTCAGGAAGCTTTAGCAGTTTTCTGGAATTTAGAGACTATGAGTGAGCTATAATTAAAGCTAGGAATGTTCAGTTACAGAGGCCAAATTCTTTCTTGTAAACCATTCCTATCATACTTAAGCAATTGGAATCATATTCTTCAAATTATTATCCAGAAATCAAGGATGGTTGCATGTTTCAGCATAGGCTGTATTAATGGTAAATAAGCCAATAATCCAACATGTCCTATCAGGTCATGATACACCAACATGAGTTGCCTTAAAATTTGGTTCTTTATATTCAAAAAGAGGTCCAGGCAAATAGAGACTCATTCCTATATAGTCTTCCATGGTCACCATAGAAGTGGGAAGAGATGTGGTAAACTATGCACAGATTCGTACAATTTCAGCTAGGGAATAACACATGCCATTCATATATTGGCATCATTTCCTTGGCCAAGGAAAGTCACATAGTCATGTTTAATTTCATAGGGGGCATTGAAGTCTAATCCTATCAAATTCCTAAAAAGAGAAGAAAAACTCTCTTTAATATAAGCATAAATGGCTACTGCTGTTCATCTTCTATTCAGAAAATATTCAGCTGACCTTTCCACAGGCAAAATACACTTATCCTTGTGAGGCAAAGTCAAAAAAGCCATTCACTCAAAGCTTTATCTCAAAATTCACTATCTTTACATCATATGCAGTGCCTCAACATTAGGTTCAGTGCAGAGCCTTTTGATATGGAGTCTTGTAAATTTAAAATGCAAGTGCTTTGCCCCCTACCTACCCAATATATGGTCTAAAAACAGACAAACCACAGTAAATAGTCATGTTTTGAATGGAGAGGATGGGAAACACCAGCAGTAACTAATTCTTCAATTTTGAAAGGCTGCTTGGCAGAGATGATGAGAAATCCTACACTGAGGAAGGGTAAAGTTTCTTAATTAGGTCTGAATTTTGCTCTCTTCTAGGCATCTCCAGTCCCTTGGCTGTGACCTTTGGGAGTTTTGTTTTGATTTTTCTGTTCATTATCTTTCTGGGCCACATCTGAAGTGAGCATAAGGGATCAGACCTTGGGGGCTGAGCAGCTTTCTCAGCTTGATTCTAGCTTGTACAAGCTTGGGACCTAAGGATCATTTTGATGTGCAAAGAATCACAGACTCTTTGAGTCTAAGCTCATTCTCTAGGAGGTAAAATTCTTTTAAAAATGTAGTATGTTGTTTATCCCTTAAATTTTAGTCAGTTCAGTGTAATGAGAGTTCTTAGATTTATCTAACTTTTTTTTTTTCTTGCCTCTGTGTTTCATTTTTATCATTTAGTTGCGGTTACCTTGAGTGAATACTTCTTTTCTTGGATAGTTTTAGCCTTTTTTCCCTGAGCTGTTTTCTCAGTTGAAATGATTTACTTGGTAGCACAATCTTAGTAGTATTCCAAGACATCTTAATTCATTCAGAAGTTTTTTTTTTTTTTTAATTTTCTTATGTTTGTTTATTTTTGAGAGAGACAGAATGTGAGTGAGGGAGGGGCAGAGAGAGGGGGAGACACAGAATCTGAAGCAGGCTTCAGCCTCTTAGCTGTCAGCACAGAGCCTGATATGGGGATCAAACTCACGAACCTTGAGATCATGACCTGAGCTGAAGTGGGATGCTTGACCACCTGAGCCACCCAGGTGCCCCTCAGAAGTTTTAACAGTGGATGTTGTTGTATTAGTTATCTGTTGTTGTGTAACACATTACTCTAAAACTTGGTGGATTTAAACAGCACACGTTTATTATCATTTCTGTGGACCAGGAATATGGTTTAGCTGGGTACCTTTTGTCATGGTCTTTGACAAAGGCTACATTCAAGTTGTCAGCTGCTGCTGAGGTCTCATCTGACTACTCATTTGAGGGAATGACCAACTATTCTCATTTACATGGTTGTTGAAAGGATTCCGTTTCTCAAGAACTATTAGACTTAGGGCTCCATTTCCTTATTGACTCGACTGGAGGAGGCCACTCTCAGTTCTTACCTTATGAGCATATCAGACATGGCACTTTGCTCAACTAAAACCTGCAAGAAACACAGTCTGCAGGCAAGATGGTAGTTGCTATCTTATGTAACATAATCTTACATAATGGGTAACACCCATTACCTTTGCCATTATTTAGATGCCAATAATAGGACTTTACAAACTCAAGGGAAGGTGATTACATAGGGTGTGAATACCAAGAGGAAGAAATTATTTGTATTAATCTTACAACCTGGCTGACCCAAGTGTGATAGGTAGCCATAGATTGATTTGATGTGATCTTTGTGAAAGCCTGAGATATAATTATTACTTTTTCTTTTGCTTCCCTTAGGACTCTTCAGTTTAATCTTTAGTAGTTATGGTTGAAAAAGATATTACCTTTTTCAAAACTGTAAGTTTCTTTTTTTTAAATTTTTTTAATGTTTATTTTTGAGACAAAGGGAGGCAGAGTGAGTGGGGGAGGGGCAGAGAGAGAGGGAGACACAGAATCTGAAACACGCTCAAGGCTCTGAGCTGTCAGCACAGAGCCTGATGCAGGGCTCCAACCCTTGAACCGTGAGATCATGACCTGAGCCAAAGTCAGACGCTTAACTGAGCCAATCAGGTGCCCCAAAACTATAAGTTTCTGCATTTGAGAACTTGGTATTATCTTTCACTACTATTTACAAACTGGCTAATTACGCTTTGTGATCAGTATTACTGTGTATAATATCTTGCCAATTTAGCCAGTTGCAACCAACACATACTAACAGTCTCTTTTCCATTTGGTCCCTAAAGCTGCTGTTCCATAGAAGTTGAGAGCCAAGAGAGAGTAGGTGGAATAGCATCAGCCATCTTTTCTTCTGATTCCATCCAGTGATGTAGGATATATCTCCAGTACTTTGGACAAACAGTGAGAATTAAGTTTCACATAATTCCAGATTTCCAAACTTCTCTGGAGAGTTATATTCTACCTTTGCCTTTTGAAGCCAATCCTGAAAATAAAAGTGGTAGCAGAACCCATCTCTAAGCCCTGTGTGAGGACTACACTTCTCTCTGTCCACTTTCTCACAGAGACAGGAAAGCCTGCCCTTCAAAACTGGCTATTATATTTTTGTTATTCTTCCAAAGTATATAGATTTTGGCACTAACATTCACATTTGAAATTCAAAAACCCTTTCTCTTACCCTATCATTTCTATCAAAAGTGTGTTTTGATTCTTGAAAACCGAGAACTCCAGTTCATTTTTATTCTACTCTGGGTACTTTTCCTGGATATGATCAATCTGCCTTAGATTAGGTGGGATAAAGAGATAAGAATGAAAAGTACTGAAAAATAAAACATAAATTGAAAATCTTATTTTAACTATATATGCTTTCTCTTGTTTATGTTTCCTTTCTTAGCTTTTTGCTTTCTGTCTTTTGCTTCATAATTTTTTTTATGCTTTAATCATTTAGTGTTTTTGGGAATTATATATTTCATGTTCATTGCTACTGGTGGCATTTCAGTTTTTCAAAAGCATTTTAACCTTTTTTTCCTTCTAATTTTCATTCTCTCCCTGACAGCCATTGGAGATACTTTTAGTATTCTTTCTTGATTTGTTTCATTATTTTTGTTTAATGTAGATACTTTATTTAATGTGGATACCTCTTTTTTTGCTCTGTTAAATTGAGACCTTGGAAGGTCATAATTTATTATTCCTCAGAAAATAACCATAATCTGGCTATTTTATTTTCTGAATCTCACAGTAGGTAAGTTTTTAAAGCATGCTGTTCCTCTAATAATCTTCATATTGTTTTCTATGTACTTGTTTTTCAAGATTTTCTTGATTCCATGTCTTTCTCCTAATACTTTTTACTCTATATGAGATTATGATACGAGGCCAAGTAGTTAACAAAGGTAAGAGTGAATAGGTTGCCTTTGGCCTTACTGTTGATGCCTCAGTGTATATTTGGAAGGCAGATTGAGGTGATCAAGGCAAATTGAGGTTTTAGACTTTTAAAAACCTTATTTCTTAACCTCATACATCACATATCTTCTTCAGAGTAATAGGGTTACATGAGAAAAATAGAATTTCTACTGGAATTTTTACAAAAACTGTGCCCCCAGAGAAATGATTGTGATGAATAAACACTCTGCCACTCTTATTTTACCAAAAGTTATTATTTAGAATTTAATATATTTTGAGAAAAATGATGTGTGTAGATATGGGATGCAAACATGTATGTGTTAGGATTGTATTTTGGCATGGAAGTACAGAATAATGCCCAAGGGAGAAGAGGAGTTGTTGTCCATTTTTCCATTGTGTGTATAGTCTGTGAATCAGAGAACAGGTGAGGGTTGAAAGCACGTCTTCCGTTATTTTTTCCTAGATAGTCAGATTTAGTTCTTTGAACTGCCCATATCATGGACTTGTGTACCCTAAGTCTGAGTGGCTTTTTAAAAATTAATTAATTTATTTGTAATTGGAGGATAGTTGACATACAATATTAGTTTCAGGTTTACAACCTAGTGATTTGACATTTGTATACATTATGAAATGCTCACCGTGATAAATGTAATCACCATCACTCACCATACAAAGTTATTGCAATATTATTGACTATATTCTTTATGATATACTTTATATCCCAGTGATTTACTTATAATTGTCTGTTTATACCTCTTAGTCCCCCTCACCTATTTTGCCCTACAACCCTACAACCCACCCACTGCCCTATGGCAATGACCATGTTCTGTGTGTTGTTTTGTTTTTTAGATTCCACTTGTAAGTGGAATTATATGGTATTTAACATTCTTTTTCTGACTCATTTCATTTCTCATAAATGAAGTTCTTCTGAGTTCATCCATGTTGTTGCAAATGGCCAGATACCATTCTTTTTTATGATGTAGTGTTCTTTTGTATATGTATATGTATATACAATATGTATATTGTATATGTATATTCTTTTTCATTCATCTGTTGATGGGAAGTTAGGTAGCTTTTATATCTTGGCTATTTCAAATAATGCTGCAGTAAACATAGGGGTACATATATCTTTCTGAATTATTTTTTTTTCATTTACCTTGGTAAATACCCGGAAGTAGAATTACCAGATCTTACGGTATTTCTATTTCTAATCTTTTGAGGAACCCCCATACTAGTTTCATGGTGGCTTGTTTTTTCTTCAGTCAAACTTTCTCAATATTAATTTTTTTTCACTTCTCAGATTTTTGATTGTCTATTGGTATTAAATTTCATGCTATTGATGTTTTTAATCCCTTATTTGGGTCTTGGTTATTTTGTCAGAAAGTAGAAGAGGCTAATAGTCATATGCTGCTGGCTTGAAAGCCATGATCATGCTTTCACATTTTTGTCATCATATGATTATATTTAACAATACACTATATTTTACTGCTTTTAATTCTATTATATTTAAACAAAGATCTATATTGATAAAATTATATATTAATAACCTGGAGAAGTGCCATCCTAGAAAGAATTGAAGATCCACAAGTCACATAATAATGTCAATTGTGATTAGGAAACCTGAAAGGAAATTGTGATCAATATTCAAGTACTGTCAATTAAATTCAAATGTGAATAATAATAGTGCAGCATTAATTGGATTTATGTTGTATATAAAATAAAAATATTGGTAAAATTTTATGTTTCATTATAATAAAAGTAGCTCTTAGAGATGTATCTCTAACATACTCTTTTTAAAAAAAAATTAATGTTTTTATTTTTGAGAGAGAGAGAGAGAGAGGGAGAGAAAGAAAGAGAGAGAGAGAGAGAGAGAGAGAGAGCAAGTGGGGAAGGGGCAGAGAGAGAGGAAGACACAGAATCCAAAGCAGGCTCCAGGCTCGGAGCTGTCAGCACATAGCCTGACTTGGAGCTTGAACTCATGAACTGTGAGATCATAACCTGAACCAAAGTCGGATGCTTAACCGACTGAGCCACCCAGGCGCCCCTCTAACATATTCTTACGGTCCCCAAAATGGATCTGAATCATACCCAGTATATGATAAATTACAAAAATAAGTAAGTTTGGGGAGTAAATGAAGTAGAACCTGTCTGAATCTAAATGTTTTGGTATCATACTACTGCCACGTCCTCTAGCACACTAAAATATTTCTGATTGTTGTTGTAATAGCGACTTTTTTTTTCTTATTTATATAAATCTAAAATTGACAAATAGGTAGCCAGAATAAAGATCCTTGAGCAATGTATTTTAAGTTTCCAGTCATCTATACCTCAGGAATTAAACAATAGCAGTGGGAGAGAGGGAAGATGGTGGCGTAGGAGGACGCTGGGCTCACCGCGCGTCCTGCTGATCACTTAGATTCCACCTACACCTGCCTAAATAACCCAGAAAACTGCCAGAGGATTAGCAGAACGGAGTCGCCGGAGCCAAGCGCAGACGAGAGGCCCACGGAAGAGGGTAGGAAGGGCGGCGAGGCGGTGCGCGCTCCACGGACTGGCGGGAGGGAGCCGGGGCGGAGGGGCGGCTCGCCGGCCAAGCAGAGCCCCCTAGTCTGGCTTGCAAAAAGCTGAGGGGCCTGACGGACTGTGTTCCGACAGCAAGCGCGACTTAGCGTCTGGGAGGTCATAAGTTAACAGCTCTGCTCGGAAAGCGGGAAGGCTGGAGGACAAAGGGAAGGAGAGCTGCTGAGCCCCCTGACGACAGAGCTCAGTTTGGTGGGGAACAAAGGCGCTCGCCAGCACCATCTCCCCCGCCCATCCCCCAGCCAAAATCCCAAAAAGAACCAGTTCCTGCCAGGGAACTTGCTGGCTCCGCACAAACACCCAACTCTGCGCTTCTGCGGAGCCAAACCTCCGGCAGCGGATCTGACTCCCTCCTGCTGCCACAGGGCCCCTCCTGAAGTGGAACACCTAAGGAGAAGCAAGCTAAGCCTGCCCCTCCTGCCCCCGTGCACCTTGCCTACCCACCCCAGCTAAGACGCCAGATCCCCAGCATCACAAGCCTGGCAGTGTGCAAGTAGCCCAGACAGGCCACCCCACCCCACAGTGAATCCCGCCCCTAGGAGAGGGGAAGAGAAGGCACACACCAATCTGACTGTGGCCCCAGCGGTGGGCTGGGGCAGACATCAGGTCTGACTGCGGCTCCGCCCACCAACTCCAGTTATACACCACAGCACAGGGGAAGTGCCCTGCAGGTCCTCACCACGCCAGGGACTATCCAAAATGACCAAGCGGAAGAATTCCCCTCAGAAGAATCTCCAGGAAATAACAACAGCTAATGAGCTGATCAAAAAGGATTTAAATAATATAACAGAAAGTGAATTTAGAATAATAGTCATAAAATTAATCGCTGGGCTTGAAAACAGTATAGCGGACAGCAGAGAATCTCTTGCTACAGAGATCAAGGGACTAAGGAACAGTCACGAGGAGCTGAAAAACGCTTTAAACGAAATGCATAACAAAATGGAAACCACCACGGCTCGGATTGAAGAGGCAGAGGAGAGAATAGGTGAACTAGAAGATAAAGTTATGGAAAAAGAGGAAGCTGAGAAAAAGAGAGATAAAAAAATCCAGGAGTATGAGGGGAAAATTAGAGAACTAAGTGATACACTAAAAAGAAATAATATACGCATAATTGGTATCCCAGAGGAGGAAGAGAGAGGGAAAGGTGCTGAAGGGGTACTTGAAGAAATAATAGCTGAGAACTTCCCTGAACTGGGGAAGGAAAAAGGCATTGAAATCCAAGAGGCACAGAGAACTCCCTTCAGACGTAACTTGAATCGATCTTCTGCACGACATATCATAGTGCAACTGGCAAAATACAAGGATAAAGAGAAAATTCTGAAAGCAGCAAGGGATAAACGTGCCCTCACATATAAAGGGAGACCTATAAGACTCGTGACTGATCTCTCTTTTGAAACTTGGCAGGCCAGAAAGAATTGGCACGAGATTTTCAGTGTGCTAGACAGAAAAAATATGCAGCCGAGAATCCTTTATCCAGCAAGTCTGTCATTTAGAATAGAAGGAGAGATAAAGGTCTTCCCAAACAAACAAAAACTGAAGGAATTTGTCACCACTAAACCAGCCCTCCAAGAGATCCTAAGGGGGATCCTGTGAGACAAAGTACCAGAGACATCGCTACAAGCATAAAACATACAGACATCACAATGACTCTAAACCCACATCTTTCTATAATAACACTGAATGTAAATGGATTAAATGCTCCAGCCAAAAGACATAGGGTATCAGAATGGATAAAAAACAAGACCCATCTATTTGCTGTCTACAAGAGACCCATTTTAGACCTGAGGACATCTTTAGATTGAGAGTGAGGGGATGGAGAACTATTTATCATGCTACTGGAAGCCAAAAGAAAGCTGGAGTAGCCATACTTATATCAGACAAACTAGACTTTAAATTAAAGGCTGTAACAAGAGATGAAGAAGGACATTATATAATAGTGACAGGGTCTATCCAACAGGAAGAGCTAACAATTATAAATGTCTATGCGCCGAATACCGGAGCGCCCAAATATATAAAACAATTACTCATAAACATAAGCAACCTTATTGATAAGAATGTGGTAATTGCAGGGGACTTTAACACCCCACTTATAGAAATGGATAGATCATCTAGACGCACGGTCAATAAAGAAACAAGGGCCCTGAATGAGACATTGGATCAGATGGACTTGACAGATATATTTAGAACTCTGCATCCCAAAGCAACAGAATATACTTTCTTCTCGAGTGCACATGGAACATTCTCCAAGATAGATCATATACTGGGTCACAAAACAGCCCTTCATAAGTTTACAAGAATTGAAATCATACCATGCATACTTTCAGACCACAATGCTATGAAGCTTGAAATCAACCACAGAAAAAAGTCTGGAAAACCTCCAAAAGCATGGAGGTTAAAGAACACCCTACTAACGAATGAGTGGGTCAACCAGGCAATTCGAGAAGAAATTAAAAAATATATGGAAACAAACGAAAATGAAAATACAACAATCCAAACGCTTTGGGACGCAGCGAAGGCAGTCCTGAGAGGAAAATACATTGCAATCCAGGCCTATCTCAAGAAACAAGAAAAATCCCAAATACAGAATCTCACAGCACACCTAAAGGAAGTAGAAGCAGAACAGCAAAGGCAGCCTAAACCCAGCAGAAGAAGAGAAATCATAAAGATCAGAGCAGAAATAAACAATATAGAATCTAAAAAAACTGTAGAGCAGATCAACGAAACCAAGAGTTGGTTTTTTGAAAAAATAAACAAAATTGACAAACCTCTAGCCAGGCTTCTCAAAAAGAAAAGGGAGATGACCCAAATAGATAAAATCATGAATGAAAATGGAATGATTACAACCAATCCCTCAGAGATACAAACAATTATCAGGGAATACTATGAAAAATTATATGCCAACAAATTGGACAACCTGGAAGAAATGGACAAATTCCTGAACACCCACACTCTTCCAAAACTCAATCAGGAGGAAATAGAAAGCTTGAACAGACCCATAACCAGCGAAGAAATTGAATCGGTTATCAAAAATCTCCCAACAAATAAGAGTCCAGGACCAGATGGCTTCCCAGGGGAGTTCTACCAGACGTTTAAAGCAGAGATCATACCTATCCTTCTCAAGCTATTCCAAGAAATAGAAAGGGAAGGAAAACTTCCAGACTCATTCTATGAAGCCAGTATTACTTTGATTCCTAAACCAGACAGAGACCCAGTAAAAAAAGAGAACTACAGGCCAATATCCCTGATGAATATGGATGCAAAAATTCTCAATAAGATACTAGCAAATCGAATTCAACAGCATATAAAAAGAATTATTCACCATGATCAAGTGGGATTCATTCCTGGGATGCAGGACTGGTTCAACATTCGCAAATCAATCAACGTGATACATCACATTAACAAACAAAAAGAGAAGAACCATATGATCCTGTCAATCGATGCAGAAAAGGCCTTTGACAAAATCCAGCACCCCTTTCTTAATAAAAACCCTTGAGAAAGTCGGGATAGAAGCAACATACTTAAAGATGGTAAAAGCCATTTATGAAAAGCCCACAGCTAACATCATCCTCAAGGGGGAAAAACTGAGAGCTTTTTCCCTGAGATCAGGAACACGACAGGGATGCCCACTCTCACCGCTGTTGTTTAACATAGTGCTGGAAGTTCTAGCATCAGCAATCAGACAACAACAGGAAATCAAAGGCATCAAAATTGGCAAAGATGAAGTCAAGCTTTCGCTTTTTGCAGATGACATGATATTATACGTGGAAAATCCGATAGACTCCACCAAAAGTCTGCTAGAACTGATACATGAATTCAGCAAAGTTGCAGGATACAAAATCAATGTACAGAAATCAGTTGCATTCTTATACACTAACAATGAAGCAACAGAAAGACAAATAAAGAAACTGATCCCATTCACAATTGCACCAAGAAGCATAAAATACCTAGGAATAAATCTAACCAAAGATGTAAAGGATCTGTATGCTGAAAACTATAGAAAGCTTATGAAGGTAATTGAAGAAGATTTAAAGAAATGGAAAGACATTCCCTGCTCATGGATTGGAAGAATAAATATTGTCAAAATGTCAATACTACCCAAAGCTATCTACACATTCAATGCAATCCCAATCAAAATTGCACCAGCATTCTTCTCGAAACTAGAACAAGCAATCCTAAAATTCATATGGAACCACCAAAGGCCCCGAATAGCCAAAGTAATTTTGAAGAAGAAGACCAAAGCAGGAGGCATCACAATCCCAGACTTTAGCCTCTACTACAAAGCTGTCATCATCAAGACAGCATGGTATTGGCACAAAAACAGACACATAGACCAATGGAATAGAATAGAAACCCCAGAACTAGACCCACAAACGTATGGCCAACTCATCTTTGACAAAGCAGGAAAGAACATCCAATGGAAAAAAGACAGTCTCTTTAACAAATGGTGCTGGGAGAACTGGACAGCAACATGCAGAAGGTTGAAACTAGACCACTTTCTCACACCATTCACAAAAATAAACTCAAAATGGATAAAGGACCTGAATGTGAGACAGGAAACCATCAAAACCTTAGAGGAGAAAGCAGGAAAAGACCTCTCTGACCTCAGCCGTAGCAATCTCTTCCTCGACACATCCCCAAAGGCAAGGGAATTAAAAGCAAAAGTGAATTACTGGGACCTTATGAAGATAAAAAGCTTCTGCACAGCAAAGGAAACAACCAACAAAATTAAAAGGCAACCAACGGAATGGGAAAAGATATTTGCAAATGACATATCGGACAAAGGGCTAGTATCCAAAATCTATAAAGAGCTCACCAAACTCCACACCCGAAAAGCAAATAACCCAGTGAAGAAATGGGCAGAAAACATGAATAGACACTTCTCTAAAGAAGACATCCAGATGGCCAACAGGCACATGAAAAGATGTTCAGCGTCGCTCCTTATCAGGGAAATACAAATCAAAACCACACTCAGGTATCACCTCACGCCAGTCAGAGTGGCCAAAATGAACAAATCAGGAGACTATAGATGCTGGAGAGGATGTGGAGAAACGGGAACCCTCTTGCACTGTTGGTGGGAATGCAAATTGGTGCAGCCGCTCTGGAAAGCAGTGTGGAGGTTCCTCAGAAAATTAAAAATAGACCTACCCTATGACCCAGCAATAGCACTGCTAGGAATTTATCCAAGGGACACAGGAGTACTGATGCATAGGGGCACTTGTACCCCAATGTTCATAGCAGCACTCTCAACAATAGCCAAATTATGGAAAGAGCCTAAATGTCCATCAACTGATGAATGGATAAAGAAATTGTGGTTTATATACACAATGGAATACTACGTGGCAATGAGAAAAAATGAAATATGGCCTTTTGTAGCAACGTGGATGGAACTGGAGAGTGTGATGCTAAGTGAAATAAGCCATACAGAGAAAGACAGATACCATATGGTTTCACTCTTATGTGGATCCTGAGAAACTTAACAGGAACCCATGGGGGAGGGGAAGGAAAAAAAAAAAAAAGAGGTTAGAGTGGGAGAGAGCCAAAGCATAAGAGACTGTTGAGAACTGAGAACAAACTAAGGGTTGATGGGGGGTGGGAGGGAGGGGAGGGTGGGTGATGGGTATTGAGGAGGGCACCTTTTGGGATGAGCACTGGGTGTTGTATGGAAACCAATTTGACAATAAATTTCATATATAAATAAAAAAAATAAATAAAGTTGTAGTAAGATAGCTGAAAGACTTTTGGGGGGCAGTTCAAATCACGTTTTATAAATATTACCCAATTATGTAACCAAAAACTTTAACTCATTTGATAACCAAAGAATAAGGGGAATTGATTGAGTCTCAAGATAAAGTAATTTGGGTTAACAATAATTTGTGTATTGTTTATTATGAAATACAAATATCAGAACATTTAAAAAAAATAAACAATAGCAGTGATTATGTTTTAGTTATTTTAGAAATTTGGTCTATTGTGTACTCATCATTTAGAGATGCATATAACAATATACCTCTCTCCAAATAAGATAGTTTGGAAACATCTACAGTAGTACATGCCTTTTTTTCAAACTTTTGTTCAGTAATTAATTTTTGAAAAAAGTATTGGGTAAGGAGTATAGCTCTATATTAATCCTATTTCTTTAAACAGTTTGCTACTGTGCCAGTTGAAGAGAGATACACTTCGTATATTTTAGTAGCATTGTGTCAACACCTCAATGTGTTTTCATAGTAATGTAATGCTTGCCTTACTAGGAGGCAATAATAAATGAGAGAAGCATTAAGAGTAATAACAATTAGAAAACATACCTTTTATATAAAGACCTTTCTAAATTTATGTTTAAATTCAACTACATGAGAATTATAATACATGTTTAAATAAATGTATATTTAAATTATACTTATAATTGAAGTAAAATTATTTATATTAATAATTTATATTTATTATTTGTATGTAATTATAATACAAATATAATTCACAATATAATTATATTTATGACAATCCCATGAATTGGGATTTACTTAAGGAAGTCCTAAGTCAATAATATTTGCTGTAGTAAAAAGGGATAATAACTTCTTATATATTATTGCATTTAACTATAAACTGCATTATTTTTGTGACAAATGTGAAAAATTGTAATTGTCTCTGACTGCCTCAAAAGTGAATACTGTCAAAGTAATTTTTACATTTTGCATTCATACCTTAATGTGTTATATATGATGGGCCTATTTTTAGGTCACATATATTTCTGTATTTAGCTTGAGTTTAATATTGGCAATAAAACTTGATCTTGTAGTGGAAGTTGACAATAAATATTCTTTGCAGCCAACTAGATTTTGACATACAATTAAGGAGAGCCTCACAGTGTAATTTTCACATAGATCAATAACATTAGAATCTCAGTACAATTCTGCCTCTGCTAATACAAATGAAGGCTTCATTTTAAATTAGTTTAGCTAAAATGGAATTACTCAAGTAATGTTAGATAAAATATCTTTCTTTAGCCAGTGTTGAGGACTTCACATAAGAAAAGACAAATATTTAAGCAACAATTTAATCATGCATTTTTTGGCACTTATTAAAGTTATGACACAGATAGTTTGTTATACAGAAAAAGGCTAATTTTATAATACATAAGCAAGTAGATTATTGGATTTGTTCATTGACAAAGATATGTTTAGCTTTTGCATAGTAAGTCCAGCCTTTATTTTTTCACTATAAAATGTATCTGTATGTTGAAAACATCTGGAAACAAGGGATGAGGAAAGGATAGAATAACGTCTATCCTGAAAATGACTCTGTTTTTTATTTTTTTTATTTTTATGTCCCCATATTTTCACAAAATTCTAATTCTCTGAATCAGATTTTGTCTATCTAAATTATACTTTTTCACTTAGAATCCACATTATCCCCTTTGTTCATCTGGAGGTACAGAGGGAAAAAAAGAGACAATGTAGTCATAAAATGAAGCCTTTTCAATTGGGCTATGTGTCAAGAACCTGCAGTCACTAGTGGAAAATACATTAAATAAAAAATATAAAAGATAGCATTTCTAGAACATTTAGTAAAACCTGCTTAGCTGGGATTTAAATTCAGGAGTTCTGACTGCAGAATCCATACGCTTAACCACCATGCTATGTACAACCTTTCTGATCACTTTTTATGTCCACGGAGGCCTTTAATGATGATATACTTTCCACTTTACTAATTAGTATTAGAAAACTCAAGTTACTTTCACGTGTTTAATAGCATGCAAGAAGATTTATATCTCAATAGGCTGTACAAAAATGTGTGGTGACTGTTTCAAAGTCTGGCTCTCAGGGCCATAGGGAATGTGTATTTGATTGAGCAATGAGTCTTTCTTGTTAAGACTATGGAAGTTGTGAAATCAGTTTATTTTTCCTTTCTTCTGAATCTTTTCATGCGTCAGCTGTAATGCTGTTTGAATGAAAGACATTTGATTACCATCTATGTTCTTCCCTAAAACTGAATGGAGAGCTTTGTGGAAGATTGGCAGGCTTGAATAGTGGACAATTTTGACATTGGCAGTGTTGCAACAGGAGAGAACTTGCAATTCCTCTGTTCTATGGTTGTCAAAGAAGATTTTAATGCCAAGCTTGGCATAAGTTTCAGAGCTTTTTACTTTATGAATTACTGATTCCCTAAGAAGCCTAAGCCATGTCTTTCTTTTCCAAGAAGGTGGTCCCGTTGTCCAAATAGTTTAAGAGACTGTAGTGGTTTGTCATGGTCTTTTCATTTGGATACCAATACCAATCATATTTTTCTCTGTTATATAAAAGACCTTAGAGAATATATATGAATCCCACTCAATCCTATTCAAAATCTGTATTATTAGAAAATGCTGTCTGGATAAATGTCACAATTCTCCTTCCTGGGTACAGCTTCTGGAATCAGATGGATAGGTCTTATTCCTGTTTCATTGGCTTGGTAACTCTGGCAACTTTGAATGAATGCCTAATATGCTTCTTAATATGTTAAATAGGTATAATAATAAGACTGATTTCATAGTATTTGTATGAGGAATAATTGAGATATTCTTACTAAGTAGTTAGCTCTGCCTGGTACATTGCCAACATTCAATAAATATTAGGTGCCTTCATCATGATTATGCTCATGGACAGAAAGAAGTTAAGATAAATAAAAACATTATGGAGGCAGCTTTTATTTCCTTATGCACATGATAAAATATAAGGAAAGAGGGCAAAGGAAGATTGGAGTCGACATGAGTGCATTGTTTCAAAGTAGATTGACATAATCTGAAATACAAAAGACTTGGTTATAATCTGAAATACTAAAAATAGGAGAACTCATGGCAGGACTCCCTGGCATATTCAGTAATGCATTATGTATCCTAGAGACCTGGATATTGGTTATCTTTATTAAGTTTTCTCACTTTTTGAGAAACTAGATTTGCCCCGTGCCACATCAAGAGGAGTTAGACTTGTAGCACACAAGGTGTTAAAAATAGAACCCTTAAAGATAGAAATCCAAAGGAAATAATTGTGAGTGTATTGGACACTTAGGCATGGCTGCTCCAACCTCAGTAAAACACAGGGGCTATAGGCTTAGGAACCTCACACTGTTCTTAGGAACAAGGCATAAGAAGTGTCTCTGTAACGATTTGTCTGGGTCTTTCTTATTCATCAGGATTTATCTGAAATGTACCCTCCATGAGAGGCCATCTCAGTCTACCTGATATTAACACCTCTCTCCCCTTCTTTTTTGTTAGCCTCTTTTCCTATTTATTATACTTATTGTAAATTGTAATTATCTGAATATCATTTTTATCTAGTATCTTCTAGTGTCAGGAGTGTAAGAGCCCTATATGTTTAGTTGCTATCATGTAGTTGTTTTTGTACAGTAACCCCTTAATACAAGAACAACAATTAACAGTAACAAGGATAATAAAACTTGAGGCACTGTAACTCTACATGTGTCACAAAATAAAGGCAAAAGTAAAAGTGTAACCCCTGAACAATGGAGCCCTTTTATGTTATTTCCTCCCTCCTTTGTGGAACTATCACTTGGTTTAACCTGACCTGTATGAAAGTGTTGAGGGCAGGGAGGCAAGAAAGTCGTTAGGTGATGTACCATTCTTCCTGCCCCATTTCTACAGCACTCACCGTGGTGATGCTTATTAATTTTAATACCTCTCTGCTGACTCAGACTTAATAACAAATTATATAAAGTTCATCATAAAATAAAAACTGAGATTTTAAGCATCATCTTCCTAAGCTGTATATATTTTTTCAGTTCAGAAACCAGTTTTAAAAATTACATTGTCATGCACTTTTCTGTATTTCATGAGATAGAATAACTTCTAAAGAAAAAGTGATGATTTAGGATTAATTACTAGCAAGGTAGCAAGGTCCCTTGAATAGCATAGTGTTTTTTTTTTTTAATTTTATTTTAACTTGTTTTTTTTTTTTTTATTTTTTTAAGTTTACATCCAAATTAGTTAGCATATAGTGCAACAATGATTTCAGGAGTAGATTCCTTAATGCCCCTTACCCATTTAGCCCATCCCCCCTCCCACAACCCCTCCAGCAACCCTCAGTTTGTTCTCCATATTTATGAGTCTCTTCTGTTTTGTCCCCCTCCTTGTTTTTATATTATTTTTGTTTCCCTTCCCTTATGTTCATCTGTTTTGTCTCATAAAGTCCTCATATGAGTGAAGTCATATGATTTTTATCTTTCTCTGACTAATTTCACTTAGCATAATACCCTCCAGTCCATCCATGTAGTTGCAAATGGCAAGATTTCATTCCTTTTGATTCCTGAGTAATTGTGTGTGTGTATATATATATATATATATATATATATATATATATATATATATAATACACACACACACACACACACACACACACACACACACATATATACACACACACACACACCACATTTTCTTTATCCATTCATCCATCGATGGACGTTTGGGCTCTTTCCATACTTTGGCTATTGTTGATAGTGCTGCTATAAACATGGGGGTGCATGTGTCCCTTCGAAACAGCACACCTGTATCCCTTGGATATATGCCTAGTAGTGCAATTGCTGGGTCGTAGGGTAGTTCTATTTTTAGTTTTTTGAGGAACCTCCATACTGTTTTCCAGAGTGGCTGCACCAGCTTGCATTCCCACCAACCATGCAAAAGAGATCCTCTTTTTCTGCATCCTCACCAACATCTTTTGTTGCCTGAGTTGTTAATGTTAGCCATTCTGACAGGTGTGAGGTGGTGTCTCATGGTGGTTTTGATTTGGATTCCCCTGATGATGAGTGATGTTGAGAATTTTTTCATGTGTAGGTTGGCCAGCTGGATGTCTTCTTTGGAGAAGTGTCTATTCATGTCTTTTGCCCATTTCTTCACTGGATTATTTGTTGTTTGGGTGTTGAGTTTGATAAGTTCTTTATAGACTTTGGATACTAAGCACAGTGTTTCTAATTAGTTCATTTTCAGGAAAAAAATATTTCTTTATTAGGTTAAAAAGTCCCTTTATCCATGTTATATTCCTGGCCATTGTAGAAAGATTTTTTGTACCTAAATTAAGAAAGGCTTTAAAGTAAAGGATGTATAAACATACTACCAACATGTGTATCTGAATGGTAAAAAATCAAAACAAAACAAAAAAAACCTTCCTTCCTGAAGAAGTAATCACAGTATTCTTTCTCATTGAGAATGAGTGCTGCAACTTTAAGGAAACGCCTTTTATTTCAATATGGTAGGAGATTCTTGCTAGAATAAGATGGTGCCTAGTTATAGGCTTGAGATTTCTACACAGACAAATTGAAGAGAAGCAGTAATTTTCAAATTCGCAACAAGCATATAATTCAAGCTATTTTCAAAATTATTTGATTAAATGGAAAATAATTGCTTTTGAAATAGTTATCAAGTAATAAGTCCTTTTGATTTTCTCCATTATTTCAGAAGCTGATTTAAAGATGCACAGTACTCTCAGGAGAACACATTTTGATTCCAGGTTTTGATTTCATTGTGTTTGATTAGCAGCTGCTATTACAATGAGTCCAAGTTACATGAATGGCCTAGGGAGAGTACTCACAAATGTGACCTCCTAAGGAATGTAGACAATAGCCAAGGGAAATATTTCATTCTTTGGAGCCTAAGAAAACTGTGGAGAAATCACTGTGAATGGCAAGAATCCAAGAGAAGACAGAGAACTGAAAGGACAAGTGTTATGAAACACAGAGTCCTTAGAAAGGAGAAGTTTGGTTACTAAGCAGTTCATTCTAAGTTAGGTACTAGGGATTGCATCTGATATAGTAGGTCTTATATATATTTGAAGTGTTTCCCCAGACCCAAGTAATTAAAAATATGGAATATGTATGTTAATATGTTACAGGTACACATGCTATTTTTATAAAGTCTCTCTTTAATATTTGTAAAATATAGAATTAATCTATGAGAAATGCAAAATTATAAAATGTCATGTATATGGATATGTAAGAAATCTTTGACAAAATTAATTTCCAACATTTATGCCCATTTTAGTATACCTCAGTGACATTCAAAAAATCCTTTTTGAAGGATTCTTTAAGTATTATTATAAATTACAAAAAAGTATAGGATCAAGGTTAAGAAATTGGGGCATCTGGCTTACTCAGTTGGTAGAGCATCTGACTCTTGATCTCAAGGTTGAGAGTTTATACCCCATGTTGGGTGTGGAGCCTACTGTAAAGAAAGGAAGGAAGGAAGGAGGGAAAAGAGAAAAGGAAAGAATAGAAAAGAAAAGAAAAAAGAAAGGAAAAGAAAAGAAAAAAGGAAGAAATAATTGAGTTCCTGGAACTTCAACCTAAGCTAGTTAGTAATATGTGCCTCAGTGATTCCAGTGACAACATGAATACAGTGATACCTACCTCAAAGGGCTGTTGTGCTAAAGATAGATTATACAAAAGTACCTGTCTTAGTCCTTTCAGGATGCTATGACAAAATACCACAGACTGGATAGCTTGTAAACCACAGAAGTTTATGTCTCACAGTTCTGGAGCTGGGAATTCCAACATCATGGTGCTGGTAGATTCAGTGTCTTAATAAAGGCCAGCTTCCTGGTTCATAGATGGCTGTCTTCTCATTTTGTCCTCACTTAGTGGAAGGGGAGAGAGAGTTCTGTACAGTCCCTTTTATAAGAGTACTCACTAATCCTTCATGGCCTTATCACCTCCCGAAGGCTGCACCTCCAAAATACCATCACACTGGGATTAGATTTCAACAATAAATTTGGGAGGAGTGGTGGGGGTGGGGGCATAAACACTCAGTTTACAGCAGTGCCAAACAGAGAAATAGCTAACAGAGGATCCTCAAAATACCTCACTACTGCCTCATTACTAAGAATGCCACTCTGTAAAATATAAGCATTTTAATGCTATGTATTTTTAAGTGCCTTGCTTTTGATGTTCTTATATACAGAGGAAAAAAACTTAGTAAAAAAGGAAGACGAAATAGTTCACACATTTGTGGCTTTCTGAGCAAGTTACAGGTGACTCGTGATTGGAAGACTGTGTTCGGTTGATGGCACCATTGTGCTCCTGCTAGTCAATGTATTGTTGGTTAAGTAGGTTACATGTGCCCTAAAGGCCACGTGATACTTTTTCAAGTTTAGGAATCCAGTTTCTGTCTTTCTTCCATGATAAATAATTTTTTAAGAGAGAGTTGACCTTAAGATCCCCCAAAAGGAGGTTTGATATTTTCTTCCAGTAGTAACTTCATAATAACTTGTGAACTTAGAAAGTTGAGACCCCAACAGTTTGCACTGGCCAGTACAAAAGAGACTTTGGTCTAAAATGATGAGTATTGACAGGCAGCCAACTTAGGTTTTAGAAAAATTTAGTACTTATGTTAGAAATATCTGATTTTTAAGACCATTGACAACATCCCTACCAAAATGAATGAATTTCAGTGTCCTGTTGAGTACTCTCTTTGAATGAACTTAGCTGTAGGATATGACTTGATAATTTTAACATTGGAGCTATTCATATAGCTAGCGAGTTTTATCCCTGCTTAATTCTACCTCTAGGTCGCAATAATGTCACATCCAATAAATAAGAACATTTATGTTCTTATTTTCTATAAAATGCAAATAATCAAACTGTTCATTAGGTTGGTGACATAGAACATGAAAACACAGATTCTAGAACATAATCTAGTTTTACATAGTTTAGAATTTATAGTCATGTTAAATAGTTTTTGAAGATGTTAAGCCGCTTGGATTATTCATTAATAAATGCCTGTTTAAAGGACTACAAGTAAGAGTAATCAATAATTTGGTCATATTTTTAAAAAAATTATTTTATAGATGAAACGATATGGAATAAAAGTATTAAGTGATAGATATCACTTAGTGTAAATTTATCATATCCCAGACATAGTACTCATTTTTAAAGGATGTTATTCATTAAGCGTTCAATACATCCCTTTAAGAGATAGAGGGCACTATTACTATTTAAAAAAAAAAAAAAAAAAAAAAAACTTCAGGGGTGCCCAGGTGGCTCAGTCATTTGAGTGCCTGACTTCAGCTCAGGTCATGATCTCACAGTTCAGTTCAGGAGTTCAAGCCCCGCATCAGGCTAATTGATACTGATATCAGTGCTAAACCCACTTTGGGGGGCGCCTGGGTGGCGCAGTCGGTTAAGCGTCCGGCTTCAGCCAGGTCACGATCTCGCGGTCCGGGAGTTCGAGCCCCGCGTCAGGCTCTGGGCTGATGGCTCGGAGCCTGGAGCCTGTTTCCGATTCTGTGTCTCCCTCTCTCTCTGCCCCTCCCCCGTTCATGCTCTGTCTCTCTCTGTCCCAAAAATAAATTTAAAAAAACGTTGAAAAAAAAAATTTAAACCCACTTTGGATCCTCTGCCCCGCACCCCCACCCCCCGCCCTCTCTGCCCCTCCACCACTCACACACTCTCTCAAAAAAGAATAAACATTTTTAAACAAATGAAACTTAAGCTTAGATCATGAAATTAATTTTCTAAAGTCACAGAACCATTAAGTGTCAGAACGGTATGCAAACTTAATTCCATTGCCAGTGAATTCTTAGGATTGATGCTGTTTGTTTCTCCTAATGAATATCGTCTTATTCTTCACCTCTCCCACTCTTACTGGCATGAAAACTGAGAACTGAATAATTCCTGTATTTTTATCATGAATTAGACAACTTACATTCAAATGTCTTTATGATTAGAGCCATATCCTTCTGATTTTTGAAAGAGTATATCATTTCTTTGACCCTGAGACATTTCTGTCATTTTCCCTGAAAACATTTTTGACAGTAAAATCAATTATACTCTGAAAACTTTTTAAATAATACTGACAGAAATGCTGTCAATCGAACGTTCACAAACACAGAACAATATTCCTTATATGTAATATTCTAGAAAGGTGTCTCTGCTCTGAAAGATTAAAATACTCTTGTAGGAATTAAGAATTAACTAAGCCTTATGGAAGAATAAATTAGATTTCTATTTTAGTTTGTACCAGTTAAGGTGCTTTGAACAATGCAAATAACATCTTAATAAGTAATTACAATGGAACTTTGTAGGCTAAAGGTGTTTTTTATAAATAATGTGTTGAGATCAATTAGCATCCCTAATGAAATATATAGAGCAACTCTAAATGACATAAATTGAAATGTGCAAAAGCAAGGGAATATAAATTTTCTAAGAGGGATTTACTACACTTACTTTGGAAGCATACCAAAGCTTTCACCTCCTGTGAGCAACATCTGAAATCATGTCAGATAGAATCAAATTAGATATATTGTCTTTAATAGGGTTTTTCCATATAGGGAATGTTTTAGAAGAATGAATCTATATACATACATAGTTTCTACTAGAGTAGACTGTGCCAACACTTACATTAAAGACAATTAACAAACAAGAATGAGTATTAGAACAGGATAAAGGTGAGAATATTTGTATAAAAAGCATCCAAGTTTTTAATAGGAGCAATGAATTAAGACAAAAATTGCCAAGAATCTAGTTCTACCTTTATAAGAAAACTCAGGATTATTCAGTTCTCCCCTTCATGCATTTTATAAGAGAAAGAGTTCATATCTATGATACATTGATGAAATACTGTAAAGCAATCATTTTTGTAATCATAATATGCAGTACTTATTTTTAGAGCTGTGGCAATACAAAGTATATTATGCAAAGACCTTTAAGGGGATGATAAAGGAGGGGTGACGAGGGAGCAGTAGGAGTAGAAGGGGTAGAAGGGATGAATGAGAAAAGTCAGGGAAATGAGAGGAGGTAGAGGAGGGAAGAAGCTGGGGAAGAGGGAAAAGGAACAGGAAATAAAATTTTTCTTTAATTCAGTAATTCAGTTATATTATTTATTATTTTTTTTCCGCATTAAAAAAAAGTCACATTTACTTCAAAATAGTCACAAGTCGGACAGCTTCATCTTTTTTCTCTTCAGTTACTCTATAGTACCTGTGGTACTACCCAGTGCCCCAAGCTAACTTGGTGTTATTTCAGGTCATTTTCCTCTTTATTTTCCCTAAGCATCATAGGATCATCCTTTTGTTCCCCTCTGATTCTGTTCATTATTTCATTTTATCTTTATAGCCATGAATTTTGCTCATGTACTCTAATGTGGCAAGTTAAAATTTTAAATTATTCTTTATGAAAACTAATTATGAATAAAAAGGCAAAAGAAACCATACAGAAAACATATATAATAGACCAAAAGTCAGTATCTTAAATATATTAGGAGATGCTTCATACGAGAAAAAGGAAAAATACAATCTAGGAGAAAAAAAATGGTATGATGATAAAGGGAGTAATTATCCAGCAAATACATAAAAATATTTAACCTGGATAAATAAGTAAAGAAAAAGAAAACTGTGATAATGCTATGTCATTTTCATCTTTTAAACTATAAATCAAAGGAACTTTCATACTTAACTATTTGTCTTTTAGGAATCAACTTCAAGGAAATTAACAAGAATAAAGCACCTTTACTGCAATACTACTTTTAATAGTGAAACTGAAGTCTTTCTAAATATCCCAAAATAGGAGTGTGGTTACTTATATGAATGGATATATGTAGATACATCAATGAATGACAACAGTAGCTTCATTAGGTAATAAAATTATAGGTGGTTTTTATTTTATGTTTTTTGTTTATGTTTTAAAATATATATTTAAGACCTTATTGGATAGTCCCCTTTATTATGATATAGTGTCCTTCATCTCTTGTTAACAGTCTTTGGTTTAAAATCTAGTTGGTCTGATACAAGTAATGCTATTACAGCTTTATATTCATGTTCATTTGCTTGTTAAATATTTCTCTGTCCCCTCACTTTCAATCTGCAGGTGTCTTTAGGTCTGAAATGAGTCTCTTGTAGGCAGCATCTAGATGGTCTACATGGGTCTTATTTTTTATCCATTCTGACACCCTATGTCTTTACCAGCTTTAGCTACCTTTGCATTTCCTCTTCGTACATGCATGTGGACAACTGTACTTTGGTTGCATGAGAACAAACCCTCTCAAAGCAGAGGAGTTAATCAGTGAGGAGTTATATGGGCTCACATAATTGCTAATTTCAAAGGTAGGCATGGAACCCTTTGAACTAGAATTAGGCTCATACCATTGAGTATTATGCCTCCTGATTCTAGGCATGTCCCTTTCATTTGCTAGCAAAGGTGAATGCTAAGATTTCAGGCTTCTGTGGCTGTTAATGCCTGAAATTCAAAGAGGTTTCATTAAAATTGTGTGCATATTCACACACACACACATACACACACACAAAATGAAATAGAGACAAAAAATAGGGAAGAAAAACAAAACTGAGAGCGGGTTTTTTTTTAACGTTTATTTTTATTTTTGAGAGAGAGAGAGAGACAGAGAGAGAGTATGAGTGGGGCAAGGGCAGAGAAAGAGAGGGAGACACAGAATCAGAAGCAGGCTCCAGGCTCCAAGCTGTCAGCACAGAGCCCAACACAGGGCTTGAACTCATGAACCACAAAAGCATGCTCTGGGCTGAAGTCAGATGCTTAACTAACTGAATCACCCAGGCGCCCCAACAGCAGTTTTTTTTTTAAGGTAAAAATGTTGACAGACATTTAACATAGAAGGGAGAGAGAGGATACTGAAGTAAATAAAATCAGAAATGGAAGAGACTGTTTCTGATAACACCGAAATATGTAGGATTGTGAGAAACTATGAACAATTTTGTGCAACAAATTTTGTAACCTAGAAGGAATGGATAAATTTTTAGAACCACGGCTTGATCATAAAGAAATAGAAAATCTAAACACACAAACAGCAAATAAGAAGATTCACTCAGTAATTCAAAAACTTTCCAACAAAGAAAACCTTAGGACCAGATGGTTTCACTGGTGAATTTCACCAAACATTTAAAAATATTAATGCAAGTCCTGCTCACACTCTTCCCCCCAAAAAAATTGAAGAGAGGGAGTATTCCAGACTCATTTTATGAGGCTGCATTACCCAGATACCAAAACCACATATGGACACCACACAAAAAGAAAACTATAGACCAAGATTTCTGGTGAAATTAGATCTAGAAATTCTCAACAAAATATTAACAAACTAAGTTCAACAGCACATTAGAAGGAGCTGACATCATGATCAAGCAGAACTTGCCACTGAGATGCAAAGATAGTTCAATATATGCAAATCAATAAATATACACCACATTAATAGAATGAAAGATAAAACTCATGATAATGTCAATAGCTACACAAAACCATTTGGCAAAATACACATTTCATGGTAAAAATGCTCAACAAATTGGGTATAGAAGCATCATATTTCAACATCGTAAAGGTCAATATGACTAGACCACAGCTAACATCATACTTAGTAGTGAGAGGTTAAAAGCTTTTCCTCTAAGATCAGAAACAAGATAACTATCACCACTCCCTTCAACATAGTACTGGAGCCAGATCAGTTAGGCAATAAAGAAAATAAAACACATTCAGATAGTACAGGAAGAAGTAAAATTTTCTTTGCAGGTGATATGCTCTTATATATAGAAAATCCTAAAGACTCCACCAAAAAGCTGAACAAATTCAGTAGAGTTGCATAATATAGAATCAATGTAAAAAAAAGTCAGCTGTGTTTCTACACAGTAAGAATGAAATATCTGGAAAAGAAGAAAAACTTCATTCACAGCAGCATCAGAAACAATAAAATACTTAGAAATAAATTTAACCAAGAAAATGAAAGATCTGTGCACTAAAAACTATAAGAGTTTAATAAAGGAAATTGAGGATGACACAGACAAATGGAAAGATAGCCCTTGTGTATTGGTGGTAGTAATGTAAATTGGTGTAGCCACCATGGAAAACAGTACGAAATTTCCTCAAAAATTAAGACACAGACAAATGGAAAGGTAACCCATGTTTATAGATCAGAAGAATTAATATTGTTAAAATGTCCATATTACTTAAAGACATGTGAACAAATCAGGAGACTATAGATGCTGGAGAGGATGTGGAGAAACGGGAACCCTCTTGCACTGTTGGTGGGAATGCAAATTGGTGCAGCCGCTCTGGAAAGCAGTGTGGAGGTTCCTCAGAAAATTAAAAATAGACCTACCCTATGACCCAGCAATAGCACTGCTAGGAATTTATCCAAGGGACACAGGAGTACTGATGCACAGGGGCACTTGTACCCCAATGTTTATAGCAGCACTCTCAACAATAGCCAAATTATGGAAAGAGCCTAAATGTCCATCAACTGATGAATGGATAAAGAAATTGTGGTTTATATACACAATGGAATACTACGTGGCAATGAGAAAAAATGAAATATGGCCTTTTGTAGCAACGTGGATGGAACTGGAGAGTGTGATGCTAAGTGAAATAAGCCATACAGAGAAAGACAGATACCATATGGTTTCACTCTTATGTGGATCCTGAGAAACTTAACAGGAACCCATGGGGGAGGGGAAGGAAAAAAAAAAAAAAAAGAGGTTAGAGTGGGAGAGAGCCAAAGCATAAGAGACTGTTGAGAACTGAGAACAAACTAAGGGTTGATGGGGGGGTGGGAGGGAGGAGAGGGTGGGTGATGGGTATTGAGGAGGGCACCTTTTGGGATGAGCACTGGGTGTTGTATGGAAACCAATTTGACAATAAATTTCATAAAAAAAAAAAAAAGACATGTGTATATCCAGGGCAATCCTTATCAAAATTCTAGTGGCATTTTTCACAGAAATAGACAAAAGAATTTTAAAATTTGTATGGAACAACAAAAGATTTCAAATAGCCAAAGCATCCCTGAGAAAGAACAAAGCTAGAGACATCACACTTCCTGATTTCAAACCATACTGCAAAACTATAGTAATCAAAGCAATGTGGTACTGACATGAAAAATAGACACGTAGACCAATGGAAGGGAATAAGGAATACACAAATAAATTTTCCATATATGGTCAACTAATATTTGACAAGAGACTCAATGGGGAAAGGATAGTTTCTTCAATAAATAGGGCTGGGAAAACTGTGTAGCCATGAAGAAGAATGAAACTGGACCTCTTTTTAATACTACTCACAATAATTAACTTGAAGTAGTTTAAAGACTTTAACATAAGATCTGAAACCATAAAGTGCCTGGAGGAGTATATAAAGAAAAAGCTCATTGACTTTGATCTTAACATGGATTTTTTTGGATATGACACCAAAAGTAAAAGCAACTAAAAGCAAAAATTATTAAGTGAGATTAAATAAAACTGAAAAGTTTGTGCACAGCAAAAGAAACAAAATGAAAGGGCACCTCTGGAATAGGATAAAATATTTGCAAACCATGTATATAATAAGGAGTTAATATTCAATAAAATATGTAAATAGCTTATACAACTAAGTAGAAAACAAAAACATTCTAATTAAAAAATGGTCAGAGGAACAGAATGGACATTTTTCCAAAGAAGATAGTCAGCTGGACAACAGGTATCTGAAAAGGTGCTCACCTTCACTAATCATCAGGGAAATGTAAAACAAAACCACAGTGAGGTATCACTTCATACCTGTTAGGATTGCTGATAAAGGATAATAAATTGTGAGGATATAGAAGTTAGATAACCCTTGCATATTTATGGTAGTAATGTAAATTTGTGTAGCCACCATGGAAAATAGTATGAAATTTCCTCAAAAATTAAAAAAAATAATATTACCTTATGATACATCAATCTCACTTCTGGATATATAGCTATACAATGGAATATTATTCAACTACAAGAAAGAAGGAAATCTTGGCATTTGTGATAACCTAAATAGATCTTAAAAGCATTATGCAAAGTGAAATAAGTCGTATAGAGAAAGACAAATGCTGTATTATATCATTTATATGTGGAATCTGAAAAAAAATTCATAGAGACAGAAAGTAGAATGGTGTATACCAGGGTCTGGGGGGTATGGTGGCAGTGGTGACAGAAATGGGGAGATATTGGTCAAAATGTATAAACTTTCCTTTGTAAGATGAATAAGTTCTGGGGATCTGATGTACAGCGTGACAATTACAGTTAATAATACTGTATTATGTAATTGAAAGTTGCTAAGAGAGTAGACCTTAAGTGTTTTCGACACACACACACACACACACACACACACACACACTCAGAATTGATAATTATATGACGTGAGGGAGGTATTAGCTAAAACTAAGGTGGTAATCATTTTTCAGTATACAAGTGTATCAAATCAACATGTTGTTCACCTTAACCTTATATACTGTTATATGTCAATTATATCTCAGTGAATCTGGGAAAAATGTGCACTTTCAATTGCAGGTAAAGGATTTTAATTGGTTCTGTTAGGTCACATAAATCAAGTGCTCTTATTCGCTAGGTTGGGTCTGTCTAGTGACTCCTGTGTGGCAGAAGAGGAAGAGCATTACTTCATAGGCCTGCCAGAGGGAGGGGTAGGTCCCAGTAATAATATGAAAGAGTTTGCAGAAGTTCAGGCAAAAGTATGGCTACTGTATTCCAGTTCTAAATCCATAGTTACTTGTTTAAATGGTTTTCTTTGTTCTCCCCTGTCCGACTTACATCATACATTCTCTAAGTGGTTTAAATGATATTTAATTGTATTATCTGATGTGCTCTTTATGCATTTTTATGTACTCATATTTTGGGAAATGGTGCATTTCTCCACATCTTCTTTAGGTTTTTACATATTTATTAGGCATCTGCATTTGAGTAAAATCACTAATTGTCTGATAATAACATTGGTTAGAAGTGCTGCTTTTTTTGTGAGGGAACTACTTTTATTAAAATCAAAAGATTTTAGAGCTAGTCAGGACAAATATCCATCATTCAATTTCTTTCTTTTACACAGCTGAGCTACCTTTTGTGCCACTGACAGTGCTTATTTGAAGGTGTCTCCTTGTACTAGGCATCAGATCTTTGAACTTTCTTTTTTCTTTCTGTATATAGTTTGATATTAGGTGTCATTGGAGTGTAATACTCTGAACATTAAAGACTTACCTAAGAGACCCCATTGGATTTTACCTAATTAACTTTTTCATTCTCTCCCAGGGCTCACTTCATACTCTTTGGGACAATCAGGGTATTACACCACATATTTAATGAAACTTGTGTATATAGTAGGTCATTGCCTTAAGAAATACTCATTTTACTAAGACAACTGGGAAGACAGACTCTTCAGCTGTTAAGGTGAAATCTTGTCACTGAGGAGTATTGTGATTGGACACAGCTTTCATATTTATAGGTCTTATATACTTAAGAATATCACAGTAATTTATAGAGCTTTTGGCACATGCGTGTTGATTACTCTTACAATTAACCAGTCATCAAAATGAACAGTATTTCTGCTGGAGCTGCAATAAAGAATGCTGATTTATTTTTAATACCAAATATACAGTCACCTGTCAGTTAACTGTGTTAATGAAGAGATGGAACACTAAAAATTTTCAGCATTATTTTGACAAATAATTGAAATTTGTCCTTTACTATTTATTCTACTCCAAAAAGCAAAATTGAATGTCTTGAAGTACATGGTTTTTTGTTTTTCTGAACTTCATTGTGTTAATGAAGGGAGAAATGGCAAAAGTCATTCAGCAGAAGGGAGTAGAAGTCAATGACGTGGATAAATTACAAACTGGATAATGATTTCTGAAATAATCAGGGACCACTGTCTCTCTTCTGAAAGGATGTAGAAGGGAAAATAGTATTCGTGTTAAATAATAGAGCTAGTTATTACATATTATGGGATAGTATTTATTTCATAATTTCTATTAATTTTACTAATTGTCTATAAAGTTAATCACATTGAACTTATATAAAAAGTTAGTAATAACTTTGCAAGGCAGGGTACAGGTAAAGAAGAATCTGGTGTAAGAAGTCCTCAGTTCTAGTCCCAGTGGGCACTAATGTGATATTTTGCTTTGGTTACGTCAAGAAAACTTAACCTGTTGAATGCCCATTCTGTATCAGTCACTCTGATAATTAACAAAGTTAGGTACACATACGATTAAATTATATCTTTACAGTACTGTATAAGTTGTTTTAGGGGAAAGAAGATTTGCATATGAAAAAATCTAATATAGGTTACTATAAAAGAAAGTACTAAGGAACAGTAAAAGTTACTAATTACTTCTTAGAAGGAAAGCAGTCAGTCTTTCATTGAAGAAACAATTTATGAAATGTCCCATGTGAGAATGATTCTAAAAGTTAGGGAATGTGAAGAAGGACAATAAAAGGTGAGTTAAATAATGATAGTAGAGTAATGTAAGAAGAAATCAGAAAGGTGCTCAAGGATTAGCATTTCACTTTGAACTAAAATATAAAAAAATACAAATTCACATACTGAAATTAAAGTTGGAAGGAAAAAAAAAAAAAAAACATTTGGAGCCAATTCATACAGGGCTTTGAGTATCATAGACTTTAATGGGAGAGGATTGGTAACATGGGTAAAAGTGCTGCCTGTGAAGTTAGGACTTGATTCCATCTTGGATTTGTAGCTCACTAGCTGTTAAATAACCTGAGTACTCTCCATTTGCTCATCTATGGAATTGTAGTATTACTGCTTGGGTTAGCATGAAGCCTGGAAAGTGACATTAGAAGTGGGAGATCACACTGATATTACAGCGATAGTCCAAGAATTAGGAAATGTAATGTGAATGATGCCAGGTGATACGGAAATAGCTTTGTAAACCAGAAGAAAAACTTGAAGCTGAAATCATCAGTTGGACAGTTTTCCACTGCTCATCCAGAAGGTTTGTAGAAAGGCCAAATTACATAAGTGAGTCTACTAATTCTGGAAAGAATATACCAGTTCCTAAAGTTAAAAAGAGGCTTCTAAACAATCTGAGTAAAAGAGACAGAGGATGAATATCACTTTTATTTTTATAGAGAAAACACTGAAATTTATTTAAATAACTAGTTGTAAGATGTAAACAAATCACCAGATTTTGGAGAAACAAAACTTTATCTTAAGTAGTTTCTATTTTAAGAAACAATGACCTCCCTAAGCACTAAAATAACCCCTAAATTAGTAAATACTATTTATAATAGTTGATAATAAATATTGGGAGTCACAACCAACCTGTTAAGTCTTCACTAACTACAACAGTACCCCTAATTTAAAAGAAACGTCCTTGGAGGTGCCTGGATGGCTCAGTCAGTTAAGCTTCTGATTCTTTTTTTCAACGTTTTTTTTTTTTTTTTTTTTTTTTTTTTATTTATTTTTGGGACAGAGAGAGACAGAGCATGAACGGGGGAGGGGAGAGAGAGAGGGAGACACAGAATCGGAAACAGGCTCCAGGCTCTGAGCCATCAGCCCAGAGCCTGACGCGGGGCTCGAACTCACGGACCGCGAGATCGTGACCTGGCTGAAGTCGGACGCTCAACCGACTGCGCCACCCAGGCGCCCCAAGCTTCTGATTCTTGATCTCAGCTCAGGTCATGATCTACGGTTCATGGGTTCAAGCCCCTTGTCGAGCTCTGTGCTGGCAACATGTAGCCTGCTTGGGATTCCCTCTCTCTTTCTCTCTTTCTCTGCCTTTCCTCTGCTCATGCATACAAATTCTCTCAAAAATAAATAAGGAAATAAATAAACTTAAAAAAAAATAACAGCCCTAAAACATTTAAAGAAAAGTTAATATGTATTCTATTCAAACTATTCAAAAAGAAAAAAAAAAAAAAACAGAAGAGGGAGGAAAACTTCCAAATTTGTTCTTTGATGTTAGTATTACCCTTATACTGAAACCATTCAAAAAGATCCTACAAAAAATAATCCTACAGGCCACAATCTCTGATGAACATAGATGGATAAATCCTCAATAAAATTTTAGCAAACCAAATTCAACAATACATTAAAAAAAATCATTCACCATGACCAAGTTGGATTTATCCCAGGGATGCAAGGGTCGTTCAGCAGTTGTGAATCAACTAATGTGACACATCACATTAACAAGGGAAGGGATTAAAAAAAAAATAGTAGGAACAGATAAAGCATTTGACAAAGTACAATTTCTGTTCATGATAAAAACTCTTCACAAGGTAGGTTAAGAGGGGACATATCACAACATGGTAGAGACCACATATGAAAAACCCACACCCAGAATCATACTCAATTGTGAAAAACTAAGAGCTTTTCCTCTAAGATCAGGAACAAGACAAGGATGTTCTCTCTCACCACCACCATGTTTATTCAACATGGTACTGGATGTCCTAGCCAGAGTAAGCAGATAAGAAAAAGAATTAAGACATCCAAATTGGTAAGGAATAAGTAAAACTGTCACTATGTCCAGATGACATGATACTATATATAGAAAATCGTAAATATTCAACCATAAAACTACTGGAACTGATAAATGAATTCACTACTGTCACAGGACACAAAATTAATATATAGAAATCTGTTCCATTTCTATACGCTAATAACAAACTATCAGAAAGAAAAGAACATTCTCTTAACATTAACAACTTCACCAAAAAGAATAAAATACCTAAGAATAAACTTAACTAAGGGGGTGAAAAACCTGTACTCTGAAAACTATAAGACAATGATGAAAGAAGATAAGGGTGATGCAAACAAATGGAAATATATCTGATGTTTATGGATTGAAAGAACAAATATTGATAAATGTCCATACTACCCAAAACAATCTACGGATGTAATGCAGTTCCTATCAAAATACCAACAGCATTTTTCACAGAACTAGAACAAATAATAAAATCTGTATGGAACCACAAAGGACCCTGAATAAGCAAAGCTATCTTGAGAAAGAACAAAGCTGGAGGTATCACAGTCCCACTTTTCAAGATAAATTACAAAGGTGTAGTAATCAAAACAATATAGTACTGGCACAAAAATCAGCACATAGGATCAATGGAACACGATAAAGAGCTCAGAAATACCATGCTTATATGGCCAGTTAATCTGTGACAAAAGAGGTAAGAATATACAATAGGGAAAAGACAGTCTTTTCAATAAATGGTTGTGGTAAAACTGGACACCTGGATACAAAAGAATGAGCCTGGACCACTTTCTCAGAATACACGAAAATCAACTCAAAATGGATTAAAAACCTAAATGTGAGACCTGAAACCATAAAACTCCAGAAGAAAACATAGGCAGCAGTTTCTTGATATCAGTCATAGAAACATTTTTCTAGGCGCGTCTCCATGTCTCCAGAGGCACGGAAAACAACATCAAAAATAAACTATTGGGACTACACCAATGTAAAAAGCTTTTGCAGACAACATAATGGGGGAAGATACTTGTCACAATGTCAACATAATGTCAACAGACAACATAATGGGGGAGGATATTTGTAAAAGATATATCTGACAAGGGATAATATTCAAAATATTCAAAATTCAATATCAAAGAACTTGTACAACACAACACCAAACCAACAAATAAACAAAGAATCCAGTTAAAAGTGTACAGAGGACCTGAGTAGACATTTTTCCAAAGAAGAAATACATATGACAAACAGACACATGAAAACGTGCTCAAAATCACTAATTATCAGGGAAATGCAAGTCAGAATCTCACTGAGATAATCATCTTATACCTATGAAAATGGCTAGAATCAAAAAGACAAGATTTGGAGAAAAAGACACCTTCATACACTGTTGGTTGGAATATAAATCGATGTAGCTACTGTGGAAAACAAAAATTAAAAATAGAAACACCATATGATTCCATAATTCTCTGGGGTACTTACCCAAAGAAAACAAAAGCATTACTTCAAAAAGTTATAGACACTCTTGTGTTTATTTAAGCATTATTTATAATGCTACTATGTTGAAAAAACTGAAATATCTTATAGGTAGGTGAATGGTTAAAGAAGAGTGCTGTGTGTGTGTGTGTGTGTGTGTGTGTGTGTGTGTGTGTGTGTTATGGCATATTACTTAGCCATAAAAAAGAACGATATCTTGCCATTTGTAACAACCTAGATGAACTTGGAGGACATGATGCTAAGTGAAATAAGTCACTCAGATAAAGACAAATACCATCTGATTTCACTCATATGTGGAATTTAAGAAACAAAACAAATGAAGAAAGAAAGAAAGAAAGAAAGAAAGAAAGAAAGAAAGAAAGAAAGAAAGAAAGAAAGAAAGAAAAGAACATTCTCTTAAATGCAGAGAAGAAATTGATGGTTGCCAGAGGGAAGGTTGGTTTGGGGGAAGGGTGAAATAGATAAAGGGGATTCAGAGTTACAACCTTACAGTTATAAATGAGTCACAGAAATGAAAGGTATAGTGTAGGGAACATGGTCAGTAAGATAGTAATAATGTTGTTTGGTGACAGGTGGTGATTATACATTACCATAGTGAGCAATGAGTAATATGTGGAATTGTTGGATCATTATGTACACTTGAAACTAATATAACACTATGTTAATTAGGCTTCAGTAAAAAATCAAATTGTGGTTCTGATGTTAATAGTAACAACAATAATAGAATATAACAGAAATTTAAAAAATGGTCAATATTTATTGATTACTTACTGTATAATAGGAATTAATAGCTTGATAATCATGCCAGTTAACGGGAGAGGAGACTCACGCTTAGAGAAGTTAAATAATATTACATGACCATGCTCCTAGAAAATGGCAGTATGTGTTACTCCGTTTTCTCTTAATGTTCTATTTACTGCCACTCACAGTGGAACACAGGTTTCACATACCATTTGCAAGTCTTGAGTGAGGACAAAAGTGAGTGAGAACAAAACCAGTTAGGATGAAGAGTAAAAAGCTAATATGTCTGACTTTATTCCCACCTGTCTCTATGCCAGAAACCAGCTAATACTCAGAACCATTAAACTGTTTTACTGTTTGCCTGATGTCCAAGAGCTCAAGAACTTCATCACATCTTTTTATGATGTTCTCTGTTCCCCATTATTAATTCTTCTTTTGTATCTTTGGGTGAATATAATAACCAATACAGGAACCTTGTTGAACACAGAATAATAGGAAGTAGAGATAAAAGGGGAAAAAACTATAAGAGGTGATTTTATTTTTATCATTTTCCATGAAAAAATCAACTGTAAGAGAGAATATAAGCTATTCAAATCTCTAAAATCAGAGAAAAAAATAAGCAAATAGGCAAAATGAAACAAAAAAATAGTAGCCCCCCCAAATTTTTTTCTTCTTTGGAAATACAAGAATGACATTGTTTTTTTTATAAATCAACTATAGTTACTTTTCTAGATGTTTTTTTTTTTTTTTTTGTTACTAAAATGTCTATATCCATTAGTAAGGATGTCATTTCAGAAAGCAAGAGAGAATCCCAATGTGTATAAAATATAAAAATAAATAAAACCTACAGGATGAATTTAGATATTAAAAAAAGGAAAAGAATCAAAAAGTAGACTGCTCATATACTGCTCCAAAAATAAAATATCAAAAAGTTATTAATGAGTCTTCAGAAATTAATTAAAACAGGGGCACCTGGGTGGCTCAGTTGGTTAAGTGTCCAACTTCGGCTCAGGTCATGATCTCATGGTTTGTGAGTTCAAGCCCCATGTCAGGCTCTGTGCTGACAGCTCAGAGCCTGGAGCCTGCTTCGGATTCTGTGTCTCATTCTCTCTCTGCCCTTCCCTACTTGAGCTCTGTCTCTTTGTCTCTCAAAAATAAATAAATGTAAATTAAAAAATTTTAAAAAGAAATTAATGAAAATAACTAACTTAGTAATAATGCTGTTATATTTTTGAAAAGAACAGATGGTCAGAATCATGGCCAGTAATACTACCCCTATCAAAATAACATCAGCATTCTTCACAGAGCTAGAACAAACAATCCTAAAATTTCTATGAAGCCAAAAAAGACCCAAAATAGCCAAAGCAATCCTGAAAAAGAAAACCAAAGCTGGAGACATCACAATTCTGGACTTCAAGCAGTATTACAAAGCTGTAATCATTAAGATAGTATGGTACTGTCACAAGAAAAGACACATAGATCAATGGAACAGAATAGAGAACATAGAAACGAACCTACAAATGTATGACCAACTGATCTTTGACAAGCAGAAAAGAATATCCAATGGAAAAAAAACCAGTATCTTCAGCAAATGGTTTTGGGAAAACTGGATGGCCACATGCAGAAGAATGAACCTGGACCACTTTCTCACACCATACACAAAAATAAACTCAAAATGGATGAAAGACCTAGATGTAAGACAGGAAACCATCAAAATCCTAGAGGAGAAAACAGGCAACAACCTCTTTGACGTTGGCCACAGCAACTTCTTATTTGACATGTCTCTGGAGGCAAGGGAAACAAAAGCAAAAATGAACTATTGGGACCTCATTAAGAGAAAAATCATCTGCACAGTGAAGGAAACAATGAGCAGAACTAAAAGGCAACTGATGGAATGGGAGAAGATATTTGCAAATGATATCAGATAAAGGATTAGTATCCAAAATCTATAAAGAGCTTATCAAACTCAACACCCCAAAAACAAATAATTCAGTGAAGAAATGGGTGAAAGGTGTGAATATACACTTTTCGGAAGAAGATATATGGATAGCTAACACACACATGAAATGATGTTGAACATCACTCATCATCAGAGAAATCCAAATCAAAACCACAATGAGATACCACCTCACTCCTGTCAGAATGGCTAACATTAACAACTCGGGCAACAATAGATGTTGGCAAGGATGCGGCGAAAGAGGATCTCTTTTGCACTGCTGGTGGGAATGCAAACTGGTGCAGCTACTCTGTAAAACAGTATGGAGATTCCTCAAAAAATTAAAAATAGAACTACCCTATGACCCCGCGATTTTACTACTAGGTATTTATCCAAAAGATACGAGAGTGCTGGTTCGAAGGGGCACATACACCCTAATGCTATAGCAACACTATCCATAATAGCCAAAGTATGGAAAGAGCCCAAATGTCCATCGATGGATGAATGGATAAAGAAGATGTGGTGTATTACACGGCAATCAACAAGAATGCAATCTTGCCACTTGTAGCATTGTGGATGGAACTAGAGGGTATTATGCTAAGCGAAAAATGTCAGAGGAAGACAAATATCCTCTGATTTCACTCATATTTGGAATTCAAGAAACAAAACAGATGAATATAAGGGAAGGGGAGCAAAAATAATATAAATAGGGAAAGGGAGACAAACCATAAGAGACTCTTAAATACAGAGAACAAACTGAGGGCTGCTGGTAGGGTGTTGGAATGGGGGAGGGATGTATTAAATGGTGATGGGCGTTACGGAGGACATTTGGGATAAGCAGTGAGTGTTGTATGTAAGTGATGAATTAATAAATTCTATTCCTGAAATTATTATTACACTATATGTTAACTAATTTGGATTTTAATTAAAAAAATAAAAAGAAAGAATCATGGCCAGTAGGATAAAACTAAGCCTAGCTGATAAAAATATGAGTTCAAACTTAACAGGAATGTAACAAATGAACAAAAATTTGTTTTCTTTCTTTTTTAAAAGTGTATTTATTTTGAGAGAGAGAGGGAGAAAAGAGGGCATAAGTTGGGGAGGGGCAGAGAGAGAGGGAGTGAGAAACCCAAGCAGTCTCACACTGACAGTACAGAACCCCATGTGGGGCTTGAACCAACAAACCGAGCAATCATGACCTGAGCTGAAATCGAGTTGGTCACTTAATCGACTGAACCACCGAGGCACTGCAAAAATTTATTTTTCTAACTACAAAAATAGATATGTTGGCTGAGAAATGAAATGTCAGGAAGTATCATTTCATCTTTTAATGAGGGAAGTATGTTTAATTTTAAGATTTTGATGAAATGAACAAATTCCTTTCAAAGGATGCAACTACCAAAACTTAACACAGTGATACACAATCTGAGTTATCTGTAACTATCAAAGACTTAACTATTCACAGGAAGAAAATTTGAGATCAGGATAGCTTCAGAAGTGTATTTTACAAAGCATTTAAGAAGCAAATGAAGAAAATATTACACAGATTCTTCCAGAGAATAGAAAATGTGGGACAGTTGCTAACTGGTTTTATGAGATCAGCATAACTTTGAGACTCACTTGATGAGGACATTACAATTCAGGAAAATTACAGACCAGCTTCATTAAGAAACATAGATGCAAAATCCTAAACAACATATTACTCATCAAATGTAATAACTTATAAGAAGGATACTATAATGTCACAATTTGTGTTTTGTCATGAATACGATGATAATTTAACATTTGAAAATCAATTAATGTATTTAAACACATAGCAAAAAAATGGAAAAACTAATTCGTCTCAATAGTTTAAGACAAAACATTTGATAAAATCTTTCTTGATTATAGACATTTACCAAAGTAGAAATAGAAGTTAATTTGATAAAAATTAACTATAAAAACCGAACCTTAATTAAACAAATTGTTGCTAAACATTGTGCTTGTTCATAGTATTTTTAAAGCTCTCATATTCTGAATGAGCAAAGAGAATTCCCATTGCTACCACTATTATTAAGTATTTTACTAAGGGGTCTAGGTGGTATCAAAAGGCAAGAAAAAAATAGTGTAACAATTAACAAATGAACAAGTAAAACTGTCATTATTTACAGTAAATGTTATTGTGTATATTGAAAATCCAAAAGAATTGTTGGTAAGTTACTAAGTTATGTGAATTTAGCTATGCTGTTCCATATTTTTATTATAAAAATTGTTTTATGTCTGTAATCAGACATAATAGAAAATACAGTTTTTCAAAATTTTATGTTTTACAATACCATATATAATATAAAGACCTTAGAAATAATTTTCCTGACTCAAATTTTATCAATTTAGTAGTTTTGTTTATGAATTTACTATGTATCTACATTTGTTACAAGAGAGCTACAATCATAAGTGGTTCATATCTAATTTTATGTTTGAATATTAAATAACATTAGCATAAAATTAAAATTTTTTTCAAAATCATCAAGTGCAGTCAGATATCTTTATTTCCATATCTTCCTTTACTCACACCAAAGAATCACTATGTCAGTTAATATGTAATTGTGAAAAATGAATGCAAAAGGTATGCATAATCTCTATACAGAAGATCCCTATAAATGAAAGGATCTAATACATCCAAGTGTTGTAGGATCAGTTTTCCTTGAATTGGTCTACATGTTAAACTCAATTCAATCAAAATCCCAGCAATGTGCATCTGTATATAAACTGGCAAGCTGACTCTAAATTAAAAGAAATGCAAAGGACTAAGAAGATAAACACTCTTTTAGAAGAAAAATAAAATTAGTGGACATACTAACAGATATCATTATTTATTATAAATCCACAATAATTAAGACATAGTAGTATTGGCACACAATAGATAAATATGAAAATGGACCCCAATTAAGAGTCCAAAATATTTCTCATATTTGTATTTTGACAAGGTATCATTGTAGAGCAATGAGTGAAACTTTACTCAGTAAAATGCATTTTGACAATTGCATACCCATGTAGAAACTAATAAAAAGAAACAATAACAGTGATTGGTTATTTGCAATACATATCAGCAAGGGGAAGTTTATATCAAGAATATGTAAATTCCTCCCACTGGAAAACATAGCTAACCTAAGAGAATTATTGTTTTGCAATTTGAACAGGACCATCACAGAGATATCCAAGTGGCTAATATATACATGAGAAATGTCTCACCTTCTTTCATCAGAATGAAAATTAAAAATATAAGGGAATAGCACTTGTCATGATAGATAAAGTTCAAAAACTAATAAAATAAATTTACCTAGAATAATATAAAAATGCATTTCTAATGGGAGTATAAATTGTTAGAACCCCTTTTGCAGAGTAGTTATTACCTAGTTAAACAGATAATACATACACTATGACCCAGCAGTTACATACCCAGTTATCAAGGTATATATCCAACAAAATTTTGGGCCACTATACCAGAAACCTGCACAAGAAAATTCATGGCATAACACTACAAAATGAGAAAAATCCTAAAACTCCATCCACAATAGAATGGATATATAAAGTGTGGTAAATTCATTCAATGGAATACTATTTAACACTGAAATTAAACCAACTATATCTGCTAAAACAATATGAATTAATAACTTTATAGAACATAGAGTCAAAAAAACCACACATGAAGTTGTACAGGCTGTGGTGGTCTCATTTATATCAATGTAGAGCCAAAGAGACTACACATGAAGTGGTATAGACTGTGCTGGTCTCATTTATATAAAGTGCAAAACAGATGAAATTACCCTATGGTGTTAAAAGTCGGGAGAGTGACTACTTTTACAGAGAAGGAAGGAAAATAGGAAGGATACCAATGAGAGCTTTTGAGGTACAGAAAAAATTTCATTGATTGACTTAGCTACACATGTTTCTGTGCTTTGTGGTCATAAATTGAGCTCTTTTTTTTTTTTTTTTTTTTTTTTTTTTGGTGCCTTCTCTGAGTGAATAGTATACTTCCAAAGGTGTTAATAACATAGCAACCAAAATTAAGATTTATAACATTTCTAATTTTCTTTCCTTACCAAACTATTAATCTGATAACAACACATTTAAAATGAATATTGCCCTTCTGGTCTATTGTCTTTTTTTGAAAATGAATAAGTTAAAAAAAAAAAGTTGCGCAGAGAGCACAAGTTCCACAAAATTAGAAATTAAAGGGTAAATATTCAAGACATAGATGTTGTTATAGTTAGGAGAAAGAACAATGGTTGGGAGAAAAAGCAGGGTTAAACAGAAGTTTCTCTATTATTTAAAAATACACACATGGAAAGTATCTTACTCTTATTTCAAATAAAATACGCTTTCTGAAAGCAAGTGCTCTCAACAGTTTATACATTTTTTTCTTTTTTAGAACGAATTTTTAAAATAAATCTTGACTTATAACATTCAGATAATTCTTCTAAACTTGATTTAATTGTACAGTAGTGCCCTTCTAATTGGAGAGAACATTTTCTACTCCAATACCCAGGATTTAGCTGGTGTGTGAATGTTCAAATGCTGCTGGGCTTGATATAGTGCCTTAAACTCTTTAGAATCTTTTTTTCCAATTGTCACCTTTCAGCTTAGTTTTCTAGCTGTTTTCAATATGATAGAAGAAATAACAGGGAAAGAAAATTAACTGAAATGGTGGAAACACTTCTAAGAATCATACACAGTTAGCCATTACATGATTAAGACTGTCTCCAGGTTTGATTCTATAAAGAAGTTTAAAGGATACCTGCTTGCTTCTAACTGAAAAGGTCTTCTTACTCAGAAATTCTCCCACCCAGGTGAGTAATATAGCTAAACTCCCATAAATATGAAATTTATTCCATTAAGTTAAAAATTTTATCTAGGAGTCTCTGCCATTTTGATAAGGAATAAGATATTAAGCCATGATTTGTCATGAGTGGTTTAGCAGAAATTTATTCATTACATTATTGTATTAGTTTCCTGTGGCTGCTATAACAAATTACCACAGCCTGATGGTGTAAAACAGCAGAAATTTATTCTCTCACAGTTATGGAAACAGGAACTCTGAAACAGAGATATTGGCAAGGCTGTGCTTCTTGGGAAGCTCTCTAAGAGAATCCATTTTGCCCTTTTTAGTTTCTGGTGGCTGATGGTGTTCCTTTGTGGCTGAATCACTCAGCTCTGTCCACATTTGTGTGTGGTGTTGAATTTCCTGTTTCTCTCCTATGAAGACCATTACCATGCTCTTTAAGGCCTACCTAGGTAATCTAGGATAACCTCCCATGTCAAGATCTTTAATTTAATCCCATCTGCAACAATACTTTTCTTTATAAAGATTTACAAGTTCTAGGGATTAGGAGTGGTGGTTGAAATAGAATTACAGAAATGAACATTAGGATTATGTAAAAAAGGAAAAGATCTATGATAATGATACATGATACTAATTTAGCATTTAATGGAAGTCTGGCATTATCTTTGCTACCAGAAGATCAGAGTTATCTTTTTGTTTGTTTTGTTTTTGTTTTTGTTTTTGTTTTGTGGAAGGAATTAGAGAAAGAAAAGGAAATCACTTTGTTCTTGTCATAGTTGTTCTGTACTTTCTCTGATTCCAGTGAAATGGTAGAAATATAAAGTGGGTATAGCTGCTTATAGATCTACAGAACTAGCGATTTATAATATAGTATAATTTAAAGTGGATATTGGAGGGATTTTAGATTTGGCTCTGATTCAGTAATATATGTATTATAGGAGGTATTTCCATGCAAATTTATGATTCCAGTTTACTGTTTTATGGCAACTCATGCAACTTTAATTTTTAACTCATACATCTGTACTTTTGTTTAACATTTTAAATATGGTATATCTAATCCAGAAGAGCCTGTTACCTTCAGTGTCACAAAATTATTTAATGCATGTAACATCCATATGAAAAATGTGAATTATATAATATATACACCTCAGAAACATCACACTCATGAAATTTACTTGCTTGGCCTTTCTACTTATTGTAAAGTGAAATTTCAAGAGGAGAAGACTACTGGAAAATGAGTTTGCTACTTGGGTTATCAGTTTTGGACAGTTTGAAACCTAGTCATTTACTTTTTGTTGTTGTCTATCATTCCTTTGATGAATAGTTTGCCTTATTTCCTCTTAATGGTTATGATATAACAGTTATAAACCTAGCTTTCCAGTTTTCTTACCTGCTGTGCAATGAAAAAAAGATGAGCCAGGCTTCAGAGAGTTACAGAGTTTGAGACAGGGGTGATGATTTCCCACTACAGTCTTCATTTGGTTGCCAAGATATATAACATCAGAAAATATGGTGTTTCCTCAGAACTTAAACCTATCTTAGAATGACAACCAGGATCTGTGTAATTTACTCGAGTCAACATTCCAAGCATAATAATATCAGTTCTTTAAATTTATGGGAAAATTTATGATAAAGATATTTCTTTTTAAGCAACTGAGCAGTAAAATATGGATGATGAGATGAGATTCATACTTTTTTTTATATATTTGTTCATAACCCTTTACCAGAAGTGTTTTTGTAGCCTCCAAACTGGTCTCTGTACCTATAATTTTCTACTTATCATGTATATCTATCATTCTGCTCTGCTTTTAATTCTACATATGTATGCATCCTAAATGCAGAATTAAGCATTGATTTATTCAAGAAATTCTTATGACCATAAAGAGAGTTAAAACACAGTCCTTGAAAGTGCTTACCATTTTGACTTAGGTACATAGGAAATGTACAGGATAGTTATAATATATGATTGAAAGTGAAAAGCATGAGAAGGGAAAAGGTAAATTTTAAAGAATTTAGCAGAGGGTGAGATTATTTCCTAATGGGGAAAATATTAATCTGTATAGAAAGTCCTTCTTAAGGTTGGACATGATCAGGGTATTGTTTGCATACAAAGAGGAGGTACAGAGAACATTGAAAACATTTGAACGTAATTCTCTAGACAATTTTTCATCATTGGTTGATTTTTTTCAGTTTATTTACTTATTTTGAGAGAGAGAGAACACGAACAGGGGAGGGACAGAGAGAGAGGGAGAGAGAGAATCCCAAGCAGGCTCCATGCTCAGTGCAGAGTCCAATGCAGGGCTCGATTTCATGACCATAAGATCATGACCTGAGCTGATCATCAAGAATCAGACACTTAACCAACTAAGCCACCCGGGCACCCCTGATCATTGGCATATATTAAGTGGGGGTATTCCACAACGTTTATTTTTTTTAATAAGATAACATTTTTGAAAATAAAAGAAATAGCCACTGGGGGGGGGGGAGGGTATGAAAGAAGAACAGTGAATTCTCATATGAGGTCTTTACGAGACAAAACAGATGAACATAAGGGAAGGGAAACAAAAATAATATAAAAACAGGGAGGGGGACAATATGGAGAACAAACTGAGGGTTACTGGAGAGGTTGTGGGAGGGGGTATGGGCTAAATGGGTAAGGGGCATTAAGGAATCTACTCCTGAAATCATTGTTGTACTATATGCTAACTAATTTGGATGTAAATTATAAAAAATAAAAAATAATAAAAAAAGAACAGTGAATTAAGGAAGTATCTGCAGTAAGGAATTGTTCATTAAAATAGAAAGGAATTGGTATTGTTCTAGAAGTACAATTAAACTTGTTGAATGATTATGGGATGATGAAAATGAGAGCTAAAGACAAAGTAGTTTTCTGTATTGGTTGGTTTGATGGATAGTGATACTATTCTCTAACAAGGAAAATTATAGAAGAGAAGGTTTGTGACAGAGAAAGAATAGAGGAAAATCTTAGAACCCTGAAAATTTAATTTGATATCCTCTCAAATGGATATTCTTTAATTTTTTTTGTTTTGTTTTACATTTTAATTAGAGAAGACCTTAAGCGCTACCTTGGGACACAGTAAAGAGAGAAGATTCCTTGTGGTTCTGCCTTAGCTTACCCATCCTACTGAGTTAAATGAATTTTGTAGTTAGCTGGACCCATTTACCTCAGGAGGTACTTAACAAATATCAGTTACTACTGAAAATGCATCTCTAATGGAAATTTTGCTCAACTCTCAAGAGTCTTATGCAGTTACCACTTCCAATCATATAGAGTTGTGGAAACAGTTTTATTCATCTGTTATATTTACAATGATATTTTGATTTCCTGTATATTTTTGAGATTGGCTTTCTGGCAACTGTTCAACAGGCTTGACATTTAAAACACATATGGTTAGGAAATAGTATATTCTGTTTAGCTTTTTTGAGTTTTAATGGTGTAGTAGGAAGACGCTGCAGGTCTGGAGTTTAAAAGAGTCTACAGCAGGAGATGTAGCTTTAAAAGTCATCATAATGTTGATAGTTGAAACAATGTTAATTAATGTGTTATTGGTAAGAAAACAAGATAAAGTATAGAGAATAGTGATGGCCGAGATTAAAAGCACTTGGGGATGCTAAAATTTAAGAGATGGGAAAAAGAAGAGCAATTGGGGAATAAAACTCAAAACACTAGCCCAAATTGTAGAGGAGATTCAAAAGATTATTTAAGGGAAGACAGGAAAAGATTAACATTTCAAGATGGTGGAATACAGTGTGGGAAGGTAAAGAGAGATTTTTAGGTAGAGACACAGAGGAGGTCAGAAAATCTAATTAGGAGACCTTGGTGAGAAATTTTAGAATTTTTTATTTCAGAGACAATGGAAGGGTTGAGAGAAGGCAAAGAATAGAGATGAATTGGTGGAAACTTCTCTTTCAAAGTTTGGAAGTGAATAAAAGAAATAATGTAGATTTTCTTTTATAGACACAGGATTTAGAAAGTGGTTGTGAAATACTAAGATTAGATTTTATTTATAGGATGAGGAGAAAGAATCAGAGGAGATGGATTGATAAAGAGATATGATGATGGAGTACTGTCTCTAGTGAGACAAAAGAACTGGGAATGGGAGTAGGGAGATGGAGACCAAAGAGACAAAGAGTGGGGAGGGGGGGTGGGAAATGAAAGGAAAATCAGGGAAAACGTACATCAGGAAAACAGGAAGATTAATATTAAAGGATTTTGTTATCCATATCTAGGTTCTCTTAGTTAAAATTGGTGCCAGTAATTAGAAGTAAATGAATGGTGGTTATTTCTCTACAATCTTACTTTGAAGTTATCAAGGCTTAGGACAAATTCTGCCATGCACATAAATATTTATTAGTGAGCAGCCACAAAAACTTCATCCAAAATATTTAGTAAACTTGGCGAATATTTAGCTTTCTGTTAAGGTGTTGAATTACAATTTACATGAAAAGTTCATAGAAGACATACCTAAAAATATTCTAAAATCAGCATTTTTAAAGTTCATATCAGACAACTAAATTGTCCAACTGTGTAACTAGATACAGAAATATCAGGGATATTTATAGAGTGTTTCTATGATCTCAGTAATTTTCCTTAAAATAATTCAACATAGGCAAGTGTGATATCATGTATGTGATATTTAGTTTAAATTTATTTCTAGTCATTTTTCCTAACCCATATTACATAAGTGATCAGCTAGTATTATGTTTCATAATAGAGAGTTTCAGGAGCTTCTTCTATCTTCTTCATCATCCTCCTTTGCTTTTTAAATTAAAAGAGCGAATGCCAGAAGTTGATTTTCATTGTTGGAAATAGTGATCTGTTAGCAATCATTTTGAATGTTGAACCAGCATGGTAAACTGGAATAATTAGAGGTATTCAAGATATGTGTACTGGATACTTCCCAACCTGATATGACCATGTTGTAAAATTCCTGTAGGCTCTGGTACCCAAAGTTTGATTCCTAAATGTGTCTGTGCCACTATTGGGTTAGGAGAATTTCTGGCTCCCTGATGTCTCCTATAAAGCATAATAGAATTCTGCCTCTGGAATGTTGTCATATATAACTCTAGGGAACATTTCATGCAAAGAGTTGATCAGAGAACATAAAAGGATAGAGAACTAGAAAGTAATATACCTGACAGAATAGGTACTATAAATTGTGCCTGCTTGCTGATGAGTGATTGTTTAATAAACGTTCGTATGTGTGACAGAATTTGCTTTGAGGCATGATTTCATTATAGCATAGTTGGGAAGTGGTGATGAAATAGCTAAATCTTTGCCCTCTTCGAAGTTTTCCAGTGTTTGCATTAGGCATGACCTGGTTAGCATAGGTCTGTTTCCTGTAGAGATCATCCCTATTCCACAAGAATTTTAAGTATCTCTAAAATATTTCAGCCAGTCCACTCTTGCACTGTGATAACCTACTTCTTCAGGCTGCTTTGTTTTTCAGCAAAGCCTGTTGTGTTAATAGGAGCTAAAGGTAACTGAAGCTCTTCTTGTATCTACCTCTGTAACAAAGACTTTCTGAAAAGAAATATAACCCACAATATTTATTGTGTGAATTCCTGATTAATGCAAATGACTGTACCTAGAATTTAATTTAAATGTAAATCATTAAGGGGAGCATGGGTGGCTCAGTTGGCTTAGACTTGTCTCAGGTAAAGATCTCATGATGCTGCAATCCAGCCCCAAGTCCAGAGCCCAGGCCCTCATCACTGCTGGGTGTGGAGCCTACTGAAGATTCTTTCTTCCTCTCTATCTCTGCTCCTCCCTGCTGCTAGGGCATGTGTGTGCACTTTCTCTCTCTCCCTCACTTTCTTCCCTCTCCCTCTTTCCCTTTCAATCAATCAATAAATCAGTAAGTGTAAATCATTAATATATATGCAATATCATGCTGCCTGTGCTGAAATATTTTAAAGTGAATGACAGCTATCTTAATTATAGCCTTTGCCTTTTAAATAAGATGCCCATAAACCACATAGTCTTACATGTATACATGAAAATCTTGGTAGACTTAACTGGGTTTCTAGATCCTTTGATTTCATAGAACTGCTACTAAAAGGTTTGACAGCATCAGCAGATACTGTCTAGTAACAGCATTCTCAAAGAGGGTGATCCCACTTTGTCAGGAGGCATTTGGAAATATGGAATGGAGCTTTTTTGGTTGTTAAGATGAATGTCACAATGATTGAAGAATGCTGCTGCAGGGCTAAATTCCACAATGTCTGAGGAACAAGGTCTAATGAATTCAGGGAAGAGTCATCCCACCCAAAATTCCATTTGCATTTCTGTTGAAGAAAACTGCCAGACTAAGCAATATCAATTCTCTCATATCTCTATTATATTAAGGGATTGAGTACATTGTAATTAGTATTTCTTGTGTTTCTGTCTCCATTCATCTGGATCATTTGAGGGAGGACTGTCATTTTAATTTTCATTTGTTGAGAACTCTTAAACAGTGTTTGGCAAACACTGGGTTTTTAATAAATGTTTGTGTCATATAAACAATATGTATATGGTCCAAGTCATTCAGCTTTTTGTCTTGAAGAAGGAAATGCCAAAGTTTGCTCCTTGAAGTCAAGTTAAACATTTAAAAGCAATTTGGACAAGCCTCTAGATATATACCTTTTGAGAGTTAATAAATCAGATTGAATTTAATTTTACTAGATCTGGTAGGAATTTTCTAACTGGTATAATTTCATGTAAGTGTAGAGAAACATTAATGAATAAAAGGATTTAAATTAAAGTCAAAAGTCTCTAAAAATAATCTAGTTTTTTTAATGTTTATTCCTGTAATACTAAGTAAAACAAGTTTCAACACAAATAGGAAAGCTCAATATCTATATGAAGTTTCTAGAACAATATATTTCTCAGTTAATTTTTTCATGACTTCCCCAAAAATTTAGGCCTCTAATTTGTGGTCCAGATTGTATATGAAAACAATTCTCAATATTGGGATATACACACAGTTCTCTTTTTAAGCATCATGGTATTGTCTAAATATATTGTACAATTCTATTAGAATCTTAAATTTTAATTTTGTATTGTATGTCCAAACCTTTGTTCTTTGAAATATTGAATAAAATATCCAAATTTATGTTAACCCATCATCTAAAGTCTTATAGTTTCTTACCAGTTTCCAACACTGAATTATAAATCAGATACCTTGCTAACATTCTGAAGGAGACAAAGCCAACTGCTACCTGACTGAATTTAACTGTTTCCCTTGGCTGTAGGATTTCTTTTTTAGTGAACAATGTTGACGTGAAAAAAATTTTTTCCAGTTTTAAAGAAAATGTGTTTATACGTGTGTGTATGTCTTTTTTATTTTTTTATTTTAAAAATTTTTTAAGCGTTTATTTATTTTTTGAGAGAGAGACACAGAGCACAAGCACGGGAGGGGCAGAGAGAGGAGACACAGAATCTGAAGCAGGCTCCAGGCTCTGAGCTGTCAGCACAGAGCCCGACGTGGGACCAGAGCTCATTGACTGAGGTTATTGACCTGAACTGAAGTCAGACACTTAGCCAACTAAGCCACGATGACACTTCTGTGTTTGTCTTTTGTTTTAAAAAAGTTTGATTTCCATCTACAGTGTCTCAGTCAACAAAATAAAATAAAGCTGTTACTGGAACTTTTTGCATGTTGATAATGATTGAAACTTTGGGCTTTCTAGATTTTACCTAACCTGTAGAACCTCAGCAGATTCAGAGTTAAAGTGTTGGTTTTAGGAAATTCATCTGTTAGATCATTAATTTATGATTATAGGTTATCTGGGTGATGTGGAATAAAAACAGATGGGAAGGTATAATTTCAATAATGGTATATAGACTGGGAGAAGTTTTGAAGGTGTGCATGGCAGTGATGAGTTGAAGCAGGTGAATGCATAATTTGAACAGTGTCTCTGTAGGGCAAACATACTCATATGGGATTCAATACTCTAGAATTTGCTTGAAGATAGTGTGGTTGATACTTTTTGTTATTTCTCACTGCCACTGATGCAGGGAAGAATAGTTTCCATCTAACCTACGTTCTGGATTCTTTCCTAAATAGGAGATCACTGAGTTTCAAATTCTCCTTGTGCATTCAGAAGTTCAAATTTACATTCATAGTGTTAGAATGCATAGCATTTGAATTGTTTCTTTTTCAAGTAACATTATAGCAGTAAACTGCAGGTGATTCCTATTTTATGCAGTTATGCTCTCTAGATAAAAGGAGGGAAAATTTTCTTATATGTACCCGAAAAATAGGTCAAATAAATACATAACCTCACTCGCAATGTAGAAAATAAAGAAAACATGTGGACTACATTTGAAAGTACTTTTTTAGGCGGTTCGTAGAAAGTTGTCTTACTTTTTTTTATTTTTTATTTAAAAAAAAATTAACGTTTATTTATTTTTGAGACAGAGACAGAGCATGAACGGGGGAGGGTCAGAGAGGGGGAGACACAGAATCAGAAACAGGCTCCAGGCTCTGAGCTGTCAGCACAGAGCCCGACACGAGGCTCGAACTCACAGATTGCGAGATCATGACCTGAGCTGAAGTCGGCCGCCCAACCGACTGAGCCACCCAGGCGCCCCAAAGTTGTCTTACTTTTTGACATCATTGCAGAATTGTACAACAATCTGCCATCATCACAAAGAAATTTTATTTTATTTTATATTTTTTAAATTTTTTTTAACGTTTATTTATTTTTGAGACACAGAGAGACAGAGCATGAACGGGGGAGGGGCAGACAGAGAGGGAGACACAGAATCAGAAACAGGCTCCAGGCTCTGAGCCATCAGCCCAGAGCCCGACGCGGGGCTCGAACTCACGGACCGTGAGATCGTGACCTGAGCTGAAGTCGGATGCTTAACTGACTGAGCCACCCAGGTGCCCCAAGAAATTTTATTAAAAAAATTTTTTTTTCAACGTTTATTTATTTTTGGGACAGAGAGAGACAGAGCATGAACGGGGGAAGGGCAGAGAGAGAGGGAGACACAGAATCGGAAACAGGCTCCAGGCTCTGAGCCATCAGCCCAGAGCCCGACGCGGGGCTCGAACTCACAGACCGCAAGATCGTGACCTGGCTGAAGTCGGACGCTTAACCGACTGCGCCACCCAGGCGCCCCAAGAAATTTTATTTTAGAAAACATCTTTTTAAGTCTCTTGACCAATATCTGATATTTTCCTAATTTTATTGTTCAGTGTAAGTGCTTAATAAAATACTGACAAATTTCATATGTCCTTGGCAAACTCCTGAATTCCAGTATTCAACATCCAGTCAGACACTATCTTTACAACATTCACAATTTGACCCATGTTTAGATACTCTGAGTTAGTAGTGGGGAAAAGTTTATAAGAGAGAGATAAACCAAAATCCCTGAATAGAAGTAAAATTTTATTCTTGAATTTATTTTCATTTCTCCAGGACATGGTATGGGTTATTTTTTTCCTTCCTCATTTATAAAGGCCATACAAACCACTCAGACAATTATTTTTGATTTAAGTACGCATTATTATTTGATTGATGAGAAGGAAATATATGATATCTTAGTGATACTGGCATGACATCTTGGATATGGTTTTCATGAGGTAAGCACCTGTTTGCAAGGAGCTGGTGAAGAGAGGCAGCCAAATCATGTCCTGTCAATACTGGAATAGCTGTCAGATGCTATTGACATTTAGTTACTGCAGTGACTTGTATTAAACTAGAACTGGTATGAAAACCTTTCTTGAAGGCTAGGTATCTCATTCCCAATAGCTAGATTCATTGAATCCCATTCCTTGTTCTACCTTTGAAGGGTGACATACTCATAATATAAGGATGGTTTGTTTGTTTTCTAATAAGTGCCGTTTATTCATTTTTTGTTCTCTTCATGATTTATTAATTTTGTCTAATTTATTTTCCAAATAAAAGTACAAACTAATAATTTATGAAAGAATACTTTTAACTTTCTTTGGCTTTTCAGTTACTCACATCTTATTTCTTTTAAAATAAATATTATAAGGAGTTTATCTTATTCATCAGTCTCTTGCTATACTAATCATTGAAGTCCTTATTCAACTTAAGTCATTTATTAAAAAATAATTTTTAATGTTTTTATTTATTTTTGAGACACAGAGAGACAGAGCATGAGCAGGGGAGGGGCAGAGAGAGAGGGAGACACAGAATCTGAAGCAGGCTCCAGGCTCTGAGCTGCCAGCACAGCTGCCGACGCGGGGCTTGAACTCACAGACTGTGAGATCGTGACCTGAGCTGAAGTTGAATGCTTAACCTATTGAGCCACCCAGGTGCCCCAAATAATTTATTTTTTTAATGTAGCATATTTTCATTAGAAATTACTATGTAAGCTATCTGCAGGAACCTAGTGACACAAATGTTGGAATTGGGTAGATTTTAACACAAAATATTTAAGTGTTACAGTCTTTGAACAACTTGAGAATGCACACCCAGTGTAATTATATTTAAATTTTGAAATATTTCCAGCATATGTTTACCAAACAAAACACTTCTGTGGGACATAGTAAACTGGTTGGTTGGTGGTTTTTAACACTTGATTAAGATATTTCTAAAAATAAGTTCAAAGCCTAACTTATTAGATGTTTTCCTCTGTGTGTGTGTACGTAAGTGTGTGTTATCATGTAGATGTAATTTTTTTTTCATTTTAAAGCAGCAGCCATTATTTTTATCAATTTTGGGGAGTGTTTACAAAATTATTGTTGCCTAAACTGTCAGTACTACTTGACTCTTAGGTTTTTTTTCAGCTCTATTTGAAATAACTATTTTTTCCTTTTTTCCTTTCTTTTTCTCAGAATAAATTCATAGAAGTGGAATTCCTGCATCAAAGTTATGATTATGTTCAAAACTCTTGAAACATTTTGCCAAATTACCCTCCAATCTGTGGTACATACCAATGGCCGTTTCAGTATGCTCTTGCCAAGTTTTATGCCCTCATTTTCTCATTTATAACATGAAGACAACATTATTGCCTTACAATAACTATGTCACCACATAGGTTTGTTGTATTAAATGAGTTAGTGATATGGAAAGTAAAATTTTTGCTGTTATTATTTTAAAATATAATAGTAAAAATTTTTTCTCATTTTATTTAATTATTACAGAGATGGGACATATTTTCATATATGTCTTAGACATTTTGTTTCTTTTCTGTAGTGTCTATTCATATTCTTATAAATGGGTTTTGCTTATTCTTATTTTTATGTACTCTTTATGCCATAAGGATGTTAACCCTATATTTGGATTAAACATTTCAAATATTTTCTTCACTTTTTGTCTTTGTATAGCAAATGCTTAATTTTTGTTGTTGTGTCATAATCTTTTTGTGTATATTTTTCCTTTTTTTTATTTAGAAAGTGTTTTAGTTTTCTGTGGTTGCTGTAACATATTACCACAAAGAAGGTGGCTTTAAAATAACAGTAATGCATTCTGTCACAGTCATGGAGGCTGTAAGTCAACCAGATATTGACAGGTTGGTTCCGTCTAGAGGATCTGAGAGAATCCATTTCCATGCTTTTTTTTTTTTTTTTTTTTTTTTTTAGCTTCTTGTGATTGCTAGTGATTCTTGCCATTCTTTGGCTTGTAGATTTTTCTGGCATCACTTCAGTCTCTGCCTCCATCTTTGCATGACCTTCTTTCCTATATGTGTATGGACTGTGTCCAAATTTCCTTCTTTACATATGGACACCAATCATGTTGGATTTAGGGCCCATCTTAAGCCTCATCTTAAGTTTATTACATCTGCAATGGCAGTGTTTCCAAATAAAATCAGCTTCATGGGTTCTAGATAGACACGAATTTTTGCAAGACACTATTCAATATAGTGTAAGAATTAATTTCATATTCTAAGATCACAAACATATTCATGCTGACATTCTATTTTTATGTTTCTTTTTTTTACATTTAGTTCTTTAATCCATCTGGTTGACCATTGTTTCCTGAGGTAATTAGTAAAAAATTAGTAGTGATTGGACTGAGGTATATTACCTTGAAATTTAAGAATCATTCCATTTTTTTTTACGCAGTAGTAGAAAACTAAAATATAAATGCACCATTTAAATATAAATAAGCAGTTTCATACACACACATACACAGAAATAAGGAACATTTTAAAAGGCAGTTTGATGGTGGTGCCTAGGTAGCTCAGTCAGTTAAGCATCTGACTGACTTGATTTCAGCTCAGGTCGTGATCTCACAGTTCATGGGATGGAGCCCTGCATCAAGGTCTGCACTGACAATGCGGAGCCTGTTTGAGATTCTCTGTCTCCTCTCTCTGCCCCCCCCCCCCGCCTCTCTCTCTCTCTCTCTCTCTCTCTCTCTCTCTCTCTGTGTGTCTAAATTAATAAACATTAAATTTAAAAACTATATAAAAAAAGACATTTTCATGATTCAGATCTTATCTAAGAAATATCAGGCTTGGTTTCCGTTGTCTGTTGCAAAATAAATATTTCTCCCTCTTGGAAATCTCAGAATATACTAGATATTTCTCATCTCTTCTTGCCCCCATCTAATATTTACATTATTTTTTTAATTGTGGTTAAAAAAATCTTATGATGTCTATTCTCTTACATTTTTTAAGTATACGTACAGTATTATTAATGATAAGTAGAGTGTTATATAGCAAATGTCTAGAAATTTTTCATCTCACAGGCCTTAAAACTTACCACCATTGAACATCAACTCACTATCCCCCCCCACTCCTACAGCCCTTGGCAGTCACCATTCACCTTTAAGCTTTGATGAGTTTGATTACATAAGATACCTAATATATATGAAATCATTCAGTATTGTCATTCTGTGACCATTTATTTCACTGGCCATATGGTCTTCCATCTTCATCCATACTGTAGCATATGACAGTGTATTCTTTTTATGGCTGAATTGTATTCCATTGTGTATATTCCACATTCTCCTACCTGCTTTGATGTAGCTGGTTTCGTGCTCATCTGGGATGCAAGAGCCTCATGTTTGATATATGGATTTCTTTAGAGTACTTTTTTAAGTTTATATATTTTTAGAGGGGGGGGGGGGAGAGAGCAAGCACAGAGCCCAGTGGGGGGCTCGATCTCACTGAGAGATCATGACCTGAGCTGAGATCAAGAGTTGGACATTTAACCAACTAAGCCACCCAAGCACCCCTGGATTTCTTATAAAAGAAATCAATCCTTGTATTATTGTATGGTCCTCATACTCACCATGAGAAGGCCTGGTGCTTTCTATTTTGCCATACTGCTGACATCACCCCTCTTTTTTCTTCTTTTACATGAATTATCCATTCAAGATGTGTGAAGATTATAGCACTTGAGTCCTCATATATGCTTTAAGTTAGAAAGAAAGAAGTATTTTAAATGAATAATTCAAGATTTAGAAGATGGACATCGAAAATGTGTCCCTTCTGTTTTTCTTACCTGATGTATTTCTCAATTAATCTTTTATTTTTCTCCATTAGCCTTTTATTTTTTTTCATGCAGAAATGGTCTACCATGACTAATTTTTTAAAGTAAAATATAATAAATTGCATATAACAACCAAGAAAATATAAATATTTTTTTTAATTATTTCTCCTCAAGGTTAATTTTTAGCTTTCTTTCTCTCTCTGTCTCTCTCTTTCTCTCTCTTTTTCTTTTTTTTTAGTCAAACTTTAAAAGATTTAAATTCTGTTTTCTGACTGTCCCTTTCCATCCATTCCTACACCGAATAATCCCTTAGGGACTATCCCCAAGTAGTTATTACAGTATTTCTTATTACAATACAAATCCATTTTATTTATGTTCTTAACCTTTCTGTTGTCCTTTTTGATTTCTCTAGTGTTACTAGATTCTATTTATACCTTTGACTTCAACATGCATTCCTGGCTCTAGTCTTATCTTTCTTATGGTAGCTTTATAGTCCCTCAAACACTCTTTCATTTTTGTCATATCTTACTTGTTAGAGTTTCAGCTTTCTTTCACCTTCCTAACCTTTACTGGGAAGTGCCCCCTTTTTTTTTCTTAGCTTTAGCATTGCCTATATGATAAGAACTCATATATTTTTATCTTTGAGCCATAAACTTCTATTGGATATTTCCACCTTGATATTCCAAGGTACAGCAAACTGGGTAGGTACAAAATTGATATCATTACCTTTATCCCCATCTGCTCCTTTAAAAGTGTTTCCTCTCTCATTCAGTGGCATTTGTATTCATCCCTTCCTCAAACTAAAAAACCTCCCCAAACATCTTTAGTTCTTATCGCTTACTCTTTGTAGAGCTGTTAGGTTCCTTTTGGAATTTTTACCACCTGTCATTCCCCTTACCATTTTATCTGTTTCCCTATAATCCATTCTCTTTTATTCTGACAGAGTGATCTTCCTAAGATCCAAATTTTTTACGATTAATCATCTGCTAAATAACCTCCCCGTTCCCCCATACACTTTCTTGGTAGCTTTAGGTGTATTAGTACCAAACCTATAGGTCCAAAATCATTAGGGTGACACATGAGATCACTTTTCAGTATTTTAACTTAACCTTTCAGCCTCATGTTCTTTGCTTATTAGGACCCAGGCTATACTCTGAATATATGCTCTAGTTTTCATTATGTGCAATGGGCCCCACTCTCTTTCATACCTCTTTGCCACTGAACATACTATTCCCTCTGAGTGTCCTGCTTGGGATTTTCTGCCAAGAAAAGTAAAGAGATAATTTGTCCACTTAATTTTATCATTATATCCTTACTTCCTACAGTAATAACTTTAGGCTATTTTTATAAAATTAGAACTAAAATGTGATGATTCTCTAAGAGGCTGTAGAAGTGTAAGAAATCTATCAATGAGTTTTCCCTGGAATTTACACCCTTGTGGAACCCCTTCAACTTGTGTATGTCCTGGACTTAATGACTGAATTCAAAGGAATAATATATAGTAGACTTGACAGAAATTCCATGTCCAAGATTAGATTAAAATACTAAGGCTTCAGCCTTGTGTCATTCTCTCTTGAACCCTCACTCTCCCTTGGATTCTTTGCCTAGGGAAAGGCAGCTTCCATGCTATGAGTCACAGAAGGGCTAGGAACTTAGAAGAAAGCTCCTGAAGATATACAGATTTTAGGACATTATTAAGTTCTTGCTACTATTCCCCTTGATAACCCAACAGACAGTTTGAATACCCTGCCACAGGTCCTGAGGACCAAGACTCCTAAGTATTGTCAGTAGCCCTGAACTGACCGTATCCCAAGCCCAGTGAAATTCCTAATCCAAGAATTGGTTTTTTAAATTCCTAATTAATACTATCTGACAATGAAGCTTCAAGTCACCTCAAAAAATTCCTTCAAATAGCCAATGAACTTTCTGATGCTGGTGTCCAATGAGAAGTCAGGATGTAGTGCTTTTCTCCTTCATTCAACACTCTTCTAAAATCCCTGTATTCACACAACATTCATTTTCTTGTCCCTGAATATAGGGCGCTGTGCCAGCCTCTTACTAACAGGAGATCCTCAAACATTTTTAATAAGCTCAAATTTTGCTTTAGAGGACAAATACAAGCTTAACTAATTTTGTTTTCAGAAGTCATTTATTCTGTCTTCCCTTTGTCCTTTTTATCCCACATTCAAATCTTGATGTACGATACCTGCAGGGACTGTTATGTCCAATGGTGGGTTGGAAGACCAGCATAGATTATCTGCTGGGCATTTGTATCTTCACTTATGCTTTCTGTCAGCTTTCCTTTATCCAGCTGGGTTGCAATGAACAACTCTTCCTCTAACAAAGATTTGATATGAAATGTGAAATTTGGAGGGATCCCTAAAATACTACACACCAAAATGAACTGCAAATCAAGAATTTGATGGTAGGCAGCAGGAAGAGATATCTCTCCCAGTACCCCCACTCTTGCTGCCCCACGGGCCCACCACCACCATCAGGCCAATTCTGCCACACCTGGACAAATGTCCATTTTTTAAATTCAAGATATATATGTTTATTCACTTTTAGATTTTGTTTATTTAATCTAAATAAAGTTGGAGCCATGCATGCTTTAGAAATAATCGTTACTATAGCTGGTCTTGGCTTTTGGCTAAAAACGAAGTCTTGTTTATTTTCCTCCTATTAGTAAAATGAATTAGCTCAGTCTATGTGTGTATTTGATATGTGTGTGTGTGTATATATATATGCATATATATACATATATATGCATATATATATACATATATACACATATATACATATATATACATATATACACACATATACACATATATACATATATACACATATATACATATACATACACATATATATACATATATATATGTATATATATATATATGTATATATATATATATACATATATAGACAATTATGTGTACATATATATATATAGTGTGTGTGTGTGTGTGTAAAATGTTTAATTTTTTTTATATAGAAAAGATGTATTTTCTACTTTGGCTATGGAGCCAAAATACACACAAAAAGAGAAGCTTTTGTTATGTCATGATGCATCTCTATACAGTCAATAGAGATATAAAAATCTGCAATGAAATATAAAAGGTAAAACGGTAATTTGCCCTTTTTTGCATCTTAAAATCTCCAAAGAAAATTGAAGTGTTCATAAATCTTTATGAGTGGTGGACTTCACATACACACACACGCTCACACACACAAAGAATATATAATACTGTTAATAAAAATGGCCTTTGAATATTTGTGTATTTGAAGTGCTGCTTAAATGGGGTGATACCTGAGATTTTTATTGTAGATCATTCTTTTATCAATTGTTTGATATAATGTAACAATTATTCATAACATGATACAGTTGAAACGGATCACTAGGCAAATAATAACCTACGCTCTGCTTCTCCATTATAATCCATGACTTTTATATTTATCCTTCAGATGAAAAATTTATTTAGGGATGTAGAAGAGGCACAAAATGCTTTGGTGAGTGGAATGTAATTTTTTTTTTTCAACTTTTATTTATTTATTTTTTTATTTATTTTTGGGACAGAGAGAGACAGAGCATGAACGGGGGAGGGGCAGATAGAGAGGGAGACACAGAATCGGAAACAGGGTCCAGGCTCTGAGCCATCAGCCCAGAGCCCGACGCGGGGCTTGAACTCACAGACCGCAAGATCATGACCTGGCTTAAGCCGGACGCTTAACCGACTGCGCCACCCAGGCGCCCCGAGTGGAATGTAATTTAGAGTACATGTAAGAAGAGGAGCATCTAGCCTTACACCCAAATTACTCTCTTACCGGTCTCTAGTATCTCAGAGACACAGTAATGGAGGGAAATTTTTTTTTTTTTTTTTGGTTTTATTTTACTAGTAAAGTAGGTATTTGAGACAAAAAAAATATTTTTTAATGTTTATTTTTGAAAGAGAGTGCAAGCAGGGGAGGGTTAGAGGGAGGAGGAGCCACCCAGGGACCCCAAAGCAGTATCTTTTTCAATGTGCTTCCTATGTTGTTTTCTTCTCTCCATAGGCATTGTTAGATATTCTATTTCACCTTCATAGAAAGTATCTCTTTATAATTTTTCAATCCCTTAATTAGCATATTTTATCACAGTTGTTGAGTTATATTTGCTGTCAGAAATCTATCCTTTTGGGGGCGCCTGGGTGGCGCAGTCGGTTAAGCGTCCGACTTCAGCCAGGTCACGATCTCGCGGTCCGTGAGTTCGAGCCCCGCGTCGGGCTCTGGGCTGATGGCTCAGAGCCTGGAGCCTGTTTCCGATTCTGTGTCTCCCTCTCTCTCTGCCCCTGCCCCGTTCATGCTCTGTCTCTCTCTGTCCCAAAAATAAATAAACGTTGAAAAAAAAATTAAAAAAAAAAAAAAAAAAGAAATCTATCCTTTTGGAATATATACTATAGCACAAATTGTCCACACTTGTCTCACCCAAATCAGTTTTACATATGTGAATATTAGGTGAAACCAAACCAAAACTAAATAAATAAGTAAACAAGCAGAAAAAGGTAGCAGATAAAATTATAGTAGGTTATAACTATAGTAGATGCCTTACAAAAGTACAGTAACACAAATCTAGGCTATAACAACCATTTTTTGTCATCCATTTTCCAAGCCTTATTATAATTTTTCAATTTCCTACCCTGAATTATTGATGGATTTCAAATCATTCTGAATAATTGGAAATAATATGATATAGCTCACATAGAATTTATGAGTACTGCATGCCATAAAATGCCTTGTTTTCATCTTCATTTTTAGTGTAAAAAGAAGTTAGAAAGGTGACAATGTTTTTTTTTTTTTTCTTCTTTACTGTGTAGTTATTTTCTCCAAGAGAGCTTGAGTTTTTGGTATTGAATGACTAGCAAAATAAATTCAAAGTATATTCACATCATTGAAGTTATTCTTTTCAAAATAAAATGGAAAAATTTGAACTGGTTTTCGTATACGGTTTCTGCAAAGAGTTTCTTTTCCAATTCTAAACATATATTGCCATCACTAGCCCTATTAGCTTGCAAATGAGTGTGCTGTGTTCAGTCATAAATTTAAAGGTATATTGGATAGAAGTTATTCAGAACAGAAAAGAATGAAGATATAAAGTAAATCTGATGGTAATATTCATTGGTGCAACATGGGAAAATATAATGCTTGCTTTATTACAAAGTTTTCTTCTGACCAGAGGTTTTATTTTGTTTGGTGTTGTTATGATATTCACAGTAAGCTTTTTCATGATAATATGAACTTGTGTGGGTGTACTGGATCTGTTCGATTTGTTTCCCCTGACCTGCTTCTCCCTCAGGATGTTGATTGTATGAACTACATCAACGGGCCGCTTTGCCCTTCAGTTTCTTATTTGATTTGACTAATCAGAGGAACCAGCAGGAGATGGGGGACAGGGAAAGGAGGGTGAAGACTGGATTTGGGTTAGTTATTATCTGTTTCTCTTTCTGAGATAGAAATAGTTCATATTTTGGTTTTTTGTTTGTTTTGTTTTTTTGCTGTTCCCTCTACTAACAGCCATAGTTTGTGTCAGGCAGTCTAACCCATAAAGCTCTCTGATTTGCCTAGATGTTGTAACGTCTTCCTGTTCTTATTATTTCCTGGTATACCACATTATCCTTTTTAGGTCTCCTTAATCCTTCTCCATGAATAAATAGTTATCTCTTTAACTCCTCAAAGCACCCAGTTTCAGTGCACCATATGTTTCTTGCCTTGAACCTGATATAAAGTGAGTTAGGACAATGAACATGCGCTTCTATAAGAAGTTGTTATAGACTTGAAACATTAGTAGAGTGCTTGCAGTTATTCACCAAACTATTTTAATACACAACCTAAGAAATGGATTGTGAAGAATATTGCTTTGGTTTTTTTTGAGATTGTTCAGAAAAGTCAATTAATGATGAGGGAAACTAGAGACCCTATATTAATATTTATTTTGTATATACATACACATATCCATAGACATATGTATACAAACACACATTACATATATATTTGTGGAACTAAATTCCTGTAACGTACTTAATTACATATCTTTATTTTATCCTTCTATATTTTCCACTGCAAAGTCCCAAGTTAGAACCCAAAATACAGCCAATTTCTGTCAGTCTGAGATTAATCCATCTCCTTACATGTAAGAGCTTGTGCTCACAAGACACTATTTGAGAAGAAAAATGAGACAAGGAAGACAATTAAATACATTCTACCCTTCATGGCTCCCAAAACCAGCTTCCAGTTTCTACCCATACAGCTACAACAGCTAGCAAATTGGCATGAGTTCTCAGTAGCTGAGGCAATGACGGTTGTTAATTCCAAAAAAAAAAAATCAACTTCTTATTTAAAGCACAATAAGAAATAAGAACAAATGCAATTATATAAAATCCATATCTTCATCATACCTAAAAGATAATCTTAATTTGATATTACCTGTGGGTTGAAAAAAACCAAGAAATGACATAAATAAACAAACTCACAGGTGTGAGCCTTTGGGAAGTGCAAAGGAAATTTAGGGGAAAGAATGTGCATGGAAGAGAGATGGTAGCCAGCAGAGAGTCTAAAATTAATCTCAAACCATCATCAGAAATGAGAGATCACTTACTATATGAAAATAGAGATTACAGAGACAAGAATTATGAAGACATGTTGGATGCTAATGTGCAATGGAGAGGGTAGAGGAAAGGGAAGAGAACAGAAAGAGAAGGACATTTTTGGAATCAGCTTGGTGAAAACAAAAAGAAAAGAAATATTGAGTATATTCAAGGCAAACAGTTTTTTTTTTTTTTAATCAAAAGTCATACCACCCATCCCCTATTTCTTCATTCCCTCTTTAAAAAATCTGGTGAATAACCATACTTGGTTACAGAGACAGAAGTGGATACTTTTGAACCAGATTTTGAGCGTTAGAGATTGCTAGTCCTTGCCCACAATGATGCAGAGTGTCAGACAGAATTAAAACGGCGAGAGAGATTAAAACGGTGACAGAATTAAAAAAAAAATGTGATGCTATACAATTCAGCTGGCAAAAAAATTTCCAGAAAAAAAAAAAAAAAGTGGTAAGACAGAGGAAAACTGTAACACAACACTTGAAAGTGTATTATGTATCTTAAACCAGACATTTCTGGATTTGAAAAATCAACTTGAATCAGAAATTCAAAATAAAAACTATTATGTAAAAAATTTAAAAAAAAGGAAGAAATAAAACAAACTTGGTTGAATCAAGGAAAGGAATGAAAGAACTGAAAAAATCAGATCAGAAATGAATATGAAACTGCTACGGATCAAGGAAGAATAAATTTGAATGAAACATGAAACATAATAAGGATAGATACATATATAAGCAGATGAAAGAAAAAGATACAGAGAGAAAGGGAGAGAAAATCAAGCAAAAACAGACACATGGGTAAAATGGTGACAACAGATGAATCTGGGTACAGGGTACATAAATGTTACTGGTATCCTTTCCCATAAGCTTTAAGGTTCACAATCTAGGGGGGTAAAAGCCACAGAAAATTTAAACAGTAATAACTTTCAATTCTTGTTTAAGCACCTTTAACCAGGGGGACTGGGTGAATCAGTCAGTTGAGCATACAACTCTTGGTTTCAGCTCTCGTCATGGTCTCATGGTGGTGAGATCGAGCTGCTGGTGTTGGGCTCCACAGTGAGCGTGAAGCCTGCTTGAGATTCCCTCTTTCTCTCTCTCTCTGTCTCTCTCTCGCTCTCTCCTCTCCCCCCTCTGCCCCTTTCCCCTGCTTGTACTCTCTCTCTCTCTCTCTTAAATAAAAATAAACAAACACCTTAATCAGTCACAAGTTCTCTTCTGTTAATTGATATTCTTCCACATAGTTGTAAAGTAATAATTTTTCATAGGACATACTTTTTCAAGGCCATGTAGTCATTGATACTTTAATTTAGAAATATTTTCATTCTCCTTTGTGAATTATCTGTTCATATATTTTTTCCAATTGGTTGTTGGATTAACTTTCATATTTACCACTGATTTGTAAATACTTTCAGTATATCAAAAGTGGTTTTAAGGAGAAA